>NC_064616.1:904439018-907259018 GCF_023898315.1 Schistocerca nitens | reverse complement strand
ATCTGAGTTTAAATAGTGACATGGATTTAGAAAATTTCTTATTTACACTAGTTTCAGCATACACTTCTTCCCAAGTTATACTGTTTATTTGCTTGGCAAATTCTGATCTGTTTGGTTTGGAGAAAACCCTTCTGTATGTGTATGTTTCAGTTGTATTGTCTATATTTATGTTTAATTTTAGGATTTGACAGGAGTGATCAGAAAGGCTAAGGTTATCTACAATAATTTCACAACTTTCTTTATCTATGTCTGTGATGATGTGATCAATTGTTGATGATGAGTTTTTGGCTATCCTCGTGGCTCTGTTAACTAATGGTGATAACTTATAACAGCGCAATATATTCAAGAATGAGTTACAGAATCTATCTGGGTTTTGTGTGTTTATATTTAAGTCTCCACAAATGAGAACCTTCCCTTTAGGATTCAAAGTCATGTCTAGAATCAGTATTAGTTTTGCAGTGAAAGTACCTATATCACCTCTGGGTGAACGGTAAATACATATTATAGTTAACCTTTGTGCCTCATCTGTCTTTCTTATCTCTATGGCTGATATTTCTGTGTGTTTTTCCTCACTTACAGAATTAATATCATTTCTAATTTTATTGGCAATTCCTTGCTTAACATATATATACATGATCCACCACCTCTAATGGTGGTTCTACTATAATGACATGCTGGTATATATGAGTTTAAATTTATTAATGTTATTTCAGTTCCTCTACACCAATGTTCAGTAATGCATGTGACTGAACTGTTTAAAGTTTGTAGTTCCACTTCTAATTGTTGCACTTTGTTTCTGATAGATTGTATATTTTGATGAAAGACTGAGAAACGAGCACAGCTTACCTTGCCTGTATCTTTTGTTTGCATTTTGTTGACAGTGACTGATGCTTTGCGCCGGTTTGTCCCAGTTTTTTTCTCCTCTTGGTGCTGAACCATAAAAAATCCTCCTTTGGAGTGATGTACTTTCTTGTCCGCTGGCTCCTTCTGATGGGGTGTGGTTTAGCTGGTGGCTTCTCCATTGGTACTGTCGTTTCTGGTGCTACTGCTGTTGTTGGCTTTGCTGTTGTCTGTCCCACTGTTGCTGTGTCTCCTGTTCTTATTGGTGGTGGTGGTGGTGGTGGTGGTTCTGCTGATGTCAGTTCCGCTGCTGACGAGATGACTGCCTTTGTTGCTTTTTCTTGTACTGTGGAATGTTATATTACTGATAGTGGTATAACAGTTGTTTTTGTGTTGAAGGTGTTTTGAAGTAGTTTTAATTCCTTCATTATCATGTTCGCCAGATATTCTTTCCATATACTGTTTAAGTGTAGTCCATGTTGTGTATGGAATCTATGACCTATATTATTTATATTAACACATTTAACATTTTTAAAACGTCTACAGATTTTGGCAAACTGATAGTTGGCTTTTTGTATTTCAGTATTTACACATGATTGGTTATCCAGATCGTGCCGATGTGGTGTATTCACGATTATCCCGTTTGTATGCGTGAGGTTCTTCAGACACTGTTTAAGATAATGTGTAGCATTTGCAGTTTCATTTTTATATACATCGTTTGAACCTCCGATGAGTATTACACAGTCTTTATCGTGTAGATTTTTAACCTCTCTAGATTCAGTCATTTTTATTATTTCCACTAGTGGGGCTCCCGGTTTTGCTATGCTACACAAACTTCTATTAGTTTTCTCTTTAATTTTCTTTGCGAGTCCATGGCCATGACTATCTGAAAGCATGAGTATTTTATTATGCGAGTTATCTGTTACAATGTTTTTCGTTTGAGTGTCTGTTTGTATCGGTATTTTGTGACGTACTTCAAGGTCATTTTGTACCAGTATTGTCTCATGAAGTTCATACGACACTTTATCGCTGTTTCGAGATTTTTCGATGTGTTTAGACTGTTCACTGGTGGTTTTAGGCCTACTATCTTGAATGTTTTTCTTCCCAAGCGACTCGTAACGGCTCGTTTTACCATCGCTGTCTATAATTGCGAGTACTTCAAACGAGTTTTCATGCACGAAATTAACGTTGTGGTCATTGTTCACACGATTTAACATTTCTTGTTTGTTGTTTTGAAACGTAGCTTGGTTGTTTTTAAACGTAGCTTTGTTCCAGTTTTTGGAAGCAGGCGAAATGTTTTGCACCGAGTCCCGCGTGTAGCAAGTACCTTGTTGTGATCGGAGATCATAATTTTCTTTCTTGAGCCATGAATTTTCTTTACGAAGCACTTCGACAATTTTCTGTAGGCTGATAATACGTTCATTTTATTTTGTTGTAACACCATTATCATTCACATAATGACTGTTTTTCACTACGGAGCTGTAATTTTCGCGCACAGGAATATTACGAACACTTGAATCTGTCGCCATGTTTCTTAACTAATATTATACTTTACCCCTTTCTGTAACAGCAATTCTTCCTGTTGATCAAACAAATATATACAGTTCGTAAACTTATTTCTTGTCATAAAACAGTCACATAGCTTACCTGATTTCCCAATATAATGAAGTGTGTAAATACTATTGTTTTGTAAACATCACATAATCACTGCATACAAGTTAGTTTAAGTTTACATAGTGGTGAGAGATCTCCATGTGAATGTGTCTGAAGCACAATGACACATTGTTTACATCGTGCTGCATACAATCATAAAGAAATCAAATTATTAGGATACATCATGATTCACCAAATAGAAGAAATTTGAGCAGGAGATAGGAAACAAAGAAAGGGCAATAAATTGCTAAGACTTCTGACAAAATACATCTTCAGAGCTAAACCATGGATCCACAACTCATGCTCCCTCTCCCCCCTCTATCCCCTATGCTCTCTCTCTCTCTCTCTCTCTCTCTCAATTTTCAGTTGATTCTCTACTGAAATAATATACAGGGTGCTACAAAATCATATGGCCAAACTTTCAGGAAACATTCCTCACACACAAATAAAGAAAAGATGTTATGTGGACATGTGTCCAGAAATGCTTAATTTCCATGTTAGAGCTCATTTTAAACTGTCAGTATGTACTGTACTTCCTCGATTCACCGCCAGTTGGCCCAATTGAAGGAAGGTAATGTTGACTTCGGTGCTTGTGTTGACATGCGACTCATTGCTCTACAGTACTAGCATCAAGCACATCAGTACGTAGCATCAACAGGTTAGTGTTGATCACGAACGTGGTTTTGCAGTCAGTGCAATGTTTACAAATGCGGAGTTGGCAGATGCCCATTTGATGTATGGATTAGCACAGGGCAATAGCCGTGGCACGTTACGTTTGTATCGAGACAGATTTCCAGAATGAAGGTGTCCCGACAGGAAGGTGTTCGAAGCAATTGATCGGCATCTTCGGGAGCACGGAACATTCCAGCCTATGACTCGCGACTGGGGTAGACCTAGAACGACGAGGACACCTGCAATGGACGAGGCAATTCTTCGTGCAGTTGACGATAACCCTAATGTCAGTGTCAGAGAAGTTGCTGCTGTACAATGTAACATTGACCACGTCACTGCATGGAGAGTGCTACGGAAGAACCAGTTGTTTCCGTACCATGTACAGCGTGTGCAGGCACTATCAGCAGCTGATTGGCCTCCACGGGTACACTTCTGTGAATGGTTCATCCAACAATGTGTCAATCCTCATTTCAGTGGAAATGTTCTCTTTACGGGTGAGGCTTCATTCCAACGTGATCAAATTGTAAATTTTCACAATCAACATGTGTGGGGTGACGAGAATCCGCATGCAATTGTGCAATCACGTCAACAACACAGATTTTCTGTGAACGTTTGGGCAGGCATTGTTGGTGATGTCTTGATTGGGCCCCATGTTCTTCCACCTACGCTCAACGGAGCACGTTATCATGATTTCATACGGGATACTCTACCTGTGCTGCTAGAACATGTGCCTTTACAAGTACGACACAACATATGGTTCATGCACAATGGAGCTCCTGCACATTTTAGTCGAAGTGTTCGTACGCTTCTCAACAACAGATTCGGTGACTGATGGATTGGTAGAGGCGGACCAATTCCATGGCCTCCATGCTCTCCTGACCTCAACCCTTTTGACTTTCATTTATGGGGGCATTTGAAAGCTCTTGTCTACGCAATGCCGGTACCAAATGTAGAGACTCTTCGTGCTCGTATTGTGGATGGCTGATACAATACGCCATTCTCCAGGGCTGCATCAGCGCATCAGTGATTCCATGCGACGGAGGGTGGATGCATGTATCCTCGCTAACGGAGGACATTTTGAACATTTCGTGTAACAAAGTGTTTGAAGTCACGCTGGTACATTCTGTTGCTGTGTCTTTCCATTCCATGATTAATGTGATTTGAAGAGAAGTAATAAAATGAGCTCTAACGTGGAAAGTAAGCGTTTCCGGACACATGTCCACATAACATATTTTCTTTCTTTGTGTGTGAGGAATGTTTCCTGAAAGTTTGGCTGTACCTTTTTGTAACACCCTGTATTTATGTGAGTTTTCAGTTAATTTTCTTTCACTGTGTTGGATCTCTAGTACCTTTACTTTACGTTAAGCACATGGGTTTCCAGTCAGTGTTAATAATTTGAAAGTGGTCGTTTACAGTTCTCTCCCAGTTTTTGACACTACAGAACAGAAACTCCTATGTAATATCTGTAACCGTGTCAATCCACTTGTTATAGAAAGTACTAGTGTACTTACCATCCATAAATCTGGAGTTTACACTGCATTTCAAGGTGTTACTGATGAGTTCTGTGAGGCGGATGACATAGTCTACTCTGAGTAGTTCCCACAATCAGGCAGGTATTTGACTAGGCCTGGGGCCTTACTATTCTTCATTTTAAATATAATTTCTTGAGTGATAATTTCATTTAAGAGTCATTGGTACTTTATGAAATTATTTCAGTGGGACTTCTTCTATAAATAATTCTTTGTAATACTTGTACTATGTGTACATGTACTGTGGTGACAAAAGTCATCAGATACCTCTTAATATCATGTCGGACCTCCTCCTACTTGTCATAGTGCAGCAACACTACATGGTGTGGGCTCAACAAGTCATTGGAAGTCTCCTGCAGAAATATTAAGCCCTGCTGCCTCTGTAGCCATCCATAATTGCAAAAGTGTTGCCAGTGCATGAACTGACCTCTCAGTTATGTCCCATAAATGTTCAGTGGGGTTCATGTTGGGTGATCTGGGTGGCCAGGTCAAATTGTCCAGAATGTTCTTCAAATCAATCATGAACAGTTTTGGCCCCATGATGTGGCACATTGTCATCCACAAAACTTCCGTCCTTGTTTGGGAACATGAAGTCCATGAATGGCTGCAAATGGTCTCCAGGTAACTGAACATAACCATTTCCATTCAGTGATCAGTTCAATTGGACCAAAGGACCCTATCCATTCCTTGTAAACACAGTCTACACCATTATGGAGCCACCACCATACTTGAACAGTTCCTTTTCGAGAGCTTGGCCCATGGCTTTGTGGGGCCTGCGCCACAGTCGAACACTACCATCAGCTCGGGACCCACCTGACCAGACCACAGTCTTCCAGTCATGTAGGGTCCAACCAATATGGTTAAGAGCCCAGAAGAGGCACTGCAGGCACTGTTATGCTACTAGCAAAGGCACTCATGTCTGTCACCTACTGCCGTGGCCCACTAATGCTGAATATTGCCGCACTGTCCTAATGGATCCATTTTTCGTATGTTCCACATTAATTTCACGCATTGTTTCTTGTCTGATAGCATTGACAACTCTACACAAATGCCGCTGCTCTCTGTCGTTACATGAAGACTGTCAGGTGCTGCATTGCATTGTCTGTTGTAATGCCTCAGATTTGGTATTCGCAGCACACTCTTGACACTGTAGATCTCAGAATATTAAACTCTCTAATGATTTCCAAAATGGAATATCCCATGCATCTAGCTCCAACTACCATTCTGCATTCAAAGACTTATTTCATGTCATGTGACCATAACCATATCAGTAACCTTTTCACATGAATCACCTGAGTACAAATTACAGCTCTATCAATGCACAGCCCTTTCATACCTTGTCTACACAATACTACTGCCATCCATACATGTTCACTTTGCTACCCCATGACTTTTGTCACCTGCGTATGCCATAGTTACACCAGATGTTAATGACCACCATTCCTTATTCTTTAAGTATTTAGTATTTTTAAAATCCGTAGTATTTTTTTCTTAAGTTTAGCTATCTTGCACATATCATTACCATTAACTAAATATTGACTATTATGCAGATCTTGTTTTTCTGTCTGTGTAGTAATTTTGCTGTTCACTCTGTTCTGTTCACTGTTAGAAAAAGAATGGTCATGTTCCTGTGCCAACTTTCATGGGTGACACGGAAATGGCCTCCTTCAACTTCCAGAAGCAGACCACCTTGGCTAGGTACAGATACATTGATGATAATGGTCTGGACTCATGGTAATGAACAACTGCTCCATGTCCTGTAACTGCTTAATCATCTGTTTTCAGTTTAAACCCTCATGGTCCTTCTTCAAATCAAGAGCCACATCCCTTGCTGTTGATCTCCACCTTACAGAGGTTCAACCCAAACTGTATTCCACGTCAAAATAAGGCACAATATCAACTTTGACAACTGCAACCCCTTCCACCTCAAATTCCCTTTTCCCTATTGTAGTAGCCGGCTCCGAGGACACAGTGTATCGATGAAGGAGGCAAAGATGACTACTGTGACTTCCTCAGCATGATAGTTACAGTTGTACCACGATCAGTGGATGTGACCAATTCTGGCCATGCCACATGACTGTCAGCCTTATTTTAGGTGGCCAACTCTAGCCCTGGTGATCAGTTTACTGCTCTGAGCCTAATGTAGCATGCTAACTTCACTACATCAATGGCTGCATATATATTTATTGGACTTCAGCTATAGACTCAAGTGATGGCTATCTGCTTCGACTTCCTTCAATAAAACGGGCAAGCTACGAGAGATTCGAAAGCAATTATACACTCTATAACAGCAAAATCGACACTTTGAGCAATGCCGACCCCGTCACAACTAGATTCACTCCAGCAGCAGTTGCAGAAAACAATGTAGCAAGTAATTCTTTCAACTTTTACTCCATTTAATGTAGCTACACTGAAATGTGATATTTATTGCAACACTTATGACAGATTTTGAGGCCTTCAAGGTAAATTGGCCAGAGCAGCATGGTGCAATTTTCTTGTTCTTTTCCCCTCCAGAAGTTTTGTACATTTTGCATAAATTCTTTCCAGACTTGATCCTGGTATGTTATCCTTTACAGAAACTTGACAGATCATCTACTCATTGCATTACACACGTGCACACGGTAGCCACTAGGTTAGGATTTAACTGACATGAATTACTGTCACGACGATAAAAAACTTCGGTAGTTGATTTATACGGCCTTAGCTGTCATTGTTAGCTTGTAGACACAAACTCTGCCTGCACACAATCGTATGCAGACACACTCATCTGTGAAGGGTAGGTGCACTTTGCCTGCAATAGGAGTGTTCTCTCTACAGCTATTAAATCTTTTGCTCCATTGTTGGACAAAGTATTAACAGTTAAACAGGATTTAAAATTTTATTGTTTATTTTTCTATCTCAGTTGCACATTTATTTTTGTGATGTAATTAGTTTTGGTCAAAGTAGATCATCATCAGATCTATGGATGGTAGTTGTGTGAGTAACCTGTCACATCATACTGCCAGCAGTAGTGAAAATTGTTCAATGATTTGAAGTGTCATCCTCAACAGATCAGCATATAAAAGATCAGTTTTATGTAACCACATTAAAACTGCTGTAATGTGGGTCCTGGGGGCCCCTTTGGCAGACTGGCTTTCTCACACAGCTGGTGGCCCTTTGACCCCTGCCACATTATCATCACCATCTTGCCCAGTATTTCTGGATGTCATATCTTCTGTTGAATGATTCCTGTTTAACAGCATTGCACCTACATTCCTGTTGATGTTTGAAGTCTTGTCCTCACTGTTTTATGCAACATTGCTTGCAGGAGTGCTCGCATCAGAATTTGTGATATAACTATTGCCATAATAGAGCCCATTGAAATAATGCCTGCAATAGGAATAAATATTCATAGCAGTTCATAGTTAAATCATTTTCATATAAATGAATTAATTACAGTATGGAATGCTATGGGATACAAGCCCCATAAGTTGTGAATTTTGCTACCAATCATAGCTAGGCTAATAAATTTTCAAATCAACACCATGCATCAGTTTAACTAATTGATGAGCAAACTTACATTAGTTTAGCTTCTCTACTGCTCAGTGAAACCAATAATATTGATAATATATGTACCCTGATGCCTTTGATGCTTTCAGGTTTTCAGTGTAAGATAAAATTAATGGCTTGATAGTTTCTCATTCCAAAACTTGAATAATCATTCTACTAAATTTGCAGAATTATTTTCACCTGGACTTGAAGAGACATTTTTTTTAGTCTTGTTTACCTGCTTTGGACTGCCTTAACAGGTATGACATAATAATGGTCTAGCAACTTTAAGCATTGTACTTGAGAATGGCATAAATACTGAAATCTGTATAGTACAGAAGCTAAATATAGTAATACACAGTCAAATGGCAGTTTATTCTTTCAAAAAATATTGTGTGACTGTGACTCAATACCAGTGAAAACTATTTACTAACTGTTTCTTCTTGTCTGACATGTGGCTCAATAATGCATCTAGATTTCTCATAAGTACCTGAAAATTTTCTTGAGGGGATTTGTAGACTGCTAAAATTATAAGAGAAGTATTGTACAGTAACGGCTCACAAGCACATGCTTCTAGGTTCTGATCAACACAAAAACAATTTGTTTCAGTGTTTTTGACTTAGTGTTCGACTTTTACACGTGTTGCAACTCCTCCTCTTTCTGTGATATTTCTGCATGAAAATGATGCTACTCTGTAGTCCCTGATATTTAAATAGTCCAATCCTGTGGTTACATGGCGTTCAGAGAGGCACAGATCATATAAGCATACAAGAATCTCATCTATCTCGTTGTGATGAGTCAAATTTATTTTATTTTTCTTGATACTGCTACATATATTGTTGCCCTTTTCTGCTCTAATTTCTTTCAATACTGACTGACTGTAACTGACTCTAACCTAAAAATATCTGCCCCTTTGACTCCAGTAGTCACAGGGATTTCCTGTTGTGTGCTTGTAGTGCCCATTACACTTTCCGCAAGATGCCCAGCTAATCCTTCCTTCCCCGCCTATTCAGGTGCAGGCCAAGATTTGTGTATTCCTGTCTCACAACTGCAGCAACAGGCATGACACAGGTATGAAACCTTGTTTCCATCACAAACAATCCACTCAGCTCTTTGTTCACATGGTCAATAGCTATGATATCCCATTGCTGGTCATGTCACTGCAAAACCTCCACAAATCATACACAACTGTGTGCTGTTGCTGCTCCTATTTCCTCCAGGTCACCTTTAATGTTATATTCTAAGCTGCTGCTCCTACTAAAAGTATCTTATCTTCAACACCAAAATTACTGCACAAGGCCCTTTTTCTTTCTACATGATTTTTCTACTGACCTAGTGTTAAATATAGTTCTACAAGTCTGCTGCACTGTACTTTGCTCAAAAACTGGTTGAGGGTCTTCTCCTACTTCAGGTACCGAGTCAAACTGATTGCTAACCAGAATTTGAAATGTGATTTCTGAGGTCTTCCCCTTCTGCCAATTACTTGGCACTTTTTTCCAGCTCCCATTGTCTCTCTTCATCCCACCTAATTCAAAATACGTCATCTGTAATTCCACATGAAGGGCACAAATCTTTTGCCCCTGTTCAAAGATTTTCTTGTCTGAACTACATAATACTCAACTCCATAGAAGAGCCTAATCTGATACTTTTTAGGCTACCCTGCTACATTCTCCCCAGTGAACACCAACCCACAATCCTACCGTGTTTCTCCCATACCAATTAACCTATGACAGCATCCACATTTGTCACTCATGATCCTACTCTTACAGTAAACTTAAACTATTATAAAGTAATAATCAGTAAAACTTACCTTTCGGTGAACTGTTCAGCTGATTTCCAGGCAAAACTGACAGTATCAGGAAATTGTGTAACGAACTGTAATGAATTGAAAACAACACATAAAGATTAGATGGAGAGCAGACATTAACACAAGCTTGTAATCACACCACCAATATTCACTGGACATAGTTTTTAAATAATGGAAGACACTAAACAAATGAAAACCCAGAAAATCATGATACTTATAACAACAGTATTAAACAAACACTATCCGGAAATTTTAGAAAGTACTTCAGTGCATCCAAAACATTTTGTAATTGTCTGCAACTGTTGTTGTTTATGTCTGAGCATGACCACCCGCCACAGCTTCAACTCTCAAGTATATTTGAGGATATTCAGCCATCAGTTGAGCTGGGTCTTAGCTTGGGTGTCCCAGACCCATGAGCTCAGACTGTATATAACGCAAACCATCAGAAGGACCTACCACAAGCAGTCGATGGAAGAGTGTACTGCCAGACCCCGCCAAAGGGGAAAACAGCAGAGCCCTGCCACAGACAGCACCCAGCAGCAGCGTCAGGTTTGATTCAAATCTTCCACCAGTGGAGCCACGAGAGAGAGCTCTAACTGCACTGCTCCAGCCACTGCAGTTCTGGGTATATCATCTATGACTTTGCAGTACTGTGGCCCATTGCCACCAGAATAGGGACTCACAGGCTTGACAGGCACCAGGCTTCTTCATCCACCAATGAGATAACCCTCAGTGGCCTCTCCAGGCAGCAGCTGCAGCGTCTTTGGTACTGACATGCTGCTGCTTGCTGCAACACTGTCAGTTTCATACAGAGGGCTCTGGTTGCTATAATCATCAAAACCCCTCTGTGGCCCATCCTTCCTGTGTGCTGACCTCACACTGGCCATCGATCCAGTGTCACAGTTACTGTTTCTGCTCCCAGAAAAGGCCATACAAGACTCAGCAACCATGGAAACAAACTTCCCTGAAAAAGAAAGTGAGCCAGTCTCTGTCTTCACATTACCCCCTTTGCAAAAACTACATTATTTTGGATGTTACTGCTCTGACTGTAATGGTGCACCCTAGTACTACTACACAAATGAAGTGTATATGTTGTCAACTACTTGTGCTTTGGACTTCAGCAGCCAAGGATAATTCTCTGGATTCTGCACTGTCAATACCCATGACCTTGCATCTGTTTTGTGTTTTTATTGATTTATTTCAATAAACCCATAGCACCTACCCAGGTATTCATGGTAAACATGTCTGCTCCAACACCAAATCCCTCAGTTCCTATACCAATAACTTTTCTCAAGCTTTCCTCTCCTGCAACTACCTCATAATCCTGTTTATAAACATGTCCTCACAAGAAGTTCCTCCTCTAACAAATATAAATCCTGCTTCCGTGACATTTATGCTGTTTACTGAGTACCACATGTGTAGCGAAGAGAGTGTGTACATGCATGCAAATAAGATTCCCAGGAAGTACTAATAAATAACGATTTATTACAAAAACACGAAATGAAGTCATTCATGACAGTGTCCTCAGAGATGCAATTCCACAAAGTCTAAACACACACAAATTGTAATCTTTTTGATTTTTGTTTCACAAAAGAAACTGGAAGTCTCTGAAGTTACTAGTTCATCAGAGATAATGGACAACACTGAAATTATTCTGACGTAAGTCTGGTTTGGCATCTATCAGTGATAACAGTTACTGGGCACTATCACAAAATCAAAGTTTGACCAATGTATGCCATCCCAGGAGTTCACTGTCCACTTGAGGCCGAGGCTGGTGGAGGTGATGGCTCCGGCTGAAACTGCTGGCAGCTAATTGTGCTGCTGTTGTGGTAACCCTCCTTGGTTGGTGCTGCAGTTGGAGCTGGCCACTCTGTGATCGGACAGCCCCATAGATACAGGTCTGGAGGGTCGATACTCGCTTGGTGTTCTTGCGGATATGTGATCAGCGGAAGCAAATAGTCTCGTGCGTGTAGCACCACATGTAAAGAAGCAAAAGCCGTGGATGATGAAGCTGACACTGCATATTTCTGTCGTGTTCACTCGAATCTAACTTGAAAATGGACTGGTCTATTTTGGTGGGCCGTATACGATTCTTTTCTGTCCTGCTCTTTATATGTGGTTGCTTTCTATGTTAAAAGATGAATTGCACATTGCTATACAGACACTTTATTAACTGCAGAAAGTCACAATGACTTTTGTTCCAAAACAACTATCGAAAGACGATTCGTGATCACTGAATTGACAAATACAAAGTGTGCCGTCATAGTAATAGACCTGCGGGAAGCGTCATCCCGTACGGCTGTAGAGCAGCACCCACGAGGGACCGTGCTGCATCGAGTTGCGTAGGCACGACAGTGGTGCGAAGCGCAGTGGAATTTCCTGGCGTGTCTCACCTATTGCACTGCATTGTACTGGAAGTCAAATTGCAACCCAAACTGAAACCGTACTGCCAGAGGCTGTGCCAGGCCTTACATACCCACCACGCAGAACTGCGTTTCTGTTCACATGATGTGTGTGTACAGTGTTTGTTCTTCACTAGCAGTGCCACTGGTTTCTTTGTGTGTGTGCACTGCTCAGAAGCATAGCTGTTGCCTGTGGTGGAGGCTGGAACAAATGACATATTAAAACGGTTGTGTACAGCACAGGGTTGTGACACGTAATGCCCGTCTTGTACGAATAGACAGTTGCTGGAGGACTGGCACTTACGGATGACGGTTAGGCAACACCACACACCAGAAACATTGGGCTGGCAGTGGAAATAGGCAGTTTACGGTGAGACCAGTGGCCGGATTGGCAACCACAACTGGAACAGCTGCGGCAACACCAGTGGAAACGACTGGGCCAGCTGCAACGGTGGTGGCAGCAGCACCGGTGGCGGCAGCACTGGTGGTGGCGAGAGGACCGGCCACAGCAGGGCCGGCTTTGAACATACTGATAAGAGCTGGCAGTGTCAGGAGGATTGGCTGTAGTAGGTGTAGTGGCCAGAAGACTGACAAAGGGATGGACAACGTTGCAGACAGGCCTGACGACGACTTGACAGCCAGCTGGAAGATGGCTGGCAACTGCATAAGATTTGGTCGAGACAGGGCCGACAGTGACAGGATGTACGAGATGGCTGGCAGTGGTGTCAACAGCACGGCCGACTGTACGAGGGCCGGCGATCTCTGGACTAATACCGGGGCTGGTGTTGTTGCAGACAGGCTTGGCGATGACACTAGGGTTGCCCAGACGGGGATGATGCAAACTGGAGTGATGCCAGGAGGAGGGCCAGCCGTAACAGGGTCAGGGCTGTCAAGTCCGACAAAGAGAGAGGTGGTGTCTAATGGCACCACAGACGAGGGTGAGAGTGGTGCTACTGCTGCTGTACAGACACAGAGAGCTGCACGGCACGACATCGAGTTTACAGTCGTTATCCTCCTGGTGCGAGATGGGGGAAAACTGACAACACAAATGAAAAATTTCTGCGTCTGCTCTGGCAATAAAATGAGGAATGCATTGCATACTATTGATGCCCAAGACCATAAAATCAAACTCCAACTGTTGATATAGAGCTCCAATTCTTCTTTCTGACTGTTAAGCACACGAAAAAGTGACACAGATGTGGGAATGGTGTACTGAGACGTGGTTGTAGTAGCAGATACTCGAGTGAGCTGAAGTACGCCCTGTAACGACGTCTGAATTTGCTACTCTGGTGACAGAATGATATGAGACAAAGACAGCTCCATTGATGGGACAGGCATGGGATGAGGAAACTCAAACCGTAGGCGAAAATACACTGCCAGTCTTGGAACTTTAATTCTCTCAGAAGTACAAAAAAGGCACTAACTAGTGAAAACAGTACAGACAAAAAGCACCAATTAGAGAATTTCCCCGGCGACAATACACGGGTGAAAGACAACCAGTGTGACACAGATACCGTCGCAGGATTTGTAGAATGTTACTAACACCACGGAATACAGATTATGTCAACACCGAAAGCATGAATAACCTATCTCATTAAAAAGATTCAACACATGAGCAAAAATAAATATGCTTGAAAACCTCTCAACCAATGAGAGAAACAAAACACTACTCCAGCAAACTAAGTTGTAGCAAGAACAATGAAACACACATGAAAACAGTCTCATGATCAGTACCCTGTATGGCAGATGGGAGAAGATCACAAAAAAACCCTACTAACAGTATGAACACAGATACCTTTATGCTTGTCACCTCAAGGCAGGTGAGGAAAGAGAAGTCAACTACAACAACATACAGTAACATGAGTAGGCACAGTGTTGTTGCCACTTTTCTATCATATTTTTTATACACAGTTGCTTCCTGTGTTAAAAGAGTAATCTCATGTCACAAAGCATACACTTTATTAACTGCAGTAAGTCACAATGACATTCCCCCCCCCCCCCCCCCCCCCCCAAAAAAAAAAAAAAAAAAAACAAAAAAAACCTGAATGGTTATTTGCGATCACAGGATTAACAAACACAAAGCTTACTGTCACGGCAACAGCTCCGTGGGAATTATCCCGTATGGCTGTAGGGCGCCGTCCGTGAGGGCTGCGCCCTGCATGAAGTATTGTAGGCATAATGATGGTGCGAAGCAGAACTGAGCATCCTGGCCTACCTTAGTGATTGCCGTGAACATGAACTGAAACCAGCCTCCTGGAGGCTGTGCCTGATCTTATGTACCCAGCAGGCTGAAGTACGTTTCCATCCAGACGATGTGCAGAAATGTCGGGCTGGAAGTGGGCATAAGTGGCCTACTGCTAATATACTGTAGATTTAATCTGTGTTGTGAAGCTGGCAGGGAACATGGGCTAAGGCAGCCCACTAGTGGTGTCCATATTGCGGATAGACAGATTGCAGGACATAGCATAACCCCCCCCCCCCCCTTTTCCCTGTATTCCTGTTGCAGTGGTTGTGTCCTCTGGTGGTGGTTCCTGAATCCCTTGATGTGAACATCCTTTGGAATGGGGGCCTCCATCGTGGGTGTATCTCTGTCCTGGAGGCTGAGGTTGCTCCTGCTCCAGCAGCTAGGGGATTGATGTGGCATCTGTGGAAAAGAAAATGTGGAGGAGTTGTGAATGGTGACGCCTGAGTCTGTACAAGGACAGTGTGTTTTCTGCTTATAGTCTCATTTTGTAGCTGGATCTCTACCATGGATTGGGCCAAAAGGAACAAAATCTGTGATGGAACTCACTTGTGTTTGCCCCTGTTGATCACTGTCTTTCAAACGTTCTTGTGGAGCCTAAAATAATGGGGGCAGTCTACTGGCAGTGGGTCGCTGTGGGTGACTGGTTTAACTATTGACAGGTTGATCCACTGAGGGTGACTATGGAGCTACTCAGATGAGCTGATCCATCATAAGGTTGTGAACTGATTTGAAGCAAGGAACAGTGTGAGAGCATCTTCTATATTGTATTCTTACTTTTGCTTGGCCATTTGTGTTTTAAAAGTGTGCAGAAACTGTTCTACCATGCTGTTAGAAGCAGGATGGAATGGTGCTGAATACTATTTGTTTCAAAAAACCATTAGAAGTTAATGAAATAAAATTAGGGACAATTGTCCATGATGATCACAACTGATAAACACTGAATGAAGAAGATTCGAACCAGAGTTTGACTAGTTTTTGCTGCAGTTATGGACCACGTGCTTGAGCCATATGGAAATTTACTATATGTATTTTTGAGGATGAGCCATTGTGTACCTATGAAGGGGCCTGAAAGGTACAAATGAATTCGTGGGCATGGCTGTATAGGTGGATGCCACTGGAAGTACTTCCTGGCTGAAGCTACTTGGTGTTGCTTGCAAGGACGGCTATTGGAGAGGTTGTGCTCAATATCTTTATCGATATCTTGCCAAAATAAGTGATTCTTATTATTAGCATGGATAGTTAAAATTCAAACTCATATTGAGTTGTTGGATGGGAGACGGGCTATGTTGAGTCATTTAATTGTAAAGGTTGTCTTTCTTCACATACCATCATGTCTTTCCTTTGTGAGGTATTAGTGATGTTTCTTAAGTGTATCTATTAGATTTAAGTAACAGTGAAGAGTGAACATAAAGTTTAGTGTCAGGTTTGTGTTATTGTTGTCATCATTGTTGCTGTAGCTGTTGTTGGGACAGAAGGGAGAGGGTACAGTCTAATGTCCACATGTGACATAATGCTCCCAAATAGCATGAAGTGTGTCCTCTGAGCTTTACATCCCCATCTAACATACCAATCCCCCTCAGTAATGTTATGTTCCCTCTCTTCGTTGGACACTGTGGAGAGATTTGGGATTTACGTCATATATTGGTGCAAGGTCTGATAATCAGGAACTTTATTCCACCACCTCTCCTATCCTTGCTAGCGAAATAATGATGATAAGCCTTTTTCACTACCAGAATTTGAAACAGCTACCTCAGAGTCAAGTGTCAACACACATGCATGTATTAGGTGACATGGTGCAGTGGTAAGACAATAGACTCGCATTTGGTAGGACCAAGGTCGAGCTAACCATCCAACCCCACTATGTTAAGATTTTCCTTGGTTACTCTAAATTTCTAATGGAAAATTCTGGGATGGCTCCTTTAAAAATGACATTGCCATTTCCCTTCCCCATCCCTGTTCATTTGGAGCTTGTGCTAATGACCTCATGGGCAACAAACTTCAAATCTGAATTTTCCATACTTTTATAAAGCAACTAAGTGTAATCTTAACCCCCTCCCCCCCACACACACACGCATACACATGCATAATTAGTTTAAAAAATTCACGAATTTTAGTACTGTGGCAGATCTCTTTCAGTGCACATTTTGATTCAGAGTGAATATTTCATTTAGGGACCACACTCTATGCAGTGGGTAAGTTATTAGACTACCATATTAAGTTATTACACTACTGTATTATTTTTCCTAGCTGTGCTAGTCCAGCAAGATACACAGAAAGGGTTCTCTGGAATGTAAGAAGTTGTGGTATGGAGCACAACATGTTAAGGCTTTGAACTAGCCCATGAGGTACGCATGGGTGTAAGTAGCCTATTAAAGACAAGAAGCCAAGTTTGAGTGCAAGTCTGTTGCTCAGCTATCATGAATATTCATTTCAGTTATTTCAGTACATTGGTAATTATTATTTTTGTGACCATCTAATCATAACTCAATGAAACACCATTTTTGTGCCACTAGCATTTGGCCTTTATTCTTTGCATGCGATCTTCAGTGGCCTGGAATATGTACATATTTTTGTTCATACTATATTTTGTCTATACTATTTAGTTTACATTTAGGATGTTGTGTATATAGCTTATAAACACTTGTGGCACTTTCTGCGATATTGAAATAATTTGAAGCTCTACTCCTAGATTTTATGGATATAGATCTACATGAGGTGTTCTAGTCTTTTTGTTACAGCTGTTCTTCTGCTGGTAAGTACCATTTGAAATTGAGTTTTCTCATTTCACTTGTTCACATTAGACATTCCCAAAGTAATACTTATCAACAAACCATAATATTATATGCTACTGAGGACTACAAAAGTTGAAGATTCATTTCAGTGTACAAGTAAACACTGGAACCCACATTTTCAAACACTGTAGTACTTCTAATATTGTGCTGTAAGTGATTTATCAGTCAAATGTGGAAAGTAAAATTTAAAAAATAAATTACTCACATATGATCAATGAGGAAAGATGCAAATGAACAAAATCAAAAGTGAATGCAAAACTAATCTTAGGAGAAAAGTGGAACTGAATGGGAGGGGATGCAAAAATGAGCATTCAAATAAATAGAAAGGAAAGGAAAACAAATCAGAAGCAAAAGCGGTCTCAGAAAGGAATGAGTGGGAGATAAAATATAAAAAGGGAAAGATAATAAAACAATAAAATAAAATGAGGGAAACAAAAGTATTGAGATTGAGGGAGAGAAGGCTAATGTACAAAGAAGCAGATAATTGAGGGTGGGAGGTTGTGAAAGAAAGGAAATAAGAGTAATCTGTTGCTTTCAAGAACATATTAGATTGTAAATGTATAAAAATTCCTGTGATAATTTGTACTTGCCATATGTTTGCTTTTGTTATTAATGAGTTACATTCAACAGCTTTTCTTTTGCCATTCTAACAGAGACCTCAACTGCTACATTTTATAACCACTTAATTAATCTCATTGTTTGGAGGGTTTCCGTCCTTGTAAGGTGTACATCAATACCATTTCATTTCCATGATATATCAGTGCTGTGTGTAAAAAGAAAAATTTCCCATGCATAATATGGACTATTTTCTTTTTTATTGTTTACAAATAAGCCCATTAGTACTACAGAAAGTAATTAGAGGTGGCCATTTGCCTTCCTTTGTGCCCATATTTCTTTCACTCTTTTCCTATGGCTTTCTTTTCTCTCTTCAGACCATGTTGTTGCTGTTTGGTTTTTTTCTCTTGGTTAACTTGCCATTTGTGAAGTTTGGGCCAAATTTTGTAGTGTTGAATATCTTCTGTTGTAAGTTCTACCAATTTCATATCATTTTTGTCCTTGCCAATCCATTTCATCGTGTCTGTTTTGACTTTACACTGAGCTGTTTGTTTTTGTAAGTCTGTGTGGGTTCATTCTTGTAGAGTGTCCATAGAATTTTAAGATAGGTTTTCAAATGGCACTATCGATATTTGTGTATTGTTTGATTTCCTGTTTGCCTGTCATTTGGTATTTTCGTCTAAAAGTTTTGGACCTAAAATGTTTCTTACCATTTTGCATTCCCTTTTCTCAGTGTTTCCAATGTCTATTTTCTTGTTCAAAATCCTGATCTGAGCATTAGAGGCATTCTGGTTTAATTACTGTATTGTAATATCTTAGTTTTATGTTCTTGGTGATGCATTTGTTACAGATATTTTGGGTAAATTAATATGCAGTCTTCATCTTTTGGCATCTAATTTTGTTCCATTATTTTTCTTGAATGGTTACAAAAAGATTTTTAAATTCTGGAACTTGTTTTTAATCATGTCATATTTCATCTCCATGAATTTTAGTGCTTGTTTGTTGTATATTGTCTGCGTCCGTAGCTGAGTGATCATCATGGCTTACTGCTATGTAGGGGACTCAGATTAGATTTCTGGTACTGCCAGGGATTTTTCATTTGTGGTAGAACTCTGCCTTTTGAGGCCAACTGAGGAGCTACTCAACAAATTAGTAAGGGTTCCTAGGTCAAAAACCCAACATCAGCCAGGAGAGTGGTGTGCTGACTACATGCCACTCCATACTGCATCTGACGACACCATTGGCAGAAGATAACACAGCAGTCAATCAGACCCAGTTGCCCCATCTAGGGCCAGAATATGGAAATTTTACAAATGTTTGTTACATATTAAGTATTCTGGCTTTTCAGGATATCTGGAGACCGCCTGTCTCTTGCAGTTACTTTCAATTTTGGGCTGATGAAATGTCGTGGGTAATATTGCTAAATCATCTACAAATTGTAGACAATCTGTAGATAACTTGCTTCTGTATAAAGTAATTGGTTGGTCAGTTTTGAGGATTGATTCCTGTTGGCATCATTCTCATTTCACTTTCTCAAGGACACAATTGAAAAGTAACAGAGAGAGCTCATATCCATGTCTTATTCCCATTTTGAGTTTAAATTTAATCTTGAAATTATTGCCTGTCAGCATCTGTTTTATGTTTGCAAGTGTTTTCAGATCTAGACCTTGTCCTGTTAATACTTGAAAGAGTGATTTGCTGTCAACAGAGTCATAGGCTCTTTTTAAGTCAACAATTGTGGAGACTAAATTATTGCTACAAATACTCTGATGTCACAGAATTAGCTTTAGATTCAAGATTTTCTCTGGACACCAATAGCCTGGTCTGAATCTTGCCCAATACTCTCCAGTTGTAGGTTCAAGTTGTTTCTGTGCTTTATTGAGAAGAAACTGGGATAAAATTTTGTATGCAACTAATATAAGGGAAATTCCTCAGAATTTATTTACATCTGTTCTGTCTCCCTTTTTGTGTAACGTGTGAATTAACACATTTTTTACAATCTTTTGGAATTTGTTCTGTTTGATACCACTACTAATCATTTCCCTTCCTGTTCCACTCACAAATAGTAGAGCGAGAGAAAAACAACTGTCTGTATGCCTCCATACGAGCCTTAATAACTCGTTATGTTCATGGTCCTTATGTGAAATTTACACTGGCAGCAGTAGGATCATTCTGCAGTCAGCTTCAAATGCCAGTCCTCAAAATTTTCTCTTCTCAGAATTTTCGCAACAGAGTTCCTCGAAAAGAATGTCATCATTCCTTCAGGGATTCCCATTACCATTTGAGTTCATGAAGCATCTCCACAATACTTGAATGTTGACTGAACTTCCCGGTAACAAATCTAGCCTTTGAATTGCTTTGATGTCTTCTTTCATTCCAACCTGATGGGGTTCCCAGATATACAAGCAGTACTCAATAATGGGTCACATTAGTGTTCTATATGCAATCTCCTTTACAGATGAACCACACTTTCTTAAAACTGACCCAGTAAACCAAAGTAATCTATTCACCTTCCCCACTACATTCCTTACATGCTTGTTCCATTTCACATCACTTGGCAGTGTTATGCCTAAATATTTAATTGACCTGACTGTGTCAAGTAGCAAACTACTAATGTGATATTTGAACATTATGGGATTGCTATTCCTGCTTATCTGCATTAACTTACATGTGTGTTACATTTAGAGCTTGGTGCCATTTGTCATACCAACTAGAAATTTTTTCTAAGTCATCTTATATCCTCCTACAGTCACTCAATGATGACACCTTCCTATATACCACAGCGTCATCGGCAAACAGCCACAGACTGCTGCTCACCCTGTCTGTCAGGTTATGAATGTATATAGAGAAGAATAACGGTCATATCGCACTTCGCAGTGGTTTGCCAGTAAAGACAATATGTGGGATCCTATTCCCTAAGAAATCTTCAAGCCACTCACATATCAGGAACCTATTATGTATACTTGTACCTTCATTAGATCTGCAGTGGTGCACCATGTCAAACATTTTTCTGAAATCTGGGAATATCGAATCTTTCTGTTGCTCTTCTCGAGGACCTTCATTGTATTCAAATTGAGAATATGTGCAAGAATTCTGCAGCATACGAATGTTAAGGATATGGGTCTGTAATTTTGTGGGACAGTTCTTTTACAGTTCTTGTATACAGGAGTCATATATACTTTTTTTCCAGTCACTTGAGACTTTGCACTGGGTAAGTGGTTTGTGATAGATGCAAGCTAAGCAAGCAGCCAATGCCACTGAGTACTCTTTATAAAACCAAATTGGGAATGTGTCCGGACCTGGTGACTTATTTGCTTTCAACTTTTTTAGGTGCATCTCTACACCAGGGATGCCTGTTATTATGTCATCCATACAGGAGACTATGTGATGATTAAATTCCAGTATGTTTGTACAATCGTCATGCATGAACAATTTCTTGAACATGAAATTTAAAACTTTAGCTTTCCTTTTGCTGTCTTCTGCTGCTGTACCAGGTCAGTCAATGGAAGAAGCCTTCAACCCGCGTAGCAATTTTATATAGGACCAGAACTTTCTCAGCTGCTTGGATAGACCTTTTGCTAAGGTATGATGGTGGTAGTTGTTGTAGGCTTCACACAACATTCTTTTTAAAGGGACACGAATCTCTACTACCTTTTGCCTATCTTCATTTGCGAGTTCTTTTTTAAATCCAAAGTGCAGTAGTCCTTGCTTCCTCAGCATTTTCCAAATTTTATTTTTAAACCACAGTGGATGTTTCCCATCCTTAATCCATGTATTCAGCTCATACCATTCCAGAGCATGATCTGCAATCTGTTTAAACTTTGCCCATAATTCGTCTTATTTGCATCATACTGGGACCAAATGATGCCCCCATTCATTGTGTGAGTGGAATGCTGGCAACAGATTATATGCTCTTTCTAGAAAAATATTCTCCTAGCCTACTTGATTGATTTAATAACTTTAGTAACCATCATCATCGTTGCTGTGATGACGACATGATCACCAAACCCTTTCTCTATAGTGACACTGCCAAGTAGTTCAGGCTTGTTTGTAGCTCCAGGGTTTAAAATATGTCCATTGCATTGGGCTGTTGAACTAGCTGCTGAAAACAGTTTTTGGAAAACATGTTTAAAAGTACTTCGCAAGACTGCCTCTCCATACCCCTGCAATGAATCTGTAGACATCCCAGTCTGCACTCAGTAGATTTGTCATCTCCAACTGATATTGCATGATCTGAGTATTTCCTCACTACCAAGTGTAGACTTCCTTTGAATGACTCTAAAACTGTCTCAGCAGAATTGGGTGGCTTGTAAAAACATCTTACAATTAGCTTTTTTCCACCTAGACCTCTTATGCATGTCCACATGACTTCACAGTCCCACTTAAAATCGACATCGTTAGAGAAAATATTTCTTTGGACTTCAGTGAACACTTCCCTCCTGTGGTGTTTAATTTGTGTTTTCCATGTATGTTCCATGACTTGATAAGTATTTCAGAGCTTCCTGCTTCCTGCTTCAGGTTTCAGCCAGCTCTCCATCCCAAGAATAATTTGAATGCGACAAACTCTATGGAGAGCAGTAAATTCAGGAACTTTGTTATGAGTACTTGAACAATTTATTGATAAAATTTTGATAGTCAAAATGTCATTATTCTGAGTGTGGTCTGATTTCACCATCCGCATGTTGACTGGTGAGTGTTAATCAGAGTACCTCAAAGTACCACTGTGCCTTGACAACCCCCATGTGCACTCCACAAGTCCTTTGCCACCTGAGTAGCTGCTTCCTTTGTGCAATGCATTTCTGATGCACGAATGCGAGTCCTACAATTCCCCACCTGTTAATTCACATCCAGATATCTGCAGTGAAGACCGTCAGAAACGATGAGGCCTTTTATTTAGATCCTCCACTCGGCCCCAGTTAAAAGGCCCCGTTCAAGCCTGGGAACACTGCTGCAAACTGCAAGCTCTGCTAAGCCTTCACCACTTCTAATGGCTGCCTGTATGAATTGAGGATGGCCTTGGAAACCAAGCAACAGGCATCATGGTGCCAACACTCTGTGTGTGCTCAATAGCCACAGGCAAGATCTCCTCCACATTTCAGATGAAGCCCTCTGGCAGACATACTGAGTGCATGTTGGCTTTCTTTCCAGCCCTGAATGCTATTTTCCTAAGAGGCTCCATAATGCATCCAACATTGGAACTCACAGTAACCTCGCCTGGGCCCGTCAACACTGACATTGCACTGTTGATGACTGGAAACATGTTACCTGGCCGTACGAGTCTCGTTTCAAATTGTATCGAGCGGATGGACATGTACGGGTATGGAGACAACCTCATGAATCCGTGGACCCTGTATGTCAACAGGGAACTGCTCAAGCTGGTGGAAGCTCTGTAATGGTGTGGGGTGTGTGCAGTTGGACTGATATGGGATCCTTGATACATCTAGATACTACTCTGACAGGTGACAAGTACATAAACATCCTGTGTGATCACCTGCATCCATTCATGTCCATTGTGCATTCCGCCTGACTTGGGCAATTCCATCAGGACAGTGTGACACCCCACACAACCAGAATTGCTACAGAGTGGCTCCAGGAACTCTCTTCCGGGTTTAAACAGTTCCACTGGCTACCAGACTCACCATACATGAACATTACTGAGCATACCTGGGATGCCTTGCAATGTGCTGTTCAGAAGAGATCTCCACCCCCTCGTACACTTACGAATTTATGGACAGCCCTGCAGGATTCGTGGTGTCACTTGCCTCCAGTACTACTTCAGACATTAGTCGAGTCCATGCCACGTCATGTTGTGGCACTTCTGCTTGCTCATGGAGGGCCTACACAATATTAGGCAGGTATACCAGTTTCTTTGGCTCTTCAATGTATATAAGAAGTGATTCAGTTTTATCTTTTATGAATGACTGTATGTTGATGACCTATGCTGATCTAAACCCTCTGTACACTTTCCTGATCAGCACAATTTTAAGATTGTGTAGGATTTATATTCTGTCTATACAGAGAGAGAGAGAGAGAGAGAGAGAGAGATTCTCCTTTGAACTGCAAGATAACATGTAGTGCTGGCATGAGTTCCTACCATCAGTTTACTTTATATTTAAAATCATTAGTGAAATGTGTTTTAAATACTTAAATTCATGTACTGACCAGTTTGTTTTTATTGCTGATATAAGAGTCTGTTATCCGGGTATTCTGTGTATTTTTGCAGTTTCCATGTATTTATTTGTTTAGCTGTGTATCAGGCCTAGGAATTCCACAAGGATTCTGCAGGAAATCAAAGTTAGGGATACTGATCTGTAATTGTGTGGGTCCGTTCTTTAACCCTTCTTATATACAGGAGTCTACTGCACTTTTTTCCTGTCACTTGGAACTTTGTGTTGGGCCAGAGATTCACAATAAATGTAGGCTAGATAAGGGGCCAATGCTGTAGTATTTTGGTAAAACCAAATTAGGATTCGATCCAGACCTGGTGATTTATTTGCTTTCAAATCTTTCAGTTGTTTCTCTATGCCAGGTATTTGTATTTTGAGTGTTTTAGAAAATTGCTCAAAGATATGAACTGGAAAGATGTTTATAGTGCTCGTGACATGAATGAAAAATATAACACATTCATGAACAATGTCAGTACCATGTTTGAAAACTGTTTTCCTCTAAAAGTTACACAAATTAAACAGAAGTCTATAATAAAACCATGGATTACACAAGGAATAAAGATTTCCTGTAAGACAAAAAGGAAAATGTATCTGTCGACCAAGAATAGCTCCAATGCTGATTATTTAGCTAAATACAAGGAATACTGTAAAACATTAAAAAAAGTAATTCAGATGTCTAAACAAATGCACTACGAGAAGAAGATAGCAATGTCAGGGAACAAAATAAAAACAATATGGGATATAGTGAAAGAGCAGACTGGTAGAACCAGAAAGGAACAGGAGCAAATAGCACTAAGGGTAGACGACACATTAGTAACTGATGGGCATAGTGTGGCAAATCTATTTAACAAGTACTTTATATCTGTTACTGAGAGAATGGGACTTTCAGGATCAGTAAATAATGCCCTTGATTATCTGAAACTAGCCTTCACAAATAGCTTCAAGTACATGAATATATCACTCACTTCACCAAAAGAAATAACATCCATAATAAAATCTTTAAAAACAAAGCATTGTAGTGGGTACGATGAAATATCAACAAAGTTAATTAAGGCATGTTCTTGTGAGTTTAGTGCAATTCTAAGTTACTTGTGTAACCAGTCAATTATAACTGGGACATTTCCTGACTGGTTAAAACATGCAGATGTTAAGCCTCTATTCAAGAAAGGGGATAAAGAGATACCATCAAACTACAGACCGATTTCACTTTTGCCAGCATTCTCAAAAATTTTAGAAAAAGTAATGTACAGGCAGCTGCTCAACCATCTGACCACAAATAACATGTTATCAAGAACACAGTTTGGATTTCTGAAGGGTTCTGATATCGAGAAGGCTATTTACACCTACAGTGAAAATGTACTTAATTCCTTAAATAACAAATTACAAGCAGCAGGTATTGTCTGTGATTTGTCAAAGGCATTTGATTGTGTGAACCACAACATCCTTTTAAGTAAATTAGAATTCTATGGTGTCACGGGCGGTGCTGCAAAATGGTTCAAGTCATACCTCACTAACAGGAAACAAAGGGTGTCAGTGCAAGGG
The DNA here is from genome assembly GCF_023898315.1 of Schistocerca nitens. Classification (NCBI taxonomy): domain Eukaryota; kingdom Metazoa; phylum Arthropoda; class Insecta; order Orthoptera; family Acrididae; genus Schistocerca; species Schistocerca nitens. The sequence continues at coordinate 907,233,286 of NC_064616.1, read as the reverse complement.
ACTAGTGAATTAAGTCATCAGTCATCATCAGAATGGGAAGAAATTACATGTGGTGTCCCACAAGGATCCATCTTAGGGCCATTGCTTTTTCTTGTGTACATTAATGATCTCTCATCAGTTACACTGCCAGAAGCAGAGTTCGTTTTGTTTGCAGATGACACAAGTATTGCAATAAATAGTATCTCAAGTGTAGTTCTAGAAAGATCTGCTAATGGTATTTTCATGGATATTAATAAATGGTTTAAAGCCAACTCACTGACATTAAACTTCGAAAAGACTCACTATATGCAATTCAGAACCTGTAAGAGGTTTCCACCCAGCATATGCATAAAATACAAAGAAGAGCAGATAGAATAGGTTGACAGTCTTAAATTCCTGGGATTACAACTTGATAATAAATTCAGTTGGGAAGAGCACACCACAGAACTGCAGAAACGCCTTAACAAATCTGTATTTGCAATTCGAGTGTTAGCAGACATAGGCGACATAAAAATGAAAAAGCTTGCATACTTTGCCTACTTTCATTCCATAATGTCATATGGTATAATACTTTGGGGTAACTCGTCAAGTCAAACAAAAGTTTTCAGAGTCCAAAAGAGTGTAATACGTATTATTTGTGGAGTAAATTCATGGAAGTCCTGTAGAAACCTCTTCAAAGAACTGGGTATACTAGCTACTGCCTCTCAGTATATTTACTCATTAATGAAATTTGTCCTAAATAATATATCTCTTTTTCCAACAAACAGCTCAGTTCATACATACAACAATGATCTGCACAAGGACTTAAAAGCACTTACTTTAGTTAAAAAAGGGGTCCACTACTCAGGAACACTCATCTTCAATAATTTGCCAGTAAACATAAAAAATTTAGTTACAAATAAATATCAGTTTAAAAGGAGCCTGAAAGACTTACTAGTGGCCAACTCCTTCTACTCCATTGACGAATTTTTTAATAGAAACAAATGATGTATTGTATATATTCATACTATTAGTACTGTTATTTCAGCTTAAAAAATTGACATGTTCCACATCCACGAGGATCTCCTCAGCACGGATCTATGGAACGAAAACTAATCTAATCTAATCTAATCTAATCTTATTGACAACGGACTAAATGGAAGCCTTAGACCTGTTTAGCAATTTCGCATAGGACCAGAATTTTCTCAGGTTATCTACCAAATCTTTTGCTAAGTTGCGATGGTAGTAGTTGTATGCCTCATGTGTAGATCTTTTAACAGATATCCGAATCTCTACAAACTTTCACTTGCCGTCGTTTGTGCATTCTCTTTTGAACTGAGAGTGCAACAGCCTCTGCTTTCTCAGCATCTTCCAAATTTTGTTATTAAACCATAGCGGATCTTTTCCATCCTTTATCCACTTACTAGGCACATAACTCTCCAGACCATGATTTACAATCTGCGTAAACTTTGCCTACAATTCCTCTACATCCATCATCTGTGGTGATGCCAATGATGACAAAGAAAATAAATGAAATAGTACTATATATGTATATATGGCAACAGTGCTGGTTGTCCTCTGTCAATAAAGCTCAGCATAAACTTGTAACATTACAAATCAATCACAAAAGGAGAGATCATGATATTTCACACATATGCATTTAAGGTAGATTTAGAGCCTTGTGTTTTACTGCAATTTTTAATTAACTTCATTATTTTGGTATGTTGGCACAAGTGAAGCAAATCTGCTTGATGTGTTTGCATTTTTCTTGTGGCAGATTCCTTACGTAGCGCAGGATGATGATCAGGTTGAAATGTAACACATTGCAACTTAACAAGCTGCTACAAAAGTAGTTTGGTAACTGTCATGATTTTCTGTTCAACTTATGATCTTATGATGGCAATTCTGCATATCCAAGGTAGATTTTAGAGTGGCATATGGTTGCTTGATCTGCAGTGGGTCCTACAGGTGCTGAGATTAGATGGTGAAGTGCATGTAGTCAATCACCATAAGGATTAAAGGTTTTGGCAGAGGAATCACAACAAATAAATTTGGTGCATTTCTGTAAAAACATTTGTTTGACGTAGTTCAGAGCATATTTATTTCATTATTATTATTATTATAATTATTTTAATTACAATTTCTTGTTGTGCATTATGTAGTAAAAGTAAGATGTAAAGCTATTTGAACACAGCAGTGCTTTCTTAGATATACTTTAATTGGAGGGGATAAGCCTTTGCCTTTCTCCGACCTTTACAGAGGGACCTACAGTTTAGAGTGGACCCTGAACCACAGTGAAGCTTGACATTTTCCACATTAACAAATAATTGTTTAGAATACTATACAAATAGTGTTGGTGTCTGTAGATTCACACTAAGGAAGGAACATAAAATATTTCATTAATTATGTGTTCTTTTTCAGAATGTCTAAGTTGAATAAGATTGCCACAGAAATTAATGTTGAATGTAATTTACTGGAGAATCTGCCAGTCTCAATAGGAGACTTTTCATACTTGCAGTACCTTAATGTGCAGTTTAATAAACTAACAGATCTCCCAGAATCAATTTCAGAGCTTGTTACGCTTCGTGAACTTGTACTTGCTTGCAACAGGTTAGTACAGATCTCCTTCATTGTTGGTTATCTTTTCAGGGACTTTTTTTTAAAAATTCCAGTTTCTTTTACAATACTGAGATTTCTATTTGTTTGCATAAATTAAGATTTTATAACAGGTCAGTGTCTCCTTGAATACTTGATGTCATATTAATGTAATTATCATGGAGTACACTGTATTTAAGTACATTAAGTTAATATAAATACTGTGTCTTGTCTTTCGTTAATTTTTATTTTTCTGTGGTTTAAATTGGAGGTTCTTGGTTGTCTTTGATTTCCACAGTTTCTGAGGCAGCATTAGAATTTTCATTTTTTTACATGGCGTCCTCTTGGGTAAAATATTCCGGAGGTAAAATAGTCCCCCATTCGGATCTCCGGGCGGGGACTACTCAAGAGGACGTCGTTATCAGGAGAAAGAAAACTGGCGTTCTGCGGATCGGAGCGTGGAATGTCAGATCACTTAATCGGGCAGGTAGGTTAGAAAATTTGAAAAGAGAAATGGATAGGTTAAAGTTAGATATAGTGGGAATTAGTGAAGTTCGGTGGCAGGAGGAACAAGACTTTTGGTCAGGTGATTACAGGGTTATAAATACAAAATCAAATAGGGGTAATGCAGGAGTAGGTTTAATAATGAATAAAAAAATAGGAGTGCGGGTTAGCTACTACAAACAGCATAGTGAACGCATTATTGTGGCCAAGATAGACACAAAGCCCATGCCTACTACAGTAGTACAAGTTTATATGCCAACTAGCTCTGCAGATGATGAAGAAATAGATGAAATGTATGACGAGATAAAAGAAATTATTCAGGTAGTGAAAGGAGACGAAAATTTAATAGTCATGGGTGACTGGAATTCGTCAGTAGGAAAAGGGAGAGAAGGAAACATAGTAGGTGAATATGGATTGGGGGGAAGGAATGAAAGAGGAAGCCGCCTTGTAGAATTTTGCACAGAGCATAACTTAATCATAGCTAACACTTGGTTCAAGAAGCATGAAAGGAGGCTGTATACATGGAAGAAGCCAGGAGATACTGACAGGTTTCAGATAGATTATATAATGGTAAGACAGAGATTTAGAAACCAGGTTTTAAATTGTAAGACATTTCCTGGGGCAGATGTGGATTCTGACCACAATCTATTGGTTATGAACTGCAGATTGAAACTGAAGAAACTGCAAAAAGGTGGGAATTTAAGGAGATGGGACCTGGATAAACTGAAAGAACCAGAGGTTGTAGAGAGTTTCAGGGAGAGCATAAGGGGACAATTGACAGGAATGGGGGAAAGAAATACAGTAGAAGAAGAATGGGTAGCTCTGAGGGATGAAGTGGTGAAGGCAGCAGACGATCAAGTAGGTAAAAAGACGAGGGCTAATAGAAATCCTTGGGTAACAGAAGAAATATTGAATTTAATTGATGAAAGGAGAAAATATAAAAATGCAGTAAATGAAGCAGGCAAAAAGGAATACAAACGTCTCAAAAATGAAATCGACAGGAAGTGCAAAATGGCTAAGCAGGGATGGCTAGAGGACAAATGTAAGGATGTAGAGGCTTGTCTCACTAGGGGTAAGATAGATACTGCCTACAGGAAAATTAAAGAGACCTTTGGAGAGAAGAGAACCACTTGTATGAATATCAAGAGCTCAGATGGAAACCCAGTTCTAAGCAAAGAAGGGAAGGCAGAAAGGTGGAAGGAGTATATAGAGGGTTTATACAAGGGAGAGGTACTCGAGGACAATATTATGGAAATGGAAGAGGATGTAGATGAAGACGAAATGGGAGATAAGATACTGCGTGAAGAGTTTGACAGAGCACTGAAAGACCTGAGTCGAAACAAGGCCCCGGGAGTAGACAACATTCCACTAGAACTACTGATGGCCTCGGGAGAGCCAGTCATGACAAAACTCTACCATCTAGTGAGCACGATGTATGAGACAGGCGAAATACCCTCAGACTTCAAGAAGAATATAATAATTCCAATCCCAAAGAAAGCAGGTGTTGACAGATGTGAAAATTACCGAACTATCAGTTTAATAAGTCACAGCTGCAAAATACTAACGCGAATTCTTTACAGACGAATGGAAAAACTGGTAGAAGCCGACCTCGGGGAAGATCAGTTCGGATTCCGTAGAAATGTTGGAACACGTGAGGCAATACTGACCTTACGACTTATCTTGGAAGAAAGATTAAGAAAAGGCAAACCTACGTTTCTAGCATTTGTAGACTTAGAGAAAGCTTTTGACAATGTTGACTGGAATACTCTCTTTCAAATTCTGAAGGTGGCAGGGGTAAAATACAGGGAGCGAAAGGCTATTTACAATTTGTACAGAAACCAGATGGCAGTTATAAGAGTCGAGGGGCATGAAAGGGAAGCAGTGGTTGGGAAAGGAGTGAGACAGGGTTGTAGCCTCTCCCCGATGTTATTCAATCTGTATATTGAGCAAGCAGTAAAGGAAACAAAAGAAAAATTCGGAGTAGGTATTAAAATTCATGGAGAAGAAGTAAAAACTTTGAGGTTCGCCGATGACATTGTAATTCTGTCAGAGACAGCAAAGGACTTGGAAGAGCAGTTGAACGGAATGGATGGTGTCTTGAAAGGAGGATATAAGATGAACATCAACAAAAGCAAAACGAGGATAATGGAATGTAGTCAAATTAAGTCGGGTGATGCTGAGGGAATTAGATTAGGAAATGAGACACTTAAAGTAGTAAAGGAGTTTTGCTATTTAGGGAGTAAAATAACCGATGATGGTCGAAGTAGAGAGGATATAAAATGTAGACTCGCAATGGCAAGGAAAGCGTTTCTCAAGAAGAGAAATTTGTTAACATCGAGTATAGATTTAGGTGTCAGGAAGTCGTTTCTGAAAGTATTTGTATGGAGTGTAGCCATGTATGGAAGTGAAACATGGACGATAACTAGTTTGGACAAGAAGAGAATAGAAGCTTTCGAAATGTGGTGCTACAGAAGAATGCTGAAGTTAAGGTGGGTAGATCACGTAACTAATGAGGAGGCATTGAATAGGATTGGGGAGAAGAGAAGTTTGTGGCACAACTTGACTAGAAGAAGGGATCGGTTGGTAGGACATGTTTTGAGGCATCAAGGGATCACAAATTTAGCATTGGAGGGCAGCGTGGAGGGTAAAAATCGTAGAGGGAGACCAAGAGATCAATACACTAAGCAGATTCAGAAGGATGTAGGTTGCAGTAGGTACTGGGAGATGAAGAAGCTTGCACAGGATAGAGTAGCATGGAGAGCTGCATCAAACCAGTCTCAGGACTGAAGACCACAACAACAACATGATTAAATGTTCATTATGTGCAACTTGCATTGTGTCAAGAAATTTTAAAGTAACTTTTTGACTTCAGGATTGTATGCTTTTGAATTTGTAGGACACAATTAACAAATTGCCACAAAGTTGTGTCCCCCCTCCCCTCCTCCTGTTGTGTCTTCTGTGGAAACACATTTATGTTTAAGACATGATACACCAAACATTGTGCTATAAATATGTAAAGGAAGTTCTATCGGAATGTAAGTACATTAAGGGTAAAGGAGACCACTCACCAAGTAGTGGAAGTGTTGAGATGTCGACAGGCACACACAAAAGGGAAAGAAAACTTGCTAGTTCCCAGAATAAATCCTTTTTGAGCCTCAGTACAACCCCCGCCCCACATATGGACACACAATGCCAGGATTGTACTTTGACTGGTGATGTGGGGTTTGTGTCTGGTTGGGAGGGGGGGGGGGGGGGGAATGGTTAAGGGAGAGAGGTGGGAGGCAGAAACATGGATTGGCAGTAGGTAGCGAGCAGCTTGGAAGGTGACAGCAGATTGGTTGTCTAGGAATGTGTAATGGAGGGGTGGCAGGTTCACAGGTTAGCCATGTGATAAACGAGCACCATAGGCAGTGGGGTGTGTCGCCCAAAGATGGTGATCTGAAAATGTGGATTGGGAGGGGGTGATAGGACAGAGAAAAGGGAAACTGTTGGGCAGAGAGTGTGTGGACAGTTAGTTAACTGAGACTGAGGCCAGAAGGGTTATGGGAATGAAGGATGTGTTGTAAGAATAACTCCCATCTGAATAGCTCAGAAAAGCTTGTGGTGGAGGGAAGGAACCAGATCGCCCAGGTTCTGAAGCAGACATTGAACTTCAGCATGTTGTGCTCAGCTGCATGTTGTGCCAATGGTTCATCAACTTTATTCTTGGCCACAGTTTTCCAGTGGCCATTCATTCTGGTGGGCAGCTGGTTGGTTGTCATATTAGTGTAAAGAGCTATGCAGTGACTGCAGCAGACATGGCTATTTTCAAAGGTGGCCCTGCCTCTGATGGGATAAGATTAATGTTTGGGATGCAGTTGGGAGGAGTGTGGCTCAAAACCATACCCGACCTCCTTGACTGAAATATTTTGTGGATTTCGTGCATCTTGTGGCTATGGCACAATGTTACCTTAAACAAAGTCACAAACAATTTCCTCCTTCATACTTGTCCATCCTGAATTAATAGTTAGTATGAAAGGACCTGGTCATCAGTGACACATGAAGGTTTAAACTTCCTTTCCCTCTGTAAGAAGGCTTGCCATGTGTTAACTCTGCAATTTGTCGACAAGTGACCATGAAAGATTTAACACTTTTGTAACGATCACTTCTAACAAAAATAATAAATTAAAACAGTGCAATTTGGGAAGAAAAACATTTATAGCACTAAAGTATTGTTTAAATGCATAACTCTGTGACTGTTAGTTGAGATGTAATGGTTATCTAAGGTTTTCAGACTTCCATTAGTTGATGACTAGAGTGTTATGAGGCAAAGAAAAAATATATATAAAGCATAAATAACCAGAAATATTACTGTATCCAGACCCTGAACCAGCATAAACACCAAATATCATGACATAGGTAGATGTGGAGCAAAACTTATTTTGTTTATATTTGTAACCATGGAAACACATTTTACAATTATATAATGCTGCAGAATGCCAATAAGCATTTTTAGGTTAACATTCCAGATTCTAAAATTGTAATAGACCCCATTAAAAAGATGTACTTTCAATTAATTTTTCAAAATTCTACAAGTTCAGGTTTTCTTTCTGTATTTGTGTTTTGAAGCTGCTCGTTATTTAATTTGTATCAGGATACAAATCTGTCTGTGAATCGTGTGAACTTTAATTCTGGGTGATACCATATTTTAACTGTTTGTGTATTGTATTCTCTGAGGCGGGATGTGGGGACGAGCTGTGCTATTGCCTCAACAAGTGTGGGAAACTGCCCAAAAACCACTCTTCAACTGGTCAGTGTACCAGCTAACAGTTGCTAATCTTCTGCATGGATTCAATCCAGATTTTGCTCACCTCCATGTCTCACAAACTAGGGCACTGCACACTACACTGTAAGAACAGGTCATGTTCTGGATGCGCAAATCATATTTTACCTGAAACGTACTTTGATTGTTCATCTCAAACATTACTGAAAAGTAAATGTCATAAGTCATTAGAAGATACCTCTGCGTGATATCTGATTATCATCTCTACACAGTTTCTTACTCCTAATTTTTGTGAACTGTAACTGCTTAAATTGCTTTATTTTTGTTTTCAGTTATGGTTTTTAGCTGAAGTTTAAAATGCTAACATAAAGCATTTAGTTATACCTGTCTTAAATTGCATATGCACCAACTTGTAAGATTATTGGTAGAAAGAGTGTTGATTTTTATCTGTGTTCTTAGTAATTGTTGATATTAAAAATCTACTTGGAGAAACATAATTATTCACATTACAGATTTCTCTAAGAGTAATTATTATGTATTTGTGCTATGAAAGAATTCTTGACATTACAGGTTTCAATATATACCACCTATTATTGCAACCTTACAAAGTTTGGAGATTTTGGATTTGAAAGGGAACACCTTGGCAGAAATTGATATGGAAGTCCTCTCTCAACTAGGAAGACTTGCAGTACTTGATTTATCAAACAATAACATATCATCTGTTCCACCACAACTTGGGAACTTGAGGCAGTTAAGGTGAGTTCCTTATTGTAACTTTGTTTAAATTGGTATTTGACAAAAAATCTAGAATGAGATATTTGCAGTAGCTATGGCAAATGATAGGAAAGATGGGGAACTCTGAATGCCCCATGTTAGACTGCAGTGCAGTCTTGCAAGGAACATTGAACAGCTTGCTTGCTTGCAGCTTGGTTTCATATTAATCTATATTAGAGAAATAAAACTGATTTTGCAGCTTAGTATTGTGCAAGCCACATTGTTCCCAATGAAATTCTTTTACAATTAAACTTAACTGAAAGAGAGGCAAAAACAAATAATCTCCATAATGTACCGTAAGGGCAATGCAAATCTCACATCTGTTTTTTTAGATTTTTCTGATACTGTTTGCTGTTTCAGTTCAAAGTGGCTCCATGCATTTTAAGATATAATTGATAAATCTGCAGTGTAATTTCCATTTAAAAGATTAGTAGTAGTAGTAGTAGTAGTAGTAGTAGTAGTAGTAGCAGTAGCAGCAGCAGCAGCAGCTTTATCCATCCGTAGATCATTTTTTACAAGGATATAGGACATGTCAAAGTATTTACAAGTTTAGACCAATTTGAAATAAGCTAATTCATATACAAATACATTTACGGACTTCTAGTTGGACACAATCATTAGATTTACTCCTGGTATACAATACTTTTTTTGCAAATAACTTATTAAATAATGTAATGCCACACTGTTCACTTGTATCTCACAATCAGTCACTGCACACACTATACACACATTGTTTCATAACACTTCACTCATTACACACACACACACACACACACACACACACACACACACACACACACACACTGGTGATCTCTGGGCCATTTTCTGTACCGCAACTCGCAACTTCCCATTTGCTATCCTGAAAAACTGAGTCGGCATCCCTCTACAATGAGTGAGATGCTGAGCTCAGAAAGAGGAAGAGATGTTAGTATTGTGCTATGCATAGCTTGCAGTTAAGTACATCTAGAAAAGGAAAAAAGAAGGAAAAAATAATAATTTGAAGGTGTTATGTGGAATGTTGGATGTTTTATAATCATTATTATTATTATTTATTTGTATAACTTTTTTTTTACCAAACCCCTAATCTGTTTTATCTAATTAATCCTTCAATGCATAAAGTGTGTTGCATAACAGGTACTTGCTAGCTGCCTTTTTAAGTAAGTGTATTTTTGTAATTTCTTTAATATCTCTTGGTAATTTATTGTACAGTTTTATTGCTTGATAGAAAATGCTGTTTTGAGTTTTATGTTTATTTTTTCTTGGTAATTGTAAGTTGAGTCTAGCTCTTGTTCCATGGTCATGACAGAGCTGTTTGTGCAGTAATTAACAATGTTATTTTTAATGTGTACAACTGAATGGTGAATGTATTCACATGGAGCAGTTAAAAAGCCCAGTGTTCTGAACAGATCTTTACAATGAGCTTGACTACTATTATTGGTTATTATTCTTATTGCTCTTTTCTGGAGTTTGAAAATTGTGTTCATATTTTGTGCATTTGTTACCCAAAAAAGAATGCCATAGCTAAGAACTGAGTGTACATATGAATAGTATGTAACTGAAAGACACTGCATGTTACACACTGATGATAGGGTTCTAAGGGCATATCATGCTGATGACATTCTGTTTGCAAGTACACTTGTATGTTCACACCACTTCAAATGAGAATCAATATTCATTCCTAGAAATTTTGCCTTTGTTACACAGTCTATAGAGGTGCCATCTACATTTAATTTTGTCATTTTTCCTCTTCAAACTGAAATTCATGGCATTAGTTTTATGTTCAATGTCACTTTATTGCTTATTGGCCAATCATAACCTTCCTTGGAGTTTCATTTGCTTACTGTGCAAGGAGTTCTGTTGTTTTCTCAGTGACTATAATATTGCTGTCATCAGCAAAGACAATTTTTTCACCATGAGTAACACTACTGGGAAAGTCATTGATGTATATCAGGAATAGTATTGGTCCTAATATGCTACCTTGCGGAACCCCTATATTAATGTATTTTGGTTCTGATAAGTGTTTTACTAAATGTTTGGATCTATTTGAAGTATGTGTTGTTTCTACTCTTTGTACCCTATATGCTAGGTATGATTGATACCAGTCATTAGCTACCCCTCTTATTCGTAATGCTTGTAATTTATTTAATCGAATCTTGTAGTCGACTGTATCAAAGGCCTTAGAAAGATCCAAAAATATACCTGTGACACACTCATCTTTAGAGCATCAAGTACAACTTTTGTGAATTCTGCTATGGCTGACTCCGTATTTTTGACACTTCGGAAACTAAATTGTGATTCGCTTAAAAGATTGTATTTATCCAGGTAATTCATTAATCTGTCTTTCATAATTGCTTCTATTATTTTTGAGAATCGTGACAGCAGGGAGATGGGCCGGTAATTTTCTATGCCTTCCGCAGCACCTTTCTTGAGCAAAGTTACAACTCTTACCTGTTTTAACTACTCTGGAAATGTCCCCGATGTGAAGGATTAATTTATTATATTTGTTAAAGGGCCTTGTATAATCCGTATGCATTGTTTCAGTAAACACATTGGTACTTCATCTAAGCGTACTGACTTTTTATTTTTTAGTTTTTGAACAGTTTTATTGACATCATACTCAGTGGTTGGAAGTAACATCATTGTATTTAATGCGACATTATTTACAGGTGTTAGATTTGTTTGGGGATTTTTTTTAAGTTCTCTGCAATACTTGAAAAAATGCTCATTTACATAGTTTGCTAAGTTTTATGGATCATTTATTACCCTATCCCACTCCCTTAGCAGCATGTTATTCTGCATTTGTTTGTGTATCCCTGTTTCCTTTTCTATAACATTCCTGATTGCTTTGCTTTTATTCTCTGCATGATATATTATTTTGTCATTAAATGACTTTTTTGCAGCAATCAGCACCTTCCTATAGGTCTTTTGCATCTATGATAGATATTTAAGAATTTGGATCATTGTGGCTCTTTTTCATGGAACTGAGGTATTTAAGTGTTTGGGAGGACTTCTTAATACCTGCTGTCATCCATCTGTTTTTGTGAGATGTTGATACAGACATGCATACTTTTGGAAATGCATTTTCAAAGTTCAATATAAATAATGTGGAGAATTTAGAGTGTTTCATAGTCACATTGGTTTCTTTATACACTTCATCCCAGACTTTGTTTGCTATTTCTTTTGAAAAATCTCTGATAGATGTCGTTTATAGGCTTGGAGTTCAGGGAATGATTCAATGCCTGATTTTACTGTTGTTATTTGACATAGATGGTCTGATAGTCCTACATCTTCTACAGCTACATCACATTTTTCCTGTTCATATTTGTGGCCACATGGTCAATTGCTGATGCAGTCATTGTTGTAACTCTTGTTGCACTATTGACCAAAAGGGACGTGTCAAAACTTTGAAGGATGTTTATGAAGGTGCTGCTGGATTCATTTATGATACTAGTGTTGTTAATGTCTCCACACAGAATTATGTTGACCTTTATACTTGAGACTTTATCTAGAACTTCTGTTAATTCATTGAAAAAAGTGTCCACACTACCACTGGGAGATCTATACACACACAAAATCATTAATTTCTTGGTGATATCAAGCCCTGTTAATTGAATAGCTGATATTTCAAAGTGTTTGTCTTCGCTTACTGTACTGAGGTCATGTCTTGATTTGAACTGTTCCTTTTCTGATGTAAATGCATGATCCTCCACCCCTTGAAGCAGTTCTGCAGTGAGAGTTTGCCCTTTCGTACAGTGATAATACTACATGTTGGATTTCTGTGTCTCTGCACCAGTGCTCAGTAACACAAACTAGTGTGCAGTTCAAAGATGGGAGCTCAACTTCTAATAGTTGTATTTTATTTTTTATTGATTGCTTGTTTTGATGGAGGATTGTTAATTCTGTGAAATGCCCCAGGTTAATCTTTCGAATGGTTTGTTTTTCTTTGTGACATCTGGTATGTGTGGTATTTGAAGTTTTAAAATCTGTCTTGTGAGTGATTGTTTCAGTATTTTTTAAACTGCTGGAGATACTCTTTAGGCAGGGGAACCCGCTGTCTGGATTACCCTAAAAAGACCTACTTTTCCTACCAATGACAACAGGTATTTGACCATGTGTGGCCAGAGATCCATCCCCCTATACTTTCATGAATCAGCTGTACCAATGTTCCCTTCTCAGTCCTGTTTAGGTGTTGGCAATGCTAGTGAAACCCCATCTGTTGATAGTGTCGACGGGCACCAGAGAAACATGAACAAAGTTGGCTGTCCTCAGAGCCATCCCTAACCCCACATTGATTCACCTCTTCCCCAGGATGGAAATCATGAACTGTGCCTGGGGTAAACAAACAACTAACTAGTCCTGATAGTGAACAATATTACATGTAAAAGTTTCCTTTCTGTTGCACTGCTATTTATGAATGACTTCTTTTCCAAAGAAGGTTGATGGGCCACTGTTGTTCTTTAGTGCTTTGTTAACTTTGCACAAAATGTTTCTAATGTGTTATGTAATTTGTATACTTTTGCTATGGTTTTTCTGTCCTACAGGAGTGTGAAGTTGGAAGGAAATTGCTTTCGTCATCCCCGTCAGTGCGTATTATTGCAGGGCACTGAATCACTGCTATCTTACCTTCGAGATCGCATTCCACAAGAGTAATGCTCAAGCACTACTACAGTATTTCTTCTTATCAAACTATTTATTCTATAAAGCACTATATGTTACAAATTACTGTCAGTATTATAAATGGATTTGCAGAAATGTGTGTCACGTATAATGTTAAGGTTATTTCTGTTGTCCAAGTGAAATGTAAACAATTCAGTATGTGAAGAGCTAACTTGATTTAAAAAGTGAAGCACAAGATTATTTTTTGATATGAGTTAAAATGATACAGTCATGTAAAAGCAAGCTATGTTAATTATATTCATTCACAGTGGATTACATGTCTTACGTTCTGCTACCTCCTCCTTTGGCCTCACCCCTCCTGTTGCAGTCTGAGACACTTTAAAATATTATCATTATTTTATTTTTATTTTATTTACATGCCAAATTCCATATTACCAAATTGAGGAGCAAATCTCCAAGGTCATGGAACGTGTTAGTACATGAAATTACAACGTAAGAGTAACAACAAATAAAAATAAAATGTTTATGAACCCGAAAAAAGTCAGTCCATAAGTTTAAGTAAACCCTATCAACAATACAATGAGAATCAGCTTTAGGTTTTTCAAGGAACTCCTCGACAGAATAGAAGGAGTGACCCAAGAGGAAACTTCAGTTTTGATTTTAAAGCACGTGGATTACTGCTAAGATTAACCTAAAAAAAAAAAAAATTTACAAGATCTGCAGGAATCGGACACTTCCCTTGACCTATACAGGTCAACGGCGACTGACGATACCGAAACACCAACGCCTACAACAAAAACTACAGAAATTGGAATCGGACATTTCCCTTAACCACAGGTGATGGTACCCAATCACCTATAGGTACATACAAACACCTATATAAAAATGTGAAAATAGAAATCGTTCATTTCCCTTGACGTATATAGGCCAATTATAACTACTGATATGAAAAACCAACACCTACTACTACGAAAAACAAAACCAAAACCACGACACCTCAAAAATTAAAAACTCAGACATCCCTACATAAATTAAAACACATTCTATTTACAATAAATACACAAAACATTACAACTCGATAAAAATGGACCCAAAAATAATTACTTACCACCAACAAATTTCAGCTGGCACACACACACACACACACACACACACACACACACACACACACACACACACACACGACGCCACCTCAAATTCCACGCTGTAATGATGTAATGACGTCACACACCCCAACACCCTTACGTCATGGGTCAACGCAGACAGGTGGGATCAGACGCTTCCATTAACCCAATGTGTTCTTGTGGCTGCCTGTGGATATGGTGAGAGCAGGTGCAGAAATTTTGTGGTTGTTGCCATGGAGTACTTCAGCAGGCCTGCAACCATTGACTGGTGTTATCATGTAAATGCTACAAAATAAAGTTAGTGTTTCCTCCACTGACATCTCTTCCAGGGCCTTTTACTTTTGATTTTTGAATGTGTGCACCATTCTGTCTGTCTCACCGCTAGATGCCAGATGATGCTGCAGTGATGTATAATATGTCATTTCAGGGGCAAAATTCTGATACATAAATGGGGGGATTTTGTCTGGCTACTATGGCGTGGAGCAATCCTTCTGTTTTTAATATTCTTGTCAGCACCCAGAGGGTGGATTTTGGGGTGATGGGCCCCTTATTAAGCACAGAAATGTAGTTTGACTATTCATCCACTGCTATGAGCCTTATTGAATTTAAGAAAAGTTCCACAAAGTCCAAGTCTGTCTTATCCCATGGCTATCATGGTGCTGCTCAAGGTGTGAAGTTTTGGGCAGCGCTGATTGATGTTCAGTGCACTTGGTATGTGCAAGGACCAGATGTTGCATGTGTTTATCGGTCTGCAGCCAGTACACATGTTGGTGCTCTATATTCTTCGTGCGAGTCATTCCCCACTGGCCTCAAGATGTGTAAGATGGGGGACCTGCACAATTGGGGACTGATCACTTAGAAGTCATTGGAATCTGTGGCCAGCAGTATAACCTGATCAACAACCAAAAGCAAATTTTTTCAAGTGAAGGGTGGGGGTCCACAGTGAGAAAGTTGTGGAGCGTGTCTAATTTGGGAGGCCAAACTTGATGAAACTTGTGTAGAAGGTGATGAAGCCTCTCTTGTAGCATAGACTATCTTGGAGGCTGTAATGCTAAAGTTTTGCACAGTGTCGTGGGCTGATGATTCCATCTGGAAGCAGATTATTATCAAACACTGACTTTTGACTCGTAGGTAAGTGGATCAGTGCTTCAGCAATAGCTTGCTTAGTTGTGGACTTCTAATTAATTTTGTAGCTGTAGCTGCCCAGGGAGTAGCTGTGTTGTCCACTCTGATAGCATATTGTGTGGTCCAAATATTGCCAGTAAAGGTTTATGATCAATGATTAGGTGGAAGCAAGCTCCATAAAAATAGGTGTGGAATTTAATGATGCAATACATTATAGCTAATGCCTCTCATTCTATCTGGGAGTAATTTCTCTGGGCAGGTGTCACTTTTTTTCAAACTATACGTGATCAGCTGTTCAGCTTATGCAGTACTGTTTTGAGATAGCACTACCCCTATGCCGTAGAGTAGGGTGTTCCAGGTCGTGTGCTCACAGGTGGGCAGTATGGTGCCCACAGGCACAAGTGGGTGGAGTTGGCCATGTGGTTAACACATGTGGAGAACATGTGTAATAGGGCCACCTGGCAGGTAGCAGCAGGTGTGCCTGCCCACGAGAAAACTGAGGGGTGCCTGGCAGTACCCACATCCTATGGTGCAGTGTTGGAACAGCCAACCATAGGACGATGTGTCAGATGCTGAGAATGGTCAGCTGGTTTCAAATGATGCAAGGCATGGGGTGGATCAGAGATGTTCCTTTAGGTTTTTGTAGACCCTGTCACAGGTTATTGTCCGAACTGTGTTGCCTTCTTCGATAACTGGATGAAGGGCTGGGCTGTGGTAGCTACATGTGGAATGAATTTCACATAATAGTTTATTTTGACCACAAAAGATTGCAGCTCTTGTATATTATTTGGTTCTCATATATTTGCTCCATAGGATGGACGATGTTTTTATTTTGTATATGGCCTGAATATGCCACTTCTGCTTGGAAGAATTTGCTTTTGCTCTAGTCATAGATTAGTCCGGCTACTTGCAGTTTCTTTAAAAAATGTGTAAATTTGATAGGTGCTCCTGTTGATTAGCTTCTGTGACAATGATGATACCCAAACATTTTAAGCACGATTGTATGTCCCTCATCAATTCGTCTAAATATTGTTGGAACAGTGCTGGTGCACTAGGAATGATGAAATGTAGGCAGTGAAACATGCAGATACCAAATGGTACATTAACCACAGCTGCATTTTCAGTCTCTTCACCCAAGAGGATGCATTTGTGACATTCTTTGAGAAGCACTGCCTGATGGAGAGTGTGGCTAAGACTTTCTTGGGGCATGGAGCTTTGATGATCACTAGTGGTGTTGCCCATTGACTGGAAGGGATTTGTTAGAGAACACCCTTCTGCTCTAATTGTTTCAGTTCAACCTTAACTACTACTTTTAATGTGAACGGAATGGGTCAAGGCTAAAAGAAACTGGGGCAGTTGATGGCTTTAAAGTGATGTGGGCAGCATGGTTAGTTGCACAGAATACCTGGTGATGATGGTATTTGAATCATTGGTACGTTTTGAAACAGTCTTTATATTATGGGAGTG
Organism: Schistocerca nitens; assembly: GCF_023898315.1. Taxonomy (NCBI): domain Eukaryota; kingdom Metazoa; phylum Arthropoda; class Insecta; order Orthoptera; family Acrididae; genus Schistocerca; species Schistocerca nitens. Next base: position 907,216,360 of record NC_064616.1, on the reverse strand, counting down.
ATTGGTGGTGATGTCTAACTGTTTTGCCATTTGATGATAAAGACTCTTAGAAATGGTAGGTAATTTATAGGAATTCTTCCAATGTGGAGTCTGTGACCTTTAACACCTCACTGTGAACATGTTTATCTTGTGAGATTTGAATTACTGTGTTAAGAGTTAGTGAGTGAGTGAGTCAGGATATGACTTTTTACAAACTGGACTGTCATAAACAAACTGACATTTTTGTTTGTGGCTGTGAAGAGCATCTTCCATTGTGCACATGTCTGGACTGGCCATTTTTGGTGTTGATTAAACTAGAGCCTGGGTGACACTACGTGGCTTTGTTCACTGTAATAAGTTGCCTATAAGATAAATAATTCTTCAAAAGTCTGGGTGAATAGATCCATTACAGAGGATAACCTTTACAATAACTGTAACAATTTGGGCTTAGCCCATGAGAGAAATGCTCAGTGTCTAGTACCTTAAATTCTGGTAAGTGCCACCTTAGCTGGCAAAGATTTATGACCGTGTAATCCTTTGCATTGTTGGAAGCTGGAAACAGTGCAGGTGATGGTGACAGGGCTGTCTTCCAGTGTGAAATGGCTGCATGAACTGCTGTAGGTCAATATGCTAGCGGTGCAGCTTGTCTTGACATACTAATTGTTTTTGTACCACAGTCCTTTGAAGCTGTCATTGCTCTAACAGCTTAGCCAAAGCTGAGTTCATCTTGAAGTCCTCGTTTGCTCATGCCAATTTTCTATTTTGAGTAATATTTATTCCAAGCTCACCACAGGACACAGCACAATCAAGTACAGAATATGGCAGTAATCTGGAGCAGAATTTAGGGGAAGCACTCATTTGTAAGTTAAGACAATTTGCATTATAACAGAATCTGTAAGGCAATCCATGCAAAGTCTGATGCACAGTAATCAATTGTTATTCTGAAGGTTAATATGTAAGCAGAGTCTAGGTCACAGCGATTTTAATGACAGTACGCAAAGCTTGACGAAGATGGTCCACGATAAGAATCAAACACAGAGTTCCAGTAGCTGATTCTAGCAGGTATTATATACAGCCCTGGATGAGTTAAACCACCCAGATCACATGGTGCCACTGGTAGGTCTGGAGATCTTACGAATATCAATCAACATCATCTGTTTTCCCTTACATTTTTGTTAATGATATTCCAATGAGCAACCAGACTATAAATATTCCATGTCCATCTGCATAGTTAAACTTTTCAAGAATATGTAGAACAGAATCATGATTGTTTAGGAGCTACAGATCTTTTAGGTCAGTAACTAGCTGACCTTTCTACTGGCAATAGATTTTTAAGTAAGGGAAATAAAAATAAAAAGTTTCTGTGTCAGCTCTTTCATATCTGTAATCCCCCCCCCCCCCCCCAAAACACACACACACACACACACACACACACACACACACACACACACACACACACAAAATTAAATCTGGCATATTTAATCAAAATGAAATGTAATTGACAGAAAATGTATTTGTAAACAAAATGTATGGACTAACCAATTCTCATGATGAGAATATGAAAAACTTGAAGCATCACACACTTGTATCATACTTTGCTGATGGGCCATACAGCACTTCTTCAGAAATGAAAACAATCACATATCCGTGTTTCAATATGTCCTAAAAATGTCAACGTAAATGAAAAATGAGTATGCTCTTGTATATAGACTTGCCACTACTTAGTTAACATAAGTATGTCATAGCAAATGTTCAAACTGACCACAGTTTTCTCGCAGGCATAGCGCCATAAATATTCAGTGGCAACCCCTATTTCTGGTACTCACATTCCTTCATCTGACACGGTCTTTCTGCCTTCTACTTTTGGTCAAATTGTTTTTCCGCACCATAGAAATATAGAGTAAGTAACTATGTAAATAACAAAATTCTCCCATTGTCCACATCTACCTAGTTTGAAATTAGTCATTCATATATAAAAAAAACAATGCAGTGAACACACATCAGCTAGTAAACAAGGGTGGTTTAACATGGTGCTCTGCCAGTTATGTAAAATTTAGCTGTGGATGGGCTGGAAAGTGGGAACAGTTGCAGGGGTAGGGCTCTTGTAATAGGGATAATAGTTCAGGAATGTATTATGATTTGATAGGGATATTATGAAGTTAGAAGGTGACAATGGGTGGTGTGGAAAGGGAATGATGCTGGGTAACAAACAGAATACTTCTGAGTTTGTTGAAAGTGGCAGCTGCATTTGTTGGAGGATGAGGGGAGAAGACTTCCTGGGAGGTTTGTATATGTACAAGATCTGTGAGATAGTTGTAGGAGACAAAAGCTTCAGAATATAGAAGCCAGAAATTTGATGTTGGAGAAGATATATTTTCCATGAATTTATGGCATTTCAGGGAGCTGTTGGTGTCTTTTTCTTTTGGATGGGAGGTTATGCATGATGGGGTGGAGGAACTGGTCTATCAGGGCCGAGATGCGTTTGGTAGATGCTTTGAGGTCTTTTGCAGTGCGACAGCCAAGATGGTTATTTTTGTGTATTTTGGGAGTTTCCTCTTGATTAGGCCTGTTTGACTTAACAGCTTTACAATCACAACATGAGTTTACACTCTCATAACAGCTAAACTTATAAATATTGTTGTGAGTACAAGACTTACTGGATCCCGACTAAATTCATACACCGTATTGGTATTTCTATTAACCATAGGAGGACAGGCAGCTTATTTATGAACAGACGACTGAGAAACAAATCAGCATGTCACATCAATAGACGCTGCTGCTAGAAGAAGGCTCACCAGACTTGGCACAGAGAGTGGGCGAGGGGCTTGTTCTGTAGGCCCTAGTAACCAACATATTGAGATGGCACAGACATATTTAGAAGGAGAAATACCAAGATACCCACTTGGTGGTCCTGATTTAGGGTTTCTGTGGTTTCCCTTAACTACTTTACTTGAATGCAAGAATAAGTTCTTAAACAATGCTAGAAACGATTTTCTTTGCTGGGCTTGTGGAGTCTGAACTCGTGCTCTGTCTCTATCAATTTCTTTGGGGTATTAAACTCTTTAACTTTCCTCCCCAGTAGCTGATCTGATGCCCTCATAATTGACTGAAGGAATAACCTTCAGGCATAAGGGTATCACAGATAGTGAACATGCTGCTGCTGTAATCAAAATGTGACTGAAGAACAGTTTTCATATTATGAGTGCCTGTGCTGCACCTGGTTTACAGTTTAAGATGTTTTTATTTTTCCACCGAGAATTTAAATGATGACCCGAAGCTTCCAAATTTTCCATTCCTCAAAATTTGTAAGAGATTCTTTGTTGTCTAGAGGATAGTTAACTAAATAATTAACACACTTCAATGGAAATGTACTTACCAAATCTGTTTCAAGTGCTGAAGATCCACATCCTGTGCAGGTAGGTTACCTGTAACATGTAACGGTGCTGTCATCAGCATCCTGTCACTTGTAAAAATGGTGCCCAAACTTAAAGGCAGTGGAAGCACATCATGGGCATTGATTTGAATGCCCACAGTTCACTGGTTCCAGTAATAAAGGAGGGTAGAATGTTGAAACAAATGCTGCTGATTCATCTAGCGCATGATTTATTTTCTTGATATTTTTGTTTTACCTTTGCGATTCTTCCTGTAACGGTTTCACATCCATATATCTAATGTCTTTAATGTTAACACATCTTACAGAAGTTCAATATATTGCTGGATAGCTGGATAGATCTATCCAATTTAGTAGCTTCTGGGGAACATGCTAATTTGTGTAATTTGTAATTCTTATTGTGAAAGTAATAAAGCTTTAAAAAGTTCTCATTATTTCTCTTAATAATAATAAACTGATTTTTTCACAATGGTGCCCTGTAAATACCTTTGAGCTGAAAGTGTACAAATAGTGTGTACAATGATTGGTGTTGAGAAATGAGTGAGCAGTGTAACTCTAGCTGTTCACATCATGAACTAACTTCTTTGCACGAATCTATAAACAAAACAGTGTTTTATGCTAGAGACAAACTGAACAAGGTTGAACTATATTTAACAGGTTGGCCTTTTATTGTGGAGGATGGAGGCTCTAATCCTCATTTTGCCATCCTGATATCAGTTCCCTTGTTTTCCTTAAATTATGTCAGTGAAATGCTGGGATGATTATTTGCCCCATACTCCTCAAACTAGACCTGTATGTATGTAAATGCCTGTAGATATGAATTACGTGTGTCCTTAAACTTAAATACCATGACATGTCAAATATGCTTGTAAAAGGGATCCATGGGTGGATAAAACTACTACTTACATTTTTATGAGGGCTGATCATAGAAACTATGTTCTTGAGCTCTCTTTGTTAGATGCATACTCATATTCATTTGCCAAGAACTGTAAACAATGTGTTAATAGCTGAAACAGGGATAACTCCAACAGTAGCAATTATTTTTCTCAGATAAAACATCACTGTAACAGTGATGTGATAGCTGAATGGTTAACTTTAAATCACTGTATATTAGTATGATCCAGCTGAGATATGCCTATATTTGTTTCAAATTATCATCATAAACTTCATTATCCTGATCATCTAACCATCATCCGTTTGTCATTGACTGCTGAACATAGGATTTTTGCCTTCAGTTACCTACAAAAACTTAGCAACTGACTGCACTGTTAATATGTAGTAATGCAAGTTTCACCAGTGAAAAGGACATTCTTTAAGTCATACATGGTGGAGTTCTGAAGTTGCTGAATCTGCAATAAACGGGTCCTTCTCTGCATTACTATGTGTGGGACAGGAGAATCTGAAGTCAATAATTTATTTGGAATTGATTTTATAATCAAGAAGAGCCTTTTGAATAATATCAAGTAGTTTAGGTCAGTAAACTCTAGGATTTCCTTTTTGACTTGGTACCTGACTAAACTAGAATTGGCTTATTAAGTGCTATGCTACTACTGAGGAAAGCAATAATTCTGTTGAATACAGCTTGCATGATGAAGTAGAGACAACATATGATGGCCTTTCAACTGATCACAACAAACTAATAATAGGAGATGAGAATGTGGAAACAGAGAAAGAACACAGTTATTTTGCTACAGCCAGAAAACAAAGAATATATCACAAAACCGACCTTGGTATAAGGTATTAGGGTAGTCCTTATAAGGGTATTACATACATATGTCGAGTGATTTGAGTCTTGTAGATTAAGGTCCATAGTTGCCCTCAGAAACAGGAAGCACTATTCAATGTGTTTACGGCAATCAGTTTTTAGATGTTCTTCTTTTAGTAGTTTTTGGAAGAAGTTAGGTTCTTTGTCAATTTTGAGATCACTAATAGCCTCATGTTAATGTTTGTGTCTATCTCTATAATGTGCTGTATCCCTGCCATTACACTTTTTTCAAAGTTTTTTGAAAAATATTACATTGGGACTAACTGTCACTCGGGGTAACTCATTTCTTAGCACACTCCCTAACACTAGCTCGTACTTGTGCTGACAACAAGGGAAAATGGCAGATCTCTTCCTGCTACCTGTTCCAGCAAAGTAACAGCTCCACTGAAATGACCTGTGTTGGGTGTGGTGGTGTCACAATAAATAATTCGAACTTTCTTATCTAGTCCCCAAACTTTGATGGCATTCCAAACTGCCCATCATTTTTCTTTGCTACTAGAATTCAGTAATACACACACACCAATTAATTGCTCCTAATTTCCATAATTAGTAATGGGTAGTCTTTCAGTTCTTGAATCCCCGACATTCACTCTGGTACCAACTTACCATCCCAATGAAGTCAACGAAAGTTATTTTCTTCTGTTGAAAGATATATTTAATATTTACTGCCCATTTCTTTCTGAATTTCTCTTGATATCTTTGAGTTGAACTATTATTAAGTGCTGTTTCATTAATACTATGACCTAAGAGTCCCATGGCCTCAACTGTAGCCTCAGGACTGAACATGGCATCCATCAGTCTTAACTGACACCTGTAAACAGGGCGGCTAGTTTTAATGTCACAAAGCACCTTCTTCCACATTTGTTTTCCTTTTTTGAAGCAACTTCCCCCCCCCCCCCCCCCCCCCATCTGCAGTTACATCAGTATCAGAAATTGAAGCTGAACTCGTGGAGGGTTCTGTAAAAATGTACCACCATCAGAATCATTCACTCCAACAGTTTCTTCAGACTAATAAGTATTAGTTTACAAAACCTGTGAGCTGTTATCACCCTTAATCTTCTTTCATTCTGATCCTTGCCATTTGTACTTTTGCTGCCAACTTCCATTCAACACTTCCAAGATAACCTCTACATCTGGGCTCTCTTTCATGCAATGTAAAGAATTTATACTTTTCTATTTTTATCGTGTTCAAAGAATTAACATGGGCAACAACAAAGAGATTGTTTACATTGTAAAAAAACTTTCACTCTTTTGAGTGAATGTCTTCCTATGAAGCTTTTTTTTTCAGATTGCACAACTCTGAATGTAGATCTGTAAGCCTCTTTGTACAATGTGCTGGAGCTCATCTAGAAATCCTAGCCTTCTTCCAAAATATTATACATTCACTTCCGACTGAGTTAACACTTTTGCTGATAGTTTCACTTTGTGTATGTTACTAAACAAGACCGACAAAACCTACCGATTAGGTGGTAATGTATGTTGATTGATCTGGTGGCTAACTCCACCGAATAAATGAAAATAGCTGTCACTACTAATGGCAGCCGGTTATCATGTGCTACAGCATACTGTAAATATACTCCTTACATACTGAAATGTCAGCTTCTTTAAATTTGTGTTTTCTATGGATGAAGGACAACAGGTTAATTCCGTATCTGTAGATTTCCAGGAAGCATTTGACACAGTGCCCCATTGCAGGTTGTTAACAATGGTATGAGCCTATAGAATAAATTAAGAGTTATATGAGTGGCTCGAAGACTTCTTAAATAAAAGAATGCAGTATGTTGTCCTTGACGGTGAGTGTTCATCAGGGACAAGGATATCGCCAGGAGTGCCTAGGGGAAGTGTGATAGGACCACAGTTGTTCTCTACATACATAAACGATTTGGCTGACAGGGTGGGCAGCAATCTGTGGTGGTTTTCTGATGATGCCATGGTGTATGATAAGTTGCCGAAGTCGAGTGACTGTAGAAAGATACAGGATGACTTGGACAAAATTTCCAGTTGATGCGATAAATGGCAGCTAGCCCTAAATATGAAAAATGTAAGTTAATGTAAATGAGTAGGAAGATAAAACGGCCAAGCAGTTCTAGGCGCTTCAGTCTGGAACTGCACTGCTGCTACGGTCGCAGGTTCGAATCCTGCCTCGGGCATGGGTGTGTGTGATGTTCTTAGGTTAGTTAGGTTTAAGTAGTTCTAGGTCTAGGGGACTGATGACCTCAGATGTTAAGTCCCATAGTACTCAGAGCCATTTGATTTTTTTGAAGATAAAACCTGTAATGTTCGGTTATAGTATTAGTAGTATCCTATTTGAAACAGTCAGGTCGTTCAAATATCTGAGCATAACATTGCACGGCGATATGAGATGGAACGAACGTGTGAGAACTGTGGTAGGGAAGGCAAATGGTTGACTTCAGTTTATTGGGAAAATTATAGGAAAGAGTGGTTCACCTGTGAAGGAGACCCATCCCTGAGTACTGCTCGAGTGTTTGGGATCCATACCAGGTCGAACTGAAGAAAGACATCGAAGCATTTCAGAGGCGAATGCTAGATTTGTTACCAGTAGATTCAAACAACACGTAAGTGTTACGGAGATGCTTCAGGAACGTAAATGGGAATTCCTGTAGGGAAGGCAATGATCTTCTCGAGAAACACTATTGAGAAAATTTAGAGAACCAGCATTCGAAGCTGACTGCCAAACGATTCTACTGCCGCCAATATACAGGGTGACCATTACTGAACATATGAAATAAAATCGTCATAACTTCTGAACGGTTTGCGTTATGACATTCAAACTGCACGGTTGGCTGCAAGGCGTGATGGGAATCAGTATGTGCATGTGTGGTTTGGTTTAGCGATGAAGCCCACTTTCATTTGCGTGGGTTCGTCAATAAGCAAAATTAGCGCAATTGGGGATTGAGAATCCGCATTTCGCGATCGAGAAGTCTCTTCACCCTCAATGGGTGACTGTATGGTGTTCAATGTCCAGTTACGGAATAATTGGTGCAATATTCCATGATGGCGCGCTGATTACTGAACAGTCGGTGAAGGTTTTGGATGATGATTTCATCCCTATTATCCAAAGTGACCCTGATTTCGACCAGATGTGGTTCATGCAAGACGAAACTCAACCCCATCGAAGCGGGCGAGTGTTTGATGTCCTGGGGGAGCACTTTGGGTACCGCATTTGGCTCTGGGATACCGAGAGGTCGCTGGCATGGGCCTCGATTGGCCGCCTTATTCTCTGGATCTGAACGCATGCGACTCCTTTTTGTGGGGCTGTACTAAAGACAAGGTGTACAGTAATAACACGAAAACCATTGCTGAGCTCAAACCTGCCTTGCAGAAAAAATAGTTCAAATGGCTCTGAGCACTATGGGACTTAACTTCTGAGGTCATCAGTCCCCTAGAACTTAGAACTACTGAAACCTAACTAACCTAAGGACATCACACACATCCATGCCCGAGGCAGGATTCGAAACTGCGACCGTCGCGGTTGCGCGGTTCCAGACTGTAGCGCCTAGAACCGCTCCGCCACGCTGGCCGGCTGCCATGCAGAAGGTTATTGAATATCTGTAGTGACATTTACGTGTTGAATAAAGTGTGTGCACGCCGTGATCTGTAACTAACTTACGTCTTTTTTCATGTAGTTCAATAATTGTCATCCTGTATACTGCGCGTAAGGACCACGACGATAAGATACGAGAAATTATGGCTCATACGCAGGCATACAGATAGTCGTTTTTCCCTCGCTCTATTTGCGAGTGTACGAGGTGTAGCTAGAAAAAAACCGGACTAGTACTGGTGAAACAATAAAACGAATGCAATAAGGCTGAAAGTCGCGTGGCCTGTCACGTGACTCTCGCTCCGCCTACTGCTCGAGTTTCATCTGCCTCCTGCACTCAGTCTGCCCGTGGCGTCTGTTTTAAGTAGTTGACGTTTTGTCTGTGCGTCGGAAAATGTTGAGTGTACAGAAAGAACAGCGTGTTAACATCAAATTTTGTTTCAAACTAGGAAAATCTGCAAGTGAAACGTTTGTAATGTTACAACAACAAGTGTACGGCGATGATTGTTTATCGCGAACACAAGTGTTTGGTTTAAACGATTTAAAGATGGCCGCGAAGACACCAGTGATGACACTCGCACTGGCAGACCATTGTCAGCAAAAACTGATGCAAACATTGAAAAAATCGGTAAACTTGTTCGACAAGATCGCCGTTTAACAATCAGAGCTGTGTCTGAGTTAACAGGAGTTGACAAGGAAAGTGTCGAACAAGTTTACCGATTTTTTCAATGTTTGCATCAGTTTTTGCTGACAATGGTCTGCCAGTGCGAGTGTCATCACTGGTGTCTTCGCGGCCATCTTTAAATCGTTTAAACCAAACACTTGTGTTCGCGATAAACAATCATCGCCGTACACTTGTTGTAACATTACAAACGTTTCACTTGCAGATTTTCCTAGTTTGAAACAAAATTTGATGTTAACACGCTGTTCTTTCTGTACACTCAACATTTTCCGACGCACAGACAAAACGTCAACTACTTAAAACAGACGCCACGGGCAGACTGAGTGCAGGAGGCAGATGAAACTCGAGCAGTAGGCGGAGCGAGAGTCACGTGACAGGCCACGCGACTTTCAGCCTTATTGCATTCGTTTTATTGTTTCACCAGTACTAGTCCGGTTTTTTTCTAGCCACACCTCGTAACTGCCGCCGAGCAGTGTGTCAGCAGTGCGCAAGTAGCAGCAAGTGGCTTATTTAGCGTTCATATAAGTGTAGTAGTCAAGCTGAAAATTTGTTTGAGTGTTCTTAGCGCACTTGTTTCGTTAAATCCGTCAAATCATTGTGTAGTTTCGTATTTAGAAGGGGCAGATTTGCATTTTAATATCTGTGTCCTGTAAAATCGCGTAGTCGTCTGTCATTTGTTTATTTCTTTCAAATAGTCTTTGTACGTTACTGACATTACAGTTAGCCTTCTGCCGCCGAGCAGTGTGTCAGCAGTGCGCAAGTAGCAACATTACTGCATTTACTAGGCAGTCTTGTATTTTAATAACCATTTAAATTTTGTGTCAAATTGTTTGTGCTCTCTGTAGATTAGTTCAGACGTTCTTTGCACAACAGTATTTAGCATGGATAGGGACTGCGATTGCTGTGTTCGTATGCGAGCTGAGTTGGCATCCCTTCGCTCTCAGCTTCAGGCAGTGTTGGCTTCGGTCACACAGCTTGAGGCTGTTGCGAATGGGCATCACTGTGGGGATCCAGACGGGGGTTTGTCAGGGATGGCCATCTCGTCCCACGCATCCCCCGATCGGACTACGGCTGTGGCTGCCTGGGATACTGCCCACATTGAGGCTGACCCCTCACCGGTGATAGACCAGGTGGTCGTCTCGAGGTGTGGCAGGGGCGAAAGATATTCTGGATGGCTGAATGGAAGGCCTCTCCAGTTTTTCTGACGAGCCAGTTTCAGGCTCTGTCTCCGGCCGATACTGATCTTCGGCCGGACATGGCTGCTGGTCCTGTTACAGAGGTTGCCCCTCAGTCTGCCAGATCCGGGCGGTCGCAGAGGGTGGGCTTACTGGTAGTTGGGAGCTCCAATGTCAGGCGCGTAATGGGGCCCCTTAGGGATATGGCTGCAAGTGAGGGGAAGAAAACCAATGTGCACTCTGTGTGCATACCGGGGGGAGTCATTCCAGATGTGGAAAGGGTCCTTCCGGATGCCATGAAGGGTACAGAGTGCACCCATCTGCATGTGGTCGCTCATATCGGCACCAATAAGGTGTGTCGCTATGGATCGGAGGAAATCCTCTCCGGCTTCCAGCGGCTATCTGACTTGGTGAAGACTGCCAGTCTCGCTAGTGGGATGAAAGCAGAGCTCACCATCTGCAGCGTCGTCGACAAGACTGACTGCGGACCTTTGGTACAGAGCCGAGTGGAGGGTCTGAATCAGAAGCTGAGACAGTTCTGCCACTGTGTGGGCTGCAGATTCCTTGACTTGCACCATAGGGTGGTGGGGTTTCGGGTTCCACTGGATAGGTCAGGAGCCCACCATACACAGCAGGTGGCTACAGGGGTAGCAGGGGATGTGTGGCGTGGACTGGGCTGTTTTATAGGTTAGATGGCCTCGGGCAAGTACAGAAAGGGCAACAGCCTCAAAGGGTATGGGGCAAAGTCAGGATATGCGGGGACCAAGCAGCAATCGGCATTGTAATTGTAAACTGTCGAAGCTGCATTGGTAAAGTACCAGAACTTCAAGCGCTGATAGAAAGCACCGAAGCTGAAATCGTTATAGGTACGGAAAGCTGGCTGAAGCCAGAGATAAATTCTGCCGGAATTTTTACAAAGGCACAGACGGTCTTTAGAAAGGATAGATTGCATGCAACCAGTGGTGGCGTTTTTGTCGCTGTTAGTAGTAGTTTATCCTGTAGTGAAATAGAAGTGGATAGTTCTGGTGAATTATTATGGGTGGAGGTTACACTCAACAACCGAGCTAGGTTAATAATTGGTTCCTTTTACCGACCTCCCGACTCAGCAGCATTAGTGGCCAAACAACTGAGAGAAAATCTGGAATACATTTCACATAAATTTCTTCAGCTAACATGCTGAAAAAATTTATGTGAGCCGGCCGGAGTGGCCGTGCGGTTCTAGGCACTACAGTCTGGAGCCGAGCGACCGCTACGGTTGCAGGTTGGAATCCTGCTTCGGGCATGGATGTGTGTGATGTCCTTAGGTTAGTTAGGTTTAATTAGTTCTAAGTTCTAGGCGACTCATGACCTCAGAAGTTAAGTTGCATAGTGCTCAGAGCCATTTGAAATTTATGTGAAATGTATTCCAGATTTTCTCTCTGTTGTTTTGGCACTAATGCTGCTGAGTCGGGAGGTCGGTAAAAGAAGCCTTAGGTGGAGATTTCAATTTGCCAGATATAGACTGGGACACTCGGATGTTTAGGACAGGTGGTAGGGACAGAGCATTGAATGACATTATACTGAGTGCACTATCCGAAAATTACCTCAAGCTATTAAACAGAGAACCAACTCATGGAGATAACATCTTGGACCTACTGATAACAAAGAGACCTGAGCTTTTCGACTCTGTAAGCGCAGAACATGGAATCAGTGATCATAAGGCCGATGCAGCATCCCTGAATATGGTAGTAAATAGGAATATAAAAAAGGGGAGGAAGGTTTATCTGTTTAGTAAGAGTAATAGAAGGCAGATTTCAGACTACCTAACAGATCATAACGAAAATTTCTTTTCCGACACTGACAATGTTGAGTGTTTATGGAAAAAGTTCAAGGCAATCGTAAAATACGTTTTAGACAGGTACGTAGAGAGTAAAACTGTGAGGGACGGGAAAAACCCACCGTGGTTCAACAACAAAGTTAGGAAACTACTGCGAAAGCAAAGAGAGCTTCACTCCAAGTTTAAACGCAGCCAAAACCTCTCAGACAAACAGAAGCTAAACGATGTCAAAGTTAGCTTAAGGAGGGCTATGCGTGAAGCGTTCAGTGAATTCGAAAGTAAAATTCTATGTACCGACTTGACAGAAAATCCTAGGAAGTTCTGGTCTTACGTTAAATCAGTAAATGGCTCGAAACAGCATATCCAGACACTCTGGGATGATGATGGCATTGAAACAGAGGATGACACGCGTAAAGCTGAAATACTAAACACCTTTTTCCAAAGCTGTTTCACAGAAGAAGACCGCACTGCAGTTCCTTCTCTAAATCCTCGCACGAACGAAAAAATGGCTGACATCGAAATAAGTGTCCAAGGAATATAAAAGCAACTGAAATCACTCAACAGAGGAAAGTCCACTGGACCTGACGGGATACCAATTTGATTCTACACAGAGTACGCGAAAGAACTTGCCCCCCTTCTAACAGCCGTGTACCGCAAGTCTCTAGAGAAACGGAAGGTTCCAAATGATTGGAAAAGAGCACAGGTAGTTTCAGTTTTCAAGAAGGGTCGTCGAACAGATGCGCAAAACTATAGGCCTATATCTCTGACATCGATCTGTTGTAGAATTTTAGAACATGTTTTTTGCTCGCGTATCATGTCATTTCTGGAAACCCAGAATCTACTCTGTAGGAATCAACATGGATTCTGGAAACAGCGATCGTGTGAAACCCAACTCGCTTTATTTGTTCATGAGACCCAGAAAATATTAGATTCAAGCTCCCAGGTAGATGCCATTTACCTTGACTTCCGGAAAGCGTTCGATACAGTTCCGCAGTGTCGCCTAATAAACAAAGTAAGAGCCTACGGAATATCAGACCAGCTGTGTGGCTGGATTGAAGAGTTTTTAGCAAACAGAACACAGCATGTTGTTCTCAATGGAGAGACGTCTACAGACGTTAAAGTAACCTCTGGCGTGCCACAGGGGAGTGTTATGGGATCATTGCTTTTCACAGTATATATAAATGACCTAGTAGATAGTGTCGGAAGTTGCAGCATTAGAAAATTGCAGAAAAATGCAGGAAGATCTGCAGCGGATAGGCACTTGGTGCAGGGAGTGGCAACTGACCCTTAACATAGACAAATGTAATGTATTGCGAATACATAGAAAGACTTCTGTAAAATATCTGGGAGTATGCGTACGGGACGATTTGAAGTGGAATGATCATATAAAATTAATTGTTGGTAAGGCGAGTGCCAGGCTGAGATTCAGTGGGAGAGTCCTTAGAAAATGTAGGTCATCAGCAAAGGAGGTGGCTTACAAAACACTCGTTCGACCTTTACTTGAGTATTGCTCATCAGTGTGGGATCCGTACCAGGTCGGTTTGACAGAGGAGAAAGAGAGGATCCAAAGAAGAGCGGCGCGTTTCGTCACGGGGTTATTTGGTAGCGTGATAGCGTTACGGAGATGTTTAGCAAACTCAAGTGGCAGACTCTGCAAGAGAGGCGCTCTGCATCGCGGTGTAGCTTGCTCTCCAGGTTTCGAGAGGGTGTGTTTCTGGATGAGGTATCGAATATATTGCTTCCCCCTACTTATACCTCCCGAGGAGATCACGAATGTAAAATTAGAGAGATTCGAGAGCGCACGGAGGCTTTCCGGCAGTCGTTCTTCCCGCGAACCATACGCGACTGGAACAGGAAAGGGAGGTAATGACAGTGGCACGTCAAGTGTTCTCCGCCACACACGGTTGGGTGGCTTGCGGAGTATAAATGTAGATGTAGATGAAATGACAAGTAGTGGTACGGTTGCTTGCGGAGTATCGATGTAGATGTATTTGTTGTGGTTCACAAATGCTGTCTTGTTGGTTTGACAGCTTTACATTTACAACGATAACAACACATCATTTGTGAACCAAAACGAACAAAAAAAACAGTTTTAAAGACGCTGACATTCCAGTATGTAAATCATAGACTTCTGTTACAGAACCATAAAACCACTTGAGAATGACCCAGAAGGTTGAAAATAGTCATGAATGCAGATGGATGGAAAATGCAACCTTCTTTTAATATGAAATTGTTTTCTGTAGATGATTTGCAAGAGGCCCCTTTCTAGGAGATCTTAGGAGCAGAATGCAAGATTTACCCGTTTCGTTGTTAAAATTTGTTTTGCAAACCATATATTTAAAAAATAAAAGGACAAATACTGTCTTGCATTCTCATAAAAAGTACACTTTCACTACAAAAAATTTTTTAAGCTGATTGGTTGTGAAAATATGTGAATACGTGTCCCACAGACCTAACTATATCCATGTATTCATGTGACTCTAGGATTTTCAGAGTTAAATTTTTAATCTGAGAATGATTTTATCATGATGAAATGTACGGAAGAAGTATAACAAATTAGAATAAAAATTCTAGTAACAAAGAAAGACATGAAATGTTGCACATGAGTTTCCACGTAACATTAGAAGATCGTTTTGACATACCACACAGGCGTTTTCTACTTTTCGTGAAATTTTCTTAGACATATACGACCCACTGCATACAAATGACGTAAAAACCAGCGGAATTATTTGGATATGTAGCAATATTTTAAAACAATGCCTACGAGGTGTACGAAAACACAATTAGTTACTTCAGAAATCCTTGAAACGGAGATGAAGGTGATTTGATCATTTGATGTGATTTTCGTGAAACAGACGCCGGCCTATGTTAGGAATATTTCACCTGACTGGGGCATAGGGATTGGTAAAACGCCCTCTTAAGATTTACGCGTGGAGCCACTGATTATGAAAAAGGAAGAATGGTTGCCGGCACGGTAGCTCAGCGTGTTCGGTCAGAGGGTTAGCTACCCTATTTTGTTCCTCACAATGTTAAAAGACTGATTATAATGTTTAAATATACTTAAAACGGCTCAGTATCTATACATATAACATCAATATATTCAGTATAGTTACCCTTACAAGTCAAAAAGCGAAAGGCCATCTTTGCAGCACATTGGTAAAATGTTGCACAAGCTGCATCTGGTTACTACTTCTTAAAATACTCACCACGATGTAAATAAACATTCACAACGCCATCGAATGGAAACCGACGCTCATCTGAAGCTGAACAGTATGACAGAAGATCCATAGGCGTAAGCAGTAATCTAGGGACCTACAACATCTCGGCTACTGCGGCATGGTTTACACTCCTTCAGTTTCAACAAAATAGGTCGTAGAATTCTTTTTGAAACAAAAGGAAAGAACTAGGGGATGTGCTTGAAGAAAAACGAAAAATAAGGACCACCTTAGTGAGTTACATTTATCAAACAATAAGGATATTGATAGGAAGATAATCTAAAAAGCAACACAGGTTTCTGCAGATGAGTAGATAGTTAACCAGATCGATCACATTGGCCTTGAATCACAAATCAAAAAGTGAGTACAAAATGTAAAAACAGCAAAAGAAATGGAATGCAGCTCTCATCTTTTTCTAGTCAGAGTATACTTGAGAGTCCAATGACAACCAAAGGTGGTTAAAAAGGTACAGAAATCCATGAAATTCGACTGCAGTAAGTTAACAGACCACATCTAGGATCAGTTTAACAAATCATATTCGTGCATTAACAGACTACATTATAGAAGATGAAAATATAGAAAAAACCTGGAATGTAGTGAAAGAGACTATTATATTTATTTATTTATTTATTTAGTCCTGCAAATCCTACATGTATATAATATATACAAGGATATTGGACATTGTTAGGTCTTTACAAGATAAAATATAGTTTTTATTGCATTCCTAAGGGCTAGATATTGGAGTAATTTAGCAAAGAATCATTTATACAACAAACATTAGAGGCAACATACAAAGTAGAATATTCATAATGCATCTTTATTTTTGTTGTTTGGATTCTAGGTACTCTGTCAAGCTGTAAAAGCAATGATCAATTAAATATGCCTTTAGTGCAGCCTTAAAACTACGGAGTTTACTTAGTGATATAATATGGTTAGGCAGATTATTGTAAATCTTTATCTCAGTATGTAGAGTGCCTTTTTGGCACAATGGTGTTCTCGCCTGTTTCATATGAAGGTCAGATTTTTGCCTTGTATTGTACGCATGTATATTTTCATTTTTTAATAAGATATCTGGTGTCTGTCAATATATTGTTTGATGAAAACTTACGTTTCGTAGATAAAAATCCAAGGAAAAGGAAGAACTAACAGTTGTTTGAATATGGGTCTGCATGATCCCGTATTGTTTACCCCTTCAATAATTCATAATATTCTCTTTTGCATCCTGAAAAGTTTAATATTTGTTGTTGCATTGCCACAGAAGATTGTGCCATATTTAATTACAGAATGCATATAGGAGTAGTATACTTTTAACAGGCTGGCTTTGCTGCAACAAGTTTTTAAGATCCTTATCATGTAGCAGGTTTTGCTTAGTTTTCTTTGCAAATATTTAATCTGTACCTCCCATTTTGCGTTTTTCTGGAGCCAGAGTCCCAGAAATTTTGTGCTGTCAACACTTTCAAGAACTTTGTCCCTTACTTCTATTAGTATGTTTGGATGGTGTCTTCCTTTTAGATTGTAGAAGTTCCGGCTACTGTCTTTTCTTTGTTTATAATTAGTTTGTTATAGCTGAACCACTGTTCTACACTACTCATTGTTTGGATAGCGGAGTCTTTTAGTTTTTCTTCTGTTTTACCACTAATAAAGAAGCTTGTATCGTCTGCAAATTAGAGGGTAGTTTCGCAATGCTTGTTGTATGTAAGATCATTGACATAGAGGAGAAACGGAATGGATCCTAATACTGATCCTTGACGGACGCCATGTTTCACATTATCGAGAATTGTCCAGAAATATGTCAACCAAAGATGAGTGTGGTTTGATGAAGAATGCGAAATAACTGTCTAGGAAACATAGACAGCGAACTTGGATTGAATACAAGTGGAAGGAAAGGCTTCAAACTACGTTCAGAAAAGTATAAGGTGCTATGAAAAAGTTTCTGTTCGAAGGCCGTACAGTCCAGAATCGGTATGCAAATCAGATAAAACTGGAGTGAGCATTGAGGCAGTCTTTCCACCAATGCACCAGGTTGAAGACACCCGTTCGGTAAAACACTGTCTCTTGCTGTGTGACGAAATAACTACCTGCTGCACATCCTCGTCCGACTGGAATCGTCGACCCTTCAAGGCCTTTTTTAAGGGACAGAAGGCGTGATAATCGCAAGGGGAGAGAGCTTGACAATAGGGCGGGTCTAGAGTGTCTCCCACGTGAGTTGGGGTAAATTCGGCGTTACGACATGGGGACGTGCGTTATCATGAACTTGGCGCACCATTCCATAACGGTGGTTTTCGTCAGAAATGCTGCTCCATTCACATTCTTCATTCTCTGATGGAAGTCTACCAGTGTTTGTCCTCCAGCAGCCTAGAAAGAATAACAGCACGTTGGTTCTACTTGAACGCATTTGATAATAACATCGCCACAGTTCACGTTTCCATATTTACGGCCCGCACGTCAAAAGACACGAATGCCACACTGATCCCTTGACCTCATGTCGGTTCTTATACAGGGTGTTACAAAAAGGTACGGCCAAACTTTCAGGAAACATTCCTCACACACAAAGAAGGAAAATATGTTATGAGGACATGTGTCCGGAAACGCTTACTTTCCATGTTAGAGCTCATTTTATTACTTCTCTTCAAATCACATTAATCATGGAATGGAAACACACAGCAACAGAACGTACCAGCGTGACTTCAAACACTTTGTTACAGGAAATGTTCAAAATGTCCTCCGTTAGCGAGGATACATGCATCCACCCTCCGTCGCATGGAATCCCTGATGCGCTGATACAGCCCTGGAGAATGGCGTATTGTATCAGCCATCCACAATACGAGCACGAAGAGTCTCTACATTTGGTACCGGGGTTGCGTAGACAAGAACTTTCAAATGCCCCCATAAATGAAAGTCAAGAGGGTTGAAGTCAGGAGAGCGTGGAGGCCATGGAATTGGTCCGCCTCTACCAATCCATCGGTCACTGAATCTGTTGTTGAGAAGCGTACGAACACTTTGACTGAAATGTACAGGAGCTCCATCGTGCATGAACCACATGTTGTGTCGCACTTGTAAAGGCACATGTTCTAGCAGCACAGGTAGAGTATCCCGTATGAAATCATGATAACGTGCTCCATTGAGCGTAGATGGAAGAACGAAACTAAAATGAGCTCTAACATGGAAATTAAGAGTTTACGGACAAATGTCCACATAACATATTTTCTTTCTTTGTGTGTGAGGAATGTTTCCTGAAAGTTTGGCCGTACCTTTTTGTATTCTCTGAAAGGACCATCCCGCCACTCGTAAGGCCACAATTTGATCCCTTTCAGACTCACTCGGTTGGCCGTAGAATGCACGAGTGCGTCTAGCATGGTTACCTGCTTACTCCACACGTCTGCACCACACTGACTGAGCCTTCCGGCTGTAAGCATTCCGTGTTAAAGGGTAGACACAGATGGCGTTCTGGTAGCTTTACCACTACGCTATTTGTTGGCGAATGACGCTGACACCATTATCAGTACATCTACTATCCCCCAAGTGGCATATACCGTCATCGTATTGAAATCGATAACGTATTTTCAGGTGTATTAATTTTTTCCGGCGGTGTATTTGAATAATTATGTTCGTTTTAGGAAAATAGTCACATCACTTCTTGTACTTCAGAAAACAAAATAAAGAAACTTAGTGGGTAGCTGTCACAAAATTTTTAGGTATGAACATACACGGAAATTTTGACTGGAAAGCTTACATCCTCTATCTCACTAACAAGTTAAACTCTGCATCTTTTGCATTATGTGTAATTAGTGGTGTGTGTAGTACACAGTGTAGCACAATTGTCAACTTTGGTTACATCCATTCTGCTCTTACATATGGCCTCACCTTCTGGGGTCATAATAAGACAAACTTGTAAACCATGTTTAGTCTACATAAATGAGCTATTAGAATAGTTACCAATAATTCTAGGGTAACACCCTACAAACAGTTATTTCAAAATTTAAATATTCTACCTTACCGTGCCTCTACATCCAAAAAAGTGCAATTAACATAAGAAGATTTATTGACAATTTTAAAATGAACTCAGATCACCGTTCTTACAGTAAAAGAATGTACAATGGCATCCATACAGAAAGAGCAAGCAAGACTTTAGGACAAAACAAATAAATATTCAAGATACTACATTATGCAAGAAATTTTCAGCACAGATGAAAAAAAATTAAAATCTTCGTTTAAGGAAGTAATATTAGAACTGTTAATGATCGACTGTTATTGTAGTATAGAAGAATACTTGCAATAAGCTTGTAGTAAATAATTATCTTAATGTACTATCTGTCAGTAGTATTTTCAACCAAGCGCATGCCATGCTGTGAACTAATATTTCGAATGTAGATGTTAGAACTATTATGTGTTTGTATGTAAACGTGAATTATGTATTCCATGCAAAATATCTTTTCTATATATGTGTATAATTAGTCAAAGTTTTATGTGCAATTTTGTCGGTGATATTGTGTAGGGTATTATGCACCCCCATATAGTGTAGGGTACTGTACACCCGTATCATTATTAATGTTATTATTATCATTTTGTTTTTATTCGACGTATTTTCTGACGCAATCAATGCAATTTACATTGTCTCTGGATGAATAAACTATTACTACTACTTCCTTGCACACTTTGCCGGAATAAGACACACAAAACTCAACTGAAAAATTTATGGAAGCTCTTCACTCTCTAACAGCCGAGCGTGGGTTGAAAGTTGACCCACATATACATCTACATTTGATACATGGGAGATGAGGATAGGGAATGCAAGGTCTACAAGTGGATACAGGAAATCAGTGGACTAAGGAGTTTAAATACCTGAAAGCCATATTCACAGAAACTACAACAAATGAAACAGAGATAAAAGCCAGAATCCAGGTCGGTAATAGATGCTTCTATATTCTCAACAAAATATTAACTTCTAGAAGAATGTGCTCGTGTTAGGATTCTGTCACCTGATGTGAGGGGCGTTCAATAAGTAATGCATCACATTTGTTTCTGAAAGCAGATTGATTTTATTCAGGATTCCAGCACACCATATTATTCCGCACTTTTTTGGCTCTAAATCCTATTTTTCAGCATAAGCTCCGTTCAATGCTACGACCTTAACCCACCTTACTGACGGGCCTGTATGCCTGCATGGTACCACTCTATTGGTCGAAGAAGGAGACAACATCTTGCTACATTAGTAACCTACCCTTCATCCACGTACTTCTTCCTTTGGAGCGCATCCTTCATTGGGCCAAACAGATGGAAGTCTGAACGTGCGAGATCTATGCTGAAAGGTGGACGGGAAAGAGCAAACCGATGACATTTCGTGAGCTCCTCTCGGGTGCGCAAACTTGTGTGAGGCCTTGCGGTGTCATGGAGAAGGAGAAGTTCGTTTGCATTTTTCTGCCGACGAACACTCTGAAATCATTTCGTCAATTTCCTGAAGGTAGCACAATACACTTCCGAGTAGATCGTTGCGCCATGAGGGAGGATATGAAAAAGAGTAATCCTTTCAGAGTCCCAGAGGACCATCGCCGTTACATTACCAGCTGAGGGTCCGGCTTTGAACTTTTCCTTCAGAGGAGAGGTGATGTGGCACCACTCCCTGGATTGCCGTTTTTTCCGGTTCGAGGTGCTGAATTCATGTTTCATCGCCTGTTACGATGTTCGACAAAAATTTTTGGCGATCAACCTCGCACATAGTCTTTCGTTGCTCTAATGGCCTACGGTTAGGCAGTGAGGAAACCTATGGGTACACACCTTTGAGTGCCCAAACTGGTGGACGAGAGTATCAGCACGACCAACAGAAACGTCCAGTTGAGCATAGAGGTGTTGGAGTGCCATCCATCGGTCTTCTTGATATTGAGAGTGTCCGCACGTTCCAACATTGCGGGAGAGGCAACTGTTTGCGGATGACCGGCACCTGGAGATCGGACAGGTTTGCGCGATCTTGTTGCGATGCTGACAGACGCTTCGCCCAACGACTCACTGTGCTTTTGTTCATTGTCAGGTCTCTATAGACATTCTGCAAGCGTCTATGAATATTTGCGATGCTCTGGTTTTCCACCGAAGGAAACTTAATGACAGCTTCCTGCCTTGAACGCACCGCTATTACAGACGCCACTTTTAAGGCTACGTATACCGTCGCCACCTATCGGGACTTCATGAGGCTACATGGTGTGAAGCGGGAATATTCCACGACTTCCCATAACAAATTCCCCATTTTTTCAACCGAAACTGGTCGACAACAAAGTTTATACTTATCGAACGTCCACCGGGCGGAGTGGCCGCGCGGTTTGAGGCGCCATGTCACGGATTGCATGGCCTCTCCCGCCGGAGGGTCGAGTCCACCCTCGGGCATGGGTGTGTGTGTTGTTCTTAACATAAATTATTTTAAGTAATGTGTATGTCTAGGACCGACGACCTCAGCAGTTTAGTCCCTTAGGAATTCACACACACATTTATCGAACGTCCCTCGTAATTTTCGGTTAGTCTAACGACTGACAGACTCGGACCACAATAAAGTGCGGACTGAAATGGCTCTGAGCACTATGGGACTCAACTGCTGAGGTCATTAGTCCCCTAGAACTTAGAACTAGTTAAACCTAACTAACCTAAGGACATCACAAACATCCATACCCGAGGCAGGATTCGAACCTGCGACCGTAGCGGTCTTGCGGTTCCAGACTGCAGCGCCTTTAACCGCACGGCCACTTCGGCCGGCTGCGGACTGAAATAGCTGCTGACTTTTGAGAGAAACGTCCCCTAAAATGCCAGAAACTGGTAAGAGACAGCAAATCGAGAGAGAAACCGTTTCTTCACACCACAGAGCTAGGGGATGCATGCTAATAGTTCAACATTATATAACTTATGAAGAACAATGTTCTACAATAGGCTGGAAATGTGGCTAGAAGGAAGATCGATGGCAAGAGATTTCGATGGGCATGTTACCAGATGGCAGTGTCCCATGAGAAGACTTAGTAAATGACAGATAGACGGAATATAAAGAAGACCTACATACATTGGAGTTTGGGACTACTGGCGAAAGATTATAGAAAAGAGAATGGAGTGGAATGCGTTAATCATGACCTCATATGGCTCCATTGGCCTTATCGTGTATCGATGGATTTCGTTGTGAAGTTAAGGTGACCCATAAATTAAGTTTCAGAATGGTTTGAAATGTTTTATTCCCTATACTGGTCCAATAACAACATTTCCTGTGCCCTGGAACCTTAAAAAAATCCTTTAAATGGTATTGTGACACATTTTGGGCTGCTGATACTCCAGTCTCTGTCTTATTTAATCATTGCGACCGAGGATTCCTCTCAGCCAAACAGGGCAGAAACGACGAGTCGGCGGGGTTATTTTGTACTCTTTATTAAGAGACCACAATTTCCTCTCAACGAAACTGAAAACATGACTTAGATACGGTGGGTTTAAACCAACACTAATTTATTAGTGAAGTACATGCCTCTATGAAGCAGGCTGTTATCCTTTCCTACACAGAGAGCACAAATCCTATTCCCGAGAACAGCTGGGCGGTAATTCTCTTTCTGTTTTCCTCTTTTCCAGATTGTCCTTCACTTTGGACTTTACTGGAGGAAGCAGATCACAGATGCACATATAGCGTTGAAATAAAGTTTACAGAGAGCCGCTATTCGTGGAATTCTAACAAGCACCAGTGCAGTGTTCTTCGAGGCAGAGGTAGGCGATTCGGAACAGCGTGAAGGAAGAAGTGTTCGATACCAACAGTTGACTGGTAAAGGGAGCAGAGGCGGTGGAGTTAAGCTCGTAATTAAGAGGCATCGAACCAACTGTAATTGCTAGTACTACACGCCATACCTTCGGTTTGAACACGATACAGACGCCCCAGCGCTAATGAAGAGAAAAGCAGTTATCTACTAGACTTGTTTAACAGAGTAGTACGACCGAGGACGGTAAGGCCAGCACGCAGACAGCTTGCCAGGCCAGGGGTCAGTCTCCAGATAAGTGGCGCCACTCCACTTCCCCTTCACGGCTCCAGCCTATGGACTGCACGCAAGGTTGCCGACACGCTCCATATATTTCCCCGATAAGGCGCACAGCTACGATGGTGGGCACGTAGTCAGGCGGAGTCAGGGTCGATGTACACTCATTCTTAATGTAAGAGAATCATACACCAAAACGAATGAGGCCGAAAAATGGAAAAAAATGAGGACCATAATTTACCAACTTTTATGGTATTCTTCTGTCCAAATTAATCACATTCAGCTGACAGCTCTAAATGCTGTGTAAAATACACAAAGTGGTCCAAAGTCTTTGCAAATCCATTTCAGCGCGTTCTGTGTCACACAATATGTATATCCAAAGGTGCACAAAGTGCGTTTTGTAAAGACTTTCCACTGCATATCTATACATTAACGTCAATGAATACATTAGTTTTTCATTCTCTCTCTCTCTCTCTCTCTCTCTCTCTCTCCCTCTCTCTCCCTTCCCTCTCCCCCCCCTCTAAACCCCTCCCTCACCCCCCACCCCCCACCCCCCTCACCCCGCACACACACTCACCGCCCATGATTACATACAGAGTGAACCTGAACATCACCGACAAAAGTTCGGAGGTTTACCAGGATATTTTATGATTGTGGGTATACCGGCATGAGGAACCCGTGATCTCCAGTGGATAGTTATAGAGTAATATGTAGGTCTAATTATGATTTATTCGATTTGTTATCCTTGTTAACTATGTTTATGTGAAAATACCTTCACAATAGAGGAAAAAACTGGAATATGGAGTCAACAAAGCGC
The DNA here is from genome assembly GCF_023898315.1 of Schistocerca nitens. Classification (NCBI taxonomy): domain Eukaryota; kingdom Metazoa; phylum Arthropoda; class Insecta; order Orthoptera; family Acrididae; genus Schistocerca; species Schistocerca nitens. The sequence continues at coordinate 907,191,976 of NC_064616.1, read as the reverse complement.
ACAATGTACAACAGAATAATTCATCAGTTCTCAAACAGATACAAAATTACTGTGATAACGCTGCAGGAACAGCTCAGCATATCGTCGTTGTGCCGCTCTTCCACTGCAAAAAAATGGTTCAAATGGCTCTGAGCGCTATGGGACTTAACTGCTGAGGTCATCAGTCCCCTAGAACAGAACTACTTAAACCTAACTAACCTATGGACGTCACACACATCCATGCCCGAGGCAGGATTCGAACCTGCGACTGTAGCGCCTAGACCACTCGGCCACGCCGGCCGGCTCTTCCACTGCAGTCAGTGAAACTGTACACGAGGTGCGTATTGGCCGCCTCATCAGTAACCTATACACACTGCTGTGTATCACTATTTACATGCAACTGACACTGCTGCAAAAACAAACCCGAGACAGAACTGAACAAGCTTGAAGGCGAAGAGTAAGTTGGACACTAGAGTCTACTGTTGTCAGCAGCAAATACTGTGAGTGAATGAACTAAGTTTGTTTTCAAACATGGCGCATACCGTCCACATTTGCAGTGAATGCAATTACTAGGTAACGAATCACCGGATAACACTGGTCTCTTACACCAAAGCACTCAGAAACATACCCGAACCGTTTCCGAAATTTTGTCGATGGAGTTGAGTTTCACCCTGTACATCTGGTTTCCAGCCAGGTGGCAGCGAGTACCATGCCCATCTTCAAGTGAAATGTTGAGACATTGTGGTCGTTCTCGTGTGTGTACGGTGAAGGACCGCAGTCACCTCTTGATTGATGCACGGTGTCTACTTTGTGCCGGCTTCCCCACTCGATTCTCTGTATGGGTGTTCTTGTCCCACCTGACAAACCGCCCATTATCATGCTCACTCTCAGCTTGCAGTCGAGCTGAGCTAATAGACCTTGTCTCTGTTGACGACATTACTGTTAACCCTTTACTTCAGTTTATTCATTTATGATGCTTTTCAAACAGACGGTGGTTCGGTACAGAAATTTGGTGTTCTCATAAGACATATGTTGTTGAGGCTGCGTTTTGCCGCTGCTGATTTCTCTTTGCGTCTTTCATGCTTTCCACTCAAGCCGTTTACTCTGTGTAAGAGGAAGGAAGGAAGATTAGGGTTTAACGTCTCGTAGTCAACGAGGTCATTAGAAACCGACTTACTCGGTGTATTGTCAGCTATTTTCCCATGTGATGCTACAGAGGCACAAATTTTCAGAGTTGATGAACAAGAGCAACTGTATCACTTTGAACACTGGTCCGGAAACGACTGACAAGGAGCCCCTTAAGTGGGAGGTCGCAAGTCCAGTCTTAAGTAAGGCTCATTTGAAAGTGTTGTGGTAACAATTATGACAGGAAAAATATTAACTGCTAATGACTCACCATGTGCATCACGAGGACGACAGAAAACGAATGTCCGGGACGTGCAGAGATCGACCTTTTATGGGATATACACTCCTGGAAATGGAAAAAAGAACACATTGACACCGGTGTGTCAGACCCACCATACTTGCTCCGGACACTGCGAGAGGGCTGTACAAGCAATGATCACACGCACGGCACAGCGGACACACCAGGAACCGCGGTGTTGGCCGTCGAATGGCGCTAGCTGCGCAGCATTTGTGCACCGCTGCCGTCAATGTCAGCCTGTTTTCCGTGGCATACGGAGCTCCATCGCAGTCTTTAACACTGGTAGCATGCCGCGACAGCGTGGACGTGAACCGTATGTGCAGTTGACGGACTTTGAGCGAGGGCGTATAGTGGGCATGCGGGAGGCCGGGTGGACGTACCGCCGAATTGCTCAACACGTGGGGCGTGAGGTCTCCACAGTACATCGATGGTGTCGCCAGTGGTCGGCGGAAGGTGCACGTGCCCGTCGACCTGGGACCGGACCGCAGCGACGCACGGATGCACGCCAAGACCGTAGGATCCTACGCAGTGCCGTAGGGGACCGCACCGCCACTTCCCAGCAAATTAGGGACACTGTTGCTCCTGGGGTATCGGCGAGGACCATTCGCAACCGTCTCCATGAAGCTGGGCTACGGTCCCGCACACCGTTAAACCGTCTTCCGCTCACGCCCCAACATCGTGCAGCCCGCCTCCAGTGGTGTCGCGACAGGCGTGAATGGAGGGACGAATGGAGACGTGTCGTCTTCAGCGATGAGAGTCGCTTCTGCCTTGGTGCCAATGATGGTCGTATGCGTGTTTGGCGCCGTGCAGGTGAGCGCCACAATCAGGACTGCATACGACCGAGGCACACAGGGCCAACACCCGGCATCATGGTGTGGGGAGCGATCTCCTACACTGGCCGTACACCACTGGTGATCGTCGAGGGGACACTGAATAGTGCACGGTACATCCAAACCGTCATCGAACCCATCGTTCTACCATTCCTAGACCGGCAAGGGAACTTGCTGTTCCAACAGGACAATGCACGTCCGCATGTATCCCGTGCCACCCAACGTGCTCTAGAAGGTGTAAGTCAACTACCCTGGCCAGCAAGATCTCCGGATCTGTCCCCCATTGAGCATGTTTGGGACTGGATGAAGCGTCGTCTCACGCGGTCTGCACGTCCAGCACGAACGCTGGTCCAACTGAGGCGGCAGGTGGAAATGGCATGGCAAGCCGTTCCACAGGACTACATCCAGCATCTCTACGATCGTCTCCATGGGAGAATAGCAGCCTGCATTGCTGCGAAAGGTGGATATACACTGTACTAGTGCCGACATTGTGCATGCTCTGTTGCCTGTGTCTATGTGCCTGTGGTTCTGTCAGTGTGATCATATGATGTATCTGACCCCAGGAATGTGTCAATAAAGTTTCCCCTTCCTGGGACAATGAATTCACGGTGTTCTTATTTCAATTCACAACAAACCTTTAATTTGCACCATGAACACCGAATGAAAATTGGCACTCCACAGTGATCACAAAGGTTCGCTTCATCAACATCGAAGATGAACTCCTCGTGAGTTACAAATACTCTTGCTCGCTGTGACGTAAATATTTCCTACAGCCCTTGCAAGATCACGCAAACGAAAAAGAATCGTAGGGTACAGAGCTTAGGGTACAGAGCACCTCCAACTTCTCGCAGCACAATAAATAACTTTCCAACCAATTTATCATCCAGACTAACAGTAGGCATAATTGTATACGAATGCATTAAGGCATTGATGTTAGTTGATCTTGATACAACTCTCTCGTTACCTGTAATTTTCAGGGTTCCTTTCACATACATTTCCTCTTCAAATTCCGATTGGTCGAAGGCAAATTCCTTACTGAACGATGGGATAAGTTTATTTATCTCATGTGCAAATTTTCTGCCGATTCCGCAGTTTGCCGTGCATCATCAAGTTGGCACTTTATTTGAAATTTCATTATCTTACTTCTTCCAATTGTGTAGCACTGTTTGAAGTTATACAAACATCCACTGCTTTCCTTGAAATCACTGTAATTTATACTGAGGAACCAAAGAAACTGGTGCACCTGCCTAATATCGTGTATGGCCCCCACGTGCACGCAGAAGTGCCGCAACATGACGTGACATGGAGTCGCCTAATGTCTGAAGTATTGCTACGGGGAATTGACACAATGAACCCGGCAGGGCTGTTCATAAATCCGTAAGAGTACGAGGGGGTGGAGATCTCTTCTGAACAGCACGTTAAAAGGCATCCCTGATATGCTCAATAATGTTCATGTGTGGGGAGTTTGGTGATCAGCAGAAGTGTTTAAACTCAGAAGAGTGTTTCTGGAGCCACCCTGTAGCAATTCTGGACGTGTGGGGCGTCTCATTGTCCTGCTGGAATTGCCCAAGTCCGTCGGAATGCAAAATGGACATGAATGAATGCAGGTGCTCAGACAGAATACTTACGTACGTGTCGCCTGTCAGAGTCGTAACTAGACATATCAGGGGTCCCACATCACTTCAATTGCACACGCCCCAAACAATTACAGAGCCTCCACCAGCTTGAACAGTCCCCGGCTAACATGCAGATCCATGGATTCGCGAGATTGTCTCCATACCCGTACAGGGTGCCGACCAGGCAACATGTTTCCAGTCATCAACAGTCCAATGCCAGTGTTGACGGGCCCAGGTGAGGCGTAAAACTGTGTGTCGTGCAGTCATCAAGGTTACACGAGAGGGCCTTCGGCTCCGAAAACCCATATCGATGATGTTTCGTTGAATAGTTCGCACGCTGACGCTTGTTTACAGCCCAGCATTAAAATCTGCAGTAATTTACGGAAGAATTCAGCTTCTGTCACATTGAACAATTCTCTTCAGTCGTCGTTGGTCCCGTTCTTGCAGGATCTTTTTCCGGCCGCAGCGATGTCGGAGATTTGATGTTTTACCGGATTCCTGATATTCTCCGTACACTCGTGAAATGGTCGAACGGAAAAATCCTCACTTAATCGCTATCTCGCAGATGCTGTGTCCCATCGATCGTGCGCCGACTATAACACCGTGTTCAAATTCACTTAAATCTTGCTAACCTGCCATTGTAGCAGCAGTAACCGATCTAATAACTGCGCCTGACACTTGTTGTCTTATATAGGCGTTGCCGACCGCAGCGCCGTATTCTGCCTGTTTACATATTTGTGTTCAAAAAATGTTCAAATGTGTGTGAAATCTTATGGGACTTAACTGCTAAGGTCACCAGTCCTTAAACTTACACACTACTTAACCTAAATTATCCTAAGGCCAAACACACACACCCATGCCCGAGGGAGGATTCGAACCTCCGCCGGGACCAGCCGCAAAGTCCATGACTGCAGCGCCTCAGACCGCTCTGCTAATCCTGCTCGGCCATATTTGTGTATTTGAATAGGCGTGCCTATACCAGTTTCTTTGGCGCTACAGTTTATGTCGCGCGCAATTTGATGTTCATAACGCAAAAGGTCACTATATCCACATCCTGTAAATTGCATCGAGCATCCTTGAAATGCGCAAACACCAGTTTGTGTAATAAGTACGCCTTGTCCTCCCTTGAATGTCTGTCGTTTTCTTATGCGCCACTCGGTACTATTGTTATTGACTAATGCTAAATCTGTTCTTAATTTTCTGCACTAGGCTGCGGATGATCTTCCATGTATGTAATTATGTTAGGTACCCAAGAACCATGATGAACTACATTGCTCGACATGTGTTTCACTATCACTTTCACTTGTTAAGCATGCATGATCATCATCATTGTACTCCTCATATACATTGTCCGCACAGTCGAGCGTATACGACACCACACATTTCACAGACCCATTTTGTAGAAACGCTAATATTTTATCTCCCACTTCTTTCTCACGCTACGAAAGTCCTTGGGTTCCTTTCCGGCGCGGTGCAAACTTCGGCAACTGTTGTTTTAGATGTAATGCAGTGTTTGCTTTGTTTATCGTTGTCATTGCTCTGCTTTCTATCAACACCACTAGCACTGTAGCACTGTTGTGATTTAATCGTCGACTAAGCAGTTCAACTGCGCTCTGTAGCCTCATGCTGTGCTCACCATTCGATACCTCCAGGTCAGCCTCCTGTTGCCATTAGCTGCTGATATTGTGGTTGAGTTCTCCTTGTGGGGTCATCTGAAGAGTCTTGCACACATGAAACCTATCAAGACTAAAGAGGATAAAATGACAATAATTACTGCTAATTGTGACATTGTCTGAACTAAAATGGCATTGTTTGAAAATTTTTTGGAGGCGATTTCGAACACCTGTTACGTATTTTATAAAGTGCATTACACACAGCTGTTCGGTATCTGTAAGTAGTGGAACAGAGTATGTTCCGCCCCACTCTCCATTGTTACCAAATGTATTCAAGATAGAATATCCTATACGGCGATGACAGGTATGGCAACATCGCAATGAAATCATGGCGGGAAGTTCATATTTTGGTGGGAAGATAGGTCAATTGGGCTACCTCCACTAACCTAAGTCATCTGAGCGCCACCTCTTCCTAGGAATTGGCAGGAAAAGGACTAAGTCTGTGCTGGATAGGATGAACGTAAGTCTTTACTTTCAGTGTTTATTTAAACAATTTGAGGCAGTAACTCAATCCAGTACCTTCACCATGGGATCCAGAGTCCAACTGACCTAGTACACAGCACTGCCACCAGAGAGCACTGTCATCCCTTCCATGACATAATCCAAGATGGCGGCCTAGGGAGGAAAAATGGCGGGGAAAGGACTCAGCCTGTGCTGGGCTGGTTGATAGGATGGGCGTAAGTCTTTATTCAAACAATTTGAGGCAGTAGCTCCATCCAGTGTGTCGACCGTGAGGTCCGAAGCCCAATTGACCTAGTACACAGTACTGCCACCAGAGTGCACTTTCATCCCATGCTGGTCTGGGGGCAAAATGGCGGGAAAATGAATCGCTCCATGCAGAAAGGGCTTCAGTCACAAAATTGTGAAAATGAGATTATGATGGAAATCGTATCATTATGGCTGTTCCCATCATTCTGAGCAAAAATGTATTCTTTCCAGTGCTTGGAAATACACAAACTGAAGCTTCTCGTTTTGAGTTATATGCAAAAAGGAATTCAGTCCAGGACTGAAGCCATTATTGCTAAGCAAGTGCATTTCAGCCACGAAGTTGGACACTTCACACAGAAATGTTACTTCAGTGTACAGAGCATGCTGGCTAACCTGCACAACTTATTCAGTGGAGGGAAACAGCTGAAAGTATACGTTGTTAACCTACACATTCGTTTGTTGAAAATATTTCCAGTTTTATTTCCGAAAGCAGAAAGTACACAAGGGAAGACAAGGAAGAGGAATCCTTCAACATGGAAGAGGTATATTTCAAAAACAGCAAAGCTAAAAGGCCAATAATATATTATCTATAAAGAACAATGCATACCAGCTAAAATTACAGGATGTGACTGCAAGTAATTTTTAATTATATTGGATATTACTGACAGTTTTTTGAACACTGTAACTAGTGTTTGGGCTAAACTTTATTATGGATCGTCCATGACGCTGCTCTTCTTCACCGCGCACATTTTGGCATTGCCTCTGCTAGTATGGCAGTCAATTGAGAATATGTTTCTATATAGGATTATTTTATGTTTTCAGGTACAAGAGGTTCAAGTGCTTTCAAGACATCAGTGCAGATGAAAACGAATTTATTTTAGTACGGCTTCATAACTTGCCTTCTAAGGATGAACAAGATGTTTATATTCAGTCACTTACAGATACACATAAGTCCAGCGACGTCGACCTAGAAAAGACGATTCAATTCGACAAGTCGACAAAGTATTTACTTACCATTAATAGAGGGTAACACCAAAAGGAAGGCATGTTACGATTCATTTCTGGCTCTTCTAGCTTTAAGTGACAAGAGAGTAAAACGACTGAGAAAGCTGTCTATATCAGATCAGAGTCCACATGATAAAAGAGGGAAAACTCCTAGTGTAAACGCTTTGTCAGCTGAAGTTAGACAACTCATGAGAGAACACATTAATAGGCACCCATTAAGAGAAAGCCACTAGAGTTGGAGAACAACTAAGTATTTAGACGCAAGATTCAATATTAAGTTGATACATTGCTGGTCATTAAAATTGCTACACCAAGAAGAAATGCAGATGATAAACGCGTATTCATTGGACAAATATATTATACTAGAACTGACATGTGATTACATTTTCACGCAATTTGGGTGCATAGATCCTGAGAAATCAGTACCCAGAACAACCACCTCTGGCCGCAATAACGGCCGTGATACGCCTGGTCATTCAGTCAAACAGAGCTTAGATGGTGTGTACAAGTACAGCTGCCCATGCAGCTTCAACACGATACCACAGTTCATCAAGAGTAGTGATTGGCGTATTGTGACGAGCCAGCGGCTCAGTCACTATTGACCAGATGTTTTCAATTGGTGAGAGATCTGGAGAATGTGCTGACCAGGGCAGCAGTCGAACATTTTCTGTATCCAGAAAGGCCTGTACAGGACCTGCAACATGCGGTCGTGCGTTATCCTGTTGAAATGTAGGGTTTCACAGGTATCGAATGAAGGGTAGAGCCACCCAGAGCTTGACCAGAGCACCCTCATCGGGCTGAAGACACTCTCAGAACTGTTCTACAAATTCAGGGTCAGCTCGCCTCATCATAAAAGCATTACTGCTTCCGGCCCCGACCTGCTTGCTTTTGTATATCCATCTCTAGACCCTGGGATTACAAGACCATATATAATTTCGCGTGGCTAGCCAGAATATCATACCATTCACACGATACTTCTCGATATCAAGCACGTGCCAGTATTGCTTGCTCAACATAATTATGATGATATAGGCTGGAAATTTTTTCCCTGGAAACCTGAAACTTCAGCGATGTGGGGCATGCTGTAAACCACTGAGTAACTAGAAACTTATCCTATCTGCAAAGACCTTTACATGAAAACTCGAAAAAAATAGAGAAAACTGATATTTCCTCTCGCGAATACCAGTGCCAGTGATGTAACAGATCCCAAATTATCCCTATAAGTAACAAAGTCAAGTAAGGTGTTTCTCATATCTAGAGAACCTGCAAATGTGTCGTCCACCTGTCTTTCAGCTGCTAGATGCACACACCACAATCGATGTTCCCGCAACTAAATAAAGGTGCGAAATGTGCAGAAGCAGTCAACTGGACAATTTACATGGGAGGGAATAATGGTCCAGCGCAAACACACATCCATATTGAATCTTCTCAAATTTCTATTCGATCACGAAAGTTGCCCAACACATTCTAAGTATTAGTTCACTTTTCGGCCGTCTAGAGGACGACACGGTTGTCAGCTACATTCCTGCATCTCAACAGGCCTCTCCATTCGGACACCTCCTACCATTTGCTGGAAATGTGAGTCATTGCCGCCACAGGCGTCTCTCTTATGGGACCCGTGTGTCCAGGTAGGGGAGCAGTTCGCTGATACGTTGCAGTTGACGATAGTTCGAAAGTGTTTTTTACGTGCACTGAATGTTTGTACAGGGAATTATTTTCGGCTGTTGAAGCGATGTGAGAGTGTTGTCACAGTGTTATATATGCATTATTTCGGTGATATACGAGTTCTTTTCGTGTCTGTCTCATTATTTTGTGAACAGGTCTGTAAGCTGTGCAGTGCATGCTTTCAGCAGTTGACGATTAACATGCGTGTTTTCAGAGCCTTTTACATGCATTATTTTGACAATTTACGAGTTGTTTGCGTCTCTGCACATCAGTGTACTGCATTATTTCGGTGATTTACGAGTAATTTGCAGGCCTGTAGACTATTTACTGCGACCTCAAGCAAGTCAGGGTGAGTGTTTTGTATCAGTGTAATAAATAAGGTAGGTGGAATCCGTCCCTAAATAAATTGTATGCATTATTTCGAGAGTTTATAATTAGTGAAAGTGTCTGCACATCAGTGAACTGCATCATTTCGGTGATTTACGAATAGTTTGCAGTTCTGTAGGCTGTTCAATGCATTATTTCGACAGTTTACAATTAGCAAGCGTGTTTGCAGAGAATTATATATTAAATATGCATCATTTTGTGAATTTACGAGTTGTTTGCATGTCTGTACTTCAGTGTACTGCATTATTTTGGTGATTTACGAGTAGTTTGTAGGTCTGTAGCCTGTGAATTGCGACCCCAAGCACTTCAGAGCATGTGTTTTGTATCAGTATAATAAATAATCTACATGGATTCCGTCCCTAAATAAATTGTTCCTTTTCTGGCCAATTCCTAGGAAGAGGTGGCGGTCGGATGACTTAGGTTAGTGGAGGTAACCCAAGTGACCTATTTTCCCGCCATTTCCTTAGGTCAGTGGAGGTTGCTGTGATGTGTTGCAGTGTCCTGATGGAATTTGAACTTCCCACCATTTTCTGGGGGAGAGGATGGAGAGAAGGTTGGGGGAAGGATTGAGGGGGTTAGGTTAGTAGAGGTAGCCCAATTGATCTATCTTCCCGCCAAAATTTGAACTTCCCACGATGAAGTCATTGCGACAGTGCCATATTTATCGCCGACATTTTGGACCCGCCATCTTGAGGAAATTTGGCAACAATGTAGAGTGGGGCGGAACATAATTTCTTCCACTACTTCCGTATACATCAAAAAAAGTGTGAGACAAATAGATATGCCCAAAATGTAATCAATTATATACTATGTGATCAAAAGTACTTCGACGCACTCAAAAACATACGTTTTTGATACTAGGTGCATTATGCTACCGCCTACTGCCAGGTACTCCATATCAGCGACCTCAGCAGGCATTGGACATAGTGAGAGAGCAGAATGGGGCGCTCCGAGGAACTCACGGACTTTGAACGTTGTCAGGTGATTGGGTGTTACTTGTGTCATACGTCTGTACGCGAGATTTCTACACTCCGAAACATCCCTAGGTCCACTGCTTCCTATGTAATAGTGAAGTGGAAACGTGATGGGACACGTACACGACAAAAGCGTATAGGCCGACCTCGTCTGTTGACTGACAGAGACCGCCGGCAGTTGAAGAGGATCGTAATGAGCAATAGACAGACATCTATCCAGATCATCACACAGGAATTCCAAACTGCAACAGGATCCACTGCAAGTACTACGACAGTTAGGCGGGAGGTGAGAAAACTTGGATTTCATGATCGAGCGGCTGCTCATAAGCCACAAATCACGTCACTAAATGGAAAACAACGCCTCGCTTGATGTAAGGAGCGTAAACATTGGACGACTGAATAGTGGAAAAACGTTGCGTCGATTGACGAATCACGATACACAATGTTGTGATCCGGTTGCAGGGTGTGGGTATGGCGAATGCCTGGTGATCATCATCTGCCGCGTGTGTAGTGCCAACAGTAAAATTTGGAGGCGGTGGTGTTATGTTGTGGTCGTGTTTTTCATGGATGGGAATTGCACCCCTTGTTGTCTTGCGTGGCACTATCACAGCATGGGCCTATATTGATGTTTCAAGCACCTTCTTGCTTCCCACTGTTGAAGAGCAATACGGGAATGGCGATTGCATATTTCAACACGACCGAGCATCTGTTCATAAAGCACGTCCTGTGGCGGAGTGGTTACAAGACAATAACATCCCTGTAATGGACTGGCCTGCACAGAGTGCTGATCTGAATCCTACAGAACTTTTGGGATGTTTTGCACCACTGACTTCATGTCAGACCTCACCTACCGACATCGATGCCACTGGTCAGTGCAGAACTCTGTGAAGAATGGGCTATCGTTTCCCAAGAAACCTTCCAGCACCTGACTGAACGTATGCCTGCCAGAATGGAAACTGTCATCAAGGCTAAGTGTGGGCCAACTCCGTATTGAATTCCAGCATTAACGATGGGGGGCGCCACGAACTTGTATTCCTTTTTCAGCCAGATGTCCGGATACTTTTGATCACCTTGTGTACAGATGCGGTGCACATTAATACTTATAAAAGTTCAGATATTAATAAAATAGTATGGCATTTATCAATATGGCAATCCATATAATTACTTTTCCATCTTAAGTGCTAAACATATACAGAATCAAACCGGTAACCTTTCAGAAAAGACGGTGTGTCCAATTAGAAATCACATTTTCAACTGATCATCAGGTAAGTGTACACGTGCCAAAGAGTATACAACCATAGGCGTCTGTTAGGAAGAAGAAACGAAAGCGAATATATAACTAACGCTTCTTCATGCATTCAGTGTTAAAAGTTATTACAAGATGTGACATAAAACATTGACACTAGAACATTATAAAAATTTTACAATAAAATTACAAGCAAGTTATGAAAGAGTATAATGAAACAAGAAAAATAGTGAAATCTCAGAACCAATGTAAGAATAGTCCGGAATAGGATATAGGTGATAAAAAAAGGGGCAGTGTGAGCAGTTGCAATTTTTTAAACACCATCAATGAAGCAAGTCTTAATACGAAAAAAACGGCCGTAATGTCTGAAAGTAACAGTGCCTAAGCTTCACATCTAACATTTCACACAGTATCGGGATGGAACCAATACGTATATGCTAAAGTGAGAACCAGAAAAGATTACCAAATTACATGACAACAGTTAAGAATGACAACAACCGAGCGCTGCAGAAGACAAGAGACACAACCCAAGTGCAAAAAATAAAGAAATAGTAATTAGACTGCATTATATAACAATCATAAGTTGTTCGAACGATTACCAGAGAATTTTATGCGATGGTGTCAAGGCTGCATAGACAACGGATACACCACATTGAACAGCTGTTGCGAATGTAGCGTCTTGTACAGATAAATGGAGTTATTACAAACTGTGCATGCTCCGATTTTCATCATCGTCACCAGACCATTAGTAACTTTTAAATTTTCGCATTTCATATTATAACTTTGGACATCGTCGTTATCAAACGAACATTTCCTGCCTCTAACTGACACACTTGTCCTTCCCATCATCTCTGAAAGTTCGTATCATCATCATCGCCGAAAAATACTGTATGCACTTGATAGTCGACGTTGCTTAATATCAGAAACTATTGAATTTCAAATGGACAGAGCTTTGGCAGCTGTGTTCTGTAGATCGTGTGTATGCAACTAAATTAGTCAATTTATTGGACGTATCAACGCTACAACACCCAAACTGTAGATGGCTTACCTAGATTCTAGATCATTAATGTGGCGTAAACACTGTCGAGGCAGAAATTTCGTGTCAGACGCAAGTGATGCTGCATAGAACAAGAAATCATATTTTGGATTAGTGACTTATGTGGTAAACTTAAGTATTTCAGATCCTGTGTCGATACAAATGAGTGTGGGGTGCTGAGAGGGGGGGGGGGGGGGACGTGAAACACGTACACATGTCAAGTTTTAAGTGTGGACATCACCAGCTTAAGCTTACATTTACTACCTGATACCAACGAAGAAAAATTGCGGACAAGGCGTCATTAATTGGGCAAGCATACGTTGCATTCTGTTGACCGTATCAACAGGTGCCAAGATCGGATCCCTGTCAACAGTTCGGTAGAAATTATGGGTGTACCGAATCTCTGTCCTCTGGAAAACATATTTCAGCAAGTTCATAATGTCTCGATTCACGCAGATGATGCTGACCAAATTTGGTTTTCAGAGTATGCCGACGAGGCTGTCATAGGAACGGGATCTAAATTTAATTTTGTTTTTGTCTGTTTTGGAGAACAGCAGTATTCAGTAACGTTAGTCTCCTCTCAGTACATACGTTTACAGACTTCCATATTTTTGGAACTTCGGCCTTTGGAACGCACACAAATAACGTAAATCAGTTCAAAAAACGTATCCACAACAGGCGACTAGTACAGATATGGCGCATTCCACACAGGGCAGCAGATGCTATGGATCCCAGTCACGAGACCTGCAGCACGTATGTCGTAAGATGGGTCGGCGAAAACACCATGGCGACGTCGCTATCAGCCGGCCGTAACGGGAGGAATGACCGCCTCATTGCTAGGCGAGCTTCCGCATCTGTATGCTCCAATCCTGCCTACCCAAAGGCATCGGCCTCAGAGAGTGGGGTCATTGCTGCAAAGGTTTCATTGTCTTATCTGGCGACTCCCCAGACGAATTCCATTGTCGTCATAACAATATTTTCTAGCTTCCGTAAATTGAATAAATACCTCAAGAATAATGCAAAACATTATACGTCAATACGAAATATCCAAAGTGCAGACCAAATAACATGGGATGCATAAAACATGGAATTACAGTTACAAACAGAGAGCTTTTGTTAGTATTTAAAATATTTGTGATACGTGTGGAATGGTTATTTCCGTTTTGTATATTACAAGTATCGTAAATATGGAGTATAACCATACCGAGTAGCAAAAATGGTAACGCTTTTCTCAACACATAGGAGGGTTTGAACACCGCGGTGCTTTACTAGGCATGGGTCTAGCGGAGGTGATATGCCCTTCCTTCCTCAAATCTTCGAACTGACTTACCCAGCCAGTTGTAGGAGGACGCCGGCCGGAGTGGCCGAGCGGTTCTAGGCGCTACAGTCTGGAACCGCGCGACCGCTACGGTCGCAGGTTCGAATCCTGCCTCGGGCATGGATGTGTGTGATGTCCTTAGGTTAGTTAGGTTTAAGTAGTTCTAAGTTCTAGGGAACTGATGACCTCAGAAGTTAAGTCCCATAGTGCTCAGAGCCATTTGAACCATTTGTAGGAGGACGTAGAGGTTAGAGTGGACTCCGACCGAGGATGCAACTTGGCGTTTTTCACACACACAAATCGTTCCTAGGGTGAAAGTAGGAATAAATGAGAAATGAAAGCCTAATACCAACAATGGAATACGCCCCAGACCTTTGGATTTCTAGTCTGACACCTACCCTTTGAACTTGAGTCACGCATGAGTTCTAACTGCCTGGCAGATTAAACTGCCCGACAGATTAAATCATTATGCCAGGTTGGGACGTATCACCCAATGGCTAGGTGTACAAGACCAATATGCATGAAAGGCAAGAGTAGAATCTGGGATAAAGGTTTAATCTGTGAGATAGTTTCACTCCACTTCATTTGGAGACGATTTGTGGTGGTATTAATGACGGTGACCATGCACTACGTAGAATGTTAATGCCATTCTTCTGGTACAGTGGGTCTCAGCGTGGCGAAGATGCAGGTCTGTGACGATCCACAATATGCACTCTGAATACGTGATGTCCACGGGGCTTTATTTTGAGTCCTTTGTTGTTTCTGGTATACACAGGCCTAGATGATCATCCACTTCCATTGTCAGAAATTGTAATTTCGATTCTTTGTGCAGATGAGACAAGTAAAGAAATAAAATAGAGCAGCAGTCACCTTACTTAAAAGACAGCTAATGAAAATTTGAAAACAAGAGTTCATTCAAGGATAACGGATTAACATTAATGTTTGACAACACTCACTCATTAAATTCAGTACTTCTGCAAGCTACAAAACAGTCAATTGAAACAATGAAACATAAGACATAGACGCTGTTCAGTTTTTGTGATTACAGATAGATTCCAATATAAACTGGAAAACCCGCACCCTAAAACTAATTAAGCACCTTAGTTCAGCTACTTTTGTAACGCAGGATTGCGCATATAAGTGATTTCTAAATGAAGAAATTAGTTCGTTTTGCGTATTTGAAAGGACACTCAACATACAGAAATAATACTTTCAGAATGCAGCAACATGTAAGAATTACATGTGGTGTTATCACAACAACATTCTGCGAAGACCTTTTCAGAAACTATGCATTTGACAATTGCTTCACACAACATATATTGGTTAATATTCTTTCCTCTTTTGAAAAATAAATAAAAAACAAAAATAAACGAGAAGTATGAGTAACACGAAGAACTTCTACAAATACTTTAAGTGTTTAACATCAGTATAGAAAAGTAGTCAGTTACATGACTACACATATACACTCCTGGAAATGGAAAAAAGAACACATTGACACCGGTGTGTCAGACCCACCATACTTGCTCCGGACACTGCGAGAGGGCTGTACAAGCAATGATCACACGCACGGCACAGCGGACACACCAGGAACCGCGGTGTTGGCCGTCGAATGGCGCTAGCTGCGCAGCATTTGTGCACCGCCACCGTCAGTGTCAGCCAGTTTGCCGTGGCATACGGAGCTCCATCGCAGTCTTTAACACTGGTAGCATGCCGCGACAGCGTGGACGTGAACCGTATGTGCAGTTGACGGACTTTGAGCGAGGGCGTATAGTGGGCATGCGGGAGGCCGGGTGGACGTACCGCCGAATTGCTCAACACGTGGGGCGTGAGGTCTCCACAGTACATCGATGTTGTCGCCAGTGGTCGGCGGAAGGTGCACGTGCGCGTCGACCTGGGACCGGACCGCAGCGACGCACGGATGCACGCCAAGACCGTAGGATCCTACGCAGTGCCGTAGGGGACCGCACCGCCACTTCCCAGCAAATTAGGGACACTGTTGCTCCTGGGGTATCGGCGAGGACCATTCGCAACCGTCTCCATGAAGCTGGGCTACGGTCCCGCACACCGTTAGGCCGTCTTCCGCTCACGCCCCAACATCGTGCAGCCCGCCTCCAGTGGTGTCGCGACAGGCGTGAATGGAGGGACGAATGGAGACGTGTCGTCTTCAGCGATGAGAGTCGCTTCTGCCTTGGTGCCAATGATGGTCGTATGCGTGTTTGGCGCCGTGCAGGTGAGCGCCACAATCAGGACTGCATACGACCGAGGCACACAGGGCCAACACCCGGCATCATGGTGTGGGGAGCGATCTCCTACACTGGCCGTACACCACTGGTGATCGTCGAGGGGACACTGAATAGTGCACGGTACATCCAAACCGTCATCGAACCCATCGTTCTACCATTCCTAGACCGGCAAGGGAACTTGCTGTTCCAACAGGACAATGCACGTCCGCATGTATCCCGTGCCACCCAACGTGCTCTAGAAGGTGTAAGTCAACTACCCTGGCCAGCAAGATCTCCGGATCTGTCCCCCATTGAGCATGTTTGGGACTGGATGAAGCGTCGTCTCACGCGGTCTGCACGTCCAGCACGAACGCTGGTCCAACTGAGGCGCCAGGTGGAAATGGCATGGCAAGCCGTTCCACAGGACTACATCCAGCATCTCTACGATCGTCTCCATGGGAGAATAGCAGCCTGCATTGCTGCGAAAGGTGGATATACACTGTACTAGTGCCGACATTGTGCATGCTCTGTTGCCTGTGTCTATGTGCCTGTGGTTCTGTCAGTGTGATCATGTGATGTATCTGACCGCAGGAATGTGTCAATAAAGTTTCCCCTTCCTGGGACAATGAATTCACGGTGTTCTTATTTCAATTTCCGGGAGTGTATTTAGCAGCCTCCAAGGCAAATTACATTCTTACTGGTAGTGCAGTGAAGCTTAGAACTAAATTAAGGAACTTTCTGTTGGATTACTCCTTCTACTTCATTGAAGAGAATGTTCACAAAAACTCTTAGAATTAATGTATTTAATTATAAAAAAAGTTAATAACAGCTCTGTAATACCACGGGCTTTCAAAAAATTGAATAACTTCATTGAATTGCGTTTCAATAAAATGTGCTTCCTTGAAACCCATGTCCTAGAGATCCCATTTCAGGAGATCTATGAAATGCGATTCACGTGATGTAATGAGGAGGCTTGTGAATAGGAAGAAGTCTCTCGAAGGCTTCGCAAACGTGTAACGTCTCTAATGACTCCAACACTGACGAGACGTTAAACCAATTGTCTTTCACAGATATACTGTCTGTGCTCTGGTGCCAGAAATGTAGCGAGTCACTCCACTTGCTAAACTGTTTGCGACTGAAGAGGTTTGGCCCTGAGTCGAGCCCTATGTTATGAAGCATAGTAGCGTTATAAGATGAAACCATTGCCTGTTGCAGCGTAAGTGCGTATCAGTCGCACCCCACGTAGCCGGATCATGCAACCTCTTGACAGCCCAGTAAACGCGTTCTTTGTAATATCGGGCTATGCATCAGCGGATATGTAAGTGCAAATACAATTGTCAGCGTCATGTACTATTTTCTGTCAAAATAAGTCAACAAAGCGACTTGATAGGAAATTATTGTAAGGTCCCACAAAGTCCCTAACGATGTTACTGTGAAGTAGAAACCTCATGATATTACCATGGTCGATTATCGGTCTGGTTTGCTTTAAGTTAAGTAGTAAACTGCAGAGGATCGCTCAACACTAAAGCATACAGAACGAAGATGTTATCAGACAACCCCTGCAGAGGACTCTCATGGCAGAGCAAGTGCAAAAATCAGACACAAAACGATCAGACGCTATATGCGATATTATTCATTGCTGATAGCTTGAATTCGTACAGTATCGCTCGACTTAAACTAGTAGCGAAAATAAAGAGAAAACAGTTGCAGATTTGGTGAAATTATTTTCTTTCAAATCTTTGTACTGTATTTAAATAAAATGCATGTCTTTCAGACCATTTTGTGACCGAGAGACAGATACGCTACGTGCGCTATCATACTGCGATAAAAAGTAAAAACGGTAAAGAATGATAAAGTGCGTCTCTGAAATGTGTGCCAAGGTCTGTGTTAAGATAAATCTTCGAACGATATCGTTTATGTCGGAAGAAGCTAGGAGGACATTCTTAAAGTTAAATCGTGAGCTTCGCAGACGAGTGCTCAGAAACACACGCTGTAAGTTGGCAGACTTATCGCTCCGTAGGCGACCCGCACTCACGGTTCGGTGATCTTTTGATCCACGGGCACAGGCGGAAACACATACGCAATGTCCAACAATGCTGACTCGGCCAAGGTCGAGGGGCAGCAGTCGTTGACTATTGGAACACACACTTCACTCGTCGCTAATGAGAAACGTTGGACAGATAACCACTGCTCTGACGGTCATAGTGCAGAATAATGAAAAGTTTACGGAATATGTTTAAAAGAAGCATTAATGATTTCGAGTGTTACAGACCCAAAGTGCAACAGAAAATGTTAATTAATGAAACAGTCACGCACACGTCAAAGTAAACCGATTCGAAATCTGTGGAGTCACAGCTTACGAAGATCAATGAAAATTAATTGCTTGTGAAATGTGACTGTCAAACACGCCACCTGTAGTCAGCTTAGCGGAGCAGTAGAAATCCGTTGTAAAGCCTCCGTCAGTTGTTGAATTCATGACTTTGTATAGCTAATGCTCAGAGTGGTTTCTGTCCTACACACTTCTGATAAGAATTGCTATATCTTACACATCTCGTGTTGCCCCAGCTCAACAAGGAAAAATCCTTCCTTTTTGTTATTAGCACTGCAAAATGCTGTTAAACGGATGTGGCATCGAGGACTCCTGTTCACACTCTTAACATCTTCCTCTCTCCTCTTTGCGCCGGCCGCGGTGGCCGAGTGGTTCTAGGCGCTTCAGTCCGGAACCGCGCGACTGCTACGGTCGCAGGTTCGAATCCTGCCTCGGGCATGGATGTGTGCGATGTCATTAGGTTAGTTAGGTTTAAGTAGTTCTAAGTTCTAGGGGACTGATGACCTCAGATGTTAAGTCCCATAGTGCTCAGAGCCATTTGAACCATTTTTCTCTCCTCTTTGCAAACTCGTAAGAACATCCACTTTCGTCGTCAACATGTTCCAGGGGAATCACGGCACTTGTAAATTCGTTGCACGACATAATTACGTCATTACTGTACAAGACACATATTATAGTTGGACACATATCACACTTCTACACTCCTATGCATGCGAAATGGTTGAAATAGATTTTTGGTAACAACTGCAAGTCTCGCTTTGGCTCGCCAGGCGACGTTTCTCACAACTCCTGCGACACTAATTGCTATCTGCTTACATTCAGAAGCAAACCAGATCCAACGACTGGACCTGAAAATGGGCACCTTTAACAGTCTTCAACTGACCTTCCAAGTGGTTCCTTGTAAAGTTCAACGACCTCGTATGAGTCTACATCTACGTCTCTACATCTACATCATACTACGCAAGACACCTAATGGTATGTGGTGGAAGGTACTTTCCATACCACTAACTGAGCCCCACAGCCCTGTTCCACTCGCGAATAGCGCGTGAGAAGAATGATTGTCTGTGAGCCTTTGTATTGGCTCTAATTTCTCGAATTTTCTCCTCATAGTCACTGCGCGCGCGCGCGCGTGTGTATGTGTGTGTGTGTGTGTGTGTGTGTGTGTGTGTGTGAGGGGGGGAGGGGGGAGGGAGGAGGGGGGAGGGGGGATGGCTTGGTTCAAATGGCTCTGAGGACTATGGGACTCAACTTCTGAGGGCATTAGTCCCCTAGAACTTAGAACTAGTTAAACCTAACTAACTTAAGGACATCACACACATCGATGCCCGAGGTAGGATTCGAACCTGCGACCGTAGCGGTCTCGCGGTTCCAGACTGCAGCGCCTAGAACCGCACGGCCACTTAGGCCAGGGGGGGGGGGGAGGGGGGGGATGTGATATGTTGTCCAACTCTCCTCGGAAAGTGCTCTCTCGAAATTTCAGTAGTAAATCTCACCGTGATGCACAACACCTCTCTTGTAACGTCTGCAAGTGGATGTTGTTGAGCACTCCTTAACGCTCTCGCGCCAGGTAAACGACCCTGTGACGAAACGCGCCGTTCTTCGTTAGATCTTCTCTATCTCTTCTATCAGTCCTGTCTGGTAGGGATCCCAGATAGATGAACAATACTTCCTTCGTGGATAAGTTACATTTCCTTAAGATTCTTCCTATGAATCTTAGTCTGGCATCTGCTTTTCCCACTATTTATTTTATGTGACCATTCTACTCTGGACAGTTCCTGCTAGATATTTTACGGTAGACACTGTTTCCAGCGGTTTGTCATCAATAGTGTAGCTGTACGGTAGTGGATTTCTTTTCCTATGTATGCGCAATATGTTACATTTATTTTCGTTCACTGTCAACTGCCAGAGCCTACACCATTCATCAATTCTCTGGGGTCATTCTGCATACCGTTACTGTCTTCTGGCGTTGCCACTTTGTTATAGACAACCGCGAAGTTTCACTTTCAAAGTCATTAAACGCTTCTCTTATTGCTCTCCTTACGCTCATTTTCTCTTCGTTCAGCTTCTGTTTATCTACTAGGTTTTCACTTCTCTTGAATCTAAGATGTTCTCTTTGTTTACGTAACAGTTTTCTAACACGGCTATTAAACAATTCTTTCCCATCCCTTGTGACCTTACTCGGAACATACTTCTCTAGGTCATACTGCACGATTCCTTTGAAGTTTTTCCATTTGTTCTCCACATCTTCGTCCTCATCACCGAATCTTTGATGTTGACTGCTCAGATACACTGAAATTTGTATCCTGCCACTCTTGCTAAGCAAAAATATCTTCCTACCTTCCTTAACACTATTTATAAGACCCATTGTCATAGATGCTATCACAGACTTACGATCACTGATACCTTCCTTTACATTAACTGATTCGATAAGTTCAGGTCCGTTTGTTGCCAGGGGCTCTGAGACGCTACCCTCACGTGTTGGTTCTCTATCTATCTGCTGAAAGTAATTTTCAACCCAAGCCCTATCTCATTGGCCAAAATTTTCTCTGGGTTCTTCATCCTAACAGAGGACTGCGACCGACGTGTCGCACACTTATGCTAAAAACACAGTCAAATGTCTCTACAGCTAAAGGGAATGTTGCAGCGATTTCGCATTAATTCTGTACACTTGAAATGTATATACGACGTTTCGTTACAATAACTTACATCCGAACACTTTGAAAAGTTTTGAGCGACGTGATGAAAAATGGCTCTGAGCACTATGGGACTTAACTTCTGAGGTCATCAGTCCCCTAGAACTTAGAACTACTTAAACCTAACTAACTTACGGACAGCACACATATCCATGCCCGAGGCAGGATTCGAACCTGCGACCGTAGCGGTCGCTCGGTTCCAGACTGTAGCGCGTAAAAACGCTCGGCCACCCCGGCCGGTGACGTGATGAAAAACACTCTGACAATTTAAACCGGAGTATTCTGTGACCACCGGAAACCTCTCCCGAGAGCACAAACTGTGCTCAAATTTGGAAACCTATTCTCCGCCAAATGTTATGTCGGCAAAGGAAATCTCTCTTTTCTGACGTCTTGCGCAGAAATTCATTGGACGTCCGCCATTGGTCTCAATGAAACGAAAATTCGCAGTGCACTGCAATGAATGTAAAAACACTACCCGAATTAGAATCCGGATTCGACGCTTTACTTCTATCAAAAGTGATTAGTCTATTCCCGACTACGCTATTGTATAACACGTGACGGCCGGCAAGGCTGCTGGGGGTCTGGAAGACGTCCATGGCAGTCATTAATCAAATAAAAAGAGCTTAAAAGAACCAGTCTGAAACGAAGAAGTTTAGGACAACTTGCCCAATTTTTACGCGGGCCAAGATGTACTCGCGACCAAACCTCCAAATGTCAGACACCCAGATCGGTACCAATTATTGTATGTCAATAGTGTGTCAACCAAAGCACTGATTTAGTTCGTACTCTGTGCTGTCGTTCAGAAGAACTGGCGTAAACGTCGGTTGAAAGTAACACCAGAACTAATATGTATAGCTTCCGTGGGGATGTTGCTAGAGCGTTAGATTGTCGTACCAAGGGTCCAGTGTTCATATCTACATCTACATCCACATCTACATGGATACTCTGCAAATCACATTTAAGTGCCTGGCAGAGGGTTCATCGAACCACCTTCACAATTCTCTATTATTCCAATCTCGTATAGCGCGCGGGAAGAATGAACACCTATATCTTTCCGTACGAGCTCTGATTTCCCTTATTTTATCTTGGTGATCGTTCCTCCCTATGTAAGTCGATTTCAACAAAATATTTTCGTATTCGGAGGAGAAAGTTGGTGATTGGAATTTCGTGAGAAGATTCTTTCGCAACGAAAAACGCCTTTCTTTTAATGATGTACATCCCAAATCCTGTATCATTTCTGTGACACTCTCTCCCATGCTTCGTGATAATACAAAACGTGCTGCCTCCCTTTGAACTTTTTCGATGTACTCAGTCAGTCGTATCTGGTAAGGATCCCACACCGCGCAACAGTATTCTAAAAGTGGACGGACAGGCATAGTGTAGGCAGTCTCCTTAGTAGGCCTGTTACATTTTCTAAATGTCCTGCCAATAAAACGCAGTCTTTGGTTAGCCTTCCCCACAACATTTTCTGTGTGTTCCTTCCAATTTAAATTGTTCGTAATTGTAATACCTAGGCATTTAGTTGAATTTACGGCTTTTAGATTAGACTGATTTATCGTGTAACCGAAGTTTAACGCGTTCGTTTTAGCACTCATGTGGATGGCCTCACACTTTTTGTTATTTAAGGTCAACTGCCACTTTTAGCACCATTCCGATATTTCTTCTAAATCGTTTTGCAGTTTGTTTTGATCTTCTGATGACTTTATTAGTCGATAAAAGACAGCGTCATCTGCTGACAACCGAAGACGGCTGCTCAGATTGTCTCCCAAATCGTTTATATAAGTAAGGAGCAGCAAAGGTCCTATAACACTACCTTGGGGAACGCCAGAAATCACTTCTGTTTTACTCTATGACTTTCCGCCAATTAAAACGAACTGTGACCTCTCTGACAGGAAATCACGGATCGTCACATAACTGAGACGATATTCCAGAAGCACGCAATTTCACTACGAACCGCTTGTGTGGTACAGTGTCAAAAGCCTTCTGGAAATCCAGAAATACGGAATCGATCTGAAATCCCTTATCAATAGCACTCAGCATCCCAAAGACGACCTTTTTTACTGTATTATGCGTGAAAGTGTTGCATGGAACTATTAATACTTCCGCACGTGTGATGCAAATGTTTCTTTGTTCTACTGCTCCGATTGCTTAAATATATTCTGTGAAACTACAAATGCACTCGCTGCTTCATCACGAGTTTTGCCTGTTCTGTCGCACATGTCCGACAGAACACCGCACCTCTTTATACAGATGTACTCTATAGATTTCCTACATACAGCTAAAGAAGCGAAAACTGACTGCCAAAGGAACATTGCTACAAAGGTCGAAAAATCCTTTTACATATCACAAAAATGTTCTCCCATATTACGGTTTCACGGGTAAACAGTTAAAGCGAATTGTCATCAGTGGGGTCTGATCACGGAAACTTTGGCATGACACACTCATGCTCTACCAACTAACCCACGCGAGATCTACAAAGCTGACACGTCTTTCCTGTGCTCTGACTTTTAATTACAGTTTAGGCATGTTCTACTGGACGACAGCACGTAGCACGAACCAAATCGGTGTTTTGGTTGATGCTCTATCTTCATACAACGTTTGGTACCGATCTGAGTGTCTGACATCTGGAGGTCTTGGTGTCAGAAGCACCCATATGAGGTCCATATTGCTGGGACTTGGCAGTGGAATTTCTTCCGCAGCAACTGGACTGGGATATGCGAGTATAAAGGATAGTCACAATGCACATCATATACTGTTGGAGGTATCGGAAATCGTCGGCGACCGATTGGCGAAAGAAACAAGTGGAGAGCTCGCTTACACGCAATAATTTCTGCTAATGAAACCACATCTATGCCACTATAAATTATGTGTGCTTTGGAAGGTCAGATCTGAAAGCTGGAGAGATCTAGAGAGAAGACAGCTCGTCGGTCGTGGGATCCTCTCCGGCGGAGGCTGCTACGCTGTTAACTTGAACCTGGGCTTGTGCTTTTTATAGGATGCCATTTGCCCAGATTAGTCTCTGTATCTACAGAGGGCAAGATATGTAGTACTGACAATGATGGTAGGTGACACTTCTCATTAATGTGTCCTGTTTGGTTATTATTTCAATATTCACACACTTAACACTGTCTTTTACAACACTCGACATAGCTTTCTTAATTGTACGGTAACTTTTCTATCCACTTCCGATATAGAGTACGACATGTCCGCCCGAAACAGAGATACATGCCCGCCCTGAAGAACGCCCGAAACAGAGTGACTAGCGCAGCCGAAGTTCTTCGTCTCCCAGGAGCGCAAAGTGACCCGAAGGTGTCCGAAGCACTTCGGTTGCAATATCGTTACTCTTATGTTTCTCAAAACTAGTGAATTTTATAAACAAAAACGGTAGTCTCGTAGGGTAACCATGAGAGATTGTCACACTAAAATCTGGGTTAAATACAATGAAAAGTATATAATTACACTACTGGCCATTAAAATTGCTACACCACGAAGATGATGTGCTACAGACGCGAAATTTAACCGACAGGAAGAAGATGCTGTGATATGCAAATGATTAGCTTTTCAGAGCATTCACACAAGCTTGGCGCCGGTGGCGTCAACTACAACGAACTGACATGAGGAAAGTTTCCAACCGATTACTCATACACAAACAGCAGTTGACCGGCCTTGCCTGGTGAAACGTTGTTGTGATGCCTCGTGTAAGGAGGAGAAATACGTACCATCACGTTTCCGACTTTGATAGATGTCGGATTGTAGCCTATCACGATTGCGGTTTATCGTATCGTGACATTGCTGCTCGCGTTGGTCGAGATCCAAAGACTGTTAGCAGAGTATGGAATCGGTGGGTTCAGGAGGGTAATACGGAACGCTGTGCTGGATCCCAACGGCCTCGTATCACTAGCAGTCGAGATGACAGGCATCTTCCGCATGGCTGTAACGGATCGTGCAGCCACGTCTCGATCCCTGAGTCAACAGATGGGGACGTTTGCAAGACAAGAACCATCTGCACGAACAGTTCGACGACGTTTGCAGCAGCATGGACTATCAGCTCGGAGACCATGGCTGTCGTTACCCTTGACGCTGCATCACAGACAGGAGCGCCTGCGACGGTGTACTCAACGACGAACCTGGGTGCACGAATGGCAAAACGTCATTTTTTCGGATGAATCCCGGTTCTGTTCACAGCATCATGATGGTCGCATCCGTGTTTGGCGACATTGCGGTGAACGCACATTGGAAGCGTGTATTCGTCATCGCCATAGTGGCGTATCACCCGGCGTGATGGTATGGGGTACCATTGGTTACACGTCTCGGTCACCTCGTGTTCGCATTGACGGCTCTTTGAACAGTGGACGTTACATTTCAGATGTGTTACGACCCGTGGCTCTACCCTTCATTCGATCCCTGCGAAACCCTGCAGGATAATGCACGACCGCATGTTGCAGGTCCTGTACGGACCTTTCTGGATACAGAAAATGTTCGACAGCTGCCCTGGCCAGCACATTCTCCAGATCTCTCACCAATTGAAAACGTCTGGTCAATGGTGGCCGGGCAACTGGCTCGTCACAATACGCCAGTCACTACTCTTGATGAACTGTGGTATCGTGTTGAAGTTGTATGGGCAGCTGTACCTGTACACTCCATCCAAGCTCTGTTTGACTCGATGCCCAGGCGTATCAAGGCCGTTATTACGGCCGGAGGTGGTTGTTCTGGGTACTGATTTCTCAGGATCTATGTACCCAAATTGCGTGAAAATGTAATCACATGTCGGTTCTAGTATAATATATTTGTCCAATGAATACCCGTTTATCATCTGCCAGGAATATCACACCACTTAAGCCTTAAGAGAACATTATCTTACACGGTGTATTTGAGTTGACCACTACGTTGACACCAGTGTTGCGGGATGGGCACTGCTGCCCCCCGGATGTGTTTGCGTGCGAATGGGGGAGGGGGGCAGGGGGGGGGGGAGCACACCGTCAAGTATGTTGGCTCAAAGAAACGTTATTCATTATTCGAGGGTTCTCACACAGTAGGAGCAGGTCGGGCGTTGACCATGGCTAGCACCAGTGGGTGAGCCCGCTGAGGCAATGGACTGCTGAGAGGCATAACAGCTGCTAGCAGTGATGGCCGCCTTACTGAGGCAAGACGAGTGTCCGCTCCGCAGCACAGCGAGACTACGACTGAGTTGACGTACTCTGCTCATGGCGCAAGGCGACGACGCACCGAGTCGTACCCGGGATCCCCGACGACTGGATGGGGTGTCAGGCAATGGCACAGAGTAACATGCCTCGCCTCGGTAGTGCCAGTTCGAAGTTCAGGGCTAGCTGACGGCTCATGGACCCAATTTCGCCTAGCTGATGGACTTGCTCAACGAACCGAACTGCTTGGCTGTACGTCCGACTGATGCCTGGCGTGGAGATTGCGTTGGATGCATGTACGTCACCGGTGGAATGAAGTTACCGGCTGTACTGGAGGCATATACAGGGTGGTCCATTGATAGTGACCGAGCCAAATATCTCACGAAATAAGTAGCAAACGAAAAAACTACAAAGAACGAAACTCGTCTAACTTGAAGGGGGAAACCAGATGGCGCTATGGGTGGCCCGCTAGATGGCGCTGCCATAGGTTCAAAAATGGTTCAAATGGCTCTCAGCACTATGGGAAATAACTTCTAAGGTCATCAGTCCCCTAGAACTTAGAACTACTTAAACCTAACTAACATAAGGACATTACACACATCCATGCCCCAGGCATGATTCGAACCTGCGGTCACGCGGTTCCAGACTGTAGCGCCTAGAACCGCTCGGCCACCTCGGCCGGCGCTGCCATAGGTCAAACGGATATTAAATGCGTTTTTTAAGATAGGAACTCCCATTTTTATTACTTATTCGTGTAGTACGTAAATAAATATGAATGTTTTAGATGGACCACTTTTTTCGCTTTGTGATAGGTGGCGCTGTAATACTCACAAACGTGGTATCACGTAACATTCCGCCAGTGCGGACGGTATTTACCTCGTGATACATTACCCGTGTTAAAATGGACGGTTTACCAATTGCGGAAAAGGTCGATATCGTGTTGATGTATGGCTATTGTGATCAAAATGCCCAACGGGCGTGTGCTATGTATGCTGCTCGGTATGCTGGACGACATCATCCAAGGGTCCGGACCGTTCGCCGGATAGTTACGTTATTTAAGGAAACAGGAAGTGTTCAGCCACACGTGAAACATCAACCACGACCTGCAACAAATGATGATGCCCAAGTAGGTGTTTTAGCTGCTGTCGCGGCTAATGCGCACATCAGTAGCAGACAAATCGCGCGAGAATCGGGAATCTCAAAAACGTCGGTGTTGAGAATGCTACAGCAACATCGATTGCACCTGTACCTTATTTCTATGCACCAGGAATTGCATGGCGACGACTTTGAACGTCGTGTACAGTTCTGCCACTGGGCACAAGAGAAATTACGGGACGGTGAAAGATTTTGTTTACGCGTTCTATTTAGCGACGAAGCGTCATTCAGCGGTAACGTAAACTGGCATAATATGCACTTTTGGGCAACGAAAAATCCACAATGGCTCCGATAAGTGGAACATCAGCGACCTTGGCGGGTTAATGTATGGTGCGGCATTATAAGAGGAAGGATAATTGGCCCCCATTTTATCGATGGCAATCTAAATGGTGCAATGTATGCTGATTTCCTACGTAATGTTCTACCGATATTACTACAAGATGTTTCACTGCATGACAGAATGGCGATGTACTTCCAACGTGATAGATGTCCGGCACATAGCTCGCGTGCGGTTGAAGCGGTATTGAATAGCATGTGTCATGATAGGTGGATTGGTCGTCGAAGCACCATACCATGGCCCGCACGTTCACCGGATCTAACGTCCCCGGATTTCTTTCTGTGGGGAAAGTTGAAGGATATTTGCTATTTTGATCCACCGACAACGCCTGACAGCATGTGTCAGCGCATTGTTAATGTATGTGCGAACATTACGGAAGGCGAACTACTCGCTGTTGAGAGGAATGTCGTTACACGTATTGCCAAATGCATTGAGATTGACGGACATCATTTTGAGCATTTATTGCGTTAATGTGGTATTTACAGGTAATCACGCTGTAACAGCAAGCGTTCTCAGAAATGATAAATTCACAAAGGAACATTGGAACAACCGAAATAAAATGTTCAAACGTAGCTACGTTCTGTATTTTAATTTAAAAAACCTACCTGTTACCAACTGTTCGTCTAAAATTGTGAGCCATATGGTTCAAATGGCTCTGAGTACTATGGGACTTAACATCTGAGGCCATCAGTCCCCTAGAACTTAGAGCTACTTAAACCTAACTAACCTAAGGACATCACACACATCCATACCCGAGGCAGGATTCGAACGTGCGACCATAGCGGTCGCGCGGTTCCAGACTGTAGTGCCTAGAATCGCTCGGCCACATCGGCCGGCTGTGAGCCATATGTTTGAGACTATTACAGCGCCATCTATGACAAAGCGAAAGGAGTGGTCCAACTAAAACGTTCATATTTCTTTACGTACTACACGAATATGTAATAAAAAATGGGGTTTCTTGTTTAAAAAACCGCATTTCATATTCGTCTGACCTATGGCAGCGCCATCTAGCGGGGCAACCATAGCGCCATCTGGTTTCCCCCTTCAAGTTAGACAAGTTTCGTTCCTTGTAGTTTTTTTGTTTGACGCTTATTTCGTGAGATATTTGGCCCGGTCACGATCAATGGACCACCCTATATACTTGCCCTGGCCTGGTGTGTTTCCGTCACGTAGTTGGCTGTGAAACGTTGCTTTAGATCTCAGCTACCATATGAGCGGTCGAACGGTGAGCTACGGGCGATAACGCGGCAGAATGGTAGATCGGTGAGTGGTGCCGGCTACGATAAAAGAGCGGTAGAGTGGTATTTTCCATCAGTTCCTGACACGGCGTCATCACGTGAACTAGCTAAGGGCCTCATTTTGAGTGAAACCAGCTGTTTCTAGAAACGTGAGTTATTGAAGGACAAGAGGAATAGTGGAATTCGGTCCAAAAAATTGAATTTTGGAAGGAATTTTGCTCTAAGAGCTGAGGGGAGTTAGTATGGTGTTGCACCCACTAGCGACTGCTCATAATGTCATTCAATTCGAATGTAATTTGTTAAAATTTGTTGAAATTTGTTGAAATTTATTATCTACCTGCAGCAGTAGCAGCTTAGTGTGGTGTTACGACCACAAGAGGCTGAGATACCAGCGCTTGTTGAGCTGTCGGTATGGAAGGAGCATATGTTCAACTAGCGAGATGTTGGTGCCAGACAGGGGAGTTTTCATAGCTGTATTACATGCACTCATTTATCCGAGGACTGCATCCACAGCTCACTGCATGAAGAATGGAAGCCAGCATTAATGCTAGAACATATGAAGAGGAAGAATACGGTCCTGCAATTAAATGCTTGCATCGAGATGCATTAAAGATGCATTACACAACGTATGTAAACATATGTCTCAGCTCACACCCCACAAAAGACAATTGCCTCCGATCCAGCAGACCAAAGAACTGAGATGGTTCGCGAGTTCACCGTGACAGGTCACGTGATCGTGCAGTTCAGTCAATAGGAGCACAGCATCATGATGACGATACGTGTTTTCGCAGCTACACGTGTGCCCCAACCTACCCTATTGGCGGGAATTTCGAATTTTCTTTGTCCTAGGCTGTGTTAATATGTTTGGGTGACAGACATACTGAGAGATACAGATTTCCTTCGGACTAGCTGTATGTAGTTTCGAGATGTGTCGTAAAATCTTCGTCCTTTCTCCATGGCATGTATGATGTGTAGTTTGCCTAACTTACCCAAAAAGAAACGCCACCGTAACTGCTCGTACTATCTCTCCTACTAACTCGTGTTGCAGGGGAAAGCTTCGTTTGGCACTAGTCATATACACTGTACACGGCTGGCTGAGGTATGACACCATGTTCCCGTTTCCGCCGAGAGGTCAAAACGCGCTCCTGCCGCATTAACTCAGCTCGTCGTGTTTCCCTACAGGATGCAGAAGGTCTTAGATATAGCGCTCTCCGATTTCCGTGCAGGTCAGACTACATATCATACATGGCATGGAGGAAGTATGAAGATTTTGCGACACCTCTCCAAGTCTGGGAGATGACCTGTACCACCAGGTCACCTGTGTGGGACGATCACATGGACTAAGCTGCAGGGAAGACGGGGCATAGACTTAGGAGCAGTTACAAGATGTAGAGGTACTGTCTAAAAAACAACGCTGGAGTTTCTGTCGTATGGGATCCTTAGCAGATAGGTTGGAAAAATGTGACTCATTTCTAGATATTAGAGTGCCACGAATATGGTTCACCAGTGGCTGTAATCATGCGAAGCTGTCTCTACAGGATCCAACGCAAGTAAGTGATTGAATGGATAGACTTGATTCCAAATCGCTGACACCATTTCTACCAGAAAGCGTAACACTATCAGCAACTCGTGTGTGTACCTGTAGACCGAAGACCGCTTTTTATACGTGGTGATGGTAACGTAGTCGCGACGATTGTGTTATTAATAGGGTGGACCTTAAGCGAAGTGTATGTTGTGGGATGTACAGGGTGGCGCACGAAATGTGTTACCAATTGTTTCTTTCACAATTTACGACGCACATTAGATATCCCGCTTGTATCTCTACAGCAGTACCAGCAGAGCTTGGAAAAACAAATGAGTTACGAAATGACGTGTAATTCACGATACTGCCGCTAGGAGACTAGTAAGCAGCAATGGCTGACAATGGAAGACTAATGACACAGCAACGATCGGCAATTGTGTTACTTTTTCATGAAACGAAAAGCCTTGTTGTGACTCAGAGGCGTTTTCGACAACAGTTTAACACACGATGGGTCCCTTGCAAGAAGACCATCCACAGGTTGCACGATAAATCTGTACAGGAAAGAACAGTACTGGAAGCGAAGCGACCTCGGCCTAAGCCTGTTTGTTCGCCGGAGAATATTGAAGCGGTACGAGTTGCTGTACAGAGAAGTCCCGGGAAATCGTGTAGAAAGGCAGCAGTGCAACTAGGAATATCCAGACGCTCCGTTCAACGCATTCTTAAAATTGAACTCCATATGTACCCATACAAGATGACCTGTGCACAGAAGCTCACTGAAGAACACAAGTAGCAGAGACTACTGTTTGCTCAGTGGGCGGAGGATAGGGAAGAAACTCTCAACAACGTTTGGTTTTCAGACGAGGCGCATTTTCATTTAGACGGTGTGGTTAACAAACAAAATGTACGCTTTTGGGCCACTGAAAACCCACAAGTGCTTCATGAACGACAACATTATGCTCCGAGGATTACAGCGTGGGCAGCAATTTCCAGTCACGGACTTATTGAACCCTTTTTCTTCGAAGAAACTGTGAACAGCGAGCGTTATTTGAGCATGCTTCGCAATAGCCTCATTCCACAGCTTCTTGCTATTGCCTTGCCCTTCAACACGCAGTGGTTCATGCAAGATGGAGCAAGGCCACATACTGCAAACACTGTGTTAGAGTTTTTACACGAGCATTTCGACATGCAGATCATTTCACTCAGGTTTCCAGGTCGCTTCAGTGACGGACAAAATTGGCCCCCCAGTAGCCCAGACCTCATTCCATGTGACTTTTTTTTCTTTGGGGGTACCTAAAGGAAAAAATTTCCCGAAACGTCCACGTGATTTAATGGAGCTCAGAAGACTTATTCTTCAAGCTTGCAGTGAAATTACGGAAGACATGTGCCGTAGGGTAATCACTATCTTCAGTGTTCGTTTGAAGGAAGTTAGGCAGGTCAGTGTGGCCAAGCGGTTCTAGGCGCTTCAGTCCGGAGCAGCGCGACCACTACGGTCGCAGGTTCGAATTATGCCTCGGGCATGGATGTGTGTGATGTCCTTAGGTTAGTTAGGTTTAAGTAATTCTAATTTCTAGGGGACTGATGACCACAGATGTTAAGTCCCATTGTGCTCAGAGCCATTTGAACCATTTTTTTTAAGGAAGTTAGGAAACGAAATGGTGGACATATTGAGCATGTGCTGAGTTAGAACAAATGTCCATGGACGGCTCTTCATTGTAGTATATTTTCCTTTCAGATTGTATCGACAATAAAGTTTATATTCAAAAACAAAATTCACATTTCGTGGGCCACTATGTAGAATCCCTCTTTTTTCAGCTTCAGATGTCATTTCTCAAGAGTGTTCCTCGAAAAGAACAAAGTGTTCCCTCCACGGATTCCCATTTGAACTACCAGGTGAGTGTAATCCGACTACAGAGAAAACAAAAACAAAAATTACTCGTCATGCAAAGTGACCCTCATGATCAATTTAATTTCGAAATAGCGAGGACATTCTGCGGTGATCGCTAGTTTTCGCATCAAAAGAGTCGAAGTGTTTTTTTTCCTGGTTTTATGCAGGGTGGGTGTGTCTTCGCTGATCATTTGTGATCGGTGGCGGTTCATTTCGCTGGACGTCACAAAATAATGAGAAGCGAGTGCAGTCTAACATAAAAAACAATATCGATTTTGCATATAAAACTAAATGAAAATGGACTTTGTCTATTTTCATGGAAAGAGGACATTTGCATCACTATACTTTAGACGATCAAGATGCATTTCGGAAAGTCGCCCTTTAATTTCATATTGTTTAGTTAACTATACCTGCTTTTGTGTTGGCGAAGGACCATCACCTCAAGGCAGCACAACGGCCAGCATGTGTCACGAGGCTGCTGGTGGAAACTCCGGTTTCAGAACTGTGTATATACAGGGCAGTTATAATTAAACTTTCACTACTTGGGAGAGTCCCCACGAAAAACAAGAAATCGAAGGACAATGGAACTTTGTTGAAACATTTGTAAGGTCACGCGCAAGAGAAACAACAAAATAAAACACTGAAGGAAACAAATGGTTCTAATGGCCCCGAGCACTATGGGACTTAACATCTGTGGTCGTCAGTCCCCTAGAACTTAACTACTTAAACCTAACTAACCTAAGGACATCACACAAATCCATGCCCGAGGCAGGATTCGAACCTGCGACCGTAGCGGTCACGCGGTTCCAGACTGAAGCGCCTAGAACCGCACGGCCACACCGGCCGGCTAAATAAATTGTTCCAAAAATAAATAAAGTACACTCCTTCCTCTCTCCAGCAGCTGATAACAGGATGATTCATTTTCCCACCTATTCCCAGGTTGGGTGGGCACATCAGCACAGTCATAGGACAAAGAAATTCCTGCCAAAATTCGAAATTCTCTCCAAAATACGAAATTCCTGCCAATAAGATAGGCTGGGGCACATGCGCAGCTGGGAAAACATGCAACATCTTCATGATACTGTGCTCCTATTCACCGAACTGCATGATCAAGTGACCTATTGGTATAAACTCGCGAACTAGCTCAGTTCTTTAGTCTGCTGCATCGGAGGAAGTTGTCTCTTGTGGGGTGGGAGCTGAGACAGATGTTTCCATGTGTTGTGTAATGCATCTTTAATGCATCTCGATGCAAAGCATTTATTTGCAGGACCGTATTCTTCCTCTTCATATGTTCTAGCATTAATGCTGGCTTCCATTCTTCATGCAGTGAGCTGTGGATGCACTCCTCAGCTAAATGAGCACATGTAAAACAGCTGTTGAATCTCCCCCTGAGTATACCATCTTGACTGAAGAGAAGAGTCAAGATGGTATACTCAATGATGAAACAAAGCAGTAGGATTTACCAGAAATATTGACCCTTAGACAATGTGTCTAATAGTGTATTTTAAATACGAGGGTATGCCATCTTAGGCACTGTCTAACACTTAAAACACTTGATAATGGCACTTTGAAGCCGAAATCATGATCGTATAAGTGTTAATGTAACACTGCAAATAAACAGTCTAATTGCGGTACTGACTTTAAAGAAATGTTCTAACGGAGTTTACACTATCTGATCAAAAGTATCTGAATAGCACAATGTAATGTGGATCTGACCTCTAGACGGCACGCGAGGCGGGCCCATCAGTATAAAGGGCAGCGGGGAGTATTGTGTTGTCAGTAAAGAAGTAGTGACAGCTGAATTGTGCGATCAGGACAGCTCAGTGACTTCTAACGTGGACAATTCGTTGCACGTTACCTCAATAACAACATTTCAACCCTTCTTAAGCTACCCAAGTCGTCTCTTGATGATGTCATTGTGAAGTGGGAACGCGAAGGAACGACCGTAACTAAACGAAGGCCAGGCAAACCTTCTGTACTGACGGACATGGACTGTCGATTATTGTGGTGGTAGTAAAAAATTGCACGAAATCTGCGGAAGCAATCACTGGTGTGCCACCAGCAGTCCAGCTAGCACAGTGACTGTGCACAGGAAGTTAATAACAATGTGGTACAGTGGTCGAGCAGCCCGCCCCCGGTAGCTGAGAGGTCAGCGCGACTCAATGTCAATCCTAAGGGCCCGGTTTCGATTCCCGGCTGGCTCAGAGATTTTCTCCGCTCAGAGACTGGGTGTTGTGTTGTCCTACTGATCATTACTTCATCCCCATCGACGCGCAAGTCGCCGAAGTGGCGTCAAATCGAAAGACTTGCACCCGGCGAATGGTCTACCCGACGGGAGGTCGTAGTCACTCGACATTTAGTGGTCGAGCAGCTCGTCATAAGCCACACATTTCTGTATCTAATTCTAAGCGACACTTGAAGAGGCATGACTCGAAACGAGTGATTTGGAATAATGAATCACGCTATACTCTCTTGCAATCCGATACTACGCAATGGGGAGGTGTTTGGTGGGTTGGGTGCGGTCTCCTTATTGTGCTTATGGAAACGTCGAATGCTGGAGGATATGAAAACATTTTGCAGCACCGTGTACAGAGTACAGTAGAGGAGATCCCGGGTTCGAGTCCCGGTCGGAGCACACATTTTCATCTGTCCCCGTTGACGTATGTCAACGCCTGTAAGCAGCTAAGGGTTTTCATTTCATTGTAATTTCATTCTAATGAGCTGCTTGGTCACTGATAGTATCTGTTCTTTCGGACATGTCCGAAAGAACAGATACCGTCTTAGTATATGTAAAGTTAACAAGTTTTATGACACTTGTGTAGAATATCTCAGCAAGTGGAGCGCCTCATATTTACCCTCATCGCCGGTGTTTGATTGGATGTTACTGAAGAGAGTGCCAAAATGGGAAAGTGTTGAAGAGAGAGTTTATTATTTGAAGAGTAAAGAGATTGAAATCGATGATTCCATTCTCTTTGATCAGTTCGGCATACTGACAAATTTTGTTGAAGAAAGTCGTCACAAGTGGAATGAAGAAAAAAAAAACAGCATTGGAATGTCATGAGAAGTGGGTGAGTTTTTTAAAAAGCTGTGACTGTCTTCAGCATTACTCTGAGTTGGTAATAATTGCAAGGTATTTATTTGCAATCCCAGCCCATAATGCCAATGTGGAAAAAATATTTTCGTTATGAATATCCAGTGGAATGATGAAAGAAACAGAATGGAGGTGGACTCTCTTGAAGCAATCGTGCAGATCCTGTACAACTACAAAATGGATTGTACCGAGTTTTATCACTGTGTCTCAAAGAACAAAGACATGTTCAAGAAGGCTGGAGGCAGTGAAAAATACCCTTTTCTCCAAGGATAGTCAATTCCATCTACAAGTGCTCAGTAATATTAAAGCTCATGTTAATATTAATTGATTAAAAGTTGAATGGCTGTAAAATTATGTAAAATCGTAATACATTTCTTTATTACTGTATACGTTTATTAAATGTCATTAATTATACAGATAATCTAGATTATATCAATCTTTTGTATCCTCTTATTAGTTATAATAATCGGGTTAACAAAATGTATCAACAAAACATTAATATTTAAAATTAAGAAACCTGGGTACATGTGAAATGAGGTGTCCATTGGCACCCGGGTGAATGTGTCCCGGTTTTCACCGAAAATAATTTGGTCACCCTACACTACATCCTCTCTTGAGGAAGAATGAGCTAGCATTCCTGCACAGACATCCAGACACCTCACTGAAAGTATCCCCAGTAGAGTTGAAGCTTTCGTAGAGGCTAAGGGAGGACACACCCCATATTATCCACTAGCAAGTTTCCAGATGCTTTTGATCGGACGGTGGATGTATACGTAGAAATGGATAAACCACGAGGTCGAGGTGGTTTACGGGACGAAGGAATAATACGCACTGTCAGTGGCCCGGTAAGGAAGAGAAGCGATGTTATTTGTGAGGCGAGAGCGTGGACCCGTGTCAGCAGGGCAGCAGAGGCGCTGGCCGTCGTTATGCAAGGCGCGGCGCGGCGGGGCGCGGCGAGGCGCGGCCGGCAGGCAGGCAGGAGCGGGCAGTGGCTCCCTGGCAGCGGCAGCATGTACGACAAGATGGGCGCGCGCAGGAACGGCCGCCGCCTCGCCGACCACTCCGACTCGGGCAGCGAGTCGCAGCCGCTGCTCTCGTCCGACGCCAGCCACGCCAGCCGCCGCAGTTTCGGGCGAGTATTCTCAAAATGCCGCGGCTTGCAAAATGGTGTCTCGCTCATCTCCAGGCGTACACGTATTCTCTCGTTAACGAAGTGCCTATTCGTACGCGCAACACCCTTTTTTCTCGGTGGGATCCACGGCCGTTGAAACGTTTTAAAAGACAGGCTGGCCCCCCTTGTCTATTGAAATAATTTGTTTATATAACCCACAATTTCAGTTTCCGCCGTCGTCCGTTTCGAAGTGGAACATTGCTCAAATTTTTAAACATTTAAAAACTCAGAGAATGTATAAATGTCATCGTCCTATGGTCCATCTCCAGAGGTTGTAAATATATAGTTTGTGAAATCCTTTGTGGAAAAAAAAAAAACAAAAAAAAAAAAACGTTGCACACTTAGTGGGCCATACGAGTTTGACTTGTATCCACTGTACAATATCTTTAAGTTTTGAAATGTAGTGCCGGCCGGTGTGGCTGAGCGGTTCTAGGCGCTTCAGTCTGGAACCGCGCGACCGCTATGGTCGCAGGTTCGAATCCTGCCTCGGGTTTGGATGTGTGTGATGTCCTTAGGTTAATTAGGTTTAAGTAGTTCTAAGTTCTAGAGGACTGATGACCTCGATGTTAAGTCCGATACTGCTCAGAGCCATTTGAAATGTAAAGCACGAAACTTTTAGTCAGTGTTCCATTTGAAAATGGCCAAGGGCCGAAACTGCTGTCGTGGAGTTCATAAATAAACAATTTTCAGAGGAGAAAACGAGAATGAGGTCTTTAAACTAACAAGGGAACCTCCCCATCGCACCCCCCCCCTCAGATTTAGTTATAAGTTGGCACAGTGGATAAGCCCTGAAAAACTGAACACAGGGCAATGGAGAAAACAGGAAGAAGTTGTGTGGAACTATGAAAAAATAAGCAAAATATACAAACTGAGTAGTCCATGCGTAAGATAGGCAACTTCAAGGATTGTCCGAACGCAGGAGCGCCGTGGTCCCGTGGTTAGCGTGAGCAGCTGCGAAATGAAAGGTCCTTGGTTCAAGTCTTCCCTCAGGTGCAAAGTTTAATTTTTTATTTTCAGACAATTATTATCTGTCCGTCCGTCCGTCCGATGCGAGGTAACTGCGCCGTAGTTTGGGGACGCTACAGCTAAACAAACATCGAAACAGTCGACTACAGCGCACGGAAGAGAGAGTGTTCCTGCTAACGAGGCTCCCCGGCTGGCAGTTGACTTTTTGCTACTTTGGATGAGAGTGCATTAAATACGTGAGATGTATTCCGTGGGCAATATAAATCCAGCAGATATAGCTCGCGACTTCAATAACAAGGTCAATGAATATTTTCCGAACTGCAAGTTTGCGGTGCGGTCGCAAAACACAGACACTAAACTTATTACAGTGAACAGAGACGTCAATGAACGAACGGACTGATAATAATTGTCTGAAAATAAAACATTAAACTTTTCACTCGAGGGAAGACTTTAACCAAGCACATCTCGTTCCGCAGCTGCTCACGCTAACCACGGGACCACGGCGCTCGTGAGCTTACATTGTCCTTCACGTTGCATATCTTGCGCATGGACTACTAAGTTTGTATATTTTGCTTATTTTTTTCATAGTTCCACACAACTTCTTCCTGTTTTCTCGATTGATCTGTGTTCAGTTTTTCAAGGCTTATCCACTGTGCCAACTTATAACTAAATCTGACGGGGCGGGGGGGGGGGGGGGGTGCGATGGGGAGGTTCCCTTGTAAATTAAATAGTTCATTGTTGTTAATCTAGACGCGTTATAGCAATTCTTCCAATCCATATGTGGCATACAGCAAACCAGTGCTTAACAGTATTGGTTAAAAACAGTCTTGGTTGCAATTTTATTTTTTTATTTTTCAACGACGCGTTTCGCCTTATTTAGGCATCTTCAGGTTATCTACGTAGAAAACAGAACAAATACATCTATTTAAGAATCGCGATCGCGTTGTCTAGACTTGGATAACCTATAAGCATGTATAAAAAGATCAATTATTGAAAGAGCAAATACCTTAATTTGGTATTTCTTAGAAGAATCCTTTAGTCAGTGTAGCCGAAGGGCTTCGTCGAATATATCAGGCCAACATCGCCTTCGTTAAACTCAGTAAAAACTAGAAATATAAAATAGTAAAATCATTACGTTTTCTAGATGGACGCAAGAGGCACCACAGCACATGGTGGTTATAATTAATTTTCGTTACTTCGGCCTATTTACTGTGTGCGTACCCAAATTTCTAGGAATGACGTTCAGACGAGATGATGGTTACTTGCGAGTCTACTGATTCTCGTCAACACAGACTCCTGTCAGACTGTCATCCAGCGCACTCGTCAATTGCTTCATTGTGATCTGGGTTGATCTCGAGTCATTATACTTTTAGTAGAGCCCGGCGTGCCAAACTTAAT
Source organism: Schistocerca nitens (assembly GCF_023898315.1). Taxonomy (NCBI): domain Eukaryota; kingdom Metazoa; phylum Arthropoda; class Insecta; order Orthoptera; family Acrididae; genus Schistocerca; species Schistocerca nitens. The sequence continues at coordinate 907,152,968 of NC_064616.1, read as the reverse complement.
CGATAGTGCATTTGGTATCCAGGACTGAGCTGAGGCGGTCTCGGGGACATTTAGGGCCCTCATTGCGAAGAATCGGAACTATGATAACGTGTTCTCTACTCAAGCTTTTTTGCTTCTGCCGAAACAACGTTTTACCCCGCGAATTTTTGTGCGACGACATCAATCTTTGAACATCAGTCCAATGACATAAAGTTAAAAAAAAAAAAAGTTCAAATGGCTCTGAGCGCTATGGGACTCAACTGCTGAGGTCATTAGTCCCCTAGAACTTAAAACTAGTTAAACCTAACTAACCTAAGGACATCACACACATCCATGCCCGAGGCAGGATTCGAACCTGCGACCGCAGCGGTCTCGCGGTTCCAGACTGCAGCGCCTAGAACCGCACGGCCACTTCGGCCGGCATATAAAGTTCCTTACATACAGGAAAGTTAATTTTAAAACGAACTGAAACTCTTTCTTCTTGACCACATCACTATTATATACACTCACACGTAAATGGCCAAAACTTATCAATACAATTTTCCTTTTGCGAGTTTTTGACAGTTCTTTAGGCCGTTGCTCGCAAATCCGTATCCAAGCCTCTCGATCCTTTCGTTAATGATCTTTCAAATTTCTTCGTTACATATCCTTCATCACCTGATTTTTTCATTCTGCAAAGGGTCTTCCCGTTTTCCTCTTGTATGGAGGTTGCCAACATGTTTATCTCCGAATCACATACCCACACAGTTTTAAACGTCGTCTTTCCACTTCTTCGGTGATGTACGTGGAAGTTTTCATCGGTTTCCAGTTTTTTGTATTTGGCATCTTCTCTCACATTGAAATTCTTCTAATAATATCCATTTGCGCTGCTTCAAATTTTCGTCTACTTCTTTTGTCACTTCCCAGGTTTCCGCTCTATACAACAAATACTTTGTATTAACCTTTTTTCTTGCGTTTTTATTAATTTTATATGACCAGTGGAGAGAATTCAGCTTATTGATTGCTTTTTTAGCGTGTATTGTCCTCTTCCTTATTTCTAGTTTATTCGAACCCTGATCTGAGATTATAGTTCGCAGATATTTATAATTTTGACGTGCTTCAATAGTTTTCCATCTATGCTGACGTCATGTTGTTTACTTCCGAGAGAGAGATATTGTTTAAAAATTAATGTTAGTCCGACCTCATCGTATGTTTCTAAGATTTTCTTCATCATATACATATTTCATAATCATTTTCAGCCAATACTACTTGACCATCGGCGAATAGTAAACTCGACAGGTAATCCCCATCTACGTCTAGGCCGATTCCGCCACGCATTTTGATCTATTCTTTAAGAACTTCGTTCAGACAGTACTGAAACAGAGGAGGTACAATACAGCACCCTAGTCTAACGCCTTTGGTTGGTCTTATTACTCGGGAGGTACCGTTTCCTATTTTAAGTCTTGTCTCTAACCTCTTGTAAATTTCTTTAACTGCAGCAAAATGTTAAATAGCTCCTTAACGAAACGTCCCTCATCGCTACAGTATGTTCTACAAATGATTTCTGGCACGCGTCAGTACTTAATTAGCTAATTCTCGTGCACATATGGACAGGCATGGTGCTTTCCCGGTACATATATTAAGTCACGTAGCCCTTACTATGCAGCAACTCACTGTTCAGCAAACATCAGTGATATGGTTGGACTTCTGTATTTGCCTATAAACGATCAAATCTCCACGCAGAGGATGTAATGTGCTTCTCACTTTTACGTGTTTTCTACTGGCCATCCTCACTCATACAGTTATGTCGTTGGGTTGGCTAATCAGTTTCTTCCTCATTTGTATTTCCGTAACAAGTGGTATAAAGGGAGAAGGAAGACTAGACCCGCCGTCAACGAGGTCTTAGATACAGATCACGAGCTCGATTAAGGGAGGGCTGGGGAACCATCCTGACATTTGGCTAAAGTGCTTTACGGACATCACAGAAAACCTAAATCTGAATGGCCAGACGAGGATCTAAAGCAGCGTTCTCCCGCATGCAAGGACACGCGCTTCTACAGCTCGTAACATGTTTATTTGATGTGAGTTCCAGTTAGGTCTTGTCGGAGAGTCTTCGCGGAATGGCACTCCACTTTCAGTTTTTATGGTGCACTACTGGACTTGTCTTTACTACGAAATACACTTGAGCAACCTCTCTCTACTTTAAGCTAGTATGCGCAAGTAATTATTAATCAGTTAACCTTTCTCTTACAGTGTCTTCGATACTATTCGTAATTTGCGAACTGCTTGAAGTTAACCGTTCCTTCACGTTTTCTTGCTAAGATTCGCCTACATATTTCGTTTCTGGAACACTTGTAGATAAAAGTAACCTACCGTTGATGACTTATTAGGGATTTACCTATCCTGTCCGTGGGACACGTTATTTTCGTTCTAAGCGCTGTTTGCTCTTTTATATTCTTTTGTTGCGTATTTTTGAACGAAAATTGTGAGAACGCCGGAGATCTTCACGCGCGCCAGGCCAAGCATCTGAAATTCAAGTGGCTGTCTAAACCAAGGTCAAGCTAACGCTACCGGTCAAGAGCCGGAGGAAAGCGCGTTTGATTCTACTGACTCATTCCTTTACTCTACAGTGCTTTGTGCATACAAAATCAATCAGCAGACTGTTACTAAAATTACAACTTGTTCATTTTACACACTGGTCTTCTCTCACTACCAACGGTACACTTCTATTTTTTTCAAATTCATTCAAACATAGCAGAAGAAAAGCAAAAATAAATAAATAAATAAATAAAAATAAAAAATATAAATCTCCATTTATAATATGTAGTTACGTAGTAACCACTTTCAAATTTAGCGATGGCAGATTGCTGTAACGACTTCAGTTGGTGCAAATGTTTGTAGCATTGCTATGATTATATGTATCATGTATGCGTTAAGGGCAACAAAATCTATGGTAATAACACCCAGTCATCACCCAAGAATACTCTCATTCAGGCCGGCCCGTGTGGCCGAGCGGTTCTAGGCGCTTCAGTCTGGAACCGCGCTACCGCTATGGTCGCAGGTTCGAATCCTGCCTCAGGCATGGATGTGTGTGATATCCTTAGGTTAGTTAGGTTTAAGTAGTTCTAAGTTCTAGGGGACTGATGACCACAGATGTTAAGTCCCATAGTGCTCAGAGCCATTTGAACTCACATTCACGAGGATTGTCGCGAAGAACCATGCAATTAATGCGAGAGATTATAAGTCAGTTATCATCTAGGCCTTTCTTTTTGCCTGCAAGCCATATAGCCACCGAACAACTTGAGTCTAGAATCACATTCCAACGCGTGCTTCAAAAACTGATTTCCAGTGGGCGTGTGGCCGCTTCCAAACTAAAAAGACTGTTGGTTTGTTGCAAATAGTACGTTGACCGTGCAAGCTGAAGGGAGAATAGTTTTAACTGTTCGTTCTATTACATCTTTTCGTTGTGCATACAAACAAGTTCAGATTTAACAGTGATGGGAAAAGATATCGGTTATGGCCTTTTTAAAGGAACCGTTGTGGCATTAGCCGTAAGTGACTTAGGGAAACCAAGGAAAAGAGTAGCTGTAGGTCACTGGGAGGGTATTTGAATGGCAGTCGTCCCGAGCGTGAGTTCAATATTTTTGACTGCATCACTTCGCTTGATCTGTTGACGCACAAGGAAGAATATTTTTGACTCCCACCATAGCCTCATAAGGGTCGCTGAAAATTTACACACTGCTCGTTAGAAATATTACCATGTAAAATTCTCAGTAAATATTTGGCCCACATCTTTTGAAGACCACCACATTATATTAAACACGTTACCAGTGCTCTTGAATTGTTCATCGTATTTAAGCGTACTGCAAAATGCCGTGCCTAAACTTCTGGAGGAGCTCGAACTGCAGTTACACACCAGCTTGTAGTCCTTAACAACGACTGAGACGGGTACTCGTCTACTGGAGTAAGTTGGCGGTAGTTATTTTGGCCAATGATTGTTAGCTGAACGTTAATCTGTTCTGAAACCTACCGTAATACAACGCTGTTTTGTCAGATGAAGGCATGTTTCAAGACCGTGACTTATGTGATATAGATTGTTAATGGCGTACAGCAGCAACCAGCTACAAACCGGTTTTAGATTACGTTATTGAAATATTACCAAGTTGTACCTTGCAACATTTTTTCACATTTGAAAAAAGCCTTAATTTTTGGGAACAATTTTTGTAACTTCAGAATACAGTAAGTGAATACTCTGATTTAAAAATGGAATAACAAAATATTTGAAATTTCTATTACAGGGCTTCCTAGAGACGAAAGTCTAAGAAGTATTCCCAGGCACAACACTCTTCCCTGCTTTTTCAACCAAATAATCTAAAACCAATTTGTGGCTTGTTGCTGCTGTACAGCATTAACTAATGTAGTATTTTATTTAACTCACGAAATTTGAGCAAAATTTGTTATTGCAAGAACGGAAAAGAAATGACTCTTACCAATAGTGCTGCAAATATTTCGCACTTCTAACCTTTGGTTCCCAGGCGAGAAATGCTATTTTTTTTCCAATGCCTCCTCTGCATTTCATCAATTTTTGAAAATATCATTCTGTTGTACCGAGTAATTACAGGGTGCTCTTTGAGCCTGTTATCATTAAGATCAAAGCAGAACAGTTACTTTCGTAATCTGCCATAATGGTGAGCCTGTCTGTGAGATATATGACATCACACGGACGAAGGCTACACAGAGTGAAGATCAATGAAATTCCCGAATCCACGTCTCTTGGCTGTCAGCGATTCGCTTTTGCGAGCACAGTCAACCGTGGAAACCGTTAATAGTATACTAGTGTACAAAATTTTTAAATTTGTGTAGGCTCCTTTGCGCTTTTCTTCCAATAACAACGATAGCTTTCGTCATAGTAATGCATTCAAGGGGTATGAGTCCAGAAAGTTTCCTCCGCCGTCCTTCCACAGTGTAACCTATCCTCGCACAAAAACACTGACTACATTTACATCTAAATATCCAACCACACTCTGCAACTCATAGTGTAGTGCATAACAGAAGTACTTCCCATTGTACTACATACTAGGGCTTCTTCTCGTCCCAGTCACGTATGGAGCACGTGAAGGACGACTGTTTAAATACCTCTTTACGCGCCGTAATTAATCCAGTCTTGTCCTCACTACTGCAACGGGAGCGATACGTAGGAATTTGTTGCATATTCGGTGATTCATCATTTAAAGGTGGTTTCTGAGACTTTCTAAGTCAACTTCCATGGAGTAATTTGCTTCACTGTTCAAGTTCTGCTATATCAGTTTTTGTAGCATCACCGTGACACTCTCCTGTGAATCAAACAAAACTGTGACCATTAGTACTGCCCTTTTATGTATACATTCAATCATTCAATGCCTCTTGCTAGCACTATTTGGTATCGGTCCCACGCACTGGAACAATATCCTAGGAAGGCTCACACATGTGTTTGTTAGCAATCTCCTTTGTACGCAGACTGCATTTTCTAGTATTCTACCAATGAACCGATGTTTGCCACCTGCTTTACCTACGACTGAGCCAATATGATCATATCATTTCATATCTCTACACAGTGCATTTCTATGAGCTGACCGATCCCAATTGTGACTTGTTGATACTATACGCATAGGAAACTATTTTTTTCGTTTCATAAAGTGCAAAATTCTACATTTCTGAACATTTAAAAAGTTGCTAATCTTATCAAGATCCGACTGAATATTTGTTCAGCTTTTTTCAGAAAATACTTCGTTACAGATGACCGCATCATCTGCGAAGAGTCTGAGGTTACTATTAATATTTTCTACAAGCCCATTATTCTTCTTCTTTCGAATAACCCATTTGGAAGGTACGATGAATCAACTTTGACTACTCTTCGTTGTATTAGAGTTCCTTAGTTTCCATATTTGCTTCATCCTTTAAGAGAGTTGTTCCCTTTCTTCTTCAGTACACTTTCGTCTAGTTGTTTTCTTTCTCTCCTGAAATTCTGCTTTTTGAACTGCCTTTCTGAAATGTGTTCTGTTTTCTATTTTGTCTGTTGTAATTCCAGCGTTTTCCATGTCCTTTTCAGTCTCTTTGAACCATGCGGGCTTGGATTTGTAACCATTGAGTAATGTTAATATCCGCTTGGTTTATGTGTTGTTATCCATTCTGAATATAAGCCCAAAAAAATGTAGTCTTCTGTTCCTCATTACATTAGTTAGTTTTTCAGTTTTCAGGTATAGCTCTCTGTTTGGTTTTAACCTGTATTCAGCATTATCGTTTCTTTTAGCTCCGTATTTTCCTTAAAATTCTTCTTTCGACCTTCTCTAGTTTCTCAAGATCTCCATTTCTTGCCAGATTAAGTGTTTCTGCCGCATACAGAGCTTCAGGCTTGGCCACTGTTTGGTAGTGTCTTAATTTCGTGCTCCAGGACAAGTATTTTTTGTTATCAACGTTTTTGGTCATATGAAACACTCTTTCCATTTTGTGCGCTCTAGATTATATAGCTATCTTTTCTTTTGCATTGTATGTAATCTACTCTTCAAGGTATTTAAAGGAATCTGTTTTGTGTATTGTATTGTTGTTAACTGCAATATTTTGAGGATTATCACAGATGTTTGTCATGAACTTTGTTTTTCCAAAGGATATTTGTAGTCCTACTTTGGCTGCTTCCTTTGCAGTTCTCTTATTTGTTCGTGGGCATTATCTAGTGAATCTGTAATCAATATCATGTCTTCTGCGAAGGCTAAACAGTCTACAGTGATCTTGTTTGGATTCCTTCCTAGTTGAATCCCTTTAGTATTGATGGCCTTCCTCCATTCTCGAACTACCTTCTCTAACACACATTTGAAAAGCAGAGGTGACAGACCATCTCCCTGTCGGACACCTCAAACGATTTTGAAAGCTCTCCTCTAAATTTTACTTTCGATTTTGTATTTGTTCAAATGGTTCAAATGGCTCTGAGCGCTATGGGACTTAACTCAAAAAAATGGCTCTGAGCACTATGGGACTTAACTTCTGAGGTCATCAGTCCCCCAGAACTTATTAAACCTAACTAACCTAAGGACAGCACACACATCCATGCCCGAGGCAGGATTCGAACCTGCGACCGTAGCGATCGCATGGTTCCAGACTGTAGCGCCTAGAACCGCTCGGCCACACCGGCCGGCGATTTTGTATTTGTCAAAGTTACTTTAATTATTTCAGTTGTTTTAGTATCGAGTCCCAATTCTTTTAAGATATCAAGCAGTGTATTTCTGTCAATTGAATCATAGGCTTTTTTAAAATCCACAAAAGTAATTACATATTTTAAGTTCCTGATTTTCCTCATTTCTATTATGTTCTTTAAGTTTAATATTTGTTGTGCACATCACCTTCCCTTTCTAAATCCAGCCTGATACTCTCCTAGCTGTTTGTCAAGTATTTCTTCTGCTCTTTTTCAAGGCGCCTTAGACAAGATCTTACAGGCCACTGGTAAGAGGGAGGTTTCCCTATAATTACTAGGGTCTGTTTTCTTCCCTTTTTATGTAGTGGATGTATTAGTATAAATGTCCATTCTGGTGGTAAGCTGTGTGTTGACCAGATTTATTTGAGTATTTCTGATAGACATTGTATCATGTTGTCACTAGAGTACTTCCATAGTTTAGCAACTATATTATCCTCTGCAGGTGCTGTACTATTTTTAAGGTATTTTATGATCTCTTTTATGTATTCTGTGGTTGGTGGCTTTGAGTCTGGTGGTGTTGGGTTTACAATATCGAAATTAAATTTTTCTTTCGGCGGATCACAGTTACGTAGTTCTTCAAAGTATTCGGCAAGTATTCTACAGTTCTATGTGTTATTATATGCAGTTTTCTGCATTTTTGGGCCCGTAAAAAATAGACTGGGTGGAGTGTATTTCTCGAAGCTACTTTTGAAACTTTTGTGGAAGTCCGTAGTTTGTTCTGTTTGAAGTTGGAGTCTATTGATGCTAGTTGGTCTTTCATGTATTGTACTTTGATCTTTTTAAGGCCTTTTGATGCTTGCTTCCGTGCTTCTTTTAGGGAGATCCTATTTTTATCAATTTTATTTGCATTCCATATGTTCCAGGCTCGTTGTCTTGTTAGGATTAGTTCGTCACTCTCAGCATTCCACCAGACATGTTTCCAGTTTTTGATAAGGAGAATGGTTTCTTCTGCTGTCTGTACTATGTCTTTGTGAAGTTGTTCCCATGTTTTAGACTTTCACTTTTCCAAAAGTGTCCTGAAATTATCTTCCTTAGTTAATTTCTGAGTGTCAAACTTTTTAGGTTGATATTGGGTCTTTCTTTTATATATTGGCCTAATTTTGAATTTAACTGTAGATAGATAGTGATCTGAATCTAAATCTGCACTCTTAGCAACTTTTACATTGAGTATCTCTGATGTAGATTGTCTGCTTAGAGCAACATGGTCAAGTTTTTTCCCCCCACAGACTGGATTCGGGAATACCCATGTAGTTTGTTTCCTAGAGAGTTTTTTTAAAAAATGTAGATTTTAGAACTATGTCATGTTCTCTGCATAAACTAATAAGTCCTTCTCCATTTGCATTGGTTCTCTTATGTGCAGGGAATTTGTGGTGTCACCGCCAGACGCCACACTTGCTAGTGGTAGCTTTAAATCGGCCGCGGTCCATTAGTACATGTCGGACCCGCGTGTCGCCACTGACAGTGATCGCAGACCGAGCGCCACCACACGGCAGGTCTCGAGAGACTTACTAGCACTCGCCCCAGTTGTACGGACGACTTAGCTAGCGATGCACACTGACGAAGCCTCGCTCATTTGCAGAGCCGATAGTTAGAATAGCCTTCAGCTAAGTCAATGGCTACGACCTAGCAAGGCGCCATTAGCATTACATAGCTTGTATCTAAAGAGTCTCACTTGTATCGTCAAGAGCGATGTACCACAAGGATGGATTAAAGTTAAGTATTCCAGGAGCTACGTACTTTTCTTTATAGCATTCATTACGTATCCTGTTTCAGACCTATCTACTAGCCTGCGTGAGTTAACGCGTGCCTTTCGGCTACTTCCGAGTGGCGTGGCTGTCTTGTTACGCCACAACAGAATTTGCCTAATATGGATTGATGATGACGTTCTTTGCCGATTTGAGCATTAAAGTCTCCCAGGAATATTATTGTGTTTTTGAATGAAATCTGGTCTAAGGTGTTTGACAGTTCCTGCAAAAAAAATTTGTTTGTTCTTTTTGTGTTCCGTTTTTCTCATTTGTTCGTGCATGTGTATTTACAATGGTATACAGTTTGTTTACTGATTTGAAGGTTAACGTTGAAAGTCTTTCATTGATAGATTTAAACTCTACTATTGAGTTTAATATATTTTGGTTTACAATGAATCCTGTTCCAAACTGGGGTACGTTCTTCACAACTCTTTTTCCCGGTTTCCTTTAGAAGATTCTGAATCCCTCTGAATCAAATGAATGTTCATCAGTATACGTTGTTTCTTGAAGTGCTGTTATCATTATATTTTTCTGTTTTAAAATTTATTAACGTTTTAAGCTTTCCTGTTTTTAGAAGTGAGTTTACGTTGAAAGTTGCCAGATAGTTTATAGTTTTGGGTTTAATTTTATTTGTTGCTTTCTGAGGGCAAGTTTCAGGATGTTCCGACTCATTCTTCTCACATTGCTGTAGGCCCTCAGAATCCGAATACCTACTTTTAATTTCCTTAGAAATTGGAGATCGGTTACTCCCTGGGGTAAAATCTCTTACAAGGTGCGTATCCATTGTTGATTGTTTCTTGGGTTGGGGGAACAAGTCCCTTTGTTTATTGGGTTGGGGGAACAAGTCCCCTAATGATTCTACTCGAGGTTGTTAGATCCGAGGAACGGCCTTCAGCCGCACCACTGTTGGACACTCAGCCGTTTGTTTCAAGACAGACGCCAAGTGGATTTTTCTTTGGTTGACTTTTCCGCTAGTTCCCCCGTACCGAGAACTATTCCCTCCGCCTTCACTACCGTTGAGGTCTTCACTGTAGTCCTAGCAAGGAGCCCTTACAAGGTACTATCACCCGGACCAGGTGAACCTTGGTTTTTTAACGAGGTTGTTACTCCTCCCTTTCCTCCTTCCTCACGTCTTGTATGGCGAGGCCTCGGGCTTGAGGCCCGCGCAGCGGAGTTCTACAAGGTCATTAACATAAAAAATTAAAAGTAAGGGTCCCAACACGCTTCCCAGGGACACACCCTAAGTTACTTCTACATCTGTCGATGACTGTCTATGCAAGGTAACACGTTGCATCCTTCCTACCAAGAAAGCCTCCGAGTGTAACATCACAGGGATTGGAGATTAGCAAAGGCATTATTAAAGCTACCACTCACAAGTATTTGGGAGAGCAGTAGGACTGTGCGTAATTTCTACCGCACAAATTGGTGGAAAGCAGAAGGCAACACAGACAGAAACTGACAGAGGTTTAATTGAAAAATGTGGTCGAGATTCAGCTTTTTTGCAAATCATCACCGTCTGTGCAAAGAATTTGATCCAGTGTAGGCCAGACAACCCTCAGGGACAACCATAGGAGAAGGAAGGACTACTGGAGTTTAACGTCCAGTCGATGACGAGGTTATTGTACACGGAGCACAAACTCGGATTGATGAAGGAAACTGGCCGTGGCGTTTCAAAGGAACCACCCGGCCATTCCCTTTAAGCAATTTAGGGAAATCACAAAGAACCTAAATCTGGAGGATTAGACGGGGATTGGAATCACCGACTTTACGAATACGAAACTAGTCTCTTGCCACTGAGCTACCCTGTTCAGTACATCCAAAGAAGTATGGAATAAGTGGTTAGATCGATTCTTAAGGACGCGTTTATTGGTAGCTTCTATATACATAAGTTGTGGGTTTGGCAGGCCACCCGTCATTACAGACAGATGTCGGAAGTTGCAAGATGGGCAGACATGTAAACCAGGACAGGCGGCGAACTGTGGCGGAGCTAACAACAGACTTTAATGCTGGGCAGAGTACAAGTGTGTCGCCAATGTTAACACAACGAATTTGTCAACTACGATTCTGAAATGGCCAAGTGATGATCGGACAGGACGTTGGCGCAGTGGCAGAGCATTTCATGATCTGATGAATCCCGATACCTTCTTCGTCATGCCGATGGGAGGGCGCGAATCAGTTGTCTTCCAGGAGAATAGCTCCTTGGCGCCTGTACTGTGGGACGGAGACAAGCTTTCGGCGACTCCAGTATGCTCTGGGGAACCTTCACGTGGGCATCCATTGGTCCAGTGGAGCTCGTGCAAGGCAACATGACGATCAAGGAATATCGTACACTGGTTGCAGCCATGTAGACCCCTTCACGACGATCATGTTTCCCAACGGCAGTGTCAATTTTCAACAAGATAATGCGCTATGTCACAAGCCCAGGACTGTGATGGAGCGGTTCGAGCAACACAGTGGCGAGTTCCATTCGATGTGCTGGCCTCCCCAACACGCCGGATCTGAATCCGATCGAACACATCTGGGATGTGACTGAACGCGGCGTCAGTGCCTATCGCCCCCTCTGCGCGGAATTCACGGGAATCAGGTGACTTGTGTAAGCAGATGTGGCGCCAGCTCCCTCCAGTGACCTACCAAGGCTTCATTGCTTCCATGGCACGACGCGTCGTCGCTGTTATCCGTGCCAAAAGTGAACATACCGGCTATTAGTTAGGTGGGCATACTGTTCTGGCTGATCTGTATATACAGGGTGATTATAACTAAAGTCAAACTTTCAAAACGCTGTGGAAATAACACCACTGGTCAGAATGACGTCAAACTGCATCGGAATATTATCGGAGAAGTGGAAAACGTATGGTAGAAGAAAAAAAAGTAGTGTGAAAGTTGATGAATAGATAGCGCTGTACGTGTCAGAACACGTAAATGAAAACACCTGTCATGCGCACGACCCAATGAAGTTGGTATAAACACACCGGGTGCACGGTTTTTCCTCCTTTCGCGTCTGCGACGTTCGCCATGACTGTCTCAATGCAAGATCACGCTCTGCTTGCAAAGCTGTATTACAAGAATGATGACTGTGCACACGTCGCTCTGCATAAGTTCCGGACACTGAAGGGTTTGAAAAAAGGCCGTGGATCTGGAGAAAATGATTAGGACTCAAATGGCTCAAATGGCTCTGAGCACTATGGGACTTAACATCTATGGTCATCAGTCCCCTAGAACTTAGAACTACTTAAACCCAACTAACCTAAGGATATCACACAACATCCAGTCATCACGATGCAGAGAAAATCTCTGACCCCGCCGGGAATCGAACCCGGGAACCCGGGCGCGGGAAGCGAGAACGCTACCGCAAAATAATTAGGAAATTCGAAAAGACGGGTTCTTTTGGTGTGCAGCCTGGTATAAGGAGGAAACGAATTGATTCGACGTCAGTGGAAGCAGCGGCCACAGCAATGCAGGAACAGACAAGTGGTGGTGTGCAAACGTGTAATGCACGGAGAATTGCCCGAACATTGGACATCTCCACGAGCACGGTGCGTAAAATCCTACGAAACATCTTTCTTTGCTATCCTTTCAAAATTACTCATGTGCACGAGTTGCTTCCTGTTGACCTGCCAGCAAGAGAGACCTTTGCTGTAGAATTTCTTGTTCGCATGGAAGTAGACAACGATTGGCCCTGGAAGATTTTGTGGGCAGACGAAGCCCACTTCCATCTGACAGGATATGTCAATACACAGAATTGTCGAATATGAGCAACGGAAAATCCACACACAACCAACCAGCACCACTTCATCCTGAAAAGGTCACTGTGTGGTGCGGATTTACGGCATCATTTATCATAGAGCCATATTTTTTCGAAGAGTCAGGTGCTTACGGTCCTGTTACTTGTACCGTCACTGGTAGGTGTTATGAGCGTCTTTTGCGCAATCACGTCATTCTAGCGCTCCAACAGCGTGGATGTGTGGATGGGATCATTTTTACATGGAATTTCCGCACATTGCAAATCCAGTTAAGCAGCTGCTGAAGCGCCATTTCGGAAATGCTAGAATTATCAGCCGCTATTTCCCTACAGCCTGGTCGTCCCGATCACCTGATCTTAATCCGTGTGACTTCTGGCTGTGGGGCTATCTGGAAGATGTTGTGTTTAGTGTTCCGATTGCAAACTTAGCTGCATTGGAATCACGTACTGTGCAACACATTCTGAACGTGACCCCGGAAACACTTCGATCTGTTGTGAAACATGCTGTTTTGCGATTTCAACTTGTTGCCGAAAACGGTGGACAGCATATTGAACATTTCATACGGAAATTAATAATCCGATTTGATTTTTATTGATGCTTTTGGTGCCGTTTTGGCCTCAGGTCAATTAAAAACCGATGTGACTGATGCTTTTTATACGGTTTTTGTGCTCAGGACAATTAAAAACATATGTGAGTGACGCTTTTTATGCGGTTTTTGGCCTTAGGACAATTAAAAACCGATCTCTGCCATCCGATGTGATATGACCTTGCCGTGGTGGATGGGCTTATGGAACTAACAGTATCACACCTGTACACCCTAGCGCACTGAGTAGTACAGTTTGTTTAACGTCAAACGTACACCTTAGGCATTGTTGTATGATTCATTTGTCATTTGTAGTCGACCACTATTAAATTATGATGCTTACAGAGCCATCTATTGCTACATTTTGGAACTATTTATTTTTGTGCTGCCATACGTTTTCGCCCTTTTCCGAAAATATTCCGTTGCAATTTGACGTCATTCTGACCAGTGGTGTTATTTATACAGTGGTGTGAAAGTTTAACTTTAATTATAATCTCCCTGTACAGTAAAAGTGTATTTTGTTCATATTTTTAGCTTTCTTCTTTCTATGACTTTTTAAACACATTTAGTATAGAGAGAGATACCGTTGGGTGAAATCCGTCTGTTGGAAATTTGAAATTCTCGCGACTTAAGCAAATTTGACAACTGATAGAATGTGATGGGTAGTGGCTGTGGACTAATACTATATATACATCAAGGCCCATCAGATGTTCATGCAATATCTTCATTAATTGGTCTGTCGATCGAAAGTGGACTAACGATGACGAAATAGCTAATCGACGGCAAGGCAGCACACCTCTTTAATCATCATGACATCCAAAGTTTACCCATATTCGATGTGAAACTGACAGGGCAACCACCAACCAGCAAGTCCCGATCCATTAAAAAATCGAACTCCCATGCAGAAAACAGCTTTAAACGTCTTATTAGTTTACAAATAAGTTAATGTGTTAAATATTTGACTTTAAGCATCTAAGCGTAAAAATAAAAATTAGGAGAGGTTTGAAATTACAGTTAAGGTTTGCTGGAAGTCGTAAGTGCTCTCATTATGAAACACTGGTTGGGTAATTTGCCTCCCATTTTAAGCAAAATCTAGTTTTTCACGCATCTCAGTGTTTATGACGTCATATTTCCTGACGTACCTGTCGTACAATTATACAATTTTTCAGATGCATTCAGTAGATACTTTCAGCGAAATGAGTTACGGCTAGGGTTAGTAGTGAAGAAGAAATAAGTTAAAGCGCCATACCTAATCTGAAGTCTGGTTATATGAACAGCGAACATATAGTAAACGATAAACTTTTTTTTCATCATTTTATGGGGGATGTCAGTTAGGGAAAGTTTTGTAAAGGCTTGAAATTAGGTGTAAAGTTTGTTGGAAGTCGCTAAGTGCTGTCATTCTCAAAACTTGATGAATGAAGTCTGGGTATTTGCCCGCCGTCAGTTGTGCTGCCTCAAGGCAAACACACAGTTTCTAACTGTAATACTTGTCTTATTGTGTTAAACTTTTAACCTAAGATTATATCTCTTCACGAGAAGATTTTGACAGCATTTTCAATCTTTAAATAGAGTCAGTAACATCGCGAAGTGTTGAAAAATCAAACTTTCGTCTCATCTGCAAACGGGATAGCGGTTTAATAATACAGAATCCGTGGAAGACATAAATGTCTTCGAGAACATTGCTTATCACACACTGTTGCATGTGTAGGATGGAAGTAGAAGCTCTGATAGAGCGAGAAAGGTGAATAAATTGGATAGTATCAGTTTCAAAGAAACCGTCAAGGAAGTCGTCTGAACAGGCACAGGAAAACCACTGATAATCTAAATCAGGACAACCGCACGATGACGTGAACATTGCTCCCTTCGAATGAGAAACTAGTGTGCTAACCACCGCGCCACTTCTTTCCATCTTATGAACGAGCGTCAAAGAATAAAATTTTTGCCAATTTATGTTTATTTAACTAAAGCCTCAATTGTGATCACACTTGTACTGAGTACTGGGGCATTGCATTTGGATCGTGAAACAATGCTAAAGAATAACCTCGTTGGGTGAATCACTCTTGCCTTCATAATAAGTAGTAGGTTGTATTAAAATACGACGCTTTCCAGAATACTTGTACTGCGTAACGTACATAGTCGCCTCCCTGAAACACGTGGTTCGTACATGAGTTACATCTTCGTCGCAGTACATGGTATTTTCTATCAAAATAACTGTCCGTGTCACAAGGCCAGAATCGGGCTACAGTATTTTGACGAGCGGTATGATAAATTTCATGTTCTGGCAAACTAATTTCCTGAGGTTCTGCACTACCTACATAACTTTGTATGCTTAGATTAGATTAGATTAGATTAGTTTTCGTTCCATAGATCCGTGCTGAGGAGATCCTCGTGGATGTGGAACATGTCAATTTTTTTTACTCACTTTTTTCATTTTTATTTTTTTTAAAGCTGAAATAACAGTACTAATAGTATGAATATATACAATACATCATTTGTTTCTATTAAAAAATTCGTCAATGGAATAGAAGGAGTTGGCCACTAGTAAGTCTTTCAGGCTCCTTTTAAACTGATCTTTATTTGTAACTAAATTTTTTATGTTTACTGGCAAATTATTGAAGATGAGTGTACCTGAGTAGTGGACCCCTTTTTGAACTAAAGTAAGTGCTTTTAAGTCCTTGTGCAGATCATTTTTGTTCCTGGTATTGTATGTATGAACTGAGCTGTTTGTTGGAAAAAGAGATATACAGGGTGATTCAAAAAGAATACCACAACTTTAAAAATGTGTATTTAATGAAAGAAACATAATATAACCTTCTGTTATACATCATTACAAAGAGTATTTAAAAAGGTTTTTTTTCACTCAAAAACAAGTTCAGAGATGTTCAATATGGCCCCCTCCAGACACACGAGCAATATCAACCCGATACTCCAACTCGTTCCACACTCTCTGTAGCATATCAGGCGTAACAGTTTGGATAGCTGCTGTTATTTCTCGTTTCAAATCATCAATGGTGGCTGGGAGAGGTGGCCGAAACACCATATCCTTAACATACCCCCATAAGAAAAAATCGCAGGGGGTAAGATCAGAGCTTCTTGGAGGCCAGTGATGAAGTGCTCTGTCACGAGCTGCCTGGCGGCCGATCCATCGCCTCGGGTAGTTGACGTTCAGGTTTCATAACTAACCTTTTTCGTAGGACTCTCCATACAGTTGATTGTGGAATTTGCAGCTCTCTGCTAGCTCTGCGAGTCGATTTTCCTGGGCTGCGAACAAATGCTTGCTGGATGCGTGCTACATTTTCATCACTCGTTCTCGGCCGTCCAGAACTTTTCCCTTTGCACAAACACGCATTCTCTGTAAACTGTTTATACCAACGTTTAATACACCACCTATCAGGAGGTTTAACACCATACTTCGTTCGAAATGCACGCTGAACAACTGTCGTCGATTCACTTCTGCCGTACTCAATAACACAAAAAGCTTTCTGTTGAGCGGTCGCCATCTTAGCATCAACTGACGCTAACGCCTAGTCAACAGCGCCTCAAGCGAACAAATGTACAACTAAATGAAACTTTATAGCTACCTTAATTCGCCGACAGATAGTGCTTAGCTCTGCCTTTTGTCGTTGCAGAGTTTTAAATTCCTAAAGTTGTGGTATTCTTTTTGAATCACCCTGTATTATTTAGGACAAATTTCATTAATGAGTAAATATACTGTGAGGCAGTAGTTAGTATACCCAGTTCTTTGAAGAAGTTTCTACAGGACGTTCGCGAATTTACTCCACAAATAATACGTATTACACGCTTTTGGACTCTGAAAACTTTTGTTTTACTTGAAGAGTTACCCCAAAATATTGTACCATATGACATTATGGAATGAAAGTAGGCAAAGTATGCAAGCTTTTTCATTTTTATGTCGCCTATGTCTGCTAACACTCGAATTGCAAATACAGATTTGTTAAGGCGTTTCTGCAGTTCTGTGGTGTGCTCTTCCCAACTGAATTTATTATCAAGTTGTAATCCCAGGAATTTAAGACTGTCAACCTCTTCTATCTGCTCTTCTTCGTATTTTATGCATATGCTGGGTGGAAACCTCTTACAGGTTCTGAATTGCACATAGTGAGTCTTTTAGAAGTTTAATGTCAGTGAGTTGGCTTTAAACCATTTATTAATATCCATGAAAATATCATTAGCAGATCTTTCTAGAGCTACACTTGACATACTATTTATTGCAATACTTGTGTCATCTGCAAACAAAACGAACTCTGCTTCTGGCAGTGTAACTGATGAGAGATCATTAATGTACACAAGAAAAAGCAGTGGCCCTAAGATGGATCCTTGTGGGACACCACATGTAATTTCTTCTCATTCAGATGATGACTGATGACTTAATTCACTAGTCCCTTGCACTGACACCCTTTGTTTCCTGTTAGTGAGGTATGACTTGAACCATTTTGCAGCACTGCCCGTGACACCATAGAATTCTAATTTACTTAAAAGGATGTTGTGGTTCACACAGTCAAATGCCTTTGACAAATCACAGAAAATACCTGCTGCTTGTAATTTGTTATTTAAGGAATTAAGTACATTTTCACTGTAGGAGTAAATAGCCTTCTCGATATCAGAACCCTTCAGAAATCCAAACTGTGTTCTTGATAATATGTTATTTGTGGTCAGATGGTTGAGCAGCTGCCTGTACATCACTTTTTCTAAAATTTTTGAGAATGCTGGCAAAAGTGAAATCGGTCTGTGGTTTGATGGTATCTCTTTATCCCCTTTCTTGAATAGAGGCTTAACATCTGCATATTTTAGCCAGTCAGGAAATGTCCCAGTTATAATTGACTGGTTACACAAGTAACTTAGAATTGTACTAAACTCACAAGAACATGCCTTAATTAACTTTGTTGATATTTCATCGTACCCACTAGAATGCTTTGTTTTTAAAGATTTTATTATGGATGTTATTTCTTTTGGTGAAGTGAGTGATATATTCATGTACTTGAAGCTATTTGTGAAGGCTAGTTTCAGATATTCAAGGGCATTATTTACTGATCCTGAAAGTCCCATTCTATCAGTAACGGATATAAAGTACTTGTTAAATAGATTTGCCACACTATGCCCATCAGTTACTAATGTGTCATCTACCCTTAGTGCTATTTGCTCCTGTTCCTTTCTGGTTCTACCAGTCTGCTCTTTCACTATATCCCATATTGTTTTTATTTTGTTCCCTGACATTGCTATCTTCTTCTCGTAGTGCATTTGTTTAAACGTCTGAATTACTTTTTTTAATGTTTTACAGTATTCCTTGTATTTAGCTAAATCATCAGCATTGGAGCTATTCTTGGTCGACAGATACATTTTCCTTTTTGTCTTACAGGAAATCTTTATTCCTTGTGTAATCCATGGTTTTATTATAGACTTCTGTTTAATTTGAGTAACTTTTAGAGGAAAACAGTTTTCAAACATGGTACTGACATTGTTCATGAATGTGTTATATTTTTCATTCATGTCATGAGCACTATAAACATCTTTCCAGTTCATATCTTTGAGCAGTTTTCTAAAACACTCAATTTTTGGTTGATTGACTACTCTCCTGTACTCAGATTTAGCAGTCTTGATAATCTGCTTAGAATTTACATCTAAAACAAGGAGCTGCATGTCATGATCTGGTAGTCCATTTATAACAGGTTTTATGATATGATTTTGTTCCTTTGATTTGTCTATAAAAATGTTATCAATGGCTGTCCTTGAGGATTTAGTGATCCTAGTTGGAAAGTTTACAGTGTGAGTTAGATTGAAAGACAACATTACTAACTGCAGTGAATGTTTACTGGAAGATTGCATTAGAAAATCTGTATTAAAGTCACCAGCAATCAAAATTTCTTTGTTTCTTCCTGTTAAATAACCCAAAAGAGCTTCTAGATGATCTAAGAATAGATTATAATTTCCTGCAGGTGCTCAGTAAATAGTTATTATTATATAGGATCTGTCATGGAACTCTACTTCTGTTGCACATGCTTCTAGATGCTGCTCTAAACAGAATTTATTAATGTCAATGTTCTTGAATTTATGGCGGTTTTTGATAAATGTGGCAACTCCTCCTCCATCCATATCTACTCTGCAGAAGTAGGAAGCTAGCTTAAATCCTGAAATGTCTAACATATCTATATCAGTGGTCACTTGATGTTCAGAGAGGCAGATTATGCCAATTTGGTTAGATGAATTCATTTCATCAATACAAATGAGTAGTTCATCAACTTTATTTCTAAGTCCCGGAATGTTCTGGTGTAATAAAGATAACTGATACTGCATACTAATGGGATTGTAACTGCTTTGGGGAAGATGAACTGGCAGTTTCTGATTACTTTCTGTTAAACACTGTTTAAATGGAGGCTGTATGATAAAATCTGACTCCTGTTCATCTGTTTTCTCAAACTGAGTGTGTCTGCCAATCTCTCTTAAAACTCGTTTTCTTTCCCCCTTCCCTATCCTAAAAAAGGCATCTCTCGGACATCTGTGACCACTGGTATTTTACCACTTGTGCCAGTGTCCCCCCTTAAGTTTTCTGCAATCAACCCAGACAGTTTTCCCTTCCCTTTCCTATTGAGGTGAAGGCCATGCCTAGTGTAGTCCCACCTATCGACAGCATCCACAGGAATCAAACCAATATGGGACCCTATATCCGTCCTAAGCAGCCACTCCAACTCCAAGTTCACCCTCCCTACGGAAGAGTTCAAATGAGGCCGATCATGGCGTCTCAACACAGACACAAATCCCACACTCGTATGCTTCGTTGCTGATGCTATCTTCACCAGGTCACTCTCTATGGAATATTCAGAGTCTCTATCAATGCTATTTCCCGAACCACCCACTATAACCACGGCATCCTCCTTTGTGAAATCCTTGCATAAAGCACCTACATCCTCTGTTACCTGACCCAGATCTGCACTAGGCTTGAAAAAGTTTGTGACCTGGTACTCTGGACCTAGATTTTCCTGCAGTAGTTGGCCAACACCTCTACCATGGGAACTACCTAACAACAGAACTTTCTTTCTCTTTACGAATTTCCCTACCTTTTTCACGTCCTTGAAAGCTTGTTGTGCCCTTTCTACAACTTCAGCTACATGAGGCTCATCCGATTCTGACTGAGGCAACAGGCCAAATCTATTTTCAAGATTTATGACAAAGCTGTCTGATGCTCTCCTTTGCCTGTTCCCCCTATTACCTGTTGCCACTTCCCACCTCTGTTCACCCTTCTCCCTCTTTAACCTGTCCAGATCCTCCCTTGCCTTGTCTAGGTCAGCTTGAAGAGCTGCAATTTTCCCTTCCTGTTCCAGTATTTTCCTGTCTCTACTACAGATCCTACAATACCACTGGTGAGCCTCATTTATGTCCCCATTTCCCACGCCACTACATTCGCCCCAATGAAAGAAACTACAGCACCCATCACACCATACCCCGGAACTAACGATCCTACGGCATGTCACACACTTCTCACTCATGGTAAAAACAGAAATCGTATAAGCTGATTTAAGCAGTGACTAAAACGTAAACACAGGACCCTAGAAACTATTCAGGCAGATATAAATAAATTGAAAGATTACTGAATAAAAAACTGGTGATTACATATAACTCACTGTTTACTTACGATACGCGCGCGTGAAATTAAGCCTAAAATCCGTGCTATAGGCGCGAGAAGGAAAATAAACTTCTTACCTCGTTTAATCTTCTTTAACACTTCACTCACACTTCCACTAATGTAACAACACTTATATTTATACCAAATGGAAACGTTTATCTATAAGTTTAATTCACTGCTTACTTACGATTCGCGCACGTGAAATTAGGCCTAGGATTCGTGCTACAGGCGCGAGAAGAAAAATACGCTTCTTACCCCGTTTAATCTTATTTTATACTTCAATAACACTTCCACTAATACAACAACGCTTATATTATATTTATAACACCTGTACACGTTTAAAAATAGCTTAATAACAACGCATTTTATAATTATTTAGTGCAGCAAATACTCGAAGAGTCCGCTTCGGCGCAGTGTTGCCAACAGTTGAGTGCAAATTCAAAGCTCACAAATCACGTCCTTAAAATCCACTTGTTCGTGGAAATCTAGTGTCACTGTTTTCCACTATGTACTGAAAACTGATAGAATCCTTGTCAATATAAATTGCATTAATATTATGCATTAAAAGCGGACAGTCACTCGCCCGGGCCACTTTCATTTGCCCCACCCTGTAAAATAAGAGTAGAAAAGATCTTCGGTAGGTCAAATGGTGAAAATTTTTTAGGTCACGCACTCACGCACGCTCACACACTTATAAGTATCATTTGGCCGTTATATTGTAAAATCACAAAAAATAACGTTTATAATTTAAGAATATGATTCAAATGGCTGTGAGCACTATGGGACTTAACATCTGAGGTCATCAGTCCCCTAGAACTTAGAACTACTTAAACCCAACTAACCTAAGGACATCAAACACATCCATGCCCGAGGCAGGATTCGAACCTGCGACCGTAGCGGTCGAGCTGTTCCAGACTGAAGCGCCTAGAACCGCTCGGCCACAGCGGCCGGCATTTAAGAATAGGCTAAGATAAATATTCCTATATTTTTTCATCTTTCAAAATTATAGCTCCTTACACAGATAGATAAAACTGGCCTACTCACCACAAACACGATGTTAAGGTACTTAAATGTTTACATAATAATAATTATTCTTGTTTAATTCGTTGTTCTTGTCTACAAAAATAATTTTAAAGATGCAACTGAAAGAAAATTTTTTATTGTTCTGTACATAGCTACTACTTTGGTAGCCATTGCTCCTTCCTCCAGTTCCCATTAGTTTATCAGTGTAAGATAACCAACTACGCTAGTAGTACTACTACTATACGCACTTCTACTATTACTACTCCTACTACTACTACTACAACTACAAGAACTGCTATCCTCATTGCTCCATTAACTGTCACCGTTTACCTGGACTCGTAGAGGCATATTTAATCACATTCTGATTTGTTCATTACGCCTTGACCCGTTCCTGAAAACTGTTGACTGCTGGATTCCACAGGCATATGATATTCTGACGGCGGTGTTTGCATTGCTTTGACTAGTAATATGATTCACTGGGGCAATTCTCGCTCACGTTTCTGGAAAGTTTCATGTCAGCTCGACGGAAACACTTGCATATCATTTCTTAAGTGGTTACAGATCTTAATTGCAGCTCTCCATCTGCAAGAGACATTGATTCATATGCAAGGTCTACCCTGGACTTTCCGGATTCTGTAGCTGCGATATTGTCTAAAATACTCGAATAGGCTTCTTTCTCAATACTTATTTCTAATACGTCATTTGAATTGTAAGCCGAACATGTCTTGCTAAACTTACCTAGAGTGCGCAGTTTCACATACTGTGGAAAATGCAATGTTCTGTTCTTTCGATGATATGCAGATAGATTATACATGCGCGACGATCAGTCAGATACAGAATTTTATGGCCAGGGATATTAAGAGATCTAAGTCATAGCTTCTCACTGATCTTAACACAAAATTCTTATGACATTCTGCCTCAGTCAGAAAAGTGACATTTTATCTCCACAGTCGTAGTACTCGATTTTGTTTTCGTATTCGCTTCAATTTTAGGTATTCTATGCAACTGTGTTCGATTGTCTTTCACGTATTAATGTAAGTCACTGTAAGTCACACTGCATTGATCTGCAGCACCAGTGGACATATCCCAGATGACCTATGTACACTGCCTGAGAAAAAAAGTGAAGTACCAAGAAAAGAAGGAGGAAATGACATTAAACTTCCGAGGTGAGAGAGTATATAATGTTTGATTACAAAATCGAGTCAAATTTACAAAGCACGTGACAGTATGAGCCCACTTATCAATATGACGTTGCACACCCTCTGGACTGGATGCATGCACTGATTCGGTTGGTAAGAGTGTTGCAAAGCTGTAGGATCCTCTCCTGAGACAGTCTAGCTAAAAACTGTTGAAACTGGTCCTTGATGTCTAGGATATTGTCACTGGGACCGTGTTGACGTCAAAGCTGGTCCCACACATGTGGGATCTGACTATCTTGCTGGTCACGTACCTCAGCATCACGCAGACGGTCACTATTGACACATCCATGTTTGGAAGAGCATTGTCCTGTTGAAAAATGGCACCACGATACTGGCGCATGAGAGGTAGCACATGCAGACGCAGGGTGTCCGTAACGCACCGTTGTGCTGCCAGAGTTCCCTCAGTTACTACCAGCCGTGACCTAAAGTTATACCCGATGGCTCTCCACGCCCTGACACCGTGAGTCACTGTCATTCTCCAAAACATTCGAAGAATGGAACCTCTCCCCAAGTGGCCACCGTATTCACCGGTGATGGTCATCCGGGATAGTGCGGAACAGCTATTCATTGCTGAATACAATTCGAGGCCATTCATGAGCAATACATGCTTCCCAGCCATAGCACCACACTAACGGCCGTCTATTTGTGGGAAGGTGGCCTCTGACCAATGGTGCGGAATGACACAGAATGTTGCATGGAGTCCATTACCTGTCCTCGGATGGCACGCGCAGATGTGAAAGGGTTACGGTGTGTTTGATGCACGAAACGACGATCTCCCCTTGTTGTGTCAGACGTGCTCGACGAGAAACGTGTATTCCTGCAATCACGTTTCCATGCAGCTCAGCAGTGGGCCACTGTCACATCCGAATACCCCACGAATTTGGATATTGCACGATTCGGTCAGCTGGCCAAATGCAGACCCACAATGAGGTCCCTTTCAAACTCTGTTAAGTGACCACTCAGCATCTCACTCTGTTGACGCCCCTTACATAGGCTACAGTCCCGGAAAAAACGCTAAACACAAACAATACCAGTGCACTCTGCAGGCATTCTTACCTGTCACAGAGAATTGCTGACTCCTATCATATACGCACTCGCCGATGGTGTATGCGTATACTAAGTTACATTGACATCAGATCACGTCTTCTGGGTGCTTCACTTATATTTTGTCAGGCACTGTATATCCGTAGGAACAAAGAAATATCTCTCTATTCACCGATGAATGGCATTGCGGCATTTGAAGAAAAACTTCTGATTTAACGCTTATTTCCTTGTTGGCGGGTTTTTGAAGACCTCAGTCCGCCTGCTGAGTCGGATGGTAGCCGGCCCGGTAGCTCAGCGTGTTCGGTCAGAGGGTTAGCTGCCCTCTGTAATAAAGAAACTGAGATAATAGATCAACAACGAACTTAAACGGATGTCTTACGACATCCGCCCCGAGCAGATGCAACGAACAAAAGCGAACAAAATGAGAATAATAATAATAATAAAGATGGTAAAGTGCTTGCCTCCCATGCAGCGGGCTCGGGTTCGATTACCGGCCGGGTTGGAAATTTTCCCTCTTTGTAGTTACGTATTCTGTTCCCGTAACAAATTGAGTCGTCACCACTGTCAATATTAGAAAAAACTGCGCCAAGAGCAAACGCTCCTGTTTATTAGAGACTCGTGAGTTATCGCTGTCTATTCATAGGCGTATTGACACTACGCGACAAATTTGAAGACGGTTAGAAGCTGTGACGTTTCAAAGGAAGGAAGACTGTGGTGTAAGGGCCCATAAACGACGAGATGGAACACAAGCTCGGTTAGAACAAGGATGGGGAAGGAAATTGGCCTTATGCTTTTCAAACGAACCATATCAGCATCCGCCTTAACCCGTCCACTGCCATTTTTCTGAGTGGAAGACATTAATGTATGATTAATTAATGTCGTAGTTGTTGTTGTTGTTGTGGTCTTCAGTCCTGAGACTGGTTTGATGCAGCTCTCCATGCTACTCTATCCTGTGCAAGCTTCTTCATCTCCCAGTACCTACTGCAACCTACATCCTTCTGAATCTGCTTAGTGTATTGATCTCTTGGTCTCCCTCTACGATTTTTACCCTCCACGCTGCCCTCCAATGCTAAATTTGTGATCCCTTGATGCCTCAAAACATGTCCTACCAACCGATCCCTTCTTCTAGTCAAGTTGTGCCACAAACTCCTCTTCTCCCCAATCCTATTCAGTACCTCCTCATTAGTTATGTGATCTACCCACCTTATCTTCAGCATTCTTCTGTAGCACCACATTTCGAAAGCTTCTATTCTCTTCTTGTCCAAACTGGTTATCGTCCATGTTTCACTTCCATACATGGCTACACTCCATACAAATACTTTCAGAAACGACTTCCTGACACTTAAATCTATACTACATGTTAACAAATTTCTCTTCTTCAGAAACGCTTTCCTTGCCATTGCCAGTCTACATTTTATATCCTCTCTACTTCGACCATCATCAGTTATTTTACTCCCTAAATAGCAAAACTCCTTTACTACTTTAAGTGTCTCATTTCCTAATCTAATCCCCTCAGCATCACCCGATTTAATTTGACTACATTCCATTATCCTCGTTTTGCTTTTGTTGATGTTCATCTTATATCCTCCTTTCAAGACACTGTCTATTCCGTTCAACTGATCTTCCAAGTCCTTTGCTGTCTCTGACCGAATTACAATGTCATCGGCGAACCTCAAAGTTTTTACTTCTTCTCCATGAATTTTAATACCTACTCCGAATTTTTCTTTTGTTTCCTTTACTGCTTGCTCAATATACAGATTGAATAACATCGGGGAGAGGCTACAACCCTGTCTCACTCCTTTCCCAACCACTGCTTCCCTTTCATGCCCCTCGACTCTTATAACTGCCATCTGGTTTCTGTACAAATTGTAAATAGCCTTTCGCTCCCTGTATTTTATCCCTGCCACCTTCAGAATTTGAAAGAGAGTATTCCAGTTAACGTTGTCATAAGCTTTCTCTAAGTCTACAAATGCTAGAAACGTAGGTTTGCCTTTTCTTAATCTTTCTTCTAAGATAAGTCGTATGGTTAGTATTGCCTCACGTGTTCCAACATTTCTACGGAATCCAAACTGATCTTCCCCGAGGTCCGCTTCTACCAGTTTTTCCATTCGTCCGTAAAGAATTCGCGTTAGTATTTTGCAGCTGTGACTTATTAAACTGATAGTTATAAGTAACAATTCGAAAAAGAATATTTCCCGTCGTTTCGGTTTCCGGCGCAGGGAATAGTGGGACAGACTATGTTATTTACAAGTAACTTCGGGTTCTCAGAAGGCGACTGCGCAAAACTACAAGACATACAGAAACCAGGCACACATTAGTGGCCAGAGCATCTCTCCACATTGCACGCGCATTATATGGACACAGTTTTTGATGAGGCGAACGTCAATAGGTGCGTGCAATTCATTGACAAAAATATCCGGGAAGGAACGAGAGCAACCCGAGTGGGGATAATGTTTATTGGTTGCCTATCTGCAGGCGCCAACTAATTCGATGCGACAAAGTTAGCATCTAGCAATAAGTTTAACAACGAGACTTGAAGACAGCACAATCTAAAGTTGCAATTTGTAATTACAGGAATTCTGCAAACCATTAGCAGGCTTCCCCTTACCATTGGGATATGGAAACACAGCAGTAACATGCAACATATTCTCACTGGTTCTGTGATAATTCTATCGTGGGACACGTACGTCCCAGATTTAGTGAAAGGATAAAGTCATTAAGGAAACGTCGGAAAACGTAAATCTGGCTCGGCGAACGAGGTTATAAAAGCCGCTCACGCAGCTGCGAGTGCAATGCCTTAACCAGAGAACCGGCCAGAGCGCTGCTGTGTAGCAGCTTTGCCTCGTGCTAAGGAGCGGCTGATCCGCAGACAGCTATACATAATTTGCGTTTCCTGACAAAACTGGTTCGACCGGTCAGGAATTCTTCAGAAAACTAGGCAATGGTAACAGCTAGCCCGCTGCTTATGCTGCTCGACAAAACTTGGGCGGAATGAAAGATGTTTGAATGTAACGTATCTTTCATAAACGACGATGAAGTCCAAACAGTACAGGTAAGAATTACGAGTGTTTTACTAGCGGGTAGCAGGCCGGTTGATTTGGAAGAACAACCGTGGAAAGATTTACAGCCTTTCTTAAGACACAATTAGCGATAAGGCTAGAAAACGGGACATGCGTTAGGAGTACTAGTAAATTAAAATGAAGTAGTTGTACATGCTAGTGAAGCTATCTAGACTTAATTATTTCATACAGTGGTAATCAGTTTGTTACGTTTCTTTGTCCTCGTTTGGGATATTGACAGACAGATTACGAAGCCAGTTCCTATCGTTTAAATACACTCTAATACACTGCTCTGCAAAACTTATGGACGAACTAGATAAAGTAACATAACATATTAAAACTCTGTGGAAATGAATGAAAGTACGGGAGCATGTTGCCAGACACCTCCCAGTGGTGCACAGAAAGCTGGTCGTCACATGGCGTGAGGTTAGAGTGACTATAGCTCCAAATGGGGCTGACTCTGCAACACGAGGCAGCTAAAGGAACGGGAAAAGACAGGTTACGTCAGTCAGTGAGAAGTTACGTGCACTGTCGTGGTATTCTTCATCACAACTTGACCCGAAGGCAACATCGCGATTACTTCACTTGGAGAAGAATCATCGCGAAACTGGAAAGAAGGACGAAGTGTGATGAGTGTAGCCCAGGAGGTTAGTATTGCTCACAGCATGTTTATGTGCAAGGACTCCTACTCGAAGGAGAGGTAGTGGGCGACCACGGTCAACTGCAGCAGCAGCTGATCGCTATAGGGATTCACGTCAAAAGCAGGCAGTGCTGTTTTTCTGGGGGAACGCTGGGGGATGCGTACCCCTAAACTTTTTCGTCGACAAAGTAATTTTTTTATGATGTTGAGAACTTGGAAGGGAGCCAAAGATTTATTTCACGGACGTAAATTTTTTATTTCATTTTCGTGTTGGTAATTGCAATACGAACGATACCAGTGCAGTTTTTGGTGGGAAAAGCGATGTCATTGACTGTTTTATGAATTTCGAAGCTGCGGCAACTGTTCTCGGCAACTGAACCGCTGGCAGCCAGTTCAACAAGCATGTAGTGCCCTCGCCCGCTAATGGTGGGCGATGGTAGTGCTAAGCGGATATGCGTACGCTCAAACGCAGAGCAGACATCTCGCTACTGATAGCAAGAGTAAAGTAAGAAGGCGTGAAGACTACAGCAGGCATGAACTAAAGTCAGTTTGGAAACTGCTGTAATGCTATTAATGTAAGTTTTATAGTTAAATAAATTTTCAGCTGTATTAAAAATTTGGTCAGTTGAAGCACGGGATACCACCCATCATCTATGTCATTTCGGGAGCCAAACAAGGTTACAAAAGATTTTTGTAGTGTTGTCTCTATTGTTTTTGACGATAGGTGTGGATGGCTTTTGTTGTATTGTCTTTTAGTGGTGTTTTATAGGTTAAAATATGGGTTCGGTAATATTTCCTTGTATTTTTTTGTACGTCGGAGGGTTGATTGGACTCACCTGTTTCATTTGAGGTGCATTATAGGTCAATTGAAGTGTACGATACCATTTTATTTTATTGTTCAGGGGTTGATGGGAATCGCATGTTTCATTTGAGGTGATGTAAGCTGAAGTGTTCGATAGCACATTCTCTTGTATGTTTTGGTGTTTCTCGGTATCGCCTGCTTCATTTGAGCTATAAAGTCAACTGAAGAGTCCGATACTTTCTTTTTTTTTTTTTTTAGTTCGACATGTTGATGAGGTCATTGCTAAAAGCAGACGGGTGCTATCTGATGCTTCAGTTATAAGTAATTTTCGCTGCATTGTATCCAAGGACGGAAAGCAGGTGCAGTTGCACCCATATTTAACAGGACTGAAAGGCACACAATCTCACGCTCCACAGTGGCAGGGCGACGACATGGGTGTGGTCTCTTTGCCCGACGACCAGTAAGTTGTGTTCCGTACACTCGCACATGAGCGGCACCGTTTGCGATGACGCCAAGGGCAAAGGGACTGGACCAACGAGTAGTGGGCTCTTCTCAGATGAGAGAAGATTCAGTCAGTAGTGATTCTGGATGTACCCCCATGTGGCGAGGGGTGGGAACACATAATGTACACAGGAACACTGTCGATCGTTTGGTGGTCCAGATCTTAGTATGTGTGGAGGCATAATGTTGCATGGGCGTACCGGCATCCAAATCTTTAAAGACAATATACTCACCGGTCACTGTTATTGTGACATTGTACTCCTTCCCCACGTGCGGATTTTTAGGGATGCATTCGGCTCTGAATTCATGTTTAAGGCCGACAGTACGCGATCGCATCGGACAGCGCCGGCGGAGAAGCTCTTAGAACGAGAGGATGTTGGGCGAATGGACTGGCCTGTCCGTCCCCAGAGCACATGTGGGATGCGTTGAGGAGACGTGTTGCAACACGTTCACATGCACCAACGACCAACGAGTAGTTCTTTCTATGTATGGTCCAAGTTTCATCGAACTATGTTAATTGTCAGTGGCGAAAGCTACTTTCGTCCTTCGGTTTTGTACACCACAGTGATATAGTACAGGATGGCCGTCGATAGTACGTCGTCCTGTCTGTCGTACGTATAAGAGCCATAATTAACCGTGGCATAAGCTCGACAAATGATTGATAGCTTCCTGAAATGTATTTCCCGCTCCTCAAACCACAATGGTCTCATTGCCATGACAAATATCCTGTCAGAAAACACCAATTTCGCCCAAGATTCAGACAGCCAGGAATAATATCGACGTAACTCTCAACTAAATGACTCTGAGCACTATGGGACTTAACAGCTATGGTCATCAGTCCCCTAGAACTTAGAACTACTTAAACCTAACTAACCTAAGGACATCACACAACACCCAGTCATCACGAGGCTGAGAAAATCCCTAACCCCGCCGGGAATCGAACCCGGGAACCCGGGCGCGGGAAGCGAGAACGCTACCACACGACCACGAGCTGCGGACTAACTCTCAACCATCAGCCTTTCTTCTGTAACAACGATGGATGCAGGGAACCACGAAGTCATTGTCCAATATAGCATGACTCTGTTACCTCCTGTTGTGTACGTCCCAAGGTGCCTGTCGAGTCGGTATTATCACGAAAAATGGAGTAATCAGATACGACTATCGATGTGATGTCCCATGCAATGTGATTCATATAACTGGGCCAATCGTGTGTACCGCAAATCTCTAGAGGAACGGAAGGTTCCAAATGATTGGAAAGGAGCACAGGTAGTTTCAGTTTTCAAGATGGGTCGTCGAACAGATGCCAAAACTATAGGCCTATATCTCTCACATCGATCTGTTGTGGAATTTTAGAACATGTTTTTTTGCTCGCGTATCATGTCATTTCTGGAAACCCAGAATCTACTCTGTAGGAATCAACATGGATTCCGGAAACAGCGATCGTGTGAGACCCAACTCGCTTTATTTGTTCATGAGACCCAGAAAATGTTAGATACAGGCTCCCAGGTAGATGCCATTTTCCTTCACTTCCGGAAGGCGTTCGATACAGTTCCACACTGTCGCCTGATAAACAAAGTAAAAGCCTACGGAATGTCAGACCAGCTTTGTGGCTGGATTGAAGAGTTTTTAGCAAACAGAAAACTGCATGAAACTTCCTGGCAGATTAAAACTGTGTGCCGGACCGAGACTCGAAATCGGGACCTTTGCCTTTCGCGGGCAAGTGCTCTACCAACTGAGCTACCCAAGCACGACTCACGCCCCGTCCTCACAGCTTTACTTCTGCCAGTACCTCGTCTCCTACCTTCCAAACTTAACAGAAGCTCTCCTGCGAACCTTGCAGAACTGGCACTCCTGAAAGAAAGGATATTGCGGAGACATGGCTTAACCACAGCCTGGGGGATGTTTCCAGAATGAGATTTTCACTCTGCAGCGGAGTGTGCGCTGATATGAAACTTCCTGGGAGATTAAAACTGTGTACTGGACCGAGACTCGAACTCGGGACCTTTGCCTTTCGCGGGCACGTGCTCTACCAACTGAGCTACCCAAGCACGACTCACGCCCCGTCCTCACAGCTTTACTTCTGCCAGTACCTCGTCTCCTACCTCCCAAACTTTACAGAAGCTCTCCTGCGTGTTGTTCTCAATGGAGAGACGTCTACAGACATTAAAGTAACCTCTAGCGTGCCACAGGGGAGTGTTATGGGATCATTGCTTTTCACAATACATATACATGACCTAGTGGATAGTGTCGGAAGTTCCATGAGGCTTTTCGCGGAAGATGCTGTAGTATACAGAGAAGTTGCAGCATTAGAAAATTGCAGCGAAATGCAGTAAGATCAGCAGCGGATAGGCTCTTGGTGCAGGGAGCGGCAACTGACCCTTAATATAGACAAATGTAATGTATTGCGAATACATAGAAAGAAGGATCCTTTATTGTATGATTATATGATAGCGGAACAAACACTGGTAGCAGTTACTTCTGTAAAATATCTGGGAGTGTGCGTACGGAACGATTTGAGGTGGAATGATCATATAAAATTAATTGTTGGTAAGGCGGGTGCCAGGCTGAGATTCATTGGGAGATTCCTTAGAAAATGTAGTCCATCAACAAAGAAGGTGGCTTACAAAACACTCGTTCGACCTATACTTGAGTATTGCTCATCAGTGTGGGATCCGTACCAGGTCGGGTTCACAGAGGAGATAGAGAAGATCCAATCGTCACAGGGTTATTTGGTAACGTGATAGCGTTACGGAGATGTTTAGCAAACTCAAGTGGCAGACTCTGCAAGAGAGGCGCTCTGCATCGCGGTGTAGCATGCTGTCCAGGTTTCGAGAGGGTGTGTTTCTGGATGAGGTATCGAATATATTGCTTCCCCCTACTTATACCTCCCGAGGAGATCACGAATGTAAAATTGGAGAGAGGCTTTCCGGCAGTCGTTCTTCCCGCGAACCATACGCGACTGGAACAGGAAAGGGAGGTAATGACAGTGGCACGCAAAGTGCCGTCCGCCACACACCGTTGGGTGGCTTGCGGAGTATAAACGTAGATGTAGATGTATTTTTCCGCAGTTCAACCATGGTGTTCCTACGATAACTACAGACATTAGTGAGGATGTCCCACAGTCAAACACGGCATACAACTCGATCGCTCCAACTTACAATGAACGGCGTGAGACGAAAATTCTGCCTTCCCTAACATGGTAGTCCACTGATTATTGCACTGCAGCAGGTTAGGCTTGCTTCGGTCACGCTCTTGGATGGGGAATGGACTTGCAATGTGATATCATCTACCAGCGATTTTATCGTTATTCTTGCACTTTCAGTATCAGTAGCAAATAAACATCCGACAAGTCTCATAGTTTCCGTGATATTTTATTCCCGACGTGGACTATCGCAGTGTGTTCTTTGCCAAACTCACCTTATTCTCTTTTCTCTGGACACGAACTCGAGCGTGTAACGCCCTCATGTCCCGTACTATGTTATGCGCATCTTGTATAGTCTCAGACACTGATAAGTCGAAACATTATGACCTCTGCCCACCTCGACGCTGGATGTCGCCGCCTGGTCCGTAGCAGCATGTGACGCGCTAACAAAAGCATGTAAGCAGAGCAGGCACGGATGAGGGATCACCGTAGCTAAGATGTGGGCTGCAAATGGCGAAACCCATCGAGATAAGCGACTTTGGCAAAGGGTAGATAATTATTACGCAGAACCTGTGAACGAGTATCTCGAAAGCGGCGAAGCTGGTCGAATGTTCACGTGCTACTGTCGTGAGCATCTACGGAAAGAGGTAGAAGGACAGTGAAACTACCACTAGTCGCTAGATGGTTGGACGTCCACGACTCTTCACAATCCCTGGGGATCGTAGGCTTGTCTGCCCTTTAAAGTATGATAAATGGTGATCTGTGGTATCTCTGTGGAAATATCGCAATGCTGGTGAACGCACAAATGTTTCGGAGCATACCATTCATGGTATATTGTTGAACATGGATCTCTGCAGCAGACCGCCCTTTCGTGTTCACATCTTGACCCAACGACATCGTCAGTTTCGATTGGAGTGGACACGGGACCATAGGGATTCGACCGTCGATCAACGGAAACGGCCGGCCGAAGTGGCCGTGCGCTTAAAGGCGCTGCAGTCTGGAACCGCAAGACCGCTACGGTCGCAGGTTCGAATCCTGCCTCGGGCATGGATGTTTGTGATGTCCTTAGGTTAGTTAGGTTTAACTAGTTCTAAGTTCTAGGGGACTAATGACCTCAGCAGTTGAGTCCCATAGTGCTCAGAGCCATTTGAACCATTTTTTTCAACGGAAACGTGTCGGCTCTTCGGGTGAATCACATTTTTGCTACACTAGGTCGATGGCCGTCTCCACAAACGCAGTCATCGAGGTGAACGGAACGTGCAGCGCGCAACTGTCGCAGACTGGTGGGAGCAATATTATGCTATGGGAGACATTGTTCTGCGCTTGCATCGGAGCTGTAGTAGCATTCGAAGACACGCTGACAGCTGCGAACCACTTGCATTCCATCATGCTTGATGTCTTCCCAACGGCGATGTCATCTTTCAGCAGTACAATAAATAGTTTGTGTCCCGGAGCCAGAACCGTGCTACAGCGGTTTGAAGAGCATTGCA
The DNA here is from genome assembly GCF_023898315.1 of Schistocerca nitens. Taxonomy (NCBI): domain Eukaryota; kingdom Metazoa; phylum Arthropoda; class Insecta; order Orthoptera; family Acrididae; genus Schistocerca; species Schistocerca nitens. Next base: position 907,119,181 of record NC_064616.1, on the reverse strand, counting down.
GTGAACTCACGTTGATGTCTCGCCAACCAAACTCCCTTTGTGAAAATCTTATGGAAACCATCTGCATCACTATCGGGCGCCATCACCGCGTACGCAAATCAGTGACCCGTTATTTACGCGAATTACATGACCTGTGCGTAGACATCTAATGCCACATACCTCCACAGACCTAGCAACAAACTGTTGGATTCCTGATACGCAGAATCAGTGATGTATTTCGTTCCGAAAGCGGACAAACAGGCTATTAAGCAGATGGTCGTAATGTTTTGGCTGATCACTGTATACTCTATGTGAACAGGTGCGAGTTGATGCGTTGAAGACATGTGGTTATAGTGTTCTAATTAACAGAGTAGAACACTAGAGACATTAACAAGCTCTCGTTTCCCTCGTAGGTGCGGCTAAAAATCTTTTACTCATCTTGTTCTTCCCTCGTCAGATTCCTGTTTATCAGCTTTTACCTCACCGGTGTAATTTAGTTAAATCATCCTTTGTATTTTCTTTTCACTATATAGATGTACTATCTTACTGTTCTTGTTCCATTAATTTTCACTGCATGTCCATTACACACGAACTTATGACTGCTTAAAGTATTGACGGAAGACACCCAATTCTTTCGAGTTTATCTCTTTCTTTCTTCGATTCTGCGCCATATTATTATACAGTTCTGGTACAGGAGCTCCTAAAATTAATATGCCATTGCTTCTTTCATAAGATGGCTCCCATTCTGTATAGATTTTCTATTCTCAGGAACTAGTATATGAGTGTCCTCTCTATAGCTCAAGAGATTTGTCTCCTGACGTAAGCAGAAAACCTAAATACTAACATTATGAACCGACTTGAGATGTTTATCATTGGTGCAACCGCCTAGAGCTTGTAATAACGGCGACTAATAACGCTTATTCAGTTTCGCAAGATGAACAGAGTGAACGTTAGGCTTTCGTAATTCACTACAACAGCTCAGTGCCTTACTAAAATTTTGAAAAAAGGTCTGTGATATCAAGTCTCTGAGGCTTCACATATCTGCACGAAAGCGCTATTTCTTAATAATAAAATCCCTGTGTAATACTATTTTAACCAAACAACACTCGATGAGTGCAGCCAACTGCAGATGATGTAAGTGATTTGCTTTCTGCGTGCTGGTAATATTAAACAAATTGAAGTTGATATTCGTGAGTCTGCAGCTGTTACTGACAAATTATGCTAGAATTAATGTTAACTACACAATTCGATGAACAAGTATGTAAATAGTATGAGAAAGTTCTAAGGCAACTAAACTAGATCTACATATGTATATACTCCGTAAGCCATATTAGGATGTGTGACTATACATACGTCCAGTAGCACTATTATTTCCCCCGCTGTCTGTTGTTTTCGCGAATGGTTCGTGTCGATAATCCACCGTATGAGCTCTAATTTTTATGATTTTCTCGTCTTGGTTATTTCGCGAAGTGTTTGCGGGGGACGTAATACGTTTCCCAACTCTTCCTCGAATGTACGCTGTCAGGATTACAAAAGTAAACCTCTTCGTGGTGCACAACGACTCTCATTCAGCGTGTGCCACAGAAGTTTGTTGAGCCTCTCCGTAACGCTATAGAGCTAACTAAATGATCTCATGACGAAACGCTTCGTTCTTCGTTGAATCGTTATTCCAGTCTGGTGAGCACTACTCAATAAGCGGTCGAACAAGCAATTTGTAACTCATTTCTTTCGTGGATGAATTCCTTAAAATTCTCTCAACGAACATCAGCTTAGTATTTGCTTTTCCTACAATTTATACAGGGTGATTCAAAACGAATACCACAACTTTAAAAATGTGTATTTAATGAAAGAAACATAATATAACCTTCTGTTATACATCATTACAAAGAGCATTTAAAAAGGTTTTTTTTTCACTCAAAAACAAGTTCAGAGATGTTCAATATGGCCCCCTCCAGACACACGAGCAATATCAACCCGATACTCCAACTCGTTCCACACTCTCTGTAGCATATCAGGCGTCACAGTTTGGATAGCTGCTGTTATTTCTCGTTTCAAATCATCAATGGTGGCTGGGAGAGGTGGCCGAAACACCATATCCTTAACATACCCCCATAAGAAAAAATCGCAGGGGGTAAGATCAGGGCTTCTTGGAGGCCAGTGATGAAGTGCTCTGTCACGGCCGATCCATCGCCTCGGGTAGTTGACGGTCAGGTAGTTACGGACAGATAAGTGCCAATGTGGTGGCGCTCCATCCTTTTTCGTAGGACTCTCCATACAGTTGATTGTGGAATTTGCAGCTCTCTGCTAGCTCTGCGAGTCGATTTTCCTGGGCTGCGAACAAATGCTTGCTGGATGCATGCTACATTTTCATCACTCATTCTCGGCCGTCCAGAACTTTTCCCTTTGCACAAACACCCATTCTCTGTAAACTGTTTATACCAACGTTTAATACACCACCTATCAGGAGGTTTAACACCATACTTCGTTCGAAATGCACGCTGAACAACTGTCGTCGATTCACTTCTGCCGTACTCAATAACACAAAAAGCTTTCTGTTGAGCGGTCGCCATCTTAGCATCAACTGACGCTGACGCCTAGTCAACAGCGCCTCAAGCGAACAAATGTACAACTAAATGAAACTTTATAGCTCCCTTAATTCGCCGACAGATAGTGCTTAGCTCTGCCTTTTGTCGTTGCAGAGTTTTAAATTCCTAAAGTTGTGGTATTCTTTTTGAATCACCCTGTATTTCGTTTACAAAACGAAAGTACGGAACTGTATCGAATGCCTTTCGGAAGTCAGGGAACATGGTACCAACTTGGGCGCCGTTGTCTACATCTATCGCTGTAGTTCTCATGGACGAAAACAGCGAGCTAACTTCTGCAAGATCTTTGTTTGAACAATCCATGTTCATTTTTATAGAGCAGATTCTTCAAAAACGTTATAGAACGTGAGCATGAAACGTGTTCCATTATTCCACAACAGATTGTCGCCAGCCACATGAGATAACGATTACGTGCATCTGTCCAACCACTTTTCTTGAAAACGCGAATGACCCGCACTTTCTCCAGTCGCTTGGTACCGTTCGTTGCTCGAACGCTCTACGACAAAATGCTATGGCTGTTGGTTTTTACAACACGATGACACATTTACCGCTTGCATCACCTTGCCGTCCGACATCGATGACATGCAATAATGATTAAATTGTTGTGGTAGCCACTCTTGTGCGAGTTTGAGGGGATGTAAATATTAATTGGTAGGAGACGGCGAAACATAATGAAGACAACAAAATTGTATTAGTCATAAAGGATCAGCAGCGGGTTGACAGGCAGGTGAAAATTATAATGCGAATATCACCAGTATTGCTGACGCAGTTATTTGTAGAATTTGCAACATCACCGTTTGTGATGGGTAATGATGGCAGAGTTGCGGTCATCCACGACGACCTGCACAGCAGGAACCATCTGTTCTGTGTGGATCGGATGCTACCCGAATTACGAAACAGTTGTAAGGGCACTTGTTAATATCTGCTTTGTTATATCAGTTGACGTGACCAATTTAGCGTCAACAATCCCCAAAAATCAGTACAGAATTGTAGATTTCGGCTCGAAAACAAGAAAAACCTCGTTTTTTTCTATATTTATCACTTACATATTTTCAAAGAAAAGAAAATCTGAGTGAAATATCGCACCATTTCTTCTTATTTTCTTTCTGTATGGTGAGAAAAGAGGGGTTGAGGGATTGAGGGTAGGGTGGGGGTGGGGATGTGCGTGAGTGAACTCATCATTGAAGAGTGCAAGTGCGGCTGTGAACTGCAATTCCATTATTGTTTTAGTCCTGGATTATTAGCAATCAGCAATATGATAGATAAGTTTTTATTTATTCGAAAGGCTTTTTTATGCAGAAGTAATATAGCCATCTGTCTACAGCTAGTGTATATTGACATTTTATTTAGCTATTTTTTGCTGTTTTCGTTTAATCCTGTTAAAGAGCGAGCGGAATGTTTTACATATGTATTTTGTACTCTGGCTCTGCTTACTTTTTCTTGATCGCGTGTTTAAGGGGTCACTTATATCTCCGACTGGGAATTTATTTGGAGGGAATTCCAGGGACGACATTCGTTAGGGAAAACATCCAGAACATTAACTGGAACGACACAGGTAGTATCCCTGCTAAGATTTTATTGTTAGTCTGCAAATTGACTTGTCGTATCACCTTCTTAAACCCCATATGTTATTGAGCACATAATTGGACTCTTTCAGACCTTGCGGGTGGATACTATCAATGCGGAATATACAGAATTTTTTTTTTGGCAGAAGACTACCGTCAAATACAAGGCAAATAAATATTTGTCCATGGCGTACAGGTATTACGTGGGTATCAATTCGAATACGAAATGCAAATAGTTTTTAAGGTTTAACGTCTTGACGACGACGAAGTCATTAATGACTTGTCTCACTGACATCAATATGCTGTAGACTATGGAACGTAAGCTGTACTTGCATTTGGCGACTTCCTCCAAGACTGCACAACTTGTAAGGTGGTTTCTTATTCTATGACTGAACACAACTGTGTAAGCTGTAATGCCATTGTTTAATATTGCATTCTTGTCACGAAAATACACGTTTTTACACAGTTTACATTGTGGCAATGTTAAGACAATTGTCAAAATGATGCATCTCGTCCTCTGAAAGTGAACTAATCCTAAAAACAACAGTATTAAATTTTAACTCTCAGAAAGTTAAATAATCCTAAACACAACAATATTAAATTTTAGCCCGTATCTCGTGGTCGTGCGGTAGCGTTCTCGCTTCCCACGCCCGGGTTCCCGGGTTCGATTCCCGGCGGGGTCAGGGATTTTCTCTGCCTCGTGATGGCTGGGTGTTGTGTGATGTCCTTAGGTTAGTTAGGTTAAAGTAGTTCTAAGTTCTAGGGGACTGATGACCATAGATGTTAAGTCCCATAGTGCTCAGAGCCATTTGAACCATTACATTTTAACTAGAAGTTTCTTTACAAAATTATTCTTACAGTTACGTTATGATGTTGGCCAGTGCTACGATAAAACATCCGATACCGCTTCTAAGTTCGGTACTATTTTTAGGATGACATCAAGTCTATGGAGGATGGTTAGTTTTGTAACAAGTTGAGCAAAAGATTACCCAAGGTCGCTCGAGTTTATAGTGGACGCAAGCTGGTGAACCAACAAGTTTACGCCTCTGCACGCGGTGTTTACCTTAACTGCGATGAGCTGTCGTCTGCCTGGCTGTTCTCGCATTCTGAAATTCCTATAAAACTAATTAAACCTTTGCTGAATTTTCCATCAGAAGCTTACCCTATGTTTCTCGATATGCAAGAAAACATGAACTCATCCCTCGTCTCAGACTATGGCGATATACACGCTCATGGCTGGAGCAGCGTGCATATTATAATGCCCTCTCAGTTCTCGCAAGAACAGTTGACTAACTAATTAACTCCACAGTTGGAGGAACTAAGTCTAAGTCTAAACCTAAGAAGGCATCACAGAAATACTCAAACTCCAGTTCACGTCCCAAAATGAGACACGTAGATCTCGCGTAATGAACAAAAGGGTAAAATTAGATAAATTTCGGCGTTAACAAAACGAGGTAGTGGGCTATGAGCCTCATCCTGGAGCGCCGATGCAAAATCTAAAGATTATAAAAAACATTATACCATTTTCCTTCCCCTAACGACCAAATATCAAGGAAGAGAATTCTATCCTTCTATGAGCCAATAAGCTCCATACCACCGCGATTAAGGGACCGTTTACACATAGGCCATAATTTAGCGTACACCTTATTATTAATAGCGAAATGGACCGCTGACCATACATTTTATTGGACATTTGTTTTTAACAAAGCTTACACTCATGCCACATGTTTCTTCTACCCTAGCTCATATCAAGCGAGCTACCAAGATGATTGTGGCAAAGATTCGTATTCATGATTGTCGGAGCTGAAATACCTTTCTGATCATTATTATCCCGATTTTCTTAGTGCCCTCGAACTCGCTCTAGCCGAATTCAGTTTCCTTCAAAGATAACACTGCCGATTATCTCTGTAAGTATTAGGAAAATTACGTAATTATAAGCAGTAACATACTGAAATTTCGGACAGTGTAGTGTCCTAGCGTGCATTAACTACACTGTTCTGAATACTTCACTCCAACCGTCCGCTTCTTTAGCTGAGTGGTCAGCGTGGCACAACGCCATGCGAGGGGTTCCGGTTCGTTTCCCAGCTGGGTCGAAGATTTTCTCCGCCCGGGAGCCTTCATCATCATACCATCCTCATCACATCATCTTCATCGACACGCAAGTCGCCTAAGTGGCGTCAGCTATAAAGACTTGCACCAGGCGGCCAGTCTATCTGGCGGGAGGCCCTCATCCCATGACATTTCGTTTCATTTTACTGCAACCAATCAGCTACCTCCCGTCGTCGTGTAATGGTACGAAATATTCTTTCAGTTGCAGATGCTGTACGGTGAAGACAAGTGATTTCCTTCATTAACAAATGACTTGGTTGAAACAGTATGCATAGTTGCTGGAAGTTTGCCTACGTTACGGGTGTTGTCATTTTGTGATATTTATTTGGTACCTTCTCTTGAAATTAATAATAATAGGACGAAATTCCTTAAATTCATTCGATACATAATATGGTCATCAGATTCAAAAAGCAGTTTAATGAATAGCATGGGCAAACGAAGAAGATAACAAAAATCACTGGAAACTACATTATGTGATCGAAAGTATCCGGACACCCCCAAAACATACGTTTTTCATATTGTGCTGCCATCTTCTGCCAGGTACTCCATATCAGCGACCTCAGTAGTCATTAGACATCGTGAGAGAGCAGAATGGGGCGCTCCGCGGAACTCACGGACTTCGAACGTGGTCAGGTGAGTGGGTGTCACTTGTGTCTCACGTTTGTACGCGAGACTTCTACACATCTAAATATCCCTAGGTCCACTGTTTCCGATGTGATAGTGAAGTGGAAACGTGAAGGGAAATGTACAGCACAAAAGCGTACAGGGCGACCTCATATGACAGAGACCGCCGACAGTTGAAGAGGATCGTAATGTGTAATAGACAGAGACATATATCCAGACCATCATACAGGCATTACAAACTACGTTAGGATCCACTGTAAGTACTATGAGAGTTCGGCGGGAGGTGAGAAAACTTGGATTTCATGGTCGAGCGGCTGCTCATAAGCCACACATCACGCCGGTAAATGCCAAACGACACCTCGCTTGGTGTAAGGATCGTAAACATTGGACGATTGAACAGTGGAAAAACGTTGCGTGGAGTGACGAATCACGGTACACAACGTGGCGATCCGATGGCAGGGTGTGGGTATGTCGAATGCCCGGTGAACGTCATCTGCCAGCGTGTGTAGTGCCGACAGTAAAATTCGGAGGCGGTGGTGTTATGTTGTGATCGTGTTTTTCACGGATGGGGCTTGCTCCCCTTGTTGTTTTGCGTGGCACTATCACAGCATTGGCCTACACTGATGTTTTAAGCACCTTCTTGCTCCCACTGTGAGCAATACGGGAATGGCGGCTGCACCTTTCAACACGATCGATCACCTGTTCATAATATACGGCCTGTGGCGGAGTGCTTACACGACAATAACAACCTTGTAATGGACTGACCTGCACAGAGTCCTGACCTGAATCCTATACAACACCTTTGGGATGTATTGGAACGCCGACTTCGTGCCAGGCCTCACCGACCGACATCGATACCTCTCCTCAGTGCAGCACTCAGTGAAGAATGGGCCGCCATTCTCCAAAAAACCTTCCAGCACCTGATTGAAAGTATGCCTGCGAGAGTGGAAGCTGTCATCAAGGCTAATGGTGGGCCAACACCATATTGAATTCCCGCATTACCGGTGGAGGGCGCCACGAACTTGTAAGTCATTTTCAGCCAGGTGTCCGGATACTTTTGGTCACATAGTGTAGGTTTCAATTTTCTGTTTCATGCTGTCATCCATCCCTAGCTGCTACCCCAACGCGTAATCTAATTTCCAGTGATGAACTTGAACAAACTGCAGTGGAAAATGAGAAGTTTTTTCTTTCGTTTAACTGTTTTGTGAAGCTGGATTCAACATCATTGTGCTCACATTTATAATTGATATTCAGCTCTTTGTTTTGCACTGCTTTAAAATTTTCAGATTTTTAAATTTTTTTTAACGGTAAGAAGTATTGGTACATATTGTGTGTATTTTCTTTTCTTTAAATACTATAAGATGTTGGTCGTAAGCAGTTAAGTCCTTCCTGTGGCTAATATATTACTTTACTTTTATGTAAATTAGTACAATTTCCTAATCTAATTCCCTCAGCGTCACCCGACTTAATTCGACTGCACTCCATTATCCTCGTTTTGCTTTTGTTGATCATCTTATACCCTCCTTTCAAGACACTGTCCATTCCGTTCAGCTGCTCTTCCAGGTCCTTTGCTGTCTCTGACAGAATTACAATGTCATCGGCGAACCTCAAAGCTTTTATTTCTTCTCCATGGATTTTAATACCTACTCCGAATTTTTCTTTTGTTTCCTTTACTGCTTGCTCAATATACAGATTGAATAACATCGGGGAGAGGCTACCACCCTGTCTCACTCCCTTCCCAACCACTGCTTCCCTTTCATGTCCCTCGACTCTTATAACTGCCATCTGGTTTCTGTAAAAATTGTAAATAGCCTTTCGCTCCCTGTATTTTACCCCTGCCACCTTCAGAATTTGAAAGAGATTATTCCAGTCAACATTGTCAAAAGCTTTCTCTAAGTCTACAAATGTTAGTAACGTAGGTTTGCCTTTTCTTAATCTGTCTTCTAAGATAAGTCGTAGGGTCAGTATTGCCTCACGTGTTCCAACATTTCTATGGAATCCAAACTGATCTTCCCCGAGGTCGGCTTCTACCAGTTTTTCCACTCGTCTGTAAAGAATTCGCGTTCAAAAATAAAAAAAACCAAAACGCGTGTGGCAATAAAACTAACAGTCTTTCATTTATTCGCAGGGGCGAGTCTTATGTAGTAAGACAATAGTGTCATTAAATTAGCGGCTAAGAACGACAGAAGACATGTAAAATGATGGTACCTGTTTATTTTTATGAAAGTGTACTGATAACCCTACGTGAATGTCTTCCCCCATCTATGATCATGCTGAAAATACTGTGATGCACATGCTGTCTGCTAACTCAAGGATGTCGTGCAGCCTGGCGTAAATTTGTCATTTAGTGATATAATAAGACAAAAGCCGCTAACTGTGCATAGTCTGATGACTGAGATCAATACTGCCGGGTAAAATGCGTTACGACTCTTAGTGATCGTACAATGACTAGTGCCTGAGAGCAACTTTGTCCATTAAAGGATTTGTGTATTCGTTTTTGTGGCTACGGCTCTTACTCGTTGTTATCTACCGTTGCCATTGCCAACCGGGTGGTGACAGCTAATGCTCTTCACTTTCACAATCGCCATCACAATTAGTCTGCATGAAAAAGTCATACGCTTTAAGGAATACAATATTCATTTTTTGTTTGTGTTATACTATGATTAATGTTGGAAGTTTTATCCTTAGAAGGTAGAATGAGTGTTGTCTGAGGAAAATGTTACTTCGTTTATTCAATGTAGATCCATTTACCAAATAAAATTTGGATATTTAAGTTCAGAACGCATTTTTAGATTACGAAATAGACGCACGCAGGTTCCTTTATGGAAGAGCATAAGCAATTGGATAAATTCAAAGGAAAAAAAAAGATATGCCACGAGAAAACGACATACTACGGTCAGGACGGTAATCGGTAGATGTGATGTGTAGACAAACAAATGATTAAAATTTCAGAAAAATTACATGGTTTATTCAAGCGAAATAGCTTCACAAATTGAGCAAGTCATTAATGCGTTGGCTCACCTCTGGCACCTAGGCAAGCAGTTATTCGGTTTCACATTAATTCCGACCTAACTGGAGTGCGTAACCCATAATGCTCCAAACGTTCTCAGTTCAGAGATCCGGCAACCTTGCTGGGCAAGGCAGGGTTTAGCAAGAACGAAGACACGTAGTAGAATCTCTCGCCGTGTGCGGGTGGGCATTATCTTGCTGAAAGGTTCATGGCTTGCTATGAAGGGCAACAAAATAGGGTAGAAAATCGTCGCCTCGCCGTGTGCGGGTGGGCATTACCTTGCTGAAAGGTTCATGGCTTGCTATGAAGGGCAACAAAGTAGGGTAGAAAATCGTCGATGTACTACTGTGCTGTAAGAGTACAGCGGAAGGGGTTCTACTGTAAAATGAAGTGGCTCCCCATACCATCACTCTTAGTTGTCGGGCCGTACGGCGAGCGACAGTTAGGCTGGTATCAAAATGGTTCAAATGGCTCTGAGCACTATGGGACTTAACATTGAGGTATCAGTCCGCTGGAACTTAGAACTACACTCCTGGAAATTGAAATAAGAACACCGTGAATTCATTGTCCCAGGAAGGGAAAACTTTATTGACACATTCCTGGGGTCAGATACATCACATGATCACACTGACAGAACCACAGGCACATAGACACAGGCAACAGAGCATGCACAATGTCGGCACTAGTACAGTGTATATCCACCTTTCGCAGCAATGCAGGCTGCTATTCTCCCATGGAGACGATCGTAGAGATGCTGGATGTAGTCCTGTGGAACGGTTTGCCATGCCATTTCCACCTGGCGCCTCAGTTGGACCAGCGTTCGTGCTGGACGTGCAGACCGCGTGAGACGACGCTTCATCCAGTCCCAAACATGCTCAATGGGGGACAGATCCGGAGATCTTGCTGGCCAGGGTAGTTGACTTACACCTTCTAGAGCACGTTGGGTGGCATGGGATACATGCGGACGTGCATTGTCCTGTTGGAACAGCAAGTTCCCTTGCCGGTCTAGGAATGGTAGAACGATGGGTTCGATGACGGTTTGGATGTACCGTGCACTATTCAGTGTCCCCTCGACGATCACCAGTGGTGTACGGCCAGTGTAGGAGATCGCTCCCCACACCATGATGCCGGGTGTTGGCCCTGTGTGCCTCGGTCGTATGCAGTCCTGATTGTGGCGCTCACCTGCACGGCGCCAAACACACATACGACCATCATTGGCACCAAGGCAGAAGCGACTCTCATCGCTGAAGACGACACGTCTCCATTCGTCCCTCCATTCACGCCTGTCGCGACACCACTGGAGGCGGGCTGCACGATGTTGGGGCGTGAGCGGAAGACGGCCTAACGGTGTGCGGGACCGTAGCCCAGCTTCATGGAGACGGTTGCGAATGGTCCTCGCCGATACCCCAGGAGCAACAGTGTCCCTAATTTGCTGGGAAGTGGCGGTGCGGTCCCCTACGGCACTGCGTAGGATCCTACGGTCTTGGCGTGCATCCGTGCGTCGCTGCGGTCCGGTCCCAGGTCGACGGGCACGTGCACCTTCCGCCGACCACTGGCGACAACATCGATGTACTGTGGAGACCTCACGCCCCACGTGTTGAGCAATTCGGCGGTACGTCCACCCGGCCTCCCACATGCCCACTATACGCCCTCGCTCAAAGTCCGTCAACTGCACATACGATTCACGTCCACGCTGTCGCGGCATGCTACCAGTGTTAAAGACTGCGATGGAGCTCCGTATGCCACGGCAAACTGGCTGACACTGACGGCGGCGGTGCACAAATGCTGCGCAGCTAGCGCCATTCGACGGCCAACAGCGCGGTTCCTGGTGTGTCCGCTGTGCCGTGCGTGTGATCATTGCTTGTACAGCCCTCTCGCAGTGTCCGGAGCAAGTATGGTGGGTCTGACACACCGGTGTCAATGTGTTCTTTTTTCCATTTCCAGGAGTGTATTTAAACCTAACTAATCTAAGGACATCACACACATCCATGCCCGAGGCAGGATTCGAACCAGCGACCGTAGCGGTCGGGCGGTTCCAGACTGTAGCGCCTAGAACCGCACGGCCACGCCGGCCGGCTAGGCTGGTATCCTGGGGGTCTCCAGACACATCTTCGCAGGTCGTCGGGGCTCAGTTCAAAGCGGGTCTCATAAGTCACAATTCTACTCCAGTCAATGAGGTTCCAGGCCGAACACGAGTCTGGAGAAGCCCCGGGCAGCGGTGGGTAACAAACCTGACTGTCGCCCGATATATGGTCCTACAACCAGGACTGATGGTCTGGGGTGCCACTCGTTTTCATAGCAGGGCACCTTTGGTTGTCATCTGCGACACCCTCACACCACAACGGTGCGTCGACGTTATTTTACTCCCCGTTTTGTTGTCCTTCGTGGCAAGCTATCCTGGGCTTACATTTCAGCAAGATAATATCCGCCCACACACGGCGAGAGTTTCTACTGCTTGTCTTCGTGCTTGCCAAACCTTACTTTGGGCAGCAAGGTCGCCGGATCTCTCTCCAATGGAGAACGTTTGGGACGTTATGGGCAGGGCCCTCCAACCAGCTCGGGATTTTTACGATTTAATGCACCAGTTGGAAATAATCTGGCACGATAGCCCTCAGTGGGGCATCCAACAACTCTGTCAATCAATACCTAGCCGAATAACTTCTTGTGTAAGAGCCGGAGGTGGAACAACACGTTAATGACTTGCTGAATTTGTGAAGCTCTTTGTCTTGAGTAAATCATCCACTCTTTCCGAAATTGTAATCATTTGTTCATCTGCACATGTAAATCTCATCTACCGATTTCCGTCCCATTTCGATAAGTCCTTTTTGGTGAGTCTTTTTCTCCTTAGAGTGTGTATCAAAATATTAGTTGCGGCCATTTGTTCTGATGTTAGATATGAAATGCGAAACAAATGTACGGAGCTGATGTTGTCCGGGAACTAAGTGCTGCGTGCTTGGTCAGCTGTCCGAGATCTCAGGTTTCTCAATATACTGTATGTTTTATAAGAAGACACTTACCTGCAAATGAAATTATTTTCTTGCGAGGCAGTCTTCCCATTAAAGGCATGACAGGAGGTTAAGCAAATCGGACGGCTCTGTGCAGTGGTCTCTTTTACGTAAGTGCTGCCCTGGTAGCAGTCTGCGAACGCCGTAATGAGAACTGATAAATATTCCTCGTCCTCATGTGGTTATATGATAGTGATCACCTTCCACGTGCAGTGGTTGTCTATTCGACTCTTTGTGAAGACAGCAGTTTTACTCAGCACTGCAACGGGACATCTGTTTCGCTCTCTTACTCCCCCAAGAGCATCTTTACTGGTGCAGTTCAAATTTTTCTTACCCCTGTCAACATACTTATTACAAAAATAGCACGAATCATTAACTGGCACTTCAAAATAAACGGGTTCTTTACTATTTTCCTCTTCTTTTCGGTGTTATTGTTAAGGGCTCAGTGTTTCTGCCTCGAGTTCTTTATAATTTAACCGCATAATGTGAAAGAGCTATTTCAGTGTTGTTCGAGATTATGTGAGTACAACTGGATTCCTGCATTGTTTCTGGAAGAACGATCACGAGTATTTGTGTTGAGCCTGTTGTATAACTAAGCATGGTGTTTGCGCTGAGAAAGCCTATATTATGTAAAATTCTGATGGTCGCCGAAAGAAACTCTGAGCCGGCGACCCTTGCATTCGTGTTTGGATGCTAATCGGCGACTACCATGGACTGGACGCGTCTGCAGACAATTTACCAAAAACTAACAAGAAAAATAAAAAACATTTTCTACTCGTTCTCATCCGACTTGACCACTCACTGTTTTGGATAACTTCACGATTTCATTAAAGACACTGCACACCTCAATTATCTTCGGTGTTGGTTAATGAACCATACCCACGGTCGCTTGGCGTTACATGAGTAAAACTGTGACACTATTTCAGCCCTGCTCCTGGTGGTTACGTCTAGTCTTTTTTCGTGCTGATATCTCGCCCGGTTTCCAGTTTAAAGTATCGATACCTTGTTACAGACAGATGAATTATAACGAAATTCCCACTAAACGACATTTAGACAGATTTTATATCAGTATTAATTGCAAGGATATTCACATTTTCCGAACAAACTTATAGCAATTCCTGTTTCTAATATAGCAGCTTTTAAAAGACGTACTCAGTGACGTTTCCTGCCTCATTAGTAGTTTCGGAGAAATTATTGTATTTAGGACGAATTATGGAGAGCAGCAGTGACCAGAATTTATCGAGGTAGAAACCATCAGCACGACTGATAAGTTCGTCCGACTTCAGTATTTACGCATATCTCTTGATAATTGATTTCACTAAAATGAGGAGGTCAATATCCGGTCGATGTCGTAGGTCATGGAGTGTTCTATAGCGAAGCAGCGCTCAGCAACAACAGATATTTTCATAAATGGTTGGTGAATTTTAGATTTTCGACGCAATACAACTGCATGGTGCATGTGGGTTTCACAGTGTAGATATTACCATATAGAAAGATAATTCTGTAAATGCTCGCTCTTTGTATGAGCAAGTTATCTTTCACAAATTGTAACAAGTCCGCGGCTTTGACCAGATGGTTGGAAGTAGTGCTTTTTGAAGTTTCGATCTACTACCGAGGAAGTATTTCGGAAGTACAGAATAAAATGGACAATTCTTTAAGTCATTTTGGCGGCGCGTCCTATGTGTGAGTAATATCAAATCCTTAGTGCATCACTGTCTGTGACAAACGCAGTAATACGGCGCCACGAGACAGCTTTATGTGATGAGGGTTTTAACTTGTCAATCTGTTTCGTTCTCACTTCGCAATATGCAAGCACCCTCTTACCCAATAATATTTGCGCACTGTGACTGCTTGAAACATTTTGAACATAGCTGTGCACATAGAATGAACAGCAGTTATGAAATCTTCGAAAGGGAACGTGTTTCTAAGCGTCTACATACTCGATTAGATCATTTTTGGGTACTAGCGACATCACAGCCGTTCGAAAGTTCAAGAATACATTCAGTTTGTAGGGCATATTTGCCACCTGCAGAACACTTGTTCAGCGTTTGATGCAAGTGTAACATGTATTATACATACTTTTACTGGTTGTTGTTCCTACCTGACTATACTGAGGCCTACTGACGAACGTTGGTTGAATATTCTCAGAATAAAATGGTTCCAAAAATTTTGGTTCGTGGACGTAAGCTCACCTCACAAAATATTGGTCAATTCCTTAAAAGAGCACAGTGGTCTCTTTAGATCGCTGTAGATGATATAAGCTGTTACCATGCGGTCACATAACCCTCCATCGCTGACATATGTAATGGCAGTAAAGCTATCTATATGTGCCAGTCTGTTGTATGGAATGTATAGGATGGGTCGACGAGAAGGTGTGACAGAGTGGCAGAGAGGAG
Organism: Schistocerca nitens; assembly: GCF_023898315.1. NCBI lineage: Eukaryota > Metazoa > Arthropoda > Insecta > Orthoptera > Acrididae > Schistocerca > Schistocerca nitens. Next base: position 907,103,890 of record NC_064616.1, on the reverse strand, counting down.
ATACCGTGTTGAGACGTTACCACGATCTCACCGTGAATGGAATTACCCGATTTATTTATGTATCACCATGGATTGTGCAGCACGTCTGCATGTAATGGTGTACCACTCGGAGCGTACACTGCCCATACACTGTCCTTTTATACCTTGTGTACGCGATACTACCGCCATTTGTATATGTGCATATCACTATCTCATGACTTTTGTCACCTCAGTGTAAGGGCATGCAACGGAAATTTGCACTCGGGTACTCCAGAAAAGCCAATTCCTCATAGTGGCAAATAACACACCACCTCTTCAATCGTCTAAACAACGCAGAAACTGGACAGTAACTGCCTGGAAGCGTGTAGTGAGGTACGACGAAGCACGATTTGATTCTTTCCAAGTGACGAAAAGTGTCGAGTGCAGCCCGCATCTCGTGGTCGTGCGGTAGCGTTCTCGCTTCCCACGCCCGGGTTCCCGGGTTCGATTCCCGGCGGGGTCAGGGATTTTCTCTGCCTCGTGATGGCTTGGTGTTGTGTGCTGTCCTTAGGTTAGTTAGGTTTAAGTAGTTCTAAGTTCTAGGGGACTTATGACCACAGCAGTTGAGTCCCATAGTGCTCAGAGCCATTTTTTGTCGAGTGCACCAAAGGCCTAATGAGGGGTTTAACCCGCGTGTGTCGTTCGAGCCACATGCGGTTCTGTGATGTTTTGGGAGCGTTGCTCGTACTATAACTTGGGCCCACTCATGTAGGTTACGACGAATATTAACCAAAATGTTCATTTCAACATTCTCAGTGACGTAAGTGTTTCCCTTTTTTCCTGTATCTTCATGATGAGTATGCTGTGGACATATCCGTCTTCCAAGATGACAACAGCCATATTCACAGGACTCCACACATACGCTCCTGGTTTAAGAAACGCTCAGGCACCCTATAGCAACCCGATTTTTACACAACAGAAATATACGGGAGTATTTGAAACAGTGGTTGAAAAGTAGCAGTCAAGACTCCCGCAATCTGGAAGCCTTGTGGGATGCAGTCATCAGCGAGTGGCTTCATCTACGTCCATCTACATCCATACTCCGCAAGCCACCTGACGGTGTGTGGCGGCTTCAGATGGATATACCTGAAGAAACTTGTGACATTCTTCCTCGCCGATTTGAGGCCACGTCAAGACTAGAGGCGTTGTTACACGATATTAGCGCCATGCACCTTGAGGACGACCAACTTTTTGTCCGGCGTGCTAATGAATGTAGCGCGATAGCTGTTAGAGGTGCAAAGTTTTTGCTGTTACAGCAGAGAACATCTTCATTGCCACGATATGTCAGTATTTCCTTAGAGGTGTATTAAGAACGGTCCTAAATACTTCGCGTTAGAAATGAGAAAGCTACACTTAACAAAATCTCCCATATGATTGCATCCCGTCTCTCACATGGGAGACGATGATAGACGAATGGCTGCTGAAAGTGCACGGCCGTGCTTGTTGCCGAGAACGAGACGACGTACAACACTGAGCAACGGCCGCGCGGGATAAGCCGAGCGGTCTAGCCGGCACGGTAACTCAGCGTGTTCGGTCAGAGGGTTAGCTGCCCTCTGTAATAAAAAAAACTGAGTTAATGTGTCAACGACGAACTGAAACGGGTGTCTTGCGACGTCCGCCCCGAGCAGATACAACGAACGAAAACGAACAAAATGAGATTTTAGCCGGCAGGGTAGCTCAGAGTGATCGGTCAGAGAGCTGTGTGCCCTCTGTAATAAAAAAACTGAGTGAAAGGATCGACAACGAACTTGAACGGATGTTATGTGACGTCCGCAACGAAAAAACACTACGATCGACAACGAACAAATGTAAAAAAAAAAAAAATAAGAAAGCGGTCTAAGATGCTGCAGTCATGGACTGTGCGGCTAGTCCCGGCGGAGGTTCGAGTCCTCCCTCGGGCATGGTTGTGTGTGTTTGTCCTTAGGATAATTTAGGTTAAGTAGTGTGTAAGCTTAGCGACTGATGACCTTAGCAGTTAAGTCCCACAATATTTGACACACGTTTGAACATTTTTTGAACTGAGCAACGTAACTTTGACTTTCGCACTTATTGGCCAGCAGAGCGAAAGTGACTGTTGGAGAGAATATAGTGGTCTTGATGCTCCTCCCGAAATATTCATCTGGAATCTGGTGGCCAAACTCGAAACGTCACGAGCGACGATGCCGAGTCATTGCGGCGAACGCCCCTTCACATCTATTCAAAGAAATATCGTCATGGAAGCCGTCGCTACATGTGCCGATTAGCCATAAATCAGTTATTATAGAAAGCATGCATTACGTTATAAATGGTTCCGGAAGTTCACTTCCGATAAAGAGGGAACACTTAGCAAATTCTTCCCTTCACGGTGATTCTCTGCATGATCTTAATCAAATGATTGATGAGAGCATATTTGTAGCTGCTGACTTTTGAGCTATTTAAACTCCGGTTTCAGAACAGTGTATATACAGGGTAGTTATAATTAAACTTTCACTACTTGGGAGAGACCCCACGAAAAACAAGAAATCGAAGGACAATGAAACTTTGTTGAAACATTTGTAAGGTCACGCGCAAGAGAAACAACGAAATAAAACACTGAAGGAAACAAATGGCCCTAATGGCCCCGAGCACTATGGGACTTAACATCTGAGGTCATCAGTCCCCTAGAACTTAGAACTACTTAAACCTAACTAACCTAAGCACATCACACACATCCATGCCACAGGCAGGATTCGAATATGCGACCGCAGCGGTCGCGCGGTTCCAGGCTGAAGCGCCTAGAACGGCTCGGCCACACCGGCCGGCGAAGGATACATTTTAATATCCATATGAGAGGGTAACATTTGTTAATAGCGTACCTTGTTTACATTCCAGGCTACAAACGTTGCTGATTTCAACGACTATTTGCATCCACGACAGCCTGGAACCGCACTAGAGATACCATTTCACAGTTGTTCGCAGCACTTTTCGAATGGTGGACCATGGAACGTTCCGCTGTCGTGACACAGCACGTGCGCTGCTTGAACATCGCACATTGTGCCCAGCGTTCTCAGCCATGGGGACAGAACGTTCTTCAACAGTTTGTGGCGCAATTGGCCGTCGGCCTATCCCAGGAACAGTTCCCAAATCGCCAGTTAATGCTTTCCGAATCATGTTCTTCAACCCCGGTGCGGAAAGAGGACCTCTCCGTAATCATTTAATGCGTCGATACTCGCGAAGAACAGTAGAACTGTTGCTGTTGTTCTGAAAAACAGCTTTAATATTATAGCCGTAGTCACCGTGACCAGGTCCATGTTGACTGTCTGCAACTCTGATGCCTGTGTTCCAACAGTACGTCGCCGTACCAGTACCGGCGCCTAATGGCAAGTCATGACAATAACATTACTAGCAACGCAAATCCTGCAGCGTACAGTCTGAACATCATTCTTACAAAGTTGGGTACCCATACTGTAAATAGTTTTCTGTCTACACTGGCTCAAATAGCGAGAGTTTAATTATAATCACCAAGAGCGCCTGTACGACAAGTTTTAGGGGAGAGGGGGGGGGGGGATACTTGACCTGGGATACGGAGTATTTTTAATATTTTGGAAGATGAATGGCGACTTTTAAGTAGCCATAAGGAAGTTCCATTCCCGACTCCGTTAAAAATCTACGCAATAACGAATTTTAAATCATATTCTTGAAAGAAAAATATTTAACTACTCTATATTTTTTCCCTTCCTTGAGAGCTAGGTCTGGTGAAGGGGGGTGGGGGGGCGGCCAGACCTTGCCCCTTGCCCCCGGGTATGGACGCCCTTGATAACCACCCTGTACATAGGATAAGTTCCAAGAAAAAAAAGGAGCAACTTAACTTGTCATACTTCCGTATGCAGCGTGGCGAAGATAATGATTTTTTGTCGAAGGCAGGACTCCATATGTGGAATTATGGCTCGCTCCCTCCACAGATTCTTCTCTGACAGATATTTTTTGTGAGATGTAATGGAAAGACGGGAGTCGCACAGACACCGGCAGCTGAAATAGATAAAATACCAAGCAGGAAGTATCATATCAGCGCACACTCCGCTGTAGAGTGAAAATTTCATTCTAGAAACAACCCCCAGGCTGTGGCTAAGCCATTGTAACATTACGAGTCAAGATAGCTGTAACGGAACTTGAATAGCGTAAAGTTATCGTTAAAAACGTACGCCGCGCGATTTGTTACGATTTGGTCGGTCATAATAACAGTAACATGCTTTTGAATACAATTAAAATATAACGGCGATGCCTGTTTAGTGTTATTGGAAATAATATGTAGTAAATTTATGAGTAAGGTAGCCGAATCTATAAGAAGAGGTAAAATTGGGCATATTAAGGTGTTTTGCTTTATATCGACTAAGCCGATGATACGGCGTCTTTTTTTTCCGTTTACTCTTAGAAAAAAAAAAAAACAAGTGAAGAAGTGCTAATTGTGCGCTGTGAAAAATATAGGGGCGAATTTTAAATAGCTACAGTGTATAATCATCCTAACAAATGGACATTAAGTTACGCGAAATAGCGGATAGCGAAGTGTGGTCATTAAACTGAGTACACCTACAGGGCGGTCAGTTCCGGGACAAGTCTATTCGCATCTCAAGAGGGACGCGGTATTGAGACCTTCTTTTTTTTTTTAATTATATCGCGGAGAGCGGGCTTCAATTTATAAAAAGGAGAAAAGCTGTATCATTATCATTGTCTGTTGGTGTCAAGCAACCAAAACTGTTCATCAAAGGGTTTCGGTGAATGAGTGGTGAATGCGAAATGAAACTGTGAACGAAGTTATGTTAAATAAAGCAGAAGAGACAAGACAGTTTGGTCGTATCTGTTATTATCCCATAAACTAACATTTCTTCTCGTTGTACGAAGCCTTTATAGACGATCGTTATGACAATTTGCTTTGAAGGAATCTCGTTACGAGTTAAGTTTTGGGGACCTGGTCAAGAGGGGATAGTTCGTAGATCTTAACTACTGCAGCTATTCTGGAATCAGGTGCTACCGTGACCGTTGTGAGTTGTCAATGGCTTAAGGTCATCATATCTCATGCTCTAAGATCGACGCGCCTTTCCTCTTGGTATAACGGTGTCTCACGGTAACAACGACAACGCCGACGGCGAAGGAAGATACGGTAGACCATGTTTCCTCAATATCCTTTCTTTCAGAAGTGCTAGTTCTGCAAGCTTCGCAGGAGTGCTTCTGTGAAGTTTGGAAAGTAGGAGACGAGGTACTGGCGGAATTGAAGCTGTGAGGACGGGGCGTGAGTCGTGCTTGTGTAGCACAGTTGGTGGAGCACTTGCCCGCGAAAGGCAAAGGCCCCGAGTTCGAGTCTCGGTCCGGCACACAGTTTTAATCTGCCAGGAAGTTTCATATCAGCGCACACTCCGCTGTAGAGTGAAAATTTCATTCTAGAAACAACCTCAGGCTGTGGATAAGCCATGTCTCCGCAATATCCTTTCTTCCAGGAGTGCTAGTTCTGCAAGGTTCGCAGGAGAGCTTCTGTGAAGTTTGGAAGGTAGGAGACGAGGTACTGGCGGAATTGAAGCTGTGAGAACGGGGCGTGAGTCGTGCTTGGGTAGCTCAGTTGGTGGAGCACTTGCCCACGAAAGGCATAGGTCCCGAGTTCGAGTCTCGGTCCGACACACAGTTTTAATCTGCCAGGAAGTTTCACATCAGCGCACACTCCGCTTTAGAGTGAAAATTTCATTCTAGAAACAACCTCAGACTATGGCTAAGCCATGTCTTCGCAGTATCCTTTCTTCCAGGAGTGCTAGTTCGGCAAGTTTCGCAGAAGAGCTTCTGTGAAGTTTGGAAGGTAGGAGACGAGGTACTGGCGGAATTGAAGCTGTGAGGACGGGGCGTGAGTCGTGCTTGGGTAGCTCAGTTGGTGGAGCACTTGCCCGCGAAAGGCAAAGGTCCCGAGTTCGAGTCTCGGTCCGGCACACAGTTTTAATCTGCCAGGAAGTTTTATATCAAACAGGTAATCACTGCACATTCGGTTGCCAGTATTTTCCGGAGCATAGACATCATTCTTATACTCGTCCTCCACCGCTTTTCGAGCATCTCAGCTGCTAGCTGGCTGAAAGAGACTGCATTTTGTACAAGCGCCACAAATGATGATATGTTCACATTCAAATGGATATACTACGAACATTTTAGTGCTAAACTGAACAGCACTAAAATTGCATATACCAAGGAGTATTAATATACCAAGGAGTATTAATATTGGTGAGTCGTTATTAAGTATGGTTGAAAACAAATTTTACTTTCAGAACTAGTAGGGGAGGGTGCTGTACCTAGAGGATAGTGTATCTAGGAACACATGCTGCTTTCTGGTCTTTACTTCAGCCTAGTGTCTGATGTTGAACCTCCATGAAGTAATGCGCAACAGAGACTACCATAAGCTGTTTCTGCCGTTTTCTACAGTTTCTATTAGTTCTGGACACGAGGTTGCCTTTTGTGCTGCATTTGCAAGTATTTTGAGTGTTGGGTTGGGTTATTTGGGGAAGGAGACCAGACAGCGAGGTCATCGGTCTCATCGGATTAGGGAAGGACGGGGAAGGAAGTCGGCCGTGCCCTTTCGAAGGAACCATCCGGGCATTTGCCTGGAGCGATTTAGGGAAATCACGGAAAACCTAAATCAGGATGGCTGGATTGGGGGATTGAACCGTCGTCCTCCCGAATGCGAGTCCAGTGTCTAACCACTGCGCCACCTCGCTCGGTTTTGAGTGTTATTCATTCAAGTGCTGTATAGTGCAAGATGTTCGGAAATTTCCGTTACCAACTTCTAGGAGTACATAATATTTTGAATAGGAACCCATGTCCGGAAACGTAGCGTTTCCGTGCTACAACCGTTTGAAAACAAGTTTGCAAGGTAGGTATGCAACAGGGCAGTCATGGTGGGGGATGGTTACGTCGGATCGGCTGATGTCATTTGACGTCTATCCTACCTCTCTGACCTCGTTGAGCCTCATTCACATGTCTGTGAGTGTTATGGCAACATTGTTGAGTATACGTTTGCAGAATACACCGTCATGATCCTTCTGTCTGGCGAAGCATACGGTAATGGAAAATTTGCTCGTCACCTTTATCAAAATCGTTATCCACAACGTCCGACTCTATCGCATACCCATTTCGCCACAATTCCGCTAAGGGATACCTTCACCGTTAGCAGACTTGACTGTGGTGGTCCAAGGAGACGCCGCACACCCGATTTGGTAGAGGCCGTACTGCATCACGTTTCCTTTTTATTACTTTGGTTATTAATGAGTGTAACTGTAAAACAAGGGATGTACTGGGTCACGCCTAATAAGTGTAGCGTTACCAATATGTTTCCAAATGGTTGTAGCACGGAAACAGAACATTTGCGGACATGGGCTCCAATTCAAAATATTATTTACTCAGTCCCTTCTACAAGTCCTAGAAGTTTGTAACGGGAATTTCTGAACACCCTGTATATTAAAGCTATTTTGAATATATTGTTAAATCTTCACTTACAGAAGTTTATGGCAAATGAAGTTCTACACATTTTTAAAACTAATTATACACTGAAACGCCAAAGAAACTGGCATAGACACGCGTATTCAAATACAGAGGTATGTAAACACGGAGAATACGGCGCTGCGGTCGGCAACGCCTATATAAGACAAGTGTCTGGCGCAGTTGTTAGATCGGTTTCTGCTGCTACAATGGCAGGTTATCAAAATTGTTGAACGTGTTACCTGGTCGCACGAGTCTCACTTCAAATTGTATCGAGCGGATGGACGTGCTCGGGTATGGAGACAACCTCATGAATCTGTGGACCCTGTATGTCAGCAGGGGACTGTTCAAGCTGCTGGAGGCTCTGTAATGATGTGGAGCGTGTGCAGTTGGAGTGGTATGGGACCCCTGATGCGTCTAGATATGACTCTGGCAGGTGACACATACGTAAGCATCCTGTCTGATAACCTGCATCCATTCATATCCATTGTCCATTCTGACGGACAGGACAATGCGACACCCCACACATTCAGAATTGCTACAGAGTGGCTCCAGGAACACTCTTCTGTGTTTAAACACTTCCACTGAACACCAAACTCCCTAGACATGAACATTGTAGAGCATATCTGGCATGTCTTGCAACGAGCTGTTCGGATCTCCACGCTCTCGTACTCTTACGGATTTATGAACTGTCCTTCAGGATTCATGGTATTAATTCCCTCTATCACTACTTCAGACATTAGTCGAGTCCATACAGGTGCAACAGTTTCTTTGGCTGTTCAGTGTACGACATGTGGACGTCAGAGCCGTACTTCGTCGATTGTGCTCTGATTTGAATTTTGAAACAGAAGAATATCTCTTACCATGGAACATGAGATATTTGTGAATTCAGTGAGTACCTTTAATGTCTTAACAATTCTATCTGTCTTGGAAATGGCAATTTATCTTAGCTTCTAACAGCTTCAAATTCAAAGCGCATTTAACTTGCAACTGGTTTTTGATAAAACTTCTGCTTCCGCATTTGAATACGCATGCCTATACCAGTTTCTTTGGCGCTTCAGTGTAAATTACTGTTATACTATGACCGCTAGTTGACAGAAGTTAGTTCAGGGCGACATTGGGCCCAATGCAGGCCCTTTCTGGTAATGCACACTCACTGCCAGTCTAAAAAAAAAAAAAAAAAATAAATGCGCGCGCGCGCGCACACACACACACACACACACACACAAACAAACAAACAAAATGAAAATCACTTTATCAGATCTAAAACTTACAGTAAACATTGAAAAAGGATAGAAATAATTAAAATAATATAGCAGATAGTTGTGGCTGGCTAATCGCTGGAATAACACTAATAACTCCAGCCTAAAGGCTGAGGCCATAGTCCAGACATGTACAGTGATTTGCACACCACAGGCATCACAGACTGGGGGTTCCTATTGCCTAAGGAGAAAGCCCTGGGTTAGGGGACAGTGCCCAATTTGTAGGTGAGTCAGGGTCACTTCATCTGCCGCAGTGATCGGCATGAGGAACGCCATGACCAGATAATGGGCTTCACAAAAATACAGCTTATTGTCCAACACCGTCAGCCCCTCCTCCTCATCCAGAACGTCATGGATCTCCGACTCACCAGCGATATGACACCCTGCAGCGCAATGGCATATTCCCTGCAGGCCTCCTTGGTCTGCTTGTTGATGTCCTTGAATTCCCACATGCCCTGGTACCCAGAAAAATGACACCTGCTCCCCCCCCCCCCCCCACAGCTGGTGGACATTTATTAGTTGGCCTCGTATGACGCAGACCATGTTCTCTGCTGAGTACATGTGTTGCAACGATTTTAGGGCACTATGGGAATGGGAGCAGATAAGAAACTTCTGCGCCGGCCGGGGTGGCCGAGCGGTTCTAGACGCTACAGTCTGGAACCGCGCGACCTCTACGGTCGCAGGTTCGAATCCTGCCTCGGGCATGGATGTGTGTGATGTCCTTAGGTTAGTTAGGTTTAAGTAGTTCTAAGTTCTAAGGGACTGATGACCTCAGAATTTAAGTCCCCTAGTGCTCAGAGCCATTAGAACCCATTTGAAAGAAACTTCTTGCCTGGAAGATGCCTCACTTGCTCCAATGCCTTCACGGTCACATGGCGCTCTGTGGTAAATAGATGGAAGGTGAATCCTGAAGACATGGCCAGGGAACGCCACTGAACAGCCACGGGAGTCCCCCTTGTTTGGATCCATCAGTTAAATCTGGAGTGCACCATTCTTATAATTCTGTCTCCGTTGATCCATTCTGGACATGATTCGCCAAACAGTCGTGCAAATTGAGAAGTTATTTTATTTTGTTTTCACTGCCAGTTTCGGCAGTTAGATATGGCATTTTCAGGTCCCATATGCACCTCTCAAAAATTATCATGCTGGGGCCATCTGTTTCTGAATGTAGTGAATTCTCAAGTGCTTCCTTCGAAGACTTCGCTGCAACTTTTTTCTCCACCCTGTGAGGTGCCATAACATTCTATAATGGATCCTATCATGACCAAGTGACGTGTTGCGAGCTACAGATAACACAGAATGCATCTCCCACATGGATCATCAGTGGTGGAACCAAAGACCCAACTGCACCTCTCAGCAGCCACCCTGTAGCATCGGAAAGATGAATTCTGACTGACAGTGACGTAACTGTGGCAAAATAATCCCCCATGGTCTAGACAATGTCTCACATGTTAGTCAGGAGACGTCTGTTCCCCATTGCAACAGTCGTTGGACATTCCCTCCTCTCCCAGAAATCTTCTTGATGGTCTTCCAAACGATTGTACTTTTAGTGGAACGGTTTTTGGTGCTTAGAAACTGTTGCCACGATCTCTTTTTGCCCTCCATAATAGGCTAGGAACATTTCGCCCTCGCTACATGAAAGACTCTGAGGTTTTACATTTTCATCTACATGGTTACTTTGCAATTCACACTTAAGTGCTTGGCACAGGATTCATCGAACCATTTTCATACTACTTCTTTACCATTCCACTCTCGAAAGGCGCGTGGGAAAAAGGAACACCTAAATCTTTCCGTTCGAGCTCTGATTTCTCTTATTTTATTATGATGATTATTTCTCCCTAAGTAGGTGGGTGTCAACATATTTTCGCATTCGGAAGAGAAAGTTGGTGATTGAAATTTCGTAAATAGATCTCGCCGCAAAGAAAACCGCCTTTGTTTCAGTGACTGCCACCCCAACTCAGTTATCATATCAGTGACACTTTCACCCCTATTGCGCGATAACACGAAACGAGCTGCCCTTCTTTGCACTTGTTCGATGTTCTCCGTCAATCCTACCTGGTAAGGATCCCACATCGCGCAGCAATAGTCCAACAGAGGACGGACAATTGTAATGTAGGCTGTCTCTTGAGTGGGTTTGTCGCAGCTTCTAAGTGTTCGGCCAGCGAAGCGCAGTCTTTGTTTCGCTTTCCCCACGATACTATCTCTGTCGTCTTTCCAATTTAAGTTGCTCGTAATTGTAATTCCTAGGTATTTAGTTGAATTGACAGCCCTTAGATTTGTGCGATTTATCGTATACCCAAAATTTATTGCATTTCTTTTAGTACCCATGCGGATGACCTCGCACTTTTCTTTGTTTAGTGCCAATTGCAACTTCCACACCGTGCAGACATTCTTTCTAGATCACTTTGCAATTGGAATTGATCGTCTGAATATTTTACTAGACGGTAAATTACAGCGTCATCAGCAAACAATCTAAGGGGGCTGCTCAGATTATCATCTAGATCATTTATATAAATCAGGAACAGCAGAGGGCCTATGACACTACGTTGCGCATCGCCAGATATCACTTCTGTTCTGCTCGATGATTTACCGTCTATCACTACGAACTGTGACCTCTCTGAGAGGAAATCACGAATCCACTCACACAACTGAGACGATACTCCATATGCACGCAATTTGATTAATAGTCGCTTGTGAGGAATGGTATCAAAAGCCTTTTGGAAAAATAGGAATATGGAATCGATCTGAGATCCCTTGTCGACAGCACTCATTGCTTCATGGGTATAAAGAGCTATCTGTGTTGCACAAGAACGATAGTTGCTGAATCCGTGTTGGTTATGTATCAATAAGTCATTTTCTTCAAGGTGATTCATAATGTTCGAGTACAGTACATGCTCCAAAATCCTGCTGCAAATTGAGGTCAGTGATATGGGTCTGTAATTCAATGGGTTACTCCTATTTCCTTTCTTGAATATTGGTGTGACCTGTGCTACTTTCCAGTCTTTAGGAGCAGACCTTTCGTTAAGTGAGCGGTTGTATATGATTGCTAAGAAAGGCGCTGTTGTGTCTGCATACTCTGAAAGGAACCTGACTGGTATACCATCTGGACCGAATGACTTGCCTTTCTTAAGTGATTTGAGTTCTTTCGCAACACCTAAGATATCTACTTTTATGCCACTCATGCTAACAGCATCATCGGTAACATTTCTATCGCTATCGCGCAGTGACGGTATTGACTGTTTTTTGCCACTGGTGTACTTTACATACGACCAAAATCTCTTTGGGTTTTCTACCATATTTTCAGACAATGTTTCATTGTGGAAACTATTAAAAGCATCTCGCATTGACGTTCGCACTAAATTTCTAGCTTCCGTGAAATTTAGCCAGTCTTGGGGATTTTGCGTTCTTCTGAATCTGACATGCCTTTTTCGTTGTTTCTGCAGCAGTGTTCTGACGTGTTTTGCGTGCCATGGTGGATCAGTCCCGTCTCTTATTAACTTATGTGGTATAACTCTATCTATTGCTGTCGATACTGTATCTTTGAATTTGAGCCGTATCTGGTCTACACTTACATAATTAGCTTGGAAGGAATGGAGACTCTCTCTTAGGAAGGCATCAAGCGAATTTTTATCTGCTGTTTTAAATAAATATATTTTACGTTTATTTTTAGTGATTTTTGGTTGATATGGTTTTGAGCCTCGCTACAATGACCTTGTGTTCACTAATCTCTGTATCCGTCATGACGCTCTCTATTATATCAGGACTATTTGTGGCTAAGAGGTCAAGTGTGTTTTCGCAACCATTTACATTTCGTGTGGGCTCATGAACTAATTGTTCTCTGCAGTTGTCCAGCACTTGAGCCTACACCGAGCCGGCCCCTTGGTCCCGATTGCAGAGTGGCATTCGTAGCTCCGCCAAGTGACAGGCTGTCCCTTCAGCAGGCCTGATGACCACGGAATGGATGCTTCAGTGGCGTGGTGGATCATCTTGGTAATATGGTCCTCCCATTCATGGACGTTGTCACAGTATTCAGAAACTGCAAGACGGCTGTAAAGCATCCAGTTTGCCCCACTGAGCACCTCTCATGGGAGCTTTCTGTCGAGCACTCTCTGTCTGGCTGGTGAATTCAGATAGGGAAGTGATCACTTGAGTTCAAATCTTCGACCACTTCCCAGTAAGCGGCGTATGCGAGGCCTGGAGAGCATGCAGAGATATCGACACCAGTCAACTACCCTATTGCAGTGCTGACATGCATTCTCTGCACCATTTTCAACAAACACGCATATGAGGACATATGAAGGATCTCAATTTCTCCACCCCTATGGTAGATGGCTGCATGGGCGCAAAGTACATTGCGTGCATTAAAATCACCAGAGAAAATGAAGGTGTGGAGGAGATGAGTAAGGTGGTCACCGATAGCCTATTCGTTTAGCACTTCATTTGGGAGCAGGCATAGTGAACATATTGTCAACGAATGATGCACATGCACTGATACAGCGACTGCTTGTAATCTGGTTGTGAGGAAGAGAAGCGGGCAGTAGTAGGTGTTGTTTATGAAAATTGCCACTTTTCCTTTAGCTACCTCTTCACTAAGGTCGTCCTTTTTGTGGAGAATGTAGTCACAAGCGCAGAGGGGACATAGAATTTAAAATGTGTGAAGATGTAGACACAGTGGTCTAATCGATGCTGCTTCTCCTCATGTGTCCTGAACCCATTCAAGTTCCACTGAAATATGGAAGCCATTACTAACGGCGAGGTTTTCCCCTGTCTTTCCCCTGTCGTTCCTCCTTGGTTGTGAGATTGCAGTGGGAGGGAGGGGTTACCTGTGGGACTTGCCGGTTTCCTTGCGCAGCCGTCGACGTCCATGCCATCGATAGTATGGTCATTGTTTGATCAATCAGACAGGACCACAGTCGCATGATCTGATGGCTTCGGACTTGATCTTTATGGCCTTGTTGGTTTTCATCACCAGTCTGGATTTTTGGGATGATGGCAAGACCTTTTTAAGAGAAACATTTTGCTAGGTGTCTGCAGCAGTCTGCTGTGAGAGTCTGCTGTCCTTTCCAACAATACTTTCGGTACCCAACAGTATTTCAATGACAGGAAGGCTTGGTTCTGGGACCGGCGGTTAAGACTTGCAGCTGCGCTTACAGGTGGACGTTGATGTGCCTCGCTCAGCTGGTAAAGTCTCGGTGCCATCATTAGTCTTCTGTACAGGCTGGTTGAATGCTGAGGCAAGCGACTTCAAGCAACTGGGTGGCTGTGTCGCCTTAAACGCCTTTCTCGCATCAGAATAGAAGATGCTGTGGCTGACATTAATCTCCTGGATTCTTCATCTACACCTACATAAATACTCCACAACCCTCCGTATGGCGGAGGGTACCTTATACTATTACTAGTCATTTCCTTTTCTATTCCAGTTGCAAACACAACAAAGGAGAAAGATTGTCTTTCCTTTTGCAAAGACAACGCATTCCTTACTCCAAATTGGATGAGCTTGGAAGCAATTGACACAATTGAGTGGGTAATACGTTGACTACTTGGTTCACAAGCAGCGGAGCCGCATCATCCACACGTAGACTGACTGTTAAAACGCATAGAGTTGTAACAGAAGCGTTGCCACTTAAAGCAGCGCATTGAACTAGGTGCGCAGGGCTTAACTTTAAGTCGGAGAAAGTTTGCCGCAATATACTGAGGCAGCTTTGGTAGACTGAATCTCAGAGTAAAAGTCGCTGACTTCTGGAGCTCACCATCCGCCCCCCCCCCCCCTTTTTCATGAAATTCCGTACTTCAGCTACACATTCGCTTTCCTATTCCTGTGAAAGTTTCTTGGTATCTATATCCGTAATTTCCCTGCACGCCATAGCTCTCTTTCAACAATTTAGCTTAGTGTGTAGCTCACTGTTGACAGCATATTCTCACAGTATTTAGCCATGTAATATCTTTTTCACCTGGGTAGCCTTCAGTGTCTCGATCTGGAGTGTACAATTGCACTGTGTAGATGGATTTAAGTTGTCCTGCAAGTCCCAGTATAATTTAATGGACGTAGAAAGGTGACAATTTTTCAAAGGACTCTTCTAAACGTTTAACAACAAAAAACAGATTATCTAACACAGGATGTCGTCCGCTACTATTACTGCTTTCTCTTACATTCACAGATGTCGCGGAGGGGGGGGGGGGGGGGGCAAAGTCCCACTAGCAGCTAGGGAAGTCCGCTTACACACAATCAGAGCCATACTTGCCTGTGTAAGCTTTATATAACGACGTGCGACAGGTTCCCCAAAGGTTGCCCACTAACGACTGTGCTTTCTTAACGGCCATGCAGTTCACTTTGAGACTGAGTGTTTTGTTTATAGAGGTTTTTATCAGCCTCTCGATCCTAATGGTTAAGCCAAAATTACTATCCTTGTGACACACAATATTCCACCACTGTACTGCACAGTGCTCACTGAAGCATGCCAGAGCTTACGGTTAGAGATGAGTGGTGGTGATCACCAGCCCTCAGGTCAGTAAACCTGAGTACACAGAGCCCATACCCAGCAAATGAATACTGGGTACCCTGAGGTGCTCACCATTTAGACTGACCCGAGCACATGTGGTTTTATTAGAACTATTAAGGACGTTGTAGGGAAGCAGCCTACTCACGCTGTAGTAAATTCATATCAGCCTTTCCATTGTGTGCCAGCCAGTCCGCTGTAACTAGCTCTGACGTCATAAATGTTGCGCAATACTTTAAAAATCAAGCAAATAACCTAAAACTTTTCTGGCATGTCAGAAGTAATACTAAATTAATATGTGTTGAATATCAGTTCGATAACTTAAGCCATTTTCGAAATTTGGACGTTTTTATGTAAAAATTATTGGCGCAACAGAAAAGAGCTAGAGACTTCAAAATTTATATTTAAATTCATCTTTCATAATGATTTAATAAAAACAGTACTTTGGATTTCACAAATTAAGATTTTAGTGGAAATTCATGATTTTGTGGTTTTCGTCTCAAAACTGAAGGAAGCAAGATAGATTAAGTAGGCTAATAGATATAGCTAGGATGTTTAGATTTAAATAGGTTGGAGGTCCGCTATGACTATGAAGATGTGAAAAGTTTCTTTTGAATACCTATAAAATTATAGCGATAGCGGATCTCAAAAGGGCCAGTTCAGAGCTCATCTACTGCGTGCAATGTAATTTAATTAATTCTCTCGCCCAAAATATTTAACTTAGCCACGTCAAAAATTTATTATCAATACTTACCTGCGTGCTGAATGCACATTTAAATTAAGAGCTTCATCGGCCATCAGCAAAAGAAGCTATAATTTATTATGTAACTTGAAGTGGTGCGTTACTAGCCCAGCGGCTAGTCGGGAGAGCCGATTTGATCAGGCGTTCCCTTAGCCGTCCACCGCGGCTTTATATATAAGAACGCTGCGCGAGGAAGCAAGGCCCCAGTTCTCTCCAGACGCTGCATAACACGCCATCTGTGTCGGGGTCGCGTCGGTATCACTGCTACAAACAGCCTCGGATGCCATATTAAGTTACTAGAGATGCGTGTAACCAGGAGATCATTTTCAAGTGAAGTGTTAATTCTGGGTTGACTTTTCATTATCTAGCTTCAGTTTGCGTATTGTCGTATTTTCACGTGCCGTCGCGGGACAGACATTCTACCAATTATTTAGCGTGGCGTTTGATGAAATATTCTCATCAAATTATGGCGAGCATTCATTTCAACATTTAATTCGGACATTTATAGTTGCATCAGCGCATTAGACTCTGAACTGCTCTGTTAGTTAGGTTGTAGGGATATTTTTTTTTTTATCTGTGACTTTGAGAATATACTCAACTACTTTGGAAAATCGTTTTTGATTAGAAATCCCGGACAATCTCCTAATTCCTCAGAGCTATAAGCTGCAGCTATAATTGTATTCTCAGATGAAGTGGGCACTAGGAACTCTAATTACAGGCTTCACGTTTTGTTAAATCACTTTCTGGGTGCTAAAAAGTAAATAGAGAGCCAGTGTTGAGAACGGCGAAAGACAGCATTAACAACATTCTAAAAGCCAGAAACTGATTCAACATTTATACAGCAGCCATATTCCCCCCTGACTCGCCGCCCCACAACGTGGATAGCATTATCCGTCTCGAGTAAAATCCACTTGCAGTTGTTCCTTTAATTCTCAGTATAATGAGCAATTTAATTAATTAATTCGTTTGAATGCAGCTCCGTCTCTTTCAAATTGGGACTCATGTATTGTACTTATGATTTTTGTCTTCAAAAATATAAAATTTATGTAATCACAGCCCAAATCAGTTCAATTAAGTTTCAAATAAAACTGTTCCTTATATACGAGGGTTATTCGGAAAGTAAGGAACGATCGGTCGTGAAATGGAAACCACTGTGAAAATCCGATGACGTTTTGACAGGTGTGTGGGGCAGTGTCTCTAGTATACCCGTCGATCACGTTACGTCCTCCTTTGTTGTTCTGAGCACACAGGAAGCACATAAAGATACCTAGAACAATAGTGTCCCCCGCCAAGTACGAGGGCGTGGTGAGAAAATTCGCCTGAAGCTATGCAACCAACATTACATACCTGTCATGCGGTTTCTTCTTCAAGACAATTCTCAGCCGCATTCTGCAGGGGCAATGAAGATGCTCCAGCATCGTTTTCAATTGAAAATGTTTGATTACCCACAATACAACCCGTAATTGTCTCCCTCTGAGTTTCATCTCTGCTCACATGAACTGCTGGCTATGAAGACAACATTTTGGCACAGACAACGAGCTGTAAACCATCGTAGAGAATTGGCGGAAAGCACTGGCGGCTGCCTTCTATAACGAGGGTATTGGAAAGGTGGTACAAAGCTACGACAAACGTCTAATTCAGATCGGCGACTATGGAGATAAGTAGCTGGAAGTTTTAGCTAACTGTTGCAAATAAAACAGTTTTGATTTTCACTGTGGTTTCCATTTCGCGACCTATCGTTCCTTACTTTCCGAATAGCCCTCGTATATGCAATAACAACCGGGTTGAACGATCACTATGGTGGTTGGTGGAACTGAGTAGATTAAGGTCAGGATGCTGGAAGGCAAGCGTTGTAGTGGAGTGGTCAGTGGGTGCCTGTTAGATGCCTGTTGAGACATCTGAGAAATAGCATTGAAAACCGCTCATTTGTTAGTCCAACCGCCATGTCGTTGCCTGAGATGCTAGCACCCATAGGTTCAAAAAATTGGCTCTGAGCACTATGGGACTTGACAGCTGCGGTCATCAGTACCCTAGAACTTAGAACTACTTAAACCTAACCAACCTAAGGACATCACACACATCCATGCCCGAGGCAGGATTCGAACCTGCGACAGTAGCGCTCTCGCGGTTCCAGACTGAAGCGCCTAGAACCGCTCGGCAACACCGGCCGGCTGGGCGATGACGAATACACGCTTCCAATGTGCGCGCACCGCGATGTCGCCAAACACGGATGCGATCATTATGATGCTGTAAACAGAACCTGGATTCATCCGAAAAAATGACGTTTTGCCATTCGTGCACCCAGGTTCGTCGTTGAGTACACCATCGCAGGCGCTCATGTCTGTGATGCAGCGTCAAGGGTAACCGCAGCCATGGTCTCCGAGCTGATAGTCCATGCTGCTACAAAAGTCGTCGAACTGTTCGTGCAGATGGTTGTTGTCTTGCAAACGTCCCCATCTGTTGACTCAGGGATCGAGACGTGGCTGCACGATCCTTTACAGCCATGCGGATAAGATGCCTGTCAATTCAACTGCTAGTGATACGAGGCAGTTGGGATCCAGCACGGCGTTCCGTAATACCCTCCTGAAGCCACCGATTCCATATTCTGCTAACAGTCATTGGATCTCGACCAACGCGAGCAGCAATGTCGTGATACGATGAACCGAAATCGCGATAGGCTACAATCCGACATTTATCAAAGTCGGACACGTGATGGTCGCATTTCTCCTCCTTACACGAGGCATCACAACAACGTGTCACCAGGCAACGCCGGTCAACTGCTGTTTGTGTATGAGAAATCGGTTGGAAACTTTCCTCATGTCAGCACGTTGTAGGTGCCGCCACCGGCGCCAACCTTGTGTGAATGCTCTGAAAAGCTAATCATTTGCATATCACAGCATCTCCTTCGTGTCGGTTAAATTTCGCGTCTGTAGCACGTCATCTTCGTGGTGTAGCAATTTTAATGGCCAGTAGTGTATGTAGACTGACATAGGTCCCTCCTCGTGACTGGTGGCCAGACGACTGCGATAAGTTTGACTAAAAATGACGAGCATTTATACGGTCTTGGCCCATCGTTGCTCTGTTATTGCATCGGTTTCATTACATAAGCCACAAAAAGTCTGTGGCTCGGATGTGAAGTATCCGAGTCACTCACTCGGTGCAGCTCCGGGTTTCTACTGTGTCAGTACTATTGCGCCCTCAGTCCTTCTGCTTGGCGACAACACGAGGTAATTGCCCTTGCGCCTCACTAGCAGTACTCGTATCAGCAGACGTTTCTGGCGACACTTTGCTTTGCCGTCCCACTTGACCTGCTTCTCTGGCTACTCGTAGTGCCGAGGGAGATACATTAATTTTCCCCTCCTGCGCCAAGTACATAATTTTGCTGCGCGACAGTGCATTCGGATTCCCGTCAGTTGCTGCACAAATCTCTTTTTGTGGCTAACTGCTATTTCTGTATTCGAATTACACCAGAACAGCAGAATATGTTGAAGAATTGGGTTCTTAGAGATCTCGCTCCAACATGGGCGAACAGTTAGATGTTTCTAAGTAGGCGATTAATGATGCTAAGAGCCAATTGCTTCATATGACAGAGGATAGATGCCCATCGAGCATGTTGGTTTGAAGCAGTAATCTCTAATGCTTTTCCGTAGTAGTCCGTTAGTCCGTGTGTCTGTTACATCCTTACTTAATATACTTTAAGCCAACACTCACAATGACACAACAGCACTTCTTCCTTTTTTTATTGCTGTTGCATCTGAATGAAAGTTCCTTAGGACACAATAATTTAGTGAATTGTTGTAGAATGAGGGATGCAAGTAAATAAGTGAGAATTAGTGACAATAATTTACTGCTGGTAAGTACCTGCAAGATACGCCTGAAGGATCGGTGAATCGGTAGATGTTTAAATAGCAGTCTACGTTGAGAATGTGCGTGGAAGGAAGATAGAGGATTACAGTTTAAATCCTCGTCGACGTCAGTGTCGTTAGAGACGAAACACTCAATAACTACTGTTCATTGCATCGACATATCGAGGAGCGCCACGTAGCGTCGAGAGCACTAAGCTGAAGCGGATTTGCCTGCCGCGGTTTATCTGACAAAGAGAGTGTCAAAGGGCAATGGAGAAGTGCATAGACACCGTTTTGTTTCAGATTACGTAAACTAGTGATATAGATGTGTGCAATGTTGATGTAAGTGTATGGAGCAGATGCTATGAAAAAAGAAAACGTTTAAAACTATCAGATGAATTCCGTTACAATACCAAACTACTGATAGTAGACCAAGTTCAGATTGGCTGGCGAAAAGCGTAGCGACAGGCAACGTCGTGCAAGTGCGATTGTTTCTTAAATTGGTGGGACAAAGGCAACTCGTATGAAACTGAAACATTCATCGGCACTTGTGGATTGAAGTTCGTTTTTATGCAAACTATCATCACAGGTGATATAATCTTTTTGTGTCAGTTCGTTCTGGAGTAGGGCAAGTAAAATTTAGGATGGTAGTCTGAACCATTCCTCGACGGAAACCTAAACATCCGTGACATCAATGATTTCATAGATTCCAAAAGAAGCCTGAAATGACAGCTTTCAGCAGAACGTTACAAAAGTGCTGTTGTGGTGAATAGAGATTGCTTTCAAGGCGAATAAGTTATTTGTTATATTTTCAGTTCTTTATTTCATAACACCAGTTACGAATCTTATAACATTTTCCCGATATACTGCTTTTGTATTCTTAATCCTGTGGGACTGCGAGTCTTTCTCAGGTCCACATCAAAGCATACATTATTCTCGAAGAACTTTCCAAACGACACCAATAGGACTACTTTATAATTCTTCCGACAAACTCACAAACACAGCAGTCATGTGGGTCTCTGACAACGAAAATGTCCAAGAGATCGTCCATTACTTTCGTCATGAGGAAAGACGCTGGTATCACCCGGAAAACAACATAAACTACCATCACCTTGCCCTCAACGTCACTGTCCGTGACTCTAGGTTTTTCTGTTGTTCCTATCAATTTAGCAAGTATTTTCTGAAGAATAGAAACTGTAATTTCCCCTGCAAATATGCGATCTGGCAGTAAAAAGTACGACAGAACATGAAATACTCCATTATATTTTACACAAATACATTTTGGGCAAGGTTTAAATTCCACATGCTTTAGAAATGTAGATTCGAGGACAATTATAAATAGGGAAACCTGATATCCACCGAGCGAGGTGGCGCCTAGGTGAAGGCATTGGACTCTCATTCGGCAGGAGCCGATGAGGTCCGCATCCAATTTCGAGTGGTAGAATTCCAATTGTACCCTAAATACGTAATGCAGATACCAAGACGATTCCTTTGGAAGATCCACAAAGGATTTTCTGCCACATCCTTCTCCAGTCAGGGGTTGCACTGTCTTAAATAAACTAATGATCGACGGTACGTTTCTTTCGAATCAAAACGGCCTCCTTTGTTACTTGTTACTTGGGTTCACTGTGCAAAAAAATTTGTTAAAGCGTCATTTATAATTCGCTTAAAAAGGAATTTTGTACTGTTACAAACTAGGGATATAATTTTGTGTGTAATTTCTATTGTTGGTATTTATCTGAAACTGTGCTCACGAATGTGATGTATCCTAACATCTGACAAAATCACATCACCCAGAAAGACTAACTCGGAAATTATGAAGAATAGAGTATCAGCAAATACGCGACAAAATGGCGTACACGTACTCCCAGTAGTGTCCTCCCGTAAGTGCTCACATAGGTCAGCGCTGCACGACATTCAGCCCATTGCGTAAAGTGGAAAGTAAAAGTAAGTGACAATACGCCCAGTAGAAGACAAACAGCATACGAATGGATTCAGACGGGACAGAATTACGGGAAAAAATAGTTTTAGCAAATCGTGTCATTTAGGTCTCATCTACGATCGTGTTGCGTGTATAGAGCCAGTGAATAGAAGTGGGTCATATGCAACAACGAGCGGATGCTGGTTCATGCAGCATAGGATGACCACCACTGTGTAAACCTTCGTTCATAACGTTGGCTGGCTGCTAGAACACTGCGAAGGGGGTGCACCTGTCTGCGTCGACTCTGTCTGCTACGAATTGGACAGGTGCCACGCTTACCATGACAGCGATTTCGAATGTCCAGTGTTCCAAAGTGCAGTGGGCACGTGAACGCCGTTAAAGGCACGCTGTGTGGCAAGATGTAGCGTTTACCCATGAGTTTTGCTTCAATCTGTGCTTCACTGATGGCCGTATATGCGTTAGACGCTCCTGTACAGACAGCAATTTGGCAGTCTGCATTTTTTAGCAGCACAGCAGACAAACGCCTGGTGTGATGTTACGGGATGCGATTGGCACAACATGTATCTCGATACCTACATATCGAGGGAAATCTAAACAACATCTCTTACAGCATGTTTGGCTTATTCAGGTAATTTTGCACATTATATTTCAGCAGGACAATACCTTGCGACGTGTGATGAAGAATGTGGAAGCCTACTTCTAGCAGTGTCAGGTATTGCTATTCCCATGGCATGCACATTCGCCCATGAACATTTTTTTGGTTGATCGGCATGTTTTTCATCACGCCAGGAATTGTTAATTCTGATATTAACGGGGGGATTTTCCTTATGTTTGGTCCGTAACCATCATTTAAAAGACGCCATAGTTTCGTTTGTTTCGACCATATAGACATTATTAAGTACAGAGCAGTGCAGACTCATGTACATAGCTAATATCATATAGTACATGCAAGTGCTAGATTTCTCGTTTGAGGATCCTTGGCGAGAAAAGCCCGACGGGGGTTTCCCACAAATTCTTGACTGGATTTGATGGCCAGGGGAGTAAGACAAACTGTCAAAAGCCTGAATAACTACATTTTGCAGTGCAGCCCACTGCGAGACGTGCAGGAAGAGAGTGAATGAGGTTCTGGAAGATACCGACAGGGATGTAGAGCCCTGCCGACTCCATTACCGTGGCCAGCTGCACTGGTTTTCTGGGGTGTGGATATGACGCGAACAACCTGATCAGGATGGTCCCACAGATTCTGGATTGCTTTTAAATCCAGGGAGTTTGGTGGCGAGTAGAGTAGGGTATGGCAACGGCTTTGCCACAGTGGGTACACCGATCCCGTCAGATCACCGAAGTTAAGCGCTGTCGGGTTTGGCCGGCACTTGGACGGGTGACCATCCGGGCCGCCTTGCGCTGCTGCCACTTTTCTGGGTGCACTCAGCTTCGTGATACCAACTGAGGAGCTACTCGACCGAATAGTAGCGGCTTCAGTCAAGAATGCCATCATTACGACCAGGAGGGCGGTGAGCTGACCCCACGCCCCTCCTATCCGCATCCTCCACTGAGGATGACACGGCGGTCGGATGGTCCCGATGGGCCACTTGTGGCCTGTAGACTGAGTGGTAGAGTATGCGGTTAAAGGCGCTGCAGTCTGGAACCGCAAGACCGCTACGGTCGCAGGTTCGAATCCTGCCTCGGGCATGGATGTTTGTGATGTCCTTAGGTTAGTTAGGTTTAACTAGTTCTAAGTTCTAGGGGACTAATGACCTCAGCAGTTGAGTCCCATAGTGCTCAGAGCCATTTGAACCATTTTTTTGGTAGAGTATGGTAAACTCATCCTAGTGCTCTTCAAACCACGCACGTACACTGCAAGCTATGTGACACGTTGCAGTGTCCTGCAGGTAGATGCCATTTTGCTGAGGAAAATAAAAAGCCATGAAGGTGGACATGCCCCCAGGCACAGATCACAAATGCATACTTGTGGTGATCCACTGTGTCTTACAGAATGACGAGATCACCCACAGAATACCATAAAAATATTCCCCAAACCATAACACTCCCTCCTCCAGCCTGTACCATTCCGACGATCCAACGGCCATCTGTGCTAAGGAGCCTAAAACGTGATTCATCTGAAAAGGCTACCAGTCGCCACTCGGTGGGCGTCCATTTGCGGTACTAGCGTGGAAATTCCACCCTTCATCGCTGACGAACAGCAGTCAGCATTAGTGCATGAACCAGGCGACTGCTGCAGGAGCCCATACGCAGCAACGTTCGCTGACGGGTCGTTGCGGAGGCACCATTGGTAGCCTCTTGGTCACCTAGGCGGTCAGTTACTCAGCAGTTGCACGTCTGTTCGCCCGTACACATCTCCGTAGCTGTCTTTCACCCCTGTCATCTATGGCCCGTGACCCGTAGTTCATCACACTTGCCTCGGCGCTGGTTTTGGATAGCGCCATTTTACCAAGTAGGATATACTTTAACCACGGCGGCACGCGAACAGTTTACTCACTTAGCCGTTTAGGAAATGCTTTCACACTTAGCCCGAAAGCCAAGGATCACGTCCTTTTGGACGTCAGATACATCCCATTACGACAACGACTGTTTTCCGCGTTCCGCCGACACTGCTTGTGCTACCACCTGTCGTCTTTGAGTGTTTATTGCAAGTTGATGTCGAGCATGGGCGGTGGTCGTATTAATGTAACTGGACTGTGTATAAAATAACTGAAAGAGATTGTAGAAAAATTTCCGCTACCAGTCACAATAAAGGGTTATTTATTTTTAAATAACCTTATATTGTGACTGGTAACGGAAATTTTTCCACAACCTATAAAGGAACAGTCACAGAGTTCAACAGCATCCACTATGGATGAAATTCATTCAACTAAAAAAGACGTTTTTATTTACGACTGCATGTACGATCTACTATTAGCATATACACGGTGAACCAGAACTCCGCCGGCCGCGGTGGTCGAGCGGTTCTATGCGCTACAGTCTGGAACCGCGCGACCGCTACGGTCGCAGATTCGAATCCTGCCTCGGGCATGGATGTGTGTGATGTCCTTAGGTTAGTTTGGTTTAAGTAGTTCTAAGTTCTAGAGGACTGATGACCGGAGAAGTTAAGTCCCATAGTGCTCGAAGCCATTTGAACCATTTTGGACCAAAACTCCACCGACAGACATTCAGAGGTAGTAATATGGAGAAAAACAAACTAATGTCGAGTAAAGGTGGGCTCTAAAATGCGCATCTAAAATTTATGAGCACTTGTTCATCTTCAGTAGTGTGAAACACGTCTCTACTATTTGAAGTTCTTTACTTTCCATATTTTGGGAGGAAGTAGAATAGACTGATGCAAGAGAAAAATGTCCGGTAAACATGAGATTTAAAATGCACACCTTCAGAGCTATGAGTACTTGTTCAGTGGAAAAGATTTGTTTTATAAGAGCGAAAATGAACAACTGCTCATAGCCCTTGAAATATGCACTTTAGGGCCTATGTTTTTTTCTTTTTGTGGTTCAGATTACCACCTCTGAAATTTTGTCAGTGAATTTCTGATTCACCCTGTATATGTTCATATGTGGATGGCCATATGACCAAAATTAGCATCTTATTCAACAAACAGCCACCCTCAACGGAACCATTACGTCTTTAATCTCAGAGAGCATGTTCAGTTGTGTGATTCTAACATTTTATGTACTGCCACGTTCTAATCTGTTCATTCAGTCACATCTGCATTCTTCTATATATCTACAGTACTATGCTATCGAGTATCATGCTGTCGGTGAAATTCTAGAATAATTCAGCATCTCAAAGTTGTATGTAAGCACTCAGACGCCGGCGCAGCCTTGGAAGACGGTATGCGTTGACATGATTTTGGTTGCTTTTGAGGTTGGTAAATGTATCATAGCATCTTCATGTTTAATAATTTTTCGTTTAGTTTCTTTTCCTTTAATCTCTCGGGAAATCGTGTTATGAAAGTTGCAGAAATGATGGCCGTGTTGGTGTATTATGTGATTTGTAAAGTACTACCATATTACTTGCTACAGGTAAGTGATGATCATGTTAAGTAGGAGAAGCTATATCAGTTGCCCTTGAAACATGTTACACATCCCTCTGGCTCCCAAGGTGAAGGCCAGCTTTACGAATGCAAGTGGACATGATACTGGCAACAGCACGAAAACCCATTCCCAACCTGAAGGCTTTTATGTCTCCATTTATCTGATCTGCTAGGATGCACCTACTGTTTTTTAACACTGATAGGCTGCGCAGTATGTTTAGATGATGATTTTACAAACTCTCAGGGATGATGCAGTGTGGCTATTGTACATATGTCAGATAAGCCTCAGTCGATAGTAACGAAGCCGGACGTATCGTGGAATAATTCTGCCAGTGGTATATGAGACCATAGGACCGTTGCTTGCAGGATTTATTTTGTACTTAATTACTGACATTGAGTGGAGAGCAAATCTAACGTATAGGTGTGCATCATGAGGAATCTTATTAACTAAACGAAAGGAAGTGGCTGGTAGTGGTACAAGGTATCCTCTGCCAAGCAGCATACGGTGACTTGCCAAGTTTGTATGAAGACGTAGGTGCAGAAACACTTTTTGCATTGTTTCACAAAATTGTATTACTTTTCTACGATCTAGGTTTCGACCTAAGTTCCCCTGTATACAGCTGATTCCAAAGGTGTCAACCATGCAAAGATAAACATGTATAATCCTCTTAATCTAACAATTCTCGGCTTAAACTATAAACGCTATCTGTGTTGACTGTTTTGACACAGCTACATTTGTATATTACAATGTTATGACGTTCATTAGAACAGACTTTTCTGTAACTATGAACAAATGTACATTGGATTAGAGCTATGTGCACAGGAATCGATTACTTACTCATTTACTTATTTACGAAGGAAGGCATCAAAGTTCTTCTCCTGCGTGGAAGCTGCGACATTATCTAAAGGGGCTGAGTAACCGATTTCCGTTTGCTCATTGGGTAGTGTATGAGGGATATACATCTGTTTTTTAATTTCTAATATTTCTGATTGAGTGGGCTTTGCACCCTTTCCCTCTGTGTAAGACTTCTACATATATTTCGTGCTTGTGATTCTGGTTTAAGCAGTGTTCTGCATAGAATAAATCTGGTCTCTTTTAATCTACAGGTCCTATGAAGTTTTCTTAGCCATGTACAGATTGACTTCCTAGTCTGTCCTATAAAGCAGGATTGACATTCTTGGCAGATGTCATAAGCCCCACTTTTCGTGAAGGTGGTTGTTTATCCTTTGAACTGAAGAAACATCTACATAGAGTCTGTGTGACATAGATAAGCACAGAGAAACCCTTCGCCTTTAAGATGTTACTTATTCTATTAGAAATTTTACCTACAGAAGTTAAACTGCATAATTTCCTTTTTGTCTATCTACATTTTTCACTGGATACAGCAGCGATCTGCCGGCCGCAGTGGCCGAGCGGTTCTACGCGCTTCAGTGTGGAACCGCGCGACCGCTATGGTCGCAGGTTCGAATCCTACCTCGGGCATGGAGGTGTGTGATGTCCTTAGGTTAGTTAGGTTTAAGTAGTTCTAAGTTCTGGGGCACTGATGACCTCAGATGTTAAGTCCCATACTGCTCAGAGCCATTTGAACCACAGCAGCGATCTGGCTTGCTTCTTCAGTTTTTTATTGAGAATATTATCAATAGCTTCGGATTAAAATTCATTATTTGTAGATTTTTACTGTATTAGTTCATGATCACAATCTTCTTGAGACATGGGGATAGAAAGGTTGTGGCGGATCATGTGGTGCTATGTTGTATGTTTGTAACCTGTTGAGTATAGAGAGGGAGCTGGGATGAACATTTCAGTAAAAGAGTCTTTCCTGTGAATTTTAAATTTATGGTTGCTATTTTCTGTCTCCAAGTAGATGTCTAGGAGATTAATGGTGGAACCATCCAACTCCATACTGACCTTAACGTTTGTACGCCACACTTGTGGCGTACAAACGTTAAGGTCAGTATGGAGTTGGATGGTTCCACCATTAATCTCCTAGACATCTACTTGGAGACAGAAAATAGCAACCATAAATTTAAAATTCACAGGAAAGACTCTTTTTTACCAAGAACATCTGGGTTTGTATAGTGGAACCTTTAGACATACAAAAAATATCATCAATATATCTTACCAACACGCTGTACGTTTTGGCGGTAGTTCTCTCTTAAGAAACTCAGTCTTCCACTTGTCTATGGACATTTCTGGTAGCAAGATGGGTAAGAGAGGGTCTGTTGGTAGACCATCTGCTTGCTTATAATAGCTCCCAAGAAGGCAGAAATAATTTTGATTTAAACAAAATTCTACTTATTAGCTACACTCAGCTGTTCTTCTAGATTAATACAATAATTGTGAGACAATGTCTATACAGTATTTTCACAGGAATTCTTGAGAACATGCTATGTGCATCACACTAATTTTTCATTTGTTGGAATCTTAAGATCTGTTACGAGGGTAATCCCAAAAGTAAGGTCTCCTATTTTTTATAAGTTCATAGACCTGTTTATTTCTACAATGGTTTACATCAGTTTACAGCTTGAACATTTAGCTATTTTTCGACATTATCACCATTTCTGTCGATGCATTTTTGTAGACGCTGTGGCAGTTTTTGTAATCCCGTGTCATACCAGCTCGCCGCCATGTGAGACTCGTGTCGCAAGTGTATTTGTAGCGTTTAGATGAATGCAATGGATGCGTGTGTTGTCTATTGTTGCATTTGTGTTGGATGATGATGACAGAGAAGGAATACAGTGAAACCTGGTGCCAGCACGTAGGCTACTTCTCTCGAATAACATCGATGGGGTCGCCGAGCTGACGCCCCCATGTGACGGATGGATTACTATCAACAGTGTAACATGCACTCACTTGATGAGACACTGCGGAGAGGTTTCAGGACATTGGCGCAAAGACTGGAACTTAATGTTGCCATCTCCCCTTGTTTGTCGGCCAAATACTGACAGTGAAAATTTCATCCACCTTCAGGATTCGAACCGGCTTTTCCCTGAGATAAGTCGAGACTGGTGGTCTAGTGGTAAAACGCGTGTCTAGATACCGAAAGGTCGTGAGATCGAATCCAGGTACCACCACGGAAACTTTCATTCTGCATTTAATCTAACCTTCACCTCTCAACGACAAGATGAACTGCTAAGAAAAACATGTTATTCCAATTCTATGTTAGACTGTAGGTCACCTTTCCGCTGTTGGATAACTGTGGTGAGCTTGGGACACTCGAGCCGCCGAACTGATTTCCAATTAAAAGACTCGCTCATTGAACCACTTGCAATTATTATTAGCTCAGAGTCGAGTACCATCGTACAGGTGTGCGTTAGCGACCTCGGCTGCAGAGACAGGATCGAATGAATTTCCTCCTTCAGTGTCCATTAGCGTATGTCGCTCGTCCTGTGCCTTGGCTGGTATAGCAGAGACCGTCAAGGAATGACGTTTCTGTCTCAGAGAACCTCTGGGATGTCGCATTCTGAAAGGATATGTGTGTTATGCACAGTTAAACAAAAATACGACTACGAGCGAGGCTGCGCAGTGGTCAGACTCTGAAGTCACATTTGGGAGCGAGGTGGTTCAGTCATCCAGATTTAGGGTTTCCGTTCGCTTACCTAAATCGCTTATCACAAATTATGGGATGAAATGTCTGAAATACGACTTTACATTTGTACCAGAAGACCAGAAAAATCTGCTTTAACTAATTTCATCTCAAGAATAATAACTTAGCAGAGCTTTAATACCCTAACGTGCAGCAGTCGGGGTACTTTACTTACGTCGTCTGATGCGTTTACCTGAAAGTTATAGGATGAAATAGGATTGCAGCTGGAAGCGGAAGTAGGCTGTACTCAAACGTAAGTTCTCTGGTTACAGTGAGAAACTTTGTACTATTTTCGGAGGATACAAGGAATAAAGGTTTGAAAAAAAAAAAAAAAAAGCAGACGAGGTCAAAACTAATGTAATAATGATACAGGAGAAATACAAAAACAGAACCCTAAAATTTCTAGAAAACAACAAAATAGTAAAGTTAACAAGTGACCCAACACGAAGATACCAGAAAAATGCACAGATGCCTCTAAAATTATCTCACACATGTTAAGAAAACAATGGCTAAAACAAAAGAGCCTCAAGGCACACACACCAGACAGTCTACAAAAGATCCATAAGCAGAGTACACCGGTATTGCCAGTTGTAGGCTACTGAAGTGCACTTATATACCACTCTGCCGGGAAAAATAAACACATATTTACATAAAAATTATGTATACACAGACAACAGAAGCATACACAACACCATAAGGGTGGCCGGCCGATGTGGCCAAGCGGTTCTAGGCGCAACAATCTGGAATCGCACGACCGATACGGTCGCAGGTTCGAATCCTGCCTCGGGCATGGATGTGTGTGATGTTCTTAGGTTAGTTAGGTTTAATTAGTTCTAAGTTCTAGGCGACTGATGACCTCAGAAGTTAAGTCGCATAGTGCTCAGAGCCATTTGAACCAATTTGATTAAAACTGTGTGCCGCTCCGAGACTCGCACTCGGGACCTTTGCCTTTGACTACCAAGTGTTCTACCATCTGAGCAACCCAAGCACCACTCACGACCCGTCCTCACAGCTTAAATTTTGCCAGTACCTCAAAGTTTTAATCTGCCAGGAACTTTCATATCAGCGCACACTCCGCTGCAGAGTGAAAATCTCATTCTGAGAACAGAAAGATATTCCCAAAACTCACAAAAAAGACATAACAAACACTTTAAAATTCATCAGACAGCAAAGCTTTTTCTGATTTGACAAACAGTTCTGCTCACAACAGGATGGGCTTCCCATGGCGTCCATGTTCCGTAATCATACTGAGAACAAAATCTGTAAAACCATAGTAAGATCCAAACAATACAGGAGAGTACATTAGCATCACTAAGCAGATGAAATAATGTTTTCTGGATGAAACACCCAGTTGCACCCAGCAGCTCCACCGTTACATTAACACAGACCATCCAAAACTAAAATTCACCATAGTAACAGACAATGACAAAAAGTTAAATTTCCTTGACCTCACAATACTGTATACAGACACAACAACCTATATCAATTTTCCACATTCAGGAAACTCAATATCACCAGCACAGCCACACACAAAAACTCTAACCACTCTATTATATATAAGCAAGCAGGTTTCCAACACATGCTGCACAGGCTTAATAAAACTCCACTCAATGAAGGCAACTAGAAGTATGGACTTCAGAAAATCAAATAAACAGCTGTGGAGAACGGCTGTGATACAAACATTATACTGTTACTGAATCACAACATTAAACCAATAATGAAAGGAGCACCTATCACACAGAAAAACAGATAGTGGCAGACATACAAACCATACGAACACAGGCACACAGAACACAAACACACAAACACGCGTGAACATGAAGCACCCACATTAACAAACAAATGGTACACTCTCACTTACAGCCGGCCGGAGTGGCCGTGCGGTTCTAGGCGCTACAGTCTGGAACCGAGCGACCGCTACGGTCGCAGGTTCGAATCCTGCCTCGGGCATGGATGTGTGTGATGTCCTTAGGTTAGTTAGGTTTAATTACTTCTAAGTTCTAGGCGACTGATGACCTCAGAAGTTAAGTCGCATAGTGCTCAGAGCCATTTGAGCCACTCTCACTTACAACAACAAAGTACCTCAGATGATGGATAACGTACTCACAAACAAGGACTGAAAATAGCCTACAGAACAGGTATCTCAGTACAGAGAAAACTAAAGACAACCAACATAGACAACCACACCACATTTGGTATTCATCAAGTGGCATGCGAAGACTGTAATTCAATTTATATTGTACAGACAAAGAGAAATTTCGATATTAGGTACACGGAACACAGAAGAGCACTAAAAAGTAAAGCAACAGACATCAATACCAACTAAAATTTCTTAAAAGCAGCACCAGCCTCTCCCTGGAACGAACAATTAGAAAAAGTAAAGAGCACTACAATTTGCTGATGTGGCAAATGTGAAATGACTATACATTGGCCTGCACATAAAGCTAGGACGTCAGAGAATAGATTGTCTTTCATACAACCAAGAGGATGTGGTTAAGCTGCATACGTGGTAGAATCAAATAGAACGGAATTACTGAACAGGTATATTGGCGACTAAACCAGTGCCCCAACTAAACAAAGTATGTAAAGACAAGTCTTTAGTGACAGCGTAGGCTGTTTGCGAGAGAGTAACTTGGGACACAGTATAAATAGAGTTATACACTGGTGAGTATGAATTTCCGGAATGTAACTTCAGCATCGGTCCATATTTACTTAACTGAGACAGGGTAGTCGCCACAAGGTAGCAAGTTTGTCAAGGACAACTGAACATCTGCATGTTTCCCTTCCATCGCTCAGATTTTTTATTTTTATTTTATTAATTATTTGTCAAGTTCCGTGGGACCATATGACCCAAAGATACTTGCTCATGTAAGGAGTCAGTACGGTACATACACTACTGGCCATTAAAATTGCTACACCACGAAGATGAAGTGCTACAGACGCGAAATTTAACCGGCAGGAAGAAGATGCTGTGATATGCAAATGATTAGCTTTTTAGGGCATTCACACAAGGTTGGCGCCGGTGGGGACACCTACAACGTGCTGCCATGAGGAAAGTTTCCAACCGATTTCTCATACACAAACAGCAGTTGCCCGGCATTGCCTGGTGAAACGTTGTTGTGATGCCTCGTGTAAGGAGGAGAAATGCGTACCATCACGTTTCTAACTTTGATAAAGGTCGGATAGTAGCCTATCGCGATTGTGGTTTATCGTATCGCGACATTGCTGCTCGCGTTGGTCGAGATCCAATGACTGTTAGCAGATAATGGAATCGGTGGGTTTGGGAGGGTAATACGGAGCGCCGTGCTGGATCCCAACGGCTTCGTATCACTAACAGTCGAGATGACAGGCATCTTATCCGCATGGCTGTAACGGATCGAGCAGCCACGTCTCGATCCCTGAGTCAACAGATGGGGACGTTTGCAAGACAACAACCATCTGCACGAACA
The DNA here is from genome assembly GCF_023898315.1 of Schistocerca nitens. Taxonomy (NCBI): domain Eukaryota; kingdom Metazoa; phylum Arthropoda; class Insecta; order Orthoptera; family Acrididae; genus Schistocerca; species Schistocerca nitens. The sequence continues at coordinate 907,071,042 of NC_064616.1, read as the reverse complement.
GTTCGACGACGTTTTCAGCAGCTCGGAGACCATGGCTGCGGTTACCCTTGACGCTGCATCACAGACAGGAGCGCCTGCGATGGTGTACTCAACGACGAACCTGGGTGCACGACTGGCAAAACGTCATTTTTTTCGGATGAATCCAGGTGCGGTTTACAGCCTCATGATCGTCGCATCCGTGTTTGGCGACATCGCTGTGAACGCACAACGGAAGCGTGTATTCGTCTTCGTCATACAGGCGTACCACCCGGCGTGATGGTATGGGGTGCCATTGGTTACACGTCTCGGTCATCTCTTGTTCGCACAGACGGCACTTTGAACGGTGGGCGTTACATTTCAGATGTGTTTCAACCCGTGGCTCTACCCTTCATTCAGTCCCTGCGAAACCATACATTTCAGCAGGATAATGCACGACCGGATGTTTCAGGTCCTGTACGGGCCTTTCTGAATACTGATAATGTTCGCCTGCTGCCCTGGCCAGCACATTCTACAGATCTCTCACAAATTGAAAACGTCTGGTCAATGGTGGCCGAGCAACTGGCTCGTGACAATACGCCAGTCACTACTCTTGATGAACTGTGGTATCGTGTTGAAGCTGCATGGGCAGCTGTACCTGTACACGCCATCCAAGCTCTGGCGTATCAAGGCCGTTATTACGGCCAGAGGTGGTTGTTCTGGGTACTGATTTCTCAGGACCTATGCACCCAAATTGCGTGAAAATGTAATCACATGTCAGTTCTAGTATATATATGTGTCCAATGAATACCCGTTTATCATCTGCATTTCTTCTTGGTGTAGCAATTTTAATGGCCAGTAATGTAGTTTACGGAATGCTGATCAAAAATTTTTAAGCAAAGACTTAAAGAATTACTTGGCAGCAAAATAGACCTTCTCGCCCGATAAATACATTTTTTAATGTTAGGAACATGTTGGCTGGAAGTATCTGGTCCGTTGGAGGCAACTTACATGCAAATTAACTTTGAAGGTCTCTCGCATAATTTGGTACGGTAATAGCCTTCCGTTTTACACCATTGGAAGTTATTTGTCTGCTTAAGTTATCAATAGCTTCATTATTGTGACTGATTGCATTAGTAAACAGAAAATGGGTTGATCAATCGTTTAAGTAACAACACAGTACTCGGAGAAAGTGACTAATGATAACAGTGCTACCAACAGTTCACTGCAAATATTTCCGAGCAGCAAATAAAACACTCACGCGCAGTCGACGTATTTGACACACCTTAAGGCGCGCAGTCGACATGTTTTCTGAGGTAATGTTGAAACTACTCGCACACAGTTGGACGAAGAGTTAACCTTTCCGCGCGCAGTCGGTACCAATCCTATTGAACTATTTTCCAGTCTTAAAGGAATACTTCTTTAGAAAGGATATCTCCTATCTGACTTCATCTTAAAAAAGTTCTACCTCTTCTACACATTATCAACGGAATTTGGCTTTGAGGCTGTGAAGCTGTGAAGACGGGGCGTGAGTCGTGCTTGGGTAGCTCAGTTGGTAGAGCGCTTGCCCGCGAAAAGAAAAGGTCCCGAGTTCGAGTCTCGGTCCGGCACACAGTTTTAATCTGCCAGGAAGTTTCAACTCGTGAAGACATGGTGTAGCACTTCGTGCACTATAGGCTGGACAGCCATCATGTTGGTAATTCAGGTCCTCCTGCTCTGCAGAGGAACGCCTTCTAGTACCTGTGGAGGATGGTCTGTTAGGAGGCTGCAATACTTCTACGCATTCAGTGTTCATTTGATGAAAAACGGGACTACGAGCTGATGGTTCAACATCCCAAACGACACGTTGACACTCCATGGACGTTGACATTCCACCTGACGAAGCCAACCAGGACTGTCAACAGACCAATAGTGCGCCGGCCGTTGTGATCGAGCGGTTCTAGGCTCTTCAGACCCGAACCGCGCTTCTGCGACGGTCGCGGGTTCGAATCCTGCCTCGGGCATGGATGTGTGTGATGTCCTTAGGTTACTTAAGTTTAAGTAGTTCTAAGTTCTAGGGGACTGATGACCTCAGATGTGAAGTCCCATAGTTCACAGAGCCATTTGAACCAATAGTGCCTGTTTCGTCGGTTTACCTGGCCACAATTGCTAATTGTGGCTTCGTTACTAAACAAGATACATGATACATCAGGAGTATCCTGTCTTAACACCCATGCAGAAAAGTTAACATAATCGTTTCCATGCAGATGGTGATGGAGAGAGACGTGATAGGGATGGAACCTATGTCAATGGAGAATGTATGGGACACTTGGCTGACTCACGCCACTTACAAGTGCGGCGGGAGCTAACGTGCGGATCAACTGCAACAGCAGCAAGAACATTAATATCCTCCTCTTCTGTTGTCGTCTTCTGTTGCCACTTGTTTCATTTTATTACGTTGTCTAGATGTTACACTACGACTTTCACGTAACTGGTCGACGAAGCTGATAAATAATTGCGGAGATAGTTGACGCCTATTGGGATATCTTGCCCCATACATCGTACGCATGTCGGCTTTTTCTGCACTGGTAAATCCCATCGTCCACTCACAACCTACTGCTTGGACTGTCACACATCAATTGTATAGCAAGTCGCAATGCACTCAAGGAAGACACGAGGATACTGTAAGTAAACATGACAACATCGTACCTAGCAACAACGCAGGTTGAATGCCACAAACAAGTGTCTAGCTGGAAACTTTCCAAAATACGATATCTGGTAAACAGCTCGCTCTAGAGTCTTGCAACAGATACCACTGATATTCTAATTTACCCTACTCTTAGTTCGTTAATGGCAATAGGCGCTGTTCCATTTAGGAAAGGGTATGTTTACACCTAAAAGACACTTTCTAAGTATTATTACAATCTGTTTATTGGTTAACAATACGAGACGCTGACTACAAGCCATTCTGTGAAAACCGTACATCATAGCACTTTCCATTTCCGCAACATTTGCGGTGCAAGTTTCAGGTGTTTCACCCTGTATATATAACATATGCGAAAAAAAGTATGTGTAAATGTCATTGTTTTTGGAGGTTATCTCATGATGCCGTTAATTTATACACAACGTAATGCCCAAAAATCTTACGTTAATATTTGCCACCATTTGCAGAATCTCCCATGGCGTTATTAGTTTACGTACGTTGTAATGTCAAATTAGCTCACAAGAACCGACAGTGGCCCCTACATTCAACCACATGGGAATGCGAGGTTAGGCATACTCATCGCCAACGTTCTGGTCGACAGCGTCTGACCTCCACAAGGGTGGATCGCCGTATTGTGCACCAACTTGTTCACGTCTGCGCATACCACCCGAAAACAAATAACGCACTCCTTGCGACATTCTGTGTCAGACTAGCAGCAGCGGGACTAAGGAATTACCGTCCCACGAGTAAGCTGCCATTAACACTACAACACAAACGTCTGTGTCTGGAGTGGTGCCATGACTGGGAATCGTGGACTGCTCATGAACGGCGTCGCATTGTGTTCAGCGATGAATCGTGCTTCAGCAGTACCCCGGATGACCATCGCCGGCGAGTATGGCAGTGGCCTGAGGATGTTTGAAAGATTTGGGCTTGACGGGCAAAATGATAATAGTAATACTAATGGTTAATACATTTGTCCCCTTGAAACTCTATGGTGGGAATCGAAGTAAAGTTGTGGTAATAGGGTCGTAGACATTACGGCATTAAGAAGTTTGGATCTGTCCTGGAGGTGTGTTGAGATAGTGGAAGCGGTTAACGCGACTCCTCGCGAAATGCAGAAAATTCTGGTTCGAGTCCCAGTCTGCCACAAATTTTCATGTGTCGCCAATAGGTAATATCTTTATACCTAATGCGGCTAATGTCAGAAACATTCTGCAGGTTCGAATAAATTTCATAAATTTATGCTTACATCAATATGTCTCTCGTACTGCTTTCCAATAGAACGTTTACAGCTGGCTACTAGCACTAAAAGACAACCCAAGTGACTGACTAATGGGATAAGTATGGAAATGGAAAGGAAGTTCCATGCTTCTTGACAGAGCGTAGGGGAACGATGCGGGAGACCCGCACCGCCATACTAGGCAAGGTTCTAATGGAGGTGGTTTGCCGTTGCCTTCCTCTGACCGTAATGGGGATGAGTGATGATGATGAAAACGACACAACAACACCCAGTCATCTCGGGGTAGGTGGAAATCCCTGACCCCGCCGGGACCCCGTGCTCGGGAGGCGAGAACGCTACCGGGAGAAGACGAGCTGCGGAGAAGGATAAGTATATTATGTAAAAAAAAGTAGGAATTATGTCAAAACGTTAGAAATAATTACAATCGAGCTGAAGTAGCTCTAAGGTGCTTAAAAATATCATTAGGAAGGCAGAAAGCATGTTATATGCAAATAGAATAGCTAATTCATAGGATAAAATTATAACCATACGGTTAGTTGTGAAGAAAGTGTCTGGCTAATAGTACATGATCGAGGATACAATGTCAATACATACCAAAAATATTTTGGTTTCTGAAAAGTAAGATATATTTTTATTTATTTATATATTGCTTACTTAGCCTGACCAGATTAATGCCTTAAGGCACTCTCTTACAACTTGCCAGCAACACATACCAAAATGTTACATAACGATCACAATAATAATAATTTGCATTATCAATAAAAATAATAATTGGCAATAATAATAATAATAATGATAGCAGTAACATTCATAATGGTGATAAAATAATGGATGATAATAATTAGTTGTTGCATATCAAACTTGATAATAATTTGCATTATTAATGAAAGGTAATATTTGCGATAGTAATAATAATAACAATAGCAACAATAATAGCAAAATAATGGAGGCATTAAGAATGATATTGATTAGTTTAGCACTTTTGAAGCCCTGTTTGGTATTAGAAGAAGTGGAAGGGATAATGAAAGAGGAGAAGATCGAAATTGAAGTGAATGGAGATGCTAGGAAAAATGGTTCAAATGGCTCTGAGCACTATGGGACTTGACATCTGTGGTCATAAGTCCCCTAGAACTTAGAACTACTTAAACCTAACTAACCTAAGGGCATCACACACATCCACGCCCTAGGCAGGATTCGAACCTGCGACCGAAGCAGTCGCGCGGCTCCGGACTGAGCGCCTAGAACCGCTAGACCACAGCAGCCGGCCAGATGCTAGGAAAGAAGAGAATTTCAATAGAGAAAACTGTAAACAAGGGGAGGGAAAAGTAAAGGGGGGAAGGAGAGTCGATGAGAGTGAGGTGCAAGGAGCGATAGCTATTGCGAAAGAAGGTGGGCCATTAGTTATATTTAGAAGTTTGAACCGATTTTAATTTCTCTAATCTTTTGATGAAGATTGTTCCAAAGTCGGGTTCCTGATACAGAAAATGGTTTATAGAGCATGGCAGTGTTTGTAGTGGTATAGAGAGGATTTTACTCTGTTGAGAACGAATATTCCTGCTGTGTTGTTCAGATAGCAGTCTAAGGGTTGAAGATAAAGAGGAAAGAATGTAACGATTGAGAAGACGATGTAGCACACACAGTGTTCACAATCACAGGCAATGCTAGCTGAAAGAGAGGAGATGATGGAACACGGTCAACCACAGCAGCAGGTGACCGCTAAATTGTGCCACAGGAAGAAGGAACCATGTCAAACAGCGGGTGTAATGGAAACTACATTTAATAGGGCTGCAAGGCACGCAATCTCACGCTCCACAGTGGCACGGCGACAACATGGGGCTCGTCTCTTTGCTCGACATCTAATAAGTTTTGTGCGGGCCTTAGTGCTCCACTCAGTCCACACAGTCGGAACCAACGACTCCCACCATGCAGCTCTATGTTACGCAGCTGAGGCCACGTGCTCCGTTGACCATGCAGCAAAACGTGGAGGTGGAGCCTCGTGGAGATCTTTTGTCCCCTTTCTTTGTATATATGACAGCTGTATTATACTTATCAAATTATCATGCATCACACTGGACATAGAAAATTATAAAAGACACGAATTTTGATTTAAGAAGAGCGATAAAAGGAGATAGGAAAGACTGAGTAGTAAATGTCCCTTCACCTGTGATGTCCAGGGAGGAAGTCTCGGAATGTGCCCGTGAGCTCGAAATCCCTGTGCAGTGCCTTCCAAGGTTATTTACTAAGGTATGTTGATATGGTAGACTACTTAATTCTAGATTAGTGTTTTACAGGTTTACCTTCCGCCTGGTACAATAACCGACTTTCTGTATTATAGCATTCCTGCAGTACAGGGACTGGACCAACGATGTCTGAGGTGACTTCTCGTATGAGAACAGATTCGTTATGAGTTGTGAATCTGGACGTATTCTCATATGGCGAGAGTGGGAACATATAATGCACCCAGGAACATTGTATAACATGATCGTTTTGGTGGTCCAGGTGTTATGGTGTCGGGAGGCATAATGTTGCATGGACGTACTGATCTCCAAATCATTGAACACGGTACACTCACCAGTCAACGCTATTGTGACACTGTTCTCCTTCCCCATGTACGCCTTTTCAGGGTGTATTCTGCCCTCACTTCATTTTTATGGATGACAGTGTGCGGCCAGATCAAGCAGCGGAGGTGGAGGAGCTCTTGGAACGAGAGGAAATTCGGTCAATGGATTGGCCTACCAGTTCCCCCTTACTAACAAAGCAGCTTAAATCACTTAATAAAGGCAAGGCCTCCGGTCCAGATTGTATACCAGTCAGGTTCCTCTCAGAGCATGCTGATAAAATAGCTCCATATTTAGCAATTATATACAGCCACTCACTCACAGAAATATCCATACCTAAAGACTGGAAAATTGCTCAAGTCACACCAATACCCAAAAAGGGAAGTAGGAGTAATCCGCTGAATTACGGGCCTGTATCACTAACGTCGATTTACAGTAGGGTTTTGGAACATATACTGTATTCGAACATTATGAAGTACCTCGAAGAAAACGATTAATTGACACATAGTCAGCACGGTTTCAGAAAATATCGTTCTTATGAAACACAACTAGCTCTTTATACTCATGAAGTAATAAGTGTTATCGACAGGAGATGTCAAATTGATTCCATATTTTTAGATTTCCAGAGGGCTTTCGACACCGATCCTCACAAGCATCTTCTAACCAAACTGCGTGCCTACGGAGTATCGCTTCAGTTGTGCGACTGGATTCGTGATTTCCTGTCAGAAAGGTCACATTTCGTAGTAATAGATGGAAAGTCATCGAGGAAAACAGAAATAATATCCGGTGTTCCCCAAGGAAGTGTTATAGGCCCTCTATTGTTCCTGGTCTATATTAACGACATAGGAGACAATCTAAGTAGCCGTCTTCGATTGTTTGGGGATGATGCTGTCATTTACCGTCTTGTAAAGTCATCAGACGATCAAAACGGCTTGCAAAATGATTTAGATAAGATATCTGTATGGTGAGAAAAGTGGCATTTGACCCTGAATAAAGAAAAGTGCGAAGTTATTCACATGAGTACTAAAAGAAAGCAGCTAAATTTCGATTACGCGATAAGCCACACAAATCTGAGGGCTGTAAATTCAACTAAATACTTAGGGATTACAATTACAAATAACCTAAATTGGAACGATCACATAGATAATATTGTGGGTAGAGTAAATCAAAGACTGCGATTCATTGGCAGAACACTTAGAAGGTGCAACAGGTCTACTAAAGAGACTGCTTACACTGCGCTTATCCGCCCTATGGTGGAGTATTGCTGTGCGGTGTGGGATCAGCATCAGGTGGGACTGACGGATGACATCGAAAAAGTACAAAGAAGGGCAGCTCGTTTTCTATTATCGCGAAATAGGGGAGATAGTGTCACAGATATGATACATGAATTGGAGTGGCAGTCATTAAAACAAAGGCGTTTTTCGTAGCGACGGGATCTTCTCATGAAATTTCAATCACCAGTTTTCTCCTCCGATTGGGAAAACATTCTGTTGGCACCCACCTATATAGGGAGAAGTGATCATCACGATAAAATAAGAGAAATCAGGGCTCGCACAGAAAAATTTAAGTGCTCGTTTTTCCCGAGTGCCGTTCGAGAGTGGAACGGTAGAGAGACGGGCTGAAGGTGGTTCATTGAACCCTCTGCCAGGCACTTTATTGTGAATAGCAGAGTAATCACGTACATGTAGATGTAGACTTAAACCCTTTTTCTTTTTCTTTTGTTTACTGTGGGACTTAACATCTGTGGTCATCAGTCCCCTAGAACTTAGAACTACTTAAACCTAACTAACCTAAGGACAGCACACAACACCCAGCCATCACGAGGCAGAGAAAATCCCTGACCCCGCCGGGAATCGAACCCGGGAACCCGGGCGTGGGAAGCGAGAACGCTACCGCACGACCACGAGATGCGGGCTAAGGCGCTGTACTCATGGATTGTGCCGCTGATCCCGGCGGAGGTTCGAGTCTTCCCTCGGGCATGGGTGTATGTGTTTGTCCTTAGGATAATTTAGGTTAAGTAGTGTGTAAGCTTAGGGACTGATGACCTTAGCAGTTAAGTCCCATAAGGTTTCACACACATATATTCACATTAATGTGATCATCTGTCAAGAGCTTGGATAACCAACTTTTGCAGCGCGGACACGCAGGAAGAGAATTAATGGGGTTCTGGAAGGCACCGACAGGAATGTGGAGCCATGCCTACTCCAGTGCCGTGCCCAGCTACACTAGATTTTTCAGTTGAAAATCTATGGACCAAACAGCCAGGTCGAGATGGTCCCACAGATTCTCGACTGGGTTTAAATCTGGGGAGTTTGGTGACCAGAGGAGTATGGTAAACTCACCCTGGTGCTCTTCGAACCATGCTCGTACACCATGAGTTTTGTGTCACGTTGCATTATCTTACTGGAAGATGCCATTGTGCCAAGGAAAAAACAAAGTGCATGTAGGGGTGGGCACGATCGCGAAGGACAGATACATACGTGTTGATGGCTTGCGTCTTCCAGAATAACGAGACCACCCAGGGAATGTTACGAAAATATTCCCCAGACCATAACACTCCCTCCTCCAGCCTGGACCCTTCCGAAGGTTGTGCCTCGGGCATGGATGTTTGTGATGTCCTTAGGTTAGTTAGGTTTAACTAGTTCTAAGTTCTAGGGGACTAATGACCTCAGAAGTTGAGTCCCATAGTGCTCAGAGCCATTTGAACTTCCGAAGGTTGTTGCAGGGTGTTTGTGTTGTGGCGTAACAAGCTAGCTACGCCACACTGAGAAGTAGCCGAAAGGGCACGCGTCAACTCACGCCGTCTTGCGTTAAGTCTGAAACAGGGTACTTTATGAATGCTACAAAGAAAAGAACGGAGCTTCTCGTATACTTAACTTTTATTCACTTCTGCGGTACATCGCTCTTGATAAGACAAGTGAGACTCTCTCCAGATATGGTTAATGGCGCCTTGCTAGGTCGTAGCCATGGACTTAGCTGAAGGCTATTCTAACGGTCTCTCGGCAAATGAGAGAAAGGCTTCGTACGTGTAGTCGCTAGCAATGTCGTCCGTACAACTGGGGCGAGTGCTAGTACGTCTCTCGAGACCTGCCTTGTGGTGGCGCTCGGTCTGCGATCCTGACAGTGGTGACACGCGGGTCCGACATGTACTAATGGACCGCGGCCGATTTAAGCTACCACCTAGCAAGTGTGGTGTCTGGCGGTGACACCACAGTTTGCTTTCAGAAGTTTCACGCCGATGGAGCATAAAACGCGATTCTTCTGAAAATGCCACGTGTCGCCACTCACTGAACGGCCATTTGCGGTAATGGCGCACAAATTCCACCCTTCTTCGCCGATGAACAGGATTCAACATTGGTGCATCAACCAGGCACCTGCTGCAGAGGCCCGTACGCAGCAACGTTCGCTGAACTGTCGTTCAGGAGAAACTACTGGGAGCCGCTTGGTTCATCTGGGCGGTAAGATGCTTAAAAGTTGCACGGCTATTCGTCCGTACACATCTCCGCAGCCGTCGTTCACCCCTGTCATGAATGGTCAGTTTTTACCGACTGAGATACGGGACCCTAAAAATAAAAATAAAACAGTGTTATATCCTAGCCAGTAATGCCAACCGAGCCCGCTGCCAAAAAGGTTGGCAGCATCAAAGTCCGGACGCCGTCCGCATAAGCAGCGCCAGCGATACAGGAAATCGCCGCAAGTCTGCGCGCGCCACCGCTGGCTTCTGGCTTCTTAAGCGCTGGAGTCGCGAGCGCTAGGACAGTTCTGGATTCGCCGCTCAGTTGTAGACTCGCCACCGAATTGTGTACCTGCTAGTCAGTTGTGTGTTCATCGCAGCAGAGTTGTTGTTTGTCGTCAGCCGACGCTGACCTAGCCGCTCCGACTCGAACTAGACAGTTTTCTGTAGACCATGTTCACCACTGTGTTCTGTATCGTCGTTAATAAAGATAAGTACCGACTTTCATTTAATCCGAGTGTTTGGGTTTTCATCTTTCTGTTCACTGTTCCAGCGGACCGGTCGGCCCGTTATTAAAAGTGTGGCGGTGACTTCGTAGGCCGTTTCTACAGCGAAGTGTTGTCGCTACGAAGGCCGTCACAAAAATGAGAGCTTCTAAAATGTCTATTCCAGACCAGGAAAGAAATTTTTCGCTGATCATCTGAGATACATGTTCCACCCGATAAAATTGGACTAGCTACATACTCTGAATGATCTGCTCATAATAATGAAAATCTCCTGTTCCGCGTGTGGCGTACTTACTTCTCCTGTAACTCCATTAACTACTTGCAAAGACAGCATTTCGTACCCTCGTAACAAATTCTTTAATATTACCTCTCACCGCAGCCATAGTATTTGCGCCGGCTACCCCCTTTTGCATACCCTGCGTGGTATTTGATATCTTCAATTTGTCATGTATGATCCCTGAGCCGGCCGCGGTGGTCTCGCGGTTCTAGGCGCGCAGTCCGGAACCGTGGGACTGCTGCGGTCGCAGGTTCGAATCCTGCCTCGGGCATGGATGTGTGTGATGTCCTTAGGTTAGTTAGGTTTAAGTAGTTCTAAGTTCTAGGGGACTGATAACCACAGCAGTTGAGTCCCATAGTGCTCAGAGCCATTTGAACCATTTTTGATCCCTGAACGTTAATAATATAAAGATGCAGATTTATTAATGTGTTGCAGATATCAGACACTATCTTGAGCATTTATGTGGGCAGCCTCAATCAGTCTAAAGTTCGTCGCCATCGTGGATGTCAACAGTGTTAAATATTGTCTCGAAATGATGCTGTGCTCGATTTCTCTGTCAGTAACAGGCTGGTATGTAGAGCACTCTTGCCGTGATTTCTACGTGGTTCACTTCTCAGTGGACATGGAGAGTAATATGCACGTTCCTTAGCCTCCGGAAAATCTTCCTCACAGTGTGAGCAAATTACATCGTTTGCTTTGCAGAACGAAGCTACTCATTATCTGAAACCCTGAGACTTGTGGCACTTCGATGCTCTTGAATAGTCTTTTGTAGGTACCACAGAAAATCTTAGGTATACTTTACCCAACCCAACAAGTATTTCTCTGATCTTGCACCCGCTTTGATCATATTGTAATTGTGCGTTTTGTCATTATGACCTACCAGCAGACGACGGTTTACTTCTCGCTCGGCCGGCCGGTGTGGCCGAGCGGTTCTAGACGCTTCAGTCTGGAACCGCGCGACCGCTACGGTCACAGGTTCAAATCCTGCCTCGGGCTTGGATATGTGTGATGTCCTTAGGTTAGTTAGGTTTAAGTAGTTATAAGTTCTAGGGGACTGATGACCCCAGATGTTAAGTCCCATAGCGCTCAGAGCCATTTGAACCACTTTTTTTTTTTACTTCTCGCTCGAATTCATGTTTGTTGAGATGATGAGCGAGGTCCTCTTCGTATAAAGCGTGTGTCCTCTCAGTGACATTTTTGTCTTCGTCGTTCATATAATGGGCGACTTGAAAAGGAAGTTACACATTATTATTTCAGGTCAAGTAACTTTTATTCAGTGCTGCACTACACATCAAAGTGCTACAGACAGATGACGCTATTTTTCAACATAGTCACAAAGTCTCTGTAAAACACGATCGGAACGTTCTACCAATCATTCAATTCCTCGACGATAGAAATCCGCTCTTTGGTCTCGGAGCTCTTATAGAACCTCTTGGTGGAGGTCTTCACTGTTGGAAAATCTCTTCCTCCCCAGATATTCTTTACGTTTGCCGAAAATATTGCCTGGACATCGTCGTCCGTGGTCGATGTCGAAGGTCTTCCCTCCCGATCAGCATCACCCACACGTCTTTGTCAAATTGTTGGCACCGTTTCACTACGGCTGGATACGAAAATGCACTTTGTCCATATACCGCCAAAATTTTACGGTGAATCTGTGTGCAATTTAGGCGATTGACACCCAAATATAGCACTGTCCGGCCTACTTCAACTTTGTAGTACGTTTCCAGTTTCCGCATCATTTCACCACACCATGATGCACCTGTTATCACCACAGCAGCAGACTGTGTCTGCAAGAAAACCAGAACCATGTACTTCTTCTGGCAATGCGCCGCTCTTGTTCTAAAATATCTTAAGTGTGGGAAGACATGTGTAGCTTACTTTCTTAGGTCACTACGTATGATGATATCTATTTTGGATTCTACGCTATTTTGTTTGCATCCGCTTCTGCATCTATCTATATTCTGCAAGCTAGCTTACTGTGTGTGGCCGAGGGTACTTGGAGCACTATCATTTCTCCACTTCCCTGCTCCGTTGGCGATAAGTACGTAGTAGAACGACTGCAGGTAAACGTCCTCATGCGATCTAATTTCTCTAATTTTCTCGTCGCCTTCATTTCGAGATTTATGTGGAAAGAAGTAATATGCTGTCCGACTCTTCTTGGAATATCAGCTCTCGGAATTTCAATAGTAAACCTCTTAGTGATGCACAGTGTGTCTCATGTAGCGTATGCCACTGGAGTTTGTTGTACATCTCCGAAACGCTCTCGCACTTACTAAACCTATTACCACCAATTATCACATTGTTTGCAGAATGAGATTTTCACTCTGCAGCGGAGTGTGCGCTGATATGAAACTTCCTGGCAGATTAAAACTGTGTGCCCGACCGAGACTCGAACTCGGGACCTTTGCCTTTCGCGGGCAATTGCTCTACCATCTGAGCTACCGAAGCACGACTCACGCCCGGTCCTCACAGCTTTACTTCTAGAATGAGATTTTCACTCTGCAGCGGAGTGTGCGCTGATATGAAACTTCCTGGCAGATTAAAACTGTGTGCCCGACCGAGACTCGAACTCGGGACCTTTGCCTTTCGCGGGCAATTGCTCTACCATCTGAGCTACCGAAGCACGACTCACGCCCGGTCCTCACAGCTTTACTTCTAGAATGAGATTTTCACTCTGCAGCGGAGTGTGCGCTGATATGAAACTTCCTGGCAGATTAAAACTGTGTGCCCGACCGAGACTCGAACTCGGGACCTTTGCCTTTCGCGGGCAAGTGCTCTACCATCTGAGCTACCGAAGCACGACTCACGGCCGGTACTCACAGCCTTACTTCTGCCAGTATCTCGTCTCCTACCTTCCAAACTTTACAGAAGCTCTCCTGGCAGAAGTAAGGCTGTGAGTACCGGGCGTGAGTCGTGCTTCGGTAGCTCAGATGGTAGAGCACTTGCCCGCGAAAGGCAGAGGTCCCGAGTTCGAGTCTCGGTCGGGCACACAGTTTTAATCTGCCAGGAAGTTTCAGCTTTACTTCTGCCAGTATCTCGTCTCCTACCTTCCAATCTTTACAGAAGCTCTCCTGCGTACCAGCCAAGAAGGTGTGTTGACTGTGGTGACTGGAATTGACTGTCTGACTGCCGCAGATGCTGTGACTGCTCTGCGCCTCCATCTTCGAAATCCCAGCTTTAATGGTCCTGGTCTCGGTCCGTATTTGGGTTCTTCTTGCTGTCCAGTTCGACTCGTAAGCGCATCACCTTTAGTTTGGTGACACCCCCAGACTGAGATTCCACATTTTTTTCAGCAGCTTCTTGCCTGACGCTATTTCGGCGTATATGACTTTCCCTAATTTTTCATCCGGATTTTTTTGAGTTAATGCCAACGCCGCATAGTTTATCACTGTCATTGGTATCCAGTTCACTGCTCTCATTTGTCATGGACAGAGTCTGTTAGCAGAGCAGTCTGCGACATGATTTATGCGTTTCCCACCGAGTGAATCGTGGGCCTGTAAAAGAGAGTGAAATATCTTGCTAATATACTTCGGGACATACCAAAGTCTTCTAGTCCCATGTCAACTACCACCAAAATAAAATGATTTCTTTGTATTTTACATATTTCTCGAAAAGGTAATTAATTTCATTATTTTAATTTTAACAAGTATCTAATTCAGATATCTACAATTATACATCAGTAGTAATATAGGGTTCTTCCTGATCGAGATAACTATCGTATCTATCGTATCTCAAGGTCACTTCCAGTGTCATGTTACATTTCCACTGTCTTGTTATGCACTTGGGTGACTTATATTCAATGTCATCCCCACTCCCCTCCACCCAGGGAAATGCTCAGGGTCATCCAGGGGAATCTACACACATTAGGCAATTGTGCGAGTTATATTGCAGAAAACCCCTCCCATCCTCACTGGACGAATAAGATTCGAGCTCCCACTCCTCCTTATCACCATTTACAACTAGTTCAGTTGTCTAGACATCTTCATTTCAAGATCTGTGTATCATGAGGAGAGGTAAATATTTATTGTAAACAATAATTCTGTAATGGTAGGATTTGGAAATAATAACAATGATATAAAAAGTACCAATGGTTTATTATTATCAATTTTGCTTTTTGCAGTACATTTATTTAGAATAATTTGTTGTCGTTTATCAACAATTTTATTTACAAAACTATTTGCTGCTGATTGTATACACACAGTGCTTTTTTCAAAATGCTATTTTTCTCTATATGCAATAATTTACAAATTCTTTGTTGGTGTATTTACATAGCCATTTTTATTGTACATATGCACTCGTTTTATTTACAAAGTAATTTTTCTGATGACTTACGACTATCATGTACAATGTTAGACAGAAAACCCAACCGCCGGGCAGCCGCCGCTGAGACTAATAAGTCGAAGGGATGAACGTAAGGGGCTAATATAAACGACCGCCGATCACAATTCTAACAAGAGGAAGGCCTCAGGCACGGCTAACCGATTCGGCTCAAATTTGGCATGTCACTTGTGTTCAAAATAAAACGAAGTACTCTAATATATTTTGGCTCAACACCCCCCGTTTTCGTGAAAATCACTCCTAAAGGTTATGATGAGCAATCGACTCAAAATTGTCGGGATCGATAGTTAATTGTAAATAGAGCATTTTTCATCATGAGGTATGGGGGCTGCAAATGCATACTTTTCCAGAAATCGAGGAAAGAAACTTTTACAATTGCCGCTTATGTACCCACTTGGTAAACGCTCTTAGCTGAGAGCGCTGATTGCACAACGGGCAAAGTAACTGGCGATAGTTTTTCGTATCAGAATTCGTAGGGATAGGAAGGTTGATAACGTGTGTGTGTGTGTGTGTGTGTGTGTGTGTGAACAATTAAATGTGGATTAAATATTATTGTGAAGTAATTTAATGCGACAAGCTATAAAAATCAATTACTGAACCTGTGTGCTGCATATTAGTTACTTAAATTCCTGGGCGATCTATCACATATTTAGCATAGAAACTGCGTTCTTGAGATAGTGACTCGCGACACTGCAGCGATAAATGGCGCCAAACGTGTTTATATTCGCCGGCCGACGGGCACTGCAGCAGACGTTAAGATAGAAGCAGAAAGACACCATCTTGGCTCTGAAGGCAGTGCACGTGTGCACGCTCTGCGAGTAGCCAAGCTGAAACTCTGTTCACAGATCTGAAGGAGAAAGTGGAAACAGATCATGTTATTAGTCATCGAAATATTAACCAGAGATAGACTGCCCACACACTTTTGATCACAAGAAAAAAATAAACTGCTCACAAAGTAAGATATGGTGATATCAAAACTTACGCAACACACAAAACAGGATTAAGGATCTTACCTTCACTCTATAGAAGTATACAGATGAGTAATTCAGAAAATATGACTCACAGTGTTAACTTTTCATTTGTCCTCCTCTGTATTAGGGATAGTGCCAATGACAGCGTTCTTAATAAAAATAATTTCAAAGTGTATAATGGGGTTGCCTACTCATAATGTTTGTCGTATAACCACTGGAACGCTCCAGAAATGTGAATCCAGTCTGGTGAATGAGATTTGTGAGTATTTAGTTCGCTTAAGACACAAAATAAAAAAGTTACAGTTATTGATTTATTGTATTTAATTTGCAGGTGTTGCACCTAAGTATTATAACGCTCCCTAAAGCAAGTTACTGAACTGACAATAAAACTCAGTGACATATGCTTCTAATATAAGCCGGCCGGGGTGGCCGAGCGGTTCTAGGTTCTACAGTCTGGAACCGCGCGACCACTATGGTCGCAGGTTCGAATCCTGCCTCGGGCATGGATGTGTGTGATGTCCTCAGGTTAGTTACGTTTAAGTAGTTCTAAGTTCTATGGGACTGATGACTTCTGAAGTTAAGTCCCATAGTGCTCAGAGCCATTTGAAGCATTTCTAATATTCCGACCCTCAGCAGCTGTGAGACGTAGGCTGTATTCACCACTGACCTTGCTCAAGGCGCGCAGCAGCCGGTATTCTTTCTGCGGGTAGTGTAACTGAACCTTGGCAAAAACGCAGAAAAAGTATGGCAACCCTGTGACCAACGAGTTAAAAAAAATGTGGTTCAAATGGCTCTGAGCACTATGGGACTTAACATCTGAGGTCATCAGTCCCCTAGAACTTAGAACTACTTCAACTTAACTAACCTAAGGACATCACACACATCCATGCCCGAGGCAGGATTCGAACCTGCGACCGTAGCGGTCGCGCGGTCCCAGGCTGTAGCGCCTAGAACCGCTCGGCCTCTTCGGCCGGCCTATTTATGAAATTCCACATTTCCATACTACTTGAGTATGTCATGGGAAAGAAAATAAACACAGACGATTTCGAAGCCCAAATTGAATAATAATGTTACTAATTCATGCTGATTTAGCCACACTCGTATTACAGATACTTCATGTTTTAGTGAAATAGACTTTCGTCCTAAAGTTACCGCTGTTAGCTGTATTTCTTTTGTACTAGCATACTGCATATTTTAAGAGCGTTTTCCATTAATTTACTGAACAGAACAGTGAACATTAATCAATGTTCAGCAATATATTCTCTCACATTATCTAAAATAGTCTGACAATGCTCGAATAGTTTACCAATTCCATGCCTGTACTAACCTACTGGTCAAACCAAGTTTGACTTGCATTTTCGTCCAGAAACGAATTTTCTTGTCGGTTGTTCGATAAGCAGCGGAACGAGTAAACATTTGAGGGCATAAGATCTGAATAATAAGTGCATGAGGGATGGATTCCCAAACAACCTCCAGAATGGTTTTGGGTTTGAAACCAGTAGAGCGGGTTATCGTGTAGTAGCAACACGCAATGCAGTTTTGGCTGACGTTTTTCTTACATTACGTCCCAAAGGTGTCTCACTGTCTCAGTTGTTGGCAACAAATACCAGTCGCGCCTAGAACCGCTCGGCCACCGCGGAAAGAAACGATATGACAATATCTGTTCTGCAGTGGTCTGAATGTAAAAAGGAGGAAGAGATGAGTGAATTTCTGCCCACCGTAGACCTGAAAGAAATACACAAGTGAGAATTTCCACAATTATTATTTTTATATACCTTTTAACCTAGAGAAAATATACCAAATAACAGGAAAACTGGATTTTCACTATTTCATCTAGGAGTGAAAGCAGTAGTCATTTGGATACGCAGCCCCAGGAGACTTACTGAGATCTGAAAGAAAGAGATGAAATTGAATTTTCGGTGACTTGATACTCGCATATGAGAAAAATAACTGCCTTTAGTATTTCCTGCTTGTCTGAGACTACATCCCGTGTGACAAGGGTATTTCCTGCCAGGAATTATGCAAGTGAAATGTCTTGTCAGTTATGTTTTTTAATTTATCGCTAAAATTCGAATGTCTCGTCATTTTAAAATTGGTCTGTGAACTGATAACGTACTTACCAGAAAGTAACGCTAGCTCTGGAACTTTCATCGGCACCGGAAGTTGCATTATAAACGGAATGTATTTCAATGATGACGTTATAACTGGCATCAACTGTGACGTAATCGAATAATAGGGTTTATATTGATATATGGGATGGTTCACAATTCATGTTACATCTTTCTAGAGGTTATAGAGGGGAGTTAGTAGATCAAGTTTACATTGGAACCCATGTTCATAAACGGTTTGTTTCCATGTTACAGAGAAAACAAGATGTTTGATATAACGATCACCAAGTTCGGTGCACACAGTGTATCTGCGCAGTAAGTTCATATAAACTCTGTCCAAGATGCACTTCTGCCGTAGCCATGATCTGTGCAACCAAGATCATCCTCCGACTGGACAGGGGGTCTCGTGAACAAGACTCTTCACGTGGCGTCACAAGAAATAAGCCAAAGGCGTTAAATCCGGAGATCTTGGTGGTGAAGCACGTGTTCCACCTCGACCGGTTCACCTGTTCCCGTAGACTACGTTTAGATTGTTTCTGATGCGAACT
This sequence comes from Schistocerca nitens, assembly GCF_023898315.1. Taxonomy (NCBI): domain Eukaryota; kingdom Metazoa; phylum Arthropoda; class Insecta; order Orthoptera; family Acrididae; genus Schistocerca; species Schistocerca nitens. The sequence goes on along the minus strand of NC_064616.1, from coordinate 907,052,404 downwards.
TTAAAACGTACTGCGCCGCCATCATGTTGGAACCACAATTTCTTGCAGAATGTCCAATGGTACATCTACCAAAAACTCCGCCGGCACTTATTTGCAGGGATATCAAGTACCTGGCACCCATTAGGTGGGGAGGAAGGATGTACGGCCCAATCACACGACCACCGCAGATATCTGCCCAGGCAATGATGCTGAGGGCGTGCTGAAATCTTCGTGTATACGTCGCTTTGAGGTTTTCTTGATCCCAAATTTGGCTACTTCGAGCGTTCAAAACATTTTCTCTCTTGAAATGCGCTTCGTCGTTGAACAAGATTCGCCTTGGAAACTGAGAAATCTCCACACAACGGTGTAAAAACGCAGTACAGAATTGACACGTCGCACAAAATCCGCCGGGGAATAGCGTGTGCCTTCTGGGGGTGATACGGTTGGAGCTGCTGTTCATACAGAACACGCCAGACAGACGAGTGAGACACATGAAAGTCATGTGCACTGGCTCGAGTACTCATCGGTGGGTTCTCTTCAACATGATGAAGCACTTCCTCTTCCAATACAACAGTGTCCGCCTTCTTGGAGCACCGCAGTTTGCTCTATCATTTGAGAATTTCCCATTTTTCTGCAGCCGTTGTTCTACTCTGGCAAGCATGGGATGAGATGAAATCACACGATTTGGAAAGTACTTGCGGTACAGACGTTGAGGTTCTCTTTCGTTACGGCGAGCTTCACCGTAAATTAACAACGTATTGGTGTACTCTGCTAGCCGGCCGGTGTGGCCGAGAGGTTCTAGGCGCTACATTCTGGAACCGCGCGACCGCTTCGATCGCAGGTTCGAATCCTGCCTCGGGCATGGATGTGTGTGATGTCCTTAGGTTAGTTAGGTTTAAGCAGTTCTAATTTCTAGGGGACTGATGACCTGAGATGTTAAGTCCCATAGTGCTCAGAGCCATTTGAACCATTTTTTGTTTTTGTGTACTCTGCGAACGTGTACTGCAGTACTAGTCAACGTAATGTCAGCTGATGTATCACCAGGAAGTAAGAAAAACAAGGCAGATGGAAACAGAGGATATCACGTGACAGCGCGTCATCTTCTAACATAACAGGTGAACTGCGTAAGAAACATCTATCGCACGACTGAGTAGCTCTTGTTTTCCATATAACATGGAAACGAAACGTTTCTGGACATGGGTTCCTACGTAAATCTTGATCTACTAAGTCCCTTCTACAACGTTTAGAAGTTTGTAACATGAATTGTGAAACACATTCTAAACAACGCCCATCGCTATTAAATGGTGATATTGCAGGACCCTACTCAAATAACTGCCTTATCAGTGTAATTGCCGTTTTTCCACTTCGTCCATCTTTGAAAAAAATAATATTATAATTTGAGGATCTTCTGATATTCGGATTTTACTCTAAAACTTCGTTGCTTTCATTGGAATGGTGCAGTAAGGCTAATGTAACATGTTTACTATTTATTTCGCTGTTGGATTCTCTACAAGTTAACGTCGCTTCCCATTCACTCTCTCAGTCCTCCTTCTGATCTAATCCATCTTGTAATAACCACGCGGCTTCCTTATACGTTGGTAACAACAGGGGCTGGAAGTCTACTCACACTACGTTGTTCAGAAAAGCTCCCGCTCCCCCCCCCCCACCCCCCACCCCATCCACCCCACCTCCGATTCATTCAGAAGCACAGTTCTCCTGTGAAGATGGAAGATGTGGCGGACAAATCTTTGATAGCACCACAGCATAACCGGGAGTATCTACGAGGGTAATCCCAAAAGTAAGGTCTCCTATTTTTTATAAGTACATAGACCTGTTTATTTCTCCAATGGTTTACATCAGTTTACAGCTTGAACACTTAGCTATTTTTCGACATAATCACCATTTCTGTCGATGCATTTTTGTAGACGCTGTGGCAGTTTTTGTATGCCCATGTCATACCAGCCCGCCGCCATGCTGTTTAGAAAGCTATGAACTTCTTCTTTCACCTCGACGTCGGAGCTGAATAACTGGGACCACAATTAATTCTGACAGGTATTGTGAGACTCTGAAAAAACTCAAACGGGCAATTCAGAACCGGAGAAGAGCAAGGACGTACATATTCTCCATGACAACCCTCGCCCACACATCGCTCGGCAAACCTTTGCTCTCCTGCAACAGTTTCAGTGGAACATAATCACCCACGCACCTTATAGTCCTGACTTGGCGCTCAGTGACTATCACCTGTTCCCTAGGTTAAAAGAACATTTGGCCGGAAAGGGATTCAGCTCCGATGACGAGGTGACAGAAGAGATTCATTCTGAATAGCATGTCGGCGAGCTGCTATGACATGGGCATACAAAAACTGCCACAGCGTCTAAAAAAATGCATCGACAGAAATAGTGATTACGTCGAAAAATAGCTAAATGTTCAAGCTGTAAACTGATGTAAACCATTGGAGAAACAAACAGGTCTATGTACTTATAAAAAAATAGGAGACCTTGCTTTTGGGATTACCCTCGTAAGTCTTAGGTAACAAAGCCAGACGTTGGAGCAACAGATAAATCATTTGTGCTAACATTGTTGTTCCCATTGAATAGTACGTAAGCAGCTGTTTAAAGAAAGAAATAATATTTTTGAGTCTTTATTGTTTTTAACTACAGTTCCCATCAAGTAGCAATACACATTTAGAATCTTATAAAGCGATATGGTTTAACCTTGGTGAGATTTGTGAGGACTGTGGAACTCAACAGAAAAAAACACATTAACAGTACTAACGCAAAATGCAAGTTGAAACACGTGTGGACAAGAAAAACTCTTACGCTTTCTAAAAGGCGGAAGATGGCTCAAGTTGTATTTTGGAAGAAATAATTGTCATCAACAGATGCTAATAATAATGAGAAATCAGGAACGGTGGAGTATTTAACGAGAGATACCGCTTAGGGTTCATTTGTCAAAACTTTTAATTTGTCTTTCTGAGGTCAGTATCCATTGAGATATATTGCTCACAGACATAACGAAATGCTTCGGGTCGCTGAAATGATACGAAGAATGACGCAATACCCTCGATACTACGCTCCCAGCCTCATATGTTACTTACTTTAGGCCGAAATGTACGGTCTGTTACTCATTGACCAAACAGTGCTACAATGATGAGATTCACAACATCTAATTCTCTAAGGTTATCTAACATCCCAAGATGATTACCCCGTGACTTAATATGTTACGATACTTTTTTCATACAATTTAACGTGGAAGAACAAGCTATCATCCACAGTCCAGTAAGTGACCTGCGTTATCTATGGTATCCGTTAACAACCGCAATAAAAAGTTCTGAAGAACAACGTTGGGTTTCACACTTTACGTCTGAAGTTAAATCTATTGTTTAGCCTAGAAACTCCATCATATGAAAGTCATCACACAAAAAGGAACAACACTGAAGAAACATCCATCGGTTAGTGTTGCACTCAGCCAGTTACTTATCACAAACACTACTTTCGACTTGAATTAAGTAGCTGTTCAATTGTTGAACCAGCCACGAATATATACGGTTTGTTTTAGGTCGCTTAGGTTCTTCAGAGGGATAGGAATAGAAATTTAAGGAAATCATACGTTGCATTATTATACGTTTTCATTCGTTTTATGTCACGTGACAAATACCCGACTCATCGATTCCTCCTTTTTTACTATTGTTATTACTGTCACTATTTGCACAGCAATATTGTGCCACAATTTTTAACATTTCTTTTAACGTTATATTGCCGCAGGTATTCCTAGATCTTGAGGCTAAAACTATTCTTTTTGAGAACTTATCTTTTGCAGCCCCCCCCCCCCCCCCCCCTTATGACGCTGAACATGAAAAGTAATTACCCTTCATCGGTTCTTTCATTTCAGAAAGCTCTTTTCCTCCGAATATTGCAGTACAAAGTTACAATGGCAATCTGAGTTCCACGCATGTTATGCAACAGTCTTTATCAAGGACTACAGGACTATTCCGAGTCTTCAAGGCTAGACAGACGGTCTGAGTAGTTCATGAAATGTGTATTACTGTTACCACGTGAACCAGCTTTTGCAAATTACTAATACTACACTAAAAATTGAATAGGCATCTACAATGACAAAGAAACCAAATGGTTGCCTGCAAAACCAAAGAAACTTAACAACTCCAAAAAGATCAGAAGGAACAGTTGGCGATATCGACAGAAATTTTCTCTGTTGTTTGCATGATGGGTCACAGTTCATCAGACCGCAGTTGCGGCGTTGTTGTGTTGGAAATTTGAGTTGAAAATATTGATTCCGATCTCAACAGATGCGGAGGTAGCCTTAAGATAGAACAAAGAACCGATTTCATGGATTAGATAGTAACGTGTGGTGAAACCTGAGTAGTTCACAGCGCACTGAAGAAGGAGCTACAAACACGGGAATGGCATTCAAGAAAGTATACAGACGTAAATTGCACTACAAAGAATCATAGCAAACACTGTATGGTACAAAAAGGAGCATCTTCTTTTCTAAATTTGGCCTTGAGGGCATCCTCTCAATGGTGTCATTTACTTACAAGGGAACCTCCCCATCGCAACCCCTTCAAATTTAGTTATAAGTTGGCACAGTGGATAGGCCTTGAAAAACTGAACACAGATAAATCGAGAAAACAGGAAGAAGTTGTGTGGAACTGTGAAAAAGCAAGCAAAATATACAAACTGAGTAGTCCGTACCCAGGATAGGCAATATCAAGGGTAATGTAAGCTGAGGAACGCCATGGTCCCGTGGTTAGCGTGAGCAGCTGTGGAACGAGAGGTCCTCGGTTCAAGCCTTCCCTCGGGTGAAAATTTTAACATTTTATTTTCAGTTTATGTGACATACGCTTATGTTTTCATCACTTTTTTAGGAGTGATTATTACATCCACAAGAAAACCTAAATCGGGCAAGGTAGAAGAACCTTTTTACCCATTCGCCAAGTGTACAAGTTAGGTGAGTCGACAACGTACTCCTGTCATGTGACGCACATGCCGTCACCAGTGTCGTATAGAATATATCAGACGTGTTTTCCCGTGGAGGAATCGGTTGACCTATGATCTTGCGATCAAATGTTTTCGGTTCCCATTGGAGAGGCACGTCCTTTCGTCTACTAATCGCACGGTTTTTGCGGTGCGGTCGCAAAACACAGACACTAAACTTAGTGCAGTGAACAGAAACGTCAATGAACGAACGGACAGGTCATAACTTTGCGAAAATAAAATTTTCAGTCGAGGGAAGACTTAAACCAAGGACCTCTCGTTCCGCAGCTACTCACGCTAACCACGGGACCACGGCACTGCTGACCACTCTTACTCCTTGATGTTGCTTATCTTGCATATGGACTACTCAGTTTGTATATTTTACTAATTTTTTTCACGGTTCCACACAACTTCTTCCTGTTTTCTCGATTGATCTGTGTTCAGTTTTTCAAGGCCTATCCACTGTGCCAACTTATAACTAAATCTGAGGGGGATGCGATGGGAAGGTTCCCTTGTGAGTACACGCTGAAAGCAAGTCAATATGAAAGTACAATGCTCAAGAAATTTTTTTTTCTGCTTTGTATCTTTATTTTCACGCAAAATGTTATAGCATCACCGTATGCGAGGACAGTCCTTGCTAGTTATCATTATCAGGTACTACAGTATTAATACGGCCCGGAACTTAGTCTCTTACCCTCAGTTACTGCCTCTATTCTGAATAACTGTTCATCGAACTAGGGCTCGTTGTCTCCAGTCGGATATCCTTCCACTTTGCAGGTAATGTGATTAGAGATAGTTCAAGGATGACATCGATTGGCTCCTCCTCCTCTTTTCATTTGGGCTCGTAACAGAATGTGACTATCATGATGATGCAGCGACACTTGACATTATAATTAAACAAAACGAAATTAGACTTTTTACGAACACTAATTATGACGTAATGATATTTTTTCACATTGAGTCAAAATTCGCACTGCATTCCGCAACAGACTTTAAAATGAACTAAAGGACAATTCGCATTATTCTTACTGTTTTATTCCAAATTAGCCATCGACTTCAACATTATGACGCTGCATTCTCTGTTAGGCTCTAGGGTTTGTGATGGACATGACTTCCCAAAATTTATTATAAGTACGACTCACCTTCGATTAGAACAAGAAGTTGCTACTCAAAATTTACTCTTGGCTTCGAAGTTGTCGGCAACCCAATGGGACAATGTCGACTGAATTGCGCACATACAAGCATACGCACCGAGTGAACCAGTGAAGAACCGCCAAAAGAGAAAATTTTTGAAGCTCGCACAAGTAAAAAGAAGTACTCAGCAAAAACAGTACATGTCTCGCACTGTGGAGAATATTTCAACAGATACCATTAGCAGGGCAACCACGGATATGCAGTCTAAGGATTTAAATTATTCTGTGACGCATTAGTGCACACTAGCAGAAGCTGTCATACAAACCATCGTAGTGTGGCTCTGGAAACTGTCTCAGGCAGAAGCAGAGAAGATCCGACAAGAAACAGAGACATACAGCATGCAAACACTACAAAGCTGAATATATCGCATGAATAAATAATCACCCTACGTGTACTCATGAACAAAAAAGATATTGTAATTTTACAGGTGGACACAAGAAAAGCCATAGTAATAATGGACATTAAAATGAATCTAGAAACTTCACTTTTTCTGGGAAACCAGCAAAAGAACAATACAAACGCTACACAAAAAATTAACTCCTCTTCTTCATGCAGTATAAGTCGTAGAGAGACCTGCAGAACACTAATATTGGAGGAGTGAAACATCCCTGTAGCGTTATGGGACTTAACATCTGAGGTCATTAGTCCCCTATAACTTAGAACTACTTAAACCTAACTAACCTAAGGACATCACACACATCCATGCCCGAGGCAGGATTCGAACCTGCGATCATAGCGGTCGCTCGGTTCCAGACTGAAGCGCCTAGAACCGCTCGGCCACATCGCCCAGCCGATGCATCTGTCAGCCGACAATCAGGCAGAAAGTATAATCAAAGTCTACTAACAGTTTCTGTACTTTGCTTCTAATCCCCTTCATATTTTGGTGAAATAAGCGATCGCAGCCTTCTGTTATGTATTTCCCATGTACCTCATGAGACCTCATACCATTCTGTAATTTTAACTTATGCGTAGACACCCATATAAATAGTTTCGTTTGGTATTTTCTCATTGCCTGAGTCAATAGCATATGATGCTTCAGCATCGTCGTGAAAAATATCAAAATGGCTCTGAGCACTATGGGACTCAACTGCTGAGGTCATTAGTCCCCTAGAACTTAGAACTAGTTAAACCTAACTAACCTAAGGACATCACAAACATCCATGCCCGAGGCAGGATTCGAACCTGCGACCGTAGCGGTCTTGCGGTTCCAGACTGCAGCGCCTTTAACCGCACGGCCACTTCGGCCGGCTGTGAAAAATATCGTCTTACAACTGTATATCAATGTAATGTTCACAAAAAATGTTTGTATTTGAGGTATTACACTCATATTATTTCTGTTGTTTGCCTCCTTCTGTTCACCATTCACATGACTTCATTACAGCATCAGAATGCCGTAGCTATGAATCTTATCTGTCACGGCGGAGTAGTTCATCATTTCAGTGACCCGTAACTGACGTCAGAGCCAGCGGCATGTGCGCTTAGACGTGCTGTTCCGCATATGAGTAGCCTCCCAGAGCACTGATACCGATTTATCAGCATCTCGTACATTCTCAGCATCGTTCCCATACGTCCATTAATATTCATTAAATGGGCAAAAATATTTACAAATCGATCTTGGGCGAAACCACAGGGCATATGAATAATGCACTTCGTAACGTTTGCTCTACAGGTGAACATAATATTCTGTCTCAATTTTACGTTCAGGCTTAACTTTCTCAAAATGGGCATTCGATTGCGTGGATTATCAACCACAATCTCCATTTGGGGATTTTGGTTCTTACTGTGTGTAAGCGTGGAGCGGAGGAAGTTTTGTTTGTTGCACACGAGCATCTTTTCGTCTGTTTGAATGAATAAAAAATAGATCTTTCACTCATTTTTTATTATGAAAACTCACAGAATTGTGTGTTTTCTGTTTTTTGTCGTTTTCCCGCCCTTTTCAGTCTTCGTTTGCACACGACAATGTAATTTTACGGAACGACACAGGCGCCATTAATCACACAAAAGAATATTTTCGATACTCTTTTTTTCTTGCTCCCATTGACATGCCGCCAATTATACTGTGAACATTAGAGGCACAGCACACTATACACTTGCCACATAAAAATTTTTTTCTACTTCAAAACTCGCTTTCTCTGTCAGATCCCTGTTGCCGTAGCCTGGGAGTTTGTAGTTGTACAAAATGGGATGCATTTCCACATCCCGTACAAAGCTAATGTCCACAATCTGTTCGTTCATCTTCAGATTGAACCAAAACAGACTGCTAACAATGATCATCAGTTTACATTGCTGTTGTGACTTTTCTGACCTTTCGGATCGGTTGACTGTTAGGCCGTCCGCACACGGAGCGATTGGAAAGGACCGCAACAGGCAGGCAGTCGAAATCGGCGACTCGTTGCCGAATAATTGGCAACCCAGTTCCACACACTGCGCAACTCTGAAATGAGAGGCTGCAGTTACTGTGTGTAAGCGTGGAGCGGAGGAAGTTTTGTTTGTTGCACACGAGCATCTTTTCGTCTGTTTGAATGAATAAAAAATAGATCTTTCACTCATTTTTTATTATGAAAACTCACAGAATTGTGTGTTTTCTGTTTTTTGTCGTTTTCCCGCCCTTTTCAGTCTTCGTTTGCACACGACAATGTAATTTTACGGAACGACACGGGCGGCATTAATCACACAAAAGAATATTTTCGATACTTTTTTTCTTGCTCCCATTGACATGCCGCCAATTATACTGTGAACATTAGAGGCACAGCACACTATACACTTGCCACATAAAAATTTTTTTCTACTTCAAAACACGCTTTCTCTGTCAGATCCCTGTTGCCGTAGCCTGGGAGTTTGTAGTTGTACAAAATGGGATGCATTTCCACATCCCGTACAAAGCTAATGTCCACAATCTGTTCGTTCATCTTCAGATTGAACCAAAACAGACCTGTGTTCGATGTCATGACCAAACTCAGCTCGCTTGAAAAAAAAAAAAAAAAAAAAAAACAGATATTGTCTACGAACGGGCATTGATTCAAATCAGTGAGGAAAGTTGAAAATTTTTGCCGGGTCGGGATTCGAAACCGGGTCTGCTGCTTAATAAGAAGATGCTCTCCCCTATGCCATCCTGATACAATGGTCATTGCAACTGCACGGACTACCCTAGTCCACCTCCCGTTAGATCCAAATTTTCAACTTATGCACACGCTACTATTATAATGCCCCTTAGATCGTTGGCCTTCACACACACACACACACACACACACACACACACATATATATATATATATATATATATATATATATATATATATATATATATATATATATATATCGTTGGCATTCACACACACAATATATATGTGTGTGTGTGTGTGTGTGTGTGTGAAAATTGACTATTCGTCCTGGTGCACCCTGTATAGCAACCAAGCGCTATTTTCAGCTCAATGATTATAAATTTCTCAGCAGAAGCCCTGTTGAACGAAGGGATAAATTCATCAGGATTCGTCCCTGTATGCATCAACTCAATCGCAATTTCTTCGAATGTGTAAGGGGGTACTCCTCTTTGAGAATAATTTCAAAACATCAATTTTTTAAAAGTTCGCCAGAAATTTCATTATTGAGTTACAAGGCGATTTGTATCGAACTATTCACAGCTGGAAAGAAATAGTCGACAACGTGACAGCATGTAATTTCAAGGTTGGCCTAACAGATATTATGGAAATTACAGTATGAATGTGCTGGAACTTGAGATCAGATCAACCTGTTATAACTTCTGCACAATAGCGGACGAAAAGCGTGTCGAGCGAGCAGAGCAGCGGGTAACAGAAGCTGCCACAAAGGCCTGCAGGACCACCATGACTATGAAAAAGATGTGGAGGACGTCCTTTTGGATCTGCAAAGGACCCCTGTACGGCCCAAGAATTGCTAACTAGAAGTATGCTTTACTTAACTACAAAATATTTAACCAAAAACTTTAAACGCGTTTCTCTGGAAACAGTATTTTCTAAATTGGTGGGAAACATAGCTTGAGAACGGTAAATACGATTTTGATTTTAATTTGATGCCGGAATTCTAAATGGAACTCTCTATCAGCCTACGTAGCCGTTTTGCGACTTCTTCAGAAGTCCATTGTTGGTGCACGCTTTCATTTCGATTTTTTGGGTGTAGAAACTGACATTTGTTTAAACATGTCATCATTTTATTAGAACAATATTTTTCAATTATTCTATGCATGCTGGTAGGATATACATTGAAAATGACTTATACAGAATCAGTTTGTTACATCTCCAATAGGAGGGCTTCTGGAATTCCCTACGATGATCAATGTACCGGTCGGGTCCTTCCAGCTGGTGCAGCAGTTACAGAGAGGGTCAGATGTCGACACAGAAATGATTCCTTAAAGACAAAAGTGTGAGGAATAAAACATTATCATCAGATTTAGCATTAATGTTGATTTACTTGAAAAAGAAATCACGAATACCACCTATTTTTGATGCGTTCAAAGAGCGCTACGCCCTTAAGCATCGACGAGGAAGTTGTTCGACACTGTGGAATCACTTTCTCAAACAGTTGATTCGTGGAAAGCCAATGATACCTGCGTTGAAACAGTGGGAAATGCGATCTTCCCTAATTGGTTATTGCTATCAGATGCCGTACTACCAAGGAAACAGGACTGATTGCAATGAAGGTTCAGTTGTGGGGCTTGGCGCCTCAGTTGTACTGAAGACGTTTTCCTTGCTGAAAAATCCAGAACTTCATCAAATCTACTTCGAAAACCTCTTTAAGAGTTCTCTCTTGATTAAAATGTGATGGGTGCAAGAGCATAGGAACCTCCCGTATAAATTGAATCAATAGTTGCCCCATTCAAACTTAGAATAATATGAATAAGAAAGAAAGAGGATTCTATGACAAGAGATCAGTTTGGATTCCGGAGAAATGTAGGATCGCGCGACGCAGTACTGACCCTACGACTTCTCTTAGAGGATAGGTTAAGGAAAGGCAATCCTAGGATTATAGCATTTGTAGACGTGGAGAGAGCTTTTGACAAAGTTGATTGGAATACTCTTTTCGAAATTCTGAAGGTAGCAGTAGTAAAATACAGATAGCGAAAGACATTTACAGCTTGCACAGAAACTAGACGGCAGTTATAAGAGTCGAGGGGCGTAAAAAGGTTCAAATGGTTCAAATGGCTCTAAGCACTATGGGACTTAACATCTGAGGTCATCAGTCCCCTAGACTTAGAACTACTTAAACCTAACTAACCTAAGGACATCACACACATCCATGCCCGAGGCAGGATTCGCCCCTGCGACCGTAGCAGCAGTGCGGTTCCAAACTGAAGCGTCTAGAACCACTCGACCACAGCGGCCGGCGCGTAAAAAGGAAGCAGAGGTTGAGAAGAGAATCAGACACGTTTGTAGTCTATCCCCGTTGTTATTCAATCTGTACATCGAACAAGCAGTAAAGGAAATCAAAGAAAATTTGGAGTCGGAATTAAAGTTCAGGGAGAAGAAACGAAGACTTTGAGGTTTGTCGATTACATTGTAATTCTGTCAGGGACAGCAAAGTACTTGGAAGATCAGTTGAGCGGAATGGTCAGTGACTTGAAAGGAGAATATAAAATAAATATCAACGAAAGCTAAACAAGAATAATAGAATCTAATAGAATTAAATCATGTGATGCTGGAGAATCAGATTAGGGAACGAAAGACCTAAAGTAGTAGATAAGCTATGTTATTTTGGAAGCAAAATAACTGACGATGGCCGAAGTACAGGACATAAAATGTGGATTGGTAATGGCAAGAATAGCGTTTCTGAAGAAGAGAAATTTGCTAACATCGAATATAGATTTAAGTATTAGGAAGTCTTTTCTGGAATTATTTATCTGGAGTGCAGCCGTGTTTGGAAGTGAAACGTGGACGATACACAGTTTGCACAATAAGGGAATATAGGCTTCTGGAATGTGATGCTACAGAGAAGTGCTGAAGATTAGATGGGTATACCACGTAAAAATCGTAGAGAGAGACTAAGAAATGAATACAGTAACCAGATTTAGAAGGCTGTAGGTTGCAGTAGTTATTCAGAGACGCAGAGGCTTGCACAGGATAGAGCAGCTTGGAGAGCTGCATCAAACCAGTCTTCGGACTGAAGACCAGAACAACAACTGCATGACAAGATTTTATAATGAATGATTCCAGGCAAACTGCAAATAGTTTAATTGGTAGTGCTTCTCCCTTACTAAAAGCTTTTTTCGCCTATAGTGCCATTCCCAAGTAAAAATTCTATGTAAACAGACATTTCTGACTTTTAACAGTCTATCATCAAGTTGGCAGTCGACAGTTTACTCATTCATGCAATGTGGCGTCTGTTAAAACTAGACGTAAGTATATATGTAAACTGACCTTTATGTACAACTTTTATAAACGTAAGTAGACTCTCCAGCTGTAATATCTACAGGTTTATTTAGAGAATGGCACTATAGCCGAAAACAGCTTGTAGTAAGAAAGAAACACTACTAGTTAAACTGTTTTCAGCTTTCCTGGACTCAATCATTATAAAATGTTATATTATGACGTATTCTACTGCGGTTCCACCCGAAAAAAATAACAAAAAAACATGACAAGAGATTGGATGGCCAAAACGAGATATTAGCAGTAACGTGAAAGTAACGGTTCAGTGAAAATTCTTTCTAATCATGGTAAACTGCAGTAACTCTTATCAAGTGATGGAAAAAGAAAAAGAAGACAATCTTGAATCTCCACAGACTAGATTGATTGCAGAATATAGCAAGCCCATAGGAGACGTGGATAAGCATGTCTGTAATCTGCAGAGGTATAAAATCAGACTTTTGGGAAAGACATTGTACTTTACACGTCTGACAAATGCAACAGATACGACATTGGACAATTCACATAGCATTTATTGTCTTGGAAATGAAAATATTCCTTATGCTTCGATTACGAAGATCGTTTGCAAGGGCTTATCCTGCAGTTTATCTTTTCTTTCCGACTTGAAGCCGGTAGGACGTTCATATTTAAAAACATCAAAATTACATGTTTCTCTAGAAATCAGATGTTCAAAATCTAGATATAAGCTTGAGAGTACAGTTACGAGAGAAAGAAACCTGTTCGAAAAATGCAAGAAAGCTATGCTATATGTGCGGTGCTCGAATACATACTGACGATTTTTCTGTTTTATAGTTAAAGCATAAAATGTTGTAGTATTAAATAGTATTCGCCATTGAGGATCTATTGAAGTATACTTTCTTTCTAAAATTATTTTAACCTTCTACTTGTATTATTTTTAGGCAGACTTAGACTGTGTTCAAATTGTATCGCTTTCATTATTATTTGCTGCTGTCGTTATGGGAGATACTGTGACACATGACGTGTAAGTATGAGATAACGCGGCAGCATGATTGGCTATCTCTCTCAGTTTTGGTTGGTTGGTTGGTTGGTTTGGGAGGGGGGACCAAACAGTGAGGTCATCGGTCCCATCGGATTAGGGAAGGTTGGGGAAGTAAATCGGCCGTGCCCTTTCAAAGGAACCATCGAGGCATTTGCCTGAAGCGATTTAGGGAAATCACGGAAAACCTAAATCAGGATAGCCAGACGCGGGTTTGAACCGACGTCGTCCCGAATGCGAGACCAGTGTGCTAACCACTGCGCCCCCTCCCTTTGTTGTCAGTTTTGTCGGTACCTTATTGTGACCTACCAGACAGCATCGGTAGGATGCTGGAGCTCAGCTCATTTTGGCGTAAGCGTTTTTGTACTCTCCCACCACGTCGAACTCCGGCGCAATGCAAACTGATTATCAGATCTTAAAAACTCTCAACAAAACATACACCACTCAATAATTATGGTATATACTGTTTGCAGCCTGTAAGAGAAGTCGCACTGGTGAAAAGGGATGAACTCAGGTGTGAAATCCCGCTTATGTGGGTTGGTATGGTTACTTAATCGGACCTGGTCCTAATCAACGCACAGCCATAACATCAATGATGGTGAGATATGCACATGGGATTTAAAAAGGTAGCAATAAGACACCACCGTAAAGAGGATTGCAATACTAGCATTGAAACTTAAGGTGGGAAATCACAATTTTACTACTGAATTTATTGCAAATGATAAAGGAACTATCCACTAACAGAATAAGAGTCAGATGCAAATTTAGCTAGCTAGTTTATTGCCATAAAACAGACTTGTGGAATCTTCATTAAACACAAAATATGAAAAATTTTTTAAAAAGTTGCTTTACAGTTCTGAACATTCATTAGAAGCTACTGCTTGGCAAAGTTACAGGAGGATGAAATTAGGCACTCGTGTGTTCTAACATGGTACCGAATGGTCGTTTCACTGTTTAATTGCCTACAGTGGCCTATCGTTTGTTAGATGAAGTGATAAATGAACATCTGTTACGGTCGCAGGTTCGAATCCTGCCTCGGGCATGGATGTGTGTGATGCCCTAAGGTTAGTTAGGTTTAAGTAGTTCTAAGTCTAGGGGACTGATGACCTCACATGTTAAGTCCCATAGTGCTTACAGCCATTTTGAACATCTGTTGAGCCGGCCGGAGTGGCCATGCGGTTCTAGGCGCTACAGTCTGGAACCGAGCGACCGCTACGGTCGCAGGTTCGAATCCCGCCTCGGGCATGGATGTGTGTGATGTCCTTAGGTTAGTTAGGTTTAATTAGTTCTAAGTTCAAGGCGACTGATGACCTCAGAAGTTAAGTCGCGTAGTGCTCAGAGCCATTTTTGAACATCTGTTGAACGAATATCCAGCGTTCATTTGACGTCGCAGAACCGTTGACCAATCTGTGTCTTCTGTTAAACAGCTAGCCTCGCTACAAAGTCCACGAGAAAGCAGAAAGGTTGGGCGAGAGGCTAGTTTCTCACCTCTAGATTGTTTCGTGGCCCCGATTCACAAACGCACGGCCAGGCCCGGCCGCAATCACTGGCTAGCTCTCCGGGTCGCAGATCCCAGAGGAAAACAAGCCAGCCTGAGCCGTACCGTTAGCTCGTCCTCAGCGTCCACGAAACTCATGGCTTATTTCCAGATTCAGAAGGATAAGTTACTAGCACCAAACTTATTTGGAGTGTTAACTGAAAAATGAAAATTGGTTTGATCAACCCCTCTAATGCAAACAGATCTTTCTAATAGTTAATCTCATACCCTTACCCATGCAACCTACTGCTTTCTGATCTCATTATGCAAATGAATATTTTTCAAGAACGAATAATTATGAAAAGAGACAGGCCAAATTCCTTTCTTCTTTTAACGTGGTTCACACACATGAATTCGTCGTCACATTGATGAAGGCCACTTGCATCGGCTCACATGACATTTACTTTGCTTGCACAAAAGACTCTAGGGACCATAAACAACGTACGCCCTGTAACATCAGGATATGTATTTGTGCGTGAATAATGCCTCAACGTGACAGACATTCAGTTAGATACACTCCACAGGAGGAATGCCGTGAGTCCGAATAAGGCATGATTGAAAGTGTCCACAAGTTCGAATTTCCTGGACTAGCATTTGGGAGGGGGGGGGGGGGGGAAGTTTAGACCTCCACCTGGCTATCCAGATTAAGGTTTCCCAAAATCGCGTACGTCATATTTCGGAAGGATTTCAGTATCAGGTTATCTATTTCTCCTCTCCTCTCCCTCAGTGAACATTTTTGCATTTCCTACACCTCTCGAAAACATGGCACTATGCTATCGGTCAATTCCTTATTACCAATCCTAATGTGCAGTACGTTACAACTAACATTCTTCACATTCTCTCTCATCGAATGCTTAGTCAGCTTTCCCTAGCTGCCCATGACATTCACCTAGACATCTGCCCAATCTTCCAGATTAAACAGAATTCTCATTGTCCTCTCTATGCCAGATCTCCAGTTCTCGCAACTTCTCCCCTTCCTTTACCAACAGCTTTGCCTTCCTCTTCCTTTACAAACCATTCACTTACAAAAACCCATATCATCCTAAAATCAACAAATCCTACTTCTCATGCGGTCCTAATCCTGATGCAGATAGTTCTCCAGCGTTGTCCTTAATATCAAATATTGATGGAAGACGTGAGTTTTTGCTACGTAGTCATCAAGAAAATCAGGCTATTATTTTTATAAAAAATCTTAGAGGGAGACTTTTTTATTTTTTAACTTACAAACCATACGTAATTTCACACTTCTTTTATGTTTCTATTTAGAACCTCTATAACCGAAGAGTGGATATACGTGTTACCCTAGATAACTCGACAGAACTCAAAATGCTACTTCATATGAACGTGATAAAATAGATTGCTATAGACAGTTGTAGTCCCCCTAACATGCACAAGCGATCTATCACATAGTACTTAATGCCCCAATGATTCACTTCCAAACCGGTGACCCTTTAAGGATTTAGCAACTTACTTGCTCTGCAGCACAAAACTATTATCGATAAGCAGACCGCTTTAGTAATAATGATGCTATAGTATCGATCATGCTTGCAAGATTTCTAAGAGTCGCTGAGAAAACAAAACGTACCTCCTAGTGCGCGGGCGAGTCCATTCATGTGGACTTCGTGCACGCCTGTTCACAGTTAAATGCACCCGCGTGATATTGCGCCGCAGGCTGGAGTCATTTAAGCAGGCCTTTTAACTCATCAGCACTTATCCTTCGTAGCACTGCTGACAATGTGTGTCTGAAATCATCGCTGAGAAGCACTCAAGTGTCGATTGTTTGGTCTGGTTTGTCGTGAGATTTCTCGCTTATCATCGTTCTTTAGTATATTTCGGACTGAGCTCTGTCTGTGGTTTGATTCGATTGGACTGGAATATGGAGGGAGCAGTTTTATCTCAGGCAACAACGTCACAGGTATCCATGATGACGCCACAGAGATCAGTATCTTACATTTGTTTCTCACTTGTGGTGACACAATTATCGATAAATAAAGACAATCACTGAAATAATGTAATGTACAATATCTTTTTTATTATTGTGTCTGTCTTCCCTTCCTTTAACTTACTTCCATGTGGATGATTTTCTGTATTGTTTCATGCTCTATGTACACTCCTGGAAATTGAAATAAGAACACCGTGAATTCATTGTCCCAGGAAGGGGAAACTTTATTGACACATTCCTGCGGTCAGATACATCACATGATCACACTGACAGAACCACAGGCACATAGACACAGGCAACAGAGCATGCACAATGTCGGCACTAGTACAGTGTATATCCACCTTTCGCAGCAATGCAGGCTGCTATTCTCCCATGGAGACGATCGTAGAGATCCTGGATGCAGTCCTGTGGAACGGCTTGCCATGCCATTTCCACCTGGCGCCTCAGTTGGACCAGCGTTCGTGCTGGACGTGCAGACCGCGTGAGACGACGCTTCATCCAGTCCCAAACATGCTCAATGGGGGACAGATCCGGAGATCTTGCTGGCCAGGGTAGTTGACTTACACCTTCTAGAGCACGTTGGGTGGCACGGGATACATGCGGACGTGCATTGTCCTGTTGGAACAGCAAGTTCCCTTGCCGGTCTAGGAATGGTAGAACGATGGGTTCGATGACGGTTTGGATGTACCGTGCACTATTCAGTGTCCCCTCGACGATCACCAGTGGTGTACGGCCAGTGTAGGAGATCGCTCCCCACACCATGATGCCGGGTGTTGGCCCTGTGTGCCTCGGTCGTATGCAGTCCTGATTGTGGCGCTCACCTGCACGGCGCCAAACACGCATACGACCATCATTGGCACCAAGGCAGAAGCGACTCTCATCGCTGAAGACGACACGTCTCCATTCGTCCCTCCATTCACGCCTGTCGCGACACCACTGGAGGCGGGCTGCACGATGTTGGGGCGTGAGCGGAAGACGGCCTAACGGTGTGCGGGACCGTAGCCCAGCTTCATGGAGACGGTTGCGAATGGTCCTCGCCGATACCCCAGGAGCAACAGTGTCCCTAATTTGCTGGGAAGTGGCGGTGCGGTCCCCTACGGCACTGCGTAGGATCCTACGGTCTTGGCGTGCATCCGTGCGTCGCTGCGGTCCGGTCCCAGGTCGACGGGCACGTGCACCTTCCGCCGACCACTGGCGACAACATCGATGTACTGTGGAGACCTCACGCCCCACGTGTTGAGCAATTCGGCGGTACGTCCACCCGGCCTCCCGCATGCCCACTATACGCCCTCGCTCAAAGTCCGTCAACTGCACATACGGTTCACGTCCACGCTGTCGCGGCATGCTACCAGTGTTAAAGACTGCGATGGAGCTCCGTATGCCACGGCAAACTGGCTGACACTGACGGCGGCGGTGCACAAATGCTGCGCAGCTAGCGCCATTCGACGGCCAACACCGCGGGTCCTGGTGTGTCCGCTGTGCCGTGCGTGTGATCATTGCTTGTACAGCCCTCTCGCAGTGTCCGGAGAAAGTATGGTGGGTCTGACACACCGGTGTCAATGTGTTCTTTTTTCCATTTCCAGGAGTGTATTTGCAAGTGAGCAATAATAAACTGCAATGTTTCACTGTTAGCACTTTTAGCACGAGGATGAATTGTTCATCTCCCTGGCCAATACAATCACCTGATATCAATATTATTGAACTTTTTTGGGCTACTTTGGAGAGAAGGGTGCGTGATCGCTCTCCAAATCTATCATCGATACCTGATCTTGCCACAATTTTGCAGGAAGAATGATATAAAATTCCCTTGAAAACCATACAGGGCCTGCATTTATCCATTTCGAGATGATTGGATGCTGTTTTGAACTCCAGTGGGATTCATATGCTGTATTAGGCATTTTAAAGTGTTATGATTTTGGTGTTTCCATTTTCTGCCCACACCCTGTATGTGCCGCAACAGCCAGACTTGTGATTCAGAATGCTGGAACTTTCGTTACTGTGTATGGGGTATGTGATAAGTTTTCAGTTTGCACTAACCACTGGTGCTTTGGACACTCAGATTCGTTCATTATTGTCTGACATTATTCACAACACAACCACTGGGTGAAGAAAATGAACAGCTGAAAAACCAAGTGCTTCGCTGTCTTCGCTACTCAAGAGAATATGCATTCAATAAGTGTCATATAGTGAGGTTACTGGCGACACATCCCGATTAGAATTTTAGCATGACCTTCGAACATTGCTTACAAAAGCTGAAATTTCGCATGTGGTTTAATCAACTGCCATTCGCAGTTCAAAGTGCCGTGAGTTCCATAATAGCACAGATTTGTCTTCGTAGTTAAACGTTGCTGCTGTCAATGTCCGCAGTATTTTTCAACATAGCTGTTTATGTGTGGCCAGTGAGTTCAACACTAAACTGGAGAGACTACTCAAATGCCTCTTTGAGTAGAAACCCGTGACAGGCTTTGGTGGAGCTTCCATATTGTAAAGGGGCATTCATAGTTTTTCTGCTTTCGACTTTAGAGTGGCTCTGATGGATTATTTCATTTAAAAAAATTGCTAAAAAGTGTATTGTATATGGATGCAGGAGTCGATAGATGACAGGAACTGACATTCAATTCAAATGTTCAAATGTGTGTGAATTCCTAAGGGACCAAACAAGCTGAGGTCATCGGTCCCTAGACTTACACACTACTTGAACTATCTTACGCTAAGGACAACACACACACACACCCATGCCCGAGCGAGGACTCGAACCTCCGGCGGGAGGAGCCGCGCAATTCGTGACATTGCGCCTCTAACCGCGCGGCGGCATTTAGTTCCCCATATACGTTACGTAAGATTTAATATAATGTAAAGAAAATGATTTTCGAGAAACACGGATATTCCTACAAAGATACGTCAAATATTTCCAGATTCCCTCACTCTCGCCCAGAACTTCCAAAGAAATGGATGCATGTTATACGAAGAGAATTCGTCGAAATATAGCGTCATTTACAGCCAAGGGCGTCTATACGATTATTTGAAAGGGGGGGAGGCGGGGGGGTGCTAGACGTTGGGGTATGGAGCATTTTTAATGGCTTGGAGACAACTGGCGACTTGTGATATAAAACGTTCCCGTTCCAACCCTGTTAAAAACCGAGTTTGAATAATTTTCTTCAAAGAAAAACACCTGACTGCACTATATATTTTTCATTTCTCTCAGAGCTAAGGGGGGCGGAGAGCACGGCCTCCCCCCCCCCCCCCCCCCCCCTTGCTCATGCGTATGGACGCCCTTTTATACAGCAATGATTTTTTCAAAAGATATCTATACGTCTCAATCATGAGCTGATATACACCTGCTGAAAGATGACACTGTACTAAGTGTATTCACTTTTCTACAACATTGCAACAGAAAATCAATCACAGAAGCAAAATTGTGTACAAAAAATGGAATAGGATGTAACTGCCACAAACTAAAATTTTCAATATTCAAATAAATGTGTCTTAAATATTGGACGATTATATTAATTTTATGAAAAAAATATGTTGTTGTGGTCTTCAGTCCTGAGACTGGTTTGATGCAGCTCTCCATGCTGCTCTATCCTGTGCAAGCTTCTTCATCTCCCAGTATCTACTGCAACCTACATCCTTCTTAATCTGCTTAGTGTATTCATCTCTTGGTCTCCCCCTACGATTTTTACCCTCCACGTTGCCCTCCAATACTAAATTGGTGATCCCTTGATGCCTCAGAACATGTCCTACCAACCGATCCCTTCTTCTGGTCAAGTTGTGCCACAAACTCCTCTTCTCCCCAATCCTATTCAGTACCTCCTCATTAGTTATGTGATCTACCCATCTAATCTTCAGCATTATTCTGTAGAAAAAAATATGTCTATATCAAAATACCTCTACAAAACATGAAAATCGTTTTTTTTATGAATATGTATAAAGGGAACAAAACTTATATGGAAAAAGAAGTAAACGCCGTCCTTTCGTTTTCTGGAAAACTCTGTAAGTGCCTTAAGTTTGTGAAAAGAGTGTAAGTCAAGGGTTTATGTTAAAAAAAGATGGTAAGTCCATTGCAGTTTTGAGAACGTTTAATAACTTTTCATACAATTTTACTCTTTCAATGCTAGTCTAATATAAAAAAAAGGTATAAAATAAAATTTTGGATGGTTTTTTTTGAAGCAAAGTTGTTTGTCTTCAGTTTATTCCGCTTCTTCTTTCATCGGTAAGTATAAGCCACCTGAAAACCAAAAACTGAATCAGATGTCTAAATTTATTTTGGGTGTCTCAGCTAAATACATAATACACTACTGACCATTAAAATTGCTACACCAAGAAGAAATGCAGATGATAAACGGGTATTCATTGGACAAATATATTATACTAGAACTGACATGTGATTACATTTTCGCGCAATTTGGGTGCATAGATCCTGAGAAATCAGTACCCAGAACAACCACCTCTGGCCGTAAAAACGGACTTGATACGCCAGAGCTTGGATGGCGTGTACAGGCACAGCAGCCCATGCAGCTTCAACACGATACCACAGTTCATCAAGAGTAGTGACTGGCGTATTGTCACGAGCCAGTTTCTCGGCCACCTTTGACTAGACGTTTTCAATTGGTGAGACATCTAGAGAATGTGCTGGCCAGGGCAGCAGTCGAATATTTTCAGTGTAGAAAAAGGCCCGTACAGGACCTGCAACATGCGGTCGTGCATTATCCTGCTGAAATGTAGGGTTTCGCAGTGATCGAATGAAGGATAGAGCCACGGGTCGTAACACATCTGAAATGTAAAATGTAACGTTCACTGTTCAAAGTGCCGTCAATGCGAACAAGAGGTGACCGAGACGTGTAACCAATGGCACCCCATACCATCACGCCGGGCGATACGCCACTATGGCGATGACGAATACACGCTTCCAATGTGCGTTCACGGCGATGCCGCCAAACACGGATGCGACCATCATGATGCTGTAAACAGAACCTGGATTCATCCGAAAAAATGACGTTTTGCCATTCGTGCCCCCAGGTTCGTCGTTGAGTACACCATCGCAGACGCTCCTGTCTGTGATGCAGCGTCAAGGGTATCCGCAGCCATGGTCTCTGAGCTGATAGTCCATGCTGCTGCAAACGTCGTCGAACTGTTCTTGCAGATGGTTGTTGTCTTGCAAACGTCCCCATGTGTTCTCAGGGATCGAGACGTTGCTGCACGATCCATTTCAGCCATGTGGATAAGATGCCTGTCATCTCGAGTGCTAGTGATACGAGGCCGTTGGGATCCAGCACGGCGTTCTGTATTATCCTCCTGAACCCACCGATTCCATATTCTGGTAACAGTCATTGGATGTCGACCAACGCGAGCAGCAATGTCGCGATACGATAAACCGCAATCGCGATAGGCTACAATCCGACCTTTATCAAAGTCGGAAACGTGATGGTACGCATTTCGCCTCCTTACACGAGGCATAACAACGACGTTTCAGCAGGTAACGCCGGTCAATTTCTGTTTGTGTATGAGAAATTGGTTGGAAACTTTCCTCATGTCAGCACGTTGTAGATGTCGCCACTGGCGCCAACTTTGTGTGAATGCTCTGAAAAGCTAATCATTTGCATATCACAGCATCTTCATCCTGTCGCTTAAATTTCACGTCTGTAGCACGTAATCTTCGTGATGTAGCAATTTTTATGGCCATAGTGTACTCTGACTTTTTATCCACTTTCGAAATTCGTTCTGATGCAGTTGATCGTTTTTGACTAAATCAGTTTTATTTTAAAAACACATATATATATATATATATATATATATATATATATATATATATATATATGAGAAATCAAATTCAAAGTTATCTGCATTTAGTAATCGAAATAAACTTACAGTACTGTACTTCTTTCCTCCAAGCAGTCCTATTCCTCATCTGCTTCCTACTCTTCCATGTTGCAGGCCTCTTCATCTTTGTTCTCCAACAGGGCTCTGTAGAAGTCGTTGTCTTCTTCTTTCTCTCTATAATCTATCATTCCGAAAAGGTCATTCTTCTTTTCTTGTGATATCTTGATTTAAAGTGTATTTTTGAGAAGTCATAAACATACGGTACATTGTCAAGATTATCGTCTTTCTTTAAAACATCTATTTTTTTCCAAGCTACCACAACATCACCTTCATGACCCAAAACTGATGCCACTTTCACTGTGCTAGGATTCTTGTGGGAACTGTGAAAGTGGGAAATTTTACTTATAGCCAAATCTTTTGTATTTAGGTAGTCATTAGCAAGGCCTTTACAATCTATGAAGTCATCAGTATTCATAGATACTACAGTAAAAGTTGTTGTCCATTTTGCACTTGCAACTAACGCTTCACGATCTTTAGGTGTTATCACTTTCGCAGCTTTGCGTTTTTTCTCAATCACCCCAAAATCACGGTCACAACTCATGTAGCTGTGTCCACTTACAAGATATTTCACATCAATTGAACGATAAATTCTTTTGTGGACAAAATAAATAATAGACATTTACATCATCTGGTTTTTGTTTTGTGCTCCTCAATTATCGCACCGTAACACAAGCCTTTTACGAGGAAAGTGGCCTCCAGTAGAAGCAACTTTGAACAAACAAGAAGCTATTTCGTTAGCACCACGGACTCCAATCCCTTCATGCCACATACACATTTATGCAGAGCCATTGTCTCCAACATGTATTCCTAGATTGTAGCAAGATAGCTGTCTACACTAAAACATAGTGCTATATGTAAGCAATGGAACAAACATAATTTGTTGTAGGTCCATGCATAAGGTTGTATAAGTAGCCGTTGGAAGCTGTGAAGAAGTAATATCTTGTTTCATACACTTATGAGCCTTTTCCCATTTTCGGTGATGGAACTCTTGCTGGGCTTTTACTTCCTGTTTTGCCATTTCGCTGGTCATAGATTGCAACTTTGCCTTCAGAAGGTCACACTTTTTACAGGTATCAACTGCAAGAGCTTTAAATTTTAGGTTCAGAAAATCTTGTTTTAACACTTTTGCGTAAAAACTGTATGTAACATCACTTGCAGGAGTTCGGTTTTTAAAAGCCACATACATTCGGTGTTTATTTAGATCAGGTGACAAAAACTCATTACCTGATTTTTATTGGCTGTAGTGACTTTCATATCTGGGGAATGAGTTTATATAATATCTTACAAGATTTCGATCATATTCTGTAAATTTAACTCGTGTGAATTTGATGCAGGTGTTTTCCCTCTTTTGTCCTCAAAAACCAAGCAACCTGATTTCTTTTATGTGTGTAAAACAATCAATTTCCTTTCAGATATAGAAAAAATTCCTTTGAAGGTTTTTTTCACACTTGTACATTTTTCCTTGTACCATCGGGAATGTTATAAGCAAAAGTACAAGTACGCCTACTCTCTGCTGCACTTTCGTACGTCCCATGACGTCTGCGACCAATAGGTAACATTTGAATATGATTGAACAAATATGTTCCTTGGCTTTATTCATCAACTTTATAAAACTTCAAAAACAGTAGCTGTTTTTGTTCACTGCTTATGTTTTTACACTTGTACTTACAGGATCAGCGTGCCTGTTCTGCTGGTGGCTGTTTTGTAGGTGTCTGATTCCCATGACTGTTAATGTATGGCTGGCCCTTTTCTCTTGCTTCACGTCTCTTACGAACAATCACCTTCTTCCTAACAGGCTTTTCCATTTTCTGGTTGGTACACTAAACACACAACCGAAGAACACTCTAAAACACACACGTGAAACGACCGAAATCACAGCCGTATCAATGTACTGTCACCAACTAAAGCAAATGTGTAGCTAGGCACACAACATCATGGCGGTGGTACTTCATCCCTTCCCACCTCAGCCCCGCTGGCGCTTGCGCAGTGCTGCTATCTTCTAACTGCTCTTGAAACTAGTAGCAATTCTTCTGGCACTTGCAACCTTTCTAGTTTCATTACGCTTGGCTTATACAACCGTTTTCACTATAAAAGTAATTTTTAAATTTTTGGCACTTAGATCGTTTCCATTTTTTGTTCTCAATTGTTGCCGCGCGGAGTTGCCGCGTGGTTTGAGGTGTCATGTCACGGACTGCTCGGCTCCTCCCGCCAGAGGCATGGGTGTGTGTGTTGTTCTTAGCATAAGTTAGTTTAAGTAGTGTGTAAGTCTAGGAATTTACACACATTTGAATTTTTGCAAAATTGTTCGGGACACACCAACAGTTTCTGAGGTAAAACAGTCTATTAAGCTAGCAGCAAGCATACGCATTGCTGTTACGGCAAGTGAAAAAAAAAAGAGAGACAGAGAGAGATAGAGAACATCTGAATGATAAACCCCTTCCCTCGAAAATTTCCCTCCTTCATACGTCCTCTGTGTAACCACAGATGACGTGTTAGTGATCTTATTTGTACTAAGACTGCTTCCACCGCCCTGAGTGTAATGCATAAGTCCTGAATGATGTTTACCAACCTGCAGTCTTCTGTAGTTGTCCTCTGTACAGAAAACAGCACGTAGGTTGTGATTCCGTTATCTTGAGGCTGTCATAAACTGTTAGCGAGGAACTGGTACTGTATAAATAATTCGCTTATGAAATGGTTTGTTTAAACGGAATGTCACTCGCTTTTTGCTAGCAGAATACGAGAATCTGCGCAATTGTAGTCCACTTTACGAATCGAAGATAATTTCCATTCTTCACAATAGTTGGTTGATTTGGGGGAGGGGAGCAAACAGCGAGGTCATTGTTCCCATCGGATTAGGGAACGATGGTGAGGGAAGTCTGACGTGCCCTTTCAAAGAACCATCCCAGCATTTGCCTGAAGCGATTTACGGAAATCACGGAAAACCTAAATCAGGATGGCCGGACGCTGGTTTGAACCGTCGTCCTCCCGAATGCGCCATTCTTCACAATTTCACAGAGAATAAACAAAATAATGAACTTCGTGTTTGTGTAATTCCTATCAGACTAATTCTCAATTAAATGTCCAAAAGAAAACGGAAATTGCTAATTAAGTTCTTATATGACACCGACCGTGGCACACGACATAGGGTATCTGTTGGGCTGCAAAATGTCTGATAAGTAGAGTCTGGAACATGGAGGAACTAGGATGGTATTATAGTGGTCAAGAAACTGAGACAGTTATTGAAGCCTTGATCTAATGATAGCTTGTGGGGCGTAGAGGTGGTAGAATGGGAAAATGTCAGCGAATTGGAGAGAGGGGGATGGGGCGTTCACGTTGGTACTCGTTAACGTGCGGCAGCAGATCGACGTTGGAGAACATTGGGAAGGAAATGGGGCTTTTGTATTTTAATGCGATGTTCATATGTGGTTGAGTCACTAGAGCGAATGTTGTTCACACAAAGATATCTTCAAATAGATCGAGTGAGTTGTCTTGGTGATTAAAACACTGAAGACGTATCCAGAATCCGGGAAAACAAATTCGTTTGAGGCGATCCTCATTCCCTAAGTCACTTGAGGCGAATGCTAGGATCATTTAGATAACGCGGACAGCACCATTTGTTGCAATACTATCTGATTCCCACCAGTATAATCTCGTAACGCCCCTTCCACTTCCTCCCTTCTTCATGGATTTCCAGAAGGATTCCATCTTGCGCAGACAAGCGTGACACACCACAGTTGATATAGACACTGTACGCGTTTGCTGGCAGCGGTGGTGACGAGAATGTACAGTCGCAATAAGACCAAGCTCCGGACGGCCACTTGGATTTACGGTGAGGCAAGACTATCGTATTTGGCGTTATGGACAGTGACACAAAGGACTGTTACAAATCGGGTACTTCCAGGACAGCTCCGAACCAGACTCCCTGTAGCGTGGATTCCACTGATCCCAAACCACTGCCATTTGCGACTTCAGTGGTGTCAAACGAGAGCTCATTAGAGGACTTGCTAGAGGTCTGTTGTATTTTATGATGACCGCTGGTTCTGCCTCTGTGCCAGTGATGACCGTGTGTCATCACTGGAGGCCAGTTGATGAAATGTAATCAACCTGTCTGAAGCTACATACATCATAATTATAGGATTTCTGTTATTAGTCCTTTTTACCAACGAAACAACCTTTACCAGAACTGGCATCATCAATCTGCATAACTGTCATCTGTGCACTACAGACAATCTTCGGGGAACAGTTAATGTGTCTCACCAGCATCGCTTCAGCATCAATGTGTGGGCAGGGAGTTTTAGGCGTCCACATACTTGGACCGGTTATTGTTCTGCAATGCCTCGAAGGGGCAACGTAAGTGGATTTACTGCAGAGTACTCTGTCTGGGCTGCTTAAGAATGTGCCTTTGGCAGTACGACAGGTTATGTGGTTTCTGCATAACGGAGCTTCACCCCACTTCCACAGTGAGACGATATTCGGAGAGAGGCCTGAATGTGCGAATGAATGCGGCAATCCATGATGCGACGTGTGAACACGTGTATTGCATCTCATGGAGGCCACATTGATCATCTGTTGTGCTGTGGATGTGATGCAGCTCTGTAATGTGTTCCGGGACGATTTGTTATCGTTGCACACACACCACATCCATTTCGACACACATGTTCATAGGACCTTTTTTCCTCTATTTCCAGTCAGGAATCCGTCCCTGCAGTTTGTCGGTTTTGTTAATGTTCACCCCGTATATTACTGACCATTAAAATTGAAGCACCTTGAAGACGGTAGCAAATAATTAGCATTTCATTGCAACCACACAAAATACTTTGGAGAATTGCTATCTTGATTCTATATAGAAAGAAGAGTTATACACT
Organism: Schistocerca nitens; assembly: GCF_023898315.1. Classification (NCBI taxonomy): domain Eukaryota; kingdom Metazoa; phylum Arthropoda; class Insecta; order Orthoptera; family Acrididae; genus Schistocerca; species Schistocerca nitens. Next base: position 907,024,621 of record NC_064616.1, on the reverse strand, counting down.
GGGTTTCTTACTCAAAATGGCATTTTTAAGTTGGCTGTTTATTAGAAGATCATGTTAGGCCTCATTTTACAAGGTGAAACAACTAAAGTACATGTCGGAGTTCCAAAGCAGCACAGTGGTGGCCTATCGAGACTGCATCGCTCTGTGATGCTGCTGCTCGCTTTGGTCGGTGTCTCAAAACTATCATGCTGAAGTGAAAAAGTGTTGATTTCGCCACTTACATGTCAGTCGCGCAGTGAGCCGGCCTTACTGTCACACGCATGCGATATGTTCAGGACGTACTGCAAATGACCGCTATTGATTGGTAGGAATTGTCTCGGTGTGTGTCAGGATGGGCTCGAGTCCAACCTTGGGCGTCTAGTGTTCTTTTTATTGGCTTGGAAGATTGGGCTGGCGTTGTTTAAAGCTGCAGGCAAACAAACAGTTCCATATTTAACGCATTAAAGTGAACCTTCAGTCAGATGGGTCCCCATCTCTGGCGCCCACTGTGTGTCAATCAACACCACAAGCTGTACTGACGGAGCCCTGAGGTCGTTGCCGCCAGCGTCGCCCCACGAACGACCACTGCCTGACTGCCCAGGTACTTGGTAGCCAACATTGATGCTACGTTCTCGGGAATGCGTTGCCTGGCTTGCAGCCGTCCCCAACTATGCCGAGGTATCAACGGAGGACGTCCGCGCCCTGTACAACTGGGGTGGGTGGATTGGTGTAGGGTGAGGGGGGGGGGGGAAGGGAGGAGAGGGGAGGGACGCATGCAGCCTGACGTATTTACAGCGACAGCTATCTTCATTGGTCTTACCACGCTACGGACCGGCGGTAACGTGAGATTTCTTCCCCTCAGACACAGCTGTGGTGGTAGCACACGGTCAGCACCATCAGTAGGGGCCGGATTTTCGAGCAAATGCATATTTTTTCTGTTATTCGACAAGTATGCTCTTTGGATAATATGTTCGATTTACTTGTTTTCTTACGTTTAAGGCATTTTTTATAGTGCATATAAACGGATTTTTTGTCTGTTTTGTGAATAAGCATAATATTTTCGGAAATATTTAATTGTGCTCCATATTTTGCAAGTTTTTAAATTAAAATACTTATTCTCTACAAAATATGGATTTTTTGATTGTGTCTTCACTTATTAGGTTAATATGAAAGCTTATTTTTATGTATTTATTTATGATTTTCCTTTTTTCCCGATACGCTGCTGGGAGTTACCCTTTGCATTAGTTCTCGTAGTACGTGGCCTTGGTTGCGAGACTTCCCCGGTTTCCCTGCAGAGTTGCACCAACTTGATTATTAAGGGATTAATCGGGACTGTGTCTTCTGAACCGTATAACAATAACGTGCCGTGAAACACGCTAATGTTACCCTCTGAGAGGATTTTGAAGTTCGACCGCGCGTGTGTCTAATGGACAAGGGTATCGGACTATAATGGACTCATTTTGATGAAATTGACAGAAAAACCAAACAGACTGTAACCTTGGGAGTTAATGAAAGTGGTAAAATCAAAAAAGAATGAAAAAAATGAACGGTCACGAGCCCAATCAGACACATTAATTTGGAAATAAACACACATCAAAAAAAGTTTTGCATAATCTCGGTTCCCAGAACTCCTGAAGATAGACGTGGACTGTGGATATTGTATCACAGAGACAGTCCCTTTGACTGTTCAGAGATGTGACTAAACCCACCTAAAGATATAAACAACTATGCATGAGCAGCGCCTATTAGCCGATCAGTTCCAGTCATTCCACCAGGAAGGAGGTACACGGCTCTTATTGCCTATAGTTCAATCATGCCTAGACGGTCAATACCGCTGTTCGATCGCGTCCGCATTGTTACTTTGTGTCAGGAACGGCCCTAAACAAGGGCAGTGGCCAGGCGTCTCGGAGACAACCAAACCGGTGTTGTTCGGACTTGGAGGAGATGCAGAGAGACGGGAGCTGTCGATGACATGCCTCGCTCAGGCCGCCCAAGGGCTACTACTGCAATGGATGACCGGTACCTACGGATTATGGCTCGGAGGAACCCTGACATCAACGCCATCATGTTGATTAATGCTTTTCGTGCAGCCACAGGACGTCGTATTACGACTCAAACTGTGCTCAATAGGCTGCGTGATGCGCAACTTCACTCCCGGCATCCATGGCGAGGTCCATCTTTGCAACCACGACACCATGCAGCGCGGTACATATGGGCTCAACAACATGTTGAATGGACCGCTCAGGGTTGGCATCACATTCTCTTCGCCGATGAGTGTCGCATATGCCTTTAACCAGACAATCACCGGAGACGTGTTTGGAGGGAACTCGGTCAGGCTGAACGCCTTAACTAAGACCTGTCCAGCGAGTGCAGCAAGGTGGAGGTTCCCTGCAGTTTTGGGGTGGCATTATGTGGCGCCGACGTACACCACTGGTGGTCATAGAAGGCGCCGTAACGGCTGCACGACACCTGTATGCCGTCCTCCGACCGATAGTGCAACCATGTTGGCAGCATCTAGGCGGGGCATTCGTCTTCATGGACAACAATTCGCGCCCTCATCGTGCACATCTTGTGAATGACTTCCTTCAGGATAACGACATCGCTCGACTAGAGTGGCCACCATGTTCTCCAGACGTGAAACCTATCGAACATGCCTGGGATAGACTGGAAAGGGTTGTTTATGAACGACGTGACCCACCAACCACTCTGAGGGATTTTCGCCGAATCGCTGTAGACGAGGGGGCAATCTGGACCAACAGTGCCTTGATGAACTTGTGGATAGTATGCCACGATGAATACAGGCATGCATCAATGCAAGAGGACGTGCTACTGGATATTAGAGGTACTGGTGTGTACAGCAATGTGGACTACTATCTCTGAAGGTCTCTCTGTATGGTGGTACAACATGAAATGTGTGGTTTTCATGAGCAATAAAAAGGGCGGAGATGATGATTATGTTGATCTCTATTCCAATTTTCTGTACAGGTTCCGGAACTCTGGGAACCGAGGGGATGCAAAATTTTTTTGATGTATGTATATTTGAGAAAATTGAATATTAGTTATCGAAGTTAATTTTGATGAGATTTCCCTTTGAATAGCAAACAGGATACAAACTGACACAGTGCACTCTACAGGGTGTTACAAAAAGGTACGGCCAAACTTTCAGGAAACATTCCTCACACACAAAGAAAGAAAATATGTTATGTGGACATGTGTACGGAAACGCTTACTTTCCATGTTAGAGCTCATTTTATTACTTCTCTTCAAATCACTTTAATCATGGACGGAAACACACAGCAACAGAATGTACCAGCGTGACTTCAAACACTTTGTTACAGGAAATGTTCAAAATGTCATCCGGTAGCGAGGATACATGCATCCACCCTCCGTCGCATGGAATCCCTGATGCGCTGATGCAGGCCTGGAGAATGGCGTATTGTATCACAGCCGTCCACAATACGAGCACGAAGAGTCTCTACATTTGGTACCGGGGTTGCGTAGAGAAGAGCTTTCAAATGCCCCCATAAATGAAAGTCAAGAGGGTTGAGGTCAGGAGAGCGTGGAGGCCATGGAATTGGTCCAACTCTACCAATCCATCGGTCACCGTATCTGTTGTTGAGAAGCGTACGAACACTTCGACTGAAATGTGCAGGAGCTCCATCGTGCATGAACCACATGTTGTGTCGTACTTGTAAAGGCACATGTTCTAGCAGCACAGGTAGAGTATCCCGTATGAAATCACAGCGGTGAATCGAGGAAGTACAGTACATACTGACGAAACTAAAATGAGCTCTAACATTGAAATTAAGCGTTTCCGGACACATGTCCACATAATATATTTTATTTATTTGTGCGTGAGGAATGTTTCCTGAAAGATTGGCCGTACCTTTTTGTAACACCCTGTATACTGTGTAGCTGCAGTTACCAGTAAATTATGGGGAACAAATTGGCACCACGTTCATACTAATGTCAGCCACACTAAAGAGCATTACTTTATCAAATACTGAAATGTCACTGCAGGAAGTGCAGAACTAAATTTGGACATGAGGGGCTTCTATCTTGACTGACATGAAAAACGCAAATAAAGGTTGGCAATATCATAAATACACTGTTTAAGTTCCTTTACATATATTAGTTTTTGTTAGTAACAGTAATAGTTAAATTTTTTCTTAATAGGTGGAGGATATGTGTGTGTGTGAAATCTTATGGTACTTAACTGCTAAGGTCATCAGTCCCTAAGCTTACACACTACTTAACCTAAATTATACTAAGGACAAACACACACACACCCATGCCCGAGGGAGGACTCAAAACTCCGCCGGGACCAGCCGCACAGTCCATGACTACAGCGCCCCAGACCGCTCGGCTAATCCCGAGCGGCGTGGAGGATATGATGGGGACCCATAAACTAGTATAGTTTCACTAGTCAAAGCTCTTTGTTTATTACAGTAGTAAAGACTAACTCTAAAAGCTAATCATTCACTTCACTTGGAGTAGTTCATAAATTACTTTACAAGACAATAAAGTATAACACTGGGTTTAATTAACTTAAAAAAAGGAACCTTTCATGATGGGTTCCAAAAATACACCTTCTTTAAAATTGTGCATAATTTTTCTTCTAACAATACTATCGTAAATCTGTTCATTAAAGCTTTATATGTACTTGGACTTAATTACCTGTGAAGCAGGTACTCTTTGCATCAATATTTACACAATCTTGCACTGTAATCCTACAAAATTACACTTTATAATAAACCAAGGATTCTGTAGCAAAAGCCTATCCAACTTCACTTTTGTGGTTTTAGCTTTAACTTTTACTACTCCTATTACTTCAGACAAAAAATCACTTTCAAACACATGAATGCAAGAATTGTTCATATAAATCAGGATACTCCGTTTTAGTAACACTTAGGTGAAGACCCCGCGTAGGTTCGTGATCAGGATTGAAAATATGGTTCGGGACACGAATTTATGTTTCATAGCCGGCCGGTGTGGCCGTGCGGTTCTAGGCGCTTCAGTCTGGAACCGCGTGACCGCTACGGTCGCAGGTTCGAATCCTGCCTCGGGCATGGATGTGTGTGATGTCCTTAGGTTAGTTAGGTTTAAGTAGTTCTAAGTTCTAGGGGACTGATGACTACAGATGTTAAGTCCCATAGTGCTCAGAGCCATTTGAACCATTTTTTCATGTTTCATATGGTTATTATTGAAACAATATGTAAATGAACTGGCTCATGACCATATACATTACTTAACTGAATGTATGAAGTTTGTGAAGCAGTGGCGAAGATTTGTGGCTGGTGACATGGCGGCTAACTGTACTCACGGCTCTTGATGTACGAATGCTCTATAAAATCTCTTCTTGGCGTCGGATTTTCTGCCGTCAATACCAAATAATAGTCAGATCCTCATCCGAGGCAAATCCCTTATACTGCAGCTTCCAATTGCCTCTCTTAGCACCGTCGAAGTGTACCGTGCTAAAGCTAGCCACATACTGCGTGCCTTTCACACAAAGGAGCCGTCCAGTTCGACCGCCAACCCCACATTTTACATAACGCCATGCCACATCCGTTGCGGAGGGAGTTTCCTACAACGTTTACATGTTTCAAATACAATTTCTCTAAGCATGAACCAGCTTTTAACAAACATGTTCTATTATATAAACATATTCATATTATAATAATTTAAAATTTCAACATGTTCTTTTGTTTTTTTCATATATACATTACCAAACTCTAATTTTCTTGCCATAGAACAAGGAGTTTAAACAACAACGAATACACACTTCACGGATTGGTGATACACAGTTACATAAAATAAACCTACTCCTAATCGATATAAGTGTTACAAGCTGCTTAATATGTAACACATAGCACCATCTTTAATATTATTATTTAATTTGAATACGATTTTTTAAAAGTGTTTAATTTCATAATATTCATGACATTTAAATCAATTCAACACTAAACTGCAAATGACTCATTTTCGGAACGAATGTAAGACGTCAATCCACAAAATTGGTCCCATCCAGATGTTGTTAGGTGAATGTTCTAACAGTTCTTTTTCGTAGTTTTCTTTTGATTTGTGCGAAACCGTTTTGCTGTCAGATATTCTGCTGTGGAAATTAACTAATCCTGTTCTGAGAAATTTCATTGAGAAGCATACAGGGTGTAAAATGCCAGACGAATTGACAATACATAAAAAATGCGTAAAGCAGTGCAACGTCAAACCACTAAAAAAAAATAAGGGATCTGATTGAAAATAATTTTATAAAGGTGTCAATCGACGGAACACAAAGCCGTGAGGGACGGTTTATTTCAAATATTGTAATTGGTTCCCTTAACTAAAATGTACGATCTACGCCGTATGTACTTGCCATGGATCAGTTTCAAATGACAAATAACTCCACAGTTTCTTCATTTTTTATCGGTTGCATAAATTTACTATGGCCAAATGACTCTCAGTATGAGCATGTATTACTGATGCAGCAAGTTACGTGATCAAAACTGGTACTGCTCTCAAAGTTATATTTCCCATCATGATACATTTGATTTGTCTTTCTCATGGGTTACATCGCATAGTTGAAACTATTCGTGCAAATTTTCATCCTGCTGACAAATTGTTGTCTGCTTTGAACAAGGTGTAAAAGCATCTTATAGAAAACAAGCCTTCAAAGCCGCAGCACTTGACGTTCCGCTGCCACCAGCACCAATTATAACGTGCTGAGGGACATGGTTGCCTGCAGTAATTTAGTACACCGAAGATTTAGGAACTGTTAAGAACTCGTTTCTACATTTGATCGTAAAAATGCAGCATCAGTTCAAACTGCCCAAGATGTTCTGAACACCACAGAAATAGTAGCTGATGTTGCATATATATCCTCATTTTTCTCATCTTCCCGCGGCAATTGTTTCTATGGAGACAGGCAGTTCTCTTTTGATTCATTGTGTTCAAAAACACAGTCTCTAAACTTGATTCTGCTCCTGGAGGAGTTGGTTGAATAGTGAAGCAAAAAGTTCAAAACATACTTTCAAAAAATCCAGAATACAAACAAATTTGTGAAATCGAAGAAACTTTAACCTATAAGTGCATCGATCTTCCGAGCAATTCATCGCTAACGGGGAACAAACAGCCGATTCTGTACATGCACCTTTAAGTTCCTGTGAAGCAGAGAGAAGCACATTTTGCGAGGCAACTGGAGACAACTTACTTTCGAACATCTGGAACATACAGTGATTGTGAACTGTGACAGAAGGGAGGAAGAAACCTAACTGTGTCACAATAGCTTTCCGTAAATTAATATAAAGTACTAGTTTTCTTGTATGTTTTGTTAACTTTTCTTTGTGCACCATTCACAGGTATTTCCATAAGTTCTGTTTGTACTAAAACTATACCAATTCAGTTTTTATATCATTTCACGCGAACAGTTTACGTGCATACTTTATGTGCGTAATTTAGATTTTTTGGTGCATAAATGCATACACATTTAAGGGATTATTACTGCATAAAAATCTGGCTATTCAGTGTACAAGGCCGGGTCGGAGATCGTCGTACCGAGAGACGCCGTGACGGTATATTTGCCTCCCTCTCCATAGAGACTAGCAGCATCAAAGTCTAATAAAAAAACAGCAATAAAGGGTTTCTTGTATCCAAGCGCTGCCATGTCTGCTGTACCTGTAACCTTATTCGGTAGAGAATCACCGCCCACACCTAGACATCCTAGAGATCCAGTTGTAATTGATGCCAGAAGTGGAATTCCGTTACAATGCGAATATGGAATCAGTGAATCCAACAGCACCATACTGATCGTCGGGCAGGACTTCAACGGCCCCACACGACTAGCGCCAAAGAAAACATATATCGTTTGCTCTGCCGTGCAGTATCGTATAGCCACCTCACATACCTCGAGCCGGGAAATACTGTTGCTTGCAGCAAGAGAGGTATCCGTACGACAGTGCTGTATACAATGACAGCAGCGGACAAACGACTAGCGCAACGCCATCTTTTAGAACGACTCGCATTTCTTCGTACAGCATCACAACAGACACATGCGTGCACCGAACTTCCAAGGAGAACGACTTTGGCAGATATCATTTGTCACTGTCATGTGGGCCCAGCTGTTAGTGTGATGGTATGAGTTGCCGTTAGGCAGTTAACATGATCATCTCTGCTTAGCACATAGAGTAATTTGAACAGAAGGCGTTACTTTTTAGACGTTTTAAGACCAGTGGCTGTGCTCTATCTTTGAGATCTCCACGAAGTTATCTTTTACCGAGGTAACTCAAGTCCGTATACTAGCCGTACTGTCCTGACCTACCTCGATATAGACGAAATTCGACTGTTGTCCTGGCCAGCGTGTCTTTCAGGTCTCTCACCCACTGAAAATATGGGTTGCCGAGAAACTGATACTCCATCACGCGCCTGCTGACACAGAGCAGAAGCAATATGGAATGGTGTACCTGTGCCTGTTATCAAAGCTCAGTTCGACTCGATCCCCAGACAAGTTTAGAGCCATTATTCTGCCAGAGGTGGCAGTTCTGCCTACTAAACTTCGCGTCCTCTATATCCCCAAATCACGCGCAAATTAAATCATTTATTCTCCCCACTATATAGTAAATGAACAATAAATAAAATTTCGTTATTTTACGTTCTTCCTACTGTTGCAATTTTAATAGCCAGCAGTGTATATACGTAATCTTTCTCATGTCAAGTGTTCGAACATTATCCAAATTTTGATCTTAAATAGCTCTTGGCCAACAACTGCGAATTCTCTTAACATGTTCGTAGAGGGTAATTTGCATATTCTACACGTTAGAATCCACTCATTGAACGAAAGGCTGCTCTTCTGTCAGTCTGAATAATACGATACCATCTCTACACGGTTTTCATCTGCGAATTGGCCGTCTGCTATAAGAGCACCGTATAGTAAATTTTATATAAGAAGATATTTCGTTACTTTATTCCCTGATTTTGGGGACAGCTGTGTATGTTACACTTACATGTTGCAATGGCATTGCTCTGCGCGGAATTTTCTGATTAACAAAATACTGCAACACTGATTACAGGCAGCCGGCCGCTGTGGCCGAGCTGTTCTAGGCGCTTCAGTCCGAGACCGCGCTGTTGCTACGGTCGCAGGTTCGAATCCTGCCTCGGGCATGGATGTGTGTGATGTCCATAGGTTAGTTACGTTTAAGTCCCATAGTGCTTAGAGCCATTTGAACCATTTTTGAACTGGCTACAGTATCTGTAGTTATTTGAAGATTAAAGAAGCCATGTCAACAATTTACATATAGTTACAATCACCGATATGTTCCCCTGTTCTACGTCTTTTTCGTTGTCTTCCATATGTGTTTCATTGTAGTGACGACTCATACGCAAATTTGATGCTACAGTTATTGGCAACACAGTTAATGTGGTTTTCATTTACAGGGGGATCTGCATGTTTCCGGACTCGGAAACAAGCGATTTCGAGACGACAGTTACTACAGAGGTTCCATCGGGAGAAAAAAAAGACTTACAATCCAACGTTAACAGGTAAGGTGTAGTCATATTTCACATAAAAAACAATAATTTCTGTGCCTTTAGCGCTTATAGAAGAGTAACTTAAATCTAATACCTACATCTACATCTAAATCTACATACATACTTTGAAAGCCACCGTTCGGTGCGTGGCGGAGGGTACCCTGTGCCACTACTTGTCATTTCCCCTCCTGTTCCACTCGCAAATAGAGCGAGGGAAAACAACTGTCTGTATTCCCCCGTACGAGCCCTAATTCCTCGTATCTTATCAACGTGGTCCTTACGCGAAATATATCTTGCAGACTGTAGAATCGTTCTGCTGTCAGCTTCAAATGCCGGTTCCCAATATTTTCTCAATAGCGTTCCTCGAAATCCGCCGGTAACGTATCTAGCAGCCCGCTTCTAAATTGCTTTGATGTCTTCCTTTAATCCGACCTAGTATGGATCCCAAACACTCGAGCAGTACTCAAGAACAGGTCGCTCTAACGTCCTATATGCAGTCTCCTTTACAGACAAACCACACTGTCCTAAAATTCTCTCAATAAACCGACATCGACCAGTCGCCTCCCCTAACGCAATTCTCACATGTTCGTTCCATTTCATGTTGCTTTGCAGCGTTACGCCCAGATATACAATAAACGACATGACTGTGTCAAGGAGGACACAACTAATGCTGACTGTGTCAAGGAGGACACAACCAATGCTGTATCCAAACACTATGGGCTTGCTTTTCCTACTCATCCGCATTAACATACAGTTTTCTACATTTAGAGCTAGCTGCCATTCATTACACCGACTAGAAACTTTGTCTAAGCCATCTTGTATCATCCTGCAGTCACTCAACTTTGACCCCTATCCGTACGCCACAGCATCATCAGCAAATAACCGCATATTGCTGCCCACACTGTCCACCAGATCATTTATGTATACATAATATAATAGCGGTCTTATCGCACTTCCCTGGGACACTCCTAACGATATCTTGTCTCTGAAAAACGCTAACCGTCGACGACAACATACCGGCTTCTGTTACTTAAGACTTCTTCGAGCCACTAACATACACCGATGAACCATAACATAACGACCACCTGTTTAATAGCGTGTTGTTCGACTTTTCAAGCACAGTACAACAGAGATTCTGTTTGGCATGGATTCTTCAAATCTTTAATAGGATTCCGGATGTCCACTATGCGATCAATAGTATCCGGACACCTGGCTGAAAGCCAGCCGCTGTGGCCGAGCGGTTCTAGGCGCTTCAGTCCGGAAACACGCTGCTGTTACGGTCGCAGGTTCGAATCCTGCCTCAGACATGGATGTGTGTGATGTACTTAGGTTAGTTAGGTTTAAGTAGTTCTAAGTCTAGGGGACTGATGATCTCAGATGTTGAGTCCCATAGTGCTTAGAGCCATTTGAACCATTTTGAATACCTGGCTGAAAATGACAAGTTCGTGGCACCCTCCATCGGTAATGCTGGAATTCAAAATGGTCTTGGTCCACCCTTAGCCTTGATGACACTCTCGCAGGCATACGTTCAATTAGTGCTGCAAGGTTTCCTGGTGTATGGCAGTCCATTCTCCATGGCGTGCTGTACTGTGGAGAGGTATCGATGTCTGTCGGTGACGCCTGACACGAAGTCAGCGTTCCAAAACACCCCAAAGGTGTTCTATAGGATTCAGGTCAGGACTCTGTGCAGGCCAGTCCATTACAGGGATGTTACGGTCGTGTAACCATTCCGCCACAGACCGTGCATTATGAACAGGTGCTCGATCGTCTTGAAAGATGCAGTCGCCATCCCCGAATTGCTCATCAACAGTGGGAAGCAAGAAGGTGCTTAAAACATCAGTGTAGGCCTGTGCTGTGATAGTACCACGCAAAACAACAAGGGGCGCAAGCCCCCACCATGAAAAACACGACCACACCGTAACACCACCGCCTCCGAATTTTACTGTTAGCACTACACACGCTGGCAGATGACATTCACCGGGCATTCGCCATACCCACACTCTGCCATCGGATCGCCACATTGTGTACCGTAATTCGTGGCTCCACACAACGTTTTTCCACTGTGAAATCGTCCAATGTTTAAGCTCCTTACACCAAGCGAGGCGTCGTTTGGCATTTACTGGCGTGATGTGTGGCTTATGAGCAGCCGCTCGACTATGAAATCCAAGGTTTCTAAAAATGGCTCTGAGCACTATGGGACTTAACATCTGAGGTCATCAGTCCCCTAGAACTTAGAACTACGTAAACCTAACTAACCTAAGGACATCACACACATCCGTGCCTGATGCAGGATTCGAACCTGGGACAGTAGCGGTCGCGTGGTTCCAGACTGAAGCGCCTAGAACCGCTCGGCCACAACGGCCGTCCAAGTTTTCCCACCTACCACCTAACTGTCATAGTACTTGCAGTGGATCCTGATGCAGTTTGGAATTCCTGTGTGATGGTCTGGAGAGATGTCTGCCTATTATACATTACTATCCTCTTCAACTGTCGGCAGTGTCTGTCAGTCAACAGACGAGGTCGGCCAGTACGCTTTTGTGCTGTACGTGTGTCCCTTCAAGTATCCACACCACTATCATTTCGGAAACCGTGGGCCTAGTGATGTTTAGGAGTGTGGAAAGCTCGCGTACAGACGTATGACACAAGTGACACCCAATCACCTGACCAAGTTCGGAGTCCGTGAGTTCGCCGAGCGCCCCATTCTGCTCTCTCACGATGTCTTATGACTACTGAGGCCGCTGATATGGAGTACCTGGCAGTAGGTGGCAGCACAATGCACATAACATGAAAAACGTATGTTTTTGGGGTGTCTGGATACTTTAGATCACGTAGTGTATGTGTCACAAGATGTCAATTCTCGCAAATTACGGGATGGTGGTTTACGAGCACGCAGCTGGCACCCTGTATGTGTTCCAGCCACATTTTCTGGCCGATACATCAATGTGAGTTCACTCTAATGCGCATCAATCCACTGCATCACGATTCAAACCTTGCAGCATGGACAGTTACCCTTCTTTAAGATGCCATCGCCACAGGGGGAGACTTCAAGCATGAAGCGATGCAGGTGGTCCGCAATAATGTTCATGTAGTTCACTGCTGTCACGATGCCTTCGATTAGCACCATAAATCCCACGGAATACCAACTCAGTGTACCCCATAGCATAATTCTGCCCTCACCGGTCTGCATCTGTGGCGCAGTGCATGTTTCGCGCAGACATTGGCCTGAATGCTGGCGTGTAAGGACCCAACAATCGACCTGGTGTAACAAGAAATGCGATTGATTCGACAGGCGAGACGTTTCTATCGATCCACGGTGATGCTGTGCCAAATGCAATTATAACTGACGATGTCATTCGGTCAACACACAGGGGTCGTGTGATGTGGAGTTCCATGTTCAACAATGGCCTTTGAACGGTGTACTCCAAAACACTTGTGCCTGCACCAGCCTTATTCTCTGTCTTCAGATCTGCTACAGGTCGCTGCCTATCCTGGATGATCCTCCGACCTCTAAGTTTTGTGATGAGATGTGGTGTCCAATACCATACAGCCTACCCGTTATTTCGTTATCTTCAACCACTTTCCATAGGCGCTCACGACAGTAGTACGCCAACAGGTGACCAGCTTCGCCGTTTCAGATATTCTCGTTTCCAGCCTCAGGGCCATAAATATGTGCCCTTTGTCAAATCCGTTTATATCAGTGGATTTTCGCATTTCCGGCCAGTATCGTCGCTATAATGACTGTCCATTCGCCTCTTTTCCACTTACATCATTCCTTACTGCGTCACATGCCTGCAACACTATCAGGAAGCATTCAGCCTCGCGGTGGACAGTTGTCATAATGTTTCAGCTCTTCAGCGTATCTGAGAACCTAATCCATTTGCTTTCGTTAACAGTCTGCAGTGGGGCTCTGTGTCAAATGCTCTCCGGAAATGTAGAAATATGGGAACTGCCTGTTGCCCTTCATCTATGGTTCGAGGGTATCATGTGAGAAAAGGGAAAGCTGAGTTTCGCACGAGCGATGCTTTCTAAAACCGTGCTCACTCGTGGACTTAAGCTTCTTGGTCTCGAGTAAATTTATTATTTTGGAACTGAGAATATTTTCAAGGCTTCTGCAGCAAACCGATGTTAGGGATTTTTACCTGTAATTTTTTTTTTTTTTGGGTGGGGGGTGGGGGTCCGTTCTTTTATCCTTCTTATGTACAGGAGTCACATGCGCTTTTTTTTTAGTCCCTTGGGACTTTGCTTTGGCAGAGAGATTCATGATAAATGCAAGGTAAGCAAAGGGGCAGTGTCGTAGAGCACTCTTTGTAAAACCGAATTGGGATTCCATCCTGCCGGCCGCGGTGGCCGTGCGGTTCTGGCGCTGCAGTCCGGAACCGCGGGACCGCTACGGTCGCAGGTTCGAATCCTGCCTCGGGCATGGGTGTGTGTGATGTCCTTAGGTTAGTTAGGTTTAAGTAGTTCTAAGTTCTAGGGGACTTATGACCTAAGATGTTGAGTCCCATAGTGCTCAGAGCCATTTGAACCATTTTTGATTCCATCCTGACCTGGCAAACTTAATTGTTGTCAACGCTTTCAGATGCTTCTCTACACCAGGGGTGCTTATTACTATTTGTTCCATACGGGGGTCTGTTCGATGGCCAAGTGACGGTATGTTCCTGTGTGAAAGATTTCTTAAACGCAAACTTGAAACTTCTGCTTTCATTTTGCTTTCTTCGATTGCCACCCCAGAACGGTCAACGAGTGACTGGATGGAAGGCTTAGACCCGCTTAGCGATTTTACATAGACGCACAGATCCTTACTAATCTTTGCCTGTCGTCATCTGCGCGTTCTCTTTTGAACCGAGAGTACAACAATCTTCGCTTCTCCAGCATTTCCGAATTATGTTTTTAAATCAAGGTGGGTGTTTCCGTCCTTAATCCACTTACTAGGCATGTAGTTCCCCAGATCACAACTTACAGTCTGTTTAAACTTTGCCCATAATTCCTCTGCGTCCATGTTACTGCTAAATGACTTCAATTGACTGTCTAAGTGAGATGCTCTCAACTGCTTACCCTCTGCAGAAACACTCGCCTAACCTTCTTGACTGATTTCTTAACTTTCATAACCATAGTTGCTATAATGACATCATTATCATTAATCCCCGACTCTATACCGACGCTGTCGATAAGGTCCGGCCTGTTTATAGCTACAAGTTCTAAAATATTTCCATTGTGTCTGGGTTGCCGAACTAGCTTCTCTAGACTGTTTTTACAGAATGTGTTCAAAATATTTCACAAGACTGTCTGACTGTAACCCCACAATTAGTCCACAAACGTCCCAGTCTATACTCGGTAGGTTGAAATCGCCCCCTACTAGTATTGCAAGATATGCGTATTTACGCGCTACTGGCCATAGAACCGTTACAGAGGAATCGTATGGCCGGTAAAAACATCCAACAATTGACTTAGTTCCACCAGACCTGTTATACGCAATCAGATAACTTCACTGTCACACTCAGCTTCGATCTCAATAGAGCAGCGTGCGATTTGCAAGGGGGATGGCAGGGATCCCCCCCCCCCCCCCTCCACGCCCCCTCTCACTCGGCATCAAATCATCCCATCCTCTGATTTAAAATTACCAATCCAATCCCAATCTTTATTTCCCCCTCATCGGATATGTAATACTTAACATTTAATTTAAATTTGTGGAGCTGTACACAGAAAATACAAATATTAACACACTATTACTACATTAACATAAAACATTATGTATTTAAACATTTGAAGACATTTCAAACTAAATTGTCATTCTCGAGCTGTAATTGTTGCTTTATTAACATGTTTGCTCATTGATTTTTGGAAAGAAGTGTTATGTATTTAAACATTTGAAGACATTTCAAACTGAATTGTCTTTCTCGAGCTGTAATTGTTGCTTTAATCTAACGTAAGCTCTGTCATCCGTTGCCTGCGAGGTAAGTAGCATTACCTGGAAATTGCAAACTAAGTAAAATTTCATCATTCCTTAACAGCAATTCATTCCCAGAAACGTAGGCGAACATTGACAGTCACGATACTTACGGTGGCGCTAAAAGAGTTAAAACTCAAGGTCAGTCTAAAAATAAAAACGGCAATGAAGGTGCTAACAAAGAGAAAGATATTGCATCATCAGGGACTAAGAATTGTAAGAAGCCTAACACTAGGCTTAAAACTGTAGTGGGATATTGTGTTCCCTTACCCCTTTTTCAAAACTGGCAAAAAACTAAGCTGTGGCTGTCTGTGAATGACAAAAACTTGGTAATATACACAGTGTGATCAGAAGATCGTGAGCTGAAGGCGAAAAACATTGGACGTGTGCTTGTCTATAATGCGATCTCTAGCTGGTGTTTCTGCTAATAACGCCAAAAAATTAAGTGATAAAACTTGTGACCATGCAAAGTGCGAATCACACATGAAATGTGTAGAATCATACATAGCAAAGAAAAGAAAATAAAGAAAAATGCGCGAGTGAAAGTGAAAAGTTGTGGGGAAAGCAACATCAAGAAAAAGTAATTACAACTCCTTTGTTGTCCAGATCAAAAAAAATGGTTCAAATGGCTCTGAGCACTATGGGACTTAACTACTGAGGTCATCAGTCCCCTAGAACTTAGAACTACTTAAACCTAACTAACCTAAGGACATCATACACAACCATGCCCGAGGCAGGATTCGAACCTGCGACCGTAGTGGTCGCGCGGTTCCAGACTGTAGCGCCTTGAACCGCTCGGACACTCCAGTCGGCTGTCCAGATCCGCATATGTAATAGCTAATCAAAAATTATCATTCAAATCATATTCGATGTAATGGAATTACAAAAATGAAATCTTTTTCAGTCAGTTGTATGCTTCATTCTAAGCATTAACGCCGAAATATTATGTTTATAGGAAAAGAAATGAAAAATAATCTTACTCACTTCCTTACAGAATCGGGTACAATCTTCAGTGTCATGGTGGACAAAAGTACAACGATTTCCTGTAAAATCTGTTGAATAATACATTTACGTTTGTCTTCTGAGGGCGTTGCTTGAATTATTTTTTCGATATTGTTGAGTTAGAAAGTGGAGGAGGAGAAGGTATTTCCGGTAGACTGTTACCAGCCCCAATATAACATTAAATACTATGTATTAAAAAACCATCTTGTAGGCATTTCTGCACTTGATGTATCAACAATGCTTGCACATTACAAAGGCGTGGCAGCTCTAATGCGTAGTATTTACATAAGAACTTAATTTCCGTGCATTGTAGGAATTACAAAAAGGAACTAGCTGACCATAATGTTTTGAATGATGTGGCAGATGTGTACCATAAACAGACGTTTTCAGCTTCCCTATATTCTGAGTTTTCTCAAAGTCCCAATAATCAGAGACAACTACAGGGTGTTTCACAAAAAACTGCCCTCTCAGCTATTAAAACCAGGCCGTGCTTTCATTTGTCTTGTCCATATTTCCAGATCATATCGTGACAGATCCAAATTTCGAAGGTTGCTAAAATTTTTCACAAAATGGATGCTTAAAGTAGAATTAGTTGTGCTGTATGAGACCCTAAAAGTTCTGCAAATATTATCATTCCTTATGTAAAACAGAAATTCATCAGTCTTTCAGGCCAAACAAGAAATTGACGTGGCTATAAAAGCCCTTGAAACTCTGAAAACAAATGACTCGCCGAGAATTAGGATGATAATACAGGAGTTGGAGGAAACGCGCTTACTGAGATTGGTCGCAATTACTATATCTATAGCAAATTTCAAACATTTTGCAAGAAATTTTTTCAGTCGTTGGTAGACAATATAAGAAACCGCTTTGAAGACTTGAATTTCTTTTTGGATACAGCCGAATTAACTTCAGACACGTGGTCTTCAGATGAATATGAATGTGTGTTTTATGGCGACATATCAGTTCCTTATTTAAGTGAGAAGGTTGATTTTAAATTAAGTTAAATACTTTCGATGCTATAAAGAAAATCCTCAACACATTCCTACTCGTGTGAAACAACTTGTGAAAGCAATCGAAGCTATACCTACACACATCAAAAAAAGTTCTGGGTCACCCCGCTTCCCAGAACTCCTGAAGATAAACGTTGACTGTGAATATTGTATCACAGACATAGTCCCCTTGACTGTTCAGAGATGTCACTAAAGATGTAAACAACCATGCATGAGCAGCGCCTATTAGACGGAGGTGGTCCGACAGCCGATCAGTTCCAGTTATTCCACCAGGAAGGAAGTACACGGCTCGTGTTGGCTGTAGTTCAACCAAGCCTAGCTGGTCAATACCGCGGTTCGATCGCGTCCGAATTGTCACTTTGTTTCAGGAAGGGCCCTCAACAAGGGAAGTGTCCAGGAATCTCGGAGTGAACCAAAGCAATTTTGTTCGGACATCAGTGGCGTAGAGCGGTTGTAAAGGCTGGGGAGACTACAGTAATTATAGGGAGACATAATAGTACAATAAACAATAATTTAAACAAATGAAGCAAAATGAATAAAATAAAACGACAACTACTACTATTACTACCACTACCACGTCCACCACCTTTAACAATAATAATACGAGGTGTGGCTAGAAAAAAACCGGACTAGTACTGGTGAAACAATAAAACGAATGCAATAAGGCTGAAAGTCGCGTGGCCTGTCACGTGACTCTCGCTCCGCCTACTGCTCGAGTTTCATCTGCCTCCTGCACTCAGTCTGCCCGTGGCGTCTGTTTTAAGTAGTTGACGTTTTGTCTGTGCGTCGGAAAATGTTGAGTGTGCAGAAAGAACAGCGTGTTAACATCAAATTTTGTTTCAAACTAGGAAAATCTGCAAGTGAAACGTTTGTAATGTTACAACAAGTGTACGGCGATGATTGTTTATCGCGAACACAAGTGTTTGAGTGGTTTAAACGATTTAAAGATGGCCGCGAAGACACCAGTGATGACACTCGCACTGGCAGACCATTGTCAGCAAAAACTGATGCAAACATTGAAAAAATCGGTAAACTTGTTCGACAAGATCGCCGTTTAACAATCAGAGCAGTGTCTGAGTTAACAGGAGTTGACAAGGAAAGTGTCGAACAAGTTTACCGATTTTTTCAATGTTTGCATCAGTTTTTGCTGACAATGGTCTGCCAGTGCGAGTGTCATCACTGGTGTCTTCGCGGCCATCTTTAAATCGTTTAAACCACTCAAACACTTGTGTTCGCGATAAACAATCATCGCCGTACACTTGTTGTAACATTACAAACGTTTCACTTGCAGATTTTCCTAGTTTGAAACAAAATTTGATGTTAACACGCTGTTCTTTCTGCACACTCAACATTTTCCGACGCACAGACAAAACGTCAACTACTTAAAACAGACGCCACGGGCAGACTGAGTGCAGGAGGCAGATGAAACTCGAGCAGTAGGCGGAGCGAGAGTCACGTGACAGGCCACGCGACTTTCAGCCTTATTGCATTCGTTTTATTGTTTCACCAGTACTAGTCCGGTTTTTTTCTAGCCACACCTCGTAATAATAACTAACTTGTCCAAGAAACGATGACAAATTTGTAGAACTCCAGCAGCAAGAGAAGAAGCACTTATATTTTCTTGTACACAACTGCAATGCGCCTGTCTTTTCTCTCCACGAATAAGTCTGTAACTCGGTCTACAAAGATCTGGTCACTGGATAGCTCTCCAAGTAGTGTCTTTTCTATTGCTAACGTGCTCAAACACGACAGCCGGGTCTTGGACATTGAATTCCTTAAATAATTCTTCACTCGTTTAAGAGTACTCATGCTTCGTTCACTACTTGCTGTAGATGCGGGTAGGGTCAAAACCAAACGCAGGAACTTCGTTGTTTCTTCATAAACAGAGTCTAAATCATGCTTGACAATGTACTTTAAGAGGATTCTTGGAGATAAGTTTTTTTTCTCATCAGCGTATATGTTACACAGTTCATTTTCAAGTTGTTCTTGTTTGAAAAAAAGCCTACTGTTCTAATAATTGAAGCAGTTTCAACTTTGGGAATTCTTTTTGATAGATTGGGAAACACTTTTCGTTCAAAAGTTCAACAAACTGAATTTGGGGAGTCTTGAAATCCTCTTTCCATCTGAACAATTTGCAAATCCAGTATCTCGTAAGTTAGTGCCCTGAGAGATGTCTTTTGACTGTCACAGAATGATAAGTTGTCATTCAAACACATGCTGCATTTAATGCATTCGTCAACGAATGTTTCCGTTCTTAACTGTCGTAACTTTCTCAAAACAGTTCTTATTTCGTCGTGGCAAGCAGTTATACTGGAACCGCGTGACCGCTACGGTCGCAGGTTCGAATCCTGCCTCGGGCATGGATGTGTGTGATGTCCTTAGGTTAGTTAGGTTTAAGTAGTTCTAAGTTCTAGGGGACTGATGACCTTAGAAGTTAAGTCCCATAGTGCTCAGAGCCATTTGAACCAGTTATACTGACAGATTTTGACTGAAGAACATTAAAGATATGATCAACATAAACAAAGCACCCTCGGTAGAAGCAAAGCAAGTAGACAAACGTAGGATCATCCATCCGTCGTTTCATTCCCACAGCACAGCTCAAAGATTCTGGGTACCACTGAGAGTCTGTATCATCAAATATGTAATTAAACACACTATATAGCCCTGAGAAATGACTAGATGTTGAAACTTCCGTGGAACAAAAGTTTCAGCGAGTGTTGCTTACGCGTGGAAGTTTAAATCCTTTCTCAGTTAGCAGTACGGTTCCAATGCAGTAAGATCACTTACAAACATGAGTACTTGTCGTACGATTTTGGAGGCATGTAACAGTCCCAAATTCAGTTGGTGTGCGTAACAATGAATAAACAGCTCTTTCCTCAATTTTGTCTGCAATACAGTACCTGAATATTATACTCATTTGACTCTTGCATGACACTTCTAATGTTTCATCAGCCTGAATCGAAATGAAATTGCAGTTCTGAATTTCAGATTTTATTTTCTCATTAACTACCAGAATTATCATTTCTATTACATCATTCTGTATATCTGGAGAAGTTCCTTTAAAGGTTGAAGATGATGACAGATGCTGCCGGATTAACTGCTCTCCTTGAGCTAGTAAATCCAACAATTCCATATAGTTACCTTTGCTGCTGGAGGATTCGTCTTCTAGATGGCCGCGAAAGGCTAGTTCTTGTTTACAAAAAATTACAATTGCCTGAATAAGACGAGCGAATACTCTCCTGTTGGATGCAACTTGTTCGTTGTATTTTATTGCTTTCAGACGAGCGCCTTCAGAAAGGGCGTGATCAATTCTACTTTTGCCCAATAATTGAAATGATTCTTTGTTCTGGGGGTGACGTTTGGATATCTGATGCTTTTGTGCTTTCCTGTCAAAGTTGTTTATTGTACAAATGCCCTAATTGCACCATTCCTTTTCACCACCAAACTGAAGACATCTATAACATAATAATCTGTTATTAACTGCCTCAGGCTGCCTGAAAAGTGCGTTTTTGTTCGGCTTCACTTTAAACTACACTGAGTATAGGAGTAGGTCGTTTGTCCTTCAATTCACACCTTTTTTCGTACGTTAATGTAGAAAAAGGCGTTTTTAATAAAAATTTTATTAAGTGTTCAGTTGCTGGCTCACTCATGTTGGCGACACAACGAAAATATGCACTAAAACCACACAAGAATGACTATGAAAACAAACCGCGCGACTGTTCACTCCCGTGTTAAAAGCCAGCATAGAAGCGGCAGAGACTAGTCTCGATACCTGCTGGCAAGTGCAGCGCACCGGCCTTCGTGGAAGAGGGGAAGTGGAGGGGAGCCAAGAATGCCACTAACGCGCAGGCGCACACAGCCAGTGGGGAAGGGAGGCAGAGACGGAGAGCAGTCGAGTCTCAAGCAGGCAAATACACCAATACTCAGGGTGCGGGACGGGCTACAAAACTGGTGTCTTCGCGCATTTAGAACCCTTTGTAGAAAGTTGTTTATATTTTTGTTACGATTTACTATTGCATCTTTTTTAAGCACGAATACAGGGGAGACTAAGTCTCAAAGTCTCCCCTCACGCTATGCCACTGTCGGACATGGAGGAGATGCAGAGAGACAGGAACTGACGATGAAGAGCCTCGCTCAGACCACCATGTTGAATAACGCTTTTCTCGCAGCCACAGGACGTCGTATTATGACTCAAACTGTGTGCAATAGGCTGCATAATGCATACCTTCACTCCCGATGTCCGTGGCGAGGTGTATCTTTGCAACCACGACACCATTGCAGCATGGTATAGATGGGCCCAACAACATGCTGAATGGACCGCTCAGGATTGGCATCACGTTCTCTTCGCCGAGACGTGTTTGGAGGCAACCCGGTCAGGCTGAACGCTTTAGACACACTGTCCAGCAAATGCAGCAAGATGGAGGTTCCCTCCTGTTTTGGGGTGGCGTTATGTGGGGCCAACGTACGCCGATGGTGGTCATGGAAGGCGTCGTAACGGCTGTATGATACGTGAATGCAATCCTCCGGCCGATATTGCAATCATATCGGCAGCATATTGGCGAGGCATTCGTCTTCATGGACGACAGTTCGCGCCGCCATCGTGCACATCTTGTGAATGGCTTCCTTCGGGATAATGACTTCGCTCGACAAGAGTTGTCAGCATGTTCTCCAGACATGAACCCTATCGAACATGCCTGGGCTAAATTGAAAAGGGCAGTTTATGGACGACATGACCCACCAACCACTCTGAGAGATCTATGACGAATCGCCGTTGAGGAGTGGGACAATATGGACCAACATTGCCTGTATGAACTTGTGGATAGTATGCCACGACGAATACAGGATGTGCTACTGAGTATTAGAGATACAGGTGTGTACAGCAATCTGGACCACTATCTCTGAAGGTCTCTCTGTATGGTGGTACAACATGCAATATGTGGTTTTCATGAGCAATAAAAAGGGCAGAAATGATGTTTATGTTGATCTCTATTGTAATTTTCTGTACAGGTTCCGGAACTCTCGGGAACTGAGGTGATGCAAAGTTTTTTTGATTTGTGTATATCTATGGATGAATGTGAACACGGATTTAGTGCCACGAACCTTGTGAGGTAACGGGCGAGTTGTGGCGCTCTGAAAATATTCTAAATTCGGAATTGGCGTGGCCGCACGGGCCGCTTGGCAGGCCGCGGCTCGGCGGTGGCCACACGGTGCAGAGCGTCGGCCGGTGCAAGAGGGGTAGCTCCAGTGTGTCGTCCAGGCCGACCGCGTGGCTGGGAATTCCGTGTTCACGTGGAGTCGAGGTCTGTGCTTTGTGTCGATGAAGGAGATGTGTATGCTGGGAGTGCCAAAGATGGCGGACTTTGTGAAACCATAATAGCAGACATTTCACAGTTCATGTAGTAATTAATCAGCCAGAGGAATCATGATACCTTAAAAAGAAACATGAACAATACCATTATTTCCACTACGATTCTGATGATGTAATCAGATTTTCAATATCTTTATTAGTTTAAAGTGTAGTATCTGACTGTAAATTATACATGTAACACCCAGCAATGAATTCCCAAAATATAAACAGTTCATCAGATTTTGTCGATCGACGTGTCTTTACAAAGCTACACTACTGGCCATTAAAATTGCTACACCACGAAGATGACGTGCTACAAACGCGAAATTTAACCGACAGGATGAAGATGCTGTGATATGCGAATGATTTGCTTTTCAGAGCATTCACACAAAGTTGGCGCCGGTGGCGACATCTACAACGTGCTGACATGATGAAAGTTTCCAACCGATTTCTCATACTAAAACAGCAGTTGACCGGCGTTGCCTGGTGAAACGTTGTTGTGATGCCTCGTGTAAGGAGGAGAAATGCGTACCATCACGTTTCCGACATTGATAAAGGTCGGATTGTAGCCTATCGCGATTGCGGTTTATCGTATCGCGACATTGCTGCTCGCGTTGGTCGAGATCCAATGACTGTTAGCAGAATATGGAATCGGTGGGTTCAGGAGGGTAATACGGAACGCCGTGCTGGATCCCAACGGCCTCGTATCACTAGCAGTCGAGATGACAGGCCTCTTATCCGCATGGCTGTAACGGATCGTGCAGCCACGTCTCGATCCCTGAGTCAACAGACGGGGACGTTTGCAAGACAACAAACATGTGCAAGAAGAGTTCGACGACGTTTGCAGCAGCATGGACTATCAGCTCGGAGACAATTGCTGCGGTTACCCTTGACGCTGCATCTCAGACAGGAGCGCCTGCTGTGGTGTACTCAACGCCGAACCTTGGTGCATTAATGGCAAAACGTCACTTTTTCGGATGAATCCAGTTTCTGTTTCCAGCATCATGATGGTCGTATCATTATTTGGTGACATCGCCGTGAACGTACATTGGAAGCGTGTATTCGTCATCGCCATACTGGCGTATCACCCGGCGTGATGGTATGGGGTGCCATTGCTTACACGTCTCGGTCACCTCTTGTTTGCATTGACGGCACTTTGAACAGTGGACGTTACATTTGAGATTTGTTACGACGCATGTTGCAGGTTCTGTTCGGGCCTTTCTGGATACAGAAAATG
This sequence comes from Schistocerca nitens, assembly GCF_023898315.1. NCBI lineage: Eukaryota > Metazoa > Arthropoda > Insecta > Orthoptera > Acrididae > Schistocerca > Schistocerca nitens. The sequence continues at coordinate 907,000,580 of NC_064616.1, read as the reverse complement.
TTCGACTGCTGCCCTGACCAGCACATTCTCCAGATCTCTTACCAATTGAAAATGTCTGGCCGATGGTGGCCGAGCAACTGGCTCGTCACAATACGCCAGTCACTACTCTTGATGAACTGTGGTATCGTGTTGAAGCTGCATGGGCAGCTGTACCTGTACACGCCATCCAAGCTCTATTTGACTCAATGCCCAGGTGTATCAAGGCCGTTATTACGACCAGAGGTGGTTGTTCTGGGTACTGATTTCTCAGAATCTATGCACCCAAATTGCGTGAAAATTTAATCACATGTTAGTTCAAATATAATGTATTTGTCCAATCAATACCCGTTTATCATCTGCATTTCTTCTTGGTGTAGCAATTTTAATGGCCAATAGTGTATTAGTGTTTCTAAATTAGTATGAATTACAGGCAATTAACTTGAATAGTACATGAGTTATTTGAGGTCAAAGTGGCCGATTACTATTGATCGCGTCAGGCCATAAGCACTCCACAGTTACACGATAAAACGGTAGCAGCGTGCTTATAAATATATGTATTCTCCTATGTCTTTGTTTATATCCGATATAAACTATTCATGAAGAAATTAGTCAAATATTTACTGTGTTTTAGAAACCACAGAGACATTAGGCTACTGGCCTGCTTTTGTTTCTATTCCTTTGATATATGTTTATTTGTTTTGTTTATGTATTTAATAACATGTCTTAGAGCGTGTTTATGGTCCAGCCGTAGGAATATTTATCTAATTTCAAGTTTTTTAAATGTAAATCCAGTATATCTTATGTGTTTTAATATGTTTGTGAGTTTGCGCTGGCTTGGAGACATGGCGGGAACGCTCAGCCAATCGCGGCGCTCATTACTACGGTTGGTGACAACCGAAGAATGGAGAGACTGTATAGAAGTGGGGGAGGAGCATCGGGTCACACAGGACTGGTGGAGTGCTGGACGTGGAGGTGCGACGGACTGTCGCGGGATATACTTGGAGAGTCGAGCAGTTTGCGCGTGGTCGGGCGAGATAGAAATATTTCATAGTGCCGAACTGTGCACTTGAGAGATTTCCGTGGCTTCTGCAGTGAAGACGTAATGTGTGTTTAGAAGTGAATATCTCACGAGCTATGTTGTTGTTCATAACTAATTATGTGAAGTAGGAATCTGTTATTTCCCTGTTATTCAACTTATATTTTATTTAATTGCTGGACCATCGACACCAATAAGTGTTTTACAGTAATAAATGTCATTCTTAAAGGTACTTCTGCTATCGTACTCATCATTTAAAGTCGTTAAAATAGTACCTGCAGATTTTTATTTAATTGTAATCTTTTGTTTATGAATTTCTATGTCACATTCAAAATACGCAATTGCCGAGTGATAGGAACCTTTGACCAATCGGTTCATGTGTATATTCATATTGTATACTGCAGACTCAGCACTATATCGCTTGGCCGGCCGGTGTGGCCGAGCGGTTCTAGGAGTCACAGTCTGGAATCGCGCGACCCATACGGTCGCAGGTTCGAATCCTGCCTCGGGCATGTATGTGTGTGATGTCCTTAGGTTAGTTAGGTTTAAGTAGTTCTAAGTTCTAGAGGACTGATGACCTCAGAGCCATTTGAACTACACTCCTGGAAATGGAAAAAAGAACACATTGACACCGGTGTGTCAGACCCACCATACTTGCTCCGGACACTGCGAGAGGGCTGTACAAGCAATGATCACACGCACGGCACAGCGGACACACCAGGAACCGCGGTGTTGGCCGTCGAATGGCGCTAGCTGCGCAGCATTTGTGCACCGCCGCCGTCAGTGTCAGCCAGTTTGCCGTGGCATACGGAGCTCCATCGCAGTCTTTAACACTGGTAGCATGCCGCGACAGCGTGGACGTGAACCGTATGTGCAGTTGACGGACTTTGAGCGAGGGCGTATAGTGGGCATGCGGGAGGCCGGGTGGACGTACCGCCGAATTGCTCAACACGTGGGGCGTGAGGTCTCCACAGTACATCGATGTTGTCGCCAGTGGTCGGCGGAAGGTGCACGTGCCCGTCGACCTGGGACCGGACCGCAGCGACGCACGGATGCACGCCAAGACCGTAGGATCCTACGCAGTGCCGTAGGGGACCGCACCGCCACTTCCCAGCAAATTAGGGACACTGTTGCTCCTGGGGTATCGGCGAGGACCATTCGCAACCGTCTCCATGAAGCTGGGCTACGGTCCCGCACACCGTTAGGCCGTCTTCCGCTCACGCCCCAACATCGTGCAGCCCGCCTCCAGTGGTGTCGCGACAGGCGTGAATGGAGGGACGAATGGAGACGTGTCGTCTTCAGCGATGAGAGTCGCTTCTGCCTTGGTGCCAATGATGGTCGTATGCGTGTTTGGCGCCGTGCAGGTGAGCGCCACAATCAGGACTGCATACGACTGAGGCACACAGGGCCAACACCCGGCATCATGGTGTGGGGAGCGATCTCCTACACTGGCCGTACACCACTGGTGATCGTCGAGGGGACACTGAATAGTGCACGGTACATCCAAACCGTCATCGAACCCATCGTTCTACCATTCCTAGACCGGCAAGGTAACTTGCTGTTCCAACAGGACAATGCACGTCCGCATGTATCCCGTGCCACCCAACGTGCTCTAGAAGGTGTAAGTCAACTACCCTGGCCAGCAAGATCTCCGGATCTGTCCCCCATTGAGCATGTTTGGGACTGGATGAAGCGTCGTCTCACGCGGTCTGCACGTCCAGCACGAACGCTGGTCCAGCTGAGGCGCCAGGTGGAAATGGCATGGCAAGCCGTTCCACAGGACTACATCCAGCATCTCTACGATCGTCTCCATGGGAGAATAGCAGCCTGCATTGCTGCGAAAGGTGGATATACACTGTACTAGTGCCGACATTGTGCATGCTCTGTTGCTTGTGTCTATGTGCCTGTGGTTCTGTCAGTGTGATCATGTGATGTATCTGACCCCAGGAATGTGTCAATAAAGTTTCCCCTTCCTGGGACAATGAATTCACGGTGTTCTTATTTCAATTTCCAGGAGTGTATATGGCTTGTAATGTGGCAACTACGTATCCCAGCCCCTAGACAACGAAACCAGCCAAAATGTTTAATATTTCAACTCTTGAGTCCGAGGGTACATAGTTGAGGGCCACCACCATCATTTCATTTTGTTTTTGAAAGCCCGCAATTGGAGATTTCTCGTCCGGGATTTGTGTCTTGGAAAGTGGTAATTCCTTTGCACTCTGTTATTCAGCGTACAATGCGAAGTGTAAAAGTCTTTGCAAAACCAGTATAGATTTCTGTAGAGTGGACATCTCACGAAACACAGTGTGAGATCGTTTTTTTTTCCACAAGTAGATTTCTGGAAATAGTGAAATTACGTAGTAATTTTCACAAAAACCACATGCTAATGATAGAGGTCCTAATCAATCACGTTAAAGGCAGTTTGCGTGGGGGCTCAGAGTCTAATTAAGTTGAGTGCAGGGAACGGTAGCGGTTAGCGCGCTTAACGGAGAGCGGTATCAGAGACGGCTGGAACACGCAGTAACCGCCAGCAGCTACAGTTACATAAAGCGACTTCTCCAGTGGCGGACGCAGATCAACAGCAGAAGGAAGGCAGCGTCTCAGAGTACTCCAGGGCAATCTTCAATGTCGACTTCCACTACAACCCATGGCATCACCATGACAGTGGGAACCATCTCAGATCAGATAAGTGCCTGCGCAAATAGTGAGGTAGTATATGCGATTGCAGTCTTTCTCGGCGTATTCCACTGATGAATTCTTCTAGGGTTATCAGCCGAGTGGTGGTGTCGTCTTGTCGCAACGTTTCAATGAGTTTCGTACCCATCATCTTCTGGCGAAGTGTCGGGATGCTGGCTGCTCTCATCTTGTACTTTCCCCTCTTTGGGGAAGTGTGAGGTGGGAGTTTGTAGCCTTTCGGCTTTTACTCCCCTGTGAACGTATGTGTGTGATTTTTCTATAGTTTTTTGGTGTCTGTGTCTGTGTCTGTGTCTGGTACTTTGCCAATGCTAGTCTGCTTTTGATGCCATCCTTGCTCCGTCTGACAGGTTATTTTGCTGTCTAGGCAGCAGAATTCCTTAACTTAATCCACTTCGTGACCATCAATCCTTTTGTTCTGTTTCTCGCTGTTCTCATTTCTGCTACTTCTCATTATTTTCTTCGCTCTTCGATTTACTCTCAGTCCATATTCTGCACTCATTAGACTGTTCATTCCGTTCAGTGGATTCTGTAATTCTTCTTCACTTTCACTGAGAAGCGATGTCAACGACGAATCTTATCAATGACATTCTTTCACCTTGAATTTTAATTCCACTCGTGAACCTTTCTTTTATTTTCATCATTGATTCTTCGATGTATAGATTGAACAATAGGGATGAAAGACTACATTCCCGTCTTTTTCTAATTCTAGCACTTCGTTCTTGGTCTTCTTTAATCCGTCTCTCCTTACAACTTACCCCTATTTTCCTCACAATTTCCAACATCGAGCACAATTTGACAACTAATCCTAACAACGTGTCTTGGTTTTTCTTTGGTTTTGCTTGCATTATCAGCCACAACATCCGAACGCCCTCTCTGGCTCGTTTACCTTTCCCAAAGCTAAACTAATCGTCATCTAACTCTTCTTCAACCTTCTTTCCATTCTTCTGTATATTATTCTTGTCACCAGCTTGGATGAATGAGCTGTTAAGCTGATTGAGCGATAATTTTCGCACTTGTCAGCTCTTGAAGTCTTCAGAATTCTGTGGATGATGTTTTCCCGAAAGCCAAATTGTATATCGCCAGACTCATACATACCACACAGTGACGTGAATAGTCGTTTTGTTGTCACTTCCCCTAATGATTCTAGAAATTTTGATGGTCCCTTCTACCTTGTTTGATCTTAAGTCCTCCAAAGCTCTCTTAAATTGTAATACTGGATCCCCTATCTCTTCTGTATCGACTCCTGCTTCTTCTTCTGTCACATCAGACATGTCTTCCCTCTCACAGAGATCCTCTTTATACTCTCTCTACCTATCCGCTCTCTTCTCTAGATTTAACAGTGTAATTCTCATTGCACTCATAATGTTACCATCCTTGCTTTTAATTTCACAGAAGGTTATTTTGGCTTTTCTGTACGCTGAGTCAGTCTTTCTGACAGTCATCTCTTTTTCGATTTCCTCTCATTTTTCATGCAACCATTTCGCCTTAGCTTCCCTGCACTTCCTATTTATATCATTCCTAAGCGACTTGTATTTCTGTATTGCTGAATTTCTCTAAACATTTTTGTACTTCATTCTTTCATCGATCAACCTTGTTACCCATGGTCTCTTCGGATTTACCTTCCTTGTACCTACTTTTCAACTTACGTGAATGCCCTTTTTAGAAATGTCCATTCCTCTTCGACTGAACTGGCTACTGAGGTATTCCTTATCGCAGTATCTATAGCCTTAGAAAACTTCAAGCGTATCTCTTCATTCCTTAACACTTCTGTATTCCATTTCTTTGCATACTGATTCTTCCTGACTAGTCTCTTAAACTTCAGCCTACTCTTCATCACCCTATACTACTAAATTGTGATCTGACTTCGGAATCTCTGTCTGACTATGATGTATTCTAACTGAAATCTTCCCGTATCTCCGGACCTTTCCCAAGTATACGTCCTCCTCTTGTGATTCTTGAACAGAGTATTCGCTATACCAGCTGCAGTCTGTTGCAGAACACAATTAGTCTTTCTCCTCTCATGCCTACTACCAACCGATATTCTCCCGTATCCCCTACTTCTACTCCTTCCCCTAAAATCGCATTCAAATCTCCCATGACTATTAGATTTTCATCTTCCTTTACGTACTGAATTACCCATTCAGTATCCTCACATACTTCCTCTATCTCTTCCTCTTCCACATGCGACATCGGCATGTTCCCCTGAACTACTATTGTCGGTACTGATTTGCTGTCGATTCTGATGAGAACAACCCTATCACTGAACTGTTCACAGTAACTTACTCTCTGCCCTAGCTTCCTCTCCATAAGGAATCGTACTACCGTTATACCATTTTCTGCTACTGTAGATAGTAACCTATACTCATCAGACAAGAAATCCTTTTCTTCTTTCCATTTCACTGCAATAACCATCACTATATTTGGATTGAGCCTTAGCATTTCCCTTTTCAGATTTTCTAGTTTCCCTACCACGTTCAAACTTCTGACATTCCGTACACCGGTTCGCAGAACGTTACCCTTGCGTTGATTATTCGCTCTTTTTCTCATTCTCACCTCATCCTTGGCAGTCCCCTCCCGGAGATCCGAATGGACTATTCCGGAATCTTTTGCCAGTGGAGATATCATCATGACCCTTTCCAATTACAGGCCACTTACACTATGGATACACATTTCGTGTCTTTAATGCAGTGGTTTCCATTGCCTTCTGCACTCTCATGCCGTTGATCATCGCCGATTCTTCTGCCTTCAGGGCCAGCATCACACCCAAAGGGCAAGAAAGTGCCCTGAAACTCTGGCTGGCTCTGAGCACTATGCGACTTAACTTCTGAGGTCATCAGTCGCCATGTGTGTGATGTCCTTAGGTTCATTAGGTTTAATTAGTTCTAACTAATTAAACCTAATTAACCTAAGGACATCACATCCATGCCCGAGGCAGGATTCGAACCTGCGACCGCAGCGGTCGCTCGGCCCCAGACTGTAGCGCCTAGAACCGCACGGCCACCCCGGCCGGTCCTGAAACTCTATCCGCTCCTCCATCTTCTTTGAAAAGACCGTTGACTGAATGAGGATGGCTTCTTATGCCGGAAGTCTTCGGCCGCCATTTCTGATGATTGTTATTCAATTTGTAAGCGTTGGCGGTTTTCGAACCCGGGACCAGGGACGTTTGGATTACTAATCACCACGGATGCATCTTCCTGCACTCCTGCCACCTGTTAAAAATTATCTTTCCTTGCCCAGTCAGCATTCGTTCAGACGCTGCGCTCCAACTGGGATGACATACCTAATCTTCGCATTACAAAAACAACCCAGGGAGATGTTGGTACGCCAGAAAATAAGTACCACATGCGTCTCGTAAAAAGATATTATACTGTCGAAGCCCTGTGTCCTCCAATTAAGTTGGTGTACGTGAGTAGCAATATAAACACAAGGATAGGCAAGTGCCGGCCGATGTGGCCGAGCGGTTCTAGGCGCTTCAGTCTGGAACCGCGTGACCGGTACGGTCGCAGGTTCGAATCTGCCTCGGTCATGGATGTGTGTGATGTCCTTAGGTTAGTTAGGTTTAAGTAGTTCTAAGTTCTAGGGGACTGATGACCTCAGATGTTAAGTCCCATAGTGCTCAGAGCCATTTCAACCATTTGAGACGCAAGTGTCCCTTGCACCAGAATCCACCGAACCTGCACTGCAGCCGCTAATTACAAACAGACTAGTCTCACGTAAATTTGACTGTCAAGCAGCCGCCACGATAGTTCTGAAACTGCTTGGCACCGAAACACACAATGTTCTCCAATACGATAAAATTACACCCACAATCGCTACCAGAAGGCCATCTGCGATTGTCTAACACAACACTGAGAATGTCACCGTCAGATAAGAAGCGTTGTTCTACTTATCAGCTTGATTGTGAGAGATGACGTGAAGTACGACATAAGCCTTGTTTATCTGAGCCAACCACGTCTAGAGCTGTAATTACTGTCGCAGTCAAAAGTAAACCCATAAACACTAAATAAAGCCATTTCCTAGTTCAATGTTTATATTTGTAAACATTAGATGAAGTACCAAAAAGCTTGTTGTGTCACTGATTTTGAGCTGCCAGCAGCTACAGCTTCGTCCTCAATCAACACTCCTGAGAACAAAGAACTGTGACCCACACTTTAGATGACAGCGACGTCAGACCCGTCACTTCGCGTAATATAAACAATTTTCATATTTTGATGTTCCACACTTGTTCCTCACATGTAAACTCTCTCATAATCGTGCTTTAAATAATTTTTCAGTCATTTTTTCTACTTATCAAGAAAATGGTTCTAAGAGAATTACTATTTTGACCGGAATTTATCTGAACAAGCTGCGACATGATCGCGAATAGAACAGTGATCCAGGAAGCGTAGGTAAAATTTCTTTATTTCCATCTATGATCACAAACTTGTTAGGTCCTCAGACTACCGTTTTCGGTCAGCAGTGACCATCTTCCGATCTGCAACAAAACATGGGAAAACACAAATACTTCTTCGTACATCTATAGTTGAAATGGAGGACAATGGGACCTCAGCTGGTATAAATTTATATTAAAAATGAAGAAATTCCTCCAGCTGTATTTAAGGTATCGATTTTATTTTGGCAACTAGTTTCAACGTTGTAACAACGTCATCTTCAGGCAAATACACTTGTTGACGTCAACTGCGTGCGGCTGATACTAGAAGTCTGTGGTAAGATATGGAAGTGCTCCGTCTGGAAGGTGGTTAGTAACTAACCACCTAACTACCTAACCACCTTAGTAACTAACTAACTCCCCCCTGCGGGTTCGGGGATAAGAATAGGCCCGCGGTATTCCTGCCTGTCGTAAGAGGCGACTAAAAGGAGTCTCAAATGTTTCGGCCTTATGTGATGGTCCCCTCTCGGGTTTGACCTCCATCTTTCTAAATTATTCCGAAGAGCGAGCCAATTGGGGAAGGGCGCCTTACATGGTGCACTGTATCCGTCGTGCAATTAGACCTTTAGCCGGCTTTCTCGTCGTTGCAATGGTGTCCCGCTCGTTTTCGATCTCTTGGGCGATTACCACGCTGCACTCTGCAGTGTTTCTTTTATCTGCGACGACGACCTTGGTCAGTTTTGCACCTAAGATCCAGCACGGTAGCCAGTCCGTTGTGGTGGGGCCGCCATGTACCCTCTTGGTTGTAGCCCCCTGACAACACAGGGATCGCTCTACTGATGCCTGCGCCGTTAACTCCCCACGTATGCCAAGGAGTAGATGCCCATCTCCTTGGGGCATCAGGACTCCCGGCAATGGCCGTCCTGCCAGGTGGCTATTGCTGCGGCTGGGTGGCGCCCGTGGGGAGGGCCCTTGGTCGGAGTAGGTGGCATCAGGGCGGATGACCCGCAATGAAGCGTGGTACATCATCTCTCGCTGGCGGCCAGCCGTCAGCAGTCTCTAAGCGTTCGAGGGCTCATTTTAAGGGTAATGTTTATGACCCCAAATCGTTCCCATCCCTGGCCACACCATGGGAGGAACGAAAGGCGTTGAATGACAGTGAAACGTATTCGCCCAGATATCTTGTCTGTACCAGAGCTGATGGGGAATCTTTTATATCCGTGACGCCTCAGTTCTTTGTTGAGCATTTAGAGGACAAGTTTGGGGAGGTGGAGGGCTTGTCAAAGATGCGGTCCGGATCGGTGTTGATAAAAACGGCATCCTCCGCCCAGTCGCGGGCCTTGCTCGCTTGTACTAAGCTGGGGGATGTCTCCGTCACTATCACCCCCCATAAAAGCTTAAATATGGTTCAGGGAATTATTTTTCACCGCGATCTCCTTTTACAGTCCGATGACGAGCTGCGCGCCAACTTAGAGCGACGAGGTGTACATTTCGTCCGGCGCGTTCATCGGGGTCCGAGGGACAATCAGGTTGCTACCGGTGCCTTCATCTTGGCCTTCGAGGGTGATACGTTACCGGAAAAGGTCAAGGTGATGGTCTACCGATGTGACGTCAAGCCCTATATCCCTCCCCCGATGCGGTGCTTTAAGTGCTGGAAGTTCGGTCACATGTCCTCTCGCTGTACTTCTAGCCTCACATGTCGAGATTGTGGACACCCATCTCATCCCGATACTCCATGTGCTCCGCCTCCCGTCTGTGTCAACTGTGGAGAGCCTCATTCCCCTTGCTCGCCGGACTGTAGTGTCTTACAGAAAGAACGCAAAATCATGGAATATAAGACCCTGGACCGACTGACTTACACTGAGGCCAAGCGGAAATTTGAACGGCTACATCCCGTGCGCATGATGTCATCTTATGCCTCCACTGTCACTCCTGCTCCAGCTCCTTCAGCTGCAAGATATACAGACAGCTCTCGGAACCAGAGGACCTCACCTGCCCCCTTGACAATGGGGGCCCCTTCTCTTGCTGTTGCTCCCACACCATCTACCTCGGGAGCAGCACCCACTAAACCATCGGGGACGCCAGTCCCCCCTTCTCAGCCGGAGAAGCGTAAGTCTTCTTCGGCTTCTCTCGCTCGGAAGGGATCCCTTGGGTCACTCCCTTCCCAGGTTCCTACCAGCGGCACAGCAGACACCAGCCAGTGGCTGAAGCAGCCACAGGTCGCTGGTCGACGGGCTTCGCGTTCCACTTCGGTCCCAGAGACTGACTCCAATAAGCCCTCTCACCAACGGCAACCAAAGGAACAGCGAGAGAAAACGACTCTGAAGACCCGTAAGTCCAAGACACCTGCGGTGGCACCTACTCCACCGCTACATAAAAGCTCTGCATCTGAGGATGAGGTGGAGATCCTTGCGTCCGCTGAGGACCTCGATCTCGCCGATCCCTCAGACGCAATGGGTAGCACTTGCACGGGTGCTCCATCGGATGTGGCAGGTGACCCAGCGGCGTAATCTGCCTTCCCAGTCCCGTCACGCCTTTCTCCGCAATGGCTACTACCATCCTCCAGTGGAACTGCAGCGGTTTCTTCCACCATCTCGCTGAGCTCCGCCAACTTATCAGCCTTCACCCTTTCTCCTGCATTGCTCTCCAGGAAACTTGGTTTCCTGCAATGCGAACCCCCGCCCTCCGTGGCTATCGGGGTTATTATAAGAACCGAGCAGCTTATGAAAGGGTGTCTGGTGGCGTCTGCATATATGTCCTTCACACTCTGCACAGCGAGTCTGTCCCTCTCCAGACGCCCTTAGAGGCTGTCGCTGTACGCGTGTGGACGCCACAGGCTGTTACCGTCTGCAGTGTTTACATTCCACCGGATGGTGATGTCTCGCAGCATGTCCTGGCTGCACTGGTCGCCCAATTGCCGCCACCTTTCTTGCTCTTGGGCGACTTCAACGCCCATAACCCTCTGTGGGGTGGGTCAGTGGCAACAGGTCGAGGCGCCATCGTTGAGGGTTTCTTGTCGCAGCTCGATCTCTCGCTGTTAAATGATGGTGCCTTCACACACTTCAGTGTGGCGCATGGCACCTACTCCGCCATTGACCTTTCAATCTGTAGCCATAGCCTCTTACCGTCTGTCCAATGGAGTGTGCATGACGACCTGTGTGGTAGTGACCACTTTCCGATCTTTTTGTCACTACCACAGCGCCACTCTTCTGGGCGCCCTAGCAGATGGGCTATGAATAAGGCTGAGTGGGACTTGTTCTCCTCCACTGCCGCTTTTGAGCCTCTCTCTACTGATGACATTGATGCGGTGGTTCAATCGGTCACCACCGGCATCGTTACTGCCGCCGAATCAGCCATTCCCCGTTCCTGTGGGTCCCCTCGGCGGCGGACTGTGCCTTGGTGGTCGCCTGAGATCGCTGAAGCGATTAAAGATCGCCGGCGGGCGCTCCAGCGTCACAAGCGACATCCCTCCATCGACCACCTTATCGCCTTCAAACGGCTGCGTGCGCGGGCCCGCCTCCTTATCCGCCAAGGCAAGAAGGAGTGCTGGGAGCGGTATGTATCCACCATTGGCCTCCATGTCACTCCATCGCAGGTCTGGGCCAAGATTCGACGCGTCTACGGCCATCGGACCCCTGCCAGCGTCCCTGCGCTCTCACTGAATGGAGCAGTTTGTACTGACTCCGACGTCATTGCAAATCGCTTAGCAGGGCATTTTGCTATGAGTTCCGCCTCTGCGAATTACCCCCAGGCCTTCCGCTCCATTAAAGAGCGGATGGAACGTCGGAGCCTTTCGTTTCGCACCAACCACCTAGAATCTTACAATGCTCCATTTAGTGAGTGGGAATTTCGCAGTGCCCTAGCTGCTTGCCCTGATACCGCTCCTGGGCCAGATGGCATCCACTGTCAGATGCTGAAACACCTTTCAGTGGACTGCCAGCGGCGCCTTCTCGATCTTTACAACCGTCTTTGGGTCGAGGGGGAGTTTCCGTCGCAATGGCGGGAAGGCGTTGTCATCCCCGTTTTGAAACCTGGAAAGAACCCTCTGGAGGTGGACAGCTACCGTCCCATTAGCCTCACCAACGTTCTTTGCAAGTTGCTTGAACGGATGGTGAGCCGGCGCTTGAATTGGGTACTGGAGTCTCGGGGCCTTCTTGCTCCGTCTCAGGGTGGGTTCCGTAAAGGCCGCTCCGCCACCGACAATCTGGTGAGCCTGGAGTCGGCCATCCGTACTGCCTTTGCCCGCCGTCAGCACCTGGTCGCTGTCTTTTTCGACATGCGGAAGGCGTACGATACGACATGGCGTCATCACATCCTTTCTACGCTTCATGGATGGGGTCTTCGGGGTCCTCTGCCGATTTTTATCCGCAATTTTCTGTCGTGTCGTACCTTCCGCGTGCAAGTCGCGGCCTCGTATAGTTCCTCCCACGTCCAGGAGAACGGTGTGCCACAGGGTTCTGTTTTAAGTGTCTGTCTGTTTTTAATAGCCATTAACGGGCTTGCTGCGGCCGTGGGAAATTCTGTCTCCGCTTCCCTGTATGCTGACGACTTCTGCCTTTATTACAGCTCTACTGGCATTGCAGCGGTTGAACGTCAGCTACAGGGCGCTATCCGCAAGGCGCAGTCTTGGGCTGTAGCGCATGGGTTTCAGTTTTCGGCAGCCAAGACCCGCGTTATGCATTTCTGCTGGCGCCGAACAGTCCATCCTGAGCCGCAGCTTTATCTTGCCGACGAACTGCTTGCTGTGGTGGAGACCCACAGGTTTTTGGGGGTGGTTTTCGATGCCCGGTTGACTTGGCTGCCTCATATCCGGCAGCTCAAACAGGCATGTTGGCGGCATCTCAATGCTCTGCGCTGTTTGAGCCACACCCGCTGGGGCGCCGACCGCTCTACCCTGTTACGGCTCTACCAGGCGCTCATCCAGTCCCGCCTGGATTATGGGAGCCTGGCTTATGGCTCAGCATCCCCATCTGCGTTACGGGTGCTGGACCCAATTCTCCACAGCGGGATACGCCTTGCCACTGGTGCTTTCCGCACCAGCCCTGTGGACAGCGTACTAGTGGAGGCAGGTGTACCTCCACTGCGGTTCCGACGCCAACGTTTGCTGGCCGCTTATACTGCCCATGTTCTAAGCTCGCCCGGGCATCCTAACTATCGTCTCCTGTTCCCGCGATCGTTCGTCCGTCTGCCAGAACGTCGGCCCCGGTCTGGTTGTACAATAGCGGTCCGCGTCAAAGAGCTTCTCTCTGGGCTTCGGGTTTTCACTGTTCCACCTCCTTTCCGGGCTACTTTGCATACACCCCCATGGTGTGTTCGTCGCCCTTGCCTTCGGCTCGACTTGGCACAGTGCCCGAAGGACTCAGTCTCTCCAGAGGCCTTCCGCCGCCGCTTTCATTCCATCCTGGCCACGTATCAGGGCTCTGGCATTGTTTACACCGACGGCTCGATGGTTGCTGGTCGAGTCGGTTATGCGCTAACTCTAGGGGACCATTCCGAACAACGTTCCTTGCCGGATGGCTGCAGCGTTTACACTGCTGAGCTGGTCGCCATCTTTCGTGCCCTAGAGCATATCCGCTCCTGCTCAGGTGAGTCCTTCGTTATCTGTAGCGATTCCCTGAGCGGTTTACGAGCTCTCGACCAATGTTTTCCTCGTTCTCGTCTGGTGCTGGCTATCCATGAGTCTCTGCATACTCTTGCCCGTAGCGGCCGCTCTGTGGTCTTTGTGTGGACCCCCGGTCATGTCGGTATCCCGGGTAACGAACATGTTGACCGCCTGGCGAAAGAGGCCACCAGTAAGCCATCTCTGGACGTTGGCCTCCCAGAGACTGATTTGCGGGCAGTCTTCCGCCGCGAAATCTTGGCGCTATGGGACGATGAATGGCGCGAACTGACAACGCGCAATAAACTCCGTGATGTCAAGGAGACGACGGCTGTGTGGCGGTCATCCCTGCGAGCCACTCGCAGGGACTCAGTAGTTCTCTGCCGGCTCCGCATTGGCCACTCCCGGCTGACACACAGTTATTTACTGCGCCGGGAGGACCCTCCTCTATGTCGATGTGGGGCTGCTTTGACAGTGGCCCACATTTTGATGGCCTGCCCCCTTTTAGCTGTGGTCAGGCAGACATTTGCGCTGCCTGATACGCTCCCTGCCCTTTTAACAGACGACTCCACTATGGCTGACTTAGTTTTACGTTTTATTCGGGCAGGGGGATTTTATCATTTAATCTGAGTGTTTCTGTTTTATTTTATTGTTTTGTGTTGATTCTGGCCTTTGGCCTATGATTTTAAACTGATTTTTTTTTTAATGTGTTTCTCAGTGGTTGACTTTTCCTTTTTTATTTCTATGGTCGGCCAACCACCGTCACACACTGTGTGGTTTTAGTTCGTCTTGTCTTGTCTTTGTCTGAGTTTCTCTTGTTCTGTTTCGTCTGTGTTCTATTCTGTTCCTCGTTTTTATTCTCTGTGGGTGTTCTTTGTCTTTGGAAAAAGGGACCGATGACCGTAGCAGTCTGGTCCCTTTGATCCCCCAAACCAACCAACCAACCAACTAACTAACTAGTTACTAACCACCTTCCAGACGGAGCACTTCCATATCTCACCACTGACTTCTAGTATCAGCCGCACGCAGTTGACGTCAACAAGTGTGTGGCGCTGAAGATGACGTTACAACGTTGAAACTAGTTGCCAAAATAAAATCGATACCTTAAATACAGCTGGAGGAATTTCTTCATTTTTAATACAAATACTTCTGGTGGCTTGTCTACAAAAATATGGTTCAAATGGCTCTGAGCACTATGGGACTTAACATCTGAGGTCATCAGTCCCCTAGAACTTAGAGCTACTTAAACCTAACTAACCTAAGGACGACACACACATCCATGCCCGAGGCAGGACTCGAACCTGCGACCGTAGCGGCCGCGTGGTTCCAGACTGAAGCGCCTAGAACCGCTCGGACACTCCGTCCGGCGCTTGTCTACAGCTTAAAACAATAAAATAGACCATAACGAAAAGTATTAATGACATATATGTGAAACTTGTTCAAATATGACGAGGCATACTTGCATTAAGAACAAGTCTTACTATATTCCGTATCGCACGATTAGATGATTGAAGAATATGGGTATGCCTACAGTAGCGACATCTGGCGAGCTTGCGACACTAACGTCTTGTGGCTACGGTACGGCAGTTTGTTCTGAGCAGTAGCACTGTTAATAAGATGACTCTACTATATACCATTTTTTATTTATGCGCGACAATGCTGAGCTGATTTTGTGTTTATCTTTTGACAACGTCACTATGGCTCCATTATATTAGGACATGTTTTTAAAACGGGTATGCCTCGTCATATTTAAAGCGCACGATTTACACATGTATGTCAGGAACACTTTTCATTGTGGCTTGTTTTGTTGTTTTAAGCTGTAGGCAATCCACTAGTTGTATTTGTATTTTTAGCATGTTTTATTCCAGATCTGTAGCGGTCGTTGCTGACCAAAACTGGTAGTTTGAGCACCTAACAAGTTTGTGATCACAAACGGAAATAAAGAAATTTGTTCTATTTACTTGAACATTTAACTTGAAAACGTAATGAAATAAATTTGATTATTTAAAAAAAAGAAAGAACCCGTTTCACTACCAGTGTTATTGAGATGAAATGTATCAGAACTTGGTTAGCAAACTCAAAGTATATGTATTACTTTGTAGACAATGCCAGAACTGATTGTAATATTGCTCAATTGTAGCTTCGGAGCCGGTCGGTGTGGCCGAGCGGTTCTAGGCGCTACAGCCTGGAGCTGCGCGACCGCTACGGTCGCAGGTTCGAATCCTGCCTCGGGCATGGATGTGTGTGATGTCTTTAGGTTAGTTAGGTTTAAGTAGTTCTAAGTTCTAGGGGACTGATGTCCTCAGAAGTTAAGTCCCATAGTGCTCAGAGCCATTTGAACCATTTGTAGCTACGGAAGGTAATGGCGAACGCCACGGAGCACGCAACCTACCGCATACGACAGCAAAACGTTGCACACATAGGTAAGAAGACACTAACCCAAAAGATACATAAACCACATGCCCGAGGCAGCATTCAAACCTGCAACCGTAGCGGTCGCGACTACTAACGGACGATACAATTTATGAACAGTGTAAAATTCACTTTGACTTACTGTTCACGAAGTGGCTTCGTCCGTGTTATTATGCGATTCACTTTCGCAAATTCACGATTTTGGCAAACCAATTTCACGTGTAGTAAATAGTTTAAATGTTTCCATAGCGACGATTAATGTTTTAACATGTGCAGCAGTTCATTAAATTAAAAATAAAATGAGAATCTTAAGGGGCGACGGAACGCAATTTTTATCCCTATTCTGCCAATGCTCTTTTACCCTTTGAACACGTACACTTTTCAAAAGAAAGTGTTAGAACAGTGAAATTTTTATTGAATGTATGTAACATTCATTCCTGCATTTACAATTAAAATGAACAACGCATCTCTGATGTATTTCAAGGAACATTTATTAATCTTTCATAACAAAATTTCCCTGTTTTTATACATTAGTGATCAAAAAACAATTTCTGTCGGGCTGGTGGTTCTCAATTTACATGTAACAACTTATTAACATCCTAAGTACAAATTGACCAAGTTTATATTTTTAAGCCTGTTAGTTCAGAATATAATGATTCCTGAAAATCATAAAATGTAGTTTTGAGAAAAATCAGTTCAAAGTTTAATATTCCAATTTTAATACAGTTAATTATGAGTATTACTTACAATTAGTGCCGCGCGGGATTAGCCGAGCCGGGATTAGCCGAGCGGTCTCAGGCGCTGCAGTCCTGGACTGAGCGGCTGGTCCCGGCGGAGGTTCGAGTCCTCCCTCGGGCATGGGTGTGTGTGTTTGTCCTTAGGATAGTTTAGGTTAAGTAGTGTGTAAGCTTAGGGACTGATGACCTTAGCAGTTAAGTCCCATAAGATTTCACACACATTTGAACATTTTTTGAACTTACAAGTAGCATTATCCAGCACGATTGTGTCTATTATTGTGTATTAAACTAGGAACCTAGAAACGACGGAGAGGCTTAATCCCTCCGTAACCCTCAGTGGTTCACAACCCCACAATAGGCCACAGCAGTCCATCCACCCCACCGCCGCTCCACACCGAACCCAGGGTTATTGTGCGGTTCGATCCCCAGTGGACCCCTCCCACCAGCCACCGTCCCCCCCCCCCCCCCCCCCCCCACCGTCACCGTCGCCCCGCACCCCCAGGAACGTCTCGTACCAGACGGGTGTAACCCCAAATGTTTGCATGGTAGAGTAATTATGGTGTACGCGTACGTGGAGACAATGTTTGTGCAGCAATCGCCGACATACCGTAACTGAGACGGAATAAGGGGAACCAGCCGCATTCGCTGAGGCAGATGGAAAACCGCCTTAAAAACCATCCACAGGCTGGGCGGCGCAACGGACCTCGGCACGCCTTCCCTCTCGGGAAGCAGCGCATTAGAGCACGTGGCTAGCTGGGCAGGCTACCCTGCACCATACTGACCATCATCTGAGTCATACTCATCTTCTTTTCTTCTCTTCATCGCTCTTATTTTCTGTATTGCTTCTTCTGTGCATTTAAATTAGCAATTTCTGATTTGCTGCATCTCTCTTTATCTATTTGCACCGAGGATTTTGCACTAATCCCACTATGTTTTATGCTCAATGCTTCCAAAGTACTATGCTGCAAGTACTATGATAGTTAGGCGGGAGGTGAGAAAACTTGGATTTCATGGTCGAGCGGCTGCTCATAAGCCACACATCACGCCCGTAAATGCCAAACGACACCTCGCTTGGTGTAAGGAAGGTAAACATTGGACGATTGAACAGTGGAAAAACGTAGTGTGGAGTGACGAATCACGGTACACAACGTGGCGATCCGATGGCAGGGTGTGGGTATGGCGAATGCCCGGTGAACGACATCTGCCAGCGTGTGTAGCGCCAACAGTAAAATTCGGAGATGGTGCTGTTATAGTGTGGTCGTGTTTTTCATGGAGGGGGCTTGCACCCCTTGTTGTTTTGGGTGGTACTATAACAGCACAGGCCTACACTGATGTTCTAAGCACCTTCTTGCTTCTCACGTTTGAAGAGCAATTAGGGGATAGCGATTGCATCTTTCAGCACGATCGAGCACCTGTTCATAATGCACGGCCTGTGGCGGAGTGGTTACACAACAATAACATCCCTGTAATGGACTGGCCTGCACAGAGTCCTGACCTGAATCCTATAGAACACCTTTGGGATGTTTTGGAACGCCGACTTCGTGCCAAGCCTCACCGACCGACATCGATACCTCTACTCAATGCAGCACTCCGTGAAGAATGGGCTCCAATTCACCAAGAAACCTTGCAGCACTGATTGTACGTATGCCTGCGAGAGTGGAAGCTGTCATCAAGGCTAAGGGTGAACCAACACCATTTTGAATTCCAGCATTACCGATGGAGGGCGCCACGAACTTGTAAGTCATTTTCAGCCAGGTGTCCGGATACTTTTGATCACACAGAGTATAAAATATTTAGTAGACTACCAGAACATTTCTCTTAGATTTGTGACTGGTAATGCTGCTGTCTAGTAAACTCCTTAGAAGAGCAAAGCGAACTGCAAAATGAAGTTGAAAATATATCTTCGCAGTGCAAAATGTGACAATTGACCATAAACAATAAAATGTGTCAAGTTCTCCACATGAATACCGAAACACTTCAGTTAAAGTTTGCTTACACGATATGGTAAACGAGTTAGGATGGAAATAATTGAAACGTAAGGGCTTTACATTGCGGCGAGTTGTTTTCACTAAATTCCAATTGCCAGCCACCTGCCGGCCACTGTGGCCGTGCGGTTCTAGGCGCTTCAGTCCGGAACCGTGCTGCTGCTGCGGTCGCAGATTCGAATCTTGCCTCGGACATGGATGTGTGTGATGTCCTTAGGTTAGTTAGGTTTAAGTAGTTCTAAGTTCTAGGGGGCTGATGATTGGTTCAAATGGCTCTGAGCACTGTGGGACTTAACTTCTGAGGTCATCAGTCCTCTAGAACTTAGAACTGCTTAAACCTAACTAACGTAAGGACATCACACACATCCATGCCAGTGGCAGGATTCGAAACTGCGACCGTAGCGGTCGCGCGGTTCCAAACTGTAGCCCGTAGAACCGCTCAGTCACCCCGGCCGGCTGGGACTGATAACCTCAGATGTTAAGTCCCATAGTGCTTAGAGCCATTTCAACCATCTGAGCCAGCCTCCTCCGCTGAATGTCACGATATTTTGTTTACCCCGACATACATGGGAAACAAGAGCATTATGATAAGAGACATCAGTGCTTGCACAGTAAGGTTAAGTTATTCATTATTTCCACGCGTTTTTTGAAAGTAGAACGGTAGAGAAATAATGGGACAGTGGTTCAAGGAACACCCTGCCAAGAACTTAATTGCGAATTGCAGAGTATTCATGTAGATGTGGATGCAGATGTCAAGGGAGGGGTAGCAGGAAGAAGGGAGGGATCTAGGAATGGATAAGAGTACAGAAGTGTCAATTAAAAGAACGAAAAGCTTGCAAAGTATTCCTTACCTAGACGTATGCCACAGTTATTTTTATCATAGGACAGAGACAAAAGGAAGGTGGCATTTGTTAGTCAGTGGCTGCAAGGCATCTCATTTCTTGGCAACAACTGCGATGGACACATCCCTGTGAAGCATTTCGTAACATAGAACACCTCCTTTGTGCCACCAGACGTATGTCAATAACAATACATTTTGTGGAGTATGCAGACGATCGTTTGAGATAATATTTGTTTTGACTTACCCACTATTTTCTTCTTATGATGTTACCATACGGTACTTCAAATTTCCATCAGATCGTACTGATTTAGGTTTACGGTGACCTTCTTAAATCTGTTACGGCAAATGCCGGGATTCCCCATCCTTCCCAGTTCGAGATTCTGCTTCGCGTCTAATCTCGTTCTCGACGACAGTTTGGACCGTAATCCTTCTTCCTTCCCTTTGACATCAATATGACTACTGAAAGCAAGTGTTGCACAAAGGTTAACTGGTCGTTATACTTGCCAATTATTGCATACACTGTCATTAACCATACCCATTACCCACTATTTTCTTCTTATGATGTTACCATACGGTACTTCAAATTTCCATCAGATCGTACTGATTTATGTTTACGGTGACCTTCTTAAATCTATTACGGCAAATGCCGGGATTCCCCATCCTTCCCAGTTCTAATCTCGTTCTCGACGACAGTTTGTACCGTAATCCTTCTTCCTTCCCTTTGACATCATTATGACTACTAAAAGCAAGTGTTGCACAAAGGTTAACTGGTCGTTACACTTGCCAATTATTGCATACACTGTCATTAACCATAGTAGTAAATCGCAGAAAAGTCCTTCATCAACACGTGTTTGTCATCCTGAATGTGGTGATTAATTTATCTCGAAACGATCGTACTTGAAACGATACAACTTGACTTTCTCGATAGCACTCACTCTACACACGGCACAAGTGTTTCGAATTGCCTCCACTGCTTTCACACTTTTATTAAACACAAAGAGAACACAATGTCACAAATGTGCCCCAGTCTCCTCTTTCCCAAGAGGTCCACACTGATAACGGAGACATTCGCGCCTGTGTCCGTCAAAAATCTCTGTTTCCTGCCAACCTCTAAGCCCACCAAGCTACATTCTGTGTGTCCACTAACTTGTTCTGTGTTAGAGTCTACTAAGACTGCCTTCCAACGGCTGAAGCAATCCCAATTTCATTTAACGGCTGCTTCCCTTGTCAGTGCTTTCCACCCTTCCTACCGCTACACTCAAATGCCCGGTGGCCCACTATGACACAAATAAAGAACTATGGCTTCTTACACTGTTTCCTTATACGGTCGCCGGCCGGAGTGGCCGAGCGGTTCTAGCCGCTTCAGTCTGGAACCACGCGACCGCTACGGTCGCAGGTTCGAATCCTTCCTCGGGCATGGATGTGTGTGATGTCCTTAGGTTAGTTAGGTTTAAGTAGTTCTAAGTTCTAGGGGACTGATGACCTCAGAACCATTTGAACCTTACATGGTCCTCCCGACTACATCTATAACACTTGACTTCAGAAGGGAACACGCAATGATCCACTCTCCTCTTTTTGGCCACATTCACGTCCTCTATAAGTCAAAGCCCGCATCTCGTGGTCGTGCGGTAGCGTTCTCGCTTCCCACGCCCGGGCTCCCGGGTTCGATTCCCGGCGGGGTCAGGGATTTTCTCCGCCTCGTGATGGCTGGGTGTTGTGTGCTGTCCTTAGGTTAGTTAGGTTTAAGTAGTTCTAAGTTCTAGGGGACTTATGACCACAGTTGAGTCCCATAGTGCTCAGAGCCATTTGAACCATTTGAACCTCTATAAGTGTTGCGATCCTAAGAGCTGACTGCAAGTCCTCTGGGTTCTCCATTCCTATCCTCCTTAACATTTCAGCGGGTATACCACGCAAAAAACATCTAACGCTCTATTTTTTGCCTCCTGTAACAATACTCTATTAGCTCTGCGTTCTGGGTCTGTACATATTTATTTCCGTTTAGCTTATGGATTCTATCCGAGAACGCTTCCACAGACTCGTCGCGCTGATTGGCAATGTACTTAATTCCTCCCACACTGTTCTGCTTTTGGTATCACTGGCACAATTCCGTGACCCACTCCTGGAATGTATGTGCTTTACTCAATATCTCGTGGTGGACAACATATGCTTTGGCGTCGCCTGCCAGACGCATATTAGCAACATACAAGGTTAGCCTACTTCATCTGACCACCTATGTGCTTCCGCAGCGTCCCTAATATCCTTAACGAAAACTGTCACGTCCTCCGTTGCCTTGCTGGAGAAGGGATTACTCAGTGCGACCACAGCCGGGTTATACAGGACAAAATGCACTCTCAGTCCACCAGACTTCTTTTCCCGAGACTCTGATAGCGACTGATCATGACTCTCCTTTAAGCCTCTAACTCACGATTAAGTTCGAAATTTCTCTCCTTTATCCGCTCAAACTCCTCTGTTAACGCTTGCACTAGCCGAATTACAGCAGCAACTGCATCTGCGGTAGTAGCACGGGTTTACACCATTCTGCGTACTCTACTTCCCCTTAAATGCAACCGATTTTTTTTAACGCGGCAAAACACATACTCCCATTCAACTCTACACAAAAAAATTTAAACACAGATTAATTCCTCCGGCTAATCATTGCCCATCTACACTCAGTACAACTACTAGATAGATGACCAGTACGCCTACATACAATATAAACAGCTGCTACATCTCCAGTACACAGCAACTCGTGCACAGACAAACTACAAAATGAACATCTCACTGGCACTACATTATTTCGCAAACCATTAATTCTAACCAAAGATAAGTCCACAGGTTCCTGTGGCTTCACAACAGTAACTCTAAACAGCTTGTACCGTAGCTCACACAACTAACTCTGACAACGAGAACAAATATAAAAAAATAATATAAATAAAATTTAGACTCACCACACCATATTGTGCTGAGCTGGTACCTACGTCAAGTGCCACTGCCTCACTCAGCAGTCGCCAAAACCAACTGTCTCACCAAAACATAGTGGTGGACATGGACGAACACTTTCCGACGCAACAGATTGTGCTGGAAAGCGAAACAACCACTTCCTGACACCAAATTGTTACAATCCTCTGACAAGGGAACCTCCCAATCGCACCCCCCTCAGATTTAGTTATAAGTTGGCACAGTGGAGAGGCCTTGAAAAACTGAACACACATCAATCGAGAAAACAGGAAGAAGTTGTGTGGAACTATGAAAAAATAAGCAAAATATACAAACTGAGTAGTCTATGCGCAAGATAGGCAATAACAAGGATAGTTTAATTACAGAAGCGCCGTGGTCACGTGGTTAGCGTGAGCAGCTGCCGAGCGAGAGGTCCCTGGTTCAAGTCTTCCCTCGAGTGAAAAGTTTAATTTTTTATTTTCAGTTTATGTGACAAATTCTTATGTTTTCATCACTGTTTTGGGAGTGATTATCACATCCACAAGAAAACCTAAATCGGGCAAGGTAGAAGAATCATTTTACCCATTCACCAAGTGTACAAGTTATGTGCGTCGACAACATATTCCTGTCATGTGACGCACGTGCCGTCACCAGTGTCGTATAGAATATATCAGACGTGTTTTCCTGTGGAGGAATCGGTTGACCTATGACCTAGCGATCAAATGGTTTCGGTTCCCATTGGAGAGGCACGTCCATTCGTCTATTAATCGCTCGGTTTTGCGGTGCGGTCGCAAAACACAGACACTAAACTTACTACAGTGAACAGAGACGTCAATGAACGAACGGACAGATCATAACTTTGCGAAAATAAAGAACGTAAACTTTTCACTCGATGGAAGACTTGAACCAAGGACCTCTCGCTCCGCAGCTGCTCACGCTAACCACGGGACCACGGCGCTCCTGTACTCATATTGTCCTTGATGTTGCATATCTTGCACATAGACTACTCAGTTTGTATATTTTGCTTATTTTTTCATAGTTCCACACAACTTCTTCCTGTTTTCTTGATTGATGTGTGTTCAGTTTTTCAAGGCCTATCCACTGTGCCGACTTATAACTAAATCTGAGGGGGGTGCGATGGGGAGGTTTCCTTGTGAGATCAGGGGTTGTAACACGTCAGAACGACCGAGAGGTATGGTTTCGGAGGGAGAGATGACTCACGCCGAATCGTGCAGAGAAACACAGGCAAATGCGTCATTGACTTCATTACATCGAAGGTACAAAGCCGGCCTCGCGCTAAACTCGGCGATGGCGCCGCGCAGCGTGTGTGGGTCAGCGCCAAGGCGAACGCTGGAATCTGCTGCATTGGCGTTCGGTTGCCCAGCAATCCAACTCTCACCACGGCTAAGTGGCGCCCAGAACACGGCTGACTGCTCCCTCAAGCGCGACTCGTGGACCCCATGTAGAGCGCCGAAGGGAAGAAGCTGACCGCCGTCGTTGTACTGAGCCTTAGCAGCTCTGGCCGTCCGCCCAGAACAGCTTATTCAGTGCCCACAGACAGCTCTGCACCCGGCAGGCCGCGAGTTCGCGCCCCCGTGGACGGCAATTTGCAATCCGCAGTCCTCTCGTTTCTTGCACCGGTGTAGCTCCAGGGTGCAACGCGCCCCGCCACAGCAATGACGCGTCAGTGCAGCGGAGGTTGGAAGTAGCTTTAGCGGGCCAGTTGGCCGCCGATATCCATCACCAGAAGGTCGTCGTGGTTGGCCTAAAACTTAAACAATCGTTATTCTCTCCGATTCTATACGCAGACAGGATGGCGACACGACTGCCCACATTTGAGCCTTCGGTCTCGCTTATTTATACTGGGAGGTTCCTATCCCATTCTGTGGCATCTAATAGTCAGGCCTACCAGATGAGTGGCTTGCCAAGCGAGTGCGATTATTATTCGTACATCAGAAATATTTTCATGATTATCGTACCCACTGCAACTATGCTTGAAATATGAGCCCTACTGCCTTTCAGTTAAGCTATAATTTATTCTCGTCCTTACTTTTTAATGCAACGGAATGGATAACGCATCTGACTAGAGCTATTGCACATTTATGATGGACTCACTCCACCCTGGCAAGGCCACATTTCCTTCCTGTCGTATATATTTTATCCAGAGCTTGGACAACCCAGCAAGAAAATGGAGGTTATGTCCACAACTCAATAATCAAGACCACTACTTGTCTCATATGTCTCCTCTTTTATTACAATTAGTTCTTTCATGCTAATGTTGCAAAATTTCTTGCATTACACTTAAACACAATAGTAAAACAAGTGCCGGCCGAAGTGGCCGAGCGGTTCTAGGCGCTTCAGTCTGGAACCGCGCGACCGCTACGGTCGCAGGTTCGAATCCTGCTCGGGCATGGATGTGTGTGACGTCCTTAGGTTAGTTAGGTTTAAGTAGTTCTAAGTTCTAGGGGACTGATGACCTGAGATGTTAAGTCCCATAGTGCTCAGAGCCATTTGAACCATTTGAAGTAAAACAAGTGATTCTCCACCCAATGGGCATGATATAACATAAGCAGTTTTCTGTTCTGTGATCTCGTAATGTTTCTGTCTGTTGCTACTGTGCACTTTCTGGATTGGTAAGGAATCTTTTGCTACTTCATTCTCTCCCACACTCTCGTAATCTCATTCATTAGCAACATAACGAATTTACCGACTATCGTGCTGTACTGGGAAAAATCATGCTTGACCCACTAAATTCACTACTGTCTCATGCAAATCACACAGATTAGATACACATAATAAATCACACTGGCAGTATAAAACACATCTCTAAAAACAAAATGTTTAGTTTTCTACTCGTTCTGCTTTCCCACATCAAACAATAGTCATCCCAGATTCACACGTCACTGACCCACGTAATAATTTTCCTACCACAAACTCTGGAGGATTTATGCACATCTCCCTGTGCAATGCAATCCTCATGGAGTTGCCGGGTAGATGGCAGACTCACCTTAATTCATTCTCAGAGTATCTGAATATCAAGTCACACGAATGTATCTCATAATGGAAGTTTTGGTATCTTATTTATTTCACACACGGATCCTCAACTGAATGTTAGGACAAGCACTTCTGATTCTTTTTATTGTCTCACAGTCAAGTTGAGACTCACACTGTACTCACCACGTGGAAGTGCTTGTTTCTAATTCAAGTTCTGCACACGGAAATCTTAATTATTTTCAACTTAGATTTACACACGCAAGTATTTCATCTTAATACTACCACACGCTAGTATTTCGTCTTATGACTACAACACGTGGTTTCTTTGTCACTTCCGAAGAATCCTATGTTCCTCATGAATTTTTACCTTCCTATCTTTTTCAGAACAATTTACATCAGCCTCCCACCAAAAGTTTCCGAAAACAGAAATTATTAGTTCATCTACTCCTAAATATTTTACATGCATACCATTTCCATTTAACTTTGTTTTTCTGGAGCACACATAGAGCATGTCTTCACATATCAGGAACCAGAGACAGAGTGCTGAAACATGGCCGTTCATCTGGTCATCCCGCACTTCCGCAGAAGTGGGAGAGGACCTTGCCACGGTATTGGTCAGCCACATTCCAGGCCCTCTGGTGCTCTGGTATACTTCCCCTCTTTGGTTCAGACAAAGGTGACCAGAGAACTGTCTCAAAGATGATTATATAATCTACCTTCACTATCTGTGGTCAGCAGACGACCAGCCATTCATTCAATTCACAAACATTACCAATCTGGATTCATGGATCTATTTTAAGGAAGTGCACATCTGAATAATTAATCATACAAGTTCCCTTTCTTTCCTACATTGGTATCAGGCTTCGGTGTATTAAATACAATGGTGTTATTCTACAAAAACGCTGTTCTGACGAGAACAACAAAGTATGTTTTTGTACATCCTTTCTATGTCAGGCAGTACTGTGCCCTTTCAATACGTCTTTTCCGTACGCCTCTGACGTAGTTCCTCAGGAGGGGAAAAGTGGAGTACTCTTTGATAATTACAACGTCAGCTTTCCTCAGTCCGCTTCGGCCCCTACACACAGGCCATTAGGCGCTATTGTAACTGCAACATATGGGCTATTCACAGCACGTCGGTGTCGTGTGTTGCCCTGATTACTTCACATATAGTGCCCGCCAGGTTGTAAACCTGCCTCGCAGACGCGTTTGCAAAATATCAGCACTGTCCGCGCCTACCATCCGATGTGCCAACCGGTCCCTTTACTACTGCCTTCCAGCCATAGCTGTGCGAAGTTTACAATAATTTTCCAAATTCATGCCTGTACTTATTCGTGGTGCAGCACTATCGATATCGGCAAGCTATTGCTATAGTAACCAATACAGCCATTTCTGCTACGTCTAATTTAAATGAGTTCACATAAACGCCCACAGAGGGCAGTCTACGTATAAAACCGGTCAAATCAAGCCTTTTACTGTGTTTTTCCTTATTTTAAATACATTATAATAGAATTTGTTGTGAACTATATGTATATAATTTTTGTACGTATTTTTATACGTATTTTTCTTGTAAATTTCAACTATATCATTTAATGTAATACACCTCACGTAATGAGTACTTGATTGATTTTCAATGACGTAACGCCGTATGCGATGGACGGGGCTTACAGTATATATTCTTCAGTAATGGAACTTTACTTAGCAGGTGACGTCCTTGCGGATCTTGCTCTGTCTACCTCTGCGAACCGCGATCATGGGTATAACATCTCATTTTGTTATTGATGTAGCTTGTATTGTAGACGTTTCTAGCCATGTTAGCATCTCTTCGTTTAGGAATCCCTCTGAACATGTATTAATATTGTGCTGCAGTGCTTATGGCCTGAAGATCGTCTAAATTTTAGATCGAAACCGGCTGCCAACCAAAATAAAGATTTGTTGCAGTCGAGACAGATTTACTGAATTTTAATAAAGTCTATAATCATCTAACAGTTAAGCAAAGCGATTTTCACACCTCACTGATTCGCGCAGTTTCCCCACTGAACAAAAAGCATTTCTGAAAATACAATGTATGCCATTACATAGCCACTTTCGTATTGTTCTGAGTGTATTGGAGTTCGAGTCTTTATAACTGTCGCTCGGTTCAAATGGCTCGGAGCACTATGGGACTCAACCTCCGAGGTCATTAGTCCCCTAGAACTTAGAACTAGTTAAACGTAACTAACCTAAGGACATCACACACATCCATGCCCGAGGCAGGATTCGAACCTGCGACCATAGCGGTCTCGCGGTTCCAGACTGCAGCGCTTAGAACCGCACGGCCACTTCGACCGGCAACTGTCGCTTGACACCTAAATGTTGCTATTACCTATTACTAATTGAAACCTCAGTGTAATGTTGCAAGCTAAATTTCACGATCTGTATGGGATCTCATTAATGCGTTCAGGCGTCTAAGAGATGCGCCGGTTCTGCTGATGTACTGATAACAAAGCCTCCTTCGCGTGGTCTCCT
Source organism: Schistocerca nitens (assembly GCF_023898315.1). Classification (NCBI taxonomy): domain Eukaryota; kingdom Metazoa; phylum Arthropoda; class Insecta; order Orthoptera; family Acrididae; genus Schistocerca; species Schistocerca nitens. The sequence continues at coordinate 906,972,489 of NC_064616.1, read as the reverse complement.
CTGTCATTACGCAGAAGCAAATGCCAAATGATTCCATCTGCACCGCTGTCGCACGTCCCTGATGTAAAGTGAATGTTATTCGACATAATGGTCGATTTCTCGCAGGCTGAACAGTTGGTCCAGTACATGTGGTGATAAATACAGAATATTCCAGGAAACATCAAGAGAGTAGGGAAATAAGTGTTGAAATTTGACAGATTTGAAGATGACGTTGTAGGTTTGCAAATAAATGCACTGAAATCAGACAGTGATAATATTTTCTAAACTAAATTACTGTACATATACATTTTAAATGTAGATATTAGTCGAAAGTGTTAAGTAGAGGCGGTGGAGTAATAACATAAGAGCCGTTATTATCAGATACTGTTTTCCTGTGTGTTGTAGTCGCTAAAGCGAAATGCATGGTCATTTTAATATTATGTTAACACATTACATAACGTTTGTTTTTCAGAAGACCACCTTTCTACCATGGGAACACGTACGAAAAATTTAGGAATGGGCTACCAGACGAGATGAACTCAATGACATATAATCGCTTTCAGTACTACAGTAAACTGAGAGCATACGCACCAGAAGATGAGTCTGCACTGGTAAGTAGGCCTACGTCAACGAAAAATTTAGAATAGAATGACCAGATGCTTCATCTTTACTTCGGTACTGCCACAAAGAACATTTATGCTTATAATACCTATGATGTGATGAGGTTCTGTAGTTCCAACACGAAATTTATACTCGAGTACATTCGCCTCTTATAGTTGTGGTTACTAGCGATGGGTATTGGGACCCAATGGTTGCCGTTTCTAGCCCTGTTAGTAGAATAAATTTTTGTCACTTGGCTATGGGTGATAAAAAGAAGAGAGACGATGACTGACGCTCCTGCTCACCAGGCTGTTTACCAGCGATCTCGATTAAATCCCAAATCTATTCGCAGTAGAATATGTAACAGTGTTGATGTTGGCCCTTCCTTAGAATGGAGGCGTTAAGCTGGGTCGCCCCATTGCTGCCACATTACATTATATTACATTAAAACTTGTTCCATAGATAATAGGTACGACACGTCGTAATATTATGAAACGTGTCAGTTTAAGAAAATGTTTATTTACATGCCATAATTCAAGTTCTTTTTAGTTTTTACTAATTAATATCTAAAAAATCATCAACTGAGTAGAAGGAATTGCCATTCAGAAATTCTTTTCTTTTTAAATGTTGGTTGGCTATCTGTCAGACTTTTGATGCTATTTGATATGTGACAAAAGATTTTTGTGGCAGCACAAGTCACCCCTTTCTGATCTAAAGGTAGATTTAACCCAAAGTAGTGAAGATCAGCCTTTCTCCTAGTGTTAAAGCTATGCAGATTGCTATTACTTTTGAATTGACATGAATTATAAATAACAAATTTCGTAAGTGAATATCCGTAGTTCCTGAAATAAATTTTTGCAAGATTACGTTGGCTGCGCTCCAGTTATTGCTCTAATTACACGCTTTTGTGCAATGAATACCATTTTCCTTAATGATGCTTTATCCCAAAATATGATGCCATACGAAAGCATTGAATGAAAATTGGCACAGAGGCCTGAAGGCGTGTTTGATGTGCTGGCACTGAATTTCTCCGGTGTCTTTCTTTCTTTCATCGACCTCAAAAACAAAAACGTGACACTACATACCATATGATCTCATACGAACCATCTTTTCAAAACTGTTACACTTAAGATACAATTCTCACATTTCGTAATGGATAGTTGCTCTGTTCAAGTGAATAAAGGAAACCTTGGCGATTTAGGCGCCTAAAAACACACTTCGCTGATAAAATGTGATACTCCTTTATTGACACTGAATGAGATCCGTACACATTCCATTCATCTGCCGACATTTTACAATTAGAATCTGGAAAACTAAGTGAGATTGTGGAACACCGAGATGGGGTTTACATCTCGAAGCCACGGCTATTCTGATTTAATGGTAAAGTGTTATCCAGTTTTCGTAATGATTGCGAAAGCAGTCTGACCTGGTAGTTGACTGGGTCTACATACAAAACAGTGAAGATGGTTGCCTTCTACGTTTGCAAAAACTGAATAGTTCTCTTTTATTATTAACTAAATTTAGAGATAATAGATGTTAAATATTAAAAAATGTAAGCAAAAATAAATCTTTACATGTTACCTGTAAATTATGTATTTTCACGGACGTAATCTCTTCCGTGGCCGAACTGGCTGACAGACGCGAATGCGGTTTTCCTAGTTCCCGTGATTGAGATTTCGAACCTCGCTGCTCGAAAAAATTTTCACCAGCCCTGATTCGTTGACGATTTGAGAACAGGCGATGGCATATATTTCTTGAGCACCGAACTGTGAATAATTACTTGGGTTAAAGCGTCCATAAATATGCAAGTACATCACTACATAAATATTAGACGTGCTTATAGACAAAAATTACAAAGTTAGTCATCTTACAGAAATTAACATTCAACTTAAGTGGATTTAGATTTGTTGGTGAACGTTCATAAATGAATGTCATAATGTTCCGTGCAAACGTCTCTCACAGACTGAGTTAATGTGCTGGTAATATTCGTTTCATTTTGTTAAAAAAACTGAACTGAGATGTAATAATCTATTTTATATCAACATATTTGTCTCTCATCCCGTAAATATGAACGTTATTTCATACAGATAAAAAAATAATATTTTTGTTGTCGAAAAGCATAAAAAAACTAAACAGTGGAAAATATAAACTAAAATTAATAACTCCATCCGTTATGGCTTCAATATACCGATGTACGGTAACTTATATTTTTTGTTCCTTTATTTCGTACACACATCAAAAAAAGTTTTGCATCACCCCAGTTCCCAGAACTCCTGAAGATAGACGTTGACTGTGAATATTGTATTACATAGACAGTCCCTTTGACTGTTCTGAGATGTCACTAAACCCTCCCAAAGATGTAAACAACCATGCATGAGCAGCGCCTATTAGACGGAGGGGCTCCGACAGCCGATCAGCTCCAGTCATTCCACCAGGAAGGAGGTACACGGCTCGTGTTGGCTGTAGTTCAACCAGGCCTAGACAGTCAAAACCGCGATTCGTTCGCGTCCGCTTTCTTACTTTGTGTCAGGAAGGGCCCTCAACAAGTAAAGTGTCCAGGCATCTCGGAGTGAACCAAAGCGATGTTGTTCGGACGTGGAGGGGATACAGAGAGACAGGAACTGCCGATACAAGCCTCGCTCCAGCCGCACAAGGGCTACTACTGCAGTGGATGGCCGCTACTTGCGGATTATGGCTCTGAGGAACAGTGACAGAAGCGCCACCATGATGAATAATGCTTTTCTTGCAGCCACAGGATGTCGTATTATGATTCAAACTGTACGCAATAGTCTGCATGAAGCGCAGCTTCACTCCCGATGTCCATGGTGAGGTCCATCTTTGCAAACACGACACCATGCAGCGCCGTACAGATGGGCCCAACAACATGCCCAATGGACTGCTCAGGATTGGCATCATGTTCTCTTCACCGATGAGTGTCACATATGCCTTCAACCAGACAATCGTCGGAGACATGTTTGGAGGCAACCCGGTCAGGCTGAATGCCTTGGACACACTGTCCATTGAGTGCAGCAAGGTGGAGGTTCCCTGCTGTTTTGGTGTGGCATTACGTGGGGCCGACGTTTGCCGCTGGTGGTCATGGAAAGTGTCGTAACGGCTGTACGTGAAATCCATCCTCCGACCGATAGTGAAACCATATTGGCAGCATTTTGACGAGGCATTCGTCTTCATGGACGACAATATGCGCCCCATCGTGCACATCTTGTGAATGACTTCCTTCAGGATAACGACATAGCTCGACTAGAGTGGCCACCATGTTCTCCAGATATAAACCCTATATAACATGCCTGGGATAGATTGAAAACGGCTGTTTATGGAGGACGTGGCCCACCAATCACTCTGAGGGATCTACGCCGAATCACTGTTGAGGAGTGGAATAGTCTGGACCAACAGTGCCTTGATGAACTTGTGAATAGTATGCCACGACAAATACAGGCATGCATCAATGCAAGAGGACGTGCTGCTGGGTGTTAGAGGTGCCGTTGTGTACAGCAATCAGGACCACCACCTCTGAAGCTCTCGCTGTATGGTGGTACAACATGCAATGTGTCGTTTTCATGAGCAATAGAAAGGGTGGAAATGATTTTTATATTGATCTCCTTTCTAATTTTCTGTACAGGTTCCGGAACTCTCGGAACCGAGGTGATGCAAAACATTTTTTGATGTGTGTATATAGTTTCTGCCATCATCAGATCTGTAACGAAGATTAAGAAACATAACGAGAGAGGTGTATGTTATACATTATCAGGCAGCAAAAGATGAAAAACCAAAAAGTAATATTTCAAAAAATAAAAGCTCACTCGTCAAAACTCAGAACTTGTAAAACATCACTCACTATCTCTGTCAATAAATGCCTCAGAAATTTGAAAAATACGAGAACTAGCCGATAGATGGTGCTCATGTGGGGCACATTGGCTTATTTATTTTATTTTCATCTGGTCATACTAATAAAATATCAGACAATCTTATTGGGTCTAGAAATTTGTACCCACAAAAACAGAGCTCCACAAACAACTTTGAACGAACAAACTGAAATCATCCCGAATTTTTTTTGAGAATGTTTGCGTGATGTATGCTAACTGTGACGTCTCTCCTGCTGTTCACTGGATTCATCGTGCCTCGCGTCTGCTGGGTTGCTGGTCAGAGGAACTACCGCAAATTGCGTGGCAACAAGCCTCCCTGAGGGACAAGTTACTAGTTCTTCCGCAAGATGACACTACTTTCCAAAAAAAATTATTTTAGTAATCGGATTGTTTTATTCTTTGAACTCAGCCGAACAGCCGGGCGCGTAAACGAGCCGCTATATACAGGGTGGTCCATTGATAGTGACCGGGCCAAATATCTTACGAAATAAGCATCAAACGAAAAAACTACAAAGAACGAAACTCGTCTATATTGAAGGGGGAAACCAGATGGCGCTATTGTTGGCCCACTAGATGGCGCTGCCATAGGTCAAACGGATATCAGCTGCGTTTTTTTTAAATAGGAACCCACATTTTTTTATAACATATTCGTGTAGTACGTAAAGAAATATGAATATTTTAATTGGATCACTTTTTTCGCTTTGTGATAGATGGCGCTGTAATAGTCACAAAAGTAGAAGTACGTGATATCACGTAACATTCCGCCAGTGCGGACGGTATTTGCTACGTGATAAAATGGACCATTAAAATGAACCGTTTACCAATTGCAGAAAAGATCGATATCGTGTTGATGTATGGCTATTTTGATCAAAATGCCCAATGGGCGTGTGCTGTGTACGCTGCTCGGTATCCTGGACGACGTCATCCAAGTATCCGGACCGTTCGCCGGATAGTTACGTTATTTAGGAAACAGGAAGTGTTCAGCCACATGTGAAACGTCAACCACGACCTGCAACAAATGATGATGCCCAAGTAGGTGTTTCAGCTGCTGTCGCGGCTAATCCGCACATCAGTAGCAGACAAATTGCGCGAGAATCGGGAAACTCAAAAACGTCGGTGTTGAGAATGCTACATCAACATCGATTGCACCCGTACCATATTTCTATGCACCAGGAATTGCGTGGCGACGACTTTGAACGTCGTGTACAGTTCTGCCACTGGGCACAAGAGAAATTACGGGACGATGACAGATTTTTTGCACGCGTTCTATTTAGCGACGAAGCGTCATTCACCAACAAAGGTAACGTAAACCGGCGTAATATGCACTATTGAGTAATGGAAAATCCACGATGGCTGCGACAAGTGGCACGTCAGTGACCTTGGTGGGTTAATGTATGGTGCGGCATTATGGGAGGAAGGATAATTGGCTCCCATTTTATCCATGGCAATATAAATGGTGCAATGTATGCTGATTTCCTACGTAATGTTCTACCGATGTTACTACAAGATGTTTCACTGCATGACAGAATGGCGATGTACTTCCAACATGATGGATGTCCGGCACATAGCTCGCGTGCGGTTGAAGCTGTATTGAATAGCATATATTTCATGGCAGGTGGATTGGTCGTCGAAGCACCATACCATGGCCTGCATGTTCACCAGATCTGATGTCCCCGGATTTCTTTCTGTGGGGAAAGTTGAAGGATATTTGCTATCGTGATCCACCGACAACACCTGACAACATGCGTCAGTGCATTGTCAATGCATGTGCGAACATTCCGCAAGGTAAACTACTCGCTGTTGAGAGGAATGTCGTTACACGTATTGCCAAATGCATTGAGGTTGACGGACATCATTTTGAACATTTATTGCATTAATGTGGTATTTACAGTTAATCATGCTGTAACAGCATGCGTTTGTTCTCAGAAATGATAAGTCCACAAAGGTACATGTATCACATTGAAACAACCGAAATAAAATGTTCAAACGTAACTAGATTCTGTATTTTAATTTAAAAAACCTACCTGTTACCAACTGTTCGTCTAAAATTGTGAGCCATATGTTTGTGACTATTACAGCGCCATCTATCACAAAGCAAAAATAGTGGTCCAACTAAAACGTTCATGTTTCTTACGTACTACACGAATATGTAATAAAAATGGGGGTTCCTATTTTAAAAAAATGCAGTTGATATCTGTTTGACCTATTGCAGCGCCATCTAGCAGGCCAACCATAGCGCCATCTGGTTTCGTGAGATATTTGGCCCGGTCACGATCAATGGACCACCCTGTATACCAGTCCAGGTATCCAGCTCCGCCATTACAGCCACATTCCACCTTCGAAGCGTGTTCATGGCTTATCAATCGTCTCCCAGAAAAATTTCAACCAACTCCCACACGCTAAAGACGAAATCCATCCCAAGATATACTCCCCTTTAAAACTTTAATCACAGTGCTCCACCTGACACCATATTCTCATTTTCTCTCTCCCCAATCCTCCCATTGTCTGCTTATTCTGTTTATTCATTACAGAGTCCTTCTCTATCATGATCAAGATCATTACACCATAGTTTTATTAACATTCTACTCAGTTATTATACTTTAAGTACCATATAAAATCCTCTAAAATGTTTTAAAATCATAAATAAATTTCCATCAACATGTTTTTATTTATTTTAAAACCTCTTTTAAACATATGTAAACTTTGCCTGAAGAGTGGTTTTCTCCACTGTCACCACGCCCCTTCGATAAGAATTGAAATAACAATGAAGACAAAAAAAGCGCTGTTGTAGAGATACAATTGAAAAATAGATTTAAGGAATACTTTTTTTCAAATTTACGAAAAATCTTCGTGAAGAGATAGAATCACATTATGCGGTTATGCACTGACGTCAGCTGTTTGTGACATGTGATAATTTGTTCCGGGCTAATCGCGAGCAGTAGCCTTAACCACTCCGGCTGTCCGACTAAGCCTCCAGCAGTGATGCAAACTTCCATAAGTCACGTAGTCCCAACCCTTATGCCCGCACAGGGACACAAATATTACATCATATTTTTATCCCGTCAAGGAATGGTTAGATATATCATTGGTGGTTAAAATTCTGTGTTTATATGGTGTATCTTCACAATATAAACTCCCTTCAGACATGCAGCTATGTTGCAGTTATAGCTGTAGTAAACAATACGAAATAGATTCGCATTCTGCGAATATGCATTGACAACAGCTGTTAGTGACGCATGAGAATTTGTTCCGAACTGCATTTCCCACTTATTGCGAGCGGTCACTTTAACAACTTCAGCTGTTAGAATACGTCTCCAGGACCGATTCAAGCTCCCCCCCCCCCCCCCCCCCAACTATCTCCGTCCATCACCTTCCCCCTGCATATCTCTTATCCCACACTTTCTCAACCCATCTGCCCCTCCCTTATTTCTTTCTCCATATCTTTCATCCCCTACTTTGTATCCATTTCCTTCCTTTTTTTCCTGTCCATCTCCTCCCCCTCCCCCCTCTTCTCTCTCTCTCTCTCTCTCTCTCTCTCTCTATCTATCTCTTTCTCTGATGTTATTCATCATCATTACAAACGGAACCTTGACTGTGAATAGTATACAGTGTTTGAGACAGACACTTCGAGCTTCGGGATCTGTGAGGATAGTACCTTTACAAACAGTCTTTCATGCTTGAGAAATTCTTGATAGGTTTGCCTCCAAACGCTGTCTATGCTCTTTGTCAGTCTCATTGACTTTAAGATCCTGTAGCTGACTTGCGTTGCGCGTACACCGACCGATATTCGACACCTCAGTGGTGGTATTTCTTCCAAAGAAATAAACCGCAAACTGAAATCAACTGTTTGCAACACAAAAGATGACCATGAATTGATATCAGTTCACTCTTTGCAACGCACCTGAGCTATGATCACCAACCGATAACACATGTACGGCTGTCTGTTTTGTTGACGTTCCAAATTAATTTGTGCTTAAGCTCCAACTGAGCAAGTCGAACTCGATTGTATCCGTTGTTCTGGGGTCAGAATGATCGAGCTTGAGAATTTCTATTCGATTTGCCTCCAAATGTTGTCTACGCTCTTTGTCAGTCTCGCTGACATGACGATCACATAGCTGGCCTGTGTTTCACGAGTAGAGGACAACCCAAAGTACCGTTGTTCAAGGTGGTGGCCGTGACGTAAGCTGACGACGTCATTCAAGATGGCGGCCCTGACGTGAGATTATGCCGCAAGTACGTGACATCATGTGACATAAGCTGATGGCACGATTGGCGTCATTGAAGATGGCTGCCGTGACGTCACCTGATGACGCGAGTACCGTTACCGAAGATGGTGGGAAAGTGCCACATCCCCCTGGCGGGAAGTTTGAATTTTGGAGGGAAGATATGTCAATTGGGCTACCTCCACTAATGTTAGAAAATGGCAGGAAAGAAAGGACACTTGGGCTATCTCTGCTAACCTAAGCAAATGGCGGGATGACAGGGCAGTTGGGCTACCTCCACTAACCTAACCCTCTCCCTCCCCTTCACCAGAAAATGGCAGGAAGTTCAAATTCCATCAGGACAATGCAACACACCATGGCCACCTCTACTAACCTAAGAAAGTAGCAGGAGGATAGGTCACTTGGGCTACCTCCACTAATCAAATTCATCCAACTGAGACCTCTTCCTAGGAATTTGTGGGCACGGAACTCGGCCTATGGTGGACATGAGTATTTTGCATGCAGTCTTTACTTAAACAATTAGAGGCAGTACCTCTGTCCAGTGTGTTCACCATGCGGTCCGGAGTCCAAATGACCTAGTACACAGTACTGGCACTAGAGGGCGCTTTCATCCCTCCTGTGATGTAATCCAAGATGGCGGTTCGGGGTGGGGGAAAATAGCGGGAAAAAGACTCAGCTTGTTCTGGGTAGGATGGATGTAAGTCTTTATTTTGCAAGCAGTCTTTATTTAAACAATTTGAGGTAGTACCACCATTTGGTCTGTCCACTATGAGGTCTGAAGACCAACTGACCTAGTACACGGTACTGCCACCAGAGGGCACTGTCGTCCCTCCCATGATGTAATCCTAGATGGCGGTCTGGGGGTGAATGGCGGGAAAATGACTCAGCCTGTGCTGGGCTGCTGGAGAGAGGAAGGAGTGTACTTTATTTATTTTCGAGCAATTTATTTAGGGACGGATTTCACATAGTTTATTTATTACACTGATACAAAACACATGCCCTGACATGCTTGGGGTCACGCCACACAGCCTACAGACCTGCAAACTACTCATAAATTACCGAAATGTCGCATGTTAAAGGCTTTTCAGACACGCAAACAACTCCTAAATTACCAAAATAATGCAGTACACAGCACACAACATGCAAACTACTCGTAAATAATGCAGTACACTCATGTGCAGACACGAAATCGACTCTTAAATTGTCAAAATAATGCAGTACACAGCATACAGACCTGCAAACTACTCGTAAATCACCGAAATAATGTGGTACACTGATGTGCAGACCTGAAAACTACTCGTAATTCACTGAAATAATGCATAGGGTGAGTCACCTAACGTTACCGCTGGATATATTTCGTAAACCACCTCAAATACTGACGAACCGATTCCACAGACCGAACGTGAGGAGAGGGGCTAGTGTAATTGTTTGATACAAACCATACAAAAATGCACGGAAGTATGTTTTTTAACACAAACCTACGTATTTTTAAATGGAACCACGTTAGTTTTGTTAGCACATCTGAACATGTAAACAAATACGTAATCAGTGCCGTTTGTTGCATTGTAAAATGTTAATTACATCCGGAGATATTGTAACCTAAAGTTGATGCTTGAAACCTCCGACTTTCAGTTGCTTGTTGTAACAAACACGGGCCACGGTCGGCGAGCAGCATCTGCAGGGACATGTTTACGATGACGACCGTGTTTACGAGTGTGGCTGTAGTGCACTGTTGTGGTTTGGTCTAGCTGTCGCAGTGTCCGCATGTAGCGCTTGCTGCTATTGTTATTCTGCATTCGTCTCCGCACGCAGACCAACTGTAGTACACCGTGTTACCAGACGTCTGTGATAGTGTAGTGTTGTAGGAACTGTGACCATGGTGTATTCGAACTCTGAAAAGGCGGAGATGATACTCATCTATGGCGAGTGTCGACGAAATGCAGCTGAAGCCTACAGGGTGTATGCAGAACGAACGGTACAAACATCTACCGCCAACTGTATGCAACAGGTATGGTCGTAGCACGCAAACGGGTCCGTAACAGGCCCGTCACAGGAGAAGCGGGTGCAGTTGGTGTGTTAGCTGCTGTTGCCATGAACCCACACATGAGTACACGGGACATTGCGAGAGCCGGTGGACTGAGTCATGCGCATACTGCATCGTCACCGCTTTCACCCGTTTCATGTGTCGCTGCATCAGCAATTACATGGTGATGACTTTAATCATCGAGTGCAATTCTGTCAATGGGCATTAACAGAGAATGCGTTGCAGTTCTACCTGTTTACCGATGAAGTGGGTTTCACAAACCACGGGGCAGTGAATCTACGGAACATGCGTTACTGGTCCGTGGACAATCCTCGCTGGCTCAGACAGGTAGAGCGACAGCGACCGTGGACTGTAAATGTATGGTGCGGAATCATTGGCGACCACCTCATTGGTCCTCACTTCATTGCAGGGGCCCAAACAGCTGCAACATACATCGCGTTTCTACAGAAAGATCTGCCAACGTTGCTCGAAAATGTCCCACTGGAAACGCGTCGACGTATGTGGTATCAGCATGATGGTGCACCTGCACATTCCGCAATTAACACTAGGCTGACCCTTGACAGGATGTTCGACGGGCGTTTCATAGGGCGTGGAGGACGCATAAATTGGCCAGCCCGTTCTCCTGATCTTACACCTCTGGACTTTTTTCTGTGGGGTACGTTAAAGGAGAATGTGTACCGTGATGTGCCTACAACCCCAGAGGATATGAAACAACGTATTGTGGCAGCCTGCGGCGACATTACACCAGATGTACTGCGGCGTGTACGACATCCATTACGCCAGAGATTGCAATTGTGTGCAGCAAATGATGGCCACCACATTGAACATCTATTGGCCTGACATGTCGGGACACACTCTATTCCACTCCGTAATTGAAAACGGAAACCACGTGTGTACGTGTACCTCACCCCTCGTGGTAATGTACATGTGCGTCAGTGAAAAAGACCAATAAAAAGGTGTTAGCATGTGAACGTAATGTGCTGTTCCAGTCTCTTCTGTACCTAAGGTCCATCACCGTTCCCTTTGGATCCCTACGTAATTCGGTGCTCTCCGATACACACGATCGAACAGCGGAGGAGTGGTACTCAAGTGTCAACTTTAGGTTACAATATCTCCGGATGTAATTAACATTTTACAATGCAACAAACGGCACTGATTACGTATTTGTTTATATGTTCAGATGTGCTAACAAAACTAACGGGGTTCCAATTAAAAAAACGTAGGTTTGTGTTAAAAAACATACTTCCGTACATTTTTTTATGGTTTGTATTAACCAGTTACACTAGCCCCTCTCCTCACGTTCGGTCTGTGGAATCGATTTGTCAGTATTTGATGTGGTTTACGAAATATATCCAGCGGTAATGTTAGGTGACTCACCCTGTATAACGTTCTGCCAACGTACTCACAGTGCTTAAACAGCCAGAAATAACGTAGTGAACAAACACTCATTGCACATTAAAACACTTTCGAAGTATTGTCAACATATCAGAAGCTCAAGAGCGCGCGTGCGTCGACACCCCTGCGAGTCATCACTGGACACAAGCCAGTGTGAGCCATCACTCTCACGATGTTACCACCTGCAACAAGCAGATGAAAGTCGCGTCTATTTTCGGGTATATACTCAGAGTTCTGTGGTTCATGGTGTGGGTTTCTGTTGTCCTAGTTCATGAACCATGGACAACGTATGAGTAGCCAAGTAAGTGGTCCTGACAGTCAGGATACCAGTTACTTTGGAATAAGGCTGGGCATCTCGGACATATTCTGAGTCATGGTCACCTTTGTGCTCAGACGGCAAAGACTACCAAATCCACTGGTTAGTCCCTCAACCGTTAGGGGTAAAACTCAATGGGACCTGGGACCAGTAAGGCTAGCAACCTGATTCCCTGGTACTTTAAATATGATGCTGGCAACAATCAGAGCAAAATGCCTCGGACCTTTGGAGGTGACGGAGTCCCACCTCTAGTTGACAAACCAAGGACTCCTAAGATACGACTCGGCAAATGAATGGTGACGAGATGGGGAGCTATTAATATCAATGGGGGCTTCTCTGGAAAGAAGGTAGAGCTGTCAGAGGCTGCACGTAAGATGGGGTTGAACGTTTTAGCTGTTAATGACATTCAGGTAAGGGGTGAGAAAGAAGAGGAAGTGGGAGAATACAAGGTCTACCTGTCAAGAGTCAAAGCAGGAATAGCACAATGGGGTGTAGGGCTTTACATCAGGAAAGAAATGGGACCCAGCGTAGTTGCTATAAGGTATGTAAGCGAATGAATGATGTGGATAGATTTGACAGCGTCTAGCAAGAAAATTATGATTGTGTCAGTATATTCGCAGTGTGAAGGGGCAGATCAAGATAAGATGGATAGTTTTTATGAGGCACTCAGTGATGTAGTTGTTAGAGTAAAGGACAAGGGCAGTGTTCTGCTCATGGGTGATTTTAATGCCAGGTTTGGAAATCGAACAGAAGGGTATGAAAAGGTTATGGTTAAATTTGGAGAGGATATGGAGGCCAACATGAACGGGAAACAACTCTTGGATTTCTGTGCCAGTATGGGCTTAGTAATCACAAACTCCTTTTTTAAATATAAGAACATTCACCAGTATACTTGGGAAGGCAGGGGAACCAGATCTGTCATTGAATATAAATAACAGATCAGGAATTCAGGAAGGCTGTGAGGGATAGGCCTACACGTGTATTCAGGGGATTCTTTGATGACACTGATCACTATTTAATCTGCAGTGAAATTGGTATTGTGAGGCCGAAAGTGCAGGAGGTCAAGTCCATATGTAGGAGGATAAGAGGGAGAAACTTCAGCATAAGGAAATCAGGCACAAGTACATAACAGTGGTCTCAGGAAGGTACCAGTTGGTTGAATGTAGTCAATTACAGTCACTGGAAAAGGAATGGACAAGGTACAGGGACACAGTACTAGAAGTGGATAAATAGTGTCTTGGAACAGTAGTGTGTAAAGGTAGGATGAAGCAAACAGCTTGGTGGAATGACACAGTCAAGGCAGCCTGTAAAAGGAAAAAGAAGGTGTATAAAAAATGGCTACATACTAGAACTCAGGTAGCCAGAGAAAGTTATGTTGAAGAAAGAAACAAAGCCAAACAGATAACTGCGGCATCCGAGAAGAAAGACTTTGGAAACAGGTTGGAGACTTTGGGTCAAGCTACTGGAAAGCCATTCTGGAGTGTATTTAGCAGTCTTCGAAAGGGAGGTAAGAAGGAAATGACAAGTATTTTGGACAGGTCAGGAAAACTGCTGGTGAATCCCATTGATGCCGTGTTTTGAAGAGTTGCTCAATGTAGGTGAAAATACGATCAGTAATGTTTCAGATTTCGATGTACGATGGGATAGGAATGATGATGGAAATAGGATCACATTTGAGGAAGTGGAGAAAATGGTCAATAGATTGCAGTGCAATAAAGCGGCTGGGGTGGATGAAATTAAGTCGGAACTCCATCAAATACAGTGGAATGTCAGGTCTTAAATGGCTACACAGGATAATTGAAATGGCATGAGAGTCGGAACAGGTTCCATCAGACTGGACGAAAGCAGTAATCACACCAATCTTTAAACATGGAAACAGAAAAGATTGTAACAACTACAGAGGTATCTCTTTAATCAGCGTTGTGGGTAAAATCTTCTCAGGTATTGTTGAAAGGAAAGTGTGAGTATTAGTTGAGGACAAATTGGATGAAAATCAGTGTGGGTGTAGGCTTCTTAGAGGTTGTCAGGACCAGATCTTTAACTTACAGCAAATAATGGAGAAGTGTTACGAGTGAAACAAGGAATTGTATCTATGCTTTATAGATCTAGAAAAGGTATATGACCGGGTTCCTAGGAGGAAGTTATTGTCTATTCTATGAGATTATGGACTAGGATGCAAACTTTTGCAAGCAATTAAAGGTCTTTAGATAGATAGTCAGGCAGCAGTTAGAGTTGACAGTAAATTGAGTTCATGGTTCAGAGTAGTTTCAGGGGTAAGACAAGGCTGCAACCTGTCTCCACTGTTGTTCATATTATTTATGGATCATCTGTTGATAACAATAGACTGGCTGGGTGAGATTAAGATATATGAACACAAAATAAGCAGTCTCGCATATGCGGATGACTTAGTTGTGATGGCAGATTCGATTGAAAGTTTGCAAAGTAATATTTCAGAGCTAGACCAGAAATGTAAGGACTATGGTATGAAGATTAGCATCTCCAAAACGAAAATAATGTCACTGGGAAAGAGATATAAACGGATTGAGTGCCAAATAGGAGGAACAAAGTTAGAACAGGTGGACGGTTTCAAGTACTTAGGATGCGTATTCTTACAGGATGGCAACATAGTGAAAGAACTGGAAGCGAGGTGTAGCAAAGCTAATGCAGTGAGCGCTCAGCTACGATCTACTCTCTTCTGCAAGAAGGAAGTCAGTACCAAGACTAAGCTATCTGTGCAATGTTCAATCTTTCAACCAACTTTGTTGTATGGGAGCAAAAGCTGGTGGATTCAGGTTACCTTATCAATAAGGTTGAGGTTATGGATATGGAAGTAGCTAGGATAATTGCAGGTACTAGTAGATGGGAACAATGGCAGGAGGGTGTCCACAATGAGGAAATAAAAAAAAAACTGGGAATGAACTCTATAGATGTAGCAGTCAGGGTGAACAGGCTTAGATGGTGGGGTCATGGTACACGCATGGGAGAAGCAAGGTTACCCAAGAGACTCATGGGTTCAGCAGTAGAGGGTAGGAGGAGTCGGGGTGGACCAAGGAGAAGGTACCTGGATTCGGTTAAGAATGATTTTGAAGTAATAAGCTTAACATCAGAAGAGGCACCAATGTTAGCACTGAATAGGGGATCATGGAGGAATTTTATAAGGGGGACTATGCTCCAGACTGAACGCTGAAAGGCATAATCAGTCTTAAATGATGAAGATGATGATGACGACTCAGAGTTCTTTGAATGTTATAATGACGTCACAGAACTCCAAGGTGCGCCCACACCGGACCCATATGCAAAACGCCTCTGGGAAGCACGTGTGTTTACCGTTACTGACACCATACCTGTGGATAGTGACGTCACAGATCGCGCTACAGAAATCTGTTCCAAATTTGCACAGGCTGCTTTCTCCCTAGCGATCATGATGGGACATATGAGCTGTGTCTAGCCATGCACGCGTACTCAGCATGGCTGACCCATTGCCACGAAACGTCCACATGGTGACTCACCATCTGAAAGGTTCTTAATGCTATACTGACATCACATGGCTATCTAAAGTAAGAGCCAAGTCGACCTCTCAGAAATTGTATAGTGTCCCAGAAATAGTTAATGGTGGCTTTTGTAGGAGCTTTTAAGATGTCTCAGGTTTTTGCATGGAAATTCTTGTCCTAACACAACCTGTTTACGAAAATAGCGCAGAATAACGCTAAATGCATTCCTCCTGATAATACTAACGTGGCACCGCATCCATCATGTGTTACCCTTCCTGGAAATCGTTAAGTCCTGCTTTCAACAAACGTCTCCGAAACGCAAATGTCCTCACCGCTACGTCCCGGAACAAAGGATGTCTTATGAAATAAATGTAGTGTTATGATTGCTTCTTACTGAATTTACCCACTGAATTACTGATGCCATCAGCGTGGAAGCACCGTTCGCCTTTCTTTTTTTTCTTTCTCAGACGAGACATTCAGTGACGAAAAACTATTTTGCACAGATCACCATATTGCACCGACAATTAAACCTTGCAAAGTAGCCTACAAATCGTCAAATACGGAAAGACCATTACTCAATTACTCAGCTCTGGTACTGAGGACAGGAGCGTGAATATTAGAGCATGAAACCGATCTCCAAGCCAGCAATACATCACTGCGTACCATGTTGATTTAGTAAACATACAATTCGTACCATGAGCCATACAAAAATCGTCCCTTTTACATCATTTGTATAACTATCAACCACCAGACACTCGTACATATACCACAAAGACATACAACACCATATATACTCCTCGCAGCACTACATATTTTCCCCCTGCTGACGGTCACAAGTGATTCACTCCCAATGCATGACCAGAGCGCCCTCAGAGGATCGAGGTCACTCTCAGAACTATTCTACAAATTCAGACTCGTTTACCCTCGGCACAAACGCATTACTGTTTCTGATACGGGCCTGCTTGCTTGCCTTTCTGCACCCATATCCAGCTTCTGGGACTACAGGAACACATGTATTTTCGCATGGATTACCATAATATTATACGATTTTCGCAGTACTTCTCGATATCAAACACACAGCAGTATCCTACCGATCGCTCGCCCAACACAATTCCGAAGATACAGACTGGAAATTATTTCTCTATAAACCCGAAACTTTAGCAAGGTGGAGCGAGCTGAGTAACTAGAAACTTGTCCCCTCTGCAAAGACTTTTATGTGAGAACTCGAAAAAAATAGAGGAAACTCATATTTCCACTCACGAATACCGATGTCGGTGATGTAACAGATTCCAAATCATCCCTAAAATTTACAAAGTCAACTAAGGTGTTTCCCATGTCTACAGAACCAGCAAACGTTCCTCTTCCTGTCTTTCAAAAAAATGGTTCAAATGGCTCTGAGCACTATGGGACTTAACTTCTAAGGTCATCAGTCCCATAGAACTTAGAACTACTTAAACCTAACTAACCTAAGAACATCACACACATCCATGCCTGAGGCAGGGTTCGAACCTACGACTGTAGCAGTGGCGCGGTTCCAGACTGTAGCGCCTAGAACCGCTCGGCCACCCCAGTCGGCCCTGTCTTTCACCTGCTAGATGCACACACCACAGTCGATGTTCCCTCAACTAAATAAAGGCGCGAAATGTACAGAAGCAGTCAACCGAACAATGTACATGGAAGGGAATAACGGTCCAGCGAAAACACACGTCCATATTGAACCTTTTCAAACTTCCACGCAATCATGAAAGCTATTCAACACATACTAAGTATTAGTTCGCTATTCGGCCGTCTAGAGCACAATACAGCTAAGTCAACTGCATTCCTACACTCCAACAGGCCTCTGCCTTCGGACGGTCATACCGTTAATGAGAAACATGAATCATTCCTGCCACAGGTCACTGGCACTGCACGCCAAGCACGCATAGATAGAATCGTCCTAGGAAAAAAACCAGTCTCATATATATTTTATCCCTGTAAGTACAACTAATTGTTGTTTCGGTGCTATCCATCCCTAGAAGGTGTTGTCCCTCCACCAAAACTCTTTCTCCATCTCAAACAAACGATGTCAGTTAATCACAACAAACTCAAACAAGCGATGTCAGTCAATCATTATGTGATAACCAACAGTATGCCAGTGGATGGATGAGCTGGAAAAGACACCATCAATGTACTCTAATAATAAGAGTCACAGTTGACAGTACGAACAATTTTAGCAATTTTACAGTGATTTCAACACCTAGCAATGCTGCGACAGCATGTTTCCCAGTTTCAGTATCATAGCTAAACTGCCCCCTCTCTACATTGCGAGTTTCAGTGCGAATGTAGATAGACGACTGTGCAGTACGTCCATTCATTCTTAAGTCTCTAACACATATGTCATCAAAGTATTCCAGTCAGCGCTCTACATTTTTCTAACACCTCGAGCATAGTGCTTAATTGACGATCTCTTTCTATGCTACACTCCTTGTCTCGTGAATGAATGGAGCTTTCCGAGTCCTCAAGTATATAAGGTTTCTCGAGATGCTCCCATGTCGGTGAGGTTAGCACCCCTTATCGCTGTATAGTAACAGATTTGAAAGTGTTGTGATGTAATAGCAGACGGTTAAGAAGAACAAGAAAATGGTGATTTTTGTGCATGACAGAGCTCCAGACGGATGCAGTTCCAAGCATTTTACGTAAATTAATTAGGCTATCAACTCTAAAGTATTGTTCTAGAGCCTAGGATGAGTACCTGGAAGGTACTGGTAAGAGAGAACATGAAGACACGCACTCCGAAAGCTACAACACTCTGCATTTAAAACAGGGTGTTATGTTAGATCGCTTGGGTTTCCGACCTATCAGTCATGTGGAATGCAGCGCTGTTAATATTCCAGTGTAAGAAATATATTTCCAGCGCATGACATACAGCCTTCTTGTGAGTTTCTCTACGATAAACTATGGTATCGTACCATAAAACGAGAAACTACCTCCTTAAAACAGTGGCTCTGTGTGATACATGCAGAATATAGCTTTCCAGAGATGTATAGCGTCCACTGCCCACATCCGATTCAGAAATTATACTATTCCCACATCAGTCCTACATAAAATGACCGTTAGTAATGGGGAATACCTCTTACAAGGAAACAGATAAACGCATAGTAGCGGTGTCCAACACGTGAAGTTACAAATCATGCCACCACTAACTTTGTAAACAGCACATCTGTTAAACAGATGTATACACAGGGGATTGCAGTGTCTCACAAAAACCTATCGATAACTTAGTTATGAAACTGAAGTATCAATTCGACATTTAGGATGCGACAGGTGAATGGAGTACATCGCATAATTTTTCGTTCGTTTATACGAATGTGTCACGTTTCATCACACGTGAGATGGAAGTCCTCTGATGACCGAGAGGTTTACTGTTAACGATCGCAAGTAGACACTGCTCTACGACCCACACATAACAAGCAGTTGTATATGAGTCGAATGCAGACTGTCACACATCTGATGCATCCTGATGGTACATTATGAAAAAAATGGTCAAATGACCGGCAGCAACTTCTCCCTCCCCCCCCCCTCTCTCTCTCATGTGATCATGACATAATCTCTCATTCCATGTTCTAGAATTACTTGTAAATGTAGTACAGCTGCCAACACGTAGCGCAAATGCACTGATCGGGAGGTATAGCATAATGCTGTACTCGATTGTATCCAGTCTCCTCCACCCTGTATATTCCACAATTGCATAGTGTCAGCTCTGTTTTCTGTATATCTGTGTATGTGCATGTGTCTCGGATGGCTCCCAGGACCCACTGTACACCCAGGTTAGCGTACGAATGTGGATCCGCTGCGTGTTGTATCCGGAGTGATGTTGGGACGTGGATGCACAATGTACCACGTCCGGAATAGGGTTAGGTGGATCCGCCATGCACAACATATGAAGCGATGTTGGGATGTGATACAGAATATACTACATCCGAGTTAGCGTTCGAGTGTGTATCTGCTGTGCACTATGTATCCAGACTGATGTTGCACCACACATCACATCTGGGATAGGGCTCACAGGTGGATCAACCACGAGCTATGTCCGAAGATATGTCCTTTGTTCAAAGTTGGGTTCACCAGCGGGAGGACCTGGCCCTGGAAGCCATCCGCAACACATGCACATTCACAGATACACAGAAAACAGGGCATTCACTCTGCAAATGTGGAATATATGAGGTGGAGGCAGCTGTATATAATCGAGTACAGTGCTATACTATACCTCCCGATCAGTGCATTTGCGCTAGGTGTTGGCAGCTGTACTACATTTACAAGCAATTTTAGAACACGGAACAAGAGGTTATCTTATGATCAAATGGGTAGAACTGACATTAAAAAATCGATAGAATTGGGGAAAATAACGTATATATTTATAGAATATACACCGAAATGCGGGGAAATTGAGTAAGTACTTGCATGTCTTCTGCTTTTCGCAGAACAATTTGTACATGGGAACAAGCATGCGACAGCAAGAGGTATCCGAGGAAACATCTACACTCCTGGAAATGGAAAAAAGAACACATTGACACCGGTGTGTCAGACACACCATACTTGCTCCGGACACTGCGAGAGGGCTGTACAAGCAATGATCACACGCACGGCACAGCGGACACACCAGGAACCGCGGTGTTGGCCGTCGAATGGCGCTAGCTGCGCAGCATTTGTGCACCGCCGCCGTCAGTGTCAGCCAGTTTGCCGTGGCATACGGAGCTCCATCGCAGTCTTTAACACTGGTAGCATGCCGCGACAGCGTGGACGTGAACCGTATGTGCAGTTGACGGATTTTGAGCGAGGGCGTATAGTGGGCATGCGGGAGGCCGGGTGGACGTACCGCCGAATTGCTCAACACGTGGGGCGTGAGGTCTCCACAGTACATCGATGTTGTCGCCAGTGGTCGGCGGAAGGTGCACGTGCCTGTCGACCTGGGACCGGACCGCAGCGACGCACGGATGCACGCCAAGACCGTAGGATCCTACACAGTGCCGTAGGGGACTGCACCGCCACTTCCCAGCAAATTAGGGACACTGTTGCTCCTGGGGTATCGGCGAGGACCATTCGCAACCGTCTCCATGAAGCTGGGCTACGGTCCCGCACACCGTTAGGCCGTCTTCCGCTCACGCCCCAACATCGTGCAGCCCGCCTCCAGTGGTGTCGCGACAGGCGTGAATGGAGGGACGAATGGAGACGTGTCGTCTTCAGCGATGAGAGTCGCTTCTGCCTTGGTGCCAATGATGGTCGTATGCGTGTTTGGCGCCGTGCAGGTGAGCACCACAATCAGGACTGCATACGACCGAGGCACACAGGGCCAACACCCGGCATCATGGTGTGGGGAGCGATCTCCTACACTGACCGTACACCACTGGTGATCGTCGAGGGGACACTGAATAGTGCACGGTACATCCAAACCGTCATCGAACCCATCGTTCTACCATTCCTAGGCCGGCAAGGGAACTTGCTGTTCCAACAGGACAATGCACGTCCGCATGTATCCCGTGCCACCCAACGTGCTCTAGAAGGTGTAAGTCAACTACCCTGGCCAGCAAGATCTCCGGATCTGTCCCCCATTGAGCATGTTTGGGACTGGATGAAGCGTCGTCTCACACGGTCTGCACGTCCAGCACGAACGCTGGTCCAACTGAGGCGCCAGGTGGAAATGGCATGGCAAGCCGTTCCACAGGACTACATCGAGCATCTCTACGATCGTCTCCATGGGAGAATAGCAGCCCGCATTGCTGCGAAAGGTGGATATACACTGTACTAGTGCCGACATTGTGCATGCTCTGTTGCCTGTGTCTATGTGCCTGTGGTTCTGTCAGTGTGATCATGTGATGTATCTGACCCCAGGAATGTGTCAATAAAGTTTCCCCTTCCTGGGACAATGAATTCACGGTGTTCTTATTTCAATTTCCAGGAGTGTATATTGTGCATGTATCACACGGAGCCACTGTTTTAAGGAGGTAGTTTTCTCGGTTTACGTTTCGATGCCATAGTTTATCGTAGAGAAACCTGCAAAAAGGATGTTTTCATGCACTGGAAATATATTTCTTACATTGGAATGTTAACAGCGCTGCATTCCACATGACTGATAGGTCGGAAACTCAAGCGATCTAACATTACACCCTGTTTTAAGCGCAGAGCGTTGTAGCTTTCGGAGTGCGTGTCTTCATGTTCTCTCTTACCAGTACCTTCCAGGTAGACTTTAGAACAATACTTTTGAGTTGATAGCACAGTTCATTTACGGAAAATGCTTCGAGCTCCATCCGTCTGGAGCTCCATCATGCATAAAAACCACCAGCTTCTTGTTCTTCTTAACCGTCTGCTATTACATCACAACACATTCAAATCTGTTGCTATACACCGATAAGCGGCTCTAACCTCCTCGACATGGCAGCACCTGGAGAAACCTTGTGTACTTGGATGGGCGAGGACTTGGCTAGCTCCATTTGTTCACGACTCATGGAACGTAGCGGTCTACTTCTGGTTCAAAATGGTTCAAATGGCTCTGAGCACTATGGGACTTAACTGCTGAGGTCATCAGTCCCCTAGAACTTAGAACTACTTAAACCTAACTAACCTAAGGACATCACACACATCCATGCCCGAGGCAGGACTCGAACCTGCGACCGTAGCGGTCGCGCGGTTCCAGACTCTAGCGCCTAGAACCGCTCGGCTGCTACTTCTGGTCGGTTGCAGATTAAATCGGTAACGGTGCTGCAGGGCGGGTTGGTCAATAACAGTGGTTGGGGTCTTTCAGTCTCTAATTTTATCCTAAGACTGCGAGAATGCTTTGTGACCCCATCAGCATAGAGATAGATCGTAAATTAAGCACTGTACTCGAGATTTTAGAAATATGTAGAGCGCTGACTGGTATACTTTGATGATGTATGTGTTTGGACGTACTGCATAGTCATCTATCTACATTCGCAATGATACTCGCAAAGTAGACAGGGGTCAGTTTAGCTATGATACTGAACTTGGGAAACATGCTGTCACAGCATTGCTCGGTGTTGAAATTACTAGTTCCTTAAATTGTTTTCACTATCAGCTGCGACTCTTATTATTAGAGTACATTGATGGTGTCTTTTCCGCCCCATCTGCCCACTGGTACGCTGTTGGTTATCGCATAATGATTGACTGACATTGTTTGTTTGAGATGGAGAAAGAGTTTTGGTGTAGGGACAAGACCTTCTGGGGATGGATAGCACCGAAACAGCGATCGCGTATATGACTGCAATGTGAGGAATCAGTCGTAACGGAATGCAGAGCCCTGAGCCATTCCGTCACTGTGACAGATGAGTTTAAATGTAGAGGTCATCAATCACTTTCGGACAGCAGTCTGGAAACTCTCCACAGCGAAGTCAAACTCTCCCAGTTTCCATACGATGTAACTGTCTTTTATTTAAAATCATCCAGAGTGTGTGGCGTGTTATGATAGCCACAGTAACAACATTATTTACACCATGCAACGTCTAGTTTTCTGTGAGAGGCAATGCATCGGAACGTGTTAGTGTCAGTTTAGAACCTGGCAGAGACCTCGAAGTCGTGGCAGAAAAAACAAAATGTATGGCAGTGTACAAAGTGTGTTACAGTAGAAGAAAACAATGTTTCAAACAACTTCACAGGGTCGCAGGGAGCGTCTCTGACGACTTACAGTATAATCTGAGGGATACGGTCATCCTCCTACGGTATAGGTAATGAAACTTCAGACTTGTCTTTGCAGTGGATCAATAACTCCATATTTAATAGGATTGTTACATGTGCTCGATGCCGGCACACATGAGGTATTTTGTTTCGATGTATGGGAGGAGAGAGATGCGGTAAAAATCTTATCGAGTTCTCCATCTGATGAAGTTAGTATAGCTTTCATAGTTCGTAATTTTTCTCTGGTGGATGGAACACAATAACGATGATAGAATTATGGGGTGATAGACGTGTATAGGCCCTAAGGGACGTGGATCTGTAGTACCTGCTTGTAGTTTGGAGAAGCACCACAATGCAATAGCAAAATCCATATCCTTCCCCCAGCTCCCGTAATGTCTTTTATACTACCCCACGTTGCAGGAGCAGGTTTCGTTTCCGTCGAATCGTCAAAACACAGTTCTATTGCAGTAACTCAGATTGTCCTGTCTCTACATGGGTTGCAGAGGGTGGTAGATATGGCTTTCCAGAATGAGATTTTCACTCTGCAGCGGAGTGCGTGCTGATATGAAACTTCCTGGCAGATTAAAACTGTGTGCCGGACGGAGACTCGAACTCGGCACACAGTTTTAATCTGCCAGGAAGTTTCAGATATAGCTTTCTCCGACTTCTACTCAGTTCCGACTTACATTGGAACAATCACATGCGCAAAGCTGCAGGGACGGTAGCGCAGTGTCTAAGGGGCAGTTGCAAGATGCATGGGGGCTACCTAAGACAATGTTGGGATTTTACTGTAGCAGATAGGTTCGAGAAAGGTGGCTCGTTTCGAGATATGAGAGTGCCAGAAATATGATTCACTAGTGGCTGTAATCATTAAAGGACTTCTCCATGGGATACAACGCACACATGTAGTTGAATGGAAAGACTTGATTCCAAATCATAGACATCACTTGTACTGAAAGCGTAGCACTAGAGATCTGAAAAGCTAGTGCACATTTCTTACGAACTCAGTCATCACACCATCTACTGCTGTTTGTGATCCTTCTCAATCAATCATCGCCTATAACTCAGTGGATATATCGCAGAACATCTGACATGGCACAGAGACAGAATTCATTACAAATACTGGAGAAACATCTAGTGGCGGCGGCGCGAGGGAGTTGCAAATACCGGTTTCATACATCACTCCTTAGCCTAATCACTTTCAAAACTCGGTAATTTTATTATGAGGATGCACCGACGTGTAACTGCACTGCTGGTGTGATAATGTACACTCAAGCGATAATTGTCTATATTCAGTGTCACAGTATTTGTCTGGAAAAACCACGTCATTCGTAGGTAATGCCATACGTGGATTTATAAAGCCGGTATAGCTTTTAACATGGATACTTGTGTGCACCTTTAGAACCAAGACCGCTTGTGATGGTAAAATGGTTGTTTTTTTAATCATATAGCAGTTTGTAAGACGATTAAGCCTCTCTTTCTAAGAAATGGTGGTAGCAATCACAAAAAAAACGTTATGAGACATGTCCATTCATCGTTGATTTTAGGTCAGTATTATTTCGTATCGCCAGCAATCAGTTATTGACCAAGTATTATACTTAGTGGTAGGGGGTGCGTGATAGGTTGGCCTTGAGCATCAGGCTTATAAAGTATGTTTTTTTGATCTGACATGTGCAACAGAAATGACAATGTCCAGTCGTAAGGAAGGTATGGATTTGACGTGGAGTATTGTGATAGCAAAGGGAAGAGTATGTCAAGTCATAAGAATGGTACCAATATTTCTATTTCCAGACCCACAGCTGTCAGCAGGGTGTATTTCCGATACTTAGCTTATTGTCCAATGTCGTTAAAGTGAGACAGAAATCATAGCATTTTCTTGTAAGTACAGGGACGATTCCGTCTATGCGTGTTTGGCGTGCGGCGCCGGTGACCTGTGCAGGAATGATCCACGTTCCCTTTAGCAGTAGGAGCCGTCTCAATGGAGAAGTCTGTTGGAGTGTAGGAATGTAGCAAGTGAAAGGCACGCTTACTGGTTCTCTAGAGATGAGAAACACATTATTTGAATTTGTAAATTATAGGGGTAATTTGGAATCTGTTACATCACCGACATCGGTATTGGCGAGTGGAAATATCAGTTTACTCTATTTTTTTCCAGTACTCATGTAAAGGTTTTCGCAGATGGGATAAGTTTCTTGTTACTCAGTGGTCTAGAGCACGCTCCACCTCACTAAAGTTTGGAGTTTGTAGAGAAATAATTTCCAGTCTATATCTTTGGAATTATGATATGCGAGCAATCAGAAGGATACTGCTGTATCCTTGATATGGAGAACTACCACGAAAATGGTATAATATTATGGCAGACCATGCGAAAATACATGTGTTCTTGTAATCCCAGAGTCTGGAGATGGGTGTGGAAAGCATGCAATGAATGAGGTTTGGGCCAGAAATAGTAACGTTTTTGTGCTGAAGGGGAGCGAGCCTGAATTTGTATAACAGTTGTCAGAGTGACTTCAGTCCACTGAGGGCGCTCTGGTCACCTGTTGGGCGTGGATGACCGCCGACCTTGCAGGGAAATATCTAGTGCTGTGAGGAGTGTATACGGTGCTGTCTGCCTTTGTGGTATATGTATGAATGATGTAAAAGGGCTGATTTTGTATGTTACATGATACGAATTGTATGTTTACTATATCTACATGGTATGCAGTGATATATATTTCTGGGTTGGAGATCGGTTTCCCACTCTAATATTCAAGCTCCTGTCCTCTGTGGGAGACCAGTGTAATTGAGTAAGACTTTTTCAGTATTTGACGATATGTAGGGGCACTTTGCAAGGTTTAATTGTAGGTGCAATATGGCGATCTGTGTAAAATAGTTTTTTTGCCGCTGAAAGCCTCATCTGCAAAAAGAAAAAACGGCAGATGGTGCTTCCACAATGGCAGCATCAGTAATTTGGCGGCTAAATTCGATAAGAGCCAATCACAATGCACAATTAATTCAC
Organism: Schistocerca nitens; assembly: GCF_023898315.1. NCBI lineage: Eukaryota > Metazoa > Arthropoda > Insecta > Orthoptera > Acrididae > Schistocerca > Schistocerca nitens. Next base: position 906,945,897 of record NC_064616.1, on the reverse strand, counting down.
AAGACATCCTTTGTGCTGGGATATAGGAATCTCTAAATAGCAGTGAGAATGTTTGCATATGTTGAAAGCAGGAAGGGTAACATGTGAAGGACAGGGTGCTACGTTAGGATCACAAGAAAGAATGCATTCGATGTTATTGTGAGCTATTTTCGTAAATAGGGTCTGTTAGGGCAAGAATTTCCGTGCATACAAGCCGAGACATCACGAAAGCTCCAACAAAAGCGCACATTACGTATTTATGGGGCACTATACAATTTACGAGAGTTCGACTTGGATTTTATTTTAGATAGTCATGTGACTTCAGTATAACATTGAGAATGTTGCTAGATGCTTGGTATGTAGCTATGCGTAGCGATGCGTCAGCCACATGTCACACATGTCCCACTAGAACCACTAGGAAGAAAGCAGCCTGTGCTATTCTGGAACGGATTTCTGCAGCTTCTGCAAGGGTGAGTCGCTCGGCAATTATGTCTTCGCTGGACTGCAGGTAGAGAGAGGGATCACACCAGCAGTGGTGAACACACGCATACGTAGCCCAGAGGATCACTCAGTGCTTATTTAGATTGCCACTCAAACAACTTTAACTGTAGAGGTGACTTTGACATGCCGTTGGCAGTGGTGTGAGAGTGATGGCTCGTGCTGGCTTGCGTCCGGCGGAGGCTCATGCTGGCGTCAGCGCTTGCGTGCCCTTGGAGTGTCTGCACTCTGCAAATCGGTATTCGCTCCCATCCAGTTGCGTGAGCAGTGGTGCCTAGGTGATCTCGTATTTTGAGAGGAATTTATCAGGTGTCAAGTATGAAAGGGATGCCGCCGCCTCATGCTTGATGGACCCAAATGGGCACCTGTCAGTCACTTTGTGGGGGGTGCCAGTGCATCCTGACATCTGGGAGCGTGTGTGGTAACCTCCTGCGCGGTCCAGTGGACAGGGAGTGGCAGGCGGTGTCTGGTCACATTGTTTGTGTGGCTGTTGCATTATTTTGTGAGCAGGTCTGTAGGCTGTGTATGCATTATTTGGACAGTTTACAAGTTGATTTCGCGTCTGCACATCAGTGTACTGTATTATTTAGGAGGAGTTTGCTTGTCTGTGTGCTGTGTGCTGAAATTATTTTTGTAATTTGGGAGTTGCTTGCGTGTCTGCAGAGCGTTATTTAGGAGTAGTTTACAGGTCTGTGGGCTGTTTGGCATGACCCCAAGCATCTCAGAGCATGTGTTTTGTATCAGTGTGGTAAATATACTATCTCAAATCCATCCCTCAATAAATTGTTCCAAAATAAATAAAGTACACTCCTTCCTCTCTCCAGCAGCCCAGCACAGGCTGAATCATTTTCCCCTCAAGACAGTCATCTTGGGTCATGTCACGAAACAGATGCCAATGCCCTTTGTTGGCAGTACTGTGTACTAGACCCAGACCTCGTAGCGACCACATTTTTTCCCGCCATTTTACCCCACCATCTTGGGTTACGTCACAGAATGGACGACAGTGTCCTCTGGTGGCAGTACTGTCTACTAGGTCAGTTGGACTCCGGACCCCATAGCAACTACACTTGTGGTGGTACTGCCTCTAATTGTTTAAATAAAAGGTGCATGCAAAACAAGGCTTATGTCCAGCACAGGTTGAGTCCTCTTTCCACCATTTCCTAGTATGAGGTGGCAGTCGGATGACTTAGGTTAGTGGAGGTAGCTTAAGTGCCCTTTCTTTCCCGCCATTTTCTTTGGTTAGCAGAGATTTCCCAATTGACCTATTGTCCCTCCAGAATTCAAATTTCCTACCAGTCCCTAGGAAGAGGTGGCAGTCGGATGACTTAGGTTAGTGGAGGTAGTCCAGGTGCCGCTTTTTTCCGCCATTTTCTTAGGCTAGTAGGCATAGGTCAAGTAACTTTTCTTTACTGCCAAAATTCAAATTTCCCGCCAATCCCTAGGAAGATGTGGTGGTTGGATGATTTAGGTTAGTGGAGGTAGCCCAAGTGACCTATCATTCTGCCATTTCCTTATGTTAGTAGACGTTGCATGGTGCTGATGGACAGGGGACGTGGCAGGGGGCGGTGGCACTTTCCCGCCATCTTGGATAATGGTACTTGCGTCATCAGTTGACGTCATGGCCGCCATCTTGGATGACGCCATGTGCTGTTGCCAAGTCTACAGGTCGCCATCTTGGATGACGTCATCGCTGCCATGTCTGATACATCTGGCAACAATGGAAAGTGTCGCTGCTCCTGCTTTGTTCCTCTACTGTTGTATATGTGAACTAGGAAGGTTAACCTTCCCAAATCATCCACTTCCTCCATAACATATACAGATCTTGCACAGAGCATCTCTGGCACACCAAGCAGTCACTTCTAACCATTTTATGTATTGTATAGAAATTTTACAGCAGTGGTGCCTCTAGCATCCTTCTTAGCTTGGCGCCCCAAGCAGTAGTTTGTGTTGCTTGGGCTTAAGCGAGCCCTGTCTCCATGCTAGTCTATCTTATGCAAGCCTCTTCATCTCTGCATAACTCCAAAAACCTACATCCTGTTGAATGTGCTTACTGTATTCAAGCTTTGGCCTCCCTCTACAGTTTTTACTTCCCTTCCCCGTGCCCCCATACACACTTACTTCCTTTACTAAACTGATAATTCCTTGATACCTCAGGATGTGTCCTACCAACTGATCTATTCCTTTAGTCAAATTGTATCTAAATTTATTTTTCTCTAATTTGCTTACTCGATCTACCAATACAATATCAACATTCTTCTACAGACAACATATCGAAACCTCCCATCTTCTTCTTGTCTGAATTGCCTATCGTCCTCCTTTCACTGCCATAAAAGGCTACACTCCTGATAAACACCTTCAGAAAAGACTTCACAGTATTAAGGTTTATATTAGATGTTAATTCTTTTTTCCCAGAAATGCTTTTATTTCTATTGCCAGTCCGTATCTTATTTCTTTTGTAATTCAGCCATCACATGTTACTTTGCCACTCAAGTAACAAGTCTCATATACTACATTTATTGTCTCATTCCCTAATCTAATTTCCTCAGCAATATACTTCAGCTACATTTCATTCTCATTGTTTGTACTTTCGTTGATGTTCATCTTATAATCTCCTTTAAAGACACCATCCACTCCATTAAAGTGCTCTTCCTAGTCCTTAGCTGTCTCTTACAGAATTGCAATGTTATCAGCAAACAGCAAAGTTCTTATTTCTTCTTCCTGAATTTTAATTCCCTTTCCAAGTTTCTTGTTGGTCAGCTTCACAACTTGCTCAATGTACAGACTGAATAACACTGGGGATAGGCTACAACACTGCCTCATTCCTATCCCCACTACTGCCTCCCTTTCATTTCGTTTGGTTCTTCTAACTACAGTCTGTTTTCTGTACACATGGCAAATAACCATTTGGACCATATATTTATCCCTGCTACCTTTAAAATTTCAGTGAACATAGTCCAGTGAACATTGTCAAACCCTTTCTGCAGAGATACAAATGAAGGAAACACAAGTTTGTGTTTCCTCAATCCATCTTCTAGGATAAGTTGTAGTGTCAGTATTACCTCACACATGGCTACATTTCTCTGAAACCCAAACTGATCTTCCCCTGAGGTCAGCCTCTACCCATATTTCCATTCTTCTGTAAATAATGTGTCAATATTTTGCAACCAAGACTTATGGTCAGGTAGTAGTATTCACACCTGTAAACACCTCCCTTCTTTGGAACGCAAATTATTACATTCTTTTTAGAGACTGAGAGTATTTAGACTGTGTAATATGCTACTGGCCATTAAAATTGCTACACCAAGAAGAATTGCAGATGATAAACGGGTATTCATTGGACAAATATATTACATTTTCACGCAATTTGGGTGCATAGATCCTGAGAAATCAGTACCCAGAACAACCATCCCCGGCCATAATAATGGCCTTGATACACCTGGGCATTGAGTCAAACAGAGCTTGGATGGCGTGTACAGGTACAGCTGCCCATGCAGCTTCAACACGATACCACAGTTCACCAAGAGTAGTGACTGGCGTATTGTGACGAGCCAGTTGCTTGGCCACCATTGACCAGACGTTTTCAATTAGTGAGAGATCTGGAGAATGTGCTGGCCAGGACAGCAGTCGAACATTTTCTGTATCCAGAAAGGCCCGCACAGGACCTGCAACATGTGGTCGTGCATTATCCTGCTGAAATGTAGGGTTTTGCAGGGATCAAATGAAGGGTAGAGCCACGGGTCGTAACACATGTGAAATGTAACGTCCACTGTTCAAAGTGCCGTCAATGCGAACAAGAGGTGACCGAGATGTGTAACCAATGGCTCCCCATACCATCACGCCGAGGGTGATACGCCAGTATGGCGATGGCGAATACACGCTTCCAATGTGCATTCACCTCGATGTCACCAAACACAGATGCGACCATCATGACGCTGTAAACAGAACCTGGATTCATCCGAAAAAATGACGTTTTACCATTCGTGCACCCAAGTTCATCGTTGAGTACACCATCGCAGGTGCTCCTGTCTGTGATGCAGCATCAAGGGTAACTGCAGATATGGTCTCTGAGCTGATAGTCCATACTGCTGCAAATGTAGTCGAACTGTTAGTGCAGATGGTTGCTGACTTGCAAACGTCCCCATCTTTTGACTCAGGGATCAAGACGTGGCTGCACGATCCATTACAGCTATGTGGATAAGATGCCTGTCATCTCGACTGCTAGTGATACGAGGCCGTTGGGATCCAGCACAGCGTTCCGTATTACCCTCCTGAACCCACCAGTTCCATATTCTGCTAATAGTCATTGGATCTCGACCAATGCGAGCAGCAATGTCGCGATACGATAAACCACAATCGCGATAGGCTACAATCCGACCTTTATCAAAGTCGGAAACGTGATGGTACACATTTCTCCTTCTTACATGAGGCATCACAACAACGTTTCTCCAGGCAATGCCGGTCAACTGCTGTTTGTGTTTGAGAAATCAGTTGGAAACTTTCCTCATGTCACCACGTTGTAGGTGTCGCCACCAGCGCTAACCTTGTGTGAATGCTCTGAAAAGCTAATCATTTGCATATCACAGCATCTTCTTCCTGTTGGTTAAATTTCGCATCTGTAGCATGTCATCTTCGTGGTGTAGCAAGTCAGTAGTGTATATCTTGCACATCAGATAGAATAATTTTGTCATGGCTTGCTCTCCCATAAATCTCACTAAATCAGAAGTAACAAAATATACTCAAGGGGCATTTCAGTGCTCTGTCAAATTCATCTTCAATTTTTATATCTCCCATGTCCTCCTCATCTCTTAAGTCATTATCAATTGTTAGACTTCTGTATTCCCTTTCACCTATTCAATTGGCTGTGTTTTTATGCCTTCTCTTTTCATCAGTTAAATTCAGTATTTCCTGTGATATCCAGGAATTTCTACCAGGTCTTGTGTTTTTACCTAAGTGATCATCTACTGCCTTCACTATTTCGGCTCTCAAAGCTACCCTTTTATTTTCTATTATAGGCCTATTCCTTTCCCCTAATATGGCAAACATTGCCTAATGCTGCCTCTGAAGGTCTCAATAACCTATGGTTGCTTCAATTTATTCAGGACCCGTTTCCTTAATTCCCTACATTTTTCAATGTCTTCAGTTGTAGTCTGCAGTTCAAAACCAATAAATTATGGTCAGAGCCCACCTCTGTCCCTGTGAATGTCTTGTTTCTAAATCTCTGTCTTACCATTATGTAACTGATCTGCAGACTTCCAGTGGCCCCAGGTGTCTTCCACATATGCAAATTCCTTCCATGATTCTTAAACCAAGTGTTGGTTATGATTAAATTATGCTCTCTGCAAAATTCTACTAGGTAGCTTCTGGTTTCATTCATTCTCCCTGTCCAAATTCACCTACTATTTTTCCTTTTCTTCCTTTATTGAAGTCCATTACACCTATAGGCATTACACCTATGTTTCTTCTGTAGTATTGCTGCACAGTATGATATCTGTATCAGATAGGATTTACAGAGGACATTGAAAAAATTCAAAGGATGGCAGCTGGACTTGTATTATTGTGAAATAGGGGAGAGAATGCCATAGATATGTTACGTGAGTTGGGGTGGCAATCATTAAAACATAGCTATTTTTCTTTCTAGGGAGAGCTTTTCACAAAATTTCAATCAGTAACTTTCTCCTCTGAATGTGAAAACATTTTGTTTGCATCCACCTACATATGGAGGAATGATCATCATAATAAAATAAGAGATATCAGAGCTCACTCAGAAATATTTAAGTGTTCATTCTTCCCACGCACTCTTTGAGAATGGAACGGTAGCAAAATAGCTTGAAGAGGGTTCAAAGAACCCTCTGCCGGTCACTTATGTATGAATTCCAGAGTAATTATGTAGGTGTAGAGTAGTCTCCATCCAGAGATTTGAATGAGAAACTGTTTTGTCAGACCAGTCAACCATGTAGACTGCAACTACCAAAAAGGATGCTGCCCCTTGTCAGGAAGGAACCGTAGCACTGAAAACAGAGAAATTGAAGCATCCAAAGAAGAATAGAGGGATTTAGTGTGTTTCCTGACAGTAGAAAGAGTTTGGTGAATGTAAATGTATCGAAGACTGGCACAAGTGTACAGATAGCACTGAATGCCCATTGCAGTTCCAATGCTCAATTGGACTTCTGGGACAATGGTTGCCGCCAAGAATCACTCATGTTCTATAAAAAGTGTACCCACCAGCCTGGATGGTGACATTGGCAATGTGGTGTGATCTTCCAGATTGACTGTCATCAGCCAATGACATCCATTATTCCTTGAATCTCCTGTGCCACTCCTTGACCCTTACAATGAACATGCACTGTACTTCATACATATGTGCCATTGTTCGAAGAATTTCCGCTACCCATGCTCCTCCTGCTGTAAAGAAACCCAGTACACACATTTGCTCCCCTTTTGCAGCCTCCATTTCTCTGTTTTTGGCACTAGTGATTGCAGTTGATCTAAGCATGCACATGCTTACTTGGGTGTGTGCCCACATCCCTCCAGTGCTCCCACAGGGACCTCAACTTCTTCCATAAGGAGTGGCTTTACGATATTGCGATCCCTTCAGTGGTTTTCATTTGACAGCCTCTGGCTCATTTCTTTCTTAATGACGCAAATGAAAGTGAGATGTGTGCAAAAAAGTAAATAAACTGTTTATTAATTCCAAAGTAACCATCATAACTGCATTGTTCATCCCAATGTGTGACATAATCTACAGTTGCAGACCACTGGACCTGATGGGATACCAGTTCGATTTTACACAGAGTACGCGAAGGAACTTGCCCCCCTTCTTGCAGCTGTGTACCATAGGTCTCTAGATTGTAAAAGGGCACAGGTCATCCCCATTTTCAAGAAGGGACTTCGAACAGATGTGCAGAACTATAGACCTATATCTCCCACGTCGATCAGTTGTAGAATTTTGGAAGTCATATTATGTTCTAGTACAATGACTTTTCTGGAGACTAGAAATCTACTCTGTAGGAATCAGCATGGGTTTCAAAAAAGACGATCATCCATGAAACTCAGAGGGTCATAGACACGGGTTCCCAGGTAGATGCCGGTTTCTTGACTTCCGCAAGGCATTTGATACAGTGCTCCACAGTTGTTTAATGAACAAAGTAAGAGCACATGGACTATCAGACCAATTGCGTGATTGGATTGAAGAGTTCCTAGATAACAGAATGCAGCATGTCATTCTCAATGGAGAGAAGTATTCCAAAGTAAGAGTGATTTCAGGTGTGCTGCAGGGTGTGTCGTAAGACTGTTGCTATTCACAGTATATATAAATGACCTTGTGGATAACATCAGAAGTTCACTAAGGCTTTTTGTGGATGATGCTGTAGTATACCGAGAAGTTGTAACAATGGAAAATTGTACTGAAATGCAGGAGGATCTGCAACGAATTGATGCATGGTGCAGGGAATGGCAATTGAATCTCAATGGAGACAAGTGTAACGTGCTGCAAATACATAGAAAGAAAGATCCTTTATCATTTAGCTACAATATAGCAGATCAGCAACTGGAAGCAGTTAATTTCATAAATTATCTGGGAGTATGCATTAGGAGTGATTTAAAATGGAATGACCACATAAAATTATTCGTCAGTAAAGCAGATGCCAGACTGAGATTCATTGAAAGAATCCTAAGGAAATGCAGTCCGAAAACAAAGGAAGTAGGTTACAGTACACTTGTTCACCCACTGCTTGAATACTGCTCACTAGTGTGGGATCCGTACCAGGTAGGGTTGGTAGAAGAGATAGAGAAGATCCAACGGAGGGCAGTGCGCTTTGTTACAGGATCATTTAGTAATCGCGAAAGCATTATGGAGATGGTAGATAAACTCCAGTGGAAGACTCTGCAAGAGAGATGCTCAGTATCTCGGTATGTGCTTTTGTTGAAGTTTCGAGAACATACTGTAGGAAAGCAGCCTACTCATGCCATATAGAATTCATATGCTTTGCATTGTGCACCAGCCTAGTCTGCTGTAAGTAGCTATGATGTCACGAATGTTGTGCAATACCTTAAAAATAAAGTAAATAATCTGAAAAGTTATTAGCATGTCAGGAGTGATGCTAAAATATAACGTGTTAAGTTTCGGTTTAATAACTTCAACAGTTTTCAAAATTTGGATGTTTTACATAAAAATCGTTGGCACAACAGGAAGGAACTAGAAACTTCAAAATTTTATATTCAGATTCCTTTTCCATTGTAATTTAATGGAAACAGCATGCTGTATCTCACAAAGTAATATTTTGGTTGACATTCATGATTTTCTGTTTTTGTGCCCTAAAAGTTCAGAAGCAAGATAGATTAAGTAAGTGATTAGATAAAGCTAGGATGTTTAGATCTAGGTATAAGGGAGATATGCTATAATAACAAAGATGTGAGAAGTTTCAAAAAGGTAGCTATAAAACTATAGCTGTAGCGTCTCTCCAAAGGACAAGTTCAGAGCTCATCTATTGTGTGCAGTACAACTAGAATAATTCTCTCGCCTCAAGTATTTAACCTAGCCACATTAGAATTTTATTATAGATACTTACCTGTGTGCTGATTGCACAATTAACTCGAGAGCTTCATTGGCCTTCAGCAACTGAAGCAATTAACTATTTAGTATCTTGAAATGGTGTTTTGTTAGCCCAGCAGTTAGTCAGTAAGGCAAATGTTGTCGGCTGCTCCTTCGGCGGTCCACACCGTGGCTGTATAAACAAGAGCATGCGAGCTAGAATAAGGCCCCAGTTCTCTTCTAGATTCGTATCAGAGTGCACTTCATGTCGGAAGCCGCATCGCGTTTGGGCAGTTGCAAGGAACAGCCTTGGATGCCGTGTTATGTAACTCGGTATGCACATAACAATGAGTTCACACTGAGGTAAAGAGTTAATTGCGGAATGACTCCAGTGATTTCTTCTCAGTTTGTGTATGTCATATTTTCACATGTCGCCACTGGACAGACTTTCTACCATTACAAGCGTGGCGTTTGATGAGTATTAACATCAAATTTTGGTGAGCATTCAATTTGAACATTTACATCAATAATGGTTATTGAACAGTTTTGTTATCTAGGGATAATAGGATTCACACAATAGACTCTGCACAGCTCTGACAGTACAATAGCTGATATGGGTAATCATTTGTCTGGAATTTTACGCTTTATCGTTTTCAGAATATAGTGAAAATTGTTATAGTAAACTGTATTTTCTATGAATCCCAGACATCATCCTAAATCCGCTGCCCCACAATACCTTCCCTGAGGAGTCAAGCAGTATATTGCTCCCTCCTACGTATATCTCGTGAAGAGATCATGAGGATAAAATCAGAGAGATTAGAGCCCACACAGAGGCATACTGACAATCTTTCTTTCCACGAACAATACGAGGCTGGAATAGAAGGGAGAACTGATAGAGGTACTCAAGGTACCCTCTGCACACACCGTCAGGTGGCTTGTGGAGTATGGATGTAGATGTAGATGTAGAGACCTTGTTTCCACAATGGCTGCCAAAATAGCATTTTAAACCCTTTGAATGAAATCCCAACACATACACATTGACATCCTATGCTGTTCTTTCACATCCTTTGCCACCATTTCCCTTATGTTTGAACTGAAGGTGATTCATAGTCTTGCCCTTTTGCATTTGCCCTGTCTAGACACGGGATGCAGCAGGTGAAGGTGAAGTGAATCTTACCCTCTTGGTTTCAGTTTCAGTGCAAGACAGGTCCTCAAATTTGTTAGTTAGGGGAATGTGAATAACAGTGAGTTCTTTTTGACCTCTGCTGCCATATTAATTACAACTGATGCTACAGCACAAAACATGAATTTTGCAGCTCATAACATCCGAAACTGCACTATATATCATGACACATGCATGAGTTGTAATCCAATTGATATGAAAAACATGTTTAACATTCAATAGGACATGTTTGGACCTAAGTCTTTGAGGAGAATTTATCTGATGTGTGTGATTTTACTCACATATAAAGGAAATACTGGTACTGGAAGTGACTGTAATAGTGATTTTTTTGTTCTGTAAATTACCTTTTGCACAACTGTGTAGGTACTTGTAGCAAAGGGCATATCATGATATGTACAGTGTAGAAAATATACTTACATATGAGAACATTCTGAAAATTAATGCCTCCAAACAAAGGAGTGTGCAGAAATTATTCCAAGAGGTGTCACAACTGTAAAATTTCCATTTATTATGAGAATGATTCAGTGAATATTAGAATGAATCATGATCCAACAATGATGTGTCAGGATTTTCACAAGTTTACAAAAGGAATAAAAACATCTAGTGCTCAAGAAAGATAACTAGACAGGGAACTAAATCATAACAAAAATCCTGACTGTGACTCAATGATAATAGTCTTAGCAGATTCTGAGAAGGATGTACTCTACAATGCACAAACTGAAAATAAACACAAACAGGACTAAAATAATAATGACAGATAAATTGAACAGACAAGTGAAGGAAAACAGAAAGAGTGTAAGTAAAATGATAATGTAAATACTTGAATTTTGGTACTTAGATAGTACAGTATTAGATGACAACAGAAGTCTAGGGTATCTTACATAAAATTGATATGCCTAGTATCTGAGAATAATAACAATGAACTAACTAAAAATGACTAGAGATAATAATGTTAGAAACATGTATTTACCTGTTTATAAGAGTTGCTGAAAGAGAGGGCCATGGGCATCCAGGCATCTCTGACTTTATGTGATGACATTGCCAGCAACATGATGTAAACTGCAGGTATGATTTTATCAAGTTCTCTAGTAATGTTTGGTTTAAGGTCGCCTATTGAGTGAGGATTGCCAGCATACACTTTGCTTTTTAGTGTGCCCCATAAACAAAAATCATACAGTGTTAAGCTAGGAACTGTAGAGGCCAGAGGCCTCTACTGACAAGTCTATCTTGAGGGAAAACATTGGCGATATGGGCCATACTTTGGTTGGATGTGTGAGTGTTTCCTCCATCTTGTTGAAATGCTGCATACAGCTTCTCTACATCTGTTAATTGTGCACAGAAAGAGTCAAAGACCTCTATATATCTGGCATTGTTTAAGCTGCAATTGAAAAATATGGGGCCAATAATGCACATGTTGGACAATGCACACCAAACATCTATCTTCTCTGAGTGGAGAGATTCTTCATGCAGAATATGTGAGTTTTCCTGTGACCCTATCAGCAATTCTGAGAGTTTACATAACCTGACAAGTAAAAATAGACTTCATCTGACAGGAAGTAGGGAAAGAGGTCCAAGTAAATGTTAGCAGCTGATGTTAACAGCTAGTTACAATAATGAACTCATTTTTCCTGATCCTCAAATTTCAGCTCTTGCACTACACTCACACAATAGGCTTTTAATTTCATATCTTTTAAGAATGGTGGCATGATGAATGGGACACACAAACCTGCTGTGATAAGCTCCTTACCAACTTCCAGGGACTTCTTGTATTGTCCATGTGAATTCAGTCTTTAGTTTCAGGGACTGTTGGTCACTTACTGCTCTGCACATTTTGAATGGATCCTACAGCCCTCCATTTCATGTAGAAATATTGGATAGTGCTGCTCATGGGGAGTTCCCTACCAAGATACATCACTTGAAAGTTTTTTTTTTTTTTTTTTTTTTTTTTTTTTTTTTTTTTTTTTTCATTCCTTGATAGAGCCTGTCTTTATGTAACACTCCACAATATCAATTTGCTGTTCTAATGCAAACTGCCCCATTTCTATAACAACTCAACAATACAAGCTTCTTATAACAACTGATGCAGCCAACTTTCAAGACAGTGTTTCCACTTCACAAGCAATTCAACTAGAGATGATTAATTGATATTTGAGGTGTACAGCTTTATAGGACACCCTGTATAATTAATTTCAGAGAGTAAACAAGCGTTCTGAAATAGAGTAATTTGTTAACCAGCAACCCACCTTAATAGGCAAAAAAGAAAGAAGTTCATCAAAAAATTTATTTGGAGAATTTTAAGCTACAGTTGAGAAGAGTGGATTCTTGGGATACAAGAAAAGGGGAAAAAACAGAAGCAATAGAGAGGTGGATATAGAGAAGAACCACAAAAACATCGTGAACTGAAAGAAAATCTGATGAATAAGTACTAAAATAGAGTGCAGGGAACTGATCATTGGTTAACGTGATACAGGGAAGAAAAATAAAATTAACTGGCAACTTACTTCGACATGATAGCTTCATAACACATCTTGGAAGGAAAAATACTGGTAACAAAATCAAGAGGCAGACCTAGAACATACACGTTATGAATTGATATCAGTAGAATGAATTCCAGCAACTACAATGAAATCTTAAAGATGGCAATGGACATAGAAGAATGGCTACACCAACAAGACATTTTCTTTTGTATCTAATGATGTTGGGTGTAATAAAAACATTGAGCAAAATGTGTTTTCGAGGCAAATGTTTTGAGTTCATTGGGTAAAGTGTAGTTCATGGCTAACATTTCATTTGATAATTGTGGGGAAACCTCACAAAACCACCTTGAAATTGGTTCATATAATGGGCTTTTAACAACCTAGCACTAAATCAAAGTAGTTCTCATTTCCAAAGTTTATTGTCGGTTATGCCAGCTGGACTGCAGAATTTGTGAACTCTGTGGTTATATATTGCATCACATTGCGCCACAAAGAGTCAGACAAGATCCAGTTCCTGGAAAGAATATCTTTTTGATCATTCAATTTCGCAAATTTTTTTACTCTCCTCAGTTGATGTTGAGTCCATTGATGAACAGCATGGCCATGTTCTTCAGAGCCTAATGCAATTACTTTGACATGTAAAACAGAAGCAAATCATCATGTTTCATGTTTGTCCACAGATAAATGGTAAACTCCTGTTGTGATTACATTATATAGAAATGTAAGGGAGCATTCTTATGTGGATTCGGGATGGGTGTCGGGCAGATATACTGCAGTCATGATTTATGATGTCTGGGAACTTTTGTCAAATTCACATGCCTGGAAGTTTGACTGATCCTTTTCTACATCTTGATATAAAATATTCATAGAAGTGACAGAAGAAAGACTGTGGTCTACTGTTTTGGCTCTCTTCTTTAAAGGTTTGCATTCATCTACACTACTGGACAGTGCAAAAACTGCTGCCATGCTGAGGAAAGAGCATAGTATTCCATGAACAACTTGACAACCAAACAAATCCTAATTATACAGTAACTGCTAAATCACAGTATTGCCCATTTCTCTATGTAGTTTGAAATATGCAGTTTAGTAAGTCACAGACAATCATTTCTAGAAATGTGTGAGAATTTTCTAATGAATAAAAAATCTTTACCCCCCAGATTCCAGGAGGGGGCAAGTGCCTGCTCTTGCCCCTCCTTGCAGACACCTGTGCCTCTGCTGTATTTGTGTGAAAACTTTTAATCCTTTTAGATAGAACAACCACAATTAACATTCTACATCTTTCTTCTTCATATCTACCATATCTATTTATTTCACAATGTAGACACCCAGGTGATAAAACATTGCTGTCTACGAGAGACCAATTTGTTGATACCATCATCGCATCACTGTAGAGTGACTAATTTTATTGACAGAGGCAGAACCTCACCTCTGCTTGCACTGCTTCATCACTATCAAAGATAAGTCCTCGAAGGCATTCTTTAGTTTTGGAAACAGATGCATTTCGGGTGGGACTCAGTCAGGACTGTATGGAGGATGACCAATGTCAGTGAATGCAAGGCGTTGGATTGTTGCAGATGCCGCAGTGCTCGTGTGTGGTCTTGCATTCTCATGCTGAAGGAGAGGGTGCCCCATGTGTGGATGAACTCTTCGAATTCATAACTCAATTACAGCACACAGGTGTAGATGGTAATAATATTTATTTTATTCAAAAAGTTTTAAGAATTTTCACATACAAATTTCGGGGGCATTAATTTTCAGTATGCCCTCATATAAATGCTTACACAGTAAACACATGTAATGACTTGGACAGTATAGGCTGCTCATAATACATAATGATTTGCTATCATAGTCTTTTACAATAGATAATGTCACCTTATACAGAAAGATTTACAATACACAATCTTTTATAATACATAAAGTTACCCAATACATAATGATCTATGTTACCAGAGTTTAAGAACTACAATTTTGTGACATAATATTATCTTTAACTGCCCATAAGTGGTTCTCCTTCTAGTTTACTTTGTAATAGTAGTTTCTCCTAATGTTGTACATAAAATTTATCGCTTACAGGTTGAACTTTTGTTCATTGTCAGCTCATATACTGAGCTACATTATAGAATTCTTCTTCCATTAGAATTTATTAGTTTTGCCGGGAATGTCATCTCAATTTTGCAGTGCTTGTATTAACTTGATACCAGAGCACTGAGAGCCTTTTTCAAAAATCTGTGGTCTATGTGAAAGACACTGAAATTGTTTTCTGCTCTTTGTGTTATGGGGATGAATAGTCTCACTGGTCTCCATTTCTGTGGGCTTGTATAATATTGCCACAATGGTCCTGAACCTATACAGTGATAGAAACATCAAAATATTAAGATCTCTGAAATAATTTCTAAAAGATTCTTTATGCTACTTTTTTACTATATTCCAAATGACTTTTTTCTGCTGTATGAATATTCTTCTCATTCCTGTAATCGTAGAGTTCCCCATACTGTGATCCTATGTTGCATATATGGCTAGAGGCCTTGATACACATACTGAGGTAGATGTTTCATTGTAAATATCACTGAGCTTAGCTTATTTGAAATGGCATTTATCTGATGTTTCCAGTTTAGTCCACTGTCCATTGTTGCACCTTTATTTACTTATTTATTCCATGTGATCCGATGGTACAGAGTGTGTTACAGATGTCAGAAAATATCAGTTAACATGTCAACATACATTAACATATAGTATCCTAATGTATTATATTGCAAAAATTGATTAAGTTTACTTCACTCCATTGCTTGATGTTTTCAGTTTAACATAAATAGCAAGATTACTATTCTAGGTATTCGTTTATAGAGTAAAAACAGTGACACAACAAAAATGACTTCACGCCTTTGCTAAATTTTATGTTGTCTTCGATGGACTTAATATTAGTGGGAAGATTATTGAACAGTTGGAGGCCCATGTGGAAAGCTCCATTTTTACACAGTTGAGTGTTTGTACGTAAAACATGCAGATTTTAGTTTTTACTGGTGTTGTGTTTATGTATTTCATTATTTTTTACAACTCTGGAGTCAGTTGGCACTATGTGGTTTCTGAAAAATTTTAGAGTCTCAAGAATGTATAGACAAGGCAGTGTAAGGATTTACAATTTTCTGAAGATGGGTTTGCAGGAGTCTCTGGGTTTGCTCCCAGTAATAATCCTCATTGCTCTCTTCTGGATTTTGAATGTGCTCAGGGCAGTTTGAGAATTTCCCCAGAATATCACACCATATTTTAGGTGGGCTTGTATGTAAGCATAGTATCCACTGGTTAATGTTTTCAGGCTAGCACATGATTTCAGTACACACAATCCATAACAGCCAGTACTAATTCTGGCATTTACCTTTCCAGTATGTGTATTCCATTTCATCTTGAACACACAGACCCAGGAATTTGAAAACAGTGTCAGTACCTATTGGCTGGTTATTTACAGTGACAAGTGGCTGAGAGGAATTTGCATTTTCTGTTGTGTGAAAGTTCATGGAAGATGTCTTTTTGGTGTTGATAGTTAATCTGTTGATTTTAGCCCAGTTGCTGAGTTGTTCAGTGGCCAAGATCACAGCTTTTTTCACAGCCTCTGTATTCTCCCCTTTGAAGAGTACAGTTGTGTCATCAACAAATATGACTGTTTTTTTGTGCATCTACATTCATGCTCAAGTCATTAATATATGGGAGGAAAAGTAGAGGTCCCAATACTGAGCCCTGTAGTACACCTTGCTTTACAGTTTTGTTACTCGATAGAATTTTGGTTATTGAGTTAGTTTGTCTATTAGTGTATTTCATGCTGACTCTCTGCATCCAATTGGTTAGGAATGAAGCAAACCAATTGTTTGCAATTCCTCTGATACCATAGTGTTCTATTTTTTCCAGCAATATTTTGTGGTCAACAGTGTCAAAAGCCTTTGAGAGGTCCAGAAATATGTCTGTTATGGGTTGTTTTTTATCTAACAGATCTAATAGCGTATTTATGCAATCATATACTGCAGTTTCAGTAGATTTGTTGCTTCTGAACCCATGATGAGCTAAACTTAGTAAATCTTTTTTTTTTTTTTTCAATGAAGTCCATTAGTTTTTGGTACATTATTTTTTCAAAAACTTTAGAAAAGCAGGATGAGATTGAGATAGGCCTGTAGTTAACTGAAGCTACTTCTTCCACTCTATTTTCACCACAAAAAAACTTGTTTTTTGTGTTTGTTTATTGCTGATAACCATGCACATAGCCTTTTCTTCAGATTAAAGCTGTTTTCCATGCGGAATTGTGCTCTGTTACTGACTGATATGAAAGTGTTTTTCTCAAGTGCATCAAAATTGTTGGCAACATTTAGCGCAGTCATATCATGTGCATTCATTGTCATATGTTTGTACATTATTTACAGATTCATTAAATGGGATTGGTCCTGTTACAGATACTTGAAACAGACCATACTTAATGCTTATAATTTCTGATCTGTTTATGTTTTCTTTGGTTACTTATTACCTCCTGTTACTAAGCTACAATGTTAACCAGTCTGCTGCATGTCCACAAATAGGATACCAATATCCATACTGTGCTGCAGTTATTACATTAAGCCTTTCCAGGAAAGCCAGAAGTTTGTTGAGCATTAGCATTTGTAATATTTTTGAGAAAACATTAGCATTTGTAATATTTTTGAGAAGACCGATACTAAAGCTACTGGTCTTTGATTGTTGGGCTCATCATATTTTCTCATTTTTTGTGCAGATACTACTTTAATTAATTTAAGTTGATCAGGAAATGCTCCTTCTTGGAATAAGAAGTTGACACTATCCAATAGTGGTACAATAAGTTCTGCTGTCACCTGCTTGATTAGATAGTTTGGTATTTCATGATGTCTTTTTTGCCTTTAACTTTTTTTATAACCTTTGTCACTTCCTTTGCAAATACAGTACTGGTTTGAAGGACATTAAATAGCTTAGGATATAAATAAATGTGCAAATTGCATGGATTCTGCACTTAACTGGTTTCACGTAAAATTTTACCTAGTGTTCTAAAGAAGAATATCTCAAAAAAGACGTAAAGTGAGTAGCACAACAATACATGTCATGCTCTTGGAACTACTAATGAGGCCAACGAATGTTTAGCTTTAGGACAAGATGGGCTACATACAAACAGGTTAGGCTTGCCTAGAATAAACAATCTGTATTGTGATATTGGTAATATCATACTGATAAGAGAAACTAGCATACAGAGATGGGGTGTAAAAATTAGCAAACAATAAAATGTAAAAAATACAAACAATCTTAACAGACGTCCTTCAAAACATTCAAAGAAGTAAAAATACTTTACTAATGCTCTGAAAGCTAACATACTACCAACTTGGCAGAGGAACAAAAATTGACAACTCGCAAATCACTCTGACAGAAAGGATAAATATATAAGCTGTTTGCATCAATGAACATTGGCCTATGGAGGACAGTATAAAAATCTCAAATATCCTTGGATATTTACATGTTGTCAGTAAATTTTGTAGGAGTAATGTAATCAGCAAGTTAATCCTATGTGCTTGTGGAGAGGTGAATGGAATGTAAATTAAAATTTCTCCACCTGAACAGAACTTGAAGGCCCAATGATAATGACTGTCCACCCTGTCATCCTCAGCCTACAGGCCTTGTTGGATGCAGATATGGTAGGACATGTGGTGAGCATATTGCTCTCCCAGCTGTTGTCAACTTTTGTGACTGGAGACATTACTTCTCTACTTCTCAGTCAAGTAGCTCTTCAGTTTGCCTCACAAGGGCTGAGGACAACCCATTTGTCAACCTCATCTGGTAAACTAGACAGTCACCCACCCAAGTACTAGCCAAACCCGACAGTGCTTTACTTCGGTGATATGATGGGAACCAGCATTACCACTGTGGCAAGGCCACTGGCAAATGGAAAGTAAGGCAAGACATAATTCCTATCAACTTAATGTATGTAAAAAAGGTGCTACTCAGAGGAAAGACAAAATATTGTCATTGTATCTGTGTAAAGAATTCCTGTTATGAAAATAATAAAAGGAAATTTTTTATCAGAATTCCAGTGTATATTCCAGCAATTTAAAAAATAACTCAGGAACAGAGTCATAATAGGCCCTAATTTCAACATAGATTTATGAGAGCTTGACAAAATTCATTGACATGAGTTTTAATTGCAATTTCAATACTAATTTTACTTATTTTACTTGAGTAAATCAGGGTTTGGCAGCTGTTCTGGATTTGAACTCTGGAATATTTTCTTCATCTTCCCTGGTGAAGGAATTTCAGAAGGCTGTGTTTAGTAATTCTGCTTTGGCAGCACTGTCGTCAATAGTATTTCCATTGCAATCACACAGAGAAGGCACCGGTTCTGTCTTGCCACTAGCATGCTCTGCATATGATCATAATCTGTCTGGATTTTCTGTCTACATAGAAACTTTGGGTTGAAACCTGGCAGAAAATCCAAAGATATTCTTGTCATTTGAAAAATATGCTAGCAGCAAGCCACAATAACACATTCTCCACATGATAGCAATGTAAATAGTATTGACAACAGTGGTGCCAAAGCAGAATTACTAAACACAGTCTTCTGAAATTCCTTCGCCAAAGAAGACGAAGTAAATATTCCAGAATTCAAATCAAGAACAGCTGCCAACATGAATAACTTAGAAGTATATATCCTCGGAGTAGTGAAGCAACTTAACTCCCTTCATGTCCAGACTGTAAACCAATTATGTTCCTTTCAGAGCATGCTGATGCAATAGCTCCATACTTAACAATCATATACAACTGCTTGCTTGACAAAAGATCCATACCCAAAGACAGGAGACTTACACAAGTCACACCAATATTCAAGAAAGGTAGTAGGAGTAATCCACAAAATTACAGGCCCATATCATTAACATTGATATGCAGCAAGATTTTGGAACATATAATGTGTTCAAATAGTGCTGAGTGCTATTGATAAGTGATTTCAAATTGATTCTATATTTCTGATTTCCAGGTGGCTTTTGACACTGTGGCACACGAGTGGCTTGTAATGAAGTTGTCTGCTTATGGAGTATCATCTCAGTTACATAACTGGATTCATGATTTTCTCTCAGAGGGGTGACAGTTCATAGTAACTGTCACAAAATCATTAGTAAAACAGAAGTGATTTCTGACATTCCCCAAGGTAGTGTTATAGGCCCTCCGCTGTTCCTTATCTGCATAAATGAGTTAGGAGACAGTTTGAGCAGCAGTCTTAGGCTGTTTACAGATGATGCTATCATTTATTGTCCAGTAAACTTTACTAGACTTCTGATGGCTTTACTAGTCATAAGAAGATCAAAACAATTTAGAAAAGATAACTGTAAGGCGCCAAAATTGGCAATTGACCCTAAATAATGAAAAGTGTATGGTCATCCACATGAGTGCTAAGAGGAATCCATTTAACTTTAGTTACACAATGAATCAGTCAAATGTTAAGGTCATAAATTCAACAAAATATCTAGAAATTACAATTATGAACAACTTAAATAGGAAAGAAAACATAGAAAATGTTGTGGGGGAAAGAATATCAAAGACAGCATTTCATGGGCAGGACACTTAGAAAATATAACAAATCAACTAAAGAGACTGCCTACACTACACTTGTCCATCCTCTTTTGTAATACTGCTGCATGGTCTGAGATTATTGCCAGGTGGGACTAACAGGGTGGATTTTGCATTGGGGCAGAATTTTTTTTTTTTTACACGTCAAGTTCCGTAGGATGAAATTGAGGAGCAAATCTCCAAGGTCATGGAATGTGTCAGTACGTGAAATTACAGCATAAAAGTAATAATAGATAAAAATAAATGTTTATGAACCCGGAAAAAGTCACTTCATAAGTTTAAGTAAACGCAGTCAACAATACAATAAGAATCAGCTTAATTTTTCAAGGAACTCCTCGACAGAATAGGAGGAGTGACCCATGAAGAAACTCTTCAGTTTCGATTTAAAAGTGTATGGATTACTGCTAAAATTTTTTAATTCGACTGGTAGCTTATTGAAAATGGATGCAGCCGGATAGTGCACACCTTTCCACACAAGAGTTAAGGAAGTCCAATCCAAATGCAGGTTTGTTTTTTGCCGAGTATTAACTGAGTGAAAGCTGCTTATTCTTGGGAATAAGCTAATATTGTTAACAAGAAATGACAGTAAGAAATATATATATTGAGAGGCCAATTTCAAAATACCCACACTCGTGAACAGGAGTTGACAAGAGGTTCGTGAACTTACACCACTTATTGCCCAAACCCCCCATCTCTGAGCCAAAAATAACCTTTTAGAATGGGAAGAGTTGCCCCAAAATATAATACCATATGCCATAAGTGAATGAAA
Source organism: Schistocerca nitens (assembly GCF_023898315.1). Lineage (NCBI taxonomy): Eukaryota > Metazoa > Arthropoda > Insecta > Orthoptera > Acrididae > Schistocerca > Schistocerca nitens. The sequence continues at coordinate 906,924,862 of NC_064616.1, read as the reverse complement.
ATAAGCAAAGTAGACTAATTTTCATGTCAAATGATTACTCACTTCTCATACTGTTCAAATAGTAAAAATGGCATTATTAAGCCTTTGAATGAGATCCTGAATGTGAGCTTTCCACGACAGCTTACTATCTATCTGAACACCTATGAATCTGAACTGTTCAGTTTCACTAATAAAATGCTCATTCTGTGAAATTAAAACGTTAGGTTTTGTTGAATTGTGTGTTATAAACTGTAAAAATTGAGTCTTACTGTGATTTAGCATTAGTTTATTTTCTACAAGCCATGAACTTAGGTCATGGACAGCACTATTTGAAACTGAGCCAATGTTGCACACAACATCCTTTACTACCAACCTAGTGTCATCAGCAAACAGAAATATTTTAGAGTTACCCATAATACTGGAGGGCATATCATTTAGATAAATAAGGAACAGGAATGGCCCCAACACTGGTCCCTGGGGCACCCCCCATTTGATAGTACCCCACTCATACCCCACTCACAGCCATTGTCAACATTGTGAATAATGACCTTTTGCCGCCTGTTGCTAAAGTAAAAGGTGAACCAATTGTGAGCCCCTCCCCGTATTCCATAATGGTCCAACTTCTGGAGCAATATTTTGTGATAAACACAATCAAATGCCTTAGTTAAATAAAAAAATATGCCAAGCATTCGAAACCTTTTGTTTAATCCATCCAGCACCTCACAGAGAAAAGAGAATATAGCACTTTCAGTTGTTAAATGACTTCTCAAGCCGAACTGCACATTTGATAGCAAATCGTGTGGTATGAAATGATCAATTATCCTTACATACACATCCTTTTCAATAACTTTTGCAAGCACTGGTGGCATAGAAATAGGTCTAAAATTATCTGCATTATCCCTTTCCCCATTTTTATAAAGCGGCTTTACTACTGAGTACTTTAATTGCTCTGGAAACTGACCATTCCTAAAGCAAAAATTACAAATATGGTTAAATACTGGGCTAACATGTACAGCACAGTACTTTAATATTCTGCTAGACACTCCATCATAACCAGGAGAGTCCTTAGTCTTCAGTGATTTAATTATTGACTCAATCTCCCTCTTGTCTGTATCGCAGAGGAGTATTTCACACATCAATCTCGGAAAGGCATTTGCCAAGAAACTTACATGACTTCCTGTAGAAACTAAATTTTTATTTAATTAACCGGCAATGCTCTCAAAATGATTGTTAAATACTTTACATATATCTGATTTATCAGTATCAGAAATATTTTTACTATGAACTGACTTTACATACTCAACCTTGTGCTGATGACCAGATACTTCCTTCACAACTGACCATATGGTTTTAATTTTGTCCTGTGAATTACCTATTCTATTTGTATACCACACACTCTTGCCTTCCTAATAACATTTTTAAGCACCTTAAAATACTATTTGTAATGGGCTACTGTAGCTTAATTGTGTTCTACACAATATCCTTACCCCACTGGTCAGCCACCTGGGCTGCCTATTACTGCTAGTACCCAGTTTAGAACGTTCTAATGGAAAGCAACTCTCAAAGAGCATGAGCAATGTGTTAAGGAAAGCATTGTATTTATCATCTATGTTATCGGCACTATAAACGTCCTGCAACTCTTGTTCCTTGATAAGGTTTAAAAAACTCTCTATTGCTGTTGGATTAACTTTCCTACATAGTTTGTAATTAAATGTGACAATGGTTTGAGTACAAAAGCCTTTTAGTGTTAAAATTTGTGCATTATGGTCTGAAAGGCCATTCACAGTTTTACTAATGGAATGCCCATCTAGTAATGAAGAATGAATAAAAATATTGTCTATGGCTGTGCTACTGTTCCCATGCAACCTAGTTGGAAAGAGCACAGTTTGCATCAGATCACATGAATTTAGGAGATCTACCAACATCCTTTTTCTTCCACCATCATATACAAAATTAATATTGAAGTCACCACATATAATTAATTTCTGGTCCTTCCTACAAAGTGAATCAAGAACCCTCTCTAACTTGAGCAGAAATGCTCTGAAGTTAGAGTTAGGGGACCTACAAACAAGAACAATTAGAAGTTTAGTTTCACTAAATTCAACTGCCCCTACAGAACATTCAAATATCTGTTCAGTGCAGTGTTGTGATACATCTATGGACTCAAATGGAATACGGTTTTTTACATACATAGCTACTCCCCCACCCCACAAGGAGCTCCTTCAGAAACAGCTACATGATCTGTATCCTGGTAAAGGAAGCCTTCTCATCAACTTTCAGTTGTCAACTTTCTCCTTAAGTTTTTTGTTGATGCTGACCTACATAGGGAGAAACAATCATCATAATAAAATTAGGGAAAGCAGAGATTGCATGGAAAGATAAAGGTGTTTGTTTTTTCTGCTTAGTGTTTGAGATTGGAATAATAGAGAATTATTGTGAAGGTTCCAGAATGAGATTTTCACTCTGCAGCAGAGTGTGCGCTGATATGAAACTTCCTGGCAGATTAAAACTGGGTGCCGGACTGAGACTCGAACTCAGGACCTTTGCCTTTCATGGGCAAGTGCTCTACCATCTGAGCTACCCATGCACGACTCACGCATCATCCTCACAGCTTTAATTCTGCCAGTACCTGCCAGCGAACCTTGCAGGAGAGCTTCTGTAAAAGTTTAGAAGGTAGGTGACGAGGTACTGGCAGAAGTAAAGCTGTGAGAATGGGGCATGAGTTGTGCTTGGGTAGCTCAGATGGCAGAGCACTTGCCTGCAAAAGGCAAAGGTCCCAAGTTTGAGTCTTGGTCCGGCAAACAGTTTTAATCTGCCAGTAAGTTTCATTGTGAAGGTTGTTCAATGAATACTCTGCCAGGCACTTAAGTGTGATTTGTGGAGTATCCATGTAGATGTAGCTGTTGTGCAATGTTTATGGAGTTACCTAAATAATAGAACCTTGTTCTAAAAACCAACAACTGATGATGGTTCAGTACAAAAAAATATGAATTTTTTCCATCACAGATTAAGTAAGGTGCAGTGGACTGTAGAACTCAGTACCAATAGAGCCTATTTTAAGTTCTGGATTTTTTCCTAGATTCTTGTAAAAGTTCTTGCATGTCTTTAATGAATAATTTCCTTTTATTATGTACCATAAAAATAGTTGATAAAGTAAAGTGGTTTACAAAAGGAATAAAAACATATAGTGCTCGAGAAACATAGCTACACAGGGAACTAAAACACACAAAAGTCCCAACTGTGTTATGAAAAAATTACAATGATATTTTTAAGAAGACTGCAAGGGCAGCATAATTATTGAAAAATGTATTTTGTAAGATGTAAACAAGTGAAAGGCCCTATGGTCAGTAATCAAAGATGCACAGGCACTACAGCTAGTGGTCATGATATTTATGAAATTAAGGTAGAGGGTAAAACTATTGTAAATACTGCCCAAATGTCATAGTTGCTAAGTGAATTGTTTATAAATGTAAATAAATCAAACAATGGTGCAAAAAATTACACAGATATGGTCAATTTCTTTGGCACTGAACAATATGAAAGTGAACCTTTCATAAATTCAGCTTAACTACAGCAAAAGATATCGAAAATGCAATACTATCACTAAAAAATGAGACATTAGCAGGCTGGGGTGGAACACCAAACAAAGTATTAAAAGCAATCCCTAAAATAATTGTGCATCCATTATCCACAGTAGTAAATCAGTCTTGTGAAGAAATGTTTTCCCCAGATACACTGAAGTATCAGTTGTTTAACAACTATTCAAAACAAGAATGTATCACACAACCTCTTCTTACATCACCCTCAAAAATATTTGAGAAGGTGGTCACAAAATAAATCCAAAGTTTTGCACAATAATTTAACATAATATCTAAAAGGCAAAAATACAGTGGCTCCCATCAATGAATGTGAACACAAAACTAGCTCTTCTCTAGGTAACTCCCTGCATGCTACAGAATTTTTTTATGAACCCTCAAAGACATTTTACAGTGTGAACCACAGCTTACTAGTCACTAAATTGGAAACTTGTGAATTTAAGAGCTTTGAATTAGAATGGCTATGGTCCTACATAGCTTATGGATGACAAAGGGTGGTTGTAATATCAGAGAGAGGAAAATATTATTTCAGAATGGAAAACCATTTTGCAGGGAGTCCCCTAAGTTCAGTCTTGGGTCACATCATGTTTCTGTTTTACATAAATGATCTACTACTCAGTAATGGCTGTTATTCAGTTTTATGTGAAAATGACACATAGGCCTATGTAATCGTTTAAACCAAAAGTACTGACCAAATTCCTGAAACTGTAATAAATACCCTAGAAAAATTAAATAACTTGTCTAATCTAAATGGGTTAAAAATAAACATGTAAAAAACTTACTTCATTTTGTTTTAAACTTTATTAACTAAATTGAATCGCAAAAACCATGATGTATAGGAAACTAGTTATGTGAAATTCCTAGGAATGCAGGTAGATAAAAACTTATGATGAGCACCTCATATGCAGTAACTTTCAAACAAATTAAATAGCCTAGCATTTGCGATTATGATGTTACACAATGCAGCCAGCATGAACATCAGGAAAATAGTATATTACAGCATCTTTGAACTGGTGATAGGGTATGGAACTACATTTTGGGGAAGCCCGAAAAATATTTCAAGGATATTAACACTTAAAAATTCTTATTAGAAATATGCACAATGCAGACTGAAGAAAATAATATCATTCACTTATAAAAAATCTAAGTATTTCAAGTGCTCCCTCACTGTACACCTACGAACTGTTTATCTTTGTTCATAGTAACACTAATTTATTTGCACCAAATCAGTTTCAACATGGTTACAATAGCAGAAATCAAAATAGCTTTAAGCTGTCTAGCATGATTTGAAAGTGAATGGTGCTTAAACTCCATAGTATATGGGTATGGAAATTTATGACAAAGTAAAAGATCTGCTCAGTACTAACTTGGAATGACTGAAAAAAGTATATGACAAACTGGTACAGAAATGTTGATATCCAGCTGAACATTTCTTGATGGATGGTCTGATAAATTGAGCAAAAAAGAACACATATTTCAGCTTAAAGTTTGTTATGTTAAAAAGAATTATCAGTTATGTATCTTGTCAGTATATTATATTAATAACATATTCTTCTGACAGACTGGCAGAAGTATGCTGGGCAGGCACATCCTGCTGCATACAGTTTACAATAGACATGTAATAATACAACTGAGAGGATTTCCACGAATCATTAAATTTGGTATCAGCTCTGGTGCTAAACAAGACCAAGATTGTCTAAAACTTGTTCAGAAAACGTACTGCAGTTATGGGAGTCAAAGTGGATAACATACAGAGAGCAGAAGGTTATCTACCACAAGCTTAGAAAGTAGACTGTAGTTATAAGAAGCAAAGTATGTGAAAGGGAGGTAGCAGTTGAGAAGGGTGTGAGATTTTATTCAATCTGTACTCTGTATAAACACTCAAGTAAACCTAATAGATTTTTAAAACTGGGAATTAAAGTTAAGGAAGAGCAACTAAACATTTTGAAGGTTTGGAAAAGTCTCTGTAATTCTATGTGACAGCAAAGGACTTAGTAGATCAATAGAACAGAATAGATAGTGTCCTGAAAAGAGATCATAATATGAACAACAAAATTAAAAGAAGGATAATATTGTGTGATAAAATTATGGCAGATTGTGCTGAGAGAGTTAGATTACGAAATGAGATACTTAAATTGACACATGAGTTTTGCTGTTCATGCAGCAAGATAACTGATATAATCCACAGCAGAGAGATACACTGCCCAATCACATTAATGTGAACACCTGTCAAAAGCGTGAATAAAGATATTTTGCAGCATGGACAGGTGTGAGATATGCAGGAAGAGAGTCAATCAGGTAATGGAAGGTACTGAAATGTGTGTGGAGTGATGCTGACTCTAGTGCCATGGCCAGCTGCACTAGGTCTCTCAGTTGAAGATCCACTGCACAAACACCCCGACTGAGGTGGTCCTACAGATTCTCAATTGGGTTCAAATTAAGCGTATTTGGTGGCCAGGGGAATATGATAAACCCATCCTGGCACTCTTCAAACCATTAACATAAACTGTGAGTTGTGTGGCACATTGCATTGTCCTGATGGAAGATGCCATCATGTCGAGGAAAAACAAACTGCATAGACAAGGTCCACAAGGACAGATACATACTTGTGTTGATCCAGTATGCCTTCCAGAACCACAAGATCACTGAAGAAATGCCACAAAACCATTCTCCAAATCATAACATTCCCTCCTCAGGCCTGGACCCTTCTAATGAAAACTGCCGGGTGTTTTATTTCAGACATTTCATGCTGATGAGATTCGTCTGGAAAGGTCCTTGTTGCCTCTCAGTGGGAATCTAATCATGGTATTGGTATGCAAATTCCATCCTTTGTCACCAATGAACAGCAGTCAACATAGATGCGTGAACCAGACACCTGCTACAAAGGTCCAGATGCAGCAACATTCACTGAATGGTCGATGAGAAGACATTGTTCATAGACCATTGGTCATCTGGGTGGTCAGTTGCCAGCAGTTGCATACCTATTGGCCATATACATCAACCACAGCCATTGTTCACCCCTGTCATCTATGGCACATGATGCACCACAGTTGCCTCTGTGCCAGTTTTGGTTAGCACCATTTTGCCATGCACGGTATGCTTTAACCATGGCAACACATGAACAGTTTACAAATTTAGCCATTGACCCAAAAGCCAATGATAATGAACTTTTGGACATCAGATAAGTCACTCCATTTCTGTCCTATGACAATGACTGCACTGTTTCCTGCATTCCCCAGACAGATTTTGTATACTGTCCACTGCTAGTGCTGATAACTGCGGTCTGTGAGTGGTTACTGCACATTGATGTCTAACATATTCGGTAGTCACATTAATGTGACTGGATCATGTAAAATGCAGATTGTCAGTAGTAAGAAAAGTATTTCTGAAAAAGAGCAATATATTGACATACATAATAAATTTAAATGAAGGAAAGCTTTTCTGCAAATATTTGCCTGAAGTTGGCCTAATATATAGATACAAACAGTGAACGACCAGCAATACAGACAAGGAAAGAATAAAAGCTTTTGAAATACAGAGTGACTGAAGATTATGTTGTCAGATTTAATAATTAATGAAGAGGTACAGAACTCAATTAGGGAAGAAGGAAAGTTACGGCACAATCTATAAGTTGTAGGGCAAATTGTGAGACTTCAGGGGATACTCAGTTTAGTTATCGTGTGTGTGTGTGTGTGTGTGTGTGTGTGTGTGGAAGTAAATCTTTTGATGAAGGGCACAGCAACAATAAGTGGTCTAAGAAAAACTGTAAATACCGTAATTTAATATGCTGACTGAATATACCAACATGTGGGCTATATAATTCAAATAATCTGTCAGGATTGAAACCTGGTTTTTCAGGCTTGTCAGATACTATTTTCATGTTATTATTTTAGAGAAAATCAGTAGACTTACATGATTTTTTCCTCTTTCACTGGTTGTATTTTCAGTAAATAATGAATTTATTGTTGTAGGTGGTGCCTGATCATGTAATTCCTACATCAGTGTTTGTGCCATATGTTCCTGGGAGAGACCAAGAGAGTCCAAAACAGAGCAGCTTTGTTACAATGTAAGAAAATTTTTAATATGTTACTAATAATGAAGTTTATTAGAAAAATTAATGTAAATTAAGTAATGTTACAGTATTTTATAATTTTAGTCTATGTAAATTCTCTGTCAGTTATAAATTCTTCAAATGGCTCTGAGCACTATGGGACTTAACTTCTGAGGGCATCAGTCCCCTAGAACTTAGAACTACTTAAACCTAACTAACCTAAGGACACCACAAACATCCATGCCTAGAACCACTCGGCCACCCCGGCCAGCTATAAATTCTTCACTGCATTTGGGAATCACTATCCATGCATTCTGAATAAGAAGCTTTTCATCCTTCAAACAAGTTTTTATACGTAAGAAACTCAGTTGTTATTACCAATAGTGCATTTTATTTATTTATTTATTCATCCTTTGCGTGCTGTTTTAGAATTAAATTTGATAGGTCCATAACTTAGGAGTAAAGAAGAACACTTCTAGTCACATCTTTCTATCGACAATATTTTTTGAAAAAAAATCATGGTTTTTGGTTTTTCTAGCAGTCTTAAGTGGTGCACATTATTCAGGACTGCATATGGAAAAAAAAAAGAAAAAAAGGAGGCAAATTAATGCACATAATTAGAACCACTATTCGAAATGAAAGTAGTTACCTTGTTTATTTCTTTCTTGGGGTCTTCTTGAAGTTTCTCAAAATTAGCTGGAACTTAAGGAATGTTCCATCTTCAGCAAAAGCTGTTCAGATTTTTGGTTACTCGCGAATAAATTTTAGAAACATAATTTTGCAGAACCTTTTTGCTCTTCATCAATTATATAAATTACTGGTTCCATAATAAATGAGTAGTAATAGGGTATGGCACTATATTTTGAGGCAGCCTGAAAAATATGTCACATGTATTAACACTTAAAGATCCTAATGAAAAATATGCAGAATGCAAACTGAAGAAAATAATGTCACCCACTTATAAAAAAACCTAACTATTCCAAGTGCTCCTTCACTATACCTCTATCAAAAGATTATCTTTGTTCATTGTAACGCTGATTTATTTGCAGCAAATCAGCTTCAATACAGTTACAATACCAGAAATCAAAATATTTTTATGCTACATTCCATCATTTGAAACTTAAAGCTCAAACTCAACAGCACATGGGTATGGAAATATGTGACAAAGTAAAAGGAAAAGATCTACTCAATACCAACTCAGAATCACTGAAAACAGTATATGACAAACTGGTGCAGAAATTTTGATATTCACTTGAAGAGTTCATGAAGGATCGTCTAAGAATTTGAGCAAGAAAGAACACATATTTCAGATTAAAATTTGTTATGTTAAAAAATTATCAGTTATGAATCTTATACAGCATATTATATAACTATACATTCTGCTGACCATCTGGCAGAAGTATGGTGAACAGAATGCCATACCTGCTGACCACGCTTCTGACAGATGGTTAGCAGAAGTTTTGTGATAATTCATTTGGATTTGGTCTTTAACATTACATATGATATTTTTCTAAGAATGATACCAGTTGTAGCACACTAAATGTGTAATAGTACAGCTGAGTTGCTCCCCATTAATCTTTAAGACTGGTGTACTAAAGCACTTGAAATGTGCACTTAATAATAGAAGGCACATTGGAGTACTGAGCACAGCATTACGGATCAGATCAGAACAGAACAGTGTTGATACACCATACTGTATTACAGAAAGGTAAAAAGTTAGACTAAAGTGACCAGAGATGTTCAAGTCGCAATGCAAAGACATTTCTATTGATATTATTGGTCTTGTCAATCAAAACTAAAAGTTATATGTCATTAACATTTTACAAAATTCACATTACACATGCTTTTCAAATTGTTATACACAAATTTGTGACTACAAGTTTTTATATTTACACCAAGTGAGAATGCTCAGTGGTTAGCACACGGGACTCACATTTGAGACGATGATGGTTCAAACCCACTTCCAGCCCTCCAGATTTAGGTTTTCCATTCTTTCCCTAAATTGCTCCAGTCAAATGCTGGGATAGTTGCTTTTAAAATGACACAGCCGATTTCCTTCCCCATCCTTGACACAATTCGAGCTCATGCTCCATCTCTAATGACCTTGATGCTGATGGGACATTAAACCCAACCATCCTTCCTTCCATTCTTCCTTCCTTTATATTTGTACATAAGAGAAATAACACTCTACAACTTATTTAATCATAATCAAGGGTCAAAATTTTTTATGATATCTGAAGGATGTCCATGTGCCAATTAATGCATTTATGTGACTGTATCAAGAAGTGAGCCATTGATCAGTTCCATTACAAGCATGTAAGATTTTCAAAATTTGGATAGCAATATAACGGAACTGCCCAGTGTTTAATTTTGACAAATCTAAAGAAAATAATTTCCTGAAAAACAGTTCCCTAAAAATAAAACATTTAGTTAAAAAATTACATATATTAAACTGGAATGTTATGTTCACATGTTCTTCCTTTAAAGAAAACCTTATTTATATGAGTATATATGTTGCAGTTCTTTTACTTCAAACATTTGAAAATTTAATTCACAAATAGCAATAATTAGAAAAAAAGTAGGAGAATTTGTATCTTTCTCACAAGGCAAATAATTATTCCATGTATATTGTTATAATATGTATGTAAATAGAAAATTTCTGCAATGTACATAATAAAATTGTACACTACTAGAAGAAATGAAGTAAAAATTGTGACTAATTACATTTTCAAAAAAATACTGTGACCAATCTAATAAATACACTCCTGGAAATTGAAATAAGAACACCGTGAATTCATTGTCCCAGGAAGGGGAAACTTTATTGACACATTTCTGGGGTCAGATACATCACATGATCACACTGACAGAACCACAGGCACATAGACACAGGCAACAGAGCATGCACAATGTCGGCACTAGTACAGTGTATATCCACCTTTCGCAGCAATGCAGGCTGCTATTCTCCCATGGAGACGATCGTAGAGATGCTGGATGTAGTCCTGTGGAACGGCTTGCCATGCCATTTCCACCTGGCGCCTCAGTTGGACCAGCGTTCGTGCTGGACGTGCAGACTGCGTGAGACGACGCTTCATCCAGTCCCAAACATGCTCAATGGGGGACAGATCCGGAGATCTTGCTGGCCAGGGTAGTTGACTTACACCTTCTAGAGCACGTTGGGTGGCCCTCGCTCAAAGTACGTCAACTGCACATACGGTTCACGTCCACGCTGTCGCGGCATGCTACCAGTGTTAGAAACTGCGATGGAGCTCTGTATGCCGCGGCAAACTAGCTGACACTGACGGCGGCGGTGCACAAATGCTGCGCAGCTAGCGCCATTCGACGGCCAACACCGCGGTTCCTGGTGTGTCCGCTGTGCCGTGCGTGTGATCATTGCTTGTACAGCCCTCTCGCAGTGTCCGGAGCAAGTATGGTGGGTCTGACACACCGGTGTCAATGTGTTCTTTTTTCCATTTCCAGGAGTGTATATACATCAACAAAGACTAGGAATTCAATGACTACAAAGTACATGTAAATGAAAATTTGTTTCTGTGCAACTCTTTACAGTGCAGCTGCTTCAAGCTAGCAAGATTCAAACAAAATGTGTACAAAAAATCCATTTACACATACATTTTTGTGAAACTAAACAGGACAAAATATAAACACATGTAATGCAAAGTTCTTAGTTATTGTTTCCAACAAAAATCAGTAGAGTGAAGAAGGACCTTTAGTACACAATCCTTTGTCTCTTCCTAACACCCAAGCATAAACAAATTTTTCTCTGTTACAAAAAGAATAACGCAGTTCAACATTAGTTTTGGTAAAGTATTACATATCTTGTTGTTCTTAATTCTGTAAGTATGGTAATTGTCTCTTTGAATAAGTGTCTGCTGTGACCTTCAAACTGTATCTCACCGCAGTTCTGATTGGTAGTTTCAATAGCTTTTTAAGTAGATTTATATTTTTCATATAGAAAGTAATAACATTTCTTGTAGTAAATTTACACTTCTCAGATGGTACTTCAATGTCTCTTTCAACAGTTTCGTTTACATCAGCTACCAAATTATTAGTAAATTAGTTTTTGTGGCAGCAAGACACATACCTATACAGACAGAAAGCATGTTCGTGCATCTGAGATTGTCCTATCAGTGAGTGGAAATGGAACCCTTGCAGATTTCTGACCAACCATTTTCAAACTACATGAAGAGTTCAAATACAAAAATACATATAATTTTTCCTCTTTAGGGGAAGTAACATTATATATGTCAGATAACAACATGATTATTATGGTAGATGCACCAAATAGCTGCTTATAATAAGAAATCTTTATTTAGGAAAGACTGTTTTGGCTTTGTGCCATTTTCAAGTGCATATAGATTGATGTGACATCCATATTACGTCATTAGTGGACTGTCTTAGAACTGTCACTGTTTTAATAAAATTGTAAATGATGACAATACGTTGAAAATAAAATGTTAATTATGATGTGTCAGACGTTTGACACTTCCACATTACAACACTATATGTAAACATCAAACACAAGTAAGCATATAGCACCATAAGAGTGGTACTGCCAAACTACTGTCACATGACAATTAACATTTTATTTTCAATATACTGACATCATTTACCATTTTATTATAACAGTGACAGTTATAAGACAGTCCACTAATGATGTAATATAGACATCACATCAATCTAGATGGCCTTGAAAATGGCATTAAAGCCTAAACAGTCTCCTAAATAAAGATTGCTTATTATAAGCAGCTGTTTGGTGCGTCTCCTATAATAGAATACATATAATACAAACATCCATGCAAAATTTTTAAGAGGTCAACATGTAATTCAAAATAAAATTCTGTACTGTTCATCATAGGTTTTTTACTGTCTTTTGAACTACCTGTGTTGCCATTCTGGACTATCCATTGTGGCTGTTCTCAAACATGAATATTTGACTCTATGTTAATTACTTACAAAGACAGATGGTTCAAAAATGGACATAATGTTCAAAACTAATCGCCTTAAATAAATAAATAGAGGATACTTCTTAATATGACATTTGATGGAATTCTAATCATTTATTTCAATAAAGAAAAAGTTGTTGACCTATTTCACCAGCAGCATGCTGGAGGTCTGTAAATATACTATTATCTAGACATATTCAAGAAATATAACATGGAAGTTTAAATTGAATTTGTTAGCGAATCATCATAATACACAAATTTTGTTTCTCTTCTGTCAAACATTAGTGGTGGTGTTCAATTAGGATACAACTGAAGTAATTGCTGATTTTTTTAAGATAGAAAAGTCAGGATAATTCGATTACATATTATCAAGATTTGCATTAAATCATTATAGAATCTAGAAATTTATAAGTTAAAATTGGCAGTTTAAATATCTCTCATTAAAGTATGTGACATAATATTTTACATTATTTATCAAGTATTCTGTTTACCTACATGGATGAGTATATTAAATTAGGATAGCCTTAAATTATATTACTGATCATGTACAAGAAACAAACATAATACCCAATTGCCAGAACATAAGAATGGATGATCGTGATCATGCCTCTTCAACATTGTAAGGAACCTTGTCACTGAAAAATTGTCTGAACCTCTACTCAAGATGACAGGAAGATGTAGAAGTAAACATATAAATGTGTGTGTACACACAGAAAAAGATATAGCCACCAGTACTTGTCATATTTGCACGAATGATAGGAAGTTACTCACTACGTAACAACACTGCAGGTTGGTTCGAAAAATAATGTATTGACAACATACTGAAATTATTGATATGGCTATGAAGGACAAAGTACTCACAACAAAAATCATAAGTTGCTAACATTATTTTTCAAACACTGTAGGGATAGTGTGGATACAAAGATATAGCATTCATGGATTTATGGATAGAAAATGATAATGTAGCACAGAAAATTCTTGACAAATTGGTTCAGAAAAGACTTATTGAACACCTCAAGAATTATAAGGTATTAAACGGTAGCCAGTTCAGATTCCAACAGGGTGTATCAATAGAACAAGCTAATTTTTCCTTCACCCATCAAATCTTAGAGTCTTTTAATAATAAATTATCTCCTGTTGGTATCTTCTGTGACCTTTCTAAGGCCTTTGATATTGTTAATCATGAAATGCTCTTAGCAAAGGCTGAATATTATGGTATAAGTGACTCAGTTGGCTCATGGATTAAATCCTACCTAGCTGGAAGAAAGCATAAGGTCATGTAGAACAACTCTGAGGGGTGCTCTGTGTCATCTAGCTGGGGCTTTATTGGCTGTGGTGTTCCTCAGGGCTCTGTACTTGGCCCCCTTCTCTTCCTCATCTTTATCAATGACCTTCCCTTGCATACAAGCTTTAAAACTCACTTTACTCTTTTTGCTGATGACATCTCTATCCTCATCAACAAAACTCCCAACCTCAATCCTGAGGAATCGGCCAATATTGTCTTTAGTGAAGTATGTAATTGGTTTGTAAATAATAATGACTGTATGGCATTGGTGGCCAGTGTAATGGATCTGGGAGATGTGTTATTTTTTACCGGATTTGTCGATACCAAATTGTAAATGTTTTCTTATATTTTTTGTCAGAATTTTTTTATTATAATTTGCCTTATTATATGTTAATTTACTTATATTTTTGAGAGTGAAAGCATATTGATTACTATTAGTAAATGTCTCGATGAATAGTAAAGAGACTGATTACAAGTGGAAGCTTGTGTGTTGTGTAAAATGTCTTTGACGCTGGAGTCGTCTTTGACTATAGTCAGTCGGCAGTTAACTCTTGGTGTGTGTTGATGGTAGAACAATGTGCAGGTCGCCGTCACAAATAATTTTGAATTATATTACTATTATTTTTTTATATAAACTTTAAGAAGAAACTACATTCGAAGAAATGGTATTTGAAGCACCAAAAATGAGGCAAACACATTGAACCAGGTCATTTCTGCAGCCGACAAAGATGCATTGTGGAATCACACTTCCACTAGACAACTGAAGCCAAGACCAATATCGCCTTGTAAACATCTAACGGAAAAGGTACTGTCACGAAATATGTCAAATTTAAGTAAATAAAAAATAGTGAGCATATTTCAACTTTGTGTCTCAGCCGGGAGACCATATTTCACCGGGAGACCCCTTGCGGGGCGGTTCAGCCGCCGCTCCACAAGTTCTTTAATGCCACTACGGTGACTTGCGAGTGGATGAGGATGAAATGATGATGAAAGACACACAACACCCAGTCATCTCGAGGCAGAGAAAATCCCTGCGGGGAATCGAACCCGGGACCCCGTGCGCGGGAAGCGAGAACACTACCGCAAGACCATGGGCCGCGAACGGTTTGTAAATAATGGGTTATCACTAAATGATAATAAGACCCAGTTTGTACATTTCAAAGTAAGGAAAAAAGTTGAGGATCAATTAAGTATTACATTGAATGGTAGTGAGTTACTACAAGTTGAGTCAACCAGCTTTCTGGGTGTACACATTGACAACAGTCTAAAATGGCCTGAACATATTTTACACCTCCACAAAAAACTCAGCTCAGCAACATTCGCTGTATGTATTATTTCCACTGTATGTGACTGAGACACCACAAAAACTGCTTATTTTAGTTATTTCCATGCATTATTGCTGTATGGCATAGTTTTCTGGGGTAATCAGCCACTATCCAAAAAAATATTGATTGCCCAAAAGAGAGTTATTAGGAAAATGGGCGGAGTCCAGCCTAGACATTCTTGTAGGAACCTTTTCAGAAAATTAGGGATACTGACAACTGCATGCCAATATATCTACTCCCTGTTATGTTTCATTGGTAAAAATGGACAATCGTACAAAGCCAATGATTTATACCATACCCACAATACCAGGAGGAAGATGTACCTCCATTATGAATCAAAAAACCTTACTATTGTACAAAAAAAAGAGTCCATTACATGAGCTGCAAGGTGTTCAATGCTCTCCCACCATCACTGAAATTACTTATCCACGAGCTTCCCAAATTTAAACAACAGCTCAAACAGTACTTATTAGATAATTCCTTCTATTCGATAGAAGAATATTTCAGTAGAATTAACTTTAATTGATTTTTCCATTTACTAATTTGATGTGCTATTGTGCATTACGATACTCACAATCACTGTTAACATCACTGTGTCTTTCATTTAGCTGTTAAGATCAACCATATTTTTTAATGTAATTTTTTCTATACCTATTAATGTGTATTTTGTCTTATACCTCATATCCTCTTGCAAGAGGTACTTTATGTATTCCTTTTGTATTATTTGTAATAATTCTGACACGCCCTACATCCATGCAAATGCCTCACAGTATTGGATTTATGGGATATAAATAAATAAATAAAGCAAAGACAGAAAGAGTGCTACAACAGGTTGAGGCCTTGTACATGCCAAGTACATAATATACAAAGTGTGTATCTCCCTCTGAGGGTTACATGTACATTTCCAAACAAAGTTCCTATATTGCAGAGAAAATACTAAAAATAATGTTATATGAACATAGATCTAACAATGCATAAAACATTTATTTTAAAATTCAAATGGCTATAAAATTCATTCACAAAACTTTCTTGAAAACTAAACAGAATGAAAAATTGTATACAAAAGCTTAATTCAGGCAAGACTATTTTTATCAGAAGCAATAAAATATACATTCACTTATCAAAGCAAGAAAATTTCCCATCATGTAAAGATTAATATAAATAAACTATCTTATTACAGAAGTATAAACCACTTAAAATATTATGAAAATTGTGTGATTGGATTGAAGAGTTTCTAGATAACAGAACACAGCATGTCATTCTCAATGGACAGAAACTTACTTCCGAAGTAAGAGTGATTTCAGGTGTGCCATATGGGAGTGTCATAGAACTGTTGCTATTCACAATATACATAAATGACCTTGTGGATGACATCAGAAGTTCACTGAGGCTTTTTGTGGATGATGCTGTGGTATATCAAGATGTTGTAACAATGGAAAATTGTACTGAAATGCAGGAGGATCTGCAGCGAATTGACACATGGTGCAGGAAATGGCAATTGAATCTCAATGTAGACAAGTGTATTGAGCTGTGAATACATAGAAAGAAAGATACCTTATCATCTAGCTACAATATAGCAGGTCAGCAACTGGAAGCAGTTAATTCCATAAATAATCTGGGAGTATGCATTAGGAGTGATTTAAAATGGAATGATCATATAAAGTTGATCATCGGTAAAGCAGAGATTCATTGGAAGAATCCTAAGGGAATGCAATCTGAAAACAAAGGAAGTAGGTTACAGTACGCTTGTTCACCTGCTGCTTGAATACTGCTCACCAGTGTGGGATCCGTATCAGATAGGGTTGATAGAGGAGATAGAGAAGATCCAACGGAGAGCAGCGCGCTTCGTTACAGGATCATTTAGTAATCGCGAAAGTGTTACAGAGATGATAGATAAACTCCAGTGGAAGACTCTGCAGGAGAGATGCTCAGTAGCTCAGTACGGGCTTTTGTTGAAGCTTCGAGAACATACCTTCACCGACGAGTTAAGCAGTATATTGCTCCCTCCTACGTATATCTCGTGAAGAGACCATGAGGATAAAACAGTGAGATTAGAGCCCACACAGAGGCATACCAACAATCCTTCTTTCCACGAACAATACAAGACTGGAATAGAAGGGAGAACAGATAGAGGTACTCAAGGTACCCTCTGCAGGAGAGCTTCTGTAAAGTTTGGAAGGTAGGAGATGAGGTACTAGCAGAAGTAAAGCTGTGTGTAACGGGCGTGAGTCATGCTTCGGTAGCTCAGTTAGTAGAGCACTTGCCCGTGAAAGGCAAAGGTCCCGAGTTCGAGTCTCGGTCGGGCACACAGTTTTAATCTGCCAGGAAGTTTCATATCAGCGCACACTCCGCTGCAGAGTGAAAATCTCATTCTCGAAAGTGTTTTGTGTTTTGCAGTTTGCAAAGACTGAATCTGTAGTTACTGTGCAACGTGCATTCTGGCTCAAGTTTGGTTGTGATCCTCCAAGTGATAATAACATTCGTAGAACGTATCATCAGTTTGAAGATACCAGCTGTCTTTGTAAAGGGAAGCGCACAGGAAGACCAAGAGTTAGTGAAGAGACTGTTGAGCGAGTGAGAGAGTCATTCACTCATAGCCAAAAGAAATCAGTCTGGAGGGCTAGTCATGAATTACAAGTTTTCTGTGTCAACTGTTTGGAAAGTTTTAAGAAAACGTATACAACTACATCCTTACTGTTTACAGTTATTACAGACTCTAAAGCCAGCAGACCATGGATTATGTGCCACTTTCACAAACGAAATGTTGTTTCATGACGATGAAGATTTTCTGGATCATGTTGTCTTCAGTGATGAATCGACCTTTCACCTTATTAGACATGTTAACACATAATGTGTGCATCTGGGGATCAGAAAATCTTCAGGAGGTGGTAAAAATGCAATGAGATTCCCCTAAAGTAGCTGTTTTTTGTGCCGTATCCTGGCATAAAGTTTATGGGCCTTTCTTTTTTGGTGAACCCACTGTAACTGGCACTTCTTACCTTGATACACTAGAGCAATGGCTCTTCTCTCAGTTGGAAAAAGATGCACCAGAGAACTTCATTTTCCAGCAAGATTGTGCACCACCTCACTGGCATAGCAAAGTACACGATTGGTTGAACTTCACTGTACCCAAGCACTGGATAGGCCGCAAGGTGCCCAATGACAGGGCTTGCTTTACATGGCCTCCACGTTCACACGACCTAATTCCATGCGATTTTTTGCCTTTGCGGCTTCATCAAGGATCGTGTGTACATGTCTCTGCTACCAGCAGACCTTCCTGAATTAAGAAACTGGATTGAAGCAGCTGTTGCTACAATCACTGAAGACACACAATGTTTCGGAAAAACTCGGCTATAGACTTGATGTGTGCCATGTGACAAATGGTGCTCACATTGAACATTTATAAGGTTCTTGGTAAAACTGTTTGAGTTGATCTTTCATTTGACATATAATTTATAACTGTAACTTTGATATAATAAGTATTATAAAGCATTAAAAACCTGATAATCATTTATAAACATCCTGTATTGTAAAAATTTAGTGGAGCAAAAGATCTATATGTTTCAACAAGAATTTTCTTTAGCTAAATTTTGTTTGTTAACAAAGTAAAAAATGTTACCAAAACATTTTGTGTGCCACCTCTGTGATAAACCTACTTACAAGAAAAGTTGCCATATTTGTAATTATGTTAACTTATTCAGTTATTAATTAAGAGCATAATTGAATAATGAAGAATAATATCTTCTTCAGAGAAATTAGTACCACAAAAAATATAAAGTCAAATTCTGCACCCCAACAAGCATAATGGCCCAACTGATGAAAGTATTTAATACATTTATTTATTTATTAAGCATCCAGTTCATAGAAACATTGGTACAAAATATTGCTTATTATGTACATTAATACACAGTTTCAAATACATGGTACATTACAGTAAAATTGATTCATTACCATAAATAATTTTAAGTATGTAATACAGTGGAATAAAGCAATCCCATACAATACATGAAAATAATAGTATAATCTAATACATAGCACAATCGATAAGGGAAACAGTTTTTATATTTCATATCATAGTTCTGTAGTAGTTTTAACTTTTATTGATACAGTTTTGTCATCCACAAATTTTATAAATTTCTGGGAGTTTTGAATGACTCTGGGTCATTGATGAATATCAAGAACAACACTGGGCCCAAACTAGAACTATGGTGCACACTAAATTTAATTTCTTTTCTTTTAGAATGTTAGTTATACAATCTTCCTCATGTGTGATTTCTACTACTTGCTTTTCCTGGATGATGTCACTCATACGCCGGCCGGTGTGACCGTGCGGTCTGGGCGCTTCAGTCTGGAACCGCGTGACCGCTCCGGTCGCAGGTTCGAATCCTGCCTCGGGCATGGATGTGTGTGATGTCCTTAGGTTAGTTAGGTTTAAGTAGTTCTAAGTTCTAGGGGACTGATGACCACAGCAGTTAAGTCCCATAGTGCTCAGAGCCATTTGAACCATTTGTCACACATACATGTGCCAGTTCCCTGATTCCTACATACTCCAATTTTTGAGGCAGTATGTTGTGGTATATAACACCAAAGGATTTTGTGAGGTCCATAAATATTGTTGATACATGTTTCTTGTGGTCTATTGCAGTGAAGGCCTCATTAACCAAATTAGAAATGGCAGTTTCTGTTGATGTTTATTTTCTGAATCCATGTTGGGTACTTGATACAAATTAATTTTGCTCTATGAATGTAGTAAGTCTACTGTAAAACACTTTTCCCAGTATTTCAGAAAAACCAGACAGCAGCTATTATGGTGTGTAGTTCTCTTCATTTGTCTTGTCTCCATTGCTGAACACAGGCCTCACCTTCATCATTTTTAGTTTTTCTGAAAAACACCACTATATATAGCAAAGGTGCAAGTATGAGTTGGAGCAAAGTCAATACTGTTGTACATTTTTTTTAAAAACATGGAATCAGGAACATTGTCTATGCCTGAAGAAAATTTTGATTTTAATTCCTTTATAATAGTCAGTATGTCCTTTTCACCTATAGGATACAAAAATATTGTTGTTTCATTTAAATAGGTTTTTTGCTGGTCAGTGTTTTCATGTTTGCTATTTTTCTACAGATTACTTTTGGATTACTTGCTATTTCTGTGAAACATACATTAAAAACTTCAGCTACTCTGTTAGGGTCAGTAATTTTGTCTCTATTTTGATCCAGATTTCTGTTAGTGTTTCTCTTATGGGAAAGGGATATGATTATCCATTGAATGCAATAACTATCCCAGTTAAATTCCACATAGAGATATATTTCGCAGTAAGTCATATATGTGTACACTGCTTGTGAAACAGAACAGAACTAAAAACTAACGTGGCAGAGTAATCAGAGTACAAAGATAGTGTTAATCATGGTCAATACTACCTACTGATGCCACACAGCAACCATGACCCTCCCCCTCCCCCTCCGCAATACAGAGTACCACCAGCGAGGCTTGAACAGAGGTCATGTGGGCGTCGGCGTCGGTAGTAATCCAACTCGTAGTCGGTTAACCAGAGGGGGCAGACAATGCGTTGACTGGCCTGAGAGCAGGCATGTGGAATGGCCTGTGGTGTGGTGCAGGCATGTCCACCCCATATGCAAATCAAGCTGTCTGACGAGATGAACGCTTGGATTTCTGACGGGTCGCACTCATGGGGGAGGGGCAGGCTATGCACCACACTGACATTTAACTACCCGTTGGATGGCGAGGTCGCAGTGTCTGTTAGGAGCATGAACACACAGTCATCAAAGGTGACAATTGACACATCGTCCATGTGGTGTGGTGGTACATTGCAGCACAGGTTGAATGTGGGAGAGCGAGTCTCTGCAGACGGTGAAGTGGCGGTGAAACCCGTACGTGGGATGGATGGTGACATGACTGAAAAACCTGTGAATGGCGATAACGAATCATGGGTTGGAGAAAACAGCACCATGGGATGAGACAAAGCAATTTCAGGCTCCGACTGAGATGGCAGAGGGGCGTCGGAGTCCACAAAAGCAGGTCTCAGCCTGTTCAATGAAACAGTTTGAGGACGATCTTTAACCATAATGTCGAACGTTGTATTGACCCACCAGAGTACTTTAAAGGGGCCAAGGTAGGGTGATTGGAAGGGTTGTCTAACGGAATCATCCATGAGCATAACATGAGAGCAAGTGTTGAGTGTGGTTGGCACGTAAGTGTCCGGTGGGGAATGGCTGATAGGCAGATGTAGCCGTGCATGTTTGAAGTGAGTGCACATGCGACTAACATAATCTGGGGAGGGGGAAAAATCCTTGGGTGCTTGAGGCAGCATAAGTTCCCCTGGTAGGACTGGGTTCTCCCTGGAAACGAATTCAGAGATGTTTCACTGTAAGTCTGGTTTAAAGGTCAAACTGAGACCAAGTAACACCCACAAAAGTGCCTCAGGCCAGAGGCAGTTGTGGTACCTGAGGGCAGTTTTGAGGGTGCGGTGCCACTGTTCAACTAACCTGTTGCTTTGCGAGTGGTAGGCTGTTTTATGAATATTTTTAATGCCACAGATATTACATAAAGTGGTGAACAGGGCAGACTCAATCTGCCAACCTTGGTCAGTGGTGATGGTGGTTGGGCAACCGAACCTGGCAGTCCATGAGGAGACGAAACCCTTGGCCACAGTTTCAGCAGTGATGTTGGGTAAAGGAACAGCTTCCACCCAGCGAGACATCACAGACCACAGTGTAAAACTGAATATATTTGCTTTTCACCCAATAGCTACTTTGCTTTTTATCTCCCAAAACAAAACAAAAATGTTATATTCATTTCTGCCATGCATAATGATGATGCGATTGATACTGATATGGATGAAAACAAAAAAATTGAAAATTATTACATACTAGAACATTCACAAAGACACTAGCAGTAATACTGTAACTAAACATTACAGGTTTGTTCTTACCACTCATCTGCATTAACTTACATTTTTACACATTTACAGCTAGCTGCCCTTCATCACACCAATTGGAAATTTTATCTAAATCATCTTGTATCTTCCTAAAGTTACTCAAATTGGACACCTTACCATTCACCATAGCATCATCAGCAAACAACGGCAGATTGCTGCCCACCCTGTTCGCCAAATCATTTATGCATATAGAGAACAACAGTGGTCCTATCACACTTCCCTAGGGCACTCCTGATGACACCCTTGTCTCTGATGAACATTTGCTGTTGAGGACAATGTACTAGGTTCTATTACTTAAGAAGTCTTTGAGCCACTTACATATCTGTGAAATTATTCCACATGCTCATACCTCCATTAACAGCCTGCATTGGGGCATCATGTCAAAAGCTTTCTGGAAACCTAGAGATATGGAATCTGTCAGTTGCCCTTCATCCATATCATGTGAGAACAGCGCAAGCTGAGTTTTGCATGAATGATGCTTTCTAAAACCATGCTGATATGTGCACATAGGCTTCTCAGTCTCAAGAAGATTTATTTTATTTGAACTGAGAATATGTTCAATGATTCTACAGCAGACTGAAGATAAGGCTATTGGTCTGTAATTTTGAGGGTCCATTCTCTTACCCTTCTTATATATTGAAGTCACCTACAGTTATTTCTAGTCACTTTGGATTCTATCTGGACCTGGTGATTCATTTGCTTTCAAATCTTTCAGCTGTTTCTCTACACAAGGGATGCTTATTACTGTGTTGCCAATACAGCAGTCCGTCTGAAGGTAAAATGTCAATATTTTTGAACGATTCTCCTGTGTGATTGATTTCTTGAACATGAAATTTAAAACATTGGATTTTGTTTTGCGATCTTCAACTACCACACCAGACTGGTCAACAAGGGCCTGAATGGAAGGCTAAGACCCACTTAGCAATTTTACATAGGACCAGAATTTTCTTGGGTTCTCTGCCAAATCTTTTGCTAAGGTGTGACAGTGGTAGTTGTTGTATGCTTTGCACATAGATCTTTTCACAGACACATGAAGATCTACTAACCTTTTTTGTCATCATTTATGCGTTCTCTTTTGAACTGAAAGTGCAACAGTCTTTGCTATCTCAGCTTGTTCTGAATTTCATTATTAAACCATGGTGGGTCTTTTCCATCCTTTATCCACTCACTAGGCAGATAACTCTCTAGCCTAAAATTTGCAATCTGCTTAAACTTTGTCTATAATTCTTCTATGTCCATGTTACTGGAACTAAGTGACATCAATTCACTGTATGAGTGAGATGTTAATAACTGCTTGTTTGTGAAACATGCACTATAGCCAACATATAAGACTGATTTGTAGCCAAATATTTTATAATTTCTCTTCCATAACTTTTGGTGTGTGTTTCAGATGAGTTATCTGTCCTTTCCAGACTTTACAAATGTAATTTATGGTACAAGCTGCTAAAACAGGAAACAGTTATATTTTGTACAGGAACTTTAATTTTGCTAACTTTGCAGAAGACTTTGAAACAGAGGTCAGACTTTTGCTTGTATCTTTCAAAATATGCAGTTTTTATAATTTTGAATAATAAAGATATGTATTTAATTCCTCACAATGAGTTGGGTCTTAGTTACTGAACCCCAAATATCATCAAAATATACTCTGACATGGGAAACTCCACAAAAGACCTGTCAGGTCCTTGCGCTTCCCCAAATAATTTTCAGATTGCGAGTTCTGGTATTTGCTGGAGAAAGTTTGGTAAATCTATATCTGGATTGTTGCACATGCATTAGAACTGTTGTCCTCCCAAATACAAGTCCAGTGTGCTAATCACTCGTCCACCTTATTTGGTGCAGAATAAATTGACAGAGCACTAAAAGACTTAAATTGAAACAATACCATTGTAGTAGATGACATCCCCTCAAAATTATTGGGATAATTGGGAAAGACAGCCATGACAAAACTATCACACCTGTTCTGGAAGAGATATGTAACAGGCAAAATACCCTCAGACTTCAAGAAGGATGTAATAATCCAAATTTAAAAGCATGCAGGTGCTGACAGGCATGAACACTATGGAACTATGAGTTTAATAAGTCATGTTTTCAAAATACTGACATAAATATTTACAGAAGAATGGAACAACTAGTAGAGACTGGCCTTGAGGAAGATCATTTTGAAGAAATTTATAAACATATGGGGCAGTACTGTCCCTTAGATTTATCTTACGAGACAGATTGAAAAACGCATTTATGGCATTTGTAGCATAAAAATAAAATTTTTCACATTGTTGAATGGAATACACTCTTTTAACTTCTGAGCATATGGCTGTAAAATAGAGGGAGAGGAGAATAATCTAAAACTTCTACAGAAACCGAAATGCAGTTATAATATGGTAGGGCATGAAAGGGAATCAGCAGATGAGAAGGGGATAGGACAATGTTGTATCCTCTCCTTGATGTTATTTAATCTGTAAATTCAGCAAACAGTAAAGGAAACAAAGGAGAAATTTGAAAGGAAAATTAGAGACCAGGAAGAAGAAATAAAAACTTTAAAGTTTTCTAATAACATTGTAATTATTAGAAATGGCAAAGTAGCTGAATGGAAATGGCAGTGTCTTCAAAAGGCATTATAACATGAACATCAACAAAAGTAAAAGTGAGGGTAATGGAATGTAGTTAAATTAAATCAGGTGATGCTGAGGGGAATAGAAAATGAGGCATGAAATGTAGTAAATAAGTTCTGTTTTGGCTGCAAGTAACTGAAACTGGTTGAGGTAAGACAGGGTATAAAATGCAGGCTAGCAATAGCAAGGAAAGCTGCAAAAGAGGAGTTTATGAAGATCCCATATAATTTAAGTGTTAGAACATATTTTATGAAGGTATTTGTCTGGAGTGTAGCTTTATACAGGACTGAAATGTGGGTGACAAACAGTTCAGACAAAATGTGAACAAAGGTTTTTGAAATGTGATGCTACAAAAAAATGCTGTGGATTAAAAGGATAGATCTAGTAACTAATGAAAAGGTTCTGACTTTATTTTGAGAAAAAAAAAACTTATGGCACAATTTAACTAAAAGAAGGCCTCAGTTGGTAGGACACATCCTGACACATCAAGAAATCATTAGTTTGGTAATGGAGGGAAGTGTAAGGAGTAAAAGTTGTCATAGAGACTTAATGAGGTAAGCTGGCTCACATTGCTGTAGATTTCAGTAATTATTCAGAGATGAAGGTGCCTGCACAGGATAGATTAGCATGGAGAGCTGCATTAAACCGATCTTTGGCCTGAAGACTGCAACAAGTATTGTAGCTACTAAAGCTATACTTTCCACAGGAAAAATTACTGAGTGTCAGTAGACACTCCAGTTGGTCCACTATAACTGATTTATACAAGGGTTTCGCTCACTCCTGCTGTGCAAATAGATGTGAACTATATGGCAGTTGACTGCAGAGTGAAAAGGAGTTGTCTCTTAAATTTTCGAGTTTGAAAATATTCTCATTCAGTGAGACTATAAAACTTCTGGGCACCAGAGACAAGCAAGTAATAGGACAAATAGGACATTCACTGTTAATATAAACAACTATAAGTCAACAAAATGTCACATAAGAGCCAGACTGCTCCAAAGTTCTGTTTTAGTCCCAGTACTGTACCATCTGTACTGTGCCATCATGCTTTACTCCTTACAAACACAAGCAGCACAATATGATGATGACACTGCTTTTCTCATACAGTAGCAATAGAAACAAAAAATTCTGAAAATACACAACCAGTTATGTATTCCAGTAAAAAGCAAATCATCTCTCCAGAGCCAAAACTTTCTGTCAAGGCTCACCACAAAGTATTTTTGGATAACTCTGGATCAACACCTCACACAGAGGCAGTGTATAGAAGTAGTCAGAAGAAAGACAAGCCGCAAACTTTAGGAATTCTACCAAATATTAAATGTTCGAAGCCCACTCTTTGTAATGGGGGGAGTAATGGTGCACATCAGCCTGATCCACCCAGTGTTGGAATATATTCATCCTGTCTGGTGGTACTTTCAAACCTTCAAGCTTTAAGGTGTTTAACAAGTGCCTCTATTGGTTTCATTAAGGGGTTCTGTTTTGTAAGGAATAAAACTACAATGAAGAGCCAAAAAAATTGGTTCACCTGTCTAATATCATGTAGGGCACCTGCGAGCATGCAGAAGTACCACAACACCATGGCATGGACTCAACTAATGTCTGAAGTAGTGCTGGAGGGAACTGACTATGTGGATCCTGCAGGGTTGTCCATAAATTTGTAAGAGTATGAGGGGGTGGAGATCTCTTCTGAACAGCACATTGCAAGGCATATATATTCTCAATAACGTTCATATCTGTGGAGTTTTTTGGCCAGCAGACTGTTCTTGGAGTGACTCTATAGCAATTCTGGACATGTGGGGTGTTGCATTGTCCTGCTGGAATTGCCCAAGTCGATTGAAATGCACAATGGGCATGAATGGATGCATGTGATCAGATAGTATGCTTATGTATGTGTCATCTGTCAGAGTCATATCTAAATGTATTAGGGATCCAGTATCACTCCAACTACACACGTCCTACACCATTACAGAGCCTCCACTATCTAGAACAGCCCCCTGCTAACATGCAGGGTCCATGGATTCATGAGATTGTCTCCATACCCTTACCTGTCCATCCACTTGATTCAATTTGAAATGAGATTTGTCTGACCAGGAAACATGTTTCCACTCATCAACAGTCGAATGTCGGTATTGACAGGCCCAGGCAAGGTGTAAAGTTTTATGTCATGCAGTCATCAAGGGTACACAAGTGGGCCTTTGGCTCTGAAAACCCATATCACTGATGCTTCATTGAATGGTTTGCATGCTGACACTTGTTGATGGCGCAGCATTGAAATCTGCAGCAATTAGTGGAAGAGTTGCACTTCTGTCTCATTGAACATTTCTCTTCAGTCGTCATTGGTCCTGTTCTTGCAGGATCTTTTTCCAGCTGTAGCAGTGTCGTAGATTTGAAATTTCATGGGATTCCTGATATTCACAGTACACTTGTGAAATGGTCATATGGGAAAATCCCCACTCCATCACTACCGCAGGGATACTGGGTTCCATCGTTCATACTCTGACTACGATGTCAAGTTCAAACTTGCGTAAATCTTCATAAATTGCCATTGTAGCAGCAGTAAATGATGTAACAACTGTGCCAGACACTTGTTGTTTTATATAGGCATTGGTGACCACAGCACAGTATTCTGTCTGTTTACGTATCTCTGAATTAGAATATGTGTGCCTACACCAGTTTCTTTGGTGCTTCAGTATATAATCTAACAGCATGTTTGAAATATTTACAAGTAAAATATTTACATTTATTCACTGCAATAAAACACTTGATCTCTGTGATGTAGTTCACAGGGCCAATAAAAATAACACTTGCACATTTCATGTGACAGAAAAAAATGCTTGCTAACATTTGATTAACACCTGTTAAATTGTGGATTAAATAGTTTATGTACTCAGGTGTCTAAAACAAACATATATATTTTCCCTAATTGTGTGAGTTCTCCCCATTGAAACAAATTTCTAGTTATTTTATATTTCTAATTCATTGAATCATTAGTACTTTGTGGTCAGTGAATTTAGTAGAACCAATAATTGCTTGAAAATATGGTGATATCATTTATATTTATAAGAAAAAACTTATAAAATGTGAAGCTTTAGAGATTTATAGTGATATCGAGACTTCGATTTCTGTTGTGAAAAATTGTCTGTTGTTTTGTGAAAGTCATAAACATGCATGTAATTTTAAGGATTTCTCAACAAATTTCTTTCTGTAAAATGATATGCTTGTAGCAGTTGATTATGGGAAACATCTTCAAAATCCATTATTTTTATTTTTTACTGTTAGATTTGCAGTATGGAATACCATTATGGGGTCATCTCTACTAACTATGCCATGGGGCATTGAAAGAGCTGGTCTGTGGACTGGGATCTTGATTGTGATCCTAATGGGTGCTTTGTGTCTCTACACAGCATATCAATTACTTGAAGTACAAAAATGTCATGGTAAGATAGTTATGCAGTTTGTGTAACATAGCTTAATGTATAAAATTAAATATAACAGTATTTATTTTCCCAGAAGGAATTTTATGTAGTGCACAGTGATTGTATGGGCTGTTTTACAGGGTGGTTGCAGTAAAACAATGAATATTTGAGCTCCTAGACGTAGTTTCCTTTGAATATGGACCATTTTGTGCAGTGATATAAGCTGGTTAAATTATAGAGACACAAGTCTACATACCCCTCCATTCATTAAATTGTCATGATTTTCTCAAAGTAACTAGTAAAGTACACTTAATATTGTAAGTTCTCTGAGTGTGTTTCTGCAGATTTCCTTTGAAATTCAGGTATTTAATATAGATGATTTTCTTCTTCTATTACACAACATTACATTATGTTAATACTTGCTCCATAGATCACGATCATGACATTTCATAATGACATGGAACACGTCAATTTGACATAATGTTTCTGTACATGACATAATTTCTTTCTTTCTTTTTTTTCCCTTTTTTTTCAATTTCTACTTCGTATCTAAAAATTCATCTATTGACTACACATAGTTTTTCAGAAATTCTTTTAGTTAGTTTTTAAATACTAGTTGGCTATCTGTCAGATTAATGTTATTTGCTAAATGACCCAAGACTTTGTGGGAACATAATTCACCCATTTCTGTGCCAAAGTCAGATTTAACCCAGGTTACTGAAGATCATCCTTTCTTCTAGTGTTGTAACTATGCACTTTGTTATTATTTTTAATTAGGATGGGTTATTATCAACAAATTTCATAAGTAAATATATGTATTGTGAATGTTCTATGAATACTCCTAGTTCATTAAATAAAATTTTGCAAGGCGATTTTGTGTGGGCATCAGCTATCATTCTGGAATGAGATTTTCACTCTGTAGCAGAGTGTGTGCTGATATGAAACTTCCTGCCAAATTAAAACTGCATGCCAGACTGAGACTCAAACTAGAGACCTTTGTCTTTCACAGGCAAGTGCTTTACCATCTGAGCTACCCAAGCACAACTCACGCCTCATCCTCACAGCTTTACTTCTGCCAGTATCTCATCTCCTACCATCCAAACTTCACAGAAGCTCTCCTGCAATCCTTGCAGAGCTAGCACTCCTGGTAGAAAGGATTATAAGATACATGGCTTAGCCAGAGCCTGGGGGATGTTTCCAGAATGAGATTTTCACTCTGCAGTGGAGTGTGCACTGATATGAAGCTTCCTGGCAGATTAAAACTGCGTGCCGAACCGTGACTCAAACTCAGGCCCTTTACCTTTCTCAGGAGAGTGCTCTACCATCTGAGCTACCCAAGCATGACCCATGCCCCATCATCACAGCTTTACTTCTGCCAGTATTTCATCTCCTACCTTCCAAACTTCACAGAAGCTCTCCTGTGAACCTTGCAGAACTAGCACTCCTGGAAGAAAGGATATTGCAGAGACATGGCTTAGCCACAGCCTGGGGGATGTTTCCAGAATGAGATTTTCACTCTGCAGCAGAGTATGAGCTGATATGAAACTTTCAGCTATTATTCTGATTACATGCTTTTGTGCAATGAATACTTTTTCTATTAATAGTGAATTACCCCAAAATATGATGCCATACGAAAGAAGTAAATGAAACTAGAGGGAGCACACTGCTGTATTGATATGTTTTATCATCAAAATTTGCAATAACTATAGTAGTATAAATAACTGAACTCAAACGTTTCTGCATATCATCAATGTCTTTCTTCCAAAGAAATTTCTCACCAATGCACATACTCGGAAATTTTGGATATTCTTTGTTACCAACAGACTTCTGTTCAAAGTCTATATTTACCAATGGTGTTATTCCATTTACTGTACAGAACTGTATATACTGTGTTTTCTGAAAATTTAGTGAGAGTCTTTTTGCAAAAAACCACTTAATAGTTTTCTGAAAGATATTATTTCCAATTTCCTCATCTAATTCTTGTTTGTTGGGTGTGACTACTGTATTTGTATCATCATCAGAAACAACTATTTTTGCATCTTCATGAATATAGAGTGGAAATTATATAATGAAGAACAACAAGGGTCCAAAGACTGAACCATATGGGACACTGTTCTTGATTTCTGTGCAGTTAGAGGAACCTGCTGATTTTTGCAGACTATATGTACTGTTAATTTCAACCTCCTGCATTCCTCCAGTTAAATATGAATTAAACCATTTGTGCACTGTCCCAAACATACAAAAATACTTCATCTTGTCTAGAAGAGTTTCATTATTCAGACAGTCAAAAGCCTTTGAGAGAGCACAAAAAATCCCAAAAGGTGATGTTCAGTTATTCAGATCACTCAATATTTGGTCATTAAGGCATGTGTGGCATTTTCCGTTAAAAAGCCTTTCAGAAATCCAAATTGACATTTTGTTAATACTTTATTTTTACAAATATGTGAAGCCATTCTTCAGTAAATTACATTTTCAAGAATTTTGGATAAAACTGTCAAAGTGAGATTGTTAGCATCAGACCCATCCCCCTTTTATTCAATGGTTTAACAGTAGAAGAACATTTCTTTGTTGTCAAACACATACAGACAAAAAAACTCACAAAACCATTTATCAGTGTTAGCACTTTGAAGTTACATGTCCGTCACTTCAAATGAGATGGTACAGATCAAAGATATCTCATTATGGCAGTCTCTTTATGTTATTAAACACATGCATGATGAGTATCGATACAGATACTGGCAGTAGACTTTCTGAACCTAGATCAGACTCATGTCATTACCAACCACAAATTTAGTACAAGACTTGACACAGAAATGTTTACTATATGCTGGCCAGTGGCATGGATGTTTGGTATTTATTTCTTGATTGTAACTTTCACTTTATCTGACATGCAAATGTCACCTTAGTGCTTTCCAATCCCATACAGTTAACAACAGCTGTAAGAATATGATGTGATTTGTGAAACTACTTAATGCTTTGAAATTCAGATAGGTTAAAGTTTTAGTATTATGCATGGACTCCAAGACTTTACTATTTTCTGCCATAAGAAAAATGCTTCAAGTTAGTAATTCACAAATGTAAAGGGAACAATATGATTAATGCATTATCTGGAATCTTCTGTTAATGAGTATGGCATCCATCTTGAAGTAAATATTTTAAGATACAAAACTATTCAAGTTCTTAATTACTGACTGACTTAAATATTGTGAGACGTTGTCTGATTCAGATAAAAATTTCAAAACAAAAATATAGCATCAAAGTTCAGAATCTTGCAGATATTAAAGCAAAATAGGAAATTGGAAATTGAAATTTCGAGTGTCTGAACTTTTGATGTCAATCATTTTGTGTGCTAACTAGTTTCAGGTAATTTAAAATGTGTTTTCGGAAAGATGCAAGTGTCTCCTATCAAATGAGGGTTAAAGACACCTCTTATGCTGTTGATTTGCTCTAACTGTTTTTCAGTTATAGACCATTGTCATAACTTGAAGAAATCATAATTTTAATTAATCAGGCTTCTAGTAAAAACACTTGCCTCAGCATAATCAGGAATGTAAATATCAACCATTAAAAAATAAGCATAACTGAGATTTTGCATTAAAATCCTGTACATATCACAGTTATGTCTGCAGCTACACATAGCAGAATGAAAAAAAAAAACTTCAGTTTTTCTTGGGAGTAGAAAACAGAATAGATAGATTAGATTCCACCTTGGTATGTTTCACACTCCTGAATACAATGGGAGTGTGCAATATTTTCTTGTACCTTCAAGTTGGCATGAGCATTCTGATTTAGCATTTACATAATTTTCTCCTTAATCATCTGATTTAAGAAATATTCATAGCATAATACCTTTTCTAGTATAATTTCTTTTAATTACACACTAGGTCCATTTGAAAACCCAGTGAAATGTTAATTAGCAAGGTGGATTACTTTTGTATAGTGAGATACCACTAACAAATATCACAAACATAATGGTAAAACATCTTAGCAGATTAAAACTGTGTGCCAGATCAGGACTCAATCCCAGGACCTTTGTCTTTCATGGACAGTAAAGTTGTCTTTCTGTCAATGCTTGATTTTGTAGTAGTGCTTGGATGTTGAGTTATATAATGGTACCTCACAGTGCCTTGTTAAGCAGTACAGTGGTACTTGCATTTCCACCTTTCCTGTTCTCAGTGTCTGTTGCATTGGCAGTATGCCATGTTAACATAACAAATGGTACATCAGTTCAGCTCCAACATATTCTGTTCTGACCTTGCCAGCTGGAATTTTAATGAAGTTTTTAAGCCCACACTATAAAATTATTCTGGTGTCCAACACTGCATTCACCCCTCACTCACTCTGACAGTATAACAGACAAAAATAATTGTATAAGGAGGGAATTACCATACTGTGTGTGAAAAGTTTATAAAGTTCATTGGTATGTTTCAGCCAATAGGAAGAGAGAACAGTCACACATTCTTGAGAAGAGAGAAAGTTGTGGTTGGTTGATTTGGGGGAGGGGACCAAACAGTGAGGTCCGGTCCCATTGGATTAAGGAAGGATGGGGAAGGAAGTTGGCCATGCCCTTCCAAATAAACAATACTGGTATTTGTCTGAAATGATTTAGGGAAATCACAGAAAACCTAAATCACAATGGCCAGATGCGTGTTTGAACCATTGTCCTCCAAAATACGAGCCCAGTGTGCTAACCACTGCACCACCTCGCTCAGCAGAAAGTTATGCATGTAAGTGTTGGGGACAGGAAGAACAACACAAAATCAAATAGGGGTAATTCAGTAGCAAGCCTAATAATGAATAAGACAATTGGAATGCAGTTAAGTTACTGTGAACAACATAGTGAAAACATTATCATAGCCAAGATAGATATGAAGCCAATATCCACCACGGTGTTGCAAGTTTATTTTGTAACTAGCACTATAGATGATGATGATGAGATTGAATGTGTATATGATAAGATAAAAGGAGATTATTCAGATAGTTAACAAAGTCCAAACTTTAGTTTTCATGGGGTCTGGAATTCCATAGCAGGAAAGGGAAGGGATGGAAAAATAGTAGGAGGACATGGGTTGGGGGAAAGATCAAATTTCTCAAAGAGCATAATTCAGTCATCATTAGAAGCATGATAGAAGGTTGTATACATGGAAGTGACATGAGGACACTGGAAAGTTTGAGATAGGCAACTCAAATCTTGTAAGGTGTAGAATAATATTTGGATGTTTTACTAAAATTTATGTCATGTACAATCATTAAGAAGTGGAGTGTTTTAGAAATTTATTGCCATGTGGTGTAAATTTATTTAATTTTCTCATACTCAAAAACTCCCCCATGTCACCATTAAACACATGTACCTCTACTTTGCGTACTTCCCTTTCCTCAACTGTGGAGGAAGGTAGGGCAAAGTGGCCACTCAAAGTGCAACTGAGTTCTCATGAAACAACGACTATCAATGGAAGCTTGTTGCATATACATATCAAATCTACATATTGTAAAGTATCACTTCAAATATTAATAGCTAAAGTAATAGTATATTTTATAGGATACATAAACGTTTTCCTGAATGCTTACATAGTGGTCACTTTTCTCTACCTAATGGGGTAAAGTGGCCAGACCTTTGCTACCATTCCCAAATAGATTGTTTAGTTTTAAAAAATGAGTAGGCTTATAGTTTTTATTTCACTGTTGATTATTATCAGGAGAACAATAATACAAATGAGAAATAAACTTTTTACAATACATTGTTGGCACAAAAAGGTCAACAATTCCTAATGATGTATGTGGAGAAATAAACAATTAATTATGAGTTACTATTTCAGTCTAATTCATTCACAATGTATTGGCTCAGAAACAATATTGAGTCATGTACAAAGTCTGCTTGTGAAGTTTTCATCGTCATCATCACATCCAGTGCACAGTTCATGAGTCCAGGATTTATATCTCTGGCATCTTATCCACCCAGTCTTTCCCTGACATTTAAGATGCTTTGTTGAAACGATGTGGTATTTTGTTGTGCTCGGCCAACTGGAATGCTTATCACCACAGATCATTCACTGTAATTCTATAAAATTGCTTTTTTATTTTAAAAATGTAATTAAGGATTTCTTGCTCTTATTGTTCATCGAACACTGCCCTTAGCTACCCAGAACCTTTTTACTACCAACTATACCTCTCTTTTTCCCTGTAACTGCTCATTTTAGTGTATTACCTGTATGGGTTTAGCGTTGTAGGATTGCTGAATCCAATGATGCACACTATACCACATGTAATAAGCACTATTTTATTACTCGGAAGTACACAAATACAGTAATATACATGCTTGATTCTCTGCTTGATACTGCCACAAAGAGCTTGCCAAAACAAAGATATTACATGCAACTTGGTCAATAGTCGCCACATTAGAGCCCCCCCCCCCCCCCCATCCAGGAGTGTGGAGCACAAAACATAAATATTGGGGCATACATGTAAAGGAAACACCCAGGGGGGAGGGAGATGGTGTTTAAACCAAAACCATACCTTACATTAAATTAGTAACTGAAGTCTTTGAGCCAGCGAAGGGGACGGGTGGTGCTGCCTGACTGGGTGAATTCTAGTACAACAGTCGAGGGATCCGGGGAGGATATGGTGGGTTGTGAGGAGCTGGGGTATCAGACCTGAATGCCTGTTGCGGTACATAGTACTTTTACTGTTGATGGGTCAGTACCAACAGGCAAGGGGACAGACTGGAGAAGATGAATGTGGGTTAAGTTGTCATTGCGGGAGCTGGCTCATTCATAGAAGATACACACATTATATGGGTGCATAACAAAAAACACTTTAGAGCTTCAAGTAAAATCACTGTTGACATTCACTACCACTTCCGTATATGGCTTGACAGAATCTCCACATGAGTCGGCAACGGCAACTTCACACGTTCCGAGTCTGGTCCCTGATACATCACTGAACCCTAACAGGGGAGAGGTAGGGGGCTGCCTGTAGGAGGGGGGAGTCATTTCACACATCAGTCTGTATGGGAATATCACACGCACCTGTAGCACGGTCACAAGACTGGGTGTGGGTAATGTCACACGTGCGGGAATGGGCGTCACTCATCTGCGGACTGTTGGTAGATGCCTCATGTGAGGCAGGTGTAGCAGGGGGTCAGGGCTGACTGGGTGGGGTATCGGGAAGTTCTCCCAGAGACCACGCCAGTTTGAGGCGGCAGACAGATACTGGTTGAGGTGTGCTGAAAATGAGCACTTCGAATGTGTTGGTACGCCGCGATATGTCTCCATGTGGGCCCAAGTATGGAGGTCTGAGTGCCAGTCAGATGGTGTCATCATGCCCCATGACATGAGTGCATGACGCCAAGTCCATATGCAGAAATACAGGAGGAACTGAGTGCCATTGAGGAGGAGGCATGCGAATGTTAGCGATTAGCTCCTTGACGTGCCCAATGAATGTCGAGTGGCAGATTTGGTCTGGAGGAAATGAAGGCTCGACTAGCTCTGCTGGGAGTGTGAGGGGTTCTCTGTACAGTACTTCAGTCAGGGATGCACCAAGGTCCTCTTTGTATGTGGCCCAAATGCCTAACATTAACTATGGTAAGGTGCCGGCCCACTCACCTCCATGGCACATCAGGAAAGCTTTAAGCGTTCGCTGCCAGCATTCAACAAGCCCATTGCTCTGAGGGTGGTATGCTGTAGTCCTAAATGATTTCGTCCCATACATTTCACAAAGCTGTCAGAAGAGAAAGGACTCGAACTGGTGGCCCTGGTCAGTGGTGATAGAAACGAGGCAGCCAAAGCGCGAGATCCACATTAATAAAAGGGCTCGGGCTACTGTGTTGGCTGTGATAGCAGTGAGAGGAATTACCTCTACCCAGCAGGTAAACCTGTCAATGGTGGACAGTATGTAACGGAAGGGGCCCAAGGGGGGTAAGTGCCCAACGATATTGATGTGTATGTGCTGGAATCTTCCTTTTGCCACATCAAACATACCCATAGGGGGCTGTGCATGATGTCCTACTTTTGTGTGCTGACAAGCCACACACACTTACACCCAACTGTGACATTGTTTTATCATCCCGGGCCAAACAAAATGTTCAGATACCAGATGTGTGGTGGCACGGATGCCAGGGTGTGACAAGTCGTGGATACTATTAAAAATGTCACAGCGGAGAGGTGCAGGAATCACCAGACGTATGCGTCCTGTTGAAATGTCGCACCAGATGGATGATGAAAACCCAGGAAGTGTCCATAACTCTAGTTTGAGTCCTGTTTTAACATCTGAGCAAGATGCAGCGAGTTCAGTATCCTCTGTCTGAAATTTAGGGAGTTCCCTGAGGTCTAGTTGTGAATATAAAACCGACACACAAGATAGAAAATTGGCAACGACATTGTCTGCCCCTCTGACATAACATATGTCATTCATAAACTGACATATGAGGTCCATATGCTGAAAATGTCTCGGGGATGAATCCTTGCCTGTGTTACAGAAAGGGTATACCAATGGCTTTTGGTTGGTAAATAGCCTGAGATGGTGACCTATGATATCGTCTTGGAAATATTTGATAGCGATGTAAATAGCAAACAGTTCCCAGTTGAAGGTTGACCATTTACATTTGGAAACAGACAGTATGTGGGAGAAAAATCTGAGTGGCTGTACAACAGAACCCACAGATTGCTGAAGTAGCACCCCCACTGCTATATCAGTTTCACCTGTAGTAAGAAAGATGGGAGTATCAGGATTGGGGTGAGCAAGTGTAATGGCCGTCTGTAAGTCTCACTTTAGGTTATCAAATATGCAATGCATATCTGGAGTCCACGTGACCACCCGAGACCCTGAATTGTTTTTTCCTGTGAGAGCATCCGTCAGTGGGGCTTTTAGGTCAGCAGCGTGGGGGATGTGTTTGCGGTAGTAATTTGCCTTTCCAAAGAAGCAGCAGAAGTCCTGAAAATCTTTAGGCAAAGGCACCATACTAATGGCCTTGACCCGTTGAGGCAGGGGGAAGATGCCGACATCAAGGGGAAGCCATAATTGAAAATGAGTGAGACAGTGTTGTATCTTATACCCAATGATATTTAATTGTTGAACATTGAGCAAACTGTGGAGGAGACAAAGGAGAAATTAGGAGAGAAAATTAAAGTTCAGGAAGAAAAAATAAAAGCTTTAAGACTTATCAAAGACTGAAATTCTGGCAAAGACACAAAGGACTTGGAAGAACAGTTGAATGGAATAGATAATGTCTTGAAAAGATATTATAGGATGAACATCAAAAAAAGTAAGAAAGGTAATAGAATGTATTCTCATTAAATCAGATGATGGTGGGGTGATTATGAAATGAGACCAAATAGCTGTGAATGGGTTTTGATATTTGGGTAGCAAAATAACTGAGGATAGCTGAAGTAGAGATGAAGTAAAATGGCAAAAGCATGGAAAACAATCTGAAAAACATGAATTTTTTAAAATCTAATATCAATTTAACTGTTATGAAGTCTTATCTGATGATATACGAGGGTAGTTCAGAAAGTAACTGTCATTCTAGCATGGTACTAGTATTTGTGCATGGAGTGCCGCTACTGTCATGTCTGCATGTCCTCTGATTCAGAAAGCATCCAGATGTGAAAGTATGAAAGTAATTCTTTTGTGCATTTGCTTGTTAAAACCACAAAATATGAGCACTAGAATAAGAATGAGCAGTAACAATGCAAATTGTGAGCAGTAACAAGATTTCTTTCAGCACAAAACGTTTCAGTAGCAGCCAGACATTGTCAAATGCGTACAGCATACGGTCCAAATGTTGTAAGTGGAGGTGTTGTAAATGGCCTCTTCAAGAAAACTGATGAAACAGTTCATGAAAATCAAAATTTATCATCTCTGGATGAGTCTTACAAATTTCTCATACACTTTTTATGAGTTTGTCCTGATAACTTTGCTACCAAAAGTTCTTATCTCAGTGGGTACTGAAATTGCTCACCAAAGTCCACAAAACCAAATGAGTGGACTCTGCCTTACACTTCCTTTCACACTACAATGTGGAAGGAGAGGGTTTTATGAAGAGATTTGTGACTATTGACGAAACTTCAGAAATTTGATAATGATGATGAACTTCAAAATGCTGTGAAAGATTGACTACATGCCCAGACAGCAGTATTTTATGAAGAAGGAATTTGTAAATTAGTGAAAGACTATGACAAATGCTTAAATTTGAATGCAGACTATTTTGAAAAATAACAAATAGCTGTCGTTTCAAGATATATAATAATTTTTTCCTTGCAAGTTTTTTGTTTGCAGCCAAATGCACATTACATTCTGAGCAGACCTCATATGTCTGGACTGTAGCCTTGTCTGGAAGTGAAAGATGAACAATAAGCAGTTCAGACAAGAAGAGATTAGAAGATTTTGAAATGTGATGCTATGGAAGATTGCTGAAGATTTGATAGGTAGACTGAATAAAAAATGAGTAGGTGCTGAACTGAACTGAGAAAAAAAGAAATTTACAGCACAATTTTAATAAAACCATGTGCTGATTGTTAGGATGTATTCTGAAGGATCAAGGAATTGTCAGTTTGATAATGGTAAGAAGTATGCTACAATAAAAATTGTTGAGGAAGACCAAGGTTAAAATTGTTGAGGGAGACCAAGGCTTGATAAAGCATGCAGGTTGTAATGGATGCTGGTTAGAGTAGTTGCACAGAGATGGAGAGGCTTTCAAAGTAAATACTAGCACAGAGAGCTGCATCAAATTAATCCATGCACTGAAGATAACACCATCAACAGCTTTTATTTATCATTTACCGATTATGTACATGTTATGAGTTTCATCAGGTATATACATACAAAAGGTAAATACATTTACATACATATGTAAGTGACAAATTTACATAATA
Source organism: Schistocerca nitens (assembly GCF_023898315.1). NCBI lineage: Eukaryota > Metazoa > Arthropoda > Insecta > Orthoptera > Acrididae > Schistocerca > Schistocerca nitens. The sequence continues at coordinate 906,885,816 of NC_064616.1, read as the reverse complement.
TGTAACACAATAAACAATGTCAGTAAGTGAGTAGAGAAATCAAAGGAATAAAACTATATGACACAATATACTGCCTATACCAATATATATTAATAAAAAAATTATTAGTACATTAATTTTGCACATTGGTGTTAATTATTACCTTTGTTACATTTCATTTAATTAATCTTTGATTGTAAAGTAACTCTTTTAAAGGCATATCAATACAGTGAGGCAAGTTCTTGTAGAATGTAAATAATTTAAGGATAAACGAGACCATTCACCATGTGTTAGAGGCATTTAATCATCGACAGGTGCACACAAAATACAAAGAAAACTTGCAAACTTTCAAAATAAGTACTTTGATGATGTAGAGTACAAATACTTATACAAAACACATACACACATGCATCCACACACACATCTGTGTCCCTAGTTTGTGCTGACTGGACACACAGACTGGATAGCATTTTGGTAGGGTAGGGTAGGGTGGGGTGGGGGTTGTGTTGTGCTGGGTGGGCATGGGAGAGAGAGTTTGGGGGTAGGAGGAGATGTTGGGTATGGAGAGCTAGTGGCTTTGAAGGAAGTAGCAGGTTTGCTGGCGAGGAATTCAGCAGGGAGGGGTGGTAGTTATATGAGCTAGGCATGTGATGTGCTGGTACACTAGAGCTGGTCTGTTGTGGTCCATGAGAGTGTGGTAGAGGCTTGGAATGGGAGAGTGTGACAGGACAAAGGAATCAGAAACTTAAGTACAGGATGTGAAGACAGTGTGTTAGTGGAGATGGAGGTGAGAGGGGTTAAGTGGGCGAGCAAAGGATGTGTCATGTCTGCAGTATTCAGAAAAACTGGTGATAAGGGGAGGGATCCAGGTGGCCTGGGTTGTGAAGCAGCCATTGTGAAGCAGCATTTTGTGCTCAGCTACATGTTGTGTCACTGGGTTGCCAACTTTGTTCTTTTGCACATTTTGGCAGTGGCCATTCATTCTGGTGGACAGCTGGCTGGTTGTCATACTTCCGACTTAAGTATAAGAAAAAAATGTGTAACACTAAAAAGCTGTGCAGTGATTGCAGCAGGGTTAATATATGACGTGGCTGCTTTCTGCTCTGATGGAATAGGAAAAGCATGTGATAGGACTTATACTTATATTTCCTGGCCATATGAAAATACCCATACATAGTATTTACATAGAGTGTATTGTACATTTACACAAAATAGCCACAAGTTATACTTTTAATGAAAAGTAGGCATGTTCATCATAAGTGATGTCCTTTTTGGGTAAACAAGGATTACATTCAAAGATACATATCACTTTCCACAAATCCTCAAAATTTCATTTGCTCAATGTTCAGCATTTTTCACAAGCACTTTCACACTTTTAATGAGCTTTAACACACTTTCTCACCAATTTGTCGTCACCTTGAACAGGTTCAAGTGGCAGTTAGCAAGGAGATGCACTGTGATCAGTTCCCTTTGAGGTAGTTCTCCTCTGCCACCGTACATGAAAAAATGAGATAAAATACCTTACTTTAGTACACTTACCTTTACTTCCGACTTAAGTATAAGAAAAAAATGTGTAACACTAATGGCAAATGATGGTCATTACTTCATAAATAAATATATTACATAGTTCTCACAACTTTACAATAATTAGCACTAAATTTCACTATAGTATGAAAGATTTTAAAACAAGTGCACATTACACTACAAAACATTACTCTAAGTCATAACTGTCTGAAACTGGTTAAACTTGAAAGATTTGGGTCTCTTTCCCATTTGAAAAATAGCAAAAACTCAAGATGTGCAGTACCATAGATTTCCTAACCATTACGTTATGAAAAAAGTATAGTCACCACAACATAACTTAATTACTATTCAAATCAAAATTAAAGGGCTGGAACTTGTACCAAATCATAGCCCCACTTCTCTACTCAACTCTGAGCGCTACTCTAATACAACCAGAAAATTGAATCCTCACAAAATCACAAAATTTTACAAAATGGTTGACCTGTCCAAAATATTCAAACAGTCAAGCACCACAGTTATCAGTTAATCAACAAACTTATTGTTCTTCATTCCAGTATTACTACTTTAAGCCCATAAGTCCTCAGAACACCAATAGAAGTTTTCAGATAACCTACAGATTCAATAATGCAACATTATATGACTTGTACTTCACTGAAGTATTACTCTTTCTGTTTATCTTTCATTCCCTACTGCAGTGTCATGAATTGCATAATATACACAGTATCCAGTGTTGCCTAGTTCACAAATAGATTCTCAATACAGTTACATCACACTTGTTTGTACACAGTTATCTTTTTCATTCCTCAATCTTGTTTGTAAGCTCCATTATTTTATTTACCATTCCTACCTGATTAGCTAGTGGTGTGCATTCTCAAAAAAATATCCCTCCTGCAGAGACAGGCTCCCTAACCATTAAGACCCTAACATTATTAATTATTTTATTATTGGTTCATAATCTAATAAATAAACACCTGCTCTGCTTATCTAATGCAAAATTGATTCTACTGAAAACATTCCACAGTAACAGATCCTTATGCTGAGACAAACTTAACTTGCATTACTGATCAGACAAAATTATCACTTAGAAGAACTATTATTTCACTGTATTCCATCAAACTGCTTAAGATTCTAGTCTGATGGGCAATATACATACAACTCTTACTTACTCTTTCCACATATTACTCCAGACAACTATGTTTAAAGTTGTAATTCCTTAATGTTAGAAAAGGCTGTGCCATGACACTTCTATAGGTAGATAGTTATCTCAATATACTGACTGCACTGAACACAAGCACCTCTGTTATACAACAATTAATAGTAAGACTGAGTATTCAAGATAGCTTTTTTCTACTGCATATTGCCTCTGCTGCTGCACCAAATTCTACTAATTTCACACATGAGCTGATTATCTCAGCTATTAATTATAGTTTTCAGATAATCTGTACCCTCTGCTCCACATAATGCTGACACCTTTCATTTTCTGTTACCTTACCTCTTTGTTTGACAGAAATTCTTTAACCATGGTACCAATTTATTTTCTTCCATCCTCTTATGATTCAATTACTTGTAACTAACACAACATAATATTTATATACAACACTGAAGAAACTTTTTCTAACATATCCCTATACTAAAGAATCCTACTGTACAAAATCACATGACAGTCAAGGTAAGACTGTTTCAGATTCCCTTATAAACTACTGATAGGCTAGGAGAAGAGTTTGACTGCCTCAGCAAACATGAAAAATGAGACAGACAGCTGCAGTAAGCATTAGCGCCACCTAATGAATCCAACACAGAATGCTGAACCTGCTACTTGCTATTTGCACAGGAAATTAGACTCAAATATTACATCAATGCTGAGATCTTGAATCACCAAGAAATTGCACTCCAACAGCTGTCCTGCCAACTCCACAGTTAATAGTACCTCTTGGGTCACACTCGGTGGTAGCTTACCAGTAACACCAATAATTTTTATTCCAGAAACATGCATCACCACTATACCCTCTGTGTTCTTAATAGATTCAAAACATGCCATTCATATCACTACCCCTCTCCAGTAAACACTGAACATGTATACCTTGTTCACTTGCTGTTGCCGGCCATTGTGGCCACGTGGTTCTAGGCGCTTCAATCTAGAACTGCGTGACTGCTACGGTCGCAGGTTCAAATCCTGCCTCGGGCATGGATGTGTGTGATGTCCTTAGATTAGTTAGGTTTAAGTAGTTCTAAGTTCTAGGCTACTGATGACCTCAGATGTTAAGTCCCATAGTGCTCAGAGCCATTTGAACCATTTTGAACACTTGCTGTTATTACAGGGTGTCACACTTTCTTTTTACTTACCATATGATCTTCTTCATACAACAAATCTTCATTAATTCTTTCTTTACTTAACACATTGCCCTCATTATCAATTATAAATTCAAATACCCCATTCTCATCACTACTGGATTCGTCATTGCTATCATCATTACAACTACTGTCAGAATCAGACCAAACTGTCACTTTCGCTACACTTTAGATTTTGTACCTCTTCCACCTTTTTCTCTATTTCAGTCAATTTTGAATCTACATTTTCATTTACTTTTACTGGTTTTTCCTCTACCACTACTGCACACTTGGTTTCTACCTGTTTCTGGATCATTTTTAATGTGATCGATTTGGTTCTCAACTTTAACTCTACTTTCAGCACAACATTTCTTGGAAGCCTCCACCTTCCTACTATAGTCATCACAAAGTTTCTCTCTCTCTCTCTCTTCTACACATTTACTACTTATTAATGTTAATTTCTCATTAGTATTATGTACTACATTCTTTATACTATTTCCCAACTTTTAATGTCTTCTTTCATACACCAAATTTCTGTCTGCTATAAACTTTTGCTATTGCTGACTTTCAGTACTAGGTTCCTCCTCCTTAACCTTAATGATCCCACCCACTTCAGTACTCTTTTTGTCCATTTCACTCACATCTCCATACAATGTATATGATGCTTTTATCATTCCCTCTACAATAGGACTTTCGTCTCCATCACTCAAAGTTACATTCATGCCTGATTTATAGCCACTAAATCTACAGAACCTGTCCCCATTAAGTCTTTCTGTTCATTTAAAAACTTAACTTCCAAAGCTTCATTATCAATTTTTACATCCATTCTCATCCATCACCATGTCTTGTTTGTTAAGGCCACTCATAATGTAACACTTAATATAAAATGGCTTTTGCTATGAATTACCTTGTTTTTAATCATTAGTCTGCTGCTGCTGTCATCCCGATTCATCCATCGTCATCTGCACAGGTGATGCAAGTTGTAATTTTCTCAGTGAGGCGTCTTGTTTATCCCAGTCGGCTGTGCTGATTGGCTGCTACCGTACTCAGTGGCTACTTCCATAGAACCCGCTCGCTGTTTGGCTGCTGTCCTACTGTGGCCATGAAACCCAAGTGCGGTTTTGCTGCTGCATCTATCACACACTGTAAACTGCTCTGAAGTTCACTGTCAAATTTCATGAGTCCTAGTTTATTGTGCCCAATTACAATATTTCTCATCTGGGGCACCACATGTGCCGTTCACCTGCTTTATTTCATCATTGATTGTCCTCAGTGTTGATGTATTGTGTTGTGATACTGGCTGAAAAATGGGAGGTGAAGTACAACACTGACTACTTTGAATGATGTAACTGACAGTTACAGAGATGCATTTCACAGTCCTTTACTTTCACTGTTCACAGCCCCTCAATATACACATTTAATATAGCCAGCTAACTATATTGCTTAACTTTCAATAAGCCTCATTAATAGGTTTCAGGCAAACATCCACAAACTGCTACAAAAGTTTACTGTTGTACATCTACGAGCAGTAAAAACCTAACCACACGTTTCACAAGTCATGCAGAATACTTCACTATGTATTGAACAGACACTGTCACTGTTTTAACACACGGCCTAATTGTGTTAAACTTATTTCACGGATGCACTGTTGTTGATCTAACCAATACAGGTTCCTCATCGGAAACTAGGCCGTGGACTGACTGTCTCAGGACCAAAAATTGGGCCCTTATATATCCTAACAATAATAGGCGCTGGAACTTCACATTGTTTGATGTTTGACATACATAAATTACAGTTAAACCTTAACTCATTAAATTAACTGAATACATTGAAAAATTGGTTATTCTTAATTGTTTCTTCTAATACAATAGTTAGGCTGAGTTATTTGTTTAAATCATGGAATTAATAAATATCATTACACAAACAATAATTTTGACAAAACTGTTAATTACTTTTGAATTAATTACTGGCTGACTTTGCTAACATGTTTTTGAATCGAGCTGAATAGATTCTTTAAGAATGCCAGTGTTTCATCTTCCAAATTTTTATAACTAGTACAGAATTTGTATTTATTTATTAGTCAACAATATAATTTAAGTTACAAAACAATTACTGATTTCACTCTATGGCAACATTATTAACTAGGAATAGTCAAAATAAATTAATTACATACACAAAACTAAGCACGAAATTAGATCTGGTGTTATATTCTTTAAAACTGAGGCCAACCTCTCTCTTTTATGAAAATGCAGATTTTACTCATGTTTGTTAATGGCAATTAATCAGACATGAAAAATTGAATTTTAAGGAGGCAGATGGCAAAACAAGAGGGGAAGTAAAAATATCCCAGCTTGCTTCATCACATGTTGATGGTTAGTGGACTTAACATGGACAGAGGTGTGGATGGAGCCATCAGAGAGGTGGAGGTCGAAGTCCAGGAAAGTGACACATTGTGTTGAAGAGAATCAGGTGAAGCGAATTGATGAGAATGGAAGGAACAGGTTGTTAAATAAAGAATTTTATTGGCAGCTTGAGGCAGCAATCATGACATTTTTCAGAAGGTGTTTAGGTTGTGGAGGAATGAGGAAGGCATCTTGGCCCTGAGTCCAGATCATGGAGATACCATCAATGAACTTGAAGCAGACAAGGGGTATGAGGAGGTTGGGAAGGTTTCCTCTAGAAGGCCCATAAAAACATTAACTTGGGGAGGGGATGCTCTGTGGTTGCCCATCACTGTGCTGTGGATTTGTTTATATACCAGTTCCCCTAGTCCCCCTGATGTGGAGTATGGGGAATGGTGATGATGTAGGTTGGCATGGCACTTGCTCTGTGGTTGTGTCTAAAGATGTTTCCATGGGGAAAGAGGACCTGTGGGTGTAGATTCCACTAATTTAATTAAGATTTGAGACAAGCAAAGATTACAATAAACTTTCTAATTTACGTATGTTTTCACGTAGAGTTGGCTCCAGTTCTTCTCGTCTAGGGGTCTGATTCTTGAAGCTGAAATTCTCACATTTTAGGTCATCTTGATTGAATTGATCTAAATAAATTTGAAGGTTGTTGTTGAAAAATTTTTGTTGTTTTGTTAATATATTTTGTCACATTTTAGTGTATCATACAGTCTTGATTTTTCACATTACCAAAGCTGAAATTACATTGTTTGCAAAAAATACAAAAATACATCCGATCATATCAGAGGCATGCTTACTGCTGTCTCACTCACCAGAAATAACAGTATTCCAAAGGGTTTACAATTTTTCTTGACAAATGAATTTCTGTTAGTTATGATTGTTATTTGATAAATGAATCCAGAAATAAACATAATAGACAGTATTAGATTTCATAATTAATAATAGAAATATTAAGTGTGCCAAATAATTCACTGTTCCAAATTTCAAATGTTTCTAAAAAAATTAAGTGTACATTCAGAGCTTGTACTTATCATTTGTAACATCCAAAAGAAAGTAACTCCTTTTCATAAATTTTAGCTTGAAATATGACATACTGTGTATAAAATTATATGAAAGTTTTCAGAAAAGCAGCTGAGATAATACTGACCTGTCCAAAATTCGAAAAATAATATTGGTATCAGCAACTTCTGTTGAGGAAAAATAATGCTAGAGGATGATGTCTTGTTGCACTATCCTCTTGGTATACACTTGAATTTTCCTCAAAGATCTCACGGCTGTCGACTTCAGTCACTGGTTGTAGCCTTCCACTCAGCTTAGAACCAGTGAGCCATGATCTGTTCTGGGGCCATTGCTGCAGAGTGTGAGCTTCATTGAAAATCCATGTGCTAGGTTGGTATTCTCGGCTCTCTCTGCTAGCTGCTGGAATGTTCCAAGTAAGACCCCGATGCTAGACTACAATTATCATTTGTTCCAATGTGCACCACATTCTGTAGTTGGTTATACTCTGTCCCCTCAGTGGCTGCCAGAATAGCCTCTTCAACATGTTGAACCAGGCCACCAGGCACACACACTCAGTGTACCTGGTGTTCCCTCCCATCCCTTGCTGCCATTTCCCTAAGGGGTATCATTATTCACTGTTCATTTTAAGTGCTAGTGATTATTACTTGTCGATGCTGCCTACTTGCCTTTGTATTTCTTCAGCTTCATCCTATTTGTTGGCTACCTGATTGCTTATCAGAATCTTATTGACATCACTAAATAATACCCCAGTTATTGACACTTTGGAGAATATAACAGGCATTTGTAAGGAACAGTATCAGCCCAGTACAATTCCTTGGGGAATTACGATAATACTTCTACATTGAAAAGGGTTTTTACATCTGTTTTATGTGGCATATTTTATGGTTTGCTGTGATAAATGTTCTGGTAAGATCAAGAAAGACTGTTACATTGTTTCTCCTATATCCAACACTTCTGAAACAAAATTTATTAATTGAGCTATTTTGAATGTTATGCATTCTCCAGTGCAGAAGTCAAACTATTATTTGTACAGAAGACTATACATCTTTAAGTAATCTATGAATATATTTTTCATGATACTTTCTGTTAATCTTCAAAATAATTAGACTAATAAGTGAAATTTGAACACTACTCCTACCAGACTCTACATCTTCTTCTACATTCTAAAAATCACTATGAAGTGCGTAGCAGAGGGCACTTCCTGAAGTACCATGTAACTGGATTTTTCCTGTTCCATTTCCATATGAAATGCAGAAAGAATGAGTACTTAAATGTCCCTGTGTACTGTAATTAGCCTAACCTTGTCTTCTTAGTCCCAATTGGATCATTACACTAGGAGTTGTAGTTTATTGCTAGATCCCTCACTAAATACTGTTCCTTGAATATCTGTAAGTAGGCTTTCACAGGAAAATTGGTGTGTATCTTCAAGTATCATCCAGGTCAGGTATTTCTACATTTCTGTGATTCTCTGTGGTGTGTGAACAGTGACCATATGTACTTCCTTTCTTTGTGTACGTTCACTACTCCCTGTTAGTCCCATGTGGCATAGGTCCCACACATTTGAGCAATAAACTGGTATGTCGCACAAGTGTTTTGCAAGCACTCTCCTTTGTAGGCAAAGTCTGCGGTGCTTTGATAGAGCCTACGTGATCATTCCATTTTCTGTGTCTACAAGTTATTTGTGCCTTATTTCTATAAGTTGACTGATTCCAGCTGTGACTTATTGTAGTCATGGTATATTATGTTTGTGCTCTTTGTTAAGTGCCTAATTTTGCATGTATGAACATTTCCAGTAGGTTGCCAGTCTTTACACCACTTTGAAGTCTTATTAAGCTGTGAGTGAACATTTATGCATTTCTTTTTCAGGGAGTACTTCATTACAGATAACTGTATTATCTACAAAAAACTCTGAGGCTAAAATTAATACTGTATACCAGATTATTAATATATGATATGAATTACTGTGAACCACAGTCCTATATGGGAGCACCCTACAGGTCTCAAACCTATGACTCGCTAAAAAGTCATAGCCTAGCTTGTCACAGATCCTTTGAAGTCTCTGACTCATGCTGTCTGCTCCTCTTACAACCATGGGACCACAATTAGTTTGCAGGACACTGTGCAGATTGTGAGTTTCTTCAAAATTCTGTGAGCAGGGCTGGTTTTCATAACTTTCACTGGCAGTTGCTGGAATGATCAAAGTGTGGCTTCAGCGTTTATACAGCACCCATTGTTCATTTCAATGTGCTCCACAATCTGCAGCTGGGTCCATATTGTTCCCGCAGTGATAACCACAACAGCCTCCTCAACATGTTGAATGAAGCTTCCAGTTTTACACAGTGAGTGCACAAAGTAATCCTTCCCTTTTCATGCTGCCATTTTCTTAATGGTTACCATTATTTTCTGTACCTTCACAGTTCTAACACTTCAGAAGTCCCTTCTTTTTTGTGCTTCCTTCTACATGACACAAGACACAACAGTCTTTGCAGCATATGAAATATGCCTCATTGGCACAGTTTCAGTGGGACACAGCACCTCAAACTTATTGGTTAGGGAATGGGTGTAATACTCGAGCTCCCCCAGAATTGTTTGTGATGCAAAATGTTCTCAAACAAGCCCTGCACATACCAACAGCAGCTAACTCATTCTTTGCTCAAGCATTGCATTCACAGTTGGGGCTGTATTGTTCCACATGAAATGTTTTATGAAAGTGTAAATAAATAATTTTAAAATTAGCTTGGTGACACTCATCTCACTTCCAGATTTCTTATTATGCAAAGATTACAAGTTCCCTTTAAAAATTGATATGATTAACTCCTAACAAAGTGATTTCTTTTGTTGCCATGGTCCTCAGCCCAAAGATGAGCTTGATACAGCTCTCCGTGCTAGTTTATCCTATGGAAACTACTTATCCCTGCTTCAACCTACATGTGTTTGAACCTACTTACTATATTCAAGCCTTGGTCTCCTCTTCAATTTTCAATCTCCACACTTTCTTCAGTTACCAAATTGACAGTTTCTTGATGCCTCATAATGTGTCTTGTCAACTGATCCCTTCTTTTAGTCAAGTTATGCAACATTTTTGTTTATTCCCTACTCAGTTTAGCACCTTCTCATTAGTTATTCTATATGGTGTACCCATCTAATTTTAAAAATTCTTCTGAACTGTTTATCATCTTCACTCCATACAAATACCTTCAGAAAAAATGTTCCAACAATTAAATTTATAGTTAAACTCATCAAATTTCTCTTTTTCAGAAACAATTTTCTTCGTGTCGCATCTGAATTTTATATTGTCTCTACTTTAGCCTTTGTCAGTTATTTTTCTCCCCAAGTAGCAAAACTCATCAGCTACTTTTAGTGTTTCATTTTGTAATCTGATTATTTCAGCCTCAATTTATTTAATTCAACTACATTCCATTACCCTTGTTTTTCTTTTGCTCTTTTCAAGAGACTACACATTTCATTCAATTGTTCCTCCAAGTCCTTTGCCATCTCTGACAGGATTACAGTGTTACAGGAAAGTTTTAAATCTCTGGTTTTTATTTCTCCTCTGATAGATTGATTGACACCCTGAAGCTACTTAGAACTTTTATCTTGAACTTTTGTTTCTGGGAGACTATGCTAACTAACTGGCTTAGTAAGTGGGGAAATTAATATCGAAAGAAGATAATGTACCTGAAGTTCAAAGGAGAAACTAAATGTAATGCAATATGACAGCTACAGTTACAGCAGGTGCAGAACACACTATTATGCCACAGCAGTTGACTTTGAAAAAGCAAAGTTTATACCTTGACCATACACTATCAAACACTTCCTTTGAGCAAACTGATTAATGTTGCAAATATTGCAATAGTTATATAAATAGTTACTCTGTAATTCAGCAAAAATTAGTTCATATTAGATATTGTTTCTGAAATTTGTAGAATGTCCAAATGTAACTTACAATTTTCTATGTACTACAAAATATTTTATGCACGACACTTATAAAGTTTGAAAAAGTATAAAATCAAACACACACATATAAGAAGAAAAACAATCAAAGATAATCAGCACTATGTAACAGGAGTATAACATTATGCAAGCTTAGTTACATATATTTATAGTTTTCAAAACTGTTAAGGGTGTTTCCAACATTACTTTTGACAGGACAAGAATTCTGTACAAGAATCTGAAGATCTGCTTATCGAACAAGTGATCATTTCTGTTTATCAAATAATCTATGAAGAAATAATGCATGAAATTGGTTCTTGTTATGGTTGTATGACTTGCAGTTCTGATTATAGTCTAAAATTGTTACATATCACATTATGTATGTACGGTGCTGGGAATGTTTTTCCATAACAATACCTCTAGATCATAATATCAGAAAAAGGGGGAATATAGGTGTATCTTTGTAACAACTAATTTTCAGTTGAGGTATAGGATCAGTTCTGTTTTAGGATATTACACTAAATTTGGTTCAAAGCCGTGTTCTTGTCTGCTGTATCTTTGATTACCTCTCAATATTGATCTGTGTGTAGACTAAGGATGAGGTAATTTAATTACATTTTAGTTTTTCGTAAGTGAGGCTAACACGTACAATCTGCTATCTATTGCTTTACATACCTTTCCAGACGTGCCAAAACTAAAATTTTAGTTGAAACTGAATAACAGATATTGAATATTGATCTACTTTTCAGGCTTTAATAGCCCAGATGGTGAAGTTGCAGACTTAAGCAGAGAGCTCCTTGGGAGACCAGCTGAAATAGTAGCAAAATCATTTTCTTTGATAGTGCTTCTTGGTGCAACCATTGTCTACTGGATCTTAATGTCTAATTTTATTTATCACTCAGTTGACTATTTATATGGTAAGTAGTAAAAGAATGAGATAATTAGATACTAAAGTGATTTCATCATCAATTTTACGTCTCCTTTCATAAAATTTGAGACTCTTCTGAATTTCTTTCAGATACAGTAAATGGTCTTGTAGCAACCTCATCAGATCCAAATTCTACATATCCAGCAGGTAAGTTACAAAGGAATATGCATAACTCTGATATCCTATTCAGCAATTTTTTAGATACTGAAGAATTAACCATAACCATTCACTTTTATTTTTCTCATTTTATCCTGCCAATCTATTTTTGGGTGAAGTTCTCATCTTCTGTTGCTCATACAAATTGAAATTAGTGGGCACTAAAGCATAAAAAGTGGAAAAGAAATTGCAATACATACATAATATTTCAAGGAGCAGATACACGAGGAACAATTGGAGAAGAGGAGACATTGTTCCCATCTTCAAAAAAGACAATAAAAGACTTTGCAAAAACTACAGAGGAATAGCCCTTACGAGTCATACAGCCAAGAGTTTTTAAGGAATTTCACTAAATCGAATAAGTGAAAAGATAGAAAAGGAGTTGAGTGAAGAACAGCATGGGTTTATGAAAGTAAGAAGCACGATCAATCTGATATTTTCTAGCCATCAACTGATGGAAAAAAGTTGGGAATATAATAAAAAGGTGATAATGGTCATTTTAGGTATAGAAAAGGCATATGACTTAATTAACAGGTAAAGACTCTGGAAACAAATGAAGAAGATAGGTATAGAAGATGGATACATTAATGTAATAAAGACACTGTACAGAGGACACAATTGCAGAATTAGAACGCCATTGGGGAACTCCAAATACTTCAAAATAAGACAAGGACTTAAACAAGGAAGTATTTTATCTCCTGCACTTTTTAATGTTGTGATGGAGGGAATGAATAGGGCGGTTATGCATACACTAAAAGAAAAAGACAAAAGGATGATTTCTGCAGATGATATGGTAATATGGGGTGATAAAGAGGTAGATGTACGGTTATGAATTGATGCATGGAAATAATGAAAAGGTATGGATTAAAAATAAATAAAGATAAGAGTGAACTACTGGAATTTGGAAGAGAGAAAGGGATCAATGGGAATATTACTTTGAATGGAGAATGCCTCAAAGTGGTAGACAGTTTTACTTATTTAGAGGGATCAACGGGAATATTACTTTGAATGGAGAATGCCTCAAAGTGGTAGACAGTTTTACTTATTTAGAGGGATCAACGGGAATATTACGTTGAATGGAGAATGCCTCAAAGTGCTAGATAGTTTCACTTATTTAGGGAATGAAATATCTAGTGATGGAAGAATAGCCAACAAAACTAATACGAGGTTACAGAAGGGAGGCAATTTCTACCAAACAATAAAACACCTGATTTGGAACAAGGAAGTTTCAGAAAAAGCAAAACTCTGAATTATTACTTCTCTGTGGTCACCTGTGGAATAGAAGCAAGGGCAATGACAGAAAGGGACTGGAGCAGACTGTAAGCAGGTGACATGAAATTTCTCAGAGCAGTTAAGGGAAAAACAAGAATGGACAGAGTAAGCAATGTAGATATTAGAAAGGATGTAACAAGAAAGTATGAGAGAAGAAATAAAAAAGGGATTAAGATGGTATCGGCATGTTAAGAGGATGTGTGGCCAGAGAATTCCCAAAATTATGGAAGAACTTAAGACGAATGGAAAGAGACCTAGAAGGTGCCCAAGAACATGGTGGAAAATGAGAGTGAGAATGTCTGTGGAAAGGAGAGGTGTGCCCTGGCAGCAAGTGGAGGAAGAAAAGTGGTGGGAGGATCAAACCAAATGGAGAGGACTCATCAGCACCCAGACCTGGCAGTAGCTGGAGCAGAATCCAGATACAACAACAACAACAACAACATAATATTTCTTGCAGTGAGTAACTTTTACATGTTAATTGTAAGGCATTTAATAACAGTCCACAAAATGATAGAATTTCAAACACACTGTTGCAGATTTGGAACACACTGTTTACTGATACTCCACTTATACCTTGTAAGAGCATTAATGACTTATGCAAATATTTATTACTGATTACTAGCCTTTACGAAGTGTGAAATGAAATTGCTTATGCAGTGTTTATATAAAAAAAGTGATCCTTAAGCTTCGGAATGTTATTTATCGGGGAACTTATAGCAGTACCTCTAGCATAACAATGATGCCACTGTTAGATATATTGCTTATTACAGAGGCTATAATGTCTTGGTAGCTTTCAAAATTGTAGAATGCTTTGTTCTTATCAGTGAAGTAATGACACAATTCTTTTGGTAGTCTTAAATTTCCAAATGAATCAATGTAGTAGATGGTATTACAGTGCTTTTAACATACACAACACAATGAGTCCCATATCACCCAATAACATCTAAAATGGCAATCTTACATTTTATTTCTGTTTCCATATCATCTTTGGAAATGTATCCTACTTAAGGGGCTCCGGAAAGGCTCAAAATCATGAAAAGTTCAATTTTTACTTTTTTGCGTTTTCTGAATCTGCAGACTATTACCTTTTAATAGATATATAATTTATTCAATTCCGAAGACTACAACTATTTTTAAATTTTTTTTGAAATGTGTTCTACATGGGCGTGACCCACTGTGGCGCTGTTAAACTGCTGTCAAATGGTGTTATTATTAACGTCCGTGTTCATCAGGTACATTTTAGTGATGTGAGATAAAGTATGTGTTGTGGCTAACCTGTGATGGTTCAATATATATCGCTGGTGTGATTGTCGATTGTTTCATGTTTATTTACTCTGTCGTTATCTCGAAAATATTTGTAATTAATTCTGTTTCTTGAGTCTCTGTTTTGTTGAAGTATAATAATGGGTAAAAGTAAAGTTATTAGAAATCCTCTGAAGGCTTTTAAGAAAAGGAGAAATGTTGGAAAGCCAAAAGTATGTGTTATTACTGTAAACAATAAAGACGATAACCAAGTGAGTGAACCTAACCTCTCAAGTACACCTGCCCATAGCAGTCAAAGTGGGAAAGAAAATACTTCACAGAAGAAGCTTGGTTCAAAGAGTGAAAACTATGAATGTTTTATGGGCGAATCGGATGTGAATGAAATATTTGATATGTCGGTTCTCAAAGGAATTTTTTCAAACTGTGTAAGATGTATTCATTGTAGTGAAGTTGGTCTGGAACTCTCCATAATAAAGCATGTAGGACTTGCTAGTGAAATACAACTGAAGTGTGATAAGTGTTCATACATGACCACCTTTTGGAACAGTGTTGCAGTAACTGCAACTGAAGAAAATGGTAGAAAAATCTACGAACACAACATTAGATTTGTTTATTCCTTGTGTTCAGTTGGTAAGGGTGCTACTGCAGGTGCAATTTTCTGTGGCATCATGAATCTTCCAAATCCCGCAACCAAGTTTACAACCTATAATAAATTAATAGGGTCTAAAGTAGAAGATATCTGTATAGAATCTATGAAGAACGCTGTGGAAGAGGCAGTAATGGAAAATAATGGTAACAGAGATTTGACTGCAGCGTTCGATGGTACCTGGCATAAACGGGGACACACATCTCCTCATGGTGTAGTATCTGCCACCAGTATGTATACAGGGAAAGTTTTAGATGTAGCAGTAATATCAAAGTATTGTAGATGTCCACAAAAATATAAAGGTACACATGAAAATAAATGCAAAGCTAACTATAGTGGCAGTAGTGGAGGAATGGAAGTGGCTGGTGTTGCCAGTATATTCCAGCGTTCTGAGGCGTGTGATAAAGTGCGATATGTTAATTACCTTGGTGACGGTGATTCTAAAATTCAAACATGTTCAAGGACTGAAGCCCTATGGTGATGATGTTGTAGTGCAGAAATTTGAGTGTATTGGACACGTACAGAAGCGAATGGGAACAAGACTTCGGCGACTGAAAGCTTCGTACAAAAAACAAAAACTCAGTGATGGTAAAGGGTTGGATGGGAAGGGAAGGTTAACTGACAGTGTAATTGACAAAATACAGAACTATTATGGAATGGCTATTAGGCAAAATACACAAAGTGTCGACGAAATGAAGAAGGCTGTTTGGGCTCTTTTTTTTTCATACTTCTTCAACCGATGAAAATCCCCAACATAGCTTGTGTCCCAAAGAAGAAGACAGTTGGTGTAAATATAACAAAGGATTGCTAACTGGTGAAGTGTACACTCATAAGCATAGTCTGCCTCATGCAATAATGGAGGTGATAAAACCTATTTTCAGAGACTTAGCAGCACCTGAACTGTTGAAAAAGTGTATTCACGGAAAAACTCAAAACCCCAATGAAAGTGTAAATAGTGTTATATGGTCAAGAATCCCCAAGACTGTATTTGTTGGAATAGAAACACTTCACTTTGGTGTGTATTATGCTGTTACAACTTTCAATGATGGCAACATTGTAAGGTGCAAGGTATTTAGAAATATGGGAATGAAGATAGGTTCTAACATGGTACGAGCGATGCTTGCTTTAGACAAGGAACGCCTTCGGGCTGCAGACAGGGCTGTAAAGAGTCTAGAAATACAAGCAAGAGTAAACAGGAGGAGGAACAAGAGGAAGCTGGAGGAGGAGTTTGCAGAGGATGAAGATAATCCATCCTATGGACCTGGAATGCACTAAAAAGTTAATCCAATCTTTGTCGCTGGATTCCCAAAACTTTTATTTTCTCATACTAATTACATGTTTTCTAAGGATCTTCCAAACATATTTGTTTCAAACTTTCAGTAAATGTTAGACAGTACCTTCTGCATAATTTAACACAGCCTTTTTCCAAAAAACTGTATATTTTTGAATATATAAATAAAAAATTGCAAAAAATTGTTGTGAATTTTCATTACAATTGAAAAAAAATCATCTTTAATAACTGAACTAAAATTTTGTAAAATCCCTGTGTTAAGTTGTAGCCCATATTCCAATAAATAATCTGTAAAAAGTTCAACTTCCTACCTCAAATACTTTGTGAGGAAAGATGTAATTTATAAGCGTTATTTTAACATTGCAAGTATAGGGCGTTCCGGAGCCCCTTAAACAAACTGCAAAATCATGGGATTTTGAGTTTTATAATGAGTTTAAGTAGATCAATGTTTGTAAGCAGTCTGTGCAGTAGTATTACTATCTACATCTACATCTAGATGGATACTCTTAAAATCACACTTAAGTGCCTGGCAGAGGGTTCATTGAACCACCTTCACAATAGTTCTCTATTATTCTAGTCTCAAACAGATGAATACCTATATCTATCCATGTGAGCTCCAGTTTCCCTTATTTTATTATGATGATTGTCTCTCCCTATGTAGGATGGTGTCAACAAAATATTTTCGCATTTGAACGAGAAGGCTGGTGTTTGAAATATCATCAGATCCCAATGCAACAAGAAACACATTTGTTTTAATGATATCCATCCCAAATCCTGCATAATCTCCATGACTTTCTCGCCCCTATTTCTTGATAATACAAAACATGCTGCTCTTCTTTGAACTTCCTTGATGTACTCTGTTAATCCTATATGGTGAGGATTCCACACTATGCAGCAGTACTCCAAAAGAGGATGAACAAGCATAATGTAGGCAGTCTCTCTAGTAGATCTGTTGCAAATTCCAAGTGTTCTGCAAAAAAATCAGTATTTTCTGTGTGGTCTGTCCAATTTCAGTTGTCCATAATTGTAATTCCTAGGTATTTATTTGAATTTACATCTTTCAAACAACCTAAGATGCCTGCTCAGATTATCTCCTAAACCATTTATATAGATAAGGCACAGCAGAGGGCCTATAACACTACCTCGGGGAATGCCAGAAAACATTTTTGTTTTACTTGATGACTTTTCATCAGTTACAACAAACTGTGACCTCTATGACACAAAATCATGAATCCAGTCATGTAACTGAGACAATATTCCATAACCACGCAATTTGATTACAATCCACTTGTGAGCTACAGTGTCAGAATCCTTCTGAAAACCTAGACATACGGAATCAATTTGAAATCTCTTGTCAGTACCACTTCACATGAGTAAAGAGCTAGTTGTGTTTCACAAGAATGATGTTTTCTAAATCCCTGTTGACTGTGTGTAAATAGACTGTTCTCTTCAAAGAAATTCATAATGTTTGAACACAATATATGTTCCAAAATCATGCTACATATCAACATTAATCATATAGACCTGTCGTAATTTAGTGGAATACTCCTGTCACCTTTCTTGAATAATGATGTGACCTGTGCATTTTTCCTGTCTTAGGGCACAGATCTTTTGTCAAGTGAGTGGTTGGTTGTATGTGGTTGGTCACTTACCAAATAGTATCAAAAGTCTGAGAGATAACCAGCAAGTATTTAAGAAGAAATTAAAAGAATTTCTGAAGGACAACTCCTTCTACTCCATGGAGGAATTTTTAGATATAAATTAAGAAAAAAGAAAAAAAACCAAACAAAAAATTATAAAAAATTTAAACAAATAAAAATAAAAAAATAAAAAACTTGTTATATTAACCTAATTATGTTGTTAAATTAACTTAATTATGTCATGTATTGGAAAATTTGTCTCGTTCCACATCATTACGAAATATCGTATTCATGATCCATGGAACTAGTATTAATCTATTCTAATCCAAGTATGGAGCAATTGCATCACCGTACTCTGAAAGGAGCCTGGACCAGAAAACTTGCTTTCATTAAGCGATATAAGTTGCATCACTACTCCAAGGACATCTTAAGTTCCTCATATTGGCAGCTACTCTTGATTCGAATTCTAGAATATTTACTTTGTGTTCTTTGGTGAAGGAATTCTGGAAGGATGTGTTTAGTGACTCTGCTATCAACAGTATTTCCATTGTTATTGTGCAGAGAAGGTATAGATTGTGTCTTGCTACTAGCATACTTTGCTTATGACCAGGATCTGTTTGGATTTTCTGCCAGGTTTCAAGACAAAGTTTCAATATGGAAACTATTATTATCATCTTGCATTGAAGTCTGAGCTAAATTTCCAGCTTCTGTAAAAGATCACCAATCTTGGGGATTTTGCATTCTTTTAAATTTGTTTCTGCAACAGTTTTCTGACCTGTTTTGTGTAGCAAGAGGAATCATCTGTGTCATCTGTTAATTTTTTTGTTATAAATTTTCAATTGCTGTCAATACTATTTCTTTGAATTCAAGCCACATCTGGTGTACACTTACATTGTCAATTTGGAAGGAATGGAGACTGTCTCTCAGTAATGTTTGTCTGCTTTTTTGAATAGGTTTTCAAATAGATGGGCTCTTAGCCTATCCTTTCAGAACACTGTTTGTATTTGTATTTGTATTTATTTATTTATCCTGTGGATCACATATTGTACAAAGTACACATGATATAGGACAAGTCATTTTTCTTAACAAATATGTAGTTTGGAGAAAAAAAAATAGGCAATGGACTGCCATTTAAAAAATGTACACAAAATTGTTCATTGATGAATATAGTAACTTCACATACAGAGAATACAAACAATTTACATGGGGAACTAAGAAACATGTAGGCAATGTAGTGCTACTTTAAATTTACACAAATAATCACTGAGATTACAGAATAGTGAAAATGTCAACTGGAAACACAACAGAAGGACAATGTCATTTAAAAACTACATTAAACATGAAATTAACATTGAGATTTCACAGACAATTAAGCTTTAATACTAATAGAATGTGTACTTGTACATTCAAAAGTGAGTTGCAAAATTTTGGGAAGTGAAACTGAAACATAGTTGTGTTAGGTTCTTTGTAAAAATTTCAGCTGAAATTATCTCGACTTTAGCCAGCTTTCAGTGCCTATAATGATTTGAGCATCAGTGGTTTCTATTAGCGAATAGAGCTCTGGTACTTTCCCAACACAGCTACGACAATTTACAACTGTTATACTGATGGTTCCTGTATCTACATTCTTCCTCTGTTTGACCAGCACCCTTTGACTCTGAAGCCCTTTTTGTATTTCCCTGAGACCCTATAACACAAAAAACTGCCCAGCCCATGCCACACAGCCCCTGCTACCCATTTAGCTGCCTCCTGTGTGTAGTGAACTTCTGGCCTATTCAGCAGAACCAAAACTCAACCAGCCTATGGAGCAAGTCAAGGAATCTGCAACCTATACAGTCGCAGAACTGTCTGAGCCTATGATTCAGATCCTCTACTTGGCTCTGTACCAAATGTCTGCAGTCGGTCCTGTCAACTGTGCTGCAAATGATGAGCTCTACTTTCATCTCACAAGCCAGATTGGCAGCCTTTACCACTTCTGATAGCTGCTCAAAGCTAGAGAGAATGTCTTCAAATCCAAAGCAACACACATCATTGGTACCAACAAGAGCTACCACCTGCAGCTGGCTGCCTCCTGTGTTCTACATAGCATCCAGAAGGACCCATTCCACACCTGGAATGACTCCAACCCTGTATGTGCATGGAGTGCACAATGGCTTTCTTTCCCTCCTAATCAGCGATGTCCCTTAGGGATCCCATAATGCACCAAACATTGGAGCTCCCAACTACCAATAATCCCTCTCTCTGTGAATGCCCAGAATTTGGAGGCTGAAAGGTTTCCTCTGAAATAAGGCAAGTGACTGCATCTAACTGAGGTGCTGTGCCAGTCACAGACAGCACATGGAACCTATTTGTCTGGCTACCTGCAGAGGCCAAACATTTGGCCCCCCTGGGAAGTCTTTGGCCACCTGTCAGGCCCTGAGGCGACTTCCAACTTACCTATGGTTGAGTGGTCAACCTCAGTGTGAGCAGTAATTGGGTTGGCCATCGGTGTGGACTGATTTGCAGACTCATGAGACGTGCTGGATGTGCATTGGATCCCCATGGCCAGTGAACAACAGCGATGTCCATCCACTACAGCCTCAAGCTGTGTAACCGAAGTCATCACTGCCTGAAACTGAGAGTGAAGAGTCACCAACTCAGCTTTCATCCGCAGGCAGCAATCGCAGTCACTATCCATACTAAAGACCGTGGAAAAGTACGCTGCACAGACAAACAAAGGGCTATCGACATGTGCTACAGAACTCTACTGTAGCCACTGACCAGAATGCAATAACTTTGTCTGATAAATTAGACGAACATGCAAAGATTCAAAAACTAAACTACCAAAGCATTCAGGTGAGATTAAATATGTCACTCCTGTTTTGGAACTTGTGATATGTCTCTAAATCAGTTTACTTTTTGGCATAAATGTAAATCAAGAGTTGTGTCTATTAAATACACTTATGTTAGGAAAAAGTAGAACATCTTGAACGACTAGAGATAGGGTGTTCATAGTCACAGGACATGTACATTAGTATGTTATGCAAATGTTTAGCAATTGAACTATGTCAGCTGATGGGTTCAAGATCAACACCAATATTCAGGTGCAACAACACCAAGTGGTAAATTGTACATACAGCTTTCATTGTCACTATAAACCAAAGTTAATGGTTCAGTGCAACTTGAGCAGATATGCAGGATGCCTCACAGATGCATGTGAATTTGAAAGGGGGTGCATTGTTGGCATTTGAAAATGTGTTGAATCCCTCCAGGAAATTACTGCTTGCATGAGATTAAGTGTTTCAGCAGTGCAGCAGGTGTGTGAAAATGGTTCACAGAAGGCCATAGAACACAATGAGATGGATCAGGTAACGCCACCTAGACCACCCCCTGAGAAGATCGACACATCATCCAAATGGCATTGCAGGAGCAGAACAGTCTAACAGATCATCCACTATCAGGGGTGACAGTTCGTTACCATTTATTATAGCAATGGTTACGTGCCTGTTGTCCAATTCTCACCCTACCTTTGACAAATTTGCAGAAACATGGTAGATGGCAGTGGCATATGGAACAACATCACTGGGTATATGTGATCGGAGGCTTTCCTGGCATATTTGTTGTTTCCAGGGTCTCTGGTGTCCAGCCGGATGCAATTGTTGAAGTCCCATGATATTTCAGTGAATAACTTTTACGCCATCATCAGGTAGTTCTGATGGAATGGTCTGCCCACTCATTGTCAGTGTTATTTATGTCCATCAGTTGGGCTTTATTTCCCTGCGCCGACTGTCCGATTGCAGCCACCAAACTTCTGGTTCTGGCCACCGACATTCCGTTTGCGAGCGGCAATGCTTCGATTGCAGCCTCCGACAATCTGTTTGTTGGTGCCGACCCAGGTCTGCGCCGTCCCCGGCTTCGCGCCAGGTGGTTGAAGATACAGAATCCCATGGAGTGTCCTCTGCGGCCATTGTAGAAGGGTCTTGTGTCCGCTTGTGGCGTGACTCCTTGATGGAGTTAAGTAATGGTTACTGTGCCTTGCTTAGTTGAAAACCTGTGTCTCGGTTTATGAGAGTGTCCACTATGTGAATTTCAGTGGCCTCCTTGAAGATGCTGTCCCAATAGAAACTGGTAGGGGCCAGAATCTTGGTCTCTTCATATTTCGCGTTGTGTCCAGTTTCCAAGCAGTGTTCTGCCAGTGCCGATTTGGTGGGCTGGCCTAGACCCATGTGGCATTGGTGTTCTTTGCAGTGGTCTTTGACTGTTCGGATTGTCTGACCAATGTAGGATTTGCCGCAATCACATTGAATATTATATACGCCCGCTATCTTGAGGCCAAATCCGTCTTTCACTGTCCCCAGTAGGGCCCATATCTTGGATGGTGGTCGGAAGACTGTGTCAATTTTGTGTTGTTTTATCAGTCTCCCAATTTTTGATATTACGTTGCCTGCATACGGTAGAAAGGCAAGGCTTGTTTCCTCATCTTTAGACTGTTCTTCATCTGGGTTTCTGCAGTGTTTCCATCATCTGAGGGCTGTCTGAATCTGTCTTTTGCTGTGTCCGTTCTTGTGAAACATATTTTCTAGATGTTTGAGTACTTTGTGCAGACTTTGTTCATCCGATATCGAGATATGTTTTATAATAGTGTTCTTTCTCCAGTGTATCTGCTTGGCTTTATCAGTTTATATTCAGTCTATAGTGTGACTATCATGTGGTGTAAGCAATCTTGTGCTCCTTGCATGCCTCATCTAGTATATATTAATTCCATTATCACCTTGAGGAAGGCATTTTTTCAACTTCATTCCAGGTCCATGAAAGTTGTGTGCTTGGATATGCAGTTCAACTGGCAGGTTATCAAGAATACCACCTCCACCTCTGATTATGCATTTCATAGCACTCATGTCAGACTACTGCATGGTTTGAGGTTTTTGTGTCCTTTTATATAGCAAATCGTGAGCATTCGCCCAGCTGTTGTGCTTTGACAGGAAGCCAAGCCATTTCACTAATGCCTCACCCCTCAATGCCTTATGGATCACTCTATGAGGAACACAATAATTTCAAAGATTATTTGTAATTCCTGTGTGTCAAAATTTCCTGCACTTTCTTCACTGTCACTGCCTTGAAGATGAAGTCCTTGGGTTTGTATGCTGCACTTTGGAAACTGTAAATATTTCTTTTGACCAGTTCAGTATCTAAGCCTTCTCAAACACAGTTCTGTATTTGAAAATATGTAGCAAATCACTTACATCGGACTTCTGCGTGTGTGGATCCACCATCTTAATATAATTGTACACTGTAGTTAGAAGCCCTTTATCATGGCCATCAGCAAGCCTCATTTTAACTGTTTGATGAGTGGTCAGATTACACTCATCAAGAATTTGTGATAGAATGTCAAGCCATTTGTATAACCTTTGAAGATTAAATTGCATCCACATCTGTTTTTTGATCATCCTGTTCAACTGTTCAATAGAACTAATTTTCAAATGAGAGAATGTTGAGTAATGGTTTATTCCATATTGCACCACTTCCACTTTGAAATACCTATTGTAAATTTTTCTTCCATGGTTGGTTTACATTGTCAGGATATCAATTCATTCCAGTCTGCAGCAATTGTTCTAACGCCTCCGCGACTTCCTTCTCCATCTTTCTCTTCACCAATGGAGCCCATGCAAATTTTGCACGTGTATCTATTATTATTAAAATGTACTTAAACCTTTATTTGATCATGAATGTTCTTGCATATCAGTGAGATCAGAATGCTATAAATCATCAAATCCTCTTATTATCAAATGTCTGCATGGGAATGTTTTGTACTCTGTCCTGTGGAGCTCATGGGCAACCATCTCCATACTTTCTCGATGATACATCTTGAAGCTCTGGAATGATTTCATTTGTGTGACCTGTGTTCACTGTGGCAGCTGACACTGATTTCATTTGAATCATCATAATATATATACTCCAGAGGTAGATCATTCAATCTTTTATGCTGAACTTTGACCCCTTTGCCTGTACTATGTGCAGCTGCTAATGTTGGTTTAATTAAATCCTTGTATTTGTCACTCTCTGCGGCTTTCATTCGTGGTTTTGGAGTGTTGCCTTTCCTATGTTTACTAGGCATACCTAATATTTTACCATACGCTTTTCTCTCTTTTGTGAAATATTTTTGGCATTCTAAGTTTTTCAGAATATTAGAATCAGAATCAGATTTTTTATCATCCCATAACACACAGATTTAAACTGCAAGATTTAATGTACAGGGGACTTGTCAATACTGCAACTACAATTTATGTGTATTACATAAACAATAATTATTAATTTATAATTTACAGAGACTGCGTGTAGCCTAACAACAGTGTTATGGCAAAAAGAGAGACTAATTATTATAGTAATTTGTTAGACATAAAACTTCTAAGCTTAATTAACAAAACATTTCAGCCACTTGCTTTCATGTTCAGATTGTTATATTATCATTAAGAAATAATTCTAAGGATTAATAACATTTCTGTACTAACAATTGTCATAAGTTTCTGCTTTAGTTGCCACATCTCCATGCTGAGGATTTGTTTCTTTTTTAGAATGTTGTATATTTTCATGCCCATGTATTCTGGGATTTGGGCAAACAGCTTTGATCTATGAACTGGAAGCATGAAATTCTCATTGTTCCTAGTACTGTATTGATGTTTATAATCATTGTCTATGAATAACTTGGGCTTACTGTATACAAAAATTATCTGTTAATAAATGTACAAACATGGAGCATGTAATATTTTTAAATTTCTTAACAGTGGGTGGCAGGATACTTTCGGTTTTGCCTTAGACATACTCTAACAATTGATTTTTGTAATTTTAAGATTGTAGTCATTTTGCTTATGCCTCCCCAAAAAATAATGCCATACCTTATAGTTGATCAAAAGTAGCTGTTGTAAACTATTTTTCTTGTCTCCATGTTAGTTTAATATGACATAATCTTCATTACAAATTTCAGGCTGTTTAATTTACTTGCTAAATACATTATGTGTGAAGCCCAGGATATATTTTGGTCCAAATGCATGCCTAAAAATTTAACACAGTCCACTTCTTTCAGTTCTTGGTTTCTACAACTAATGTGGAATTCTTTTATCTTAGAGGTTTTGGTTTCAAACTGCAGCAAATGCATTTTCCCAATAATCAATTTTAGCCCATTTAGTTGAAACCAGTTTCCCAAACTGTCTAATAGTTTTGTGGCACTTGAAGGAATTTGTTTGGGGTCACTGCTTTCAACAAGGCCAGAAGTATCATCAGCGAATAAAACTGAGTGTGAATTTATGTTCAGGGGTAGACAATTTATATAAGGTAAAAACAACATTGGACTCAGAATTGAGCCTTGTGGAACACCCTGCAAACTAATCATCCATCATAGAAGTAACTTCCCTTACTTGATGAGATAACTACCCTTTGTTTTCTGTCAGTAATGACAAAAACAAAAGGGTTTTAATAGCTGCTGATTCCAATAAAATTTATCAAATGAAACCAGTGACTCAATACAAACGGACCTAATCCAAAAATTTGGCTTCAAGGCAAACTTCACAGAATTCACAAAAAAAAAAAAGACAATACAGAAACCTGTGTCGATAATATTGTAACAAATTATAAATCTGGTGATGCAAGGAAGCTATGTGCAGATTTAGGACTATCAGCCCATTCCACTTTGTTTATTGAAATGACTAATACAAATGAACACAGTACTAGAAAAAATTTCAGCAAAAGACATTTCACTGTCGAAAACTTAAAACTGTTTGCTCTAAATTAGAAAAGGTGGAGTGGAAGTCCAAGATGAGATTCCAATCCCTGTACATTTTTCTTCTAGCTTCATTAAACCAAGAATCATGTGTTCTTTCGCATTCCTTGTTCCCAGTGTGTATTGCATTCTTAGTTAAACATACTGGGTGATTACCTAACACATATGGTTTCTTCCTGCTGACCCTATATGTTCTGTCCAACTCACCATCACTGTGACAGTTAATGAAATCAGTAATAGCACATGCTTCCTGTAGATGTATGCAGTCACTGTGTCCCAGGGAAGTCCCCTGCAGATACTTGCAGATACTGTTTGATCACCTAGTACTATCAACAGAGCGAATATTGCAGAGGAGGAAGTATGAAATCTGCACTGACATGTCACACCATCAGCACCATTCATACAGGGATAATATTACTCTGATGTCACTAAATTGAGGGTTTTCACATACTACCACAGGAAGAACACTCGATTTGATATAATGCCAACCCTGGAATCCTTACAGGTGTTTAAATTGTAGGTTTGATTGAATAGCAGTATTTCCTGGCTGTTGCTGGAATGACTTCATCTCACCTACAAAGAAAACAAATTATTCCTATTCATCATCACTGGCATTAACACTTACACTGTCTCATGGCAGGGAGTGTTGACATACATCTCAACATCTTTACCCTTTGGTGGTCCTGTCATAATACATACTTTTCCTGAATGTGATGACCTCTACTGCCAGTTCATCATCAATATTAATAAGGTTATTATTATCTTTGATACTAAATGCAGAGTGAGGGTGCTCTTTGTCAACATATGAATCTTTGGATACAGTTGAAGCTTATTATCCTTGTCTATGCATGAGTGGTTAAAACATATTTTTAAACAGGAAAGTATCACAGTCAGTTTGTGTGTGGTTTGAAGTGGTGTGCTGAAGTCACAGCAGTGGCTATGATGGTGCACACTGATTACTGAATATCGCACTGTGTGGCCGATAAGTGCCACTGAGAAGCAACACATTCACACAGTGTGCTATGCATGCTGTCTGCTCAGTGCTGCACATTTAAATTTTTTGTTATTATTACTACATCATCACAAGCATGGTGCTGTGCATCTATCAGTAAACCCACCATATATTAACATGTTCATCAGGAATGCTCTTTATAAACTGCAATTGTTTGTGCCATTACTGATGGTGGTGGTGGTGGAGGCATGCTGAAGGTAGGGGCAGAGTTGGGTGTAGCCTTTACCTGACAATGACACGATAATATTGAAGAGTGGAACACATGGTTCTTTTCCACTTTCAAACCTGTCATACTGTGGGCCAGCTTACTTCAATCCAGTCCCAGCGCTTTGAATTGAATTGAATTGAATTTTATTTGATCCTGTAAGATTACATTGTGTACAGTAAATGTACGTGTAATATAGGACATGTCAAAGTATTAAAATTCTTTATCACTTATTTTCCTACACCTATAGCTTACATTTTTACATCACTGATAATGAGTAACAATATATACAAATTTAATGGCATAAGTATTCTGCAACACTGTAAAACTCTTTTTCAATGAGATATACTTTAAGTTTCTTTGCAAAGTCATTGTGAAGTACACTATCTTGCAGGGTTTTGGGCAGACTTCTTAGTAGTCTTATACCAGAGTACTGGGGTCCTTTTTCTAGCATTGCCAGTCGGTGGGGTATGCTCCGTACTTCATTCTTCTTTCTTGTATTGTGGGTGTGTACACTAGCATTTGTAATCCAGTCCTCACTACCTTTTGTGATGTACATTATTGTTTTGTATATATACAACGATGAAAAAGTTAAGATACCTAAATTCTTGAAACAGTTTCTGCATGTTTCAGAGGTCTTTCTTCTTAAAATGGTCCTAATTGCTTTTTTTTGTAATGTGAACACTCGTTTTGTCTCTTGTTTGTTTGAGTTGCCCCACACAGTCACTCCATACTGTAAGTATGGTTCGAAAAGTCCATGATACACTGTACACAGAAGGTTCTTGTCTGAATACTGTGATAGTTGCATCATTAAGAATATGACAGAGCTCAGTTTCTTACAGACATTATTAATATGTTTTTTCCATTTCAGTTCATTATCCACAAGAATACCTAAGAATCTAGCAGATTCTACTTCTTCCAGCCTTGTTCCATCAACCTCTAAATCCATGTCTACAGCCTTTTCCTTGTTTTTAAACCCTGCATACATAGTCTTTTTTAGATTTATAACCAGTTCATTTTCCAACAGCCATTGAGCTGTGACATTTGCAGATATGTATGCTCTTCTCTCAAGCTGTTCCATATTTTGGTCACTATTTAGTATTGTCATGTCATCAGCATACAATATTTTCTTTTCTTCCTCCTCAACACCTATATCATTAACAAATACATTAAATAACAATGGCCCCATTACCAAACCCTGCGGCACTCCATATTTGATGGATTTGGTTTCTGATTGGTACGAGTTTCCTAATGATACATACTGCTTGCGGTTGCACAAGTATGATTTTATCCATTCACCTGGTTGCCCCCGAATGCCATAGTTGCTTAATTTTTGTATCAGCATTTCATGGTCAATGGTGTCAAAAGCCTTTGAAAGATCCAGAAACATTGCAGAGACAACCTTTTTCTCATCTAAGGACTGTAAAATGTATTCTGTTAGACTGACAATTGCTGATTCTGTAGATTTACCCTTTCTGAAACCATGTTGTGAGGTCATGAGAATGTTATGTTTGTCCAAATAGTTAACTAATCTGGTATACATAAGCATTTCTAGGATTTTTGAGAAACCTGATATCAGTGAAACTGGTCTGTAGTTGTTGGGATCATCCTTACACCCTTTCTTGTACACTGGCACTACCTTCGTTATCTTCAGTTTTTCTGGAAAAATTGCATCTCTGAAAGAACAGTTTGCTATGTTGAGCAGTGGTGTTATTATCTCCTCACATACCAACTTTATTACATGATTTGATATTTCATCATCACCAGCTGATTTCTTGGACTTCAGTTTCTGTATAGTTTTCCACAATTCATCTTCCGTGACTGGTCTTAAGAACATAGTACTGCATGATCTTTTTGGTACCTTAATACCCTTCTGTTTTTGACTATTTCTTTCCAATTTTAGGTTTTCTACTACACTGATATAGTTATTATTCAGTATGTTTGCTATTTCCATACCATCTGTGACCACTGTGTTGTCTACTTTAATTGACCTAATACCTTCTTCTTTGTTTGACCCATCTTTTTCCTTTCTTTCAGCATTGATTGCATTCCAAGCTGCCTTTGCCTTGTTTTTTGAGTTCGCTATAGTGGTGTCAATTGCTCTTGCTTTCACTTCTCTTATTGTTTTTCTATACTTCTTTTTTAACATTTTATAGTTTTTAGCTTCGCCCATCCGTCTCACGTCCTGAAGCTTCCTTCGCTGTTCTAGTATTTCACTCGTAATCCACTGTGCTTGATCTTGATGCCTTTCTTGTCTCTTTACTTTGGGAAATGCTACATTAAAATGGTACTTAATTGTTGAAATAAATGCATCATATTTTTCATTTACACTCTGGGCCTGTAGGGTTTCATTCCAGGTTTCCTTACTTAACATTGTTCTAAAGATGTTGATATTTTGTTCACTGATGATCCTAATTTCTTTGGTTGTTTGTTTTGGTTCTGATACTGTGTCATTACTTCTGCAAAAGCTGATTAGTTGTCCATGATGATCAGATATTTCTGTCTGAACTGCATGTGACTCATAGTTACACATATTAGTAATTATGTTGTCAATAATTGTCTCACTTTGTGAAGTCACTCTTGTTGGTGCAGTTATTGTCACTTTCATGTTATGCTGTATTAACAATTCTTCAAAATCCTGTCTTATTTTTGTGTCTTTTCCCATGTCAATGTTGAAGTCTCCACATATAATAAGCTTTCTCTTCATATTCATTCTCAATAAGCTAGCAACTTTTTTTAGAAAGATGCTAATATTGCCACATGGTGACCTTTACACACAAAACACTCTAAAATCCTCTGCCACTATACATGTAACTTCAAAGTCTTTTTCTCTAGCTATGGGAAATTTAGCAGCTTCACTGTTTACATTCTTTGATAGAGTACCTGTTTTAATATATATACAAACGCCACCACCCTTATATTTAGATCTGCAGAAGTAACTAGCTAGTTTGTAGTCCTTTATTGCCACATTATGTATTTTACTTTCAGTTAGTCCATGTTCACTTATGCATAATATGTCTGGTCTTACTTCACTCAGGAGTACTTCTGCTTCTAATTTTTTGTTACCAAAGTATTGAATATTTTGATGAAGTACTTTTATGTAATTTTTCTTTTGTTGGTTTACATGTTGTGAGCTGAATTCTGGGGCAAATTCTTTAGTATCGTCTTTTTTTGTATGGTGCTTATATTTTTCTTTTCCAGCTGGAGTGTATGATTTTTCATCCCCTTCAGGCCATATTAGTTTCCCTTGTATCTAATGATTTTGCAGACATCTGCAAACATTCTGCTGAACGTTACAGACCCCAGTCTATTTAAATGCAAGCCATCCTTCGCTAGTGAGTTTTCACATAGGAATTTGTTTGGGTCTATAAAAATTGCCCCAAGACGATCACATTGTTCTTTAAGAGCACAGTTTATTTTGGCGATATATTTTTCACTCGCCGACCTTCTGTTTATGATTCCGCTAAGTATCAGACGAGATCCTGCATACATATTTCTTGCAGAACGAATCATGTTTCTTGTTTCGCTTGCCATTTCTTCCTCACTGCTGCTCCTTAACGAATTCGTCCCAACATGTATAAACACCCCATCATAGTTATGTCTGGTTTCAGAATCTGGTTCTGTAGTATCTTGTCTTGCATTTACCATATTTTTAAAATGTTTACCGAGTTGATGCATTCTAATACCAGGTCGTACGTCGATCTTGCAATTGGGGACAGCGATATTCTTCAGCAGCGAATCGCCAATTATTAAAAAGTCATTTTCCTTTTGTTGCGTATCTGGCGCTTTGTTTTTCCTTTTGCTGTATGTCACCACCTTCCATTTATATTTATCTTCCGGTTTTTGGCTTACTGAGTTTACTGAGACATCAACAGGAACACTTGAAATGTTGTTTTTAAAGTACGATCGGTCATTCGTATTTTCGCGATCTTCTTGGTTTTCCATTTGATGGCTTTTACACACACAGGACTTCTTTTCTTGTATTAATGTATCGTTTGCTTTCTTGATGGTTGAAAGTTCGGTTTTTAATGCCTCAATGTCACTTCGTAGTAACTTTATAATTTCGTTTTTTGTATCAACTGCACTTACAAGATCGGCCGTTTCGTCACGTAAACAACCGTGCCATGTCCACGGAAAATCATCGCTGACGAACTTTAGATTTACTTTCACGCACTTTTCGTGTAACCAGAAGTTGCAACTTGCGGCAGCAGAGATTACAGAGAGTTTAATGCACGTGTCCTCGATGCTCGAGCACGGCTTCCAGAGTTGTGGTGGACATACCCGGCTGTGTGGGAGACGATGTGTGGAGCTCGAAGGAACACGACCTGGGAACCAGTGTGGGTGTCAATCCGGAAGAGAAGTGAACACGGTGGCCGGCACATGTGATGTAGGTCATCGGTCTCATTGGATTAGGGAAGGATGAGGAAGGAAGTTGGCCGTGCCCTTTCAAAGGAACCATCCTGGCATTTGGCTGGAGCAATTTAGAGAAATCATGGAAAACCTAAATCAGGATGGTCAGATGCAGGACTGAACCGTCATCCTCCCGAATGTGAGTCCAGAGTGCTAATCACTGTGTCACCTCGCTTGTTGTGACATAGTCTGCTGGCCACTCTGGTGGTGCTGACCCATGCTCCTGTGTGGGGCACGGTCCAGGTGGCTGTTGCATGGGGTTGGGGATAGGCTAGGGCACATGTGGCTGCTCAATGACAACTAGTGTCATGCATGAGTCACTGGCAACAGCTGGGGTTGACTCTCCCTGGCTGGTTGCATGAGGAATGTGGTCTGTTACTGAGTCCTGTGCCAGGTCAAAGAAGTGCATGGCAGTGGGCTCTGTCAAGACATACACCAGTCTGACCCTGTCAATTGAGACATTAGCTGGCCTACCATTATATTTGATATCCAACATCTTCCCACCATGGGTTATCAAATGATGAAGTCCCATGTAGGGCAGCCGAAGTGGTGGTGTACCATGCCTATGTGCAGCATCATATATGTGTAGTGCTGTAGGTCTGTGTGGACAAAGTCTTTGCTGGTACCGTGCCACATTGATGGGTGCAGTGAGAGGCCAGCCATGTGACTGTGCAGTCATTCTGCTATTGGCTGGACTGAGGCAGCCCTCAGTCCGGAACTGCGCTGCTGCTATGGTCACTAGTTCGAATCCTGCCTCGGGCATGCATATGTGTGATGTCCTTGGGTTAGTTAGGTTTAAGTAGTTCTAAGTCTAGGGGACTGATGATCTCAGATGTTAGGTCCCATAGTGCTTGGAGCCATTTGAACCATTTTTAACATTTCCATTTGAGGCATCATGTGGCAGGTGTACTTGCTCCATGAATTCTTTGGGGATGGCGAATGACTGTCTGTAGATGAGGTCTACACGTAAGACACTGATCTCTTCCTTTGGTGTCACTCACAGGCTGAGGAGTACAAGTGGTAGTGCTTCCACCCAGGAAGTGTCATGGCAATTCAGGGCAACCTTCAGTGTCTGATGAATCTGCTTGAACATCCCATTAGACTCTGGGTGATAGCTTGTCGTGTGGTGCAGCCGCACACAACACAGTCAGGTGACATGTTTGAACAGCACACAGTCAGAGTTGTGGCTACAGTCTATAGCTACTTGACTGGGCAGCCGATGTGAATTACCCAGTTCTCAACAAAGGCAGTAGTAATCGTTTCGGTGATGATGTACATTATGGGTGTTGCCTCCAACCATTGGGTGAAGTGGTCAACCATTGTATGGAGGTAGCGTTTGCCTTGGGCTGGAGGAAGCGACCCTACAGTGTCTGCATGGACGTGTGTAAAGTGGTGTGTCATGTCAGGGCAAGCGCTGATGGGCACATGGGTGTGTCTCCCAACTTTGGCACACTGGCACACTGAGCAGATATGTGCCCACTGACGACAGTCTTTGTGGAGTCTGGGCCAGTTGAAATCTGCTGCCATGAGTGGCAGCAGATTTTCAGGGGAAATGAATGATGCATGCCTGTCATAATGTCACATCAAATCTTCCAGAGGGTGCCAGGGGGACATCAGTTCTAGATGTAGGCCACTGGAGGAATGGAGTCAGAAGCTGTCCAGTTCTCTGTTGCCCTCCTGTTCTTATTTGATGCCTTTGAAGTTCACCAGGGAGGAGATGACTGCACAATCATGGGACAACTGGGACACATACTCCAACAGCTGTAGTTGGCACAGCGAACAATTGGTGTTGGTGGTCCCAAAAGCATGTGTGATAGGTTTATGGTCAGTGAAGATAATAAAGGAGCAGGCTTCTACTGATGAACGGAAGTGTTTGACCACCTGATACATGGTGAGCATTTCATGGTCATACGTGCTCCAAGAGCACTGCGCTGCCAACAACTACCGCAAGAAGAAGCCGAGGGGCTGCCAGCTGCCTTCAACATGTTGTTGAAGTGCTGTACCAATAGTGGTCTGGCTGGTGTCCAGAATGATGGCAAACTCTGCATCATGTAGTGGATGAGAGAACAGCGCTGCTTTGGTGAGGCACCATTTAGATGCAGTAAAACTTTGCTCGATTTTGTGACTCTGGGTGATGGGAGCCCTTCGTTTCACAATGGGGCCACATAGCACTGCAGTAAGGGATTCGAGTATCACAGTAGCTTTATGCAGATGGCGCCAGTAGAAGCTGACCATCCTGAAATATCAACATAGGCCTTTGTGAGCTACTGGGCGTGGCATGTTCAGGATCGGCCGCAGTGAACCTCCATATGAAGGTGTGCCGCCATCCAAGGTCTACATTCCAATAACAAGTGCTGTACATTTTTATGACAGAATTGTTTTCTGTAGTGAGACACAGTGTTTTGGCCTTCCTAAGATTTTTTAGAATAGTTCTGGGAAAAATCGATAAATCTGACTGAGTGCCTACCGGGTACCTCACACCCCACTCTGTTCTGCCACAACAGATGCTTCGATGTAGCACTGTAGCCATCTGTGTCTAGGTCTGTTCGCATCTAGCCTTTGGGTGTGAGCAAGGGGCATGGCACTTGGTCACTTCATTGCTGAAACAGGCACAATACCAGCAGACACCACTTGGAGTCTTCTCTGACGTCAGTGGGGCTCTGTTAAGAATGGCAGTTGCTGCTGTGCCGACCACATGATTTGTGGTGCCCATAGCCTGCTCTGCTGCTGCTGCAATGCCTGCAGCCCTCTTACCAGTTGACCTGTGAGCTAAGTGCTACCATCTGGGTGGCCAAGTTCTGCATGAGGTGCTGAAAGTTGGTGTCAGTTGCCAGGGCTGGGGGAGGTGTGTGTCACTGCGGATTGAAGGTGGCTGGTGGGGGTAAGAGCTCACAGGTGGCTGCAGGTGCCATGCTTGGCGCCATTGCCAGTGTGTCATGCACCCCGTCTGCCAAGGCCCACTACAAGCAGCTCCAGGTGGGCAGAGTCTG
Source organism: Schistocerca nitens (assembly GCF_023898315.1). Lineage (NCBI taxonomy): Eukaryota > Metazoa > Arthropoda > Insecta > Orthoptera > Acrididae > Schistocerca > Schistocerca nitens. The sequence continues at coordinate 906,851,055 of NC_064616.1, read as the reverse complement.
TGTGCGAAGGCCGTGCCTGCACGCTGCTTGCTTTCCAGCAACTGATTATGCACCAACTGCTTTTCTAGTTGCCTTTGGAGATCCTCCATAGTCATCACTGTACTATTGCACTAAGTTCTCATGCAAAAGGGCCACACTAAAAGTATTGATATGCATGTGGACCACAGCTGGCAAGATTGCACAATGTTGCAGCCATAAACATTGGAGGTTTAAATATTACCTGTGTGAGGCTACAGGTGAGTAGAGAAACGTCTGCTTGTGATTCCTGGTCACTCATGCCGATTGAGTCCATTACCATGTGGTTTTTCCTACAAACAATTACGTTAGGGTCACCACTGGAGTGAACAATGTGTGGTTTCTTGCTGCTTTCAAACATGTCATGGGCCAGCTAACTGTTGCGCTCATGTACAAAGTCCAAGCTGTATGCAGGGGTGATGGTAATTAAATACACATGGTTATGCATAACACATTTATTCACAGAAATATACATATGCCAAAATTTAATAATAATTACACTGGACATGTCTGCATGGGTGATCATGTGACCATGGTGAATGGCTCAGCTACTGATCCTAGAGGGCATACAATCCCCAGTGATTGAGCATGCAGTACAGACTTATGTCCATGGGAGGCAATGGGTGCGTAGCTGGCTGAGTGTGCAAATGTTATGTCCTCTCATGGATGCCATTTAATTTGCGGGCGCAAGAAATGTGGCAAATGATTGTCAGCTGTCTGACTTGCATACGCGATGGTGGGGAGTGTGTGTTGCACTTGACCCACATAGACTATGGCTGGTGAGCTTGCAGAATGATGCAGCCATCCATTGAGTAACACCAGCTAGCTTGCACTGGTGTCTCCCTGTGTGTCCTGCATGCCTGTTGATGCTGCATTGTTGCCGTGCTTTGGCCTAATGGTCCTTTTGTGCAGAGGCATGCACAGATGACTGTCAGTCAATTGACTTTGTTGTACCACTCACCAATGTTCAACATTATTGTCCACTGTTGGAGAATTGCACTGATGAATGTCACTTTCATGTCTAATGAAAGTGGGTTGTTGAAGATGCAATATCCTACCCTGTGACAGGATGAAGGTGACAGATAACATGTTTTGATATGAGATATCACTCTCTTTATTACACAGATAATGGCATACAAGATCACATCCATACAAGATATAGCTGTAGAACCAACTCCAGCACATTCACAGTTCTAAAGATTGCCTGCTTGAGACCACAATTGATAGTTAGTGATTTTAATATGTTATGGTGTCTACACACTGCCATGAAAGAAATTTTACTGCCTTGGGATAAATCATGAATATAACATACAAGTTTTGGATTTTGACTCTTGCCCAATTTCTTATATATGTGCCTGAACTTACACTTAATATGTATCCAGCAGAGATAGCAGAATATTTTTTGCAGACAGTACAAGTATTATTATTAATTGTGCTAGGGAAACAGAAATGGAAGATGTCTGTTATGTTCTTCAAATAATTAGTACATAATCACTGCAAACATAATCTGCCTTAATTTTAAAATTAAAGAGGAACAGCAAGGAAAGGAAATAAATTGTTTATTCAGTTCTGTGCAATAAATGCAGGAACATAAGCAGGAATAAGTCAATATTCACATTTATGTTTTTATATGGGAAGAATAAAATTTGGACAGGAAGAAAATTTTCTGGGACTCTCAAATGGCTAAGCACATCATTTCCTTTAATTTTTTGTATAAATACATGTTTTGTTGACAAGTAAATAAACATCTTAACCATATTTGACATATTCTCGATTATTAATGCCTTGCAACTTTACACTCTGTTATAGTTCTTCATATAAATAAAGAAAATAATCACTAAATGGAAGCAAAGATTTGTTCAGCCTCCCCCCCCCCCCACCACCACCCCCCTCCCACACACACACACTCATACAGGCAGCAGTAAACTTGGCTGCCCCTCAAAATCCTAGTTGGTCATCTGCATGAGGTTATAACACAGTAGGATGTAGCAGTTCCTAGAGGAAGTGTTTCTCCTTCCTGAGTTGGTCTGAGACTGCATGATTTTGTCATCTGGCTTTAAATATTACAAAGTATAAAAGCAAAGTCATGCGTTCAGGTCTCCTTTAATTTTTAAACCACATTTCAATTGTATGCTTACATTATCAGTCTTATGGGATCACGAAGATAATTTAGTTCACTGGTCTGAGCTACTAGTAACTGAATTTCTATGAAAGATCTTGACAACAGCTGTCTATCCATGTACTGGCACTTTTAACTTGAAAGTTCACTCTACATGCAGTGGACAATGACACAGATAACTTTGACAATTGTGCATATTAGAAGGGTGTAGTTGTTGTTCATGAACTAAAAGCATGTGTTTGCAGTGAAACATTTGCAACACATTATTCGCTTTCGGTCATTATTGGAAAGAAGGCAAAAGAAGCAATTCAAAACATTTTTGCAATGTATGGAGTGAGAGTCATAGGAAAAATCACATCAGAAAACGGTTTTCTCATTCCAAGGACAATGTTTTGATGTTGAGAATCAACTGTGCAATGTGTGAAATGAGAGCCATTGGAGAAATCATATCAAAAAATTGTTTTCTGATTTCAAGGTCAATGTTAAGATAGTGGTTCTCCACATTCAGGAAGACCTATGACCTTTGATAGAAAATGTTTAAATGGTTGAATCCATGATATTTCACATCATTGTACTCAATAACCAGAAAATGTGTCCATTTAGTCTTTGTGAGAGATTTACATTTGAAGGGCAAGGTTTAAAATGCAGTTTTAAAAATACTGTTTGCTCTACTTCAGTGAAACAAAAATCAATAAGTGGCCATCTCTGGATGTTTCCTTCAGCATTTCTATCTGATATTGTCATAAACAACAAGGATATATATACAAAAAATATCTGAAAAATGTTGATGAAAATTGTTTTAAAGCACTGAAAATTTCCTCTGCAGTACAGTGTAAAGCAAATTTTCCGTAATACTACATACAATATATGAAGCAATTAACATTAACAGCAAAATATTTGTTGAAAACGCTCCTCAAAGCACTTTTAACGTATTATTTGCAGCAATGTTTAAGAATACTATACACTGTGGGCATATGAAACTTGGCAGTTTTTATGTAATTAAAAATAGCCTTATAATCCCAATTTTGCAAATATCATATTCTTTAATAGCTACACTTTAGTATTTTATATGTTTCCATTATTTTCAAACTGTAATGATGTCCTATATGTATGAGTGACAGTTTATTTCTGATTTTAGTATTATGTATGCGGCATCCTGACCTGTATAATATAACTATATCCATGAAGCATCCAGAAGAGGCTATAGCATTCCATCAGATTTGGGACCTGGAGAAAACAGTTCCTATTTTCTTAATTGTAATTATAGCTCCTCTCATCAACATCAAATCAGCTACATTCTTCACTAAATTTAACTCATTAGGTAGGTTGTCTATCTTTACATATATAAATATAATAATGTGTCCATATAAATGTAATGAACATTTACTAGTGATTATGTATAATAAAAACTATTCTGTTTCAGGTACACTTTCCATTATGTATCTTCTAATTTTTGTTTTTGTCAAAGCCAGCAAGTGGGGTATTAATGTACAGCTCTCTGACAGTGAGAGCCCATCTTATGTTCCACCATTTTCATCTAGTTTTCCAGCACTATCTGGAATGTTAGCACTTTCTCTTTTCATTCACAACATTATAATTAGTATAATGAGGAACAACAAACACCAGGAAAACAATGTAAGTCATTTCAGTCTTGCTTCATTCCATTATGTATATGCTGCTCTGTATTCATTACCTATGCTGATCAAACATTCACAAATTCATGACAAGAAATTGATATGTGAAGGTTTTGCTAACAATTCACTTATAAAAGAAATAAATAATTAATTTATAAAAAATAAATAGCAGTATTAATTGCATGAAATTGTACGTTTCAAAGACATGTTAAGTCTCAACTTTATCTATGACAATGAAACAGACCAAAGTTAAGGTGCTTTTCCAATTATGGAGAGCCTCTGCAATACTAATATGAATTAAGAAGGGGAACATCAAAATCGGTTGAGGCGTAAATTGGAGTTGGTATTAGGGAGGGTTATACACTAGGGTAGCTCTTGCAGCTGTGTTAGCTGTGGCACCAGGTTAGTACAGTAGTTAGCATTTCTGCCTAGTAAGTAGAGGCTCTAGGTTCAAATCAAGGCTCTGGTTGAAGTTTTAATTGATTATCATAAACAGCAGTACCTCTGACGAAATAAATCTTGGGTGAACAGCCTGGTATGAGTGTGCATAGGACACAATATTTCAGCAATCGACCACACTGCCATCATCAGGTGCGCTGATGTACTGACTGGTGGAGGGCCAGTACATCAGCACACCTGATGATGCCAACGTGGTCAATTGCCGAAATATTGTGTCCTATGCACACTCGTACCAGGCGGTTCACCCGAGATTTATTTCATCATAAAATACGTCTGGAGAAATTGAGGAATCACAGCAGTACCTTTGTGGTTCAGTTCTTTGGCATGCCAGTTAAAATAATGAAAGCTGCAAATGCAAAAATTTTATATGTGCATCTATTGTGGTATAAACCTAGGATAATATAATCTTCCTTTATATGATGTCCCATAATCTGATTGACCTATAGATTACTCTATTTCTTTCAAAATTAAGCATTTGACTGCCATCCAAGCAGTGTTCAGCAAACATCAATTTAACTTTTTCTCCAGGATCAATGTATCTGACATGTCCAAAGTGGTATTGTAAGAGCAGCATGCACTGATCTCCAGTACTGTGTAGATTGTAAGAGTACTAACCTGTTTGTAGTTTCTTGGTAAAACATACACACACACACACACGCACACACACACACACACACACACACACACACACACACACACACACACACACAACTGAAGTCTCATAATCTGAGATTCCCTATAGGTGGTGGCCTCATGATTCAGTAACATATGCATCACCATTCATTTAAATTTGATGTATTGGCACATTTATTTTTTTATCCAAATTTCAGTGATGATCAGTTTATCTTACACTCTTGTTTGTATTCCACCAACATCAGGTTAGCACAAATACTTCATGGTTATTCTCAGTGGCAATACATTTCATAAACAGTTTCATTAAAAACATACTCATTAATTTTCTGCATACCACAATTCTTAAAAATTAGTTAATTATTTGCAGTTCTTAGAATGAGCCATCAGAAACATTAAATATGGCAAAAAGTAAAAACACCAATATTAAGTGCACACTGACAGACACAATTCGGACTTGTAATAATCAAAGAAGCTATAATAAAGATATTTGGCACAGAGATGTTGACATGATGATTGCTAACTGTGAACTTTTTACGAAAGAGTGGATGACTACACATAGCTGTTCATTGGTTGAATTCTGTCAGCTGACTGACTATTTGTGTGTGGGGGTAGTATATGTAGATTGGAACAATCATATTTTGTTTTCTATGTAATTAGATATTAATTTATAAAACTGCAGGGTGAAAGTTTGGGTAGATAGTCTATAGGGCCCAACAATGATTTTGTTTAACTAAAATATACATGATTAGAAAAGTAAAAATGTTTACAGTGATATTTGATTAGCACACTATATGCCTCAGTGGTATATTACCAACTTACATAAAGAATAGCCACATTTGAAATTTCACTGATTTATGCAAATTCTTAATTAGAGGCTTAATTACATAAGAGTGTTATTTGATTCATAAAAATTAGGGCAGCAAAAGTATAATGTCAAGTCCTGGACTCTAACAAGCAGATGGCTCAAATGCCAAAAGTAATTTCAAATTTGGCTGAAATTTAACTACAAATATTATTTAAGTTAATTAGTTTTCAGGAAAATGAAACAGGTTACCAGAAAGCATGAAATCAGTATGTATAAATACTGGAAGAAATTTATTTGGAATTGTAAATATGAAGAGACTTCAGCTACACAACTGATTAACAACAATGAAAATTTGTGCCATGCCAGGACCCAAAGCAGGATTTGCCATTCATCACAAGTGATATCTGAACACACTTCCAGGACTGACCCAAACATCCATATGTCATTGTGTGTCTACGTCCTGCACTTGTGTGTCTACTTCCCACACAGGAAGAGACTTTTATTATTATTTTCATGGCCTAGTCTAGGCAGGAAAAAATGTTTGCAATGTCTGCGTCAGTGACTTTTGGAAGTTTGGGTTGGTCCTGGAGGCATGCTCGTGTAGCTGAAGTAGTTCAGGCAATTGCTTACAACAAGGGTAAATCCAGTTTGAGTCCTGATTCAGCAGAAGTTTTCATTTTTACGGATCAATTCTGCAGCTGAAGCCTAATCATATTCACAATTCCAGATAAATTTATTTCATTTCATATAGCTGTCAGTCACCACAGTGTCTGTGTGCAGTACAACATATAACACAGATGTTGTAAATACCACTGTATAAACAGATTCAAATAAGATAAGGAAAAAATAGTTGTTTAAGAGGGGTGAAACAATAGGAGGTGGATTACTTCCACTCTGCTATGTTTCAAGCTCAAAGGCATTTGCAGATGAGATTCTCTCCCAAACTAATTATGTCTCTAAAAATTTGTGGTGGTGGGAAGATAATTTTGGTATTGTATTTTTTTGAATGCTTGCAATCTTGGGTGTTAGTGGTCATACATAGGGTAGAAATGCTTGTAGCTTGCTCTCTTCCTGAGTTATTTCAGTACAGCATGTTGTTTGCAAGGCTTTAACAGTTTTTGTCTCACTATAGCTATTCTTTAAGATGGTCCCTCTTGGGTGTTGCAGCTCAGTAGACAGGCATTCATGCTCACTTGTATCCCAAGATAGAAGGACTGGGATTCTTAAAACACCAGTGGTGCTATATTGTATTGGATAGCGGCAGCAGGATGCATGTAAATATAAGTGTGTGTGTGTGTATGTGTGTGTGTGTGTGTGTGTGGATGAGTGGGTGCGCACATCATTTTGCTTTGTATGCCTGCACTGTTACCTAATGTACTGTATCATATTGCTTTTTCCATATTCAAATGTTAAAGAGAAAGCCAGGTTTCTGTAGTCTCATTCTAAAGTTAATGATCTCTCGTATACGATCAATATGTCAAATAACTTTATCCAGGTCTTTCCTGACATGTGGCTACACAACAATGGTGTTGTCAATGTACCTCTAGAAGTAGTCAAGTTTGGGCATGTAATTTCCTCATAATACTACAAATATAAATTGGCAACCTGGGGCCACATGAGGCCCCATGTTCACATTGTCCCCTTACTCAGGTACCATACAGAAAATAAGTGGTGGTGGAAAACTTTCTCCAACTGTGGTTCCAGCAAAGTTTTCAGAGGTGGTAGATGAGTATCAACATTAGGCTGAACCTTATGAATAGATGCTCTTTCCCGTGGTTCCATGTTGTTCAGAAACATCACAAACTTCTATAATTTCTTACAACTAACAGCTTCAGTAATTCTACCATGTATGTGTCCAGTTTATAGGTCTTGGATCTGATAATGTTTTGTATCAGCTGTAGCTGTATAGCTATAAGACACTCAATATGATTTATTTATGATGTATTTTGTAATGACAACCATTAACTTAAGATATTTTGTACCTAACCTTTGTCAAATAAAGTTACTGAGTGAGGTGCTGCAGCTATGACAGTACCTAACAGTTACTGCTGAGTACTTGCTCTTCTAAATAGCACCCTATACAAGCAAACCAGTTGCATCTTTATGCATGGTTAGTCGTACTTTAGGTACCTGGGTTATGTATGGCTCTGTTTAAAAAGAATCCCTCAATATGGTCATAGGGTCATGCCACCCTCATATGCTTTCATGCCCTGCAGCTAATTTGCCGCAAACAATATCCTGTAACTGTGATCCTGCAGTGAAATAGTCTATGCATTGGCTAGAACTGTAAGTTAATAAAATATACAGAAATACAAAATAAAAGTTCAATCACTAATCTAACAACAAGGATTCTATTCTACCATCTGCAATTGATGTAGTTACAGATAATGATGTTCAATAACGTTTATTCAATAAAGGACATCTTAAATAAATTAGACATGGTCCTACAATATTTGATTAAAATACAGACAGGAAATACTCTTATCAGGTGCAGTAAAGTTACATTGAGAATATTACAAGAACGGTAGCAAAATCCCCAAACTAAATAGTCATCAAAGATATGCAAACTAAGTCCATTTCGTAATCACAACACATGGAACATTCATCAGCTCAAAACAATTAATAGTTCAACATGATGATTCACAAATTATCACATGTGATGCAGAGAATAGTAATTCATACCCTGTCTATTCTCAGTTCCGTAAATCAAGCAGAAGTAGTTTGTTCTAGGTACTCTGGAGCACATTCAGATCTCTTGTGAGTCAGAGACCCTTCAAAAGTTAGAGTACTGTATCGGCCATTCACCACACAGAATCAATAACCTATATGACTGAACTACACATGTTACCATAGGCAGGTCAACCTTCAACCAGCACCTGACATAAAGCACCCAGAATCACTCCCTTGAGCTCTTCACTCTAGAAGTCCCAATTTCCACTTGACTCCTGTAGTGTTCCACTACTGTTTGCTTTTCCACTGGCTGAATGCCATCCCCACCAAAAGTAAATCATTCTTACATCCTACGGACATGATTTGACTCATCTTGACCACTTTCCTGCACTAAACTAATATGTTATAACAATATTTAAATAAGGGAAATGTTATAAACATTCAGTTACATTCATATCATTTATAATATAGTCGGGTCAAAAATAATGACGCCAGCATTCGTGCACAAGTGTGTCCATAACAAATGACAACAGCTTGTCCTTAAATATTGCTTACACAAATATTTATGCCTTCTTGACAGAAGTGTCTTTTCGTTCTCTTTTCAATTGTGGTATCCACTAACACATGCAACTGATCACCTTTAAATTAGCATAGTTTTTTAATAGCTCTTGCAATCAATATTTACATAAAGTTGCTGGCAAAATAGTAAACAGTTCAATAAACAAATTCACAAGTATGACAAAATATGAAGTATTCGTGCTGTTTCCATTTTCTGTGCAATTGTGGAGGGTATGATGTTCTGAAAAACATTTGCATAATGAAAAGATATCAAAAACTTAATAAATCAAGAAATTAAATAGGTACAGGTACTTAGCTTCTAGTGATGATAGCTATACTGCAACGCTATTATATTTTGTTGTTTTAAAGATATTGATATTATTGTTCTGTCACTGAATGCACCTCATTTTTCCGGAATCACCAACTTCTTCTGATTTGCATTTAATACTTGACTGTAAGTTGTTATAGACTCCCAAAGAGTTGTAAGATGCCATCTTTCAGCTAGTCTCAGAGTTTGCCATTTCTGGTCATTCCACATTCTAGTAAGTGACTGATCATTGTCCAGCTCCTTCATCTGGGCTTTACCCACATCAGGTCTTTGCCCCGAGCTGGCCTAGAGTGGCCTCTGCAGTCGACACTGAGGCTCAGGTCCACTAGTGTTCAGCCATACATCAGATACACCTTACCATGTATCATTTCTGGGCAGCCAATTAGCTCACCGAAATATGCATAACAGTACACAGTACAAATAAGAACTAATCTTGCACCTAATTTATCAGCTAGTAACATTATGAATCCTTCATTGGTAAATGGGCTATGAGCAAATGTGCTGCATATTTGGTGACCCTCCACAGCTTATCACTTTGATACCCAACAAAAATGATGTAATGATAAACACAACTGTTGGGCCGACTTGCAAGAATTTCCATTTTTTGATTACAACAGAGTATACCTTGCCATCTGTACTTATCATTTGTTGAGTGTTTCATTGTCCTGAAGTGAGATGTGGAACCAATTCTGAGCATCATGGCCTTGAAAGCCACAGCCTTCAGTGATCAGATGATCACTAATATTTGTTGATGGAGCACTAAACAGTCGAGGCTATATCCAGTGCACTGTCCTGATCATTCACTGACCTTAGAGTTTAATGTCGTGCAAATGATGAAGCCAGGTCATTTCCTGTAATGTCATGAATATTTAGTTCTGTAATATGACAATGACTGTGCACACAGTTCTTATTATACTTAACATGGTCTCCAGGATGTTTGTCAGTGCCCCTGGTTAGTATGACTGACATACTAGCCCCTCAATGAATATGTGTAGGGTATTATTGGATGGAACCTGGCCCATTCTGCATTATTAACAACCAACTTTGAGCAGTTGTTACGTCAAGTGCCAGAAGCATGAGACTCTGTTTCCCAACAGTAACTTATTTATAATGCTCTGTGTTTAAGTCAGTAGGATTGCAATGTAAATATGACATTTAAAAATTAGTATCTATTACAGTCCATCCAAGGGAGTATGATCCCATAATCATGATCAAATATGGTGTACTACTTGTACAATATGAGAACAGAACTTTATCCATGTAGGACTTTCACCTCAGGATGCTCATTTTTTAATTTACCACTACTGTTGTAGAATATTTAACTTTATTTGTGTGTAAGAAATTATTCCTATAGGAAAGAAAATAAACAGGAATTTTACTTCATTATAGATACATATAGTTTATTTTCAGGGCCAGTCTTATACTGAATGTTAGACAAAAGCATCCTATTGCTTGCTTACATTCTCTGTTCATTTCACTTCTCATTTTTCTTCCTCTTAATCAATTTCTGCTTCTTTGCCTGTCCTTCTATCACCTCTGCACTGAAGAGCTAAACAGTGATCCACCTTGAACCATCTTTCACCTTCTGCTCAGTTCCCCCATTAGCTTGGTCCCCTCCATCCTAGGTCTCTTTGAAAACTGGGATCTGCATGACATGATTGTTCTTCCCAACATCCAAAACTAGTAGTTACAAAAGATAGATAATTTTTTTTAAAGGCTCCTACTGGCAATACTGTAACTTTGCCTTCTAAAGATAGGCCAGCTAATGTGCTTCCTTGAACTGTTGCAATTTTCTCATGTGCATTCTTTTCAACACATAAGCTACAAGAGCAATGATGTATTTATTAACTTATGTACCATACCACAGCTGTAGAAAAATTGTATAGCCTCTCAAAGTGAAAAATCTGGTGGTGTTCAAATAACTGGAAATTTCTGAGATCAGCAGATGACTCATTATATTAATTAATGTGAAATATGACATGACTGTCAATCTGGAGAGGCCATGACTACAAAATTATTTTTTTCTTCTTTTGTTATACCTCACAACACTGACTTTCTTCAGCTGTGATCCACAGCTATCCTTAGTTAATATTTGCAGTGTCAGAAGCCTAGTGAGGTAGAGGTAAATATGTTGTACCATAACATTTGCGTACCTTTGTTTTGAAGCTTCTCAGGCTGCAGTGCTAATCTGAAGACCACTGTTGATCACAGGTGGAACTAGTCAGTGTAAAAATAAAACCAATGATTGTAGTTGTTGTGGTGCACAGCACAAATGAACACTGGCATTTGAATTTGTTTATTTCATACAACACATGGAAGCAGAACATATAATACCATGAAACGACGAGGTGACACAAAGTCAGTAGCATAACAACATCCAAATCTTGAGGGCTGCACAGTAGTTAACAGTTGACATCTCAGCATAGGCGGACAGTAGGAGTCTCGTGACGGCCTAGATATAGACATCTGTAGACATCACAAGTGTTGGCAGTGCTAGTTTTGAGTCAATGCAGGCAGCCAGCGTTGTAGACTCACACTGCAGGCCAATGATGGAACCTCTAGTGCTGGCCCCTACATCCATGGCTAGCAGACCTTAGCTCAGTGCAGTGAGCAACATCTGTGGTGTGTCAGCGTAACAAGTTACTCATTACGACCAGTGCCACTTACAATTCTCGAGTGAGGCAGATGGCAAAAGGTAGTGCTAAGTGTCACTCTACTACACTGATCCACAATTAGGCGTGGCCCCATGCTACGCAGAGGAAGAGGTGTGTGGCCACCATTGCTTCTGCAGCCCCTCTGGTGGCAGAGGCTCCAGGCATCCCTGGTCAGCAGGCACCTGAACATAAGGCTGGAAGTGGCCTACCAGATGGGACTACATCAGTTGGACAGCAGTGGCAACATGGATGAAGTGGCAGACACTGGAGGCAATGTCATGATGACTGGGGTCCAGAGAGGCGGCTGCTCCTCTGGTGCACACTCCAGGAGCATCTGCAGCTGTGGTAACCTGATGCAAAGTGTCAGTCTGCCCCATGGTGGGGAAGCCAGTGGCAAGACTGATCTTGCCCCCTGTGGCTGCAATAGCATGGAACAACTAACAATGGAATGAGAGGGGGCAGGCGGAGGAGGATGGAGGGAGTGGGTTCGAGGATGAACTCTTCTTTCTCTGAAGGATGCAAAAATGGGGTAGGATGGAAGGATTGGGAAGAAAATGATTGAGGGTACAGGTGTGTAACCAGAGCAGGTTCTGGTGTCAGGTGAAAGTCCAGTCTTCAGTATCAAGCCTAAAAATCCTATGCTCTCATTGCTGATGAATGGTGGCTGGGAACAACCAATCTTGTCAGTCAAACACCCAGGTGCACACCCACATGCCAGACTGGAACTTTGGGGTGGTCGGTAGAACTGGGGATTTGGCTGCAAGCAAGAGTAGGTGCAGAAGAGAATGGGGTTGATGTCTATGATAAAGCTCTGATGGGCTCTTCTGCTAACTGGTGTCACCCAAAATGAACTTAAAAAAAAAAAATGTTAGGGTGTCTTCCATGGAAGCATCTTAAACTTACTTCTTAATATGCTGTTTGAATTTCCTGACAATCCTCTCTGCCTCTCCATTCAATTTGGGATGAAAAGATGAACAGATGTGCTTCACTCCATTTTAGTGCAGAAATTCTCAAAGACCTTCTCCTAAAACTGTGGTCCACTTTTGGTCACTAATGTCTGTGGTAGGCCCTCAATGGTGAAGATCTTTGAGATTGCTGTCACTGTGTATTCCACTGTGGTTGTAAAGCAGTTAAAAATGGAAAAATTGTCAGTTATATGATATTCAGGAACAGGCTTGCAGAATCAATGTGCACTCTTTCTCAAAGTCTGATGGCTGCTGGTCAAGGTGAAAAAGCCTGACATGGGTCTGCCTGCTGTTCCACACATCTGTTGTAATGACGGACTAGCCTCTCTATTTCCCAGTCAATGCCTAGCCAATAAGCATGGATCTGAGCAAACAGTTTGGTCCTGAAAGCACCCCAATGTCCCTCATGCAGCAAATGTAGGATCTGTTGTCATAAGGCTGTTGGATTCACTACATACAGTGCAGTGTGGTCTCTGGCTAAAAGGAGCAAGTGGTGTCATAGCCCATAGTGGTGGCAAAGAGGTTCTGTCCACCTGTGCAAGATGAAGGTGTGAACTTGTTTGAGAATGGTGTCGACCTCTGTGATGGTGGTGTTGTGAGCTCTCATAATGGTAAAATTGTCCACAGCTCATTGAGCCTCATCATCCAGGCATAAACAAAGAATTTCCTCTTGATAAAACTTCTTGTCTGGCCCCAGGGGTAGGCAAAAAAAGAGTGTTCACTTTTGTGAGTTGAGATGTGCTTCTGAAATGGTTTTCATAGGTACATCCTGAGAGGAACAATGCCAAGTGCTGGAGCCAAAGAGCAGTATAATCTGGGACATGAACTGTTGTGTTGGACAAGGAGATCAATGGCTTATGGCCTATTGTCATGTGGAACTTGGTGCCATAAAGAAGACAAAATTTCTTCAAAGTCAATAGAATTACCAGCGCTTCTTTCCCAATCTTAGAGTGTTTAATTTGTGCAGAGATGAGGGCTTTTGAAGTGTACGTCATGTGATGCTCTGAACCATCAGTCTCTCAGTGAGTTGGGACAGCTACCACCCCATAGTTCAACATGTCTGTTGAAACCACTAACTGCTTCCTAGATTGGAAAGTCACTGGATAATATACTGAGAGTAGACATTGTTTGAGTTCCTTGAATGTGTTTTTGTGCATGGCCGATCACATGAAAACCAATCCTTTCTTACATGAGTGATGTAATTTTTCCCAAAAAACGTGGAGCTGTTTGAGGTTCACCTCCCATGGCATGGGTGTAATCACTTTGACATGTTTTTACGTTGGTAATGTACATTTGTGAGGGAGGATGTGGCCTCAGTACGCCAATTAAGGCTGAAAAAATTCATGTTTGCTGAAATGGCACTTTGACCATTCAGCTGTGCTGAACGAACTGAGTTTGAACTGCCTAGTGGCACTAAGCTATGTGCTTGATGAACTGCACTCAGACAACATTTGGTAGGCTGTACAAAGTATATTTAGAGTTTCACACCAGTCACAAGAGTCCACTTGATATTTTCATATTTGTTTTTGATGATAGGTGTTTAACAGTAATAATTAATCAGGTTAACAAGTATTGAAACAATGATCGCATGTGCACAGATGGGTACCAACCTAAACTGAGATTTCTATTTTTTGTTTGCAATGTTATTCCTACAAGGCACAGTTCAGAAACCTGATGGAGAAATGTATTACTCAAGGAAATAAATTCTTGGAACACCTATTTTCCAAAATGTATTGTGTGTGTGTTTGCTTCTCCAGTAAAAACCTTCATGAGACTGTCAAACTAAATCAACTGCAATGTGTTTATTTTCATAGTACACATTCCTGCTTCCATAAGTTTTTTTTTTGTCGACACAATCCCAGCAATCACTTGATTTGAGAAAAGTGCACTGAAACGTATCAGTGGTGCAAAGAACAACCCAGTCAAGCAGTTAATCCTACCTCATGCAAAAGAAGAAAAGTGTGTCTTCAGGTTTGCTAAATGCTGCTTGGTGGAACTCCCTGTGATGATGGTGTCATCCAAGTAGCTAATAAAACCCAGCACATTGTGAAGCAGCTGTTTGAGGAACCTCTAGAAAATTGCCAGGCTACTGGAGGCTCCAAAAACCAACTGCTTATCTTTGTATAAACCATGTGGTGTGTTAATCACTGATATCTTCTTTGAACATTTGTGTAGCGTAAGTATGCCTGAGTGAGGTCAATTTTGCAGAAAAATTTCCCACCCATGAGTTTTGCATATAGCTCCTCATGCTTTGGAATGGTGTATCTGTCCACACCAGCTCTAGCATTCACCATGATCTTGAAGTCTCTGCAAAGTCTGAGTCTACCAGATGATTTCCTGATCATAACCAGGCCAGTAACTCACTGACTCAACAATATAAGTTCTATCACACCCTATTCCTGCTGCCTGTCTAATTCATCCTTGACCTGGCCACAGAGTGCAAGTGTAACAGCCTGAAGAGGAAAAAATTGAGGTCATGCCATAGATTTCAGCAAACTATCAGCTTTGAAACTCTTCACATTTCCCAGTGCAGAAGAAAAAATGTTGGGGAATTCAGTGCAGAACACATGCAGTTGTTGATAAGGAACATAACATTCTCAGAGACCAGATTGACTGTGTCATTGATTGAAAATACAAAAGACATGACTGCATCCAAACCTAAGAGATTCTCAGTATCGGTAGTGTTTATGACTAAGAAAGTTATGTCCTGGTCATCTTTTTGTAAATGGCTTCCATGGTAAACTTACTTTTCAATGAAATGCATTGCTTGCTTTAACTGACCAAACAATTGAACTAATTTAGTAACTGTTGGTTCCCCTAACTGTAAATATATTTGAAAGCTAATGATATTTGGGGCAACACCTGTATCAACTTCAAAGTTGACCATCCTGTCAGCCACAAACAGTAGCTTATTGAAGGAACACCCTTGAGTGGATGGTGCAGAACATATAACATTAAGTGGAAATGTTGAGTCACAGACAGACAGTTGTGCCTGCCTATGACTCAACATCTCCACTATATGGTGAATAGCAATCTATCCTTTTCTCAATATTGTCATTATTCCATCCTGGATTTCCTATTGTTTGACATATAACATTAATGCCCATTTCATCTTGTGATCATGAGACAGGAATGGCCACTTGACAAACAGATGCAATGTGACCCTGTCATGAACATTTAGTGCAATCTGCTCATTAGAATGGGCTGTTGTCTCTAGCATGCTTCTGAGAAAGGCCAGGCAGTACAGGTAAGGTTGTCATTAGCTGGAGTGGCATGCGACCCACTGTTTACATGTGGCAGGATGTGCATACTGTTGCTTGTGTACTGCTGCATTGTCACCACTGGGTGCCAAATCTGCCACAAGTCCAGGTTCACTGTTTACCATGGCAATGCTCACCAAGGAATCTAAGCAGCAGCCTGCCACTTGTGTGACTTCATAGGTCTATGCTAAATGCAACACCTCATTCAATGAGGGGCCATCAAACTGTAAAACTTGTAACAGAAACTCTTTATTGGGTTCTGCACACATGATCATGTCTCTCATCATGCCCTATGCATAAGATTCTTTGGTGGTAGGCATAAGAAACTTGCATCGATGACTTAGCCCCTGGAATTCAGTCGACCAGGCACTTGGTGCAGGGAGTGTCAACTGACTCAGTTAATTGAGACACTGGTGGAGAGACATCTACAGACATTAAAGTAACCTCTGGCGTGCCACAGGGGAGTGTTATGGGACCATTGCTTTTCACAATATATATAAATGACCTAGTAGATAGTGTCGGAAGTTCCATGCGACTTTTCGCGGATGATGCTGTAGTATACAGAGAAGTTGGAGCATTAGAAAATTGTAGCAAAATGCAGGAAGATCTGCAGCGGATAGGCACTTGGTGCAGGGAGTGGCAACTGACCCTTAACATAGACAAATGTAATGTATTGCGAATACATAGAAAGGAAGATCCTTTATTGTATGATTATATGATAGCGGAACAAACACTGGTAGCAGTTACTTCTGTAAAATATCTGGGAGTATGCATGCGGAACGATTTGAAGTGGAATGATCATATAAAATTAATTGTTGGTAAGGCGGGTACCAGGTTGAGATTCATTGGGAGAGTCCTTAAAAAATGTAGTCCATCAACAAAGGAGGTGGCTTACAAAACACTCGTTCGACCTATACTTGAGTATTGCTCATCAGTGTGGGATCCGTACCAGATCGGGTTGACGGAGGAGATAGAGAAGATCCAAAGAAGAGCGGCGCATTTTGTCACAGGGTTATTTGGTAACCATGATAGAATTACGGAGATGTTTAACAAACTCAAGTGGCAGACTCTGCAAGAGAGGCGCTCTGCATCGCGGTGTAGCTTGCTCACCAGGTTTCGAGAGGGTGCGTTTCTGGATGAGGTATCGAATATATTGCTTCCCCCTACTTATACCTCCTGAGGAGATCACGAATGTAAAATTAGAGAGATTAGAGCGCACACAGAGGCTTTCAGACAGTCGTTCTTCCCGCAAACCATACGCGACTGGAACAGGAAAGGGAGGTAATGACAGTGGCACGTAAAGTGCCCTCCGCCACACACCGTTGGGTGGCTTGCGGAGTATAAATGTAGATGTAGATGTAAAACTTGAGGTGACCTGAAATCACACGATGATGTATTTTGTAATGAGCACTTAGTCAGGAACAAATTTTGTCAAAATTCAGTTTGTCAGTTTCCATCAGAAGGGTCAAAATGTGCAACAACTGATAAGTTTCTTGCAGAAGCCATGATAAGTAAAGGGATCTAGCAGTATCATTTTCTTTTACATTGAGAGCTGTAAAGTGCTGTTGCAGCTGCTTTTTGTACAAAAATGCAGTCTTCTGACTTTTCCTCATACAGCAGGAATGGCAAACGATTTACCATTGGCTGCAGCAGTACTCAGACCAGGAAACCTTTTGTATGCTATTGACTTTCCATGTGGTGAGCCATCAGCTATTCCATAACAGCAGCAAGAGAGGGTTACACCATGGTGACTGGAAAGAAGAAAATGCCAGTGGCCATTCAACATATCAAGTCTGCAGTTCCCTGAAAAGTTCACCAACCGAAAGCATCAGCCAAGTTCTGAAATTCACATGCAGGTTATCACAGTCTGAGTGATGGAACATACACAAGTTCACTCTGCAGTCACCAGCTGTGTTGTGGCACACAACACTAACAAACACTCATTTTTCAGTTTGTTAGTGTGATACAACACATGATGGCAACATGTACAATTACTTGAAACTGCCCAGAGGTGATTAAAAGTCAGTAGCATAACAACACAGTGTTGTGTACTGCGTACAGTAGAGGAACAGTTCTGAGGTGATCAGCATGACAATGCATCCTTTCATAAAGCAGTATATGTGACACAATGGTTTATTGGCAATAACATTCCTGAAATGGACTGGCATGCCCATAGTTTTAACTTGAACTCAGTGGAATACATTTGGGATGTGTTAGAATATCAATACTGCATTAGACCTCAGCATCCTACATCATTACCTAATCTGGTTTTGGCTCTTGATGAAGAAAGGGCTGCTGCTCCTCCACATACATATAGAAACCACACTGAAAGTTTCCCCAGAAGAGTTCATGCTATCATAAAGATGAAGGGTGGGTACACCCAATGTTAATGTCCACTAATAGACATACTATTGACCAGATAGTGTATGAAGCTGTTGTACACTTTGTACATACTTCATTTTTTGTAAAGTACTGATAATCAATATTTGGTGGTGGACAGTTGGTAGTCATTGTTTTTAAGTCTTTTATTTTATTATGTGATCTGTTGTAGCTGCTTCAGTATTAATTTTTGTATAGTGAAATATGATATACACCTTCAAAACAAAAATTCAAATTTCAGTTTATAAAAGAGTTGTAAGGTGAAAGAAATGGTGTTACCTGTGCTCTTTAAAAGATCTTTACATGAAATTATTAATTATTGTGTACCTATCCCACAAAAAACAAAAGATTATGTGTAATAGGTAGTCTATTAATGAAAATTAATTGGTGTAAGCATTATATAAGATCTTGGCAATACATATTTAGAGTTAGTTACAAATAATGAAAATGCATACAGCAGAACACGCTGTGTGAAAACAGAAAAAGAAATCAGTTTTCACATCCATATATAAACCTGATTTGTTAACTTATAACCCAATTTTCTTAAATTTTATTTTTTCAGGGTCGTGATTTGTCAGTTGCATATGTCCTTGTCATAGTTACATATGTGACAATTGGGGTAGTTTTCTACATCTGCTTCCCACTAAAGAAGTCATGCATAGAAGATGTAAGTCAAAATATACTTGTAGGCTTAAATATTATGGTCATAAATTTAATGTAGATAAGAGATTTTGGGATTTCTAATTATTTACATTTCACTAAATCAATAATTAGTAATGATGTGCATTTCAACAGTAGTTTTTGTTAGTGAATTACGATCTGTTAAAAGCCGCGTAAGACTACAATTTTACATAAAAGTGTAAGGTGAATGTTTCTTAGATATTCCTATGAGTCAAGTAGATATTTGCTTCACCAACCTTAAAAGAATATTTCTCAGTCAATTTAATGCAACTAAAACACCATCTGGGTAAAATTATTGGTCTTAAAATAACTTATATTAAAGAGTATAAATTAGTTTTCCTCTCTCTTTTTCTTCTTCTTCTTAGCTTCTAAGGGGCTTGAAGCTTCTGTGCTGATCTCCCATGCTGCCTCCAAATGCCTCTTTCTTGTGCTACTTCCTGCCAATTATTTATACCCATCCTGTTGCATTTTCTTTAAAATTTCATTTAGCCATGTACTCCTGGATCTCCCTCTTGGTCTCTTACCAAATGATTTCTACATGAATATGCTTGAAACCAGGTTGTCCTAGATTAGATTACATTCAGTTTTCATTCCATAACCCCCAAAAATGAGATGATTCAGACTTTGAAAACATTGAACACTCTGTTACAACTCAAGCTGGTGGAACAAGCATCACCTATCCCATCAAAGGCAGGGCTTCATGTGAAACCAATCATGTGATGTACATGCTAATCTGCAACCACTGTGCTTCATTCTGTCTGGGCATGACAACCAACAAGCTGTATGTCCACACGAATAGCTTCTGTCTGTCAAACTGTGACCAAGTAACAAATGGAGCACCCAGTTGCTGAGCATGCTGCCCATCAGAATGTTCTTCATTTTAATGACTGCTTCACAATTTGCACCAGCTGGATCCTTCCTACCAACACTAACTTTTCTGAATTGCACAGGTGGGAACTCTTTGAACTCCCCCTACAATTTATCCTACATTCCCGTGACCCTCCTGGCCTCATACTTGTTAGTCATTGTCCTTCATACACCATAGCTTCCCTGTTCCCACTCCACAGCCTTCTATTCCACAAGTGCACCAGTCTTTTTACTTCTCTCCTTTTCCACTCCCCCATCCACCAGCTAGCCTCCTCACTACACCTAGCTGCACTACCCTCTTTCCACCTCATCCGTGTCTGCTCCCTCAAATAGCACTTTACAATCCCCCACCAGTATCCTACTCTGCCCCCCCCCCCCCTCGCTGCCCTATCCTCCTCCTTATGTCCATCACCCAGATTGCTACTCCCATCATGCACAGCTGCTCCCAGTCTGGCTCGGTAGCCAGGAACATTGGCCATGTGTGTGTGAGCAGCATTTGTGTGAATGTGTGTGTGTATGTTGTCTAATTCAGAAGAAGACCTTATGGGTGAAAACTTAGTAGTCTTTTTGTTGTTCCTGTCTGCAACTCAACATCTCAAATATATTGTAGTAGCAATCAATGCTTTTCATAATATTGTCATTATTCCATCCTGGATTTTCCATCATTTAAATTTAATGTTAGCAATTCAACTGTATGAATCTACCAATGTATGTGGCCTAGCTCAGCTTGCTTTTTTTATTTGTTTCATTAATGAATGAAACATAATAGAACATTATATCTGTTGCGAGGAAATTCCTTAAATGATCAGAGTCAAAGGCTTTTTAAAGTAATAAATGGATACATGGAGACAATGGAAGAATTGCATTGGCATATGCACAGATGGTGCCCCATCAGTAACAGATTCTGTAAAAGATTCATGACACTGGTGACGCAACAAAAACAAAAACTTAATGATTATGCACTGCTTTCTACATAGGAAAGTGCTTGTAGCAAAACGTATTGGGAAGGACTGGAAACCAGGTTTGGGCATGACTGGTAAAATGATAAATTAAAATAAGAGCAGACCTCTCAGTTCAAGACCATTCACTCATATATGTGATGAGCTAGGAACACAGCACTGTAACCTCCTTCTTTATACAAAAGTCTGCTGGCTATCAAGAGGGAGAATATTTAGCAAGAGTATAAATTTAAGAATTAATGATGCAGTTGTCTGAGCAACAAAACAAAACTATGTTTGTGGCTGCATTAAAAGATGAGCTCTGCAGCATAAAGCTAGCTTTCCTTCCTGATTTATCTGAAATATTCAAAGAGACAAATGCTAGTCCATAAGGTAAGGGTGCTAATATCCTCATCATCACAAACAAAATTTCAACCTTAGAAGATCAAAATCAACGTATGGTTGAGAAAAACAAATAATCCAATTTTTAAATGTTTCCATAGACAGCTAAATGAAAAGTTAGTAACAAAATGTGGCTACTGATTTATGACCACTAAGTGCAATTGACAGACAGACTTCATGGATATTTCTCAACACTAGCTATAAACCAGTGGGACTGGATTACAAATACTTCACTCTTACCAGCAGTTGTGAACTTCAGCCTGTTGAAGAGGATGAAATTTCCAACCTGAAAAACAACTGCACTTTAGAATTTAAGTACCAAAAATTCTATTTATGCAACTTCTAGATTTTTGTTCAGCAAGATTCCCCTGCGTAAGTAAAAAAAAAAAAAAAAAAAAAAAAAAAAAAAAAAAAAAAAAAAAAAAAAGTGCACAACTCACTTTGCTGCAGTTTTCTACAACACAGTCATGGGAAAGTGTATTTCCTATGACTGATATACAAACAGTCAAATGTGAAATATCGAGAAAGTTAGATAAGGAAATGCTTGTGAATTTCTCCTCCATCCAAGTTAATAGAAGACAGATCTGTAATGCACATCAAGCCCTCATGCATCATTGAATTCATAACAACACTGAAAAGTTTTATATCAGTGAAAGGTGTTGAATTTATAATTATACTATACTTAGAAATGAAATGTAAAAGTTAAAATTTCTTTAAAAGATCATTTGTTACAGAAGAATGTATTTATTAATATTAGTGAAAGGGCATCTCATGATACTGGGTATATTACAAGGGTGTCAACATGAGGAAAAAGTTTGAAAGCTTTGCTGCAGAGTAATACTATGAGAGAATGGCTAGATGTCAAGGAGAACAACTAACTAATATTGAAGGACCATTGTGAAATAGGGGCTACTGTTTATGTTACTTTTTGTGGTTATTCTGAAACAAACTATCTAATAAATATTGTAAAAACCTCTGCTTGTAAAATGAAAAGGAAAGTGATTGAGTTAACAACTTAATAAAAGTAAGTAACTCTACCTGTTACATTACGTAGGCCCTACATGATATTAGCTGCCTTTTTCCATAACAAGTACATGTTTCATTTTTATAAAAGTTACTTTACTTATGGTACACGAAAGTCCCTAAAGAGATGTGCAGCATGGTTATAATTAAATTTTCACTACTCAAGAAGGCACTCATGAATTGATTGTAGAACAACAAAACTTTGTGGAAACATGTGTAAGGACATGCAGAAGACAAGCAATGAATGAATCATTGAAATAAACACATTTTAATTTCCACATGAGGGTGTAACATTTGTTAATTGCATACCATGTTTACATTCCAGTCTACAAATGTTGCTCAATTTGCAGACCATCTGCATCAATGATTGCCTGGAACTGCACTAAAAATTACAGATCACAATTGTTTGCAGCACTTGCTGAATGGTGTACCATGGAATCTTCAGCTGTCATGACACAGCTTATGTGTTGCTTGAAGATCACATATTCCATCCAACATTCTCAGCCATTGCAGCAGTACCTATTTCAAAAATTTGTGGTGCAATTGGCCACTGACCTCTTTCTGATGCAATCTCCAAATTGCCAGTTCATTTGAACTTCTGAATCATGTTCTTCAATTCCAGTGTGGAAAGAGGACCTTTCCATATTCCTTTAATGTGTTGATATCCATAAAGAGTAGCAGTTCTGTTGCTTTTGTTTTGATAAAACAGATTTATGAGTAAGGCTCACATTGTCCAGAACCACGTTGACTGTCTGCAATGTCAATGCACACTAATGCTTGTGTTTCAGTCCTATGGCATCAAACCAGCACTGGTGCCAGTGGCAAGTCATGACACTGACACTACTAACAATACAAATCCTGCAGTAGACAGTCTGAACATCATTACAATAAAGTTGAATACATATACAGTAAATATTTTTCTGTATACACTGGCTCAA
Source organism: Schistocerca nitens (assembly GCF_023898315.1). Taxonomy (NCBI): domain Eukaryota; kingdom Metazoa; phylum Arthropoda; class Insecta; order Orthoptera; family Acrididae; genus Schistocerca; species Schistocerca nitens. Next base: position 906,827,727 of record NC_064616.1, on the reverse strand, counting down.
GTAGCCAAAATTCATTTGTGACCCCCTATATAACCCATTTGTGCAGTTACACACTGTATTACAGCCTTTAACAGCCTGTTTTGAATATCATCAAGAAACTACAAAGGTTGACTGAACATTTTGAAGATATTATACTCTTTAGTTAGTTTTCAGAATTCGTAGAATTTATCAGTAATCTGTTTCTGTTTTATTAATTCTGATTGTCAATTTATTCAGAGAATTTTACCATGGTTTCATGTATGTCCTTCAAATGCTCTTAACTTCCTCTCATCATCATCTCTTCAACCATGTCATTATCCACACAAATGTTTCCTCTCAGGTCTTTATTCAGTTTTGTGAACATGTAACAAATACTTTGTGTAAGATTAGGCCTGTACTTCTCTGTCATGATCTGCACATGGACAGTATTATTCTGCAGTAGGCTGATTTCTCAAATAATTATTTCTTAACATTCAGTAACCTAAAGATGAATTTCTATCACAGATAGTCATCAGCAGGATGTGTCATTATTTTTGACCATGCATCTAGGATATTTTTACTTAGTCTTCCAAAGTTTCAGCTGTTCCAGGTGGTGCTGAAGCAAATCTGTGACTGACTTCTGAGATCAAACACATGCTTATTTATTCATGGAGGCACCAAAAACACTTGAATCAAAGCTCTTCTTTTGTCTCTAATGCACGTAAATGATATAAAACATAGCTGATGTTGGAAATACCAGCTCTCGTACAGTAAAACTTCATTAAGATGCTCCCCTCTAAACCATTTTCCCAGTTAAAGTGCTTCTAGACTCCAGCCCTACAAACACTTACATATGAGGCTATTTAAAGCATCTTCTGTGTAAAACACTCCTCTCCTGCACAAGGCATGCTGCCTATCTGTCGGAAGTCTTTCTTTGCAACACTGAGCTAGGCTCATGAAAGCTTCTCTGCAAGTAATGAGTAAGTTATCAGATAGAACAATGAAAATGATTTACTCTTGTTAAGAACTGGACATGAGCTACATTTCTTCTTCCAGGTAGTGACCACCAAAACACAATCCTCACAGGTAATATCACCTGAGGTTTCCTACCCCTCCTCCCCAATTGTGACAAAGTACATGGATGGTGAACAACATTTTCATTTTCTTACAGTAAAGTGTATTGAGTTCCACACTATGGCTGTGAAAAATAAGAAGTATAAATTTTCAGGTGCTGATAAATTGCAAATGATTTGGAAGTGTGGAGACTAGATGCTTTCCCTAGAAAAAAACCTTAGACAGTTTCTTGGTATGCCACCTTCAATGTTGAAAAGTTTTGTTACCAAACAGAAGGATATTCAACAAATTGCCTGTGAAAAGATAATGAAGGGGGTATATTGAACTGGAAAATACTTTAATTCAATGAATACGTCACTTGTAAGTGGGTCCATAGGCTAAGCAAAAAACTGGAAGGAAGATTAATGTAGAAAATATTATTGTGGCACCAGGTTGGCTCAGTAAGTTTTCGAGATGTATTGGAAATAGTTACTGAAAACTCTGTCTTGAAGCTAAATCCATGAATGGGGATGATGTTAGTGCCTGGAAAAATTTTGTCTTAGCAGGCTTCATAGGACAATATGAAAAGTCCAGCATGTAATGAAGATGAATTTGGAATGCTTTCTAAACTCATCCCTGACAAGTCTCACACTGTACAAAATGAAACTAGCCATTTTTGGAAGCTCAGCATAGACATGGTGCTAATAGTTGCCTACCCCATTGTTGGTGGGACAGAGAAGTTGAAGTTGCTTGTCATCTGTAAAGCTACAAATTTTTGCTGCTTTGAAAACATAAATAATCTGCTGTGCAAGTAAATATATCAGCAATGAGCATGGAAGACAGACAAACATTTTGTTACATGAATAAAATCACTTGATCACAAATTTATTGAACAAATTCACAAGGTGGCGTTTCTTATAGACAAATCTCCAGCTCTCCTGAAACATTTTTTAGTGCAACACATTGAATTTGATTTTCTTCTTCCCAGTACCACCAAAAATATGTAGCCTTGGGATCAAGCAATTGCAAAAGAGACAAAATAATTTTGTTGCAAAAACTGAGAATTCACTGGATCTCCTGGCAGTCTCATTCAATTTTTGGGGAAATATTTTTTGTAGTGTCTACTACTGATTTGATAAAAGTTTTTTATAGAAACTTGATAGGGCAAATGTTAATATTAATAACAACCATGATGAAAACAAGTGCGCAGTCTACGAAAAACTTGGTGAAGTCCAGTTTCAAGACCTTGTTTTGTTTGGTACTAGTGTTATGTCATTGGTGAGATAATAGAAGATAACAGTGTTGAAAAAGAAGCCGATATGTCACAAGAATAGAAGCATGTTCCTTTAAAACATCAAGTCTAGGTCAAACGTATATCCGTGCAAGAAACATTGAATTCCCTTGTGATCTTAACTGTGGCTTTAATCAATGGAAATCTCTGTGCTTGAACGCCAGTGTACCCTAAAGCAACAGATATTTCATCACTATATATATATATATATATATATATATATATATATATATATATATATATATATATATATATATATATATATATATATATATAAAAACAAAGATGATGTGACTTACCACATGAAAGTGCTGGCAGGTCGACAGACACACAAACAAACACAAACATACACACAAAATTCAAGCTTTCGCAACAAACTGTTGCCTCATCAGGAAAGAGGGAAGGAGAGGGAAAGACGAAAGGATGTGGGTTTTAAGGGAGAAGGTAAGGAGTCATTCCAATCCCGGGAGCGGAAAGACTTACCTTAGGGGGAAAAAAGGACGGGTATACACTCGCACGCACACACATATCCATCCACACATATACAGACACAAGCAGGTATATTTGTCTTTAAATATGTCTGCTTGTGTCTGTATATGTGTGGATGGATATGTGTGTGTGTGCGAGTGTATACCCGTCCTTTTTTTCCCCTAAGGTAAGTCTTTCCGCTCCCGGGATTGGAATGACTCCTTACCCTCTCCCTTAAAACCCACATCCTTTCGTCTTTCCCTCTCCTTCCCTCTTTCCTGATGAGGCAACAGTTTGTTGATGATGTGACTTACTGAACGAAAGTGCTGGCAGGTCGATAGACACACAAACAAACACAAACATACACACAAAATTCAAGCTTTCGCAACAAACTGTTGCCTCATCAGGAAAGAGGGAAGGAGAGGGAAAGACGAAAGCATGTGGGTTTTAAGGGAGAGGGTAAGGAGTCATTCCAATCCCAGGAGCGGAAAGACTTACCTTAGGGGGAAAAAAGGAAAAAAGGACAGGTATACACTCGCACACACACACATATCCATCCGCACATACACAGACACAAGCACATCTAAAATAATGTAATCAGTTATTAATATTCATCTATCTTTAAGTATTTTCATGTAATCAATATCATCATGAATAATTAAAAACGACATTTTACAGTGGGGACTGACATCTTAAAAAAATGTGGTTGCATGATATATTGTACTAAATACTATTTTCTAATATATATATGATCAAACAACAAAGGCAAATATGTGAAAAGAACACTATACAATAATAAACACATAATTTATTGAATGAAGGGACTTTTTAAATTATCTGGTGGTGTAAAACCCTTTTTTCTCAGACATTTTTGTATTTTACTTTTAGAGGACTTTAGTGAGACATGATGTGCCTGTGTCGGTAGTGAATTCAATAGAAGAAGGCCATCATGGTGAGATAGCAATAGCTAATGATATCCTATTGACTATCATGTTTACATGTATTTCAAGTGACATTGTCTGGTAGATTTATTACAGAGACAATAAAAGTTGTGTGACCATAGAGTATCTAGAATCTAGTCTGAGAATTTTTCACTAGCACATCTAAAATAATGTAATCAGTTATTAATATTCTATTCATCTCATATTTAAGTAATGATAATGCCATATTTTCTAAATACTCCACAAAGTCTTTAAAGACTGTGTTGAGCAGACACTACATAAACATTACGAAACTTCCTGGCAGATTAAAACTGTGTGTGGACCGAGACTCGAACTCGGCGGACCGAAACTCGAACTCGGGACCTTTGCCTTTCGCGGGCAAGTGCTCTACCGACGTTTTTTTTCCCCCATTGTATCTGTTCAGGGTGGACGTTGCAAGACATCCGTTTCAATTCATCATTGATCCATTAACTCAGTTTTTTTATTACAGACGGCAGCAAAACCCAACTGAGTTACCCAAGCACGACTCATGCCCCGTCCTCACAGCTTTTGCCAGTATCTCGTCTCCTACCATCCAAACTTTACAGAAGCTCTCCTGCGAACCTTGCGGAACTAGTACTCCACTGCAGAGTGAAAACCTCATTCTGGCCACATAAACATTATGGTTGCTGCATAGTCAGGGAACTAGAGAGCTGCAGCTTCAAATTTTTGCTCTAGAGTGAAATGTTCAACATCTATTCCTTTGACTTTAAGGGGCATATTTTCTTTAATTAATGTAGGTACACCATCACATTTCACCATCTGGGAACTATGGTAACCAGTTAAGGTGGTACAGCCAGCTGGAGTGTAGAAGTTGCATTCCTCCTTATTACGTCAGTGTTTAGTCAGTGCTCATTTCACACTACACTTTTTCGAAGAATATTCCCTATTCATGGAGGTTATTTGTTAGAAATTGTATGTTCAGGTGGATTAAGTTCAGGGATTCATTATTCAGTTATGATGAACCTGACTTTGGCTTTCCTTGCTTGACACAATTCCTGTACGATACACCACAAATAGCTTTATTTGCTGCATAAAAAAAGAAAACTGTGATTTCTACTATTGCTTGGATTATGTCTCAGCTTGAAAGCCTTATCCAAAATGAGTTTACCTCATCTAATTTTGTCAGAGCAAGACTTGGACATCAATTTGTAGTGTTTTACTGCATAATCTAAAGAAGACTCATAAATAGACTGGTCATACCATTTTAATGTAATTATTCATGAATTTAACTCTTAAATCTTGTTTTCTATTTCACTAAGCACTTTATTTACCGTTAGTCATTTTCCAGGACAGTTAGATGCAAAGTGAAATTTGTGAATAATGTTATTTATGTCCTCTATACTAACTTAAATAACACTGCATTTACCATTGTATGCAAAAAAGCATCTTCCTCTGCAAGTCCCATTTCAATAACTTCTGGTAGAACTGTAAAATTTGAATGATAAATTCCATGTATCTAAATCTAAGTTAAAAGGATTTCTTGTGGCACACTTCATTATTCTGCACAGTAGTTCCTTTCAGATTATTGGATTTCTTTAGTATATGTCTAATTTATGCATATATGGTTTTTTAAAAATTTATAAATATTTTCTGAATACTTTATAACCAAGCAGATTTTGCATGTGTGATTGATTGCATACAGTCTGAGGGGGAAAATAGAAAAAACTGAATAACAAATTCTGCTTTGTTTTTCAGAACCTGTTGAATAATTTTGAAAACTGGGACCTCATGACAGCAGTAGCAAGACTATTTCTGTTTTTCCAGCTTGTGACAGTATATCCACTCATTACATACATGCTGAGAGCACAGATCTTCACAGCACTAGTGGAAAATGAGTATCCTGGTTTCTTTCATGTGCTCTCCTTGAATACATTAATTATTACTGTTTGTGTATTTTTTGCAATATTTTTGCCAAAAATTGGTGCAATTATAAGGTAATAATTTTAATAAGCAGTATACTAAGTTTTAGGTTTGTTGAAGAACAGTAAAAACCAATATTTCTTTTGACTTTCTCTTTCAAAAATTTTGATTTCATTAGCCAAATTTTGACATATTTAATTGATAATATTTGCTCAACAATTATGTGTCTCTTTGATTTTCATATGCCTGCTATGTTAACATAATGAGATCTCCTTCATTATCATTATAATTTGTGCTCCACTGATATTTCAGACTTTTGTTTCGACTATTTGTTCCCAATCTACATGTACATCTATTCTCTGTAGTCAGAATCAGAATTTTTATTGTCCGATAACAAACGGAGTTAAATCACAAGATTTAATGTGCAGGGGACTCATCAATGCTGCTATTACAATTTACATGTATTACAGAAACAATAATTATTAATTTATAATTTAGAGAGGCTGTGTGTAACCTAACACAGTATTACTGTGAAAAGAGAGACTAATTATTACAGTCATTTATTAGACATAAAACTTCTAAGCTTAATTAACCAATCATTCCAGCCACTTGCCCAGATTGTCGTATTATCATTAAGAAATTCTTCTAAGGAATAATAACATTTATGTACTGACAATTGTCATAGTTTCTGCTTTAGTTGCCCCATCTCCATGCTGAGGACTCGTTTCTTTTTTAGAATGTTGTATATTTTCACGCCCAAGTATTCTGCGGTTTCTGTGAACAGCTTTAAACTATGAGTGGGAAGTATGAAATTCTCCTTTTTCCTAGTACTGTATTGGTGTTTATATTTATTGTCTATGAATAACTTGGGGTTTCTGTATACAAAAATAATCAGTTCTAAATGTACAAACATGGAGCACATAAAATTTTAACACATTGCAGTCAGACTACAGGGACTGCTGCAAGCCCATAGAAGTTGTATATTTTTGCACCTTTCTTGCATTGCTCCGGACCAAAAGATAATGAAGAAAAGCAAAACCTTTTAACTGTTGTTTTTATTGTCATCCTACATCTCAACATTTGTTTAAAGTTTTCTGAAAGACATCACATATTTACAGAATCATTATATTTTGAAAATAAGAAGATTCAGAGGTAGAAAAAAACTTTGTAATTGCAATAAATCAGAAATTATTATAAAATAACTGTACAAAACTATTTCATTGAATTTATACAACTCTTTTCATTGAGAAAAAGTTTTCTTTGTGGGATATTGCTTGTAACAGTCAGGTAGACACAATCCTGCATTACATTCTTCACACTACCATCTGATCTCCCTTCTCACTCGTTTGCCAGTACTGCATTCTCCCTTCTCAGAGCAAACAGTACAGTATCTTGAAGCATACTTCTTGCTTGTTGTCAATGGGACATGAGTGAGGAAATGCCTTGGAGTTAGCCTGTTTGCTGCTGAACCCTGCTTTTCTTCATTGAAAGCTTCACCTGATTTCTCAAGTATTTGTTTCCCAGGTTTCCCATAAAAGTAAACAAGCTGGTTCGTTTGTGAGAGACAGGCCAAGGTTTCTTGTACAGAATATAAGAATTGACCACATACATCATAAATACATGAAAAATACCTTTTTCCACCATTTCATTGTTCATCATTGAAAATAATAGTAGGTAACTAGCTGATCTCCATGATCAACACCAGTTTTATTTTTATTATAATCAAGTATGAGATCAGGCTTCAGTTTTTCTACCATTTCAGCTTGGATTTTGTCTTTGTAACACTACTTGTCATTCTATGTTTGGTAGAAATGGCAAACACATCCCTGGTATCTTTCTAGTGAAGTGCTAGTATGGATGTTTTTCTCTTGAATACTATTTCATCTCTTATTAGCTTATTCTGTTTGAATTCCTGTGGTAGGCCTCTTCTGTTTCTCATTACTGTGCCAACAGCAGATGTGCCATCATCAAACAATCTTTCAAAGAATTTTACAGAAGTATAAAACTGATCCATGTACAGTGTATGACCCTTACATAGATAACTTTTGCACAAATGTAGCACCACTGAAACTGCACTGCACCAGTGTACACTTCACAGTTCAAAACCTATCCTGTTGCTGAATCACTTAGAATGAAAAATATTATACCATACCTGCTCTGTTTGTACTTGATATATACTCAAAATCGAATTCTCCCTCTGAATGGACATAAACCTTCATCAACTGTGAGGTTCTCACCAGTATAAAAACTGTTCTTTTTTTTTCAGTACAAAGTTATCAAAAAAAAGGTCAGATTTGGTGTATAGGATCATGGTTTGGCTGACCCTTTCGTATGTAATTATCATTGTTATTCACATGACTTTGGAAATTATTACTGCAGCGTAACAGTTTGTTTCTATCATCATCAACATCATCATCATTTAAGACTGATTATGCCTTTCAGCATTCAGTCTGGAGCATAGCCCCCTTATAAAATTCCTCCATGATCCCCTATTCAGTGCTAACATTGGTGCCTCTTCTGATGTTAAACCTATTACTTCAAAATCATTCTTAACCGAATCCAGGTACCTTCTCCTTGGTCTGCCCTGACTCCTCCTACCCTCTACTGCTGAACCCATGAGTCTCTTGGGTAACCTTGCTTCTCCCATGCGTGTAACGTGACCCCACAATCTAAGCCTGTTCGCCCTGACTGCTACATCTATAGAGTTCATTCCCAGTTTTTCTTTGATTTCCTCATTGTGGACACCCTCCTGCCATTGTTCCCATCTACTAGTACCTGCAATCATCCTAGCTACTTTCATATCCGTAACCTCAACCTTGTTGATAAGGTAACCTGAATCCACCCAGCTTTCGCTCCCATACAACAAAGTTGGTCGAAAGATTGAACGGTGCACAGATAGCTTAGTCTTGGTACTGACTTCCTTCTTGCAGAAGAGAATAGATCGTAGCTGAGCACTCACTGCATTAGCTTTGCTACACCTCGCTTCCAGTTCTTTCACTATGTTGCCATCCTGTGAGAATATGCATCCTAAGTACCTGAAACCGTCCACCTTTTCTAACTTTGTTCCTCCTATTTGGCACTCAATCTGTTTATGTTTCTTTCCCACTGACACTACATTCGTTTTGGAGATGCTAATCTTCATACCATTTCTGATCTAGCTCTGAAATATTACTTTGCAAACTTTCAATCGAATCTGCCATCACAACTAAGTCATCCGCATATGCAAGACTGCTTATTTTGTGTTCACATATCTTAATCTCACCCAGCCAGTCTATTGTTTTCAACATATGATCCATAAATAATATGAACAACAGTGGAGACAGGTTGCAGCCTTGTCTTACCCCAGAAACTACTCTGAACCATGAACTCAAGTTACTGTCAACTCTAACTGCTGCCTGACTATCCGTGTAAAGACCTTTAATTGCTTGCAAAAGTTTGCCTCCTATTCCATAATCTCGTAGAACAGACAATAACTTCCTCCTAGGAACCTGGTCATATGCCTTTTCTAGATCTATAAAGCATAGATACAATTCCCTGTTCCACTCATACCACTTCTCCACTATTTGCCGCAAGCTAAAGATCTGGTCCTGACAACCTCTAAGAGGCCTAAATCCACACTGATTTTCATCCAATTGGTCCTCAACTAATACTCGCACTTTCCTTTCAACAATACCTGAGAAGATTTTACCCACAACGCTGATTAAAGAGATACCTCTGTAGTTGTTACAATCTTTTCTGTTTCCATGTTTAAAGATTGGTGTGATTACTGCTTTTGTCCAGTCTGATGGAACCTGTCCCTACTTCCAGGCCATTTCAATTATCCTGTGTAGCCATTTAAGACCTGACATTCCACTGTATTTAATGAACTCCGACTTAATTTCATCCACCCCAGCTGCTTTATTGCACTGCAATCTATTGACCATTTTCTCCACTTCCTCCAATGTGATCCTATTTCCATCATCATTCCTATCCCATTCTACCCCGAAATCTGAAACATTACTGCTTGTATTTTCACCTACATTGAGCAACTCGTCAAAATATTCCCTCCATCTGCCCAAGGCATCCACAGGATTCACCAGCAGTTTTCCTGACCTGTGCAATATACTTGTCATTTCCTTCTTACCTCTCTTTCGAAGACTGCTAATTACACTCCAGAATGGTTTTCCAGCAGCTTGACCCATAGTCTCCAACCTGTTTCCAAAGTCTTCCCAAGATTTCTACTTGGATGCTGCAATTATCTGTTTGGCTTTGTTTCTTTCTTCAACATAACTTTCTCTGTCTACCTGAGTTCTAGTATGTAGCCATTTTTGATACGCCTTCTTTTTCCTTTTACACGCTGCCTTGACTGTGTCATTCCACCAAGCTGTTTTCTTCGTCCTACTTTTACACACTTCTGTTCCAAGACATTCTTTAGCCACTTCTAGTACTGTGTCCCTGTAACTTGTCCATTCCTTTTCCAATGACTGTAATTGACTACATTCAACTAACTGGTACCTTTCTGAGATCGCTGTTATGTACTTGTGCCTGATTTCCTTATCCTAAAGTTTCTCCACTCTTATCCTCCTACATATGGACCTGACCTCCTGCACTTTCAGCCTCACAATCCCAATTTCACTGCAGATTAAATAATGATCAGTGTCATCAAAGAATCCCCTGAATACACGTGTGTCCCTCACAGCCTTCCTGAATTCCTGATCTGTTATTATATAGTCAATGACAGATCTGGTTCCCCTGCCTTCCCAAGTATACTAGTGAATGTTCTTATGTTTAAAAAAGGAGTCTGTGATTACTAAGCCCATACTGGCACAGAAATCCAAGAGTTGTTTCCCGTTCCTGTTGGCCTCCATATCCTCTCCAAATTTACCCATAACCTTTTCATACCCTTCTGTTCGATTTCCAATCCTGGCATTAAAATCACCCATGAGCAGAGCACTGTCCTTGTCCTTTACTCTAACAACTACATCACTGAGTGCCTCATAAAAACTATCCATCTTATCTTGATCTGTCCCTTCATAATGCGAATATACTGACACAATCCTAATTTTCTTGCTAGACACTGTCAAATCTATCCACATCAGTCGTTCGTTTACATACCTTATTGCAACTACGCTGGGTTCCTTTTCTTTCCTGATGTAAAGCCCTACACCCCATTGTGCTATTTCTGCTTTGACTCTGACAGGTAGACCTTGTATTCTCCCACTTCCTCTTCTTTCTCACCCCTTACCCGAATGTCACTAACAGCTAAAACGTACAGCCCCATCTTACTTGCAGCCTCTGCCGGCTCTACCTTCTTCCCAGAGTAGCCCCCATTGATATTAATAGCTCCCCATCTCATTACCATTTGTTTGCTAAGTCGTATCTTAGGAGTCCTTGTTTTGTCAGTTATAGGTGGGACTCTGTCACCTCCAAAGGTCCAAGGCATTTTGCTCTGATTGTTGCCAGCATCATATTTAAAGTACCAGGGAAGCAGGTTGCTAGCCTTACTTGCCCCGAGTCCCATTGAGTTTTACCCCTAATGGTTGAGGAACTAACCGGTGGATTTGGTAGTCTTTGCCGTATGAGCACACAGGTGACCACGACTCAGAATATGTCCGAGATGCCCAGCCTTATTCCAAAGTAACTGGTATCCCGACTGTCGGGACCACTTACTTGGCCACTCATACGTTGCCCGTGGTTCATGAACTAGGACATGACTACGGGAACCCACACCATTCTATCTTTATGTTTTTTATGACATTTGCGCTGTCAAAGATGCTCCAACAGTCAAATTCAGTACTTTTGGTATTCAAAGGTGCCAAGACATTACTTACACCTTCAAAGAGCAGTAAATGATCCTAAACATCGTCATTTACCCAGTCAACAATGTTGCTTTTTGACTTCTGCTATTGTTGCATTCTGCCTCCGCCTCATTGAATGGGAGCTTCACACTCTTCTGATACATCAGATGGCCAATTTTCATTTTTGGAACACCCATTATTACCTTCAAAATAAATGATATGAGTCAGTGAAACTGCTGAGAATATAATTGTCATCCCTAAACACAATGGCTGACCATTATAATTACCATGTATTTCAGAAGAACTATTTTCAGTTTCAAACCCATCATCATCAATTTCAGATCCAGATGCTTCAAGCAGCCTCAGAATTTCCTCTTCAGTGAACCTGTCCCCCATTTTACAACAAATGTTTGCGATAAAGAGAACTACAGAAGCACACTGCAAGAATGAATGCGCGGGAATTGTTTCGGTGTCTTTTTTGAGTCACATAGTGCTTATAGTAATCACTCTAGCTTAGAGGTGGCAGGAACACTATCTAGCGGTTGACCAATGTGCTAAAAGAACAAAAAACTCAACTTCAGATGTCACCGCACAGACATAATGCGCAGCACCCTGAAATAAAAATCAAGAAGGCGGCACTCGGAGATTCTCTGAGCGCCAACCGTTACGGCAATAAATACGCGCTCATAGATTCTATGGGCAGTGACTGGAATGTGTTAAATTTCTTAACAAAGGGCAACATGATACTTTTAGTTTTGCATTAGTCATATGTCTAATAACTGATTTTTGTAATTCTAAGATTCTAATCATTTTGCCTGTGCCTCCCCAAAAAATAATGCCATACCATTAACTGATTCAGAGTAGCTGTCATAAACTATGTTTCTTGTCTCCATGTTAGTCGAATATGACAGAATCTTCAGTGAATGAAATGAAATGTCGTGTGGCTAGGGCCTCCCGTCGGGTAGACCGTTCGCCTGATGCAGGTCTTTCGATTTGATGCCACTTCGGCGACCTGCGCGTCGATGGGGATGAAATGATGATGATTAGGACAACACAACACCTAGTCACTGAGTGGAGAAAATCTCCAACCCAGCCGGGAATCGAACCCGGGCCCTTTGGATTGACAGTCTGTCACGCTGACCACTCAGCTACCGGGGGTGGACAGAATCTTCAGTACAAATATCAGGCTGTTTAATTTACTTGCTAAACACTTTATGCATGAAGACCAGGATAGATTTTGGTCCAAATGCATGCCTAAAAATTTAAAACAGTCCTCTCTTTTCAGATCTTGGTTTCTACTACTAATGTAAAATTCTTTTACATTATAGTTTTTAGTTTTAAACTGCAGCAAATGTGTTTTCTCAATATTCAGTTTTAGCCCATTTAGTTGGAACCAGTTTTCCAAACTGTCTAATAATTTTGTGACAGTTGAAGGAATTTGTTCGGGGTCACTGTGAAATGCATGGCAGACACTACATCCCACTGTATCAATTATTATGGCTTTTTAATATTCAATTCCCATATAGAGTACAGAAATAATGATTGTTTAAATGCCTCCATTCGTGCTGTAATTAATCTGATCTCATCATCGTGGGAGCAATATGTGGGGGGTTGTAGTGTATTCCTAGAGTCATTATTTAAATCCGGTTGTTGAAACATTGTTAGTAGACTTTTCTGGGATAGTTCTTTCAACATCTCTGTGACACACTCTGTCATGGGTCAAACAAACATGTGACCATTGATGTTGAACTTCACTGTGTATGCTCAATATCTCATGCAGAAATCAAAGGAAGCTACCTGCTTTACCCATGACTGAGCCTTTGTGTTCATTCCATATCATATCCCCCCTATGTGTGTGTTACACCTAGGTATTTGTATGAGTTTACCAATTCCAACTGTGACTCACTAATATGGTATTTTCATTCAGGGTGTGTACAATTTTACATTTACAAACATTTAAAGCAAGTTCACAATCTTTGAGCCACTTTGATATTTTTTAAATGTCTGACTGAATATTTTTGCAGCTTCGTTCAGACTGTGGTTCATTGTATATTACTGCATCATCTGCAAAAAGTCTGAGGATACTATTAGTATTGTCTGCAAGGTCATTAATGTATCTAACATGAACAAAAAGGGATCCAACACACTTCCCTAGGGTACACACAAAGCTATTTCTATATCTATCGATGACTCTCGATCCCAGATAACATCCTGCAGCCTCCTTACCAAGAAATCCTCAATCCTGTCACAAATATCATCTAATGCTCCATACTATCATATTTTTTATAATAAGTGTAGGTGTGGTACTGAGCCAAAAGCTTTAAGAAAATTGAGAAATACTGTATCTCACTGGATGTTTGATCCATGGTTTTCAGCATGTCATCTGTGAAAAGTGTATGTTGGGCTTCATGTGATCTGTATTTTCAAAGTCCATGCTGGTTCACATGGAGGACAATACACCACTATGTTTGAGCCCATAGTATCTTTTAAGATTCCACAACCTATGCATGTCAAGGATATGGGATGGTAGTTTTGTGGATCACCAGTGCTACCCTTCTTATAGACAGGTATGACCTGTCCTTTCTTCCAGAAACTGGACATAATATTTGTTTGAATGATCTATGATAGATTATAGTTAAAAGAGAGGCTAACACAGCTGAAAATTGGGTCCAGAGTTTGACAGGGATTCCATTGGGCAATAGGGCTTCATTCAATTTTGACAATTTCAGCTGTATCTCAATGCCACTGACACTAATATCTATTTCACTCATCTTTTCAGTAGTATGAGACTTAAACTGGGGCAGTATAGTGTTTTCAGAGGCTTTTCGTGATGTATGAATTAATTTTGGTGCAATATATATTCCATACAGTATTAAATACTAGCACTGCACAGCATTAGTACTTTGTGTATCATTTTTGTTTTGGTTGTAACATTGTGATAATTTTCACATACTTACAGTTGATTGAACATTTTCTGGCAGATACCTGAACTGCATCAAGAATCCACATATCTCATATCCAAGTATGAAATAATACTATTTTCATTGAAGAAACTGTATTAGATTCTCTACCATTGAAATACACTGAAGAACCAAAGAACCTGATACACGTGCCTAATATCGTGTAGGACCTCCATGAACATGCAGGAGAGCCACAACAGGTTGTGGAATGGACTAAACTAATGTCTGAAGTAGTGCTGGAGGGAATTTACACCATGAATCCTGCAGGGCTGTTCATAAATCTGTAAGAGTACAAGAGGATGGAGATCTCTTCTGAACAGCACATTGCAAGGCATCCCAAATATGCTCAATAATGTGCATATCTGGGGAGTTCTGTGGCCAGGAAAAGTATTTAAAGTCAGATGAGTGTTCCTGGAACTATTCTGTAGCAAGTCTGAATGTATGGGGTGTCGCATTGTCCTGCTGGAACTGCCCAAGTCCGTCGAAATGCACAATGGACATGTATGGATGCAGATGATAACACAGGATACTTAAATATGTGTCACCTGTAAGAGTCATATCTAGACATATTAAGGGTCTCATATCACTCCAACAGCACACACCCCACACTTACAGAGCCTCAACCAGCTTGAACAGTCCCCTGCTGACATGCAGGGTCCATTGATTCATGAGGTTGTCTCCATACCCATACACGTCCATCAGCACACACCCCACACTTACAGAGCCTCAACCAGCTTGAACAGTCCCCTGCTGACATGCAGGGTCCATGGATTCATGAGGCTGTCTCCATACCCATGCATGCCCATCCGCTTGATACAATTTGAAATGAGACTCGTCCAACCAGGTAAGATGTTTCCAGTCATCAACAGTCAAATGTTGGTGTTGAGGCATAAAGCTTTGTGTCATGCACTCATCAAGGATACACGAGTGGTCCATCACCTCCAAAAGCCCATATCAATGATGTTTCATTGTATGATTCATATGCTGACACTTACTGATGGTCCAGCATTGAAATCTGCAGCAATTTGCAGAATGTTTGCACTTCTGTCAAGTTGAATGATTCTCCTCAGTTGTCTTTGGTCCCATTCTTGCAGGATGTTTTCCCAGCCACTGCAATGCCAGAGATTTGATGTTTTACCGGATTCCTGATATTCATGGTTGTTTTTGTGGTCTTCAGTCCTGAGACTGGTTTGATGCACCTCTCCATGCTAATCTATCCTGTGCAAGCTGCTTCATCTCCCAGTATGTACTGCAGCCTACATCCTTCTGAATCTGCTTAGTGTATTCATCTCTTGGTCTCCCTCCACGATTTTTACTATCCACACTGCCCTCCAATACTAAATTGGTGATCCCTTGATGCCTCAGAACATGTCCTACCAACCGATCCATTTCTTCTAGTCAAGTTGTGCCACAAACTCCTCTTCTCCCCAATTCTATTCAGTACCTCCTCATTAGTTATGTGGTCTACCCATCTAATCTTCAGCATTCTTCTGTAGCACCACATTTCAAAAGCTTCTATTCTCTTCTTGTCCATACATGTTTCACTTCCATACATGGCTACACTCCATACAAATACTTTCAGAAACGATTTCCTGACACTTAAATCTATACTGAATGTTAACAAATTCCTCTTCTTCAGAAACGCTTTCCTTGCCATTGCCAGTCTACATTTTATATCTTCTCTACTTCGACCATCATCAGTTATTTTGCTCCCCAAATAGCAAAACTCCTTTACTAATTTAAGTGTCTCATTTCCTAATCTAATTCCCTCAGCATCATCCGAGTTAACTCAACTACATTCCATTATCCTCGTTTTGCTTTTGTTGATGTTCATCTTATATCCTCCTTTCAAGACACTGTCCATTTTGTTCAACTGCTCTTTCAAGTCCTTTGCTGTCTCTGATAGAATTACAATGTCATCGGCGAACCTTAAAGTTTTTATTTCTTCCCCATGGATTTTAATACCTACTCCAAATTTTTCTTTTGTTTCCTTTACTGCTTGCTCAATATACAGATTGAATAACATCGGGGAGAGCTACACCCCTGTCTCACTCCCTTCCCAACCACTGCTTCTCTTTCATGTCCCTCGACTCTTATAACTGCCATCTGGTTTATGTACAAATTGTAAATAGCCTTTTGCTCCCTGTATTTTACTCCTGCCACCTTTAGAATTTGAAAGAGAGTATTCCAGTCAACATTGGCAAAAGCTTTCTCTAAGTCTACAAATGCTAGAAATGTAGGTTTGCCTTTTCTTAATCTAGCTTCTAAGATAATCTGTAGGGTCAGTATTGCCTCACGTGTTCCAGCATTTCTACGGAATCCAAACTGATCTTCCCTGAGGTCAGCCTCTACCAGTTTTTCCATTCGTCTCTAAAGAATTCGCGTTAGTAATTTGCAGCCGTGACTTATTAAACTGATAGTTCGGTAATTTTCACATCTGTCAACACCTGCTTTCTTTGGGATTGGAATTATTATATTCTTCTTTAAGTCTGAGGGTATTTCACCTGACTCATACATTTTGCTCACCAGATGGTAGAGATTTGTCAGGACTGGCTCTCCCACAGCTGTCAGTAGTTCTAATGGAATGTTGTCTACTCCGGGGGCGTTGTTTTGACTCAGGTCTTTCAGTGCTCTGCCAAACTCTTCACGCAGTATCATATCTACCATTTCATCTTTAGCTACATCCTCTTCCATTTCTAAAATACTGCCCTCAAGTACATCGCCCTTGTATAGACCCTCTATATACTCCTTCCACCTTTCTGCTTTCACTTCTTTGCTTAGAATTGTGTTTCCATCTGAGCTCTTGAAATTCATACAAGTGGTTCTCTTTTCTCCAAAGGTCTCTTTAATTTTCCTGTAGGCAGTATCTATCTTACCTCTAGTGAGATAAGCCTCTACATCCTTACATTTGTCCTCTAGCCATCCCTGCTTAGCCATTTTGCACTTCTTATATTTTCTCCTTTCATGAATTAAATTCAATATTTCTTCTGTTACCCAAGGTAACTTTCTACTAGCCTTTGTCTTTTTACCTACTTGATCCTCTGGTGCTTCACTACTTCATCCCTCAAAGCTACCCATTCTTTTTCTACTGTATTTCTTTCCCCCATTCCTGTCAATTGTTCCCTTATGCTCTCCCTGAAACTCTGTACAACCTCTGCTTTAGTCAGCTTATCCAGGTCCCATCTCCTTAAATTCCCACCTTCTTGCAGTTTCTTCAGTTTCAACCTACAGTTCATAACCAATAGACTGTGGTCAGAGTCCACATCCGCCCCTGTAAATGTCTTACAATTTAAAACCTGGTTCCTAAATCTCTGTCTTACCATTATATAATCTGTCTGAAACCTGTCAGTATCTCCAGGTTTCTTCCATGTATACAACCTTCTTTTGTGATTCTTGAACCAAACATTAGCTGTCATTAAGTTATGCTCTGTGCAAAATTCTACTAGGCAGCTTCCTCCTTCATTTCTTACCCCCAGTCCATATTCACCTACTACGTTTCCTTCTCTTCCTTTTCCTACTATCGAATTCCAGTCACCCATGACTATTAAATTTTCGTCTCCCTTCACTATCTGAATAATTTCTTTTATCTCATCATACATTTCTTCAATTTCTTCATCATCTGCAGAGCTAGTTGGCATATAAACTTGTACTACTGTAGTAGGCGTGGGTTTCATGTCTGTCTTGGCCACAATAAGGCGTTCACTATGCTGTTTGTAGTAGCTTACCCGCACTCCTATTTTTTTATTCTTTAGTAAACCTACTCGTGCATTACCCCTATTTGATTTTGTATTTATAACCCTGTATTCACCTGACCATAAGTCTTGTTCCTCCTGCCACCGAACTTCGCTAATTCCCACTATATCTAAATTTAACCTATCCATTTCCCTTTTTAAATTTTCTAACCTACCTGCACGATTAAGGGATCTGACATTCCACACTCCTATCCATAGAATGCCAGTTTTCTCTCTCCTGATAATGACGTCCTCTTGAGTAGTCTCCGCCCGGAGATCCGAATGGGGGACTATTTTACCTCCGGAATATTTTACCCAAGAGGACGCCATCATCATTTAACCATACAGTAAAGCTGCATGCCCTCGGGAAAAATTACGGCCATAGTTTCCCCTTGCTTTCAGCCGTTCTCAGTACCAACACAGCAAGGCTATTTTGGTTAGTGTTACTACAAGCACAGATCAGACAATCATCCAGACTGTTGCCCCTGCAACTACTGAAGAGGCTGCTGCCCCTCTTCAGGAACCACATGTTTGTCTGGCCTCTCAACAGATACCCCTCCATTGTGGTTGCACCTACGGTATATCTATCTGTATCACTGAGGCACGCAAGCCTCCCCACCAACAGTAAGGTCTATGGTTCATGGGGGGGATATTCATGGTACACTCATGAAATAGTCAATCTGGAAAATCCCCACTTCTTCACTACCTTAGAGATGCTGTTTCCCATTGCTCATGTGCCGATTATAACAAACTGTTCAAACTCACTTAAATCTTGATAACCTACCATTGTAGCAGCAGTAACTGATCTAACAACTGTGCCAGACACTTGTCTTATATAGGCATTGCCAACTGCAGTGCTGTATTCTGCCTGTCTAAATATCTCTGTATTTTAATACGCGTGCCTATACCAGTTTCTTTGGCACTTCAGTGTAGATAGGAGAACAAATATTTGAAGATTGCATTCAGAGCTTTACGATTAGTTGGCTTTCAATGTGATAACCTAAATCGCAGTGAGAGATCAGGACAAATTTGTATAACTGACAACCATCTCAGAGACAAATATATAATGTGCATCTGTTCAACATAGTCTTCACAATAGTGTTTAGTTGCATCAGCAGTATATTGTAAAAGTGCACTGATGGATCTTTGCAGCATCTCATTCCATAAAATTCCAAGCACATTTAGCAAAGTTCACAACTGAAGAATACATACATATTTTCATTCACTTGATATTCGCCGGCCGAAGTGGCTGTGCGGTTAAAGGCGCTGCAGTCTGGAACCGCAAGACCGCTACGGTCGCAGGTTCGAATCCTGCCTCGGGCATGGATGTTTGGGATGTCCTTAGGTTAGTTAGGTTTAACTAGTTCTAAGTTCTAGGGGACTAATGACCTCAGCAGTTGAGTCCCATAGTGCTCAGAGCCATTTGAACCATTTGAACTTGATATTCTTACTCTCCCATTTCTTTGTAACTAAGGCATCAGTATCTTATTCAGGAGCATCATCCCCCCCCCCCCCAACTATTTAAAAAAATTTGCTGAAAAACATGAAGTGGTGTTGTGTATTGAAGTCCATAAATAAATTCACTAACTGACTCGTGTAATTTAGAGTAATTTATAAATTTGGCAAAATATTTATTGTACCCTCTTTTACATGGATGACCACTGCTAAGTACCTTCTCAATTTAGTAAATAGTGATCCATCTTCTTATACAGGTTATTTTCCATCCACTGCCTCCTGCTTACCATTATTTTTCAATAAGATAAGAATAAAAATGGTTGATGTTATGGTTTTCAGTCTGAAGACAAGTTTGATGCAGCTCTCCTTAGTAGCATATCCTGTTAAAGCTTCTTCATATCTGCATAACTTCATGTGAACCTGGTTAATGTATTAAGCCTTGTTTCCCTCTACTATTTCTACTCTACACACTTCCATCCATTACCAAATTGATGACTCCTTGATGCCTCATGATATGTTCTGTAAATCATCCCTTCTCTTAGTCAGCTTGCGCCATAAATTTCCCCCCTCCCCAATTTAATTTAGTTCTCCCTCATTAGTTATTTGATCTACATATCTAATCTCAGCTATTTCTGTAGGACCAAGTTTCAAAAGCTTCTCTTCCATTTTGTGTCTCACCTGTTTATCACCCTGTGTCAGCAGCTGATGGTCTTAGGATTAGCATTGCTGCCTCTCAATCTCAGGGCCCCAGGTTTGAAACCCAGCCAAGTTATGGATTTTCCCCGCTCAGATCTGTGTGTGTGTGTGTGTGTGTGTGTGTGTGTG
The DNA here is from genome assembly GCF_023898315.1 of Schistocerca nitens. Lineage (NCBI taxonomy): Eukaryota > Metazoa > Arthropoda > Insecta > Orthoptera > Acrididae > Schistocerca > Schistocerca nitens. The sequence goes on along the minus strand of NC_064616.1, from coordinate 906,807,366 downwards.
TGTGTGTGTGTGTTGTCCTCATCATTATTTCATCATCATTGACATGTAAGTAACCAGAGTGGTGTCAACTAAAAACGCTTGCACCCCATTGCCAAATTTTCCTAGAAGAAAGATCCCGGTCACAAATGCTAAACGCACATTTCATTTTATTACTGCCCATCCTTCACTTCATACAAGGCTACACTCCATTCAAATGTCTTCAGGAAAGACCTCCTAGCACTTAAATTTATATTTGATTTTAACAAATTCAAATTTTTCAGAAATGCTTTTGTTGCTATTGCCAGTCTGCTTTTTATATCCACTCTAGTCTGGCAAACATATGTTATTTTGCTAGCCAAATAGCTATTCTAGGGCATTCATATTAACTTTTTCATTTGTCACCATACCGTCTCTAAGGTGCTCACAAAATTTTCCTCCACTGTGTGTTTGACTCTCTCACATGGTGATGGCATCTTATATACATACACTACTTCATACAGTAATAGAATCACACTCTCATGAAGTTTTGAAGTGTATGCTGCAACAACCTAAAGTAATGGTGTATTCCAGGCATCATGATGACTGTTGACATAATGGCTCATCATCTTCCCTGCTATCTGCTGAAACCATTCCATTCTGCCACTTGCATGTGGGTGTAAAGCACTAATTCTTAATGTATGAATTCACAACAAATTACAAAGTTGCTTCATCAGCTCTGGTGTCATATTAGGGACTTGGTCAATAATTGTCTCTGGAATACTAAACTCTAACAAGTAATTATTAACTGCAGCTTGTTGATTCAGAATGGCTGTCATTTCTATGTAGTGCAAAAGTGATGCATTATCATTAAGATGTAATGATTTCCTGTGGGTGTCTGCCAAAAAGGACATAAGATGTCCAAACCAATTATCTCAAATTATTTACTGACCCCCAGTTATCTCTGCTGTGAAATATGCTGATGACTTAATGTGGCTCACTGTGAGCATGGTACACAGTTCTTGACATACTGTTCTACAGCCTGCTTATGTATTCACTGCCAATATGGTTTAGCTACAATTTCTTCTGTTGTGCTATGAGTTCATGCCCTGCTAACATACAGTCACACACCTGCTTTAATACTTGATTTCAGAATGTAGCTGGAACCAGAACATGTCTGAGATTCATACATTAATAACACTCGATTGTGTACAATGAATTGTGGTTGCACTTGCAGTCTTTGTCAGTTTCTTGCACCTTCTGCCATTCTGCAGTGGTGAAATCTACTCATTATAAAGCACAGACTTTCTGACTAGCCCATCCATATTTCCATTTCCATGACCTATCTCAAAATCAAATACATTGAGTTCTAGCCTCCAGCACATTAACCTACTCAACGAATCTTTTAATCCTAACAGCCACTTCAGTGTTGCTTGAGTCATTTTGGCTTTAAATTTTCACCCATATATAAAACACTGAAAATATGTTATGAATGTAATAGAGGGAAACATTCCATGTGGGAAAAATATATCTAAAAACAAAAATGATGTAACTTACCAAACGAAAGCATTGGTATGTAGACAGACACACAAACAAACACACACACAAAATTCAAGCTTTCGCAACCCTCTGTTGCTTATGTTATATATGAGACTCAGCATATCTTTCTCTGAGGTAGAGTAGTTGTTCTCTATTATAGGCAAATGAATGTTCTCCCCAGCCACTTCCTGACTCAGTAAACAGTCATGCGCATTATTGCTCATATCACATGATAGCGCAAATTCCTTTTCATAATTTGGGAAAACTAATATCAGTCAAGATGTTAACAGTTCTTTCAAATATCTGAACACATATTTGTACTCCACTAATCAGTAAAACTTCACTCCTTTACTCAACAGATGAGTGAGTGGCCATGCTATTTCCATAAATTTTGGCACAAACTATCAATAACATTTGACCAGAATCAAGAAAGTCTGTAACTCCTTCTCTGTGCAAGGTGCCAAAAAATCCTGTATGACTTATTACACTGGAGTCCTTCCAAACTCCTTCACAACCAGTTATATGCCATAAATACTGCACTTCCTCTAGTGAAAAGTGATATTTTTCTACGTTGAGAATTAAGCGTATTGTGCACCACCACTTAAGCACTTCCACTACTCATAATAAATCCTCTTCCATGTCCTTTGTAAAGTGAGTTATGTTTTCTAAATAAACCATACATTGCTAGGTTTCAGTCACCAAAAAGCTCTGCCTAAGAGGCACTGAAATATAGATAGTGCATTTTGTAATTCAAATAGCATATATGATGCTAATGATATCCTGACAGGACCATAAATGCTGTCTTCGGGTGATCATTTGATGCTGTTTACAGCTAATCATATCCATTTCACAGATTCACATTAGAAAATATCTGCATTGTCCTAGATTATCTAAAGTTTCTTTTAGATTTGGGATTGGATAAACATTTGTAACTGTATGATTGTTAAGGTACTGATGAGATGCCTTCATCCCACCTATATGTTTCTTTGGGTCAGTCACTACTGGCATTTCCCAGGAACTGATACTTTCCTCAATAATACTGTCTCATAACTATTGGTTAATAAATTCTTCCATAGCCACTTTTAGATATGTGGGATATGGTACAGTTTATGATACACTAGCAGTTCATTTCCAGTTGGTATCCTATGCTTTATCTCTGGGATCACTAGCAAAAGACTCACAAGGACTGAACAGATTTTCATATTCAAACAATAACTGCTCCATAGCTATCTTCTCTGCTCCCTCCGTGTGTGCTATGTTCTCACTTAATGCAGCTATACTGGTGGCTTGCTTAAGCAGTCTAAATTTGCTCTATTTAAATTCTCTTTGTGCAAAATTTCCAAACTGATGATTGTCAACCCTTTGGAGACATACACGTAAAATTTTCTTCCTCCAAAATTTCCAAACTGGTGGCTGTCAACCCTTTGGAAACATCCATGTGTGCAGGCATATATTTATCTATCCTGACAGGCACCACTGGCTCTCTGTCTAACTTCTGAAAGTATACAACACTCCTATGTATCATCTAATTCCATATTTCCTTTATTGGCTCTGTTAGACACAATACATTTACAGGCAAATTAGTTCCCATACTCACCCTCATTAGTTTTCCCATAACTTATAGTACATTATCACACAAATCAATCCTCAGTGGCCACACATGCAGTCTAAGTATTCATATTGCACAAGGGATGAACATTACAGCAGTAAGGCACTATCGGAAGTTTCCCACCAGATGGAATGATATCCAGTCCAGTTCTACTGTGCACAAAGCAAGTTCAATTTCAGCATGATAATTAATCAAGAAAACAAACCCTAAGATTGGACAATAACTCTCACCTTTATGAGGCAAAACTTCCATACAAACCTGAATATTTTTTGCTCCAACCCATAAACTCAATATCACTGAATCCAACAAATGCATGACATTCCATCTCACTCCATGTACCGTTTCTTCCAAATCCACCAGAAACAAACGCAAAATAATTTTATTTAAAAAAGCGGATAAAGTGTAGCTAGAAGCCTTCCTAAGAGACAATCTCCATTCCTTCCGAACTGACTATGCAAATGTAGATGAGATATGGCTCAAATTCAAAGATATAGTAGCAACAGCAATTGAGAGATTCATACCTCATAAATTGGTAGGAGATGGAACTGATCCCCCATGGTACACAAAACAGGTCCAAACGCTGTTGCAGAGGCAATGGAAAAAGCATGCAAAGTTCAGAAGAACGCGAAATCCCGAAGATTGGCTAAAATTTACAGATGCGCGAAATTTGGCACGGACTTCAATGAGAGATGCCTTTAATAGGTTCCACAACGAAACATTGTCTTGAAATTTGGTAGAAAATCTGAAGAAATTCTGGTCGTATGTAAAGTACACAAGAGGCAAGACGCAGTCAATACCTTCGCTGCGCAGTGCCGATGGTACTGTTACCGACGACTGTGCCGCTAAAGCGGAGTTATTGAACGCAGTTTTCCAAAATTCCTTCACCAGGGAAGATGAATGGAATATTCCAGAATTTGAAACATGAACAGCTGCTAGCATGAGTTTCTTAGAAGTAGATACCTTAGGGGTTGCGAAGCAACTCAAATTGCTTGATACGGGCAAGTCTTCAGGTCCAGATTGTATACCGATTAGGTTCCTTTCAGATTATGCTGATACAATAACTCCCTACTTAGCAATCATATACAACCGCTCGCTCACCGATAGATCTGTACCTACAGATTGGAAAATTACGCAGGTCGCACCAGTGTTTAAGAAGGGTAGTAGGAGTAATCCATCGAACTACACACCTATATCATTGACGTCGGTTTGCAGTAGGGTTTTGGAGTATATACTGTATTCAAACACTATGAATCACCTCGAAGGGAACGATCTATTGATATGTAATCAGCATGGTTTCAGAAAACATCGTTCTTGTGCAAAGCAGCTAGCTCTTTATTCGCACGAAGTAATGGCTGCTATCGACAGGGGATCTCAAGTTGATTCCGTATTTCTAGATTTCCGCAAAGCTTTTGACACCGTTCCTCACAAGCGACTTCTAATCAAGCTGCAGGCCTATGGGGAATTGTCTCAGTTGTGCGACTGGATTCGTGATTTCCTGTCAGGAAGGTCGCAGTTCGTAGTAATAGACTGTAAATCATCGAGTAAAACTGAAGTGATATCAGGTATTCCCCAGGGAAGTGTCCTGGGACCTCTGCTGTTCCTGATCTATATAAATGACCTGGGTGACAATCTGAGCAGTTCTCTTAGGTTGTTCGCAGATGATGCTGTAATTTACCGTCTAGTGAGGTCATCCGAAGACCAGTATCAGTTGCAAAGCGATTTAGGAAAGATTGCTGTATGGTGTGGCAGGTGGCAGTTGAGGTGATCCACATGAGTTCCAAAAGAAATCCGTTGGAATTCGATTACTTGATAAATAGTACAATTCTCAATGCTGTCAATTCAACTAACTACCTGGGTGTTAAAATTACGAACAACTTCAGTTGGAAAGACCACATAGATAATATTGTGGGGAAGGTGAGCCAAAGGTTGTGTTTCATTGGCAGGACACATAGAAGATTCAACAGGTCCACTAAAGAGACAGCTTACACTACACTCGTTCGTCCTCTGTTAGAATATTGCTGCGTGGTGTGGGATCCTTACCAGGTGGGATTGACGGAGGACATCGAAAGGGTGCAAAAAAGGGCAGCTCGTTTTGTATTATCACGTAATAGGGGAGAGAGTGTGGCAGATATGATACACGAGTTGGGATGGAAGTCATTAAAGCAAAGATGTTTTTCGTCGCGGCGAGATCTATTTACGAAATTTCAGTCACCAACTTTCTCTGCCGAATGCAAAAATATTTTGTTGAGCCCAACGTACATAGGTAAGAATGATCATCAAAATAAAATAAGAGAAATCAGAGCTCAAACAGCCCGCACACTATTCGGGAGTGGAATGGTAGAGAGATAGTATGATTGTGGTTCATGAACCCTCTGCCAAGCACTTAAATGTGAATTGCAGAGTAATCATGTAGATGTAGATGTAGATGTTGTTACGGGCCCCACCTCCTTTTACCAATGAGGTACAGCCTCCCATGGACAACTGCAAATAATTTTCTAAAAAAAAAAAAAAAAAGGGGGGGGGGGGGAGTACACTTTCTTCCACCCACTAAGACGTCTAAGCAAAAGTCTGCCACTGTTCAGCCACAGTGGTAAAATTCCTTTTCTATCCCAAACTTGGGTCATAGCATACAGTATATATCTTCTGGAGGAGTAGTCTGATCATACTTTCTATACATGATATAAGTTTTAGTGCCTTTCAGTCAAACACAATTGGGCCATATGTAGAAGGTGTTCCTCCAACCAACATCACAGCTCAGCTGCTGTTAACAAGTTGTCTTATGAATGCTCATACATCCTCCTCTGCCTTACCAGAAAAAAGAGAAACTAAAGTAGTGGTACCAGAGTGTAGAATGGATTCCAACTTATTTGACATGGACTGATAATCTAACTGCTTTTGCAGCTCTGTATCGACTGCCTGCATTTGTACCATTGGGTTCATGAAACTTTGAACAACGTTTGTAATAGTTATCTTCTCCACACCAAGTTTATCAATTGCAAAGCCTGTGTTTTCTACTGAACCCACCTACTTATTATAGCGGAGTGCTAACCATGGCATTCCTGGCATTCCCTATATTCCTTGGCATAATGTCGAGACATCCTATTCTAGTGATTATACACTGTGTGTCCAGCTCTACATGAAAAACAGTTGATTTCACCCACCACATTGAAGTGGTGCTGCAGATTGTCACTTCATGTCAGTTGTAGACATTCGTAGCTCTGAAACTGCATGCAATAATGTAGCATTTGTGTTGACTGCTACCCTGACACCATTACTGCAGGGTTGTCGCTTCTGCCCCATAATGGTTTGTACGGAAGGCTGTGAGAATCTTCCAGTACAGCAGTGAGAACTGAGTCAAGAGCACTGGCTCAATAAAACATTCTTTATTATTTTTTATTTCTCATAAAATAGGTCAATGGCTGCACTCGGGAGCTAACCATGGCTGGTGGCAGCTAGAGATGCCACTGAGACAGCAGAATGCTTAGATGGTGTAACTTCTGTTGGTGGAAATGTGGCCTCACTGATGCTCAATGAGCCTTTTTATTCAAGAGAGTACCATTACCATCAAGCCAAAATTTAGAGCTGCATTCCCTCAGAAAAATTGTGGGTTGTAGTTTCCCCTTGCTTTCTGCCATTTGCTGTACCGATGTAACAAAGCCATTTTTGCTACTGTTATAAAGCCGCATCATTCAGTCATCCAGAGTATGGCCTAATAAAAATGTTGCAGCCTAATGCCAGGAATCACAGTTTGTCAATCCTCTTCACAGGTACGCTTTAATTGTGGTTGTGCCTATTGTAAGCGGAACTGTTTCATTGAAGCACACAAGCCACCCCACATTGGTGTGGTCCATAGCTCATGGGGGGAATCAAAACTTTCTATCTCATAATAGTAATGCACAAATGCAGTGGATCACATGTAAAGAACTTGATGACAGTAAGATTCTCAGTCACACAGTGTCAAACTCAGTGCTGTGTTAAGAATATCTGGACAGAATGGTGATAAGGCAAATTAATGAAGCATTAAGCTGTTTTAACTATGATTATTCACCAAGGAAACTTTCATGCTTTACCTTCCATGTTAGTGGTATATGGCACATGTCCATTGTTACTCACTCTATTGTCACATAATTTAAAGGATAAGTGTTGTGCTACATCCTTCTCTACTATGCAGCATACTTTCATTTGACTATGTAAAAATATTTATTTCTATTTCAGGTTCACGGGTGCTCTCAGTGGTCTTATATACATCTTTACTTTACCTAGCCTGTTACATCTTGCATGCCTTAGGAAACATGGAAAACTCACACTTGCTTCCACAATATTCCATCTGTTGATTCCAGTTATTGGGGGAGTAAACCTTTTGTCTCAGTTTTTTGTATCTGATCATTAAACTAGTGTCAGTCAGCTATGATTGAATAAATTAATTTTCTCACAGTGTTGTTGGTCAAGATGTGCAACCTAAGGTTGTAATTCTGCAACTGTGTGTGTGTGTACTTTAGTTATATCTGTGACAGAAAATACTTTAGCTATTTCTGTGACAGAGAAGTTTTTTACCAAATCAGTAATTATCAAAACATTACCTCATACAAGGCAAGACTTTCTTTTACTTGCACAATGGAGGATTAGTCAAAATTGTTAAAGCAAAAGTGTAAGCAATTAAATTTCATCCTTCAATACTGTACTTATATTTCTGTTTCCATTAAGTAAGATATATTTAATAAATTTTTAGAAAACTGTGTAAAGTGAGTAACAGTGTGTCAAATGTGGTTCACCTCATTATAAAGCTAAAAATATTTTGTATGTTACGATCAAGGTTAGTGTCCTCACCTTACAAACCAGGTATCTTTTTACCACAATGTTTTAATCTACTGTAATTGTTATTAATAAAATGCGACCATAAAATCCTAGTGTGTTGAACATGTAACACTATGCTGCTCTGAGCTGTAACTCACCACCCAAAATAAATGTACACCGCAGAAATGAATGACTAAATACATTTAAACATTCAGAACAATGTAATACTAATAATAACCATTATTATAATTATTATTATATTTATTACACCATTTTAGAAATAAACAATGTCTAATGCACTGTACAACAATGATTCTGACAAACATGCAACTACAATGTGTCAACTATTGATCTTACAAATCTATACTAAAATGATGAAATCTGTCAATAGTATGAAATGAGTGAGAAATTAACAAATTATTTGATTCTTGTTCAAAAGGAAGATTTTGCACAACTCTGTTGAATAGTGTGTGTGTGTGTGTGTGTGTGTGTGAGCGAGAGAGAGAGAGAGAGAGAGAGAGAGAGAGAGAGAGCACATCCATCTGTTTGATGTACGATAGTATTGTCTATTTACTCTTAATTTCACGTTTGGCAACTTCTTCTTCGTATAAATTAAGTCATAGTCAATTTACTAACTTTCTTATGCAGTCACAACAAGTGAAGAAATTAACTACATTTGCCATAAAAATAATTGCATATGATATAATGCTTCAAGGAACTGCAAAAATAAGGTTTTGTGAGATAAACTTCAGTAGATAATGAATAGTATCTTAGCAAATAAATTACTCTGAACAAATTATGACTAAGTTTTATATGTTTTCAAGAGTGCCCTAACAATAGTTTGTTAGGGGGATGGGCAGGCTGGATCCAGGGGTATGGAGTATTTTTAATAGTTTGGAAAATGAATGATGACTTTTACATACCCATAAAAAAGTTCCAATTCCAACCTCGTTGAAAACCTGCATAATACTGGCTTTTAAATGACTTTTCTTGAAAGAACACTTGAATATACTATACTTTTTTCCCTTTCCCTGAGAGTTATGGCACCCCCCCACTCTCCCTTGCTCCTGGGTATGGGCATCCTTGTATGTCTTTCTGATATTCTAATGAAGCACAGAGTTGTGAGAATCTATCATCCACCAAATGGAGAGGTGAGTAATTTCCTCAACAGCTTCAGTAGCATAGTTGATCACGCTGGACCCAATGATCTCACACCAATGAGCAACTCAAATATTGATGCAAATTTCTGTAATTTGGTAATTTAAAACTATTAAGTTAGACTGGACTCGTACAATCCAACAAATGTGGTGACTTCAGAGACTGCAATAACAGAGTCACCCTCCAACAGACTACTCTCTGTAGTAATCATCAGAAATAGTTAAGGTAAAACTCAGTTTAGTAAACTGGAAAGCTACTACCCTCCTCATTATTGCCAGCAAATTAACTACAGATGTGGGTTCTGCAGAAATTGTACACGTAATTAAGCAGATATGAAGAATAACTGCTACAAACATAATCTCATTTAAAAATGCAGTAGCTAGGGGAAAATGGGCAGTATCTACCAATTAAAAGCAGTAAATAATAAAGAACACAAATTCTGCTCTATTCCGTTAAGGCATTTGGACCCCTGTCACTCAATTTAAAAAAAAATTAATAAAGTATGTTTCTCCATATCAGTAGGAAAAGATAGAATAAAAGAAGCATTTACATCTGCAACTGCATCCTATAAAGACAAAATTGGGGAAAATTATACATTTGGCCATACAAGAAATTTCTGTTTGATTTAGTGATTTCCATTCATTTGGGATTGTTTTTGGAACTACCAAAAATAAGTTAATCAAGAATTAAGAAAACATGCACAAAAAAATACTCGAAAGAAGAAAATATGAGTTTGGTTTGACAAGCAAACTGAAGACTATAAGTTATGGTATAATATTCTCAAATGCAAGAGAATGAAAGTTACACAATGAATTGAAAAGTAATACAAATCTAAACTTTATATAATAAGTCATACAGCATAAAATTAGATTCAGAAGCATGGAAAAGGTGCAAAACAAATGACACATAAAAGAATTCATTTGGAACCATTCAAATACAATGATGAGAGATATTTGAAGAGATGTAAGAACTTTATGAACTGGTGGATATGGAAAAAGAGATGGACTGAATGTTGTTTAAGCATTTGGAGAGAATAATAAAACTTGAAACGAGCAAAATTCTATGCTACATCACTCCATACATAGATTAGCCAAAATATTATGACCATTGGCAACTGTGGGATTTAGAGCTACCTGATGGTATTGCAGACACAAGAAATGGCAATGAAAGTATATAAGTAGAGCAGAGATTATAGAGAACCATTATAATGATGATACAGTCTGCAAATAGGGAAATCTGCTGGCATAATACAGGGCAGATTGTTATGGTCCAGCACCAGAACACAAGCATACTGGAATGGCAAAACTTGTTGCATGTTCACATACTACTGCCATCAACATATAGAAAGTGGTTGGAGAATGGTGAAACCATGAGTAAATGACAAGCTGTAGGACATCCAGGCTTCATCACAAAGCATTGAGGTAAAAGGCTTCCCTGCTTGATAAATAACGATACAGTGCTGGCCCAGGCAAAGATAGTTTGAAATACACCTTTCAGCACACATGGTTCAACGTGGTGCTTTGCAGCAGAAGACCCCCAATTGGTTCCAGTGCTGACCCATTGACATCATTCATTATTGTTGCTATGGGGAGATAGGGATGTGGATCAACAAAAATGTGTCACCTAGTTGGACAAATCATGCTTTTTGTTGCACCAGATTCATGATCATATCCGCATTTGTTATTATCCAGACAAACGACTTCTCAAAACAAGCACTGCACCACAGAAACAAGCTGGTGAGGGCATCATTATGTCATTGGAGGCTTTTAACTGGTCTTCCATTTGACCTGTGCTAGTAATCAAAGGCACTATGACAACTGTGGATTGCAAGAATATTACTGTGGACCGCCAACATCCTTTCATGCTTGATGTCTCCAACAATGGCGATGTTGTGACACCTTCCAGCAATATAACTGCCCATGTCAAAATGTTATAATCAGATCCCAGATTTTATGTAATTTCATGTTCTGTTCCTTTATATGTAGTTATAATAAAAACTAAAATGTCAATGAACTGCACTGAAAAGACCCTTGTTTCACACTGCAGTACATCATTTTACATATTTTAATATTATTGCAGAATTATTATAAATTTTCACAAGTCTCATACATTTTCATTATGTAGCAAGCAAGGAAAAAAATTTAAGTTTTATTGTTGTGTTTTTCATAGTGTTGTCAATCCCATTACACTCAATCCTAAAGTGTATAAGTTTGATGCGGACAACTATAACTCATTTTAAACATTACTCTTTCTTGTACTCAAATGCTTCACAATTTGTAACAGTCAGCTGCATTGAAGTTAACTGTGCAACTGGTTGTATCTTCATTGTCATCAAACCTGAGAGCACAAATTTTTATTGACAAGACTTTAAGCACTGAAGGCAAAATAGTCCTATGTCAAACTTGTGATAAACATGTAGGATGTACAATGAAATCTCAAACTGATCAACATGCACAAAGCAATCTACACTGTAGCACCAAAGAAACTGGTATAGGCATGCATATTCAAAAACAGAGATATATGTAAACAGGCAGAATATGGTGCTGTGGTTGGCAACGCTTATGTAAAAGAACACGTGTCTGGTACAGTTGTTAGATTGGTTACTGCTGCTACAACGGCAGGTTATCAAGATTTAAGTGAGTTTGAACGTAGGCACATGAGTGATGAGACACAGCATCTTCAAGGTAGCAATGAAGTGAGGATATTTCCCATACAAACATTTCATGAGTGTCCCATGAATATCAGGAACCTGATAAAACATCAAATCTCTGACATCACTGCATCCGGAAAAAAATCCTGCAAGAACTGGACCAACGATGACTGAAGAGAATCTTATAACATGACAGAAGTGCAACCCTTCCACAAATTGCTACAGATTTCAATGCTGGGCCATCAACAAGTGTCAGTGTGCAAGCCATTCAATGAAAAATCATATCGAAGATGTTTCATTGAATGGTTCACATGCTGACACTTGTTCATGGACCAACATTTGGATTTTGGAGCTGAAAGCCCACTTGTGTACCCTTGATGACTACATGACTCAAAGCTTTATGCCTCGCCTGGGACTGTTGATGACTGGATACATGTTGCCTGGTCAGACGAGTCTCATTTCAAATTGTATCAAGCAGATGGACATGTACGGGTATGGTGACAACCTCATGAATACATGGACCCTGCATGTCAGCAGGGGACTGTTCAAGCTTGTGGAGGCTCTCTAAGGGTGTGGGGCATGTGCAGTTGGAGTGATATTGGACCCCTGCTACATCTAGATATGGGTCTGACAAGTGACACATACATAAGCATCCTGTCTGATAACCTGCAACCTTTCATTTCCATTGTACATTCCAACAGATTTGGGCAATTCCAGCAGGACAATGTGACACTGCAAATGTCCAGAATTGCTACAGATTGGCTTCAGAACACTCTTCGGAGTTTAAACACTTCTGTCACCAAACTTCCCAAACATGAACATTATTGAGCATATCTGGAATGCCTTTAATGTGCTGTTCAGAAGAAATCTCCATCCCCTTGTACTCTTACAGATTTATAGACAGCCCTGCAGAATTAATGGTGTCAATTCCCTCCAGCACTACTTCAGACATTAGTCGAGTCCATGCCACTTCGTGTTATGGCACTTCTGCATGCTCCTCAAAGCAACAAGTTCTACTTACACAGTTGCAAGGACAGCCTAAAACATCTAATAGTGAATTTTGCAAATAATTGTGACTTGAATTGGTTGCATGGAACATACCACAGAACAAACTTCAGGTACCTGAATTTATACATTTCTTACAGAAATACTGTAATGACAACATTCCCAATGAGTGCACTTTCAGGGAGAATTACTCTCAGGGTTGACATTGGCAAATTGCCTACATGGATTTTTGTTGACGAGACGGCAGATGTTGTAGGCTATTTCAACTTTAACCTTAACCTAGTTGTCAGAACTGTGGACTATGAGGCTGCATCTAAATGCAATTTAATTTATTGTAAGCCTCTGGAGGCAAAATATAGCTCAAAAATTGCTAGGTTCATTAATGATGGACTTAAGGTACTATGGTCAGATGGGATAAAAGAAGAGAGGATCCTACTGATGTACACAGATGCAGTTCCATACATGATGAAAGCAGGGAAACTGCTTAATGTATTTTATCCAAAAATAGTGCATATTACATGCATGGCTCATGCACTGTAATGAGTGGCAGAGAGAGTCAGACATCAATTCTCAGAAGGAAATGTACTGGTATCAGCAACAAAGAAGGTTTTCTTGAAATGTCCATATATGTACAATGCCACAAGCAGCAGATATCTGATGTACCTCTGCCTCCAGAGCCAGTGATAACGAGATGGGCAACATGGGTTGAAGCATTTATTTTCTACAGTAAGCACTTCTAAGCTGTGAAGTCAGTAACGGAGAACTTTTCTTCTGGTCCTGTAGTGTATGTGAGTGAATCCTTGTCAGCATTCAACAGTTCTAAAGTGATTAGCTCAGTTTCATCCATCATAAGTCATTTTATCCACCTTCCCAACAGTATCAAGAAACTGGAGACTTCAAGTATGCCTCACCAAGGGGCTGTGGAAATAACGGAAGATGCAGTTCAGACAGTCAGTACTGCACCAGGTGAAGTGGTTGGTGTATTTTCCAGTAAACTGCAAGCTCTGCTGAATAAGAATCCTGGATACACAAATCTTGTTATTTTGTCTCACTTATTTAAAAGTGAAATTGTAAATGCCTCCCCACCCCCCCACCCCCCACCACAACATGAGAATATTATTACTAGCAGAATACCTTTGTACAGCTATTCATCTTTGACTTTTTGTAAGGCTGGGCGATCTTTCTCTATTTACAAAAACATATGTCAGATAGAAGACAATGCATGATGGCAACAGAACATTTGGAAAAGTATATTGTAATTAATTGTGCATACCATTCCAGAGTGACTTAAATGCTTCAATAAGATACATGTGTACTTCAGTACTTTGTAGCAGAAGTGTACTGATTAAGAATTAATACAAATATTTGACTAGCCTCCTTGTGAACTTACATTTTCTAGCAAAAAATAAATAAATAAATAACGAAATTTGGAATTTTACAATGACATTGTAACAGCTTCAGTACATATTGATTTACATATTTCACCAATTTTGGTTACATTTTTATGTATATATTTCTTAATTTGATATTACATAAAATCTGGAATGTAGTCATAATCATGCTACAGTGGTTTTAGGAATGTGATACTGAACTCATATTGGTGTCTTGGTCACTAAATTCACCTGATCTGAATCTGATATAACACATATGAGATGCCATCAGGTGCCAGCTCTGTGGCCACAAACCATCAGCCCAGAACTTACAGGAATTGTGTGACCAGTACATACACTATGTGATCGAAAGTATCTGGACACCTTGCTGAAAATGATTTACAAGTTCATGGTGCCCTCCACCGGTAATGCTGGAATTCAATATGGTGTTGGCCCACCCTTAGTCTTGATGACAGCTTCCACTCGTGCAAACATATGATCAGGCTGGTGCTGGAAGATTTCTTGGGGAATCGCAGCCCATTCACAGAGCACTTCACTGAGGAGAGAAATCAGGCTGGGCACAGAGTTGGTGTTCCAAAACATGCCAAAGGTGTTCCATAGGATTCAGGTCAGGACTCTGTGCAGGCCAGTCCATTACTGGGATGTTATTGTCATGTAACCACTCTGCCACAAGCTGTGCATTGAGTGACTCGTCATGTGACTAGGGCCTCCTGCCGGGTAGACTATTTACCGGGTGCAAGTTTTCGATCTGACACCACTTTGGCAACTTGCGCATTGATAGGGATGAAATGATGATGATTAGGACAACTTAACAGCCAATTCCATGAGCGGAGAAAATCTCCGACCCAGACTGGAATCAAACCCGGGCCCTTTGGATTGACAGTCTGTCACGCTGACCACTCAGCTACTGGGGGTGGACGGCCGTGCATTATGAACAGGTGCTCGATTGTGTTGAAAGGTGCAATCGCCATCCCCAGATTGCTCTTCAACAGTGGGAAGCAAGAAGGTGCTTAAAACATCAATGTAGGCATGTGCTGTCATAGGACATGCAAAACAACAAGAGGTGCAAGCCCCCTCCATGAAAAACACGACCATACCATAACACCACCGCCTCCGAATTTTACTGTTGGCACTGACACGCAGGAAGATGATGTCCACCAGGCATTCACCACACTGACACCCTGCCATTGGATCGCCACATTGTGTACCATGATTTGTCACTCTACACAACATTTTTCCACTGTTCAATAGTCCAATGTTTACGCTCCTTACAGCAAGTGAGACATCATTTGATATTTACAGGCATGATGTGTGGCTTATGAGCAGCCGTTCAACAATGAAATCTGAGTTTTCTCACCTCCCGCTTAGCTGTCATAGTACTTGCAATGGATCCTGATGCAGTCTGGAATTCCTGTGTGATGGTTTGGATAGATGTCTGCCTATTACAGAGTATGACCCTCTTCAACTGTTGGTGGTCTCTGTGAGTCAACAGACAAGGTTGGCCTGTGCTGTTTGTGCTGTATGTGTCGCTTCACGTTTCCACTTCACTATCACATCATAAACAGTGGACCTAGAGATGTTTAAGAGTGTGGAAATCTCATGTACAGACATATGACCCAAGTGACACCCAATCACCTGACCACATTCGAAGTCCGTTACTTCCACAGAGCACCACATTCTGCTCTCTCACGATGTCTAATGACTACTGAGGTAGCTGATGTTGAGTACCTGGCAGTAGGTGGCAGCACAATGCACCTAATATGAAAAACATATGTTTTTGGCAGTGTCCGGATACTTTTGATCAGATAGTGTAGTCATCTGGTGCCACATACCGTGAAAACGTTTTCAAAGACATGTCAGAACTATGACATGCACAGCTGTTGCTGTAATGCATTCCAAAAGTGGACAAATGAGCTTTTAAGAAGCTGAACATCATGTTTAGTCTCATTAGTGTAAATAAAAAAATAGTATGGTCATTATATAACCTGAACTGTTTGTTATAGCTGGCAGCCATCAAGTTTGCAGAAATAATTCTAGTGGCAAGTCCATTGCATATCATTAAAAAATATCAAAATATTTTGATTAATCCACACATACCCGTATTATAAAACTGGATGTGTGTATGTGTACATGTATGTATGTGTGTATGCGTTTATGTACTGGTATGTTCCACATCTTGTCTTATGCCATGTGATTGATTGCAACCAAACTACTACTGTCTGGAAAGAATTGCTGTTTTGGTAAGAGTGACCTATCTATTGAAGGAGTCGGGATGGGGGCAAATAAGAAGTATAGCCCATGAAGCACAAATACTCAGACTTTATTCATCCAATATTTAAGATCACGAACCATTAGTGACTTGCAAATAACATTGCATCTAATTTCAAAGCTTTAGAAAACTTTTTCTCACAGACAAGCCCCACAAAATGATGAAAGGAAAACAAGTTTAATATTTACTTTATTTTCACTATTCATGAAGTAGAACTGTTGCATCAGGCATGCCATTTTAATTTATTATTTCTTTACTACTAACTGTATTCATTACACATTTTTCAGACAGTATTCACATATATCACTGAATGCCCCTTCCAAATTATATCATTACATGACACAGAAGATATGACAGCATAAACACTGAATTGCATCACAAACTTCTACATCATGAACGACATTTAACTTTATTATTTATTTGCTACTTACTCCATTCACAACAAATTTTGTCTACAGTAGCCACATATGCTCTTGAATATACCTGCAAAACTATAGTGTTGTATGACACATAGTTAAGGAGATATGATGTCTTAAACATTAATATGCATGCAAACAAAGGTGCAGCGTGATATTTCCCAGAGATACAGGTGAACTATGTCTACAAATATATGTGAAATATGTTAAATATATGTGAAAAATATATGAAAGGTACACAGATGGGCAAATCCATGGGTAAAAAGCACCTACAAAACCCCTGGATTGATTTCAACCAAATTTGGTACGGTACACACACTATGTACTATCTGGAAAGAAATACAGTGGGATGTAAGAGCCTGTAATCTCCTGATGGTCTGGGACTGATAAGGCTGGGAATGGGTAGGAGGAGATGGAAAGACAGAGGGGGAATGGAGGAGATGGACACAGATGGCGAATGGAAGAGATGGACACAGATGGGGGAAGGAGGAGAAGGAAAGAGGGAGGGAGAAGAATGAGATGTACAGAGAGAGGCAGAGGAGATGGACAAACAGAGATAGCAAAGAGAGACAAAAGGAAATGTATAGATAGATAAGAAGAGGAGGAGAGGGATAGACAGGAGGAAGGAGGTGATGGACAAAGAGAGAATGAGGAGATGGACTAATAGAAGATAGGAACAAATACACCATGCTCATAGTCTGCATTCATCGCCTGTGAGGTTGCTGGAGAATGCAGTTATGTCGGGTAGCCTGGTTTCGTTGAGTTCCGCCATACTATCCACATACTCATATGGGAAAATCCCCTTCCTAGCCACAAGTTGAAACTTTTCCTCTTAGGGAAATGCAGCTCTAGTGATATGCATGTCCCCCGAGGTAGAGTTTCAACATGTTTCTGGAGTGGTGCCTCTATAAAACATAGCATATAAAGGAAGCAGACCGTAATTCTTGGCACCATTCGTTTCGAGAGTGAAATACGCTTCTAAACACTCTCAAGTAGGACACTGACCTGATCTTTCTCCAAACCGAAATCAGCCAAGTGCTCAACTAGAAATTGAGCGTCATACCCACTTAAATTGTGGAAGACAACGGGTATGTGTCTAGGTATCTGTTATTTCAAATTGCATGTTTTGTAAGCTACACCACGGAACTTCCCCGTAAGATGACAGTGGTCCCTATGAGGAGTTTCTGATTTCCTATCTAAAGGCAGCCCAGAAATATGACAATCAGTCATGGTTATTATACAAATCTTCATTCTCCTTCGATTTGGTCATGGGAACGTTTCAGCTGTAAAGCTTATCAACCTCCCGTGAAAATTTTTCGAGCTCAGTGAGCAACCAAACTGCAGGGGTGTCTCTGACATAAGATTTGTTGCAGTTAAGACCTGAATCATATGATGATACAATCTGGTATGCTGCCGCACATGGTACATGTTTCTCTGTAAAGGTTGTGTGTCAGGCTGTAGGGTCACCTTCACAGCGGGTCACAGGACCGAGGAGGCATTCAAAGTCGACATACACTACAAATGGACATCACTCCCTGTGGTGAGCATTCTTAAACTTTATGAATTTGTTTTCCTCAGTAGGCATAATAACATGTATGGGATCCTTGGAAGTGCAGTCTACTAGATGCACAGCTAATAACTTGTCTGATGAGAAATAATTCTGGCACCTTAAGCAAATATGTTGTTTTGTTCATGTTTATTTTTTCTGGGAGGAAAGGAGTTAGGACATGTCTTTGATCCAAACATAGCGATAATTATCACCTTCAGAGAAGAGCAGCATGTTTACATGCAGCTCACACTCACCAGCAAATTTTGAGAAATGGAGGGGGAAACGATGAAGTGCTTGTCTTGCTCATCTGACTTGTTTTTCTTCTCCAGGCCATAAACATGAATCAATATGCCGGTATTCTGGCCTCAAATTTAGGCATGACCTGGATCTTGACAGGGAACCCTATACCATCAAAGTTATAACACCCACAAGCAGAAAAAAATAATATTTCAAACAATGAGACAGGGTCACAGAGAACGTCTCTTGCGGCTTACAGTGTGGTCTGTGGGATATAATCATCCTCCTACAGTACAGATGATGGAACTTTAAACTGGTCTGTGCAGTTGATCAATATCTGTATATTTAATAGGATCGTCACATGTGCTCGATGCCTGCACGCACGTCTGTAGAATGAAATAAAAGGTGGACAGTGCTTCCACACATGCTGCATCTGTAATTCGGAGAGTAAATTCGATAAGAGCCAATCATAATGCTCGATTCATTCACACGATATCCTTTGTGCTGGGATATAGGGGTCTCTACATAGCGGTGACAACGTTTGTGTATGTTGAAAGCAGGAAGGGTAACACGTGATGGACGTAGTGCCATGTCAGGACCACGAGGAAGAATGCTTTCGGCGTTATTCCACGCTATTTTCGTAAACAGGTTCCGTTAGGGCAAGAATTTCCGTGCATACCAGCTGAGACATCAAGAAAGCGAGTGTTAACTATTTCTGAGACAGTATACAATTTCCGAGAGGTCGACTTGGCTCTTATTTTTACATAGCCATGTGATGTCAGAATAACACTGAGAACCTTTTAGATGGTTAAGTCACCACACGGACATTATGTTGTGAAGTGTCAGTCATGCTGGGGCAGGTATGCATGGATGGACACAGCTCATATGTTCCGTTAGTATCGCTGGGGAGAAAGCAGCCTGTGCTATTTTGGAACACATTTCTATAGCGCTGTCTGTGACGTCAGTATCCTTACATATAGCCTCAGCAATGGTAAACACATGTGCTGCCCGGCGGCGTTTCACATATGGGATCGGTGTTTGCACACCTTGGAGTTCTGTGGCGAGGTGGACAGGGGTGTGTGCTGTTCCTCACGTCATCGGCGAGAACGTAAGGTGGGGGAGGCGTAAAAGAGTACATGGTTTGGGGATGGGGAGAGAAACGTCTGACACTAATGTTAATGTATAAAATAGCAGGGGAGGGGGAAGAAGGTTGTAAAATATCCCTCGTGGCGGCAGTGTGCTGGAGGTCAAGTGGTCAGGATTTGATAGTGGGTATCTGGGGCTGCCGTTAAATGACAACACAGGGAGTTAAGAACAATAAAGAGGATGTATTTCGATATATGGGGTACAAAAGGCGCCCCTAGGGTCGGAAGTTAGAAGGTTTAGGCCAGTCTAGGAGGTCAAACAATTAGATGAAATGGGTAACGGAAGGGGAAGCAGTTCATGTTAACTTACGTTGGTGGCCGGGCGTGAAAAGCACAGCCAGAGGTTCTGCCTTCCAAAAAGGCGTCTGTTCTGCTTGAGGTCTGGATTACAAGGGAGAGGGGCAACTGTGTTCTGCACCGCAGACCACTCCAGCGTCCACACACGTGATTGGTTTCCTGCGCATGCTATTGGCTAAAACCAATGGCGTGAATTCGCTAGCAGTTTCAGCAGAGGGCTTAGGGCATCTCCTGTCAGCAGCTTTAACTGAACAGAACTGTTGTGTTGGCAGAAGAGCCAACACCGTGTTACTAGAGGAGGCCGAAATGCACGCGTTTTAGCTCACGCAGGCTGGCGTGAAGAGGGAAGAACTATACTGACGTGAGGTCTGGAACATGACAAGGAATGAGAATTCAGAAAGTGGATGTAATTAGTTTCATACTTAACTTTAATCCATTAATGATGAACGTCGCTCCTGACGGTACATGATTCACAATATTATCTGTTCAGAATTATAGTAACTGAATATGGCGCCTTGCTAGGTCGTAGCAAATGACATAGCTGAAGGATATGCTAAACTGTCGTTTCTGCAAATGAGAACGTATGTAGTCAGTGAACCATCGCTAGCAAAGTCGGCTGTACAACTGGGGCGAGTGCTAGGGAGTCTCTCCAGACTAGACCTGCCGTGTGGCGGTGCTCGGTCTGCAATCACTGACAGTGGCGACACGCGGGTCCGACGTATACTAACGTACCGCGGCCGATTTAAAGGCTACCACCTAGCAAGTGTGGTGTCTGGCGGAGACACCACATACCTCCCCCGCAAATCGGCTGACGGTTGTGGTATAAGGCGTCCGCCCGCCGTGGGGAGGACCCCATGTTGACGTATGCGACGAGGTGGGGAGCCTAACAGGCGAGGCTGTGCCACCCGCACCCTGCCATTCGGACCGTGTGGGGCTAGGGAACGCCTGAAAACCTACTCCAGGGTGCACGCCAACATGCGGTGCATGCGCCCGTAGAGAGACAGGAGGGGCCGAAGGGTCGACCTCCATCGGGCCGGGGCACCCGACGGGCGAAGACGACATGTGGTCCGGGTCGGGCGTGAGTTCCATGTCGGAGGACAACTGGTCACGGGGAGCGATCGGCGGCGCGTGACCCAGGGGGGCGCCCGACGGCTGCAGCGACGCGTCCAGTGCGGGCGTCGCCGGCAGGAGAACAGG
Organism: Schistocerca nitens; assembly: GCF_023898315.1. Lineage (NCBI taxonomy): Eukaryota > Metazoa > Arthropoda > Insecta > Orthoptera > Acrididae > Schistocerca > Schistocerca nitens. The sequence continues at coordinate 906,786,155 of NC_064616.1, read as the reverse complement.
CGGCGGCGGCGGTGCGTCATCATGGGGCAAAATGGAAGGCAGGTGTCTGCCGCTGCACAGGAACCAGATGTGGCGGATGTAGCAAAGACATCAAGGTGCGATGAGGGCGACTGTGGAGCAACTCAGCCGGCGAGCGACCATCTCGGGGCTGAGAGCGATACGAGGATAAAAAGAGCAATAACGCGTCCTCCCGAGAATCCGACTCTTTCAACTTCAACATCTGTGACTTGAAAGTCCTGACCAATCGTTCAGCAGAACCGTTTGACTGTGGCCAAAAGGGCGCAGACGTCAGATGTTGAATACCATTGGCCTTGCAGAATGACTGCAATTCTGCGGACATGAATTGTGGGCCATTGTCGGAAACAATTGCCTGTGGAAGACCTTCAATGCAAAATATAGCAGATAACGCGTGGATGGTGGCAGATGATGTCATGGAAGACATCCGGACAACAAAGGGGAAATTACTGAATGAATCTATCACAACCAACCATCGAGCATTGCAGAACGGACCAGCAAAATCGATGTGTAAGCGTTGCCAAGGGAAAGTGGCTTTTGGCCATGCAAAGAATTTCCGCGGTGGTGCTGATTGTTGTTCGGCACACATCATGCAAGAAGAGCACATATTCGTAATCGCGGCATCGATTCCGAACCAAGTACAGTGCTGACGAGCAAGTTGTTTCGTTCTCACTATACCCCAATGTCCTTCGTGGAGAAGCTTTAAGACAGAGGACTGTAACGAACGTAGGACCACGACCCTGGACTGATCTTTATCAGAACGCAAAAGCAAAACACCACGTCGAACAAAAAGTGTCTCCTTGTAAGCAAAAAATCGGCCAACCAACGGGTTCCCGATCCATGACTTTGACAAGGGCCATTGCATAGCAACAACACGCAGAACGGCAGCAAGAACGTGGTTGGCAGTTGTGGCTGTAGCTACACGACGAAAATCAATCGGAAACGAGTCGACCACGTCATCAGTTTCAGAATCAATGAACATGCAAGCACGTTCAGAGGAATCGAATGCCCTATCCTCAGCAACAGGCAAACGCGACAACGCATCGGCGTTTCCGTGCTTAGCAGTGGACCGATACAAGATATCGTAGCGGTACTCCGAGAGGAAAATAGACCAGCGAATTAATTTCTGCGCTATACGTGGAGGTACAGGCTTGTTCGGATGAAAAAGCTATGTCAAAGGTTTGTGGTCTGTGATGATGGTAAAGTGACGACCATACAAGAAATCATGAAACTTTGTGACACCAAATACGAGAGCCAATGCTTCTTTCTCGATCTGTGAATAATTTCTTTGTGCAGACGAGAGCAATTTGGACGCAAAGGCAATAGGGCGGTCTTGCGAGTCATCTTTGTGCGCAAGCACAGCACTGATCCCGCAATCCGATGCATCCGCCATCAACAAAAGGGGCTTCTGGGGATCGAACGGCGTAAGGCAAGTATGGGAAAGCAACGCCGAAAGGCGCATTCGCATTCTGTCGTCCAGACGAACGGAACACCTTCACGGCATTAGCGATGAAGCAGAACTGAAACGGAAGAGGCATGCGGCACATATCTGTGATAATAGTTGATTTTTCCCAGCACATTCTGTAGCTGCTTCAAATTCTGTGGCGAAGGCAAGCCGTGTATAGCACGGAGGTGCGTGGGACTGGGATGTATGCCTTGGGCATTGAGTACATGGCCCAGGTAAGGCAAATCACGAGCAAAAAACACACATTTGTCCTTCCGTAAGCAAAGACCATTTTGTCGCAAGACCTGAAATAATGTTCTGAGATTGGCTAAATGTTCTTCTTCCGTCTTTCTGGAGATCACAATATCGTCCAGATAGTTTGCTGCAGTAGGGACCTATGCACAAACAGTTTGTAGATATTGCTGAAACAATGCAGGGGCGGATGCACACCTGAATGGCAGTCGTTTGAATTGATACAAACCAAGATGCGTGTTAACCACCAAAACGGGCTGGGATTCTTCGTCCACCAGTATTTGCAAGTACGCATCTGCTAGGTCCAACTTCGAAAAATATCTGCCCGGGCACAGTTTGTCAAAAAGATCTTCCGGGCGGGGTAAAGGAAAAGTTGCAATAATTAGTTGTGGATTCACTGTTGCCTTGAAGTCCACACAAAGTCTCAATTTTCCCGAAGGTTTTGGCAAAATTACTAAGGGTGATGCCCAGAGAGAAGCCTGCACACGTTCAATTACACCTTGTGATTCCAAAGCGTATAATGTTTTTGCAACCTCATCACGCAATGCAGGGGGAACATTGCGCACACTGAAAAATTTCGGCTGTGTGTTTACTTTCCAAATGTGCTTTGTAGTTCTTAGCGCAACCGAGGCCCGGTGCAAAAATGTCTGCAAATTCACAGAGACGAGAAACACTGTCTGAATGCACAGTCTGGTTCACTGATAGGACCTGATTTACTATAGACACGTGAAACAACTGAAATGAATCGAAACCAAACAAGTTCACCGCAGAATAATAACGAAGGACGTAAAATGACACAAGTTTTGTTTGTCCTTTGTATGTTGCAAGAAGGCTGCACTGTCCTAACACAGGGATCTCTTGACCTGAATAGCTAGTTAACATTTGCGGCACGCAACGGAGGTGTGCCCAGCAGTTTGTAAGTGTCTCGATTGATCAGTGAAACTGCAGCTCCAGTGTCGAGCTGGAATGGTATCACTTTGCCGTTAATGTCCAAGTCTACAAAAAGTTTATTGTCCTGCTGACGACAAGAGTGACTGTCATGTGTGAGCGACTGTCATGTGCAACGTTAACTGACACTGGTACAAAATCACTAGCGACTCGACGGGATTTCCGGCGATGTCGACACACACTATTTGTGGGACGAACACAGCCACTGTTAGAGTGGCACTGGGTGGAGTGGAATGAACGACATGAATTTCCATGGGCGAAGTTTCGCGAACCTGAGTAGCCATGGTTCGATTCCGATTCTGGTGCGAAGCAAAGGGCCTGGAATGGTTTTGAGTTTCCGATCCGAGCTTTTTCTGGCAAACACTCTGAACATGTCCTTTTTCATTACAGTAAAAGCAAATAGCTTGGCGTGACGGACAATTCTCACGTGAATGGTAAGTAGCGCACCACGGGCATGATTTGTGCACTGCGTTTGCTTGTCAGAGCGGCACATGTTGCTGAGAGCCTGGCGGCAGCAGCTTGGCCAGGCGCAAGGGCAGTTTACTGCTCCGTGCAGCTCGCCCGGCGGGCCGGTTAACCTGACACACGACTGGCGAAGTTTCAAATGATTCCTGAGCAAAGTCAAGTGTGTCCTGCCGATCCAATATGTCCATCACTTGTTGAAGGGAGGGATTGACTATTTTCAAAATCTGTTCCCTTATACAAACATCAGAAACGTTCTGCACAATTGCATCACGTACCATGGTATCTGAATAAGGGAGTCCACATTGACACTCAAAAGTACAATCCCTAGTAAGGCCTTGCAAGGTTGCAACCCACTCCCGATTAGTCTGACCTGCCGTACGTTTTGTACAAAAGAAGGTATACCATTTCGCAGCTACATTGACTGATTGTTTGAAATAGTCATCTAATGCAGATAAAGTTTCTTCGTAGGACAGAGTTGCTATGTCGCATCGGGGAAATAGTTTTACTGTCACACGGTAGGTTTGCACTCCAACGGACGACAAAAGAAAAGGCTGCTGCTCGTTACCTTGAATTCTGTAGGCGGCGAGATGGAATCCAAATTGGCGTGACCACTCCGTCCAGCTTTCCAGTGCAGTATCAAAAAGTCTGAAAGTCTATGCAACTGCATGTTGTGGCTGCGTTAGAGGTGGAGCGGCGGCTGCTGCATCGTTTTGCATTGCACGTTGACCCCGGACGAGCTGTCCAAGGGCATCCAGTAAGGCCTGCATCTGCTGATTCTGCAAGTGATAAAATTCGGACAGTACTTCTGGAGATTGTGGCGAAGCCATGACACAATGAAATCAGGGCAGTATAGATAAGAACACCGTTTTGACTCGTCGCCAATGTTGTGTTGGCAGAAGAGCCAACACCATGTTACTAGAGGAGGTCGAAATGCACGCATTTTAGCTCACGCAGGCTGGTGTGAAGAGGGAAGAACTATACTTACGTGAGGTCTGGAACATGACAAGGAATGAGAATTCGGAAAGCGGACGTAATTAATTTCATACTTAACTTTAATCCATTAATGATGAACGTCGCTCCTGATGGTACATGATTCACAATATTATCTGTTCAGAATTATAGTAACTGAATATGGCGCCTTGCTAGGTCGTAGAAAATGACATAGCTGATGGCTATGCTAAACTGTCGTCTCTGCAAATGAGAGCGTATGTAGTCAGTGAACCATCGCTAGCAAAGTCGGCTGTGCAACTGGGGCGAGTGCTAGGGAGTCTCTCCAGACTAGACCTGCCGTGTAGTGGCGCTCGGTCTGCAATCACTGATAGTGGCGACACGCGGGTCCGACGTATACTAACGGACCGCGGCCGATTTAAAGGCTACCACCTAGCAAGTGTGGTGTCTGGCGGTGACACCACAAGAACCACCTCAGTTTTGAAAGGCAAGCGACTTGTGGCATGTAGACACAGCGTGAATTACTCTGGGTGAAAAATTGTAAAGATTCCACTGGGCCATTGAAATAAATATTTTTAAACCAATTCCCTAAAATATTCCTTGACTGGCTGCCATCCTGTAATGAGGAGACGCTGCTGAATCGGGCCACCGTGAGCAGGTTGGTTACTGTAGCCCTAGCCCACTAACCTGAGGGAGGGCGACCCATGGACGTCAGAGCGATGCTGTGGCAGCCGCAGCTGGTGTGGGGTCTTGGCCAGGGGCAGTGGCGGCGGCGGCAGTGCCTCCGGCGGGGGCGCCGGCAGCGTCAGGCTGCAAGAGGCGGGATGTGTTTTTCATTAGCAATCTTTTGTTTAAACTGTGTTCCATTGATTTCACCGACCAATAGGATGCTGCGAATTAAAAAGAAACTACCCCATACATGTGAAAAATATCGATTTAATTAATTTGCATAAATTTTTTATATCAACGTGGTGTTAGTGGTACAATAGTTACGGGGAGAGTATGCGTGAGTGGGAGACATGGAGCAGAATGGCAGTTTAAGTGCAGAATACTAGGTTAATTTGAATAATTTTTATGTAAAATGCAGTGCAATAGTTTAAGGGGGTGGGTGACAAAGAAGAATGCGCCAGAAATGGCGTTCAAAAGTATGTGAGGTTCGAAACGTGTACCAGAAAATGGCGGGAGGACATAATTAATTACTTAATTTGGTATCAAAGGCGGTAGAATTGTTTAAGGAATTTGGGTGACATGGAAAACCACTTAACAGAACAATAGGTTAAGTGTCGACAAAGGGCCCAACACTAGGTTAAGACATCCGGAGTACAATACTAAATATTAGGTTATGCATCATGTTTGCTCCATGTAATTAGTTCTTACAAGACCTACATGTTTCCAAACAGCAGAGAATGACGAGCAAGAGAAATCCAACCCCCACAAACTGATTCTTTTTATAAATAAAAAATATATCCTTGAATTTCCTGATATGAGGTCCTTCCTCTCCATCACCAGATCGCCATCTTGGATTATGTCACAGATGAGAGTGCCTTCTGGTGTCAGTACTGTGTACTAGGGCACTTGGAGTCCAGACCCCTTGGCGACCACACTGGATGGTGGTACTGCCTCTAATTATTTAAATAAAGACTGGTGCACGCAAAATAACAAAGACTTATGTCCAGCACAGGCCAAGTCCTTTTCCCACCTATCCCTAGGAAGAGGTGGTGGTCGGGCGACTTAGGTTAGTGGAGGTAGCCCAACTGTCCTTTATTTCCCGCCATTTCCTTAGGTTAGTAGAGATAGCCCATGTGACCTTTCTTTACCATCAAAATTCAAACTTCCCGCCATTTCCTAGGATGAGGTGGCGGTCGGGTGACTTAGGTTAGTGGAGGTAGCCCAAGTGCCTTTTCTTTCCCTCCATTTTCTTAGGTTAGTAGAGGTTGCGTTGTCCTGATGGAATTTGAACTTCCCATGAGGGGGGACATGGCAGGGGTGCATAGTAGGGGGGGGGGGGGGGTGGCAGGAGGATGTCGCCATTTCCTGCCATCTCAGATATTGGTACTTGTGTCATCAGCTGACTTCACGGCCGCCATCTTGGATGACGTCATCAACTGACGTCACAGACACCATCTTGGATAATTGTACTCTGGGGCCGTACCTCCCTTGGGGTTGGGTGACGTCATCACCGCCATGTTGGATAATGGTACTATGGGGCCCTACGCCCTTGCCCCAATACTCTTGACCACTTATTAGCAAGACATGTGATGTGGAACCAGAACATACAGATACTGTTTTCCTTATACAGATCACCGTATTCTATTGGCGTCTTGTGTCCTCAATGCACAGCTTGCCAAGTGAGATGGAATGCAGATACCGCCTCTTGAGCCCCATTGCGATGAGATGTGCTAGGTGGTGTATGTGCCACCAACTACTGAAATCCTAAACAGACTCACGATGTTCCTTGTTGGAAACTCGACATTGAAACATTGAATACATTAAAGATCCAGACGATACTCGTCCACAACCATTTACATGAAAAATACACTGATTACTAAAGGCTAACACACTTACTAGAGAAAAAAATTAGACTTTAACAATTGGAAATATAAATTGACCAGACGCTAACATTTATAGAGGAAATATTTTATCCCTAATTAACTGCATCATATTGCACTCAACTTGGCCATCCTCACTCAATGAAAGGTTTCACTTTTGAGGCATGGTGCAACCCTTTCACTTTTTTTTGCACGGATTGTCTCGATTTCAACAACATTCCGGTGTGGGACGCATGTGATTCTATAAGGACCATTGAAGACGTTAAAAACTTCTTGCACACACCTGCCCGCTTGTTTGACAGCTTGTGAGCTCTCACTAGGACCTTCTGCCCTATTGCGAAATCTATTTTTCTGACTCTCTTTTTGTATGCCTTTACTCGGGCCTCACCGGCTCTCATTATGTTTTGTAACACGATGTTAATAATCACGCAATGCCTACTTTTGGCTCTGCTGGCCACGGCACAACCTCCTTAATCTTGTTTGGTGGTTCCTTGTTCTTCAGAACCAGGACAGGTGGTAGCATAGAAGAGACATTGGGTAAGTCATTTAGGATGTCCTGAAACATACTCAGGTGCATGTCCCAGGTACGATGGTCCCTATTACACTATACTCTGCACAGCTTATTAACACTAGGAGGACCGCAAGAAGGCTACTACCTACAAGGACCGACAGGGCCAAATTGGCCCCATGTTTATTTTTGTTTATTTGATCAGATTGTGATAGGTAATAGAATGTAACACACATACATAGCTTTCGTTGATTTTTATTAATAAAATAAATACATTACACACACACACACGCACACACACACACACACACACACACACACACTCCACCGTAGTTCACTGCTGTTTACTGGTGCACTTGTCGCACCACACTCGTCTTCTCTTCTCACATTTCCCACATACTGCTTTCTCACAACCTGAACAAACAGTAGCAGTATGGTTTCTGTTACATGAGGTACGAATTTTACACTTTTCTCTCTTAGTTGCCCTCTGTGGTCCACCTTTAGTGTCTGCATGCTTCTGGTCTGGCTCTTTATTTCTTGATGATACATACTGCGCTCGAAGCTCTTCACACAAATCAAAAATATACTTCCGCCCACTAAGTCGCGTACCAGCCACTTCCTTATACAACACCCAGGAATTTATGCCAGTCAAATCAAGAATGTTGTAAAATACATGCATTGGCCAACGTCTTGTACAGGCTTTTGTGGAGTACATCCTTGTGCTCCCTGCCGCCGTTGGATAAGCAGCTGCAGCAGCAAGTCGTATACTCCTAGCTCTCTCATTTGTTACATAGTTTAATTCTTAATTGCCCGCATCTCGTGGTCGTGCGGTAGCGTTCTCGCTTCCCACGCCCGGGTTCCCGGGTTCGATTCCCGGCCGGGTCAGGGATTTTCTCTGCCTCGTGATGGCTGGGTGTTGTGTGCTGTCCTTACGTTAGTTAGGTTTAAGTAGTTCTAAGTTCTAGGGGACTGATGACCATAGCTGTTAAGTCCCATAGTGCTCAGAGCCATTTGAACCATTTTGAATTCTTAATTTCTTTGCGTGTTTTTGGTACTTGCATTGTTTAATTCATTAATTTCGGGCGTATTATAGTATTTGAGAGTTGTAGCATCGCGTTTTAGTACCTGAATAGTGTAAATTCGCGTAGTCGTTTGTCTTCTGTATTTTGTTTTGAACGGCCAGTGTCGGATGGTCACAGTCAGTGTGCTCCCTGCCGCCGTTGGATAAGCAACTGCAGCAGCAAGTCGTATACTCCTAGCTCACTCATTTGTTACATAGTTTAATTCTTAATTTCTTTGCGTGTTTTTGGTACTTGCATTGTTTAATTCATAAATTTCGGACATATTATAGTGTTTGAGAGTTGTAACATCGCGTTTTAGTACCTGAATAGCGTAAAATCGCGTAGTCTCCTTCCGCCGCCGAGCAGTGTGTCAGCAGTGCGCAAGTAGCAGCATTACTGCATTTACTAGGCAATCTTGTATTTTAGTAACCGTTTAAATTTTGTCGATTTGTTTGCGCTCTCTGTAGATTAGTTCAGACGTTCTTTGCACAACAGTTTTTAGCATGAATAGGGACTGCAACTGCTGTGTTCGGATGCAGGCTGAGTTGGCATCCCTTCGCTCCCAGCTTCAGGCAGTGTTGGCTTCGGTCACACAGCTTGAGGCTGTTGCCAATGGGCATCACTGTGGGGGTCCGGATGGAGGTTTGTCGGGGACGGCCAGCTCGTCCCACGCATCCCCCGATCGGACTAAGACAATGGTTGCCCGGGATACTGCCCGCATTGAGGCTGATCCCTCACCTGTGGTAGAGTGGGAGGTCATCTCAAGGTGTGGCAGGGGGCGAAAGACATTCTGGAGGGCTGAACGGAAGGCCTCTCCAGTTAGTCTGAAGAACTGGTTTCAGGCTCTGTCTCAGGCTGATACTGATCTTCGGCCTGACATGGCTGCTTGTCCTGTTCCAGAGGTTGCCCCTCAGTCTGCAAGATCCGGGCGGTCGCAGAGGGTGGGCTTACTGGTAGTTGGGAGCTCCAACGTCAGGCGCGTAATGGGGCCCCTTAGGGAAATGGCAGCAAGAGAGGGGAAGAAAACCAATGTGCACTCCATGTGCATACCGGGGGGGAGTCATTCCAGATGTGGAAAGGGTCCTTCCGGATGCCATGAAGGGTACAGGGTGCACCCATCTGCAGGTGGTCGCTCATGTCAGCACCAATGATGTGTGTCGCTATGGATCGGAGGAAATCCTCTCTGGCTTCCGGCGGCTATCTGATTTGGTGAAGACTGCCAGTCTCGCTAGCGGGATGAAAGCAGAGCTCACCATCTGCAGCATCGTCGACAGGACTGACTGCGGACCTTTGGTACAGAGCCGAGTGGAGGGTCTGAATCAGAGGCTGAGACGGTTCTGCGACCATGTGGGCTGCAGATTCCTTGACTTGCGCCATAGGGTGGTGGGGTTTCGGGTTCCGCTGGATAGGTCAGGAGTCCACTACACGCAACAAGCGGCTACACGGGTAGCAGGGGTTGTGTGGCGTGGGCTGGGCGGTTTTTTAGGTTAGATGGCCTTGGGCAAGTACAGAAAGGGCAACAGCCTCAACGGGTGCGGGGCAAAGTCAGGACATGTGGGGACCAAGCAGCAATCGGTATTGTAATTGTCAACTGTCGAAGCTGCGTTGGTAAAGTACCGGAACTTCAAGCGCTGATAGAAAGCACCGAAGCTGAAATCGTTATAGGTACAGAAAGCTGGCTGAAGCCAGAGATAAATTCTGCCGAAATTTTTACAAAGGTACAGACGGTGTTTAGAAAGGATAGATTGCATGCAACCGGCAGTGGAGTGTTCGTCGCTGTTAGTAGTAGTTTATCCTGTAGTGAAGTAGAAGTGGATAGTTCCTGTGAATTATTGTGGGTGGAGGTTACACTCAAAAACCGAGCTAGGTTAATAATTGGCTCCTTTTACCGACCTCCCGACTCAGCAGAATTAGTGGCAGAACAACTGAGAGAAAATTTGGAATGCATTTCACATAAATTTTCTCAGCATGTTATAGTCTTAGGTGGAGATTTCAATTTACCACATATAGACTGGGACACTCAGATGTTTAGGATGGGTGGTAGGGACAGAGCATCGAGTGACATTATACTGAGTGCACTATTCGAAAATTACCTCGAGCAATTAAACAGAGAACCGACTCGTGGAGATAACATCTTGGACCTACTGATAACAAACAGACCCGAACTTTTCGACTCTGTATGTGCAGAACAGGGAATCAGTGATCATAAGGCCGTTGCAGCATCCCTGAATATGGAAGTTAATAGGAATATAAAAAAAGGGAGGAAGGTTTATCTGTTTAGCAAGAGTAATAGAAGGCAGATTTCAGACTACCTAACAGACCAAAACGAAAATTTCTGTTACGACACTGACAATGTTGAGTGTTTATGGAAAAAGTTCAAGGCAATCTTAAAATGCGTTTTAGACAGGTACGTGCCGAGTAAAACTGTGAGGGACGGGAAAAACCCACTGTGGTCCAACAACAAAGTTAGGAAACTACTGCGAAAGCAAAGAGAGCTTCACTCCAAGTTTAAACGCTGCCAAAACCTCTCAGACAAACAGAAGCTAAACGATGTCAAAGTTAGCGTAAGGAGGGCTATGCTTGAAGCGTTCAGTGAATTCGAACGTAAAATTCTATGTACCGACTTGACAGAAAATCCTAGGAAGTTCTGGTCTTACGTTAAATCAGTAAGTGGCTCGAAACAGCATATCCAGACACTCCGGGATGATGATGGCATTGAAACAGAGGATGACACGCGTAAAGCTGAAATACTAAACACCTTTTTCCACAGCTGTTTCACAGAAGAAGACCGCACTGTAGTTCCTTCTCTAAATCCTCGCACAAACGAAAAAATGGCTGACATCGAAATAAGTGTCCAAGGAATAGAAAAGCAACTGGAATCACTCAACAGAGGAAATTCCACTGGACCTGACGGGATACCAATTCGATTCTACACAGAGTACGCGAAAGAACTTGCCCCCCTTCTAACAGCCGTGTACCGCAAGTCTCTAGAGGAACGGAGGGTTCCAAAAGAGCACAGGTAGTCCCAGTCTTCAAGAAGGGTCGTCGAGCAGATGCGCAAAACTATAGACCTATATCTCTGACGTCGATCTGTTGTAGAACTTGAGAACATTTTTTTTGCTCGAGTATCATGTCGTTTTTGGAAACCCAGAATCTACTATGTAGGAATCAACATGGATTCCGGAAACAGCGATCGTGTGAGACCCAACTCGCTTTATTTGTTCATGACACCCAGAAAATATTAGATACAGGCTCCCAGGTAGATGCTATTTTTCTTGACTTCCGGAAGGCGTTCGATACAGTTCCGCACTGTCACCTGATAAACAAAGTAAGAGCCTACGGAATATCAGACCAGCTGTGTGGCTGGATTGAAGAGTTTTTAGCAAACAGAACACAGCATGTTGTTATCAATGCAGAGACGTCTACAGACGTTAAAGTAACCTCTGGCGTGCCACAGGGGAGTGTTATGGGACCATTGCTTTTCACAATATATATAAATGACCTAGTAGATAATGTCGGAAGTTCCATGCGGCTTTTCGCGGATGATGCTGTAGTATACAGAGAAGTTGCAGCATTAGAAAATTGTAGCGAAATGCAGGAAGATCTGCAGCGGATAGGCAGTTGGTGCAGGGAGTGGCAACTGTCCCTTAACATAGACAAATGTAATGTATTGCGAATACATAGAAAGAAGGATCCGTTATTGTATGATTATATGATAGCGGAACAAACACTGGTAGCAGTTACTTCTGTAAAATATTTGGGAGTATGCGTGCGGAACGATTTGAAGTGGAATGATCATATAAAATTAATTGTTGGTAAGGCGGGTACTGAGGAGTCTATTCAGCACCTAGTTGTGTTCTTTCCATGACGCCTCCGCAATCAGTATGTTATCGAGATACATCATCACTCCGCTTTTTAAGTCGTTTGGTAAAATGCTATTTAGGCTTCTAATAAATGCCACGGACTAGACATTAAGGCCGAGCGGAAGGCGATGGAACTGAAAGCAGTTTCCATAACATAGGAAAACAGTGTACTGCTGACAGGGCTCGTCAAGAGCTATCTGCCATTAACTCTATCGAAGGTCAATCGATGAGAGAACATTTACCCCATGAAATCGTTGCAAAAGCTCATCGAGATTCTCCAGTCGGTCGGTCTCTGGCATAGTCATGGTGTTGATCTCCTGTGAGTCCAACACAGCCGCCGGAGTGGCCGTGCGGTTAAAGGCGCTGCAGCCTGGAACCGCGAGACCGCTACGGTCGCAGGTTCGAATCCTGCCTCGGGCATGGATGTTTGTGATGTCATTAGGTTAGTTAGGTTTAACTAGTTCTAAGTTCTAGGGGACTAATGACCTCAGCAGTTGAGTCCCATAGTGCTCAGAACCATTTGAACCATTTTTTGAGTCCAACACGAAATTGACTGATTTGTTGCGCTTCAGAACCACTAATAGAGGAGAATTATAAGAACTCCTGGCCTGTTCGATGATCCCCCACTCTAGCATTTTCTTTAATCCCGCCTCCATACTTGCCCTATGCGCAAGGGGAATTGGGTACGATTTTACGAAGAAAGGGCGATGCGCTCATACTCGAAACCTGTAATTGAACCCTATTATAGCACCTGGCTTGTCAGCAAGCACGGACGTGTGTCTGGCAATGATTTCACGCAGCACCTTCCGTTCTGCGTTGTGGTTTCCGACACAGGCTAGTCCATTACCCTCAACGTTCGCAAAGGCGACATCCAGATTCCGCCCCACCGGCACTGGAACTATCCCCTCCACATAGTTAACGCAGTACTCATGCTCTGGTTGCATCTCAGCATAAGTGGGAAACCGTAAGCAGCTTACTTCACTCTCTCGACGCAGCACACGTCGGTTAAAATACAGGGTGATAAGGTTATCTCGAACCTTCATCATAATAAATTGATTATTGACGTCGATTACCGTGTCGTAATTACTCATGAAATCGGTCCCCAGCAGGGGTACAACAAAGAAACTAAACTCAAAAGTATGCCCCTGGTACGAAAATTCTAACATCAGTTGCTGCTTTATGTCCACGCTCTTGCCGTGGCTTGCTCCCCTCACCTTTGCTCCTCGTACTGGAAGAATAGCCCAATCCCCAGCCTGCCTGCAGTGCCCAAAAGTCATCTCACTCACGATGGAATGAGGACTACCAGTGTCCACAACACATTCTAGTTGCATACCCCCTATATCGGTGCTCACTTCAGACGTAATGACGGGCACCTTGCTAGATACCTCCTCGTGCAACAAATTATCCCTAATGTCCTCTCTTTCTATTAGCAACACACTCACAATTGCCTTATTATTGAAACCACTCAGTTCCACCTTGTTCACATGTCAAAGGTCGCCAGTGTCCACAACACATTCTAGTTGCATACCCCCTATATCGATGCTCACTTCAGGTGTAATGACCGGCACCGTGCTAAATACCTCCTTGTGCAACAAATCATCCCTAATGTCCTCTCTTTCTACTAGCAACACACTCACAATTGCCTTATTATTGAAACCACTCAGTTCCACCTTGTTCACATGTCAAAGGTCGCCAGTGTCCACAACACATTCTAGTCGTATACCCCCTATATCGATGCTCACTTCAGGTGTAATGACTGGCACCGTGCTAGATACCTCCTTGTGCAACAAATCATCCCTAATGTCCTCTCTTTCTACTAGCTACACACTCTCAATTGCCTTATTATTGAAACCACTCAGTTCCACCTTGTTCACATGTCAAAGGTCGGAGCTGTGACCTTCGCCAGGATTCTGCCAAGGATCTGGACAGCGAATCTCGACCCCGCGCGGTGACATCATCGCTGCACCCCTGTTGTTATCTCTCCCTGTTGGCACTTGCTCGTAATTTTCCACATGTCTTTCACCTCGATTTTCATACCTATTCTCATGGTCCCTATTGTTACCATATTGATGGCCACATTCCTGACTATTTCCCCAACTTCCATGGCTTTGCCAGCTGCCATTCCCGTGTCTATTCTGCCAGTCACGGTCCTGTGACTATTGCCTCCCATGCCCTCTCGATGCCTCTCTCCTGTGCACCTACTGCGCCCGAGACTGGGATCGCGCGCCTCTGCGCCACGCTGCTCTGCTGCGTGCTTCTGTGCATAAGGCCTGGCTTCATATTCTAATTCTTGTAGAATGGCTTTGAAGCCGTCCATATCATGCTTGCACCCTGCAGCCAGAACGATGTGATGCACGTGCAAAGGCAGCTTGCTCAGACATAGACGTATGAGTTCCGTAGGCCCAAACGGCTCGTCAAGGTACTGATTTGACTGCACCATATGTTTAAACAAACGTGCAGCACTCGTAAACCCGAAGAGTTTCAAAGCCAGAATCATAAATATGCTGTGTTTTACGCGATCTTGCACCGCCTCCGAGCAATACGCCGCGAGGAACGCCTGTTTAAACTCTTACACGGAAGTACACTGGCACGCTACCGTTCACAATTCTAGAGGCGGGCTCTCCTGCCAGAAAACCACACACGAATTCTATCTTGTGTGTACTAGGCCACGTTGGAAGGAGGGTGAGACAGAATTGTTCCACCCAAGTCACAGGATGGATACCATCGAATATTGTTACCGAGAGGAAGTGTTTGTGATTCAATTCCTCCGTTGCATACCGTGATAAACACTCGCGAGAACGCTTTCTCCGGCCCCAAGAGCACCTTGCAGTCTCATCATCCTCATAGTGCGATTCTCCCTCGTGATCTGTGTCCCTCTCCTTACTTTTTCCACAGTACCTATCATCCTTCACCGCCATTCCATGCCTACCCTTCCCGTGGGCTTCCAGTGTAGCCACGCACAGACTAAATTCTTTTTCTGCATCCACATATCTCTCCGTGTTTCCGTATTCTCGGTGCTTAATTTTCGTTGTAGCCTGTATTTCTTTAACACGGTTTACTTCTGCTGGCAGCGTGTGCTCGTTGCTGCTCGTAACAGAGCGGTTAGTCACTAGCTCAGCAACCCGCACTAATTCATCTCAGAGTTCCTGAATTTCCATAGCTACCTGCTGCTTTTGAGAGGTGAGGTCACTCTCACAAGCCTGTATGGTCGATGTATTCTGGTCGACGTGCTCGCTAATGGAGTCTCGGCAATGTTTGCCTGCTACCTGCAGCCGAGACAGTAGGTTTTCCCTGTCCTTCCGAGATTGTGTCTCAATGGCCTGAAACCTTGCTTCTATTGCCCGTTCTTGGTCTAGAAGGCTTTATCTCTGCTCATTTTCTATATCCCCAAGCCAATGCTCTACGTTGCTTAGAATACTATTTATTCCCCCAGCTAAAGAACTTGCCCCCCTTCTAACAGCCGTGTACCGCAAGTCTCTAGAGGAACGGAGGGTTCCAAATGATTGGAAAAGAGCACAGGTAGACCCAGTCTTCAAGAAAGGTCGTCGAGCAGATGCGCAAAACTATAGACCTATATCTCTGACGTCGATCTGTTGTAGAATTTTAGAACATGTTTTTTGCTCGAGTATCATGTCGTTTTTGGAAACCCAGAATCTACTATGTAGGAATCAACATGGATTCCGGAAACAGCGATCGTGTGAGACCCAACTCGCTTTATTTGTTCATGACACCCAGAAAATATTAGATACAGGCTCCCAGGTAGATGCTATTTTTCTTGACTTCCGGAAGGCGTTCGATACAGTTCCGCACTGTCGCCTGATAAACAAAGTAAGAGCCTACGGAATATCGGACCAGCTGTGTGGCTGGATTGAAGAGTTTTTAGCAAACAGAACACAGCATGTTGTTATCAATGGAGAGACGTCTATAGACGTTAAAGTAACCTCTGGCGTGCCACAGGGGAGTGTTACGCGACCATTGCTTTTCACAATATATGTAAATGACCTAGTAGATAGTGTCGGAAGTTCCATGCGGCTTTTCGCAGATGATGCTGTAGTATACAGAGAAGTTGCAGCATTAGAAAATTGTAGCGAAATGCAGGAAGATCTGCAGCGGATAGGCACTTGGTGCAGGGAGTGGCAACTGTCCCTTAACATAGACAAATGTAATGTATTGCGAATACATAGAAAGAAGGATCCTTTATTGTATGATTATATGATAGCGGAACAAACACTGGTAGCAGTTACTTCTGTAAAATATTTGGGAGTATGCGTGCGGAACGATTTGAAGTGGAATGATCATATAAAATTAATTGTTGGTAAGGCGGGTACCAGGTTGAGATTCATTGGGAGAGTGCTTAGAAAATGTAGTCCATCAACAAAGGAGGTGACTTACAAAACACTCGTTCGACCTATACTTGAGTATTGCTCATCAGTGTGGGATCCGTACCAAATCGGGTTGACGGAGGAGATACAGAAGATCCAAAGAAGAGCGGCGCATTTCGTCACAGGGTTATTTGGTTACTGTGATAGCGTTACGGAGATGTTTAATAAACTCAAGTGGCAGACTCTGCAAGAGAGGCGCTCTGCATCGCGGTGTAGCTTGCTCGCCAGGTTTCGAGAGGGTGCGTTTCTGGATGAGGTATCGAATATATTGCTTCCCCCTACTTATACCTCCCGAGGAGATCACGAATGTAAAATTATAGAGATTAGAGCGCGCGCGGAGGCTTTCAGACAGTCGTTCTTCCCGCGAACCATACGCGACTGGAACAGGAAAGGGAGGTAATGACAGTGGCATGTAAAGTGCCCTCCGCCACACACCGTTGGGTGGCTTGCGGAGTATAAATGTAGATGTAGATGTAGATGTACCTCCTCAAACCGCCTGTTCATCTCGACTCAGATTCCATCCGACTGCTCCTTAATTTTAGTTTCAAATCGAACTTGCATTACGGTCAGAAACTGCAAGAGCCTAGTCGTACATCGCCTCATTGCTATTGTGAGAACCAGCAGGTGCACTCCATCTATTAACCGAATGAGCGTTCTGTTCCGGATTTGGTATTCTTTCCACCTCTTACACACTCCTAGAATTTGATTCTAAAGCCGGCCAGTCACAGGTTCGAATCCTGCCCCGGGCTTGGATGTATGTGATGTCATTAGGTTAGTTAGGTCTAAGTAGTTCTAAGTGCTAGGGGACTAATGACCTCAGAAGTTAAGTCCCATAGTGCTCAGAGACATTTGAACCACTTTGATTCTAAACTTCCAGCCTCTGCACTGGTTTTCACAGCTTCTATATTCACATGACTATCGCTTCCTGCAATTACACTAGTTCTTTGATCTTCCTCCCTACTTCCTTTGCAGATTTCCCGGTTACCACTCTTAGTTTGACTATGCGTTTCTATCATTTCACGAATGAAATCCGCAGTACAATTTTAACACTACACTCGCCTATCAGCACAACTTCTTTAATCAATGTGCGTAGCACTACCCAACGTTATCTTATGATATCATCACACGCATGAATAAAACATAAAAAAACACAAAATACATAAAAATACAAAATGAAACACAAAAACAACAACAACGCTGTTTGCAATGCAGAACTTGCCAAACAATACAGAAATTCTTTGGCTCGGTTGAAAGAGAAAAACAAATAAACCCATATAATTAAAGCACTGTAAAAATCTAACTACGAATTTTTCCAGAAGACTCCATGTCTAGCGCATTCTGGGCATGGGTGGACCATGTGTAGCTAGGATGCTTAGGTCTTGCATAGACCATGCACTACCAACTTGACCTAGGACCCATGAATCGGTATGCTGCTTTTAGAACTTTGTGGCATTCAGACTTACAACTACGAGTAATATGATAGAATTTCAGGGTCGCCACCAGCCTAAGCTGACTCTTAAGACAAGAGAGCCAACCGAGCTGGAAATTGTTTATAAAAATGGGATCTATAATTGTATTCCCCCTTTCTCTTTGATCATTTAATTAAGTTGTTCTTGTGACTTTTACCTTCTCTTTTAGTACCGCCCTTATGCAATGACTCGTCAAAAAATAGAAAAATAAACAGGGCATTTATACTGATTTTAGAATTGAAACCAGGTACTAACCTAACGATCGTAAAATAAAAGGAAGATTGATGGTGTACAACTTATCACTGGTTTATTCAATTAGCAGTTCTCAATAATGGAGGGAATCAATTACTTTATAAGAGAAAAACGGTTGCCTGATCCTGGAACAAAAGAACTCGTTCTCTTTAATGAGAAGATCGTAACATTCGTGAAATTCAACAGAAGGAAAAGGACACTCAATTACTCGGTTCAGACTCAGAAGACGGAATCCAGCAAGAAACCACCACCAGCACTCGCATGCAAAGGAGGAAAAGTGGGCAGAGAGAGTTCATTTCCATCACAGAATAGCAGCCGTATAAATCAAATCGATGGGGAATAATCTGGTCCAGCTGAAGGCCTCCACCTATTCCACACCCACGTGGTTCTCACACAACAGATTTCTTCCGCCAGGTTTCCGCATTTGCATGAAAACATCGAGAATTCACAAATAATATCATAAACGTAATTACTTAAAGTCACACCGAAAGAAACTTATAATACATGAAAGGTTGAGCACGTGGCTCTTCAAATAACGACAACCGTTACAATGCGAACAAAGGGCTCGACGGTCAGCTTAGGAATCAAAGGAGTAAAGAAATTGAAAAAACGCACATGCATGAAGAAATAACCACGCTTAGTTTTCAGACGAAGTATGGGAAAGTTATTCTAACTTAAATATTCTGGAAAGTTTCTGTGGTGCGTGGATTGCACCACGTTGTTCTACTGGAACAAAGCCAAGTCCGATCAGTGCAATAATTGCGCATAATCGTCAGCTATTACTGCTACCTCATAGCACATAGGCACTGGAAGACCCACAGCGTTTCAGATGAAGCGATCTTAAAATTTCAGGCTATTTAGAATGGATAAAACGCAAACTTCGGAAGTTCCTAGTAGAGCAAGAAAGGAATACGTCTGTACTCACCAGTAACAAGCAGCAAAATCCTTCCTCTCCACAAAGGTTCCACCTGCTACCACTTGGAAACGGAAACCAGAGGGTGTTTCCATCACCAACCTGACAAATCAACAATACCATCTTCAGCAAGAGTAGACCTCTCTGCCCATGTACAAGGATCTTGAGTTGGCCATCCTGCTCTCCTCTCCAAGCAGCGAGCACACAGCACTCTCTCTAGCAGACGACGACCGACTCAACTTCCACCACAAATAGATAGAACAGACATTCAGACATATATTTGATCACATTCACACACACAAAACGGTTCAGGGAAAGGAATAGGTATATATGTGGAACATAATAAATGACATGATATAATCAAACACTGCTGACCTTTTGGAAAATACTTGGTTTTGTGGCAAGAAAAACATTTTTCTGCCGTCAGCCATAGTTACACGGTGGGCCACATAATCCATAATTGCTTTAGATAGTAGAAGTTCTTATGGAACGGCTCTGCTGAGACGTTTCACACTGAAGCTCGAAAGAAACTAGTATAACCATGTGTTTTCAAATACAGAGATATGTAAACAGGCAGAATACGGCGCTGCAGTCGGCCACGCATATATAAGACAACAAACGTCTGGCACAGTTGTTATATCGGTTACTGCTGCTACAATGGCAGGCTATTAAGATTTAAGTGAGTTTGAACGTCGTGTTATAGTCAGCACGCGAGCGGTGGGACACAGCATCTACGAGATGGCAATGAAGTGGGGATTGTCCCGAACAACCATTTCACGTCTTTACAGCGAATATCGGGAATCCGGTAAAACATCAAATATCTATCATCGCTGCGGCCAGAAAAAGATCCTGCAAGAATGGGACCAACGACGACTAAAGAGAATCTTTCTACATGACAGAAGTGCAAACCTTCAACAAATTGCTGCAGATTTCAATGCTGGGCCATCATAAATGTCAGCGTGCGAATCATTCAACAAAGCATAATCGATATGGACTTTCTTAGTCGAAGGCCCTCTCGTGTACCTTTGATAACTGCATGACACAAAGTTTTACACCTCGCCTGGGTCCGTCAACACTGACACTTGACTGGTAAGGACTGGAAACATGTTGCCTGGTCAGGCAAGTCTCGTTCGAAATTGTATTGAATGGATGGACGTGTACGAGTATAGAGGCAATCACATGAATCCCTCGACCCTGCATGTCAGCAGGGGACTGTTAAAACTGATGGACGCTCTGTGATGGTGCCAGGCATGAGCATTGGTGTGGTATGGGTTCCCTGATACGTCTTGATATGACTCTGACAAGTGACATGTATGTAAGCGTCCTGTCTGATCTCCAGTATCCATTCACGTCCATTGTGCATTTCAACAGACTTGAGCACTTCCAGCAGGACAATGCAACGCCCCACACATCCAGAATTACTACGGATTGTCTCCAGGAACACTCTTATGTGTTTAAACACTTCCACTGGCCACCAAACTCCCCAGACATGAAATTATTGAGCATATCTGAGTATTGAGGCAAGGGCGTTGTCATTCCAAAGTACCATTATCCAAGATGGCGGCGATGGCGTCATCCAAGATGTTGGTGTTGACGTCAATCAAGATGGAGGGTTTGACGTTTGACTGACGCTTCGCCGTGCGTAGCTACTTACCATCGCAAGCGCATCTACCAACATTCACAAACTTATACTCAAGCCATATTGCTATCTAAAATAATAACCAACTAGATCTCTAGTAAATTCCATAGCCTCCCAGAAATACTTAATGTGTCCTTTTGTAGTAGTTTTCGTCTTCTCTCAGCTTGTATGCACGGAAATTCTTGCCCTAACAGAACCTCTTTACGAAAATAACGCACAATAACGTCCAATGCAGTATTCCTCGTGGACCTAACGTGATACCCACTCCATCATGTGACACCCACCTTGCTCTCAACATATGAAAATGTTTGCATAGCTGTGTAGAGGCTCCCATATCCCAGCACAAAGCATGTGAATGAATGGAGCATTCTGATTGGCTCTTATAGAATTTACGCGCCGAATTACATGAAGCCGCCAGTATTGAAGCACCATCCACCTATTCTTTATCAGACTTCCAGTGGTTATTTTCCACAGATTGCTAAAGTGCATTGACATTTAAACATGCAAAATTGTCTCCACATTATCAAATACATGTCATACTAACAAGAATATTGGAAGCCTGGAATATATTCACCAATGTTACAATTAAGTATTGTGATTGCTGCTACAGTCTGACACGAATCATTGTACAGGTAATGCCTCCTCTTGATGACTGTGCTTCAGTATCTATAGTGCATATAATTTTCCACGTAAAAACTCTCTCTAATACCCTCGTCGTTATCGATGTGCTGAATCTATACGTCCCTCACGATAGGACACACAGTCGTCCTCTCTAGTCATGCCATAACATAAACCATACTAACTTTACAATGCAATATATACACATTTTACACTACATAATCCACATTAACTTTACAATGCAATATATACATATTTTACACTACATAATTCACATTAACTTTACAGTGCAATATACACACATTTACACAAAGAGTGCAGTTATCTTTTGTATCTGTACAGCACATGTAAAATTATCTTACGCCTACACTCACACCGGCTATATGTTAAGATGCTCTCCAGTCCTGGGGAAGCACCATCCACCTTTCCTTTCTTTGTACAGACGTCACATTCAGTGGTAATAAACTACTTTACACTGATCACCATTTTGCACCGACAACTCAGCCTTGGAAAGTGCCATACATATCGTCAAATACGTAAACACACCTACTCATTTACCCTCTCCTCCTACTGGGGCCAGGAGGTTGAATATTAGTGCATGAAACCGATCTCCAACTCAGCAATATATCAATGCGTACCGTATCGATGTAGTAAACATACAATTCATATCCTATGCCTGACAAAATAACCCATTTTACATCAGAAATCCCTCACTGCATCGAAGTCACTCTCAGAACTGATGCGCAAAGGCAGACTCCTTTCCCCATTGATACAAACGCACTACTGTTTCTAGTCCGCACCGGTCTGCTTGCTTGCTTTTCTACACCCACCTCCATACTCTGGGATTAACGAACACAAGTATTTCCGCATCGTCAGTCATAATAATATATGATTATCATGGTACTTCTCGATATCAAGCACACAACAATAGCCTCCTGATCGCTCACGCAACATAATTTTGAAGATATAGACAGGAAATTATTTCTCTACAGACGCAAAACTTTAGCTAGGTGGAGTGTGCTCTAGACCATTGAGTAACTAGAAAGAAACAGAAGAAAAATGATATCTCTACCTGCGAATACCGATCTCGCTAATTTAACATATTCCATATCATCTCTATAATTTACAAGCCAACTAAGATCTTTCCCATGTCTAGAGAACAGGCAAACGTGTCCTCCACATACCAGATGCACACACCACAGTCGATCTTCTCTCAACTAAATAAAGGCCCGAAATGTGCAGAAGCAGTCAACCGAACATTCAATTAACTTACAGGTTTGCTGCCGGGTGACGTCGCCGAACACCGCCGATATTTCGACAGGAGCACACCCTGCCATTCTCAAGGCACAAATGCAAGGAAGAAAAAAACGTGCAAGCAAATTTAATACCTCAGTTCACAGAGGAGAAACAAGGAAGACACCGCACACAGAACAAGTGTCAACACAACCAAAGATAACCAACATCAGAAATATCGATAGTTACTATTAATCAACAGGTGAGATAGTACTAATTCTGTCCCTCTGTTTTTTGATGAGAGACAGAGCCGCATTCCAAGCAGCATTTAAACAAAACCCACCATCTCTGTTAATAAGGTTGCTTGATAGTCTGATTTCAACAGCTTCCTTAATAACACTATCCCAATAGCTGGACGTGCAAGCCAGAAACTCCGTGTTGTTGTATTCCATAGGATGACCGGTGCCAAGGCAATGTTCTGCAATAGCGGATTTGCTCGGCTGTTGTAAGCGTGTGTGACGCTTATGTTCAATACACCGCTCTTCCACAGTCCTGATTGTCTGACCAATATATGACATGCCACATCTGCAAGGAATACGATAGACCCCAGACTTACGCAAACCAAGATCATCTTTTACGGACGCCCACAGGGCCTTAATCTTAGAAGGTGGTCGAAAAACACATTTCACATCATATTTCCTCAAAATACGGCCAATCCTGTTGGAAATGCTTCCTGCGTAAGGCAAAAAGGTCGTAGACTTAGGTGCCACTTCGTTGCTATCATCACTCACCCGTTGCACAGAAGGCTGATGGCGCAACGCACGTTTGATCTGCCTCTCACTATAACCATTCTGACAAAAGGTGACTTCGAGATGTGCTAGCTCAGCTGCCAAACGCTCAGCTGGATGGTGACAAGTATCAGCTCACAGATACAAGTCAGTGTGGGTGGGCTTGCTATAAACAGAATGTCCCAATGTACCATCAGTCTTCCTTTTGACCAACACATCAAGGAAGGGAAGGCATCCATTCTTTTCCACCTCCATAGTGAACTGAATGTTCGGGTGGATTGAATTCAGATGTTCCAAAAACCGGTTTAAATTCTCACTACCATGAGGCCAAACAACAAAAGTATCGTCTACATATCTGAAAAAAAACACGCAGGTTTCAAGGTCGCTGACTCCAATGCATGTTCCTCAAAGTCCTCCATAAACAAATTGGCCACAATAGGTGACAACGGGTTTCCCATTGCAGCTCCATCAGTCTGTTCGTAGTACTGAACATTGAATAAAAAGTAAGTGGAAGTCAGCACATGTCGAAACAAATTTGTTAACTCGACACCAAACTTAACCTCAGTTAGCTGCAACGAATCAGAGAGAGGAACGCGAATGAAAAGAGAAACCACATCAAAACTGACTAAAATATCAGAGTCATTCAAACGCAATCCCTGCAATCGACATAAGAAATCTGCAGAGTTCTTAATGTGGTGTTCACACCTACCTACTAGTGGGTTCAACAAACTAGCAAGATGTTTAGCTACACGATATATCGGAGCACCAATATTAGAAACAATAGGCCTCAACGGGGCAGCCTCTTTATGGACCTTAGGGAGGCAATATAATCTAGGTGGTACAGCACAGTAAGAATTAAGACTCTTGATAGTCTCCTGTGACAAAGAACTTTTCTTCAGGAGTTTATTAGTCATTCTCTCAACACTCTTAGTAGGGTCAGCACCGATTTTGCGATACGCCGAATCAGAAAGTAGACACTGCATCTTTTGAATGTAATCGTGCTTGTTCAACAAAACGGTGGCGTTACCCTTGTCCGCAGGTAAAATAACAATATCAGGATCCATTCTAAGTGAACGTAAAGCAGCCGCCTCAGCTGCTGTAATGTTACACTTGGGTGGACAGCCCCAGTCAACACACGACAAGCTTCCCTCCTAACCTCTTCCGCAGCCTCGGAAGGTAGTTTATAAACAGCCTGTTCGATAGAACTAAAAAAAATCAACGACTAGTAAACTCTTAGGCGTCGGTGTGAAGTTCAAACCTTTCCCCAGCACAGACAAAGCTGCGTCGTCAAACATTTTCTCCGTGAGATTGTTCGCAGAACGTCGAGAATTAGAATTAGACTCTGAGGCAAGGAAACGGTGAAACTTCGCCGAATGACGAACAGTTACAGATTGAAATTCCCAGTCAGACTGCGACCAAGAGGCACCGTCCACCCAATCCCAAGAAAATTCAGAAACATTAGACGCCGTCATTAAATGAAGCTGAAATAATTCCATAGAAACAAAATCTAATTGACGGCGAGTATAGTGGATCCTTTCACGAACAAGAGCTAAACCAGCACGTTGCTTGATGCGATTGGCGGCAGGAGAATTAATATGATTCACAACTTTAGCAAACGTTGGAACCACACTATGATTTCGGCACTTCAATAAAAACGATAATGCACATTCCAACCTTACTCTACTGCTGCGAAGTTTATCCAGCCTCCGCAGGCAACGATACATTTCCTCCCCGTAGAGGTAAACAATGTGAGAGCTTAACTTTTCCCGGCGAATCGAATGTTCAAATAACTTACGGGTTTGCTGCCGGGTGACGTCGTCGAACACCGCCGATATTTCGACAGGAGCACATCCTGCCATTCTCAAAAGTATCGAGATCAACAATCTCTCTACATGAAGTTCTATATCGATGAAGACGACAGACTCTGAAAGTAAAACAGCTGTAAAGAAAACTTAAAAAAACAGGAAAACCACTGCATGTGTTAACAGAGTATATATGCAAAATTTTACGCTGTTTTCAGATTTGTAAAAACTTTCTAAAAAAAACTTTAATTTATATATATGTAAGTAACAATGAATATTTTTCCTGTTGTATAACAGAAAGCAAATTAAAGCTCAGCGATGATGCTGAAACCTCAACGAAACGTCTGTGGGTGATGGCACAAAAAGAAACAATTGCGATTTGCTCAAGGCGGATCCCTTCCAAAAGACATGTTTATTTGTAAAGCAAACACAGACAGAAGAGCATCAGTGTCAAGATACACACTATTTTGTCAGTAATCATGACGTAGCTTAATTTCTTTAAATACTGTCAATGTTCAATGTTCCGTCGTTTGAACGACAACGATTTGTTTCGTTAATGAAAGGAATTTTTGAATTGCTTACATTAGGCACCCACAGTGATCGAATACATTTAAAGCATTTTCAAGTTTTAATGATTTATGACCATAAGGATATCAGAAACAGATCGTTTAATATGTTACTAAAAGCTAATTTTCTTTCATTGTGCAACCTGCTCTGGTGTTATAGTATGTGTTCTGAACGAAATCCATTTTATGAAGAAAACAGCATTGCTACGAGGTCGAATATGAAACTTGAGCTACTGATAATTTTTTATGCTGCTGCTGGCACAGTCACACAAATAAAGTCATAAGTAGCAGTAATTGGTACTTACATACTTCACAGCAAGAAATCAACGCCATCGTCTTCGTTGCCCGTCGTAGATGAATCAGTCTCATCGAGATTAATGACGAATGGTTCCATAACCGTGTCCCTGCCAATTTCCCTCTTGTAATACCGAGCGAGGTGGCGCAGTGTTTAGACACTGGACTCGCATTCGGGAGGACGACGGTTCAATCCCGCGCCCGGCCATCCTGATTTAGGTTTTCCGTGATTTCCCTAAATCGCTCCAGGCAAATGCCGGGATGGTTCCTTTCAAAGGGCACGGCCGCCTTCCTTCCGCGTCCTTCTCTAACCCGATGAGACCGATGACCTCGCTGTCTGGTCTCCTTCCCCAAAACAACCAACCTTTTGTAATCTTCATCTTCCAGTATTTCTGCGTGTCTTACGCAAGCTGCCCATACAGATGTTGAGATTATGTCTATTGCCTCATGTGTCTCGCAACATCTGCAATTCTGAATGTATTGTTCTTTTCCGCAATATATGCTTTCACGTGAGACCTTACCAGGTCGACTGGGTTGTAATGGCAATGGTATTGGGATAATCTAACGGTACTGTGTCCATACTGCTTTGCAATTTCACCTATCTCATAAACTCTGTATGCAGGCTTGTGTTGATTGACAAGAACCCGCAATTCTGCTCTGGTATGCGACGAGTTATGAGGTGTTCCGTTAGATGACAGCCATGGAATAATGTCTGCCTTTTTTGAGTTCGTATTTGTTGCTTTGATCACTTGCACTGAGTGGATGGCCGCATTGTCCACGACTTTAAGTGAAGACGAAGGAATATGCGGCAATAATTGTTGTGTAAACCATCTTTTGAAGACGCTGTACGTCATTTCAGTAAGGTAATCTTCAGAATTCTTAGCCTTTGACACCTTAAATCACTTACTCTGGGGAATAAAGCCTGATCCGACATGTAGCATTATAATTCTCTTACCCTTACCAACAGGAACTTTTCGTCCTCCATACGCATCACTCATTTTCCAGCACATAGCCCTTGCGTGGTTTTGATTAACGGAAGTTTCATCTGAGTAATAAATTCGAGATGTGCCAGCTTCTCTGATCTCCTGCATTGTTCTCAAAAACACATTCCTTACTTTGGATAACATCCCAAGCTTTCGATGACTGTCTCCTTTATTGAGTTTCGATTCCCCCTAAAGGGGGCGGGCTGGCAGCAGCTTATTACGCTGCTCTTCAGCCTACAGAATTTGTTTTAAAAAGATGAAGATAATAAAAAATAATAACAGTTGGCGATAAAATCGGTGACTTAAAGGTAAAATGGCAGAAAATTCTGGAGCTTAAAACATAAAACACAGGGTTGATGATGCTAATAAAATACACAGGGAGCAGAAAAATAATAGACAGGCAATTAAAAAAACACGGCGACAGTCTGGGTTCTGTTCGCAAGAGATATAAAATGCACACCCAGTGACAGCATGATTTCTGTTCGCAACACTGTGGAAAGACGCACAACACTGAACACTCACTTAAACACTGCACTAAAAAGTTGGCACAAATATGACATACCACACCCGAGAGCAGGTGGGGGGAAACTGGTTAGATGACGGGAAAAATGGGGGGGAAGGTGAGGAAAAATGAAGGGGGAGGGGGGAAAGGAGTCAATGGAAGATGAGGATCCATAAGAGGGATGGGGGGTGCTGAGCAGACGTGCCAGAGAGTGGGGAAGGCAGAGGAGGGGAGTACAAAAGGACTCGGGGGGGGGGGGGGGGGAAGAAAGGAGATAGGGAGAGGGTAGGCGGGGAGAAAACACAGGATGGAAGGGGGGAGGAAGAGGGAGCCCAGGGAAAGGACGGAGGAAAGGAGGGGAGTGAGGATCAGAGTTGATAGGAGGGATAAATGGAGGGAGAGAGGGCACCATCCAGGAGGGGGAGTTGATGGAAGCCACCTTGGGAAAGGAGATGGAGGGTGTAGAGATGGAGGGTAGGGGGGGATACAACAGTGAAGACGTGGCAGGGGGTGGGGATGGGAGAGGAGAGGAGCAACCAGGGGGAGAGGGGGTTCAAGGCAGCGGGAGGTGTAGAGGATGCGGATATGTTCGAGGAAGAGGAGCAGATGGGGAAAAGGAATGAGATCATAGAGGATCCGCGTGGGGGACGGGAGGCGTATACGGAAGGCGAAACGGAGTGCATGTCGCTCAAGGATCTGGAGGGACTTATAGAATTTTTGGGGGGGGGGGCAGATATCCAGGCAGGACTGGCATAACAGAGGATGGGACGGATTAAGGATTTGTAGGTGTGGAGGATGGTAGAGGGGTGCAACCCCCATGTCTGGCCAGAGAGGAGTTTGAGGAGTCGGAGGTGGTTGTGGGCTTTGGATTGGATGGAGCGGAGATGAGGGAGCCAGGTGAGGTGACGATCAATGGTGAGGCCAAGGTAGGTGAGGGTGGGGATGAGGCAGACAGGACAGGTGCAGACAGTAAGGGAGAAATCCAGGAGCCAGAAGGAGTGAGTGGTACGACCTACGATGATTGCCTGGGTCTTGGAAGGATTGATTTTCAGGAGCCACTGGTTACACCATGCAGCAAAAAGGTCAAGGTGATTCTGTAGAAGGCGTTGGGACCGTTGGAGGGTAGGAGAGAGGGCGAGGAATGCGGTGTCATCAGCATATTGCAAGAGGTGTACTGGAGGGGGGGGGGGGGTTGGGGCATATCTGCCGTGTACAGGAGGTAGAGGAGAGGGGAGAGGACAGAGCCCTGGGGCACCCGCAGAGGGGTAGAAGGTGTGGGAATTGGCATTATGAATGGTAACATAGGAGGGGCAGTGGGAAAGGAATGAGGCCATCAGACGGATGTAGTTGATAGGAAGGGCGTAGGTTTGGAGTTTAAACAGGAGACCGGGATGCCAGACATGGTCGTAGGCCTTTTCGAGGTCAAGGGAGACAAAAGTGGCGGAGCGACGGGAGTTAAGCTGGAGGGAGAGGAGATGAGTGAGGCGGAGGAGTCGGGGACCAGTGAGGCTTCCGCTTTTATAAGCAGTGACGGCTTCTCATTGGCTGGATTATGTCACGGTGAAACGGGCGCGTACCGAGGTGGCGGCCTCTATATCCATAGATTTTCTTTCCGCGCTTTATCCAGCGTTGCTTGCAGCGCCATCCATCACAACAGGTGGAGAACTGCGAGGAAAGTGAGAAGTCTCCCTCTGCGCTCTTTCTTTATCAATTGCGCGCTTCCATGCATTGCTGAGTGCATAACCGGAGTCTCTGTTGTAGTTATTTTCACAGAGTCTAATTTCAACTGCTTCCCTGATGACAGAGTCCCAATAGTTTGAAGTGTGAGCAAGTACTCTTGTTTCATCGAATAAAATCTTATGTTTATTTAGCAAACTGTGCTCAGCCACCGCCGATTTTTCCAGATACCGGTTTTTCAGGTGACGCTGATGTTCCACACAGCGATCGGCAACAGTTCTTATAGACTGGCCCACATAATTTTTGCCACACTCGCAAGGAATGCTGCAAATTCCCGGTACTCTCAGGCCGAGATTATCTTTCACGGGTTGCAACATCTCCTTAATCTTCCTGGGTGGCCGGAAGACTGGTCTGATTCCCTGCCGGCTCAGGACTCTGCCAATCTTGCTGGTCGTTGCACCGCAGAATGGTAGCCGCGCGATGTGTTGGTCCTCTTCATCTACTCGAACAGCGCTATTCCTAGGTTTCTTCGCCAGAGTAAATCTGATGTCACGATCGGGATATCCATTTTTTCTGAATACCGTCGTGAAGTGGTTAATCTCGGAGCCGAGGTGATCCTTGTCCGAAATAGTCCTTGCTCTGTGTACCAAGGTATTCAGCATAGCTCTCTTCTGAGCTGGGTGGTGAAAACTACGCGCGTTTAGATATAAATCTGTATGCGTCGGTTTTCTGTACGCAGAATTTCCGAGACGTCCATCTGATTTTCGTTCCACCTGCACATCTAAGAAGGGTAACTTCCCATCTTTTTCCACCTCCACTGTAAATCGTATGTTCTGATGTATAACATTCAAATGATCAACAAACTGCTGCAGTGCCTCATTGCCATGTGGCCAGATTAAAAGTGTATCGTCAACGTACCTGAAAAAGCAGGATGGACGTAAGGGAGCACTGTTCAACGCTCGTTCTTCGAAATCCTCCATGAAGAAGTTAGCTATGGCTGGTGACAGTGGCGAACCCGTGGCTGTTCCGTCAGTCATTTCATAATATTTTCCACCATACAAAAAATAGGTGGTCGTCAAAGTGTGTCGAAATAACTTCAGTATTTCAGGAGAGAAGTGAGCAGCCAACAGTTTTAACGTATCTTCCACCGGTACCTTTGTAAACAAAGAGACCACATCTAGGCTGATCATGATGTCATTTGGACCTATCCTCATCTGCTTTATGATGTCGACAAACATTTTTGAGTTATTAATATGATGGCTACAGTGGCCGACTATCGGTGCTAATAATTTGGTTAAGTGTATTTAGCCAACCGATATGTAGGAGACCCAATAGCACTAACAATAGGTCTCAACGGGACCCCATCCTTATGGACTTTGGGTAGTCCGTATAACCTGGGTGGCCTTGGTGCTCTTGGTCGTAGATTCTTGACTAGTTGTTCTGGGAGGCCAGAGTTCTTCAGTAGCTCCC
Organism: Schistocerca nitens; assembly: GCF_023898315.1. Lineage (NCBI taxonomy): Eukaryota > Metazoa > Arthropoda > Insecta > Orthoptera > Acrididae > Schistocerca > Schistocerca nitens. The sequence continues at coordinate 906,755,514 of NC_064616.1, read as the reverse complement.
CTGTCTTCCTGCTAAGTGCTGCTATAGGATCCCGTTTAAGAATCCGGTACGTGGCATCTTCCAATAATAGGGCCACTTTCTTATGATAATCGGAAGCATTGAGGATAACTGTGGCATTCCCTTTGACGGCTGGTATTACAACTAACTCTTCATCCTTCCGCAACGATTTCAATGCCAGTTTCTCCACTCTGCTTACATTGGACTTAGTAGGCTTAGCTGTTGCTAAAATCCGACTAGTTGCAAGCCTTACCTCATCTGCTGCCTCTTCAGGAAGGTGCCGAAGCGCTTGTTCTACTCCACTGATAACCTCGACCACTGGTAGCTTTTGTGGAGCTGGAGAAAAGTTTAGTCCCTTACTGAGAACTGAGATGGTGGCGTCATCAATTTCCTTGTCGGAGAAGTTGATAACAGTGCGATGTGCGTCGCTGGACCCAGAAATTCCTTTTCCCCAGTTTAGGCGCAGAAATTTATCAGCCTGTTTTGCTGTAGTCTTGCTTAAATTAGCACGCTGATGTGCAGCCAAGGTCGTGTGCTATGTGCTGGAAAATGAGTGATGTGTATGGAGGATTAAAAGTTCCTGTTGGTAAGGGTAACAGAATTATAATGCTACATGTCGGATCAGGCTTTATTCCCCAGAGTAAGTGATCGGCGGTGGCTGAGCACAGTTTCCTAAATAAACATAAGATTTTATTCGATGAAACAAGAGTACTTGCTCACACTTCAAACTATTGGGACTCTGTCATCAGGGAAGCAGTTGAAATTAGACTCTGTGAAAATAACTTCAACAAAGACTCTGGTTATGCACTCAGCAGTGCATGGAAGCGCGCAATTAAAAAAGAAAGAGCGCAGAGGGAGACTTCTCACATTCCTCGCAGTTCTCCACCTGTTGCGATGGATGGCGTTGCAAGCAACGCTGGATAAAGCGCGCAAAGAAAATCTATGGATATAGACGCCGCCACCTCGGTACGCGCCGTTTTCACTGTGACGTAATCCAGCCAATGAGAAGCTGTCCACTGCTTATAAAAGCGGAAGCCTCACCGGTCCACGACAGTCAGTTTTACCCCTGACGAAGATGACGGAGGTAGTCATCGAAAGCTTGGGATGTTATCCAAATTTAACGCGGCAAGTAAACCGAGAACTTTTTATACAACTTACGTTTCCGGTCGAATGTAAGCTTTCTGCATTTAAATGGACATTTACAAGAAACCTGAAAGAATGAAGCATTATATAAAATAAAATTTTTAATCAGCATATGTAGGCCTTTGCGAGTAAGTATTAAGGGAGCAAATAAAGTGGACATTCAATGTGCTGGCTGAAGGGAGCTGCTGCAGATGAGAAATGCCTTTACAGTCACTCCTATCAGCCACCGCACTGGGTGTCAACTTTGTTCGCGCGTATACAAGTAGTTTAACTATAACCTCATGATCAGAACTATACTTTTGCTAGCATGAAATTCATTTCAGTAATAAAGTAAGTGTATTAAAATACTTGAACACTACTTATGTTTATTTCGAGTCTTATAGCAAATGTTAACACGACAGTCAGGGCATATTTGTCGCTTGGGAGTCTCTTTCGCTGGAAACACTATTTTGTATTTTTGAGTATATTCCTTTCCTTCACTGCGGGGTTTCTTCCTTTCACTTTGGGCACTACCTTCACCTATCTGCCTCCATTTTTGTGCATTTTTCCTTTCTATTTGGCAATACTGTGTATTTTGTATTTATAATAATTACTTTAACAATTCACTTTTCTTGCCAACAAATCACAAAGCTACTTCAGTAGTCAGCAATTCACACACTTGTGCGAAAGACACTAACAGGCAGCACAGAGTTGGTGCATAACGCATTATCTGAACATGGATGTTGGTGCTAGGCACGAGAGCCACCTTGTGACAACTGTAAACACTGTTTCCCCTGTTCTGGCATTTGTTTCAGAATATATGTTCACCAATAACTAAAATTTTCATTTATGATGATTGACCCGTTATTTACCTACATGCCACCATTGTGTTTGCAGCTGCTGCAACACTAAACTTCAAGCATTCGAATGAAATTCCTGTTACCATAAATCTCAGTTACACGTAATCTCTCATCGACTGCGATTGTGTCCCATTAACGAATTTTGCTTCTCTATTTTGTGTTTTATCAACATTAATAACTTGTTGTAGATGCAGCATTCATATGAAAATAGGTTATGACATCTTTTGTTTTCATGGTTATTATTTTAGTCAGTAAATTAACATACGACAAGCTGATTATTTATTTTAGCCATTCTCAAACTTAGTTGATGTTTTTCTTTGTTTTTTGTTGTGTACCAGCTATTGAAGAAATAATTTTGGGCCACGCACTCTCTTGTGTGTTTTACATTTTAACCTTGTCAAATCAGGTAGCTAACTCTGAATACTGATAAAATTATTAATGGTGTGAGTGTTGCTTCAATATATTGAAGGTATGACAACCAAATATTGTCAATAAACAGTAAACGCATGCAGGCCACTAAACAGCACTTGTGAAGTGACCTGCCGTGTATCACCTTTAACCGAGGGGCATTCGGCAGTGATGTGGCAACACTATAGCGGCAAGTGACAGTCTTCAAGTATCAAGTAATTTTACCTGCAATGTAGTTCGTTCACTTTTGCATATGACCGGAGCCATAAATAGCTGCACACAACAAGGGACTATTTTACATCTTTTTTGTGAAGTTTATGTAGTTTTAAATATACAATATACCTGCGCTACTTGGCTGACCTGAGGATTGCAGATTTTCATCGCTGGATTCATATTCAACGTCAAAATGAGTGCCATTTGACTCACTTGAATTTACATCTGCAACTTAGTCCACTGTCTTTACACTCGATTTAGTCCACTTTTGAGCCGGAGATAACTGTATATTTAAGGTAATCCAGAAGTGCCAACATGAAAAATATCACTCAATATCCGACAACAGGCCTATTTCTCCTGTGTGATTTTCTACTATTTTCCATAGTGAACTCGGAATGTCGAAATTTGTAGTTGGTTCACTCTGGAATGAGAGCCTCCAGTTAAGATGAGGAATATAAATTGGAAATGGATAGGTTAAAGTTAGATATAGTGGGAATTAGCGAAGTTCGGTGGCAGGAGGAACAAGACTTTTGGTCAGGTGAATACAGGGTTATAAACACAAAATCAAATAGGGGTAATGCAGGAGTAGGTTTAATAATGAATAAAAAAAATAGGAGTGCGGGTAAGCTACTACAAACAGCATAGTGAACGCATTATTGTGGCCAAGATAGACACGAAGCCCACGCCTACTACTGTAGAACAAGTTTATATGCCAACTAGCACTGAAGAAGATGAAGAAATTGAGGAAATGTATGATGAGATAAAAGAAATTATTCAGGTAGTGAAGGGAGGCGAAAGTTTAATAGTCATGGGTGACTGTAATTCGAGAGCAGGAAAAGGGAGAGAAGAAAAGATAGTAGGTGAATATGGATTGGGCTAATGAAAGAGGAAGCTGCCTGGTAGAGTTTTGCACAGCGTATAACTTAATCATAGCTAACACTTGGTTCAAGAATCATGAAAGAAGGTTGTATACATGGAAGAATCCTGGAGATACTAGAAGGAATCAGATAGATTCTATAATGGTAAGACAGAGATTTAGGGACCACGTTTTAAATTGTAAGGCATATCCAGGGGCAGGTGTGGACTCTGACAACAATCTATTGGGTTTGAACTGTAGATTAAAACTGAAGAAACTGCAAAAAGGTGGGAATTTAAGGAGATGGGACCTGGATAAACTGAAAGAACTAGAGGTTGTACAGAGTTTCAGGGAGAGCATAAGGGAACAATTGACAACAATGGTGGAAAGAAGTACAGTAGAAGAAGAATGGGTAGCTCTGAGGGATGAAGTAGTGACAGTAGCAGAGGATCAAGTAGGTAAAAAGACGAGGGCTAGTAGAAATCCTTGGGTAACAGAAGAAATATTGACGAAAGGAGAAAATACAAAAATGCTGTAAATGAGGCAGGCAAAAAGGAATACAGACGTCTCAAAAATGAGATCGACAGGAAGTGCAAAATGGCTAAGCAGGGATGGCTAGAGGACAAATGTAAGGATGTAGAAGCTTGTCTCACTAGGGGTAAGATAGATACTGCCTACAGGAAAATTAAAGAGACCTTTGGAGAGAAGAGAACCACTTGTATGAATATCAAGAGCTCAGATGGCAACCCAGTTCTAAGCAAAGAAGGGAAGGCAGAAAGGTGGAAGGAGTATATGGAGGGTTTATACATGGGCGATGTACTTGAGGACAGGATTATGGAAATGGAAGAGGATGTAGATGAAGATGAAATGTGAGATAAGATACTGCGTGAAGAGTTTGACAGAGCACTGAAGACCTGAGTCGAAACAAGGCCCCGGGAGTAGACAACATTCCATTAGAACTACTGATGGCCTTGGGAGAGCCAGTCATGACAAAACTCTACCATCTGGTGAGCAAGATGTATGAGACAGGCGAAATACCCACAGACTTCAAGAAGAATATAATAATTCCAATCCCAAAGAAAGCAGCTGTTGACAGATGTGAAAATTACCGAACTATCAGCTTAATAAGTCACAGCTGCAAAATACTAACGCGAATTCTTTACAGACGAATGGAAAAACTGGTAGAGGCCGACCTTGGGGAAGATTAGTTTGGATTCCATAGAAATGTTGCAACACGTGAGGCAATACTGACCCTAAGACTTATCTTAGAAGATAGATTAAGGAAAGGCAAACCTACGTTTCTAGCATTTGTAGACTTAGAGAAAGCTTTTGCCAATGTTGACTGGAATACTCTCTTTCAAATTCTAAAGGTGGCAGGGGTAAAATACAGGGAGCGAAAGGCTATTTACAATTTGTACAGAAACCAGATGGCAGTTATAAGAGTCGAGTGGCATGAAAGGGAAGCAGTGGTTGGGAAGGGAGTGAGACAGAGTTGTAGCCTCTCCCCGATGTTATTCAATCTATATATTGAGCAAGCAGTAAAGGAAACAAAAGGAAAAATTCGGAGTAGGTATTTAAATCCATGGGGAAGAAATAAAAACTTTGAGGTTCGCCGATGACATTGTTATTCTATCAGAGACAGCAAAGGATTTGGAAGAGCAGTTAAACGGAATGGACAGTGTCTTGAAAGGAGGATATAAGATGAACATCAACAAAAGCAAAACGAGGATAATGGAATGTAGTCAAATTAAGTCGGGTGATGCTGAGGGAATTAGATTAGGAAATGAGACACTTAAAGTAGTTAAGGAGTTCTGCTATTTGGGGAGCAAAATAACTGATGATGGTCGAAGTAGAGAGGATATAAAATGTAGACTGGCAATGGGAAGGAAAGCGTTTCTGAAGAAGAGAAATTTGTTAACATTGAGTATAGATTTAAGTGTCAGGAAGTCGTTTCTGAAAGTATTTGTATGGAGTGTAGCCATGTATGGAAGTGAAACATGGACGATAAATAGTTCGGACAAGAAGAGAATAGAAGCTTTCGAATTGTGGTGCTACAGAAGAATGCTGAAGATTAGATGGGTAGATCACGTAACTAATGATGAAGTATTGAACAGGAGTATGTCTCACAACTTGACAAAAAGCAGGGACCGGTTAGTTGGACATGTTCTGAGGCATCAAGGGATCACAAATTTAGCATTGGAGGGCAGCGTGGAGGGTAAAAATCGTAGGGGAAGACCAAGAGATGAATACACTAAGCAGATTCAGAAGGATGTGGGCTGCAGTAAGTACTGTGAGATGAAGAAGCTTGCACATGATAGGGTAGCATGGAGAGCTGCATCAAACCAGTCTCACGACTAAAGACCACAACAACAACAGGACACTGAAAGGAAAGAGACTGCATGATGAAGGATGCACTAGAGCAGGCTGTTCCAACACAGCAGCATGGGGCGTGGACAGGTGTGGCTACTATAGGTTACGTGCCAGGTAGCCCTATTGGATACATGAACCAATCAGCGACCCCTCCTTACGGGCACAAGAACAGGGTATTACAGCTATGTACGTTACAGTCTTGCTGTTTGACTGCCCCATATCAGCTGTTTGTTTTCTCCTACACACCACTGCCTGTGAGTGCCCGGCTTCCTGCAGGTAGGCACTTCAGCTGGAATTGCCTACACTAGAGAAGTGGTGACCAGTAAAAGGACTAGGAGAAAAAAAGATAGAGTAGTTGATGACATCAAGATAAATGCACTGTGTTCAGCTATGAACAGGATAGCAGAAAACCAGGAGTGAAGGGAAATGCAAACGCCGACCGCGGTGGCGACGCGGTTCTAGGCGCTGCGGTCCGGAACCGCGAGACTGCTATGGTTGTAGGTTCGAATCCTGCCTCAGGCATGGATGTGTGTGATGTCCTTAGGTTAGTTAGGTTTAAGTAGTTCTGAGTTCTGTGGGACTGATGACCTCAGATGTTAAGTCCCATAGTGCTCAGAGCCATTTGAACCATTTTTGAAATGCAAACCTGAAGTGATGGATCTGCCTTACAGGCAGAACACATCATAATCATTTTAACATTGTTGACTGTCACTTTCAAGGCCAAGATGAAGAGAGAAGAAATACATTTCCTAGCAGTTACATAAGTATTGGTGAAAGATGACCCTCCACAAATAAACAATCTAATGGGACTACTGCAACTGAAATTTAAACCTTTTAGACTACAGTAGTGGTAAAGGGGATCAGTCAGGAATGAGTAAGACATTTGGGGTGAAATATAGATATTATTAGAGATTGCTGACTAGGAGAGGGACTGACCAGCAATAAGATACATAGGACAAGAATTCCTATCTAAGCTCTGCAGAGAGCGACAAAACACACATACACATACACACACACACACACACACACACACACACACACACACACACACACACTGTAATAAGTCATGAATTGATGTACTTTCTTTTAAATACAAAAATGTACAATATCACTTAGTTTTTAGCCAATTTGGAACTTATTTTCATTTATAAACTACCTAATTCATTGTTTTAGACTCTTACGAAGTTTGTTACTACTCGGGTGAAACTGTGGCATACATATATATCTCTATATACATTCTGCTTTCATATTGATTGCCAAATACACTACGATTTTATACTATGAAAATTGGTTTTCCAGTAAAAGACAGTAAAAGCACTTATAACTCAACTGTATCACTTATTCTTATTTTGCAGTCATTTTGATATTTTTCCAGACAAACGTCTTTAGTTATATTTTTATTGATTTAACAATAGATATCAAATCAAACTGTGAATGCAACGTAAAGTCAGTAATTTTAGAAATATTTACCCTATTTTGATGTCTCTGTCAATGTTTATCACATTGACAACTACCTGAAATAATTTACATTTGTGAATTATCACTATTAATTTGAAGCTACATTGAAGCCAAACAAATGGAAGCAACCTAATACCTAATTTGATTTATTAAAGCACTGGGAAGCTTCTAAAATAAAGTACAATGCATATTCCATCTGTTTTTAGCATCAAGAATGTCACTCTAATTTTGTGACTGTAAATTAGGGTCCATGGTATATAGCACTATGCAATATGTTCGTTCTCAAAATGTTTTGTGATATAATATGAAAATGAACAGTGTTTGTGACTCTGTGGCATGTGATATGAATTGGAAAATAATGACATCTGTCGTTATGTGGCAACATGTTACATTACTTCAGACTTGTCTGTTCAACAAACCTGAACCTAATGATTTTTATTAAGACTATGCAGTTAGCACAGCCCCTGGGTGCTGTTTCCATTTGCAATTTAAGTACATAATTAAAAATATCTTTCTTAAAAATTATCTACTTTCGTTACAGGTAAAGTAGTTAAGACTTGGAAGCAATGGAGATTTAAAATTAAGTTTTACAGATTTGAAAATTAAGAGAGTTTCTTTATAGGTGAACGCTTGAGCTGGGATTCCAAGGTTATTGGCTTACAGGAGCCTGAACACCAGGGGGGTCTGAAATGCTGTATTTTTCTTATTTAATAAAATTCTGTTATGCTTCCTGATTCTAAAAATATATACTTTATGTATATTAACTTATCACTTCTGTGTTTAAATTGCTTTCTAAACATACAGCAGTACGTGAATGCCTAGCTGTCCACTACTGTTGAACACAAAATCTTCCCTACATTATCTCAGTATTTAATTTTGGCACCACTATTTCCACAGCAACCCCTTTGTGTAATATCCTTGAAGAGCATACAGATTGTACTACGAGCAGAATAATAAAGAAAAGAAAGAAAACTAAAGAAGATGAAAAGGATACTCAGAATAACAAGATTATGGACCTGCATTCTTTGACATGTTATTATTCAGAAGAAAGTGACATACAAATCATTAGTTGGCTGTAAGCAACCTTTTTTTTGTAGATACAGGTATCATTATCTTGTCAAGTTCTAAAGCTACAAAAACAGAAGTAGTGTGTATAATAATATAGTGCTTCCCCACACAATGAACCAGATTATTCAACATTGTATTAAATTTAGAGAGTGGAGCATATCATATGTTCTAAAATTATTAGGAAACCAAATTGACTTCTAACAAACATTTGTAAATACACAAAACAACAAATTGTTAAGTATTCCTGGTTTACTGTTTCAATAAGAGTAATTAAAAGAAAAAAAGTGGTAGACATTTTATTTTGAGTAGTATGGAAGTACAGCATACCAAAAATAAAGGTGATAAGTGATTCAGGGCATAAGATAAAATCAACATTGACTCCACTACATATTTGACAATTTTTAAATTTTTTTCACATAGAGGTCATAATATGCTAATTATGTGGTTAAAGTTTGATTCTAAAATCTATTAAATTTTTAGTTATTAAATTTCAAAATACTAGTATAAACTGCAGGCCGTGATGTCCAGGTCCCCTTAATTTATTAGTACAAACTTTGTTTTTCAAAAGAATATTACAAAGTGTAATCCAAATATTTTGTCAGTAACAAAGTTTGCATAGGAAAAAGGTTGAGATGGACACTTGTTGTGAGTACAACAATATCCTCTACAAAGAACACAAGTAAGTGAAAAGTATGAAACAAACAGAACATCATTGCACAAGACTTTGGAGGAAGAGATAAAATAAGTATACAAAAAGCTTAAAGTTGATGATTTATGGGGTAATGTGACCTCAAATATAGCTAAAACGCACAAAACGCACGAAACATTTAGTGAAACAGGGTGTATTAGATAAGAGTCAGGTTTCAATCAACAGACATGTTGATATAAAAGAACCTGAGCAGGATACTTAATTAGGAATAATTCTGAGGTAATCTGGGAGACACGCAATCAAATATGAATGCGAACAGTGACTCTTTATAAGCTAAAATCAAAGCTAATAGTGACCATTTACAGTTTCAAATTAAAGGAGATTGTGGCCATTTAGTATGTACGATGAAGATTAATAACAAACAAATTAATATTCACATTTCAGAACTAAAAGATGCGATGACAACTGGCATAAAGAGTGTAGATGCAAGAGCTGATACTGCTGAAGATAGATTTATTCTTAGAAAATCAACTTTGAAACACGCACAGGCTATTGAACAGTTACAGACTGAATAAAAAACTACAGAAGAAAATGTTTATCAATTAGATACTGAAACTGTGGGACAGATAACTATGTTAAATAAAAAAGACTGATCATATGGAGAGAAATGTAGGTTAACATATGACTGTATTAGATAAAAAATGAGTAGAAATCCAAGAAAACTTTCTCACTGAAAATTTGTATCCAGACAGTGACATTATGTGGCCCAACTAAATAGTTAACAGTTATCCCTGTGATAATTTGTACACTGTTGACTTTTTACAGCATTGTAGAGATAACTTTGTGTCTGGTATGAATGACAAATTCAAAATTAAATTTGTGAAGAATTTTTTGAAAGAGAAGCTTTGTCATGCCAGATCTTAACTATGGTCAGTTAGCATCATTTCACAACTTTGAAAAAAGTTTTTGAAAAAAAATTGATCAGAATCATAACAGCCTAGAATTAAGAGTAAATCTTTTAATGGATTTAGAAGGATTTCTGTAGGAACCAATTGAAGAAATTAGTACCCTTAGAAAAAACCTTTGATGAAATGAGTAACAAATGAACATTCTCAGGTGTCAATAATGTATCATGTGTAGAGGGGGCAAAATAATGTAATATGTACTTTTTTGTTTGTGCCCAATTTCACTTTTAAGGGATAAAACACACTCTGAATGGTAGTTTGGAAAATTGGGTTTGGATGGAATTCTTCGAAATTATGATATATAAAAATGTTTCTCATATAAAAGTTGCTACATAATTAACGTTCTTGAAAACTCTATAATAGAAATTCACCAGAACTAGATCTGCAAATCTTCTCATCAAGCTCTTCCAACATCGAAATCCGTATATATCTCATGACTGTACTTGTGTCATTGAGTCCTTTGGGATCACCAGATAAACATGTTTCTTGCCCTCAGGTACGATCCTCTATACGGTTCTTTCATAATGACAGTCCCAAGAATCTAACAATAATACAAATTTTCTCCCTCACCATGAAAGGAACTATCTTTCAATTATCTTTAGACCTGGTCAGAAGTTTGTTTACCTTTTTTCGATGCTGTCAGAAGTACGTGCTGGGCTTCGAAAAGAGATTCTCAGAGTCTCGATCCAAACTCACTATTATTTCCTTAGATAATTATGGAAAGGCAGCTGGCCAGTGAGAAAAAACATTTTTGATCATCATACCTGAGGACAAGGAACTTGTTCATCTGGTGAAAGTGATATCAGGCTTACCCTTAATTTTAGACATTTGCATAAGTTCCTGCAAAGAGAGAATGACTATCCAGAAAATATTGATGACCTGAAACTTCCTGGCAGATTAAAACTGTGCGCCCGACCGAGACTCGAACTCGGGACCTTTGCCTTTCCCGGGCAAGTGTTCTACCAACTGAGCTACCAAAGCACGACTCACGCCTGGTCCTCACAGCTTTACTTCTGCCGGTATCTCTGTTATATGAATTTGAATGTGTTAAGTTTATGAGCAGCTTAGATTTGACTGCAGTGGGTTTTCACCAAATTTGTCTTGAACCAGATTCTAGGACATACACTTCTATATGGGGGTAGATGTTTTCCATATTGTGTATACCTTTCTGATAAAATGTATCTGTTGGCGAGTTTATTAGGGCCTAGGATTTTGTTTTGGGGACTGAAGTTAATTCCAATATAACTGCTTATGTAAATGATGTTTTAATATTGGGATAAACATGGGAAGAACAATTTGAATTTCTGAGGGAGGTTTGTCTATAATTAGGGCAGGGAGGAATGACACTAAAGTTAGATGAGTTTAAATTTGGGGTGAGTGAACTAAAATTTTTGGGACATGTTATTTCAAGAAAAGGGATTTTACCACACAAAAATAAAATTTAAATCACTTCTAACTTTCCAGCACCAAAGAACAAAAAACAACTAAAGTCATTCTTTGGGTTAATGGTGTTCTACAGAAAATTTATTAGTAATCAAGTTCTAAATGTCACTCATTTATGTAATTTCTTCAAGAAATAAACAGTGTGGAATTTCAATCAGGACTGTCAGGAGGTATTTGATTTGATGAGATCTTTACCCAACTGTGTCAAAGTAAAATCTTGTATAAACCAATCATGTCTCTCCATTTTTGTATTATGTATGAGAGACATTAGCGATACTGGACTAGGCACTCACTTATTCTATAAAAAAAAGGAATCTGTGGCTGGAGGGGGGGGGGTGGTACTGACCATAGATCCAAAAAACCTTGCAATTAGTTTATTGCAAAAACACAAGAGATAATGCACCATTACTGAAAAGGAACTCCTGGCTATTCAGTGGACATTTAACAAATATTCGGAAGTTATCGTTTGGCTCATAATGTAATTATGTTTTCTGATCACAATCAATTATGTTGTCTACAAGGGTGTGAATTGCACCACAACAGAAGAACCGGATGGACACTTGTTTGATGGCGTTTTGTCTATAATATTAATTATATCGAATGGAAGCTCAATGTGATTGCCAATCCTGTTTCAAGACTACCTATGGGGGATAATTTAGAAAACTGGAGAGGGAGAACAAGAACTCAAAATTACGTATTTGACCCTTTCACTTCAGTGTCGGGAAAGTGGATGCAAACCTGTGTGGCGCCAGAAAAGGATTTTCTTGCAGTCGACTGTTTTCATTTTCTCTTTTCTTTCGTCTTTTCTGTTTTTAAATTCAGAAATAATAAATTAAACTAATGAGAATCTAAATATAACTCACTCATATTTATTTTTGCTGTTTTTCAGAAGAAGTTACTTAGAGTTTCCGCAGGATGAGAAGGCCACACTGAAAAGAAATTAGGCAAAAGGAGTGACCAGTTATTTGTAACATAATTACCATACGTGGTTGAATAGGCCACAGCCATAAAAGTCCTGTCAGCAAAGTAACAATGAAAGGCAAAATACAATAACGTAATTTTAAGTACAGAGTGTCATAAACAGACCTAACAGAAAAGTACTTGTGAGGGTAATGAAGTTTAATAAACTAATTTAAAACGAGCATAGTTTACAATATTGAAAAGTGAACGTGTATACAGTTATTGCAGTGAGAGCATTAAAGGGATTAAAGGATGAAGGAGAGGTTTTGAAAATTTATAAGGATATCAGGAGAAAGAATCACGACGGAAACTGGAAATTACTTAAGAGTCATCTGGATAAGAAAGAAAGGGAGAGAGAAACAGAAAAATATTACAAGGTACACAAAACAATTTTGATGTGGAGAATTAAACCAAATTTAGATGACTAGAAACTGTGTTGGCCCAAACAGTATACTGAAATTTCAATCACTTATATACATAAAATTTTTGGACATCATGGCAGAACAAAGTGTCTACAAAAGATACAAAAACACACTTATTTTTACAACATTGGGATAAGAGCAAAAACGAAACTTGCCGGATGTGCTGGATTCAAAAGGGTAAAAGTTAGGTATCAGACTTGTAGAGGGTTAATGCAGAACATTCCACCAAATAAAACTTTAGATCTTCCAGTAGTCGTCATTTGTTGGCCTTTACCACAAACAGACTGGAGTTTTTGCAATGTCTTTGCAAGAGTTGACATATTTTGAAAACTTTTAAAATTTATTCCCAGTCATGAATTCAACCACTCAACAGATTATCTCAAAAATTAGAAATAATTATCCACTGATGTTGTTACTCCAAAAACAATCCTCTCTGATAATGAGTCACAGTTTGTATTCTAGTACTGGGAAGATTTTGTTGATCATTCTGTTTGTTGATCATCTCTGTTTATCACCCAATGAGTAATCCAGCTGAAAGACATGTATCAGAAAGAGGGAGTCTTCACAGAATATGTTGTAGTAAAAGCCATGTCAGGTGGATAGAACATGTGAATGATTTTGGAGATGTTATGAATAGTTTACCACACCCAACAGGATGTACAATAAATGTCCTGCTAATTTTATCTCAGAAAATATAGAATACCCAGTTTGTAAAATTATATCACCTCAGGAATGGAAATAAGTTGTCAAGGAGATTATGAAAAAAAAAAACAAAATGAAATAAGAAATAAAGAGGCATGATGCATTCAAGGTGGAGACCTGGTGTTTGTTAAAGCTCAGGAAAAATCTAAAGCTTTACTTGCGAAATAAAGAAATTTTTTGACATTTATGTAGGGCCCTTTGAAATGTTAGAGGATCCTCGCCCAGACTGGTTTATCATAAATTTAAAAAAAAGATGGAATATGTTATACCACTGAATTAAAACCTTATAGACACGATACATGAAACCATATTTCTTATCAATTGAGATTTCTGCAAAATTCTTTATCATATACAAAAAAACAAAAATTAACTACTAATCTGTATGGCTGTTGTGACTTGGCAAGACAGCAAAGCCACTAGGAGATAGCCGAAAGGTACGCATTTAAGCTCACGCAGGCTGGCGTGTTGTCTGGAACAGGTAAAGTAATTATACTAGCAAAAAAGGTACGTAGCTTCTGGAATACTTAACTTTAATCCATAATTGGTAAACATCGGTCTGACGGTACATGCATCACAAGATAATTAGCAAATGATAATGGCGCCTTGCTAGGTCGTAGCAAATGACGTAGCTGAAGGCTATGCTAACTATCGTCTCGGCAAATGAGAGCGTAATTTGTCAGTGAACTGTTGTTGTTGTTGTTGTTGTGGTCTTCAGTCCTGAGACTGGTTAGATGCAGCTCTCCATGCTACTCTATCCTGTGCAAGCCTTTTCATCTCCCAGTACCTACTGCAACCTACATCCTTCTGAATCTGCTTAGTGTATTCATCTCTTGGTCTCCCTCTACGATTTTTACCCTCCACGCTGCCCTCCAATGCTAAATTTGTGATCCCTTGATGCCTCAAAACATGTCCTACCAACCAATCCCTTCTTCTAGTCAAGTTGTGCCACAAACTTCTCTTCTCCCCAATCCTATTCAATACCTCCTCATTAGTTACGTAATCTACCCACCTTATCCTCAGCATTCTTCTGTAGCACCACATTTCGAAAGCTTCTATTCTCTTCTTGTCCAAACTGGTTATCGTCCATGTTTCACTTCCATACATGGCTACACTTCATACAAATACTTTCAAAAACGACTTCCTGACACTTAAATCTATACTCGATTTTAACAAATTTCTCTTCTTCAGAAACGCTTTCCTTCCCATTGCCAGTCTACATTTTATATCCTCTCTACTTCGACCATCATCAGTCATTTTACTCCCTAAATAGCAAAACTCCTTTACTACTTTAAGTGTCTCATTTCCTAATTTAATCCCCTCAGCACCACCCGATTTAATCTGACTACATTCTATTATCCTCGTTTTGTTTTTGTTTATGTTCATCTTATATCCTCCTTTCAAGACAATGTCCATTCCGTTCAACTGCTCTTCCAAGTCCTTTGCTGTCTCTGACAGAATTACAATGTCATCGGCGAACCTCAAAGTTTTTACTTCTTCTCCATGAATTTTAATACCTACTCCGAATTTTTCTTTTGTTTCCTTTACTGCTTGCTCAATATACAGATTGAATAACATCGGGGAGAGGCTACAACCCTGTCTCACTCCTTTCCCAACCACTGCTTCCCTTTCATGCCCCACGACTCTTATAACTGCCATCTGGTTTCTGTACAAATTGTAAATAGCCTTTCGCTCCCTGTATTTTACCCCTGCCACCTTCAGAATTTGAAAGAGAGTATTCCAGTTAACATTGTCAAAAGCTTTCTCTAAGTCTACAAATGCTAGAAACGTAGGTTTGCCTTTTCTTAATCTTTCCTCTAAGATAAGTCGTAAGGTTAGTATTGCCTCACGTGTTCCAACATTTCTACGGAATCCAAACTGATCTTCCCCGAGGTCCGCTTCTACCAGTTTTTCCATTCGTCTGTAAAGAATTCGCGTTAGTATTTTGCAGCTGTGACTTATTAAACTGATAGTTCGGTAATTTTCACATCTGTCAACACCTGCTTTCTTTGGTATTGGAATTATTATATTCTTCTTGAAGTCTGTGGGTATTTCGCCTGTCTCATACATCTTGCTCACCAGATGGTAGAGTTTTGTCATGACTGGCTCTCCCAAGGCCATCAGTAGTTCTAATGGAATGTTGTCTACTCCCGGGGCCTTGTTTCGACTCAGGTCTTCAGTGCTCTGTCAAACTCTTCACGCAGTATCTTATCTCACATTTCATCTTCATCTACATCCTCTTCCATTTCCATAATCCTGTCCTCAAGTACATCGCCCATGTATAAACCCTCCATATACTCCTTCCACCTTTCTGCCTTCCCTTCTTTGCTTAGAACTGGGTTGCCATCTGAGCTCTTGATATTCATACAAGTGGTTCTCTTCTCTCCAAAGGTCTCTTTAATTTTCCTGTAGGCAGTATCTATCTTACCCCTAGTGAGACAAGCTTCTACATCCTTACATTTGTCCTCTAGCCATCCCTGCTTAGCCATTTTGCACTTCCTGTCGATCTCATTTTTGAGACGTATGTATTCCCTTTTGCCTGCTTCATTTACTTCATTTTTATATTTTCTCCTTTCATCAATTAAATTCAATATTTCTTCTGTTACCCAAGGATTTCTATTAGCCCTCGTCTTTTTACCTACTTGATCCTCTGCTGCCTTCACTACTTCATCCCTCATAGCTACCCATTCTTCTTCTACTGTATTTCTTTCCCCCATTCCTGTCAATTGTTCCCTTATGCTCTTCCTGAAACTCTCTACAACCTCTGGTTCTTTCAGTTTATCCAGGTCCCATCTCCTTAAATTCCCACCTTTTTGCAGTTTCTTCAGTTTCAATCTGCAGTTCATAACCAATAGATTGTGGTCAGAGTCCACATCTGCCCCTGGAAATGTCTTACAATTTAAAACCTGGTTCCTAAATCTCTGTCTTACCATTATATAATCTATCTGATACCTTTTAGTATCTCCAGGATTCTTCCAGGTATACAACCTTCTTTTATGATTCTTGAACCAAGTGTTAGCTATGATTAAGTTATGCTCTGTGCAAAATTCTACAAGGCGGCTTCCTCTTTCATTTCTTCCCCCCAATCCATATTCACCTACTATGTTTCCTTCTCTCCCTTTTCCTACTGACGAATTCCAGTCACCCATGACTATTAAATTTTCGTCTCCCTTCACTACCTGAATAATTTCTTTCATCTCGTCATACATTTCATCAATTTCTTCATCATCTGCAGAGCTAGTTGGCATATAAACTTGTACTACTGTAGTAGGCATGGGCTTTGTGTCTATCTTGGCCACAATAATGCGTTCACTATGCTGTTTGTAGTAGCTAACCCGCACTCCTATTTTTTTATTCATTATTAAACCTACTCCTGCATTACCACTATTTGATTTTGTATTTATAACCCTGTAATCACCTGACCAAAAGTCTTGTTCCTCCTGCCACCGAACTTCACTAATTCCCACTATATCTAACTTTAACCTATCCATTTCCCTTTTTAAATTTTCTAACCTACCTGCCCGATTAAGGGATCTGACATTCCATGCTCCGATCCGTAGAATGCCAGTTTTCTTTCTCCTGATAACGACGTCCTCTTGAGTAGTCCCCGCCCGGAGATCCGAATGGGGGACTATTTTACCTCCGGAATATTTTACCCAAGAGGGCGCCATCATCATTTAATCATACAGTAAAGCTGCATGTCCTCGGGAAAAATTACGGCTGCAGTTTCCCCTTGCTTTCAGCCGTTCGCAGTACCAGCACAGCAAGGCCGTTTTGGTTAATGTTACAAGGCCAGATCAGTCAATCATCCAGACTGTTGCCCCTGCAACTACTGAAAAGGCTGCTGCCCCTCTTCAGGAACCACATGTTTGTCTGGCCTCTCAACAGATACCCCTCCGATGTGGTTGCACCTACGGTACGGCCATCTGTATCGCTGAGGCACGCAAGCCTCCCCACCAACGGCAAGGTCCATGGTTCATGGGGGAAGGTCAGTGAACTATCGCTGGCAAAGTCGGCTGTACAACTGGGGCGAGTGCTAGGAAGTCTCTCCAGACCTGCCGTGTGGCGGCGCTCGGTCTGCAATCACTGATAGTGGCGACACGCAGGTCCGACGTATACTAGCGGACCGCGGCTGATTTAAAGGCTACCACCTAGCAAGTGTGGTGTCTGGCGGTGACACCACATTCCTCCCCCGCAAATCGGCGGACGTTTGTGTTATAAGGCTTCCGCCCGCCGTGGGGAGGACCCCATGTTGACGTATGCGACGAGGTGGGGAGCCTAACAACAGGCGAGGCTGTGCCACCTGCACCCTGCCATTCGGTCCGAGGGGAGCTCGGAAACGCCTGAAAACCTACTCCAGGGTGCACGCCAACATGCGGTGTATGCGCCCGTATAGAGACAGGAGGGGCCGATGAGTCGACCTCCATCGGGTCGGGGCACCCGACGGGCGAAGACGTCATGTGGTCCGGAGCGGGCAAGAAGTCCATGGCGGAGGACAACGGGTCACGGGAAGCTATCGGCGGCGCGTGACCCAGGGAGGCGCCCGGCGGTTGCAGCGACGCGTCCACTGCGGGCGTCGCCGGTGGAAGAATAGGCGGCGGCGGCGGCGCGTCGCCATGGGGCAAAATGGAAGGCAGCGTCGGTAACACCTGGGGCTGAGGCGAGCCAGTAGATGGGTCCCCAGGGCGCTGACCGGACGGCACCGTCGCTGAAAGCAGACGGGGAGCGGCAGAACCCGTGCGACGACAGAGGCGCAGCTGATTGAGATGCCGATGCACCTCACCAGGGGCCTCCAAAACCAGATACATAGTGCGGCCGAGGCAGCGAAGAATGCACCCTTCGAGCCAACGCCGTGAACTTCGATAGTTACGATAGTATACAACGTCGCCCGGAGCAAAAGCAGGTGTCTGCCGCTGCACAGGAACCTGATGCGGCGGATGTTGCAAAGACATCAAAGTGCGATGAGGGCGACCGTGAAGCAACTCAGCCGGCGACCGACCATCTCGAGGCTGAGAGCGATACGAGGACAAAAAGAGCAACAACGCGTCCTCCCGAGAATTCGACTGTTTCAACTTCAACATCTGTGACTTGAAAGTTCTGACCAATCGTTCAGCGGCACCGTTTGACTGTGCCAAAAGGGCGCGGACGTCAGATGTTGAATACCATTGGCCTTGCAGAATGACTGAAATTCTGCAGACATGAATTGTGGGCCATTGTCGGAAACAATAGTCTGTGGAAGACCTTCAATGCAAAAGATAGCGGATAACACTTGGATGGTGGCAGATGACGTCGTGGAAGACATCCGGACAACAAAAGGAAAATTACTGAATGAATCTACCACAACTAACCATCGAGCATTCCAGAATGGACCAGCAAAATCGATGTGTAAGCGTTGCCAAGGGGAAGTGGCTTTTGGCCATGCAAAGAATTTCCGCGGTGGTGCGGATTGTTGTTCGGCACACGCCATGCAAGAAGAGCACATATGCGTAATCGCATCATCGATTCCGAACCAAATACAGTGCTGACGAGCAAGTTGTTTCGTTCGCACGATACCCCAATGTCCTTGGTGGAGAAGCCGTAAGACAGAGGACGGTAACGAACGTGGGACCACGACCCTGGACTGATCATTATCAGAACGCAAAAGAAAAACACCACGTCGTACAAAAAGTCTCTCCTTGTGAGCAAAAAATCGGCGAACCAGCGGATCCTCGATCCGTGACTTTGACAAGGGCCATTGCGTAGCAACAAAACGCAGATCGGTAGCAAGGACAGGGTCTGCAGCTGTGGCTGTAGCTACACGACGAAAATCAATCGGAAACGATTCGACCACGTCATCGGTTTCCGAATCAATGAACATGCAAGCACGTTCGGAGGAATCGAATGCTCTATCCTCAGCAACAGGCAAACGGGACAACGCATCGGCGTTTCCGTGCTTAGCAGTGGACCGATACAAGATATCGTAGCGGTACTGCGAGAGGAAAATAGACCAGCGAATTAATTTCTGCGCTGTAAGTGGAGGTACAGGCTTGTTCGGATGAAAAAGGGATGTCAAAGGTTTGTGGTCTGTGATGATGGTAAAGTGACGACCATACAAGAAATCATGAAACTTAGTAACACCAAATACGAGAGCCAAAGCTTCTTTCTCGATCTGTGAATACGCAAAGGCAATAGGACGATCGTGCGATCCATCTTTGTGCGCAAGCACAGCACCGATCCCGAAATCCGATGCATCCACCATCAACTAAAGGGGTTTCCGGGGATCGAATGGCGTAAGGCAAGTATTGGAAAGCAACGCCGATTTCAACTGGCGAAAGGCGCGTTCGCATTCCGTCGTCCAGACGAACGGAACACATGAAGCGGAGCTGAAATGGAAGAGGCGTGGCGCACATAGCGATGATAATAATTTATTTTACCCAGCACACTCTGTAGCTGCTTCAAATTCTGCGGCGAGGGCAAGTCTTGTAGGGCACGGAGGTGCTCTGGACTGGGATGTATGCCTAGGGCATTGAGTACATGGCCCAGATAGGGTAAGTCCCGAGCAAAAAACACACATTTATCCTTCCGCAAGCGAAGGCCATTTTGTTGCAAGACCTGAAATAATGTTCTGAGATTGGCTAAATGTTCTTCTTCCGTCTTTCTGGAGATCACAATATCGTCCAGATAGTTTGCTGCAGTAGGGACCGACGCACAAACAGTTTGTAGATATTGCTGAAACAATGCAGGGGCGCAGGCACACCCGAATGGCAGTCGTTTGAATCGATACAAACCAAGATGCGTGTTAACCACCAAAACGCGCTGAGATTCTTCGTCCACCGGTATTTGCAAGTACGCATCTGCTAGGTCCAACTTCGAAAAATATTTACCCGGGCACAGTTTGTCAAAAAGATCTTCCGGGCGGGGTAAAGGAAAAGTTGCAGTCACTAGTTGGGGATTCACTGTTGCCTTGAAGTCCACACAAAGTCTCAATTTTCCCGATGGTTTTGGCAAAATTACTAAGAGTGATTCCCAGAGAGAAGCAGGCACACGTTCAATTACACTTTGTGATTCCAAATCGTTTAATGTTCTTGCGACCTCATCACACAACGCGTGGAGAACATTGCGCGCTCTGAAAAATTTCGGTTGGGCGTTTACTTTCAGTTCCAAATGTGCTTCATAGTTATTAGCACAACCAAGGCCTGGTGCAAAAATGTCTGCAAATTCTTCACATAGACGAGAAACACTGTCTGAAGGCACAGTCTGGTTCACTGATAGGACCTGATTTACTATAGACAAGTTAAACAACTGAAATAAATCTAAACCAAACAAGTTCACTGCAGAAGGAGAACGAAGGACGTACAATGACACAAGTTTTGTTTGTCCTTTGTATGTTGCAAGAAGGCTGCACTGTCCTAACACAGGGATATGCTGACCGGAATAGCTACTGAGCTTAACATTTGTGGCACGCAATGGAGGTGTGCCCAGCTGTTTGTACGTGTCGTGATTGATCAGTGAAACTGCAGCTCCAGTATCGAGCTGGAATGGTATCAATTTGCCATTAATGTCCAAGTCTACAAAAAGTTTAGTGTCCTGTTGACGACAAGAGAGACTGTCTCATGCAACGTGAACTGACACTGGTACAGAATCACTTGCGACTTGACGGGATTTCCGGCGATGTCGACACACACGATTTGTGGGACGAACACAGTCACTGTGAGAGAGAGTGGCACTGGGCGGAGTGGCATGAACAACATGAATTTCCATGGGCGAAGTTTCACGAGCCGGAGTATCCTTGGTTCGATTCCGATTCCGGCGCGAAGCAAAGGGCGTGGAATGATTTCGAGTGTCTGATCGGAGCTTTTTCTGGCAAACATTTTGAACATGTCCTTTTTTATCACAGAAAAGGCAAATAGCCTGGCGTGACGGGCAATTCTCACGCGAATGTCTAGTAGCACACCGCAGGCATGATTTCACTGCATTTGCTTGCCGACGCGGGACACGTGGCTGAGAGCCAGGCGGCTTTGGCGCGGCCGGGCGCGAGGACTGTTTACTGTTCCGTGCAGCTCTCCTGGCGGGCCGGTTAACCTGACACACGGGTGGCGAAGTTGCAAATGATTCCTGAGCAAAGTCAAGTGTGTCCTGCTGATCCAATATGTCCATCACCTGTTGAAGGGAGGGATTGACTAGTTTCAAAATCTGTTCCCGTATACGAACATCAGCAACGTTCTGTGCAATAGCATCACGTACCATAGTATCTGAATAAGGGAGTCCACATTCGCACTCAAATGCACAATCCCTAGTAAGGCCTTGCAAAGTTGCAACACACTCCCAATTAGTTTGACCGGCCGTACGTTTTGTACGAAAGAACGTATACCATTTTGCAACTACATTGACTGATTCTTTGAAATATGCATCTAATGCAGACAAAATTTTGTCGTAGGACAGAGTTGCTACGTCGTGTCGGGGAAATAATTTCACTATCACACGGTACGTCTAGACGCCTACAGATGCCAACAAAAAAGGCTGCTGCTCGTTACCTTGAATTCTGTAGGCTGCGAGATAGAATCCAAATTGGCCTGACCACTCCGTCCAGCTTTCCAGTGCCGCATCAAAAGGACGAAAAGGTGGTGCAACTGCGTTTTGTGGCTGCGGGAGCGGTGGAGCGGCGGCGGTCGCATCGTTTTGCATTGCACGTTGACCCTGGACGAGCTGTCCAAGGGCATCCAATAAGGCCTGCGTCTGCTGATTCTGTAAGCGATAAAATTCGGACAGTACATCTGGAGAGTTT
Organism: Schistocerca nitens; assembly: GCF_023898315.1. Classification (NCBI taxonomy): domain Eukaryota; kingdom Metazoa; phylum Arthropoda; class Insecta; order Orthoptera; family Acrididae; genus Schistocerca; species Schistocerca nitens. The sequence continues at coordinate 906,733,260 of NC_064616.1, read as the reverse complement.
GGCCAAGCCATTACACAAGTAAATCAGTCTTTAGAGATATGAACGCGATTTAGCTCGTCGCCAAACTGTTGTGACTAGGCAAGATAGCCAACCCACTAGGAGATAGCCGAAAGGCACGCGGTTAAGCTCACGCAGGCTGGCATGAGGTCTGGAACAGGTAAAGTAATTATACTAGCAAAAAAGGTACGTAGCTTCTGGAATACTTAACTGTAATCTATAATTGGTAAACATCGGTCTGACAGTACATGCATCACAAGATAATTAGGAAATGATAATGGCGCCTTGCTAGGTCGTAGCAAATGACGTAGCTGAAGGCTATGCTAACTATCGTCTCGGCAAATGAGAGCGTAATTTGTCAGTGAACTATCGCTAGCAAAGTCGGCTGTACAACTGGGGCGAGTGCTAGGAAGTCTCTCCAGACCTGCCGTGTGGCGGCGCTCGGTCTGCAATCACTGATAGTGGCGACACGCGGATCCGACGTATACTAGCGGACCGCGGCCGATTTAAAGGCTACCACCTAGCAGGTGTGGTGTCTGGCGGTGACACCACAATGGCCTACAGTGGCATAGCGTAGCGAATCTGGGAGTTGGCCATGGCCCCTGGTGGTATAGGTATGGGTGGTAGGTAGCACCCAATCTGGATAATTCTGTCTGCGTGTTCATTAGAACAGATAACTGTCTGTCATTGGGAGTGCACAAACTAGGGACTAATGCAGGATTTAAAGACAGTTGGAGAAGTGGAAGTTGCTCAAAGTAGAATTGTAAGATTTTCCCTAAATAAAAATACCATAAAGAAGCAGCAAGATACAGCCTGCCAGAATTAGGTATAGTTAAAGCGTATTTTGACGTACATTACAGCAGACTGTCACATAGGAGGGTTATCTTCAACCCAAGAAGGAAAAAAAAGTTTTGGCATGTTGTCACAGCCAACAGTTGCTAATGAGAGTTTCAGTACTATAATTTTTTTATGGGTAGCAGCAGCGTCTTTAACAGGGATTGATTTGTTAGTTCATATACTAGCCACCAGATGCTCTGTTCTGGCTAATTTCTCACAATACAGAATAATTGTTTCTTTTGGTCCTCAACTTTCTTCCATACACTCACTTCATCTACACACAAAACTGGATTATTGTTTCTAAAATGTATATTTTTCAATGGTTTTCAAGTAATTACCAAACAAAATATGAGGATGCTCTAATCGAATGCATGAAGCCCTCAAACAAGGTCGTGAAACAACTAACATAGAAGAACATTTTATTTTGCGAATGGGACGATATTGTTGGAAAAATAAAATCTCCAAAACTTTTGAAGAATTAAGTTTTCACAGTCACTCTGAAGCGTAACATATCAACCCCATCAGGTCATGATTAGTGTGAGTGGATAGTTTGTAACACCATAATCGATAGTGAGTAGTTTATACAGTGTAATTTATTATGTGAAGTATACATTGTTTATTCTTTACTGCTTAATGTCTTGCATTACTGTAAGGAAGCAGTGTTTAGTGAAATATGTTTTGTAGAATTATAACTGTGTGCTTAAATAATGGAATTTTATTTAATATGTTTGTTTATGTATGAGAAACGGCAATGTAAAAACTGGTTCATATTTAGGAATTTTGTATTGTATAATATAAAAGACATAGTGATTCCCCTCGGCTACGGAAATGGCGTGTTGCGAGCTAAAAGGTCGAATTAGTGCTCAGGCTGAGCAGGATGCGAGAGAGCAAAGTAGGCAGTCAGTAGCCAGCAGCCGACCAGTTACATCGTAGGTGCCGAGCGAGGCATCCAATATCTAATTTGAGAAGTAATGGCCTCGTGTTTAATTGTGGGTGTAAAATGGTGCTTTCGCATTGCAAATGGCTCTAAAATGATATTAAAATCGCCAAGAAGAACTAAATAGAGCATATTACCGCCAAAGGAGAGACCAGGTAGCCGCCACATGCCCACCATCCCTATTGCTCCACCACTTCATCAGATGCAAGAGGTTACAACTGTCTAACAGTATGAACCAGAGTGTTTGTGTGATTTAATTTGCAATAATAATTCAAATATTACTGAACTGTGTGTTCGAACCATTCATTTACTCCTTGCATGGAATCTAACAGGGTCCTTTCTTCAGAATTATTGAACACCAAGTATCCTGTGTGTGGAAATTGATAAAAATCTGTGTCATTTAATTAAGCCTAATTTCTGAATGCAAAAGCATATAAATGTGGATAGTCAGATTAATGGTTTCATTTAAATCAAGGGAGACACTTAGTGATGAATTTATAAAAATCCCCAATGTGTTTTGTTTTGCTTCTATTTTACAAATATCAGTGTTTTAATGTTCAGTAGTATAAAGGTTGTCAGTGAAAATCAGTTGCTTAACAAGTGGTTTTATAAAGCATTTGGGTTAGATGCTGTTTGAAGTTAACTTTTAACTGAAGTCTTTTCTAAAGTTTGTAGAGAGTATTGTCAGTGCAAAGGGTATTAAAATATGGCAAGATAAATGATCTTAAGTGGGGAAGAAATTCAGCTGTCATCATCATTCAAAATATTTATGAAAAATATGTATAGTTTGCATATATAAAGAAGGAATAGTTTGTAGCCCCCCTACCCTTTCCAGTATGTTATATCAGGAAAAAACCAAACTGAATAGTTATTTTATAGCTCAAGAAAACACAAGTGATTATTTAAAAGAGTGTATATAAATGGTATGTGTACAGTGTCATCTTATTCCATTTGTGATTTGTATATAAGTGTTAATCAAGAATGGCCCTGAGCACTATGGGACTTAACATCTGTGGTCATCAGTCCCCTAGAATTTAGAACTACTTAAACCTAACTAACCTAAGGACATCACACACATCCATGCCCGAGGCAGGATTCGAACCTGCGAGCATAGCAGTTGCGCGGTTCCGGACTGCGTGCCTAGAACCGCTAGACCACCGCGGCTGGCTGTGTTAATCGAAGTTTAATTTGTAGCAGGTGCCACTTAGTCTTGTGTATGCCCTAGGGAACAATTCATGTGCCAGATAAGTCAAAGGTAGAAGTGAAGAGTGTGGTTAACATGGATAAAGTCTCTTTTCGACTTCCTTGACTGCTTATCTATGCTGTTCATAACTACTGCTACCCACTGTGTAGTTCATCTGGCTATTGTAGGTGTTCGTTGCACTTTTCTGAGAAAGAATCTATGAAAGACACTTTTGCAAGAGTATATGCAAAACCATTGAAAATATTGTTTTCACATTATTATGCCTAATTAGGCTGGCAACCGTTTTAGTGTTTCATTTATATTAAATCTGTTACTGTAATTTCTTACCAAAATTTTAGTCTTTCCGTTGTCTACCAACTGATAGCCTTATGAATCTCAAGTGTGATACCCTATTTTTGTTAGGTAACACATGGTCAAATATCCTCCAAATCCTCCCAGAGGGTAACACTTTTGGTTAATTTATGCCATATTTGGCAAATGCGCTGCTAGAGTGTTATACTTGGTTTCTTTGTGACATGTTAGTAAATTCTGTTATCCAAAAACAGGGTAGCACACGCATGCACTCGTGGGTACACCGGTAATAGTGTTATAAGTTGTCCAAAAAGAGGCGCACTGAGCTGCAAAACTAATTCAAAGTTATTTATAAAATATTATATTTGATTAAATGCCATTCAATACCAAAAGTCGTTTGCATAATGCAGAAAATTTGCTGCATTTTAAGTGTCATGAATGAAATGTAGTTAACAAATCTTCTCAATCAAGTTTATCAGTAATATCAGAGTGAAATAATCAACTAGCTGAAAACTTCAAAACATGATAGTCAGAAAAGTTCTTGATGCATTTTAATACATTCTTTATTACTTCGAGTTAGACATTTTGGAGTTTTGTACTGATGAAGTTTACATACATCAACATCAAGATTAGCTGCAGCTTGATCACTTTTATGCAAAATTTACTCAAATTTAAAATGAAGAGAAATACTTAAAACAACAATAACTGCTTCTGTTTGTACATAAGATTCGGTGACACTTAGATTAGACTTCCATAATTCTGTGTTTGAAATTTTTACTCAATGAAAAACTTCAATAGGAACTTTTAAATTAAAATAGTACTCAAAGCTTTGCAAATAATCATTGTAACTTGATGCTTTGGCTGATACCGTTCAATAAATTGCATTTAAATATCAGCCACAATTCAATAAAATTTATAATCCTAATATATACCTAACTGGTTGGATAGTAGGTAAACACTTTTTAGTTTCCTCCTCAATTTCAATTGCAGTTCTCTGAAATGAACACAGTGCTTCATTGAGTCATATACAGGGTGTTACAAAAAGGTACGGCCAAACTTTCAGGAAACATTCCTCACACACAAATAAAGAAAAGATGTTATGTGGACATGTGTCAAGAAACGCTTAATTTCCATGTTAGAGCTCATTTTAGTTTCGTCAGTATGTACTGTACTTTCTCGATTCACCGCCAGTTGGCCCAATTGAAGGAAAGTAATGTTGACTTCGGTGCTTGTGTTGACATGCGACTCATTGTTCTTCAGTACTAGCATCAAGCACATAAGTACGTAGCATCAACAGGTTAGTGTTCATCACAAACGTGGTTTTGCAGTCAGTGCAATGTTTACAAATGCGGAGTTGGCAGATGCCCATTTGATGTATGGATTAGCACGGGGCAATAGCCGTGGCGCGGTACGTTTGTATCGAGACAGATTTCCAGAACGAAGGTGTCCCGACAGGAAGACGTTCGAAGCAATTGATCGACGTCTTAGGGAGCACGGAACATTGCAGCCTATGACTGGCGACTGGGGAAGACCTAGAACGACGAGGACACCTGCAATAGACGAGACAATTCTTCGTGTAGTTGACGATAACCCTAATGTCAGCGTCAGAGAAGTTGCTGCTGTACAAGGTAACGTTGACCACGTCACTTCATGGAGAGTTCTGCGGGAGAACCAGTTGTTTCCGTACCATGTACAGCATGTGCAGCCACTATCAGCAGCTGATTGGTCTCCACGGGTACACTTCTGCGAATGGTTCATCCAACAATGTGCCAATCCTCATTTCAGTGCAAATGTTCTCTTTAGGGATGAGGCTTCATTCCAACGTGATCCAATTGTAAATTTTCACAAAATACATGTGTGGTCTGACGAGAATCCGCACGCAATTGTGCAATCACGTCATCAACACAGATTTTCTGTGAACGTCTGGGCAGGCGTTGTTGGTGATGTCTTGATTGGGCCCCATGTTCTTCCACCTACACTCAATGGAGCACGTTATCATGATTTCATACGGGATACTCTACCTGTGCTGCTAGAACATGTGCCTTTACAAGTACGAAACAACATGTGGTTCATGCACGATGGAGCTGCTGCACATTTCAGTCGAAGTTTTCACACACTTCTCAACAACAGATTCGGTGACCGATGGATTGGTAGAGGCGGACCAATTCCATGGCCTCCACGCTCTCCTGACCTCAACCCTCTTGACTTTCATTAATGGGGGCATTTGAAAGCTCTTGTCTACGCAACCCTGGTACCAAATGTGGAGACTCTTCGTGCTCGTATTGTGGACGGCTGTGATGCAATACGCGATTCTCCAGGGCTGCATCAGCGCATCAGGGATTCCATGCGACCTAGGGTGGATGCATGTATCCTCGCTAATGGAGCATGTATCCTCGCTAATGGAGGACATTTTGAACATTTCCTGTAACAAAGTGTTTGAAGTCACGCTGGTAGGTTCTGTTGCTGTGTGTTTCCATTCCATGATTAATGTGATTTAAAGAGAAGTAATAAAATGAGCTCTAACATGGAAAGTAAACGTTTCCAGACACATATCCACATGACATATTTTCTTTCTTTGTGTGTGAGCAATGTTTCCTGAAAGTTTGGCTGTACCTTTTTGTAACGCCCTATATAAAGGTTATTAGACCACACATTATTTCAATAAATGTTCTTGCTGGTGAATAGTTTCCCTTCCCATTCTGCATGATCAGATTATATTATGAGCATTAGAATGCATAAACAATACACAAGGCTCTTCCTTACATATTCATGAATGCACTCCTGAGTCATAGCCAAAAACATTTGATGCCCCATCATAACAATGGGCTCTGAGATTTGTGGGTCATAATCGCGTAGGACTAAAATGTCATTGGTGAAGTTCTATTTATATGATAAAATCCAACAAAATCTATTCACTGTCACATCTTCATAAGCAACTATGATGCAAACATTGACTTGTTCACCTTGGGACACGTCACAAGTTTTATCCAATAAAACTGAAAAATATTCAGCAGTTTTTAACTCGTCCATAATTCCTGACCAGACTGAAGTTGTTCAAAAACTCGAAAATTTCATTTCACTGATCTTCATGTAAGTTATTTGAGACCATCTGTTTATAACCCAGATTTTAATTCTCTCACATCTGCTCGAGCCTTTAAAATCATCATATAGTTATTAATATTCATCATCGTTGAATTCTTGTATTGGGAGGTCCTGACTCGACAGTGTCTTAAATCTGCCGAATATTTTCAACAAAACGCTTCGATTATGTATCATTCGTTTCAGCTGACATGACCATATCAATTGAGCAGTGTTACCAGTAGCAGTTTCAACATTTTTTAATGTTTCACTGGAATTAATATTGAAGACTTTGTTACATTAGTCCTTATGGGCTCTGTTCCAGGCATTCAGTTTGAAAAGTCATCGTCAACTCATGGTCTTTTTTTTCAATTTCACGGAGTCTCTGTCGAAGGTGACTAAGCTCACACACTTTAGGACACATTTGACATGTTATTTTATTAGTTCGTTGAGTTGAAGCAAGGGACTGTGTTTCGTTCGATAAAAACGAATGGCATGGATGTTTTGTAATTAAAAGTGTTTCATTTATATTATAGGCACGTAATATATTTCCAAAATTCAATTTAGAGTCTATCGATTGTAACAAACTGCTTATTAAAACACTATGACCCATTTTGTAAATCAGAAACTTGGATTGCATGCCTTTAAATGTACAGTTATAACACTACATCTATTGTTTTTCCTTCTTAACATGAATATAATATCGATATCTATTTTAAGAGTTCCTACAACGTTTTCCACAACAAAAGGAAAACAGTTCCACCTACTGTAAAAAGTCTGTTAGTTAATTATAGTATTCGTGACTAACTGGAATAAATTTCAGTTGGTATACAATAATACAAATATTGAAGAAAAAACAAACGTTTTCTAATGTTCTTATGGTATACGTGAATCGGAAAATCGACTAGCTGGGGCTGAAGACAAACACTGTTGAACGATAAACAATTTCACTAATTCCTTTTGCAATATGAAAATGGTGTCTGATGTGGCCTCTAATAAGCGCTTAGTAGCCTAAAAACTGTTTTCAAATGCTTTCTACAGTAAGTGCTCAGAATAAAATGCGATTTTCGGATAGTTAAAAAAATATAAAAATAAAGTACAGCGCTTTTTTGTGGCATTTATCCTCATTCCACGTTTTTGGTTAGTTACTTCAATCATTAATTTTCATAAACGGAAGTGTTTGTGTACTGACAGAACGCTCGTGAAGCTGTTGTCCCACTCAGAATGGCTGCTACATCTCTGTCAGTGATGTGGACTATTTTTCATGTGTCGTCTTTGATATGTTGTTACTTTTATTATGATTTGTTGAAATGACGGCATTCTACCCATGTTTGTGTGGCATGTGAATATAAAATACGTACTTTCAGCTGTGATGTGCTGTGCATTTGTGTGTGTAACTTGCCACGCTCAAAAGAAGATTAACAGGTCGAGGGCCAGGCTTGCTGATCCACTGCAACAATGAGTGAAGATGCCAACTAAATGAAAACAGGCTGGAAAATCATTCGAAACACTGAGAAACTGTGAGTACCAGTACTGAAAATTTTCCCGTTTGAGGACTGCAAAGAGTATTCGTAAGCGATATTACGAAATCAATGTGAAAATGATATGTTTGACTGAATTCCTCGAAAATAAATGGGAAAATATAGAAACGGAAATATTTTCCTTCTCTTACAGCATGATATCTTTACAGCATAAACATGGTGAACGTGCATAAAATCGAACTGTTGAATGAAGATAATTACCATCACTAGTCGCAAAGACTCAAAGGTGTCGTGTCTAGGAAGCCTGCATACTCAGTTCGCTAGACAAACAAACAATCATATTAATGAGTTTTATTACAATAAGAAAAGATACAATACTTACTTTGGCAATTACACAGATGTGTCACAAGCATAGGGCGACATATAAAATAATCAATCTTCCGCAGTATAAACAATTTCAAGTCTGTGCTACATATAGAGTTCAAGTGAAGTGACTAGTGTTGACACTATTGAATTGGGGCGTCACCAGTTGGTCGCAGCGCTTATGACCTCTTCACATAGGGGCCACTGCTGTCATGTTGTCGTTCTGGACAGAGGTCCAGTCAGTGTGCGATTCGCTGACTTCTTCTCACAACCTTCTCTTCCCTGTCTTTCCCAACTGGCGTGCCAGCGCTTGACTTTATGCCGTAACCTTCCCCCCCCCCTCCCCCCAAAGCTACAGACCACTGTCGTATATGGAGCAAGACAATGGGAGGGGAGGCAGGAGCGTAGACCCTCCAATGGACCGAAAGCTGTGGCTGCAGGCGACGTCAGGCTTCCTGTCATACCCTGCCATCAGGCCCCTGATCTTTTGGAAACGTCTCCTGGAAAAAGCCCCCTAGGGTGTGCATCCCATAAGATGTAGAAGATGACAGCTGCTGCAGCGTGGGCGGGTCCATCTCCAACAGTAGGACGAGTGGAGGCGGAGGAGGCGAATCCGTCTCCATGGGGTTGTCCTGCAATGTCGTGATGACACCCTCAGACAGCTGCTGTGGACGCGCTCTCATCGGGATTCATGAATCTTGGGGAAGAGATACAGAAGTATGACTGTGCACATGACAGTAGCGAATTTGATTGTGATGTCGGCGCTGCAATCCGTCTGGGCCTGAAATCAGATACATGCATGCGCCAACTCAACAAAGGATCTCGCCTTGCACCCACGGTCTGCTGACACTAAAAACTCTGTAAAACACAATATCCTATGGCGCGAATCGATACTTGTGGCCTTCCTTCGCTGCTGGATGCAGACGAGGGTGGAGCAGGTGGAGCAGTGCCGGATGGCGGCGGCTGTGAAGCAATTCTGCCAGCGATGGTCCATCTCGTCGAAACGAACAATAGGAGTTGAGAAACAGTTGCAAAGCTTGATCCCTGATGTGTGTGGTGAGAAGTTTGTCCATCTGCTGCTTGATGGATCTGACAAAACGTTCCGCTTCGCCGTTTGACTGTGGGTCGAATGGTGCACTAATAAGATGCTGTATGCCATTGCGTTCACAGAATGTTTCAAATTCACTTGATTGGGAACTGAAGGTCTTTGTGCGACACTACGACTGGAGGCAAACCTTCGAGGCAAAAAATTGAGAAAAACACCTGAATTGTGCTATGTGACATTATCGAATTCATTGACACAGCAAAAGGAAACTTGCTACAAGGGTCTATCACAATCAACGAATGTTCAAAAAATGTCCCACAAAGTCTATGTGTACATGTGGCCATGGTGATTGTGACTTATAGGCCATGCAGATATTTTTTTGTGGCGGAGCGGACTGATTTTCCGCGCAGGCGTGAAACTGTGACGTCATCTGTTCTATTTGTGTGTCCATACACTGTCAAGTACAGTGTCGATGCGCTTGCTGTTTCATACAAACAATCCCCCAGTGTCCTTGGTGAAGTAACTGCAACACTTGTTTTTGCAAAGGTGGGAGTGATCAACACACATGACTGTCCACAGTCATTTTGATCAAGAATCACACCTTGCTGTATAGCGAAGCTATGCCGACGTGCGAAGCATCGGAGCACTACAGAGTTCATTATGCTATGCAATGAGCGAGGCCAAGATGTGCGAATGTATTTTAGCAAAATATTCAAATTGGAATCAGCTTCCGTGGTCTGTGCAATGTTTCTGTAGTTCAGACGAAAGGATTGAAGTAATTCAGAATCCTGAGCATCGATGTGACAACAAGATGCAGCAGAAGCGTCAAAGTCTGTATCAGGGCCAACCGGAAGACGTGAAAGTGTGCCCGCATTACCATGTTGACCTTTTGGACGATACACTATCTCGTACTACTACTGAGACAACAATAAAGCCCATCGTTGCAGTTTTTGGGCAGTTCACACAGAAACAGGCTTCTTCGGGTAAAACAAAGATTGCAATGGCTTGTAATGCGTTACTAAGTAGAATTTTCTGCAGTACAATAGTGGTGGAATTTGGGTGACACCATACACAATAGCCAAGGCCTCTTTCTATGTTTGTAAATAGTTACACTGAGCTTTGGACAACACTTTTGATGCGAAAGTAATAGGCCTGACTTTATCACCAATTGTGTGTGAAAGCACTGCACTGATTCCGTAAGAGGAAGCGTCGACTTGCAACACACTAGTTCATCAGGATCAGATTGACATAGCATCGATCACTGAGCAATGCATCTTTAAGTTTTTCAAAAGCTTCTTGGCACTCATCTGTCCAAACAAAGGGACCATTCTTGCGACGCAGGCAGCTGCAATTTGTGCAGCATTCCGTATTAACTGAATATAATACTTCATTTTCCCTAAGACTGACTGCAATTCTGTGACACTGCGAGGAACTGCCAGACCACGGATGGCTAACAAATGTGGCTGAAGAGGATGTACACCTTGACTGTCTATGACATGACCAAGATAATGCAACTCAGGTTTAAAAAAATCACACTTGTCCCGTCAACACTTTAGTTCTGCATCAGATAACACACGAAACAAAGCACGCAAACTTGCAATGTCTTCTTCAGGTGTACGACCTGCTACGACACAATCACCCAAATAGTTTGAACAGTTTGGTACTTGAGTAGTCAGCTTTTCCAGATACCGTTGGAAAATGGCGGATGCGGAAGCACTGCCAAAAGGCAAATGTAAATATTTAAACAAACCGAAATGAGTGTTCACGACACACACAGTTTGAGATTTTTCATCTAGCGGTATTTTAAGATATTCGTAGTACAAATCAGTTTTTGAAAAGTAGCGACCAGCGCATAATCTGTCCATGAGATGCTCTAGGTGTGGCAATGGATAAGTATGAATCGCAGTTTGTGGGTTGACTGTAGACTTAAAATCAACACAGACACGAATGTGACCTGAATGTGTGGGGAGCAAAACCAATGGACTTGCCAACTGACTAGCTTATATGGGCCCAATAGTTCTACTATCTTGCAATTCTTGTATTTCAGTGGGCACTTCGTCCCATAATGCAATGGGAACTGTTCTGGCGGGGCAAAATTTCCGCTGAGCATTGTCTTTCATAGTATGATGTGCAACACAATTTTTAGCCTTCTCTAAACCTTCAGAAAAGAGTTCAGAGAACTCTTTCAGCAAGCTATCTATACTGTCTTTGGCATTGAATGCAGTCACTGAGAACCTATTGGCCTCAATTTGAAAGTCAAACAAATTAAACGAATTAAGGCCATATATGTTCTCACAGTCACATGTTTGTAGCACAGTGAAAGTCACAGTTCGCATATGTGAGCGATACACGGCAGGCAAAGTACATATTCTGAGAACGGGAATGTCTTGTCCATTATAAGCCATCAGTTGTGTGCTAGTTTTAGACAGGTGTGGGGAGCCTAACAGTTCATATGTGTTATGATTCAGCAATGTAACAGAGACACCCATGTCCAACTGAAATTTCACACGATTTACACTAATGTGCAAATGAACAAAAATTTTGTTGGACTGGCGTAGCACTGAAGGAACTGTTTGCTTGCTAGTTTTGTTAATGCCTGCAACAGGCTTTGAATACACTGAATTGATTACACGGGCCTTGTGACTAGATTTTTGTGAGTAGGCAAAATTTTCATGTTTGTTCTGTTGCAAACATATGGGCTGTATGTGACATTTCTTTCCACAAGTGTAACACTAATCTTTTCTGGATAGGCATTCTTGGGATTTGTGCCATGAATAGCACCGGAGGCATGACTTAATTCTAATCACTGACGTAGCTGCTTGTTTAGAGAACTGTTTACGTGGAGTGGCGTGCATGTGATGTTGCTGCCTTCTGGGCCAGTCGTAACCAAGGGGTGACTCAACCAAACAAATTGGTGGCTGCTCAAATTTATTGCCTGGTACGACACCTGAATCATTGTTGTTGTTGTTGTGGTCTTCGGTCCTGAGACTGGTTTGATGCAGCTCTCCATGCCACTCTATCCTGTGCAAGCCTCTTCATCTCCCAGTACCTACTGCAACCTACATCCTTCTGAATCTGCTTAGTGTATTCATCTCTTGGTCTCCCTCTACGATTTTTACCCACCACGCTGCCCTCCAATGCTAAATCTGTGATCCCTTGATGCCTCAAAACATGTCCTACCAACCGATCCCTTCTTCTAGTCAAGTTGTGCCACAAACTTCTCTTCTCCCCAATCCTATTCAATACCTCCTCATTAGTTACGTGATCTACCCACCTTATCTTCAGCATTCTTCTGTAGCACCACATTTCGAAAGCTTCTATTCTCTTCTTGTCCAAACTATTTATCGTCCATGTTTCACTTCCATACATGGCTACACTCCATACAAATACTTTCAGAAATGACTTCCTGACACTTAAATCTATACTCGATGTTAACAAACTTCTCTTCTTGAGAAACGATTTCCTTGCCATTGCCAGTCTACATTTTATATCCTCTCTACTTCGACTATCATCAGTTATTTTACTCCCTAAATAGCAAAACTCCTTTACTACTTTAAGTGTCTCATTTCCTAATCTAATCCCCTTAGCATCACCCGATTTAATTTGACCACATTCCATTATCCTCGTTTTGCTTTTGTTGATGTTCATCTTATATCCTCCTTTCAAGACAATGTCCATTCCGTTCAACTGCTCTTCCAAGTCCTTTGCTGTCTCTGACAGAATTACAATGTCATCGGCGAACCTCAAAGTTTTTACTTCTTCTCCATGAATTTTAATACCTACTCCGAATTTTTCTTTTGTTTCCTTTACTGCTTGCTCAATATACAGATTGAATAACATCGGGGAGAGGCTACAACCCTGTCTCACTCCTTTCCCAACCACTGCTTCCCTTTCATGCCCCTCGACTCTTATAACTGCCATCTGGTTTCTGTACAAATTGTAAATAGCCTTTCGCTCCTTGTATTTTACCCCTGCCACCTTCAGAATTTGAAAGAGGGTATTCCAGTTAACGTTGTCAAAAGCTTTCTCTAAGTCTACAAATGCTAGAAACGTAGGTTTGCCTTTTCTTAATCTTTCTTCTAAGATAAGTCGTAAGGTTAGTATTGCCTCACGTGTTCCAACATTTCTACGGAATCCAAACTGATCTTCCCCGAGGTCCGCTTCTACCAGTTTTTCCATTCGTCTGTAAAGAATTCGCGTTAGTATTTTGCAGCTGTGACTTATTAAACTGATAGTTCGGTAATTTTCACATCTGTCAACAGCTGCTTTCTTTGGTATTGGAATTATTATATTCTTCTTGAAGTATGAGGGTATGCCGCCTGTCTCATACATCTTGCTCACGAGATGGTAGAGTTTTGTCATGACTGGCTCTCCCAAGGCCATCAGTAGTTCTAATGGAATGTTGTCTACTCCCGGGGCCTTGTTTCGACTCAGGTCTTTCAGTGCTCTGTCAAACTCTTCACGCAGTATCTTATCTCCCATTTCATCTTCATCTACATCCTCTTCCATTTCCATAATATTGTCCTCAAGTGCATCGCCCTTGTATAAACCCTCTATATACTCCTTCCACCTTTCTGCCTTCCCTTCTTTGCTTAGAACTGGGTTGCCATCTGAGCTCTTGATGTTCATACAAGTGGTTCTCTTCTCTCCAAAGGTCTCTTTAATTTTCCTGTAGGCAGTATCTATCTTACCCCTAGTGAGACAAGCCTCTACATCCTTACATTTGTCCTCTAGCCATCCCTGCTTAGCCATTTTGCACTTCCCGTCGATCTCATTTTTGAGACGTATGTATTCCTTTTTGCCTGCTTCATTTACTGCATTTTTATATTTTCTCCTTTCATCAATTAAATTCAATATTTCTTCTGTTACTCAAGGATTTCTATTAGCCCTCGTCTTTTTACCTACTTGATCCTCTGCTGCCTTCACTACTTCATCCCTCAGAGCTACCCATTCTTCTTCTACTGTATTTCTTTCCCCCATTCCTGTCAATTGTTCCCTTATGCTCTCCCTGAAACTCTCTACAACCTCTGGTTCTTTCAGTTTATCCAGGTCCCATCTCCTTAAATTCCCACCTTTTTGCAGTTTCTTCAGTTTCAATCTGCAGTTCATAACCAATAGATTGTGGTCAGAATCCACATCTGCCCCTGGAAATGTCTTACAATTTAAAACCTGGTTCCTAAATCTCTGTCTTACCATTATATAATCTATCTGATACCTTTTAGTATCTCCAGGATTCTTCCAGGTATACAACCTTCTTTTATGATTCTTGAACCAAGTGTTAGCTATGATTAAGTTATGCTCTGTGCAAAATTCAACAGGGTGGCTTCCTCTTTCATTTCTTCCCCCCAATCCATATTCACCTACTATGTTTCCTTCTCTCCCTTTTCCTACTGACGAATTCCAGTCACCCATGACTATTAAATTTTCGTCTCCCTTCACTACCTGAATAATTTCTTTTATCTCGTCATACATTTCGTCAATTTCTTCATCATCTGCAGAGCTAGTTGGCATATAAACTTGTACTACTGTAGTAGGCATGGGCTTTGTGTCTATCTTGGCCACAATAATGCGTTCACTATGCTGTTTGTAGTAGCTAACCCGCACTCCTATTTTTTTATTCATTATTAAACCTACGCCTGCATTACCCCTATTTGATTTTGTATTTATAACCCTGTAACCACCTGACCAAAAGTCTTGTTCCTCCTGCCACCGAACTTCACTAATTCCCACTATATCTAACTTTAACCTATCCATTTCCCTTTTTAAATTTTCTAACCTACCTGCCCGATTAAGGGATCTGACATTCCACGCTCCGATCCGTAGAATGCCAGTTTTCTTTCTCCTGATAATGACGTCCTCTTGAGTAGTCCCCGCCCGGAGATCCGAATGGGGGACTATTTTACCTCCGGAATATTTTACCCAAGAGGACGCCATCATCATTTAATCATACAGTAAAGCTGCATGTCCTCGGGAAAAATTACGGCCGTAGTTTCCCCTTGCTTTCAGCCGTTCGCAGTACCAGCACAGCAAGGCCGTTTTGGTTAATGTTACAAGGCCAGATCAGTCAATCATCCAGACTGTTGCCCCTGCAACTACTGAAAAGGCTGCTGCCCCTCTTCAGGAACCACATGTTTGTCTGGCCTCTCAACAGATACCCCTCCGTTGTGGTTGCACCTACGGTACGGCCATCTGTATCGCTGAGGCACGCAAGCCTCCCCACCAACGGCAAGGTCCATGGTTCATGGGGGAAGACCTGAATCATACTGATCGAGAATTTTCGTGAATCATACTGATCGAGAATTTTCGCTACAAGCTGAAATGACGGATCTGTCTGTTTCAGAATCTGTTCTCAAAGTTTGTCATCAGTTACACTGTACACCATTGCATCACGCAATGTAAAATCTGAATATAATGCACCACAAGCACATTTGAATTAGCGTTTCCTCGTCATACCCTGCAGACCTTTTAGCCACTTATGAGAAGTTTGTTCTCACCTTTTCTTGCAAACAAGAGAATTGGTACCTAGCTGCCACAACATTCAGTTGTTTGTCATAATAGTTTGTTAGAGAACCTATAACCTGATCAGTTCTCTCGGAGTTCTGAATGAAGCGAAAGACAGCACTTCCTACCGTTGACAAATGGTAATGTAGTTTCACAGTACCTGAAACTCTGTGAGCAGTGATGTGGGCTTCGTACTGTTGCAACCACTTGAACCATTCCTCTTTGTTTTCGTTAACCTGGCGAAAAGGCGGTATGGTGCTCAGAGCTACAGTTATTATGTTCGTTTGGTGTGCGAATAACTGCTGTACTGTATTGAGAAAGGAGGCAATCTGCTGTGTCTGAAACATTTGTGTAAGCTGTGTTGCATTTATAGCTTGCAGCTGAGGTGCCTGAGCAGGGGGTTGCAGAGGTGGGTTGTTCATTTTGGAATTGTCAAATGCAATAAACAGACGATGCAAGCAAGAAAAATCAGCACACAAGTAAAGAAATGTTTTGCAACGCCCACCTGAAAACACTGAACTGAAAAAACACTACGGGAGACACTGTTAAAACATGTTAACTCACCCCTGCAATGAAAAGACAAGGTAGAATTGAAGGCGCCAGCAAAATACAAAACCCACGACAAAACGAAACAGAAAATCTGTGGTGGCTGTCAGCTCTGGTAACAGGTGGTCACTATGGTGTTCATTCATCACGTCACCAAATGTGTAGCGTCTAGGAAGCATGCATACTCAGTTCGCTAGACAAACAATCAAATAAGTCGTATTAATGAGTTTTATTACTGTAAGAAAAGTTGCAATACTTAACTCTGGCAATTACATAGATGTGTCGCAAGTAAAGAGCGATATACAAAATAATCACTCTTCTTCAGTATAGACAATCCCAAGTCTGTGCTACAGAGAGGCTATAGCTGAAGTAACTAGCGTTTACATTGCTATCGAAGTCGCTAATCTTGAAGCTGCTATTGACCTGGGGCATAACCAGTCAGTCGCGGCGCTCATGAGCTCTTCACGCAGGGGCCGCTGCTGTCACGTTGTCATCCTGGAGGGAGGCCCGGTCAGCGTGCGACTGGCTGACCTCTTTTCACAACCTACTCTTCCCTGTCGGTCCCGACTGGCGTATCGGCGCTTGACTTTACGTCGTAACAAAGGGAATACTCATAAGTAAACAATGTTTGTGTCTATCGCTCCTGGCATGGGAAACACACCCACAGCAGACGAACGAAAAGCAAATGAAAGGCCGATGCGGATGCTAATAATAATGGTAGATAACAATTCACTTGATGATATACAAGACTGCCAAAAAGCGAAAGAGATATGGGATGATCTGAAAGGTCCACATACACATTTTGATTTATGGGACAGAATGCTTGGATTAAAGAAAAATGCGAACACTGAAAAGAAAATAGAAGAACCGATATTAGATTACCGTGTGAGACGCAACGCACTGCTACTCAAAAGTTCGCAGCTCTGGCGTTGAATTACCAGACAAGCAAACAACTGTGGGTACCTTGATGGATCTACCTTCTGAATATGATACTTTTGCAAAAGTATGCTTTAGATTAGATTAGATTAGATTTACTTTCATTCCAATTAATCTGTAGTAGGGAGGTCCTCCAGGATGTAGAACATGTCAGAAAAACAACAATACAAGACAAATATTTACAACTCAAACAAATAAGCTAACGTACCATTCCACAGGTCCCAAGTGAAATGATCGTCATTTTTAATGAACACTATATGAAAGAATCATTTTACAAATACAAATGCACTGAATTTAAAATAAAAACGTTTATTTAACTAAGATAATAAACGTGTAATACAACTACTATGATACTCCCCCCCCCCCACACACACACACACATACACACTTATTTACAATGAACACATTACTGGACTGAAATTGTGCAGACGTTATATATATATATATATATATATATATATATATATATATATATATATATATATATATATATATATATATACACACAAATCAGTTGGTTCTACTAAGAAATTCATCAATTGAGTGGAAGGAGTTGGCCACCAATAAATCCTTTAGGCTTCTCTTAAACTGAATTTCATTGGTTGTTAAGCTTTTTATGACTGCTGGCAAGTTATTGAAAATGTGTGTTCCTGAATAATGCACACCTTTTTGTACAAGACTATGTGATGTATATATGGTTCTCGGGCGAGACGTCGGATATCATAGTGCAAACTCCACAATATTTCGCCAGCGCAACTGGCCGACATCTTCAGGTGCGACGAACACACTGCTAAGGCAGGTTTTTTTTTTCTATATTGTAATTTTAAGCACCTCATACAAGGCGGGCCGGCAGCAGCATAATACGCTGCTCTTCAGCCTTAAGGGGTACAATAATACGATATATAGGTGACACAGACAATACAAAAAATGGTGGGCAAAAAAAGTAGATACAAAAACAATAAACATGAAGCCGTTCACGCTGGAAGAAAAGAACACTAACACTTGTTGACACGGTGCACAGAAGACGGACGACGGCGACGGCACACGTGAACAGTGGATGCGTGACGACGAAAGAACACTAAACGCAGACGAAGGCACACACACGAGACACTGATGGTGATGATCTCCAGCGCGCGAATGTTCACTGAGCGTGTGCGAGTCCGAGGACCTGCCAAGAGAGGAGGAGGAGGAAGGGGAGTGGGAGAGGGAGAGGGGAGAGCAGAGATGCCAGGGGCATGGGAGATAGGGGAGGGGGGAAGGGGGAGGGGAAGCCCGGGGGAAGAGGGGTGGAGGCAGGGGACGGGGGAAAAGGAAAGAGAAGGGAGGGAGGGTGCCTAAAGGAAAGGACACCGGAAGTGGGGGGGCCAGGTTGATAGGAGGGGTAGATGGAGGGGAGGAGGACATCATCAGGGAGGGGGAGCTGGCGGAAGCCACCTCGGGAGAGGGTAAGGAGGGTGGAGAGATGGAGACCGGGTGGGACGTGGGAATACAGGCGCGGCAGCGGGCGGGGGTGGGAGAGGATCGGGGAGACGAGCGGGTGAGGAGGATCGAGTTTGCGTGAGGTGTACAGGATCCGTATCCTTTCAAGGAAAAGGAGGAGGTGGGGGAAGGGGATGAGATCGTACAGGATCCGCGTGGGGGAGGGGAGACGGATGCGATAGGCGAGGCAGAGAGCATGGCGTTCAAGGATTTGGAGGGATTTATAAAAGGTAGGGGGGCGGAGATCCAAGCCGGATGGGCATAACAAAGGATAGGGCGGATGAGGGATTTATAGGTGTGGAGGATGGTGGAGGGGTCCAGACCCCACGTACGGCCGGAGAGGAGCTTGAGGAGACTGAGTCGGGATTGTGCCTTGGCTTGGATTGTCCGGAGGTGGGGAGTCCAGGAGAGGCGACGGTCGAGGGTGACGCCAAGGTACTTAAGGGTGGGAGTGAGGGCGATAGGATGGCCATAGATGGTGAGATAGAAATCAAGGAGGCGGAAGGAAGGGGTGGTTTTGCCTACAACGATCGCCTGGGTTTTGGAGGGATTGACCTTGAGCAACCACTGGTTGCACCAAGCGGTGAACCGGTCAATATGGGATTGGAGAAGGTGTTGGGAGCGCTGCAGGGTGGGGGAAAGGGCAAGGAAGGCGGTGTTATCGGCAAACTGGAGAAGGTGGACGGGGGGTGACGGCAGCGGCATGTCCGCCGTGTACAAAAGGTACAGAAGGGGGGAGAGGACGGAGCCTTGGGGCACACCGGCGGAGGCGAAAAAGGTGTAGGAATCTGTGTTATGGATGGTGACATAGGAAGGACGGCGGGAGAGAAAGGAGCCGATCAGATGGACGTAGTTAATGGGAAGGGCGAAGGTTTGGAGCTTGAAGAGGAGACCGGAATGCCATACGCGGTCATAGGCACGTTCGAGGTCCAGGGAGAGGAAGATTGCAGAGCGACGGGAATTAAGCTGTTCGGAAAGGAGATGAGTGAGGTGAAGGAGAAGGTCGTCGGAAGAGAAGGATGGCCGAAAGCCACACTGGGTAATGGGAAGGAGGCGGTGCTGGCGGAGATGCTGGTGGATGTGGCGGGTGAGGATAGATTCCAGGACCTTGCTGAAGACCGAGGTAAGGCTGATGGGGCGGTAGGAGGAGACGGCGGACTGCGGTTTGCCGGGTTTAAGGAACATGAGGATACAGGAGGTTTTCCACAGGTCGGGGTAGTAACCGGTGGACAGGACTACATTGTAGAGCCTGGCCAGGGTGGAGAGGAAAGAGACAGGAGCTTCACGAAGGTGACGGTAGGTGACACGATCGTGACCAGGAGCGGTGTTGCGTTTTGTGCGGATTGTAGCAATGAGATCCTGTGTAGTGACAGGGGCATTGAGTTCCGTGTGTGCAATGTTGTCCAAGTACTGAAAACCAGGAGCGAGGGGAGGGACAGAGATGTCAGTTCGATCGCGGATATCCGGGAAGAGGGAGTAATCGAACTGGGGATCATCGGGGATGGAAAATACATCGGAAAGGTAGGAGGCAAGGTGATTGGCCTTACTAAGGGTGTCAGGGAAAGGGTGATCATCATGGAGAAGAGGATAGTAGGGGGAGGGTTTAGTTCTGGTAAGGCGATGGAAGGCTGACCAGAACTTGGACGAGTTGATAGGTAGGGTATCAGTTAAACGGGTGCATGTCTGTCGCCAGTCCTGGCGTTTCTTAGCCGCGAGCAAATTACGAATGTGTCGCTGGAGTTGCCGGTGGCGTCGTAGTGTGTCCGGGTCACGCGTGCGGAGGAAGGCACGGTAGAGGCAGCAGGATTCACGGAGGAGGAGGACGGCCTGTGGGGGAAAGGTAGGGCGGTGGGTGTGGATGGCGACAGTAGGGATGTGGGCCTCCACGGCCTCAGACAAGGTCTGCTGGAGAAAGGAGGCAGCATGGGTGACATCAGCGGGGTGGTGGTAGGTGAAAGGGTGGCTATCGACCTGGGTGGAGAGGGTATCCCGGTAGGCATTCCAGTTGGCACGGGAATAGTCATGGACGTACTTAGGGGGAGGGTCATGACGAGGGTCGGGGCGGGGGCGACGACCGTCTGAAATGGTGAGGAGGACAGGGAGATTGTCGCTACCAATAGGCTCCAGGACATCCACCGTTATGCAGCCAAGGAGGTTGGGGGAGGAGAGGATAACATCGGGAGTGGAGTTGGATTCGGGACAGGTGTGCTGGGAGATGGGAATGAGGTCACCTTGAAGGGAGGAGAGAAACCGATGCCACCGCCGTAACTGGGCAGTGGAACGACTATGGATGTTGAGGTCAGCGGCAATCACGTAGGAGGAGAAGGTACGGTCGATGTGGGAGAGGAAGTCGAAGGGAAGAGGGGCGTTGGGACGGATATAGATGGTGGTGCAGGTAACGGTAAGGCCGGGGAAGAAGAGACTAAGGATCAGGTGTTCGGTGGGGTCGGGAAGGAGAGGTTGGAGCTGAACGGGGATCTGGCGGTGGTGCCCAATGGCAACTCCGCCACGCGCAATCGGGAGGGGATTATCGGAGCGGTGGAGGAGGTAGGGCGAAGTGTGGACAGTGTGGTGGGGTTGGAGGAAGGTTTCATTAAGGAGGAAGGCATCCACGCGGTGGGTGGCAAGGGTGTGCAGGAAGAGGTTCTTGTTGGCGGGAAGGGAGCGGATGTTGTTGAAAAGGATACGGTGCTGCCGCGCCATGACAGGGATTTAAACGAGGGTGTCAAGACAGGAGAAGGTGAAATGGGCCTGGTTGTTCGAGTAGGTGGCGTACATTTTGAGGTGGAAAACGGAACGGGCGCTGAGGGAGATCTGTTGGAGGGTGTGTGGGCGCTGAAAAGGACGAAAATTCTGAAGGACAATGGTGAGGAATCTGATGATGTCCTCAGCGGTAGGGGGTGGGCGAAGGGAGTTGCGGGGAGGGGTGGGGGCGTCCAGAGGACGGACAGGAACGGTGAGTTCAGGAGTGGTAGGAGGGGGTTGGGCCTTACACTTATGGGAGTAGGTGGGATGAGGGAGGCTACAGGTATTACAGGAGGGGGGGACTGGAGATTGGGGCACTGCCGTAAAAAGTGGGCTTGCCTACAGTGCGGGCAGGTGGGGGCCTCGCGGCACTCAGTTGTTGGGTGTACATTATACCGCAAGCACCTTTGGCAGCGGAGGAATTGAGGAGGGGAACGGGAGGGGTCAACTTTATAACGCTAGTTAAAAAGGAGGGCATCCTCCTTCAGGAGATGGTCTATGGAGGGGGCGTGCTCAGAAAAAACCCGCATAAGGTGGGTGGGGCCGGCAGTGTTGTGGATGCGGTGAACCGCACGCACCTCCAGATGGGGATGGGCCTGAAGCTCCGCCAACACCTCCTCCTCTGTGATCACTGGACTGAGCCGAGTGATCATGGCGGTGAGGGTCGGCGGGCGACGCGGGGGTTGGGGTTGGTGGGAGGGAGGTGGCGAAGGAGCAGGGGTGAGGGAGGCATGAGGGCCAAAGCAGGTAACAGGGATGTGGGAAAGGAGGTCTGTGTGGAGGGTAGGGCTGGGGGAGGAGATGAGTACCGAATCACGGCGAGGAGTGAGGAGGGAGATGGGGGCGCCAGGACAATTCTGGCGAAGGAAGAGGGTGAGGTTCCGGGCTTCAAGGAGGGAGGGATCCGGATGGGAGAGGAGGTAGCGGTAGGAGGAGGGGGTAGAGGAGGAGGAGGAGGGGGCAGGGACAGGCGGGGAGACATCCATGGCATCAGGGGTGGGGGAAGGGGGACGAGGCGGAGCCTTTTTGGGAGCAGACGAGGCAGGGGTGCCAGTGGGGCGCTAGACGGCGGCGGAGGAGGTGTGGGGGATGGGAACAACTGGAATGTGGCGGGGAGTGGCAGGTCCCGGGGCTGGAGTCGGCGCCGGAGACGGCGAGGGCGATGGCGAAGGCGATGGTGAAGCCGATGACGAAGACGATGAAGGTGAAGGGGAGAGTGGAGCGTGGGCAGTAGCCCGCCGGGCGACCACCCTGGCGGGGGCCGCAGAAACGGAAGGAGCAGGGGGAGGGAGCGGAGGGAAGGGATCAGAGGAGGTGCGGGAGGGAGGAGCTGGTGACGGGGCGACAAATAGGGAGGGAGATGAGAGAGTGAGGAGTGGGGGGATGGACTGAGGGGGAAGTGAAGCGGCACACCATGTGATAGTGGTGGCAGCAGCGGAGGGGGAGGTGTATATAATGGCAGTGGTGGTGGCTGTAGAAGAGGTGGTGGGGGTTGACATGATGATAAGGGGTAAAAAACACAGTACTAGACAAAGGAGCAAACGAGAGACACAGAGGAGAGAGGGTTGGAGAATGACAAAGGAGACTGGGGCCTAAGCCCCACTCTGCTGCCGCTGAGGGGGGTGGGGGGGGGGGCCACCCGGCTGGCTGGCCAGTAGGGACGCCTCTGCTTCTGCTGCTGCTGCTGCTGCTGCTGCTGCTGCTGGCGGCGGCAGCTAGGACCACCGCTGGCCGCTGGCTGCGACCGCTGGTGGCGGGGACCGCCGCTGGCAGGGACCGCTGCTGGCTGCTTGCTGCTGGCTGCTGGCTGCTGCACGTCGATGGGCTGGCTGGCTGGCTGGCAGGCTGGAACCTGCAACACCTATCACTTCGATCGGTACCAGAAGAGCACAAATCGAAGGGCGGTATTCAACTGAATTACCGCCGAAGATGCTAAGGCAGGACCAGGGGCCCCTATTTATGCCAGTTTTAGGCAAGAAGTGCGCATGTGTGGAGGCGCCAAATTCGATGGCCAATAGCGACGATATCAGCTGGTAGCTGGAAGGACAGTAACGCCACCTACAGGATGAAGAACCAAATACTTCGGCGCACGCGCGGAGGCTGCCGCAGCTGCTCTGCGCTGCCATCGGCCGCCCCAGCGACCTCTGTCGGAAGCCGCAAGCGCGGAGGCTGCCGCTGTTACTCTGCGCTGCCATCGGCCGCCCCAGCGACCTCTGACGGAAGCCGCAAGCAAAACTGCGCGTCCACGTAGACGCCTTGATTATTCTCCCATTGTCGACAGAATATTTATGTTGCTGGCCAATCGTCGTCAGTCTTATGACCAATAGTATTCCTCTCTGCTCGAAGCTCTGCTTGAAGTCGCTTCGAGCAGAGAGGAATACTATTGGTCATAAGACTGACGACGATTGGCCAGCAACATAAATATTCTGTCGACAACGGGAGAATAATCAAGGCGTCTACGTGGACGCGCAGTTTTGCTTGCGGCTTCCGTCAGAGGTCGCTGGGCCGGCCGATGGTAGCGCAGAGCAGCTGCGGCAGCCTCCGCACGTGCGCCGAAGTATTTGGTTCTTCATCCTGTAGGTGGCGTTACTGTCCTTCCAGCTACCAGCTGATATCGTCGCTATTGGCCATCGAATTTGGCGCCTCCACGCATGCGCACTTCTTGCCTAAAACTGGCATAAATAGGGGCCCCTGGTCCTGCCTTAGCAGTGTGTTCGTCGCACCTGAAGATGTCGGCCAGTTGCGCTGACGAAATATTGTGGAGTTTCCACTATGATATCCGACGTCTCGCCCGAGAACCATATATACAACATGTCCGTCGGGAAAGCCTCAAGCAACACAAGACTATGTGACTTTAAATCCTCGTGAAGATTATTCTTATTTGTAGTATTCATTCCATCAACTGAGCTGTTGGTTTGAAAAAGTGATATATTTTTAATGATAAAATTCATTAAAGAATAAATATATTGGGAAACAGTAGTTAGTATCCCTAGTTCCCTAAACAGGCTTCTGCAAGATGTTCTTGAGTCCACACCACATATAACTCTTACCGCATGTTTTTTTGCGCAGAAAACTTTAGCTTGGCTTGATGAATTACCCCAAAAGATAATCCCATATGACCTTATGGAATGAAAGTAAGCATAGTATGCCAGCTTTTTCATTTTTATATCACCTATGTCTGACACAAGTCGCATTGCAAATAGAGATTTGTTAAGACACGTCAGCAGTTCTGTGGTGTGCTTTTCCCAGTTGAATTTATTATCAAGCTGTAATCCCAAGAATTTAACACTGTCCACTTCTCCTATTTTCTTGTCATCATATGTTAGGCATATACTCATGGGACACCCCTTACAAGTTCTGAACTGCACGTAGTGTGTATTTTCAAAGTTTAGCGACAAGGAATTGGCTATGAACCAGTGATTAATGTCCACAAATATTTTATTAGCTGACCTTTCTAAGACTACATTTGATTTGTTATTTATTGTAATGTTTGTATCATCGGCAAACAAAACGATCTTGGCATCTGGTAATGTAACTGATGAAAGGTCATTGATATACACAAGAAAAAGTAAGGGCCCTAAAATGGAACCTTGTGGGAACCCACATGTTATTAGTTCCCAGTTGAATGATGCCTGATAGCTTGATACATGTCTCTTTCCTAATAACACCCTTTGTTTCCTGCCAGAGATATAAGATTTGAACCATTTTGCAGCATTTCCTGGTACACTATAATATTCTAATTTACTTAAAAGCATATTGTGATTTACACAGTCAAATGCCTTTGACAGATCACAAAGTATTCCAGTTACCTGCAATTTTTTATGTAATGAATTAAGCACATTTTCACTGTGAGTGTAGATAGCCTTCTCAATATCAGAACCCTTTAGAAATCCGAACTGTGACTTTGACAGTATGTCATTTGAGATAAGATGGTTATAAAGCCGATTGTACATTACTTTTTCTAAAATTTTTGAGAATGCTGGCAAAAGTGAAATTGGATGGAAATTTGATGCTATTTCTTTATCTCCCTTCTTATACAGTGGCTTAACTTCAGCATATTTTAACCATTCAGGATATATTCCACTGATAAACGACTGGTTACACAGATAGATTAATATGTTACTTAACTCAGAATCACATTCTTTAATTAGCTTTGGTGATATTTCATCATACCCACTAGGTGTTTTCGATTTTAAAGATTTTATGATGGACATTATTTCTGCTGAGGTAGTAAGGGTCAAATTCATATTATGGAAGTTCTTCGAACAGAAATATGATGAGAACGGGAACATTGCTAGGCACACAGCGCAAGTGGTGGCTTTAGGATATGAGCAAAGATCATTCATAGACTTTAACAATTCAGTTTAAAAAAATGTAAAGTACGTGAGTACCTATGGGAAAAGGAATTGAACGAGACTGGGAAGTTTCATCCTTTAGATGTCAATGCAGCATATTTCATGCTGACATCAGAAATAAAGCCTATATGGAATTATCCATGGGTTTCACTGATGCCACTGGTAGATTATAAAGAAAATTCAATGGGATAACGGATCAGGAACAACTGAAAAATGCTGAGTGGTTCTGCAAACTTGAAAGTGCACCTGTGGGTTGTATCAGTCCATCAGGATATGAAATGAAACACTCGATCAGTTCCTGCAGAAGCAAGGGACGCTGGAGTTGGTAGTTGACCTGTGTGTTTATTATGATCTACAGCATCAGCTCATAGTAATTGCATATGTAGATGATATTGTTGTATGGAGACAAAACTGAAATAAGTAAAATGAAAAATATTTTAAGGACTGAATTTTGAAGTGAAGGAGCTCAGAGTAGAATGACATGTACAATCAATTCAAGTTACAAGGGAAGAACGAACACTGGTTTAGGACCAAACACCATACATAATACACAAAAGAAATATTAAAAGAATTTCAAATGGAAACTTGTGCAAACTCCACTCATCATGAATGTAAAGCAACAGAAGGCAACAGACGATGACAAACTCAGCAAACACGATGCATCAAGGTAGAGAATCGCTGTCAGAAGTCTTCCTTACTTGCCAATGGGTACAAGGCCAGTTTTAGCATATCTAGCGATGTATCTAAGCCATTTCAGCAGTATTCCAACTGAGAAGCACTGGCTGCTGTCAAACACACACTAAATTGAAACTTCCTGGCAGATAAAACTGTGTTCCAGACTGAGACTCGAACTCGGGATCTTTGCCTTTCGAGGGCAAGTTCTCTACCAACTGAGTTACCCAAGCACGACTCACGTCCCATCCTCACAGCTATACTTCTTCCAGTATCTCGCCTCCTACCTTCCAACCTTCAGTTGGTAGAGCACTTGCCCGCGAGAGGCAAAGATCCCGAGTTCGAGTCTCGGTCCAGCACACAGTTTTAATCTGCCAGGAAGTTTCATATCAGTGCACACTCCTCTGCAGAGTGAAAATATCATTCTGGACACTCTAACTTATTTGTGAGGTACAACGAAAAACGCGCTTGCTTACCAGGAGAACTGGTGAGGCAATTGACATGTATACTGATGTGGACTGGGGAGCTGATCCACATCATTGTAAATCCTTCAGTGGATATTTGACTGTTTTTGGGGGTTCAGCTGCAGGTTGGAGCAGCAGCAAACAATGAACTGTGGCCCTAAACACTGTTGAAACAGAGTTTGTTGCACTGAGTGAAACTGAGAGAAGCAAAGTGGAAGAACAGTTTTCTCAGTGAGATTGCTCACAATTGTGTGTCATTGTTAGAAAATTTTCATCGATAATCAAGGTGCGAAGAAACTTGCTGAAAATCGTGAGGCTTCAGAAAAAGCTAAACATGGGATCTAAAGATGTTCTTCATAATGAAGGAGGCGGAGACCAACAGCATTAGTTTGCAATATATTGCAAGTGAGAAGCAAGTCACTGACTCTGGGACAGAGGCAATCGACAACCTGAAGTTGAAAACCCATCTGAATTTAATGGGGGTCAAGGACTGGAGACGTATCAGTGATGTGGACTATCTTTCTTGTGTAATCTTTCCTCTGTTATTATTTTTGTTATGATGTGTTGAAACGGTGGGATTCTACTCATGTATGTGTGTCATCTGAAAATAAAATACGTTCTTTCAACTGTGATGTGCTGTGAGTTTGTGTGTGTTCTCTACCACACTCAAAATAAGATTAACACGTCTCACAATAATTAGCAGTGATCTCATTGCTTAAGTAAGCTGCTATCACGTTTTGGACTGTAGCATTCCAAAATATGCGGCAGTGGCTACACTAAGATGTTAGGTTAGTAATGCCACCACATGTACATGATGTTGCTGGCCAACTTTAGAATGTATGCATTATCATTTGGGTGAATAGCTATCTCAAAAGAGATACGACAGATGTCTGGTATGTCGCAGCAGTAGGGTCAATATCTGGGAGAGCTGCTCCCCCAGAAGTAGTAAAGGTGTAAGTACAGGGGGTGGATAAAAATGGAAACATCACAAACACAACACAACACATTATTATGCGTAATACATAGTAGGAAAATTGTTGGTCTTCTGCTTCCATTCATCTTGAAATGGATAAATACAGTTACTGCATATTTTTCAATGGAATTTTACATCATTCTTCTGGCAAAATAGTGGCAACAGTTATTGAGCTGGATAGTGATCACCCACCCTTATCTCCAAAGCAGACCACAAGGTCTGAATGATGTGGGGATCTGGCGACTGTGGCAGCCAGGGGAAATCTGACAGTTCATCATCATGCTCAAAAAACCAGTCCTGGGCAATGCGTGCAGTGTGGACACAGACTCTGTGTCTTGAAGCATGTCATTACCATTGGGGAAGAAACATTCCAGCATAGGATGGAACTGGTCAGGCAAAATGGTCACATAATAATACACTAATGTGACATTGTAGAATAAGAATGGGAACCATGGAATAACATGATAAGGGTTCCAAAATTATAATCAAACCCCCACAATGTTTCATTCTGGGGAAGCAAACTCTGCCAGAAGTGGAAACAGTGTGACCTTAGACTCAACTAAAGAAATGACTTTCTTCCATTGCACCATACTCCAGGTTCTCTGGGTTCAGAACCACATTCTCCTGTTATGGACATTTGCATCCTGATGATCAGATTTCTCTCTGTGCGATTCCTTGCTTATGGAGCTCCCTTCATGTTATTTTGGTACTGACAGGGTTCATTAGTGCAACACTTTTTTGCAGTGACCTTTGCAGCTGTCGTCCTCTTTATTTGTGGCCACAATCCTCTTTATCTGTCATGATCTCTCAACACAGACTTTCGTCCATATTGTTACTGAGTAGGTGATGAATTTTTCCGCTTTCTCTCAATGTGCTATAAATCTTTGACAAAGTGGCTCTTTAAACACCAAACGCTTCGGCTACCTTGATTATGAATCACCAACAAGTTTCCCACATTAGAATTCACTTAGCTCTGACATGATGCATTCACAAATACATGGAACACTGTCCTGATCATGACTGAAACTTGCAATGTATTCAGGATATTGCTCAGTAGCTGTTTGTGGCCAAATACAACAGTGAAACTTGCAGGCTTGGTTAGCATCTGCATTTATGTCCAATCATGCATTTCTCACAGTGTTCCCTGGTCTTTCTGCAACCTCTGTATATCATTGTAACTTCAATTAGAATAGCTGCTCTGCCAAAATTCTTTCAGTGTAGATAAGTAAAGTAAAGCACAGCACTCATCAATCCGAAGATTATTTTGAACACTACAGTGCTTTACTAGGTATGGTCGTGTTAGAGGAGGTAGGCTGTCGCCTTCCTCTGGCTTCCAAACTGACATCCAGCTAGTTATATGGGGAACTATGGGATAATGTGGATTCCCAACCATGGTGGGTGTATATTCCCTCATATTGAGAGTGACCATTTCACCCACTCTGAATTATTTGCATGAGTCTACTACCTACTGTACCATACCAACCACCAGACTTGCAGCATATAAATGCTTAAAATTATTTCATATTCTTGCAAAAATGTTCTATTTTTCAGTGATCCATGAAAAGACTTCCTATTTCTGAATATAAAAATCAACATGAAGTCAGATGATATAATATTTAAATATTCATTCATAGGTCAAAATTTTGTATAAAAAGCGAAATACTTTCAGAACATTTTCATTGTGGTCATGTAAGTCATACACTCAGTTTAGTTCTAGAAGGAGTATGATGCTTTCAGACTGTAAAATGTATTTGTGAAATGCAGACTAGAAAGGTGTACACAACACACCAGCTATTAATGAAACAAATAATGTACCAGTATTCTGTAAGATAGCCTACTGTACCAAAACAAGTTTAACAAATTTCATTCTACTTATTATTATTTTTTGCAAGTGTTAAGAAACATGCAGAGATCAGTACCACTGTTCCTAAACATAGCAGCTCGTTTTCCATGGCAGTACTGGAAGATGCAGTGACATTCGAAATAATGATTGAAATTCCTTGCTAAATTTCTCGTGTGTGGCAGGGTCAAGGAAAGTGACTGATTGCTTACAATATTGCACTGTCAATAGGCACTTATATATAAAATTCTCCTTAACCAAAAGAAGCCAGTTTTAACTGAATTCATCTTGTCAGCTAATGGTACATGAAGTGGATCATAGTTATTCATGCTCAGACTGGATAGACCTCGTGTAAAACGCAATGGAAATGTCCACTGAACTTCTATTGACAAAGAATTTTTATAGATTTAATAAATGTACTCCTCAAACGTATATGAGAACAGCATACTTTATTGCTGTGAAAGCCCTTTCGTTGTAGGTTCATATTTACAAACGATTTCCTTATCAATCCATGAATGTATATATTCCATTTGTTGAAACTGTCTTAAATATATGATATATTTTTTTGCTGTTGTGCACAAGTCACACAAGTAAGTCACATAAATAATATTAGAAAACGATTTGTTCAGCATAACAGAAAGCATAGAAAATACGCAAAAAATTATGCAAGGAAAATATATTGCAAAATCCCTATCTTATTTTGATAAGCATTAGCCAAACACTGCTACATGTTTTCAAAAGTCTCTATTACTTTTTGGCTTAGTTGCGAAAAGTGAGGGGGGGCGGGAGGTGGGGGGGGGGGGGTAGGAGAGGGACAGCAATTTTAGGACTCACATCAGGTGGCAGAAATCCACGCTACATCACTGGATATTTACCTGCATACATTGTTGCTCTTATTGTCAGTTATTTAAAATTAATTCGGTAAAGCAAAAATAAAGAAAATTAATTGAAAGTTAACAGTTATATAACCTGATTTTCTGAAGCTTATTGTGCTTAGCAGAAGAAAATTGTATCTGAAGTTTGAAGTTACATTATAATTTGGGTAGCCATCTAGCACGGACAATTTACATATATAAACAGAAATACAATTTTCTGTGAATGAATTTCAAGTGATTATAACACTTTTTTTTTCAAAATGTGTCTGAATCTGAACTCAATTAAGTGGATAACAGAATGTTCCTGATATATCCACTAAAAGATTTATTCATGATCAAATATTTGAGATAATGTTGCTTAAAACACAAGGATCTCTTTGATATGTAAAATGTGTCTTTTTTATTATTTGAAAATTACTATTACTTTGCAGTTATCTTTTTAATCAAAGACAACAATGTCATTTAACATTTGCTTGTCAATAGAAAACTTAAAAATATTTACTACTCTTAGACATTCAAGATTTTAATTAAAAGCTTTTAATGTTTAATCTTTACAAACAGTATTATCATTAATTAGAGAAAAACTCTATTTGCTCTCTTTAAAACTTCTAACGTATTCATGCAAAAATTGGTATTTCAAAAACAAAATTTCCACTGGCATTATCATGATAAAAAGATTTTCCATAGTCAAATGCACTGCTGGAAGTGCGGAAGCCAGAAATAAATATTAAGAAAACCAACTTTCCTGCATATTTCATAAAGTCACACAATATCGTACACATTCTATGTCTGAGATTATGTGAGGGGAATGTAATAAATGATCACTTCATGGACTTTCTTTTAATTGCAAAAATCTACAATACCACTTGCGTTTTAGCCATTTTTGAACTTATTCATGGTTTTACATGCTTACAAAGTTTGCTACTACGTGAGTGAAACTGTGGCTTCTGTCTTCAGATCAGTAGTAACACATGCTATGATTATGTACTGTGAAAATTAGTTTTCCAATAAATGACAGTAAAAGCACTTCGAATATATCCCTATTGCTTATTCTTATTTTGCCAAGTGACTTTGATATTGTTCAAGACAAACATCTGTCCTTTACTTTTTTTTAGGTACGAGTCATGTTCAATAAGTAATGCAACACTTTTTTTTATATGAAGGATATTGGTTTTATTCACAATTTCAATGCACCATATTATTCACCATTATTTTGGGCTACAAAACCCAATTCTTCAACATAATCTCTGTTTTATGCGATAGACTTAAACCACCTTACTGGGAGGGCCTATATGTCTGCATGGTACCAATCTCATGGTGGACTTTGGAGCTGTCGTCTTGCTGCATTAATAATCTCTGCACCATCTGTGTACTGCTTCCCATGGAGTACATCCTTCATTCGACTAAACAGATGGAAGCCAGAAGGTGTGAGATATGGGCTGTAGAGTGGATGAGGAAGAACAGTCCAAAGACGTTTTGTGAGCTCCTTTAAGTTGCAGAGACTTGGGTGAGCTCCAGCATTGTCATGGAGAATGAGAGGTTCATCTGCATTTTTGTGACAACGAACACATTGAAGTCAAACATTAAAGGAGTCACAGCTGTGTGCAGCCAGTCGGCACACTGGAGACTGGACAAGATTGTGCGATCTTGTTGCAGTGATAACAGATGCATCGCCCAACAACTAAATATGCTTTTGTTCACTGACAGCTTTCCATAGATATTCTACAAAAGCTGCGTAGGGGCGCGGTCGGTCGTCTTTATTCTCTCTATCACTTATCGAAAGTTCACCTACCTCGATATTCCTTCCTTCCGACGCCCCTTCACTTGGTAGTAGCAGATACGTGCTAGGCAGTGTAAAGCAGCGTCGATGAAACCACTACCACACAGAGGCCGTGTTACTCAAGTTGAAAGTCAATTCCTGAAAGTTGATATTTAAAAAATCGGGCGTTCGAAGGATGCAGTCTGCTTGCAGAAAGCATTTAAAATTTAGAATGAATCTGCTTTTTATTCACACAGAAACACATGAAATGGCTATCAAGTCCTTATTTACTGTGTTAATGCTCTATCATTCAAAGTTCATTGTGTGTACAACAGAGTTTCACTCGAAAAGCAGCCAGAATTTTTGCAACTCCGACCCAACTAATCTTCACGTTCTAGCAGTCATGGACCCACAACTATGAGCGAGTTAAATATTCGGTCATTTCAGTGGTCTTCTTAGTAAGAAGTGCTCGCCAAAGTATTCCGTACAGAGCACGAAATATGCCACGCAGAATTATTACTAAGACCAGAAAGTTCACACGCTCATGAATCTCCAACTACTTAATTTAGAAACACCAAACTTTCGTTAAAATGAAACTAACTGGCAGATTAAAACTGTGTGCCAGACCAAGACTCGAACTCGGGACCTTTCCCTTTCGCCAGCAAATGCTCTACCAACTGAGCTACCCAAGCACGACTCACGCTCTGTTCTCACAGCTTTACTACTGCCAGTACCTCGTCTCCTACCTTCCAAACTTTACAGAAGCTCTCCTGCGAACCCTGCAGAACTAGCACTTCTGAAAGAAAGGTGGAGACATAGCTTAGCCACAGTCTGGGGAATGTTTCCAGAATGAGATTTTCACTCTGCAGTGGACTGTGCGCTGATATGAAAATTCCTGGCAAATTAAAACTGTGTGCCAGACTGAGGCTCGCAGGGTTCGCAGGACAGCTTCTGTAAAGTTTGGAAGGTAGGAGACGAGGTACTTGCAGAAGTAAAACTGTGAGGACGGGCGTGAGTCGTGCTTGGGTAGCTCAGGTGGTAGAGCACTTGCCCGCAAAAGGCAAAGGTCCCGAGTTCGAGTCTCGGTCTGGCACACAGTTTTAATCTGCCAGGAAGTTTCATATGAGCGCACACTGCGCTGCAGAGTGAGAATCTCATTCTGGTTTCATTAAAATGTTCCTAACTCCAGTCGCTTCAGTCACAACACGTTCTAACCGAAGTGAACTCACTAGTTCTTCATCTTACAGACTATTTTTATGGAGCTATCTAACGTGGTGGTATCCTAGGCGAGTAACCAACTGACTATCTCGAACTATTCTACTCACTGCCCATTCCACTATATTTGCCTGTGAACAGCATAGTTCTGGTTGGCTGTTGACCTAAACAACCAATCAGAATGTTCCTTCCAGGTAATTCTCGCGGCAAAAGTTGCCCTATCCAATCAATATTCTGATCGTAATTAATGTCATTAAAACTTCAATTTCTAGTATATTGTTTAATCAAAATAACTGAAGTGCAAAATATTCTACAAATTGATAAATAAACATATTCTGCCTCTAGTTTTTCATTCTGACTGCTTTTATACAAAAGCAATCTCACACCGACATATGTCATCTGTATCGTGGTTGTACCATAACTTTCCCACGGTTCGTTTGTACAATGTTTTACATAAAATGACATATTAAGATATAACGTATGTCCCACATACACTCTCTCACTCATTCCCGTGCAGTCACACAGAAAAATTATAAGCAATTAATAATTTTGAGGGATTTTTGTATTACGTAATGTAAAGTAACTAAAGTTTTGAAAAGACATTTCTAATTAATCGCTTTTATGCGCTGATAACTTTGTAATTGTTTCAGATGATAATGAAAGTCAATTTGTTATTGTTCCTAACTGAGTTTTAAAATATAAGAGTCAGTGTTTTAAAACGTAAGCGTCAGTATTAGGACTTTTAGGTAATTTTCATTATCTCTGGAACTATAATAGATAAAAATCTTAAATTTTGACATCATTCCGTTAATAACAAAAGACTGTGTACCAAATTGGAACAAAATCGAATAATAACTAATATGGATTATTTAGATTCGTAGAGAGTATGAATTTTCGTACCAGCTGAATGTTACTCTATGCAGTTCTCATGGCAGGGAGCGTCAGCTGCGCTATGAGCAAAGCGAAAAAAAAAATGTAGCCATCCTGCAGCCACCGTACCAAATGGCTATATGCCTTACTGCAACGAATGTCATCACGTAAGAACTTGCTATGTTACACACCGCCTACAAACCTAAAACTACTTTTAAGTGCATTTAAGATAAATATAATAGCAATGTTATTACTGAATTCTTTAATTAAAATGAGAAATTTAAGTATGGGATTTCTAATGAAAATTGTTCCTACTTACAATTCTTTTTTCAAATGAACGAAATATCAAAATTACATTACAGTTTTTTACAATGTTACATCTGATTTCAAAGGCTTGGACTTCATAGCGAATAACAAAATTGATTTACAAAATTTCCTTTTTTTCCTTAAGAAATAATGTTTTGTACCAAATTCCGCATTTTAACATTTTCCAAAAAAAATTGTTTATCAAACCATTTACATTAGTAAATATTCAAGCTTTCCTCGAAATTAAATTTTTCTTTGAAGAATTACACTACTGGCCATTAAAATTGCTACACCAAGAAGAAATGCAGATGATAAACGGGTATTCATTGGACAAATATATTATACTAGAACTGACATGTGATTACATTTTCACGTAATTTGGGTGCATAGATCCTGAGAAATCAGACCCAGAACAACCACCTCTCGCCGTAATAACGGCCTTGGTACGCCTGGGCATTGAGTCAAACAGAATACGTACAGGTACAGCTGCCCATGCAGCTTCAATACGATACCACAGTTCATCAAGAGTAGTGATTGGCGTATTGTGACGAGCCAGTTGCTCTGCCACCATTGACCAGACGTTTTCAATTGGTGAGAGATCTGGAGAATTTGCTGGCCAGGGCAGTAGTCGAACATTTTCTGTATTCAGAAAGGCCCGTACTGGAACTGAAACGTGCGGTCGTGCATTATCCTGCTGAAATGTAGGGTTTTGCAGGAATCGAATGAAGGGTAGAGCCACGGGTCGCAAGACATCTGAAATGTAACATCCACTGTTCAAAGAGGACAACAGGTGACCGAGACGTGTAACCGATGGCATCCCATACCATCACGCCGGGTGATACGCCAATATGGCGATGACGAATAACCGCTTCCAATGTGCGTTCACCGCGATGTCGCCAAATACAGATGCGACCATCATGATGCTGTAAACAGAACCTGGATTCATCCGAAAAAATGACGTTTTGCCATTCGTGCACCCTGGTTCGTCGTTGAGTACACCTTCGCATGCACTCCTGTCTGTGATGCAGCGTCAAGGGTAACCGCAGCCATGGTCTCCGAGCTGATAGTCCATGCTGCTGCAAACGTTGTCGAACTTTTCGTGCAGATGGTTGTTCTCTTGCAAACGTCCCCATCTGTTGACTCAGGGATCGAGACGTGGCTGCACGATTCGTTACAGCCATACGGAAAAGTTGTTTGTGATCTCAACTGCTAGTGATACGAGGCCGTTGTGATCCAGCACAATGTTCCGTATTACCCTCCTGAACCCACCGATTCCATATTGCCGAGTGGTTATAGTTGCTTCAGTCTGGAACCGCGTGACCGCTACGGTCGCAGGTTCGAATCCTGCCTCGAGCATGGATGTGTGTGTCGTCCTTAGGTTAGTTAGGTTTAAGTAGTTCTAAGTTCTAGGGGACTGATGACCTCAGATGTTGAGTCCCATAGTGCTCAGAGCCATTTGAACCATTTGATTCCATATTCTGCTAACAGTCGTTGGATCTCGACCAATGCGAGCAGCAATGTCGCGATACGATAAACCGCAATCGCGATAGGCTACAATCCGACCTTTATGAAAGTCGGAAACGTGATGGTACGCATTCCTCCTCCTTACACGAGGCATCACAACAACTCTTCACTAGCCAACGCCGGTCCACTGCTGGTTGTGTATGAGAAATAGGTTGGAAACTTTCCTCATGTCAGCACGTTGAAGGTGTCGGCACCAGCTCCAACCTTGTGTGAATGCTCTGAAAAGCTAATCATTTGCATATGACAGCATCTTCTTCCTGTCGGTTAAATTTCGTGTCTGTAGCACGTCATCTTCTGGTGTAGCAATTTTAATGGCCAGTAGTGTACTTTACAAATTTCTATATCGTTTTCAAATGAATTAAACGATTTTCAGTCGCTATGTTAGCGTTCATGAAACCTAATATATTATTTTAACAGCTTTGAGCAGTGTCCTTTTCATATATTTAAAAAATAACACCAACTTTCTGTAACAGCACTGGGGTATAACAACTTTCTTTTCCACACATACACTTGGGTTGCTTTAAAAGCACTTCACTGTGATACACCGTCCAGCCCTCAGTCCTACATCTGGTTTCTTATAGCCTCATATTAGGTTTTTCCAAATTTTGTGCCTGTAAAATACAGTACGTTTAAGCCACCATTTTTAATTTCTGCACCCTAACTTTACACATACACACGTACCATAGTTCGTAATTCTTTTCTCAAATTTAAAGGAAAAACTTTGCGAGGAATCTTCCAGAATTTTAGTGTACTCAAAAAATACTGCTTATTTTCACAAAACCTTTTTTTCAGGAAGACTCAATATTCATTGAAATTCATCATCTTTTATCAAATAGTAATCTATAGAACCAATTATTTTCAGTAAAGAATGAATTATCCATTATTCAGAAATAATAACAGTACACAAATTGGCACTATTACCTCACTTTTTTTTCAAAAAGTCATTATAAGTATTTTATAGTGAGAGAATTCCTAATCAAGTTCCTGCCGAAAGCAGTACTTATTCATATGTAAACAAGACTAAAATTTACAAACATTTTCTTCATTAACTTTTCTTTTCATAAAAATTTTTACTTTACAGTTACTATTAAACTCACGACTTTACGTAAAATAAGCTATTATACAAATAAAATGCAAAATAACAGGAAATGTTGAAAATCTTCATGCCAACTTAAGTCCCTCTCAAAAACACATCAGATACATAATCTATTAACTTACTTCTACTACAGGGTTTCACAACATACGTGCTCGCGGAGCAAGCTGTGAGCAGGAAGGTGCGAGCACGGAGCAGCGCGAGCACGCTACCCCCACTACCTGACCAGAGCGGAGAGTGGGGAGAGCCACGGGGGGCACACAACAGCTGCCGCCAGTCAATGTAAATCCGCGGCCACCTGCAGGGATATAACTAACGAATTATTACTGCGACAAATGAAACAAATAAAGGAGAATGTACACTGCCACATAATTTTATTAGCTTAGTGTATGCCTCCACATTCGTATTAATTTATGAACTGTTACACAATAAAAGGTGTCACTGAAGTGTGTGATTCTCGGTTAGCTTGTACTTGTTGCCCTTTACAATTGCGTCTATGTTTGGAGTAATTGTTCTTGTGCATTGTAGGCACAGCGTGCAGTTTAAATTTCGATCAGACAATGCGTTTCTCAGGCGCGTCTTGTTACATTTCATTGCAGAGAACAGTTGTTCACAAACATACGTGGAACCGAACATTGATATTATTGTAGCCACCAGTTTGTGCAAACGAGGAAATCTATCCTGAGGGAAGTGTCTGTAGAATTCCAAAATGTTTTTCTTGTTCTGAAATTTGTCTCTGTATTCTCTGTCACACTGCAGGTCAATAATTTCTAGTTGCAGCTCAGGACGAATCTCTTCAATATTCGCTGAATATGTGGAGGAGAACAGATCAAAATCACTATCTAGTGCTGTCAGATCTTGAAAGCGTTGATCAAATTCTTCCTTAAGGGCAACTAAACTATGTGAATAACGTTCACAGTCTTTGTGAACATCTTGCATGGATGATAATTTAGGACAATGAGCTAGATTTCCTGTTTCCAGCTGACTCACCCAAAGTGTCAATTTCATTTTAAAACCTCGTATTCGATCTATGAAATGAGTAATTAGCAGATCCTTACCTTGTAGTGAAATGTTCAAAGCATTCAGATGGCTAGTTAAATCTGCTAAGAACGCGAGATCACATTTCCATGAAGGCTCTTTCAATTCAGGAACACACGTGTTATTTATTTGCATGAACATATTTATCTCATCTAATAGGCAAAAAATCGATTTAACAATTCGCCACGACTAAAGGTACGTCGTCCAAGACGCGACGCACACTAGCGACTGCGACGGGTCGTTACGTGACGTCAGAAGTTGCCTGCTGGCACATGTGCAGTTCGGGTTTTAAAGTAAAAGGAGAATCTGTATCGAAAAACTAACTCTGGGAGCCGATGTAACTTTGTTGCATTAACATACAGTATTTTTATAGCAAGAAAATCGGAATTCTTATTTTTCTTATGTATTTGAATCCGCCGCCGCCGACCGGAGCTTGGGAAACAGCGACGACTCCAGTCGTGTTGCGGCCGTGTCGCCGTCTGCCAGGGTGGGAAAAGAGGAGGGAGCAGCGTCGCAGCCAACTGTCGCGTCTTGCCCAACGTAAGTTAAGCCAGCGGACCTCGCTGTAATAAGGCAGGCTAAAAGATGGTTCAGATGGCTCTATGCACTATAAGACTCAACTGCTGAGGTCATAAGTCCCCTAGAACTTAGAACTACTTATACCTAACTAACCTAAGGACAGTACACACATCCATGCCCAAGGCAGGATTCGAACCTGGGACCGTAGCGGTCGCGCGGTTCCAGAC
Organism: Schistocerca nitens; assembly: GCF_023898315.1. Lineage (NCBI taxonomy): Eukaryota > Metazoa > Arthropoda > Insecta > Orthoptera > Acrididae > Schistocerca > Schistocerca nitens. The sequence goes on along the minus strand of NC_064616.1, from coordinate 906,694,090 downwards.
TGTAGCGCCGAGAACCGCTCGGCCACACCGGCCGGCAAGGCAGGCTACCATACTGGCTTTCTACATCCTCAAGAAAGCTTTTAAATTGCCTGTGTTGTAGCCCATGGTTCCTTATATAATTGGTTGTACGAACAACAACACTCATCACATTTTTTTGAGTGATACTCTTTGCAGATAAGTTTTCCTGGTGGATCACACAGTGAACGCCCCTTATTCATTCGGTACGGTCAGTTTTTGCATTTTCTCCTTCAACATCGCAACGAAACCTGATTTTTTTCCCTGTCATCGCTGGTGCACCGTCTGTAGACACTGAAACTAAAGAATTCCACGACAATCCTATATTTTCAACACTACTTAAAATATCACCTCCAGTTGTAGTGTTCTTCATGGCTACTACATCGAGGAGCTCCTCCCTCACCTGAAGATCTCTATTAACACCTCTAATAAATATGGCAAGCTGCGCTGTTCCAGTGATATCAACACTTTCGTCCAGAGCTAGAGAATACGCCATAAAATCTTTACAGATATTTGCAAGCTGGCTCTGGACGTCGTCTGCCATGTCCTGTATGCGACACATAATGGTCATGTTAGATAATGGCACAATCCGAAACTGTTCGACTTGAGATGGACACAAATGTTCCGCTGCAACTACCAAACATTCTTTTATTAAATCGCCATCAGCGAAGGGGCCCAAGGATTTTGCTAAAAGCAAAGCAGTTTTGTAACTCACTCTGAGAGCTGCCTCAGTTGATTTTTCTTCGTCGTCCAGATCTTCTTCGGATAGCTTCCTTTTAAGTTTAATAACTTCCTGTGCACGGTCTGGTCCATCACATTTTCCACTTCAGTAGTCTTTCGCGTGGTGCGACATATAATGTCGCTGCAAATTAAATTTCCTAAAAGAATTCAGCGTTTTGTGACATTCTAAACATTCTGCAACACCATCTTTTTCTGTAAACAGATACAATTCCTCCCAATGGGGGTTGAACTGCGAAAGCATGGTTGGGGTTACACAACGGCGACTTGACATGATTCTTAACCAGCGAAGTGACTGTTAGAGCTGATCGTAGTACTTTAAACGTTACACAGTCGGCGCGAATTCAATAGGCACGCTGCGGCCCTATTCAAAAGTGCGCGCGCATTTCCCCTCCCTCCCTACTCCGCGAACTTGCACCTGCTCGCGAGCCCGTGCCTGAGCAGACGCGAGTACTCGCGCTCAAAACCGGCCAGTTGTTAAGCCCTGTTCTACTAGGAACATTCCTTATGCGTCTTACCACAAACATCTTCCAACATCATTTCTACATGTTCCGAAAATTGCTTACAAATCACATATTACATAGTCACATTGCATTATTCCTTTCAGTATCCCTGTTTTCATCACTTTCATTCCACATTCATTTGTGTTAGTTTTTAGCCATCATTTACTTCCAAAAACGTCTTTCTTCTACCAGTTTTCTTATTTACTGGTGGCATTTATTCTCTATGACATATTATATACTTTATTTACTGTGATAGGAAAAATGGAAAGAATATAGCAAACAGATATGAATGATGAAGAGTTAGGCTGACAATACGAAATGAAAAGGAACTAATATTGCCAACAATTCGGGATGCCTGGTGTTTGTCAAACATCTGACGATGCTAAGATTGCATGTCCCCTGAGGCCAGTTAGTTACTACTGTCCCCATCATCCTTCTGTATGTCTGTCAAATTTTATAATCCCTGTATTTTGTTGTCAACTCTTATTAGGATTTTCTCTACCTCAGAAGGATCTACTCCCTTCCTTTTGTCATCTCACTATACCCCACAACATCCTCCTTCTTTCTGCAGTAACGTATAGGCATGTCACTTTAATCGTTGGATTCATATTGCCTTTTTCCAATAAAACGAATAGCTACTGTTCTTCCCTGTACCACAATGACCGCTTCATTATGTCCAAAATCCACTCATCCTTGGTACTTTTGTATGAAATCTGCTACCACCAGCATTTCCACGCTTATTCTATTTACTATCAAAAAATTTTGGTCCAATTCTATCTCACTGATCCTGATCTATATCATAACTTCATGTTTAACTACTTTCTTACTTTTCCCTGTGGCTACAATAATATTTATGACACTCACTGGCATTATAACCACATCCTTTGTAGCAGGGAGTGCATTCGCAAAACCCCGTGACACTGCACATAAATCAGAACCAGTATTCAGTAAACAAGGAATCTTCTCATTAAAAATAGCAACTTCTATTATAGGCTGTCCTACAGTTTTTTCTGTGACTTCAGACTCAGGTTCATCTAACAAACCTTGCACTACACCAAGTCTATTGAATCCTACACCTTCTGTGGAAATTACGCACACATTCACTGAGTTTTCTTCATCTTTAACTGTGGCAGCTTTTTTAGTCTGTCAACTATGGACAAATCAAAACACTTCTCCAAATACTGTCCTTCCTTGATAATAATGTCAGATTCTGGAACCCTTCCGCTTGTGTTGTCAGAATTATAAAAATAACCCCCTGATTCCTCCACTTCTGTTCCTTCTTCGTCACTATCAGAAACTACTCCTTCCAATCTTCGTATACTTCCTCTGCCCTTTTACATTCTTCCTCAGGTACCTCTAATACCGTTTTCCCTATTATAGTGCTAATTACACTGTTCACTGTAAGCCCCTCACCTGCATTGCAGTGCTCACTCACACTAAAATCCTGTTCTAAATCGTTACTTTCTAATAACTGTTCCTCCCACATCTGCTTCTACGATACCTCCCCCAAGATGTTCAGCTGGCGGCTGCTTTACAAAAGGATTTGCTAGCGGATTTAAACTATGCTGCCACAGCCTGCAAACGCTAGAACCATTACAGACTGCCATTAGTTCCCCCCCCCCCCCCCCTTCCTAAATGATCATTGCAACTGATATTCCTTTCAGCTGGTAGTCCACGCCACTCCGCCCATTCAGCGGATTGTTGCTGTCTTTATTCAATGTTTTGGTCTCTGTCATTATAAAAGGTGGTCCACTGATCGTGACCGGGCCAAATATCTCACGAAATAAGCGTCAAACGAAAAAACTACAAAGAAGTAACTTGTCTAGCTTAAGGGGGAAACCAGATGGCGCTATGGTAGGCCCGCTAGATGGCGCTGCCATATGTCAAATGGATATCAACTGCGTCTTTTTAAATAGGAACCCCCACTTTTTTTACATGTTCGTGTAGTATGTAAAGAAATATGAATGTTTTAGTTGGATCACTTTTTTCGCTTTGTGATAGATGGTGCTGTAATAGTCACAAACATATGGCCCTCAATTTTAGATGAACAGTTGGTAACAGGTAGGTTTTTTAAATTAAAATACAGAAAGTAGGTACGTTTGAGCATTTTATTTCGGTTGTTCCAATGTGATACATGTACCTTTGTGAACTTATCATTTATGAGAACGCATGCTGTTACAGCGTGATTACCTGTAAATACCACATTAATGCAATAAATGCTCAAAATGATGTCCGTCAACCTCAATGCATTTGGCAATACGTGTAACGACATTCCTCTCAACAGCGAGTAGTTCGCCTTCCCTAATGTTCGCACATGCATTGACAATGCGCTGACGCATGTTGTCAGGCGTTGTCGGTGGATGACGATAGCAAATATCCTTCAACTTTCCCCACAGAAAGATACCCGGGGACGTCAGATCCGGTGAACGTGCGGGCCATGGTATGGTGCTTCAACGACCAATCCACCAGTCATGAAATATGCTATTCAATACCGCTTCAACCGCACGCGAGCTATGTGCCGGACATCCATCATGTTGGAAGTACATTGCGATTCTGTCATGCAGTGAAACATCTTGTAGTAACATCGGTAGAACATTGCATAGGAAATCGGCATACATTGCACCATTTAGATTGCCATCGATAAAATGGTGGCCAATTATCCCTCCTCCCATAATACCGCACCATACATTAACCCGCCAAGGTCGCTGATGTTCCACTTGTCGCAGCCATCGTGGATTTTCCGTTGCCCAATAGTGCATATTATGCCTGTTTACGTTACCGCTGTTGGTGAATGACTTTTCATCGCTAAATAGAACGCGTGCAAAAGATCTGTCGTCGTCCCGTAATTTCTCTTGTGCCCAGTGGCAGAAGTGTACACGACGTTCAAAGTCGTCGCCGTGCAATTCCTGGTGCATAGAAATATGGTACGGGTGTAATCGATGTTGATGTAGCATTCGCAACACCGACGTTTTAGAGATTCCCGATTCTCGCGCCGTTTGTCTGCTACTGATGTGCGGATTAGCTGCGACAGCAGCTAAAATACCTACTTGGGCATCATCATCTGTTGCAGGTCGTGGTTGACGTTTCACATGTGGCTGAACACTTCCTGTTTCCTTAAATAACGTAACTATCCGGCGAACGATCCGGACACTTGGATGATGTCGTCCAGGATACCGAGCAGCATACATAGCACATGCCCGTTGGGCATTTTGATCACAATAGCCATACATCAACACGATATCGACCTTTTCCGCAATTGGTAAACGGCCCATTTTAACACAGGTAATGTATTACGAAGCAAATACCGTCCGCACTGGTGGAATGTTACGTGATACCACGCACTTATACTTTTGTGAGTAAACGGCCCATTTTAACACAGGTAATGTATTACGAAGCAAATACCGTCCGCACTGGAGGAATGTTACGTGATACCACGTACTTATACTTTTGTGACTATTACATCGTCATCTGTCACAAAGCGAAATAGTGGTCCAACTAAAACACTCATATTTCTTTACGTACTACACGAATATGTAATAAAAAATGGGAGTTCCTGTTTAAAAAAAAACGCAGTTGGTATTCGTTCGACCTATGGCAGCGCCATCTAGCGGACCAACCATAGCACCATCTGGTTTCCCCCTTCAAGCTAGACGAGTTTCGTACTTTGTAGTTTTTTCGTTTGATGCTTATTTCGTGATACATTTCGCACGGTCCCTATCAATGGACCACCCTGTATCTACTTCCAACAAGACCCCCTCGCCCTCGGTACCTGCCTCTGTAATTACTGGATCTTTGCACTCCTATTCTATTTAGATGTACCTCACCTCTGTTTTCAGTTTGCTTAACAGGAGGCCTATAATCCCTTCTAGCATTCTCCTCCTCCTTCCTACCGTCACCTTCGCGAAAGCCCCTATTCCTTCCTGACTGTCCTCGCCCATCTCTATAATGTCGTCCTCTCTACTGGCTTCTACCCTGACCTGTGGAAGACCTCCCACGTCCTCTTATTCCTCAAACCCAACAAACCCCCTTCTGCCGCCTCTTCCTATCGTCCCATCTGCCTCACCTCCGTCTTCAGTAAGGTCTTTGAATCCATCCTCTCCCGCCGTATCCTTCAGCACCTTGCTCAACACCACCTCCTCCCCCTTACCCAGTGTGGCTTCCGACCCTCCTTCTCTGCTGACGACCAACTCCTCAACCTTGTTCACCTTCTGTCCCTCCAGCTCAACTCCCGTCGCTCCGCCATTTTTGTTTCCCTTGACCTCCAAAATGCCTATGACCGTGTATGGCATCCCGGTCTCCTCTTTAAACTCCAAACCTACGCCCTGCCTATCGATTTTGTCCGTCTGGTCGCTTCCTTCCTCTCGCACCGTCCTTCCTATGTCACCCTCCACAACACCAACTCCTGTATCTTTTATCCCACAGCTGGCGTCCCCCAGGGTTCTGTCCTCTCCCCTCTCCTTTATCTCTTGTATACAGCTGATATGCCCAAGCCACCCCCACCAGTCCACCTTCTCCAGTATGCTGATGACACCGCCTTCCTGGCTCTCTATCCTACCCTTCAACGGTCTCAACATACCCTCCAAACCCACCTTAACCAGTTCACCACTTGGTGTAACCAGTGGTTCCTCCGTCTCAACCCCTCCAAAACCCAGGCAATCATCATAGGCCGCACCACTCGCTCCTTCCGCCTCCATGATTTCTACCTCACCCTTTATGGTCGTCCTATCCAACTCACCCCCACCCTGAAATACCTTGGCCTCACCCTTGACCGCCACCTCACCTGGACCCCTCATCTCCTGACCATCCAGCAGAAAGCCCATTCCCGCCTCCGCCTTCTGAAACTCCTGTCTGGCCGGACGTGGGGCTTGCATCCTTCTACCATCCTCCACACCTACAAATCCCTCATCCGTCCTATCCTCTGTTATGCCAGCGTTGCCTGGATCTCCGCCCCCACCCGATTTTACAAGGCCCTCCAAATCCTTGAACGCCATGCGCTCCGCCTTGCCTTCCGTATCCGCCTTCCTTCCCCCACACGGCTCCTGTATGAACTGATCCCCTTCCCCCACCTCCTCCTGTTCCTCCAACATCTCCGCATCCTTTACATTGTTCGCAGGCTTGATCCCCCCCACCCTCTGGTTTCCTCCTTCCTCTCCACCCCCCGCCCGTTGCCGCGCCTCTATCGCTGTATCCCTCCCTCTCTCCACCTCCACACCCTCCATCTCCTTCATCAGGGCAATTTCCAACGCCTCCCCCTCCCGGATGACGAACTTCGCCGTGACATCTACCCTTCCTTCCAACTATAGCCTGGCCTTGTTCCCCCCCCCCTCCCCAGGGCCCCCTTTTCCTCTTTCCTCCTTCTCCCAGAGCGGATTTTCCTCCGTCCCCCCCTCCCCTGAGACCCTGCCCCCCATACTTGCCTCTCTCCTTCCCACATCCCTCCCTACCTGGCCCTCTTCCGCGCGCCCCCTCTCACCTCCCCCATCTCTTCCCCTCCCTCCCTTCTCCAGGTCTCCCTCATCTCCTAGCGCCTGGCAGATCCTCTGTGTTGCTCTTCATCAGTGTGCCACATCAGTGTTGTTTAGTGCTGTTTCTCGTGTGCGTCAAGAGGTGTGTTTTAATTGTGTCCTGCCTTGAGGTTCGCCGCCAGTGTTACGTTATGTGCTATGCCGTCCGTCGCTACCTTTATGCTCCAGTCTTACTGTGCCTTGTGTTCTTTTAACCGTCGCAGTGTGTGGCTTTTTATGTGTGCTACTTTTAAACAGTTTTTTCTCTCCATTTTACAGTCTCCCCGTTTTTTGTCTATTGCCTTCCCTGATGTTCCCCTTTTTTATATCTATGTTCACCTTATTCTCTCTTTTGCTGTTTTTAAATGTCTTCTATTGTTTTGTTCTATGTCTTTCGGCTGAAGAGCAGCGCCTATGCTGCTGCCAGCCCGCCCCGATGGGGAATTGAAATACAATAAAGGAAAAAAAAAGATCCTCCTCCTTTAAAAGATTTTCTACCCTCTCAAGACAATTATAAATTTATCAATATCATCCCTAGGTGCCGAGATTATTTTATTACGCCAGTACAAAGTCAACTTATTCTCTATTCCCATATTAATCTGTTCCGTCTCCACTTTAGAGCACAAATACAACAAAGTTGTGACGCATTTTTGTACAAACCTCTTAATAGGCTATTTCTTCAGAGCATATTTTTCGCCTGACCAGAATTTGTTTAAAACTTCCATCTGTTTCCGTTTGCCCCAATTTTCCTCAAAAATGCCTGTTTAAAATCCTCTATCTTGTCATATTTATTTACTGCCCAATTTCCCCACAGTCTACCTTCTCCCATCAAATTTGACTCAATGAAAACAATTTTTTCCTTATCATTCCATGACTTGGGGAAAAGTCCTCAAAATCACCCCAAAATTCTTTTTAATGTACATTTGTACTTGGATCGAATCGCAGAAACTGCTGATGTGACACATATGCAATTTCTGAAGATTGTCCCACACCGTAACACTTTTTTCTTCTCTTTTTAGCCTACCATCATGGTTACACAGTTGTTCATCTACAGATGTACTAAACTGATTTATGTTAGCTTCCAGGTTAGTAAAGTTAGTGGCCACTTGCACACCAAATTTCGCAAACACATCCTTTCGTTCCTTGATTTGATTTTCCATTATAATGTGACTATGCTCACATTGTTTTCCCACATTATTTACTTGTTTCTGTATTTTATTTAAAACTGTGTTTAGTTGTTCCTCTAACTGTTTGCTGCTATCAGCAACTTGCTTAATCTGAGATGTCAATTCATTTTTACTGTTACAACAGCCTTATTACATTCTTGTTTTACTTTACTAATCTCACTTTTTACACTGTCACTAAACAAAGTCACATCATTTTCCCAAGAAACTCTTAATTTAGAAATTTTGTTTTCCATCCTGTATTCCAGTTCTACTGACAAGTTAGTAAACCCTTGATTAACTTCAGAATGCAACCCACTCATTTTTGTGTTCATTCCAGAACCCATTTCCCTCATATGTTTCAAAATATTTTCTGACATTTCTGAAACACTATCTTTCTGTTCACAAGCAATTGAGAATGGTTCTTGCTTTATTTCTGTAACAGGTATAAACTTGAGATCGGTTTCCACTGTGTTTTGTTCATTGTCTGTCCCATAATTAGCATACATTGAATCTGGCAAGCCACTATCATTTTCTTGTGATGCATCATAACTAAATTCACCAGCCCCTGCATCATCTGTATATATTACTTTACACAAATTTAGGTGCACATTCTCATCTGCTATAGCGTAGTTATTATTTTCCGCCATGTTCACAAGTTTCGTTGCACACACACACACACACACACACACACCAAAAAAGTAGAATACGACTTAGCTTTTCTCGATCGTCGTGAGCACGGGTAGATGTAACAGCGGGTCCGTTCACCAAGCTCTGCCCCTGCAGGTGTAGTTTCTGGGTGCACACTCCGTCCACTGCTGCCAACTACTGCAGAATCCCGGCTACTATTGCTCATTGTCGCATGATGTTCAGCTGATCCCGACGTCGTCAGCCGCCTTCTCCAGCTGTTGTTCTAGCTGCTAAATCTTCCACTTCGCTATTGCTGGCCTTTCTGAATCATATTTCCCTCGATCACAATGGCTCCTCTGTCTTTCTAGTAAAGGTGATTTATGCAGGTGTGGGTCTTTCTTTTATCGGGTTAACTTCACTGCTGCTTTTAAAGTTCGCACTCACTTAAACTTCACATTTCCTGGACGCTAAATGTACCAACTGCAGCGGAGCGGGGTCGGTCGTCTTTATTCTCTCTATCACTTATCGAAAGTTCACCTACCGCGGTAGTCCTTCCTTCCGACGTCCCTTCACTTAGCAGTAGCAGATACGTGCTAGGCAGTGTAAAGCAGCGTTGATGAAACCACTACCTAACACCTACCACACAAAGGCCGTGTAACTCAAGTTGAAAGTCAATTCCTGAAAGTTGATATTTAAAAAATCGGGCGTTCGGAGAATGCAGTCTACTTGCAGAAAGCATTTAAAATTTAGAATGAATATGCTTTTTATTCACACAGAAACACATGAAATGGCTATCAAGTCTTTATTTACTGTGTTAATACTCTATCATTCAAAGTTCACCGTGTGTCCAACATAGTTTCACTCGAAAAGCAGCCAGAATTTTTGCAACTCCGACCCGACTAATCTTCACGTTCTAACAGTCACAGGCCCACAACTATTAGCGAGTTTAACATTCGGTCGTTTCAGTGGTCTTCTTAGTAAGAAGTGCTCGCCAAAGTATTCCGTACAGAGTACGAAATATGCCACGCGGAATTGTTACTAAGACCAGAAAGTTCACACGCTCATGAATCTCCAACTACTTAATTTAGAAACTTTCATTAAAATGTTCGTAACTCCAGTCGCTTCAGCGACAACACGTTCTAACCGAAATGAACTCACTAGTTCGTCATCTTACAGACTATTTTTATGGAGCTATCTAACGTGGTGTTATCCTAGGCGAGTAAGCAATTGACTATCACGAACTTTTCTAATAACTGCCCATTCCACTATATTTGCCTGGGAATAGCTTAGTTCTGGTTGGCTGTTGACCTAAACAACCAATCAGAATGTTCCTTCCGGGTCATTCTCGCGGAAAAAGTTGCCTTACGTTTAATCAAAATAACCGAAGTGCAAAATATTCTACAAATTGATAAATAAACTTATTCCGCCTCTAACTATCATTCTGACTGATTTTATATAAAAGCAAGCTCACACCGAAATACGTCATCTGAATCGTGGTTGCACCATAACTTTCCCATGGTTCGTTTGTGCAATGTTTTACATAAAATGACATATTAAGTTTTAACGTATGTCCCACATACACTCTCTAACTCATTCTCATGCAGTCACACAGATAAATTATAAGCAAATAATAATTTTGAGCGATTTTTGTAAAGAAAGTTCCAAGTAATTGATTTTATGTGCTGACAACTTTGTAATGGCTTCAAATGACAATGAAAGTAAATTTGTTATTGTTCCTAACTGGGTTTTAAAGCAAAATCGTCAGTTTTGGGTCTTTTATGTAATTTTCTTTATCTCCGGAACTATAATCAGTAAAAATCTGAAATATTGACAACATCATTATATTAATAACAAAAGGCTGTGTACCAAATTTGAACAAAATCGAATAATAACTAATATGGATTATTTAGATTCGTAGAGAGTATGAATTTTCGTACCGACTGAATGTTACTCTATGCAGTTCTCACGGCAGGGAGCGTCAGTGCGCTGTGAGCAAATCGAAAAGAAAACGTTAGCCATACTGCAGCCACCGTACCAAACGGCTGTGTGCCGTACTGCAACGAATGTCATCTCGTAATACCTTGCTACGTTACAGGGCCCATGAATATCTGCAGTGCTCTGGTTTTGTGCCAAAATAAAGTCAATGACAGCTCTCTGCCTGTAATGCAAGTCTGTTACCTACAGACGCCATTTTGAAGGCTACATATGGCGCTCCCACCTGGCGGTACTTCATGAAACTATAGGGTGGGAATATTCCACATGTCCCACAACAGGTTCCACACTTTTCAATCAAAATTTTCTGACGAAAAAAAGTGTTGCACTACTCGTTGTGTATCCCATGTAACAACTGACATCAAATCAAATTAACAATGTAACAAAAAGTCAGTAACTTGAGAAATATTTACCTCATTTTGATACCATATCAATGTTTCTCATATTCTCAATTATCTACAATAATTTAAATTAGTGAATTATGGACATTAATCTGAAATTATAATATAACTAAACAATGGAAATAGCTTAGTTACTAATTTGATTTACTGAACTCTGTGGAAGCTTCTAGAACACAGTGCAATGCATATACTTTCTGTTTTTGGCACCAAGAGCTTCACTCTCATTTGTGATTGCAACTACGAACAGTAGCTTAGGATCTTTGCCATGTTTCACTACACAGTGTGTTTGTTCTCAAAATGTTTTGTGATATAATATGACAATGAACAGTGTGAGTCTATGGTATGTGGTATAAACTGAAAATATATTACCAATACCAATATGTGGAAACAAGTTACAAAGTTTCAGTCTTGTCTTTTCAAAACACATGTATTAATTTCCCTAAATCACTTCAGGCAAATGCCAGGATGCTTCCTTTGAAAGGGCACAGGCGACTTGTTTCCCCATCCTTCCTTAATCTGATAGGACTGATGACCTCACTGTTTGGTTCCCTCCCTCAAATCAACCAACGAACCACACCTGTACCTATGATTTTTATTAAGACTATGCATTTATCACAACACATAGATGCTGATGCCATTTCCAAGTTATCTATGAGTACATGATTAAAGATATGTGTAAATATTTCTATATTAAAAATATCTACTTTAAATTGCATATGAAGTGTTTAACACTTGGAAGCAATGTTATTTAAAATTAATATTTATAATGTTCAAATTTAAGGCAGGATCTTAATACACACACACACACACACATGCACGCGCGCACACACACACACACACACACACACACACACACACACACACACACACACACACCTTAAATTATAAGTGACCAGATGCAAAGCTGGATAGAGGCCTTCCACTGAGTAACCACAGTGGTTCACAACAATACTGCTGAAGCCTTTATCTTGAAAGTGGCCTACTCAGTCTGGATTTGTTCAGAGGTAGTGCATGACAGTTCTTATTTTAGTTGTGAAATTAGTGAGGTGGCGGAGGATAACACTTCTTGAGAGGTTACATTGTATGGTTATGTGAGAGAGAGAAGGATTGCAGTTGGATAGAGGAGCAAGTAACTCTGATTATGGACTTTCAACTGATTCCAGTCAATAGAAGAACAAAATTTTTTACTGTGTGGATTGGGTGGGGAAGAGTGAGCCTTTGACAAATCCAGCATAGCTGGAATTGGAAGGCTAAAGAGAGTATGTTTGGAGAAAACAAAGTTTTGAAAGACTAAGGCTACTTGAAGAAAGTTCAAACACTGTGTTACATGACTGTCTGGGTTCCAAGTTTATGACAGATGTAAAGAGGTAATCTCTGGTGGTGTGATATTTGCATGGTGTGGACGGTTTTGACAGGTTCATAGAATGGTAAGTTGAAGGCTTTTTTGATCAATAGGGGTGGTGATATTACAAGGAAACCGTATGAAGTTAGTATATCAGATAGTTTTTTAAGGTGCTATTTTGCCTTGTTGCTGAAGAGCAAGATTTGATATGGGTGTTAATATGTGGGATTTGGGAATTGTAGAGCAGTATTCTCTGGATGGAAGACATAGACCATGGCTAATATCTTTTGGATGAGTGACGAGGTTTTTGTAGGACCAGTTTGGTGAAGATTATGGACTGTCAGAATTTTAAAGAATAGAAAAATAGAACTGAAAGGAATAGTTGTAATTAAATCAAATATTTTTATGGTAATGCCACTGATACCAGTCCATTAGGCTAGGCAACAACATACAAATGCCATGTAAGGCTGTGTTTTTGTTATAAGAAGGACAAATTTCCCTTATGCTGTAGATGATCAAAGAATGTGTCTACAGTACACAGGTATGGTGCATTAGAAACCCGTTGCGGAAAGTAGGTGTATTGACGGATTAGTCAGAGGACTGTGCTAAAAAAACTTGTGTTAGTGGTGTGATATATTTTGGTGAGTCTAAGCTGTATGTATGGCTGTTACTATATTACTAGATAAACAGAAACACTTGTAATCTTTTTCTTCTTTCATATCTGTGTAGACCATATCACTTAATCATCTGTACAATAAACATTACATCTAAATAAATCAATTGTAGTTTTGCTGCCATTTTTGTCTCTCATTACTTGTGTAGAGTCAACTTTCCAACATATTCAAAACCAATCATCACAATACTTGTTGTCACTTCTAGTGTGTTATGCAGTTCTTTAAGACCTGGTTATCATGATTTCTGTGTGTGTTTCTGTCCAATTTTGGCTGCAAAACTGTAATTTAATGTTATATTAAAACTTAATTTCTCTTTAGCTATCAAAATACTGAGATCAGTGAGGTTTAACTTTCTTTCAATTCTAAGAAATGTCAGATTCTCTCAATATGTTGCAATGGTGAGGTGATAAATACATGGCTTCTGTGCAAAACATATTTTTAAATTCTGTGGTATTTACTGCCTTTCAGTTGTGACTGTAAACGCCAGGTGCTATTACAAACATTTTTTTCTGGTGTCTCACTCACACCTGACAAAGATGTTTGTTCCTTATTATTGTAGCTGACCCCAAACCAGGCCACTACTCATACTACCACCAAAATTACCCCCACATCCTGCAGGTTATCTAGCGGCTGGGCCGCAGGCATTTCCTCTTCACAGGTGCCAGTTTCCCACTACAATGTGTGCATTCTGGCTATAGTAGTGCTGTGATGGCATAACTATTTTCTATGCCCGTGATCATGTGGCTAGACACAAATGTGTGCACACCATTCATAGTAGTGCTATAGTCAGTCAAATGATGACTCACAAAGCAAACTATCAGCCTTTATAGGTCATCACGAGGCCAAAATCATAGAGACAGTCTTCCCACTCAGGGCACTTACACAAGTCGGTTGCACCCCACCAGTCAGAGTCTCGTTGTTCATCTTGCCAGTTTGTCCTCAGGGGCTGTCATTGGTTGAGGTATCACTCTCATTAGACCCTGACATCTGCTGACATTACTGCCTGCTCAGTGGCTCTGTGCTGCACACTCCATTGGTACCTTCATATTCCAGGTGGCTCTGCTGGTCGAGCATCACCTCCCAGCTACTGCCAATGCCCTAGCTTCCTGTCGGCCTCACCATGCCCCAGGTGGTTGTCACCCATCAAGTGTTAGCTTGCCAGCATCCACTGATGCCTGCTGCCACTCCTAACTCATCAGACTACTGACACTGCCAGTCTTGCTGGGCACCACCTGCGTCCCTCTCACCACAGTGTCAATCATCAGATGTCTCCTGACGCTGCCATCACCCAGTGCACCAACGAATTCATCCAGCTGCCAACACTGTTACTCTTTCGAGAAACTAATCATGCCCCATTGCAACAGCGTCCATTGCTGGAAAGCCACTGTGCCCTGCTGAACCTGACCAGGTGCAAACTGTACTCATGTCACAGCACTACACTCGGTCTGGACGAGATCTCGAAGATCCTTCAGTATTGTCATACGAGATATTTGTGTCATTAACGACATGCATTAAATCCATAAGGATGCACAGGGACCTGCTGTTTGCTTCCTGTGCCCTTCCACCATGCAAGCACAAAAAGCACATCATAACATTTATTGTGAATTCAATCCATAGAACATGTACACAGTGACCAGAAGTCTGTAAATGTTTGAAAACGCATTATTCATGGAGTACTGTAGGTAAAGAAATAAAACTTGACCTACATACCCAAAATGACATGTTTTATATTAAAACCAAAAACTAGTGTAAAAACCAACCAGCAGATAATGCTGGACATCAACTTGTCAGCGATGCCACTATCATCATGACGAGTGCTGCGTATACTGACATATTACAAAATCATGTCAGCCCTGGCTTGATGGATAATTGCCTGATGGAAGGTAAGGCTTTTATATAGGATGGCACTGCACCCCATATTGCTAGATATGTGAAAGATCTCTTGCACACATTGTTTGGTGAGGATCATGTGCTGAGCTGCCATTCCCATCTGATTGGCCTCCCATGTCCCCAGACCTCAATCCATGTGATTATCATTTGGGGAGTTACCCAAGTCACAAGTCTACTGCGATTGTCGGACCTCATTAGGGGTGCTAAGAGGAGACATCTGACAGCAGTACCTCCTGATATGCTGCACGGTGCAGTTCATGGCATTGTACCTTGAACTTAGGTTTTGTTGACAAATGAAGGCTGACATGTTGAGCATTTGTTATAAGCAACATCATCTTTGCTAAAAATCAATTGTAATGTTAATTCTAGTTTTTGTGTCATATGAAGTGTCATCTATTTGTCAATTTGTGCAACTACTTTCGGTTTACAATAAAATACCATGTCATGTGCACTGATTTTTATCCTTGTATCTACACTGTTCTATTAAGTATTGAATTTTCAAATGGTAAGAGACTTACGGATCACCTAGTAGCTAACTAACTAGATGAGGTAAGAGTGTTAGAGTCACTGGTGCAGAAGAAATTATATTTATTTTGCCACATGAAAACAATTGTTTGAACATTGCAGCTTGCCAAATTTAAGTGTTAGTAACAGAAAACAAAAAAGAAGCAGGAGAAATGTAGCAGAAAAATTATAGGTGTTTCAATGTATTGAACAGAAGTGGGTAAACTCATGGGTTTCTAACAGGCTACCTCTTTACTTATTTATATAAATATTTAGAACTCTTGATTTATGAAAAATAGTTCTGATTATCTTCTCATGGTTGGGGTTCACAATCAGGTAGAATTTTTGAATGAACATCATATTTGCCATTGGCTGTAGATATTATTTATTTCACTATTTCAAGTTCGGCCTTTGGGCCACTTTCAAGTGATGTTGCAAGATATTTTGTTTCAGCATGTGTTAGAGTTTAAAATCCTCCAACAAGTATACATATCTTTGTCAAAAATAGGTCTTTCCACTGTAGAAATACAGTAATACCAGACGAATGTAAAGTTATGTGCATCAGGAAATGATGTAAATTGCGTGGAATGTTACTACTGTTAACATCATTCACGTAAATTATTACAAATCGATGTTCTCACACACTCTTTACATAACAAGAGTGTATATAAATTGAAGGATTTCAATGTCTGACATTTGCTGAATGAAAATCTTTTGCATTGCTTTTTGAAAACGGCCCAAGGCCAAAACTGTAGTAGTAAAATAAATAATTTATACAGTCAGTGGCAAATACGATGCAATTTAAAAGATAAAATAGTTCTGTTTGTTGATGGGTTAACGTTGTTAGAAAATGCAGAGTAAATTGAAGGTTTCCAGTATGTGACAACAATGGTCTACTATATCTACATTTCCAGCTACACTCTGTAAGCTATAGAGGATACTTTGCATACCGTTTGCAACAGAACTGGTCAGTGGCTCACTTGCACAATTCAAAATGTTCCATAAATTTACAATGCAGTCTAATACAACACAAACGGCAAATTCACATTTCTTATAGTTTGAATAAAATAAATAAAATATTTCTGTGTACTTATACACACGATATACATTTCAACAGGAATATAACTTGTATAATGTTAATTGTTTAAAAAAATCTCGAATTATTTTTCATATATTTAATTATATAAAAAGTAATTTTGTTGTCTCATACAATTACACTAGAAGCTATTAACACTGAAATTGTAATTTCAAAACTCTCACACTAACTTCAGAAAAGATTAACATTAAGTAAATCATTTATTACTGAAAAATTGTCTTTGATGTACATTTTATATTTGTCTTTATTGGTCCAACCGGAGTGGCCATGCGGTTCTAGGCGCTACAGTCTGGAACCGAGCGACTGCTACAGTTGCAGGTTCGAATCCTGCCTCGGGCATGGATGTGTGTCATGTCCTTAGGTTAGTTAGGTTTAAGTATTTCTAAGTTCTAGGGGACTGATAATCACGGAAGTTAAGTTCCATAGTGCTCAGAGCCATTTGAACCATTTTTGAAGAATATAAATGCCTGCAACTCTACATTGAAAATAACGCACCAAATAAAATGAATCTAACAGCCTTTTGTGTCACACAGCAATAACATTCTCCAAGACATTGTTCATGATTATGAAGAATATAAGTTATTATCTTCTTCTTATTAAGCTTCATTTTTTGTATTAATATTTTAAGAAAAGGAAATGAAAGGGATATACACTGTCACTTCTCCCATTTCCTGTTCCAGTTACAATGGTTAGTGGGAAGATCAATTGATAGTATGTCTCTGTGTGAGCTTGAATCTCTCTAATTTCACCTCAGACATATTTTTATGAGATTATGCATAAGATCAAGTAATATATTTGTTGACTCTTCTACAAACATATACTCTCGGAATTTTAACAGTAAAGCATACTGTGATGCAGAATGCCTCTCCTGCAGCATTTTGTAGTGACATTGGCTGAGTGTCTCCATGATGCTTCTTCACTTACTAAATGAACCTATAGTGAAAAGCACTATTTTTATCTGAAGCCTCTCTATTTCTTCTAACAATCCTAACTGATCTGAACCCCAGACTGATGAGCAACACTGAATTACTGGTGAAACGAAGGTACTGTATTCTAAGTCAACAGCTTTTTCAATTGAAAAGTTGTGTAAATCAACAAATATTAATGAGTACAAAATAGGTAGTAAAATAGGGTCTCATCATCAGAAAATTCTCAAGGAGTGTAAAAAAATGTACACTATTTAGAATCATGTCTGATAGCACAGTTAGACAGTCCTGTAAACCACTGCTCAAAAGAATGAAAGGGAATTACAGTGTATTTATATTGTGAACACCCTAAAATACATTCAAAGAAATTTCCATGGGAATGAAATCAGTACTGGAAGAAAGTGTCAGATGCAACCAAAATTGTACTAGTTTATGAGAAAACTTCCTGGTGAACACAGTTCTGCAGGGAAATACACTCCTGAACCACAACGTTATGACCACCATCTGATGTCTGGCCGAATGCCACATGATGGAGTTGCAGTAGAGGCCATGACAAGGAGAGCAAAATAAGCAGAGCAGAGATGAATGTGGATTCATTCTAGTGATAATATCTAACTAAAATTGGGGAATCCACTGACATAAGTAACTTCGACAAAGGACAGGTTATTATGGCCTGGCGCTAGGGATGATTATCTTGGGAACAATAAAACTGGTCAGCTGTTCATGAACTACTGATGTGAACATCTATGAAAAGTGAGTGAGGAACAGTGAAACCACAAATAGGCAACAAAATGTTGGACACCCACAACTTATCTCAGAATGCTGTGTTTGAAGGATTGCAGTAGCTTTGTTTTGGATTATTATTTATTGGTTACATAATTGAATTAAGATTGTATTGGCAGATTTAATAGGAACTATTAGGAGTTCTCATTTCTACCTTGTACAAAATGTGATATATTTGTAATGGCATTGTGAGAAAATAAATAGTCCATATGGTTAAGACACACTTGTTCAAAGGTCATAATGCTCGTGCTCATATTGCAAATGTGCTTTCTTCTGATTAATCTCAATAATTAAAGACAAGAGAACTATAAAACTCAGTACTGCAATTATGACACACCAGTTATCCAAATTCATGATTTCTTTAACTTGTGATCTTCTAGTTCGATAAATCACACATTTCGGCAACTGTTACACCAGAATCTATTTTATTTAATTATATATACATCAAGTTCCATAGGACCAAATTGAGGAGCAAATCTCCAAGGTCATGGAACGTGTCAGTAAATGAAATTACAACATAAAAGTAATAACAGATAAAAATAAAAAATGTTTATGAAATTGAAAAAAGTCAAGCCATAAGTTTAAGTAAATGCAATCAACAATAAAACAAGAATCAGCATAATTTCAAGGAAATCCTCAACAGAACAGAAGGAATGACCCATGAGGAAACTCTTCAGTTGCGATTTGAAAGTGCGTGGATTACTGCTAATATTTTTGAATTCTAATGGTAGCTTATCGAAAGTGAATGCAGCAGTACACAGCACACATTCCTGCACAAGAGTTAAGTAAATCTTATAAAAATGCAGGTTTGATTTCTGCCTAGTATTAACTGAGTGAAAGTTGCTTGTCCTTGGGAATAAGCTAACATTGTTAACAAGAAATGAAATCAAGGAATATATATATATTGAGAGGCCAATGCCAAAATACCCAGACTCAAGAACAGCTGTCAACAAGAGGTTCATGAACTTACACCAATTATTGTGCGAACCACACATTTCTTAGCCAAAAATATCCTTTTAGCATGGGAAGAGGTACCCCAAAATATAATGCCATAGAACATAAGAAAATGAAAATAAGCAAACTAGACTAATTTTCCAGTTGGAACGATCACTCACTACAGATAACGTTCGAATAGTAAAAATGCCAGCAATAAGTCTTTGAAGAAGATCCTGAATGTGGGCTGTCTGCGACAGTTTACTATCTATCTGAACACCTAGAAATTTGAACTGTTCAGTTTCACTAATCATATGCCCATTCTGTGAAATTAAAACGACAGGTTTTGTTGAATTGTGTTACAAACTGTAAAAACTGAGTCTTACTTTCATTTAGTATTCGTTTATTTTCTACAAACTATGAACTTATGTCATGAACTGCACTATTTGAGAAGTACTTCACAGGTTGCCACATTGTCTAGTGTTATAATAAATCTGTTAGCAGTTGAAAATTTAAAGTGCGAGTTTCCAGACTTCTTTTGGTAATTTTCACATACCTTCTTCCATTCAAAAATATTACAGCTCTCACTCATACTGAAGACAGTTCCACATTCCTTAAAGATTTCAGTGTATTTCTCAGGCTTAATAATAGTGTCATAATTTTGAATTTCCTTATCAGTTCTGCCAAATACCTGATCAGACGGCCTATACGAATGACCTGGTACAGGGAATACTAAAACAATGTCTTTAATAATTGGCGGCACTTCATTTACAAGCCAGTATTGAAGCATAATCATCATTGAACTATTCTGGATTTGTCCTCCACAACCACCCGCAAAAAGCCTTACAGTGGTCACGCCTTCCAAGCAAGTATTTTTTAGCCTACGAAAAATTGCTGATGCAATTTCATTCGAAGCTTTTTTGAAGTCTGATTCTGTACAGTTCTGTATAAAAACATGGTCTTTTATCTGCTTATCTTTTAATGTACCTTGGCAGATAGTAAAGTTAAATAAATAGAACTGTCAACTATAGTAAGCTGCCTGGTCAGGAATTTCGGGTAAAACCAAATACTTTTGGCAGTCAAAGGATAGGGTGATTTCATTTGTAGTTATCAGTAAATTAAAGAATGCTTCTGCTCTCTTTTTGTGGAGATTGAAATCAGTTCCAACCGATTTGTCCTGGCTGTCTAATTTCAACTGAAACTGGATCCATTTAGAGTACTTGTCCACAACAGGAGACACAAAGCTTAAGTTATAATCTTTGACAAATATTTCACAAAAATATGAATATGGAACTTGAAGATCATTTTCTACTCTTGAATTATTGAAAGATGGCTCGAAAAATACTGTCTTGCAACTCTGGTGTCTCTGCAATAATGTTTTTCATGTGGGCAAAGGATCTCTATGAATGACTTTACAGAATGCCTTTTATTTAGTTTATTTAGTCCTTCAAATCCTATATGTATAGAATATATACAAGGATATTGGACATGGTTAGGTATTTACAAGATAAAATACAGTTTGTATTGCAATCTTAAGGACTAGATATTGAAGTAATTTAGCACAGATTCATAAATACAACAAACATTACAGGCAACATACAAATTAGAATATTAATAATGCATCTTTATTTTTGTTGTTTGGCTTTTATATATTCTGTCAGACTGTAAAAGCAATGATCAATTAAATATGCCTTTACTTCAGCCTTAAAACTACAGAGTTTACCTATTGATTTAATATGTTTAGGTAGATTATTGAAAATCTTTATCCCAGTATGTAGTGTGCCTTTTTGGCACAATGATGTTCTCACCCGTTTCACATGAAGGTCAGATTTTTGCCTTGTATTGTGTGCATGTATATCTTCATTTTTTAATAAGATATCTGGGTGTCTATTGATATATTGTTTGATGAAAACTGATGTTTCATAGATAAAAATGCAAGGAAGAGGAAGAACTGACAGTTTCTTGAATATGGGTCTGCACGATTTCGTATTGTTTACCCCTTCAATAATTCTTAGTATTCTCTTTTGCATCCTGAAAAGTTTAATATTTGTTGTTGTATTGCCCCAGAAGATTATGCCATATTTAATTACAGAATGCACATAGGAGTAGTATACATTTAACAGGCTGGCTTTGCTGCAACAAGTTTTTAAGATCCGTATCATGTAACAGGTTTTGCTTAGTTTTCTTTGCAAATATTCAATATGTACCGCCCATTTTGTGTTGTTCTGGAGCCAGAGTCCCAGAAATTTAGTGCTGTCAACACTTTCAAGAACTCTGTCCCTAAGTTCTATTTCTATGTTTGGGTGGTGTCTTCCTTTTACATTATAGAAATTCAGTGCTACTGTCTTTTCTTTGTTTATAATTAGCTTGTTGTAGCTGAACCACTGTTCTACACTGTTCATTGTTTGGATAGCGGAGTCTTTTAGTTTTTCTTCTGTTTTACCACTAATAAGGAAGCTTGTATCGTCTGCAAATTGGAGGGTAGTTTGGCAATACTTGTTGTACATAAGATCGTTGACATAGAGGAGAAACAGAATGGGTCCTAATACTGATCCTTGAGGGACACCATATTTCACATTTTCATATCCTGAATAGTAGTAGCTGATTTTGTTATGATCAGTATATTGCACTTCAACCACCTGTTTGCGACCACATAGGTATGTCTTGAGCCACTCATTGGATATACCTCTAATTCCTAACTGGTCAAGCTTTTGCAGTAGGGCACTATGGTCAATGACGTCAAAAGCTTTAGATAAATCAAGACATATGCCTGTCACAAACTCACCTGCATCCAGTTTAGTATAGATTTCATTAAGAAATTCAAATATTGCACTTTCAGTTGAATAGCCTTTCCTGAAGCCATGCTGTGAAGGAGAGAGAATCTTATTTTTATTTAGGAAATCAGACAATCTCTTATAAAAAACTTTTTCTAAAATTTTAGAAAATACAGGCAGTAGGGCTATTGGTCTATAATTTGAAACACATTCTGGATTTCCTTTTTTGAACAGTGGTTTCAGCTTTGCTGTTTTTAAGCATGAAGGGAAGGTTCCTGATGCCAGTGAGCTGTTGCACAAATGTGTCAAGGGTTCAGCTAAGGCAAGACAGCATTTTTTAATAATTGCATCTGGTATTCCATCAATTCCACATGAGTAGCCTGTTTTCAAGGTTTTTATAACTGATAAAATTTCTTCAGAATTTGTGGGTGAAAGGAACAAAGATGTAGACACATTTCTCACACTATTGCATGTTGGAGGTGATATTTTGTTGTGTTCTTCCAGTCCACTCACCAACTGTTCACTTACGTTTGCAAAATATTTGTTGAAGGTCCCTGCAATTTCTGTTGGGCAAGAAATCATTTGTCCTTCATAACATAAGTTCACATTTTTATATTGTTTAGTTTCACTTGTTGTTTGATTTTTTATAACTTCCCATATAGCTTTAGATTTGTTTTTTGAGTTTTCAATGTATTTGTCATTTGCCATTGTTTTAGCTTTCCTTACAACATTTTTGAGGATCCTCTTGTAATTCTTCAGGTACAAATGAAATTCATGAGGCATGTTCTGTGTCTTTGCTATATCGTGTAATCTTCTTTTCTCTGCACAAGATATTCTAATACCTATTGTAATCCATTTGTTCTTCTTGAAGTTAGGTTGACATTTTTGCTTTTTTAATGGAAATGCAGCTTCAAAGTATGACATGAAGATTTCCATGAATTTTTCAAACTTTTTGTTAGTATTCTCACAGGTATACACTTCATACCAAGTTTCTTCACTTAGTCTCTGTACAAAAAGGTTTATTTGTTTGTTAGTGAATTTCCTTGCTTCTTTTACAAGTTCCTCTTTCTCAGTTGTTTCACTTGGGGTGTGCAAAGCAATAAACTGTGCATAGTGATCACTGAAGCCAGTATTAAGATTTCCGGCACATAAATTGTGATTTACATTTGTGTTTATTAATATCTGATCAATTGTTGAGCTAGTTTTTGGTGTAACTCTTGTAGGAGAGTCTATGGTGGCTTTTATGTTATATGTTTCCAGTAGGGTCATCAAGCTTTGCTGGTCTTTTGAGATTTCTTGAAAATCAATATTAAAATCTCCACATATGATCACTGTTTTGTTGAAGTTTTTTATAGTATTTAAAGCTGCTTCTAGTTGGTGACAGAAATCATTTAAGTTCCCATCAGGGCTCCTATATACACAGATGATTATTAATTTTAATGCAGAGAGTTCAACTGCGGATACTTCAAAAATTTTCTCTTCAGCTAACAGTTCAATGCATTTTATGTTACAATAATCAATGGCACTTTTAACAAATATACATGACCCTCCATGACTGGATGTAATTCTAGAAAATGATGAAGAAAGATTGAAGTCTCCAAGTTTTGTGACTGACATTGCATCTTTAGGCAGCCAGTGTTCAGTTATACACACTACAGAAACGTTTTTTAGCTCATCAGTACATAAAATTTCAACTTCACTTAATTTGTTTAGCAATGATTGGACATTTTGATGAATCAGCATGAAATTAAAGGGTTTGTTAGGCTTTGGCATATTGTTAGACTTTGGCATATTTAATTGATCACTTACCTTTACCCTGTCAATAAAAAATCATTCAGGTGTGCTGGAAGTACTGCTTTTCTTTTCCCGAGTGCACCTATTCTTCTATTATCATCTGCAGCAGCATTTTCTTCTGTGTCTGGTTCCCCTGGTAGTTGTTCAGCTGCTGCACCTGCTGTTGATAATATTGCTGCTGGTGTTTGAGCTGGGTCTGCAATTGGTAGAGCTGTTACTGCATTCATTGTGCCTGAATATTGGAGGCACCTAGTTCCTTCTTTTGTTGTTGATGTTGGTGAGTGAGGTCTTGCTGGCGTTGTTTCCTTCGAATATTTGGGGGGCCAATCCAGGATGATTTTACTTTTCAGTGTTTGATGCCTCTTGGTGATAATTTCTTCAATTTTTCCGACGAGCAGTTTTTTCCCCATGTTGTTAACGTGCAATCCATGTAATGTGTGGAATCTGCGCCCAATATTATTAACATTTACGAGTTCTACATTTCTGAAATGTTTGCAAAGTAATGAAATTTGTTGGTTGGCATTGATTATTTCTTTATTTACGCATGACCAACACGGTAAGTCATGCCGATGTGGAATGTTCAGCACTAAAACATTTGTGTGTGTCAACTGTCCTAAGCACCTTTTTAGTTCTTGTTTTGCTTTGTGGGTTTCGTTTTTATATACGTCATTTGACCCACCAATTAGCACAACAAAGTCTTCAGAGGATAAGTCAGCAACGTCTGTGGATCGTACATGATTGCAAACTTCCGACATAGAAGCACCAGGCTTTATGTAAGCGATTGTTTGTAAACTGGACTGACCGTTCAGAAGGCGAGCAAATCCACGACCATGACTGTCTGCCATCAAAACTACTTTTCTTCGTTTAGGTTTCTTTGCCTGTTTAGAAGGTCCACCGTCGTTATGGCCAAACAATTTAGTATCAGCGCTGGACATATACTTCATATTTGGGTCACGCAAGTGTTCAGGTCTTTCAGTTTCATTTCCTTTCATAACAGTAGTTGAGTTGTTAGGCATTCTTTTGGATGTATCACTCCGCGTATTTGTAGTTTCATATTCAGCTCGGAAGTTAGTTTTATCACATGCACAATGTTTCTTACCTTGCACGGTTGATTGCACACTGAACCTGCTTGTAAACGCGGTATTAGGGTCATACAATAACCTTTGTTGAGAATGAGGCACTTTGTTTTTCACTTTGCCTGGAATTTCGTGGTTACTGTGAGGCAAGATTGATTTAGGTTCACACTTTCTGGTCGTAAGTTTTTTTAGTTCGCTCATCAGAGTATTAATGGTTAATTGCAGACTACTTAAACGATCATTTAACTTTCTGATTTCATCACTACAATTCGTGCACACGCTGTTTTTATCGGTGTAATTTTCACTTTTTTCCGCATGAACACTATGCATATCTACACTAGCCGCCATCTTGCTCCACTTTTAGCATCAAACAGCTTAGATTTATGGTCTCCTCCTCTATTCTCTATAGCTAGATTTCTGGAGTGGAAACGTCTCTTACAAACTCGTTAAGCTCTTTTGTCGCTAACACCAAGTATGCCACAAAAGGATTTCTTACATACCCGAACCAAAAAAGTGTTTCCAGATTTGGTAAGTGGGATTAGATAGCGATTCCAATTTTTAGTGATTTGTTTCCGTTCATCTTCATTAGTTCTCCTCCGTTTAGGTGTTTCACTCACAGAATATTTAAGCATATAGTTATCCTGCTCAATTTTATTCTTAGAAAAATAAAAGCCTCCATGAAACCTACAAACATCTTCCATTGCAAGCTGATTACACTTAAAAACTTGATCAGAATGAAGGCACTGTGGTAGTCTTGGCAAAGTCTTTGACGAGTAGAGCTTCTGTTTCTCTACTGTCTTTTTCCATTAATGTGGATCATTTATACACTTCCTTTCTTTGTTCTTCTGGCATGGAGTTATCTTCGGTCCCTCCATAAGTTGTTGTTCAGTAGTTTAAGGTTGTTGTTCCTCCATTGGTTAACCACAAAGTTTATCATCTCTTAGGCCTAGAACACTGCCTCTCCAGTACACTTTTAAAACAAGAAGCTCATTTTAAACGCAGAAGAACATTTAAATCAGCCTAACTGCAATTATTGGTAAGAAGTGTGACAGTAAAAAGTAGCAAAACCACCTTGGTGAACACACAAAACAAGCACGAACTTCACAGTAAACAATAACAACATAACCTATCGTCAATAGTAAACAAAACTTAGCTTCAGCTGACCCCCTGTTCTACCACAACACGTTTCACTGGAAAAATACCCTACATCATGATTTCAAATTACCCTATTCCTTAAAATGGTTGATAACTACACTGTGCCTAAGAGTCACTTTTGAAAAAAATGACACACTGCTTAAAACAAGGCAAAGGATATAGGTCGTTTTGTTACAAAAATTAACAGTAGATGAGTCGGCCATGTTGGATTGGATAAGGGACATTCTGAAACTAAATAGGCATATTTCAGGATTTTATTATTAAATTTTAATGGTTTAAAGGACATTTTGAACGAAAATCGTAGTTTAATGTGATGTAAAAAAATTGATGAACGTTATGGTAACAGTTACTCAATTTCCACAAAAATTGGATAAAGGACGTTTTGGAAATGAGCGACTCATATGCTTTTCATACAATCTTTATCCAATGACTAACATTCTGCTATCAGTCAACAAATAAAGCTAGATTAAAAGAACGTAACGAAAATGACTCCTCTGTTCATAAGATACTGGAGAGTCATCATTACGGTGGTAATGAATTCTTATTTCCCTGACCTAAAATACATTCCATTCTAAATATATTTGGTCCATTTCGCAATCAGCTAATGACGACTGAAACTACAACCAGCCAATGAAAAAATTGTGTTGTGAGTGGCGTATTCTGTAGATTATTTTGCTTCACATGGATTAAATACAGATCAAATTTCTAGTGTTGTGCAACATTTGCAGGCAGATTTTTGTCGACAGTCAAAACTTTTGGAAACATATATGCGTTTGTCATGACAGCAGCAAGGCAGAGAAGAAAACAATGTCAGATATGTGACAGCTCTCAAAACATGAAAACACACAGGCATACTAAAGGACAGGTAAGGAAAATATTCAATATGATATGATGTACTCTAACGTTGTGCATGTATCTACGACAGTAATGTATTAGTTTCTTTAAAAACATGCTTACCATGTATATTGTTCCTTTATTAATAATGTATTAGTTGCTTTCCTTTATAAAGATGCTTGCCACATATCCTGTTTCTTTTTTCAAGCGTTCTGCACCGATTGTGGATCTTATACATTCTTGAAATGGCAGGAACTAAGATTCCATTTGAAAAATTTACACAGAAAATTGGTTATAAAACTGGAGTTTGTCTATGGCAGGCAAGGAAACATATTTATACCGTGTTTTGTTCTATTTGTAATGGTTTCTACCTTTGGGGTAAGAAACTTTGATATCATGCTATCACATAAATCAATCTTTTACTTAGATCGCATTCACAGATTCATAAGCAGATTGTCACATATCAGCCTAACTTAGATCACAGGGTATGCTAAGAGATAAGTCTGTCACCTCTTCCAATATTCTTTGGGATGGTGGTGGCCTTTAACACACACACACACACACACACACACACACACACTAGCCATATTCTATAGAACAGAAGAAAGGCAAGAACATTATTTTTAGATGCCAGTAATTAACTGTTTGCCGGCCGAAGTGGCCGTGCGGTTAAAGGCGCTGCAGTCTGGAACCGCAAGACCGCTACGGTCACAGGTTCGAATCCTGCCTCGGGCATGGATGTTTGTGATGTCCTTAGGTTAGTTAGGTTTAACTAGTTCTAAGTTCTAGGGGACTAATGACCTCAGCAGTTGAGTCCCATAGTGCTCAGAGCCATTTGAACCATTTTTTTTTCAATTAACTGTTTGCTCCTTGCATGTAGCTTATTTCATTGCTTACAGTTTTCGCTTTTTTTTACTTTTTTGTGAGTCGGTGTGATGTTGACAGCACCCTCCTCCCCCCCCCCCCCCCCCCCCGCCAAACACACACACTAACACACACAAAACCTTGATTCAAGAATAGCTGTTAGGTTGAAGATTCAAACTCGTGTTCTCATTATGGTGTAAAGTATTTGCCCAGTTATGAGATATGATTACATAGATTTTAGTTCAGAATTAAATGTGTTTTCCCAAGAAATGCAATTTTACAGAATTGTTAAGTGACCATTAATTTATCATAATTGATATTTATATATTTAGAGTTGCAAGCACAATTCTGGACATTGCAAAAAGCAGCACATGTCTCTTGTGATCACCATAGATGGCAACGTATACTCTGCAATATGCTACCATACTGGCCACAAGTCTGCTATGTAGTTCTTGTGGTAGGGCTTTCCATTCACCAGCACTGTTGACAATTGTGGGATGGTTGTTGTTGGATGTGGATGTGCTGCAGTATATCTCCCTAACACACCCACCCATACTCAATGGGAATTAAGACAGAGGTATGGGCAGGCCAGCCCATTCACCAAGCATCTCATTCCAAAACCTCTTGTACCTGCACTGTTCGATACAGCTGTGCATTGTCATCCATAACAATGGCATCAAGGCTGAATGCACTCTTGAAAAGACAAACATCTGAAGGAATAGTGCCACAATGGTTCTAACCTGTGAGTGTACTGTGTTCAAAGATTTGGAGGCATTATGCCCATGTGACATAAAAACGAGACCACCAAAATGATCATGTTTGACAATGTTCATGGATGCATTACATGTGACCTCATGGAGGGAGCACCCCAACAACATTGTCTAACATTATAATTTAGGTGGTCTAGTTGTTGTAATGTATGGCGGTACAATGCTGCAAGGACATACTGCCTTCAACTCTTTGAACACAGTACACTCACTAGTCAACATCATTGTGATACTGCACTCTTTCCCCATATTTGTTTTTTCAGGAGTACATTCGGCTATGACTTCATTTTTATGGATGACAATGCATGACCACATCGAACAGCACAAGTGGACGAGCTCTTATATGCGAGGATATTTGTCGAATGGACTGGCCTGCCTTGACTTCAACGCCATCAGGCACGTAGGGGAGAGCATTGCAACATGGTCACATACACCAACAATCGTCCAGATGTTGTCAACTGCACTGGTGAAGTGATGGAACACCCTACCAAAAGAGCTTCTTACTGGCCCTGTGATCAACATGGGAGAAAGTTGCAGAGCATGCATTGTCATCCTTGGTGATGACACATCCTATTAAGAACCATGTCCTGCCTTTTATAATTTCCAGGGCGCCATAGTAAATCACGGTGGCTTCAGAGTAATTATTGTGGAGGTTCAAAAATGGTTCAAATGGCTCTGAGCACTATGGGACTTAACATCTGTGGTCATCAGTCCCCTAGAACTTAGAACTACGTAAACCTAACTAACCTAAGGACATCACACACATCCATGCCCGAGGCAGGATTCGAACCTGCGACCGCAGCGGTCACGCGGTTCCAGACTGAAGCGCCTAGAACCGCACAGCCACACCGGCCGGCTATTGTGCTGGGCGGTGTTTTGCTTAGAGGGTCTCCAAAAAACAAAATAAGGGCTTCAATCTCAAAGGGTGCAGGCCGAACACAGGAAGAACGTAGATACAGGAACCATTGGTATAACAGTTGTAAATTGTCGTAAATCTGTTGGGAAAGTGCCAGAGCTCCAAGCGCTAATAGAAAGCACTTATACTCAAATCGTTATAGGCGCCGAAAGCTGGCTAAAGCAGGAGAAAGTGCAGCCGAAATTTTTGCAAAAAATTTAACAGTGTTCCGAAAGGATAGGATAAATACAGTTGGCGGTGGCGTGTTTATTGCTGTTAGGAGTAGTTAATCCTGTCGCGAAATTGAAGTAGATAGTTCCTGTGAGTTAGTGTAGGCAGAGGTCATTTTTCGCAGCCGAAATAAAATAATAATTGCATCCCTTTACCGACCTCCCCAGATGATACAACTGCTCAAAAGTTCAAAGAAAACTTGAGTTTAACTTCAAATACGTACCCAACTCATACAATTATAGTTAGTGATGACTTTAATTTACCCTCGATATGTTGGCGAAAATACATGTTTAAATCCGGAGGTACGCATAAAACATCATACGAAATTGTGCTAAATGCATTCTCTGAAAATTATATCGAACAGTTAGTTAACACTCGGACGCCCAGACTTTGCCTGCCCCCTCGAACGCCCAGAGGGATCATTTTGAAACCTACCATTTAAAAAAAGTTTTCTGAATCATTATTTCGAAATTTTAAGCATTTCTTATATTATAATGTTTTCAAGATTTATAGCCATTTCAGAGTTGTGAATAAAAAGATGGCGGCTGCAGTGTAACACGTGTTAAGTTCGGCTCACGAAATTTAGTTGAATTCGAACGTGCTCTTGCAGGTGGTGTTGTCTACTACCAGTGGAAATTGTGTAGACAACAGTGTTCTGTGCAGTAGTGCTAATTTTTTCTGTGCTCCACCAATATCCACGCTGGAGAAAATGGGAAACAGGAGAGTCAACAGCAGCGCGTCCAGCAGCGAGGAAGCAGCAGGTGCGGTGGGCTTGCTCCTGGCGGAAGGTGTGCCTGCAGCTCCCGGTATAGCGGAGCTGGTCCGCTCTGAGGTATAAGCTGCGCTTCGCGATAAAGACAATCTCGATCTGATGGCAGGCACTATATCAGATACAGTAACGGCAGCAGTATTGGCCAAAATGCGTGAAACTGTTGAGGCCAATACTGCCAACATTACAGCATTAAAAAAGTCTGTGTCTGAATACGAGAAAAAGGAGAGTTGGAAGTAAAACTATCTGCCGCAACAGATGAGCTAGAACAGTACCAAAGGCGAAATACTCTAAGACTGTTTGGAGTAGCAGAAAATAAGGAAGAAGACAAAGACAATCTGCTTATACAGGATGCACGTGAAAAATTATGCGTTGAAGTGACTAAGGCAGACATTGACAGGAGCCATCGGGTGGGACGAAAACTATCAGGTGCTACCAAACCTCGTCCAATAATAGTTAAATTTGTCTCATACCGAAAAAGGGCAGTCCGCAGCTCGTGGTCGTGCGGTAGCGTTCTCGCTTCCCGCGCCCGGGTTTCCGGGTTCGATTCCCGGCGGGGTCAGGGATTTTCTCTGCCTCGTGATGACTGGGTGTTGTGTGATGTCCTTAGGTTAGTTAGGTTTAAGTAGTTCTAAGTTCTAGGGGACTGATGACCTTAGATGTTAAGTCTCATAGTGCTCAGAGCCATTTGAACCGAAAAAGGGCAGAGATCTTTATCAAGAAGAAGTGGTTACACAGGGCTTACATTAAGGGAAGATCTGACACACGAACCGCTAAAGATTTTAAACAGTGCCATATCCCATTTCGGTCTTCAGAATGTGTGGACTCTGGATGGCAGAGTAATCATTAAGACAGCATCTGGAAACAAGACAGTCACAAACATGACAAAACTGAATAGTATTAAGTGAAGCTACTCGAGCCAAAATTGCAAACTTATCACCATTTGCACATTGTAACATCCCTATACTCAGATATACTGTCTTGTAATTGTCTTAACTTCTTAATTATCCCCATATTTGTACCTTCAACTAATTGTTTTTGTAATTGTATTAACTTTGTATTATTTTGGTACCTGTAGCTCTAACGTTTACTTAATTTTAGTTGCTACTAATACTATTTTTATTTGCTCAGTTTATTCTCTTCCATTCTGTAACAGCACCATTGCAATTATTAGTCTCTCCTTTAGTTCATTAATCACCCATCTCTTCAGTTTAAATTGTTCATAACAAAAAATCACTATTGGTATCATTTTAGTAAATTTAAATCTAATTGTAGCTTCCTACGATAATCACTATCAGTATCACTTTAGTAAATTCCAGTTTAATTCTAGCTTCCTACGATAATCTATTAGTTATTAAGCTTACTTCTCTCTGCTGGCAGCATCTGCCTTTTAAATCATTCCCCTTTTCCTTATTTCTATCCTACGCTGTTTCAAATACAGTAATTACATTTCACCTCTTCCGACAGAGGATACACAGTGACACTCAGCCGTCACAGCTTTGATCATATTCTCCTTGCACCGAATACCACTACTCCATTTTCTATACACCTGCAACCTCAGGAAATCTATTGCGATCGCCTTTCTTTCGGCACTCGCGGAGTCACAAACAGGGCGCGCAAAATCTCGGACACCCCTGTGTTATATCACTTCGCGGAAGCAGCGGCCAGAGCACCTCGCGGCAGGAAGTGCCTAACAAAGGGACAAACCGGTCTGCCACCCTACTCCAGGCTGCCCAGCAGAATGCGTCAGAGCTTTTAGTAGCGCACTGCAACATCCAGTCTTTACCTGCACATTACGAAGAACTTGGCCTCCTCTTCAACCAACTACACTACCACGTAATCCTCTTATCCGGAACGTCGTTAAAACCACACATATCCTCTGCATATATTTGTCTCCCAGGGTACACATTTCTTAGGGCAGACATATCAAAAAAGCGAAGTGGCGGGGTCGGCGCGTATATACGAACACATCTCCCCTACATCAAACCCTGCTGAAGAAAAAGAGGCTGAATTCATGTTCACTGAAATAAATATACAAAGTCGGAAGTTCTTGACTGGTGTCGTGTACAAGCCGCCATAAATAAGTTCAATGAGTTCCTTTCAGTCGGAATTACATTCAGTTCAGTGCCAATACGAACATGTCATCGTAATGGGTGACTTGAACATAGACCTGCTAAGAGACACTCCTTCCGCACTAAACCTAAGAAGATTGTTTAATAGCAATAACATGAATATTCTTCCATTACAACCTACACACCATACGGTGCACAGTCATACTCTTATAGACGTAATCGCAACGAAACAGACTGACAAAGTAAGAGATGTTGGTTAAACTTCGGCCCCAGGCCTCTCACCACATGATGTAATATTCCTGGCCTACTCTGTGTAGCCCCCACGGATCAAATGGCGTTACATAACTTGTAGGAACATGAAACGTATTGACCTTGACGCTCTAACAGCCGATTGCCAGATATCTCATGGCATCAAATAATCAGAGAACCTACAATTGATGACAAAATTAATGAACTTGGTGATAAACTCACTGCCCTCTATGACAAACAAGCACCTGTTCGCACAATCCGTGTAAGAAAACCTCCTGCTCCATGGCTGACAGCTGAATTACGCCAAATGATGAATAATAGGGATGCTGCCCACAGGCGTTTCAAGGCAGATCCGAAACCCGAGCGTTTCGAAGAATATAGAAAGCTACGGAACAGAGTGGAACAATGCATTCGCAATGCTAAAATCAGGCACGCTCGCTCCCTTGTATGCAGCGATCTGACGCCCACGACTCTATGGAAGAATCCACTAACTGGATAACTAACAACGATACCTTCCATCTAAAACACATAACAATAAATACGGCAAGAAAAGCAATAATGAGAATCTCTTCTGAAACGATAGGCAATAACAGTATCAGTATAACCATGATTAAGAATGTTACCGATATCTTAGTACCTGTCTTAACTAAAATATTTAATTTTTCCCTCGTGACCGGAATATACCCCACTGTATTGAAAAGAAGTATAATTCGACCCATCCCTAAGATCGAAAACCCGCAACTGCCTAGTGATTACCAACCAACTAGCATACTGCCTGCTGTTTCCAAAGCACTTGAATATATTGTTCATGATCAAATCACTGAACACCTGCATGAATTCAGCCTATATGACAAATTTCAATCTGGTTTCCGTAAACATCACAGCACAAACACTGCTCTAATTAAAGTAACTGAAGACCTGAAATATGCCATCGACAGCCGAAAGGCAATAATATTGACACTACTACACTTCAGCAAAGCTTTTGACACGGTTTACTTTGACATATTGCTCAGAAAAATGCAACAACTTAATTTCTCAGATAGTGCAATGAGATGGTTTGAAAGATACATGTCTCCTCAGGAGTGCCACAAGGATCAGTCTTAGGACCACTTTTGTTTTCTTTATATGTCAACGATATTTCGTCGGTTCTGTCCTGTAAATATCATTCCTATGCCGACGGCCTCCAGCTCTACCTAAGCGTCAGACCTGAAGATATAAACACTGCAATCGCTCAGATGAATGATGATCTGTCTTCAGTAGTGACATGGGCGAAAAACCTGGGGCTTAAACTAAATGCAAAAAAGACACAAGTAATTTTAATAGCCCACCAGAAATTAATAAGTTCAGTTTTCAGCGAATGGCTGCCTTCTATTCTGCTCGACGGTATTCCAATATCATATCAGAAAATAGTTAAGAACTTGGCTGTAACTTTGGATGAGCATCTCAACTGGGCGGAGTATACAGTCGCAGTGTACCAGAAGACGTCCTCTTGTCGCTATGCTCTCAAAAAGTTTCGGAACGTATTTCCACAGGACGTGAAACGCCAGCTCGTGCAAGTACTCGTCCTACCGAACCCCCACTATTGTGATATAATTCAACAAGGCATGAGTAGTGAAAACAAAAGACGGCTAGAACTAACCACAAATGCCTGTGTGCGTTACACCTGCAACATTCGCCAATATGATCATGTTAGTGCTTCATATTCCCTGCTAGGGTGGCTGCGGCCGGACAAATTGCGTGACTAGCACACTCTATGTCTACGTCACTGTCTCCTCGTCGCGCAAGCACCCCAGTACCTTGCTTCAGAGATTAAACACCTTTCATGCCATCATAATCGAAGCACGAGGTCACTCTTATTTGGTGTCCTAACTGTGCCCACTCACAAAACAAAACCTTTTGCAAACTCCTTCTCAGTTGCCACTGTCCGCCTTTGGAACAAACTGCCCCTTACCTTGCGCATAATTCAATCACCTGCTGCTTTTAAGTAGAAGTTGAAGCATTTCCTACTATCATCCTCATAACGTTTTCCACAAAATTAATGTACAAGGCCAATCCACCCCTCTGTCAAATAGCAAAGCTAGTGTCTCCTGTCTTGCTCCTTTCTCTTCTTTCTCTTTATCTATCTCTATTAGCCACGCAATTTTGTTTTACTTTATATTTCCTTAATTATGTTTCATCATGTCTCTATTCTTCTCCTCCCTTCACCATCAGTCTCCCTCATACTCCCTACTGTTAGCACCCCTATCTAAAATCTGTCTCTTTCATAATGTCTAATTATAACAGTACTTATCATCTACGAATATAAACTCTATATGTATTTATTTCACTTTTTGCACTAGATGTAGTATAACATGCCTACTAAAACATATGAACGTCAACTAAGTAGAATGCCTGGTTAGATGTAAGAGAGGGCCTGATCGGCCTAATCTTGCCAGGTTACATAAATCAATAAATAAATAATAAATAAATAAATAAGCAAATTTCACTGAACCTGGTAACACCCAAACAAGTGTAAGCAAGTGACAGGTTTTTCCTTGTTCTAAATTCATAAAAAATTTCAGTTACTTCATTGTTTTACACAGTTGACACACCAGTATTCAGTTTCTTTTGTACATTTTCGACAAACCATCTTCTTACAAACACTGCACTTGGAAATAGTTTTATTATATTTGTAAAATTTTAGAACTTGACATTTACGGCGCTTCTGTGGCATTTCGTATTCATCTTCATTTTCATTCTTTTTATACCTCTCTGTGGTCATACAAGGAAAGCGACTCTTCACATAGAGTGTAGTTCATTTGCAAGCTGCTGAATAAAATTTCTTCTTTTGATCTTCTTCCCAGCAACAGCCCTAAATACCACAATACCACATATGCATTTATTTCTGCTAGTTCAAGGATATTGTAGGAGTTCACTGGCCATCTTCTTGAGGAAGCTTTGACTGAATACTGCCACGCCATTTTGTCTACTATATCAACCCCAAATCTTGCTTTTTGTATTAACATACAGTTTGAGGAGTTTTTTTCTCATTTGTATTAAAGGTAACACTAGGATGAAGAGAAGACATTACTAGCACATTTTTTGCTTCCTTTCCTTGATAGACTGCCAAGGAAATATCATAATGTTTTAAAACTTTTGTGGATTACAGAGGACTCTTCAAGGACTTCAGATAATGTGGTATTTCTCTTCTTGCTCTACTTACTATTCCTACAATGGACGTTGATTTTTCTCTCAATTTTTTGGCTAGTTTGAGTGAAGTAAATTAATGGTCTGTAGTGACATTTCTGTCTTTGCCCAGAAATGGTTCCATAAGACGCACCACTTTATAATCTGAAACCCTTTCGTCTTGGGATCGTACAGTATCCTTACCAAAATAAGGGAAACCATTGTGGATATACTTGCTTTCAACATCTATACCTAACCAGTATTTTTGCCTATACTTGTCAGGCATGACTTGTGTGAACCGGCACCTAGTTTTACTTGGGAAGAGCTGCTTGTCTATTGTTATGTCACTTCCAGGTTTGTAACACATTGTACAGTTTTCTAAAAATTTGTTCCAGACAACAGAAACAAATGGAAACTTATCATTCTGTGATCGTAAAGAGCGTGTAGACTTCTCGTCGAACCTCAGGAATCTCATAATCTCAGAGAATCTATTTCTACTCATGGTTTCCACACAAAATCGTAGACCGCAGGAATCTGACCATGAGCTGTGAAGGTCTGTACTTCGGCAACCACTCGCACCACGAGCATAAATAATTGCAATTAATGCTGCTAGTTCTTCCGTAGTCATTGACCAGCTGTCATTTCCTAGCACTCTGTGTGCCTCTATTACAGTACATTTCAAGATATGTTTGATTATATAATTGTTTATGAACAAGTGCCAAGCACATTTCTTTTTGCATGTGGTGTAAACCCAGGAGATTCTCTCAAAATGTTGTGATTAGGAAGACGCCCACCTTGTGAATTAGATGAAGAAGCAGCCACTTGTTCTACACTGCGAGGAACAGAATTATCTCCTGTTACATGATTCTTCTCAGACTATAGAGCCTGAATAATAGAACAAATGTACGGAAGCCACCACAAAATCTAGATTAAGTACAGTAACATTATATGTAGATAAGAATACGACAATTATAAATTAGAAGCAACAATAATAATAATATACTTACTAGACTGTAAGCTTCAATTATCTGTATCTGAAGAACCAGAATCATTAGTATTAGATGATTCATTTTCTCTCAATGTCTGCGGAAAAAACTATTACTCTGAATTGTCAGAAAAAAGTTCGATACCATCTGAATAACACTCCATAACTCTTTGTAACCGTGCAAAAACCTCTTCATTTCGTAAATACTCTTACCCATTCATTTCAATCTTCAGCTCACAATCACCTTTGAAAGACTGATTCTTACAAGGGAATGACGAACAATGGCGAACCGAGTCCATTGTTGTCATTTTATATGGCAATAATATGAAATCGCTTGAATCATTCTTCAAAACCTAGCTAGCACTTAAAAACCGAAAAGGATCATTTTGACTCCTCTGAGCGTTCGAGTGTTAATGAGCCCACGTAAATAGTAAACGGTCGTAAAAATACACATGACCTCTTAGCAACAAATAATCCCGAGCTAATAACAAACATTAAAACGAGTACAGGGATTACTGAACACAGGGTTGTCGTAGCGAGACTGAATATTGTAACCTAGAAATTCTCCAAAAATAAAATAAAAATATACCTATTCAAAAAAAGCAATAAAAATTTTTCTTGACGCCTTCATGTGAGTCAATCTCCACATCTTTCGAATTAACAATGTAACTGTAGACCAGATGTGGCTTGAATTCAAAGAAATAGTATCAGCAACAATTCAGAGATTTACACCGAATAAATTAACGAACAACGGAGCTAATCCTCCTTGGTACACAAAATGGGTCAGAACACAGTTGCAGAAACAACGAGAAAAACATGCCAAATTTAAACTGACGCTAAATCTCCAAGATTGGCGATCTTAAAGACGCTCGAAATTTAACGCTGACTTCAATGCAAGATGCTTATAATAGTTTCCGCGATGAAACTTTGTCTCAAAACCTGGCAGAAATTCCAAAAAGATTCTGGTAGTATGTGAAGTATGGCGTATGCTCGCGGCAATACACAATCAATGCCTTCTCTGCGCGATAGCGATGGAAGGACTATAGGCGACAGTGCTGCCAAAGCAGAGTTACTAAACACAACCTTCCGAAATTCCTTCACCAAAGAAGACGCAGTAAATATTCCAGAATTCGAATCAAGAACACCTGCCAACAAGAGTAACGTAGAGGTAGATTTCCTCGGAGTAGTGAAACAACTTAAATAACTTAACAAAAGCAAGCCTTCCACTCCAGACTGTATACCAGTCAGGTTTCTTCTAGAGTTCCCTGTCACTCAATGAGTAAGGAAAGAATTTCCTCCTAGAGCAAAAGGGACATTACTGTCTTCCTGACGGGATCTAACGATGTCGCAAGGGATTAAAACAATTGTCTCTTAATCTCATTAAAAAGAAAACTGTATGAAATGAGAGGAACAAACGTTATTGTTTTTTCAGTGCCACATCGTTACGACTTGAGGGAATGGTACTGTGTAAACAAAGAATTTTAAAGTGCAAATACAGAGATGCAAAATATTTGCTGGAGGTATGAAATGTACCATTTGTGAACATAAGCAATTTGGGGAAGAGCTTCCACATAACACACGGTTTTCATCTAAATAGACTTGGGAAAAACGTTATAATAACAAAAATTTTAAAGCAGCAAATAAAATCTCAAATGTGCAGTGTGATGATACACGAGTCATACCCCTCATGGACAAGACGTGTGTGTTACCTGCAGACTCAAATGGGAAATCTGCTGTCAAAGAAACTACAACCCTCTAAGACAAATGTGAGATTTTGTTAACGCAAGTGAACACCCCACATGCAAGCAGCACACAGAACAGTACAGTAGTTGTGGAAGAGCAAACACCAGCAATAAGTAAAACACCAGCAGCACCATCAACAGAAGCAGTAGCAGCAACAGCAGGACCAAAAACAACAACATTAGCAGTAGCAGAACCAAGAACAGCTGGAGCAGCAGTTCAGCACAGCTTAAGGAGGAACCAAAGGCAAAATACATCTGTGCTTCAGTTACAATTTACGTGGTTTCAAGCCAGGAAAAAAGTAAAAATTTAAAAAATCAACCTGCCAACTCACAGATAAATCACAGTAACATCTTATTTCTAAACTCACAAGTAAAAAAAGAAAAATATGAACTTGGTTCTTTTTCATCAAAATGTGCAGTCACTAAATAGTAAAATAAGTGAAATCCAAATTCTCTTAGAAAACGAATTAAAAACTACCTCATTATTGTGTCTCACAGCAGATCGCTTGATGAGGACAAGTTGCATATTGTGTCACTAACTAACTTTATGCTATGTGGTTATTTCCGTAGAAAAATTCTTAAATGTGGTGGCAGTTGTATATATGTAAGAAATTATATAAACTTTGTAAATAAAAAATTTACTATTGAAATACTGAAGGAAAAAGATATAGAGCTATCAGGACTTGAGATAGTAGACACTAAACTAGCCATTGTTTGTTTATACAGAGCTCCAACTGGTGACATACATACTTGCCTCAAAAGTTTAAAATATTCACTTAACAGGCTAATGCAAAGAAACAGAAGGGTTTGTGGCGTAGAGCGCCATAAATATCGATATTTGTTCTGTGCGCAAGTGTGCTATCTTTGAGGAGAGGGCTTTGGGGACAGGATGTTGGACGCTAACGGCAGTTAGCCTCCGGACTTGTATCTGTGTAGAAGCTAAGTGTGAATAAATCTGTATATGAGAGAATTCTAGTTGTTTACCAACAACTATACCATATTCCCTCACTGGTGACCCCATTTTGTGTAATATGCGTCCGAGTTACCGCCCGAAGGTTATTTACGCGCCTACCGCATCGGGTTTCTCCGCGATCGTGAGGGCCTTTGTTCAGCTCCAGACAATGGCCTTTCAGTATTCACCGCCGCCCGGATTCCAGCAACATCTCTCCAGCACTCCTGCCGTCGTAGTGGACACGCCGCAAGAATCTTCGGAATCCTTCATCCAGAACATGCAGTGGAATTCATCGAGTGCCGCCAGTATCTTCCAACCGCCAACGGTCGTGGACTCTGGCTTTGTTAGCATGGACCTTCCCACGTGTACTCCACAGCGTGTTGGTCGGAACATTCCTACTGCTGTGTCAAACACACAATTCAATACAGTTCATGGCGTAGAGCGAGGTTTTGCTACATTGGAAAATGCAGTAGTAAATTCAAACTCGAATCAGTTCCCGCCACGTGTGCATCCTTCCGCGCCGGCTAGTCAACAGGTGTTCAATGCTCGCCAAACAGCAAATATCACACCGAGTGTGCATCCTAGTGGACGTGTGTGGGATCCTTGTGTTGCTTCTAATCAAGTCAACAATTCTGTGCTGGACAGTAATTACCCCGACATCTACAACCAGCCCCACCACCCACGGTCGAGTGAATACTGTGTCTAACCGATGGGCCGCCCATATCGCAACGTCCACGCCACCTCAAGCCGGAATTTATGAAAATTGCAAAAGAACAATTGGACGATCTGTTCTAAAAGGGAATAATTGAACCTTCATCCAGTTGCTGGGCTAGTCCTATCCTGTTTGACCAAAAGAAAGACGGTACTTGGCGTATGGTCGGAGACTATAGGTGTTTAAATGCCCGCACCATCATTGATAAATATCCTCTCCCACACATCGCAGACTTCAATCATGCACTCGCAGGTGCAAAGTACTTCTCTGTTTTGGACTGTAAGCACGCATTTCATCAGATTCCTATGGCTCCGGAGGACATTGAAAAGACTGCCATAACCACTCCCTTCGGGCTGTTCCAATACAAATTTATGCCGTTTGGGTTGAAAAACGCCCCCCAAACGTGGCAGCGTTCCATCAATCAAACTTTATCCCATCTAGACTTTTGTTTCGTATACATGGACGACATATTGGTTTTTGCTTCTACTTTAGAACAGAGTGAGGAGCGTGTTCAAGTCATGACGGATATTTTAGCAGCCGCTGGTATTGAACTGAACAATAAAAAGACTCAATTGCACCAGTCATCCGTCACATTCCTAAGTTATGTTGTGTCATCGGACGGTCTGACACCACCACAGGACAAGATCAAGCTTGTTCTCGAGATGCTACGCCCTCAGACCTATAGGGAATTATGCAGGTTCATAGGAACAGTTAATTATTATGGAAGCATTTGCCAGCCGCTTCTGCGGGGCAGGCTCCTCTCACAGATGCTCTCGCTGGCCCACAAACTTCTGGAACCCGCCAGGTACCATGGACACCAGACATGGACAAGGCATTTAATGAACTCAAACAGCTGTTGGCCTCCGCTGTCACTATTGCTCACCCACGGGCAGACGCCACAATGTTTATCACTACTGACGCTAGTGACAATGCTGTCGGCGCAGTACTGAGTCAGACATACAACGATGTTACGACCCCCCTGCAGTTTGTCTCAAAAAAGCTAAACAATGCGCAGAAGAAATACTCAGCATTCGACAGAGAATTACTTGCAGTTTACGAGGCCATAAGACACTTCAGAACTGATGTTGAGGGACGAGATTTCTGTGTGCTCACTGATCACAAGCCGTTGGTTCCTGCCATAAAAAATCCTGCGGCTGATCCGCCCCCACGACGCTTTCGTCACATCGATTACATCTTGCAATTTACACATGACATTCGCTACATCCGAGGAGCG
Organism: Schistocerca nitens; assembly: GCF_023898315.1. Classification (NCBI taxonomy): domain Eukaryota; kingdom Metazoa; phylum Arthropoda; class Insecta; order Orthoptera; family Acrididae; genus Schistocerca; species Schistocerca nitens. The sequence goes on along the minus strand of NC_064616.1, from coordinate 906,652,726 downwards.
GACAATGTGGTCGCTGATTTTCTCTCACATGTTGGTGCTGTCACAACCTTAATTGACTTAACGAACCTACCTCGGTTGCAATCGGCAGACACCGATACCATGCAGTTAATTTCAGACCACAGCTCCTCTCTCCAACCGGTACGCTCTACTTTCCCTGGCATACCTGACTTAGTGTGGTGTGATGAATCGACTGGTACGTTGCGGCCATTCATTCCTAAGCCCCTTCAACGCCAGGTCTTTGACAAACTACACACATTAGCACACCCCGGTGTCAAAGCTTCCACCCATCTGGTAACTGAACGGTTTGTCTGGAGAGACATGCGCCGTGACTGTCAGTCTTGGGCAAGGGCATGCATGGTGTGTCAACAGAACAAAGTTTCCAGGCACACTTCTCCACCCCTTGGCTGTTTTGCCCAACCGCCAGGCCGGTTTCACCATGTTCATGTCGACCTCGTAGGCCCTTTGCCCCCCTCCGAGGGTTTCCGTTACTTGTTTACAGCTATTGACAGGATGACTCGGTGGGCTGAGGCTGTGCCTATTCCGAACATTACCTCCGAGACAGTAAGTCGAGCATTCTTAGATTCGTGGATCTCTAGATTTGGTTCACCTGTTTGCCTCACCACTGACCAGGGGCGACAATTCGAGTCTTCAGTTTTCTCTGACTTATGTAAAATGTGTGGTATTGTCAAAATTCATACTTCTGCATACCACCCCCAAAGCAATGGGCTTGTCGAGTGATGGCATCGCACCTTAAAGTCTGCCCTGCGTTGCCATGACTCACTATGGACAGAGGCACTGCCCTTCGTGCTCCTTGGCCTTCGTGCGACTTTCAAGGAAGACCTCAAGGGTTCCGTAGCCGAGTTTGTGTATGGCCAACCTTTGGTTTTGCCTGGAGAATTAGTCCCCCCGACCCCACTTCCACAGCCCTCTGAACTCCCTTCACTTCTTGAGTGGGTGCGCTTGCACTGCAGCAAAATTCATCCGCCACCTCCGGCTGCTCATACACCTCCGCGCGTGTACGTACCGCGCACGCTAGACTCTTGTGAGTACGTGTTTCTCAGAGACGACTCAGTCAAAGCCCCACTTCAGTCGCCCTACACAGGTCCTTACAAGGTCGTCAAACGCTCTGAGAATAACATGGATCTCCTCATAAAAGACTCTGTAACCACGGTCTCACTCAACCGAGTGAAACCAGCTTTCATTGAGCCTCAGGTGAACCTCCCTGATTCTGCCCCTATTTCTCCCACTCCTGCTTCGAGCGGCCATCCATCTTCCCACACCATGCATTTGGGTATTGATTCTCCACAGCGTGCTTCTCTGCCAAGCACTGCTCCTTCTCCACGTTCATCTAATTCGAGTGGCCAATCTTTCCCGGGCTTCACTCCCCACAGCCCTCGCAGTCGAACTGCCAACCACTCGGATTCTACCATTGTGTTACCATCTTCGTGTGACAGCTCTTTGTCACGCCGTTCAATCCACGCTGGCTCCTCATTGCCTTCGGTCACGCTCCCTCGTCTGTCAGCTGATCGCCCGAGGTTGTCTCCTGCGCAGTCCAGTGCACCTGCCACCCCCCTCTTAGCAGATGCTTCCCCCTGCCATGGCTTTGCAACACCTCCCTGCCTCCCTACCATTGCTCGTACAGGTGCCATCCAAGAATTCACAACACATGTACACCCTGATGACATACATAAATTATCTGTTGTCGTAGATGGCGATACGGTGTGTGTGGTACTCGCGTGTGACAATACTGAGGGAGGAAGTGCAGAATCTCGTGTGGTGCGCCGCTTTAAATTGAGCAGAAGTGCTGCGTGTGGCAATTTGTGTGCCTTTGTTAGGCCTTCTGGCAAGGTGATTCTCCGTCTGCCGGCTGACAAAGTGCTACACCTCCACTCCAGGATGGGACGTTGTCTTCAGCCGCCGACGTCGCTTGCTGACTTCACCATCGAATTACCGGGTTTCACCCTCCGGTCTCCTACCAGTCGACCGCTTCCGCCTGATGCAGAACTGTGCGTTACCTTCCTAACTTCTCACCCCCCCCCCCCATTCACAGGGACGTACTCCATACTGGGTGGGGGGGGGGGGTCTATGTGGCGTAGAGCGCCATAAATATCGATATTTGTTCTGTGCGCAAGTGTGCTATCTTTGAGGAGAGGGCTTTGGGGGCAGGATGTTGGACGCTAATGGCAGTTAGCCTCAGGACTTGTATCTGTGTAGAAGCTAAGTGCGAATAAATCTGTATATGAGAGAATTCTAGTTGTTTACCTACAACTATACCATATTCCCTCAAGTTATTCTACATGGTGATTTTAATATTGACTTTGCAAAGGACACCAAAGAAAAGAATCAATTACTGGATCTCTTGCAAACATTTAACACGAAATCTATTGTACAAACAGCAACTTGTATCACAAAGACTTCATCTACCACCACTGATAAGATATTTGTAAATGTAGAAAAGAATTATAAAACAGAAACACTAAACACACACCCCAAAAACTCAATCTGAGTACAGAAACGAAGCTGAAATTTAAACATTGCCTAACTACCACCAGTAGAAAATACAGTAAGGAAATATAAATCACTTTCTCCATTACCTGAGCAAAGAAAACTGGAAAGAGATTTATAACTGCAAACACACAGATGGAAAGTATAATAACTTAGGAAGTAATTTTTCCAACTATTTTTAATTGTACTTCCCTCCAACATAGAGGAAAATATACACAAGGAAAACAAAAAATAAACGGATCACTTCTGGGATTCTGGTACCCTCAAACAAAAAACGATTACTGCACAGATTGTTCAAACAGCTCACATCACTTGAATTTGATACTTATTACAAAACCTATAAAAGATCTTCAAAAATGTTGTCAAACAAGCAAAACTAATGGTAAATGACACATACATAAAAAATGCCCCCAATAAGATGAAAGCCACATGGAATATTGTAAGGAAGGAAACTGCAACAAAACAGACAGATTTCCATAATATTAACTGTCTAATGAAGAAGTCAGCTGTGATAACTAAACCTGCAAAAAATTGCAAATAAATTTAATATTTTCTTTACACAGATAGCTGAACATCTTATGAATCAAAATTTACAGTCTACTCCCAGAAATCAATCCAGATGTGCTATAAATAATAATTCTGTTTTTCTACACCCCACCAATGAAAACGAAATACTTGCTACAATCAAAGGAATAAAGCCCAAATTCTCTGTTGGTACTGACAATATTCCTGACTACATCTTGAAGAAATGTGCTCCACCCATAGCCAGGGCACTTGCTGACATCTGTAACTGTCCCCTTATCAGAAGGGGTGTTCCCAGAAAAACTGAAGAAAGCAAAAGTAAAACCTATGTTCAAGAAAGGGATAAAAACAGAAGTATCAAACTACAGGCGTATTTCCCTACTATCTGGTTTTTCCAAAATATCTTAAACACTAATCAATTTTATAGAAAAAATAATTACTTCTCAAATACACAACAAGAATTCCGAAAATCTACATCTACTGAGACTGCTATTTTTGCATTCCTAAATGAAGCCTTAAATGCAATAGATAGCAAAAAATATCTCAGCCATTTTTCTAAACCTCTCTAGAGCATTCGATGTCATCATTCACAACATCTCTCTTAAGAAACTTGAATGTGTTGGTATTAGAGGCCCAGCCTATGAATGGATCAAATCATATCTCCAAAATATAGAGCAAGTAGTTGACTTTGCTATCCAAGAAGGCAACAAGATATTGTCCTACGGCTCAGAAAAGTAGAGCATTAAGTACAGTGTACGACAAGGCCCCATTCTAGGACCAATTCTGTCTCTACTCTTTCTAAATGACTTGGAACCAACCAGTGCACACTAAACTATATAAAATTCGCAGATGACACAAATGTGATTATAAAAGGAAGGACTAAAGAAGAATTACCGCATGAGGTTAAAAAGTGTACCACCCACATTACAGACTGGTATTCTGGAAATAATTTAGTAATAAACAGTGAATAAACAGTTACAATACACTTACACACAGTGCAAAATAAATGCCCACTAACACCAGACATAGAGTCGTTTGGCAGAACCATTGAAAATGTATGCTCTACTAAATTTCTTGGAATATGGATCCAAGAAGATATAAGATGGATCCAATATGCAAAATACATTACAAATAAATTGAAAACAATTCGTTACACTATCAAAATTCTTTCCGTTTGCACATCGAAAGGGACACTAAAAAATGTATACTTCACCCAGGCAGGATCGTTCTTGCGATATGGCATAATCTTTTGGGGATGTGCAATTGCCAGCAATAGTTGTTTTATTTGCCAGAAAAGAATTGTAAGAGTAATAGAAAATACTGCCGCAAGAAGCTCATGCAAGCCCTTGTTCAAGAAACTTCACATCCTTCCACTACCATGTCTATATATCCTATAAGGAATAATATTTGTTAGGAAAAATCTTGTATCGACTAACCAAAGAAGAAAGCAGTTTATACATGTTCAACAGGCATACACAGCGGTGGTCTAGCGGTTCTGGCGCTGCAGTCCGGAACCGCGGGACTGCTACGGTCGCAGGTTCGAATCCTGCCTCGGGCATGGGTGTGTGTGATGTCCTTAGGTTAGTTAGGTTTAAGTAGTTCTAAGTTCTAGGGGACTTATGACCTAAGATGTTGAGTCCCATAGTGCTCAGAGCCATTTGAACCATTTTTTTTTGAGCATACACAACACTAAAACAGAGTGGACCACTGTAAACAGGAAACAGACTGTACAATAAGCTACCTAATTACATTAAAACAATAAAAGACGCTTCAAAATTTAAAACACCTGTCCATAAATATTTATTGCAAAAGTCTTGTTATAGTATATATGAATATCTTGAAACATTAAAGTTCGTTCTGTTTGTGTGCTGTACTTTTGTATGTAAACCTGAACACCTTAATACAGAAGTATCTCACCTTTACTGTTTTGCTTTAGTAGTGGACTTTTAAATGTATATGGTGCTTTTGAATTTCCATGTTACGTGCTTATGTATTTCTTTCCCTTAATAATGTGAACTTATTTAGATATAGTGTGCAATTCTGAATCTTTCACAAAATATCCATCTATATACCTTTCTGTTTCTTGGACTTAAAATGGTTCAAATGGCTCTGAGCAGTATGCGATTTAACTTCTGAGGTCATCAGTCGCCTAGAACTTAGAACTAATTTAACCTAAGGACATCACACACATCCATGCCCAAGGCAGGATTCGAACCTGCCACCGTAGCGGTCGCTCGGTTCCAGACTGCAGCGCCTAGAACCGCACCGCCACTCCAGCCGGCTCTTGGCCTTGGACATATTATATGAACACTTGTATCATTATAAGATCACTGCCATTATCATTTTAATCATATATTATCTCATCTCCATTTTTGACTTGTCCTATATCATCATGTGCTTCTCTGCACACAATGTATGATCTACAGGATTAATAAAATTACAGTTACAATTACAATAGCTCCATACTTAACAATCATATACAACCGTTCCCTAGATGAAAGACCCATATCCAAAGACTGGAAAGTTGCACATGTCACACCAATATTCAAGAAAGGTAGTAGGAGTAGTCCACTAAATTACATGTCCATATCATTAACATTGATATGCAGCAGGATTTTGGAACATATACAGTGTGTTCGAACATTATGAATTACCTCGAAGAGAACGGTCTGTTGACACATAGTCAACACGAATTTAGAAAGCATCTTTCTGGTGAAATACAACTAGTTCTTTACTCACATTAAGTGTTGAGTGCTATTGACAGGGGTTTTCAAATTCATTCCGTTTTTCTAGATTTCCAGAAGGCTTTTGACACTGTACCACACAAGTGGCTTGTAGGGAAATTGCGTGCGTATGGAATATCGTCTCAGTTACGTGCCTGGATTCATGATTTCCTGTCAGAGAGGTCACAATCCATAGTAACAGACGGAAAGACATCGTGTAAAATAGATGTAATTTCTGGCGTTCCCCAAGGTAGTAGTGTTATAGGCACTTTTCTGTTCCTTATCTATATAAACGATTTCGGAGACAATCTGAGCCCATCTTAGGTTGTTTGCAGATGATGCTGTCGTTTATCGACTAGTGAAATCATCAGAATATCAAAACAAATTGCAAAACAATTTAGAAAAAATATATGTATGGTGCAAAAATTGACAATTGACCATAAATAACGAAAAGTGTGAGGTAATCCACATGAGTGCTAAAAGGAATCCGTTAAACTTCTGTTACACGATAATCCATTCAAATGTAAAGGCCGTAAATTCAACTAAATACATAGGATTACAATTACGATCAACTTAAATTGGAAGGAACATGTAGAAAATGTTGTGGGGAAGGCTAAAGAAGGTTGCGTTTTATTGGCAGGACACAGAAAATGTAACAGAGGTATGAAAGAGACTGTCTGAGCTGTGCTTGTCCATCCTCTTTTAGAATACTTACAAGTGAACCTCCCCATCGCACCCCCCTCAGATTAAGTTATAAGTTGGCACAGTGGATAGGCCTTGAAAAACTGAACACAGATCAATCGAGAAAACAGGAAGAAGTTATGTGGAACCGTGCAAAAAATTAATAAAATATACAAACTGAGTAGTCCATATGCAAGATATGCAACATCAAGGAGAGTGCGAGCTCAGCAGCGCCGTAGTCCCGTGGTTAGCGTGAGTAACTGCGGAGCGAGAGGTCCTTGGTTCAAGTCTTCCTCGACTGAAAATTTTACTTGCTTTATTTTCGCAAAATTATGATCTGTCCGTTCGTTCATTGACGTTTCTGTTCACTGCAATAAGTTTAGTGTCTGTGTTTTGCGACCGCACCGCAAAACCGTGCGATTAGTAGAAGAAAGGACGTGCCTCTCCAATGGGAACCGAATCGCAAGGTCATAGGTCAACCGATTCCTACACGGGAAAACACGTCTGATACATGCCACACGACACTGGTGACGGCATGTGCGTTACATGACAGGAATATGTTGTCGACCCACCTAACTTGTACACTTAGCGAATGGGTAAAAAGATTCTTCTACCTTTCCCGATTTAGGTTTTCTTGTAGATGTGATAATCACTCCCAAAATAGTGATGACAACGTAAGAGTTTGTCACATAAACTGAAAATAAAAAATTAAAATTTTCACTCAAAGGAAGACTTGAACCTAGGACCTCCCATTCCGTAGCTGCTCTCGCTAACCACAGGGCCACGGAGCAGCTTGCGTCCCAGCGTCCCTGATGTTACATATCTTCGCATGGACTACTAAGTTTGTATATTTTACTGATTTTTTTCATAGTTCCACACAACTTCTTCCTGTTTTCTCGATTGATCTGTGATCAGTTTTTCAAGGTCTATCCACTGTGCCAACTTATAACTAAATCTGAGAGAGGTGCGATGGGGAGGTTCCCTTGTTAGAATACTGCTGCACGGTGCGGGATCCTTACCACATACGAGTGACGGAATACATGGTGAATCCAGAATGAGATTTTCACTCTGCAGCGGAGTGTGTACTGATATGAAACTTCCTGGGAGACTAAAACTGTGTGCCGGACCGACACTCGAACACGGGACCTTTGCCTTGCGCGGGCAAGTGCTCTACCATCTGAGCTACCCATTCACGACACACAACCCGTCCTCACAAGATTTACTTGGAGAATGTTGAAAGACGGGCAGCAAGCTTTGTATTATCGCGAAATAGGGGAGAGAGTATCACTGAAGTGATACAGGATTTAGGGTGGACTTCATTAAAACACAGGCGTTTTTCGTTGCGGTAGGATGCTCTTATGAAATTTCAATTACCAATTCACTCCTCCATATGCGAAAATATTTTGTCGACTCTAACTTACGTAGGGAGAAATGATCATCATAACAAAATAAGGGGCATCAGAGCTCGCACGGAAAGATATAGGTGTTCGTTTTTTCCGCGCACTATACCAGACTCGAATAATAGAGAATTATTGTGAAGGTGGTTTGCAGTAACGATGATGCTCTTGAAGCTCATATAGAACATTCTCAATCATCGAATGCTGCAGTAACTCTTCCTGAAAGCACTACCGCTTCTGAACTTCAACAAGGAGATCATCGAATTAAGTGTGATGCTGCTGTTTCTGTTCCGAAAACCATCTGTCAACATGAATCGCATTATAGTATTCCGAGGAAGCTTATGATTCTTGCCGATAGTCACGGTCGAGAGATTGCTTCTCGTATAAATGAAGTTGCTGAAACTGTTAAGGCAACAGGATTTGTCAAGATTGGAGAATCTCTCTGTCAAATATGTACGTATATACTCTCAGAAGAAATCGTTAAATTGTCGTCCAAGGATTTCATTGTACTACTCAATGGCTCTAATGACGTGTACCGTAAGGTCTAGGACACACAAATGTAATATATATAATTGTAAACATTCCACAGAGGTACGACTTACATCAGTCGTCTTGTGTGAACAGAGAGATCAAAATTGCAAATGAACAGCTTTCAAACATATGTAAACAGTTTAAAAATGTAAATGTTCTAGATGTAAGTGGTGTTGGTCGAAGATTCCATACCTCACATGGGCTTCATTGTAACAGTCCATGGAAAAGGTTGCAAGCACAAGAACTAATTGAAAGAAGCACAGGCAATAGTTTTACTACAAATTCAACAGTAATGACAAAAATGTGTTTCATCGCCAACCACAGAAAAGAAAAATAGTGATTTTTTTCCACATCAACACATTCCAGTAATAGTCAACACTTCAATAAGAACTTTTTTAGGCAAAAGAACAGAAGAGAGCACAGTGTAAATGTTGTACCTTTTGATAATTAAACTTGTGTGAAAATTAACATTAAGGAACCAGTTAAAACTACATTTGATATGCTATATTGTTTAAAAATGTTTCATCAGACTATAAGAAGTCTTTTAAATAAAAAAAGAAGAGCTGGTGCTTTGTCTGCAAGAAACAGCTGACACAGACGGAATTATTCCTGAAGTGCTCTGCTGAACTGAACATCACTTGGAAGCCACAGAAATTAATCAGCTACATTTTAATAGTTATAAAACTGGTTCTTCCTACTGTTGAAGCAACTTAAGACAAGGCGGAGTGGCAATTTACACACACAATACTATTAAGTCACAGGTTATAGATGTATCTAAATACTGTATTGAACAGCTATTTGAATGTTGTGCAGTCAAATTAGAGCTTGAAACACAGTTCCTGATCATAGTAACAGTTTACAGGGCACCTGTGGGAAACATTCAAAAATTTCTCTCTCAGCTAGAAACATTTCTTACAAAACTTTATAGAAACAATAGTAATGTCACCGTATGTGGTGACTAACATAAAAAAAAAACTATTAGAATCACTACTGTTAACCTTCAATCTGCTCCCCATGATCTCATTCCCACCAAGAGTATATGGGCACAGCAAGACCCTGATTGATAATCTGTTCCTAGATCCTACAAATTACAATGAAGTGATGACACGGGCTGTAACAAATGGTCTGTCTGATCACGATGGTCCAATGACAACCCTAAAACTTGCCAGCAGAAAAACAACACATGGCCATTGTCAAAGTCAAACATGTTAGAACAATAAATGCTGAAACTACTTGCTTGTTCTGAAATACTTTATGCCATGAATAATGAGAGGAAGTATACCAGGCTGACACAGTGAATGAGAAGTTCAACTCTTTCCTGAACTTATTCCTTAAACTTTTTGAAGCTTCTTTCCCCTAAAGACAGGTTAAAATCAAACCAACCTGTAGTAAAAGGAAAGAGTGGCTAACTACTGGCATAAAAATATCATGTAACAATAAGAGAGATCTGTATGTACAACAGAGGAATAGTACAGAGTCAGCAGCAAAGTTACATGACAAGAAATACTGTAAAATTCTAACAAGTGTAATCAAGAAGGCCAAACAGTTACACTATGCACAAAAAATTAGCAACTCAAACAATAAAATAATAACCATATGGCACATCATATAAGTGAGGCAAATAGGGTCATAAAACCTGACAATAATAAACACAAAGTTGCAGCCTCAGATTTCAACAATTTTTTTCTCACTATCGCTGAAAAACAGTGAACCATAATAAACAGCTATTGAACTACTTAACCACTTGCAAATAACATCTAAAGTAACACTTCATTTCAGAAGTACAACCCCTAAAGAAATTGAAAAAACCATAAAATTACTCAAAAACTCAGATTCCTGTGGGTACGATGGCATATCAAGTAGGATTTTAAAATCATGTGCAGACTTAATCAGTTATATATTGTGCTATTTGTGTTACCAATCTATGGAAACTGGTGTGTTCCCAGATAGATTAAAACATGTAGTAGTGATGCCAATCCACAAAAGTGGAGCAAGGGATGAAATATCCAATGATTGGCCCATTTTTCTGCTGCCAGTGTTCTCAAGGTATTTAAGAGAATAGTGTATGATAGGATTTATAATCACACTTCACAAAATGGCTTACTGGCTCCTACACAGTTTGACTTTCGTAAGGGCTCCTCCAGACAGAGCTATATTTATCCTAAAAGATGAAATTTTAGGTGAACTAAATTACAAAAGGTATCCAATGAGGATATTTTATGACCTTGCCAAGGCATTTGATGGTGTAGATCAAAACACACTCTTAAAAAAGCTTCCACCCTATGGCATTAAAGGTAAATCTTTGACTTGGATAGAATCATACTTACAGAACAGGAAGCAAAGGGTTGTCTTAAGGGGGACAGGTACAGCATTAAAATCAGACTGGTGAAATCTAAAGAATGGAGTCCCGCAGAGCTTGATTCTTGGGCCACTAATTTTCCTAATCTACGTTAATGATCTACCAATCACAATTAATAACAGAGCAAAAATAGTAATGTTTGCCAACGATACAAGTATCCTCGTAAAAGGACCCAACTCCACAATGCAGGTTACAGCCATGACAGTCTCTACTCAAGTACACAAATGGCTCACTGCGAATAGCATAACCTTAAATTTTTCAAAAACCAATATGATACAGTTTCTGACAAAAAATAAAAAATTAAGTTCCTGAAATACATGTTAACAATCACAAAATTAAAGAACCACACTTACAAAATCCCTAGGTATTCAGATAGATGGTCACCTAAGATGGAAAGAACAAATTGATCAGCTGGTCAAGAAACTTAGCTCATCGTACTTTGCACTAAAAGCTCTCCATCAGTCAGTGGACAGAGAAATAATGTTGTTGTCATATTTTGCATATTTCCATTCTGTTCTCTCCTATGGCATAATCTTCTGGGGCAGTGCTGCAGGTGTTGAAAAAGTCTTCAGAATACAAAAACAAGCAGTGAGTCTAATGTGTGGGGTCCCTAATGGGGCAACTTGCAGAGGTCTCTTCAAATCTCTCAAGATACATACCATCACAGGTCAGTATATATTCTCACTGATCTTATTTGTAGCCAACAACAGGGAATTGTTTCAGAAAAATTGTGACATCCACAACCATGACACAAGACAGATGAAAAATTTTCACCAAGGCTCCGCAACTCTCACTAAAGTACATAGGGGAGTTACTGAGTCAGGTATAAAGGTCTTCAATAAGCTCCTTATCAATATAAAAAAGGAAATAAATAATATACAGGTTTTCAAAAGGAAACTAAAATTATACCTCATCAAACAAACTTTCTGTAAAATGAATGAATACTTAAGAGTTATAAGGTATAAGAGTGGCGAAATTGCCTAAGAAAAGCACTCCCTTAAAGATAAAGTGTGATGTTGTTACTTGTAGTTTAACTGAAATTGTGGTGATAAAATGTAAATTTGTGTATGTCATTACGAGAAAATGTGAACTCCCATGTAACCCACACTTCTGAGCATTCACTTAAACCTCTTCTTAAGGAATGCAGTTGAAATTTGTATTCAATCCAAACCATGACCATGAAGCAAATTCACCTGCTTATATATGTCAGTAGCATAAAAATATGCATTATCACTTATTGTACTATTTTAAACAGTCACTTAAACTGTTTTTGGCATAATTCAGTCTTTAATACTGCATGCAAGTAATTTTTCTTGTTAAATAAACAAATGTCTGTGCAATGTGATGTATAAATGTTCATGTACTACTGTAATTGTATCGACTGATTTGTCCTATATTACTTGTACACTGGTTGTATGATATATAATCAACAGTACCAAATAAATAAATAAATAAAAATAAAACCCCCTACCAGGCACTTAAATGTGATTTGCAGAGTATCCATGTAGATATCGAAGTAGGTTGTCTTTGAATGAAAGCATCATTTCTGTTTATGTCATAATGCATTTCTTTCAGTTACTTTCTGTACTATATTCAAGTATTTATTTCTATGTATATTTTCATCGAGCTATGTTACTTGGCAGTGACACATCATGCAGAAGTTACTTTTTCAAGCTAGTGTAATATGAATGTATGGGCCTGTGAATGTTTCCAGGACCCTGTTGTTGCTTATTGTGACCTGAAACTAATATGTGTTGTACAGTCTGTTGCATATAAACATAATCACCATCATGTGATCCTGAAGAGTATGGAGTTCTTATTGCCACCTCCATTCTGTCAGCGGCTTGTTGCTCTCATTGACCCACTGCTTTTATCAACCTGCTGTAGTTGTCAAACTGAAGATGTCCTCAAGGTGTTGCATTGCAATATAACCGAGGTGGAGGAGAGATGCCAGATGTCATCCCGTTGTTGCTTTTTTAAAGGTGGCACTTTCCTGACAATATGTAGGCAAGTGCCAGGGGGAAGCAGTGTCAAAGTTTGTGCCTCTTACTCCAACAGAAGCCAAATCAAAAGAAATTCCTGTCATTCTCCAAGAAAAACGCCTTGTATCATAGTTATTCAGAACACTTATTATGTATTGTATGACCCACTGCTGAGATGCTATTATTTGAAACACTTATGGACACTTAATTAATGCTATGAAATATTAATGTGTTATTTTTAAGAAAATTTGAGATTATTTTATGTTGGGATTGCTCCATACATCAAACTATGGGTGATTAGGCTTGTTAGAAGCATTGCTAATGTTAAAACTATCATGTTTCATGTAATAATAATGCAGTTGGTAGAAGCCAGACAGTGTCTCAGGTAGAAATAAAGTAATAATTGTATATGCAAAAAACTGAAATTAAAAGAAATGTTGAAACTTCCTGGCAGATTAAAACTGTGTGCCGGACTGAGACTCGAACTCGGGACCTTTGCCTTTCGCGGGCAAGTGCTCTACCAACTGAGCTACCCAAGCACGACTCACGCCCCGTCCTCACAGCTTCACTTCTGCCAGTACCTCGTCTCCTACCTTCCAAACTTAACAGAAGCTCTCCTGCAAACCTTGCAGAACTAGCACTCCTGAAAGAAAGGATATTGCGGAGACATGGCTTAGCCACAGCCTACGGCATGTTTCCAGAATGCGATTTTCACTCTAGCAGAGTGTGCACTGATATGAAACTTCCTGGCAGATTAAAACTGTGTGCCGGACCGAGACTCGAACTCGGGACCTTTGTCTTTCGCGGGCAAGGAGATGAGGTACTGGCAGAAGTGAAGCTGTGAGGACGGGGCGTGAGTCGTGATTGGGTAGCTCAGTTGGCAGGGCACTTACCCGCGAAAGGCAAAGGTCCCGAGTTCGAGTCTCGGTCCGGCACACAGTTTTAATCTGCCAGGAAGTTTCATATCAGCGCACACTCCGCTGCAGAGTGAAAATCCCATTCTGGAAGAGAAATGTTGATACTTTTGGACAGAGTCTGTGTTTCATCAGTCTTCACATTAAAATTATGTATTGTAATGTAATTGTTGCATGTGCAATTATTGTTACAATAAATGTGATAAGTCTTGTAAAGAATGTGAAAATCAGTTTCTGTTATTTCATAAAGAAGTTTTCAAGCTGTTGGTGAACTGTGTTTGTGCTAAATAAATATTATGCACCTCCTTGCTTCATTCAATGATCATCCTACAGGTAAGAATCAAGGTGATTTGAATGTTGTAGCAAACATTGGGAATAATGTTCCGCTGATAACACGTATCCAATGAGAACATTCTGCAGCAAAGAATGGTCCACTCATAATAGTGAATGGTGGTTACCAGTCTTCATATGCTATCAGTATGTTGAAATATAAAGCTAATAATGCCATCAAATCCTAATAAAACATTAGTAACACCTTATGAGTGTTGCTAAAAGTATTATGTTTCAATATAGAAGAGGTTTATGAAAGACGCATACCTTCATTTGAAAAGCCCAACTACTGTTCCTACTGGTATTGAATACACAATACACTTCACATATTTCCATAGTGAAAAGTTAGAGGTGAGTTCAGGAGAAATGCACGTGTGGAAGTTGGCACCACTTCTATTTACTCACCAATTGAAAGCAATATAATATTTGAAACGGGGGCTATTACTGAAGTATCTAATAAAGAATGCTTTCAAACTATAGCAAGAGTTTGCTACATAAAGCATGCTGCTATTAGACAAACTGTGTACTGAAAACATTACATCTAGAAAGGACAGTAACTTCAGACAGTGACTGTATTTGCAACTGTGGTATGGTGTCACAGGAGACTGAGGCTGCGTTCTTGCATAAAACATTTGATGTGCAATCAAATTTGTTCATCATAGTATTTTTTGTTGGTAATAAATATCGAAAAAACCATGTTACTTGGAAATTGAGTAATGTAAATCATTTGCACAGTTCCTATAGATCAGTTTACAGTTATTCTATGAGATTTTGATTGTCCAATGTCAGAGAGCTTATGCATGTAGACACCATCACAATGTAGTCACTACTTCTGGAGCACTATTTGGGGGTATTTTACTCAGCTTCATCAGTATATCACTTCCTACTTGGAAAAACAATCTGTGGGAGTAAGACACCCTTAGGGATGCAGATGTGAAAGGAGCTGTACGTAAGCACAACTCTGAAACACTGAAAGAAATTTCTGACACACTATGTACACTAGAAGATACTGTTGGGGTAAGATGAATACAACTGCACAGTCTTGTAGAAGAAACTGAATCCGCAAGACATTTTCCCATGCCTTATTCTGGTGTAAAAATCATTCACCTTCCTCTCTCTCTCTCTCTCTCTCTCTCTCTCCCCCCCCCCCCCCCTCTCGCTCTCTCTGTGTGTGTGTGTGTGTGAGAGAGAGAGAGAGCAACACCATGTCGTCACCTAGCTATAATGTACACCATTAATT
This sequence comes from Schistocerca nitens, assembly GCF_023898315.1. Lineage (NCBI taxonomy): Eukaryota > Metazoa > Arthropoda > Insecta > Orthoptera > Acrididae > Schistocerca > Schistocerca nitens. The sequence continues at coordinate 906,637,542 of NC_064616.1, read as the reverse complement.
TTAGTTTTATTCTTGTTCTGTATATGGAGATACCAAGTAATATATCAACATGCCCTTGTTTAGTCCTATACATATAGCAAATCACTTTCCTGACTATTTGTAATCTTGTGGTTTTACAACAAATGTGTGAATAACTGAATGTGTCCCTCTGTTCACCTATTACACTTCTGTAGCTTTCATATGGTAGTCTCAACTCCTGAAAACAAAATACTTACTATTTTCATACTTTGAACCTTTGGAGGAACACTTTGTATTATCATGTGACAGCCTTCTTGTACATGTTTGCATAGACTGATCTTTGATATGCAGTGAGAACATCTATACAATTACCATGGGTAGTTGACATGCTTTGAAATTGACAACCTCAACAATTTCAGATTTATTTTGTGAGTAATAGCATATAACGGACTATCTTGTTGTAGAATAAACTAACAATCATTTTGTATGGTAAGATAATTTTCTGTAATTGGAGAATATTCTAATACATCTGTCCCTTCAGACTACTCAACTGCTGGCATTTTTCATTTATTGTACCTGAGTTACTCATCAGTTTATTTGCCTCAGAGGGGATACTACTTAGCTATACTGCTACAAAATTTGAACAACACACTTATCTGCAACTGTTTTCCAATATAAGGAAAAAACTTAAAAAAGCCTTCTCAGACATTTTTTATGTCAAGGATACAGTAATTCCCAGCCAAAAATTTATAACCTATGTGCTTTTACTTGCTGAATGCTCCCACAACACAGACATATTACAAAACCATACACTGTAATCTATAAAACTTTCATTTAAATTGCAGGGTACTTTCAAAAGAACAATATGACTATATTGAACACCAAATATGGCATGGGTTCATTCTTTATGGTCTAAACATCAGGCTTTTAGCATCTGGCAGAGGTTCATTGTTGCTTCTAAATCAATGTTTAAATGGCAGGATCCTCAGCCACTGAAAGCTATGTGTAATCAGTGTCTGACTTTTGGTATAATATGTAACCTGTGATTAGCAACCTTTCCATTTCAACTGACAAAACAATTGTACATTACATGATGTCTCCAGTTGAGCCACATAGTATCAACCAAACACAACAGCAAATGAGTGACACCCTACAATTACATGAAATCTTGCAGCTGCATACACCTTCTGACACACATGAATGTTCATTGCATTTGATTCCATGAGGAGTTTTGTCCTACATATGAGCCTGCTGTCAAGTGATGCCTCACTTCCAACAGAAAATACTGTGACCTCAAGTATTTGAAAGCAGTCATCATCCCTGCGTCTCCTCTAATCACACTTGCCACCAAGTGATCCTTATTTGTCCACACATATATGTTGATTGTCAGTTCTTAGCCTAATACCTAAATTTGCAACCAACTACAAATTACAAGAACCTGACAACAAAAACAAAAACAGAAGACAGGGAGTTATTCATCTATGGGTATGTGATCTGTGGTGCACAGGTACACATAAAAAAGATCTGATGTCTCAGGTTATTGAGTTATAGATTTCTTTGTAGCATGTATGCTCTAGATGAGTTTTACACATAAACACCTAGATTGAAACATGAAGCTATGTGTTTGTGTGTCAAAAGCAGAAACAGGTTTACAGGCAGCAAGAAGGCAGCACAGAAACATTGACTGAAGTTGTCCGTGCTGCAAGTACTGTAAAATTAATTTCTCTTTTTCCTTTCTTACATCAAACCCCAAAGTAGGTGACTGAGGGTGTGATCTATAAAAGAAATTAATCCACACATCTCATATGATTCAGGCTGTTCTAAAGAAGATAACATGACACAGCACAGATAAAGTTATCTGAAGTTGAATGGCACAGATTGTGGAACAGTGGTTATAGGCATACTGATCATACTTTGTTACATATAATTAATACAGTCACTGTTTAGTGACTGCTGCCTTCACTTAGTCTCATCTGCAGGAGAGATTTAGGCCTAAAATAGCAAATCTCACTAATCTAAAGTCATACAGTCCTCAACTGTTATCCCTCAAAACACTTCTTGTTTTGCACACAATAGCAAACACTAGAGGTCCTGTTATTGATCAGATTTATAAAACAGGGAGAGGAGTACACAAGACTGAAATGTGATAACTTGTTGTACCAGTGATAGATACTGCTGCTGAAAAGTCCCACAATTTTAGCTCAGTATGTGCTTTTGTTGAAGTTTTGAGAACATACCTTCACTGAGGAGTCAAGCAGTATATTGCTCCCTCCTATGTACATCTCACGAAGAGACCATGAGGATAAAATCAGAGAGATTAGAGCACACACAGAGGCATACCGACAATCTTTCTTTCCACGAACAATAAGAGACTGGAATAGAAGGGATAACCGATAGAGGTACTCAAAGTACCCTCCGCCACACACCGACAGGTGGCTTGCGGAGTATGGATGTAGATAGATGTAGAAACACAAAATTACATAAATAAGTCCATTGTTGCCCCTAGTGCTACATCAGATCTTTATAAAAATGTTGCTACATCAGAAGTTGGCATTCATTTGGATTCATGTGGACATGTACACATTTTTTACATTTAATGTAACATCCACATGCATTTTTATGTTTTTTTGCAAATGTCCATATTTTTTTAGTTTTGGGAATTAGGATTATTTGATTTTGATTTTCATCATATCTCATCAACAATTTGTATGCTTTTTACTTCAGTTATTGAATTACATCACCATGATTTTATGTGGAAGAATCTATCAAATCTTTGTTTGATAAAAATATTGAAATTTATGATGAAAATTGTTTTGATCAATTTTCATATTTGAAAAAGAAATCATGGCCACTTATGGTGGAAAATTTGGACCAAGCCAGAAGAAATGGTGGAAGTACGTTGAGTCATCTAGTACTGAAGAACTATTTACTGAATTAATTAAAATTGTGCATTTTTTTTTTTCTTTGAAGTGCCAACCCATAATGCTTGTGTTGCGAGGTTGTTCTCCTTAATACAACCACAGTGGACAAAGGAGGGAAACAGACTGACAGTTGAATGTGTAAAATGGTAAAATTTTACTTGTGTCAACAGAAGGAACTTTTAAACAAGATTCAGTCCAGTGAAAAATACACAAGGGATATGGGATCTGAAGTAGAGTAGGTATATGCGATGTGTAGGCTGTAACATTTTTATTTTGTTTGTTTCATGTCTAATATAGTGATATGACATATATATAGCCACTGAACTAACAATGCTCCATTTGCCAGTGCTAACTGGCTTAGTCTGGATCTCAATAGGAACATCACAGTCACTGTTTTGCGGCAATCATACTTCCTTACCTATTTTTAAAAATAACTAGTGTCAATTACCTGGGCTATGCTACAGATAAGAGGTATGATAGTCATACTTCTTTGTTAAAAAAAATGCACCTTTTTAGAACTGCTATACATGATATGATGTAAGCAATCTTTGCCTTATTCTATCCTTTTATTGAGGTCCAGACTAGAGACATCCTGAAAGCGGGGTGATCATTCTGTTGCAGGTGTCCTCATTATGTGGTTTCAGACTATGCTAACCCTATCAGAAGTACATAAAAGTATTCCAAGTGTTGTAGATGCCATGCCTCCAATGGACTCTGCAGCTTTCTCTGGACAAATGTTAGCCGCACATTTATTTGTTTTAGAGATTTGTAACGCCACCTGGCTTTGAATTAGTATAGGCCTCTGCATAAAAGTAGTGACCTAGACCTGAAATATAGTGTCTTTAACATTGATGATTACTGCATAGAAAATGTGCTTGAAGTAACTACAATGCTACTTCCAACACTAAAACTCATAATAACATCAGTATACCATTCTTCAGACAGTGACAATGAATTATTTACGCGGGTCTTAGGAAAAATGATTTTCCCCTTTCGGAAAACCAAGCAAACACAGAATACTAATCTTTGGAGATATAAACACTGATATAAGGCTATTGACGTCAAAACAGCTTTATTACAGAATATGTTAAGCTCACATGATCTATATTGCATTAACAACAATCTAGCAAGGCATCATCCAGTCTTGATGCCACCACCAATGTTGAAAAAGATATGGATGAGTTAGGGTTGTTCAATACTTACTTCTTTTCAGACAGTGAAAGTATATGGTTAAAATTAAGGATTAATAAGCCCATATCTGACTGCCACAAAACAAAGCATATTAGGCTACTGTATGGTCAAAATATTGCCAGCCACAGGATACAGTTGAAGATGATTAGATGGCGTTACATCGTGCTTGAAAGTGAAAACGGTGAGGATGCATTTGCAGTTTTTATCAATGTACTCAAAGACATTTTTAACACCTGTTCCCCAAAGGTTCTGAAAAGAAACACTACAACAGCCCGAACACATGACTCAATATTTGAGTGGTTCACACCCACTCTGCAGAGGCTTAGAACAGTAGTTATTGTTTATTATGATAAATATAAAAATTATGATGCAGACAAAGCTAGTTACATTGAGTTAAAAAGTAAATACAGATCAGAAATTAGCTTAGCAAAGTGTAAAGAAAGTGAAAATTACATTAGTAAGTCCCACAACAAAAGTAAAGGTAAAGTTAATATCTTCTGGGGTGTTAGGCTGCATCATATTTCCTTTAAAGTAATCGACATTTTGACCCCTCTGCTGGAATCTTCTTCAGGATCTTCCAGTGTCCACCATTGCTAGAACACTGTGTTGTAGCAGTAGTCGACACCAGAAGATCCTGAAGAAGATCCCGGCAGAGGGGTCGAAATGTTGATTATTTTAGAGGAAATATGATGCGGCCTAACACCCCAGAAGATTTTAACTTTAGTGACAAGAGCTGCAAAAGCCTGCAGACTTACATAAGTGTAAAGGTGCTTGGAATGTTGTAAAGACTGTACTGGGGAGAAGCAAAAATTATAAAAGTGATGATTGTAATGTTAATATCACATCAGATGAATTCAGTGCCTATTTTGTGAATGCTTACAAGAAGTTCCTCTATTCCAACTGAGTCGAATAATAAGTATGAACAAGAACTAAAGGAAGCTATCTCTTTCCTATAACATTCTGAACACATTTATTCTACATGTGAATGGAAAGAGGTACATTTAAGTGACATCATGAAATCAGCTGCAAAATTTAGCAGCTCAAAAGCAGAAATGGTTTATCTAATTTTGATATTGAAGAAAAAAAAAGGGAGACATAATAGCATACCAGACCCCACTCTGCTTAATTGTAAATTGGATACTTGCTAGTTGTTCTTTCCCAGCTTGTTTAAAACTAAATGGTCACAACACTACACAAAAATGGAGATATAAGTCATGTCCAAGTAATTATCAACCAATTTCTCTAATACCCATTCTATCAGATGCAGTATAGCACTGCACACAACTCCAAATCCATAAGCATCTATCTACCGACAACATTGTTAGTGATTCTCCATATGGATTCAGAACTGGATTATCAACTGTGAAAGCAGAGGAAAATATTATTTCTTTCAGTTTGTCTGCATTCAAATCCAAACTTTCTGCCAGTGCGATACTTGTAGACCTGAGTAAAGCTTTCGACTCTGTCAACCTCAAAAGTCTATTAAAAAAGCCATACTCATGGTTTTAAAGCAAAGTTCTGTCTCTGATTACATGTTATATGAGTGAGAAAAGACAAATTTTTCATTTTAACAAAAACAAATCAGACACTCTGGGCATAACATGAGATGTCCCACAAGATTCTGTGCTTCGAACCTTGCTTTTCGTAATTTATGTAAATGATTTGCCCAATAAGATACCATGTAACTCCATACTGTATGCAAACAACACCAGCTTTGTCACAGTTGATAGTGCCTTGGACACACTCAAACAGAAACGTATAGAAAAACTCAGAATATCCAATATATGGTTCAGAGCAAATGAATTACAAATTAACCATTCTAAAAATGTAAATATTCTTTTCAGTCTATGTAACAATGACAACTGTAGTGCCTCACTTAAGCTTCTTGGCATTCATCTAGATCCAGAATTAATTTGGGAAACTCACACTAACTATGTATGTAAAATTTAGTCTGAGTCACCTATCTTACTAAACTGAGGACTTGTGTGTCTTTTCTCACAGCCACTTCACATACACAGTGCTGTTATGGGGAACCTACTCTGGAGCAAAAAGAATTTTTATTTGTCAGAAAAAGGCCAATAGGTGCATTGCTGGAGTAAGAAACCATGTATCATGCAGAGAATACTTTAGAAATGCAGATGATGGACATTCGTTACTGCACTTAAAGAAACCCAAAATAGTTACACATACATAGGGATACAATCCTTCCCCCCCCCCCTCCCCACCCTGAACCATGGACCTTGCCGTTGGTGGGGAGGCTTGCGTGCCTCAGCAACACAGATAGCCGTACAATAGGTGCAACCACAACGGAGGGGTATCTGTTGAAAGGCCAGACAAATGTGTGGTTCCTGAAGAGGGGCAGCAGCCTCTTTGGTAGTTGCAGGGGCAACAGTCTGGATGATTGACTGATCTGGCCTTGTAACACTGGGAAACTACAGCCGTAATGGGAAACAACAGCCATAATTTTTTCTGAGGGTATGCAGCTTTACTGTATGGTTAAATGATGATGGCATCCTCTTGGCCATCCTGATTTAGGTTTTCCATGATTTCCCTAAATCTCTCCAGACAAATTCCAGGATGATTCCTTTGAAAGGGCACAGCTGAATTCCTTCCCTAATCCGATGAGACCGATGACCACCCTGTCTGCTCTCCTCCCCCAAACAATACACATCCTCTTGGGTAAAATATTCCGGAGGTAAAATAGTCCCCCATTCAGATCTCCGGGTGGTGACTACTCAGGAGGACGCCATTATCAGCAGAAAGAAAACTGGCATTCTACGGATCGAAGCGTGGAATGTCAGATCCCTTAATTGGGCAGGTAGGTTAGAAAATTTAAAAAGGGAAATGGATAGGTTAAAGTTAGATATAGTGTGAATTAGTGAAGTTCGGTGGCAGGAGGAACACGACTTCTGGTCAGGTGAATACAGGGTTATAAATACACAATCAGATAGGGGTATTGCAGGAGTAGGTTTAATAATGAATAAAAAAATAGGAGTGCAGGTAAGCTACTACAAACAGCATAGTGAACGCATTATTGTGGCCAAGATAGACATGAAGCCCATGCCTACCACAGTAGTACAAGTTTATATGGCAACGAGCTCAGAAGATGATGAAGAGATTGATGAAATGTATGATGAGATAAAAGAAATTATTCAAATAGTGAAGGGAGACCAAAATTTGACAGTCATGGGTGACTGGAATTCGATAGTAGGAAAAGGAAGGGAAGGAAACGTAGAAGGTGAATATGGAATGGGGGTAAGAAAAGAAAGAGTAAGCTGCCTAGTAGACTTTTACACAGAGCATAACTTAATCATAGCTAACACTTGGTTCAAGAATCATGAAAGAAGGTTGTATACATGGAAGAAGCCTGGAGTTACTGGAGGGTTTCAGTTAGATTGTATAATGGAAAGACAGATATTTAGGAACCAGGTTTTAAACTGTAAGACATTTCCAGGTGCAGATATGGACTCTGGCCACAATCTATTAGTTATGAACTGTAGATTAAAACTGAAGAAACTGAAAAAAAGTGGGAATTTAAGGAGATGGTACCTGGATAAACTTAAAGAACCAGAGGTTGTAGAGAGTTTCAGGGACAGCATTATGGAACGATTGACAGGTATGGGGGAAAGAAATACAGTAGAAGAAGAATGGGGAGCTTTGAGGGATCACATAGTGAAGGCAGCAGAGAATCAACTAGGTAAAAAGACGAGGGCTATTAGAAATCTTTGGGTAACAGAATATATATTGAATTTAACTGATGAAAGGAGAAAATATAAAACTGCAGTAAATGAAGCAGGCAAAAAGGAATACAAATGTCTCAAAAATGAGATAAACAGGAAATGCAAAATGGCTAAGCAGAGATGGCTGGAGGACCAATGTAAGGATGTAGAGGCATATCTCACTGGGGGTAAGATGGATACTGCCTACAGGAAAATTAAAGAGACATTTGGACAAAAGAGAACCACTTGTATGAATATCAAGAGTTCAGATGGGAACCCAATTCTAAGCGAAGAAGGGAAAGCAGAAAGGTGGAAGGAGTATATAGAGGGTCTAAACAAGGGCGATGCACTTGAAGACAGTATTATGGAAATGGAAGAGGATGTAGATGAAGATGAAATGGGATATATGATACTGCGTGAAGAGTTTGACAGAGCACTGAAAGACCTAAGTAGTAAGAAGGCCCCGGGAGTAGACAACATTCCATTAGAATTACTGACAGCCTTGGGAGAGCCAGCCCCGACAAAACTCTACCATCTGGTGAGCAAGTTGTATGAGACAGGCGAAATACCCTCAGACTTCATGAAGAATATAACAATTCCAATCCCAAAGAAAGCAGTTGTTGACAGATGTGAAATTTACTGAACTATCAGTTTAATAAGTCATGGTTGCAAAATACTAATGCGAATTCTTTAGAGACGAATGGAAAAACTGGTAGAAGCCGACCTTGGGGAAGATCAGTTTGGATTCCGTAGAAATGTTGCAACACGTGAGGCAATACTGACCCTAAGACTTATCTTAGAAGATAGATTAAGGAAAGGCAAACCTAAGTTTGTAGCATTTGTAGACTTAGAGAAAGCTTTTGAAAATGTTGGCTGGAATACTCTCTTTCAAATTCTGAAGGTGGCAGGGCCAAAATACAGGGAGTGTATTTGTACAGAAACCAGATGGCAGTTATAATCGTCGAGAGGCATGAAAGGGAAGCAGTGGTTGGGAAGGGAGGGAGACAGGGTTGTAGCCTATACCCAATGTTATTCAATCTGTACATTGAGCAAGCTGTAAAGGAAACAAAAGAAAAATTTGGAGTAGGAATTAAAATCCATGAAGAAAAAATAAAAACTTTGAAGTTCACCGATGACACTGTAATTCTGTCAGAGACAGCAAAGGACCTGGAAGAGCAGCTGAACGGAATGGACAGTGTCTCGAAAGGAACACATAAGATGAACATGAACAAAAGCAAAATGAGGATAATGGAATGTAGTCAAATTAAGTCGGGTGATGCTGAGGGAATTGGATTAGGTAATGAGACACTTAAAGTAGTAAAGGAGTTTTGCTATTTGGGGAGAAAAATAACTGCTGATGGTTAAAGTGGAGAGGATATAAAATGTAGACTGGCAATGGCAAGGAAGCGTTTCTGAAGAAAAGGAATTTGTTAACATCGAGTATAGATTTAAGTTTCAGGAAGTCGTTTCTGAAAGTATTTGTATGGAGTGTAGCCATGTATGGAAGTGAAACGTGGACAGTAAATAGGTTGTACAAGAAGAGAATAGAAGCTTTCGAAATGTGGTGCTACAGAAGAATGCTGAAGATTAGATGGGTAGATCACATAACTAATAAGGAGGTACTGAATATAACTGGGGAGAAGAGAAATTTGTGGCAAAACTTGATTAGAAGAAGGGATCGGTTGGTAGGACATGTTCTGAGGCATCAAGGCATCACCAATTTAGTATTGGGGGGGGGGGGGGGGGCAGTGTGGAGGGTAAAAATCATAGAGAGGGACCAAGAGATGAATACACTTAGCAGATTCAGAAGGATGTACTGGGAGATGAAGCTTGCACAGGATAGAGTAGCATGGAGAGCTGCTGTGCATATTCTGGACAGTATTATGACAATTCCTATATCATGTAAATGATGAAAAGGATGATAATAAATGAAATGCATCAAACCAGTCTCTGGGCTCAAGACCACAACAATAACAACAGGGATACAATTACTTAATATGTTACCACCTACAGCACACAGTTCATTACAGAATGTCTTCAGAAACATTACAAAAAGGTGGCTTCCCAGTCTCTGGGCTCAAGGCCACAACAGTAACAACAGGGATACAATTACTCAATATGTTACCACCTAAGGCACACAGTTCATTACAGAATGTCTTCAGAAACATTACAAAAAGGTGGCTTCAACAAAACGCATTCTATACGATGGAAGAATTTAAAATATGTAATAAAAATTATCTAATCTACTGAAGCTGCCGTTAAGATATGACCACTACATTACTTGAGCTATTCTGATAATGTTATTATATCACACTGATGCGTTTTATTTTCATAATGAGTAACATCTATATCTCATTTACATTTGTTAAAGCGTTTTTCTCAGCATGTGTGGTGTGTTACACATACAGTTTCTCCTTTTGTCATTCTGCATGACGCGTTTGTATTTAATGATTTCTGAATGTGTCGAGTGTAAATCATACGTATTCCTTGAACATGTTAAAACGGTGTGACTTATTATGTAGCTATGTATGACAACATCAATTGCATGGAAAATGCTTAAAGATGGATCAATAAATCAAATCAAATCATGACTGTGCTGTGGTTGGAATTGTGTTAGTAATAGTTTGGTATTACTTAGCTAAACAGCTGATAATTTCTATAATTAGCACACATTTCATTACGAGTTGTAATTAACGAAACATCACTCCACGATTTTTCTCACCATTAACCTTGTACAATATACGCCAACGCCACAGAGGACACAAATTCAAAAGTTTCAGTACAAGTTAAGCACAAAACACACGCTACACTGCAAGCACTCTGTATCCCAGGTTTTAAAGACGTCCACAATACAAATTAGGTCTACATACACAAAATATAAAATTTCATTGCGAATCTTGGTTTTGTGAGGGTATGAATACTCATTTCGTATTTCACTGGTGGACAACGTTTACGCTGCCATAGACTTCATATTGACATATTCAATTAATTCCACACTAAAACTTTAAAAAACACATTAAACATTAAAGTGAATCATGGTTTTGTAGGGATAAAAGGAGGCAACACACAAAGTTTCATGGTTTGCTGAATTGGTACGTTTTGTGGCTTTTGTAGCTCCCGGCCGTTTCGTGGCGAATATTCCTTTCGTTTCTCCAATCATTTACTGACATACAAATGTTTCCTAAACGTCAGAACTTAATTTCCAGTCTATTCGCGCCGCACGTTATCATTGGCTGATAGAAACTTGGTTCTCATTGGTTGACTGCACTGTCAAGACTTGGAATGGAATGTATCCGAGAGAATAAGCGCACTTACAGTGGTGCCACATTTTGCTAAATCACTGAAAGGTGAAGTTGGTCGTACTTCGCGACACCACAACCTAATCCCACCAAAGAATGACAACGTTCAACTTCTCCTTGGCTTTATTTTCTACTGCTTATAAAAATAGTTGGTACGAGCTCATTACATGCAAATTCTGAAATGCTTGATGCTGCTGAAGTTCCTGAACTATATGCAACAAGTCTCTGAAAACATTATTTTTTGAAAGACAAATCACGAAAATTATCCTACTAGACTATCATTATTACACAGGTATAGGGAAAACCAGTTAACTTCTAGAAGTTAAGAGGAAAGAGAAGCATCTCGAAACTGAAATGAGCATCATAAAAACATTTCTGAACGCACTCGGAATATATGAACTGTGCCATTGCGCAGTGACTGCCGCAAATAATCTGCACACTTGTAGAACTAACGTGGACGGGTAAAGGTCGTAAACTACGATCAGTGCAGAAGCTGCGTTATATACGGTACCAGTACGTTAAGATGGCAGCAAAAGTTCATTAATTTTCGGTCTTAACTGGTAGACATATTAATGACGTAGGCCAAAGCATACCTTACGAGAGATATCTGTTACAGTCTCCGGCATTTATATACAATTATTTCATACCAGAATTCGTTTTTTACACGAACTAGCAGCAGTTGTAGTATATCAGTGAGTACTTGTTACAGATAGTTGTAAGAAATACCAGCAGCTAACTGTTCTTGGTTTCAGTGATATTCGTCTTGTGGCTTCTTCTGATGTTTTACCTCTTATGATGTTTTATAGAGTACTGCCATAATGCATTTTATGGATCCTTCACGTCAGTATTTGCTTGCTCTCTTAGTATTGGAGGGGAAAGGATTGTACCTTGGGATGATTTTACATTTTTATTTTTTTATACTATATATATTGTTTATAAGGAATTTGAAAATTTACCCCCTCACAGGCAGCCATTGTAGATAATGTTGAGCAACAGTTAGGCTAGTTCCAATAATTTCGTCATTACTCATCAATAAAGAATTCAGTGATACTTATGCCAAGGTGCAACCTATGCTTTCACCTTGGGATAATGGTGGTTCTACAATGGCACACAATAATATTTTTCAATTTCTTTGTTTTGTGAATGAAAGAATAATATTGAAATTAGATAGTACATGTTTCTTGATTAGGTCCAAACACCAAAGTATTTTACCCTAAAACAAGGGATGGTGGGAACAAAATATTGAGTGAATGAAACCCACGACACACCAGTGGAATTTTATGTTCATATGTTTATATGTTCATATGTGTTCATATGTTTATTTATTAGCTGTTCAGCATGTTTACCACGCAGTTGGCTTCGTCAAAATACATTTTACATATTTCATATAAGTATAGTTGTTACTAATTTTTACATTATACATTATGCATACATATACATACATCTTTTTTGTAGTTAGAAATTTGTACATTTTACTCACATCATCATTTTACATATACATAAATACATAGCATAAACTTCTTACTTATCAGACAGTTTCAGCAATAATCATTATACAGTTTATGTTCATGAATTAATTATACGGTTTTACACATTTAGTTAATGATAGTTACATTATTTCATTGTTTATACAATCCTTTCAAATTACTTCCAAGATCTTCTTCAATTGAGTAATATGCTTTATTTTTGAGCCATGGGTCTAATACCTCCTTAAATTTAAAGTGGGTGAGGGTTTTGACCTATTGTGGCAGTTTATTATATAACTTTAGACTTGGGTGTTTGTGACTGTTGCGTGTCAGTGGCAGCCTAGAATAAAGTATATCAAGCATGCAATTGTTGCGCGTGCTGTGCAAATGTAAATCCTTTCTCTGCGTAAATTGTTGTATATTTTCTTTTATACGTATATTAACCAGTTATACATATAGAGACTTGGGAGTGTCGTTATGTTTAATGTACTGAAGTGCTCCTTACAGCTTTCTCTTGGACCCAATCCTTGTAAACATCTATTTGCTTTTTCTTTGCCATTTGAATACACAGTTTGTGCCTGGTGAATTACCCCATAACAGAATCCCATATTGTAGCCGTGACTGAAAGAATTCATAGTAGCAAAGCATCAATAAACTTTTACTGACAGAATTTCTTACTTTATACAGCAGGAATATTACGCGTACAAGTTTACCTCTCAGATAGCTTGTATGGTCATCCCATGAGAGCCTTTGGTCTATTTTTAGTCCCAGTAGTTTGACACTATGATTCTCTGCTTTCCATACCTTCAGATTAAAATAAATTTCCTCTGTTTTGTGTTGTTTATACATAACTCGTTAGCAATACATCATACCCTACATTTTTCAAAATGTTCATTATTTTTGTTTACCACCTCTTGCATACTCTCACCTGTGGAGATCATTGTCATATCATCAGCATATAAAACATTTTTGCAGGCTATATAGTTTGAGAAGTCATTAACATGGATAATAAAGAGGAATGGTCCAAGACCTGAGCCCTGTGGAATTCCTCTCTTAATTTTCATTAAATTTGAGCTTTAATTGTTCACATACACTGACTGTTGCCTGTTATTTAGGTATGACTTAATCAAATTAAGTGTTTTGTCTGGAGTACCATAATAGTCTAATTTTTTAACAATTATCTCATGTGATACTGAATCAAATGATTTTCTTAAGTCTATGAGTATTGCACAGATGGTCAGTTTCCTTTCAAAAGCATTGTGGATTTCAGTTATCAGGCTTTCAATAGTTTTTATTATGAACAGTGCTGATGTCCTCAACATTAGGGAATATAAAATAGACCGTTAGTGTTATTAAGAACTTCACAGTTAATCTTGTTCTGTATTTTCTAAAACTATTCCAGCATAGTAAACATAAGATCTGCAACTGATGTCAGATATGAATAGGACCCAACTGCTTTGAGAACAAGAGAGTGTTTATTTATTTATTTATCCATCTTTAAGCATTTACATGCAGTCGTTGTCATCATGAGTAATGTACAATTTACATATTAAGAAATATAACTATTGTGAGGTATCACACAAAGCTAAAGTATACATTTTAAAAGAACATACATAATAAAGGAATAAATTTGATACATAAAGATATCCCACTTAACTAAAGTGTGCATTTTAAAGAATATGCATAATAAAAGAATACATTTCATACTTAAGGATTTCTCCACATGTTTAACAGTTAAATATGGAACTACAAAGACAAAAAAAGCTTAGGAAGAGGTACAAACAGAGTTGCAAGTTGTTTAGTAAGTCAGGTCTATTTTTGAAGAGTTTTCAAATTCTTTAACACTGTAAAAAGCTTTGTCTTTCAGTCTCCAACTGTGGGAAAAGGAAGTTCTGAAGTATATCGAGATATGTGCTTCCTGTAAGAGTGTTCTCGGCAAAGAAAATTTTTGTTGTTTATGTGTGTTGTGGTATGTGAAAATTATCGCCCATCTCTTGCTATTTCCAGTGCAATATCTGAGAATGGGCTTATGAGAGCCCAAAACCGGTTGTGTGACAATAAAAGAAATTTACAACTGAAGTGGTACTTTCAACCTCTGGAAGAAAAATGCACCATACACCTATTCCCGTGAAACTGCACTAAACACGTAAAATTTTGGAGAGTCCCTCTCATGTTGTACAATTTCGTGTGGTTGTTCCGTACCCCATATTCTCGCATTATGATGGTTCACCTTTCCATTTAAATGGAATGTTGCCTCATCACTAAACACTAAGCATAGAAGAAAACTATCATCCTCCATCTTGCCAAGAATGAAATTACAGAACTCCACATGTTGTTTGTCACCTCAATGAAGAGATTGCAGCAGCTGAATTTTGTATGGTTTCATGTGTAAACATCAATACAACACAATCCAGACAGACACCAGGGGCATGATGAGCTGTTGAGCTGAATGGCAAATGTATTTCTGCTGATTCCTTGTGAAACTATTGCAAATGTGTTTAACATCTGTGTCAGACACTCGGAGAGGGCTCAGCAATCTGCCTTTACACAAACAACCTGTTTCTCAGAATTGTTCATGCCATTGTCTATTGCTCTGTGCTGTAGGAGGATCCACACCATACCTAACATGTAAGGCATGATGAATAGTTATTACTGACCCACATTGCGCAAAAAGTAGAACGCAAAATGCTTTCTGTTGTCATGAAAACATTTTTACTAGAACTGAAGTGGGGGCACACTGCCGTTACCTAGTGGGAACCATGTAAAACTTGAGAGTTTGCTCTTTCCAATGGTATGCTGTTCACGCACATATCTCAAATAACATAATAGTTATGATTTTCTTTAAATTGGATGATTCGTTTTGATACAACCTGAATATCAGAGTGAAGAGGGTTCGAAAGGAGGTCATACATCAGAAAAGTGAGTCATAAGGTCAGAATACATAGACAAGGACATCTGTATGTGCTAGTGGCTAGTGAGGACATGTGTGTGTGTGTGTGTGTGTGTGTGAGAGAGAGAGAGAGAGAGAGAGAGAGAGAGAGAGAGAGAGAGAGGTAGAAAGAGAGAGAGGGGGGGGGGGGGATGAGAATAATGAAAACAACAGGACGGGTGGAGGATATTCAGAAAATTCTGTGAAAGGAAGGTAGATAGACTGCAGGAAGAGAAAGAGTATGGTGAGACTAAAAACCACTAAATAAAGAGCAAAGGACAAATATGAAGATACTAAGAGCTGTGGGAATGGCCTTGCTGCAGTGGTAACACCGGTTGCTGTCATATCACCAAAGTTAAGTACTGTCAGGCAGGGCTAGCACTGGAATGGGTGACCATCCTGCCTGCCCAGTACTCAGCTCTTGTGAGGCAAACTGAGGAGCTACTTGATTGAGAAGTAGTGGCTCCAGTCTCGTAAACTGACATATGGCTGGGAGAGCAGTGTGCTGACCACATGCCCCTCCATATCCACATCCAGTGACACCTGTGAGCTGAGGATGACATGGCAGCCAGTGGGTACTGTTGGGCCTTCCAAGGCCTTTACAGACAGAGTTTAGTTTAAGAGCTGTGAGAGGATGAGAAATGAAAATAGAGAAGTGATTCAGAATGAGACAAAGGTAGGTTGACAAAAAGACTAGTGGAAACTGTAATCAGTATGTTGCAATACCATATAAGGTTTTAGAATGATAATAAATGCCAAGAGAATTAGCATCATGGGAGAAATGGAAGCTAGCATGTTGGAGCATGGGTTTTGTTTGATTGAATGTTTCATGTTGTACTGAACAAAATGACATGTACTTAGGATGGTCGAGCTAGTTCTAGTTATAATATATTAGTCACTTGCATGAGTGTACACTTGGTTCATGCCAACTTAAAAGCAGTATAATGGTAGGAATGCAGTGTGTAGTAGACAGAGAATGGATACATTATTTTGTGGGAAGTTGCTTATTACTAATAGAAGAGCAGAAAACGTTTTGGGGTGATATAGGGCCCATGCATTTATTCATAGCCATAGCAAGTCATATAGATCTATTCCATTTTGAAGTGAAAGAGTATAAGGAAATGAAAATGTCTTTCTGGATGTATAGTGTGTGTTTGTATGAGGCAGGGAAGGGAGTGTGTAGAGGGTAACCAAATATGGAATAGGATTTGTGTTTGTGGGCTGGATACGGAGGTAAGGGACTGTCTGTGAAGACCATGACAAGACCATCATAATATTGATAGAATGCAGCTATAAAAGTTGAAGGTCACAAAAGGAAACAATGGTCGAGAAGTGAGTGAGGCAGGATTGTAGTTTCTCCCTGGTACTACTAAATCTACACTATGAGCAGGCAATACGGAACACAAGGAGCTCGGCTCCAGTTCACCACCGGCAATGGAGGGTGAAGCTTTGACAATGCCAGCCACTCGTGCTGGTGAAACGTCAGAAAAATCATTAGATGAATGTCGGCCGAAGAACCCGAGACAGAAGCCAATAGGCAGTTTGTCCCAAGGAAAATGTTGGAAAGGGAATTAAAGTTCAGGAAGAAGAAATAAAAACTTTGTGGTTTGCTGATGACATTGTAATTCTGTCAGAGACAGCAAAGGACTTGAAAGAGCAGTTGATCGGAATGGATAATGTCTTGAGTAGATGAAAACCAATAAAAAATTACAGCAAGTGATTCTGATAGAAAGAGATTAGGTAACGAGACACAAAAAGTAGTCATTGAGTTATGCTACTTGGGAGAAAAATAACAGACAGTAATCAAAATAGAGAGGGCATAAAATGTACACTGACAATAATAAGAAAAAATTTCTGAAAATGAGGAAATTGTAAACATTGAGTATAAATTTAAGTATTAGTACACCTTTTCTGATGGTATTTGGATGCAGTGTTGTCTTATACAGAAATGACAGTGAAAGGTGGATGATAAACAATTTGGACAAGCAGAAAATAAAAGCTTTTGAAATATGTTGCTATAGAAAAATGTTGAAAATCAGATGGGTAGATTGAATATCTAATAAGAATGTATTGAATCAAAATGAGGAAGAAGAAATATGTGGCACAACTATAGTAAAAGAAGCAACAGAGTGAAGCCTCATGGAATGCACAGTGTGGTAATGGAAGGAAGTGTGGAGGTAAAAGGTGTAGAATGAGACCAAGGCTACGTTATGGTAAGTAGGTTAAAACTGATGCAGGTTGTAGTAGTTATTCAGAGATGAAGAGGCATGTGCAGGATAGATCACCATGGAGTCTTTGGAATGAAGATCACAACAACAATAATAATAACAACAACACACACCGAATAAATGTTTCAAAGTGACAGTGATTGAAAAATATAGTCAAACAACAATTCCAGGCAACATTTGACTGTCATGAAAGCTGAGTTTTGAATGGTGTTTACTTCTTCCCTATCATTGTATATAGATCTGTCTTGGCTCTTCCAAAGAATAAGATATGTAGCCATAATACGTCAAGCATCTTGCTGTCTAACATGAAAAATAATTGCTGATGCATTTGCTGCTAATAAATTCACATCATGTGCCACAGAGCCTGATGCAAACCTTTCTACATAACACTACTTTGGTGGCATGTGCATCAGTTTTGTTGCTTTTATATTCAAACAGCTTTTGAGTTGGTGTCACAGGAATACGTAGACCTCCTTTCAGATCTTCCCAGTAGGGAAAAATTCATAACGGGTCTCCATTTGACTGCTGGTTGAATCACATAATTTCCTGATTTGTGGGGCATTAGGATGTGACAGCAGCCTGCAGTCAGACTGCTTATGGTTGACCTTGTCTGACCCCCAGAAGAGACGATAACCACATTGTGCAACAAGAACACCGTGATCCCTTTATATTTCCGCCCGCCATCCAAGAACAAGTGATGGATTCTACAACATTCTGTGTCATCCCACACTATTATTAAGAGGCTAGCAGCTATTGGGCTATGTAATTACCTTTCCATATGTAGGCTCCTGTTATCATCACAACCTAAACAGCTGTGTTTGGAGTGGTACCACGACTGGGAAACGTTGACTGCTAATGGATGGCAGCCCACTGTGTTCGGCAACGAATTGCCATTCTGCACTATCCTGGATGACCATAGTTGATGAGTGTGGCAGTAATCTGGGGAGAAGCTTCCAGTCATGCCTGGTATTGATTAAGGGAACTCCAATGGTACAGTGGTACATCACAGACATCCTGCATCCTTGTGTGTTACATCTCAAGTGACAGTACTGTGACACCATTGTTCTGTTCTGAGACCTGCATCATGAGTTAAGAAATTTCTAAAAAGGCACAGATTGGGATGCGGACATTGGAAGGTTGATGCTTGTGCAGAAAAATATTACATAATATGGTGCTGGACTTGGTACCAGTGATGTCACAGGTTGTAGCACCACTATATAAGGACGGCAGCAGGGATCACACATGAATCACCATTTGACAATGGCTGTGGAGTACTTGGTCAAAAGCTCATGGATTTTAAACCACTTACTGTGGCTGGAAGCCCAAGAGAATTTTTTCACTGTATATCATGAAACTGTATGGACAGTTTTATGTTGGACAAAGTGTGCGCACTATTGAACAGCACAGTATAGAATGTGAGAGGTATTCTGCTTAAGGTATCCTGAGAAATCAGTTATAGCAGAGCATGATCTTGAAAACAGACACTGAATTATATTTACCGGAATGTCTACTATTGAAGGACAAAAGAAGCAATCAAGCTCAAAATATCTGTACGTACCATAAAAAAAGAAGGTTGTCTGCAATTAAGCACAGCTTGGGACCCAACCATTGGAAGGCTGAAGTGGGCATGGCAGTCATTTGACTGAAAAATTATCCTGTATAGTGCTGGACTGGGCACCAATAATGTTACAGGTGGTTGGTACTGCTATGTAAGGACAGCAGCAGCAAACACACCAGTCACTACTTTACAATGGCTGGGGAGTGGTCTGTTCAAAGCTTGTAGATTTTAAACTACACTGCTGGTAACATGAGACAATTTTTTTCGTGAATATTTTTCTGTCCAGTTGATTTAGAAGACATGTATAGTATTTACCAGTTACTAGTTTATTATTCTCAAGTTAATCAATGTAGAGATTACCTTTCACGTTCCAGAAACACTCACCATATGCTTTACAGGAAACACTGTTACATATGAATGCACTCATCCACACTTGGTAAAAGTATCTATGAACTATCTGCATGATGTTGAGGTACTCCCATGGACAGCAAGATGCCCAGATCTTTCCATGATAGAACATGCCTCTTCTGATGCAGAAAACACACAAATACATTCACACAGGCACAACTCACACACACACACACACACACACACACACACACACACACACACACATGGCCACTGCCTTTGAGCACTGTAGCTGGACTTAGTCTCACACAAAGCTTTCTCACAGTCGATGTTTTATTTATTTATTTATTTATTGTCCTGTGAATCTAGAGCTGTACAGTGCAAAAAAAGATATTTGATCATTCTTTAATGACAGATACATTTCCTGGACTTTTACACATATTTTTAACAAGAAGTAATGTAACACAATATATTATTAAGCTGTACAGTTTAAAAATACATTCTTAATTGGTGCTATAGTTTTGTTTTTCTAGATGCTCCCTCACTGCATAGAAGCAGGGCTTGACTAAGTACTCTTTCATACTTGCTTTGAAATTGTTTCTCTCCATTATTATTTTTGTGGATTTGGGTAATGCATTTTACAGTCTGATGCAAGGATGAAGTATGCGTTTCTGTAATAGTGCTGTAATTGTCTGTCATACATGTACATCATTTGTTTGTCTTGTGTGTAGGGGGTGTTACTATTTAATTTTTCTTTTGTAATAATAATTATACCAACAGCCTTGCCACAGTGGTAACACCATTACTGTAAGATCACCGAAGTCAAGTGCTGTTGAGCTTGGCTAGCACTTGGATGGGTGACTGTCCCTTCTGCCAGACACTGTTGCCAAGCAGGGTGCACTCATCCCTGGTGAGGCAAATTGAGGAGCTACTTGATTGAGAAGTAGTAGCTCCAGTCATGAAAACTGATGATGGCTGGAGAGCAGTGTGCTGACCACATGCCCCTCCTCCATACCTGCATCTGGTAATGCCTATAGGCTAAGGATGAAACAGCAGTTGGTCAGTACCATTGCATCTTCTCAGACCTGTCCAGATGGAACTTAAGATTTTGAGTTAATAAAAATTACATTTTCTAGTATGTAAAGACATGGAAGTGCTGGGATTTTATTTTTTTAAACAGTTGCCTGCATGATGATCTTTAGTCTATCTATTCCATTAGAATAATAAGGTTTTCCCATAATCTAAGTGATATCAACTTGTTCCACAGTTTTCCCAATAAAATAAAGTGTCGTGTAGCTAGGTCTTCCCATCAGGTAGACCAGTCACCTGGTCCAAGTCTTTTTAGTTGATGCCACTTTGGCAACTTTCATGTCAATGGGGATAACATTACACCATATTTCAATACCTAGTGAACAAAAGCAAAATATATACTATAGGCCTGAGATTGTCATATGATGTACAGTTTCTCAGCACTCATTTCATGAAACATGTTTCTCTCAGTTTTCTGTTTATGTAATCTACATGTGTATCCCATTTTATGTTCTGTTGTACCCATATACTGAGAAATTTTGTACTTTCTGTTTTTCAAACATTTTGATGTAAGGATTAGGTGGTGTCTTATTCTGGGTGGTGAACATGACATCTGTAACAGTGTTCTTCCAGATTTATGATCAGACTGTTCTGCATAAAAAAATATGCAGAATATAGTTACTCTTTTTTCTGATATGTCTATGCCATCATCTGCTTAATATGACTCAGTCTGATGTACACAACATACCATGTTGCATGTACTTACTGCTCACCATGCTTCCGACAGACGGTCAGCAGCATGTTTATGTGACTGTCATTTCAAGATTTTGTCTCTAACATAACGTATGACAACCGGACTGTTTATATAATGAAATACATGATGAAAACGAATGACTTTAACAGAATATGTAATCACTTCCATAAAACATTTCTTTACTACCAGTACTTCACTATTGCACTTTTGTAAAACCCAAGGAGATTTGGAAACAAAGGGAAAACTTATTGGGAAAAATAAACAAAATTAAGTTTTGAGTGTAGAAGCAAGGAAAATTAGGGTTAGTGCCCAATTGTCAACGTTACAATCAGACACAGATTGAGTATAGAGAACTAAAAAGAATCGCAACAAGAATATTACTTGAATGAAGCATCTAGCTCTACTCAGAAGCACGATGTTACATGCCAGTTGTATGTATATAGTATTGGCCCACATTTATCTTAGTGACACCCTTCATTCTAAACCATTATTTTGTCTATTTACTTGAGAATCATTCTCTCAAAGGAGAATGTCATTCCTTAGGGGAGACTTATATGCATCACTTGCTGTTTTTAGATGACAGTTTGATGTTCTCTTTATCTTATAGTTTGAGGCAACAACTGCCTATCAACGGCCATCAATACTCGGTGGTTTGGAGGAATGAGTGAAGAAAACAGGCTTCATACTACCATAAGAAAAAAATATATGTGTCTGTTTTTAACGGTTATTGTGCTCAAACATTTGTAATGTCTGAATGAGCATAACTAGGATGGGCATGGAGTAAAATGTGTGTGTGTGTGTGGGGTGGGGGGTTAGTCAGATCATATCTATTGCAATTTTATAAGAGTTTTGTTTGGGGCAACTTGAATTACAAATTAATTGTGTACATCCAGTGTGAGCTTTGTATCTTAAGATGCTCATCTAAGTGCTTAATGAGGGTATCGGAACAACTGCTAGGGTAGTAGGAAAAGGACCATATGTAATCCTCGGGCAGCTGCTCATGATGTAATCTGTCTGTATTACATTAAAATACCACAATAACTTTTTTCTGCTACTACTGAGTGTGGTCACATGGAGAAACTATGTTATTGCTCTCACAAAACCCCTTTGTGTACATGTAGACAACATACATTCCAAGAAGACAGATAATTCTGCTTCTGATATCATATGTCTGTTATTGGTACTAGTTTATGTAATGTAACACATAGACAGTCATTTTTCCTTTGCTCAGTACAAGAATGGAATAGGAGAGAAAATCTCTGATATTGATATGGAGTGCCCTCCACAGTACATTCTACAGTGGCTTGCTGAGTACATTTTGTGGTACTTAAAGTTACAAAACAGCTGCAAATTATGCTGTATACTTACAGTTAGAAAGCAGCTTTAAACTGACGAGTCACCTATGTCCCAATCTTCTGGTTGTATGTGACATGTTATGTAATAAACAAGTTTCTGTTTTATTCTATTCTACTCTATTCTGTGTATACTGCATTGTACTCTCATTGACACATGTTCCTCCTCCATTGACAGTAATACAAGTAAGCAATGCTTCCAATATATCACTCTTGGAATACCATATCTTAAACAATTGTGAAAAATGGGACGATGGAAGTGACGTGAAGACAATAGAAGCTTTCGGACTGATTGCATAAATGTAAGGAGGGTTTAGAATCCAGATTTAAAACTGTAAAACACTGGGATTTAGGAGATGGAGTCTCAATAAATTAATACAAATTGGTATTGTCAGAGACTGCTTAAGATTAGATGGGTGCTGAATTGAATCAGGAATAAAAAGTCTTTATGAAAAACATTGCCCAAAAGAAGGAATAGTTTGTCAAGAAAGTCCCTGAGGCATCTAGGAATAGATAATTTGTTAACGAAACTAGCTGTGGAGGATAAAAATTTTAGATGGTGATCAAGACTTGACTACAGTAAGCAGGTTCAAATGGATGTAATATGCAGTAGTTATGATGAGATTAAGAGACTCACACAGGATAGAGTAGCATGGAGAGAAGCATCAAGCCAGCTGTCAGACTAAAGATCACAACAAACAGAATGTTATTGGCTGAAAACATCTTTTGTGCCAATAACTTTCCTTTAATTAGCGGCAGGCTTGCCCTCTATTTTAGACAATGGCGAGAAAAGTATAGTGCCCATTTTAAAATTTGATGAAGTCTCAAGCCTCATCCTTAAACTTCAGAACGTAATTTTCTGCACATATCAGAATAGGTACATCTTTCTCCGTTTTCTATGTCAGTGATTAGCCAGCCATGTGAGTCTGAGAACAATTTTAAGTTCTCCTATTTTATTATTTTTATTTTGAGCATATTTGTGTGTACGTGTGTGTATTTTGCAAGATGGGAAAAGAGACAGGTTCAGGTCAGGTGTTACCATGTGCGGATCCAGAGTTTAGTTCTTGCCTCCTCCCTACCCCACACCCCCCCTACACACGCACAAAATAAAACTTGTCACCACCTCCATATTTAATATGGCAGAGACAGGCAAGATTTGAATTATGATAACAACAAAATATATAAGATCAGGTGAGTCTTATAATCAAAATTAACATAAAAAGGTCCCTTGTTTGATTTAAAATTCCAGCCAGTCATAAAAACAGCCATATATTCAATGGTGCAAGAAAACTACCTCTACTTGGCAACATTGGATTCAACTGTCAGCAGCAAGCAGTGCACCAATGCTAGGAACATGAGTTGTAGGGATTCACACCATTGCTGACACTGTCTCTCTCCTTCCCTGCCATCACAAACCCAGTCCGCCCCCGGTAGCTGAGTGGTCAGCGCAACAGACTGTCAATCCTAAGGGTCCGGGTTCGATTCCCGGCTGGGTCGGAGATTTTCTCCGCTCAGGGACTGGGTGTTGTGTTGTCCTAATCATCATCATCATTTCACCCCCATAGACGCGCAAGTCACTGAAGTGGCTTCAAGTCGAAAGACTTGCACCAGGCGAGCAGTCGACGGGAGGCCCTCGTCACACGACTTTATTATCACAAACACAGAACTTCCTCTAGCTTACGATGTGTCACTGCAGTAAATGGTGCCAGTGAACTATTTC
The DNA here is from genome assembly GCF_023898315.1 of Schistocerca nitens. Taxonomy (NCBI): domain Eukaryota; kingdom Metazoa; phylum Arthropoda; class Insecta; order Orthoptera; family Acrididae; genus Schistocerca; species Schistocerca nitens. The sequence continues at coordinate 906,613,070 of NC_064616.1, read as the reverse complement.
TATTTCTAAAGTGATTAGTGTTATCAGTAACAGTACAATATTTCTGTTAATAGCAAGTTTCATAATGGAAAAAAATAAAAGGTATTCATATGATGTGAGCTACAAATTAAAAATAATAGCATATGCAGAAGAACATGGAAACGGAGCAGCTGAGTGGTATTTTGGCCTTCCACCAACAAAAAAAACTAATCATGATTGGTGGGCTACTAAAGAAGAACTGAAAAAAAATGAGAAAGACTAAATGTGCAAATAGTGGACTGAATGTAAAATGGTCAAAACTAGAAAATGGCCTATTGAAACAGATTCAAGGACACCATCAAAATGGCACTGGAATTAATACAAAAATGATTCAAATAAATGCCCGTAAGCTAGTGCTACAGTGGAACTTAAGACTTCAAGTGTGGAATTGGTTGATGCTAAAGGTTTATGAAGTGTCACGGGCTCACTATGCCAACCCAAATCAAAATATCCCAGTAAATGACACAAGAGCATGCAGAGAAAATTTTATTTTTACATCACTTTATTATCCTACATCGAAAGAAAACCACTGTGGAACTAAGCCAAACAGCGAATATAGATGAAACTCCTGTGACATTTGACGTGCCGAGTAACAGAACTGTTTCTATGAAAGATGCTAAACCTATAATTAGAAAAACAAGTGGACATGAAAAAAATACACTACACTGTTGTCCTTTCAGGTTGTGCTGATGGTACTAAACTTAATCCAATGAGCAGGCACAAAACGATGTCAAAACCTTCTGAAATACTGCCAGATGTTGTTGTTCACATTCATGACAAGGGTTGAATGAATGAGGCTGGTATGAAATTATGGATTAACAGAGTGTGGGAGAGAAGGAAAGGTGCTTTGTTGAAGATGAGTTCTCTTCTTGTGCTAGATCAGTTTAGTAGTCATTTGAAAAATTTTGTGAAACAGAAATTGAGACAAGGAAATACAGAGCTTGTATTCAGGGAGGACTTACTTCACAATTGCAACCTCTCGATGTCTCAATAAATAAACCATTTAAAGTGTATATTAGAGTGAAATGGAACAAATGGATGACGGATCTGACTTCAATTCACCCCGAAGGGAGTGTTAACGTGACATACAACCAAACAACTGTGTCAGTGGATAAAACAGTTGTGGTCTAGAGTGAGAGAAGGCATTATTGTTAAATCTTTCAAGAATTGTGGCATAAGTAATGCTTTTGATGGCAGTCCAGACCATCTTATATATGAAGAGGACAATGATGATGACGAAGAGGAAGAAGAAGAAAGTTCAGATGACGATTTTAAGGGATTTTAAGGGCCATTCTGGTTTTATAAACTAAAAATTTCTTTTTCAGTCTGGCCTTGCAGTCTAATAATAAAAACAGTAAAAATGGTATTTTTTTTTTAAATTGGTGAAAAATTAAGGTGTGCCTTATAGTCCATAGCATCTTATAGTCCGTAAAATATGGTACCTGTCTGATAGGAATCATTGACCATTGAAGACCTTTTTTATGGAACCAAAGGCATGATAATCATGACCTGCCAGGATAGCCGAGAGCGCTAACGCACTGCTTCCTGGACTCGGGTAGGCGCGCTGGCCCCGGATCGAATCCGCCCGGCGGATTAACGACAACGGCCGGTGTGCCGGCCAGCCTGGGTGTGGTTTTTGGGCAGTTTTCCACATCCTCCTAGGTGAATACCGGGCTGGTCCCCACATCCCGCCTTAGTTACATGACTCGCAGACATTTGTAACACATTCACACTATTTAACGATTTACACTAAATGCCGACAGCTGGGGTACACTAATTCCGTCCCGGGGTACGGGGTGGCAGCAGGAAGGGCATCTGGCCACCCCTCAAAATTAACCATGCCAATTCCGTACTTAACCCTGCCGACCCTGCGCTCAATGTGGGATAAAGGCGGTAGCAAAAGAAAAAAAGAAAGAAAAAGAAAGGCGTGATAATCACGTGGGGAGAGATCAGAACAATAGGGTGGGTGCTCAAGTGTCTCCCACTTGAGTTGGTGTAACTTCTGTGTCATGACATTTGCCATGTGGGAACAAGCATTATCATGAATCAGCGGTGTCCCTTGTAGCACCATTCTACAATGGTGGCTTTTGACAGTCATCCTGCTCCATATGATTTGTCCATTCTCTGACGGATGCCTATCGCTGTTTGTTCTTCGGCAGCCGAGAAAAGAATAACAGTACATTGCTCCTGTTTGGATGCATTTGGTAATAACAACACCATAGTTCATGTTTCTGTGGTTACTACACACAAGTAGGAAAGAATAACACACTAATCCCTCCCCCACATGTCAGTGCTTATGAACCCTCATTGGAGTTGTGCTAAGGTGCATATATGCTGCAGTAATGCTTTCATATGGAAACTTTTTGATTGCCACCTATATCATAAGGTGTTTCAGTGAAATAATAATAATAATTTGTTTACATAAAGGAGTAGTACAGTGCTTTAGCACAACATACAAGAAATTAAAGTTCAGAAAAGCAGAGCCTTTGCAAAACGTACATCCATTTTTTTTTTTCTTTCTTCAATGGAGGGTCTTTCCTCTTCTGTCTGCTGTTAGTCATTTATCCATTTTCTGCCAATATGACCTGTCGATTTATGAACTAAACTGTGCTGGATTTTTTATGACAGCAGGTAGGTCAGGCTGTGCATATGCTCCTTACCTGGTTGGAATGTTACAAGGAAAACCACAACCCCATACATCAACCTGCTCTCATGTGAGCCCCTGATGTATGTTGCATTAAACATAGCTTCTAAGTTACATAAGTCCTCTTCATTTTCAAGACTCTTAGTTTTCATGCTGTGTTATCCTCCAAAAGTTAGCTGCGAAATTTTAAAATTTACACACTGCCCAATCACATTCACATGACCACGATTCAGAAGCATGAATAACCACATTTTACAGCATTTACAGAGTCAGTGAGGTTCTGGATGGTACAGACAGGGATGTGAAGCTGTGCCAACTCTAGTGCCACGACCAGGTGTTGTAGGTTTTTCGTTTAGGATCCGTGGTGTAAACAACTTGACTGAGTTAGTCCCATAGATTCTCGATTGGGTTTAAATCCAGGAACTTTGGTTGCCAGCGGAGTAAGGTAAGCTCATCCTGGTGCTCTTTCAAATCATGGACATACACTGTAAGCTGTGTTACATGTTGCATTGTTTTGCTGGTAGATGCCATCATGCTGAGGAAAAATGAATTGCTTGTATAGGTGAAGATGGTTCCCAAGGATAGATGCCTACTTGTATTGGTACATTGTGCCTTCAACAATGACAAGAGCAGCCAGGGAATGAAACAAAAACATTCCCACACCATAAAACTCCCTCCTCCAGCCTGGGCCCTTCTGAAGATTGTTGCAGGTTGTTTGCTTTCATGCCATACACTCCAACAACCATCTGTCTGATGGAGCATAAAATATTATTCATCTTGAAAGGCCATCTGTTGACACTCATTGGACATCCAGTTGCAGTAATGGTGTGCAAATCTGAGGCTTTGTTGCCAATGAATAACAGTCAGCATGAGTGCATGGACCAAGCACCTGCTGTGGAGGACCATATGTGGCAATGTTGACTGAACAATCATTAAGGAGACAGTGTCCATAGTCTCTTGGTTCATCTGGATGGTCAGCTGCTCAAGAGTTACACATCTATTCACTTGTACACACCTCCACAGCTGTCATTCACCACTGGCATCTGTTGCCTGTGTTGCTCCACAGTTGCCTCAGTGCTGGTTTTGGATAGCATTATTTTACCATGCATGAGATACTTTAACCATAGTGGCACATGAACAGTTTACAAACTTAGTCATTTCAAAAGTGCTTCCACCATTGGACTGAAAGTCAGTGTTCATGCCCTTTTGGAGGTCAGATAAATCGTTCTGTTTCCCCAGTACAACATTGGGTGCACTGTTTTCCGCATCCCCCAACACACTTTATATACCCTCTACTGCCAGTGCTGCCACCTGCCACTTATGAGTGGTTATTACATGTTGACGTAGAACATAGGCTGTAGTCATCTTAATGTGACTGGACTGTGTACATGTAGATATAGAATGACCCCCATAACCAAAATGCCCCTCCCTCTTTGAGTCCATACCTGCGAGTTCCAGATGTGTAAAGTCTTCTGTCTACATCCATATTCTACAAATCACTTTAAAGTGGGAGGCAGATGGTACTTCCCGTTGTACCAGTTATTAGGGCTTCTTCCCAGCCCATTCCCAAATGGAGAGCAGGAGGAATGACAATTTAAATTCCTCTGGGCATGCTGTAATTTAATTTTTCCCTCACAATTCCCATGGGGGTGATACATAGGGGGTTGTAGTGTACTACGAAATACACCATTTAAAGCTGGTTCTCAAAACTTTGTAAGTAGGCCTTCTCTCTATTGTTTGCATCTATCTTCAAGTGTCTGCCAGTTTAGTTTCTTGAGCACTTCCGTGACACTCTCCCATGGGTCAAACAAACCTATAAACAATACTCTAGAATAGCTCACACCAGTGATTTGCAAACAAGTTCCTTTGTGGACGGATTGCATTTTCCTAGTATTTTATCAATAAATTGAAGTCTTCCACCTACTCTGTCTACAACTGAGCTGTTGATATAGTTCTGTTTCATATCCCTAAGAAGTGTTACACCCAGGTATTTGTACAAGTTGACCAATTCCAGTTGTATCTCATTGATACTGTAGTCCTATGACTAGGTTTTTTTTTTTATGAAATAAGTGATTTTACATTTATGAACATTTAAAGCAAGTTTGCACCACTTTGAAATCTTATCAAGATCTGAAAGAATATGTGTGGAGCTTTTTTCAGATAGTGCTTCATTACAGATAACATTTGGCTTTGAATGTCACTTCACTTTCCCGGGTTCAGAAGTGCTCCTTCTCATCAACTATTTCAGAAACATATCTACATACTCCTTCTAATTAAGAAGCTGCTTTTTTAATGTTTTGACAGCTTGAAATTAAAGATCAACTTTTTTATTAGTACATCTGTCAGTTGTGCTCTAAAGATACTCTTGTGTTTGGAAGTTTGTTTTTACCTCTGTTTTTATTTATCATTGTATCATTTCTTTTAAAAGAATACAAATGTGTGTGTGTGTGTGTGTGTGTGTGTGTGTGTGTGTGTGTGTGTGTGTGAGTGAGTGTGTGGATGGATGTGTGTGTGTGTGTCTGCCCATGCACGCACATTCGTGTGTGCCTGGGTGAATTGTCGGAGTTGTTTTGCTTTTCTGTTTCCCTCTTATTTTCAGTGTGTTAGCTTAACAGGAAAACTTACTCTAGAGTTATTTTGAAACAGAGTAGTCATTACTGAGATCTACTTTATTAGAATCCTTATGGTCAAGTTCAATAATAATGTATTTCAATTAATCAAGAAACTTAAGATGGAGTATTTATGCATTTTGATCTCTCAGGTTTCCTGAGTGTGATTTATTAATAGTGTACTTCTGGGTGTTCTGCCGAGTTGTTGCTTCCATTGTATGCACAGTATGTTGATGGCTGACATAATCATCTTATTCATGTGCTGTGTGTCTAATTGTGGACTATAACAACAAGATTTTCAGTCTCTTGAATGACATTGCATACAGACAGATTGATATCTAGCCTATGAATAAAATCAAGAGGAATGTGATGACTCATCTCATTGAGTCAGGTTTGCCACATAGGACCATTGTGCATCTTAAAACATAAAAACTCAAGCAACAGTGCCATCAAGACTATATAGCCTTCCTAAGGTACAGAAGGAAATAATTCCTTGAAGACCAGTAGTTAGTAACCTTGGCACACATACATGCAAGCAGGCAAAGTACGTGAAACACATTCTCATCAAATAAGTGGGGAAGTGTGAACACCACATCCACAAATCTGCTGTCTTTCTACACTGCTTCGGTTTATTGTGGCTCTGGGATATGGATGTCATGGTCAGTTTTGATGTAGTCTCCCTCTTTATGACAGTTCCACTTTCTAATTTCTTTGAACTAATAGCCTAGCAGTTCAACAATCATTTCACATAACACTTAGATACATTCTGACATCTACTTATTTGCTATTAAATGGAAAATATTTTGAAGAAACCAATCGCATGGAAATGGGTAGACTATTATGGCATATTGTCGCGAGCCTATACATGTAATGTTTAGAAGTAAAGGCACTAGAATCCACTGATTTGACACTAATGTGTTTCTATCACTACATGGATGAAACATTTTTAGTGTGACCACATGGAGCAGAGAAGCTTCAAGAGCTCCTGGGATATTTAAACTCAATCCATCATAATATGAAATTCATGATGGAACTTCAAAAAGAGGGCCAGCAACCTTTCCTCAACATGTTACTTAGGAGAAGACTGAACAGATCCCAGAATATGTCAAAAACCAACATATGCTGATATCTATCTCCATACCTCAAGCCATCACAATCTGTCACAAAGAAAGTCAGTACTATGGACTCTGGTCTGCAGAGCTCAAACACATCCAGAAAAGGATAGCCTCATCAAAGAACCATAACACCTAAAAGAAGTGTTCCAAAGGAATGGGTACTTAGATCATCAGACTGAACAGGTGTTGCAGTCAAAATGAAGAACGCCTGAGGCAGAGGTGTAGACTGAAATCAGGGAACAGAAGCCAAAAATCATTTACATACCTTATGCTGTCCTAATATCAGGAAAGACTGGTATACTCCTATGGAGTAATGGTATCCAGTGTATTCCAGTCCTCTTTGTGAAGGTCCACTTACCTGCTGTTTGATGTTGCACTCATTGTTGATGAATCTTGAAGTCTAATATCTAATACTGAAAAGATACCCTGGAAATTAATGTTAAGAGGGATAGTGCCAAATGAGGAAGACCAAACAAGAAATTAACTTTAAAAATGGTTCATCACATTTTAACTGCATTTTACCAACAATGCCAGCTACCTACAGTTTCATAAGTCACAGTTTATGTGGGGAAAGGTATATGCATCTCTCTCATTGGAAAGAATGTGGAAGAAGAGTCATGTAATCATTAAATACCATTGCAGTATCGGTGAAAGTTCATAGTGGTATGATGTACAGTGGCAGATACATGACACAGTTTAAAGTATACTCATCAGAATTTATAACTTCATTCCATAACTGGAGTTTGTAGATCATTAGCTCCTCTAAGTTTAATATTTACTAGTTCACCCAAGATTTTAACACACAAAGATATTAAACAGTTTCATACTCTTTACAAACACACTTGTTGCACACGTTATATTAAGGCACAGAATTTCATCTTAACTGACACAGAACTGTGACAATCAGGCTAGCAATAAGCAGACCTTAATGCAAACTGACATATAGTTGTTATATGCGTACCCATCAGCCATTGGCTCTAATATGATCTGACATAAAGATGTTAGCAGTATGATTTATAGGTGCAGATTTTGGGGAAGGGGTGACTATTTAAAGACTAACATAATAACATGATGTAAATTCTGGAACTACATAATGCTTTGAAATTTGGCTAGGTTAGATTTTACTGTTCTGGCAGATTCTAAGACTTCACTATTGTTTGGTTCATAAAAAAAAAATGTGTTAGTAACCCACAATAACGCATGGAACATTATTATTACACATCATCTGAAATCTGCTATTCATGAGTATGGCATCCATCATGAAATAGTTATTTTGTGATCCAAAATTATTCAAATTCTTAATTACTGACTGAATTAATTAGTGAGATATATTGCCTTATCCAGAAAAAATTACAACAATAAAATTAAATTGTCAACGCGTAGAATCTTGTAGTTATCAAAGAAAAATAGGCAGATGGTGGTAAATGAGTGGTAACAACACCTCTTATGCTGTTGGTTTACTCAAAATATTTTTCAGTTATATGCCATCATCATAACTTCAGTTATCCATAAGTTTAAATAACTGATGCTTCTAATAAAACCAAGTGTAGCAGTGTGATCAGGAATGTAAATATAAGGAACTGAAATGTAAGTTTAATTGAGATTTGGCATAAATAACAATTTGGCATAATCTGTACATATTACCTATTACGTGTATAGCTGCGTTAGGAAAAAAAAAAAAAAAAAAAGTTGTTCGTGAGAGTAAGAAACATAACAGATGGATTAGATTCCAACTTTCTCGTCTCACCTTCAACTAAGATAAGAAGTATTCTTTTTAATGTTAGAGATGAGCTAGGTCTCTGAAAGCCAGGTGTTTATCACACTCCATGTAAATGTGGCATGTGTTATTTGGGGCAGACCATCAGAACAGTTAAGGAAAGATGCAAGGAATGTCAGCAACATACTTGGATAAAACAACCAAGTAAATCAGTTGTTACTGCCTACTGTCTTTGAATATAATCATGAAACAAAATAGAATCAGACCTGTATCATGGTGCAAATACCAAGTTTCAGGGGTAGTAAGGAGTCTATTGAAATTAAGATGTGAGGGAAGATCATAAATATTGATGGAGTTTCCATTTTAATAATGCTTGGGGTCCCACTCTCAATTTACAAAATCTCGGGCAGTAACTATACATAACAGCAAAACTCATAGCACCTGACGAAGAAGTTTGGGTTGGTCATCAGAATATTGTGCATAAAATGGAAACCTCTTAGCAGAGCACCCATAAACTCACAGTTATGCATTTTGTTTTTAGTGAACAATAAAAACTCACATTCTAGTTCAAATATTATAATTGTTGTGCTGAGGGATACACTTAAAACGATGATGATGCTGGTGTGTTCTGCCCATTAGACAAGTTCACCACTGAAAGATAAGAATTCTCCAATCCCCCCAGTTTTGTGCCATCCATTTTGTAGCTGTATATGGTGTATACATCATGATGTCATCAATTATCTGCTCTCTTTTTCGTCCTCTGGTCCTCTTTCCGGTCATTATTCCTTTTAGTGCATCATTTGTCTACAGGATCTTCTAATCCAGTGTCTTAGGCTATTCATTTTTGTTGTCTTATTGTTTTTGATAGTTTTCCTTCCTCCTTCACTCTGTGCCACACAATCTAATTTCTTACGTTATCTCTCCACTTCACACCTCCCATTCTTCTTGAAATTTATATCTCAAAAGTATCCAAAGCATTTATTGTTTTTCCATCACAGTGTCCATGTTGTTAAATATTTCTTTTACAACCACTCTCCTTCTTTTCATTTCTTGACTGGATGTAACCTGAATTCTAGTTTTGCTACTAACTCATCTCAAATCATCGGTCTTATGATCCTTGATTGCCTTGTAAAAACCATCACCAAAGTCTTTCCACATTTATCTTCATTTCATATTCCTCACAGGTGGTGTTCTATTTTTTTCCAACATATTTTTTATGTTCTCTGTCACCTCACATCACACTTTTGCATTACATTTTTTTTCTCTCCTATTTCCTTTTTTTCTGGAAAACCTTTTTTGCAGTGTATAATACTAGCACCTTATCCTCTCTCTGATCACAACATCTCACTCACTATGAGAGAATGCTTACTCAATTTTTCAGGCAAGCAAATGGTGTAGTACACAAAATGCTAAATAAACACCATTACTGTTGTCCTGATGTCAGCCGATAGAGTGTGTAGTGTTACATTATGAAATGTTGTATCTATGCCACGTGCAGCAATTATCACTGACAAATTAATGACTAATGTAGCTCTAGCTTTTTACATTATTAAATAACTTCTTTACCAAACAATATTGTATACTGGAGATGAACCAAATGAGATATTTGGGAGGATGCAAGTTCCAATCTTCATCCAGCTATCCCAGTTTTAGTTTTCTGTTGTTTCTCTAGGTTATATCAGGCAAATGCCAGGATGGTTCCTACCATGAGGCCATAGACTTGTAAGTATGTAAATGTCAGTAAATGGTATATGTATATGTAAAATTAATGCATAGATGAATGGCACTACTACTACTTGTACTACTAAATGACATATACAGTTGTTAAGCAGAATTGATGAATGATCGCAGCCTTGTGTAATCCCTCTATCAATTTTGATTTCTTCTGTTATCTCATCTCCTAGCCTTACTTTTACTTGTTGCGTCATATACAGATTACTTATCAGTCTCCTTACTTTCCAGTTAACTTCAAACTTTTCACAATACCTAAGTAGCATCAAACTCTATCAAAGGTTTCTTCCAAGTTACCAAAAACTTCTACCTGCCTCAGTTGCTTGTAACAGTCCAATTGCATCTCTTGTACCTCTGCCCTTTCTGAATCTGAACTATTTTTCATCCAGTTTGCTCTCAACAATAGGTTGCAAACATCTGTTCTTTGTTGTCAGTGCAATTTTTACCAAATTAAGTATCAAACATATTGTCCTATATTCCATACTTTTCTTAATATCTAACCATATATGTAATTGCTTATGTGTGTAGTGGTTACTCAACATTCTGTTGTTTTCTATGTTTCAGAAGTACAGCTCCATTCCACAAAGGTTTTAACTACCTTTAAGATCCATTATGGCAGAGGGAAAACTACCACGAGGATGGGGAAAGTATGAGAGCAAGAGATATAGCCGGCATTATTATTTTAATGTTTATACCAGGGAGAGCCAGTGGGTTCATCCAAGCAGATGTGCTGCCCGGGTACCAGGCAAAGGCCCACAAGAAATACAGTGCTGTCATTTACTTGTGAAACATAAGTGCTCAAGAAGGCCAGTTTCTTGGAGGCAGGAGCCAATTACACGCTCCAGAGAGGAGGCTCTATATTTAATAAAGTTCTTACGTGAAAGTATTCAATTAGGACAGGCATCATTCTCAGAAGTGGCACAAAAATATTCAGACTGCCATTCAGCAAAGACTGGTGGTTATCTGGGGATCTTTCGTCGAGGTGTTATGGATAAAGCATTTGAAAACAGTGCATTTGCACTTAAAGTAGGTGAGATCAGTGGACCGGTCTTTACCAAATCAGGGATTCATCTAATATTACGCACTGGATAAGAAAATCAGCTACACATTGTGGACACAAACTTAATTTTCTTCAGAGTGAATTAAAAACATAATTCCATTTGTTCATTACGTAAATTATGAATAAAATATAATATGTTGTAAAAGTGACCTTAGTTTCAGTTGCATGATTCAGTTGATTCCAGAATACCTTTACAACATATTGTAATTTGAGACACACTGGAATTATTTTGAAAGATAAATGTTGTTTTGATGTATCTGAAAATTGTAATGTTCAATGAGGGTATTTCAGTTTCACTCCCCTGTCTTGATTTTCTAAATACCAAAGCTCACATTGTGTTTGGGCTTAAAAGTATTTTCTGTGACAAACAGTTTCTTACAGAATTTGCATCAAAATTGCTCTTACAGTCAAAACAGTACCGTGTATTTAGCTGTGATGTTTATTATATTAAGAAAAAAGACATACAAAAATTGTGAGCAAGATAAAAGCAGACTGTATTTATACATAATATAATATTATTGTATGTATTGATGATTTTTAATCTGTTTTTATTTATTTAGCAAATAAATTGTATTGTAAACACATAATAATAATAATAATAATTTTATTGTCTTTAAGCCATTCCAGCAATAGACAAAGTCATACATATAATACAATACAGTACAGTACATGCGATAAAAGGACAGAATTGTTAAGAACTTTACAGTTTAATATCACAGGTCATAAAATCCTTTACATTGTAGAATGGGTTTACAACTAACCAGTCATAAAGTGTTTGTTTATATTGTTGCTCTGGTAAATTTTGTATACCTTGTGGAAGTTTGTTAAATAATTTGTGGCCCATAAGTTCATAACTGTTAACTGATTTTGACAGTCTGTGGTAGGGCGTATAGATAGAGCTGTTTGTCCTAGTGCTGTAACAATGTATATTTGCCCTGCGTTTTACTTTAGGTAAGTTCTTTTTTGTGTAGATTAAAACATAATAAATATATAGGTTTATTACTGTCATGATTTTTTGTTGAGTAAACAAAGGTTTACAATGAGCCTTGTATGGTGAGCCTGTAATTATCCTAATAGCTTTCTTTTGCAGAAATAGTATATCATGCACACAAGTGGAGTTTCCCCATAAAATAATGCCATAGGATATGATGCTTTGGAAAAATGAGTAGTAAGATACTCTAACATAATTTTTAGGTACACAGTGCATTAATCGCCTTAACAAATAGATTACCCTAGACAATTTACCGCTAATATACTTAATATGTGGATTCCAAGAAAGTTTATCATCCAAATATACCGCCAAAAATTTAACACAACTAGGATCATCTGATGGAAACTTGTCTTTTAAACAAAATACCATCTGCTGGGTTTTGCTTTCATTAAGCAAGAACCCATTTGCTTTAAACCAGAGTGAAGCTTGCTCAGTTGTCTCTGTAACACATGTTTTAAGGCTATTAAGATTATGGGTTTAGCGTACTAGGGTTGCCGAATTCAATGATGCACGCTACACCACATGTAATAAACACTGTTTTTATTTTTCGTAAGCACACATATACAGTTGTTTACATTCTGAATTCTCGGTACACGTCCGTACACTTTCGCGCGCGACCACAGACTAAACAAAGAGCTTGCCAAAAACAAAGATATTAACCGCGACTTGGTCGATAGTCGCCACATTAGCCCCCCCCCCCCCTAGAGTGTGGAGCACAAACATAAATATTGGGGCATACATGTAAAGGGAACACCCAGGGGGGAGGGAGAGGGTGTTTAATCAGAAACCATACCTTACATTACATTACGTTAGTAATTGAAGTCTTCGAGCCAGCGAGGGGGGCGGATGGTCCTGCCTGACCGGGTGAATCCTCGTACAGCAGTTGAGGGATCTGGGGAGGGGATGGTGGGTTGTGAGGGGCCAGGATAGCGGATCTGAATGCCTGTGGCGGTACGTAGGACTTTGACCGTTGATGGGTCAGTACCAACAGGCAAGGGGACAGACTGGAGGAGATGAATGTGAGTTAAGTTGTCCCTGGGGAAGCTGGCTTGTTCGTAGAAGATGTACACATTACCCGGCTGTATAACAAAAAACACATTAGAGCTGCAAATAAGATCAGTGTTGACATTCACTACCACTTCCTGATACGGGTTGACAGACTCTCCACACGAGTCGTCATCGGTGACATCACACGCTCTGGGGCTGGTCCCTGATACATCACTGAATCCTAACAGGGGAGAGGCGAGGGGCTGCCTGTAGGAGGGTAAGTCATCACACGCATCACTCTGCATAGGAATGTCACACGCACCTGTAGCACTGTCACACGACTGGGAGTGGGGAACGTCACACGTGTGGGAATGGGCGTCGCTCATCCATGGACTGTCGGTAGATGCCTCATGCGAGGTGGGTGCAGCAGGGGATGGGGTCTGACTGGGTGGGGTATCGCGCAGTTCTCCCAGAGTCCATGCAGGTTTGAGGCGGCAGACGGATACCGTTTGAGGCGTGCTGTTAATGAGCACTTCGAACGTGTTGGTACGCCGTGATATGACTCTGTGCGGGCCCGTATATGGAGGTCTGAGTGCCGGTCGGATGGTGTCATCTCGCACCATGACATGAGTGCACGACGCCAAGTCCTTATGCAGAAATACGGGAGGGGGCGTGTGTGGTCGAGGAGGCGGCACGCGGATGTTAGCAATTAGCTCCTTGACCTGCCCGACGAATGTCGAGTCGCAGATTTGATCTGGAGGAAGTGAAGGCTCGACTAACTCTGCTGGGAGTGTGAGGGGTTCTCCATACAGTACCTCTGCCAGGGATGCGCCAAGGTCCTCTTTGTACGCGGCCCGAACGCCTAACATTACCCATGGTAAGGCATCGGCCCACTCACCTCCGTGGCACATCAGGGAAGCTTTAAGCGTTCGGTGCCAGCGTTCCACAAGCCCATTGCTCTGGGGGTGGTATGCTGTAGTCCTAAATCGTTTCACCCCACACAGTTCACAAAGCTGTCGGAAGAGGGCAGACTCGAACTGGCGGCCCTGGTCGGTGGTGACAGAGACTGGGCAGCCGAAGCGCGAGATCCACATTAACAGCAGGGCTCGGGCCACTGCATCGGCTGTGATATTAGTGAGAGGAATTACCTCTACCCAGCGGGTAAACCTGTCAATTGCAGACAGTATGTAACGGAAGGGGCCTGAGGGGGGTAAGGGCCCGACGATATCGATGTGTATGTGCTGGAATCTTCTTTTTGCCACATCGAACGTACCCATGGGGGGCTGTGCATGACGTCCTACTTTTGCGCGCTGACAAGCCACACATGCTCGTGCCCAACTGCGACACTGTTTTATCACCCCGGGCCAAACAAAACGTTCAGATACCAGACGTGCGGAGGCGCGAATGCCAGGGTGTGCCAAGTCGTGGATACTATTAAATATGTCCCGGTGGAGAGGTGCAGGAATCACCGGGCGTATGCGTCCTGTTGAAATGTCGCACCAGATGGGTGATGAAAACCCAGGAAGTGTCCGTAACTCTAGTTTGAGTCCTGTTTTGATATCGGAACGCAATGCTGCGAGTTCAGTATCCTCTGTCTGCAATTTAGGGAGCTCACTGAGGTCCAGTTGTGAAGATAAAACCGACACCCGAGACAGAAAATCAGCGATGACATTGTCTGCGCCTCTGACGTAACGTATGTCATTCATAAACTGACATATAAGGTCCATATGCCTAAAACGTCTCGGGGATGAGTCCTTACCTGGGTTACGGAAAGCGTAAACCAATGGCTCGTGGTCGGTAAATACCACAAGATGGCGACCTTCGATATCGTCTTGGAAATATTTGATAGCAGCGTAAATAGCAAACAGTTCCCGGTCGAAGGTCGACCATTTACGTTGGGAAGCGGTCAGTTTGTGGGAGAAAAATCTGAGCGGCTGTACAACAGAACCCACGGATTGCTGAAGTACTGCCCCCACTGCTGTATCACTTGCGTCTGTAGTAAGCGAGATGGGAGCATCAGGAATGGGGTGAGCAAGCTTAACAGCTGTCTGTAAGGCTGACTTTAGATTATCGAATGCGCGACACATATCTGGAGTCCACGTGACCGCCCGAGACCCTGATGTGTTTTTTCCTGCGAGGGCATCCGTCAGTGGGGCTTGTACGTCGGCGGCGCGGGGAATATGTTTGCGGTAGTAATTTACCGTTCCAAGGAAGCGGCGGAGGCCCTGAAAATCTTTGGGCAAAGGCACCGTACTAATGGCCTCCACCCGTTCAGTTAGGGGGCGGATGCCGTCGCCAGAAACTCTGTGGCCCAGAAAAGTGACACTGGTGCGGCGGAGTTGTGACTTAGTATTGTTCACTGCGATACCGTTTGCTTTTAATAGTTGGAGCACTGTATTTAAATGTTGTTCATGTTCCTCGAGGGAGGAAGAAAAAATTAACAAGTCGTCCAGGTACGCATATGCAAAGTCCAGTTTTCCAACCAGCGAGTCAATGAACCGTTGCCACGTCTGTGCAGCATTTTTAAGGCCGAATGGCATAAACAAATACTCGAACAACCCGAAC
This sequence comes from Schistocerca nitens, assembly GCF_023898315.1. Taxonomy (NCBI): domain Eukaryota; kingdom Metazoa; phylum Arthropoda; class Insecta; order Orthoptera; family Acrididae; genus Schistocerca; species Schistocerca nitens. The sequence goes on along the minus strand of NC_064616.1, from coordinate 906,597,633 downwards.
GGGGTGATGATAGCGGTCTTTTCAACGTCCTCAGGTGCCATTGGCAGTTGGTGGTACGCCTTATGACAATCGACTACACTGAAAATTTGTGCCCCATGCAGCTGGGAAGCAAAGTCTTGAATATTTGGGACGGGATAATTATCTAAAATTGTTCTGGCATTAAGCGCCCGATAGTCACCGCAGAGGCGGAAAGTGTCATCTTTCTTAGGCACCAAATGAATGGGTGACGACCAACAACTAGAAGAAGGGCGGATAGTCTTATTATCTAAAAGTTCCTGAACAATAGCTTTAGCGTGTTTAAGTTTTTCCGGATTTAAACGCCTAGCCTTTGCACGTACCGGTGGGCCTTCTGTGGTATTTATTCTGTGGACAGTACCGTTATTGATCGCGAACACCGATGGGGATGCTGGACCAGCACCCGTTGCACTGTGACTAACCTGTAATGCACACGTGTGTGTGTCCAAGGCCGGCAGTTCAGCAGCGGTGGCAGTGATCCACTGGTAGTCCTTGTCGAAGAGCTCGGTGGGGTACCTGGTAGCGTCGCGGGTACAGCTTCCGTCCGGCAGTAGAAATGTCACGCGGCGTCAGCTGCCGGTGCGAGGAAGTGGTGCGGGGGTTGGGGGCGTGGCCGTGTGCGACAGCTGGGCGGTCCGCTTACGCGTGTCCGTGAGCTTGGCTTGCACGGCGGCGATGCATAAGCGGAGGGCCCCATTGCTGTCCCGAAGTTCGTCGTTGTGTGATCTAAGAGAAAGCACTGCAACAGCAGTTTCCGCCAGCTCACACAGCAGAATGGCGCTTTCGGATGAGAGGGGTAAGATATCTGAACCGGTGGTACGGTCTCCCTAGTTAAAGGTTAGTGTACCTCGTTGTAGGTCGGGTGACAGTGCGTGGGCTAAGAGAAAATCTACCCCAAGCACGGGTTCATCCACATCCGCGATAACGAAAGTCCACTGTAAGGGCGTATTAATGTCCTGCAGTTTAAGGCTTAAATTCGTTATTCCATGAGAGCGGATCAGGGAATTATTGGTGGCTCGAAGCGGGGGGCAAGGCTGAAGCTCGAATTTAATACCTGCGGACAAAGGTATCACACTAACCTCGGCCCCCGTGTCGACTAGAAATGAAAGGCAAGACACTGCATCTTTCACGTACAAGCGTCCTGGCGCGTGAGGAGAAGAAGTATTTAGTGATAGGCGTCTGTGCGGTTCAACGCAGCCCGTAGCGCCTGAATTGGGTCGCGTTATTAGTTTGGGAACGCGCATGGAGAACGACAGTTCTTAGCCGCGTCGCCAAAGCGGGAGTGGAAATAACACCAAGCGGGGCGGCGCGTGGTGTCGCCCGTCGTGCTGGTTGAGGTCGAAGCGGCAGTGGAGGGGGACTTGTTTGTAGTTCCCTCCGATGGCGACGCTGCAGTAGTGCTGGTAGGAGAGGAGTTACTGCGGCGGTTGCCAGGCGGCGTTGGCTCCGCGCGCATGCGTGGAGCGAGTCGTGCGCACTCTGTACTGCAGGATGGGAACTGCCGCGCAGGTGTGCCAACCCCTGAGGCCTGAGGGCACCCTGGGGGGGTATGCGGGGGGGGGGGGGGGGGGCAGAATGTTGTAAACCTGGTATGCGATCTTCAGTTTGGCATCTAGTGGGGCCGAAGTTACATGTAGAAGGTGAAGTTGAACTTGCTGGGGAAGTTTCAGCAACCAGATGGTCCAAAGCGTAATGTCCGGCATGTGATGCGTGTCAATCATAGCGCGGAGATGACGCCAGAGTTGCGACGGGGACCTGGATCCCAGCGATTCCTGACTGATGAGGCGGATAGCTTCCTCTGGCGATGTGGATAGTCGCTCGAGGATGGTGCGTCGGGCGAACGCATATTTGTCCGTAGCGGGGGGCGAAGCCACAATGTCGCAGATCAGATCCAGTTCGTCATGGAGGTGACACAGTAAGCATAGGAACTTCGAATTGTCGTCGGCGACGCCGTGTAGCTGCAGGACGTGGTCGACCAAGGCAAACCATGTGCGTGGGTGATCCCTGCGAAGGGGTGGTAGCTTCGGCCAACGGGTGGGAAAGTCTTGACGTAAATGTTTATCAGAAACTGTCTCTCCCTGTCCATAGTTCTGCAACATAATTGTCTCGGGTGCAGTAGCGGTGCACCAGCTTCCGCCACTGTCAGTGGCACGCGGCACGGTAGGCGCGGCTGGCTCGACCTTGGTCGAGAAATCAACGAATCGGGCGGTCGACGGAGTAACGCCGACGGGCGTAGAATGGACCGGCGCAGTAGAATCGACCGTAGTCGACCGATGTGCGGCGAACGACGGAATACAGTTTCCGGGCCCCTCACCTACAGGTGCATTAAAATAGTTAAAATCACCTAATGTTTGTGGAACACACGCGGCAGGAACGGCGTGTGCCGTCGGAAACACTCGTAAAGCGGACGCTGGTGGTGTAGGGGGGGTTGGTGCAAAATCCGGAGTTCCGGCAGAAATATGAACTCTCCAGTCTTGAGCGTCCGGCTCGATTTGTACAGTCACTGATTCGGGTGGAAAATTCACACTTGCACTTGGGAAACCTGTAAACATAGTCACTGGGGTTTGAGCACATTGTGTCGGCTGTTGAGCACTCGGAACACGTGGCTGTGGAATTGTATAAACACTGTCCTGTTGAGTACAGCTAGTAGAACTATTGCGGACGCCAGGTGGATAGTTGTAAAACCATGCCGAAGTGTCCGTTGGAGCACTTAGTTGGCACGTGGTCGGTGTAGCAGGCGGCAAGCGCTCCATTGTGTACTGTTCGACGGTCTAAGGTTTCGTTGTAGCACTCTCGAACAAAATTCGGGGTCACCAGTATGGGTTTAGCGTACTAGGGTTGCCGAATTCAATGATGCACGCTACACCACATGTAATAAACACTGTTTTTATTTTTCGTAAGCACACATATACAGTTGTTTACATTCTGAATTCTCGGTACACGTCCATACACTTTCGCGCGCGACCACAGACTAAACAAAGAGCTTGCCAAAAACAAAGATATTAACCGCGACTTGGTCGATAGTCGCCACAAGATCATTACTGCTGTTCAGAAATGTTGTATCATCAGCATAGAATACTGTTCTGGATTTGATAAATGATGGCAGGTCATTTATCATTATTAGGAAAAGGAAAGGGCCCAGCACGGATCCCTGCGGAACACCTACCTCAACTTGTTCTATACTGGACATTTCTTTCCCATCACAGACGGCTTGCTTACGGTTTTGTAAATATGATCTTAATAGCTTAAGGCTGTTACCTTTCACACCGTAAAAGTCCATTTTTTCGAGTAGTAGTGTATGTTCTACACAGTCAAAGGCTTTGCTTAGGTCACAAAAAGTCACTTGGGCAAAGCATTTATCTTCAAATACTTGATGGATGTATTTAACAACATTGTCTATGGCATCAATGGTTGACAGGTTTTTCCTAAAGCCATACTGTGATCCACTTATTAATCCTATGTTATCAAAGTAAACAGGTAATTGTTGGTAAATTATGCATTCTAGAACTTTTGAGAAAACTGGGACTATGGATATTGGCCTGTAACTTGAGACAGAATTTTTATCTCCTTTTTTATGTACTGGAACTACCCTAGACAGTTTAAGCTCATCAGGGAAAAAACCCTCCAGTATACACTTGTTTATACAAGATGTTAGGGGGTACGCTATACAGTCTATTACTTTCTTAAGCATGTTACAAGACAGGTCATATATGTCTACACTGTCTGATGATTTTAACTGCTTCACTATTCTTAACACAAAACCAGGTGAGACCTCAAAAAAATTGAAGGTACTTGTGTTTGTTGATGACCTAGCAATATTTTTTGACAGTAACTGTGATGAGCTGATTTCAGGTTTAATTATAGCACTTCCTACTTCCTCAACTGATTTAATAAAAAAGTCATTAAATTCCTGAGGAGAGATACTAATTTTGTCACTTCTTTTATCTTTGGCGACACTATTTATTAGAGTCCATGCTGCTTTGCACTTATTGGTGGATTTCTCAATACTTCTGAGATTGTGTGCTTGTTTGGCTTCCACAATTGCTTTTTTGTACTCATTCCTAGATCTAACATAGGCTAGTTTAGCATGGTTGGTTTTCAGATTTTTATAAATATTGTACAACAACATAACTTGATTTTTCATAGTAGACAGCTGTTTTGTGTACCATGTATTTTGTCTATTTGGAACTTTTGCTTTTAGGACTCTGTCAGTTACTTTGCATTTCTTTATTGGTATGCAGTCATTAAAGTGTCCCAGAAATGCTTTGAGAAACCTATCAAATAGTACCTTTGCTGGCAGATAATTGCTTAGAGTATAATGTGTCTCATCATAACACAGGCCAAACCAATCTCTGTTAGAAAGGGACGTACGAAACCTGTCAATTTTCTCATCTGTGACTGGTCTAGTGACCACAACTTCTGGGACAAACTTATTTACATAACTCTTATCAAGAGGGAACCTACTTGTATAATTTAAAGATACTGAATCATGATCAGAATATGGAAATACTTTCACAAAACATGATTCTTCTGTTGTTTTAAAATTTACAAATATATTGTCAAGACATGCATGTTCTCTTGTAGGTTTGTTACTGACTGAATGTAAGTTGCACTGTCTTAGTAGGTTTTGGAGTTCAGTGACAGTACGTTTTTGTGTTGTGACATCGAAGTCAGCATTCACATCTCCACCTATCACAATATCATAATGTATCCATCTAGTATCTGTAAGTACATGTAACAGCAGGTCCACAGTGCTTAATAATAGTACTTATTACAGCTATGTACAGTTTGAAGCTTCATAGTCTACTCCATTGTTCATAGTCTACTCCATTATTCATTGTCTACTCCATTGTTTCCAAAGATAATTTTGCTGTGGGTCTGTAGATCATTATTTTTCCTGGAAATTATTCATCTACAGCTACACTACTTCTTCATTTATTCGTCTGACCCTTGACCAGTGATGATGCTAGGTAGTATGAAGTTACTTGTACTGAAAAATCCTTTGATAAGTACATATGGCTACATTGCAAGCCACCCATAGTAAAAAGTATTAATTTCAGCAAAAAAAGAAAAAAAAAGAAAAAAAAGGTTATATCTTCCACTGCTGTCTTAATCTTCCTCATCACAATCTAATGCTAGTTGTACATCCAGTAGCCTACCTTAAATATGGGGAGAGGGAGAATGACGGTTCAAATCCGCATCTAGCCATCTTGATTTAGGTTTTCTGTGATTTCCCTAATTCACTTCAGGCAAATGCCAGGATGGTTCCTTTGAAAGGGCCCAGTCAATTTCCTTCCCCATTCTTCCCTAATCCGATGGGACCGATGATCTCGTTGTTTGGTCCCCTCCCCCAAACCAACCAACTACCTTAACTGCAGGTTCTCAAAGTATACTCAGTAGTTCTCCAACAGAAGAGTTTTATCTTCCTTCTACAGAGTCACGAATATAAGGTATGCAACAGCACTATGTACAATTGCAATAATTCCAGCTGCAGTGAATAAATTGTAAATTTTATGTTTTCTAACTTTTCTCCTCAGTCCAAATACACACCAGTAAATTTTTCCACATGTTCTTGTGCATGACAAGACAGTGTAGCTTACTGATCAGCATAGATATTTGTCTTCATGTTTTTTAATAATCTTATCCACTTTCTTTTCTATCATGCACCATATCTTAGCGATACACCCCACATATCTCATGATTATAATCATGTGTAACCATGTTTATTGTTGCCAAAAACAAAATTTGTGACAGTACTTTACATTTCAGTCGGATTTTCAAAACTTTTAAGTTTTCTATTCACGGCTGTAAAAACGCATATGTTGTGGCACAAAATATGTTTAAATTCACATGAATTCACACTATATGTGACACACCAATTTTTAAAATATATTCTAAAATGAATCTTGATGAAAAAATAGTTCTGTATTGGTCTGGGTTGACACAGTACAGAGGAGCAGGCCAGTCAGCATGCTGGGCACTAATGACACAACATTAGTGCAACAAGAATTTATTCAGTAAAGTTTACAGTCATACTGTCTCCCCTGTGTTACTGCCCAGGCCAGTGACAGTGCAGTGTTGCGACCTCAGTACTTGCTGATGCTGTCTCAGAGAACAGAGTTACAGATTTTAGAAGCAACTGGCACAGCCTGTACTACAGGAGAGGCTGACCAGGAAGAAGACTGTGAATTACTGGACCACTCTCATTGATATCCATGGGATTGGGCCCGGGTAATCTCTCAGGAGCTGTGCATGGTGTGGAGATGGTTCTCAGCATAAGCCTTGTACCATGGAAGTCCAGGTTGCTGACAACTGCATGCAGGTACCAGTTAATGGTAGCAGCAGTTAGTGCACAGCTACAAGTGTGCAGTGTGTCAACACCATCAGTTCAGCCAAATAGGTAGCAGTAAAAGAGGCAGAAGCCATCTTGGCAAATAGCAGCAGCAAGACACAGGCTTGTTTTCATAACTGATGTACTGCACTGTAAAGATAGAATACAAAGGCTCAGAAACCTGAGTATTTACTACTACTTGTTTGAGGCAGTGATGTTCCATTGGGTCAGTGATAAACAAATGTCACCTACTTTTGTGGGCTCATCAGTGGCCTTCACCACCCCCTATTTTGCAAGAATGGCTTTCAGGGCTTCAGCTTGTTGCTTTTCCTCCTTATGTCTAGGCTGATAGGTATTTTTGTGAAAATTTTACCCTCACTTACAAAATCAAGATCACTTGTTACAGTGATGTCTGTTCGCTTAAGTCATATTTCTGATTTTACAACCGAAGCTTCTCACTCGGTTGAGGTGAGGCAGCTTCCTCCAGGTTTGTTCCATTTTCCTCAATGCCTACTTCATGCCTGTTTGTAATTTTATTTGCAACATGATGCATTGGCCTGGATTGCCTTGGCTTGGTGCTGGCTGGAGAGGACTCTGACAAAAAAATACATTTCTTTTTGTGGTGTATAGCAGATCTTTTAAATTCTCGAAATATTTACCTATGTTGACTGAAACATCCAGTTTCAATGATAATCATCAGTCTCTAAGTACCTTTCTCATTTTTATTCAGTCTCATATGGTAGAAATAATGATACTTAACCTTCCATTACCTGTGTAATAATTCCTGATACAGTCACTCACATGGATGGCAGCTGTCACCCACAGCATTAATGGTATATTTGGATACTTTGAATGGTGTATATGAACGATGTCATGATTGTTTTATTTAAATCTAAATGTAATACACAAATACGGTAATGTACACATTAGGCTATAAATATTTTTGGAAGTTGTTTGTAAAATAACTCCAGTACCTCTCTGATAGCAGACAACTCGTCATGTGCTCTTGAACACCTCTATCATGGATTCTATCAAACCCCAGACATCTCAAGTGCAACTTGAATTGGTTTTCTCTCATGCATAAGTAGCATGATTCAAGTCCATTGCCATTTGAGTTATCCCACAACTCTGATAAACTCTTTCTAGAACACCTCAGAGAACCCTACAGATATTAAAAACCAATGAAAGCTCTGAACTCCATGACGTCTGTTTCTTTAGCATTCCTTTCCCAAGAAAAGTTGCCACAAACTTAACTGATGTAAATATTAGTACATGTTGAAATGATATATTTTCAACCAAAAAATAACTTCATAATATCTGTTTCTGTATTTCTTACATTAGCTGCATTTTTGGTTCAAGGTAAGTGCATTATGATATTACAAGATCTTGTTCTAACATTGATAGGATATTTACTTTTCTATCATTTAGCTAATCCATCCTATCCTAAAAGAAATACATGCTCTTGAATTAATTCTTCCTGTGATTCATGTTCATCATTTTCTGGCACTTCTTGTTCTGTTCCTATATCATGACCACTTTCATGTACACAATTCTCATCAGCAATCTCACTGTCAGGATATTTATCAATCAGCTCAGGGAACCATTCCAGCCATGTATCTGGATCTCTACTAAACTCTGTCTTAGGTTATTTTTATCTTTGACATTTATTCCACAAATTAAAAGTATAGGGAATATTTACTTTTCATGGGTACATATTCTAGGTAAATAGCAAATGCACTATAATTAGTTTCAATATGCCTAAAATTATGGACATGAAAGTTTGGACTGAATATAGGAAAGCAGTAAAGGAAGATACACTTACTTTTTTCCAGACTGTAGCAGTAGTGCTCTTGTGGATAACCAGTATCCTCCAAGCTATAGTAATGCATGATAAACAATGCAACCTTGCCTAACTGAAAGTCAGTGATGGCTGGAGCTAAGAGATGGAAATTTAATGGACAAGTAATGAAAACAGCGTGAACTCAATCAAGCCCAGCCAGATAGAGCAGGGAAATCATGTGGATGATGAATGTCATCTGTGCAAACAATAGGGGTTGAAGTGCACTCAAAAACTGGTGTAGATGTCATGCCACAAAACTTAGTTTTAATAAAACAACTAGACCTACTAAACTGATCCTCCACTCATGCCAAGAATAAGTGACAATGTTGAAGGGTAAACTTGTACCATTGGGCAATTTTGGATGCAATAGAAGAAGTAAATTACAACTGAAGCTTGGAACATGATGTACACTATGTGATCAAAAGTATCCGGACACTCCCAAAAACATACGTTTTTCATATTAGGTTCATTGTGCTGCCACCCACTGCCAGGTACTCCATATCAGCATTCTCAGTAGTCATCAGACATTGTCAGAGAGCAAAATGAGGTGCTCCGTGGAACTCAAGGACTTTGAATGTGATCAAGCGGTTGGGTGTCACTTCTGTCATACGTCTCTATGTGCGATTTCCACACTCCTAAACATCCCTAGGTCCATTGTTTCTGATGTGATAGTGAAGTGTAAATGTGAAAGGACACGTACAGCACAAAAGCATACAGACCGATCTCGTCTGTGGACTGAGAGAGACTGCCGACAGTTGAAGAGGGTCGTTTTGTGTAATAGGCAGACATCTCTCCAGATCATCACACAGGAATTGCAAACTGCATCAGGATCCATTGCTAGTACTATGACAGTTAGGTGGGAGGTGAGAAAAGTTGGATTTCATGGTCGAGCAGCTGCTCATAAGCCACACATCATGCTGTTAAATGCCAAATGACACCTTGCTTGGTGTAAGGAGCATAAACATTGGATGACTTAACAGTGGAAAAATGTTGTGTGGAGTGATGGATCATGGTATACAATGTGGCTATCCGATGGCAAGGTGTGGGTATGGCGAATGCTCGGTGAACATCATCTGCCAGCGTGTGTAGTGCCAACACTAAAATTCAGAGGCAGTGGTGTTATGGTGTGGTCATGTTTTTCATTGAGGGGGCTTGCACCCCTTGTTGTTTTGGGTGGCACTATTACAGAACAGGCCTACATTGGTGTTTTAAGCACATTCTTGCTTCCCACTGTTGAAGAGCAATTTGGGGATGGCAATTGCATCTTTCAACATGATCGAGCACCTGTTCATAATGCACAGCCTGTGGCACAGTGGTTACATGACAATAACATTCCTGTAATGTGCTGGCCTGCACAGAGTCCTGTCCTGAATCCTATAGAACACCTTTGGGATGTTTTGGAACACAAATTTGTGCCAGGCCTCACCGACCAACATGGATACCACTCCTCAGTGCAGCACTCCATGAAGAATGGGTCGCCATTCCCCAAGAAACCTTCCATCACCTGATTGAGCCTATGCCTGTGAGAGTGGAAGCTGTCATCAAGGCTAAGGTTGGGCCAACACCATATTGAATTGCAGCATTACTGATGGAGGGCGCCACAAACTTGTAAGTTATTTTCAGCCAGGTGTCCAGATACTTTTGATCACATAGCGTATAGTAGCTGCAAAAGAACTACCATGTTTTGTAAGATGCTCAAACTAAAAAAAGAACAAAAAATCTGGAACTCGGTAAGGTTTCTCTAGTGCATTGAAATTTTGACATCCATAAACAACTTTGTTGCTGTGCAGGGTTTTTATCAAGTACATCACTCAGTGTAGGTTTTTGCTTTCATGGAAACTTGCAGAGGTAATTAAATTTTGAGGCACTTACAAATATGTGATTGAAATAAAGTTTTGTTAGCCAATCTGTCTGCAATGTGCAACTGGTAATATGTTGAAGAAATTCCTCTGCAATCAAATGAAACACTCAAAGAACACTACTCAGTTTAAGCTCCCTGTTGGGCTTTCACAGCAGATAGTCCACAGAGCACACAATTTATGCTGCCACATTTAACGCTTATCACAGTGGATGTCTCCAGAAGCCCTGATGTTATGTAGTACGTATTTGTATTGAACAGGGGATCTAGAAATGACAGAGCGCCTTTGTCTCTGCCATAGCCCTCAGTAGTTTACAAACCCACAACAGGCTACAGCAGTCCACTCACCCCACTGCCTCCCCACACCGAACCCAGGGTTATTGTGCAGTTTGCCACCCAGTGGACCCCCAAGAAATGTCTCATACCAGATGAGTGTAATCCCAAATGTTTGCGTGGTAGAGTAATTATGGTGTATGCGTACGTGGAGACAGTGTTTGCACAGCAACTGGCCACATAGTGTAAATGAGGCAGAATAAGGGGAACCAGCCAGCATTTGCCGAGGCAGATGGAAAAATCATGCACAGGCTGGCCGGCACACTGGACCTGGAGACTAATCCACCAGGTGGATTCATGCCTGGGACTGGCACGCCTTCCCGCTCAGGAAGCAGTGCGTTAGACCACGCGGCTAGCCGGGCGGGCTGATGTTATGTAGCTGTTACCAATGTTTACCAAGCTGAGGCTCACTAATTTTCTTGACATATACACTGATATTTATTAAATTATTCCAGGAATGGAGAGGTAACTTCTACATGTCCAAACAAAAAATTGGTATGATAATAACTAAAGGATACTCTTGGTGGACTGTCGTAGAGTATGTACCTAAACATACTACTGCTTAATGTGCTATTAAAGAAGCAACAACTGTTAGTTATCAATGTCTGTGCTGACAATTGGCTTCTTTTGGTTCAAAGGATTAACGAAACTCTCTACAGGAACATGACCTTATACAGTTAAGAAAATCACAACAGATAGATGCAGTTTTGTAAAACCTGCTACAGGCAAACATACATTAATTTGTATGTTCCTAACAAGAATAGTGACCCATAAACTTCCAATAATAATGAACTATATTATGTTCACTGGTAAATTGGCAGTACTTACCTAGGTCTACAACAGGGAGATTCAATATTCCTAGATTTCGGAAAGCATTCGACACAGTGCCTCACAGCAGACTGTTAACAAATGTCCGAGCATATGATTTATGCTCCCAGATATGTGAGTGACTCAAAGACTTCTTAAGTGACAGAACCCAGTACATTGTCCTTGATGGCAAATATTGATCAAAGACAAGTATATTGGCAGGAGTGCTCCAGGGAAGTGCGACAGGACTACTATTATTAATTCGCAAATGAGCTGGCAGATAGGGTGAGCAGCAATCTGTAGTAATTTGGTGATGATGCTGTGGTGTACGGGAGGTGTCGTCCTTGAGTGACTGTAGGAGGATACAAGTTGACCTAGACAAAATTTCTAGTTGGTGTGATGAATGGCAACTATCTCAAACTGTAGAAAAATTTAAGTTAATGCAGATGAGTACAAAAAACAAATTCATAATGTTTGAATACAGGATTAGTGGTGTGCTGCTTGAGACAGTTATGCTGATAAAATATCTAGATGTAATGTAGCAATGCAATATGAACCGGAATGAGCATATAAGGGTTATAGTAGGGAAGGCAAATGGTGAACTTCGGTTTGTTGTGAGAATTTTAGGAAAGTGTGGTTCATCTGTAAGGGAGATTGCTCACAGGACACTAGTGTGACCCATTCTTGAGTACTGCTCAAACCTCTGGGATTGCCACCAGGTTGGAACAAAGGCACCTTTTTAAATAAGTCAGAGGCGAGCTGTTACACATTAGGTTTGATCAATGTGTGAGTTTTGCAGAGATGCTTCATGAAAACAAATGGGAATTCCTGGAGGGAAGGTGATGTTCTTTTTGTAAAATACTCTTGAAAAACTTTAGAGAACTGACATTTGAAGCTGACTGCAGAACAGCAACATACATTTTGCGTAAGGGCCATGAAAATAAGATAAAAAAATTAAGGCTTGTGTGGTGACATACAGACAGTTATTTTTCCCTTGTTGTAACTGCAAGGGGAACAGGAAAGGAAATGGCTAGTGGTGGAACAAGATACCCCCCATCATGCACCATATGATGGCTTGTGGTGTATGGTTGTATATGTAGTTGTAGACTGAACCTAGTTGAATTTGGTTATTTCTGAACTTGGATAGAAGCAGCTGTAACCAGGGGTAGGAATGTAATAAATAAAAATCTTTATTTTGCTAAGAACTATTCAGGTAAGTGAATTTGATTGTTTACTTGTATCTGTAGTGGGATATGATACCAGTGTATGGGGTCACAGATTAAATGTGTAAACTGAATGTAACCAAGCATTCTTATTTCCCTTTCAAGGTTATTGTGGCACAACTTCACTTGTGCCTTTATGGGTTGTGATGTGAAATGGAAATATGGTTTTTAACAAAACCCATCCTCCACTAAATGACTGAATTGAATACTGCTGTGCTTTACCAGTCGAAGTTCAAATGGTTCAAACGGCTCTGAGCACTATGGGACTTAACATCTATGGTCATCAGTCCCCTAGAACTTAGAACTACTTAAACCTAACTAACCTAAGGACATCACACAACACCCAGTCATCACGAGGCAGAGAAAATCCCTGACCATGCCAGGAATCGATTCCGGGAGTGGGAAGCGAGAACGCTACCGCACGACCACGAGCTGCGGATCCAGTCAAAGTCCTATTCAAGGTAATGTGCACTAACCCGCCTCTTATCTTTCAACTGATGTAATCAGCCATTGTAGAGGGACTTAACAGCTTAACCTGGACTCCAAAAGTTGGTGCAATGTGGACTTCTTTACATACACACATCAAAAAAAGTTTTGCAGCACCCCGGTTCCCAGAACTCCTGGAGACAGACATTGACTGTGGATATTGTATCACAGACACAGTCCCTTTGACTGTTCAGAGATGTCACTAAACGTGCCCAAAGACGTACACAACCATGCATGAGTAGTGCCTATTAGACAAAGGGGGTCTGACAGCCAATCAGTTCCAGTCATTCCACCAGGAAGGAGTTACACGGCTTGTGTTGTCTGTAGTTCAACCATGCCTGGATGGTCAATACCCCTGACAGCAATGCCACCATGTTGAATAATGCTTTGTGTGCAGCCACAGGATGTCGTGTTATGACTCAGACTGTGCGCAATAGGCAGCATGATGCGCATTTTCATTCCTGACGTCCATGGCGAGATCCATCTTTGCAAACATGACACCATGCAGCGAGGTACAGATGAGCCCAACAACATGCTGAATGGAGGGCTCGGGATTGGCATCACATTCTCTTCACCAATGATTATTGTATATGCCTTCAACCAGACAATTGTCGTGGACATGTTTGGAGGCAACCCAGTCAGGTTGAACGCCTTAGACACACTGTCCAGCGAGTGCAGCAAGGTGGAGGTTCCCTGTTATATTTGGGTGGCATTATGTGGGGCCAATGTACGCTGCTGGTGGTCATGGAAGGTGCCGTAATGGCTGTAAGATATGTGAATGCCATCCTCCAACAGATCATGCAACCATATTGGCAGCATATTGGCGAGGCATTCATCTTCATGGACGACAATTTGTGCCCCCATCGTGCACATCTTGTGAATGACTTTCTCCAGGATAACAACATTGCTCAACTAAAGTGGCCAGCATGTTCTCCAGACATGAACCCTATTGAACATGCCTGGGATACATTGGAAAGGGCTGTTTATGGATGACGTGACCCACCAACCAATCTGGCAGACCTACACTGAATCACCATTGAGGAGTCAGACAATCTGGACCAAAAGTGCCTTGATGAACTTGTGGATGGTATGCCATGGTGAATACAGGCATGCATCAATGCAAAAGGATTTGCTACTTGGTATTAGAGGTGCCGGTGTGTACAAGAATGTTAACCACCACCTGCGAAGGTCTCACTATATGGTGGTACAACATGCAATGTGTGCTATTCATGAGCAATAAAAAATGCAGAAGTGACGTTTATATTGATCTGTATTCCAATTTTCTGTACAGGTTCTGGAACTCTCGGAACTGTGGTGGTGCAACCCTTTCTTCATGTGTGTATATGACTCATTGGCATAGATTAACAAAGTGATAGATGACAGAAAAAAATTGTTGAAATTACAGAATATGGAAATCCAAATCTTTAGACTTGTAGTCTGGCATGTATGCACTTGACTACCAAGTTACAGGAACATTGGCTAAGAAAGAAAGGAAAAGAAAAAAAGTATAGCCTGGTAAATGCTCTAGGAAGTAATTGATCCACAGAGTTATGTACATTATGGCAAAACATTTAGAAAAGAATTTTTCAGCCATATTCTTCACACAGAATGGTTAGAATACCCTACAACACAAATACAGCAACAGGAAAGTGTGCTAAATGTGTTAAGAACACAGAATTACAAGTGTCGCCTATGATAATTTAACAAAATTTAATGAGCCATAAGTAGTAAATTTGCTTGTCTTTCAGATCCATCCGACAGTGATAGGGAGTTAACTTGCATGGCATGTTGGAAGGATGTGGAGACAAAATGCATGGTTCTCATGAGATCAAATGAAGGAGTCCTAAAGCCATATATCCTGAAATGATGTATGCACATATCATATTGTCTCAGATACATGCTATACTAACTGTTTTATTTTGATTCTGATGACACCTCTCCTGCAAGATGAGTTTCCCCAAAAGATCATTCTATATTGCAACATAGAATAATACACCAGAGGCACTAATAACCTCGTCATTAAGTGCCCATAAGCTCCAAACACACACACCCACACACACAATAATACACTAGCAGTAGAACTGAGTGGCTGAATGAATTGCTGATTACCCTTGGAGCTTAACATAGAGTTGATTGCTTATTTGAAACTAAATTCACATGAACATTCCATTCAAGCAGTATGCATAATAATTCTGTGGCCATGATTCTGTAGTGCTATTTTTATGGATTTGTTATTTTTTATGATGAGAATCAGAAACTGACAAGAGTTCCTTTATGATATTTGAAACATTGTTCTCACTGTACCATTGACTCAGTGATGGTTAGATGTGTGTGTATCTGTTACATAACTATGCACACTAACAGCAAAAACATTTATGGAAAAGAGATTTTTGTTAACTTCCAATATGAATTGAAATATTTAATAGTCTTTTCTGGAGATACTTCTCTAGACTATTGCCAAGTGCTGAAGTGAAATGAAGACTTTAGATAGTTCAGACAAGAAAAGAATTGAAGGTTTTGAAATGTGGTGGTACAGAAGAATGCTGAAGATTACATGAATAGGCCAGGTAATTATTGAGGAGATACTGACTTGAATTAGGGAGGAAAGAAATTTATGGTGCAACTTCATTAAAAGAAGTAATCAGTTGATAAGACAAGAACCAGGCTGAAATGGATGTAGGTTGTAACAGCTGTGCATAAATTAAAATTCTTGTACTGGATAGGCTCATGTGGAGAGTAGCTTCAAATTAGTCTTTGGACTAAAGACTACAACAACACTATACTGTGTGATGATGATGAGTCCCATACTCCTTTACAGAGCGTAGGGGAGTGACACGGGAGACCCGCGCCTTGCACAGTAAATACAGTTATGTTATTTGCTATTCACTGTGGAGTTGCAGTTTAAATAGCCAGCAGGCAGTACCATGTTACCAGTTCTGTTCAAACTAGCAGCTGCTCTTTGTAACATGCTAACCAATTACAATGAACTGCCCATACAAATATATTGTACACAGATTTCAATTTAGTGTTTATGGTGATTTAATATCATTATCATGATACTTGGGTATATGGTGCACTGATAGAGGATCTGAAGTTGAATAACAGCATTAATAAGCCATGGATTCTCTTTTTAACTTATTTTCCTCCCTACAGTAACACAATGAAAAATAAATTTAAGGGATAAAATGACAGATATAAAATAAGGTAAATTTGATGACTAATTGTTGGCTTACATGTTGTTCATCATAGAACTTATGTGCTTGTGTTAATGATGTTGATGTTGGTGCTGTGGTAGGTCTAATGGTGGTGGCAGTTCTATCACTTAGGTTTATGAAATATCTTACCTGTAGTTGGGTCAGTTGATGCTGTTGAAGCTAATGACACTAATGCTGATGAGGATGTGTTTGGTGAAACTGAGGAGCTGCCGATGCATAAGGATTGTTGTGATTGTGACTGGAGTATATGATTCTTTTGTTGCTGTTCTAGTGGTGTTAAGGTGGAGTGAAACTGTGGCAGACAATGGTATTACATTAGCAGCAAAAGAAAAGTATTATGCTTTTGAAGATGTAGGAAGTTCCACTACAGCACCACAACAGTATATCTGTGGCGACTCCCGTGCGCTTTGCACTTAAATGCTGTGTTGAACCTCGTGATAGCTCTGACATCAAGTGTAAGTCCTAGTGTGGGTTGCCTACATGCAGGGCCAATGATGTAACAATATAAGATATAGTAAGCTCTGCCGCCATATCAATTGTATCATCGTCATTATGTGACAAGCCACGCTCTCACTTTCCCCACCACCCTCCCTGTGTCTCCTCGACCTCTCCAGCCTATCTCAGCAAAGTACTAAAATGAGGTGGACAATCAGAATGTAGCTGTGAAATTATGCAAGCTTCATTTGAATCAGCGCCAAGTTTGAAAATATGAAGTAGTTTGGAAAAAGTTACATAAGTTTCCCTTGAACTGACCTCCTGTTCAAAGAAATTTATGCAAAATAGTGTCATTTTCAAATATATTTGACTCTGAATTATGCACACATGCACTGTGTAAAGTTCTGCCTCTGTAAATACAGTCATTAAATATCATCTCACATAAGTGCACAAAAAATTTCCACATGTTCCTCATCATTATCATTTCTATGATTTATACTGCAGAAGAAATTACATTTCTTTCTCTCTCTTTCCACCTCAGTCTTGTAATCATATTTCACCTCATGTGTGTGTACAAAATATTCCCACACCTGTCTCATCATCATCACCTCTCTGATTTATACATCTCTGTAAACTTCCTATCTCTCTTAAATGCTTGTTTAACAAGGCAATAATGAAAGGAATACAGTTTTCACTGATAGCTGACACTCCCCATTACCTGATGCCTAGCCCAGTACCTGACATCCTCCCAGTATCTTACATCCATAGTAGCTAACATCCCCAGTAGCTGATGTCCCCCAGTAGCTGACATCGCCCTCTAACTGTCATATCTCAAGTAGTTGACACCTACTGAACTGTGAGAAAATATAAACTCGATAAGTCTCAACTATTTGTTCCATGTTCAAAAAATGTAAATACTTGACTTCCATCATTAGTAACACGCATGTACACATCTCTGAAAAACATGTTGTGGATACTAGTTCAGCCACTTCATGGAAGAGACAGACCTTACAGATACCAAAGCAAATGAATCATGTCTCAGCAACCAGAGATTTCGTAAACACAGTCCAAACTGGCCTGCTAAGAGAGACGACACATGTCAGCTTGCTAATCCACCTCTCATGCAAGAAGCACAACCAATATATTACAGAGGCAATGGAGGGAGGGGGGTAATCTCAAACAAAAATTATCTGTATGTACTATTTTTTATTGTACAATGTTTTCACATTCAGTGTTTTTACACACAATGTGTAGTAATTTGAGCACCAGTAAGTACAAATAATGTTCATGTACTGAAGCCATGACTTTGAGTACAAATAATGTTCATGTACTGAAGCCATGACTTAACTCATTAAGGCTTCAACTCTTGTACACACTATGTAATCAGAGTACACTTTACACCATTGCATGAAACACAAGGCCAATAGTGGACAGGACAACTCCGCACTCCGTCTTCAGGCCACGAGTGGCCTTCCGGGACCATCCGACTGCCGTTTCATCCTCAGAGGAGGATGCGGATAGGACGGACGTGGGGTCAGCACACTGCTCTCCCGGTCGTTATGATGGTATTCTTGACCAAAGCCGCTACTATTCGGTCGAGTAGCACCTCAATTGGCATCACGAGGCTGAGTGCACCCCGAAAAATGGCAACAGCGCATGGCGGCTGGATGGTCACCCATCCAAGTGCCACGCCCAACAGCGCTTAACTTCGGTGATCTCACGGGAACCGGTGTATCCACTGCGGCAAGGCCCGGACAGGACAACAAAGACAATAATTTCCAAAGAGGCACACTTGTTGATTGAGCAAGGGTGGCTGTAAGCAACACCTGGGGATGGCTGTTGGATGCTGAACTCTGGTGCTAAAGCAGCAATATCAGCATGATGATTCACGCTGATGGTGTTGGAATCAGATACAGGTTCTGTAGAGCAGAAAGAGGCATAATTATCATCGTTGCTGCCCAGCACCTGGGCAAGTTCGAGGCATTGCACTGATACAGTCGATGGTTTTAGGATTGAAAATGCCTAGTCTCCAATTTGGATTATTCTGTAGGGTCCAGAATATGGATGCTGCTCAAATTCTCATCGTCTAGCATATCATTGTGTGCACAAAAATTCGCATTACACTATTTGAAAGGGGGGGGGGGGGTTGTGGATGGCTGTGATGAGCCATTTAACTTTGTGCACCAAGGACGGCAAGTCTAATGTGGGCACTGAGACTGAAAGTAAGAGGAAGTGTGCCAGCAATGTGAAGCAACCACTATATAAAACGCCTGCCAGGTTTCGAGAGGGTGCGTTTCTGGATGAGGTATCGAACATATTGCTTCCCCCTACTTATACCTCCCGAGGAGATCACGAATGTAGAATTAGAGAGATTCGAGCGCGCACGGAGGCTTTCCGGCAGTCGTTCTTCCCGCGAACCATACGCGACTGGAACAGGAAAGGGAGGTAATGACGGTGGCACGTAAAGTGCCCTCCGCCACACACCGTTGGGTGGCTTGCAGAGTATAAAGTAGATGTAGATGTAGAAGAGTGCAGCGGGGCGGGGTCGGTCGGCTGCGTTTTTGTTAACGCTATCGTTCAATCCACCTACCTCGATAGGATAGCGTTGATGAAGTCGTTCATGATTAAAAAATGATGATTAAATGATTAAAAAATCGTGCGTAAGGGATCTTCAGTCTACTTGCAGAAAATCGTTTAAAATTAGACTAACGCTGCTTTTTATTCATACTGAAACACATGAAATGGCTATCACGTCTGTATTTAATATTGTAAAATGTTATCATTCACAGTTCACTGTCTATATAACAAATATTCACTGGTAAAGCAGCCAGAATTTAATAAGTCCGACCCGACTAATTTTCACATTGTACCAGTCACAGGCCCACAACTATTCGCGAGTTAAACATTCGGTCGTTTCAGTGGTCATCTTCGTAAGATGTGCTCACCAAAATATTCCATACAGAGCACCGAAACACGCGACGCGGATTTGTTACTACGACCAGAAAGTTTACCCGCTCATATCTCTCAAACTATTTAATTTAGAAACACGAAACTCTCATTAAAATGTTCGTAACTCCAGTCGCTTCAGTCACGATATGTTCGAACCGAAATTAACTCACTATTTCCTCATCTTACAGAGTATTTTTAAGGAGCGATGTGACATTGTGTTATCCGTAGACCGGCTCTTGAGGTACTCTCCTATATGCCCACTCCTCTTTTCACGTAGGAACAACTTAATTCTGATTAGCTGTTGATGTAAACGACCAATCAGATCGTCCCTTCCAGATCATTCTCGCGGCAAATCTTGCCTTATCCAATCACTAATTTGATAGTAACTAATGTCAGTAAAACTTCAAATTCTTGTATTTTTTAATCAAAATAAACGAAGTGCGAAATATTCTTCAAGTTGATAAATAAACTTATTCCGCCTCTGACTTCCATTCTGGCTACTTTTATACAAAAGCAAGCACACACCGACGTACGTCACCTGAATCGTGGTTGCAACATAACTTTCCCACGTTTGTTTGTACAAGGTTTTACGTAAAATGAAATATTAAATTTTAACATTTGCCCCACATACACTATCTCAATCATTCTCACGCACTCACACGGCAAAATATAATCAAATAATAATTTTGACCCATTTTTGTATTACGTAATGCACAGTGGCTAAAGTTTTAAAAAGAAAATTCTAATTAATTGGTTTTTATTCACTGGTAACTTTTTAATGGCTTCAAATGATAATGAAAGTTCCTTACTTGGTTTTAAAAACAAGCGTAGGTTTTGGGAGTTTTAGGTAATTCTCTTTATCTCCAAAACTATAATAAATAAAAATCTGAAATTTTGACAGCATCATTTCATTAATAACAAAAGGCTGTGTACCAAATTTGAACAAAATTGGATAATAACTAATATGGATTATTTAGATTCGTAGAGCGTATGAATCTTCGTATCGACTAAATGTTACGCTATGCAGTTCTCACGGCAGGCAGCGTCAACTGTGCTGTGAGCAAAGCGGAAAAAAAAACAAGGCCATCCTGCAGCCAGCGTACTTTACGGCTGCTTGCTTTACTACAACGAATGTTATCTCGTAATAACTTGCTGCGTTCTTTCCACCAACCCATTGCTTCGCGGGTGGTAAGCAGTTGTATGAAAGCATTTCACACCACACAATTTGCCTAGCTCTCCAAAGAGGAGTAGCACAAATTGTCCTCCTTGGTCAGTCATAATGGACAACAGGCATCCAAAACGAGATATTCCCAAGCCTATGAATGCCTGTGCCATAGATTCTGTAATTGTATCTTGTAATGGAGCAGCCTCTACCTAATGAGTCGTAAAGTTGATAGCCAATAGAATTTATTTATAGCCATTGTATTCTGGCAGAGGTCTGACTAAATCCAGGTGAACTCAATGGAAACACCCTTTTGGTAGAGAATGAGACTTTCACTCTGCAGCGGAGTGTGCGCTGATATGAAACTTCCTGGCGGATTAAAACTGTGTGCCCGACCGAGACTCGAACTCGGGACCTTTGCCTTTCGCGGGCAAGTGCTCCACCAACTGAGCTACCGAAGCACGACTCACGGCCGGTACTCACAGCTTTACTTCTGCCAGTATCTCGTCTCCTACCTTCCAAACTTGCCCGCGAAAGGCAAAGGTCCCGAGTTCGAGTCTCGGTCGGGCACACAGTTTTAATCCGCCAGGAAGTTTCACCCTTTTGGTACTTTAAAGGTATCATATGGTAAGAGTGTCTGGCACCTGGTTTTGGGCCGGCCGAAGTGGCCGTGCGGTTAAAGGCGCTGCAGTCTGGAACCGCAAGACCGCTACGGTCGCAGGTTCGAATCCTGCCTCGGGCATGGATGTTTGTGATGGCCTTAGGTTAGTTAGGTTTAACTAGTTCTAAGTTCTAGGGGACTAATGACCTCAGCAGTTGAGTCCCATAGTGCTCAGAGCCATTTGAACCATTTTTGAACCTGGTTTTGTTGCATTGGCATAGAATGCAGACATGCCATCATTACCTGCAGTCTGCCTTAATTTCTAGGAAGAGAAAGCATTCGGTAATCATTCTCGTGGTAGGGCAAACCAATGGATGGGACAGAGTGTGTAAGCTGTCAAAGATCGTATTCCTGAACGACAATGGAACCAAGGGCTGTAGGTTGCCTTGTGATGTGTCACGCCATAACTGTACTATAGAGCCAGGTATAATGCTCCTCTAAGAAATGTCATAACTGTTGGTGTTGTTCTTGTGCTGGAGCCATATCACTGAAATCAGTGAGAGTGGTGAAGGCATTAATGCTAGACATACAGTGCGCCACTACGTTTTCTCATCTATTCACGTGGTGGATGTTTGTTGAAAATTGAGCAATAAAATCGAGATGCTGGAAGCAGTGGGGAGAAACTTTCCTATTAGGGTTGCAAGTAGCTTGAACCAATGGATGGCGAGCGATGAAAAGTGTGAGGGCCTGGTCCTCGATGTCTTTCCCGAAGTATTTCACCACCTTGTACAGCACTAGGAACTCGTGGTTGTATGCTGGCTACAGCTGATGGGATCCTTTTAACTTGTGGGAGAAAAAACATAGTGGCTGCTGGATAGCATTCACTAGCTGCTATAAAACTGAGCCAATGGCCGTGTGGGTAGTGGCAGCAGTGATAGACATGTGGGCCGTGGGCAGTGGGTAAGCCAGCATTACAGCTTTCAGTAGGTATTGTTTAATAGATTCAAAAGCTCATAACATATCCTCCGACCACGGAACAGTTCAGTTTCCCTTAGTGTTCATACAGGAAAGGGCACTGGTGAGAGGTACTTGGATAGCTGCTTCCTGTGGATCGTGACGCCAATATAAATTGATCGTGCCAAATATCTATGAAGTTCTTTGTAAGCTGAGGGCCTAGGTGGGCTGAATGAATTCAATCGTTGGTCTCATCCGCTCTGAAGGAACGGAGTGACCTGGAAATGTTACTTTCTGTTATCATAAATTGTTTCTGGTGTTCACTGCTACACCTAAACCTGATTACGGTGATATTAGTGCTCATGTGGCGAAGAAGAAAGCATTAGTACATCATCCAGGTATGAAAGTAAAATGGGAGTTTGCGCAGTATGTAATCAGTGAATCTCTGTCATATTTTTCAGTTTGAATGGCATGTATAAAAATTCAAATAACCATAAAGGGGTAATAAGAGCAATTTTAGAAATGTCCCCCATGGTCGCTGGTATTTGCACGAATGTCTTTTTGCTGTCTAGGTCACTGAAAATGGAAGCACCCAATAGTGAATGGGAAAAATCTTGGATGTTTGGTAGCGGATATCAATCAGGGAAGATTCTGGCATCGAAGGTCCTACAGTCCCCACACATACAAAATGTGCTGTCCTTTTTGGGGGCCAAATGGATTGGTGAAACCCAAGAGCTGTTCAAGGAGAGGATAATGTCCTTCGTTAGCAGTTCATCTACAGCTGCTTTAGTGATCAGTAACTTGCCTGGAGCATTAAGCCATGCCTTGTTAAGGTCCCTCTGTGGATTAAGTTTGGTGGACCATTCTGCCCTTAATGCTGTGATGAGACACAGTAAATATGCATGTCGATGAGTCACTGTCGCCGGCCGCGGTGGCCGAGCGGTTCTAGGTGCGTCAGTCCGAAACCGCTTGGCTGCTATGGTCGCAGGTTCGAATCCTGCCTCTGGCATGGATGTGCGTGATGTCTTTAGGTTAGTTAGGTTGAAGTAGTTGTAAGTCTAGGGGACTGATGACCTCAGATGTTAAGCCCCATAGTGCTTGGAGCCATTTGAACCGTTTTGAGTCACTGCCACTCATTGCACTGTCACAAATTTCACTGTCACTAAATTGTGTGTGATTCATAGGTGCAGGAAGGAGGTAGTTGCAGTGGGAGTGCGGAGTAGTCTGCTATGATTCTAATAGCTTTATGCAGACTTGAATCGTGTTCACAGTCTCTCGCCAGAAGCAGCAAATCTTCATATTGTTAGAAGTGTCTATCGAATCGTGTCTGGATCATCAACTCGGCCAGGTAAGCATACTCATTGTTATTGCGAGGTTTATACATGAATTTATATAGTCTGATTTGTCAATCCTCTACGTTACTTTGAATGTCCTTGAGGTTGAAATCCTGTGAAGTTGGGCTCTCCTCGTTGGCAGCAGGTGGAGGTACAAGTGATAGGATGTGATATTTGATATCTGTTAGTCGAGTGTGTCGCCCGTGTTATGATCTTCTCGGGTGACAGAGTACACATTATTGGTTATCTCTAGTTGGTATGTCAGTCAAATAAATAGAGTCAGACACTGCCGACGGGGGATGGTTTGCATACTCGTTGGTTCACACTGGTGGTTCTGTAGTGTACATTAGTAGTGTCATAAACTCTGATGCCTAGTGAAGGTCGTGGGCAGCATTAGGATGTTCGCAAACAGGAACGCACTTGAGTGCAGCATTGCCAAAGCTTGCATGGAACCAACAACTGTGCACAATCTATTAGCCGTATTCCATACTCCAAGAGGTGGGCGATGACTGATGGCTTGCTGTCAGCTGGCCATGATGTATCTTGGCCACTGGAGGACAATAGCCTGTATTGGTAGTGTTAGGTTTCTTCAGCCATGACTGCGGGAGAGCTTCTGTAAAGTTTGGAAGGTAGGAGACGAGGTACTGGCAGAAGTAAAGCTGTGAGGACGGGGCGTGAGTCGTGCTTGGGTAGCTCAGATGGTAGAGCACCTGCCCGCGAAAGGCAAAGGTCCCGAGTTCGAGTCTCGGTCCGGCACACAGTTTTAATCGGCCAGGAAGTTTCAAATCAGCGCACACTCCGCTGCAGAGTGAAAATCTCATTCTGGAGTGGATAAAGAAGCTTGAAGATTGTAATCATACATTAATAGCATTTCTCTTTGAACATCATCCACCTTATAAGTGATTCAAGTCGTGTGACTGGTGTAGTGTAATGGGTTTAGTCATCGATTCCACACAGAATTATGATAAAATGTCCATTCAACATATACACAAATTGCTATCATGGCAAAAATTAAACATTCTAACATTAGACGGTATATTCCTGCCCGCGTGTATACAGCTGCAATTCAACAGTCACACTGTGTGTGTGTGTGTGTGTGTGTGTGTGTGTGTGTGTCAAAAGATAATAATTCGTCCTGAATATTCGGATGTGCTGATCGAAGAATACATTGATTCAAAGCTAAGCTGATAGAACTCAATCACTGGATAAAGAAGCCTGAAGATGATAATCGTACAATAATAGCATTTCTGTTAGAACATCACCCACCTGAAAGGTAGTTCAGGTCATGTGATTAGTGTAGCGTAACTGGTTTAGTCATTGATTCCACATAGAATTGTGGTAAAATGTCCATTCAACACGCACACAAACTTCTATCATTCTAACATTAGGTTTCTCCCCCATGTATATAGCTGCTATACAGTGATCACACACTTTTTTTAAAGAAGTTACCATCATTGCATTGCGAAATAAATGAATATACAGTCCATACGTAATGATTTTACTTTGCAACGTGCAACTGGAAAGGTAACGCCACTATCATCAAACGTCAGGATCCATCTAAACAGTCAACATCATGTAAGCATCGTCAATGTTCTTGCGTATATGTACAGGTGTAGTGCACTGTGGTCTGTGGTTTAACTCGTTTTATTTTCCCGTTTCCATATGGTGTTGTGGAATATACTCCAGCGAAAGCGTCTAATTACGAGTACATATCCATTTTTAATATGTCTTTCATGCTAAATTCAAGTGTATGTAAACATGTTAGCATTGGAATCTTCTCTAATCGCGAATTTGACACCTTAGTTAGTTTTGAAAATCCAAGTTATCGTGATACAAAAGTAATATTAAACCCTACAGAGTAATGCAAATTGTGAGGCAACTCAATAGCGATTGCAGCCCTTTTTACTCGAAATACTCAAACAACACCTACAATGCTAGTTTCTACGAAACATTATGGATCAATTTACAGGAATTTTTGCGGGTAACTCTGAGTCCCACGAAAGAAGACGTAGCTCATTATTTCAACGCACGTTGCACTTCAGCATGCGGAAGTGTACATGAGTTTACAGCAGTTGATGTAGTCATTGAACGGCGATCATATTTGAGTAGGTATATATGTACCCAGATATCTACAGAAATAAATTATGCGTGTTCATGACATCTATGTTCTTATTGTACCCCATAAAACCTGGGTGTATGGTAATGCTGTCATGTAGTATTCTGCATAGGAAGCTGGATGAAGCATCCTCTCCACAAGGATTTCCTTGTAACTGATTGGTCTGAGAATACTTCAGAAAAACAGAATAACAAGAACTACTGCCTAGTAGCATTAGGTCGGTTGTTGCTGGCCTATCGCAGGCCGGAGTGGCCGAGCAGTTCTAGACGCTTCAGTCCGGAACCGCGCGCCAGGTCCGAATCCTGCCTCGGGCATGGATGTGTGTGATGACCTTAGATTAGTTAGGTTTAAGTAGTTCTAAGTCTAGGGAATTGATAACCTCAGATTTTAAGTCCCATAGTGCTTAGAGCCATTTGAACCATTTTTTGCTGGCCCATTGTAATGTGGGAAAACAAACGGCTTAACGTCCCTGCTAAAGTATCCAGATGGTGTTCGGTATGAAAATGTATTTATATGTTCAGAAAAACTCTCTCAACCCAAGTAGCAGCTACTTAAGGAAATATTATCAGCTGTTGATCGTATTACATATAAGACTTTCACACAAAGTGATGAGGTCCCACCACCTGAAGAAGTAAAACCTAAGACTGTATTCGTCTTCGACGATTCTATAGTGAAAAATCAGGATCAAATAAGCACATACTTCTGTTTTGTTCAAAAAATGTTCAAATGTGTGTGAATCTTATGGGACTTAACTGCTAAGGTCATCAGTCCCTAAGCTTATACACCACTTAACATAAATTATCCTAAGGACAAACACACACACCCATGCCTGAGGGAGGACTCGAACCTCCGCCGGGACCAGCCTCACAGCCCATGACTGCAGCGCCTGAGACCGCTCGGCTAATCCCGCGCGGCTCTTCTGTTTTGCTCATCATAGAGGTCTTTATGTCTTTCCCTGAGCCAGACATAGTCAAGTGTTTCAAAGCAACTGACAAGGTATAATACAAATCCTATTATTGCCTTCAAACAGGATAATATGAATTTAAAACACATTTACTGGGAACATGTAGGAAATGAAAGGACATTCAATTAATTTACTAATTCATGTGCGGATCTTTGGGATCATTTGCAGCACTGCTTTATAGTAATCGATAAAACATCTTACAGATGTCGATCTGCTTAAGTTCATCGCAAAGTTTCTATCTTAAGTTTTCATATGGAATACGTTACCTGAGGTTATGTGGAAAACTAATGAATGTGAAATTCTAAATTTAGATGTTGCAAGAGGACCTGGAACTCATTAGATTGCATATGTTAGAAGAAGAACCCAAAACAGTGTTTATTACTCATTTGGTGATTTGCATCTTCCAGAGGAATTACGACGTTACTTTGCCAGTAACCACATATTTTACAATTTTGAACAGTACCGAAAGTTCAGTACATAACTAGACGGAAACCTATGTCTCATATTCTTCTTGACAGTTACAGGGGAGGTATAAAATGCTAATCACACACACCAATTCATCATTTGAGCTTGAGAAACAACGTCATACACTTTGACTTTCAATGATCGTTCGTCTGTACTATGCGCGAATTACGTATTTCCCATCAATTGAACTACGCAAAGTGGGTTGTAGTATTACGCCGACAGGTTTAGAAATGTACAAGACAATTCCAAAAGCCATTGTATCAAACGGCAATCTACATCGGAGAAGCGGCGAAGTTGTGCAAGTACCTCACAGTGCATACGACATTGATTTAAACGGATATTTAAAACAGGCAGCACTAGGTTTCGAATTACGTACGATCGTCAACACACTTAAAACTGAAATAAGAACGACAGAGCACATAATAGATTTTACAAAGGAAAATTCAACTGGATCGTTAATAGGTTCCTCAAAGAATCAGATTCTGCAATATGATCCAAAAATTTTCGAGACACCTCATTCAGTAGATATACTACCGGTTAGCACAATTTGAGTCGACAATGACAAACTGATTCATAGCATTTACGGCTTATTCCCCGGCGTGAGTCTGGGATATAAAATTGTGGAGACATCAAGCAATGCGATTTACTTCCCAGTGACTGTTCAGAAATTACACCATCTTGAGTTGAGGAACGTGGACCAGAGCGACCATCTTGTCTCTTCATTTGAAGCAGAATGGTTATAAAACTGAAATACACAGGCAGCAGCACTTCACTTTACAACCCAAGAATAACGTCTTAAACGTTTCAGTACCGAAGAACTATCAATTTCTTAAATTGCTGTGCTTGAAACCGCGCAAGAACAATGTCATCACTCAACATAACTGCTGCAGTTGAGTATGATGAACGAATCATTCATTAAGAATACTTCTCATACAAACCCTTTGCGTCAGCAGCATTCGAGAGCAATAATAAGATCTGCATTGTGATCCAACACCAGGATGTTTTGACCATTTAAAGCAGGACATTCCTGTACTTGGGAGGTGAATTCACGAAGAAGGATGGGAAACCTAAGACAACATTTTATCTTACATGTAACGCATTAGCATTCCTTTTTCAGGAGATAAGATACAAATTGAACGGTATATAAACTAATCGCAGTAGGAATGTAGGTCTCTCATCAGTCTTAAAAACACACATTTCAGCATCGAAATCGGACTTGAACGGTTTAGAAAACGCAGAGTGGTTTATGGATAAATCACCTTCAGTAAATGTATACAAGCAATTTAGTGCACGCATACCTCTAAGTATCCTTATCGAATATATGAAGAAGATTCTAACTAATGTGAAGCAGGAACTTAAATTAGTAAGAAGTGGGACATTCGGTAATGCATATATCCAAAGTGTAAGCTACTAAGGCTGTGCTAGAGTAATAAATTAGGAAGGTCTCTTATGACTGTGTAAGCAGCGAAGAACACCTAAAACGTTTAAAAATACTTGGATCTAGGACTTACCTGCCTTTCAATTTCAGATCATGGGGCCTGTTTGCATATCTTCTACTTGTAAGCTCATCTCAGCAATTATCCATTGATTTAGAAACACATCGACTTATTATCCTCACATTTTACACTGATAGGAAAACGACCCTCAAACATGATTCAAGTTAATTCGACAATTGCATTTTAACGAATGCTCGAGTATACTTACATTCTGAGTTTACCCACATGACGACTTGTATAAAGAAAGATTGGTCTGATAACAAATATGGCTTGCTTTTATATATATATATATATATATATATATATATATATATATATATATATGCCAAGTTACGACACGAATAAAGTAAGAGTGAAGAGAATAAGGGTTGCCTGCTCAGTCTGAAAGAGTTTAAGTGGTTAGGTCCTACCGCCATTATACACTGCTCCAAACGGAACGAATCAGTGAATCAGTGTATTGAATTTGAAGATTCTAAGAACTTTCCAGAAAATAGAACAACGTTGACATTAATACTAGACAGTTGAATGATGAACTACAACTCACTTACTGACATTGTGCAGAGAAATGTATAAATTAATCAGTATAGCACAAAAACTAAACAACTTCATATGACTCCATCACAGGGTGATGTTGATGACGACCTTGAATATTACATAAGGATCTCTTTTACATGTGTGTATGTGTGTGTGTGTGTGTGTGTGTGTGTGTGTGTGTGTGTGTGTGTGTGTTTGTTAGTGTCAATACCTCCATGTTTTACTTAGTCAGTGTCTTTCTTGCTGTATCAGAATCAGTTAATATTCCAAGCTCTAACCCATTTTCAGCATCGTCAGCATCTGAAGGGTGGCTGGTGGACAATACTCCCAGTGTTCAGATGCTAGCCTCGTCATCCCAGGAATTCAATGAGCTCCTTGTAACGCTAGTTCTGTACAGTACCAGTGATGAAGATGATGGAACTGATTTCCATGTAAGTATCTCTTATGTGTGTGTCTTACTCAACCAGTTTATCGTCCTTGCCACTATCTTCACATATGGGTGCTTGTGTATACATAATGGATTCTGTTCTTTTTTATGTATAATTAACAAAAAATGTTGTTCTAGTGAGCCAGGATGATTCCTGGGAGCCAGACACCAGGTAGTGATGATGACATTAAATTTTTACATAAGCGTCTCTGTTATTTGTGTAAGTGTGTGTGTGTGTGTGTGTGTGTGTGTGTGTTTGTTTACAACTGTCTTCTGGTAGTCATTGGCTGTTGTATTGTTGTTTCACAGAAATGCTCATTGCAATTGAGGTGCCTTCCCCTGTATCACCACTGCCTGTAACACTCCCCCATAAGACAATATCCAGTTCTGAGTAATAATAATGATGAGCTCTTGAGGGAACGAGAGGAGAAGCTCAGCTCTGAGTTAGGCAGTGCAGAATTCCTAAGTAAGTATGATTGTGTAAGTGTATAAAGATTTTACCCAGTACCTATAGACTATTGTTCTGTGGTGTTTCAGAGTTGTTAAATGACTTGGAGGTGCCACCTCTGTTATCTGCAACATCAACACCCGCATCATCACCACCACGAGCAGTAGCACCTGTGGCCGGGGTGTCACAAGCGGTAGCCATCTTTGTCAGCGCCTGGGCCTTGACTCATAGTGGCAACTGCACCTCTTCCAAAGGGAACTGGGCCATAACAAGCAGCCCAACCTGTGCTGAGAGCCAAACTGTAGCAAGCATTGCTGACACTTGGGCCATCAGGATGGGGTCTCGATAGTGACATGTAGCTATCAGCTATCGGCTGGCAGCATCCCAACCACCTGTTCTGACAGTAGCGATAAGGATGTTCAGGTATGTCACACAGAATTACCATTTTCAGGGATTCGAGGTGCACTTGGAGACAGGATCTTGCTTGCCTGCATCAGAAACATTTTGGGTATCAAGACCTGATTTTTTTTCCTGAATGGTGTCTGCCTGTTCTGCATAGGAAACTTATCAAGAGCTTAAAGGATCCAATGTGTCCTGTCATTAAATTCTTCACTACAGTATGCTGTGAGTTCACTCTTCCAAGTAAGGAGAGAGTGTCGAAGCAGATCGTCATACATAAGTAAGGTAACAGTGGCCAAATAACACACAGCATCTCAAATGCTAAATGGTTTGATAATTGCACCCTAAACCCCATACAGGCCCAGCTTTCTGATTTCCAACAAAGAGGTTTGGGTGAAGCTCTGTGTAGAGCCCTGTACTTGGATGTTTACATACAGTTGTATGATCCAATACTGGAGGATCCTCACAAATCAGCCTTCCGAAGGATATAGCCAGAAAACAGACAATTTTTAACGTTCAAGATAAAGATCAGTACTGTTTTCTGTGGGCAAGTCTGGCTTGCAAAAAGAAAATGACAAGAATGATACACAGTGACCTGGAAAATACCATGTGAATATTAGTGGATATTATAAATATGATGGTATTACATTCCACATGAGCCCTCAGGATATTGGTAGATTTGAGAGACAAATCCCGATATATCTGTTCATTTATATGCACTGCGGGAAGGTATGAAGATGACGGTGGTGTTACACACATGGTCTTTGGACCCATTTACTATTCTGAAGTCGCAGGTCATCGAGCGAAACATGTAGATTTGCTTTAATCTCTGAGGCTGACAGACAACATTAATGCTGGATCACATGCATGACCTGTTTCCTTCCCTCTTAAACGTCGAAACTTAATGGTAAGTGGCATTTTTGCCCTATGTGCTTGAACTAGTTTAACTCGTTTCAAACAAGTGAGAGCTTAACAGAGCATTTAGTAGATTGCTCTACTAGGACCTGGTATTTGTTGTAATAATAGGAGAATAACTTAAAGTTTAAGAATTTTCTTCACAAGGAGCGAGTACCTTTTCCATATACTCACATTTTGAATGTCTTCTCGTTCCTGTGAGTGGGATTCTGCTGCCTCTCATACCACTCTCACAGAACGACGTGTACCTTTTGCAGTTACTTATGCTTGTGCTATTCAACTCTTAATCATCATTATTCGTAATTGGGGATAAACCAGCGGATTGGTTGCTCTCTGGGCTTCAAATGCGTGCAAGGAAAGTTGATGGCATTTATGACAACATTGTTCCTATAACTGAATGTGGCAAACTTTACATGGACATGGTTCTGTGCTTTCTTGCAGATATTTTCGAGCGATTCCAGACTGTATGTATGGCACATACGAGCTGCACCTGTCTACTACTACACCATACCAGGGCATTTGTGGGACACTATGTTGAGAAGGACACATGTCAATATTGAACACTTGACATATGTTGACATGCTGCTGTTTTTCAGGTGAGGGATTTGTGGCAGGTGTTTTCAGTGTGTCCATAGGCATGCCAAGGAAAACAACCTGTGAATGCATGAATTCTTCATTACATCTGGTGATTGAAGTTACATCAAGTTATTATACATAAACAACTTATATGGGCAAGCTATGCAACAACCTCTATCTGTTGAAGGGTTTCAGCAGCTAGCTGATAAGCTGCGCAGCAGAGAAAAAAAAAACGAACGTTTGCGGGCAATTCTGAAACAGGGCACACCGTAAAGGTAGAATGAATGTACCCTATTAGTCTACATAACGAGCACATTGATTTACTGCTGTGTCCAGATCACTGAGTTCTGGAAAACGGTTCCCACCCCAAGCTGATGACAATGCTGGAGGGAAGAACAAGGTACACACTACATTATTGGAACCACCAACAATGTGCTATGTTCGGGTTGCAACTGGGTACAATTATCATGGCTATCTCCTTAAAGCAACGTCCATGGTTGAATGAATACGTTGATTTAAACACCTAAGAGAGATTCTAGCAACGTGTAAATCTGAGATGGAGTTTTACAAATTTATGAAAAATGCTGTTTTTGGAAAAACTATGCAAAATGTCAGAGAACATCGCGAAATTCAATCAGTTACCCATAGCAACTGGCGTCTTGGTGCAGCGGATTATTTCGTCAAACTAAATTTTAAATGGGCCTCAATTTTCAACTACGGTTTTGATGGTCTGGAGATGGCTAAGGTTTCTGTACTGTTCATGAAACCTGTTTATATCGGTATATGAATACCGTATCTATTCAAACTCCACATCTACCAGTTCCATTATGAGTTTGTGAAAACTCACTTCACAAATCCAAATGTT
Source organism: Schistocerca nitens (assembly GCF_023898315.1). Classification (NCBI taxonomy): domain Eukaryota; kingdom Metazoa; phylum Arthropoda; class Insecta; order Orthoptera; family Acrididae; genus Schistocerca; species Schistocerca nitens. Next base: position 906,564,885 of record NC_064616.1, on the reverse strand, counting down.
ACTTAATATGGATACTGGCAGATTCATTTACTGGGTGAAGGATTGTGATCCATATGAATTAATAAGGTGCCACCCTGATGCAATCTACACATCTGATTATATGGCCAATAATTCTTGTGGCATAACACCTGCCAACAATACGGTTATCGATCTCATGCCAGACGAAATGACTGGGTCACCAATTGTGCTGTTTGTAGATCTTGGCTCAAGAACGTACACATGCCCTCCAGATATAGGTGCAAGGTGTAGATGGACTAAGGGGGTGCAGTGTGTGGCATCAATGGCCCCCAACACTGCATGTGGCACGGTAGTTCAGTGTTCAGTCACAAAGACATGAGGTGCACACTCTATTGCACAATACTTGTGTGAGAGCACGTCATGTGCATCAGTTAACCCTAGGATGCATGATGCAGAAAACTCACATGAATGCATATGCAGGGCCTCCAAGGCCCTGCCCTAATTTACAATTTTCCTCTTTTCATATAATCATTCTTTGGAGTTAAATTTATTTCTGTCAAATTTATTGTCACATTGAAAGATTCCTAAGATACAATAACAGGATCTGGTGGGCATGATTAACATTTTATTAATTTTAAAAAAACTCAAAGAGTGAATTTTTATTAGCTACATCCACTTACATACAACATATACAAATAATTTTATTAATTCACTTATAAGTTGCAGTTTACATTTTGTAACATTTATTACAACCAATATATTCAGTTAAAACATACTCATTATTCACAATATTATGCATATAGGCAATATTTTGACAAAAAATTATTGTTCATTGTTCACATAAAATTGCATTTTTCTTAGTTTTCAACATGTGACAAACAAGAAGCACAAAGAACGCCATTATGTTCCTAACAAATATTGGTTTTACACTTAATGCATGTCATAGCACTTTTCCTGTGTTCATTATATCGACAATAATTGCATCTTCTTCTTTTTCCTGAAACAGGTAGTTGGTTCGGCAAAATGACATCTTTCTGAACACCACATCTTTGCATGGCATCAACGATTATCTTTGGAAGATTAGGGATCTGAACGCGAAGTTCCATTAGTGTTGTTACCATTTCCTCTGCTAAATCTTTTATCACTTCTTCCACTATGGTATGTCAGATGTTGGGCGGAAAATAAAATTTCACTGTTCATTGCTGCGACGTCCATCATATTCATCCATAATGCAAATGGCCATCTTCTTGTTTGTCTCTTGCAAGTGTAATAACGAATTTTCCGGTCAATTTGATCTACTCCACCCTTTATAGAGTTATAGAACTTTATTAGATCTGGTTTCTTTTTTGCATGAGTTTCATCAATGTTTCTGTTGTGATGCATTGTGCTAAAGAGAACTACAGACTTTTTCTTTTTGGGAACATAACTCACCATTGTAATGTCACCTCTAAATGCAAACAAAGAGGAATGAATCGCTCTTGAGGCAGCTGCTTTCATCTCATTAGGAATTTCTGGTTTATTTTGTTTGATTGTTCCCACCACTGTAATTTGCTTCTGAAGAATCTCTTCTGCCAGCTGCACACTAGTAAAGAAGTTGTCAAAAGTAATATTTTTGATGATCCTTCAATGCTTTTAGCAATATCTTTCACCACATTCAATCCAAGATTTTTCTGAATAGGTTCATGGGGCTTCCTTCCGTGTAAACAACTCCGTCTAAAGCATATGCAGATGTAGTATCACAAAACCAAAATATTTTTATGCCATACTTGGTTGGTTTAGAGGGCATATACTGCGTGAAGTTGCATCTTCCACGGAATGGGACTAGCTATTCGTCAACTGTGAGCGATTCATTGGGAATCATTCTATTTCTACACTTGTCAAGAAATAGGTCTCATACATAGCGAACAGCTGCAAGTTTGTCATCTGCAGATAGAGCTTCATGGGTATGCCTGTCATCAAATCTAATCATTCTCCTTATATCCTCGAATCTCTTTACTGACATGGTGGCCTTATATGTAGGATTTGCCTTTTCATCCAAGAATAATTCTCTGATAGGGACATCCCAACTCTTCTCAACACCAGAAAGCAGTAAAAGACCAAGAAAACACTCCATTTCAGCAAGCGAAACGTTTTACCACGTAAAGCAGCCACTCTTTTGCCTTAAATATTTGTGCAGTTGATGATTTCTTCTAGTATTTCCTTGGAGATGAAATAGTCCTAGGCATTCTTAGGTTTACAGGTTTTCAAACCACAGGCTGGACCAGGTGCCGTCTTTACGATGATATGGACAGGAGTATGAAAAGTTGCAGGAGGATATAATTTCCAAATCACTCCATTCCGACTAATGTATGTGTGGTTTCTATACCTTTTTGTAGTGATTCTTCATGTTCAGACTCTGATGAAGTAATATTATCAGAAGGACTGTCATCTGCCTCAACATTCACATCTGCAGGTTCATTGGCTGCTTCTTCACTACTTGCATCTTCAAAAATATTTCCTTCCTCACAAGAATAATCTTTTTCAAACCACTGAGCCACAACACTTTCAAAATTAGCTGCATTTCCACGTAGTGACTCTCTTGCTTTGCGTGTTGAAGCCATAGCAAAAGGCGTGTCTCTCGAACAACAGCTTGTGCGGCACTAAACGAGTCATACTCGTAACAATATGGGCCTTGCAGCAACATACAAACTACAGTAACAATGAAGCTGACAAGAGCAGCACAGGATAACAATACTATGCAATAATAACACATTTGATAGCAAAAATATCAATAATACACCGACATCGCCAATATGTGAAAGTAGTGTGTATTATTTTTCAGTTATACTATTACTACTACAGCGACTGCTGCTGTTGGCACTCCTGTTGCTGTAAATACCACTACAGTTATTGCTGAATTAATAGCTGCTGCCAAACAAATGTTGAAGACAATATAGGTTAAAGAACATTTATAAATGTGTGAGGGCTTCTGAAGCCCTGCTTATGCATTCACGGTGTAGGGTAAACGTGTTGAATTATACAAAAAACTTAAAAGGGTATCTCGTTCAGACTTGATAGGAGGAATGTCACAGTGTTAGTGACAGAGTACTGGAAAACAGTTTGAAATCAAACAAAAAATTACAGAACTTTTTTAAAAATGAAGACATACAAGGGCCTCGGAGGCCCTGTATATGTATCCCAGGGTTACTCAGCTTTTTGCACGTCATTTGTAGGAGACAAATAGTTTTCTGCACACCACAATTTGTGAAAATTATGTTTTCTGCACACTGTATGTGTATTATCTCTACAGTAGGCTAAGGTTCACTGCTGCTGGCCATACCAAAAGAGAATGCATTTTTGTTTAGTGTTGTGTCGCACAGAGGAGAGCTGTAAATAATTATTCCACACCAAAGTGCAGCTAAAAGTGTACAAGTCTGTCAATAGTGCCATGAGTATTTCAATTATGTCAAGTGTGATTAAAATGTATAAGTCGGTGTGTCATGAGTATTCCAAGCTGCTATAAGAATAAAAGTCCATTGATTGTTCGTAAACTGTGGAAACTGGGAAACTGTCTGAAAACGTAACCTGTCATATATATATATATATATATATATATATATATATATATATATATATATATATATATATATATATATATATATATATATATATATAGACACACACTCCTGGAAATTGAAATAAGAACACCGTGAATTCATTGTCCCAGGAAGGGGAAGCTTTATTGACACATTCCTGGGGTCAGATACATCACCTGATCACACTGACAGAACCACAGGCACATAGACACAGGCAACAGAGCATGCACAATGTCGGCACTAGTACAGTGTATATCCACCTTTCGCAGCAATGCAGGCTGCTATTCTCCCATGGAGACGATCGTAGAGATGCTGGATGTAGTCCTGTGGAACGGCTTGCCATGCCATTTCCACCTGGCGCCTCAGTTGGACCAGCGTTCGTGCTGGACGTGCAGACCGCGTGAGACGACGCTTCATCCAGTCCCAAACATGCTCAATGGGGGACAGATCCGGAGATCTTGCTGGCCAGGGTAGTTGACTTACACCTTCTAGAGCACGTTGGGTGGCACGGGATACATGCGGACGTGCATTGTCCTGTTGGAACAGCAAGTTTCCTTGCCGGTCTAGGAATGGTAGAACGATGGGTTCGATGACGGTTTGGATGTACCGTGCACTATTCAGTGTCCCCTCGACGATCACCAGTGGTGTACGGCCAGTGTAGGAGATCGCTCCCCACACCATGATGCCGGGTGTTGGCCCTGTGTGCCTCGGTCGTATGCAGTCCTGATTGTGGCGCTCACCTGCACGGCGCCAAACACGCATACGACCATCATTGGCACCAAGGCAGAAGCGACTCTCATCGCTGAAGACGACACGTCTCCATTCGTCCCTCCATTCACGCCTGTCGCGACACCACTGGAGGCGGGCTGCACGATGTTGGGGCGTGAGCGGAAGACGGCCTAACGGTGTGCGGGACCGTAGCCCAGCTTCATGGAGACGGTTGCGAATGGTCCTCGCCGATACCCCAGGAGCAACAGTGTCCCTAATTTGCTGGGAAGTGGCGGTGCGGTCCCCTACGGCACTGCGTAGGATCCTACGGTCTTGGCGTGCATCCGTGCGTCGCTGCGGTCCGGTCCCAGGTCGACGGGCACGTGCGCCTTCCGCCGACCACTGGCGACAACATCGATGTACTGTGGAGACCTCACGCCCCACGTGTTGAGCAATTCGGCGGTACGTCCACCCGGCCTCCCGCATGCCCACTATACGCCCTCGCTCAAAGTCCGTCAACTGCACATACTGTTCACGTCCACACTGTCGCGGCATGCTACCAGTGTTAAAGACTGCGATGGAGCTCCGTATGCCACGGCAAACTGGCTGACACTGACAGCGGCGGTGCACAAATGCTGCGCAGCTTGCGCCATTCGACGGCCAACACCGCGGTTCCTGGTGTGTCCTCTGTGCCGTGCGTGTGATCATTGCTTGTACAGCCCTCTCGCAGTGTCCGGAGCAAGTATATATATACTGTATATAGTACGTATCATTCCTGTGAGTTGTTAAGTTGCTATTTCAAATATTGTATACAGTTTTGCACGTTGTTTCCTGTGTATTATGTAAATTCGAGGCATATAATTTATCTATGCTGAAAATTAATGAAACATTCCAAGATTTTTTTAAGAAAAGGATGGTATTGTCAGTTTATTTTCATCACATTGCTTTGTTTTCTATGTTCAAAACAAACATATAATTATGTGAAACAAATGAAATAGCCCAATGTGTGGGTCATACTTCTTCTGCAAGAAAACAAAACATTACATGCTATTTATTCTGACAAGCAAATAAATCTATTGGTTGAACCCTACTCATTCCTTTTTCCGCATTCTACCCTGCCTTATGTGTATATAATTGTTTAGAATGCGCAGTTACATTTGCATCACACATGTCTTTTCTGTAAGAATGGACACATTTACACTTAAATTCTTTTACAACAGGCAGAGACATCTTTATTCCACATGTCCTTCTTTAAGGAAGGATGCATCAAAACTGCTGGAATATGAACACTAATATCAGACAGGCGGATAGACAGAGGAGTGGACTTAGCACTAGCTCTTCAGAGTGACTAGCAGATGAGATGCCAACTGGCATGCTATATGTTGACCACAGGGTGGCAGTAGTAACACTGGGATGCCTGGTGGTATGGCTGCGGCAAGGATGGTGGGTGTGGCAGGGGTGGAGAGCCCTCAATGGTGTTTGTTTAAATAAAGATGCATCCAAGCTTCGAATACACAATACACCTATGAGTGAACAGTAGCTTATATTGGGACTGAACCAGTGTTTCAAGCCTGGACCAGAATTCTACATTTTTATAAGAATAGCCCAACAGGTCTGAGCTGGATTGTGATGTCGCAGAGCCAGGGCGTGTATTCCTGCTCTGCACCAGTATGCCCCAGTATCTCCAGTGTATGCCAGTATGCCGGAATTTCACACTATTATAAATAGTCCAACTTGTCTGAACAGGATTGTGACGTGATAGAGCTATTTCAGTATGCCTGGGCGCTGTGTTCGAGCACCATATTGCAATCTAGGTCAGCCATCTTGGATTCTGATGCCATACTATCGCTGTGCCCGTACTCCAAGTCTCAGATTGTGACGTCATAGAGCCAAAGCCAGTATTTCAATCAGCCAGAATTTCCTTCCAATTTATACATAGGGCAACAGCTCAACTTCCCCAGGAAACACGCTAGCAAAATTAGGCTATTTTGGCATTTCCTGTCGAAATTTGGAATTCCCGCCGAAATTTGAATTTCTTGCCATTATATACATAGGGTAATTGTCATTTGTCTGTCTGGGGAGGGGTGGGGACAGGGAAATTCCATGAATTATCGATGATATCACTGATCACGACATCAATGAAGTCGTTATGTGTCACCCCCTGCAGTGCTTCTCTCCTTAGTACTCATATACTACTTGTATGGTTAAAGCTTTACTGTTAACCTAATTACAAATGGAATAGAATAGAATAGAACAGAATAGAATAGAATAGAATCTTTATTTGCCTTTCAGTGTGTTTTCCATACAATTGGCGTCGTCAGTGTGTTCAATACATTTTTTAAAAAATTACAATAATTATTATTGTACATAATTGTACCTGTGCAGGGCAGGCAGGTACGCATGCTAAAGTAATATTGATAATACAACAATTATCCATTCACAATAGTAGTAATAATAATAATAATACATCATAACAGTTAAATATACAATAGTATCAAGATATATTTATGGTACATCTTACGTATCCATGTAAAAAGTCTTTGCTGGTACATTACTGTCACAAACATACAGGGTGTTACAAAAAGGTATGGCCAAACTTTCAGGAAACATTCCTCACACACAAATAAAGAAAAGATGTTATGTGGACATGTGTCCAGAAACGCTTAATTTCCATGTTAGAGCTCATTTTAGTTTCGTCAGTATGTACTGTACTTCCTCGATTCACCGCCAGTTGGCCCAATTGAAGGAAGGTAATGTTGACTTCGGTGCTTGTGTTGACATGCGACTCATTGCTCTACAGTAATAGCATCGAGCACATCAATACGTAGCATCAATCGGTTAGTGTTCATCACGAACGTGGTTTTGCAGTCAGTGCAATGTTTACAAATGCGGAGTTGGCAGATGCCCATTTGATGTATGGATTAGCACGGGGCAATAGCCGTGGCGCGGTACGTTTGTATCGAGACAGATTTCCAGAACGAAGGTGTCCCTACAGGAAGACGTTCGAAGCAATTGATCGGCGTCTTAGGGAGCACGGAACATTCCAGCCTATGACTGGCGACTGGGGAAGACTTAGAACGACGAGGACACCTGCAATGGACGAGGCAATTCTTCGTGCAGTTGACGATAACCCTAATGTCAGCGTCAGAGAAGTTGCTGCTGTACAAGGTAACGTTGACCACGTCACTGTATGGAGAGTGCTACGGGAGAACCAGTTGTTACCGTCCCATGTACAGCGTGTGCAGGCACTATCAGCAGCTGATTGGCTCTACGGGTACACTTCTGCGAATGGTTCATCCAACAATGTGTCAATCCTCATTTCAGTGCAAATGTTCTCTTTACGGATGACGCTTCATTCCAACGTGATCAAATTGTAAATTTTCACAATCAACATGTGTGGGCTGACGAGAATCAAAAATGGTTCAAATGGCTCTGAGCACTATGGGACTTAACATCTGTGGTCATCAGTCCCCTAGAACTTAGAACTACTTAAACCTAACTAACCTAAGGACATCACACACATCCATGCCCGAGGCAGGATTCGAACCTGCGACCGTAGCAGTCGCGCGGTTCCGGACTGAGCGCCTAGAACCGCTAGACCACCGCGGCCGGCTGACGAGAATCCGCACGCAATTGTGCAATCACCTCATCGACACAGATTTTCTGTGAACGTTTGGGCAGGCATTGTTGGTGATGTCTTGATTCGGCCCCATGTTCTTCCACCTACGCTCAATGGAGCATGTTATCGTGATTTCATACGGGATACTCTAACTGTGCTGCTAGAACATGTGCCTTTACAAGTACGACACAACATGTGGTTCATGCACGATGGAGGTCTTGCACACTTCAGTCGAAGTGTTCGTACGCTTCTCAACAACAGATTCGGTGACCGATGGATTGGTAGAGGCGGACCAATTCCATGGCCTCCACGCTCTTCTGGCCTCAACCCTCTTGACTTTCATTTATGGGGGCATTTGAAAGCTCTTGTCTACGCAACCCCGGTACCAAATGTAGACTCTTCGTGCTCGTATTGTGGACGGCTGTGATACAATACGCCATTCTCCAGGGCTGCATCAGCGCATCAGTGATTCCATGTGACGGAGGGTGGATGCATGTATCCTCGCTAACGGAGTACATTTTGAACATTTTCTGTAACAAAGTGTTTGAAGTCACGCTGGTACGTTCTGTTGCTGTGTGTTTCCATTCCATGATTAATGTGATTTGAAGAGAAGTAATAAAATGAGCTCTAACATGGAAAGTAAGCGCTTCCGGACACATGTCCACATAGCATATTTTCTTTCTTTGTGTGTGAGGAATGTTTCCTGAAAGTTTGGCCGTACCTTTTTGTAACACCCTGTATATGTATAATTCACATGGCAGTTTTTTGTTTCATGTAGCATATCTCTTTTGTGTCACTGTTTAGAAACTCATCAAGTGAGTAATATGGCGTACATTTGAGCCACACTTCTATTGTCTGCTTAAAGTTATTCAGCAGTAGTTCGCTCACAGCTTGTGGGAGTTTGTTACAAAATTTCAAGCTAATGTGTTTATGGCTCTTTTGTGTTAATGTCAGCCTTGTGTATGGTAGGTCTATGTTACTATTATTTCGAGTATTATGAACATGCACTTCAGATCTTAAGTTAAAGTTCTTTACATTCTCTTTAGCATATATTTACCAATTATAAATATATATACTAGGTAGTGTCATTATCTTTAGTTCTTGAAAATGAGTTTTGCAACTTTGTCTTGGTGCTAGTCCTAAAATGCACCTGATTACTTTCTTCTGCCACTTGAAGATGATACTTGAACCCACTGAGTTATCCCAAAGAAGTACCCCGTATTGCAGTTTTGAATGGAAAAAAGCAAAGTATGTAGAGATTATCAGATTTTTACTGATAATGTGTCTCAGCTTGTGTAATAGAAAGAGAGATCGAGCAAGTTTGCCATATAGATAATTTGTGTGTCTGTCCCATGTAAGTTTTTGATCTATATGTAAACCTAGTAACTTGACATTTTTGTATTATGTTCAATTGGTTTCAGGGTGAAGTAAATTTCTTCAGTTTTCAATTTGTTTATTGATAAAAGGTTGGCTCTGCGCCAGTCACTGCTCATTTCAGTTACTACTTTGTTGTATTCTATGACATCTTGCAGATTATCTCCATCTGTTATTAGTGTCATATCATCAGCATACAGTACATTGTTGCATGACATATAATTTGAGAAGTCATTGATGTAAACAATGAACAGGAAAGGGCCAAGCACTGAGCCTTGTGGAATTCCTCTCTTTACTTTCATGGGTGTTGACTTTTGATAGTTTGTTTTTACTAATTGTACCCTATTGCTTAAGTATGATTGAAAAAAATTGTAATGGTTTAATTACAATACCATAATGTTCTAGTTTTGTATCATTATTTCATGTGTGACTGAGTCGAAGGCTTTTGTTAAATCTGACAGTGTATCACAAGTGAGTTTCTTATTTTCATATCCTTCATATATATTACTAAGGAGGCATTCAACTGCTTTGGTTGTCGATAGTTCAGATCGAAAGCCAAACTGGTTCTTACTCAATAATTTATTACTTTCAAAATGACTGCAAATTTGGATATGTATGCAGTTTTCTATTACTTTTCATATAATGGGAACTATTGATATAGGTCTATAATTATTTGGCATTTTTCTGTCACCTTTCTTATAAATTGGGAGTGTAACTGTCATTTTCAGACATTCAGGCAGTACTCCTTCTTCTAGTATACGATTCGCCAGAAATGTTAGTGGCATTAAGACTGCAGTGGCTATGTGTTTAACAATGCTGTCACTAAGTCCGTAATAGTCCTCTGTTTTTGAGTTTTTAAGTTTCTTTATAGATTTGATAATGTGGCCGGAAGTGATTTTTGACCAAGACAATTTCTTGGTTGCTGGTGCTTGTTGTTTAAGAAAGGTTACAGCAGCTGAAATATTATCAGAAGTGTTTTTACCAAAAGAAGAAGAAGAAGAAGAAGATTGAAAGCTGGCACAATTTATAAAATACTCGTTAAGGATGTTGCAATCTATAGGCACTGTGGCTTCCTGTTTACTCATATTGATTGCACTTTTTATTATATTCCAAGCTGCTTGACAGGCATTTTTTGAGTCTGCAAATATATTCATCATTTACTTTACATTTAGCTGATTTTATTTCATATTTGTACAACTTCTTAAGGGTCACATAGTGTTTCCTGGCTTCCTCATTTATATCACTATTATTTTTTGTATAAGTAGCAGTGTTCTCATTTGCTTGAGCTCTGGAGTGTACCACTTGTTAGAGTGCTGAGGTTTTTTTCTGTTGTTAGGAGTGCATCATTTTTAATGATATATAAAAACATAGAGAAACATTCATCAAGACTTTTGATATTGTATAATGAGAAAACTGTGTATGGTAAAACATAATAACAATTTACATCTACATCTACATCTATACTCCGCGAGCCACCTTACGGTGTGTGGCGGAGGGTACTTATTGTACCACTATCTGATCCCCCCTTCCCTGTTCCATTCACGAATTGTGCGTGGGAAGAACGACTGCTTGTAAGTCTCCGTATTTGCTCTAATTTCTCGGATCTTTTCGTTGTGATCATTACGCGAGATATATGTGGGCGGTAGTAATATGTTGCCCATCTCTTCCCGGAATGTGCTCTCTCGTAATTTCGATAATAAACCTCTCCGTATTGCGTAACGCCTTTCTTGAAGTGTCCGCCACTGGAGCTTGTTCAGCATCTCCGTAACGCTCTCGCGCTGACTAAATGTCCCCATGACGAATCGCGCTGCTTTTCGCTGGATCATGTCTATCTCTTCTATTAATCCAACCTGGTAAGGGTCCCATACTGATGAGCAATACTCAAGAATCGGACGAACAAGCGTTTTGTAAGCTACTTCTTTCGTCGATGAGTCACATTTTCTTAGAATTCTTCCTATGAATCTCAACCTGGCGCCTGCTTTTCCCACTATTTGTTTTATGTGATCATTCCACTTCAGATCGCTCCGGATAGTAACTCCTAAGTATTTTACGGTCGTTACCGCTTCCAATGATTTACCACCTATGGCATAATCGTACTGGAATGGATTTCTGCCCCTATGTATGCGCATTATATTACATTTATCTACGTTTAGGGAAAGCTGCCAGCTGTCGCACCATTCATTAATCCTCTGCAGGTCTTCCTGGAGTACGTACGAGTCTTCTGATGTTGCTACTTTCTTGTAGACAACCGTGTCATCTGCAAATAGCCTCACGGAGCTACCGATGTTGTCAACTAAGTCATTTATGTATATTGTAAACAATAAAGGTCCTATCACGCTTCCTTGCGGTACTCCCGAAATTACCTCTACATCTGCAGATTTTGAACCGTTAAGAATGACATGTTGTGTTCTTTCTTCTAGGAAATCCTGAATCCAATCACAAACCTGGTCCGATATTCCGTAAGCTCGTATTTTTTTCACTAAACGTAAGTGCGGAACCGTATCAAATGCCTTCCTGAAGTCCAGGAATACGGCATCAATCTGCTCGCCAGTGTCTACGGCACTGTGAATTTCTTGGACAAATAGGGCGAGCTGAGTTTCACATGATCTCTGTTTGCGGAATCCATGTTGGTTATGATGAAGGAGATTTGTATTATCTAAGAACGTCATAATACGAGAACATAAAACATGTTCCATTATTCTACAACAGATTGACGTAAGCGAAATAGGCCTATAATTATTCGCATCTGATTTATGACCCTTCTTGAAAATGGGAACGACCTGCGCTTTCTTCCAGTCGCTAGGTACTTTACGTTCTTCCAGAGATCTACGATAAATTGCTGATAGAAAGGGGGCAAGTTCTTTAGCATAATCACTGTAGAATCTTACGGGTATCTCGTCTGGTCCGGATGCTTTTCCGCTACTAAGTGATAGCAGTTGTTTTTCAATTCCGATATCGTTTATTTCAATATTTTCCATTTTGGCGTCCGTGCGACGGCTGAAGTCAGGGACCGTGTTACGATTTTCCGCAGTGAAACAGTTTCGGAACACTGAATTCAGTATTTCTGCCTTTCTTCGGCCGTCCTCTGTTTCGGTGCCATCGTGGTCAACGAGTGACTGAATAGGGGATTTAGATCCGCTTACCGATTTTACATATGACCAAAACTTTTTAGGGTTCTTGTTTAGATTGTTTGCCAATGTTTTATATTCGAATTCGTTGAATGCTTCTCTCATTGCTCTCTTTACGCTCTTTTTCGCTTCGTTCAGCTTTTCCTTATCAGCTATGATTCGACTACTCTTAAACCTATGATGAAGCTTTCTTTGTTTCCGTAGTACCTTTCGTACATGATTGTTATACCACGGTGGATCTTTCCCCTCGCTTTGGACCTTAGTCGGTACGAACTTATCTAAGGCGTACTGGACGATGTTTCTGAATTTTTTCCATTTTTGTTCCACATCCTCTTCCTCAGAAATGAACGTTTGATGGTGGTCACTCAGATATTCTGCGATTTGTGCCCTATCACTCTTGTTAAGCAAATATATTTTCCTTCCTTTCTTGGCATTTCTTATTACACTTGTAGTCATTGATGCAACCACTGACTTATGATCACTGATACCCTCTTCTACATTCACGGAGTCGAAAAGTTCCGGTCTATTTGTTGCTATGAGGTCTAAAACGTTAGCTTCACGAGTTGGTTCTCTAACTATCTGCTCGAAGTAATTCTCGGACAAGGCAGTCAGGATAATGTCACAAGAGTCTCTGTCCCTGGCTCCAGTTCTGATTGTGTGACTATCCCATTCTATACCTGGTAGATTGAAGTCTCCTCCTATTACAATAGTATGATCACGAAACTTCTTCACGACGTTCTGCAGGTTCCCTCTGAGGCGCTCAACTACTACGGTTGCTGATGCAGGTGGTCTATAGAAGCATCCGACTATCATATCTGACCCACCTTTGATACTTAACTTAACCCAGATTATTTCACATTCGCATTCGCTAATAACTTCACTGGATATTATTGAATTCTCTACTGCTATAAATACTCCTCCACCATTGGCGTTTATCCTATCCTTGCGGTATATATTCCATTCTGTGTCTAGGATTTCGTTACTGTTCACTTCCGGTTTTAACCAACTTTCCGTTCCTAATACTATTTGCGCACTATTTCCTTCAATAAGCGATACTAATTCAGGAACCTTGCCCTGGATACTCCTGCAGTTTACCAATATTACGTTAACTTTTCCTGTTTTTGGTCTCTGAGGACGGACGTTCTTTATCAACGATGCTGATGTTCTCTCTGGTAAGCCGTCAGGTATTTTATCGTTTCGCCCAAGGGGGGGTCCCTCTAACCTAAAAAACCCCCGTGTGCACGCCACACGTACTCTGCTACCCCAGTAGCTGCTTCCGGTGTGTAGTGCACGCCTGACCTGTCTAGGGGGGCCCTACAGTTCTCCACCCAATAACGGAGGTCGATGAATTTGCAACCATTATAGTCGCAGAGTCGTCTGAGCCTCTGGTTTAGACCCTCCACACGGCTGCAAACCAGAGGACCGCGATCGACTCTGGGCACTATGCTGCAGATATTAAGCTCAGCTTGCACTCCGCGTGCGATGCTGGTTGTCTTCACCAAATCAGCCAGCCGCCGGAAGGAACCAAGGATGGCCTCAGAACCCAAGCGGCAGGCGTCATTCGTTCCGACATGTGCTACTATCTGCAGCCGGTCACACCCAGTGCGTTCAATAGCTGCCGGAAGGGCCTCCTCCACATTACGGACGAGACCCCCCGGCAAGCACACCGAGTGCACACTGGCATTCTTCCCCGACCTACCCGCTATTTTCCTGAGGGGCTCCATAACCCGCCTAACGTTGGAGCTCCCTATAACTAATAGGCCCGCCCTCTGTGACTGTCGGGACCTTGCCGGAGAATCGGCCACTGGCCCAACAGGCGAGGCATCCTGTGGTGGCTCGGAAACGATGTCATCACCACTAGGAAGCACCCCGTACCTGTTGGAAAGGGGTAAGGCAGCTGCCACGCGGCCAGATCCCACCTTCGCCTTTCGGCCAGGCACGCGCGAGCCCACCACTGTCCGCCATTCACCCTGGAGTGATGGCTGACCGGTAAGATGCTCACTGCCGGAAGACGCAGCGACATCAGGGGTTCCATGCGATTCCAAGGCCACCGAAGTAGGCATAGGTCTCACCACAGTTGCCCCAACGCCACTACGAGCCGACGCCTGCGCCTCGAGCTCGATGAGCCTAACAGACAAAGCCTCCACCTGCCCCCGAAGAGTGGCCAATTCTCCTTGCGTCCGCTCACAACAACCACAGTCCCTACACATGACTATGTTTACCCTACTCTATACGGTGACAAATTCCCAAGATAATCTTCTGATGAGCTACTCTGATAATCAAGAAACACTCACTGAAATACGAGACGCGAAAACTACGCTAGGTTTTCCCAGAAAAACTATTTAAAAGCTAAGCGCAGCAAATAAGTACAAAATAAATTTCTCTCCTAACGATCAAGAACTGTTAGTTTCTATGCAGAGCAGATAAACACAAATAGAATCCCTTCCTTAGTGGAAGGTCGTAAACAAAATGCAAAATAAACGCTTTATACAAACAGTACTCGCTGCTGCTGGTGCTCTCGCTCTGGCTGTCACAAGACAACTGCTGATTCAAGTGACTAGTGGCTAACGGCCGCGAAACAAACAAAAGACGGTTTTAGGGCGCTTTCTGTTCTAAACGATCAAGAAAACACTAAGAAATCTAACACGAAAACTACGTAAAGTTTTATCAAGAACTGTTAGTTACTATGCAGAGCAGATAAACACTAATAGAATCCCTTCCTTAGTGGAAGGTCGTAAACAAAATGCAAAATAAACGCTTTATACAAACAGTACTCGCTGCTGCTGGTGCTCTCGCTCTGGCTGTCACAACACAACTGAAAGGTTATACATTTTGAATAGATTGCTAGTAACATATGACTTTACAACACCACAAGGAAAAGTGAACTCACAGAAATATATCAATTCACACAACACTTAGGACAGATCTTAGTCCATTGGTCAATCTCGTGGACACCACAACATCGATCATCGTCATTTTTCATGTGGTAACTGCCTAAATCTGGATGTACTAGTCTTTCCCTAACATGATCGTCAAATAAATTGGACAAAATCATCCGGCAGCTGCAAGACACAGTAAAATTACAGTGTAAATGATGCATTTTCTTATCGATACCTAATGCCCAAAATGACAGACATTTTTATCCTTTCTCAGACCGCCAGCATCTTCTCAGCAGCCTGGAAGCAAAGGCTCCTAAAACCATACCCAAGAAGGAACTTTTTGACAGAGTGGAAGGACATATTATCAGGGGTCCCACAAGGATCGGTATTGAGCCTATTATTTTTTCTCATTGCATGTTAATGATGTGTCAGCTATTTTCTCCCACTAAAAACATCAGTGGTACACTGATGATCTTCAGTTATATCTCAGTGCAGGTCAAACAAACCTGTGCACAGATATCTGGCACGTGAATGCTGATTTACTTTCCTTACCGGAATGGGTGCAGAACAGTTTTGAAACTTTAACCATCTAAAGCATAACCAATCTTTGTCGCTCATGAAAGACTTATTAGCCATCAGTTCAAAGAACCTTTTCTACATTTAATCGTAAATGGCACAGAAACAATCTTTTCTTCTTCTGTAAAGAACTTGGAGATAATACTGGACCAACAAATTAAACTGTAGTCTGTAAGATTGATGTTCATATATTAACGAAATATGAAAAGTATATTTCCTCTAGACTTTAATAAGACGCTCGTAGAGTCACTCACTCATCCTACTCTTCGTTATGGTGATGCTATTCTCTAAGGACTTTCATAGGAAAGGTTGCATTGCTGGAACTGGTCAGGAGGTGTTTCGTGCGATACACTTGTGATGTATACTGTTTCCACCATATCGCTCCGGCCTATCAACAATTATCAAGGCTACCAGCCAATAAGTGTAGAGACTATAATACTCTATATTTCTTCTGTCGTCTTCTCGGTCATTGCACTTCTTCATAGTTATCTTCAACTATTACGCTATCAAGTGAACAATATGGCAGCAATACCGATTCTCAACAGTCCTCTCTGTGCCATTACGTTACACTGTCATATCCTCTAAACCATTTCCTTACCAGGAACCTGACTTTAGAATAAGCTTCCAAAAAATATTAGAGAAACTAAATTCCTTTCATATTTCACAAGAGAACTACTGATCCACCTTCTGTCACAATAGCCATATCTTCCATGTACTAGTGTGCAGCTCACTCTGGCCAATGCCCCCTTCACCACAACTTTTGCCTCCCTCTCGTTGTCAGAATTCTCAGTTTAAATTCTGTTATTTCCTAACAGCCACTGTCACTGTCATTCCAATTTTCTCCATTTCTATAACCCTTTCTCTGCTGTTAATACTAAACATGGCTTCAAATGTGGTAAATTACTCTACATCTTTCTTAATACCCTCTACTATTATTGTCATTACTTGTGTTAGTTAATATTATTATCCTTGTCGACGTTTTGCAATATCTTCCCAGTGAGATGTAAGCGAGGGCTTTAAGCTCTAATCTAGTCCGGCTAAATAAGCATTTAATCCATAAATAATAAATAAATAATCCAGAAAATCATAAAATTTATCGCTATGTGCAGATAAACCAGGTGTTTGTTGTTTAATAACAGAAAGAAACATTCAGGTTTGACTGAATTACTTAGTGTACAATGATTTTTAATTCAGAATCCAACACACGTAGCCTGAAGTCAACGATGGATGACCTTTTAGCAGAATTTTTTTTTTTTTTATAATCTTCGTTCTGTATATTATGCATCCAGAATAAGTCTTGAGAGCATACCTTTTTGCTCATAGACTGGCAAATTCAGTAATAGATTTACCTTTCAGTTCGTCTTTAACTAATACAAATTCTTTTTTATTCACCAGGAGGATATTTTATCTGTTATTCACAGGGAAACATGAAGTATCAAAACTTGTATGCACATCCTTGTACATACACTCCTGGAAATTGAAATAAGAACACCGTGAATTCATTGTCCTAGGAAGGGGAAACTTTATTGACACATTCCTGGGGTCAGATACATCACCTGATCACACTGACAGAACCACAGGCACATAGACACAGGCAACAGAGCATGCTCAATGTCGGCACTAGTACAGTGTATATCCACCTTTCACAGCAATGCAGGCTGCTATTCTCCCATGGAGACGACCGTAGAGATGCTGGATGTAGTCCTGTGGAACGGCTTGCCATGCCATTTCCACCTGGCGCCTCAGTTGGACCAGCGTTCGTGCTGGACGTGCAGACCGCGTGAGACGACGCTTCATCCAGTCCCAAACATGCTCAATGGGGGACAGATCCGGAGATCTTGCTGGCCAGGGTAGTTGACTTACACCTTCTAGAGCACGTTGGGTGGCACGGGATACATACGGACGTGCATTGTCCTGTTGGAACAGCAAGTTCCCTTGCCGGTCTAGGAATGGTAGAACGATGGGTTCGATAACGGTTTGGATGTACCGTGCACTATTCAGTGTCCCCTCGACGATCACCAGTGGTGTACGGCCAGTGTAGGAGATCGCTCCCCACACCATGATGCCGGGTGTTGGCCCTGTGTGCCTCGGTCGTATGCAGTCCTGATTGTGGCGCTCACCTGCACGGCGCCAAACACGCATACGACCATCATTGGCACCAAGGCAGAAGCGACTCTCATCGCTGAAGACGACACGTCTCCATTCGTCCCTCCATTCACGCGTGTCGAGACACCACTGGAGGCGGGCTGCACGATGTTGGGGCGTGAGCGGAAGACGGCCTAACGGTGTGCGGGACCGTAGCCCAGCTTCATGGAGACGGTTGCGAATGGTCCTCGCCGATACCCCAGGAGCAACAGTGTCCCTAATTTGCTGGGAAGTGGCGGTGCGGTCCCCTACGGCACTGCGTAGGATCCTACGGTCTTGGCGTGCATCCGTGCGTCGCTGCGGTCCGGTCCCAGGTCGACGGGCACGTGCACCTTCCGCCGACCACTGGCGACAACATCGATGTACTGTGGAGACCTCACGCCCCACGTGTTGAGCAATTCGGCGGTACGTCCACCCGGCCTCCCGCATGCCCACTATATGCCCTCGCTCAAAGTCCGTCAACTGCACATACGGTTCACGTCCACGCTGTCGCGGCATGCTACCAGTGTTAAAGACTGCGATGGAGCTCCGTATGCCACGGCAAACTGGCTGACACTGGCGGCGGTGCACAAATGCTGCGCAGCTAGCGCCATTCGACGGCCAACACCGCGGTTCCTGGTGTGTCCGCTGTGCCGTGCGTGTGATCATTGCTTGTACAGCCCTCTCGCAGTGTCCGGAGCAAGTATGGTGGGTCTGACACACCGGTGTCAATGTGTTCTTTTTTCCGTTTCCAGGAGTGTATTTGAAGTTGGAATATAATACATTAAACTGCTGGTGCTGTGCAGCACAGTTTTACATGATAGCTGGTGTTTTTTAAAATTTGTATCTATAATGAAAGTCGGTAGGAAGAGTTTTCGAAATATCTAAAATGACCATTCCTACTGCAGTTCGTATATCAAAGTATATTGTAAATCTATTCAGTTCAGTGGCGATTAAATCTTCGTTAAAAATGATACTCCTTTTAAAACTGGTTTTGCAATTTATGCAGCTGCTCCACATCAGCCTTCCCAGAATGCCAATAGTCTTATGTTTCTCATCTGTAGCACATATTGCTGGATTTTCCAAATTCATTATTATTCATCAGATTGAAAAAGCTCTTTTGGAAATTATTGCTTCAACTCACGTGATTTCATCTGTTAATCTCAACACATGACTTCATCCAGAGCTTACCTAAATGAGAAGACGTGATGAATCGTTTTAAAAATCAGTTTATGTTACATTGTTTCAGATACCTGTGTTGTTGTTGTGGTCTTTAGTCCAGAGATTGGTTTGGTGCAGCTCTCCATGCTACTCTCTCCTGTGCATGATTCTTCATCTCCAAGTTACTACTGCAGCCTACATCCATCTGAATCTGCTTAGTATATTCATCTCTTCGTCTCCCTCTACGATTTTTACCCTCCACGTTGCCCTCCAATATTAAATTGGTGATCCCTTGATGCCTCTGAACATGTCCTACCAACCGATCCCTTCTTCTAGTCACGTTGTGCCACAAACTCCTCTTCTCCCCAATTCTATTCAATACCTCCTCATTAGTTCTGTGATCTACCCATCTAATCTTCAGCATTTTTCTGTAGCACCACATCTCGAAAGCTTCTATTCCCTTCTTGTCCAAACTACTTATTGTCCATGCTTCACTTCCATACATGGCTACACTCCATACAAATACTTTCAGAAACGACTTCCTGACACTTAAATCTATACTCGATATTAACAAATTTCTCTTCTTCAGAAAAGCTTTCTTTGCCATTGCCAGTCTACATTTTATATCTTCTCTACTTCGACCATCATCAGTTATTTTGCTCCCCAAATAGCAAAACTCATTTGCTACTTTAAGTGTCTCATTTCCTAATCTAATTCCGGCAGCATCACCCGATTTAATTCGACTACATTCCATTATCCTCGTTTTGCTTTTGTTGATGTTCATCTTATATCCTCCTTTCAAGACACTGTCCTTTCCGTTCAACTGCTCTTCCAGGTCCTTTTCTGTCTCTGACAAAATTACAATGTCATCGGCGAACCTCGAAGTTTTTGTTTCTTCTCCATGGATTTTAATTCCTACTCCGAATTTTTCTTTTGTTTTCTTAACTGCTTGCACAATATACAGATTGAATAACGTCGGGGAGAGGTTACAACCCTGTCTCACTCCCTTCCCAACCACTGCTTCCCTTTCATGTCCTTCGACTCTTATAACGGCCATCTGGTTTCTGCACAAATTGTAAATACCCTTCGCTCCCTACCACCTTCAGAATTTGAGAGAGGGTATTCCAGCCAACATTGTCAAAAGCTTTCTCTAAGTGTACAATTGCTAGAAACGTAGGTATGCCTTTTCTTAATCTAGCTTCTAAGATAAGCCTCACGTGTCCCAATATTTCTACGGAATCCAAACTGATCTTCCCTGAGGTCGGCTTCTACCAGTTTTTCCATTCGTCTGTAAAGAATTCGCGTTAGTATTTTGCAGCCGTGACTTATTAAACTGATAGTTCGGTAATTTTCACATCTGTCAACACCTGCTTTCTTTTGTACTGGAATTATTTCAGATACCTGTAGTGATTAAAATAGTTTTTCGTATTGTACAACATCGAATATAATCTCTTTGGTTTCTTACTACCAGATGGTTATGCCATTTTTTTTTGGACGTGAGGACAAATCCGCCTGGAAGTTGTGAACACTCCCAGAATGTTCAACATCAACATCTAAAATGTATCCTGTGTTGACAGTGCCTTGTATTTTTTCACATCATACGTTTCAACACTCTATAAAAATTGGATGCCAGTAGTTACTGTAAAACTGGTTACGAAAACTGACAATATCCGGGAGAGTGGTGTGCTGACCACATGCCCCTCCCTATCCTCATCTGGTGATGCCTATAGATTGAGGATGACACCACGGTCAGTCAGCATGTTTGGTCTTCCGAAACCTGTTTGGAGAAGGCTGTAGTAGTTAGTAGTAGACACAGTAACATCACCCAACTGTACAGGCTATTCAGAACAGCATACACAGAGTGAATCACCTATAATTTGCACCGCAAATATTGCGGAAATATAAAGTGCTATTGATGTGCAGTTTTCACAGAATGGACTGGTAGTCATGGGCTCGTATTGTTGGCCAATAATCAGATTGTAATAATACTTAGAAAGTGTTTTCGTGCAGTCATGCATTTTTTTAAATGCAACAATGCCTGCTGACATTAACAGACTGAAAGTAGGGTAAATTAGAATGTCAGTGCAGTGGTGTTTGTTGTAGGATACTAGTTCGTGATATTGACGATTTATCGTATTTTGAAAAGTTTCTACACTGACACTTGTTTGTGCCATTCAATCTGTGTAGTTGCTCGGTACGATGTTGTTATGTTTGTTGACAGCATTTATGTGTTTTCCTTGAGTGCACAGCGACTTACTAGTCACTTACTGAGTGACAGTCTAAGCAGTAGGTCGTGAGTGGACAATGGGATTTACCTATGCAATAGAAGCCGACATGCTCATGGTGTATAGAGAGTGTAGGAAGGATGTAGTTCGTTCTGGTATGGTGTATGTGACGAGATATCCCAATAGAAGTCAACCATCTCGGCAATTATTTATCAACCACTGGAAACAGTTATGTGAAAGTGATAGTGTAACACCTAGACAACGTAACAGAAGGAAACAAGTGACGACAGAAGAGGGGGAAATTAATGTTCTCCCTGCTGTTGTAGTTGATCCATATGCCGGCCGAAGTGGCCGTGCGGTTAAAGGCGCTGCAGTCTGGAACCGCAAGACCGCTACGGTCGCAGGTTCGAATCCTGCCTCGGGCATGGATGTTTGTGATGTCCTTAGGTTAGTTAGGTTTAACTAGTTCTAAGTTCTAGGGGACTAATGACCTCAGCAGTTGAGTCCCATAGTGCTCAGAGCCATTTTTTTGATCCATATGTTAGCTCCTGCGCAATCACATGAGGAAGTGGAATTAGTCAGGTAGGTGTCTGTACACAGTGCCATACAGTCAAGGAATATTTAAGGGAATTGGTTTAAAAAATTTTATTTTAAAGGCCCCGTCAAATCTTTAGAAGTTTTCTCTCTGCGCAACTTCCTTTGTGCCTACATGACACAAGTTGCCTGTCTGTCAGAACCGAGTCAGTTCTGTCCAGTAAAAATGCTGACAAGAGACGCTCTCAGCCCTCTGCTGAGATCTCTGGTGAATTCACGCCATTGGTTTTAATCAATAGTGAGCGTGGGATATTGGTCACGTGTGTGGACTCTGGAGGATTGTGCAGTGCGGAACACAATGGCCTCTCTCTTGTGATCCAGACCATGAGCAGAACAGACGTGTTTTTGGCTTGTACATTGTCTTAAGCAGAATCCAGCAACCTTTTCCCCCCTTCCCTGCCCATGTGCAGTGTCTTACACATTCTCTATCGTCAGAGGTTCCATCCCTATTACATCTCTCTCCATCAATAGCTCCACCGAAACGATTATGAGAATCATGTTAGCTTCCATACATAGGCATTAAGATAGAATACTCCAGATGTTTCATGTATCTTCTTTAATGATGAAGCCGCATTTACCAATCAAGGCCAGGTAACCTACTGAAACGCACACTAGTGCTCCACTGACTATCCCCATTTGCTACGTCAGGTGGAATATCAGCATCCATGGAGTGTAAAGATGTGGTGTGAGTAAGTGAACCATCAGCTCATAGCCCCGTTTTTCATAGGCAGAACACTGAATGCACAAAAGTATCTCAGCCCCCTAACAGGCTATTTTGCACGGACGCTGTAAGACGTTCATCTGCAACCTATGAGGAACCTATGGTACCAAAGCGATGGCCGTCCAGTTCATAGTGAATGAAGTACTACAGCATGTCTTCATTAACTGCTTCCAAATCGTTGGATTGGACGCAAAGGACCTGTCCCTAGGCTTAGTGACCCAGACTTTGCTTCCCTAACAAGTTTTCACGACCACAGAACTTCAATGCATTTTCTGCTTTTTTTTTTATTGTACCTAACAATGCCACCTGGTTGGGACTGGTTATAGTATCACAGCAGTATCGATGCAGGAAATTACTAGCAAAACGTTGCAAACACACTGGAAAATTTCTTCTTCACTGAGTGTGCAAACATTAGCTACTCGCAAGCGTTTATCGCGATGAATCTTGTGCAGTGTACATCTTAACAATACCGACGTCGACCTCCATTATCAGACTATGTTAAATCTGGTTCACATCGAACATAACTTTCGTTCTATGTCAAGATCCATTTGCTTCAGCCAGAATGCAACGTCAGACATACTGCTTCCACCAGTAACTGCAGCTTGGGCCAATGGCAGTAATAAGGTGATGGCGGCATGGGTGCACTTTTCATATCAATCTGATAAGCAAATTAATTAAATTGATCAATTAATGACCCCCATCCACTCCATACCATCTCCAGCTGAAGTCACATGTTTCCCTCATCCGGCAAGTGAGTCGCCACCCCACCCCCTCCCCATTCCTACCCTTCCCCACCCACCCTTTTGGTGGGAATTTCGAATTTTGGCGGGAAATTAAAAAATGACGGGAATTTCTTTGTCCCGGAGCTGTGCTGACATCCCACCCCCATCCCCTCCCACAGAAACTTGCAGGAAATTCAAATTTGGGTGGGAACTTATTTTTTTTTCTCTGCTCACGTGACCAGGATTGGTGGAAAAGGTTCAGTCTATGCTGACCTGTCATTGTGAAAGCATTGTGATGAATTCGATCAAGCAAGATGAATGTGAAGGATCAGTGACTTTCAATTGCTGTATTACATGTTCTCACTTGGGGGAGGTCTGCAGCCACAGTTCACTACAGGGGGATGGAAGACTATGATAATGGAAGACTGTAGGAGAAAGAAGCAGAAGAATTTGGTTCAGCAAATTGCGGCACTACTGAGGGATGGAGCCAAGATGCATATTGCAACCAATACATGCTCAGGTACATGCTCAAAGTGACAAGATGTTCCACATGAAGCATTCACTTTTCCAAAATGGAATAGGTGGGCAGTTGATGGTAATTCACTTCAGTGGAAGCACATTCGTATATGAATATATACCACTGAAGAGTTTCACCTGCTCCACCCCATTCCACTTCCCCCTCCACTACCCCACCCCTTCATCCCATCATCAGTCACTCGCCATCCTCACTGCTGTGCAGAATTTGTTCTATTGAAGGGTTCCTGGTCTCTCACTGGGATGAGTTTAACACCCATGTTGCCTGTAAGCACACATCCGAGGACTGCGCCCATAGCCTCCCACATGCAGAATGGAAAGACGTTATGATGAATGAGTGCCTGAAGAAGAAGAGGAATAGCATCCATCAGATATTGGCTATGCAGCAGAATGGTACCAAGATGCAATCTGCAAGTCATGCAGGCCGGCGCTGTTGTTGCAACTGCTTGCCCTTCTTGAAATTCATAGTCAGTTTTCCACGTCACAAAAGATGTCTGTCACCGATTCAGAGGGACAAGCAGCTGGTCTAGTTCACTATTGTGCCACCAGAGGTACTTGAAATTGACAGTAGCCAATAGGAACGCAGCATTCGATCACGTCGAGGATATAAGGTGGGCCCAGCAAATCTGCAGCCTCAGTTGCAGTCACTCAGTCAGTCAGCATGAAGCACCAGCCGAGATTGTCCAGTGCTGCCCAGTCGCAGCAGCAGCAGAATAGGAAGAAGCCGTGGGAGAGTGAGTACTTCTTGCTTAATGCCTGTGTTTACTGATATGTGAGGAAGATGAAGTCTTTGTGCTGCTATTATCGCTTGAAACGGTTTTTTGTCTTTGCTCATCGGTGGCTGCAACGTCCTTCAGCCTGTCGGGGTTTGCAGCAGCGACGTGTTCCAGCCCGTCAGGACTTGCAGCAGTAGCAGCATCCTTGGACCCTGTCGCGCACTGGTCAGCTTGTCAGAGCAGGACAACGAACTGTTTTTGTAGGTTGAAGAAACCCAGCCAACCTCTGACTCGAAGAAGTGCACGGATGGTCCTAATCAGCACGACGCAGGTCAGTACTGGACCTCATCATATGCGCCATTGCAGAATATTCCAGTGATACTGCATGCACAAAGTGAGGATATAATGGATGAGAAGATACCAGTTACGCCCTTTGCACCATTACTGTTCACTTCAGTATATAATTTAACCGCTAGTGGGTTCTCAGTGTTTACATATTGGTATACAGGCATCCGCAGACAGAGACTGGCGTATTGTGATAGAGGTCGAGAATGCAGCTAAAAGCGTTAAAGTGGAGTTTACGGAGGTGGACTGGGATGAACTGCGTCGTGCAAAAGCCTTCATCAAGCAGCAGTTGACTGCCGAGTATCATCTGAGCCACCCTTCTCTGGACATTTACTGTGTTGCTCTAGCTGTATCCATTATAACAGTGTACAATGACACTGCACTCCGTGTGGAAACGAGTGACACATCCATTTATCTATAGCACTCCACCGTTACAAACTTATTTGGTCTACAGACGGTGCTATCCATTGTATTGGAAAGACTGAAGAGATGGCTGCCTTGTGTCAAAGCTGTTCATAGGGACATAGGAAAGTATCTCCATATGAACAATGTGAGTCGTGCTTCGGTAGCTCAGTTGGTAGAGCACTTGCCCGCGAAAGGCAAAGGTCCTGAGTTCGAGTCTCGGTCGGGCACACAGTTTTAATCTGCCAGGAAGTTTCATATCAGCACACACTCCGCTGCAGAGTGAAAATCTCATTCTGGAATGTGTACGTAGATGACTTTGAACCGTGGGTTAATATGGTTCCAACGGAAACTCATGTACTGCCAATAAGTTTGAGGTAAATAAATGCAGACTTCTTTGTTTTCATGAAAGTTTTATTTTCTATATTCTGTATTGATGTTAAGATAAAGAAAGAACCTGTTGATGTGGTGCATACCGAGAATGATTACTGAATAAAAATGTACATAACCATGTATGTGTTTTATTTCTTACCTCTCATTATATTGCAAGTACTAAAGCTATTGCCACCAGTATTTTCACCGCAAACATACAACAGCAAAAAATAATAGCATTTAACTAAATTCTCTGTGACAACCCACTGCACGCCAGTACCTGACACAGTCGGTGTCATGGCAGGGCATAGTGTTCATTATTTTCTATAAAAACCCGTTGCAAGCCAGTAACTGACGTAGTAGATATCATGGCAGGGTGGGTGAAGCATCAAGACTTGTAAGCGACTTGATCTGTGACGGCATGCAAGAAGAGTGGAAGAAGAATGGTGTACTCCTCGACAACAAACGTGCAATAATTGTAGGCCAGTCCAACTGTGGCAGGACAAATGTTCCCACGACTTTGAGCACGTACGTGTATTTTCAAAAACATTGTTTCAGCCCAAATACCAATTATTACAGCAGATATTGCAGGGTTTAGATGGTGTGACATTCAGTGAGAGCAGTGATATCCCTCCACTGGAAAAAGTAAAGTCAAACACGGTTTTCATATTTGACGATGTTGCTGTGGAAAACCACGATCAAACTCAACAATATTTCTGTTTTGGTCGCCATATGGCTGTTGATGTATTTTATCTGAATCAGACATACCCCAGAATCCCAAAACAGTTGGTGATGGATAAAGCAAACCTAATTACAGCATTCAAGCAGAACAATCTGAATTTAAAACAAATTTACCAGGCTGATGTAGACCGATATGTCGTTCAATGATTTTGTAAAGATATGTGTAAATTGCTGGGATCACTCACAGTCTGGGTTTCTCGTTATTGATAAAACAAGAGAACTGAATGATGGCAGGTATAGACGGAACTTCCAGGAATTCCTATATAGACAGCCATGGAAGGAGGTAGGTGCATCAGTATACGCATCACCATGGATAAATTCGCATGCATGCTGCGAGCTCAGTCTGACAGGATGGGTTTGCATAGACGAAACATCTTGTACATAGACGCGAAAATTCAAACTCTCGAACGTAAAGTTGGACGTGTACACAAGGAACTAGAGATGTTTTCTCATACTCTTCTGAGACTGAACAATACATTGAATGATCAGGTTAATGCAAACGAAAAGGAAGTAAATGACTTAACTGAAGGGGAAATAGTTATTATCGAGAAGGTGACATTGTATGTACTAATGCAATTGAGAAGAAAGTAGGCGGCTTAACTGAAGGGAAAATAGCTGTTATCGAGAGGGCGTATTAGCATAAGAAGGAAAAGAAGAATGGCTGAATAAAGCCTCACAGTGCACAGAAGTCCGATTAGTATAACTCGAGATGTCGACTAACCATAAAGTCATACAGGCACGGAAGGCCATTTGAGAGAAATTATGGCTGCAAAGGTTAGTAGCATTTGAAGTGGGAGCAAACACTAAGAGAAACCTTTAAGCTGGTTACGGAATATCTCAGTCACTCTCTAGCACAATTACGCGATGTAATTGTCGATTTCATTAAGCATCACAGTGATGCTAGGATAGACAAAGTATTCGATGTCAGCAGAGTAAAATCATACATGTTCGGCACACAGCCTATAAGTATAACTGAGAGTACAATACACATCGGTGACAGTTTCGGAGAACACCTCATCTACTGAACCTTATTTTCCTAAGACCAACAAAAACAGTAAATTATTCGCCTGAAGATCTGGAAACGTATCGCGAAATATTGCATTTGACTGATTTGCATTAGAATGTGAAAAGCCAAAGCAACGTGAAATACAAATCCATTAGAAAACCTATATTTGAGGGTGAAAAAAGTAGCTGCGGTGATGGTGTTGACATTCAGCATAAAAGAGTGAACAATCGACTCCCACAGTACATATATTACGACGACGCCAATGAGCTAATTGATCGCCTATGACTGCTCATGATATCAGCTGCCGCTGGTAATACAGCTCATTCGAATGACGTTGTTACAATAATTTCTGAGCTTAGAGAGAGAGGTATCATCGAATAAGTATCGAGACATTAGTTCGAGAACTGTACAAACCAGCGCGCAAAACATATCCTCGAAGGCATGTAGATTAAAAGTTTGGATGACTTATGGCAGGCTGATCTTGTAGATATCAGGGAATATTCACATGAGAATAATGGATTCAAATATATTTTAAGGGTTATTGATACATACTTTAATTTGTTAAAACAAAAACAGGGAGAAATGTCGCGGATGTGTTTCAGCGTTTGCTGCAGGCAGGGACGAATCAACGACCGGACAACCTCCAAACCGATCACGGTGGAGAGTTTTACAATAGATATTTCAAGACCGTGATGCATCGGTATGCAATACATCACTATTCAATATTCACCCACTAGAAGGCGAGTATCGTGGATCGTCTGAACATGACAATGAAAGGTCAAATGTGGATGCGTTTTAATGTTTGTGGCTGATGCAAATCGATAGATATCCTTCCAGAAATAATTGGTTCAAATGGCTCTGAGCACTATGGGACTCAACATCTTAGGTCATAAGTCCCCTAGAACTTAGAACTACTTAAACCTAACTAACCTAAGGACATCACACACACCCATGCCCGAGGCAGGATTCGAACGTGCGACCGTAGCAGTCCCGCGGTTCCGGACTGCAGCGCCAGAACCGCACGGCCACCGCGGCCGGCCCAGAAATAATTGCTCAGTATAATCAAGCCAAACATCGCACAATAAACATGAGACCATTCGATGTTCGTGATAACAGACTTCTAGATACAGTATACAATCGTATTCAAATGCTAGATCCACGCAAACAACAATTTTGTGTAGATGATTTAGCACGTATTTCACAAGACAGCATTTGAGAAGACACACATGCCTAATTGATCAACCGAGAATATTCACAGTTTCCAAAGTGCAGAATACGAATCCTATAATCCACCTCTTAAAGGACAGCAGTGGCACTGAAACTGCAGTATGCTTTTACACTGTAGAGAACCAGATGTGCATCTCATAGAGAGGGTTATACGGCGTTGAGGGAACAGAGCTTTAGTAAAATGGCTTGGTTTTCCTGTATCACATAACAGCTGGATCGACGCTGATGACTTGCTATATAACGGGTGTGCAAGCCACAAACACCTCAGCAGTACACCATGCATGATAGGAGACGCATTAGAGGAGCAGGTGGTATTCTAGACAAACTACCAGTCGAATTGCACATACCTGGATATAACTACTGTGGACTTGGAAGAAAACTTCAAAAACGATTGGCACTCGGTGATAAGGGGATAAATATGCTCGATGAAGCGTGCATGGAACACGACATCGCCTAGGCAGCAAATAAAGATCGTCACACCGGTGATCGAATTTTAGCTGATAAAGATAAGGCAATACGTGCGAGAAAGAATACTGGTATAGGTCATATGAAATTGAAAAAACCGTGCGTTGTAAAATTAAGTTGGGCTTCGGTGTGAAGAAGTTCATCCAACTGCACGTTGGGATCTAAGGAATAAGAAGACAACCAAACAGTGCATGAAAAACTGCATCTTGACAGCGAAGTGTGCAGCTAAAACCGCCCTCAGGCAGAAAGAAGCGAGAAAAAGAAGATCAATTAAACCACCTAGGGTGGAATCATTCCCCTCCTCATTCCTGTCTTAGCCGGTATGTCGGCCGTGAGTTCGCTGTCTTGGGGTGCTGCGAGTATTGCCAGGATAGTCAAGAATGCACAAGATTCTCAGGAGCAACTGCAAGAGGAACTAAGGCATAACTGCATGATGGAGACAGCAGCCATCAGTATAGGACTACAGTTGAAACCATACAAGAAAGGACTAGGTCTCTTCATAAACAAAAACAAAACAAAAAAGCGCCCTAGAAGTCCTACCAGACAGGGCGCTCACAAATACAGATCTGCTTAAGTTTGTT
The DNA here is from genome assembly GCF_023898315.1 of Schistocerca nitens. Taxonomy (NCBI): domain Eukaryota; kingdom Metazoa; phylum Arthropoda; class Insecta; order Orthoptera; family Acrididae; genus Schistocerca; species Schistocerca nitens. The sequence continues at coordinate 906,535,132 of NC_064616.1, read as the reverse complement.
AAGAAGAAATTCAATATTCCGAGGTGTGTTTATGCGGGATACATTACTGAAAACTATGTGGAAATGAGGTGAATGCGGAATTGTGAATCTAGATGCAGCAGTAGGACTTGGTACTCACTGGGTAACATATGTCAAAAAAAGAAATACAAATAACGTCTACTATTTCGACTCATTCGGTGACCTGCAACCTCCAGAAGAGTTACAAGAGTACTTTAACGGCAGAAGACATGTGTCCTACAATTTTCGACGCTACCAAGACTTTAATAGATTTGTGTGTGGTCATCTATGCATCATGTTCCTCCTGAAGTTCACGAATGACATATGAGGACGGGCATTAAGCATCCATTCACCAGTTGATATTTAGATGCAATGTCGTACGACTTTAAAAGAGCGACCGTCTGTATTACGTGCGAATTACTTCCCATCAGTTGATTTAAGCATTCGAGATTGGCGTATCGCGCTGATTGGACTGGAGAAATGCAATACCATCCCAAACATCACAGACGCTAACAATAAACTGTAGCGGGAAATTAATGGTAAAAACGAAATTGTGAAAATTGAACGTGATGCATACTATACTGACGATTTAAACGAAGTTTTAAAACACCCTGGGAAAGGGATTGGGCTCCGCGCAAACATCAGTACGCTTAAAGCTGAAATAAGGACGGTGAATGCATCGATTGACTTTAAACGGAAAGGTTCTGGGTTTTACAAAGGGACAAGTTTTGATGACGGATCCCAGTAAATTCTACAAATTTGATGGGACAGTGGATATTTTCGCTGTCAGTACAATCCGTGTTGAGTGTAACGTTGCAACGAACTCATATCTCAACGATAGACTGATTAATTCAATTTACGGATTATTCCCATCAGTTGGAACAGGGCATAAGGTTGTTGAGACTTGTATCAACGCTATATACCTTCCACAGACAGTCTAGACATGGACTACCTGGAGCTGCGTATTTTGGGCCAGAATAAACAACTTGCTGACTTTCGTGGTCAGGAAAACATTGTACGACTACATCTAAGACAGGATGGGCGTAAGGAATAAAACCAGCGCACACAGCACAATGCACAGCACTTCTCAGCACAACCGCAAGGTGATAACACGTGCAAACTAGGAGTTTCTTATATCAATAGGCCTGAAACCTCACAATGACATCGTCGCTCAATACATCTCACACAGTGGAATATAATAAACGAATCATACGCGAGGAATACTTCTCACATAAACCTTATGCTTCAACGACATCTAACAAGAACGATGAAATTAGGATTGTCATCCATCACGAAGACGCGTTAACTCTTCCATGTATGAGTTTCATTTATTTGGATCATTTAAGAAAAAAGGATGGTAGCCATACAGTGGGATATACGATAGGAATTTAATGGGGTAGAGATTGTCGTATTCGTAATGTAGGCATAGCATCACCCCTTAAAACATATGTCTCGTCATCATCCTCGGATCTGAATGGTCTAGAAAATGGAGGATGGTTCATAGACGAGCCTGTGGGCAGAACTGCAGAAGAGTACCGGTGATTTACTGCGTGCATATCTCTAAAAATGCTTATGGAGTACTTTGACGACATGCAGCGAATTATTATGAATGCTATGGTACGGAGTGCAGTGGATAGCAGCTCATACATTCAGGGAGCTCAATATGAGACTTAGATCATAATCAATAAAATTATAAGCAAAATGCCACACATCAGTGTGGCAGATGAGGAGCGTTTGAAGCTTTTAAAAGTTCTGAATACCGGTACATATCTACCATTAACTTTCTGCTCATGGGAGGAGTTTGAGTATCCAGTGTTACCAACAGCGAGCAGATAAACATGGGGTATTAAAATCTCCATGCCGCGTGAAACACTGTGATTCATCATACTTGCGTTTCAGACCAATATAAGGGGGAATTTAGCAAATGAGTTCACCGTATTTGACAACTTTAATTTCACTAATGCTAGAGTCTACTTGAATTCAGTATTCTTTCCGTATAACAATTGGCTGCAAAAGAGGCGGGACAGTACAGCTTTCTTGTCCCGCTCATCTGGCTTGATTTTCTGCTTGTTCAGGCAATTAACGTGAACCGATATTCTGGGATTTTGTGTCTCAAATTTAGGTATGTCCTGAATCTTTATGGGGAACTCGACACTGTCGAAGTTATAGAAAATGGTTCAAATGGTTCTGAGCACTATGGGACTTAACATCTGTGGTCATCAGTCCCCTAGAACTTAGAACTATTTAAACCTAACTAACCTAAGGACGTCACACACATCCAAGCCCGAGGCAGGATTCGAACCTGCGACCGTAGTGGTCACGCGGTTCCTGACCGAAGCGCCTAGAACCGTATGGCCACATCGACCGGCAAAGTTATAGTATCCACGACTGTTAAGGCGTGTTGCTTATCGAGATTTGCACTTTGGATTCTGTTTAACTTTTATTTCTCAAGCCAGGATTAACCATGCAAAACAAGTATTATCCTTTTCATTTTGGACATTAATACAGACCCGCTTGTTCTTAACATCCTCAGGGAGTTTGATATAAATGGACCCTCCATTTAATGGTTCATAGACATGAATATGGATGTCAAGGTGTTGTATTATATCACTCGGCAATTCGTGTACTCTGAGATATAACGCCATTATCACCCCAGATATATTGCAGGCTTTTCTCCCAAGCAGCATCCTGCTGTTTGGGAGGGTGAGTCAACTCGCAGCAGAGTACTGCGTTTAATGGCATTACATCTTGGAGCATCTAGGGCTTTGAGGAGCTCTGCTTCCAGCACCGGAAGGCATACTTCTTGAAACGTGACTGGGTCGCGACACCGCCAGGCCCGATTCTCAATTCTAGTGAACGAGAAATGTCCATCAAGGACCCTAGCAGCCACCAAGTATTCTAATGGGGTCACGACGCCGCTAATGTGATGTCCTTCACTATCTGGATGGTAGAGAGCATTACCGCTAGCCACAGGTTCATTATCAGTAACAAAATCAATGAAACTATATCTAGGGGAATCCTACGACAGTGTCCACCGAATGGATGACGGTGTTGGGGAAGAGGCACCTTCTGGGGTGAGGGGTATGCGCCGAGGCACACATACCTTTTGCTGCCAGTGAGGCAAACAGTCGGAGCCGGAGTAGGAGGAGGTGGTGGCAGTGATGTCCTGTGGGAGCACCCAGCCTGTGAAGAGGACGCTGTTGATGCTGCTGCAAGCTGGAGGCTTCACCACTGTCAGCTTTTTTTTTTGGGGGGGGGGAGGGGGGCGGGGGTCGGGGGGCGGGAGATCGTTGATCACCTTTTTCCTCTGACTGAACCACCCACAGACGCCAGAGGGTATACGATGGTGTGGGATCCGGCACTGCAGCGGCCACAGTTGCTTCTGCTGTCTCTTGTGTAGCCACGAGTGGTGTTTTGCACGTCAGTGCACACGGCTTGGGTGTGTATTTGATGTCTGCCCACAACCACCGCTCTAGGCACCCATGCCACAGCAAGCTGTTGTGGCATGTTCAAGATTTTTAAATATATGCTGTAAACAAATAACAGCAACTAAGTACAATAACATTCAAGAATAATAATAATTATTAAATGCTGTAACGATGACAGTTGCATTATAATCACCTTTTACACTCTGCCTACCAGGATTGAGCAGTTCAGTCAGTCTTTCTGCTGGTTCTCCCACCCAATCAAGTATTTCCTCACCCTCATCCAAAAGGGAGAGATTTTACTATCTTTCAGTGTACTCAGCAGCCGCCAAGAATTGCTTTGGAACCACTGATCCATCTCACAGAAGTCACCTACAGCAACACATTGACTATAAGAAATAATAACAAAAAATCGATACTGAATGTTACTACAACAAGTATTAATTATACATAACTATGAAAAAAAGTTCATAACAGATGGAAGTGATGACTCCTGGTCATCATCCTCGACACATATTCCTACTAGATTCTTCTCCTCTTGCTCCACAGCATCATCTACAACAATGAAGAACGTATGTTTCGCACAACTGCATACGATGAAAAAAATGTCTAACAGTAATATATTACAAATGCACTTTAGTTCTTGCTGCATTTCGGCCTCCAGCAGCCGCTCAAAGTCGATCAGCTGCCGCTCTAATGCTGCAACAGTGAGATTAAAAATTTTGTAAACACTTGTTACGATTTGAATACATCAACAGCTGTTTACTGAACATGTAAACTATCACACAGAATTTGCAGATGTACTTACATGATGGTAGCATAACCTCTTCGGTTTGATGCTGTTGTTGGCTTTCAGCATCCAGCTGCTGCGCCAATGGTTCAAATGGCTCTGAGCACTATGGGACTTAACATCTGCGGTCATGAGTCCCCTAGAACTTAGAACTACTTAAACCTAACTAACCTAAGGACATCAGATATATCCATGCCCGAGGCAGGATTCGAACCTGCGACCGTAGCGGTCACGCGGTTCCAGACTGAAGAGCCTAGAACCTCACGGCCACACCGGCCGGCTGCTGCGCTAATGCTAGAACAACAATAGAAATGTTATAAGCACTTGTTACAATTTGAATACTTTAAGAGATGTTTTCTGAACATGTAAACTAACACCCACAGAATTTGAAAATGTACTTAAATACCTGCTTCTCAGCTTACAGCTGACGCTCTAAGTCTGGCAGCATTTTGGGAATAAATGCTGTAACAGCAAGAAAGAGAACTTTTATAGTCACTTGTTACGAGATTGTATAACAACCGCCAAATTTTTGAATACTTGGCTACGAAATTTTATAACTGTAGCAATTTGAACTCATATTTTTTTATAAACACTTTCCATGGCTGTTGCTCCAAGTTTGGCTGTTTCCCATCACCACTGCTGCTGCCACCGTTAGTGGCTCGCCATTCCATATTGCAAGAATCACACGGACACAAGCAGGCACTGTCAAATACTGTTGATGGTTGGGGGGGGGGGGGCGTTTGGCCTTTATATATCTTCAGACTCCACCCTCCATTTTGCATAGTACCAATAGGAACTCAGAATGCCATACCAGCAAGTTATAACATGCCTTCTTTTTGTTCAAGCAGGCTTGGTGCAGATGGCTGAGAAACAGAGTGCTGCTATGAGGGAGAAAAAGGTTCTCAGATAAACAGATAGAGGGAAGTTTAGAAAAATCTTTTGCTTGCTGACAAGTGACAGCATGTGACTGGAAAACTGGATGCAGCTGCAATGTTTATAAAAACACTCTTTGTTGATTCTGGGACAAACAGATAGCCTGGCACGTCTGACATCAGCTGCTTCCCTCGAATTACATTTTATTGTTCATTAGGTCACAGCTGTGGGAGAAAGACGCTAACCTTCGAAAACAAATCTATTGTTCGTGATACGCACCCACGGCCGCGCACCTCGGGAATGGTAGCTCACATTACAATTGTCTGCCGATTTTCTTTGACTGCTGGCTGGCAACTGGACATCCGCAGACCCCATGCAGTGCTGAGTCATAGTGGAGTGGGAGGGGGCTGCCTAGAGTGGGCGGGCATGTGACACTGCACGGAGTGGGTGGCAGGCAGGGGAGGCAGGCCTAGCGTGCGTGGTCTGATAATGTCATGCGAGATAACCCAGGATGGGGGCGTGTCCCATGCATCCTCTGCAGGCCGCCAGATACCATGCCAAGCAGTGCGTGCCCAACATTACATGTGACTCAGCATGTAACAGCAGCCCGTAATTGAATTTTGCAGCAAAAATTCGATTTTACCGTGAAAATTCAGAAATCCCGCCTAGATGCCTTCGTTTTGTTCAAGCAGGCTTGGTACAGATGGCTGAGAAACAGAATGCTGCTATGAGGGAGAAAAAGGTTCTCAGATAAACAGATAGAGGGAAGTTTAGAAAAATCTTTTGCTTGCTGACAAGTGACTGCATGTGAATGGAAAACTGGATGCAGCTGCAATCTTTAGAAAAACACCCTTTGTTGATTCTGGGACAAACAGATAGCCTGGCACGTCTGAGTGTGCTCCCTGCCGCCGTTGGATAAGCAGCTGCAGCAGCAAGTCGTATACTCCTAGCTCACTCATTTCTTACATAGTTTAATTCTTAATTTCTTTACGTGTTTTTGGTACTTGCATTGTTTAATTCATAAATTTCGGGCGTATTATAGTATTTGAGAGTTGTAGCATCGCGTTTTAGTACCTGAATAGTGTAAAATCGCGTAGTCTCCTTCCGCCGCCGAGCAGTGTGTCAGCAGTGCGCAAGTAGCAGCATTACTGCAATTACTAGGCAATCTTGTATTTTAATAACCGTTTAAATTTTGTGTCGATTTGTTTGCGCTCTCTGTTGATTAGTTCAGACGTTCTTTGCACAACAGTTTTTAGCATGGATAGGGACTGCAACTGCTGTGTTCGGATGCAGCCTGAGCTGGCATCCCTTCGCTCCCAGCTTCAGGCAGTGTTGGCTTCGGTCACACAGCTTGAGGATGTTGCCAATGGGCATCACTGTGGGGGTCCGGATGGGGGTTTGTCGGGGACAGCCAGCTCGTCCCACGCATCCCCCGATCGGACTACGACTGTGGTTGCCCGGGATACTGCCCGCATTGAGGCTGATCCCTCACCTGTGGTAGAGTGGGAGGTCGTCTCAAGGTGTGGCAGGGGGCGAAAGACATTCCGGAGGGCTGAACGGAAGGCCTCTCCAGTTTGTCTGACGAACCGGTTTCAGGCTCTGTCTCAGGCTGATACCGATCTTCAGCCTGACATGGCTGCTTGTCCTGTTCCAGATGTTGCCCCTCAGTATGTAAGATCCGGGCGGTCGCAGAGGGTGGGCTTACTGGTAGTTGGGAGCTCCAACGTCAGGCGCGTAATGGGGCCCCTTAGGGAAATGGCAGCAAGAGAGGGGAAGAAAACCAATGTGCACTCTGTGTGCATACCGGGGGGAGTCATTCCAGATGTGGAAAGGGTCCTTCCGGATGCCATGAAGGGTACAGGGTGCACCCATCTGCAGGTGGTCGCTCATGTCGGCACCAATGATGTGTGTCGCTATGGATCGGAGGAAATCCTCTCTGGCTTCCGGCGGCTATCTGATTTGGTGAAGACTGCTAGTCTCGCTAGCGGGATGAAAGCAGAACTCACCATCTGCAGCATCGTCGACAGGACTGACTGCGGACCTTTGGTACAGAGCCGAGTGGAGGGTCTGAATCAGGGGCTGAGACGGTTCTGCGACCGTGTGGGCTGCAGATTCCTCGACTTGCGCCATAGGGTGGTGGGGTTTCGGGTTCCGCTGGATAGGTCAGGAGTCCACTACACGCAACAAGCGGCTACACGGGTAGCAGAGGTTGTGTGGCGTGGGCTGGGCGGTTTTTTAGGTTAGATGGCCTTGGGCAAGTACAGAAAGGGCAACAGCCTCAACGGGTGCGGGGCAAAGTCAGGACATGCGGGCACCCAGCAGCAATCGGTATTGTAATTGTCAACTGTCGAAGCTGCGTTGGTAAAGTACCGGAACTTCAAGCGCTGATAGAAAGCACCGAAGCTGAAATCGTTATAGGTACAAAAAGCTGGCTGAAGCCAGAGATAAATTCTGCCGAAATTTTTACAAGGGTACAGACGGTATTTAGAAAGGATAGATTGCATGCAACCGGTGGTGGAGTGTTCGTCGCTGTTAGTAGTAGTTTATCCTGTAGTGAAGTAGAAGTGGATACTTCCTGTGAATTATTATGGGTGGAGGTTACACTCAACAACCAAGCTAGGTTAATAATTGGCTCCTTTTACCGACCTCCCGACTCAGCAGCATTAGTGGCAGAACAACTGAGAGAAAATTTGGAATACGTTTCACATAAATTTTCTCAGCATGTTATAGTCTTAGGTGGAGATTTCAATTTACCAGATATAGACTGGGACACTCAGATGTTTAGGACGGGTGGTAGGGACAGAGCATCGAGTGACAGTATACTGAGTGCACTATCCGAAAATTACCTCGAGCAATTAAACAGAGAACCGACTCGTTGAGATAACATCTTGGACCTACTGATAACAAACAGACCCGAACTTTTCGACTCTGTATGTGCAGAACAGGGAATCAGTGATGATAAGGCCGTTGCAGCATCCCTGAATATGGAAGTTAATAGGAATATAAAAAAAGGGAGGAAGGTTTATCTGTTTAGCAAGAGTAATAGAAGGCAGATTTCAGACTACCTTACAGATCAAAACGAAAATTTCTGTTCCGACACTGACAATGTTGAGTGTTTGTGGAAAAAGTTCAAGGCAATCATAAAATGCGTTTTAGACAGGTACGTGCCGAGTAAAACTGTGAGGGACGGGAAAAACCCACCGTGGTTCAACAACAAAGTTAGGAAACTACTGCGAAAGCAAAGAGAGCTTCACTCCAAGTTTAAACACAGCCAAAACCTCTCAGACAAACAGAAGCTAAACGATGTCAAAGTTAGCGTAAGGAGGGCTATGCGTGAAGCGTTCAGTGAATTCGAAAGTAAAATTCTATGTACCGACTTGACAGAAAACCTAGGAAGTTCTGGTCTTACGTTAAATCAGTAAGTGGCTCGAAACAGCATATCCAGACACTCCGGGATGATGATGGCATTGAAACAGAGGATGACACGCGTAAAGCTGAAATACTAAACACCTTTTTCCAAAGCTGTTTCACAGAGGAAGACCGCACTGCAGTTCATTCTCTAAATCCTCGCACAAACGAAAAAATGGCTGACATCGAAATAATTCTCCACGGAATAGAAAAGCAACTGGAATCACTGAACAGAGGAAAGTCCACTGGACCTGACGGGATACCAATTCGATTCTACACAGAGTACGTGAAAGAACTTGCCCCCCTTCTAACAGCCGTGTATCGCAAGTCTCTAGAGGAACGGAGGGACAGAGAAGTTGCAGCATTAGAAAATTGTAGCGAAATGCAGGAAGATCTGCAGCGGATAGGCACTTGGTGCAGGGAGTGGCAACTGTCCCTTAATATAGACAAATGTAATGTATTGCGAATACATAGAAAGAAGGATCCTTTATTGTATGATTATATGATAGCGGAACAAACACTGGTAGCAGTTACTTCTGTAAAATATCTGGGAGTATGCGTGCGGAACGATTTGAAGTGGAATGATCATATAAAATTAATTGTTGGTAAGGCGGGTACCAGGTTGAGATTCATTGGGAGAGTGCTTAGAAAATGTAGTCCATCAACAAAGGAGGTGGCTTACAAAACACTTGTTCGACTTATACTTGAGTATTGCTCATCAGTGTGGGATCCGTACCAGATCGGGTTGACGGAGGAGATAGAGAAGATCCAAAGAAGAGCGGAGCGCTTCGTCACAGGGTTATTTTGTAAGCGTGATAGCGTTACGGAGATGTTTAGCAAACTCAAGTGGCAGACTCTGCAAGAGGGGCGCTCTGCATCGCGGTGTAGCTTGCTCTCCAGGTTTCGAGAGGGTGCGTTTCTGGATGAGGTATCGAATATATTGCTTCCCCCTACTTATACCTCCCGAGGAGATCACGAATGTAAAATTAGAGAGATTAGAGCGCGCACGGAGGCTTTCAGACAGTCGTTCTTCCCGCGAACCATACGCGACTGGAACAGGAAAGGGAGGTAATGACAGTGGCACGTAAAGCGCCCTCCGCCAAACACCGTTGGGTGGCTTGCGGAGTATAAATGTAGATGTAGATGTAGATGTAGATTCGAAATTCCCGCCAATTGGGTAGGTGGGGGAGAGTTTCAAATGGTTCAAATGGCTCTGAGCACTATGGGACTTAACATCTATGGTCATCAGTCCCCTAGAACTTAGAACTACTTAAACCTAACTAACCTAAGGACATCACACAACACCCAGTCATCACGTGGGGGAGAAGGAGGGTTTGGGGTTAGGGGATGGGAACCCACGTGCTGGCAGCAGAAAACACATCCGCTAATTCAGGCCCTGTTAGGCACAAACAAATCTGGGAAAAAGACAGTCCCATGGACACCCCACATGCTGTGCACCTTGAAAAGCGTCAAAGCTTTTCATGTTTTTAATTAAAGGAGATAATTGCTTTTAAAATCAGTCATTAGTTTATTGAAATATATGAAGTGTGATGGAGGTGAATTATTGTGTCATTAAGCATCGGTAAAGGGCTATGATTCTTCTCTTTGCAAACTTGGTACACTTTGTGCATGAAAGGAATTCTTCTGATGTGTTCCTAGCTGGGAAGCCCGGCGACCAGGTGAACACAGGTAGTGCGCCCACGTGCGAGCGGCGGTCGCGCGCCCATGTCGGCACACTTCACAGAGGGCAGGCCCCCAGAGGATTAGCGACAGGCGAAGTTGCTGCATACATGAACATGCTGCCAAGGGAAGCCGTGGACATTCGCACGTGTGCCCGAGGCAGCGGAAACTACAAACTTAGAGCGAAAAACAGTTTTGTCACGGTTCTAGGTAACGCGGACAGAGCGGCGAGTTGAATAGCAACAACACGACTTGGGTGTCCAAGAATCTCAAGTTGCCCGGGGAATTTTGGCAGTTTCCCGCGAGCAGAACACCTGGGAACGTAGCGGCAATACTCAAAGGGAGAAGTCTTGGTTTATTTGTATACTCTGTCTCACACAGGGTATCGCTCTCTTTTCCTCGCGGAATGCGACGGCAAGGAGGGAGGAAATTTTGAAAGAGGCCTCTTCATTGGCAAGAATCTCATGTTCGCTTTGAAAAATAGTACAAGCTACGTAATTTGCGGAAGGGCGGAGACAAGATGCTGGAGGGGAGCGGCTCTCTCTCTCTCCAGCTGCCAGGAGCGCACTAGTATTAGGGATTCCTAACATTGCATCTGAGGAGGCAGGAGTTTACTCTTGACTGCTTCCGATAAGTCGCAAGGATTCTCTTATCGCTTGTCATTAACGATGCACTTTGCATTTGTCGCAAACAGCGCAGAGAGCAAAGTTTGTTAGATCCAAGTAGGCGAGCTTCACTCACTGTGCGCGTTATCAAGAGCTTAACTCACGATCACATTTTGATTTACTACATGTCCGATGACGGTAGTACTGTTAGAACAGTTTTGAGCTTTGTTTAATGCAGTTTCACGTAGGTTTGCACTTGCAGATGGACGCATACCGTCGTCCAGTAATGATAACTTCCAGTAGCAGGTTTTGCTCACTATTTCAGCGTAGGGCATGTTAGACGCTATCAACTACGTCGCCGGCAGAGTCTTGACGCAGCCGCACGCAATCAGCCAACTCCACCGCCACGCCGACCACGCTATGAACGTGGTAATACAGAAAACGCTCGCTTTGCTAGCTGCGCATTCTTCTTTCGCTTTCTTCAATTGCCTTGCAATGTGTTAGATGCCCATAAAGACGCAAGGCACAGTATTCACCGTTTGCCCGCTAAGAGAGTCATATGTTCAGCTGTTTTTCTTTTTTTTTGTTTTTTTATTCCTTCCTGATTTATGACACCATGTCAACCCGTCTCGTGTAATTTATTTACATGTTAAATTAGAATGAAGTCATACTGTTGTGTCTAGACCATACAGCCTAGACACAATGCTGTAGCCGATAGGGCACGCAAGGCTAACGCAGACGGGCGTGAAGTCTGGAACATGAGAACTTATAAATGAATAAGAAGAAAAGTACGTAGATGCTTGTTACTTAACTTTTAATTAGTCCTTGGAATACATCTCTCTTGAATATTAGTAAGCTACAGGCACTGATACAAATGGCGCCTTGCTAGGTGGTCGCCAGTTAACTTAGCAGAGGGCTATTTTACTGTCTATCTCTCGGCAAATGAGAGCAAGGCTTAGCACGTCCAATCGCTAGCTATGTTGTCCGTACAACTGGGGCTGAGGTTTCCTCAGTCTCTCGAGACCTGCCTTGTGGTGGCGCTAGGTTTGCGATCCCACAGTGGCGACACGCGGGTCCGACATGTATTACAGGACCGCGGCCGATTTAAGTTACCACCTAGCAAGTGTGGTGTCTAGCGGTGACACCACATTCGTCCCCCGCAAATCGGCGAACGGTCGTGAGATAAGGCTTCCGCCCGCCGTGGGGAGGACCGCATGTCGACGTATGCGATGAGGTGGGGAGCCTAACAACAGGCGAGGCTGTGCCACCCGCACCCGGCCATTCGGTCCGAGGGGAGCTAGGAAACGCCTGAAAACCTAGTCCAGGGTGCACGTCAACATGCGGTGTATGCGCACGTAATGAGACAGGAGGGGCCGAAGGGTCGACCTCCATTGCGTCGGGGAATCCGACGCGCGATGACGACATCTGGTCCGGAGCGGGCAAGAGGTCCATGGCGGAGGACGGCTGGTCACGGGAAGCGAGCGGCGGCGCGTGACCCTGGGAGGCGCCGGGCGGTTGCAGCGAAGCGTCCACTGCGGGCGGCGCCGGCGGCGGCTGCGGCGGCGGCGCGACGCCATGAGGCAAAAGGGAAGGCAGCGTCGGTAACACCTGGGGATGAGACGAGCCAGTAGATGGGTCCCCAAGGTGCTGACCGGACGGCTCCGTCGCTGAAAGCAGACGGGGAGCGGCAGAACCCAGGCGACGACAGAGGCGCAGCTGATTGAGATGCCGACGCACCTCACCAGAGGCCCCCAAAACCAAATACATCGCGCGGCCGAGGCAGCGAAGAATGCGCCCTGCGAGCCAACGCCGTGAACCGCGATAGGTGCGATAATAGACAACGTCGCCAGGAGCAAAAGCAGGAGTCTGCCGCTGCACAGGAACCTGATGTGGCAGATGCAGCAAAGACATCAAGGTGCGATGAGAACGACCATGGAGCAATTCAGCCGGCGAGCGACCATCGCGGGGCTGAGAGCGATACGAAGACAAAAAGAGCAACAAAGCGTCCTCCCGAGAATGCGACTCTTTCAATTTCAACATCTGTGACTTGAAAGTCCGGACCAATCGTTCAGCGGCACCGTTTGACTCAGGCGAAAACGGCGCGGATGTCAGATGTTGAATACCATTGGCCTCGCCGAAGGACTGAAATTCTGCGGACATGAATTGTGGGCCATTGTCGGAAACAATAGTCTGCGGAAGACCTTCAATGCAAAAGATAGCAGACAAGGCTTGGATTGTGGCAGAAGACGTCGTGGAAGACATCCGGACAACAAAAGGAAAATTACTGAAAGCATCGACCACAACCAACCATCGAGCATTCCAGAATGGACCAGCAAAATGATGTGCAAGCGTTGCCAAGGGGAAGTGGCTTTCGGCCATGCAAAGAATTTCCGCGGCAGTGCGGATTGTTGTTCGGCACACGCCACGCAAGAGGAGCACATATTCGTAATCGCAGCATCGATTCCGAACCAAGTACAGTGCTGACGAGCAAGTTGTTTCGTACGCACTATACCCCAATGTCCTTGGTGAAGAAGCTTTAAGACAGAGGACTGTAACGAACGTGGGACCACGACTCTGGACTGATCATTATCGGAACGCAACAACAAAACACCACGTCGGACAAAAAGTCTCTCCTTGTGAGCAAAAAAACGACGAACGAAAGGATCCTCGATCCGTGACTTGGACAAGGGCCATTGCGTAGCAACAAAACGCAAAACAGTAGCAAGGACAGGGTCAGCAGCTGTGGCTGTAGCTACACGACGAAAATCAATCGGAAACGATTCGACCATGTCATCGGTTTCCGAATCAATGAACATGCAAGCAAGTTCGGAAGAATCGAATGCTTGATCCTCAGCAACAGGCAAACGGGACATCGCATCAGCGTTTCCGTGCTTAGCAGTGGACCGATACAAGATATCGTAGCGGTACTGCGAGAGATAAAGAGACCAGCGAATGAATTTCTGCGCTGTACGTGGAGGTACAGGCTTGTTCGGATGAAAAAGCGATGTCAAAGGTTTGTGGTCCGTGATGATTGTAAAGTGACGGCCATACAAGAAATCATGAAACTTTGTAACACCAAACACGAGAGCTAAAGCTTCTTTCTCTATCTGGGAATAATTTCTTTGCGCAGATGAGAGCAATTTGGACGCAAAGGCAATAGGGCGATCATGCGAGCCATCCTTGTGCGCAAGCACAGCACCGATCCCGAAATCCGATGCATCCACCATCAACAAAAGGGGTTTCTGGGGATCGAATGGCGTAAGGCACGTATTTGAAAGTAACGCCGATTTCAACTGGCGAAAGGCGCGTTCGCATTCCGTCGTCCAGACGAACGGAACACCTTTACGGCGTAAGCGATGAAGCGGAGCTGAAATGGAAGAAGCATTGCGCACAAACTTTGCATAATAATTAATTTTACCCAGCACACTCTGTAGTTGTTTAACATCCCGTGGCGAAGGCAACTCCTGTATGGCACGGAGGTGCTCTGGACTCGGATGTATACCTTGGGCATTTATGACATGCCCCAGGTAGGGTAAGTCCCGAGCAAAAAACACACATTTGTCCTTCCTCAAGCGAAGACCATTCTGACGCAAGACCTGAAATAATGTTCGGAGATTTTGCAAATGTTCGGCTTCTGTCTTTCCTGAGATCACAATATCGTCCAGATAGTTCGCAGCAGTAGGGACCGACGCACAAACAGTTTGTAAATATTGCTGAAACAAAGCAGGGGCGGATGCACACCCGAATGGCAGTCTTTTGAAGCGATACAAGCCAAGATGCGTGTTTACCACCAAGACGCGCTGGGATACTGCGTCCACAGGTATTTGCAAGTACGCATCTGCTAGGTCCAATTTTGAAAAATATTTTCCCGGGCACAGTTTGTCGAAAAGATCTTCCGGGCGGGGCAAAGGAAAAGTTGCAGTCACAAGTTGTGGATTCACTGTTGCCTTGAAGTCCACACAAAGTCTCAGTTTACCGGAAGGTTTTGGCAAAATTACTAAGGGTGAGGCCCAGAGAGAAGCCTGCACACGTTCAATTACACCTTGAGATTCTAAATCGGCTAATGTTCTGGCGACCTCATCACGCAATGCGTGGGGAACATTGCGCGCTCTGAAAAATTTCGGTTGCGCGTTTTCTTGCAGTTCCAAATGCGCTTCATAGTTCTTAGCGCAACCAAGGCCCGGTGCAAAAATGTCTGCAAATTCTTCACAAAGACTAGAAACACTGGCGGAAGGCACAGTCTGATTCACTGATAGGACCTGATTTACTATAGACATATTAAACAATTGAAATAAATCTAAACCAAACAAGTTCACTGCAGAAGTAGAACGAAGAACGTAAAATGATACAAGTTTTGTCTGTCCCTTGTATGTGGCAAGAAGGCTGCACTGTCCTAACACAGGTATATGCTGTCCAGAGTAACTATGTAACTTAACATTTGCGGCACGCAATGGCGGTTTGCCCAGTTGTTTGTACATGTCGTGATTGAGCAATGAAACTGCAGCTCCGGTATCGAGCTGGAATGGTATCACTGTGCCGTCAAAGTCTAAGTCCACAAAAAGTTTATTGTCCTGCTGACGACAAGAGCGACTGTCACGTGCAATTTGAACTGATACAGGTACAGAAGCACTGGCGACTGTACGGGATTTCCGGCGACGTCGACGCACACTTTTGGTGGGACGAACATAGTCACTGTTAGCTAAAGTGTCACTGGACGGGTTGGAATGAACTACATGAATGTCCATGGGCGAAGGTCCACGAGCCTGATTGTCCTGGGTTCGATTCCGGCGCGAAGCAAAGGGCCTGGAATTATTGTGATTGTCTGATCTAAGCCTTTTCTGGCAAACACTTTGAACATGTCCTTTCTTTTGACAGTAAAAGCAAATAGCTTGGCGTGACGGGCAATTTTCACGCGAATGTCTAGTGGCACACCGCGGGCATGATTTCACTGCAGTTGCTTGCTTACGCGGCGCACGTGTTTGCAAGGTAGGCTGCCGCTGCGGTAACGGGCGCGAGGGCTGCTTAGCGTCCCGTGCAGCGGGCCCGGCGGGCCGGTTAATGTGACACACTGCTGGCGAAGTTTCAAATGAGTCCTGAGCAAAGTCAAGTGTGTCTTGCCTATCCAATATGTCTATCACTTGTTGGAGGGAGGGATTAACGAGTTTCAAAATCTGTTCCCGTATGCGAACATCAGAAACGTTCTGTGCTATTGCATCACGCACCATAGTGTCTGAATAAGGAAGGCCACAGTCACATTCAAAGGCACACTCCCTAGTAAGTCCTTGCAAAGTTGGAACCCACTCCCTATTAGTCTGACCGGCCGTACGTTTTGTACGAAAGAACGTATACCTTTTTGCAACTACATTAACTGTTTCCTTGAAATAGGCATCTAAAGCAGACAAAATTTCTTCGTAGGTCAGAGTTGCTACGTCGCGTCGGGGAAACAATTTCACTATCACACGGTAGGTAGACACACCGACACAAGAAAGCAAAAACGGCTGCCGCTCGTTACCTTGAATTCTGTAGGCTGTTAGATGAAACTGGAACTGGCGGGACCATTCTTGCCATGTTTCTTCGGCCGCCACGAATGGTCTAAATTGCGGTGCAATGGCGTGTTGTGGCTGCGGTAGCGATGAAGCGGCGGCTGCCGCATCGTGTTGCAGCACACGTTGACCCTGGACGAGCTGTCCCAGGGCATCCAATAACGCCTGCGACTGCTGATTCTGCAAGCGAAAAAATTCGGACAGTACATCCGGAGATTGTGGCAAAGCCATGACACAAACGAATTAATACAAACTCTTTTTCTCGTCGCCAATAATATTGTGTCTAGACCATACAGCCTAGACACAATGCTGTAGCCGATAGGGCACGCAAGGCTAACGCAGACGGGCGTGAAGTCTGGAACATGAGAACTTATAAATGAATAAGAAGAAAAGTACGTAGATGCTTGTTACTTAACTTTTAATTAGTCCTTGGAATACATCTCTCTTGAATATTAGTAAGCTATAGGCACTGATACAAATGGCGCCTTGCTAGGTGGTCGCCAGTTAACTTAGCAGAGGGCTATTCTACTGTCTATCTCTCGGCAAATGAGAGCAAGGCTTAGCACGTCCAATCGCTAGCTATGTTGTCCGTACAACTGGGGCTGAGGTCTCCTCAGTCTCTCGAGACCTGCCTTGTGGTGGCGCTAGGTTTGCGATCCCACAGTGGCGACACGCGGGTCCGACATGTACTACAGGACCGCGGCCGATTTAAGTTACCACCTAGCAAGTGTGGTGTCTAGCGGTGACACCACACATACAATGCTCATGTTAGAAGGCAAATACCAGGGCAGGCACCTTATATAATTCACTTGTTGTGAGCTCTTGGTGTCAATTCAGTTCTATTTGTCGTTTTTTTTATACTTTCTACTGTATCTGGCGACCCAATTTTTTTTATTTTTGTTTATCATTATTTGAATAATTTGTGAGTGAATGTTTAATCAATTTGATAAAATTTCAATAATTATTGCATATACAGTTTAATGCAGTTTCACTGAATAAACCACTTATATGTTGAACAACACTCCTTGCATTTCATTTACAGAATCTAAATAAAATTCACATCTCTTTCTCCCTCCCACACGTGGTATCATGCAACCTTAGATGGCTTGAAACAGTGATTCCAACAAGCTGTCTCTCTCACATTACCGGACACTCAGGTGCACCTTATTATTACATCTGATGTGAGCGACACTGCCTTAGAGCTGTTTTCTAGCAACAACTTCATGGAGCTCTCCACCACCCCGTTTCTTCTTGAAAAACCTTCCGGAGTCTCAGAACTGGTCAGCATATGGCTGGGAGCACCTGTTGGCCTATGAGGATATCCAGTTCTTGCAAAAAGATGTGTAAGGACGACCACTAACCTTATTCCCCGATCATCATCCACTGGCAGAGTCGGCTGCCAAAACCCCCTCCTCCGCCACCTGCTCATCACCACAGAGGTTCAGACATTTAGACTTTTTTTCTCAATTCACCACCAACATTCGCCACGTGATTGGCACTGACAACCTTGTCGCAAATAATCTGACTTGACTTCGCTATGATGGCACAGGTGTAGCTCACCAATACAGAACTGCAAACCCTCATCTTGGACGCGATTTTTAGTCTTAATACCTCGGGTCAACAACTGCATGGCACCAAGTCTTCTCTGCAACGTTTCTACTGGTGCGATATGCCCTCTGGTACGATGTGATTTGTGACACTGCTCTTCAACAAGTTACATGGCCTTGCATACCCAGCTGAATGCACTACCATCAAACTTCGCATAGAACGCTTTGTCTGACATGGATAAAATGGGACTGTAAACTATAACCCAAGGCGTGCACGCCATGCCAAAAAGCCAAGATTAGACACTACACTCCCCTCTCCACCACATACCCCCACCTTCAGACAAGTTTGATGTTCGAAAGGGACGCGTTTTACACATGCATGTGGACTTGGTAGCACCCTTACCCACTTCCAAAGGGTCTTGCTAGATATTGATCATCACTGAGTGGGTTATGAGATGGGTGGAGGCCATGCCTATTAGTGACATGGTGGAAACTATGGCTGATTCTTCTTAGATACTTCGATAGCCCACTTTGGCTGCCACACTGTCATCACCACTGTCCAGAGGCTACCCTTTGAAGCTGGCTTCTTTATTGAGTAGTGCCACATGTGTGGTGTCCAGCGTTTCCACAACACTGCCTACCACCCCCAAAGCAACGATTTAGTGGAACGCTGGGATCATACACTGAAAGCTGCACTCATGTACTACACCAGATAGTGGAGTGACATTCTCCTATGTGTTTTACTAAGCATCCATATGGCATTCAAGAAGTACCTAAATGCATCATTAGCCAAGCTCGCCTAATTTGAAAACATCCACATGCCAGCTGAATATTTGATCATACTGAGGCTGATGGAGAGAAAAGTGAGGAACCTTCAAAGGCTGACTTCCCCACAGAGCGTCATTCATAGCTCAGAAAGGCACATGCAGCTGTCAAACTCTGTCTTAGTGGATAAAGGTTCAAATGGCTCTGAGCACTATGGGACCTAACATCTGAGATCATCAGTCCCCTAGAACTTAGAACTACTTAAACCTAACTAACCTAAGGACATCACACACATCCCTGCCCGAGGCAGGATTCGATCCTGCGACCGTAGCAGTCGCGCGGTTCCAGACTGAAGCGCTTAGAACCGCTCGGCCATACCGGCCGGCCATTGGATAAAGGCTGTGTCATAGTGACTGCACCACCATCCATCCGTTTGATGATGTTAGGATCCCTCCTGAGGTCGACAAACCATCCATCACTTCACTACTCCAACTCAATGACGCTCCCTCCATTTTCAGACACCACCATATCACTTCCATCTCAACACGACAGAAGGCCAACTCATCCTCATCGAATGACACTATTATCTACATGGTATTAGCGCACCCTATGCCCAGCACTCCACTTGCTGTGCATTCCTGGGGTGGGGGGAGGGGGCAGGGCTCTGTACCGACTCTGCCCTAGTGCAACACTAACACCTCTGGAGTGAAGGCATAATGCAGCAGCATCGCTGACTGTTTAGTCTGCTCTCTGGCGCCAATGTGTGTAGATGAGGGTCTCCATTTTAAGAATAAATCGCACATATTGCAAAGCATATGTGTGTGCTGACCTCATTACCAATACCCAATGTCAACAAGTAAGTAGAATGATATTCAGATAATGTTGCCACAGATTGCATACTGTAAGGGTCCTCGGATTGCGCTCAGCCGTACGGTAAGTTAATTAGCGCGGCCTCGGGCGCGAATATGTCTCTTTTCTTAGCTCACCATAGAGCCTTTCGATACGACCGTAATTAGAATGTCAGACACAGTGTTGATGGGTGCGCGTAGTGTGCTTGTTTTATAATCCGCCTTTGCTAGTAAAACTGTTAAACTTACTTCTCGTGTTCGCGTATTGCCGTGCCTCAAGGACCCACCGCTTACAAATACCGAGCGAGGTGGCGCAGTGGTAACATACTGGACTCGTATTCGGGAGGACAACGGTTCACTCCCGCGTCCGGCCATTCTGATTAGGTTTTCCGTGATTTCCCTAAATCGCTCCAGGCAAATGCTGGGATGGTTCCTTTGAAAGGGCACGGCCGACTTCCTTCCCTAATCCGATGAGACCGATGACCTCGCTGTTTGGTCTCTTCCCCCACACAACCCAACCAACGCTTACAAATCCTGACAAAATATTCGTGTAATCATCATCCGGGGCAACAACATAGACTAACCCCCTTATAATACTTTATTGACGTGATTACACGTACCTTACCCCGAAGCATACAGCACGCCATACAGGAAAACAGAAAAGCAAAGATAACAATTTCTGTAAAGATAAACACTTGTTAACTGTTTCTGTTATCGATTGGTAGTGGATGTCGATTTCGTCGAGCAGTGGTGCCATATGATTAAAACAAAATAAACAGCCCATTATTATCAGCTTATAATGTCAGTGGTAAGCTATGTAGCGATATAAACATATGAAACCGGTTGAATACTTGAAATTAGTAGTAGAGAAGGCAAATGGAAGACTGATTTATTTGGAAGGGTGTGGAACAGTATGTTGAAGAAAGGTTCATGTGAGATATCAGTACAAACCAGTCTTGATTTCAGAATGAGAAGTTTCAGTCTTGATTTGGTTCAAATGGTTCAAATGGCTCTGAGCACTATGGGACTTAACATCTGAGGTCATCAGTCGCCTAGACCTTAGAACTACTTAAACCTAAGGACATCACACACATCCATGCCCGAGGCAGGATTCGAACCTGCGACCGTAGCGGTCACGCGGTTCCAGACTGAAGCGCCTAGAACCACTCGGCCACACCGGCCGGCATTGATTTGGTGTTTGAAATTCATATCAAGTATGCATGACAGTAGACTTTGAGTTAATTCAGAGACATAAAGGTCGGAGCGTGACAAGTCAGTACAGCCAATAAGAAGTGTAACCATAATTTTCAAGAAATTTAAAAGGAAATGTCTTAAAGAATGGTGACTATGTTTTTGCGAATCTCTGTTGTATAAATTAAGTAAACTGTTATATGAGAAATATTGTACAATCATTCTAGTGTCTCTTGTAATGTTCATCATGACAATGTGATAAGAGATATTGCAGTGCATACCGACACGTATTTGCAGTCAGTAGGTCTCATCTCCTTTCACGAATACAGTAGGATAGTCGTTCGCTAGTAATTACTGTATATGAAAGAGACTGTGCCGTTGATTGTATTATGGCATGTGGAATCTATATGTAGATACCTAGGGCTCTCCACAATGCCATAGAATCACATTGCCAGCAGAAGATAATATAGGCAAATGGCATCATGCAGTGGATAAAACTTCTTGCAGGAAGTGACTGTGTATTGTACAGCGGTCATCAGTCTCCATAAACCATAGGGGGCGAGTGCTTTCATGTCAGGATTGTTTACCTTAGGCAATACCTTTAGGAACTACCAATCAGCATAAATCGAAAATATTTATGAGTGGATTAGGAGGAAAATATGAAAATACTCGGAATACTGATTGCGTCTGTTTGAATTCCACTCCACTGGAAATTGCTCGAATCTTTATGCTATGGTGTTGCAGCCTTTGGATCTAAAGTTACGATTAAGGTTAAAAGAGGATGTTACAGAACGGAGCAAGAAGGTACAGACCTATTATAGTAAACAAGATTTACAAAGGTTCATAGTTTTGTTATGTGGAATGATTGATGTAGGTATCCAAAAAGGATGAATCTGAGTTAGCGTATCATGTAAAGAAGAATACTAACAGTGCCGAAACCTCAATAGTTAATCGATTTTGGATTCGACAAGTAATGTGAAAGAAGGGCACGACTGTACTGCTCTAATTTCAGTGCAATCTGAGGGTAGCACAGAAGGAAAAAAATCCTTAAATTCACAGTATGTATCAAATATATCAAGGCTACAGCCTTGGAGTTTTCGACTGCTTGCATCGATTTGCCATAACTAATCCCAGAAACGCTTTCCTTGTCATTGCTAGTCTACATTTTATATCCTCTCTACTTCGCCCATCATCAGTTATTTTGCTCCCCAAATAGCAAACCTCTTTTACTACTTTAGGAAATGAGACACTTGCTATTTGGGGAGCAAAATAACTGATGATGGGCGAAGTAGAGAGGATATAAAATGTAGACTGGCAATGGCAAGGAAAGCGTTTCTGAAGAAGAGAAATTTGTTAACATCGAGTATAAATGTGTCAGGAAGTCGTTTCTGAAAGTATTTGTATGGAGTGTAGCCATGTATGGAAGTGAAACATGGACGATAAATATTTTGCACAAGAAGAGAATAGAAGCTTTCGAAATGTGGTGCTACAGAAGAATGCTGAAGATTAGATGGGTAGATCACATAACTAATGAGGAAGTATTGAATAGGATTGGGGAGAAGAGAAGTTTGTGGCACAACTTGACTAGAAGAAGGGATCGGTTGGTAGGACATGTTCTGAGGCATCAAGGGATCACCAGTTTAGTATTGGAGGGCAACGTGGACGGTAAAAATCGTAGAGGGAGACCATGAGATGAATACACTAAGCAGATTCAGAAGTATGTAGGTTGCAGTAGGTACTGGGAGATGAAGAAGCTTGCACAGGATAGAGTAGCTTGGAGAGCTGCATCAAACCAGTCTCTGGACTGAAGACCACAACAACAACAATCCCAGGCAAGTGGTACATACGTGTATATACAGAACATTATGGATTGCACACAAGGACAATGTACAGAGAGAACTTCACGGTATATGTGATATTTGTATTAGTTTTGGGTTATGAGAACTAGGGATTATATTCGATCTCACAGGAGAATTGAATTCTAACGTCAATATTACATGTCCCCACCTGCATGTTTAACGGATTGCAGTGTGCAGTGCCCAGCTGGGACGTCTACCTTATCGCAAAGGAGACGGGCAACTGCTGACAAGTACTGTAGAATGTAAGACAAGCGGCATTTTGGATTATTACATGCGGTATGCGACTTAAAGAACTGAAAAGTAATTTTTCACCGCAACCACTGACAGAGAATCGGAATTCCTTGAATATGCATATCTCTTCCCCATTACAGGTATTCAACACGCACATCGGAGACTGAGCTTCCTTGATTATGTGGTTATCTCGGAGCTTGCATTCTTCCAAGATCATATTCGTTGTGAAGGAGAGAAATGTGAAATGTGGTACTTCCATCAACTAGATATGACTTGCCGACTAATGCTTTATAACCACATGTTTTGCCTCTCGGACTTTTCTGACTCAGTCTGATAGTGGGTATAAAAGCTGGGCCGGCCGTGGTGGTCTCGCGGTTCTAGGCGCGCAGTCCGGAACCGTGCGACTGCTACGGTCGCAGGTTCGAATCCTGCCTCGGGCATGGATGTGTGTGATGTCCTTAGGTTAGTTAGGTTTAAGTAGTTCTAAGTTCTAGGGGACTGATGACCACAGCAGTTGAGTCCCATAGCGCTCAGAGCCATAAAAGCTGGAAGACTCGCTGTGACTAGTTACTGCTGGACTATAAGCAACATCATCATCATCACTATAGCCACCATCATCTTTCATTGCTTTCTTCGAAGTATGAAAGTACAATATGTATCACATGCTACTAATAGAATCTTGTACAGTATGTACCACATACTACTAATAGAATCAATACATTTTGCTTATCAATTACTTGCTGTAATACAAAAAAGCATGGATGTTCGTATTGAATGTTACAGAACCTGAAGCATCTGGGCGTCTCTAGAAGCGAAATATGCATCAAAATACAGTCAGTGTTGGAAAAGGGACGGTGCTATCTAATATTGAGTGTGAGCTGTGTCAACACCAAATTTGGAGTGATAGTTCTGGTTCATCTGAAAGAAGTGCTAGTAAATTTGACCCATTCATCAATGGGAACACGTCTACGATTTATCGTGGAAGAGTGAACCACATGACGAAGTCAGTTTCGAAAATAGTGATAGGAATTTTTTTTTCGTATGTGACTAGTAGAATAAAACTGTATGTCTTCCTATTCCTAAAGAGTCATGCAGTTTTGGCTCTTTGTTTAATTTGTAAGAGTGTTTAGTTCTCACATATAAAGTAATTAGTTTTGGTTGTGATCTAAATGCTTTTTCAGAAGTGCATGCGAAGATAATACACTTGCTAATGAGAGAGTGCTTTGCTGATTCTGAACACAGTTGTTTTTAAAGAGTGCAACGGGTATGAATGTATTTATTACCCTGGGCAGTTTGTGTTTCCGCATAACAATCTGGTCGACTGTTACATTAAGGATGCATTATTTAAACTGTGTACAATTTTCCCACAAAATGCAGTTCTGAGCAATTTTGATTTTATAAAGACAAATAAAGCAGTAAAAAATTGGCTGTCTAATGGAGATGACTCAAATATGAGCTCCTATCTGAAAAACCTACAATTTGCAATAGATGACATTCTAAAAAGCGTTGAAAATGAAGTACAATTATATTAAATTAATATGTTTCCCCCATGTGTACAAAACTTTAAACATTTTTTGCTATAAGTCAAAGTTCACTGTAATTTACTGAATGAAACTCTCTGATAAAGAAATTTATATCTATAGTATTTTTTTTGTTTTTCATTACCCTATCATCCCCTCAATCACTCACTGACCTGTCTGGTGTGGCAACGGAAGACAGCGAAAGGAATGCTGATGTTTTAAATTTCATGCGGACATGACATATTTCATGCAGGAGGATTGTACAAAGCACCATCATTTGACCATTGCAGAGACTCCTGTAAGGAGGACATAATAACAGGCATCCTTTGTGTACACAAGCAATTGAGAGAGCTGAAAACAAATATGTTTTCAGGTCTGCACGGGATCCCAATTCGGCTTTACATAGAGTACTCTATCGCTTTAGCCCGTTACTTAGTTTGCATTTATCGCAAATCTCTGTTCCAGCGCAAAGTTCCAAGAGACTTGAATAAAGCATGGTGACTCCTGTGTACGAGAAGGGTAAAAGAACAAACCCACAAAATTACAGATCAATATCCTTTACATCAGTTTGCCCAGATTTCTTGAATACATCCCCTGTTGGAATATAATATATTTCCTTGAGACGGAAATGCTTCTGTGCACAAATCAGCATGCATTTAGAAAGCATTGCTTACAAGAAACCTTTTATCGCACAACATCCTGCGAACCATGGATGGTGGGGTACAAGCACATTTCATATTCATAGATTTCCAGAAAACGGTCGACACAGTGAAACATTGCAGACTGTTAATGACAATACGAAAATGTAGAATGTATGTGAGTGGCTCGAAGACTTCTTAAGTAACAGAAATCAGTATGTTGTCCTCGATGGCGAGTGATCATCAGAGACAGGCGTATCATCAGAAACGCTCCAGAGAAGTGTGACAGGACCGCTTTATCCTCCAAATACATAAATGATCTCATGGGCACATTGACTAGCAAACTGCGGCTGTTTGCAGATGGTGCTGTGGTGTATGGCAAAATGTCATCATTGAGTTACTGTAGAAGGGTACAAGATGACTTAGGCAAAAATTCTAGTTGGTGTGATTAATCTACATCTACATCTACATGGTTACTCTGCAATTCACACTTAAGTGCCTGGCAGAGGGTTCATCGAACCATTTTCCTACTACTTCTCTACCATTCTACTGTCGAATGGCGCGTGATTTCTCTTATTTTATTATGATGACCATTTCTCCCAACGTAGGTGGGTGTCAACAAAATATTTTCGCATTCGGAAGAGAAAGTTGGTGACTGAAATTTCGTAAATAGATCTCGCCGCAAAGAAATCCGCCTTTGTTTCAGTGACTGCCACCCCAACTCGCGTATCATATCAGTGACACTTTCACACCTATTTCGCGATAACGCGAAACGAGCTGCCCTTCTTTGCACTTTTTCGATGTCCTCGGTAAATCCTACCTGGTAAGGATCCCACACCGTGCAACAATATTCCAGCAGAGGATGGGCAAGTCTAACGTAGGCAGTCTCTTTAGTAGGTTTGTCGCATCTTCTAAGTGTTCTGCCAACAAAGCGCAGTCTTTGGTTCGCCTTCCCCATAATATTATCTATGTGGTCTTTCCAATTTAAGTTGCTCGTAATTGTAATCCTTAGGTATTTAGTAGAATTGGCAGCTAACTGTAAATGTTCAAAAAAATGGTTCAAATGGCTCTGAGCACTATGGGACTCAACATCTCAGGTCATAAGTCCCCTAGAACTTAGAACTAGTTAAACCTAACTAACCTAAGGACATCACACACACCCATGCCCGAGGCAGGATTCGAACCTGCGACCGTAGCAGTCCCGCGGTTCCGGACTGCAGCGCCAGAACCGCACGGCCACCGCGGCCGGCTAACTGTAAATGTAGTGTATGTATCAGGATGGTATCAGTATCTCAGGTGGGCATTCCTACACGTCAAATGAAAAATCCCAGGATTCAGAGAAAAACAGTTTTTATTCCCAAAAAGCACCACTAAGGGGTACAATATCACGAAAACTGGCTACAGCCGCGGAGTGAACCGCACATGGTACGGAGAGAGCATTTCGCCCTCAGTAGCAAGAACTGATGGACACCTCCTGAGGATAAGGAAGCTGGCAGGCAAGAGAGTGACCCGCTGTTGCGGCCGCTACATTGCCGACCCTCTTGCATACCTCACGTGACGGTTCCCGGTCCTCCTATTTAACGCCACTGCTGAGGCTAAAGTTAACATGATGGAAGCAGAATATAATAAATTTTTTTACCGTTATTACCGATTACAATATACAGTTCCTTCCCCGCTTTCATGAGAGCCAGTTACGGGCTTGTGATTGTTACAACGGCTGACACGAATCATTCTTAATGACCAAGTCAAAACACAAAAATTTCTTTTGACGTACATGGAAGGCGAAGAGGTTCAGTGTTTTTACTTTAAAAGAGCGGTTTTAAAATTAATGCAGGGCTGAATTTTCATTTTAAATAATTGATTATGATATATGAAATAGGGGAGGGGGGACGAAATTAGTGTTTTTACTGTACAATATCATTATCGATTGGTGTGACCCGCCAGGGTAGCCGGGTGCGCTAACGCGCTGCTTCCTGGACTCGGTTAGGCAAGCCGGCCCCGGATCGAATCCGCCCGGTGGATTGACGACGAGAGCCGGTGTGCCGGCCAGCCTGGATGTGGTTTTTAGGCGGTTTTCCACATCCCGCTAGGTGAATACCGGGCTGGTTCCCACGTTCCGCCTCAGTTACACAGCTCGCAGACATCTGAACTCATTCACACTATTTCGTGGATTTCACGAGGTGGGCCGGTGTGGCCGAGCGGTTAAAGGCGCTTCAGTCTGGAACCGCGCGACCGCTACGGTCACAGGTTCGAATCCTGCCTCGGGCATGGATGTGTGTGATGTCCTTAGGTTAGTTAGGTTTAAGTAGTTCTAAGTTCTAGGGGGCTGATGACCTCAGATGTTAAGTCCCATAGTGCTCAAAGACATTTGAGCCATTTGATTTCACTAGACACAGACAGTTGGGGTACACTAATTCAGCCCTGGGGGGTACGGGATGGCGGCCGGAAGGGCATCCGGACACCCCTTAAACTTAACATGCCTAATTCGATCAACCATGGCCGAACCTGCGTAGCCGCGGGACAAGGCGCAAGCGATAGAATCATTATCGATTGGTGTCACTTGAATCATTCATAATTGAAGTCTCAGTTAATATAATGTCTTTTTTTACACACTTTTCGAAGCCGTCGAAGTCAGTGCAGTAGCCGGTAGTCGACTGCGTGCATGAGGCCAAGGCAGTGGTGGGCATAGTGGCGGCGACCAGCTGGTCTGCAGCTGAGCCAAAGTGATTACACGGGCGCCTTAATACGAACCCGGAGTCGAGGTGGTTAGAGGGCCGGCTGGTCGAATGAGAGCGTGATGAGCACAAGCGGCTGCAACACTCGCAGGCGGGAATTGCGTCAATGGAGACTCAAGTGACTGATAATAAACAGGCGGTAAACTGATAATAAGTGATGGATACGAATACAGAAGGGATCTGTAAGAGGCGTAATTGGCAGTTGAAGAAACCAACTATCAAACTTTTTCATTACAAATGGTTTTTACTCCTGGTATCTGAAAACTACTTTTCCATAAAATTGTTTTGAACAAACTTGCATAAAAGTTGAGTAGACAGTTATACAAAACTCTATAACTCAACCTACTGGAAGGGCCGTACCGAACTAATGTAACTCCTGGGACGTTGCTCACGGTATTCACGGTCTGGCAGGCAATCTCGTACAACCTGGGGTGTTGGCCCGCGGGATTTACAGTAGCCATATTTATACAAAATCCATACCAAGATGTCAATAACCAGTAGAGCTACAAGCACAGACGTAACTCTTGAAACGCCGGCCGCGGTGGTCTAGCGGTTCTGGCGCTGCAGTCCGGAACCGCGGGACTGCTACGGTCGCAGGTTCGAATCCTGCCTCGGGCATGGGTGTGTGTGATGTCCTTAGGTTAGTTAGGTTTAAGTAGTTCTAAGTTCTAGGGGACTTATGACCTAAGATGTTGAGTCCCATAGTGCTCAGAGCCATTTTGAACTCTTGAAACGGTCACACGACTGGAATAATTCTGAGTGTGCCATTCAGCAATGTGCGCGGAAGCAGACGGAGTGACAGTGCAATACAGTTTCGCGACAACTGACAAGCAGCAAAGTTGTATTTCTATCCCTTAAGGATAGGCATGTGTTACCGAAGTGTGAAGCATCCGACATCTGTGTAAGGCTTTGCTTTAATTAGAAGACCGTTGATGTCTTACGGCAAGATCCAAGTAATGCGAGATGGATCACTGCAGCAAGAGAGGAGCGATACCTCGGTATAATGTGGCTGGAAAAGAACGTGATAGTACTGATAATGCCGAATGGCTTAGTCCCAATTAATCGGGATAGCTCCACGTCGACAAAAGAAAGAAATACAGAACAGAGCTGACAACACGGCAATAGAGTATGTGATAAAAGCGGGAGGGTCAAAAAAATAATTGCAGCAGCATGTGGTCACGAACACCCTCTGGCAATTCCAGCAGAAAGGATGCACCGTGTCTCCTCAGTAGCTAAATAACCGCGTTTTCAGAATTGATCAATGCTTACTCGGTCAACCGTAGTAATCAACAAGTGTCAGATAGTCTCAAGTAAATTGACAGATTACGCTTTCCGGCATATCCATTTGCCCAAGGGCGTAGTGGAGTGGCCACTAAGCGAGATCATTGCAAGTCGGTGCGCCTCATTTTGGTATACGCAATAGAGCTTGCGAAGTCGCCGTTAGTAACAATGATTCTGAATGTACGTTAGTGCAGGTAACTACTACCAGTTCTCATGCACTAATCTTTTCCTATCTTCCGTTCTACTAGGGATTTCTCTTGTTGTGGTCTTCAGTCCTGAGACTGGTTTGGTGCAGCACTCGATGCTACTCTATCCTGTGCATGATTCTTCATCTCCAAGTAACTACTGCAGCCTACATACTTCTGAATCTGCTTAGTGTATTCATCTCTTGGTCTCCCTCTACGATTTTTACCCTCCAAACTGCCCTCCAATACTAAATTGGTGATTCCTTGATGCCTCAGAACATGTCCTACCAACTGATCCCTTCTTCTAGTCAAATTGTGCCACAAATTCCTCTTCTCCCCAGTTCTGTTCAGTACCTCCTCATTAGCTGCGTGATTTACCCATCTAACTTTCAGCATTCTTCTGTAGCACCACATTTCAAAAGCTTCTATTTTCTTCTTGCCTAAACTATTTATCGTCCGTGTTTCACATCCATGCAAATACTTTCAGAAAATATTCTCTGACACTTAAATCTATACTCGATGTTAACAAATTTCTCGTCTTCAGAAACGTTTTCCCTGCTATTGCCAGTCTACATTTTATATCCTATCAGCTTCGACCATCATCAGTTCTTTTGCTTCCCAAATAGCAAAACACATTTACTACTTTAAGTGTCTCATTTTCTAATCTAATGCCCTCAGCTTCACCAGATTTAATTTGACTACGTTCCATTATCCTCGTTTTGCTTTTGTTGATGTTCATCTTATATCCTCCTTTCAAGGCACTGTCTATTCCGTTCAACTACTCTTCCAGGTTCTTTGTGCTGTCTCCGACAGAATTACAATGTTATCAGCAAACCTCAAAGTTTTTATGTCTCCTCCATGGATTTCAATTCCTACTCTAAATTTTTCTTTTGTTTCCTTTACTGCTTGCTCAATATACAGAGTGAATAACATCGGAGATATGCTACAACTCTGTCACACTCCCTTCCCAACCACTGCTTCCCTTTCATGCCCCTCGACTCTTACAACTGATATATGGTTTCTGTACAAATTGTAAATAGCCTTTCACTCCCTATATTGTCCGTCCCCGGTAGCGGAGTGGTCAGCGCGACAGACTGTCAATCCTCCGCTCAGGGACTGGGTGTTGCGTAATCCTAACCTTAACTTCTGAGGTCATCAGTCCCCTAGAACTTAGAACTACTTAAACCTAACTAACGTAAGGACATCACAAACATCCATGCCCAAGGCAGGATTCGAACATGCGACCGTAGCGGTCGCGCGGTTCCAGACTGTAGCGCCTAGAACCGCTCGGCCACTCCAGCCGGCTACAAATGCTAGAAATGTAGGTTTGTCTTTCCTTAATCTGTCTTCTAAGATAATTCGTAGGGTCAGTATTGGCTCACCTGTTCCATCGTTTCTACGGAATCCAAACTGATCTTCCCTGAGATTGGCTTCTATCAGTTTTTCCAATCGCATGTAAAGAATTCGTGTTAGTACTTTGCAGCTGTGACTTATTAAACTGATAGTTCGGTAATTATCACACCTGTCAACAGCTGCTATATTTGGTATTGGAATTATTATATTCATCTTGAAGTCTGAGGGTATCTCACCTGTCTGATACATCTTGCTCGCCAGGTGGTAGAGTTTTGTCAGAGCTGGCTATCCCAACGCTGTCAGTAGTTCTAATGGAATGTTGTCTTCTCCCGGTTCCTTGTTTCGACTTAGGTCTTCCAGTCCTCTGTCGAATTCTTCACGCAATATCATCTCTCCCATTTCATCTTCATCTACGTCCTATTCCATTTCCATGATATTGCCCTCCATCGCCCTTGTATATACGCTCTACATACTCCTTCCACCTTTTTGCTTTCCCTTTGTTGCTTAGAACTGGTTTTCCATTTGAACTCTTGATATTCATACAAGTGGTTCTCTTTTATCCAAAGGTCTCTTTAATTTTCCCGTAGGCAGTGTCTATCTTACCCCTAGTGATATATGCCTCTACATCCTTACATTTGTCCTCTAGCCATCCCTGCTTAGCGATTTTGTACTTCCTGTCGATCACGTTTTTGAGACATTTGTATTCCTTTTTGCCTGCTTCATTTACTGATTTTAATATTTTCTCCTTTCATCAATTAAAGCCAATATCTCTTCTGTTACCCAAGGATTTCTACTAGCCCTCGTCTTTTTACCTACTTGTCCTCTGCTGCCTTCACTATTTCATCTCGCAAAGCTACCCATTCTTCTTCTACTGTATTTCTTTCCTCCGTTCTTGTCAATCGTTCCCTAATACTCTGTCTGATTGTTACTAAACCTAAATTATTAGGGTCACATGCGTCATGGCGCGCACGCTGTGCTTGGATTCAGCACGAAAACTATTTGTTGTGTCTGGTATGGTTTGTTTAGTGTTTGGTGATCACGGGCATAAACGGCGAGATTATCAAAGTTGCTGCATAAAGTGCACCGCATTCACGTCTCTCAGTGAGAGCAAATAATTAGTTACAATATTTACAGTAGATAGGGAGGTATGTCCTCGGAATTGGAATGTTTCCCTCGATTATTATTTTCAAATGAACAAAGCTGCAATAATATGAGGTATCTATACCTGCTATTTCCCAAAAGCTCAGTTTGAGTGTCCTCTTAACCATACTGAACATTTTCATATATGACAAAATAAAATGAAAATACACTTCAAAGTGGGGGGAGGGGGCAAGCTCGCAGAGAGGCGATAGACTGTCAGATAAAATACATAAATACATAATAAAATACAAAGGCATGCAGGCGGAGCTCCAATATCTTACGCTAAACACAATAAACATTTTTACATACATTTTTTAGTAGCAAGAGCAGGGGCTATTGCGACAACTTTTCTCTCGTTATCTCTGTTCTCATGTACTTTTGTTTGTAGGTTGATATGTTTGACCTGAAGGTATTGGGCAATGTGCACCTAACGGTTCTCCCTGCACCTTACGGTGCGTCGTGAATTCGAATATAACTTTTACTTGTTAACAATTTTTGGCTATCTCAAATCCTTTACTACTGGTTTTATCTTCAATTATGATCTTGTATCATTAAGCGTTTTGTTTGTTTGTGCCTGTACTCGTTATTTTCGTAAGTCAGCATTGATGGCCTTTACAGGGATTTACTCAGTCTATCATCAGTGTGCTATGAACTGTTACGATGCATCGGAAATGCAGACGGCGGTAGTTGACTTTCCAGCGACGAGCATACCTTGAAATCTGAAAACCGCAAGTCAGCATGGTAAATCATAGAAAGTAGCTTGAAGTGAGTTTCTATTTTATATTTATTTTGCGAGGACACGAATAACTGTGTGTGATAAAATCGGTACGCTATATTGATATGCAAAAGGGAAACTGTGGCTGCATTCCAAAGTTTTCTAACTGCGCTATGTAAAGGTGCTGGATGCCGTAGCTACGCGAAGCTCAGCGCAGTCGCTGTGGCGTGATATCAGTGGCATGTGCTGTACTCAGCAGGATCCGAGGGCGCGTGGCTAGCGAGTGTACCTCCGATGCGGGAGCCGCTCGTCCGGAACCTTTATGACGCAACAATATCAACGCGGCTGCGAAACGTTGCGCAATGTGTCCGACTCGTTGGTGATGCGGTACAATGAATATCGATTTTAACACTCGATAGTTTTTTGCTATCGTTACATATGAAAATCACGTAATTTACTTCAGTTACGTTTTATGACATAAGGATACGGCTGCAGATTCGTAAGCTGGTTACGCACAGTCGCTTTTACATGCTCAGGTCCTCATACCGTGATTGTAGCTACAAAATGAATGGCTGTTCTCGTCCTAATATGAGTGAAACGTAACTAAACGTGATCAATAATGGGCATTACTTACATTGTATCTTGTGTAGAACTTCGCGGTATTTGTATCTTAGTGTGCGATTTTGCTTAGTTTGAGATCTCTGCTAGGAGTAAGTTTGTTCGCACAAGATTTGACTATACTGGCATACTGCATTATCTGTCTCTCACGTAGCAAAGATTTCCATGAAAATGCATATCGTAGCGGGTCCTTGCTAAAATACACTCCTGGAAATGGAAAAAAGAACACATTGACACCGGTGTGTCAGACCCACCATACTTGCTCCAGACACTGCGAGAGGGCTGTACAAGCAATGATCACACGCACGGCACAGCGGACACACCAGGAACCGCGGTGTTGGCCGTCGAATGGCGCTAGCTGCGCAGCATTTGTGCACCGCCGCCGTCAGTGTCAGCCAGTTTGCCGTGGCATACGGAGCTCCATCGCAGTCTTTAACACTGGTAGCATGCCGCGACAGCGTGGACGTGAACCGTATGTGCAGTTGACGGACTTTGAGCGAGGGCGTATAGTGGGCATGCGGGAGGCCGGGTGGACGTACCGCCGAATTGCTCAACACGTGGGGCGTGAGGTCTCCACAGTACATCGATGTTGTCGCCAGTGGTCGGCGGAAGGTGCACGTGCCCGTCGACCTGGGACCGGACCGCAGCGACGCACGGATGCACGCCAAGACCGTAGGATCCTACGCAGTGCCGTAGGGGACCGCACCGCCACTTCCCAGCAAATTAGGGACACTGTTGCTCCTGGGGTATCGGCGAGGACCATTCGCAACCGTCTCCATGAAGCTGGGCTACGGTCCCGCACACCGTTAGGCCGTCTTCCGCTCACGCCCCAACATCGTGCAGCCCGCCTCCAGTGGTGTCTCGACACGCGTGAATGGAGGGACGAATGGAGACGTGTCGTCTTCAGCGATGAGAGTCGCTTCTGCCTTGGTGCCAATGATGGTCGTATGCGTGTTTGGCGCCGTGCAGGTGAGCGCCACAATCAGGACTGCATACGACCGAGGCACACAGGGCCAACACCCGGCATCATGGTGTGGGGAGCGATCTCCTACACTGGCCGTACACCACTGGTGATCGTCGAGGGGACACTGAATAGTGCACGGTACATCAAAACCGTCGTCGAACCCATCGTTCTACCATTCCTAGACCGGCAAGGGAACTTGCTGTTCCAACAGGACAATGCACGTCCGCATGTATCCCGTGCCACCCAACGTGCTCTAGAAGGTGTAAGTCAACTACCCTGGCCAGCAAGATCTCCGGATCTGTCCCCCATTGAGCATGTTTGGGACTGGATGAAGCGTCGTCTCACGCGGTCTGCACGTCCAGCACGAACGCTGGTCCAACTGAGGCGCCAGGTGGAAATGGCATGGCAAGCCGTTCCACAGGACTACATCCAGCATCTCTACGATCGTCTCCATGGGAGAATAGCAGCCTGCATTGCTGCGAAAGGTGGATATACACTGTACTAGTGCCGACATTGTGCATGCTCTGTTGCCTGTGTCTATGTGCCTGTGGTTCTGTCAGTGTGATCATGTGATGTATCTGACCCCAGGAATGTGTCAATAAAGTTTCCCCTTCCTGGGACAATGAATTCACGGTGTTCTTATTTCAATTTCCAGGAGTGTATGAATCTCCGTTAATCACTCCTGTTGCAGTGACAGATAGGACGGCCAAATTTGCTGGTAAATGTTAACCGAAATTCCTAATGGGACTGGTATATTTGTGTTTACTCAAAACTACGTCCATTATGGTTCTGCTTCTTCAGTCACACAACACCGGCAGGTTGCGTGAAATAGTAGCAATATTTTCCTTTATTTACTGAAAGCTATCAGCATTATCTTGCATGGTTGATTGTGCAGAATGGTTTCACATGAGCTTAGAGCAGTCTAACATTGGTCTTATCTTAGCAATTAGGCAAGTACGTGAAAGGTTTTTTTGATAATGGATTGAATTTTTTCACTTTAAATTTTAATAATTCTTTGCTAAATTGGGATACAGTGGGTGTTTTATGAAGGGAAATCATCTTCCGGTGTACTCCGGGCGGGCGACAATGTGGCGTCGCTCTCAGTAGCGCCTAAGCTTTTCAGATTGCAACTTCGTTAATATTTCGTATCAATAGGGCGGAGAGACGTTTACCAGGCAGTCAATAAATGATCCTACGGTGCGACTGAATTGCTGCCTCAGTCAAGGGGCAATTTGTCAATCTCAAAGGGTGAATTCATGGGTCTCCCATAGACTGCTTCATATGGGGGGGGGGGGGGGGGGAGAGGAGGGAGATGCGAAAGGGCGTAGTTCTCGAGTGTTTTGTTTGTAACATTTTGCAAACTTGTGCAAACAGCGTCAAAGATAAATTTGAGCCTTGGTCGGTGAGTATTACTTCGAGACTTCAGAACGGTACACCAAGTGATTGACAAAGGCGCAAGCAACATTTTCAGCAGTCATATTCGCAAGTGGTATCAAAATTAAATACCTTGAAAAGTGATCAATAATAAACAATATATAATTATTATTCTCGGTGCTTTGTTGAAATGGGCCGCAGATATCGAAGGCCACAATTTGAAATGGTTTCGATGATTCTGGTAAAGTCTATAAAGGAACTTTAGTCCTTGCAGGAGGCGCACTTTGCACACAAAGCAGACAATTTTGTTTATACTTCCTAAAGTCTGTTTATCGACCTCTCCACCAGTAATTTGAGGCTATTCTTGCATTCTTGGCTCGTCGACCACTATGGCAGGCTTATAAACTGTCATGACACTGTGCTATCAATCGTTGTTGAAATTCTTTAGGTATTACTACTCTGTTACCAAACGGGATCTTGCAACATAGCATAACATCTTTTGTAACAAAATCAGAGTGTGGTATATACCTGTGGCATTCTTATTCTACATACCTTTCTCTCTTGTGATTCTTTCAACTCTGCTATGGAAACATCATCTGTTTGCACAACGCTAATGTTTCTGCTTAGGCTGTTGGCATTGCTGTGTAGGAGGCAAGGCTTATGCCGAACTGTGTAATCATATTCTGATAATTTTAATGCCCATCTTGTCAAGTGATTACTGAGGTCTTTAAACTTAACACCCATACTACAACAGTGGCCACAGTGAACACAGTGGCCACAGTGAACTGACGTCATTACAAGTAACACTTAAAGTAATTTACCGCAAACATGAGAGCTAGTAGCTCCTTCTCAGTAGTAATGGAATTAATTTCTGCTGAGTTCATTTGTCTGGAGGTGTAACCAATTGGTCTTTCCTCACCATTATATTCCTGACTTAAAAGAGCTCTTGACAGTGTAATCTAATGCTTCCATGGAAAGAATAAAATATTTATTAAAATCTAGATATATTAGTAAAGGTGAACTAGTCAAAATTTCTTTAATTTTCCTCATTGCTGGTTCACACTCATCTGTCCATTCAAACACTGCATCTTTCTTTAGTAATGTTATTAATACCTTTGCTACTGTAGCATAATCCTGGAGAAAACGCATATAATAGTTCTCTAAACTTAGAAAAGATTTTAACTCATTAATACAAAGTAATGCCTCCACCTTCGATAACTGGGTTTGAATGAGGATATTTTAATAAGTCAAACGCAGAAATAATCCTTAGAATGTGATCTTTACTTACAAATATTCACTTTTCCACATAATCACAGCCAATTGGATACATTTCTGCAAACGATGAACAAGTTTTCTGAAGCCGTCACGGAAGAAGTCGACACACTGTTTGCGCAACCATAGTCTCACAGTTCTCTCAGCCTTCATCACAAGCATAATGATGTCCCTGCAGATTGCCTTTCATTATCGGGAACAGATGGAAGTCAGATGGTGCTAAATCTGGACTGTATGGAGGATGCTGTACGGTGGTGAGATTCAGTCTCTGAAGTTCTGCTGTGGTGGCACGTGAAGTGTGTGGTTTGGGACTGTCATGCTGCAGGAAAACATTTCCATTTCCATTTCGAACCCTTTTTAGCCGTCCTTTCAGAGTTTGCAGTGTTGTGATGTAACGCTCTGAATTTATTGTTGTTCCATCATCAAGGAAATCAACATGGGTTACACTATCTGCGTCCCAGAACACTATGGCCTTGATTTTTCCAGCTGAGGGCTGCGTATTGAATTTCTTTTTCTGGGGCGAGTTTTTTGTGCCGATATTCCAGGGGCAGACGTTTCGTCTCCGAGTCGTAATAGTGTACCCAAGTTTCGTCTCCTGTCACAATTGAATGGAGAAAGGCGTCACCTTCATTCTTGTAACGCGAAAGGAGATCCTAGCAAATATCAAGTCTGTGCACTTCTATTTCAGGAGTCAGCATCCAGGGTACCCATCGTGCACAGATCTTCCGATAGCCAAGCAAAGCAATAATGTGACACACACGTTCTTGTGAAATGTCGATTGTGCTTGGAATTTCTCTGTGAGTGATAAGACGATGGTCCTAAATCAATCTGTCAACTTTTTGCTTGTGAAACTCGGTGGTTTCTGTCATAGGGCGTCCAAATCTTTGTTTGTCATGCAGGTCAGATATTCCCACCTCAACATCTTAAAACTTACTCGCCCAATGACACACAGTACACACCTTACCCAACGACCCACAATACACACATCAACCCAATCACCATAAACTGCTTTCATTCTCTAACGAATCTCCTTTGGGTGACACCTTCTGCTGTCAAGAATTCAATGACTGCATGTTGCTTAAATCGCATTGATCTACCGTCTGCGCAGGGTTCCATACTTTACACTGTAACAACACAACCGTTCAATACTAAGGCTTCCCGCCAACTGGAGCTGTGGAGAAGAGGCTACGGAAGAAGCAAGTACCTCCCGCATACCAATGCTGCGAACTGTTGAAGAGTTATGAAGGTGGAGGCATTACTTTTCAGTCAACCCTCGAATTTCTTTGGGTTTGAAAATTGTCGACTTCTTCAGTTAGCCTAGGATCTGGCTTATCTCCATTTGAACTAATGATGGGCCCCAGGTACTGAACCAGTGACTGTGCAAAACAACATTTTTCTCGTTTTAAACTCAAGTGTGAACTGTGATATCTGGACAGTACATTTCTTCATCTTTGAGCATGCTGTTCCATTGTTTTGCTAACATTATGATGTCGTCGAGATACACAAGGAACATAGTAGGCTTTAAACCTCTCAATAACATGTCAGAAAATCTTTGAAAAGTGGCAGGGGCACTTCTTAGACCAAAAGATGTACATAAGAATTCGTACAGTCAAAATTGGACCACAAAAGCAATTTAGGTGAATCTTGTGGTGCAGTCGGAATCTGAAGATATTCAGAACGCATTTCAGTAGGGAGGCAACAAGAATGCTGGTCCATTTTGTTAGTGCAGGTTGCCTACATCAAGGGCAGGTATGCAGTCAGGGGCAAACCTATTGTTCTCCTTTGCCTGACAGGTAATTAACCTATTGTTCTCCTTTGATTGAAATGTACTTAAGCTATTGTTCTGCTAAAAGGATCCATCCTTTTGATTGACAGGCACTTAGCCTATTGTTCCCCAGCCTCCCCCCCCCCACCACCACCACCACTGAGGAAACTCCCCTCTCGCTGCTACAGGTACACTTTCAGGACTGAGTTATTGGAGTAGCAATTCTCACTCTTATCGATTTGATTGACTCCTTAATTAAATTGATCAAGTAATTAACCTAACTGCCTCCCTCCTTTCCACCCCTCCCCCAGAAAATGGCAGGAACATCAAATTCCAGCAAGACAAAGCAACACATCACAACTACCTCCACTAACCTAAGTCATCTAACCCCCACCTCCTCCCAGGAATTGGCGGGAAAAGGACTCAGCCTGTGCTGGATAGGATAAACGGAAGTCTTTATTATCAGTCTTTATTGAAACAATTTGAGGCAGTACCACCATCAAGTGTGTTCACCATGAGGCCCGGAGTCCAACTGACCTTGTACACAGTACCGCCACCAAAGGGCGCCGTCATCCCTCCTGTGACATAATCCAAGATGGCGGTTTGGAGGGGGAAAAGTGACAGGAAAATGACGTAGCCTGTTCTGGGCTGCTGAAGAGGTAAGGAATGTACTTTATTTATTTTGGAACAATTTATTTAAGGACGAATTTGACATAGTATATTTATTGCACTGATACAAAACACTCACCCTGATGTGCTTGAGGTAAATGGTACAAAGAGCTACAAACTACCTTGCATAGCCTAACGTTCTGTACTTTACTCTGGGTGTCTTAACCTAATGTTCAGTGCTTTGTCGACACTTAACCTATTATTGTGTTAAGTGGCTTTCCAAATCACCCCCATTTCCTTTAACTACTGTACCACCTTTGATACCAAATTAAGTAATTAGTTATGTCCTCCCGCCATTTTCTGGTACACTTTTTGAATTTCACATGCTTTTGAACGCCATTTCTGCGCCATTCTTCTTTGTCACCTACCCCCTTAATTTATTGCACTGCATTTTACATGAAAATTATGCTAAGTAACCGTGTTCTGCTCTTAACCTGCTGTTCTGCTCCATGCCACCTACTCATGTACAACCTCCCCTCAATTACTGTACTGCTAACACCACATTGATATAAAAAATTTATGTAAATTAATTAAATCGATATTCTTCACTTGTATGGGGTAGTTTTCTTTTAATTCGCAGCATTTTATTGGTCAATGAAATCAATGGAATATAGTTGAAACAAAAGATCGCTAGTAAAAACACATCCTGCCATCCCTTATCCACTGGACCGCACAGGACACTACTGCATATGCTCCCAGGAGTCAGGATGCACAGGCGGCCCCTGCATAGCGATGACATGGCTGACAGCTGCCAAACCAAGCGCAGGGTCAGTTCAGGCCCCACAAGGATGAGGCGGCGGCATCCGTTTCATAATTGACACCCAAGAAATTCTTGTCGAAATATTTGTTCAACTACACACCATTGCTGGCGCGATGACAGAGAGTTGCGGGTCCAGCACTATAGAAATCTATTCCAGTGCTTTCCAGAATAGCACAGGGCAGATTGTTCCTAGCGATACTAACGGGGCATGTGAGCTGCATTTAACCACACACGCATGCTTACCTGCCCAGCATGGCTGATGCACCATCGTGAAATATTCGTCCTGCTGTCAACATATGTCTCGGAAACATTAAATGCTCACACCACTAAAAGCCTTCATCATGTCTGTGCACGCGTATGAAAACATCATTAATCATAAAAGCATTCTTATGTTTGGAAAGAGGGCACTGACTAAGAACAGACAGGGGGCAATAAGATTAATTACGCAAACAGAATTTGAAGCATTGCCTTACAGAAGAGAAAAATGGCAGGAATATTCGGTATCCTATAGCAACTAGTCTGGAGATGTACTAACACCACAGCAGCGGATGAGTGATGACATCCCATCCACAGATGGATGGTCTGCTTCAGCTTGTCTTTGAACACTCGCTTTCCCAGAACTTTCCGTAGATACCTTGCCTCCATCTTGTTCAAATCAGTTTGTAGATTCTTCTACGTCCCAGCACAAAGGATTTCACCGGTAATTAAACCCTGCAAAGTGGCCTGCAGATCATCAAATACGGAAAGACTCTTATTCAGTTACACTACTCTACCACTGAGGATGGGAGCTTCAATATTAGAGTGTGAAACCAATTTGCATTCACATTCAACTTTCTATAACTCACATCGACTAGCCACACACACATACGGGTATAAGGAGAACAGAAATGAACAGACGTTAATTTTCAGCACATAATTCGTTAGGGTGGCAACATGTACACAAACAAGCCAAATAGGAAGAGACAAAAGTGAAAGCATTGTACACTACTGGCCATTAAAACTGCTACACCAAGAAGAAATGCAGATGATAAACGGGTATTCATTAGACAAATGTAGTATATTAGAACTGACATGTGATTACATTTTCACACAATTTGGGTGCATAGATCCTGAGAAATCAGTACGCAGAACAACTACTTCTGGCCATAATAACGGCCTTGATACGCCTGGGCATTGAGTCAAATGGAGCTTGGATGGCGTGTACAGGAACAGCTACCCATGCAGCTTCAACACGATACCACAGTTCATCAAGAGTAGTGACTGGCGTATTGTGACGAGCCAGTTGCTCCGCCACCATTGACCAGACGTTTTCAATTGGTGAGAGATCTGGAGAATGTGCTGGCCAGGGCAGGAGTCGAACATTTTCTGTATCCAGAAAGGCCCGTACAGGACCTGCAACATGCAGTCGTGCATTATCTTGCAGAAATGTCGGGTTTGGCAGCGATCGAATGAAGGGTAGAGCCACGGGTCGTAACACATCTGAAATGTAACGTCCACTGTTCAAACTGCCGTCAATGCGAACAACAGGTGACCGAGATGTGTAACCAATGGCACTCCATATCATCACGCCGGGTAATACGCCAGTATGGCGATGACGAATACTCGCTTCCAATGTGCGTTCACCACGATGTCGCCAAACACGGATGCGATCATCATGTTGCTGTAAACAGAACCTGGATTCATCTGAATAAATGATGTTTTGCCATTCGTGCACCCAGGTTCGTCATTGAGTACACCATCGCATCCTGTCTGTGGTGCAGCGTCAAGGGTAACCGCAGCCATGTTCTCCAAGCTGATAGTCAATGCTGCTGCAAACGTCGTCGAACTGTTCGTGCAGATAGTTGTTGTCTTGCAAACGTCCCCATCTGTTGACTCAGAGATCGAGACGTGGCTGCACTATCCGTTACAGCCATGCGGATAAGATGCCTGTCATCTCGACTGCTAGTGATACGAGGCCGTTGGGATCCAGCACGGCGTTCCGTATTACCCTCCTGAACCCACTGATTCCATATTCTGCTAACAGTCATTGGATCTCGACCAACGCGAGCAGCAATGTCGCGATGCAATAAACTACAATCGCGATACGCTACAATTCGACCTTTATCAAAGTCGGAAAAGTGATGGTACGCATTTCTCCTCCTTACACGAGGCATCACAACAACGTTTCACCAGGCCACGCTGGTCAACTGCTGTTTGTGTATGAGAAATTGGTTGGAAACTTTCCTCATGTCAGCACGTTGTAGGTGGTGCCACCAGCGCCAACCTTGTGTGAATGCTCTAAAAAGCTAATCATTTGCATATCACAGCATCTTTTTCCTGTCAGTTAAATGTCGCGTCTGTAGCACGTCATCTTCGTGGTGCAGCAATTTTAATGGCCAGTAGTGTAGTTATGACTTTAAATCAGTTTTCAGCCAATGAAATGAAATGTCGTGTGGCTAGGGCCTCCCGTCGGGTAGACCGTCCGCCTGGTGCAGGTCTTTCGATTTGACGCCACTTCAGCGACCTGCGCGTCGATGGGGATGAAATGATGATGAATAGGACAACACAACACCCAGTCCCTGAGCGGAGAAAATCTCCGACCCAGCCGGGAATCGAACCCGGGCCCTTAGGATTGACAGTCTGTCGCGCTGACCACTCAGCTACTGGGGGCGGACAATTTTCAGCAAAATGTCTACAGCTAGTGACAGAAGAATAATAGGGCTCCACACAATTAGCATAAAGTACATGAAAATCGCGAACCTGAAAATGTGCTTATGTTCCGTAAGGTAAGTTTTAGTGCAACCTCCAGCATGTGACCGGATGAGAGGAAACGCTCCTGCCAGTGAAAAACTTGATTAACTGTAAATGATCACTTATTTATGAAAAAAAGTAAGACATGAACAGCTTCATATCCTACAAATATCGCATATCAAAACAAAACTGAATTATTCTAGACTCCACTGAAGATGCCTTAAAGTAACATGTGAAGCGAATCTGGAACAAGTGACATACATTGCAGCAAGAAAAAAGCGTTTGTTACTTTCAAGTCGAAATAGTCAACAGTTTTAGATACTTGGCACTTTACATCTTATGACATCAACAAATTAGTTTCGGTTTAACTTCTGTTGTACTATATACAATACTGTAATCATTGTGTTCCTTATTACTGTAATTCTCATTTTACATGCCATTAAATGCCGTTTAAAATATTCATCGATTCATTGTGAAAAACTCGATAGATAAATAGATTTTGCTTGCTTCAAAAAATGGTTCAAATGGCTCTGAGCACTATGGGACTCAACTGCTGAGGTCATTAGTCCCCTAGAACTTAGAACTAGTTAAACCTAACTAACCTAAGGACATCACACACATCCATGCCCGAGGCAGGATTCGAACCTGCGACCGTAGCGGTCTCGCGGTTCCAGACTGCAGCGCCAGAACCGCGCGGCCACTTCGGCCGGCTTGCTTGCTTCTCTTGGAATAAAATATGTGACTCTTTACGAGCTATCACTTGCAAAAAAAAACACGATTCGATTTCTTGAACCGTTCACGAAATTTGGAGTTGATATAACCACATGATTAACGACGAGCAGGGCGAAGTTATCGGTCCACCTAGATGTCATCTAATATCTCGAGAACGGTGATAGCTATCGTTCTGCTCTCAACTTTAAAGACAGTTTCGATATGTTGTCTAAATTTCATAAGCCATAATGTATTGCCTAACATGAGCCACACAAAGTCTGCACAATGCGTTTTTACCTCAGCACACTCAACAAAATTTCTTACAGTGGTACTTGAAAGTGGTTCAGCAAGTAACCACGACAAATGACGAAAGGAAATTCAATCCTTTATCGAGCGAAGATATCAAGCTGTAAGATGCAGAAGAATCAATTTTTTTCGCGAAATAGTTTCCTTGAAATCGGATGATAAGTACTTCATAGCCGTTACAGCGCCCACTCCAGCGCTTTGGCGATAGTTCGTATAAGCGGGGTTCCATACCTGACGCCATGCTCAGCGCATTCTGTGACTGGCAGCGCGCACCTGCAGTGCAGCACGTGGCAGGGGCAGCGGTTTGACATGGTCAAACTGCGACTCAGCACCTGCTATGCCGCGCATCTGACGACATTTCCATGACAACCAGGGCTCAGCCGCGCGGTTTTGACGCGCGGCAGCCCTCGTGCCAACAGGCCTTTCTACTGCTGGCGGCTCGTCCAGAAGTGGGACGCCACGTAGCGGCGCGCGACCATATAGTGTGCTCGCATTCTTCCTTGGACCGTCACGGCTTTAACACGTTGTCAGGCGCGCCCTAAGGTGCGTCTAGCACAAACAGTGCAAAAAGCTAAGCGGCCCAAGGCAGCAAAGCACTAGGCGTCGCTATGGTTGGCAGCACATAGGATCAGCAGGAAAATGTCGATTCGGATCGAACAGTGGGAAATATCCTACACCAGGCATCAGTTTGTACATGTCAGAATAGTATCAGGAACTCAAGTGGCAATCCTGGGTGTTTTTCCTACACGTAAAATGAGAAATGCCATGATTCATGGCAAAACTGTTTTTATTCCCAAGAACTACTACTAAGGGGTACAATATTCACGAAAACTGGCTACAGCCGCGGAGTGAACTGCACATGGTACAGAGAGAGCATTTTGTCCTCAGTAGCAAGAACTGAG
Source organism: Schistocerca nitens (assembly GCF_023898315.1). Lineage (NCBI taxonomy): Eukaryota > Metazoa > Arthropoda > Insecta > Orthoptera > Acrididae > Schistocerca > Schistocerca nitens. The sequence goes on along the minus strand of NC_064616.1, from coordinate 906,490,732 downwards.
GGACATGTCCAGAGGAAAAGGAAGCTGGTAGGCTAGAGAGTGACCCGCTGTTGCAGCCGCTACCTTGCCGACCCTCTTACTTACCTCACGTAACGGCTTCCGGTCCTCCTATTGGCGGGTTGGTGGCCGAAAGTTGACATCTCTCACTCAGCAGTAACGCGGTGGCCCCTCTAGACCATCGTAATAGCGTGGGAGCTGGCCACAAGTATTGCGGAGTAGCTTACATAACTGTTCATGCCACTGCTGAGGCTAAAGTTAACATGATGGAAGCAGAATACAACAAAAAATTTTACCATTATTACCCATTACCATACGCAATTCCTTCTCCCTTCCATGAAAGCCAGTTATGGGCTTGTGACTGTTACACTGGCTGACACGAATCAGTCTTAATGACCAATTAAACACACAAAAGTTCTTTTCACATAGATGGAAGGAGACCAACATTTAGTGTTTCTCTTTTAAAAGAGTAGTTTTAAGACTAATGCAGACTTGAATTTTCATTTTAAGAAAATGATTATGATATATGAAATAGTGGAGGGGGTACAAAGTTTGTGTTTTTACTTCGCAAAATCAGTATGCATTGGTGTCACTTGAATCGTTCGTAATTGGAAGTCTCTGTTAATATAATAATTGTTTTTACTCGCTTTGCACAGCCATCGAAGTTGGTGCAGAAGCCAGTAGTCAACTCCGTGCATGGAGCCAAGACGATGGTGGGTGTGGTGGCGGCAATCAGCTGGGCTACAGCTGAGCTGAAGTGTGTGGGCACCCAGGCGCCATATTCAGACCCCATATCGAGACGGTTAGAGGGCTGGCAGCAGAATGAGAGCATGTCGAGTACCAGCAACTGCAACAGTCACATGCAGGAATTGTGTCAATGGAGGTTCAAGTGACTGACAATAAACAGGTGGTAAACTAACAATAAGTGATAGATACGAATGCAGAATGAACCTGTAAGAGGTGTGTTGTATTGTATTGAACTGGGGACCTAGAAACGGTGGAGAGGCTTTGTCCCCACCGTAGCCCTCAGCAGTTCACAACCCCACAACAGGCTATAACAGTCCACTCACCTCACCGCGGCCCCACACCAAACCCAGAGTTATTGTACAGTTCGGCCCCCAGTGGACCCCCCCCCCCCCCCCCCACCTCCGCGGGAACACCTAACACCAGATGAGTGTAACCCCAAGTGTTGTTTGCGTGGTAGAGTAATTATGATGTACGTGTACGTGGAGGAGACATTGTTTATGCAGCAATCGCCTACATAATGTAACTAAGGTGCAATAAGGGGAACCAGCCTGCATTCGCTGAGGCAGATGGAAAACCGCCTTATAAACCATCCACAGACTGGCTGACACACTCGACCTCGGCACTAAACCACCGGGTGGATTTGTCCCGGGAACCAGCATGCCTTCCCGCCCAGAAAGCAATGTGTTAGACCGCATGGCTAACCCGTAAGAGGTAAGTGGGAACTGAGGAAACCAAGTATCAAACTTTTTCATTACAAATAGTTAGTTTGTTTTTATTCCTGGTATTTGAAAACTACTTTTCCATGAAATTCTTCATAACAAATTTGCATAAAAGTTGAGTAGGCAGTTATACAAAACTCTACAGCTTAACCTATTGGGAGGGCCGTGCCTGTGAACTAATGTAACTCATGGGATGTTACCCACGGTATTCACGATCTGGCTGGGGATCTGGTACAACCTGTGGTGGTGGCTCGCGGGATTTACAGTAGCCATATTTATACAAAATCGATACCAAGATGCCAATGACCAGTAGAGCTACAAGCACAGACCTAAAGTTGTAGCGACCACTCTACTGGAATAATTCTGTGTGCGTCATTCATCAGCGTGCGCATTAGCAGACGGAGTGACAAAGGAACACAGGCAAGATCCTAGTAAAGCCAGATAGATCACTGCAACAAGAGAGGAGCGATACCTCGGTATACTGTGGCTGGAAAAGAATGTGGTAGTCTTAGTAGTATCGAACGGGTTAGCCCCGATTAATCTGACTAGCTCCTTATGGACAAAAGAACGACATACAGAATAGGGTAAGTGATAAAAGTGAGAGGGTAAAAAAATTAACTGCAGCATAATGCGGTTATGGGCGCCCACTGGCAATTCCAGCAGAACGGACGCACATGCCCCGTGTCCTGTTGGTAGCTGAATAACTGTTGTAAGAATCGATCCCTGCTTACTCGGACTACCATAGAAATCAACAAGTGTCTAATCTCGCATCAATCGATAGATTACCCATTTGGCATTTCCGTTTGTCCAAGGGCGTAGTTCAAAAATGGTTCAAATGGCTCTGAGGACTATGGGACTTAACAGCTATGGTCATCAGTCCCCTAGAACTTAGAACTACTTAAACCTAACTAACCTAAGGACATCACACAACACCCAGTCATCACGTGGCAGAGAAAATCCCTGACCCCGCCGGGAATCGAACCCGGGAACCCGGGCGTTCGAAGCGAGAACGCTACCGCACGACCACGATCTGTGGACAAGGGGCGTAGTGAAGTGACCACTAAGCGGGATCGTTGCAAGTCGGTGTGGCTTATTTTGGCATACGCAATAGAGCTTGTGGAGTCACCGTTCGGGACAATGATGCTCAATGTATGTTACTGCAGGGAACTACAACAGTTCTCATGCGCTAATGTTTTCCTATCTCCCGTCTATTGGGGATTGCTACTGTACCTAAATGATCAAAGTCATATGCGTCATGGCGCGTACACCGTGCTAGGATTCTGCACGAGAAGTATGTGTTGCGTACGATGTTTGGTTGGTGTTTGGGGCTTACGGGGGCTCAACGGCGAGGTTATTAGCGTTGTTGTGTAAAGTGCACTGCGTGCAAGTCTCTCAGTGAGAGCAAATAATTATTTACAATATTTAGATAATGGGGTATGTCCTCATATTTGGAATGTTTCCCTCGACTGTTATTTTCAAATTAGCAAAGCTGCAATAATATGAGGTATCTACATCTGCTATTTCAAAAAGCCCGCATCTCGTGGTCGTGCGGTAGCGTTCTCGCTTCCCACGCCCGGGTTCGATTCCCGGCGGGGTCAGGGATTTTCTCTGCCTCGTGATGGCTGGGTGTTGTGTGCTGTCCTTAGGTTAGTTAGGTTTAAGTAGTTCTAAGTTCTAGGGGACTTATGACCACAGCAGTTGAGTCCCATAGTGCTCAGAGCCATTTGAACCATTTTTATTTCAAAAAAATGGCTCTGAGCACTATGGGACTCAACTTCTGAGGTCATTATTCCCCTAGAACTTAGAACTAGTTAAACCTAACTAACCTAAGGACATCACATACATCCATGCCCGAGGCAGGATTCGAACCTGCGACCGTAGCGGTCTCGCGGTTCCAGACTGCAGCGCCTAGAACCGCACGGCTACTTCGGCCGCTTCTGCTATTTCCCAGTAGCTTAGTTTAGGCGTCCTCTTAATTGCACTGAACATTTTTATATATAACACAATAAAATAAAAATACACTTCAAAGTTTGGAGGCAAGCTCAGATAGAGAGGATAGACTGGAAGATAAAATACGTAATGAAATGCAAAGGCATGCAGGAGGAACTCCAAAATCTTACGCTAAACACAATAAACATTTTCACATATATTTTTTAGTAGCAAGAGCAGAGGCTGTTGTGATAACTTTTCTCGCGTTATCTCTGTTCTCATGTACTTCTGCATATAGATTGATATGTTTCACATGAAAGTATTGATCAATGTGCACCTAACGGTTCTCCCTCTACCCTACAGTGCGTCATGAATTCCAATTTTACTTCTACTTGTTACTAAGACATGATCTCAACAATTTTTAGCTCTCTCAAATGCTTTACTACTGAGTGACATATTACGCGTTTTGTTTCTTTGTGCCTGTACTCGTTATTACTGTAAGTTCCCATTGATAGCCTTTACGGGGATTTATTCAACCTGTCATCAATATGCTATGAATTGTTGCACGGCAACGGAGATTCCCGCAGATGGCGGTAGTTGATTTTCCAGCGACAAACATACCTTGAAATCTGAAAACCGCAAGTCAGCATGGTAAATCACAGAAAGTAGCTTGAAGTGAGTTTCTATTTTATATTTATTTTGCGAGGACACGAATAACTGTGTGTGATAAAATCAATACGCTATATTGATATGCAAAAGGGAAACTGTGGCTGCGTTCCAAAGTTTTCTAACTGCGCTATGTAAAGGTGCTGGATGCCGTAGCTACGCGAAGCTCAGCGCAGTCGCTGTGGCGTGATATCAGTGGCATGTGCTGTACTCAGCAGGATCCGAGGGCGCGTGGCTAGCGAGTGTACCTTCGATGGGGGAGCGGCTCGTCCGGTACCTTTATGACGAAACAATATCCACGCGGCTGCGAAACGTTGCGAAATATGTCCGACTCGTTGGTTCAAATGGCTCTGAGCACTATGGGACTTAACTTCTAAGGTCATCAGTCCCCTAGAACTTAGAACTACTTAAACCTAACTAACCTAAGGACATCACACACATCCATGCCCGAGGCAGGATTCTATCCTGCGACCGTAGCGGTCACGCGGTTCCAGACTGTAACGCCTTTAACCGCTTGGCCACACCGGCCGGCCGACTTGTTGGTGATGTGGTACAATCAACATCAATTTGTAACACTAGATAGTTTTTTGTTATCGTTACATATGAAAATCACGTAATGTACTTCAGTTAAGTTTTATGACGTAAGGATACGATTGCAGATTCATAAGTTGGTTACGCATAGTCAGTTTTAGATGTTCCGGTCCTCATACCGTGATTGCAGCTACAAAATAAATGGCTGTTCTCGTCCTAATATGAGTGAAACGTAACTGACCGTAATCAATAATGGGCATTACTTACATTGTATCTCGTGTAGAACTTCGCGGTATTTGTATCTTAGTGTGCGATTTTTGCTTAGTTTGAGATCTCTGCTAGGAGTAAGTTTCTTCGGGCAAGATTTGACTATACTAGCATACTGTATTGTCTATCTCTCACGTAGCAAAGATTTCCACGAAAATGCATATCGTAGCGGGCCTTTGCTAAAATATGAATCTCCATTAATCACTCGTGTTGCAGTGACAGATACGAGGGCCAAATTTGCTGGTAAGTGTTAACTGAATTTCGTAATGGGACTGGTATCCTTATGTTTACTCAAAACTACGTCCATTATGGTTCTGCTTCTCCGCCGGCCGAGGGCATGGATGTGTGTGATGTCCTTAGGTTAGTTAGGTTTAAGAAGTTCTAAGTTCTAGGGGACTGATAACCTCAGATGTTAAGTCCCATAGTGCTCAGAGCCATTTGAACCATTTTTCTGCTTCTTCAGTTACACAACGGAGTCCGGTTGTGTGAAATACTAGCAATAAATCCCTTTATCTGCTGAAAGCTATTAGCATTAGCTTGCATGCTATGATTAATATGATAGGTTGTGCAGAATGGTTTCAGATGAGCTCTGAGCAGTCTAACATTTATCTTATATAAGCCATTAGGCAAGGGCGTATCCGTTTATTTGATAATGGCTGTAATGTTTTAATTTTACATTTTAATAATTCTTTGCTAAGTTGGGATACAGTAGGTGTTTTATGAAGGGAAATCATCTTCCGGTGTGCTCCAGTTAGTACAGAACCGCACGTGTGCACGTCGTAAGCAACAAGCGGGCACGTTGCCGGACCGCTGAGCGACGTACGACGTCAGAACGATCACCTCTGATTCCCGCTGGAAGTGGTGTGGTAGCCGGTGCGCATTCGAGCCTCCGCACGCGGGCAGCTATAGCGCCATAGCGACTAAACTTTTCCGATTGTAGCTTCGTTAATATTTCCTATCAGAAGAGTGGAGAGACTTAGAGAAGGCAGTCAATAAATGATCCTACGGTGTAGAAATCTTTACTAACACGCTCATGGCCCAATTGCATCTAATCCGACGAAAGTTAGCTTATCTTTATCACTTTCCTGTTTTATAATAAATTTTCTTTATTACCAAGTAATATTTAACACTCTTGAACATAAATGGGAATCAACTGCTGCCTCAGTGTGTGAAATATGAGTGTAAAATAACAGTCATGTTTAAAAATATGGTTCTAACTTGTAACAACAACGACTCTGTACTATTGTACATATAAGTAATTCTTTTCATCTGATTTTACGATAAACCTGTGTCTTTGATGTTCTGATTTCATTTCTTTTTGTTTCATGCCATTATGGTAAGAAAACTGTAAATAAGTTTCAATGTGAATATTAATGTTTATGTCAAATGTCAAGTAATATTGAAATACAATTGAAAGATAACAAATGTTGAAACTGTTGTAAGATGTTTAAAATTGTAACTGTGCGTCTGTTTCATACGTAGGCAATGTGTTAGGATATGTAGAATGCAAAACCTCGGGTGAATACCCGGTCTGTCAGGGAGCGGTAAAAGGTGGATGGCAGGCGAGCGCGGGGAAATGCGAGCGGGCACTGCACGGCACAACGGGCACAGTAGTTGTTGGAGTTTGGCACTGGTTTGAGCAATACTTTGTGGAGCGAGGAGGCTCTCCTGGATAACAGCTTTACTGAGCCTCGGGTATGCCGTTCCAACGCCACACAGCATGGCAAAATTCCATAGGCACTAAATGGAAAAGTATTGCGACACTAAGAAGAATTAAAGTGCCGATACCTCAAGAGCCATAGCTGTGGTTGTATGTGTGCTCTGTGCCTCGCCACCTTGCCGCCCGCCAAGGCCGCATCGATATTAGCAGGTTGAAACTTTTAGTACTGTATTCGTATGGATCAGAGAGTGAACTGTATTTGTTTGGTGCAATAATAACCTAAATTTTACCAGAACTTTTCCGTCATTTAATTATCCTCACAACTAACCTAGACAGGGCCCTTTCCAAACGTTGTGCAATCCGAGTGTCCCGAAAAGAAAATTAAAAATTGTGCTAATATTAATTATTTGCAGAACTAGCTATATTACAATGGTGTTTAAAGAAATGTTTTGTTAATGAACCAGTAAATGAATAGTGAAGGTCTAACGAAGTCGAAAGATAACTTTAGTATTGATATAGTAATGAAGTTTATTATTTCGTTACAGAGTTTAAGGCATTTAAATGAGCAGTAAATAAGATGAAGACTACTAACTTATATACTGGAAATCTTGAACGAATAATAAATTCAGTAATCATTTTGTTTAAATACAGCGATCATAACAGTTTCAGGGTCCCCCCCCCCCCCACCACCACCTTCCTTAATTCATTTGAATTCTGAAGTGTTCTTAATTGGTTTGACCAGCAAAAGTTAAAGTCAATATAAAAGTTAAAATTTATTTGTGTTTTATCTTTATCAAAATTGACATTTTGTGTGTGGCATGAAAGTACAGTTTCTAGGGTAACCTATGCCCGATATTAATCAAATTAATAGACAGTATAAAGTTTTGTAGTAAACATTATAGTGTAGTGTTATGTATTCATGGTTATCCATATCAGTACAGAACGTGTAACTATCAGTTCAATAGATTTTCTGGTTCTAAAGTTCTACTATATTATGCAGTGTTACAACTTGTTGTTTTGCATGAATATATACCAACTTGTACAGGGAAGAAACTCAGTTAACGCCTAATTAGGCTGGCTACCGTGTTATTGTCACATTGATAGCATCTTCTGGTTTGCTTTTGATCCACCGTGACGTGCGATTGCATTTCGAACTTACTTGATGGATCATTGTTATTACAGAGTGGATGTAAGACTGATTTGCCACCATTCAGGTACACGCGGTCGATATCTATGCGAAAGTCCTTTCTCATAAGGTGAATCCCGCTGTAAGAGGTTTCCACCCAGCATATGCATAAAGTATGAAGAAGAGCAGATAGAAGAGGTTGACAGTCTTAAATTCCTGGGATTACAACTTGATAATAAATTCAGTTGGGAGGAGCACACCACAGAACTGCAGAAACGCCTTAACAAATCTGTATTTGCAATTCGAGTGTTAGCAGACATAGGCGACATAAAAATGAAAAAGCTTGCATACTTTGCCTACTTTCATTCCATAATGTCATATGGTATAATACACTCCTGGAAATTGAAATAAGAACACCGTGAATTCATTGTCCCAGGAAGGGGAAACTTTATTGACACATTCCTGGGGTCAGATACATCACATGATCACACTGACAGAACCACAGGCACATAGACACAGGCAACAGAGCATGCACAATGTCGGCACTAGTACAGTGTATATCCACCTTTCGCAGCAATGCAGGCTGCTATTCTCCCATGGAGACGATCGTAGAGATGCTGGATGTAGTCCTGTGGAACGGCTTGCCATGCCATTTCCACCTGGCGCCTCAGTTGGACCAGCGTTCGTGCTGGACGTGCAGACCGCGTGAGACGACGCTTCATCCAGTCACAAACATGCTCAATGGGGGACAGATCCGGAGATCTTGCTGGCCAGGGTAGTTGACTTACACCTTCTAGAGCACGTTGGGTGGCACGGGATACATGCGGACGTGCATTGTCCTGTTGGAACAGCAAGTTCCCTTGCCGGTCTAGGAATGGTAGAACGATGGGTTCGATGACGGTTTGGATGTACCGTGCACTATTCAGTGTCCCCTCGACGATCACCAGTGGTGTACGGCCAGTATAGGAGATCGCTCCCCACACCATGATGCCGGGTGTTGGCCCTGTGTGCCTCGGTCGTATGCAGTCCTGATTGTGGCGCTCACCTGCACGGCGCCAAACACGCATACGACCATCATTGGCACCAAGGCAGAAGCGACTCTCATCGCTGAAGACGACACGTCTCCATTCGTCCCTCCATTCACGCCTGTCGCGACACCACTGGAGGCGGGCTGCACGATGTTGGGGCGTGAGCGGAAGACGGCCTAACGGTGTGCGGGACCGTAGCCCAGCTTCATGGAGACGGTTGCGAATGGTCCTCGCCGATACCCCAGGAGCAAGTGTCCCTAATTTGCTGGGAAGTGGCGGTGCGGTCCCCTACGGCACTGCGTAGGATCCTACAGTCTTGGCGTGCATCCGTGCGTCGCTGCGGTCCGGTCCCAGGTCGACGGGCACGTGCACCTTCCGCCGACCACTGGCGACAACATCGATGTACTGTGGAGACCTCACGCCCACGTGTTGAGCAATTCGGCGGTACGTCCACCCGGCCTCCCGCATGCCCACTATTCGCCCTCGCTCAAAGTCCGTCAACTGCACATACGGTTCACGTCCACGCTGTCGCGGCATGCTACCAGTGTTAAAGACTGCGATGGAGCTCCGTATGCCACGGCAAACTGGCTGACACTGACGGCGGCGGTGCACAAATGCTGCGCAGCAAGCGCCATTCGACGGCCAACACCGCGGTTCCTGGTGTGTGCGCTGTGCCGTGCGTGTGATCATTGCTTGTACAGCCCTCTCGCAGTGTCCGGAGCAAGTATGGTGGGTCTGACACACCGGTGTCAATGTGTTCTGTTTTCCATTTCCAGGAGTGTATTTTGGAGTAACTCTTCAAGTCAAACAAAAGTTTTCAGAGTCCAAAAGCGTGTAATACGTATTATTTGTGGAGTAAATTTACGGACGTCATGTAGAAACCTCTTCAAAGAACTGGGTATACTAACCACTGCCTCTCAGTATATTTACTCCTTAATGAAATTTGTCCTAAATAATATATCTCTTTTTCCAACAACCAGCTCAGTTCATACATACAATACCAGGAACAAAAATAATCTGCACAAAGACTTAAAAGCGCTTACTTTAGTTAAAAAAGGGGTCCACTACTCAGGAACACTCATCTTCAATAATTTTCCAGCAAGCATAAAAAATTTAGTTACAAATAAAGATCAATTTAAAAGGAGCCTGAAAGACTTACTAGCGGCCAACTCCTTCTACTCCATAGACGAATTTTTTAATAGAAACAAATGATGTACTGTATATATTCATACTATTAGTATTGTTATTTCAGCTAAAAAAAAAAAAAGAAAAGAAAGTTGACATGTTCCACATCCACGAGGATCTCCTCAGCATGGATCTATGGAACGAAAAACTAATCTAATCTAATCTAAATCTAATTAGCACAGGCTTTAACGAGTATTGTGTCAGGGATTACAAGTGGCGGCCGTGGCAGGACATTGATTGCAGGACTCGAACCTGCATAGGCCGGCCGCGGTGGTCTCGCGGTTAAGGCGCTCAGTCCGGAACCGCGCGACTTCTACGGTCGAAGGTTCGAATCCTGCCTCGGGCATGGATGTGTGTGATGTTCTTAGGTTAGTTAGGTTTAAGTAGTTCTAAGTTCTAGGGGACTGATGACCACAGATGTTAAGTCCCATAGTGCTCAGAGTAATTTGAACCATTTTTTCGAACCTGCATAACGTGTAATTTCACATGTCAAACGCCACTGCTATGCGTTTATCTGTTTCATTGTAAGAGGTATACTTCGATTCTAACGATCATTTTTTATAGAACTGGTGTGAGCATAGTATAATTTCTGAACCGTGATCGGATGTGAACAGTGGACGCTATACATCTCTGGAAACCTATATTGCGCATCTATGACACAGAATCGATGTTTTAAGGCAGTAATGTTTTTTTTCATTTTACAGTTTGTTACCATAGTTTATCTTAGAGAAACTTGCAAAAAAGATATATGTCATGCGCTAGAAATATATTCCTTGCATTGGAATATTTACAGCGTTGCATCCCACACAACTAATAGGTCAGAAACTGAAGCAATCTAACAATATAGCCTGTTTTAAGTGCGTGTATTTATGTTCTCTCTTCCCAATATCCTCCCAGAAAATAGAACAATAATTTAGAATTGATAGCTTAGTTGATTTACGTAAAATACTTTGAACGCCATCCGTCTGGAGCTCCATCACGCATTCAAAACCACACGTTTCTTGTTCTTCTTAACTGTCTGCTATTACATCACAACGCTTTCAAATCTACTACTACATCTACTTCGACATGCCCGCATCTGGAGGAATCTTTTGCACTTGGATGGGCGCCGACTCGGCAAGCTCGATTCATTCACGAGACGTGGAATGTAGCGGTATACTTCTGGTCAGCTGCAGATTAAATCGGTAACGGTGATGCAGGGTGGATTGGTCAAAGACAGTGCGAGGGTATCTTATAGTCTCCAACTTTATCCTAAGAATGCGAGAATGTCCTATGACTCCCATCCGAATAGAGAAAGATCGCAAATTAAGCACTATGCTCGAGGTGTTAGAAGTATGTAGATCGCTGTCTGGTATACTTTGATGATATATACTGCACAGTCATCTATCTACATTCACAATGATACTCGCAAAGTAGAGAAGGGGCGGTTTAGCTATGATACTGATATTGGGACACATGCTGTCGCATCACTGGTCGGTGGTGAAATTACTGTAAAATTGCTAAAATTGTTCGCACCATCAACTATATTGCTTATTATTACAGTACATCAATGGTGTCTTTTCCATCCCGTCTGTCCACTGGCACGCTGTTGGTTAAAGCAAAATATATGGCAAGTGTACAAAGCGTGTTACAGCAGAAAAAAAAAACAATGCTTCAAACAACAACACAGGGATCCTTTCTTGCGACTGACGGTATAGTCTGTGGGATACAGTCATTCTCCTCATCCTACATTACGGACATTGACACTTTACACTGGTCTGTGCAAGCGACTTCGATCACTCGCCACGCTCCAATGAATCAATACCTTTATATTTAATAGGATCGCCGAATGCGCTTGATCCCGAAACGCAGACGGTATTTGTTTTCGATATATCAGGAGAGAGAGAGAGAGAGAGAGAGATGAGGTAAAAACCTAATCGAGTTCTCTAGCAGATGAAGTTAGCAGAGCTTTTATAGTTTGTAATTTTTCTCTGCTGGATGGTACTGAGTAACGATGATAGCATGTTGGGGTGATAGACATGAATGGATCCTGAGGGAAGCGGATCTGCTTCAGACTGCAGTACCTGTATGATGTTGAGTCTTCCTAATTTTCCTGGTTAATAACACCACCGTAGCTGTTCGTACTGTCTTCATACTACCTCCTGCTGCAGCAGCGGACTTCTTCTGGCGCTCACCTTACACATCATACATGGTTGGTGGAGCTACGGCAACATGTTCCCATTTCCATCGAATGGTCAAAACACGGTCCTGTCACACTAACCCAACTTAGACTGTTTCTACACAGACCTCTGAATTTGGTAAATATAGCTCTCTCCGACTTCTGTTCAGTTCTGACTTGAATTGGAACGATCATATGCGCAAAGCTGCAGATATGGCAGAGCAGAGTCTGTCGAGCAGTTGCAAGATGCATAGAGACTATCTAAAATTTTACTGTAGCACATAGGTTCAAAAAAGGCGACTACTTTCGAGATATGAGAGTGTCAGAAATACGATTCATTAGTGGCTGTAATCATTAAAAGACTTCTCCATAGGATCAAATGCAGGTATGTGGTTGAATGGAAAGCCTTGATTCCAAATCTCAGACAGCATTTCTACCAGAAAGCATGGCACTAGAGATCTGAAAATCCTGTGTACATTTCTTACAACCTCAATCAGCAAACCATGTACTGTTTGTTTTTCATTCTCAATCAACCATGGCCTATAGCCCATTGGATATAGTGCAGAACCTCTGACGTGGCATCAAGACAGAATGCGTTACAAACACTGGAGACATATCTAGCAGTAGCATGAGGGAGATGCAAATACTGGTTTCATACCGCGTCCCTTAGCCAAGTCACTTTCTAAATTCGGTGATTTTATTACAAGCTTACACTGTTGGCGACGTGTAACCGCACTGTTGGTCTGATAATATGCACTCCGGTGATCACCGTCTATAGTCAGTGTCGCAGTATTTGTCTGGCAAAGCCACTTCATTCGGAGGTAATGCCAAACCTCGATTTATAAAGCTTGTATAGTTTTTAATATGGATATCATTACCGATACTTGTTGCACCTGTAGAACCAAGACCTATCGTGATAGTAATATGGTCGTAGCGATCGTGCTTTTAACATCTGGGGGCTTGTAAGATGATTACTGTTTCCTTTCTTAAACATCGTGGTACCACTTGCAGGAAAAACTTATGAGACATGCCCACTCATCGCCGATTTTCGTTCAGCATTGCTTCGTATCACCAGCAATGAATTATTGGCGAAGTATTATACTTAGTAGTAGCGGATGTGTGATAGGTTCACCTTGATTATCAGGCTCCTAAAGAATATGTGTGTGTAAAGACATGTGCAAAGAAAGTGACTATGTCCAGTCCTAAGGAAGGTATGGATTTGACGTGGAATACTGCGATAGCAAAGAGAAGGGAAGTTTTTTTTCACTTTGAAACGTAAGAATGGTACAGATATTTCTATTTCCACGGCCACAGCCGTCAGCAGGGGGTATTTCCGATACTTCCGCTCATTGTCGAATGTCGTCCAATTGAGATCGCAATCGTAATATTTAATTGTAAGTACAGCGGTCAAATATATATACAGGGTTGTCCATTGATCATGACCAGGCCAAATATCTCACGAAATAAGGGTCAAACCAAAAAACTACAAAGAACGAAACTTGTCTAGCTTGAAGGGGGAAACCAGATGGCGCTATGGGTGTCCCGCTAGATGGCGTTGCCATAGATCAAACGGATATCAACTGCGTTTTTTTTAAATAGGAACCCACATTTTTTATTACGTATTCGTGAAGTACATAAAGAAATATGAATGTTTTAGTTGGACCACTTTTTTCGCTTTGTAATAGATGGCGCTGTAATAGTCACAAACATATGGCTCACAATTTTAGACGAACAGTTGGTATAACAGGTAGGTTTTTAAATTAAAATACAGAACGTAGGTACGTTTGAACATTTTATTTCGGTTGTTCCAATGTGATACATGTACCTTTGTGAATTTTTCATTTCTGAGAACGCATGCTGTTACAGCGTGATTACCTGTAAATACCACATTAATGCAATAAATGCTCAAAATGATGGCCGTCAACCTCAACGCATTCCTCTCAACAGCGAATAGTTCGCCTTCCGTAATGTTCGCACATGCATTGGCAATGCGCTGACGCATGTTGTCAGGCGTTGTCGGTGGATCACAATAGCAAATATCCCTCAACTTTCCCCACAGAAAGAAATCCAGGGACGTCAGATCCGGTGAACGTGCGGGCCATGGTATGGAGCTTCGACGAACAATCCACCTGTCATGAAATACCGCTTCAACCGCATGCGAGCTATGTGCCGGACATCCATCTTGTTGTAAGTACATCGCCATTCTGTCATGCAGTGAAACATCTTGTAGTAACATTGGTAGAACATTACGTAGGAAATCAGCATACATTGCACCATTTGATTGCCATCGATAAAATGGGGGCCAGTTATCCTTCCTCCCATAATGCCGCACCGTACATTAACCTGCCAAGGTCGCTGATGTTGCACTTGTTGCAGCCATCGTGGATTTTCCGTTGCCCATAGTGCATATTATGCCGGTTTACGTTACCGCTGTTAGTGAATGATGCTTCGTCGCTAAACAGAACGCGTGCAAAAAATCTGTCATCCTCCCGTAATTTCTCTTGTGCCCACTGGCAGAACTGTACACAACGTTCAAAGTCGTCGCCATGCAATTCCTGGTGCATAGAAATATGGTACAGGTGCAATCAATGTTGATGTAGCATTCTCAACACCGACATTTTTTAGGTTCCCGATTCTCGCGCAATTTGTCTGCTACTGATGTGCGGATTAGCCGCGACAGCAGCAAAAACACCTATTAGGGCATCATCATTTGTTGCAGGTCGTTGTTGACGTTTCACATGTGGCTGAACACTTCCTGTTTCCTTAAATAACGTAACTATCCAGCGAACAGTCCAGACACGTGGATGATGTCGTCCAGGATACCGAGCAGCATACATAGCTCACGCCCGTTGGGCATTTTGATCACAATAGCCATACATCAACACGATATTGACCTTTTCCGCAAATCGTAAACGGTCCATTTTAACATGGGTAATGTATTACGAAGCAAATATCGTCTGCACTGGGGGAATGTTACGTGATACCACGTACTTATACGTTTGTGACTATTGTAGCGCCATCACAAAGCTAAAAAAGTGGTCCAGCTAAAACACTCATATCTCTTTACCTACTACACGAATATGTAATAAAAAATGGGGGTTCCTATTTAAAAAAACGCATTTGATATCTGTTTGACCTATGGCACCGCCATCTAGCGGGCCAACCATTGCGCCATCTGGTTTCCCTCTTCAATCTAGACCAGTTTCACTCTTTGTAGTTTTTTGGTTTGATGCTTATTTCGTGAGATATTTGGCTCGGTCACTATCAATGGACCACCCTGTATATATAACCAGTTTCCTAGAACAATTCTGTTTGTGGGTGCATGGCGCGAGGTGGCGGTGGGTTGTGGTGGAAATGATTCACGTTTACGGGTAACAGCGGAGCTGTCCGAATGGAAAGGACTGTTGGAGTACAGGAATTTAGCTGACCTAACCATGTCGTACTCAAGATGGCTGAATAGCGAACTAATACTCAGTATGTGTTGGATAGTCTTCGTGATCGTGTATGTTGCCCGTGGAAATTTGAGAAGATTCAATATGGACGTGTGTTTGCGCTAGACCATCATTCTCTCACATGTAAACTGTCTGGCTGACTGCTTCTGCACATTTCCCGTCTTGATTTGGGTGAGAGAACATCCATTGTGTTGTGTGTTGTGTGCATCTAGCAGGTGAAAGACAGGTGGAAGATACGTCTGTTGGTTCTCTAGACATGAGAAACACTTTAGTTGACTGTAAATTATTAGGATGATTTGGAATCTGCTATATCACTGATATCGGTATTCGCGAGTGGAAACATCAGTTTCCCCAATATTTTCGAGTTTTCACTTAAAGGTCTTCAGAGACGAGATAAGTTTCTAGTTACTCAGTGGTTTACAGTACGCTCCAGCTGGCTAATTTTTCGGGTTTCTAGAGAAATAATTTCCAATCTATATCTTTGGAATTATACTCTGCATGCGATACTGCTTTGCAAGCGATATTTCCATGTGCTTGATATCGAGAAGTACCGCAAAAATGGTATGATATTCTGGTAAACCATGTGAGAATATATATATTCTTGTAATCCCAGAGTCTGGAGATGGGTGTAGAAAGCAACCAAGCCAGAAGGTTGGGGCCAGAAACAGTAACGCCTTTGTGCCAAGGGGAACCGACCCAGCCTTTGTACAACAGTTTGGAGAGTGACCTCGATCTGCTGAGGGTGCTCTGGTCACTTGTCGGGCCAGCATGTGTGTGGAGGCAGATAACTTGTGACCGTCAGCTGCAGTGGATGACCTACCGAGCTCGAGGGAGTATCTAGTGCTGTGAGGACTATATACTGTCCATGTGCTTATGCTGTCTGTCTTCGCAGTATATGTATGGGTGTCTGATGGTCGATAGCTATGCAGGATGCAGAAGTGGTGATTTTGTATGCCGCAAAACACGAATTGTGTGTTTACTACATCGATACCAGTATGTGGTGATATATAGCCAGCTTGGAGATCGGTTTCACGCTGAAGTATTCAAGCTTCTGTCTTGAGTGGCAGAGCAGTGTAATGGAGGAAGCGTCTTTTTGTATTTGACGATCTGTAGACTACTATCGCAGTGTTTAACTATCAGCGCAATATGGCGATCTGTACAAAATACTTTTTCTGCCGAAAGTCTCATCTGTAAAAAAAATAAAAAAAAATAAAAGAAAAGGCAGACAGTTCTCCCAAACTGGCAGCATCAGTAATTTGGCAGGTAAATTCAATAAGAGCCAATCAGTTCATAAGGTATCCTTTGTTCTGGGACACTGAAGCCTCTACAGACTGGTTCGAACAAGTTGGGGGCAAGGTATCTATGTGTTCAAGTGTTCAAAGACAAGTTGAAGAAGACCATCCATCTCTGGTGGGATGCTGTCCCTCATCTGCCATTGTGGCATTAGCACATATCCAGACAAGCAGCTGTAGGAGATGGAAAATTCTGGCCATTTTTCTCTTCTGTAGGACACTGCTTCGAATTCTGTTTGCATAATTGTTCTGATTTTCCTGTCTGTGCTTAGACAGTGCTTTCTTCTCAAACAACAAGAATGGTTTTATGATTAACGGTGTTTTCGGAAGCATGCACATACATGATGAAGGCTTTTAGCGGTGAGTACATTTACTGTTTCTGAGACGTATGTTGAAAGCAGGATGTCACGATTTCCAGGAAGGGTAGCACAGAATGCCTCTTTAGGACCATCAGGAAGAATGCATTCGGTGTTATTCTGGACTATTTTCGTCAACAGGTCCTGTTAGGGCAAGAATTTTCATGCAGACAAAGCTGAGACTTAACGATATCTCCTACAACAAAAAAAGCGACCGTTAACTATTTCTGTGACACTTTACGATTTCAGAGTGGGAGACTTGGCTCTTATTTACATAGACATGAGACGCCAGTATAACACTGACAACCTTTTAGGTGCACCTGTGAGGGTGAACTGCTATGCAAACGTTTTGCTCGGCGCTGGAACTGAGGTAACCACATGCGCGGCCAAACGCATCTCCCGTGTGGGACAGGCTGTCCCGTTACAGTCGCTAGGAAGAATGCACGCAGTCATCATTCTGCCTTGGATCTCTGTAGGGAACAGTTCGAAGATATGTTGCAGTCGAATTTCTTAACGATAGCCCAAAAGCATTTATACATGCAATGAGTGTCTATGCACTGCATTATTTCGGCTGTTTAAGCGTTATGAGTGTGTTTGCATAGCATAATACCTGCAATGTTTTGCCAGTTCTACGCATGGTAAATGTGTCTGTACATCAGTGTACTGCATTATTTCAGTAATTTACGAGTAGTTTGCAGATCTGTGGGTTTTAAAATGCATTATTTCGACGGTTTACAATTAGTGAGCGTGTTTGCAGAGCGGTATACAAGCATTATTTTGACGATGTACGAGTTGTTTTTGTGTCTGCATATCAGTGTGCTGCATTATTTCGGTAATTTACGAGTATTTTTCATGTGTGGGCTATTTACTGTGACCCCCAAGCACACCAGTATGAGTGTTTTGTATCATTGTAATAAATATTCTATGTGAAATCCATCCCTAAGTAAACTGTTCCAACTTCCCACTGAAAAAAGTACACTCCTTCCTCTCTCCAGCAGGTGGACACAAACTGAGTCCCTCTCCCACCAATTTTTTCGTAGACTGCCATGGAATGACGGTGCCCTCTGGTGGCAGTACTGTGTACTAGGTCAGCTGGACTCCAGCCTCATGGTGAACACACTGGATGGAGCTACTGCGTATGACAAATTCTTTAAATGAAGACTGCATGCAAAATAAAGACTTATGTCCATCCTATCCAGCAGCCCAGCACCGGCTGAGTTCTTTTCCCATCAATTCCAAGGAAGAGGTGGTGGTCGGATGACTTAGGTTAGTGGAGGTAGCCCAACTGACCTTCTTTCCCACCAAAATATTCTCGCCATTTTCTTAGGTTAGTGGCGGTAGCCCAATTGACATTTTCCTGCCAAAATTTGAGCTTCCCACCTTGGCATCATCGCAACATTGCCACATCTATCGCTGCTATCTTGGAACCGCCATCTTGAATAAATTTGGCGACAATTCAGAGTGGGGTGGTGCCCCCCCCCCTTGCCCTACTACTACCGGGGAAGTGATGCGCAATAGAGGGAAGAGGCCCTTGTACCGAGGAGTGGACATCTTTGTTCGCCCATTTTTTACCGTGGTATTTCGGAGCAATACGAAATCATTGGATTTATATTGAGGCACTGAAGTGCCTTTGTTGCTGTGTTCTAGCTGTTTTTGTGTGGCTTTGAAGCTACTGTGTTTAACTTGGTTCTATGACAAAAGTTTTGTACACTCGCTCTAGACACCCATTAGCTTCAGGCTGAAAGGGCGTAGTTCGCCATTTTTTGATTCATAACATTTTGGAAACTTGCGTCAACATAAAATTTGGGGCTTGGTCGGTGAGTATTGCGTCGAGACTTCCGAATAGCAGTACCAAGTGATTGACAAAGGTGCAAGCAACAGTTTCAGTGGTCATATTCGCAAGTATCAAAATTAAGTGCCTTGATAAAGTGTTCAATATGTAGGGTGTATAATAATTATGCGTTATTTATGGTTGTGTATAATAATTTTTTTATGAATGGTTGTTCAAAGCAGAGATCCAGCAGAAAAATAGGTAAAGAATTATTATAGGTTACGTGAAAAATTTAGAGACTTTGACACGTTAACCTACAATATTCAGAAGTAGTAGTAGTCGAACAAGGAGGCCAATGACCAGTGGAGTTTGCACAGCAGCAGTCAGCACTTCGACAGATTAATGACATGGCAGATGGACAATGCTTCCAAGGTGAACAACAACCAGCGCAGTTCGCACATCAGCGATCAATGTTCAGGAACTGTCAGCATACTGAACTCAGGTGCGTGACATATCTGGTGATGCAGAGGAAGATAACAGGGTAATTCCTGGCCATGCCAGCATAGAGGTAAAAGAAGGAAAGCCGGGACGTGTGTCGACAATGGTCACATTTCTGCCAAACCTGAGAAGCATAGATCAATGACCAAAGAGTCAGTCGCTGCCTAGAAACCTCATGACATTGGCAAAAACACCGAATAAATACCTCTAACAAAGGGTCATGAAGCGGTCCTTTAAGGGGAGAAAGAAGAGATGAAACGTCGCATGGACAAACGAACTGATGGTTAGTCAGCGGATGTCATACTTCGCTGAAACCACTTAGCCACTATCCTGTTCGACATAAGAAGATGTCAGTACTGCGCCAATACGTCAATGTGGAAGATGCCATCCTAGATGTCACCGGAAATAAATTTGCATTGTACTTACCCAGGTGGCTGGTGAGGACAGAAGGACTGTGGCCTCACCAAATGAATCACCAGTGAACCTATAGGTTGATGAACACCACCAGAAAGCGCCGAACCTGAGAGATGCTGGATCGATTCTGTTAATTACGCAACTAGTAAAGTCACAAGGAGAAGACGGTGTCGCCGCGGCAGTGGGTGATGGGTACAGTACTGAAAGGAAAAATATAGGGCTCTGCTGCAACACGAGCCGTTGCCCTATCAGCGGTCACTGGAATCTGCAAACTGTGAACCCACACCGCTCTGCTGCCACGAGAAATTGAGGGAGTTAAAACACATTGTATTACTCTGCTTGTTCAAAGGATCTTATATGTCAATAAATGAATGTTAGTGGAGCCACCAATGTTTCACTCACACCTCACCCACTGAACCAAGTTTAACCCATTCCACCACCCACAAAGTGTCACTTTCCTTCCCGCCATCCCTGACAAAATAATGATCTTTGCTCCTCTCTGTCACTGACGCTCTATATCAAGTGTCACAAAACCCAGACCTGCTACAAACAACTGACAATATATATTTATTATTCTTGGTGCTATTTGTAAATGGGCTGCAGATATCCAAGGCCACAATTTGAAACGGTTTCCATGCTTGTGGTAATTTTTGTACAGGAACATTAGACCTTGGAGTAGGCGCTTTCTGTGCACAAGGCAGACAGTTTTCTATACAGTTCTTAAAGTCCATTTGTCGACGTCTCCAGCAGTAATTTGAAGCTATTCTTGCATTCTTGGCTCATCGGCCATTCTGGCAGCATGACAAGGTGCTATTATTCTTTATTGCAGTTCTTCAGATATTACTACTCTGTTACCCAATGGGGTCTTTCGATATAGTATACTATCTTCTGCAACAAAATCAGAGAGTGATGTATACTGGTGGCATTCTCATTCTACATCTCTCTCTCTCTCTCTCTCTCTCTCTTGATTCTTTCAATTCTTCTATGGAAATATCATCATTTTGCGCAACTCTAACGTTTCTGCTTAGGCAGTCAGTATTGCTGTGCAGGTGGCCAGGCATATGCCGAACTGTGTAATCATATTATGATAATTTAATGATCATCTAGTCAAGGGACTGTTGGGGTCTTTTAAGCTTAAAGCCTGGTCCGTGACCACAGTGAACTGACGTGCATACAAATAATACTTCAAGTAATTTACTCCAAACATGAGAGCTAGGAGCTCCTTCTCAGTAGTAATGTAATTAATTTCTGCTGAGTTCATTTATCTGGAGGCATAACCAACTAGTCTTTCCTCACGATTGTATTCCTGACTTAAAAGAGCTCCAACAGCGTAATCTGATGCTCCTGTCAAAAGAATAAAAGGTTTTTCAAAATCTGGATTATTAGTAAAGGTGAACTAATCAAAATTTCTTTAATTTTCTTCATTGCTGGTTCTCACTCATCTGTCCATTAAAACACTGAATCTTTCTTTAATAATTTTGTTAATGGCTTTGCTATTGGAGCATAATCCTGCACAAAATGCCTGCAATAATCGGCTAAACTTAGGAAAAGTTGTAATCTTTAACATTTCTTGGGGTTGTAAAATAATCCACTGCTTCATTTAGCCCAGGATGTGACTTAACTCTATCTGAACTAATGATGTACCCCTCATACTGAACCAGTGACTGTGCAAAACATCATTTTTCTTGTTTTAAACTCAAGTGTGCACTTTGCATTTCTTAATCCTTCAGTAGGCCTATGCTCTTCCTTCGTTTTTGCAAAAATTATAATGTCGCCGAGATACACAAGGCACATAGTACGCTTTAAACCTCTCAGTAACATGTCTGCAAATCTTTGAAAAGTGGCAGGAGCATTTCTTAGACCAAAAGGCGTACGTAAGAATTCATAGAGTCAATATTGGACCACAAAAGCAGTTTAGGTGTATCTTGCAGTGCAATCGGAATCTGATGATATCCGAGACACACGTCCAGAGTGGTAAAGTATCTGCAATTTCCTAACCTGTCTAAGGCCTCGTCGATATGTGGCAGAGGGTAAGTATCCGATGTGGTAACCTTGTTTACCGCTCATATCAACATATAGACGATAGCTTTTCTCCCCACTGATTGATTTCTTTGGTACAATGCAATTGGATTGGCCCACAGGCTTGCAGAGTGTTGAATTATCCCTGCAGCCAATTGCTATTGAATCGTGTCTTCAACAACAGATTGTAAATGATGAGGTAAACGATAAATTGGTCTAGCGTTTCCCGTAGGAATTTCGTGTTGTACGAGGTCAGTTGCTGGCAAATATTCCCTTTCCTTGAATAACCACGCATATTCCTCTAAAACTGGATACAAAAGATTTCACTCAGACTCCGTCAAATGTACCAACTTCTCTTTCAACTGATTTCTTACCGAAGGTTCTAGTGCGCAAACATTCCTCACAGGTAACTGCTTACGATTTTTCGCTTGACATTGTTTCTGGTTTGAAACTTCTATTTGCGTAACTTCCTCGCCACTGGCTAGTATTGTACCACATGGGATTTCTACGTCCCACTGACGGTCAAAACACACAGGTATTTGAAACCTGTTAGCTTTTACTTCGGGTGTACTTAGACTTCTCTTAACATGAATTTGCAGCCTGTTGAGAAAGTCCTTCTGGGCGAGCGGATCGAACACATAGTCTGATCTCAGCGGTACCTGGGCTTTGACTTCAGCCCAGAGAACTTTTCCCATTCCACCGCTAATAGTTACAGGTGTGGCAGTTTTTAACACCCATTTACACAGTTCAGCTGGAGCTTGTGAGGTAGGCCTCCCTTCACAGGTTCCTCGCGAATGAAATGCAGGCTCACTGTCGGACAGTGGTGTGTATACTATAATCTATCACAGCCTGATAGCATGTTAGGAAATCGTTCCCCAGGATGATATCAAAATCCCGTCCATATCAAAGGCATACTTTTCCCCTCAAGTGCGCACGTCTATTGTACAGGAGCTTGAAGGAATTATCAGCTCTTCTCCAAGTTCAGTTATAACGTAGTTTATCACATGCTTGTCATCATTAGAAACAAAAAGAACACTAATCTGAGCTCCGGCATCCACAAGAATTTTGACACACTTCCCACTGAAATTCCCCTCTAAAAGTAAATTTGCCGCCTCAGGTGGCTCTTGCCTTTCTATAGGGCTCATATTTCGTTGGGGACGATGGTGGATGCTAGATCCTGCCGCACCCACGTTAGTTTTCGTGGAGTAGTACTCGTGTTTGGCTGATCATTTCTTTTGTTGCCTACTGGCACCTTCCTCTAGGCGGAATTCAGCCACTTACTTTGCGGACAACGATCTTGTTCGTATGCGACGGTATGGCATTTCTTGCAACAGGAAGCTCAGCAGCGCTTGGCTGTATGGTTAGGCTTCCCTCATCTTTGGCAATTCGTGTCATTAATGAACACATGTCGCGCTTCGCTGGCGCGTGTGGGGGCGGATACAAATCTGCCCGCTTCCTCACGTAATATACTGAAGGTTATAATGCACAGATAGTATTGGGAACAAAAAGCTGGTTGAAACCAGGCATCAATAACAACGAAATCCTAAGTTCAGAGTGGAATGTATATCGTAAGGATAGGTTAGTCGCCAATGGTTGCGGGATGTTTATTGCAGTAAAAAATTCGTTAAAATTTAGCGAGGTTATCACGGATTCCGAATATGAATTAATCTGGATAAAACTGAGTATCAAAGAACGGTCAAAAATGGTGATCGGATGCTTTTATAGACCATCTGAGTCAGGATCTGTAGTTGTAGAGCGCTTCAGACAGGACTTGCAGAATATCGTTAGTAATTTTCCTGATCATGCCGTTGTAATAGAGGGTGACTTCAACTTACCAGGTGTAGATTGGGAGTGTAATGCCATCAAAACTGGTGCCGGAGATGTGGTCTTGTGCTTGATGTCTTGTCTGAAATTTATCTTGAGCAGATAGTTAGGAAACCAACTCGTGAGGGTAGCGTCTTGGACCTCACAGCAACAGACAGACCTGAACTTATCGAATCAGTTAACGTAGTGGATGGTATCAGTGATCATAAGGCTTTGACAGCATCTATGACGAGGGATCCTACAACGAACGTTAAGAAAGGAAGGAAGATATATTTGCTCAGCAAGAGTGACAGGATACAAATCTCAGAATATCCCAGCAGTCAGCATCAAATATTCGGTGATGAGGTCGAAGATGTAGAGAAAAAATGGAAAAAATTCAAAGGCATCTTTCAATATGCCCTAGACAAGTACACTACTGGCCATTGAAATTGCTACATCAAGAAGAAATGCAGATGATAAACGAGCATTCATTGCACAAATATATTATACTAGAACTGACATGTGATTACATTTTCACGCAGTTTGGGTGCACAGATCCTGAGAAATCAGTACCCAGAACAACCACCTCTGATCGTAATAACGGCCTTTATACGCCTGGGCATTGAGTCAAACATAGTTTAGATGGAGTGTACAGGTACAGCTGCCCATGCAGCTTCAACACGATACCACATTTCATCAAGAGTAGTGACTGGCGTATTGTGACGAGCCAGTTGTTCGGCCACCATTGACCAGACGTTTCCAATTGGTGACAGATCTGGAGAAGGTGCTGGCCAGGGTAGCAGTCGAACATTTTCTGTAACCAGAAAGGCCCGTACAGGACCTGCAACATGCGGTCGTGCATTATCCTGCTGAAATGTAGGGTTTTGCAGGGATCGAATGAAGGGTAGAGCCACGGGTCGTAACACATCTGAAATGTAGCGTCCACTGTTCAAACTGCCGTCGATGCGAACAAGAGGTGACCGAGACGTGTAACCAATGGCACTCCATATCATCACGCCGGGTAATACGCCAGTATGGCGATGACGAATACTCGCTTCCAATTTGCGTTCACCACGATGTCGCCAAACACGGATGCGATCATCATGATGCTGTAAACAGAACCTGGATTCATCCGAAATAATGATGTTTTGCCATTCGTGCACCCAGGTTCGTCGTTGAGTACACCATCACAGGCGCTCCTGTCTGTGATGCAGCGTCAAGGGTAACCGCAGCCATGATCTCCGAGCTGATAGTCAATGCTCCTGCAAACGTCGTCGAACTGTTCATGCAGATGGTTGTTGTCTTGCAAACGTCTGTTGACTCAGGGATCGAGACGTGGCTGCACGATCCGTTACAGCCATGCGGATAATATTCCTGTCATCTAGACTGCTAGTGATACGAGGCCGTTGAGATTCAGCTCGGCGTTCCGTATTACCCTCCTGAACCCACCGATTCCATATTCTGCTAACAGTCATTGGATCTCGACCAACGCGGGCAGCAATGTCGCGATACGATAAACCGTAATAGCAATAGCCTACAATCCGACCTTTATCAAAGTCGGAAACGTGATGGTACGCATTTCTCCTCCTTACACGAGGCATCATAACAACGTTTCACCAGGCAACGCCGTTCAGCTGCTCTTTGTGTATGAGAAATCGCTTGGAAACTTTCCTCATGTCAGCGCGTTGTAGGTGTCGCCACCGGCGCCAACCTTGTGTGAATGCTCTGAAAAGCTAATCATTTGAATATCATAGCATCTTCTTCCTGTCGGTGAAATTTCGCGTCTGCAGCACGTCATCTTCGTGGTGCAGCAATTTTAATGGCCAGTAGTGTATGTTCCGAGTGTGGTTTTAAGGGATGGGAAAGATCCACCATGGTTTAATAGCCGTGCTAGAAAAGCGCTACATAAACAAAGAGCACATCATCTCAGATTCATGAGGGGTAAAAACCTACCTGACAAACAAAATCTGAACGAAGTGGAAATGAGCGGAAGGAGAGAAATGGGAGAAGCGTTCAATGATTTTGAAAGTAACACGTTGTCAACCGACCTAAGAAAAATCCCTAAGAGATTTTGGTCGTATGTAAAATCAGTAAGTAGGTCAAAATCATCTATTCATTCTCTTAGCGACCAAACCTTCACCGAAACGGAAGATAACAGAGAGAAGGTCTTCCGAAGTTGCTTCACCGCGGAAGATCGTAACACTATCCCTCCTTTTTCAATCGTCGTACGAACGTCGAAATGGCAGATATCGAGATAACCGATTGCGGAATTGAAAAGCAGCTACAATCGCTTAATAGTGGAAAGGCGTCAGGACCAGATGAGATACCTATAAGATTCTACACAGATTATGGGAAAGGACTTGCTCCCCTTCTAGCAGTAATTTATCGTAGACCGCTTGAGCAACGAAAGGTACCTAACGACTGGAGAAAAGCGCAGGTCATTCCCGTTTGTAAGAAAGGTAGTAAGACAGATGCACAATTATAGACCTATATCGTTGACGTGAATCTGTTTTAGAATTATGGAACATGTTTTAGGCTCAAGAATTATGACGTTTTTGGGAAATGAACATCTCCTCTATAAAAATCAACATGGATTTCGCAAACATGGATTTCTGCGAAATTCAGCTAGCTCTGTTCCTCCCTGAGATCCCCAGCGCAGTGGACAATGACGTTCAGGTTGATGCTGTGTTCACTGATTTCAGTAAGGCAATTGGCACCATCCAGCATTGCCGTTCAATGAAAAACATTTGAGCTTATGGAGAATCGAAGCAGACTTGCGATTGGATTGAAGACTTTCTTGCAGATAGAACTCAACACGTTGCTCTTAACGGAACAAAATCGACAGATGTAAAGGTAATATCCGGAGTACCACAGGGAAGTATGATAGGACCGTTGCTGTTTACAATATATACACTCCTGGAAATTGAAATAAGAACACCGTGAATTCATTGTCCCAGGAAGGGGAAACTTTATTGACACATTCCTGGGGTCAGATACATCACATGATCACACTGACAGAACCACAGGCACATAGACACAGGCAACAGAGCATGCACAATGTCGGCTCTAGTACAGTGTATATCCACTTTTCGCAGCAATGCAGGCTGCTATTCTCCCATGGAGACGATCGTAGAGATGCTGGATGTAGTCCTGTGGAACGGCTTGCCATGCCATTTCCACCTGGCGCCTCAGTTGGACCAGCGTTCGTGCTGGACGTGCAGACCGCGTGAGACGACGCTTCATCCAGTCCCAAACATGCTCAATGGGGGACAGATCCGGAGATCTTGCTGGCCAGGGTAGTTGACTTACACCTTCTAGAGCACGTTGGGTGGCACGGGATACATGCGGACGTGCATTGTCCTGTTGGAACAGCAAGTTCCCTTGCCGGTCTAGGAATGGTAGAACGATGGGTTCGATGACGGTTTGGATGTACCGTGCACTATTCAGTGTCCCCTCGACGATCACCAGTGGTGTACGGCCAGTGTAGGAGATCGCTCCCCACACCATGATGCCGGGTGTTGGCCCTGTGTGCCTCGGTCGTATGCAGTCCTGATTGTGGCGCTCACCTGCACGGCGCCAAACACGCATACGACCATCATTGGCACCAAGGCAGAAGCGACTCTCATCGCTGAAGACGACACGTCTCCATTCGTCCCTTCATTCACGCCTGTCGCGACACCACTGGAGGCGGGCTGCACGATGTTGGGGCGTGAGCGGAAGACGGCCTAACGGTGTGCGGGACCGTAGCCCAGCTTCATGGAGACGGTTGCGAATGGTCCTCGCCGATACCCCAGGAGCAACAGTGTCCCTAATTTGCTGGGAAGTGGCGGTGCGGTCCCCTACGGCACTGCGTAGGATCCTACGGTCTTGGCGTGCATCCGTGCGTCACTGCGGTCCGGTCCCAGGTCGACGGGCACGTGCACCTTCCGCCGACCACTGGCGACAACATCGATGTACTGTGGAGACCTCACGCCCCACGTGTTGAGCAATTCGGCGGTACGTCCACCCGGCCTTCCACATGCCCACTATACGCCCTCGCTCAAAGTCCGTCAACTGCACATACGGTTCACGTCCACGCTGTCGCGGCATGCTACCAGTGTTAAAGACTGCGATGGAGCTCCGTATGCCACGGCAAACTGGCTGACACTGACGGCGGCGGTGCACAAATGCTGCGCAGCTAGCGCCATTCGACGGCCAACACCGCGGTTCCTGGTGTGTCCGCTGTGCCGTGCGTGTGATCATTGCTTGTACAGCCCTCTCGCAGTGTCCGGAGCAAGTATGGTGGGTCTGACACACCGGTGTCAATGTGTTCTTTTTTCCATTTCCAGGAGTGTAAATCATCTAGTAGAAAGCGTCGGATGCTCTTTAAGGCTATTCGCAGATGATGAAGTTGTCTGTACCAAAGTAGCAACACTAGAAGATAGAAAGAATTTGCACCATGACCTGCAGACAATTGATGAATGGTGCAGGCTCTGGCAGTTGACCCTGAACGAAAATAAATGTAACTACTGCGCATACATAGGAAAAGAAATCCACTACTGTACAAATACACTATTGATGACAAACAGCTAGTGACAGCGTCTGCCGTAAAATATCTAGGCGTAACTATCCAGAGCGACCTTAAGTGGAACGACCACATAAAACAGATAGTGGGGAAAGTAGATGCCACTCACATCCATCGGAAGAATCTTGGGGAAATGTAACTCATCCACGAAAGAAGTGGCTGATAAGGAGCTTGTTCGCCCGATTCTTGAGTACTGTTCGTCTATCTGGGATCCCTATCAGGTAGGACTGGTAGGAGATAGAGAAGATCCAACGAAGAGCGGCGCGCTTCGTCAACGGATCGTTTAGCTGGGGAGAGAGCGTTACGGAGATGCGAAACAAACTCCACTGGCAGATGTTACAGGAGAGGCGTTATGAACCACGGAGAAATTTACTATTGAAATTTCGGGACAGCAGTTTTTAGGATGAGTCGGACAACATATTACTTCCCCTCACATACATCTCGCGTATTGACCATGATGAGAAAACTCGAGAAATTAGACCCAATACAGAGGCTTACCAACAATCATTCTTCCCACGCACTATTCGCGAGTGAAACAGTGTTTTAGGGATCAGATAGTGGTACCGAAACTACCCTCCGCTACACAGCATTAGGTGGCTTGCGGAGTATGATGTAGATAACAAGTCTGTATATACCGGAATATACCGATCACGCTAATAGCTAACCCCACTCTTGTCGGAGTAGCGCTCTGCTAATCCCTTTGCCAAGAAATCAAATGTGGGTGTTCCCGCAATGCGTCAACTGATTCAAAATAAGTTCATGCATCGCCTGAAAGTCTTATGCTGTTGACATTTAACAAAAAGTGGTCTGGCCATGCGCCTGGACATCCCACGTCCCTGACGTTTTGCAAAAATGTTGTTACATTTTCGCCTGGCTTTCTAGCAAAATAAGATACAAAGTTACGGCTGGGAGCGTACTGGCTACATTTCATTCTTTCTTTCACTTACGCCATAGTCCTGAAGCGATCACAGGGTCGGCGTGGTCACAACAGATTTGGCAATGTTAGTGTTAGGGATGGCCGGATGCCCTTCCTGCCGCCACACCATACCCCCCAGGACAGAATCAGTGTACCCCAACTGTCTGTGTCGAGTGTAAATCGTGAAATAGCGCGGGCGAGTTTCAAATGTCTGCAACGCGTGTAACTGAGGCGGAATGTGGGGACCAGCCCAGTATTCACCTAGCGGGATGCGGAAAACCGCCTAAAAACCACATCCAGGCTGGCCGGCACACCGGCCCTCGTCGTTAATCAGCCGGACGGATTCGATCCGGGGCCAGCACACCTAACTGCCAGCGGCTCGCCCTGGCGTGGGACGCGATATAGCTGCGCGTGGCCATATAGTGCGCTTGCATGCTTGGTAGGACAGTCACGGCCTAACACGTTGTCGGGGGCGCCCGAAGGCGCATCTAGAGGAACCAGCGCTTAGCGGCCTGCGGCAGCAAACCGCTAGGCGTTGCTATGGTTGCCAACACATAGGATCGGCAGGAAAATATCGTTTCAGATAGAACGGTGGGAAAGATCCCACTCCTGACACAAGTTTGTACATGTCAGGATGGTATCGTGACATGAGCTTAAAGCTTGGAAGATCCCGACACATAGTCCCCGCCCACCCCACTTAAGCTCCCCCCCTGATCAGCAAGATGCTCTGCCCAACCGGAGCAAAACGATACACATCGTCGGAGATATGTTGCTCCTAGAACGAGAAAAAGAAGTTTCCAACATATAATGCAAAGATTTTAAGTTTCAGATATTAATGTAAACCACAGTCTAACATAACAGTCGCGACACTCACTGCAGTAAAAGTCGTTCCCGTTTGACAGCTGGAGAGACATTAGCGCTCCAAGCGGCGAGTAAGGTGAACATCAGACACTTCGTAAGCATGTTTGATTTGCACCCATTTCCTACGTAATTTACGAATTATTTGAGTTGTTTTCTTGCCTCCAAGGGTTTGTGTAGTATCAGATGGCATATATGTTTCTAAAAATGATTCTAAAATAAGCGCAAGTATGGACAAGAACCATGAATCGAGTGGTAAGCTACAACACATTCGTGAAGAAACACTTGTGACGTTGGATAGAATTGCAGCTTACCACATGGATATCAAAAGAATATAAACACACAGATCCACATGTAAGAAGCACAGACATGTACCTCTACATGCAAAAGCGATCGACAGCTCATTTATCGTTCTGTAGGCCCACTGTTTGTCATTGTCTCCTGTTGCCACGCCGGGCGGAGTGGCCGAGCGGTTCTAGACGCTACAGTCTGGAACCACGCGATCGCTACGGTCGCAGGTTCGAATCCTGCCTTGGGCATGGATGTGTGTGATGTCCAGTTAGGTTTAAGTAGTTCTAAGTTCTAGGGGACTGATGACCTCAGCAGTTAAGTCTCATAGTGCTCAGAGCCATTTGAACCTGTTGCCACAAGTACAACCTTCATCTTTATATTATTCTAAGTGGGACAAGCAGCTGCCAAATAGTGGGTGAAACATGTTGAAAACATTATAATGAGCTGATTACATTACATTTCACGCAAAACCAAATACTTGAATAATTTTCAAACAATCTGTCAGTGAACAAGGTGCTAACAAAATAATGTCATCACACGAAGGAAGCAAGGAAAATTAAGTGACTAACAGAAGTGAATGAAATAAATACCGAACATTACGCTTTTGTAAGACACGAATAACTTCTCTTAATCTAACCACTTCATCATCAAAGCACGAATCTGGCACTGATACATGGAGAGTTGAATTGGCTGCTTCTGTGTCATAGGACTGTTTTACAGCTTTAGATGGATTGTCGAATCTTTG
This sequence comes from Schistocerca nitens, assembly GCF_023898315.1. NCBI lineage: Eukaryota > Metazoa > Arthropoda > Insecta > Orthoptera > Acrididae > Schistocerca > Schistocerca nitens. The sequence goes on along the minus strand of NC_064616.1, from coordinate 906,459,740 downwards.
TGGCAGTTTCCTCTTAATTTGTCAGTTGAAGTGGCTTATTTGGGATGCAAAACAATGTGGGTACTGCATTCCACACGAGTTTATTATTGTCCGCGTTCATGAACTGGTTTTGTTCGAAATGTAGCGAACAAAACGTAATATTATTTCATAAGGTCTTCTCGTCTGCTATTACCTAACCATTTTATGCTCCTAAAACGAAACATTAATTATTAATACACACGTAGTTTGCAAGTGAATCATGACAATACAGTTTAGTAACATTATGGTACATACCTCTCAGGATGCTTAGGAAACCTAAAAAAGACAGCTGTAGTGCCTTCTTCCTGTTGTTACTGCAATTTATTGCGCTACAACCGCTCCCGCTTGTAAAAACCACTGTAGAAATCAAAATAAACAACCACTATTAGCTTTCACGATCGCGCCGAACTCACAGTTTAAGTTACTGGCCGCTTGGGGCGATGCTGGCGTGGTAGGCAACAAAATCGAGGCGAAGTGTCGCGACTGGTAAGTTAGTACGTGATTAAAACGTTTACAGACACGACTACGATTATAACTGTGTGTTATTGATGAAGTAGAAGTGTCTATAACTTAAAATGGATTACCGGTACCTAATGGTATTTACAACAAGCGGAACAAAAAATCACAAATGATTTAAAATAATAAATGAAAGCGAAGTACAAACGTGTTGTCTGTTAATTATAATGTGGGCCAATTACCATCAAATTAATCAAAATGGCTCTGAGTACTACGGGGCTTAACTTCTGAAGTCATAAGTCCCCTAGAACTTTGAACCTCACTACCGTAAGGACATCACACACCTCCATGCCCGAGACAGGATTCGAACCTGCGACCGTAGCGGTCGAGCGGTTCCAGACTGTAGCGCCTAGAACCGCTCGGCCACCCTGGCCGACTTCAAATTAATCGCTCAACATAAAATACGCTACACTTCGCAAATAATGTGGTTGGAAATGTTACGTATATCGGTAATAAAAGCTTATGATGCCGCAGACGGCAACAGAGTTTATTTCTTTTATTCATCCAAAAAAAAAAAAATCTTTCCAGATTATGAGACACAGAACAAACATAAATCAAAACGGTAACACAGCACAGTAAAAATACTGTAATGTGTCAGTAGAGACATAAATGTAAGCCTTATCCACCAAACAGCTTGCACTGTTTGCGGTAGCTTCACTGTCTTGTTTCTAGTCTCTGTATCTCAAACGTCCAAAAAATTCTGCTACGGAATAGAAGCAATAATCTAATAAGAATAGACAGGCCTACTTGTTTACATGTCCTAAGTTGACTCAAAATCTTTATGTTTATAAAATGTAGCTTGACTCATTGGACCTAAAGAAATGAAGAATATAAAAATCATATTGATAACAAAAGCGTTATGAAGCCAGTCGTATTTTCCATACAAGATACATGAGGTATTTCATTATTACGGGTATAGTATTTGTGTCTGTATGTAAAGTTCGAAGTAGGTGTATTGCAACCTATGAATTATTGTTATAATTACCAAATACTTCAGTGGAACGACTAATTCGCTTCAAAATTACGTACTATTTATTGATCTACTTTCAGTTTACCTGTAGTGACTTAAATGTTGTGTGGGTGTAGGAGTGCCGTGAGAAGTAGGAGCTCTTATTTTGTATACCTGCTGTAGTGTCCGTTCCTGTTACGAAAATGAATATTTAGCGTTTTCAGTAATCATTTTTCTTAAAAGCAATTCGTTTATTAGAAATCCTTATACTCGCGACGTAGGCCGAAATTTTGTGTTACATAGACACTAAAATATCTGCTTAAGTTTTCTCAATAATTTAAATTTCGTTAAAACAAGGCAGCTGTTAGATTCAATAGTGTCTATTCTGTCTGTTCTTAACAGAAAAGTGTAATTAAACGTTTTAATTCATTCTTATCAACGCAGTTCGTATTGTTTACTGGCTAGACAGACGTGATGTAGGCATACAATTTCTGAGTTGCTAACGTTTAAAAACATATCGAAACAATCTTTATGACGTGATTTCTCTAAAACCAAAGTAATTAGTAATTAATTGTCCTGTATCACTAAATCAGTACGTAAACAGCGGCAACAAGACAAAACAATATATCATCGTGTTTGTGTACTTACAGCCAATCTCACGTCCTTGACAAATTTGAAACATTATTTACTGTTGAACTTAATTCTTCTATCGAATTCAATCATGAGTGAGAAATACAGGAGCTGTTATAGAATAGTGAGTACGGTGATTTGTTGCCAGTCTTGTAGAAAATATTCTCACTGGGGTGGGATTGGGGGGGGGGGGGGGGGAGAGGGATGCAGTGGGGAGAACATTGGGAAAACAGAAGAGGCTCACTCCTGGAAATGCAGGTGGAACATTTTGTCTGAAGAACAGAAAAGGAAGCAATGAGGAATTGATCAGGATCAAGAGAGATAAAAGGGGAGGACAGCGGTTGGGAACTGGCAGCTGGTAGGAAGAAAGAGAATGTGATCTGATAGTTTTATGATCAACGCCAAAAACAGGTATCTACTACTGCCAGAGTTAAGTGTAGAATAGCCTCAGGTAGGACTAGTTGCAGGAAATGTACAACACCTTTCAACCAATGTCAGGAAGCGTAGGAGTATACAAGGAGTTGGGAAGAAAAAATGTGGTGCTGCTAGGTAGTAGTCATGGGCAAGATGTAGGCCTCAGTTACAGAAAAAATTAGGGTAGCATACAAGGTCACGAGTATATTCAAACTAAATTCAGGGCTATGTCAAGTGATGGAGGACTTAGGGTCTTTAGCTAAGGATTTCTCAAAAGATAACCATGTGGTGGCGGTGGGTAGGGGTGAGAAACAGTTGGGACAGGAATGGGGGATAAGACATAGGTGGTGACCTGGACAAGACAGTTTCCCTGACTCATGGCATAAATGCACACTTTGATGAGCTGTTCCAGTGCCATGATTGGCCACACCTATATGGAGATTTGAGGCAGATTAATGTGGGGTTACAGAAGGCACTGATGGCAGTCAAGTTCACACATGTTGCTGTCATGCCAGTTGGTACCATCAATAGATGGTGTGTCACTAGATGTGGCCTAGTCCCAAGCAGGAAGAGAAGATTGGTACAGTAGATTCATCATATTGTATGGGGTGTACCTTGGGCCAAGCATGGTGAAATATTTGCTGTCATACACAGGAGAAGTAGATCCTTTTTATGATAAATCCAGATAACAGATTCCCCCAACTAAAGAGTATCTGAAGCAGATAAAAAAATCTGATACAATCGTTTACAATATGGATATTTTCACATGTCATAAAAAAACAAGAACCCATCAGAAATAGTATCATGGGACATTCCAGAGACTTAACAACTCTTCATCAAGTCATACAATCAATAAAACATGAAATACAACAGTCTGAAGTTGAGATCCAGTCTTTGTACTGCACAGTAGTTTCTGTCACTGAGCACCAGTGTAAAAACACAGAAATCCAACATGTATTATTAGCATTGGATGAAAGGACAGACCCTTACTGCAGGGCTACTTCAAAAGAATTGAGGATTGTGCATTTATACAAGAGAAGGAATGTGGCTCAAATCAAGGTGTGTCCTTGCTACAATAAGTGAAGACTAACACTTTGAAATATCAGCTACTGAATTAACAGGGCTTGATACAAATAAAAAATTAATCATATTGTGTGTGTATCAAATTCCTAGTAGTAGTGTGTGAACTTTATTCAATAAATTAACAGAAGTTCTAAAAGTCTCAGACAGAAAAGTAAACAAACCTCTCTGTGGAGCCATAAACACAAATATGAAAACAAAACAAGTAGAACCCTCATCAATATTCTTCAGAGTTTTTGCATGTCCCTGTTGGTCAATAGTGTAATAAATATTACTGCAGTGGCTCCATTGGTGATTGACAATGTGGCCACAAACATGGACAGGGAAAAGTGTGATGTAGCTGAAAAATATCTTTGGCTGTCAGACCATTTCTGGCAAACAACACCAGTAAAATCTGCCATGGGAAAATCCTGAAACTGCAAGCTTGCAAAAGACATCTATCAGAAATAAAAATAGAAGATATTTCAAAATAACAAGCAAACCAAAGTTGAGATGAATTATATGTAGAAACTGGTGTAAATGTGAAAATCTCTAAATTCTCCAACATTTTTAAATTGAATTTTAAAAGACATTTCCAGAGGTACCTACATCATATCAAAGTCTCACAAAACAAATGGATAACAGCAGATATTAAAAAGTCCTCCTGAGCCATTAAGTACCTCAGTTCCATGAAAAAGAGTCATAATGAGTCAGAGATCTTAAATAACTATCCTGAAAGCTGTGATGAAACTATCAGGGTTCAAGTATCTAATGATATGGTTTTGATGATGGGAGAAGGGAGGAATCTTCTGAGAAGGTTTCCCCAACTCCCCCATTTTGGCCGAGCTGCTGGAGGTGGCAGTCATGTGTGTGTGAGGTGTGCTTGCTTGTGTGAATGAATGATGTGTTTCTCTTTTTCTGATAAAGGCTTTGGCTGAAAGTTTATGTTTAAGTGTCTTTTAATTGTGTCTGTCTGCAACTTAACATGTAAACTTTATGGTAAGTAGCAATGTGTCTTTTCCTACATTGTTAATATTCTTACCTGGAGTTTCCGTTGTTTGAATTTTGACAATTTAAGTTAATAATGGGCCTGTTTAATGACATACTACTTATAGAAAAGGAAACAGTGAGGCTGGCTTCTATTCTCCAAATAGTAGAAAGGGTAACATGTAGAGACCTCACGGACATGATTTTAAAATATGAAGCAGCTTATCAATGGATCATGGATGAAGAACAAGTCACTAGTAGGAACAATAAAGACGTGGAAAAACTGTTACATTTATTATGATTTAGCATTCCTACTTACCACAGTATGTAAACACAGATAGTAATGTGTCCAGTGGTTAGGGCATTCATCACCAGTACCATGTGATGTTTTAAATATCACTAGTTGCATCTTATGGTAATGACCTACAAGGGTAAGACATCTTACAACAAATGTGTTGAGGCACACATGAAGCAGGCAGCATGTACCCCATTGGTGTACATTGACTACTTCAGATAACTCTCAGATTGGAGAAATGATTACCCTATTTTCCAAGCAGAGAAAGAATGTAATAAGTAAAAATAATGAAAGGAATCACATTCAATGGACTCAGGGAGTAAGTGTAGTCCACCAAATCACAGCATTTGTGGCCTGTGCTGTTACAGCGGTGAAGACAGTGTGGGGATGTAGAACCACTGACTCTACCCCCCAATAATATTGCTGCCCTATACTGCAGCGAGAGGAACTGTATCTTTGCCAGATCAATTCTTTTTAGTTCGCGGTCTATGCTACATCCATTGTGTATATGCTCCGAGAATAAAAGTATTCGTAGCAAGTGCTGAGAGTGCGAGTGATTATTTATCATCGTAATTACCACACCAGCTCCCCACTGCCTACATCATCAACAGAAACATATGTACTAGCCAACTGACAAAAAAACGATCAAAATCCTGCACCTGCAGGTGATCTTGTCATAAGGACATAAGAGTAGTGGTCATGGCAACTGGAAGACTATGGAAGAAAATGTTTCAATGTCAAATTCTAGTGGTAGGCTTGCTACCCAAAAGCCAAATACTCCTCAAACCACACAACACCGATGCTTCCACATCCGTGTCTGCAAGTCCTGCTTGTCCTACCCCACTGATCAGTTGCCCACTGTCACAATAGGAGGGTAGAAGAAACAAAGTAGATAAAATTACACCCATGTAATGGGTTACAGCATTCACATAGAGGAAATGAAGCTCATAGTGTTGGAAAGACCATTGTGTCTCTGTTTGCAAGAAACATTGTTGAACCTATTGACACTCCTGTGATGGGAGACAATAGCCTCCACTGAAGAGAAAACATTACCAATCACAGAGCAAAATGTGGGCTGGCTGTTTTTGTCAATGACACGTATCAGCCTTTACTGCACCCTTAATCACATCAGCATAGGCAGTTGCTGTCATGGTTCATGCCTATTTAATGTCACAGTGTCTTCCACCACATGATCCTTGACAGTGAGACCCTCTAAGAGGTTATTGCTCAGTTCTCACAGATAATTCTCCTGCTATAAGATTTTTATGCATACAGTGTAGTGTGAGTGGAGTGGCACCTGGCTGAGGGTTTGAGAAAATGAGGGTCTCACACAGACTGAAGATATCATTCTATCGAATGCAATGTATGCTACCCACTTCAGCACTACTACCACAGATCTATTCTCGACCTGCTTGCTCATCCTGACAGAAACTGCACATTAGGAAGTGGCTAACAATCTTTGTGTATGTGACTTTTTCCCCAACTGAGCCCACACATAAGATAAAGTAGACCTGACAGAGGGAATGCCCAAAAGGCTAACTGGGCAGTAGCCAGCCAGTTGGCTGTCTTTCAGCATTATGAAAGCATTTCATTGTTTCCATGTTCCACCAAGCTACTCACACATTCATCCCCACAAACTTGGATTAGCAAAGAAACGTCTACTGATTTGGAGGAATGATATCTGCCATTCCGTAACCAGGAGCAGTAGGCTGTCTATGCACACACACATGTGAGGAAAATAATTAGAGATTAAGTAGAATTTATGAGTTCCTTCAACAGGTCAACTTTTGCAAATATTTGTTACTAAATATTGATTGTTGTTTTAGAACTTTAAAAATGAGTAACAGAATTGTTTTAGTGTTTTTCTAAAGATGGTGGATAATCCACATTAGTCTGATGATTACTCAGTGACACTACTCTTGTTTCTGTCTGATTATCTCATTAAGTTTGTCTTAAAGACCCTCTGTCATTTTCTTTCATGGGAGATTTTGGTGTGTTCAGAGGGTGGCTAGGGTTGGCCAAATATGTTTCACATTTACTAAGCAGCAAAATCATTCTGTTATATTTTTAATTATTTTCCCCTTTTTAACAAGAGTTTATCTAATGACTCAATGTTGTTGTTTCAATTTTGTTTCTCTGGACCTTTTTTTTATCCAAATCCCCCAACCACGTGTTGGGTTGGGTGAAAACTAACCATACATAAGTATCACATATTACTGTTTTATTTTGTAAAATAGTATTACTATACCATCTCTATTATAATTACATACATAAAAACTTCTTCCATGGATTACGAATATGACATTTTGTAATGATGTAGAATGTTGTTGTGGTCTTCAGTCCTGAGACTGGTTTGATGCAGCTCATCATGCTACTCTATCCTGTGCAAGCTTCTTCATCTCCCAGTACCTACTGCAGCCTACCTCCTTCTGAATCTGCTTAGTGTATTCATCTCTTGGTCTCCCTCTACGATTTTTACCCTCCACGCTGCCCTCCAGTACTAAATTGGTGATCCCTTGATGCCTCAGAACATGTCCTACAAACCGATCCCTTCTTCTAGTCAAGTTGTGCCACAAACTCCTCTTCTCCCCAATTCTATTCAATACCTCCTCATTAGTTATGTGACCTACCCATCTAATCTTCAGCAGTCTTCTGTAGCACCACATTTCGAAAGCTTCTATTCTCTTCTTGTCTAAACTATTTATCGTCCACATTTCACTTCCATACATGGCTACACTCCATACAAATACTTTCAGAAACGACTTCCTAATACTTAAATCAATACTCGATGTTAACAAATTTCTCTTCTTCAGAAATGCTTTCCTTGCCATTGCCAGTCTACATTTTATATCCTCTCTACTTCGACCATCATCAGTTATTTGGCTCCCCAAATAGCAAAACTCCTTTACTACTTTAAGTGTCTCATTTCCTAATCTAATTCCCTCAGCATCACCCGACTTAATTCGACTACATTCCATTATCCTTGTTTTGCTTTTGTTGATGTTCATCTCATAACCTCCTTTCAAGACACTTTCCATTCCGTTTAACTGCTCTTCCAAGTCCTTTGCTGTCTCTGACAGAATTACAATGTTATCGGCGAACCTCAAAGTTTTTATTTCTTCTCCATGGATTTTAATACCTACTCCGAACTTTTCTTTTGTTTCCTTTACTGCTTGCTCAATATATGGATTAAATAGCATCAGGGAGAGGCTACAACCCTGTCTCACTCCCTTTCCAACCACTGCTTCCCATTCATGTCCCTCGACTCTTATAACTGCCATCTGGTTTATGTACAAATTGTAAATAGCTTTTCGCTCCCTGTATTTTACCCCTGCCACCTTCAGAATTTGAAAGAGAGTACTCCAGTCAACATTGTCAAAAGCTTTCTCTAAGTCTACAAATGCTAGAAATGTAGGTTTGCCTTTCCTTAATCTTTCTTCTAAGATAAGTCGTAGGGTCAGTATTGCCTCACGTGTTCCAACATCTCTATGGAATCCAAACTGATCTTCCCCAAGGTCGGCTTCTACCAGTTTTTTCATTCGTCTCTAAAGAATTCGCGTTAGTATTTTGCAGCTGTGACTTATTAAACTGATAGTTCGGTAATTTTCACATCTGTCAACACCTTCTTTCTTTGGGATTGGAATTATTATATTCTTCTTGAAGTCTGAGGGAATTTTGCCTGTCTCATACATCTTGCTCACCAGATGGTAGTTTTTTATCAGTACTGGCTCTCTGAAGGCTGTCTGTAGTTCTTATGGAATGTTGTCTACTCACAGGGCCTTGTTTCGACTAAGGTCTTTCAGTGCTCTGTCAAACTCTTCACACAGTATTGTATCTCCCATTTCATCTTCATCTACATCCTCTTCCATTTCCATGATATTGTCCTCAAGAACATCGCCCCTGTACAGACCCTCTATATACTCCCTCCACCTATCTGCTTTCCCTTCTTTGCTTAGAACTGGGTTTCCGTCTGAGCTCTTGATATTCATGGAAGTGGTTCTCTTTTCTCCAAAGGTCTCTTTAATTTTCCTGTAGGCAGAATCTATCTTACCCCTAGTCAGATAAGCCTCTACATCCTTATATTTGTCCTCTAGCCATCCCCGCTTAGCCATTTTGCACTTCCTGTCGATCTCATTTTTGAGACGTTTGTATTGCTTTTTGCCTGCTTCACTTACTGCATTTTTGTATTTTCTCCTTTCATCAATTAAATTCAATATCTCTTCTGTTACCCAGGATTTCTACTGGCCCTCGTCTTTATACCTACTGGATCCTCTGCTGCCTTCACTATTTCATTCCTCAAAGCTATCCATCCTTCTTCTACTGTATTTCTTTCCCCCATTCCTGTCAATTGTTCCCTTATGCTCTCCCTGAAACTCTGTACAACCTCTGGTTCTTTCAGTTTATCCAAGTCCCATCTCCTTAAATTCCCACCTTTTTGCAGTTTCTTCAGTTTTAATCTACAGTTCATTATCAGTAGATTGTGGTCAGAGTCCACATCTGCCCCTGGAAATGTCTTACAATTTAAAACCTGGTTCCTAAATCTCTGTCTTACCATTATATAATCTATCTGAAACCTTTTAGTATCTCCAGGGTTCTTCCATGTATACAACCTTCTTTCATGATTCTTGAAGCAAGTGTTAGATATGATTAACCTATGCTCTGTGCAAAATTCTACCATGTGGCTTCCTCTTTCATTTCTTAGCCCCAATCCATATTCACCTACTATGTTTCCTTCTCTTCCTTTTCCTACTGTCAAATTCCAGTCACCCATTACTATTAAATTTTCGTCTCCCTTCACTACCTGAATAATTCCTTTTATCTCATCATACATTTCAGCAATTTCTTCATCATCTGCAGAGCTAGTTGGCATATAAACTTGTACTACTGTAGTAGGCATGGGCTTCGTGTCTATCTTGGCCACAATAATGCGTTCACTATGCTGTTTGTTGTAGCTTACCCGCACTCCTATTTTTTTATTCATTATTAAACCTACTTCTGCATTACCCCTATTTGATTTTGTATTTATAACCCTGTATTCACCTGATCAAAAGTCTTGTTCCTCCTGCCACTGAACTTCACTAATTCCCACTATATCTAACTTTAACCTATTCATTTCCCTTTTTAAATTTTCTTACCTACCTGCCCGATTAACGGATCTGACATTCCACGCTCCGATCCGAAGCACACCAGTTTTCTTTCTCCTGATAACGATGTCCTCAAGAGTAGTCCCCGCCCGGAGATCTGGATGGGGGACTATTTTACCTCCGGAATATTTTACCCGAGAGGACGCCATCATCATTTAATCATACAGGAAAGCTGCTGCCCTCGGGAAAAATTACGGCTGTAGTTTCCCCTTGCTTTCAGCTGTTTGGAGTACCAGCACAGCAAGGCCGTTTTGGTTAGTGTTACAAGGCCAGATCAGTCAATCTTCCAGACTGTTGCCCCTGCAACTACTGAAAAGGCTTCTGCCCCTCTTCAGGAACCAAAAGTTTGTCTGGCCTCTCAACAGATACCCCTCCGTTGTGGTTGCACCTATGGTACGGCTATCTGTGTCGTTGAGGCACGCAAGCCTCCCCACCAATGATAAGGTCCATCGTTCATGATGTAGAATATGTCACTTTAATGTAAGTTTTCTTTATACATAATTTTTTTTATGGATATTAATTTTGAAATCCCTAACTCTAAAGTTAAAATGTCCGATTTCATTTCTGATTTAAATTACTACTCATAGTACAGTAGTATATCAGAAACAACACACACTGAAAACATAACAATGCATAACACTGTAAGTCAGAAAGTTATTTATTTCAGTTCATAATATATTTAGATGCAGTGTACTTGTGTAAGTGTTATGCATCCTACATTTCATCAAACATCATTTCACAACAAAATCCTACAAAGACATCTCCCATCATACCTCAGATCATAATAAGATTCGGTTGACATAGAAACTCTGGAGGTAGTGAAAGTGATTATATAATTGAATTTGCTGTGAAATTGACATTTGCTAAGACATATTGACATTTATCACAGTAATGCAAATTTCCTCCCATGAAAAGAATTCATCAGTCTCGTTATAACACCAGATCCAGCATATTTTATGACTCTAGGCAATTAATTTCTCAGTAGTCATTCTTGGTATGAAGTTACTGATCACAACTGAAAATGTAGATATTCTATTAACCTCTGAAAAGTTTTGCATATCACCATGAGACTTCAAATATTATCAATTATCTGTAGTGTGAGACCTATTATTTTAATTTTAAAAGTGTTCTGCACAGAAGTACAAGTTTCATTAATTGTATTTTTATGCAGTCACCATCTTGGCTATTGGACATAGAGATCATAACAAGAACCCCAGGCATTATGTGTAAACACACAGAACATAGAAAAGATTCTTGTACAGGTGATATACCCTGGCGAGAAAAAAGGGACCAGACTCCATTCTGGCTCAATATCCCATGTTATTAAAATATCCAAATTTTTCAATACGGCATGTGTTTGGCATGATATTAGGTGTTACCAGTTCTCAACTCAAGCAAGCAGCAGTACTGTGGCGCATGGTGGCAGCACTTTGATTTCACTGAAAAAAAAAAAAAAAAAAAAAAAAAAAAAAAAAAAAAAAAAAAAAAAAAAGCAACTGATCACAAATATATTCCAAGGAACTGGAAGATAATGAGATTAATGGTGTCTTATTAATGAAACATGAAATTTGTGACCCAGCCTGAATCTGAATCCAGATACCACACCAGTTTTTGTAGAGCAGCTCTCTTGCCAATTGAGCCAGTCATCAAACTTTCATAATCTACTACCTCTTTCCATATCTTTCCAAACAAACCAGTGGCGCTCTCCAAGACCTTCCAGGAAGACCTTTATTGATTGATATGATAGTGAAGAATTCTTACTTACAATCTAGGGCCTGATTTTCTGTTAAATGTAGAGAGATATGGAGTGAGGTGCTGGGGATAAAATTACACTCCTGAAAATGGAAAAAAGAACACATTGACACCGGTGTGTCAGACCCACCATACTTGCTCCGGACACTGCGAGAGGGCTGTACAAGCAATGATCACACGCACGGCACAGCGGACACACCAGGAACCGCGGTGTTGGCCGTCGAATGGCGCTAGCTGCGCAGCATTTGTGCACTGCCGCCGTCAGTGTCAGCCAGTTTGCCGTGGCATACGGAGCTCCATCGTAGTCTTTAACACTCGTAGCATGCCGCGACAGCGTGGACGTGAACCGTATGTGCAGTTGACGGACTTTGAGCGAGGGCGTCTAGTGGGCATGCGGGAGGCCGGGTGGACGTACCGCCGAATTGCTCAACACGTGGGGCGTGAGGTCTCCACAGTACATCGATGTTGTCGCCAGTGGTCGGCGGAAGGTGCACGTGCCCGTCGACCTGGGACCGGACCGCAGCGACGCACGGATGCACGCCAAGACCGTAGGATCCTACGCAGTGCCGTAGGGGACCGCACCGCCACTTCCCAGCAAATTAGGGACACTGTTGCTCCTGGGGTATCGGCGAGGACCATTCGCAATCGTCTCCATGAAGCTGGGCTACGGTCCCGCACACCATTAGGCCGTCTTCCGCTCACGCCCCAACATCGTGCAGCCCGCCTCCAGTGGTGTCGCGACAGGCGTGAATGGAGGGACGAATGGAGACGTGTCGTCTTCAGCGATGAGAGTCGCTTCTGCCTTGGTGCCAATGATGGTCGTATGCGTGTTTGGCGCCGTGCAGGTGAGTGCCACAATCAGGACTGCATACAACTGAGGCACACAGGGCCAACACCCGGCATCATGGTGTGGGGAGCGATCTCCTACACTGGCCGTACACCACTGGTGATCGTCGAGGGGACACTGAATAGTGCACGGTACATCCAAACCGTCATCGAACCCATCGTTCTACCATTCCTAGACCGGCAAGGGAACTTGCTGTTCCAACAGGACAATGCACGTCCGCATGTATCCCGTGCCACCCAACGTGCTCTAGAAGGTGTAAGTCAACTACCCTGGCCAGCAAGATCTCCGGATCTGTCCCCCATTGAGCATGTTTGGGACTGGATGAAGTGTCGTCTCACGCGGTCTGCACGTCCAGCACGAACGCTGGTCCAACTGAGGCGCCAGGTGGAAATGGCATGGCAAGCCGTTCCACAGGACTACATCCAGCATCTCTACGATCGTCTCCATGGGAGAATAGCAGCCTGCATTGCTGCAAAAGGTGGATATACACTGTACTAGTGCCGACATTGTGCATGCTCTGTTGCCTGTGTCTATGTGCCTGTGGTTCTGTCAGTGTGATCATGTGATGTATCTGACCCCAGGAATGTGTCAATAAAGTTTCCCCTTCCTGGGACAATGAATTCACAGTGTTCTTATTTCAATTTCCAGGAGTGTATAAACCACCTGTGATGTTTACTTCAGAGGCTCAATTTGTTTTCACCTTCAGTACATTTAGGTTACATAACACATTTACGTTACATAACATATTTAGGATGGCTAGATTTTATTGACACCACAGCACAGTGGAATAGCATTTAATTATGTAGGACATGCAATGCAATAATGAAAATGAAAATTGTTCAGTGATATAATTTTGTTGAATCATTAACTTTCTACGAATTACTAACACAACAGAGTAAACCAAATGTGGGGAACAAGCTGCATGTAGCCTGGGACTCAAAATCTGATGTTTCAAGAGGATACCATTATCTTTGAGAGTGCAGTAATGTCAACAGTTATTCATTAAATAAATTTAAAGGTCACAAATGAATTCCTTTCACTTTGCAAATGTGAAAATTCTCTCACTGGTCATACAAATGATGTAGCAAACTATATTTGAATATTCAGATAACTATATTTGAATACACAATCTGTGCTATACTACATGCCACAATTTCAATTGTTTATTTGGATAGTACACCATATTAACATTTAAAAGTTGTACAATTTAGAACTTTATGAAATAATTCCATACATACAGTACCAACAGTACAATGAAATTATAACATGATACATACATTGTACCATGTATAAAACAAAAGTTTACTGAGTGCTCTGACAATATACAACCAATCATTTAATTGCAGATATATTAGTACAAAATGAAATGCCATGAATAATAAAGCATTACAGAAACATATTACAAGTGGACATACAAAAAAATATAATTACATTGGGCACTTAAGAAATCCTGCTTCAACCATGATGACAGTGAATGAACATTCTTACATTACTATAAATGACAGACATAAATCTTAAAGAGTTGAAAGTAATTACTTGTCTTCATCTCCAGCAATTTTGATTTTTTTTTTCAAACCTTTAAAAACATGCTTGTGTAGGTCACAAGAGCAATAGTAAGCATATGGAAAACATCCCGAGAATCTATCAGCAGTGTCCAATTGGGACGTTCTTATGTTTATGTCAATAGTCATGCATTAAAACACAACTTCTGCAGTGATATGGCAAATAGCAAACTTTTTCAAAAAGCTGTGTAATATTACATCAAAATGTTTCAGAGGACACATTCATTGTGCGAATTATGCTACAAGAAATTTTGCACAATGATGATGTTACCATCATTTGAGTTGAAATTGTCAGAAAGGCAGACACAAATTCCCATCTGTTCATCTCAGAGTACCACTTAAACACATGTCAACAATTATTTGCTCCATGTATTTGAATTAAACCAGCAATTAATGGTGGTAAGTCAAACGAGTGCTTTTAAGTGCAAAGTGTGTGCGAAAGAGTATAATTACAGAAAGAATCTCAGTCAGCATGTTTGCAGAAAACCATCAACAGGAGTTTGCTGTTGCCACTAAAGCACCTATAGCTTCTTATCAGTGCTACGTGTGAGACAAAATTTTTTCTCTTAGAAGTAATTTGTATCGCCACCAACGAAATATTCATGGTTTTGCAGGAAGTGTACATCGTGCCCATTTGAAAGTAGTTCAAAACGGGGTTGGATAGATCATTTACAAACTGCTCATGAAATTCAAGTTAATTCCGAAGATTTGCAGTTCTCAAATGAAGATGAGTTTTTACAGTGGAATGAAGACACTGAATGCACGACACATTCAAAGTTTATTAAAATGCATGGGTCTACTAGCTCTACACATTATTATGGTTGCCATCAGTCAGATAACTTTATCTCCAAAGGTAAAGGCACAAGACATCTTAAATTGACAGGCAACAACAAAAGGAATGGAAAGTGCCCTGCAGAGATGAAAGTAACTGTACACAAAGGTGGAACATACAAAGTACATTTTGTGTTGACCCACGCTGGTCACAAAGAAGATTTAAGGCACCTGCCCCTGAGTCAAAAAGAGCGGGAAACCTTAGCAACAGATATTGCAATGGAACTTCCGTATGACAAACTTCTAGATAACGTGTGGACAAGTTTGCAGGATTCAGACTTGCAAAGAATCCATTTGACTACCAAGCAAGACTTACATAACATTGCAGCAAGCTATAACCTCTCCTACAAGTCGGTCATACATCAAAATGATGCAATCAGTGTCGAAGCTTGGGTAAAAGAAATAAACGAAAGTAAGAACCCATGTGTGTTATTCTATAAACCACAAGACTCGACTAGTGAACATCAAGAACTGAGGAGTGAAGATTTCGTATTGGTGAGAATGAATACAGCACAACGCGAAATGTTATCAAAATATGGAGAAGACTGTATCTGTATTGATGGAACCCATGGGCTTAACGGGTATGATTTCGAAGTGACCACTCTCTTAGTACTGGATGATCTCAGGCAAGGATTCCCATGTGCTTTTCCAATTTGTAACAGGAATAATGTCGATGTTTTAAGTATATTTTTACAGTACGTAAAATCACAGGTTGGACCAATTTGTATTCATGTCTGATTTGGCAGAGTCATACAGTAATGCATGGAACAGGACAATGGGTGCTCCTAAGATGAGACTCTATTGTACCTGGCATGTGGACAGAGCATGGAAAACTAATATCAAGCGGAAAATTGCAGATCTGGATAAAAGAAATGAGGTGTACCAGGTCATTAAATCAGTGTCAATGTTGAGAAATGTAAGTATGTTTCAGGAATCACTGCAAAAAGCACTGCAGAAGCTCAGTAGTGGCCCTGACACATCAGAATTTGCTTCATACTTCAAGACACACTATGAGGGAAATGTGGTGTGTTGGGCCTACTGTCACAGAATGTATGCTGGTCTCAATACCAACATGCATGTGGAGAGTATGCATAGGACGTTAAAGGAGATACATGGTAATGCAAGGCAGATAAAACCACTGGACAAAGGCATATCTACACTAATGTCCCTAGTTACAGCCAAGATGTTTGACTGGCTTATAGCAAATGTAAAAGGGAAGATTACAACCAAAGTTCAAGACATTTGTAATAAGCACAAAACTAGTTTGTTAATGGACAAGGACCTCATCACTGAGGTAGATGGTGGTTGGGAAGTGCCATCCACATCATCTTCAGAGGTGTACATTGTTAAAGATAACACAGACATCTGTGAGCACAAATTAAAATGTAGTGATTGCAATGTGTGCATACATAAGTATTACTGTACATGTATGGATTACTGTATTAGATTCAATATATGTAAGCACGTTCACACTGTTTGCCACGATGACAGTGTCGCTGAAGATCCCTTGCAAAGTAGAGAGGTACTGGGTACTGAGGATGATGTTGAAGCCACCAGTGAGAGAGAAACAATATTAGCCGAAGTAAGCACAATATCTGTTTCAAAAACACTCAAATCATTGTTAGAAGGGAGGCAGAAGCTTATTTCAGTGTTTTCCAATATTGTCAGCTGAATGATAGAGGCTGAACTGCAGATAGCTAAAAAAACTGTGTTATCCTTAAAGGCAAATGTAGGAGCTGTTCGAGCCCAAAACGGTTATTTCAGACAAACGGATAAGGGCCATAAAAGAAAGCTTATGCCACAGAGGAGGCTGTTTTCTACCAAGAAGAAAACAGCATGTAGTTCTTCTCTGGGTGTTACTGATGATGTAGAAATCCAGTTCTTGATGACAGGAACTGCAAATAAAATTCACATCAGATCAGATTAGATATTAATATAATATTTGTTCCACAGATCATGAATATGATGCTATAATTATGTGGAATGTATCAGTTTAATAAATGTTTACTTGTTATGACTTTTTGTTTTATAGAGGAAATTACAGGAATTTGATAAAAGCACTGTCATCTGGCGTATTACTACATGTATTATTGTTACTTACTTCAAGCATTACTGTGGTGACCCGGCCATGCCAACAGCATTTCAGTCTCTAATTCTACTTATTATAGATGCCTTGACCTCCGCACACTCGAGTCATCCTGAAGATGCTGAGTGGCCTTTAGTTCCGGGATCAGATATACCAGTTCCTCTCAAATCTGATCCTGAGGCAGCTGTAGAGGACAGGGTGGAATGCTATCCTGAGCTCCAAATGGTGGAGACATCTCAAGTCCTTCCCATCTGCTTTCAGAGCATCACACTCTGGACTGTAAATAAAGATTTAATTAGAATTCAGGCATGCCATTTTGCTATCAAATAACAAAAGTGTGAATAATGATTAATGTTATACTGGGTTGAAAGCCAGTATCAAAAAATACTTATATTGTGCCGTATTAACTGAAATACCGTTACACACCTGACTTGCCATTCACTAGGCCTGATGAGGCTGAGTGGATCACAATCCTGACCTCCTGAAGTCCAGATGTTGGGGATATAAAGTCCTCCACTCTTGAGACAGTCTGAGGGGCCTGACTCATCATCAGTGCCGAGCTCCAAATGCTTGGGACTTCCCTCATTAGTCCTCAAGATGGCATGGTCCGGACTGCAAGTAAGCATTTAATCAGAATTCAGATATGTCACATTGCTCTCAAATAACAACAATTTACATAATAGTTAATGACATACTGTACTGAAAACCAGTATCAAAACATCTTTATATTGTGCTCTATTAACTGCAATACCATTACATACCTGACTTGCCATTCACTAAGCTTGATGAAGCTGAATGGATCTGGATCGCCTCCTCTGAAGTGATGGAATTCCAAGGTTCTTTCCACTCTCCTTCTGGCGGCCAGGTAGGGCTGAGTGGATCCCGGTCCTCATCTTCTGAACTCTAGATGTTGGGGATCTCAGGTCCTCTGCTCTTGAGGCAGCCTAAGGGGCCTGACTTGACATCAGTGCCAAGCTCCAAATGTTTGGGAGCTCCCTTACTGGTCCCTGAGATGGCATAATCCAGACTGCAAGTAAACACTGCATTGAAGTTCTACAGTTTAGAAAGAATATAATTACAACTACTATTCTGTCAACTCCACAACTACCACTTTAGAAACTGTGTAGGCCTAATGTGAGTAAATTAGAAAGTTTGCATTAGGGTATCTTCACATATTAGACAGGCAGTCATCAGATGAAACACTATTACTTTAACAAATAGGATTACTTAATTAAAAAAAACACACACACAATGTTAAATACCTGATGCGCTGCTCACTCAGCTTCAAGGGATGGAGTTTCTTTTTCCTCATGTTGCACATAGGGCCTATTGCAAACTGAGACCGTCTCCAATTCTGCTGTTGAGGGGGTGTAATCTGGACTGTAAAAAAACTTTAAATCAGAGCCACACTACACTGCTACTTGATAGCGACATTCTAACTATAACATAAACTGTCATTGATGATGAATATAAGGTCATTGGAGCAGTACCACAGACATTTGATATCATGGATCCCATCAGGTGTTACCTGTGCTGTGAGGCACATTTGATATGGTGTAACCATGCTGCACAGCAACAATGTGGTTCATGTCCAATCCCGTAAATAAATTTTATATTATAGTGCAGACATAGTAAAATAGAATATAAAGGTATCAGTACACATATATAACTTCAGATTTCATTATACTCAGATTATGTAATCTCCATTAGATTTATTTTACACACATCTGATGCACCATGATGAACATCTGACTGCCATGACATAGTGTGTGGTTGTACCACAACATGGACCTCATTGTGGGTGTCAAGCCCTGCAAATAATTTTTGTGTTATTATTCTGACAAAATTGATAGGTCTAAAAGGTAGCATAAACTCCACTGCCAGTAACTTTTAAATAAGAATCCAAACACACTACATTGCTACTGAATGGCAACATTGTAAATATCACTTAATCTGCCATCTTTAGTTGATATGAGAACATTAGAGCACGATGAGATACATTCGGAATAATGGGTCCGTTGAAGTGTTACCTGTTGTGCTCTGTTGCACATTTGGTATGGGCATAACTATGCTGCACAGCAACAATTTGATTCATGTCCAGGCCTGTAAATTAATTTTATAACATATTGCAGACAGTAAAATAGAATAGAAAGGTATCAATATACATATATAAATTCACACAAAATTCACGGGTACTGAACATAAAATTCGTATATTAACCATGACCTACATTTTACTCTGCCAAGGTTCAACACGTAAACATATCTACTCAATAAGTTGAAAACTGATACATACCCTCATTCAGAAGTGATTTTACTATTTCACAGCTTTCTTCAGCATTTGGAACAGCCAGAGAAATATTATATGCTGTTTTCTTCTTGGTAGAAAACAGCCTCCTCTGTGGCATAAGCTTTCTTTTCTGGCACTTATCTGTTTGTCTGAAATAACCGTTTTGGGCTCGAACAGCTCCTACATTTGCCTTTAAGGATAACACAGTTTTTTTAGCTAACTGCAGTGCAGCCTCTATCATTCAGCTGACAGTATTGGAAAACACTGAAATAAGCTTCTGCCTCCCTTCTAACAATGATTTCAGTGTTTTTGAAACAGATATTGTGATTCCTTCAGCTAATATTGCTTCTCTCTCACTGGTGGCTTCAACATCATCCTCAGTACCCAGTACCTCTAGACTTCGCAAGGGATCTTCACCGACACTGTCATCATGGCAAACAGTGTGAACGTGCTTACATATATTGAATCTAATACTGTAATCCATACATGTACAGTAATACTTATGTATGCACACATTGCAATCACTACATTTTAATTTGTGCTCACAGATGTCTGTGTTATCTTTAACAATGTACACCTCTGAAGATGATGTGGATGGCACTTCCCAACCACCATCTACCTCAGTGATGAGGTCCTTGTCCATTAACAAACTAGTTTTGTGCTTATTACAAATGTCTTGAACTTTGGTTGTAATCTTCCCTTTTACATTTGCTATAAGCCAGTCAAACATCTTGGCTGTAACTAGGGACAATAGTGTAGATATGTCTTTGTCCAGTGGTTTTATCTGCCTTGCATTACCATGTATCTCCTTTAACGTCCTATGCATACTCTCCACATGCATGTTGGTATTGAGACCAGCATACATTCTGTGACAGTAGGCCCAACACTCCACATTTCCCTCATAGTGTGTCTTGAAGTATGAAGCAAATTCTGATGTGTCATGGTCACTACTGAGCTTCTGCAGTGCTTTTTGCAGTGATTCCTGAAACATACTTACATTTCTCAACATTGACACTGATTTAATGACCCGGTACACCTCATTTCTTTTATCCAGATCTGCAATTTTCCGCTTGATATTAGTTTTCCATGCTCTGTCCACATGCCAGGTACAATAGAGTCTCATCTTAGGAGCACCCATTGTCCTGTTCCATGCATTACTGTATGACTCTGCCAAATCAGACATGAATACAAATTGGTCCAACCTGTGATTTTACGTACTGTAAAAATATACTTAAAACATCGACATTATTCCTGTTACAAATTGGAAAAGCACATGGGAATCCTTGCCTGAGATCATCCAGTACTAAGAGAGTGGTCACTTCGAAATCATACCCGTTAAGCCCATGGGTTCCATCAATACAGATACAGTCTTCTTCATATTTTGATAACATTTCGCGTTGTGCTGTATTCATTCTCACCAATACGAAATCTTCACTCCTCAGTTCTTGATGTTCACTAGTCGAGTCTTGTGGTTTATAGAATAACACACATGGGTTCTTACTTTCGTTTATTTCTTTTACCCAAGCTTCGACTCTGATTGTATCATTGTGATTATTGACCGACGTATAGGAGAGGTTATAGCTTGCTGCAATGTTATGTAAGTCTTGCTTGGTAGTCAAATGGATTCTTTGCAAGTCTGAATCCTGCAAACTTGTCCGTACGTTATCTAGAACTTTGTCATACGGAAGATCCATTGCAATATCTGTTGCTAAGGTTTCCCGCTCTTTTTGACTCAGGGGCAGGTGCCTCAAATCTTCTTTGTGACCAGCGTGGGTCAACACAAAATGTACTTTGTATGTTCCACCTTCGTGTACAGTTACTTTCATCTCTGCAGGGCACTTTCCATTCCTTTTGTTGCTGCCTGTCAATTTAAGATGTCTTGTGCCTTTACCTTTGGAGATAAAGTTATCTGACCGATGGCAACCATAATAATGTGTAGAGCTAGTAGACCCATGCATTTTAATAAACTTTGAATGTGTCGTGCATTCAGTGTCTTCATTCCACTGTAAAAACTCATCTTCATTTGAGAACTGCAAATCTTCGGAATTAACTTGAATTTCATGAGCAGTTTGTAAATGATCTATCCAACCCCGTTTTGAACTACTTTCAAATGGGCACGATGTACACTTCCTGCAAAACCATGAATATTTCGTTGGTGGCGATACAAATTACTTCTAAGAGAAAAAATTTTGTCTCACACGTAGCACTGATAAGAAGCTATAGGTGCTTTAGTGGCAACAGCAAACTCCTGTTGATGGTTTTCTGCAAACTTGCTGACTGAGATTCTTTCTGTAATTATACTCTTTCCCACACACTTTGCATTTAAAAGCACTCATTTTCGCAGCACAAACGCCACACTGTAGGCTCAATCAGTAGAAAAAAAGACGCAAAAAACTAAAGTACCACGCACTCACAAAGGAGCCACTGCGAACGAAATACCACGCGCCCTCCGCACTCACAGTTCTTTTGAGCAGTTACCAGACAGCGCCCTACAACAGGCTATACTGCGCATGCGCATCTACGATGGCTTAGGCAGCCCATATTTGGTGCTTGCTCTGCTGATACTTTTCGTCGCTTTTCTGTTGGAATTTCGGGCGTGGTGGGACATCACGTGACCATGTGTAGCCCTGCGCCATGTTGAGAGGTCATACAGAGTTTTGCTTATAGTAATTGTTGTATCATATCCCACCCAGATAAAGGATGCAAATAAGGAAGCAGTTCTTGGCAAAATATCATTTCAAAATTAGACTCCACAGCTCGAAGTACCATTACATTTTGCTATGGGGTGACTTTGACAGATTTTTATTTTTTTCTAATTCGTACTCTGCAATATTGTTATGTATCATTTCCAACAGGTTTACATTTACGCAGCACTGCAAAAAGCTAGTACTATGGAATAGAAATTTCTTGCAAAAAAAAAATTGAAACACTTACTTGTGTAGCTTACACCGGAATAAAGGACAATAAATTTCATGACTATTTCAAAATGTGTAAAAAATTAACAAGGTTGTCTGTGAGGCAAAGAAACTGTACAACTGACAGTTTATATTCTACTCTAGGAATAAAGCCATTTGGGGAGTTAAAACGATAAAACATGGTATGCTGCCAGTCTACAATTTAGCATAAAAAGGCATTCAATAAATTTAAGACGTAAACACAAATTAAGAAATAACTTCAGGCCTAGAGGAATTACTAGACAAGTGCCTTGTGGTCGAAAAACACTTTCACAGAAGGCAGATTTGTAAAATTCTGCTACAGCTGTCATATTTGAAACAAAATATTTAGTTCAAAACTACTGACCAATTTAGCCTACTCAGTCAGCTTCAAGTAAATGTTTACGTATGTTCACATGTATATAGCATTAAGAGATCTTTCAGTGTCATAAAAGGAACAGGACATCAGAGACTACTCCAGCAGCATCGGAATTTCATAAACCATACTAAAATGCTTCATTCCGCTGTAATTGCACATTTCTATGTCCAGATGCACTATGAAGCACATGATATTCAGCTTTTCATGTGGTTTTCGTGATACTAATTTTCTTGGTCCAGTACTGTATTCTCATGTTTGGTTCTTTATTATGGTATAATGTCATTCGTCCCAGAAAACTAACTGCCTCAGTGGAAAAAAAATAATAGAAGCAGATTTCTCTGTAAAACAGACAGAAGTAGCTTCATTAAGACATTAATGGTTGATTGCTAATAACGTGGCAATAATAAAAAATCAGGAAATTGAAACTACTAATATATTTTGGTCTTTCATGGTTATGAGAATGTATATTAATTCACGTGATGGCTCCAGAAATCTGTTTTGATTTCATTTGGGTTAGGAGCTGTAAATGAAGAGACCAGCAATATTACGAAGACACGAAACATATACACGGGTCACGTGAGGAATGACCCCCCCCCCCCACTATAACTCAGTTTGAGACTTCCTGGCAGATTAAAGCTATAGTTTTAATCTGCCAGGAAGTTTCATATCAGCGCACACTCCGCTGCAGAGTGAAAATCTCATTCTGGAAATATCCCCCAGGCTGTGGCTAAGCCATGTCTCCGCAATATGCTTTCTTTCAGGAATGCTAGTTGTGCAAGGTTCGCAGGAGAGCTTCTGCAAAGTTTGAAAGGTAGGAGACGAGGTACTGGCAGAAGTAAAGCTGTGAGGATGGGGCATGAGTCGTGCTTGGGTAGCTCAGTGATAGAGCACATGCCTGCGAAAGGTCAAGGCCTGAGTTCGAGTCTCGGTCCTGCACATAGCTTTAATCTGCCAGGAAGTTTCATATCAGCGCACACTCCACTGCAGAGTGAAAATCTCATTCTGTATAATTCAGCTTGTTCTGCGCATGCGTGAAACTGGCAGCTTGGGTGCGCCGGAAAAATTTTTCTGGCTAGCATCTGGCTATTTGCCTCTGCTGCTCATACGGGAAACAGCCACGCTTCAAGTAGCCAGAAGCGGGAGGAAGGCACTGCTCATACGCGAATCGAATTCTGCGCATGTGCATGAGCCCACTGGTAACTGCTCATACGAACCTACAATGATTTAAAAACAAGTGACGCACAAAACGAAAATACCATGTGCACTCCGCACTAAGTGTGGAATGCACTAAGTGTGGAATGATCATATAAAATTAATTGTTGGTAAGGCTGGTGCCAGGTTCAGATTTACTGGGAGAGTCCTTAGAAACTGTAGTCCATCAACAAAGGAGGTGGCTTACAAAACCCTCGTTCAACCTATACTTGAGTATTGCTTATCAGTGTAGGATCCATACCAGGTCGGGTTGACGGAGGAGATAGAGAAGATCCAAAGAAGAGCGGCGCGTTTCATCACAGGGTTATTTGGTAAGCGTTATGGAGATGTTTAGCAAACTCAAGTGGCAGACTCTGCAAGAGAGGCGCTCTGCATCACAGTGTAGCTTGCTGTCCAGGTTTCGAGAGGGTGCGTTTCTGGATGAGGTATCGAATATATTGCTTCCCCCTACTTATACCCCCCGAGGAGATCACGAATGTAAAATTAGAGAGATTAGAGCGCGCACGGAGGCTTTCAGACACTCGTTCTTCCCGCGAACCATACGCGACTAGAACAGGAAAGAGAGGTAATGACAGTAGCACGTAAAGTGCCCTCCGCTACACACCGTTGGGTGGCTTGCAGAGTATAAATGTAGATGTAGATATAGATGTAACGAAAACAACTACTGCAAATAAAGGGAACTACAACACCACACGGGCTCCAAACCGCAAATGCAGGTACTGTTTGCGGTCTTCCGCTGTGAGCGCGCTATAGGGGGTGGCGTGAAGACCCGTTCGTTAGCGAGCTATGGGGGTGAGGTGAGGACCCTTTGTGAGTGAGCGATAGGGGGTAGGTGAGGGCGAGGTGAATGGCGCAGGGTGGTAGAGTATGGGGGACCCGCGCTAGGATCTTCGCAGGATTTAACGTTTGCTCAGGTGGGCATCCAGGGTGTTTCTCCTACATGTGAAATGAGAAATGCCAGGATTCAGGAGAAAAATGGGTTTCATCGCAAACAACTTCCGATAAGGGGTACAATATTCACGAAAATTGGCTACAGCTGCGGAGTGAACCGCACCTGGTACGGAGCGACCATTTCACCCTCAATAGGAAGAATTGCCCCCCCCCCCCCCACGAACCAAGGACCTTGCCGTTGGTGTGGAGGCTTGCGTGCCTCAGCAATACAGATAGCCGTACCGTAGGTGCAACCACAACGGAGGGGTATCTGTTGAGAGGCCAGACAAACTTTTGGTTCCTGAAGAGGGGCAGCAGTCTTTTCAGTAGTTGCAGGGGCAACAGTCTGGAAGATTGACTGATCTGGCCTTGTAACACTAACCAAAACGGCCTTGCTGTGCTGGTACTCCAAACAGCTAAAAGCAAGAGGAAACTACAGCCGTAATTTTTCCCGAGGGCAGCAGCTTTACTGTATGATTAAATGATGATGGCATCCTCTTGGGTAAAATATTCCGGAGGTAAAATAGTCCCCCATTCACACCTCCGGGCGGGGACTACTCAAGAGGACGTCGTTATCATGAGAAAGAAAACTGGCGTTCTACGGATCGGAGCGTGGAATGTCAGATCCGTTAATCGGGCAGGTAGGTTAGAAAATTTAAAAAGGGAAATGGATAGGTTAAAGTTAGATATAGTGGGAATTAGTGAAGTTCGGTGGCAGGAGGAACAAGACTTTTGGTCGGGCGAATACAGGGTTATAAATACAAAATCAAATAGGGGTAATGCAGAAGTAGGTTTAATAATGAATAAAAAAATAGGAGTGCAGGTAAGCTACAACAAACAGCATAGTGAACGCATTATTGTGGCCAAGATAGACACGAAGCCCACGCCTACTACAGTAGTACAAGTTTATATGCCAACTAGCTCTGCAGATGACGAAGAAATTGAAGAAATGTATGATGAAATAAAAGAAATTATTCAGATAGTGAAGGGAGACGAAAATGTAATAGTGATGGGTGACTGGAATTCGGTAGTAGGAAAAGGGAGAGAAGGAAACGTAGTAGGTGAATATGGATTGGGGGTACGAAATGAAAGAGGAAGCCGCCTGGTAGAATTTTGCATGGAGCACAACTTAATCATGGCTAACACTTGGTTCAAGAATCATGAAAGAAGGTTGTATACATGGAAGAACCCTGGAGATACTAAAAGGTTTCAGATAGATTATATAATGGTAAGACAGAGATTTAGGAACCAGGTTTTAAATTGTAAGACATTTCCAGGGGCAGATGTGGACTCTGATCACAATCTATTGGTTATGAACTGTAGATTAAAACTGAAGAAACTGCAAAAAGGTGGGAATTTAAGGAGATGGGACCTGGATAAACTGAAAGAACCAGAAGTTGTACAGAGTTTCAGGGAGAGCATAGGGGAACAATTTGTGGTGTCACCGCTAGACACCACACTTGCTAGGTGGTAACTTAAATCGGCCGCGGTCCTGTAGTACATGTCGGACCCGCGTGTCGCCACTGTGTACTCGCAATCCTAGCGCCACCACATGGCAGGTCACAAGACACGGACATGACCTCGCCCCAGTTGTACGGACGACATAGCTTGCGACTAGACCTACCAAGTATTCCTCTCATTTGCCGAGAGACAGATTAAATAGCCTTCAGCTAGTCCATCGCTACTACCTAGCAAGGCGCCATGTGTATCATTGCTAATTGCTTACTACTATGCAAGAGATGTATTTCAACAAGAACAAGACTACATTAAAGTTAAGTATATTAAAATCTCTCTTCTTTTCTTTATAGTTTTCATCCAGTCTCCTGTTTCAGAATTTACGCCCGTCTGCGTTAGTTTCGCGTGCACCTAGCCACTCATTGTGTCGAGACCTTAGGGAATCGACACAACACAATTGACAGGAATGGGGGAAAGAAATACAGTAGAAGAAGGATGGGTAGCTTTGAGGGATGAAGTAGTGAAGGCAGCAGAGGATCAAGTAGGTAAAAAGACAGACGAATGGAAAAACTAGTAGAAGCCGACCTCGGGGAAGATCAGTTTGGATTCCGTAGAAGTATTGGAACACGTGAGGCAATACTAACCCTACGACTTATCTTGGACGCTAGATTAAGGAAAGGCAAACCTACGTTTCTAGCATTTGTAGACTTAGAGAAAGCTTTTGACAATGTTGACTGGAATACTCTCTTTCAAATTCTGAAGGTGGCAGGGGTAAAATACAGGGAACGAAAGGCTATTTACAATTTGTACAGAAACCAAATGGCAGTTATAAGAGTTGAGGGGCATGAAAGGGAAGCAGTGGTTGGGAAGGGAGTGAGACAGGGTTGTAGCCTCTCCCCGATGTTATTCAATCTGTATATTGAGCAAGCAGTGAAGGAAACAAAAGAAAAGTTCGGAGTAGGTATTAAAATCCATGGAGAAGATATAAAAACCTTGAGGTTCGCCCACGACATTGTAATTCTGTCAGAGTCAGCAAGGGACTGGGAAGAGCAGTTGAACGGAATGGATAGCGTCTTGAAAGGGGGATATAAGATGAACATCAACAAAAGCAAAACAAGGATAATGGAATGTAGTCGAATTAAGTCGGGAGATGCTGAGGGTATTAGATTAGGAAATGAGACACTGAAAGTAGTAAAGGAGTTTTGCTATTTGGGGAGCCAAATAACTGATGATGGTCGAAGTAGAGAGGATATAAAATGTAGACTGGCAATGGCAAGGGAAGCGTTTCTGAAGAAGAGAAATTTGTCAACATCGAGTATTGATTTAAGTGTCAGGAAGTCATTTCTGAAAGTATTTGTATGGAGTGTAGCCATGTATGGAAGCGAAACATGGACGATAAATAGTTTAGACAAGAAGAGAATAGAAGCTTTCGAAATGTGGTGCTACAGAATAATGCTGAAGATTAGATGGGTAGATCACACAACTAATGAGGAGGTATTGAATAGGATTGGGGAGAAGAGAAGTTTGTGGCACAACTTGACTAGAAGAAGGGATCGATTGTTAGGACATGTTCTGAGGCATCAAGGGATCACCAATTTAGCGTTGGAGGGCAGCGTGGAGGGTAAAAATCGTAGAGGGAGACCAAGAGATGAATACACCAACAGATTCAGAAGGATGTAGGTTGCAGTAGGTACTGAGAGATGAAGAAGCTTGAACAGGATAGAGTAGCATGGAGAGCTGCATCAAACCAGTCTCAGGACTGAAGACCACAACAACAACAACAGGATGAATTGGTGGACACGTCCAGAGGGTAAAGCCGTCGGCACACGGACCGTGCATCCGAACGTTGAGCATTGAGCGTGCCGAGTTTCTGACGTCATAGCGTGGAATAGCACTCTCGGGACTCTTTCCGAACGTGCATAGCAATATCTGGCATGTCAGATATTCTGAGCGCGCGTCTGAGCATTGACCACTGAGATGGCACAACGCCACCTACCTCACAAACACGCCATCTCCCTTCAGTACAGAGTTGTGAGGCGCCATACTGGCATTAATTTCAAGCCTATATGTATATATGCCGTTTGTGAGTACCAGCAAATTGAGAATCACTGGAAAACCCGTTGTTAACTGTGTTATTCGTTCCAATAAAATAATGAGAAACATCATATTCCTGGCAAAAGAATTATTGCAAATAGCGTATTATGAGAGTAGGCTATTTGAAGGCAGCGAGACACTGAAGATCCACCCAAAACGTATTGTTCTTGGTACATTTTGTTATAATTAAATTTCAATTAGTAACATATCTACGACTAAGGTGTTCAGCATAGGGTAACATAATATGATTTACTGTGAGGGACGTGATGTAGGTTTAGGGCAATGAGTAGCGTCTCTGTCCTGTAAATTGTTGATTATTGGGGCGGTGTTTAACATTGTGACACTGCCAGAATTTTTTTCCTAACATTCGCGTTTTTATTAGGTTCTGATACTTTATTATCCGTTTAATATAAATATATAATATAATATTTGATGTTATTTAAATATAAGTTCACCTTTCTTTGAGAGTTGAGTTTGTTCGATTGGCTTTATCTACAGGACAGCTTGCGCTACTTGTATAAAGATATTTTGCTCCTTTTTCTTTTACGCTTTGTAATTTACAAGTTGCAAAGCTTCTGCTACTGGGTAGGAACAGTGATCAAGTAAGATTGACCTTGGGGTTTTACTAAAATGTGGGAATGATGAAATAATGTTTATCTGATGTGGAGATGGATTCCAAATTTGTAATCCAGTGTTTGTAATGGAACTTTTATAAGCCTGTGCCCTTATTGATTGGACATGATACTTTCCTTTTCGTGGACAATGGAGGAAATGTGCGTTCTAATAGAACTAACGTGGGAATTTTACGCACCCATTGAGTAAATAGTGTGATTTACGAACTAGAAAAATCCCTCAACTGCCGCTGGCTTAAGCCGTCGGCACACGGACTGTCCATCCGAACGTTGAGCGTTCAGCGTGCTGAGTTTCTGACGTCATAGCATAGAACAGTATGTTCGGGAGTCTTTTCGAACGTGCAGAGCAATATCTATCATGTCAGATATTCTCAGCGTGCGTCTGAGCGTTGACCAATCAGATGGCACAACGCCACCTATGTCACAAGCACCCCATCTCCATTCAGCACAGAGCTGTGAGGCGCCATATTGGTATTCCGTTCACGCTTATACGTATATATGCCGTTTCTGAGCCCCAGAAAATTGAGAATCACTTGAAAACTTCTTGATTAACTGTGATTCATGCAATAAAATAATGAGAACCGTCTTATTCGTGGCAAAAGAATTACTTTGACTTGTGTATTATGAGAGTATGTCATTTTAAGGTAGCGACACACAGGGGATCCACAAAAAATCCATTGTCCTTGGTACAATTTCTTATAATTAAATTTCAGGTAGTAACATAGCGATGATTAAAGCATTTAGCATGTGGTAACATGTCAGAATTGTCAGTAGGTGCATTAATGTCACTTTAGCGTAGTGAGTAGCGTCAATGATCCATGATCCAATTGGTCGTAGAATGATTGTTTGTGTCTCGCGAAGCTTAAATTTTTTTTTCCTAACATTCGCATATTTAATAGGTTTTGATGCTTTATTAGTAGTTTAATGTAAGTATGTTCTACATATTTGATGTTACGTAAATATAAGTTCACCTTTTGAGGAGTGAGTTTGTTCGATTGGCTTAATCTACAGGACAGCTTGCGCTACTTGTATAAAGATATTTTGTTCCTTTTTCTTTTGACTTTCGTAATTCACGTCTTTTAAATATTCTGCTACTGGATAGGAACAGATATCAAGTAAGAATGATCTAAGGGTTTTACCAAAATGTGGGAAAGATAATATAATGTTTATCTTATGTGGAGATCTATTGCAAATTTGTGTCGCACTGTTTGTAATGGAACTTTTATAAGCCTGTGTCCTTATTGATTGGACATGGTACTTTCCTTTTTGTCTTAAAAACGTGTACATCGATACTGAAGTTTTTGTGTATATTACATATAGAACAACGTTACTAGGATATGGACAATGGAGGAAACGTGCGTTTTAATAGAGCTAATGTGAGAATTTTACGCGCGCCCGTTGAGTAAACAGTGTGATATACTAATAGAAACATCCCACAACTACCGCTGGAGTGCGTCGCGATCTCATATACCACGTTGGGGCCCACGTACCGTGTGCACAATCGCATCGTTCCTGAGCGTTCAGCAGCACTTTGAACTCAGCACGCTCAACGTTGACGTTCGACAGCTTTAAAGCCGTTGGCACACGGACCGTGCATCCGAACGTTGAGCGTTGAGCGTTGAGCGTGCCGAATTTCTGACGTCATAGCGTGGAATAGCACGTTCGGGAGTTTTTCCGAACGTGCAGAGCAATATCTGGAAAGTCAGATTTTCTGAGCGTGCGTCTGAGCGTTGACCAATCAGATGGCACAACGCCACCTACGTCACACGCACGCCGTCTCCCTTCGGTACACAATTGTGAGGTGCCATATTGGCATTCATTTCAAGCTTATATGTATATATGGCGTTTCTGAGTACCAGCAAATTGAGAATCACTGGAAAACCGTTGTTGACTGTGTGATTCGTTCCAATAAAATAATGAGAAACATCATATTCATGGCAAAAGAATTATTGTAACTTGCGTATTATGACAGTAGGCTATTTGAAGGCAGCGACACACTGAAGATCCACCCAAAAAGCATTATTCTTGGTACAATTTGTTATAATTAAATTTTAATTTGTAACATATGTACGATAAGGTTTTCTGCAATGGGTAACATACAATGATTGCTGGCTGTGGGTCTATTGTTGGTTTAGCGTAACGAGTAGCGTCCTTGTATTGTTTGTTGGTTGGGGCAATGTTTCGCCTCTTGACACTACTGAATTTTATTTCCTAACATTCGCGTTTTTATTAGGTTCTGATACTTTATTATTAGTTTACTGTAAGTATATACTATAATATTTGATGTTATGTAAATATAAGTTCACCTTTTTTTGAGGGGTGACTTTGTTCGATTGGCTTAATCAACAAGATAGCTTGCGCTACTTGTATAAAGATATTTTGCTCCTTTTTCTTTTACGCTTCGTAATTCACATGTTGCAAAGATTCTGGGTAGGAAGAGTGATTAAGTAAGGTTGACCTTGGGGTTGTACTAAAATGTGGGAATGATGAAATAATGTTTATCTTATGCAGAGAAGGATTCCAAATTTGTACCGTACTGTTTGTAATGGAACTTTCATAAGCCTGTATCCTTATTGATTGGACATGATACTTTCCTTTTCGTGGACGATGGAGAAAACGTGCGTTTTAATAGAGCTAACGTGGGAATTTTACGCGCACCCATTGAGTAAGCAGTGTGATTTACGAACTAGAAACATCCCTCAACTGCCGCTGGAGTGCGTTGCGATCGCATATTCCACGTTGGGGGCCCACGTACCGTATGCACAAGTCGCATCGTTCCTGAGCGTTCAGCTTGGCACGCTCAACGTTAACATTCGACAGCACGGTCCGTGTGCCGACGGCTTAAGGAAGCTAGTAGGCCAGAGAGCGACCCGCTGTCCGGCCGCTACCTCGCCGATCCTCTTGCTTACTTCACATGACGGCACCCGGTCCTCGCATTAGCGGGTTGGCGGCAGAAAGTTGGGGTCTCTCGCGCAGCAATACCGTCGTGGTGTCCCTAGATCAGCATAATAGCGTGTGAGTCGGCCACAAGTACTGCGGGGTAGTTAACGTAACTGTTCACGCCACTGCCTGAGGCTAAGTTAAAATGATGGAAGCAGAATACAACAGAATCTTTTACCATTATTACCCATTACCATGTACAATATAGAAATGTAAGTTAATGCAAAGTAGTAGGAAAAACAGTCCTGAAATGTTCAAACACAACATTAGCAGTGTCCTCGTTGACACAGTCGTGTTCCTGTCTGAGCGTAACGTTGCAAAGCCGTATGAGATGGAAGGAGCATGAAAGGATTGTAGTAGGGAAAGCCAGTGGTCCAATGCGGTTTATTGGGAGAATTGTAGAAAAGCGTGGTTAATGTGTAAAGGAGACAGCGTATAGATCATTAGTGCGATCCATTCTTGAGTGCTGCTCTCGTGTTTCTGTTCCCCACCAGGTTGGATTAAAGTAATACGTGGAAGCAAGTCAGTGGTAGGTTGCTAGATTTGTTACCGGTAGGTTCGCTCAACATGCGAGTGTTCACAGAGGTCCTTCGGGAAGTCAAACGGGGATCCCTGGAGGAAATGTGACGTCCTTTTCGAGAAACGCTATTGAGAAAATTCAGAAAACCAGCATTTGCAGTCGTCTGCAGAAGTTTTCTAATTCCACCAACGTACATTTCGCGTAAAGACCACGAAGATAAGAGAAATTAGAGCTGGAATCATATAGTCGTTTTTCCCTCGCTCTGTTTGCGAGTGGAACAGGGAAGGCAATGACTAGTAGTCGTACAAAGTACTCTTTGCCACGCGCCGTATGATGACTTGCGGAGTACGTATGTAGACTTAAATGTAGACGATGATGAAGTGGATGTGTAAATATTTGTTTTTAACGTAGTGTGGTCACATATGAGATGAAATTTATGACGAGGCAGAGGTGGAAAGAGAGACGCAGAGACAGGAAATATTTTGCAGACACACGCATGAGATGACATTTAATGACAAAGCAGTGCGTTATTTAGAGAGGTTGAACATTATATATATGTGGAAGTAAAACGTACATTACATATCAGATTTGCAAAGATTGCGTCACATGCTAATGGAGTGAAGAGATCTTTCAAGAGTATATTCAAGAACAGTTGAATAAGTAGACACCTATCTACTATCGTGCTTATTTATCAGGTTCTATAGGACTATGTGAACCAAAGGCCATTGAATGAGTTAGTACATAGTTTACAGAATGATGATTAGAAAATTTATAAACAAAGAATTAAGGAATTAATAAGACACGAAAAAGAGAGAGTATACAAACAAATAACACACTACATAGAAAAGTTCTTAGCTACTGTGAGGATCTCCTGTACAGAATAAAACGATCTTGCCTCATGGAAATCTTCAAGTTCTATCTGAATACTTGAGGTTTAATCACACAGTTTTTAGCTCTGCTGGAAGCCTGGCGAAAATGAGAACTGCTGCATAGTGCACACCTTTCCGTACAATGGTTATGGTAGTGTTATGGAAGGGCATATCGTTAATTAGTTGATTAAGGAAGTGTTACGCAAGGGCACATCGTTTTTTCATTTAGCGTTAACGGAAGTTGCAGTTTCTTATGAAAGAGTCAATATTGTCAACAATTCCCAGGATGGAATGTATGTACAGGAACGGCTGAGCTACAATCTGAGTAATCCGATCTACGGCCTATGCAGAGTTCGCCCACCCAAACTGAAGTTAATTAGCCCACCATTTTCAGGTCTGAGAATCTTCTTGTTCAGTGCACAGACTTCACAGAAAATATGATACTATATTAGATAATAGAGTGAAAGTAATAAAAAGGGAGTTAGCATTCGTGTTTAAGTGTGAGACACAGCTGAGATTGTCATTGAAGTGAATATCGCTGCATTCAGTTTCTGCACAAGACCTTGAACGTGGTACTTCCAAGGTAGCTTCATCTACCCTAAGTTCTAGGAATTTAAAATGGTCGAATTCATAGACTGTTTGACCACCTTCAGGCAATAAAAATTCGCTTTTACACGAGTGACGTGTCTGAAACTGCATACATTGTGTTTCATTACAACTGAACCTCAATCCGTTCCGAGAAAGCCATATGCTTTAATGTTACTGACAACCCTATTAGCTACATCACTGATATTAGGTTCCACGTCTTTCACAATAATACGGTAGCTACCATCGTGTTTAGATAAACGTATCTTGGAGGAACGTGAATACACGATTTTTGCCCTATCAACTGAAGTCTAGACACCGATATGCACCACTGCAAAACAATTGCTATTTTTTTAAAAAAAACGAGAAGTTTATAAGTTATTTGCAGACTTGTTAACTGCAATGTTCCTCGACATCATCGGGCGCGATAAATTGTTCCTGCAGTACTACGCAAAACAATATCATACAGAGGGAAGCAAGTAACAGACACCGTTTCTCAAAAAGGTATATTTAAATGAAAGGGCGCTTATTCAGGAAGCTAAAGAAGCAAGCCAGCACATCTGAAGGGTGAAGTTGGCCCATATTACAGTTGTGGCTAGGCTCCTACACGAGGTGATTAAACAAGAAAATCAGAACAAATGAAGTCATCAACACCCAATAGCGATACCCGACTGCCACAGTTTGTTA
Source organism: Schistocerca nitens (assembly GCF_023898315.1). Lineage (NCBI taxonomy): Eukaryota > Metazoa > Arthropoda > Insecta > Orthoptera > Acrididae > Schistocerca > Schistocerca nitens. The sequence goes on along the minus strand of NC_064616.1, from coordinate 906,425,125 downwards.
TTCCTTCCAGGGTGAGGGTGCTCCTCTTGGAGAAATAATGACCAGCAGGTTCTCACCGCTGTACCCCTAAATCAAATTCTCATTCTCAGATGCTCTCAGATTTTACGCATTATTTTGACTGGCACTAGTAACATGACCTTCTGCGTTCAAAGCTAGCGTGCGACGACGTTCTTGCAACCTCACTCCCAATATAACTATCAGGTAGACTTGGCCACTGTTTCTATGTTTCGATACAGTGTATCGATACGTGGAACTGTTTCAGTGTTTCGGAACGACTGTGGTACACTGTTTCGAAACAGTGCTGTTTCATTCCGCCCCTGTCTCGGATAACCGAACCAGATTCGATCTCGAGCCAGACACAGAAACTGTATCGTTGTTTCAAAATAAGGCTGTTTCAGTCCACCTGTGCTTGTATCGAAACAGTGATGTTTCATTCCGCTCTGTGTCGGACGAGATTCGGGCTTGGCACAGGTACTGAAACACAACATAACACACACTTTCAAGAGTGTCGAAATCTTTTTGCCAAGCAATAGCGTGAAGCTGAAGCTATCCGAAAATAAAGCTTCGTTTCTAGCTGACTGTCCTATTACCTAATGGCGTAACATCTGCTTTATAAACACTAACCAAACAATAAAACAACGCATACTATTCACATTCAAAATAATAAATATGTGAAAATCAGTTAAATTACACTTTTTTTATAACATACGCTTCTCTGTTCATGTACAGTAATCACATTAAGAAACGCAAATAAGCCTACAACATTTTGAATAAAAAAAAAGGCGTAGAGTGACAGTTATTAGACATATACATAAATTTGATGTAGGTATAATTGCAAGCAATCTGCTTGACGTATCACTGATAGTGTAATGGTGAACAGGAAAGGTTGGGAAGCATTGTGAATTTATAGTAACGGTTCGAAAACCCTTGAAAGACAAAAATTTTTTCTGTTGTACTTCGTTATTTATTCGAATTATTTGGCCTTACTTGTGAGTCTATAGTCACTGTGCCTATTACCTACAATGATTCCCTTTGTGTGAATGGAAATTAGCAGGATGGGTATATTACCCATACTAACAGAATATGGGAATCCCAGTAGCATATCCGTTGTTTCTGCAGTTTGCTCCCACTTCCAGTTCCGTTTCTGGTAGTGCTTGTCTTCAGCTATGGCTGTCCTCAGCCAATTGAAAAGTATGGAAATCACACGACACGAAAGCAGCGCATTTGCTGCAGGAAATACGAAACTGCCAAGACGCCTAAGTGATAGTTTCATGCTTTCTGCGATATGATTAGCGCTCTCGCACCTCATTTGTGTTTATATGGACATACTTACAGAGTAGACATTCAAGATGATAAAATGTGTAGGTTTATTAGATTACAAAACACAAACTGTTTCACTGTTTCGAAACAGCGTATCGAAACATTACATTGTACTGTTTCATTTGTTTCGAAACAGTTACTTGTTTCAGTTTGCCCATCTCTACTATCAGGTAACGAGAGGGAACCGTCTTAATTCTGACTGGCTGACCATACTCGCTGCCAATCAGAATGCTCGCTCATGATCATACTTGCTCCAAAACTCGCCTACACCAATCCGATTACACAGACAAATTCACGTCATTCTGACATACAGATATTAAAGTAATGTTTAATAAACGAAAACAAAAAAGGCGATGATTCTGGAAATGTTCCTTAGATGCTGATTTTACTCCAGCTGACTTACGTAACTCTTACAGGTTACTTAACACGGTATATCATGCAACATTTAAATCTGACAAATGTCCCACGTACACACTCTCATTTACTCGCGTTTATTCCCACAAAAATTTTAGACACAAATAATAATTTTGTCTGATTCTTATGTTACGAAAACGAAAAATAATTAAAGTTATAATATGAAAATCACAATTAATTAATTCTACACACTGAGAGTTCTGTTTATGTTTTCCAATTATACCAAAAGGTAAACTGTTATATTTCCTGACTGAATTTGGTTTCCTAAGTGTCGGTTTTTGACTTTTCTAGCAATGTGTTTTATCTCCGAAACTATGATAGTTACAATGTTGAAATTTTTATACAACCTTTTCCTGAATAACAAAAGGTAGTGTACCGACTTTAAAAATGATTTAATAATGTTTAATATCATTTATTTAGGTTCATAGATGGCATGAATATACGCGTGCAGTAAGAGACATTGAATAGCTTTCCCACGGCAGGCAGTGTGTCTCCCAGTTAGCCCGCTAGATGTCAGCCCCCGAAGTTACATACAGCAATGAGCAAGCTATCCTAAAGCAAACGTTCGCTCGGAACAACTTGCAACGCTGCGCACCACCTAAGAACCTAAAATTTCTTTTAATTACATTTTATGGTTTTTACTGCGTCCAAAAGTTGAATGTTCAACTATCACGACACTGTTAACCAAACCTTGTTTTCCTCAATTAGACAAATATCTAAACTTCATGACAGTGTTGTATACAATTACATCGAATACCAAAGGCTAGGACTGAATAGCATACAATCTAATTAATTTATAGAAAATTTCCATCTTTCTTCAAAATCACGTTTTTCTCAAAATTAAATTAGCAAAATATTTACACTGAACTTTGGTTGAAATTACAATCTTCTCAGAGGAAAGTTTTTTATTCTTTCACTTTTGACTTTAAGCAAAAATAGTAATTTTATTACGTCGCTTATCAGCATTCAAAAATTTACTAACATACAATTTAGGCACTGTGTGGGGCGTCCTTTCCTGAACCTTGAGAGAATATATTCACTTCGATATGGGAGTCGTCTTTTTTTTTTTTTTTTTTTTTTTAACCTGACATTTCTCTGACAACACGTTGGGGTTCTGATAACTGTCTCCGATGAATAAAATGAGTTCGGATCACTTTTAATCAACGCTTACATATGGGTCACATCATGGCTCGTCACTGGGCTACATAATTCCAGCTCTTAGCTATTCCACAAAAATATTAGACACAAATAATAATTTTGTCTGATTCTTATATTACGAAAACGAAAAATAATTAAAGTTATAATATAAAAATCTCAATTAATTAATTCTACACACTGAGAGTTCGGTTTCTGTTTTCCAATTATACCGAAAGATAATCTATTATATTTCCTAACTGAATATAGTTTCGTAAGTGTCGGTTTTTGACTTTACTAGCAATGTTTTTTATCTCCGTAACTGTGATAGTTACAATGTTAAAATTTTTATATAATATTCTCCTGAATAACAAACGGTAGTGTACCGATTTTAAAAATGATTGAATAATATTTAATATCATTTATTTAGGTTCATAGGTGGCATGAATATACGTGTCCAGTAAGACACATTGAATAGCTTTCCCACGGTAGGCAGTGTGTCTCCCGGTTAGCCCGCTAGATGTCAGCCCCCGAAGTTACATGCAGCAAGCTGTCCTAAAACTATTTTTTTCTGTGCTCTTCGTCACATATTATCGAAAATTACTACCTCACTTAACTTTGAAATACATTTCCGGGCTCCATAATGTCCATATTTCCTATGCACATAATCAATAAGAAAGTCCACGTGTTGTTCTGGAAACAAATACGCCAATTTTCTTAGTGTTCTTCGTTCGCCTAAAAAGTATGTCCTTGTGTATCTGGTAGTACTCTGTTTACTTAGGAAAGTCAGGACGACCCAACCTGCTTTTTACGAAATTAAGATTGCCGTCTTGGTTTTTTCCCGCCTGAGATTTTTACAAATACGTTTTGTTGGTCCTTCTCCTGTAACTGAATTATTGTTATGAATGACCGCCAGCAAAACTTCATCACAATCACGTGTTGCTACTAAATCTCCATTCTGCTCGTTCTCCTTTACATATCGAGGTAATGTATCCGCCACAATGTTTTCAGAGCCTCTTATGTGTTCTATGCGAAGATCAAATTACTGGATATACATGGCCCACCTCCGAAGTCTGCTGTGTTTAAATTGACACGTCTGTAGGTAAGTTAATGCACTATGGTCACTGAAAACTAAAACTTTATGGCCCAACAAGTATTGTTCAAATTTCTGTAAACCAAAAATGATTGCTAATGCTTCTAACTCTGAAATGAATTATTTTCAGCTTGTTGCAATGATCGACTAGCAAAAGCTATTGTTTTATGTACCTGATTTTCTCCTACTGTTTCAATTTGAAATAATCTACCCCCAGATCATAACCACAGGCGTCGGATCCAAGACAAAAGGGCTTGGAAAAATCTGACTATTCACCAGTGCCTCTTTGAGTTCTTCAAATGCCCTTTGACACTCATCAGTCCACTTATAGGGTACATTTTTCTTTAAGAGTACCCTCAGACAAGGTGCATTAAATAACTGACTAGGTACAAATTTTCGATAAAATCCAAAAAGACCAAACATCTTATCCGCATGGCTGTAACGGATCGTGCAGCCACGTCTCGATTCCTGAGTCAACAGATGGGGACTTTTGCGAGACAACAACCATCTGCACGAACAGTTCGACGACGTTTCCAGCAGCATGGACTATCAGCTCGGAGACCATGGCTGCGGTTACCCTTGACGCTGCACCACAGACAGGAGCGCCTGCGGTGGTGTACTCAAAGACGAACCTGGGTGCACGAATGCCAAAACGTCATTTTTTCGGATGAATCCAGGTTCTGTTTACAGCATCACGATGGTCGCATCCGTCTTTGGCGTCATCGTGGTGAACGCACATTGGAAGCGTGTATTCGTCATTGCCATACTGGAGTATCACCCGGCGTGATGGTATGGTGTGTCATTGGTTACACGTCTCGGTCACCTCTTGTTCGCATTGACGGCACTTTGAACAGCGGACGTTACATTTCAGATGTGTTACGACCTGTGTCTCTACCCTTCATTCGATCCCTGCGAAGCCCTACATTTCAGCAGGATACTGCACGACCGCATGTTGCATGTCCTGTACGGGCCTTTCTGGATACAGAAAATGTTCGACTGCTGCCCTGACCAGCACATACTCCAGATCTCTCACCAACTGAAAACGTCTGGTCAATGGTGGCCGAGAAACTGGCTTCTCACAATACGCCAGTGGATACCCTTGATGAACTGTGGTATCGTGTTTGTTGAAGCTGCATGAGCAGCTGTACCTGTACACGCCATCCAAGCTCTGTTTGAGTCAATGCCCAGGCGTATCAAGGCCGTTATTATGGCCAGAAGTGGTTGTTCTGGGTACTGATTTCTCAGGATCTATGCACGCAAATTGCGTGAAAATGTAATCACATGTCAGTTCTAGTATAATATATTTGTCCAATGAATACCCGTTTATCATCTGCATTTCTTCTTGGTGTAGCAATTTTAATGGCCAGTAGTGTACATTGTTGTCTGACCTGATTAAAGTCACTTTTAACGTTGTTACTGAACAAAGTCATGTCATTTTTCCAATAATCTCTCAAATTCGAGATTTTATCCTCCATTTTAGCTTCCATTTCTACTCACAAGTTAGTAAACTCCTGATCAAATTCAGTGTGTAACTCATTTATTTCCAAACCTAATTTATTCATTTTGGCATCCATATCCGTACCTAATATATCCATTTTGGTATCAATGTCATTACCAATTTTATTAATTTTTGTGTCTATATGAGAACTTACTGAAGATTGAGTATCTGAACCCATCTCCTTCATATGTTTGAGAATATTCACAAACACACCTGAAACACTATCTTTTGAATCACAAGCCCCTGACATTGGTTCCTGTTTCATTTCTTTAACAGTAACAGGCTTCCAGCGCGCTTAGTTAGACGATGTTGACTCAGGTAAACCAGTCCTCTGTTCGTGATACATCAAAACTGAAATTACCTATCATTGAACCATCTTCATAATTTACATTACCTAAAGCTACCTTCAGTTTCTCATCTACAATTTCCTGATTCTTTTCAGCCATTCTGTAAAGTTTCTTGGCACACACACGCAAAACTTTAAGCAGAACACTACTTACCTTTGGCCTCATCCGGTTGACTGCGCGGCGAGATGAAACAGCGGGTCCATCCTCCGAGCTCCACTGCAGCTGCAACGCCGTCTCTCGAAGTTCCGTGGTCACCAATGTAGTCTGCCACCTCGTTCCACTGGCTGCCAATTCTTCGTGAAACTTCATATGCACACGTGTCTATCGTCCTAATATAGTTCCTTTTACAAGCGCGTGTAAAAACTTCACGAGTTCAATGGACACTGCTGCTTTTACAAAGTTCCTACACATCCGAACTTCACTATTGTTTTTCCCGGCCGATAAAGCACCAATTGCGGCGTGGCGTGGTTTTGTCCTCTGTGCAGGCTGCACACTAAAATTCACCTACCTCAGAACGGCGTCTGCTCGATGTCCCTTCACTCGGCAACGTAGATACTTAAAAGATGATGTAAAAGCAGCGTTGATAAAAAAAAAAACCACCATCTAATATTTACAATTACTGAGGCTGCGCAACTCAAGTAATGAAAGAAAGATCTGTAGAAAAACTGTCATTCAATTTTATCGGGCAGTAAGAAAATGGATTAGCTCCTGGAAAATAATGTCCGAAATTTCCACACAAAAATGTTTATTTTGTCATTGATAGCCAAAAAACGGTACTATTCAGTCCACATTTAAACTATTGGCTATTTTCTTCCAGTTCACAACTCATACATATATTTCACATGCACAACAGCCAGAGACCTGTCCAAACCCAACCTGAATTAAACAACGTTTTCTCAGTCATTAATTTTACCACTAATTTGAGTTATTACATTCGGTCCTTCTTGTGGATTTCGAAAAAAGAAATTGCTCGCCAAAAATGCTCAGTGATTGAATACTGAAACATGTCCCGCGGATACTATGAAGGCCATATTTTCATACGCGAATATCTTTCCAACAAAACAATTCTAAAACCTCCAAACTTCACAAAACTGTCCGTAAATGCAACTGCTACAACGACCACACAAACTGGACGTGAGAAACCAAATATTTCTTCATTTTACACATTATTTTGACTCGCACTAGTAACATGACCTTCCGCGTTCAAAGCTAGCGAGCCACCCCCTTTTTGCAGTCTCTAAACTAAACTCCTCCCGAACAGGCCATGAAGGCCCAACGTTACCGACCGGCCGCCGTGTCATCCTCAGACCACAGGCGTCACTGGATGCGGGTACGGAGGGGCATGTGGTCAGCACACCGCTCTCCCGACCGTATGTCAGTTTCCCAGTATAACTATCAGGTAAGGAGCGGGAACCGTCTCAATTCTGATTGGCTAACCATACTCCCTGCCAGTCAGTATACTCGCTCATGATCATACTCGCGCCAAAACTGGCCTACACCAATCCTTATACACAGACGCGTTTACACCATTCTGACATAAAAATATTAAAGTAATGTTTAATAAACGAAAAAGAAATGGCAATAATTCTGGAAATATTCTTTAGATACTGATTTTACTCCAGCTGACTTTCTGGCTGCTCTGTTACAAGAGCAATCACACCTAGACATACGTCATCAGCAAAGCGGGTAAATTCCCACGACAGGTTACTTAAGATGGTATATCATACATTTAAATCTGACGAATGTCCCACTTACACACTCTCATTTACTCACATTTATTCCCACAAAAATATTAGACACAAATAATAGTTTTGTCTGATTTTTATATTACGAAAAAGGATAAATAATTAAATTATAATATGAAAATCTCAATTAATTAATTGTGCACACTGAGAGTTGTGTTTATGTTTTCCAATTATACCAAAAGATAAACTGTTATATTTCCTAACTAAATTTATAGTTTCCTAAGTGTCGGTTTTTGACTGTTCTAGCAATTCTTTTACCTCCGAAACTATGATAGTTACAATGTTGAAACTTTTATAGAATCTTCTCCTGAATAACAAAAGGTAGTGTACCGATTTTGAAAATGACTGAATAATATTTAATATCATTTATTTAGGTTCATAGGTGGCATGAATATACGCGTCCAGTAACAGACATTGAATAGCTTTCCCACGGCAGGCAGTGACAGACGCTCGTGTGTCTCCCGGTTAGGCCTCTAGATGTCAGCCCCCGAAGTTACATGCAGCAAGCTGTCGTAAAACGAACGTTCGCTCGGAACAACTTGCGACGCTACAACTTGCCGTGTGACTATTCTCTGCTGGCGACCACTTATGTAGTGGGTCATATGTCCGAACTTGGGTTACAGGCTACCCAGTCTGTCTGTCGCTGTGGGCCTTCATCATTGCTGATCTCTGTCCAGTGCAGGAATATGTACCGGTATTCGACTTCGGACATGTTGGGTACCACAGGTTATATACTATACTTCTTGATATTTTACTTTGCAAATAAACAGCAGGCAGGCTGACAGGAACTGCGCCTGTCACGCATTGATGACGGCATGCAGCCGTGTCAGCCTTTGGCAGACTGCTAATGCCACCGCCCACTGCTGCAAATACAGGGTGTTACAAAAAGGTACGGCCAAACTTTCAGGAAACATTCCTCACACACAAATAAAGAAAAGATGTTAAGTGGACATGTGTCCGGAAACGCTTAATTTCCATGTTAGAGCTCATTTTAGTTTCGTCAGTATGTACTGTACTTCCTCGATTCACCGCCATGATTTCATACGGGATACTCTACCTGTGCTGCTAGAACATGTGCCTTTACAAGTACGACACAACATGTGGTTCATGCACGATGGAGCTTCTGCACATTTCAGTCGAAGTGTTCGTACGCTTCTCAACAACAGATTCGGTGACCGATGGATTGGTAGAGGCGGACCAATTCCATGGCCTCCACGCTCTCCTGACCTCAATCCTCTTTACTTTCATTTATGGGGGCATTTGAAAGCTCTTGTCTACGCAACCCCGGTACCAAATGTAGAGACTCTTCGTGCTCGTATTGTGGACGGCTGTGATACAATACGCCATTCTCCAGGGCTGCATCAGCGCATCAGGGATTCCACGCGACGGAGGGTGGATGCATGTATACTCGCTAACGGAGGACATTTTGAACATTTCCTGTAACAAAGTGTTTGATGTCACGCTGGTACGTTCTGTTGCTGTGTGTTTCCATTCCATGATTAATGTGATTTGAAGAGAAGTAATAAATTGAGCTCTGACATGGAAAGTAAGCGTTTCCGGACACATGTCCACATAACTTATTTTCTTTCTTTGTGTGTGAGGAATGTTTCCTGAAAGTTTGGCCGTACCTTTTTGTAACACCCTGTATATGCCATACCCCATCCCAGCAGTTGCTGACATTAGCATGTGACATATCTTTGAAAGCTTTTAACTTCCCTCGTTACTGTTTTTTCTTATTTATTTTTGCAGCTATTAGAGTATCTGACTCATGTATTTGAGGTTTACATGGAGATCATGCTTCGTCACGAAAATAGCCTGACCATGTGACAAATAGGAATACGTGTCTCTTATACTTTCCTAATATTAAAGTTCTTCAATTAAAAAATGAAAAGTTACTCTGAATTAACAACATAAGTCAAATTACATTGTTCGTTGCTCCTTTTACACGTAACACACTTCCCTAACAATTTCTATGCTCATCCGGTCTGCTTTGGCAGTTATGTTTGTTTACCAACCACACTGAAGTAACCATTGTTACGTAGCTTGTCCAGATTCATTAAACAGGAAATCACTGATCACAGAAGCCTTTTCAAACATGACACTCTATTAGCCATACATCTCTTAATTCAACTGGTTATTTTTAAAACACCACAAGTCACGTAATGTAAACTTGTGAGAATACAGAAAAAACTAATTGCTTAATAAACTAGAAACTATTAATAAACAGTTTTGCCTCTGAGGATTAATACTTGAGGATCGACATCATGTAAATATGATATGAAATTTAATTACTTATTATACTTCCCAATAGATAAGTTAAAGCCCTATAACTTACACAATTTTAAAACTAAACGAACAACATTTTATTATCTACATTTTCAGTCATACTCCGCAAGCCACCTGACGGTGTGTGGCGGAGGGTACCTTGAGTACCTCTATCGGTTCTCCATTCTATTCCAGTCTCGTATTGTTCGCGAGATATACGTAGGAGGGAGCAATATACTGCTTGACTCCTCGATGAAGGTATGTTCTCGAAACTTCAACAAAAGCCCGTACCGAGCTACTGAGCGTCTCTCCTGCAGAGTTTTCCACTAGATTTTATCTATCATCTCCGTAACGCTTTCGCGATCACTAAATGATCCTATAACGAAGTGCACTGCTCTCCGTTGGATCTTCTCTATCTCATCTATCAACCCTATCTGGTACGGATCCCACACTGGTGAGCAGTATTCAAGCAGTGGGCGAACAAGTGTACTGTAACCTACTTCCTTTGTTTTCGGATTGCATTTCCTTAGGATTCTTCCAATGAATCTCAGTCTGGCATCTGCTTTATCGACGATCAACTTTATATGATCATTCCATTTTAAATCACTCCTAATAGGTACTCCCAGATAATTTATGGAATTAACTGCTTCCAGTTGCTGACCTGCTATATTGTAGCAAAATGATAAGGGATCTTTCTTTCTATGTATTCGCAGCACACTACACTTGTCTACATTGAGATTCAATTGCCATTCCGTGCACCATGCGTCAATTCGCTGCACATCGTCCTGCATTTCAGTACAATTTTCCATTGTAACAATCTCTCGATATACCACAGCATCATCCGCAAAAAGCCTCAGTGAACTTCCGATGTGATCCACAAGGTCATTTATGTATATTGTGAATAGCAACGGTCCTACGACACTTCCCTGCGGCACACATGAAATCACTCTTACTTCGGAAGACTTCTCTCCATTGAGAATGACATGCTGCGTTCTGTTATCTAGGAATTCTTCAATCCAATTATTGTTCTAAAGAAGAAACAATTCATACTCACATAAGCTAATTATCTGTGTATCTAATTTATTTGAATACAGAAAAGTAATAAACATTTACAGTGCCAATAAACTGCGCCCTATTTTCACAAGAAAAATATTTTAATACATAGTGATACTTCCGACTTGCTTCTTGAATTAAAATGAAAATAAAAATAAAAATTCCCAATTCATTCCTTGTTAGTGGTACTAATGTTATAAACATGGTGATTAAAATTAAGGTTCCAGTATCAAAACTCTGTAAAAGAAGATCGTTATGGAAACAAAAAAAAAGAACAACGAAAATTTTACCAAAATGTGGTGCTGTATGTGGTAGAATATGCAAAACAAAGGATGTTGGGTGCATGTCTATTCCTCAGTTCTCGTGTGAGATGCCCGGCATGAGTCTCAATGAAGGCTCACACACTGCTGCAATAGGTCTATTACTACAATGGTGACCGCGTGCCAGTGGCTCTGCAGAAGTTCCAAATATGGTACAGGGTATGAATAAAGGCGTTTTTCCGATGTCGGCCAATGCTCTGGAGAAAGTTATTAAGAAATTCCAAAAGACAGCTTCGTTTGAAGTGAAGTGTAGCAGAAAGAGGAAAACAGTTGAATCGTTTGCATAGGAGATGTGGCCACAACTTTGGAGGAGGCGTTCAATGGAGGTTTGTAAATTCGCGGTTCACGGGGAATCGCCTGTACTATGGACTAGCCTGTGAGCACTCTGCATAAAATTCTACGAAACATTCTGCAATTCTGTCCATACAAAATTTCCCATGTCTTGGAATTACTTCACGCTGACCTGCCAACAGGACAAGCATTTGCTCTAGAATTTCTTGCTCCAATGAAAGTGGACAATGAACAGCCATGTAACATTTTGTGGGAAGACGCAGCCCATTTCATCTCCAAGGAAAGCCAATATACAGAATTGTAGCAGAGCCCATTTACATTAAGACGTTTTCAACGCCATCTAATGGGAAAATTTTCTTTAATTTTTTTCTTTCCATACATTTCCCCCTCATTCGATAATATTCCAATGACGTTTGGCATCATTCTGAACAGCTGTTCTTGCTTTACAGCATTTTGAAACTGGAACTGTCATTATAATCACCCTGTTTATAACGTGAGCTGTATAGTATTCCAACAACTTTTAACTTACGGTACTCCTCATTAGGCTAGTGTCCCTTTAGATTTCTAGAATGCTTTATATCAGTTGGAAGATTACTGGAGTAAGCTGTTTTTTGTGGCATCGCAGTGTTGCTGGGATCACAGGTTAGATGTCTGAATATGTGATGTACAAGGCCATTAATACTTTGTCTAGCCCTGACTAAATCAAAATTATCCTTCAAGTAAGCTAAATGGATACGCTGTCTCAAAAAAAATAAAATAAAATAAAATAAAATAAAAAACGTTCAAATGTGTGTGAAATATTATGGGACTTAACTTCTAAGGACATCAGTCCCTAAGCCTACACACTACTTAACCTAAATTATCCTAAGGACAAACACACACACCCATGCCCGATGGAGGACTCGAACCTCCTCCAGGACCAGCCGTACAGTCCATGACTGCAGCGCCTATGACCGCTCGACTAATCCCGCGCGCCTTACGCTGTCTTACTTTCTCACCTTAGGACACAGACAATATCATGGCCACCTACAACACTGAGTATGAACCTACTGCTCCTGGATGCATTAGTATCCAGTAACATATACTCCATCAATGTGAATACCCATCACATTTCCTATCATCTAGTATTAAGAACAAATACGTACAGCATACGTTATACTGGATTGAAACAGATTATCATTCAAGTAAGTGGCTTGAAATGAAATTGCGTGCTTACGGAATATCGTCGCAGTTATGTGACTGGATTTGTGATTTCCTGTCAGAGGGGTCACATTTCGTACACTACTGGCCATTAAAATTGCTACACCACGAAGATGACGTGCTACAGACGCGAAATTTAACCGACAGGAAGAAGAGGTAAGGCCACTTTACGAAACTTAATAAGGGCAGCAATTAAATGCAATTCCAAAGTGACAGCCACTGAAATGGGATGGTATGAATCTCCAGCAGCAGAAACACCAGCACAAACAGCAGCAGCACGCAAATAGACCATCGAAAAAACAGTAGCAACAGAGGAACCTACTACTGAACCAACATTAGCAGCAGCAGAACTAACATCAGAAGCAATAGTTACAGCATCAAAAACCAACCAACCAGAATCATTAGCAGTCACAGCAACATCAGAAGCAGTAGTTCCAACATCAATAATCAAGCAACCAGAATCACTGGCATTCACTGCAACAGCACACAGTAGCAGCAGTGGTAATAGGAGTAGTCATCACACCAGAAGAAGGCAGCGACCCTTGAGAAGCCAGGATTTTTGCTGGGCCAAAACAGTGAACAACAGCACATAACAGGGAACAGGTAAATTTTCGTAAGCAGAGGAATCTACAACAAGGTATGAAATCTTGTAACAGTGTAAGAAAAAATGCATCAACAGAGTGTAAAGTCGCAGGCCAGTCAGATTCTTCAAATCAGCTAAGAATTATGAGTCTGAACATTCAGTGCCTTAAAAACAAATACCTTGAACTTGAGGTAGCAGCAAATAATGAACATATTTATTGTTTATGTGTTATGGAACATTGGTGCAGGGACAGTGAACTAAACAGCATAAACTTAAGCCAATATAAACTTGCCAGTCAGTACTGTAGGCAAAATGGCAAAGGTGGTGGTGTATGCATTTATCTAAATCCCAAGCTTAAATTTAAGTTAAGATACGAGGCTAAACTATTAATCATAGAAAAGGATTTTGAAGCAGTAGCCATTCAGTTATATAGTTTAAAGAAGAAAATAATTGCTGCAGCAATTTACAGATCACCATCTGGAGATACTGAAGTCTTTCTTAGGAATTTGGAAGAAATGCTCAACAATTTCTCAAATGAGAACTCTACCATAATTCTTTGTGGTGGCTTTAATATTAATCTATTGGTCCAGAATTCATTAAAAACAAGTTTTTAGACATACTAAAAAGCTTCAACAAGTTCCCCCACATATCAGCTCCCACTAGAACAACAGATTCCAGTGAAAGCCTAATATATAACATCTTCTCAAATGTGGTCACACATGAAGTTGCAGTTACAAATGTGAATATAGGATTATCAGATCATAATGCACTAACCTTTAATCTCACTGCAACTCCCAAGGAGGAGGAAAATAAAAAGGAGTACAAACGATTTTTCTCTACTGAAAATTGTAATCAGTTCAAAAATAATTTAAAAAATGCAGTTTGGGCAGAGGTCTTGGCACAAACAAACACAAATGGTGCTTACAATATATTTTCTTCGACTTTTATGACATACTTTGAAATGTGTTTCCCAAAAAAGCTTTTGAGTTATAGATCATCTGGATCCAAACGGACCTGGATTACACCCGGAATTAAAAAGTCAAGCGAAACCATGAAATTACTAAGTTTAAAGTTAAAAACATGTCATGATCAGCAGTTTGTTGAGTATGTGAGGACATACAAAAAGACTTACCGCAAAGTAATAGCAAAAGCAAAATTATTGAGTAATGATAGAGTAATAAGGCAGGCTAGTAACAAGTCCAGAATGATGTGGAAAATGGTAAAAAAAGAAACTGGGGGTCAAACTAAAGAACAGGAAATCAATCTTAAAAATAATGAAAATATCCCCATAGAAAAAGATGTCATGGCAAACTATTTAAACAATTATTTTGTAAATATTCCCCTTACTTTAAGTAGTAAATTTAAGCAACAACCAACAGTGACGACTCCAATGGTAAATACCAGCATGATGGCAATCCCAACAGATGAGCATGAAGTTCTAAAAGTCATTAAATACTTGAAATCCGAAATGTCCTCTGGGTTGGATGATGTAGCTGTATCAACAATTAAGAAAATTGCTCCATGTGTTGTCAAACCTATAGTCCACATAGCAAACTTGTCCCTTAGTGAAGGAATATTTCCGGATAAACTTAAAATATCTAAAGTGATACCTCTATACAAAAATGGCGACAGACATAAAATAGAAAATTACCGACCTATATCTCTCCTCCCAGCCTTCTCCAAAATACTTGAGGAATTAATGAAAATCAGGGTTACAAAATATCTAGAAAAACATAAACTAATAAATAACAGACAACATGGTTTTCGAACACGGCACAGTACACAAAAAAACAGCCATATTGGACTACACAACAGAAGTAGTAAGAAATTTGGAGTCAAATAAACAGGTTGTTGGAATTAATCTAGATTTATCCAAAGCCTTTGATACTGTGAACCATGTAATATTACTAGGGAAACTTGAAGCAATAGGCATCAGGGGTACTGTTAAAAAATGGTTTGAATCTTATCTGCAAAACAGGTCACAAGTTGTTGAGCTGAGGCCATCCAACAATCTTCACAATTTTAAACTCATATCTGAACCAAAACAAATTGACATAGGTGTTCCACAGGGCAGCATTCTGGGCTCATTGTTATTTATAATTTATATCAATGATATACAGGCTTCAGACACCTCAGCAAAAATTCTACTATTTGCAGATGACATGAGTATCATAATTAGTGATATAAAAGAATCATTGTATACTACAGCAGAAAAAATGCTCTCATACGCACAATAAGCTGACATTAAATACAAAGAAAACAAACTTTATATAGTATGGAAGCAAGTGTCAAGGGGAAAATATGTGCCTTATGCTGGATAGCAAACAAATAGAAAAAGTGTGCACCACAAAGTTTCTGGGAATGCGAATTGACCAAGATTTAAACTGGAATGAACACAGTGTATATCTTACTCAGAAACTTAGCTCAGCATGTTTTGCCTTAAGAATAATATCCAAGGCATGTAGCAAAGAATGTATTAGAGCAGTGTACTTTAGTTATTTCCAATCAGTTGCAAGCTATGGCATAAGTTTTTGGGGAAAAACCAGGTCACGACTAAATGATATTTTTATTATGCAAAAAAGAGCTATTTGTATGATGACACACAGCCCACCACAAACTCACTGTAGGCCCTTATTCAGACAACTAAAGATACTGACAATACCATCGATATATATTTTTAAATGCCTGGAAATGATCAGTAAAAATAACTGCAATCTCCAAACCAACTCAAGCTACCATGATCACAATACAAGGCATTGTAAAGACTTCCACATTCCCTATGTAGCAAAAACTAGAAGTCAGAATCATGTTAGCCACTTAGCAATAAAGCTTTTAAACGCACTTCCATCTCAAATTAAAGAACTGAAAGGCAAAAATAACATCAAGTGTGAAGTAAAAAAATACTTGATGGAAAAATGCTACTACAGTGTAAATGAATACCTGTCTCAGACTGTGGATTGAAACCTGTACTCATTATTTAAAAATTCAAACTAATTCAATTATGTTTTCAACTTTGTAATTATGGTACTTATGACAAATCTGTTAAATGTCCGTAATACGTTTTGTGTATAAGGCGTAGTTCATTATCTATAATTGTTTATCATAAGCACTTACTTTTGTTTTTGTGTAATAAGTTCTTGTACACTGCTTATGTACTATGTGTACATAATTTGTTTTGTTGTTTGTATATGTTTGTCCAGTTATTATGTGTATGTATTGTTATGTGTTACGTGTAATCAAATGACAAATCCTATATCACATGTGTGATCTATTGGATGCTAAATAAATAAATAAATAAATAAATATGGAAATGATTAGCTTTTCAGAGCATTCACACAAGGTTGGCGCCGGTGGCGACCCCTACAACATGCTGACATGAGGAAAGTTTCCAACCGATTTCTCATACACAAACAGCAGTTGACCGGCGTTGCCTGGTGAAACGTTGTTGTGATGCCTCGTGTAAGGAGGAGAAATGCGTATCATCACGTTTCTGACTTTGATAAAGGTCGGATTGTAGCCTATCGTGATTGCGGTTTATCGTATCACAACATTGCTGCTCGCGTTGGTCGAATCCAATGACTGTTATCAGAATATGGAATCGGTGGGTTCAGGAGGGTAATACGGAACGCCGTGCTGCATCCCAACAGCCTCGTATCACTAGCAGTCGAGATGACAGGCATCTTATCCGCATGGCTGTAGTGGATCGTGCAGCCACATCATGATCCCTCAGTCAACAGATGGGGACGTTTGCAAGACAACAACCATCTGCACGAACAGTTCGACGACGTTTGCAGCAGCATGGACTATCAGCTCGGAGACCATTACTGCGGATACCCTTGACACTGCACCACAGACAGGAGCGCCTGCAGTTGTGTACTCAAAGACGAACCTGGGTGCACGAATGTCAAAACGTAATTTTTTCGGATGAATCCAGGTTCTGTTTACAGCATCATGATGGTCACATCCATGTTTGGTGACATCATGGTGAACGCACATTGGAAGCGTGTATTCATCATCGCCATACTGCTGTAGCACCCGGCGTGATGGTATGGGGTGCCATTGGTTACAAGTCTCGGTCACCTCTTGTTTGCATTGACAGCACTTTGAACAGTGTACATTACATTCCAGATGTGTTACTTACCCATGGCTCTACCCTTCATTCGATCCCTATGAAACCCGACATATCAGCAGGATAATGCACGACCGCATGTTGCAGGTCCTGTTTGGGCCTTTCTGGATACAGAAAATGTCCGACTGCTGCTCTGGCCAGCACATTCTCCAGATCTCCTACCGATTGAAAACGTTTGGTCAATGGTGGCCGAGCAACTGGCTCATCACAATAAGCCAGTCACTACTCTTGACGAACTGTGGTATCGTGTTGAGCTGCATGGGCAGCTGTACCTGTACATGCCATCCAAGCTCTGTTTGACTCAATGCCCAGGCATATCAAGGCCATTATTACAGCCAGAGGTGGTTGTTCTGGGTACTGATTTCTCAGGATCTATGCACGCAAATTGCGTGAAAATGTAATCACATGTCAGTTCTAGTATAATATATTTGTCCAATGAATACCCGTTTATCATCTGCATTTCTTCTCAGTGTTGCAATTTTAATGGCCAGTAGTGTAGGTGTTCATTCTTTCCACGAACTACATGAGATCGGAATAATAGAGAATTGTGAAGGTGGTTCGATGAACCCTCTGCCAGGTACTTAAATGTGATTTGCAGAGTATCCATGTAGATGTAGATGTAGAACAATTCCGACATTATAAACACGAAGTTAGAGTAAGTTAACAATTATTTACAATTAAATCATGTATCATTAGTAATTATCTAACACGATACATAGAAAACTTACTTACAACAAACATTACAATTTGGTGGATGCACATCTCTGTTACTTTAGCTTACATAAAGAATTTGCTTCACTCTCGCTGTTTTTACTATGTTACACATATATACAATTATAATTATAATTCCATATCTCTTTTTGACATAGGAAGACATGCATTCACAGCTTAAATGAACAGAATACCAGTAGCTTCTATAACAAATTCAAAACTGTGTGCTTTTTGTTATTAGTGAAATTCGCGCTACCAACACGCGATGGTACCTTACGGCTACTGCTAGTGTAGTTCCATTCTTCTAAACAGCATCCCATA
The DNA here is from genome assembly GCF_023898315.1 of Schistocerca nitens. Taxonomy (NCBI): domain Eukaryota; kingdom Metazoa; phylum Arthropoda; class Insecta; order Orthoptera; family Acrididae; genus Schistocerca; species Schistocerca nitens. The sequence continues at coordinate 906,406,701 of NC_064616.1, read as the reverse complement.
CGATCAAACGAGTTGCTTCTTTACCTGCATTTACATTTTAGATACTTGGGCTGTGCATGACTCTGCTTAAAAAGAATAGCTCGATGTAGCCATAGCGGGGAGCCGCTTGCGTCTGCTTTCATGCCCAACAGCTAATTCGCTGCAGATAATAACCTATAGCTGTGACACTGCAGTTAAATAATCTACCTGTACATTGGTTATAATTGTGAATTAATTAAATACACAGAAATACAAAATAAAATTTAAATGAGTAATTTAGTAACAAGGGATCTACTCTTACGTCTCTAATTGATGTAGACGATAGAGAATTACGTTGAACAATGTTTAGAAAACACGTCTTTCATACTATGAAATTTGATTGACACTATAAATCAACTAACATTTTATCATACATTTCACTCTTTTACCGTATCTGATCGGACTCTCAAAAAAAACTGAAACCACTCTGTGCATAATTCTGCCACTTAAATCTCATTTATAACTAGGCAGATAGATCAATAATAAATTCAGCAGATTTTCAGTTTTATTTGCACTAAAATAGTATTTACCTGAAGACTTCATTCTGATACTTTTGGATTCAGTTGAGGATGATCTCAGTTTGCATAAGGCGAGTGTATATCGCATTCCTTATAGTTGTGGCACGGCATAGATTGGACAGGCTATCAGGACTGTGCAGGACTGATGTACTAAGCATAAACAGCACACACGGTTACAGCAGCCAGGTAGATCTCCTACTGCATAAAATTGTTTAGATACTGGTCACTCTATGTTATATAGCAATACCAAGATATTGGCAGGCATGTCCAGCTTAAGGAAGTTGTTCAGATTAAATTAGCGAGCAACCTTATAACAGGAATGGAGATTTTTATTTAAACTCTGACTGGACTCCTGCTCTCTCTCTCTCTCTCTCTCTCTTTCTCTCTTGTCAAAAAAACAGAGGGACAGAGTCAATGTTATCTCACCTGCTAGTTCGTAGTTTTTCACTATCAATACCTCTGACTTTGGTCATCTTTGGTGGCACTAGTGTTCAGTGTGTGTGTGTTATCTTTCCTGAATTACTCCAAGAACCAAGGTTTTAAATTTGTTTGTACATTGCCTGTCCGTTGCAGTATTTGCCTTGAAAATGGCAGGGTGTACTCTAGTCGAAGTATCGACGGTCGCTGTAGATATTAACTCGCTCAATTCCTGTACGTTGTTTGGAAATTGTATACACCAAGAGAAACTCAGGTTTCATGTTTGAGGAAGTGACCACTACATTGGTTAACAATTTGTGACATAGAGATGTAGAATGTGGAAAGGAGATGCATAAAAATAAAGAACATTTTCAGTCAGGATTAAATAAAGAAGCTGTGCAGAGTGAACAGCAGATTAAAGATGTACGGGCAGAATTAAATTCTTTAGCAGCGAATCATGCTACTACTGGGTTAGTTCAAGAATGGCAAAGTGTTTTACAACCAATGGAAAATACCATCCAGTTGATTTTCTTGCTGCATGTAGAGATAGTTTTGTGAGAGGAATGGAAATGGCAAAAATTAAGTTCACGAAAAGGCAGCTTGAGGGCAATGCACAATAATGGGCATATTTAAAGAGTGCTTCATTTTCTGCCTATGAACTGTTTGAGAGTTGTGTTTTGAACAAATTCTGGATGAAACGAAGCAAATCCAACTACAGAATGAGTTCCTAAATGGGCCAAGTTTCAAACACAGATGTGGGTCGATGCAGAGTATTTCTTGCGCTTGAACTAGCTAAGCTGATGCATATAAATCGTCCACTGAGAATACTGATGGAGTTCACAACATTCAAGAGAGGCTTACCAAAATTTTTACAATGGGATCTTGTTCATAGTCCGACAGATTCCCTTTTAGATTTTATTGAGAAACTTGAACAGGCACTGAAATTGAAGCCATATAATGATAACAGTAGACAGGGAAATGAGTACCAGAATGGGAATTGCAATAATCACCAAAATAATTATCACCACAGTGGTAACTATAATTTTCAAATGGGAATTCTCACAATGGAAAGAAACCAGGAAAGAAGATCTGAGGGGCAGGAGCCTTACAAAATGCAATGTCAGTCTGAGAGATTGTTAAAAGAGATTGCCACATCTCAGGTCTGGATATTGTGAAATTAAAAATTCTGTGGCTGTCGTTACTTCGGCAAAGAAGCCACAAATATAGGAGATGGAGGTTATAAGAAATAAAAATAAAGAAGAGAATAATTTTAAGCAGCGCCACAACAAAGGAGTGAGAAATATAGTAAAATATATTAAAAGCTATGATAATAATGATATGTGACTGGAGAATTAATGTAGTGAAAAGAAAGTAAATGATGGAATGAATGTATGTTAAGAGAAAATTCTGTAATCAGAGGTAAATCTCAATTTGGTGGAGCTTGAATGTATGATGAATTCTGATGAGGCTCTAGTCAGTAGCAACAATGATAATAACACAGGTGAAAGTAATGAAGATGATTTTGTATCGGAGAAAGTAGGTGAAGAGAGCTATGAAGTTGGCGTATCAATAGTCTCATTAGCTGGTGATGAATTTTATTATGTATCAGCAGAAGTGGGTGATTTTTTGTTAAAGGTGCTGAAGTTGCGAAAGTTGAAACTACTGACTTGGATATCTCGAAGGATGGAACTTGTGCACTTATTTCTGTTAATTGAAGTGAACCAATGGCTCAATATGAAAGCATGAATTAAGAGTCAATGTAGAAAATTGAATGTGATAGTAACGTAGCAATTTGGCAGAAATAAGTGAGGTTTTCTGTAAGGGAGATGAAGTTGTGTGGTTAGTTGCGAGGCTGTAGACTTAGGTGTCGACACAGTATTATCATCAGTCACCCAATGCACAGTTGGTTGATAGTGCAACACTCATTCATCTGTCATTTACTATAACCTTTCTGATGAAATGTAGCTTCAAGATGGCTCAGCTCAGCTGGCAAAGTCTCAGTGTTGGAAATGACATGTGCCCTGTGTACTAAGGTATGAAGTACCCCTTCACGCTGAGCCAGATGGTGACATCTATCAGCCTGATGTGGGTATACTTAAATAACAAGGGTTCCATTCTATCACCTGTAATTCATATAGGTGACAGACAATTATCTCAATCTCTTAGATGTTAACGAGCATCCTCTGATAACTGGCAATCTTCATCCTAGTCAGCCTTGCCTGTCATACGGGCTATGCCATTTGCCCTCAAGGGCTGGCACCTGCATGACACCAGGACTATGTGTGCCACACATCACCTGATCTACAATGTAGAGGGAAAAGTACGATTGTAAGCTTTAATGAATAAATTCTTGTTCCATTAATGTTGTGTCATTAGTGCCCAGCGTTCCAACTTGTCTGCTCCTCCACACTCCACGCTCTGCCTTACTGAAAACAGCAGAGGTGTCAACCCAGGCAGCAGAGTACTATTATTTCATCAAGATTCATTTTAGAATATATTTTTAAGGCAGATGTGTCAGATATAGTGTGCATGCATGTGAATTTATGCATATTTTTTGCCACATCAGTTGTATATTTATAGTCATGAAGAGAAAATTTAAAAGTCTTGAAAATCAACCTGAAAAGTGAAGTACTATCATTAAGTGATTTTTGACAGTAATAAATATCATTACACATTATATTAATCATGAGATATGTGAGGTGTATCACTCAGATATAATGAGTGATTGAAAAGAAAGTGGATAAGATTGTAAAAAACCATGAAGACAAACATCTATGATGAGCAGAAGGCTCTGCCTTGTCACGCATAAGAATGTGCTAAAAACATTACTTGGTGTGTATTTGCACTGGCCATAAATTTTAGAAAACATACAATTTACTCACTGCAGTTTGAATTATTGCAAATTTACAGGTTGCTGTTGCAGATCTCCTATTGATGACTATCTATAAGGACAATAAATCTCTTGTCTGGAAGAATGACTGAGTAACTTTTGAGAACCAGTTTTTAAGGTATACAGCCAAATGTAAAACTAGTGTAAGATTAATATGAGGGAGATTAAAATGACAGTGGAACATAGAAGCTTTTCTTTCCCTTTTGACTAAACTTAATACTTTTTACTATAGGTAATTTGCAGAGTATCAGAGGAATAATTTGTTAAGTAACTCACAGTATGGATTTAGGTCTAAACTATCCACAGTTAAAGCAGTTGAAAATATTGTTAGTGATATATATGATGGCTTTGAAAATAAATTAATCTCATGTGCTACTCTCCTAGACCTGAGTAAAGCATTTGACACTATATCTCATAGTACTTTGATCATGAAATTAAGACACTACGGCATGGAAGAGGACACCCTGAAATTATTAGAATCCTACTTAAGCAACAGAGTACAATTTGTTAGTATAAATGGGCAGCTGTCAAACCCACAAACAATAAAAAGAGGTGTGCCACAGGGCTCCATACTTGGGCCCTTCCTGTTTGTAGTGTATGTTAATGATATGCCACAGTATTTACCCTGTAAAACAGTCCTCTATGCAGACGATACAACTTTTATCAATTCAGGACAGACTCTTGAATCTGTACGAGAAAAAAATAATATAATATTTGAAAAATCGGTTCATTGGTTTAGTGCAAACTCCCTATTCATAAATGAAACAAAAACTGATGAAATATTCTTTAATTTGAAGGTATCAAACAAAGAAACTTAGCTGGGATAAACATATCACATACGTCTGTTCTAAACTTGCACGTGCTATGTTCCTACTTTATAAGCTTAGGAGTAATGTCAGCCAAAACTTACTGCTGCATTCATATTTCACTTATATCCACCCCCATCTTTCATATGGTATTCTGCTCTGGGGAAATTCTCCCAATTCAATATCAATTTTCAGATGGCAAAAAAAAGCTCTTCGATGTGTAGTGGGTTTATCTCCTAGGGATACATGCAGGGAACATTTCAAAAAACTTAACATCATGACAGTTCCTTGTTTGTACATCTATTATTGCTTACTACACGTAAAAGAAAACATAGCTCAATATCCCCTTAGGTCATCTGTCCACACCCACAATACAAGACGAAACCACACAATTGATCTGCCATACTCTAGACTGTCTAAGATACATAATAGTTATAAATATGTAGGCCTCAAACTGTTTAATATGCTCCCTAAAATTGTACAAACAGTATCTAAAAGTAAATTTAAGACAACGTTGGGTCAATGGCTCAAAGGTAAAGCATTTTACTCAGTTGATGAATTTAAAGATTGTAATATGGCAGATTTGCTGTTTTAACATAGAGAAAGGTACCTCTGCCTGTAGTAGGACCTAAATTTGTATCAATAGCTTAGGATAATGACATAGTGTTATCAACATGTATATGATAATGACATAGTGTCATCAACATGAATACTCCCTGCTTAATATAAATCTGTATAATGCTTTCCTTTTTATTGTAAAATTAATAATATATAAAATTCCAAATGTGTGCTATTGTACTACACTAAATTTCATTTGATTTATATATACATTGTTATGAGAATATAACCATCTTTATACTGTAATTGAACTTATTGACGAAGCCCATTGTATAAGAAAATACTGAACGGCTAATAAAGATTTTTATTCTTACTCTTATTCTAGCATTACAGATTATTGATCTATTTGGTTCTCCAGTTGTTAACAATCTGTCGTGTTTTCAAGTGCATCAGAGCTGAGTAAATGTGGTCTACCATATGTAATTATCATAGAGCTGTACAATACAAATAGTTTCATACTACCTAGCATCATCACTGTCCAAAGGTCAGACAAATAAATGAAGAAGTACTGTAGCTGTAGAAGAGTAATTTCCAGGGAAAATAATCAGCTTCAGACCCATAGCAATATTCTCTTTGGAAACAGTGGGCTACACAATGAAGTTTCAAGTTGTACATAACTGTAATATGTATTTTCATTAAATACTGTGTTTATTGTACTATATATGTGCTAAATAAATGAAAACTGCCAAAAAATCTTTAAAATATACCATCATATTTTATTATATATCTAAAAACAAAGATGATGTGACTTACCAAATGAAAGTGCTGGCAGGTCGACAGACACACAAACAAACACAAACATACACACAAAATTCATGCTTTCGCAACAAACTGTTGCCTCATCAGGAAAGAGGGAAGGAGATGGAAAGACGAAAGGATGTGGGTTTTAAGGGAGAGGGTAAGGAGTCATTCCAATCCCGGGAGCGGAAAGACTTACCTTAGGGGGAAAAAAGGACGGGTATACACTCGCACACACACACATATCCATCCACACATATACAGACACAAGCAGACATATTTAAAGACGTCTTTAAATATGTCTGCTTGTGTCTGTATATGTGTGGATGGATATGTGTGTGTGTGCGAGTGTATACCCGTCCTTTTTTCCCCCTAAGGTAAGTCTTTCCGCTCCCGGGATTGGAATGACTCCTTACCCTCTCCCTTAAAACCCACATCCTTTCATCTTTCCCTCTCCTTCCCTCTTTCCTGATGAGGCAACAGTTTGTTGCGAAAGCTTGAATTTTGTGTGTATGTTTGTGTTTGTTTGTGTGTCTGTCGACCTGCCAGCACTTTCATTTGGTAAGTCACATCATCTTTGTTTTTAGATATATTTTTCCTACGTGGAATGTTTCCCTCTATTATAATCATATTTTATTATTTATAAATGCAATCTCTTTTCATCTTGCTCACAATTCTGTATTTTTCATTTGAATATAATAAACACTTTAGGTAAGTAGAGTGTACTGTTTTGAATTTATCAGCAATAGTGATGCAAATTCTGCAAGAAGATGTTTGTTACAAAAATGCTTTTGAGCCCAAACCCAATGTGAGCTTCAATATTTTTGAATCATGTCCTTGAAGTAACACTGAAATGCTTTTACTGAAACATTACACCTTGGAACCACATCAAAATGACATTTACCTTTCAAAATAATTAGGGTGTCCCTCAAATTACAACATATTGTTATGATATTCTTGAATTAATGAATCACACAAGTAAAATTGAGGTCACTCTTATAAAGTATTACATTTCATTCATAGCTTACATCGTAGTCCAGCAGGATTACAATTGTAATATATTCTGAATAAAATTATGTTTGTGTGCACAATGTACAGCTGCTCTTCCTATGCCGTACGTAAGATAATATGTATCCCTGATTCGGTGTAGACTGGTCCACTGAGCTCGCTCACTCTAAGAGCAAATGCAGCCTCTTCAAATGGTTCCTGCATAACACCTCGACCAAATGTGCCCAAGTAACCACCCCTCTTTGCTGAACTGCAGTCTGAATACTTCTGTGCCAGTTCTGCAAATGATGCCACTCCTGTTACGATACACTCACTAAATAACCTGATGAGACATAGTGCATGCTTTTTGTTGCATGTAATTTTTTTCTTTCTCCAAGAAGATGGCCTCCTTGAGTGCTTATGCTTCACAAGCAAATGACTGCATTCAACTTCTTCTGGGCCACTGCTTGGTACTGGGGCAGCAGGTCTGCTGGGAAGATTCCACTGGCTCTCATTGGTAAATTTATTAAAGTAATAGTACTGTCCATATCTCTTGCTCAAACGTTTTCCCCATCCTGGTGGTAGTTCTTCCTGTTTCATAATGAATCTTAAAGGTAGTTAAATCCCTTGTGGAATTAGTTGTAAATCTGAAACACAGAGAACAATAGCATGGTGAATAACCACAACACTCACAAACAGTTACATATGAGGTCAGAAATTAACAAAGGTGTGGAATATAGGACAATATATTTGATACCTAGTTCAGGAAAAATTCTACTAAGAATAAAGAATAGATGATTGCAATATATCATTGAGAGCAAATAAGATGAAAAACCAGTTCAGCTTCAGAAGGGATAAAGGTACAAAAGATGCAATTGGACTGTTACAAATAACTGAGGAAGATAGACGTTATTGTTGACTTGGAAGAAACCTTTAATAGAGTTTGACTGTATTTAGGTACTGTGAAGCAGTTTGAAGTTCACTGGAAAGAAAGGAGACTGATAAGCAAACTGTGTATGATACAACAAGTAAAAATAAGGATAGGAGATGAGATGACAGAAGAAATTAAAGTTGATGGGATGGGTGGCAAAGTTGTGGCCTTTCACCAATTCTGCTTAACATCTGTTTAGGTCATTTAGTAGTAATAGTAATAGTAATAGTAGTAGTAATAGTAGTAGTCATAGTAGTTGCATTTATACATGCATGACTTTTACACAATCAGAAATTGTATACAGACATTTACGTACTTAAAGGTTGCTGACTTGCTTCCATTATATGGACAACACCCCTATGATCAACTCAGCCTTCCTCTTCAGGTATGTGGACTCCAACCAAACTCTGAACTATAGTTGACCTCAGGCTGCTATTTATAGCAAAGTTCAATCCTTGATGTGCAGTGTGCCCTTTCATGCTGTTTTGTTTTTCAGAACTCTCAATATTTGGTGAAACACGAATTCTCTCAGCATTTTCCAGCTGCAGTGGATGTGATTGCCAGCAAGATTTTAACAAGCTGGTAACAGGACCCCAACCGTTAATTAATGCATGGTTATTGGGTTCTTTGCTATCTTAATTTTGATAGACTCCTTAATTAAACTGTCATAGAAACTTGGTGTTTTCAAAACAATACTGGTCTGATCATATCACCTATTATGCTTTGATAACAGCAAGATTCTGAATTTTGACAATACAATTTTATTGCTGTATCTTTTCTGATTCAGACAACACTCTCACTATCTAATTCAGTTAATAATTAAGAATATGAATAATTTTGGATCATAATATATTTATTTTAAGATTGTTGCCATACTCGTAAATAGGGGATTTCAGATGACCTGCAATAAAAATGTTCCATATGCTTTTGAAAATTAATAACATGAAACATTTTTATAAACCAAAGAATAGTAAAGTCTTAGAATCCATGCAGAATAGCAACATCTAAACCAACCAAATTTCAAAGCATTATGTAGTTTCAGAATTCACGTTGTGTTCTCACACTAGTCTAAATAGTTACCCCTCCACCAAAACTGGCACTCTGCACCCGGAAATCATACAGGTAACATCTCTATGTCAGATCACATTAAGCTTGTGACTGACGAGTACATGAATATCGTCTATATTTTAGTCTTTGTTAAAGTCTGCATTTCATAATTCTGTGTCGGTTAAGGTTATATTCTGTACCCCGAATTAATACACACAACAAATGAAGAATATGAAACTGTGTAATATGTTTCTGTCTTAAAATCTTGGATGAACTAGTAAATACTAAACTTGAAATTGCTAATGATCTGCAAACTCCAGTTATGGGATGGTGTTAAAAATTCTGGTGACAATATTATCAGTTGTGTTTTGTGCACTGCTACTTTCATTGTCTGTCACTTTACATCATGCTGCAATGAAGTTTCATCGCTACTGTGATAATACTTAAAGATTTGCAAAATGAGAGAACCACATCCCTCTATCTGTATAGACTGTGAATTCTGAAACTGCAACTGGACACATGAGCTTGGCCAACAATATGCCCTGGGGCACAGCAGCCAACCAGCATGGACCAGCACAGATATAAACAACACAGCGAGCTGAGACAATGTGGCAATATACAATGTGCCTAGCAGATGATGTGTAGAGGGGGGAGGGAATAGCAGTTGAAAGTAGCATCCAATATAAAGACAACACTAGGTAAAGTGTCGCTGTTTATTCACTGTGATCAACCATTTTAGTCGGAATGAACAACTTAATCCTAGCAATACCAACACATTTTCTATAATGTGCATAACCAATGGGAGGGGGACCAAGCAGGTACTTTATGCCCACTATAAAAAAATTGAAAATAAATTCATTAATTTTTGTTGACTTATATTAAATCACACTTTTCAAAGAGATACTCATGTGTAAGTAGGGTTCAAAATCAGAAAATATCTTTTAGCGCACTCTCAGCAGTATCAGTAATGTGTGCTACCTACAGGACTGTACTTTACACCCAAGGTAAAAAAAAATTAAAATGTAAAATTTATTAATTGTTGTTAAGTTTTACACAAACATACTTTTTAAAGAGATATTGATGTATAAGTAATGTCCTGAATCTGAAAATATTAAATATGACACTCACTGGGGAAAGTGACATCTACTACAAAGACTTAAATTTATGGGCTAAGTTTAACTGAAAAATTTAAAACATTTATATAATCTGGTAAAAGAATCCATTAAAAGCAATAAAAAGTTTCCAGAATTCTAAAATATAAAGTAACTGAATAGATAAGAATATTTTCAAGAAGTGGGCCAAAATACCTCCCCCTCCACCCCTTTGGTGTTGCGAGGGTTAAAAGTAAAAGACAGTGTGTTGGGTATAACACCAGGTATGTCAGTAAAGGAAAATTTATAGCTGGTAATAATAAAGTTTAAGGGACAGTTGAAAGCCAGAATCAAAATACAGGAAAACAACATGTGTACTAAAATAAACTAATATTGCAGTGAGATAAGTAGTATCAGAGAGTGTTTTGACAGTATGTAATCAGAATGGAACAGTAGTATGGAAAGTGTAAGTAATGAAGTGGATTCAGTGAAAAACTGTTTATTAGAGAAAAAGGAAAATGTAATAGATAATTTTATACGAAATTTGAGTTATTTGGTAATAAAATGAAATGAATAAAGTAGAGGCTGATGATATGGGATAAGTCAAAGAACTGTAGCCGCAAATTTTAACACATGAAAGGATTTTCAAGCAGAGTGTGTGGAAGTAATGAGTGACATTCTCGACGCACGTATTACTGATGTTGATCTAGTGTTAGCACAGGCAGTTGTTGATGTAAATACTGATATATAAGAGACTGATAGCAATTAAATAATTTTTGACATAGTGTAAGAAAATATTGTTCATGTACAGGATGTGGAGGGTCAATCAGAAAATTATTGCTGTAAATATTAATGCTTTAGGTGATACTGAAAGAGGGTGTGTGCTTTTAGTAGATGAGCATACCTCACGTGGGCTTCATTTGAACAGACTTGGGAAAAGGTTCCTAGCACAAAAAACTAATTGAAAGAAGCACAGGCAATAGTTTTACTACAAATTCAAAAGTAATGACAAAATTTGTTTCAACCACAGAAAAGAAAAATAGTGATTTTGTTCCACAGCAACACATTCCAGTAATAGTCAACACTCCAATATGATCTTTTTTAGGCTAAAGAACAGAAGAGAGCACAGTGTAAATGTTGTACCTTTTGATAATTTAACTAGTGTGAAAACTAGCATTAAGGAACCAGTTAAGAATACAATTGATAAGCTATATTGTTTAAAAATATTTCATCAGAATATAAGAAGTCTTTTGAATAAAAAAGAAGAGCTGCTGCTTTCACTGCAAGAAATAGCTGACACAGACGGAATTATTCCTGATGTGCTCTGCTTAACTGAACAACAGTTGGAAGCCACAGAAATTAATCAGCTACATTTAAATAGTTATAAAATTGATTCTTCTTACTGTCGGAGCAACTTAAGACAAGGCAGAGTGGCAATTTACACATAAAATACTATTAGGTCACAAGTTATAGATGTACACTACTGGCCATTAAAATTGCTACACCACAAAGATGACGTGCTACAGACACTAAATTTAACTGACAGGAAGATGATGCTGTGATATGGAAATGATTAGCTTTTCAGAGCATTCACACATGGCTGGTGGCAGTGGTGACACCTACAACGTTCTGACATGAGGAAAGTTTCCAACAGATTTCTCATACACAAACAGCAGTTGACCGGCATTGCCTGGTGAAAAGTTGTTGTGAAGCATTGTGTAAGGAGGAGAAATGCGTACTATCACGTTTCCGACTTTGATAAGGGTTGGATTGTGGCCTATTGCAATTGTGGTTTATCATGTCGCGACATTGCTGCTTGCGTTGGTCGAGATCCAATGACTGTTAGCAGAATATGGAATCGGTGGGTTCAGGAGGGTAATACGGATCGCCGTGCTGGATCCCAATGGCCTCGTATCACTAGCAGTCGAGATGACAGGCATCTTATCTGCATGGCTGTAATGGATCGTGCAGCCACATCTCAATCCCTGAGTCAACAGGTGGGGACGTTTGCAAGGCAACAACCATCTGCATGAACAGTTCAATGACGTTTGCAGCAGCATGGATTATCAGCTCAGAGACCATGGCTGCGGTTACCCTTGATGTTGCATCACAGACAGGAGCACCTGCGATGGTGTACTCAACGATGAACCTGGGTGCACAAATGGCAAAACGTAATTTTTTCGGATGAATCCAGGTTCTGTTCACAGCATCATGATGGTCGCATCCGTGTTTGACAACATCGAGGTGAATGTACATTGGAAGCGTGTATTCATCATCGCCATACTGGCGTATCACCCGGCGTGATGGTATGGTGTGCCATTGGTTACATGTCTCGGTCACCTCTTGTTCGCATTGACGTCACTTTGAACAGTGGACATTACATTTCAGATGTGTTACGACCCTTGGCTCTACCCTGTATTCGATCCCTGTGAAACCCTACTTTTCAGGACGATAATGCATGACCACATGTTGCAGGTGCTGTACGGGCCTTTCTGGATACAGAAAATGTTCGACTGCTGCCCTGGCCAGCACATTCTCCAGATCTCTCACCAACTGAAAACGTCTGGTCAATGGTGGCCGAGCAACTGGCTCATCACAATACGCCAGTCACTACTCTTGATCAACACTGGTATGGTGTTGAAGCTGCATGGGCAGCTGTACCTGTACACGCCATCCAAGCTCTGTTTGACTCAATGCCCAGGAGTATCAAGGCCATTATTACGGCCAGAGGTGGTTGTTATGGGTACTGATTTCTCAGGATCTATGCACCCAAATTGCGTGAAAATGTAATCACATGTCAATTCTAGTATAATATATTTGTCCAACAAATGCCCGTTTATTATCTGCATTTGTTCTTGGTGTAGCACTTTTAATGGCCAGTAGTGTATCTAAATACTGTATTGAACAGCAGTTTGAATGTTGTGCAGTCAAATTAGAGCTTAAAACACAGTTCCTGATCATAGTAAAAGTTTACAGGTCACCTATGGGAGACATTCAAAAATTTCTCTCTCAGCTAGAAACAAACTTTATAGAAACAGTAGTAATGTCATTGTATGTGGTGACTTTAACATAAACTTACTCACAAAAAAATAGCAATAAGAAACTATTAGAATCACTACTGTTAACCTTCAATCTGCTCCCCATGATCTCATTCCCAACAAGAGTATATGGGCACAGCAAGACCCTGATTGACAACCCTAATACTTGCCAGCAGGAAAACAACACATGGCCATTGTAACAAAGTTAAACATGTTAGAACAATAAATGCTGAATCTACTTGCTTGTTCATAAGTAGTTTATGCCATGAACAATGGGAGGAAGTATACCAGGTTGACACAGTGAATGAGAAGTTCAACTCATTCCTAAACTTATTCCTTAAACTTTTTGAAGCTTCTTTCCCCCAAAGTCAGATTAAAATCAAACCAACCTGTAGTAAAAGGAAAGAGTGGCTAACTACTGGCATAAAAATATCATGTAACAAAAAGAGAGATCTGTATGTACAACAGAGGACTAGTACAGACCCAGCAGTAAAGTTACATAACAAGAAATACTGTAAAATTCTAACAAGTGTAATAAAGAATGCCAAAAAGTTGCACTACGCACAAAAAATTAGCAACTCAAACAATAAAATAAAGACCATATGGCACATAATAAAAAGTGAGACAAATAGGAACATAAAACCTGATAATAATAAACACAAAGTTGCAGCCTCAGATTTCAACAATCTTTTTCTTTCTATAGCTGAAAAACAGTGAACCATAATAAACAGTCTCACACAGAAGCTATTGAACCACTTAACCACATGCAAGTAACATCTAAAGTAGCACTTCATTTCAGAAGTACAACCCCTAAAGAAATTGAAAAAACCATAAAATTACTCAAAAACTCAGATTCCCGTGGATACGATGTCATATCAAGTAGGATTTTAAAATCATGTGCAGACTTAATCAGTTATATATTGTGCTATTTGTGTTACCAACCTATGGAAACTGGTGTGTTCCCAGATAGATTAAAACATGCAGTAGTGATGCCAATCCCCAAAAGTGGAGCAAGGGATGAAATTTCCAACTATCGACCCATCTCCCTGCTGTCAATATTCTCAAAGGTATTTGAGAGAATAGTGTATGATAGGATTTATAATCACACTACACAAAATGGCTTACTGGCTCCTACACAGTTCGGCTTTCGTAAGGGCTCCTTCACAGACAGCTATATTTAACCTAATAGATGAAATTTAGGTGAACTAAATTACAAAAGGTATCCAATGGGGATATTTTGTGACCTTGCCAAGGCATTTGATTGTGTAGATCACAACACACTCTTAAAAAAGCTTCCACATTATGGCATTAAAGGCAAATCTTTGACTTGATCAGAATCATACTTACAGAACAGGAAGCAAAGGGTTGTCTTAAGGGGGACAGGTACAGCATTAAAATCAGACTTGGGAAATATGAAGTATGGAGTCCCGCAGGGCTCAATTCTTGGGCCATTAATTTTCTTAATCTACAATAATGATCTACCAATCACAATTAACAACAGAGCAGAAATAGTAATGTTTGCCGATGATACAAGTATCCTCGTAAAAGGACCCAACTCCACAATGCATGATACAGCCATGACAGTCTCTATTCAAGTACAAATGGTTCACTGCGAATAGCCTAACCTTAAATCTTTCAAAAACCAATATGATACAGTTTCTGACAAAAGATAAAAAAATGATGCTCCTGAAATACATGTTAACAATCACAAAATTAATGAAACCACACATACAAAATTCCTAGGTATCCAGATAGACAGTCACCTAAGATGGAAAGAACAAATTGATCAGCTGGTCAAGAAACTTAGCTCATCGTGCTTTGCACTAAGAGCTCTCCATCAGTTAATAGACAGAGAAATAATGTTGTTGTCATATTTTGCATATTTCCATTCTGTTCTCTCCTATGGCATAATCTTCTGGGTAAATGCTGCAGGTGTTGAAAAAGTCTTCAGAATACAAAAATGAGCAGTGAGGCTAATATGTAGGGTCCCTAATGGGACATCTTGCAGAGGTCTCTTCAAATCTCTCTGGATACTTACCATCACAGGTCAGTATGTATACTCACTTATGTTATTTGTAGCCAACAACAGGGAATTGTTTCAGGAAAATTGTTACATCCACAACCATGACACAAGACAGGTGAAAAATTTTCAACAAGGCTCTGCAACTCTCACTAAAGTACATAGGGGAGTTACTGACTCAGGTATAAAGGTCTTCAATAAGCTCCCTATCAATATAAAAAAGGAAATAAATAATATACAGGTTTTCAAAAGGAAACTAAAATTATACCTCATGAAACAAACTTTCTGTAAAAGGAATGAATACTAAAGAGTTATAAGGTATAAGAGTGACAAAAATGCCTAAGAAAAGCACTCCCTTAAAGATAAAGTGTGATGTTGTTACTTGTAGTTTAACTGAAATCGTGGTGATAAAATGTAAATTTATCTTTTTCATTATGATAAAATGTGAACTGCCATGTATCTCACTCTCTTGAGCATTCACTTAAACCTTTTCTTAAGGACTTCAGTTAAAATTTGTATTCAGTTCAAACCATGACCATGAAGAAAATTTACTTGCTTATATACCGAGTGCTCAAAAAGTCAGTGTAAATTTGAAAACTGAATAAATCACGGAATAATGTAGATAGAGAGGTACAAATTGACACACATGCTTGGAATGACATGGGGTTTTATTAGAACAAAAAATACAAAAGTTCAAAAAATGTCTGACAGATAGCGCTTCATCTGACCAGAATAGCAATAACTAGCATAACAGAGTAAGACAAAGCAAAGATGATGTTCTTTACAGGAAATGCGCAATATGTCCACCATCATTCCTCAACAACAGCTGTAGTTGAGGAATAATGTTGTGAACAGCACTGTAAAGCATGTCCGGAGTTATGGTGAGACATTGGCGTTGGATGTTGTCTTTTAGCATCCCTAGACATGTCGGCCAATCACGATACACTTGCGACTTCAGGTAACCCCAAAGCCAATAATCGCACGGACTGCGGTCTGGGGACCTGGGAGGCCAAGCATGATGAAAGTGGCGGCTGAGCACACAATCATCACCAAACAACACGTGCAAACGATATTTCACGCATCTAGCAATATGGGGTGGAGCGCCATCCTGCATAAACATTGTACGTTCCAGCAGGTGTTTATCAGCCAGGCTGGGGATGATGCGATTCTGTAACATATCGGCGTACCTCTCACCTGTCACGGTATCAGTTACAAAACCAGAATCACGCATTTCCTCGAAGAAAAAAGGCCCGATAACGGTAGATGTGGTAAATCCAACCCATACGACAATTATAGGATTTTCGGTTGCCAAAATTCTGCAGTTGTGGGCGTTGACAGACCCTCAGAGCGTGAAATGAGCTTCGTCGGTCCACAACACGTTACTCAACCAATCATCATGTTCTGCCATCTTTTGAAATGCCCTCACCGCAAATGCCCTCCACTTCACTAAATCGCCAGGTAACAGTTCATGATGCTGATGGATTTTGTACAGATATCATCGGAGGGTATGCCTAAGTGCCAACCAAACAATAGTGTATGGAATGCCGGTGTGACGTGCGACTGCACGAGCACTGACTTCCCCATACATAGACGAACCCGCTACAGTCTCCATTTCTTCCTGAACTGTCTCTGCAGCATTACGCCTTGTGCTCGGTCGGCCACTATGGGGTCTATCGTCGAAACAACCCGTGGCTTCAAACTTCGAAAATTTTTTTTTTTTGCCCCCCCCCCCTAATAAAACCCCATGTCATTCCAAGCATGTAATTTTTACCTCTCTATCTATATCTACATTATTCCGTGGTATTAAGTTTTCAAATTTACACTGACTTTTTGATCACCCGGTATGTCAATAGCATAAAAATATGCACTGTCACTTATTCTACTATTTTAAACAATCACTTAAACTGTTTTTGGCATAATGCATGCTTTAATACCACATGCAAGTAATTGTTCTTGTTAAATAAACAAATGTCTGTGCAATGTGATGTATAAATGTTCATGTACTACTGTAATTGCATCAATTGACTTGTCCTATATTACTTGTACACTAGCTGTATAATATGTAATCAACAGGACCAAATAAATAAATAAATAAAAAGCTTCTGAATAGAATACACGATAGTGTGAATGAAGGCCAGGTTGAGAGAGACTGTAGTGTTTTGAGGATTAGTAATAATGTAAATTATTTACCATTAATGAAATATAGTGCAAGTGATGTTAAAAGACTGTGTACAAGCAGTAATTAAAATGGTTGTCAAAGATAAGGAGCTTGTTAGTAAGAAAAACATGAAACATTTGTAGTTGGCACTGAAGTCAGTGAAAGATAGACAGTAAAAATAGATGTTGATAAGGTTGTAATGAACAGTGTGTATGTTGAAAGGAAGGGAAAATCAAAATAGATTGCCGATAAGTTGCCAACAGCAGCTGTTGTTACATTATTAAAGTTTAAAGATAAGGCAAATAATGTGATGGGGAGAGTAAGAGCTTTTGGTCTTCATTTTAAAGCTAGTGATTGGAAAAGAGTGGTGTTTAATATAAATGTATAAAAAGTAATTTTTATGTGTTAGTAATGTTCTTTGCTTGTATGTTCATTGAATACAAGGTGGTCAGAGCATTTATGTTTACTGGGTGTAGGAAGTAAGGAAATTTTGTGGTATGTGGCACAGGTTGAGCAAACGTTATAAAATATAAAGGTGGAACTACACCCCCAGTTGCAAAAAGAGATGGCGGAGAAGTGAGACATATTCATAGTGAATCCACTAATTAGTAGCAGGTGCATTACACTTTAATGAGCACACTACTGCAAAGTCATCACCAGTCTGCATAATTCTATCCTTTCTCTCCAGAATCAGGCTATTCTCTGACTATCCTATCCTTAGTTTGTAAGAAGAACTAGACAGTTCTCTCTTACTATCCAAAAAAGTAAATAAAGATATAGCATGTCAGTGCTCAAATTTTATATGAATATTTTTGGGTTAAAGGTTTTGTAAGTTAACACATATTGATAGTAGGTAAGAGAATGGAAAAGCATACAATGTTTACTGAAGTTTATAATGAAACAGCTTATGTTTCTGAGGGCTGTAATGATGAAAAATTATGTGTCAATAATGATAAATATATTTCATCTAGAAACACAATGCAATATACGAAGTAAACCACTGTATAATAAAATACTAATTAACAGAAAATATGGAGAAACTACAAATATAAACTTAATGAAAAATTTATATTAGCAGCAGAAAAAGATCTTTAAAGTATGTGATTCAGTAATACATCTGGAAATATATGAAACTCAGAAAGTTATTAACACAGTTTAAAGTGAAATTGATTTCATTTGTATATATGAATGCTCAAGTTTTCAGTAAGTATGTGCCTTGTTATAAGCCTTCAGGCTAAGATTAAGAATATGTTAGTAAAAATAAATAATGCTGCCCTCAGTGAAGTTAATTAAGAACAGTGTGTCTTGAAAAAGCCCTTCAGGTGTTAGGAAAGTAGAGTACAATGAGTTTTTTGGCTCTCTGCTTTTGTCTGTAGTGTGCTAGGAAGTAATCTTTTCTCAAAAATATTGAACTGGGAACATGTTGGTATCACTGCTTATGTATCACTTGTGCAGTGGGCAGGCTTTACTGCTGCACACATGCACTGTGCTCAGGGAAGAGACTACAGTAACAGTGTGGTGACAGTAATTCATGACGTACATGCTTGTCATAAATGTATTTATTCAGCACAAATGGGTAAATAACAACTGACAAAAAGAAATATAGTGGTAAGTTCTGTTAACTGGTGATTGTGGTACATGGTGTTTTCACAATGGTCCCACTTGAACACTGTCCTGGAACGTATAGACTCCTCAGTGAAGAGCTTGTCAACAGATCATGTGACTGCAGGAGAACAATGTATCCATGTCCAGAATGAAGTAAACTTTCTTCACAACTATGCAGCACTATGTACTTCATGAACATGACAAAATGAAAGCAAAAATGAACATACAGCCAAAATAAACTTCCATATATGTTGGTGGGGAGTTTACATTGGTCTCAACCTTTGTGGTCACCGGGTTGGAGAAATACTCCCTGGAAAAACATGTCTGCTCATACAGTGGCTCAGCTGACACTACTGTAGGTTTTGCTGACCACACCTGTGTATGCCACACATGTTGCCAGAATTTCACCTGTCAGCAACTCTGCCCACCAGCGGCTACCTGACACCACTAGCTTGTGCCAGCTATGAGCAGCTCTGGTCCATTCACGCATTCCTGCAGCACGGCTGCCACACAGATCTTCTCTTTGAGAGCAGAGCTTGGGATCTGTGAAAAATGGTGGGCATCTGGCCTGTGGTTGGCTTGTGTGACAGATATGTGGGCTTCACATGCTTTATAATGAAGTTACTGTGAGCGCGATGGTGGTAGGCCTGTCAGTGGTGACTGGGCAGTGGCACTTAATATCAGCCTGCAGGTCCAGCCAGGCTTCACACAGCTGGCTAGTGACAGCAGAAGCAGGCCCACTGGCTGTGAACAGTTTGTAGTAACATGTGGCTGGACTCAAGGTTGTGAGTCACATGGAAACACATTGCCTTGAAGAACACTGATAATAAAAGGCAACAAAATAAAGTGTTCACAAATTGCACATTATTTGGAATGGCACAAAATAACAGAGGTGTTCTGACATCACCAAGTTGCTCTTTGGCCTGCACTTATACCCACAGATGTTTACTGTGTTGACGTCTCAACAAGGTCATCATTGAGATGGCTAGAGGACTTCAAATGGCAGAGTGACTTCCTGTTGTTGAGTGCACTGAGCAGTTCGTGGGTCATGATCAACTTATACGTCAACAATGAAGTAGTGTGTTGGTGTGACAAAAAGTTGGCTCATTGCAGGACTAACATGTAAATGGCAATATCATTGTGTTACTGCTTCAATATGGTTTGCTGCTGCTACTCAGTACAGTTATTGTTTGTAAATAAGCAAAGCAGGGATTCTGATGTTTAATTATTGAGATAATTAAGTAATGAGCTTTATGGAGCTGTGATATATTAAGTAATGGAGAAGTATATTGTAATGAATTGATGAGATATGAAATACATGAATTGAGAAAATAATGCAATATTGTGAGATATATGTGAAACAGTGATGAGGAGGGACCCTGGCATTGTAGAAATTTCTTTTCTGAATGCACTTCTTCTGTGAACAGGTACGTAAGTAGAGAAATAAATGAAATAACTGGCACTGACAAATGGTAAAGAATGACAAAGCACAAGAGTGCACTGTTTAGTTGTAATGACACCTCTAAATATTAAGAGGCAACTTGTTGAGATCCTACTTAAAAGTATGACATTGTATGTAGTAACATTCTCCATGAGAAATAATGGTAATAATAGAAATCTTTTAAGGAATCATTTGAAAATGCTAAATGAATTATTAATTGGTATGATGACTTGTTGCATATAGCTGCTGCAAAATTTGTTTCAGTGACTCTATAATTTTTATATCCTATCTGATGTAATTGTTTTTATTTTGTGGAGGTGTGTTCCACCTACCCAACAAACTAAAGGCAGTTCCTTTATTGCCATACACATTTCGCCTTTTTTATTTGGGAAACATTTTCAGTGGCCTGCAATACATGTTTCTGACATAAATTAAAAATTGTTGTGACTTTCACCAACTCCACTGGTATCTTCAAAAAGGTTGAGTGGTAATATTTCAGAAGAGACCAACTGAGTAAATAAAATAACCTTCCATTTTCATGTAATTTCCCTACATATTAGATTATAAATTTTCATGGTTATATTATACTAAGAAAACTAAACTAAACTTCTCCCGAACAGGCCATGAAGGCCCAACAGTACCGACAGGCCACTGTGTCATCCTCAGCCCATAGGCGTCACTAGATGTGGTATGGAGAGCCATGTGGTCAGTACACCGCTCTCCCGGCCGTATGTCAGTTTCCGAGACCAGAGTCACTACTTCTCAATCAAGTAGCTCCTCAATTTGCCTCACAAGGGATGAGTGCACCCCGCTTGCCAACAGTGCTCGGCAGACCGGATGGTCACCCATCAAAGTGCTAGCCCAGCCCGACAGCACTTAATTTCGGTGATCTGACAGGAACCGGTGTTACCACTGTGGCAAGGCCATTGGCGGTTATATTATACTCCTAACTGTAAATGCAAATTATGAAAAACAAATGCAAATGATGAGAAAACAACTTTATTACAGGTAGAAATATAAGAACTCCTAATGGAATAATGTCAAAAATTTGTTTGTCTTTTCATTTTTACAAATGATGAGCACCACCTTGTCCATGGACTCAGATGAATATGTAAAGGAGGATTCACAGCATGGACCTACAGTAGGCAGTGAGAAAATTTGTGCTAGCAGTGAGTGAAACAATCAAGTATTGTAAATAGTTTTTGTAGTATCTATTATGATGATATGCTGTTGTATTTTTTTTTTTTTTTTTAAGTTTTGTGAAATGATGACATGAAAAGGATGACCAGTGAAGTTGTTAGGCAAAAAATTATTTTAGGTACCACATTTTAAGGTGAACTTAAAAGTATTATGAGGATACTACTTTTTTCAGGGTTTCTGAACAAATGCAGAAGACTCTTATAGGTCATTGAATTATCCAGTCAGCTGTTTGTTAATGACTGGCTGTCTATTTAATGAGGGGGTGAAGAGACATAGTAAGTTGAAATCTAATTCGTCTGTTATGTTTCTTACTCCCAAGAATAATTAAAATTGTGTTTACACATTTACATTATATATCCAGTTGAGTTGCAGATATAATAGGTAATATTGTGCACTTCACAAAACAAAAATACGTAGTATGCTGTGACCATAAAATCATCAAGTCACAGTTGGAATTGGTCAGCTCATACAAATACCTGGATGTAACACATTGTAAGAACATGAAATGGAATGATCACATAAGCTCAATTGTGGGTAAAGCAGATGGTATTCTTCAGTTTATTAGTAGAATAATGGGGAAGCACACTCAGTCTACAAAGTAGATTGCTTACAAATCACTCATGTGACCCATTCTAGAATATTGCTCAAGTGTGTGGAAGCTGTACCAAATAGAACTAACAGGGGATATTGGACGTACACAGAGAAGGGCAGCACAAATCGTCACAGGCTTGTCTGACCCATGGGAAAGTGTGACAGACATGGTGATGAAACTGCACTGGAAGACTCTTGAAGATAGATGTGAACTATCCCAAGAAAGTCTACCAACAAAGTTTCAAGAACTGGTTTGAAACTATGACTCTAGGACTATACTACAAACCCATATGGATTGCTCACATAGGGATGGTGAGGACAACATTAGAATAATTACAGCAGGCACAGAGGCATTCAAACAATCATTCTTCCCATGCTACATACATAAATGGAAAGGGAAGAAAACCTAATAGCTTGTACGATGGGACAAACCCTCTGCGTTTTCAGAGTATGGATAAAGATGGAGAATATGTCAAATTGTTATTTATGCAAAGTCTCATTTAAACTTATATTTCAATTCTTTGTATTTACAGAAGCATGAGTAATTTGAACTTAAAGACATTTAAAATTATGTCAATAGCACATAACTGAAAAACATTTTGAACAAACCAAGAGCATAGGAGATATTGTTACCACTCATTAACCACCAGCTGCCTACTTTGGTTTAGGGACCGATGACCATCACAGTCTGGTTCCTTCACTCCCACAAACCAACCAACCAACCTACTTTGATTTAATGACTGCAAGGTCCTGAACTTTGAGAATATATTTTTATTCCAATATTTTTTTTGAATCAGACAACACCTCTCACTATCTAATTCAGTCAACAATTAAGAATTTGAATAAATTTGGACTATAAAATATTTATTTCAAAATGGATGCCATACTCATAAGTAGGGGATTTCAGATGACCTGTAATAATTATGTTCCATTTGTTTTTGTAAATTAATAATATGAAACATTTTTTAATAAACCAAACAATAGCAAATTCTTAGAATCCGTGCAGAATATTAAAATCTATGCAAGCCAAATTTCAAAATGTTACATAGTTTCAGAATTCACATCATGTTCTTACACTAGTCCTTAAACACTCATCCCCTCTCCCAAAATTGCAGTCTGCGCCCAAAATTCATACAACTGTCATCTTTATTTTGGATCACATTACAGCCTGCAAATGACCAACACCGGGACAATACATACATGTTAGTTTGTGTTAAAGTCTGCATATTGAGAGCGTGATGTTCACAATTCTGTGTTTCTTAAGGTTATACTCTGTGTCTAAAATTAATACACACAGCAGGTGTGTTTGTGGAGAATCTGAAACTGTGTAATATGTTTCAGTATTAAAATCTCAGGTGAACTAGTAAATATTAAACTTAAAATTGCTAATGACCTTCAAACTCCAGTTAGAGGATGGTGTTATAAATTCTGGTGACAATACTATAAACTACTGTGCATCATGCCCCTATGAACTTTCACCAATACTACAACAGTGTGCCATGATCAGGTGATTCTTCTTCCTTATTATTTGCAATGGAAGAGATGCACATCCTTTTACCTGTATAAAATGTGAATTGTGAAACTGTTAACTGGCAATCAATGATGATAAAGTGCAATTAATGTGGGATGAACCATTTTTAAAATGGATTTCTTCTTTGGTCTACTCATTTGGTATTATCTCTATTAGCATTAGTTTCCAGGGTATCATTTCAGTATTAGATAATGGACTTCAAAATTTGTCAAAACTTAAGTCCAACGTCAAACAACTTGTAAGTGTACATCACAAAGGAGACTGAAATACACTAGATACCATGTTTCCATAGAAGTCTACCAATCTTTTTCAATATTAGGCCAGTATAAGTTATGTAAGTAATTTTTGGTTCTCTTCATTGATCTCAGTATCACCTGTTCAGTTTGATGGTCTGAGTACCCATTCCTTCAGAACACTGTATGTGGATGTTGTAATTCTTTGGCAAGTATCTCATAGTCTGGAAGTGTTTGAGTCTATTAACGAGAGTCTTTATCACCAAATTTCACTGTGACAGATGGTGATGGCTTGAGGCGTGGAGACAGAGATCAGTGTGTTGGTTTCCTATATACACTGTGACCTAGTGATCCATCCATTCGTCTAGGAGTGTACACGTCTGAAATTGTCATATGAGGTGTTCACTGTGGTCACAGTGACTCTCAATTATTTGCTGGAGCAATTATCTGAAAACAGAATATTTTATAATGAAATTGGACCCTCACGCACTAAACTCATTTCATTTCACCTCTCTCATGCACTTTTTCAATCAATATTAGTATTAATGCATTCAAAATTCGAGACTAAATAAAAATTGTTCTGGAAACTTTTCAATGAATAAACTTAAAAGTGATCCTGATCTATAGACCTTATTTGCACTTTAAATAAATGAATAAGCTATTCATTTAATGAAATACACTCATTACATATATATTTTGAGTTGTCTGCAATTATTCATAAATCCATTCATTCATTATTTCTGCACTCTTAGAATAAACACTATAATGTTACTGGCAACTGGCCAGCCTCTTCTTTTAAGGACAGTTGTGTTCCAACAATGACCATTTTTACTGTGGATGACTCTAATTTCTTCATTGCTGTTTGAAGATTTAGGAGACTGATCAATTTTGCCATTGTCCATAAATGCTGCAGAAGCATCAGCTTCAGAATCAGTTTCATCACCATAGTCACTAACGTCACTTTCATACCTGAGTTCTACTGACAATGCTTCCCATATAGCACCTTCCATTAGTATAATGGCATTCCTGTGTGCCATTTTCACATAAATGAACTTCGTGCTAAGTGACAGAAGATGTACACAATGTGTACTCCCAGTTCACAATGACCCATCAAAAAATAGTTCTGTTAAATTAGATGACAATGTCTCATAACTTCAAACGTAAATCCTCTACTAGGTCTTACTCAATGCTGAACTTAAAGTGGTGGCAGCAGACTGTGTACACTAAGTGATCAAAAGTATCCGGACACCTGGATGAAAATGACTTACAAGTTAGTGGTGCCCTCCATCGGTAATGCTGGAATTCAATATGGTGTTGGCCCACCCTTAGCCTTGATGACAGCTTCCACTCTCGCAGGCATATGTTCAATCAGGTGCTGGAAGGTTTCTTAGGGGATGGTAGCCCATTCTTCACAGATTGCTGCATTGAGGAGAGGTATCGATGTTGGTCGGTGAGGCCTGTCATGAAGTCGGCACTCCAAAACATCCTAAAGGTGTTCTATAGGATTCAGCTCAGGACTCTGTGCAGGCCAGTCCATTACAGGGATGTTATTGTCATGTAGCCACTCCACCACAGGCCATGCATTATGAACAGGTGCTCAATCATGTTGAAAGATGCAATCGCCATCCCCGAACTGCTCTTCAACAGTGGGAAGATGATGTTCACCAGATATTCACCATACCCACACCCTGCCATCAGATTGCCATTGTCCATAACTGCTGCAGAAGTATCAGCATTCATCACCCCACACAACATTGTTCCACTGTTCAATCGTTCAATGTTTATGCTCCTTACACCAATTGATGCGTCATTTGGTATTTCCCAGCGTGATGTGTGGCTTACGAGCAGCTGCTCGACCATGAAATGCAACTTTTCTCACCTGTACTGTCATAGTACTTGTAATGGATCCTGATGCAGTTTGCAATTCCTGTGTGAATGTCTGGATAGAAGTCTGCCTATTACACAATGCGATCCTCTTCAACTGTCAGTCGTCTCTGTCAGTCAACACATGAGGTCGGCCTGTACACTTTTGTGCTATACATGTCCTTTCACATTTCCATTTCACTATCACACTGGCAACAGTGGACCTAGGGATGTTTAGGAGTGTGGAAATTTCATGTACAGACGTATGACACAAGTGGCACCCAATCACCTGACCATGTTCGAAACCCGTGAGTTCCGCGGGGCTCCCCATTCTGCTGTCTCACAATGTCTAATGACTACTGAGGTCGCTGATATGGAGTACCTGGCATTATGTGGCAGCACGATGCACCTAATATGATAAACATATGTTTTTGGGGGTGGCCAGATACTTTTGATCACATAGTGTATGTGCAGTGGTGCGTGCAGAGTAACAAACAAAAAACTCCAAAGTCAGAGTGACCCTGGTGTACACTACTATGGTTGACTAACATGTTGAGGAAAGATGGTTGGTCCTCTTTTTTAAGTTCCATAATGAATTTTATATTGCGATGGATGTAGTTTAAATTTCCAGGAACTCTTGGAAACTCTTCCACTTCATGTAGCCACCATGTGTAGGTGATAACAGACAACCCATTGCCACACCATCAGTTTTCTTATAATATTTTCCGTCAAACATCAAATAAGTAGATAACAGAATGTGACTAAAAGCTCTGTGAAACAACTGTTGAACCTTTCAGTGATTAGTTCCAAGGAACCAGAAAGTCGAAGTCTCATAATGTGGGAAAATACATCAAAATTGACCACAATATCTGTATCCCAGAGCCACAATTGACTGACGTGGTATACAAACACAGCAGATTTGTAAATTTGGTGTTCATACATCCCCATGTATTTGCTGAGAGTGGATTTCAGGTAACTTCCTAGCTGGTAAGTAAGTGTGCCTAAATTACTAAGTATCGCTCCTCAAGAAATTTCTTTCTTGTGTATCTTAGGAAGACCAGATAGTCATGGTGGTACTGATACTTATGTTTTAAGACCCATAATGATGTTAGATGGTGTGACGAAGGAAGCTGGGATCTCTTTACTTCCTCTCTTGTTTTGTCATCTCCCTCCATAAATTCATTTTATTTTAATTTTTGCCTAATTACCATTAACATGCATGAGTATAATCTGCATTTACACAAAAGAAAAAGTTTGACCCTCAGTCTTGTGGAGTATAGCACCAGGTCTAATTTTGTACTTATTTTTGTGTTTATAATTAATTTCCTAATTTATTTTGACCATTCCTAGTTAATATCTTTTGTTACAGGGTGAAATCAGTAATTGTTTTGTGACTTAGATTCAATTGTTGACATATAAACAAATATCAATGCTGCACTAATTATAAACATTTGGAAGAAGAACTACTAGGATTCTTAAAGTATTTATTTGGCTCTATTCAAAAACATATTAGCAAAGCCTGTCCTTAATCAATTCCAAAAAATTTACCAGGTTTGTCAAAAGTATTGTTGGTATAACTATATCTCTTCATTCCATTATTTACACAAATATTTAGGCCTAACATTTGTGATAGAAGGAACTGTTAAAAAGGAGGAATTTTTCGATGTATTCAGTTACTTGAACGAGTTTTAATTGTAATTTCTGTAACTTAAACATGGAACAATGTATTGTTTCAGTGCCTATTATTGTGAGGATGTATAATAGACCAATGTTTGGTCTCAAGACAGTTATTTCAGAGTCAATTTTCAGATGGGAATTATGTATTTGTTAAATTAACAATGCATCAATTTAACAGTGGGTTAAGTGTAACACAAATAGGCCGTGTGTTAAAACAGTTAATGACAATATCTGTGCAATTTAATTGAGAAATAGTGTCACATGTACAGTACTATTCTGCAAGAACTGTGAACCATGTGGTTAGGTTTTTACTACTCATAGATGTTCAACAGCAAACTATTGTAGCAGTATGCTGATGTTCTCTTGCAAACTATTAATGAGGCTTATCAACATTTACCAATAGCAAACTGGCCATATAATTGTGTAATATTGGGGGGTTGTGAACAGTGAAAGTAAAGAACTGTGAAATGCATTTGTGTAACTCCCGGTCGGGGTACACATTTTCAGGTCTCCCCATCAAGGTATATCAACAATGTCTGTTGGCAGCTGAGGGTTTCAATTTATTATCATTTATTCTAGAGAAGTTGCACAGTCATCAATGGTATCTGTTCTTTCGAGAACAGTTACTATCTTGATATATAAATATATATGTTTTGCTCAGTTTTTGTTCACATAGTCCAAGTGTGTATACCATTTCATGTTTTGTTGAATCGATATACTGAGAAATTTTGTGCTCCCTTTTTTTTTCACTTTTTGTCCACTTATTTCTACAAGACGATTAGCTGGTGCCCTATTCTCAGTGGTGAAAACATCCACTGCAACAGTTTTTCCAGATTTATAATCAAACTGTTTGCATCAAAGTACTGTACTATTTTCTCTGTGATGGTATTAATGTAATTTCCAAAGTTTTCTTTGCTACTTCCTGTAATTCAGATACTGGTGTCATCTGCAAATTGATATAGCTCATTGATTTTACAGTTTATATGTAAATCATATACATATAGTAAGAACAGAATTGGACCCAATATGGAACCTTTGGGAACTCCATGTCTGACCACTAATAAATGTGACTGATGAGTTTTGACTGTCTCGTTTACTTCATGTGTTACATCTATGAGCTCTTTTCTTTCATGGAGGTATGATTTAATCCAGTTATGCACTGCTCCCCTAATACCCCAGTTCTGAAACTTACCTAGTAATTTATCATGATTGATGATATCAAACACTTCTGACAACTCTAGGAATATACTTGAGGTATGTTCCTGCCAATCTAGGGTCTGTAGAGTTTCATAGAGAAAAGAAAAGATTGCTGTTTCAGTAGAGTGGTTTCTCCTAAAACCATGTTGAGATGCCATTAGTGTATTATATTTATTTATGAAATTTGACAGTCTTTTATAACAGAGTTTCTCCAGAATATTAGAAAACACAGACAGTAGAGAAAGTGTCCTATAGTTTGACACCTCTTCCTGGCTTCTTTTTTTGTGTAATGGTTAAACTTTAGCAATGTTGGAATGCTGCCAGTTGAGAAGAACAAATTTACAAGATACGTCAGTGGTTCAAAAATTGAGCCTACATAATTTTTACAACAAAATCTGGTATGTTATCTATTCCTGATGAGTGTTTTGATTTTAAGAGCTTGATTTCTTGTGTCCTATTTGTGTATTAGTTGGTATGAGAAATATTGTGTTTTCTACATGTTCAATTTTTGATATTATTTGTGAGGGATGTTTATGGGTGATCTTATGCTTGATAAGTTTTTCTGCTACATTTGCAAAATAAATGTTAAATATATTAGCTACCTCTTATGGTTTGCAGATAGTGTGCAAATTTCCATTCAACTGCATATTATTAGTTTTTATTTTGTTACTTCCTGTTTCTTTCTTCACAATATTCCAAATGGATTTCATTTTATTGGATGCGTTTCTTACGTATCTGTCATTTTCCATCATTCTGGCACTTTTTATCACTTTCCTGAGAATTATTTTATAGTTTTTAAAATACCTTTATCAAATTCTGGTGTCGTGTGACATGTTTTTGTAACTCCTTAGAGGAATGGTTTCTCTGCATGTGATTTTCTGATACCTGTAGTGATGCATTTGTTATGCATATGATTTTCTGATACCTGTAGTGATGCATTTGTTTATGCAAACAGATTGATGATAAATATGCAAAAACACTATTGCAGTTGTCATATTCACTACCCAGAATAAGACACCGGCTAATCCTCATATTTAAATGTTTGCAAAACAAGAGAGTACAAAATTTCTCAGTGTAAAATGTAAAATGGGGTACACATGTCGACTACGTAAACAAAAAACTGAATGAAACATATTTCATGAAATGAATGCTGGGAAACTATATTTCAAATGATAGTCTCAAGCCTATATATTTTGCTTATGGTCACTCAGTACTGAAATATGGTGCAGTAATTTGGAAAAACTGTGGAGCAAGTTTTAAATCACTTAGATTGTGCAAAAAGCTTATCAGAGTGACGGAATTGATATACTAAAGGTCATCATTCAGGCAAATGATTACAAAACATAAAATCACCATACTTCCATGTGTTTTCATACATTTACTTATACGTCTACATCTACATCTACATAGGTACTCTGCAAATCACACTTTAGTGCCTGGTAGAGGGTTCATCATGCCACATTCATAATAATTCTCTATTATTCCATTCTTGAACAGTGTGAAGAAAGAAAGAACACTTACCGGTATATCTTTCCATGCGAGCTCTGATTTCCCCTATTTTATTATGATGATCTTTTCGCCATATGTAGGTTAATGTCATTGAAAGTTGGTGATTGAAATTTCATGAGAAGATCCCACCACAACAAGAAATACCTTTGTTTTAATTATGTCCACCCCAAATCCTGTATCATGTCCATGACACTCTCTCCCTATATCTCAATAACACAAAACATGCTGCCATTCTTTGAACTTTCTCGATGTAGTCCATTAACCCTATCTAGTAAGGATCCCACACCATGCAGCAGTATTTCAAAAGAGAATGGATACACATATATAGGCACTCTAGTAGATTTGCTGCATCTTCTAAGTGTGCTGCCAATAAAATATCGTGTAGAAAATGTAATTATTATAAAATAAAAATTAAACAGTAACACCCCCATATGGCCCTTAATTGATCTATACACAGCTACCACACAAGGCAGACAAATGATGTATAACAGATAATTACAGCACTATTACAGTGAGACATACTTCATCCTTGTATCAGACTGTATAATACATTACCCAAATCCACAAAAATAATTATGGACTAAAACAACTTCAAATTAATTGTGAAAGATTACTTGGTCAAGCACTACTTCTGTACAGTGAGGAAGTATCTAGAAAAACAAAACGGTAGCATCAATTAAGACTGTATTTGTAAAGTGTACAACTTAATAATATATTGTGCTGCATTACTTCTTATTAAAGAAGATGTGTGCAAAAGTTCAGGGAATGCATAAATCATTAAGAAATGCTGGCATATATTTTGTACACTGTGCAGTTCTAGATTCACAGGACCACAAAATTCAATAAATAAAAGATTAACTGTGAAAAAGCTTTGTGTGAGACTAATTCTGGCCACAGTGACCAGAGACAATGGCCGTGTGTGTGTGTGTGTGTGTGTGTGTGTGTGTGTGTGTGTGTGTGTGTGTTTTACAAAAATTGTTTGACAATATTTGAATCATTTTAAAAACAATCCAACTAATTTTGTTTGGTGGCTATTATTAGGGAGAGATACTGAAATATCTTTCAATGTGAGAAATGGAATATCATGCACAGCAGTTTGCAGAAGCCAGTGGTCCAGCACCAAAAGCAATGAAGATAACAATTAATAAAATTCACTCACACTACCAGTGGCATCATGTGGTTTAAAATGCACAAGTTTTTCGCCAAGCACCCCTCAGCCATTGTAAAGTGGTGACTGACATGTTTGCTCATGCTGTCCTTATATAGCAGCCCTTGCCATCTGTAATGCTCCCAGTGCCCAGTCCAGCACTATATAAGGTACTTTTTCAGTCACATGAGTGCCATGCCCATTTCAGCTTTCTAATAACCGGGTCCTAAGCTGTGCTTAACTGCAGACCACCACCTTTTTGTGGGATATTTTCAGACACTGTGTTTTTGATTGCTCCTTTTATGACACTAGTTTAGAAACTATTCGTCCTTTTAGTAATAGACATTCCACTGAATACAATTCAGTGCCCATTTTCCAGAGCAAGTTCTGCAACAGTTGATTTCTCAGGATTCTAAGGCGGAACCATCTCCCACATTCTATATGATGCTGTTCAGTAGTGTGCACAGTCTGTCCAACATAAAACTGTCCACATCCACACAGTATTCTACATATTTCTGTCATTCTGAGTCCTGCATCATTTTCCAAAGGCCTCACAAGTTCAAAAATTCTGAAAATACTCTCAATAAAGACGTCAGTCTTAGGCACAGATTGGAGCCTGGAGATTGGAAGGTTGACGTGTGTGCAGTAAAACATTACCTAACAGAGTGCTGGACTGTGTACCAGTGACATCACAGGTTGTAGCACCACTATAAAGAATGGCAGCAGCAAAAACGTGAGTTGCCACTTGACAATGGCTGATAAGGAGCACTTGCTTAAATGCTCATGGATCTTAAACCACTTAATGGGGCTGGGAGACTGAGAGAATTTTATCAGCATATATAACCAGAAAATTACACATTTGAAGATAAAAATGTTTCCTTTGAAGCATATGTCAGAGTTTTCTGGAGTGTGAAAGGTATTCTTCACATACATTAAATTGTTAATAATAAAATAATAACTGGTAAATAGTATACAAGTCTTCTAAACCAGCTGGACTGGAAAGTATTCAAGAAGAGCACAATGCATATGTTCACAAAAGATCTTTAGAAAGGGGTAAAACAAGGTATTTTTTAAGTATGTTTTGTCTGAGGATCTGACCCATTTATTACATTTCAAGTTTTCTGATTTATGGCGATGGGTAAGTAAAAGTATATCTGGAGTGTGTACGTCCCCTATGCCTAATATATACGTAGATCTTTTAAGCTGGAAAATGTTTAGGACCAAATAAAAATGTTATGGGTGCTGTAGATGAATATTAAGCAGACCTTCCAGCATCATGTTCCAAGAATGGGATGGAATCAATGGAAAATCATGGGATGAAGTTAATGAACACAAAAATGTCTCTTTCTTACCTGTGGCATACAACTTCAGCAGCAAGATCATTGATTGTCTACTTGCACTCTTATAATTTCCTTATATAAATGGTGTGTGACAAAAAAGTGTAGTGAAATAAGTGAACCACTAACATTGTCAGGTGTACAAAATATGAAACAGTAGTGCCTGTGTTATTTAGCAGCACAATGCAGTGTACCTTAATGGACACGTATGCATGTCTGAAGGAACATTGCATCGCACTTCTTAATAACATAGGCACTGGTATTTCGTACTTATTTCCAAATGCCAGGCCCTCGACTCACAAAAACATGTTGTTCCTGAATGGGAATATACATAGTGTACAAGTGCAAGTTTGACACATGGATGACTTATAGAGGGCTTGGTAGCAGTGACTCTTGGTTGGACAGCCAAAGTGATTTAGGTGACCACTCACATAAGTTGGAAATCAGGGTTCAAGTCCTAGTCTGGCACAAATTTTCAATGTCATCATTCCAACATAAAGCCAAAAGTGGTTCATTTTTGCAACTGCAAATCCATTTCCTGTATTACCAGGGGTAACTGCGAAATTTAGGCATTTCTAATGCTCTTCCATCAATTACTTTGCCAGATACTAAGTTTGTTTTGCTGATAGATGATACAAATGTTGTGATAAATAACAAGTAAAGTGATGTTTTAGAAAGAACTGCAAATGAAATACTTAATAACTTTGATAAACAGTTTGTAGTCGACTCTCATTAAATTTTGAAACATTTCCAAACCTATAAGAGAGTTCCATCCAGCATATATATCAAACATGAAACCATGAAGATAGAAGAGGTTGACACTATTAAATTGTTGGGGGCTACAGTTCAACAATAAACCCACCTAGGAGGCAAACAGCATAGAACTAGGCCTACTGAAATTACCAAGAGAATCATAATCTGCAAAGCAGATGACAGACATTGGTAACATAAAAATAAAAATTCTCGCATGTTTTGCTCACTGTCATTCCAAATTGCCATACTCCATATAATTTTGGAGTAAATTTCGAAATCAAGCTAAGGTTTATCAAGTTTAAAAGTGAGATAATGACAAATTACTTGTGGTGTAAATTCCATAATGTCCTGCAGAAAACTGTTCAAAGAATTAAGCATACTACCTACTGCCTCTCTGCATATTTATTTCTCGATGAAATTTGTTGTAAATTCACTTCTGACAAAAAAAAGTGAAGCACCCAGAAGTGGAGAAGAAAAAAAAAAGAAAGTTTACAGGTTGAGATGGTACACGTTGTTATTGCAGCTGTTACAAAATTGAGTCAAATTTATAAAGAACCTGGCAATATGAGCCTATTTATAAGTATGAAGTTGCTCTCCCTTTGGCCTGGATTCATGCACTGATTTGGTTCAGAAGGGTGTCATAAAGCTATTGTATCTTCTCCTGAAAGAAATTAGCCCATAGCTGTTGTAACTAGTCCTTGATATCCTGGATAGTGGCAGTAGGACAGAGTTGATGTCTGAACTGGTCCCACACAAGTTCTACCATTGACAGATCAGAGGATCTCTCTGGGCACATGAGCACGTCAGCATTATGTGGAAAGTTCATAGATACCCTCACCATGTGTGGATGAGCATTATCCTGTTGAAAACTGGCACCACAATACAGTCATTTGAGAGGTAACACATGAGGGTGCAGGATGTCTGTGATGAACCACTGTAGCATCAGAGTTCCCTCAATCATTTGGCTGGAAGTCATATCTGATGGCTCCCACACCATGATTCCAGGAGTAACAAGGCTGTGCCTCTCGAAAACTTTGGATTGGACCTCTCCCCCGATCACTGCCACACTCATCGACTATGGTCATTCGGGGTAGTGCACAACTGAAATTTGTTGCTAGACACAGTGGGATGCCCTCAATTACCAGCCAATGTTTCCCAGTCATGGCACCACTCCAAGTGGAGCAGTTTATGTTGTATTGTTCACAGCAGCCTACATATGGAAAGGTGCTAGCCTCTGACCAATGGTGTGGGATGGCTCAGAATGTTGTAGGGAGTCCATCGTTTCTTCCTGTATGGCAAATGGAGATGTGATGGGGTCATGATATGCTTGTTGCTCAACATGTTGATCCTCCATTCTGGTGGTCAGACATGGTCAACCAGAACCTTGAAGTGGAGTATGCCTGCCCAGTGTTCCCATGCAGTCCAACATGAAAGTGCTCCACAAATGAGGATCTTGCATGATTTGACCAGCAGTCACATGAAAACCCACAATGAATTTTTCTCTAGTGGAGAGATCTCAAAGGCGATCTACTCAGCTCTGTGACACCAACTCAAAAGCTGATTGAAAATAAAGCTATGAAACTGATGCACATGTCACCAAAGTTGTGTTACATTGAAAGGCTAGGTGGCACATGATGTTAATTTATTAGCAGCAAAAGCACCAGCCATTACTTTTCAGGTTAGAAAGCGAGATGTCTGATGTATTATGACTACATATCCCATTCTTTCCAAGGTTTCTGAACAGTTCTATAGGATTTAGATCTAGATGATATGATGGCAGTAGAAAGAATACTATTTTCTTGAAAAATAGGACTTAGACCTAGATTATATGATGGCAGTAGAAAGAAAACTATTTTCTTGAAAAATTTTGTCACTAGAATAAAATGAAGAAGGTCATAACTCCTTAATTAAAATAAAATGTTCTGTGTTACTTGTCTTTATGAATTTGAAACTGTCTCTGATCATTTCTACACTATAGTCCAAAGTTCTCCTTTTACAGTAAGAGGGGAGAACTGAACATAAAATGAAACTCAGCTCTTACAAAAATCAAGTCTTGTCTGACATTGTCGTTTGACAATAGTCTTCAATCACTGTCACTTTGCAAAATTTATTAATAGTGTGTTGGTGTTATTGTTGTTGTTGTTGTGGTCTTCAATCCCAAGACTGGTTTGATTGAGCTCTCATGGTAGTCTGTCTTGCAAAAGCCTCTTAATCTCTGAATAACTACTGCAAGCTACATCAGTTTTAACCTACTTACCATAGTGAAACCATGGTCTTCCTCTGCAATTTCTACCTCCATAATTCCTTCCATTACCACACTGAGTATTCTTGATGCCTCAGGATGTATCTTACCAAATTATTACTCATTTTAGTAGAGTTTTGTCAAATATTTCTTCTTCCTCATTTCAATTCAGTACCTCCTCATCAGTTATTCAATCTACCATCCAA
Organism: Schistocerca nitens; assembly: GCF_023898315.1. Classification (NCBI taxonomy): domain Eukaryota; kingdom Metazoa; phylum Arthropoda; class Insecta; order Orthoptera; family Acrididae; genus Schistocerca; species Schistocerca nitens. The sequence goes on along the minus strand of NC_064616.1, from coordinate 906,370,892 downwards.
TTTTCAACGTTCTTCTGTAGCACCACATTTCAAAAGCTTCTACTTTCTGCTTTTCCAAACTGTTCATCACCCACATTTCACATCTGTTTCCATACAATGTAACACTCCATAAAAATATGGTCAGAAAGGGCTTTCTAACACTTAAATTTATATACAATGTTAAAAAATTTCTCTTTTCACACAGTTCTTCTTGTTATTGTCAGTGTACATTTTATACCCTCTCTATTTTGGCTATTCTCCATTATTTTTCTGCCAAAATAGCACAACTCGTCAACTACGTTTAGTGTCTCATTTCCTAATCTAATTCTGTCCGCATCACTTGATATAATTTTACTACATTCCATTTTTGTATTCATCTCATAACAGCTACTCAACACATTATCCATTCTGATCAAATGCTCTTCCAAGTCCTTTGCCATCTCTGACAGAATTATAATGTCATCAGCAAACTACAAAGTTATTTCCTCTCCCTCAACTTAATTTCCCTTTCCAACATTCTCCTTGGTTTCCTATTTTTACCATTCAAAGCACAGATTGAATAGCATCAGAGAAAGTCTACAACCCTGTATCTCTCTCTACTCAATCACTGCTCCCTTTTGTGATCTTCAACTTTTATAACTGCATATTAACTATATGATGATGGTATTTTCACATAATTCACTTACAGTCACTTTCTTCACATCCAGCCCAAAAATACAAATCTCTTTCACTCCCTAAACATTCCCATTACTGCCACACGCAAACACACACTATCCATTCACAAAGACCTTTCAACTTTATTACACTCTATTGATTCAAACTGAAATATCTGTAAAGCACTTACTGTGGCTTTGAATAAACGAGTAGGTCCTATATTCCCCAAAAACTTTCCCCCACTCTCAAAGTAATAATCTACTTCCCACATAATGATGTGTCCATTCTCCATGTACTACAAACTTTATTGCTACCATTGTACAGCTTTGAAGTTAGCATGAACCAACTGTACACTCATATGAGTGACTAATGCATTATGAGTAGAACTAGCTCAACCATCCCAGTAAAGGTCACTTTGCTCAGTATAACGGTAAACACTCCAACAAATATGACAAAACCTATGTTCCAACATACTACCTTCCATGTCTCCCACAATACTAATTCTCTTGGCATTAATTATCAGTCTAAAATCTTATATCATGTTGCAACACAGTGATGGCAATCTCCACTAGTCCTTTTGCTGAGCTAGTCCTTTTCTCATTCTGAATCCCTTCTCTTATTTACATCTCTCATCTTCCCACAGTTCTTAGTAGCTTCATATTTACCCTTGGCTCTTTCTTTAGTGGTTTTTAGTATCACTTCACTCTTTCTCTTCCTGTGGTATATCTACCTTTCTTGGACAGAGTTTTCTTAATGATTTCCATCACACACACACACACACACACACACACACACACACACACACACACACACACACACACACTGTCCTCACTAACACCCACAGAAGCCCCTGTCTATGCATTCATACCTTCTGACTCACTCCTATGCTGTACCCCATCAACTCTAAACTTCCTCACTCCTATGTGCTGTTCCAGCACATCAAGACTAAAGTAACTGGCACTGCTACACCCTAAGGTGTGTCAAGTATTCTCAAATATGCTGAGCACACTCATATACCCAGCAGAGGAACTTTTCCAGGCTTGTATTGCATGTGTGTATCGTATGTTAACCGGGGACCTAGAAACGACGGAGAGGCTCCATCCCTGCCGCAGCCGCAGTGGTCCACAACCCCACGACGACTACTACAGTCCACTTCACCCCTCCATCGCCCCACACCGAACCCAGGGTTACTGTGCGGTTCGGCCCCCGGTGGACCCCCCAGGGAACGTCTCACACCAGACGAGTGTAACCCCTATGTTTGTGTGGTAGAGTAATGGTGGTGTACGCGTACGTGGAGAACTTGTTTGCGCAGCAATCACTGACGTAGTGTAACTGAGGCGGAATAAGGGAAACCAGCCCACATTCACCGAGGCAGATGGAAAACCTCCTGAAAACCATCCACAGACTGGCCGGTTCACCATACCTTGACACAAATACGCCGGGCTGATTCGTGCCGGGGACCAGGCACTCCTTCCCGCCCGGAAAGCCATGTGTTAGACCGCACGGCCAACCGGGCGGGCTTTCCAGGCTTACTTCAGAATAGCTAGAGTACAAAGACAATTAAAAGTGAATATCTGGAGAGAATTCAGAATGAAGAGACAATACTGCTTCTGAAGTATGCCTACGATAAATATTCACACAGAAGAATGAAACTAGAACAACAACAGGTGGGCACAAAGCATGTCAGTTGTTTCTCATTTGGAATACCTGAGTCAGCTGAAACCAATTATTAGTCTATTGCCAGACAGAAGCTGAGGAAACTAGTTTCCTATGCCTGTGTAATGAGCAGTGTATCCAGCAGCCAGCAAGGAAGCTACAGGTACTAACTGCAGTACTCAGACTAGCACACTACTAATTTTCATTTTTTTGCAAATCATTCTCAGTTTGCAAGAAAGTCTGGGCGAAAGAGCCAAATGTTTCTGCTTAGGTTAATATGACATAAAATCTTGTTTCTTAAAATGTACTAAAGTCATGACTCTTTACAAAAAAAGGCGTTCAAAAAAATAAAGGTAGACCCCATTACTCTCACCGTTTTCCAAAGTAATGAAAAACCTTCATGGAAAGGTCTCTGAAGAACTTAATATTTCTGGGGACAAACAATGATTTTTTGGGCAATAGTAAAGTGGTAAAACGAGTTTACCAATAATTTTTACATATTGGACCACAGTATAATGCTAAATGACATAAATGATAACATTTTACCACTCTGGCTGCCTCTGGGTAGAGTACGATGTTTACGTTTCCATTGACCACCTCCATAGCTCAGTGGTCTCCGTGTCTCACTGCTATTCCCAGGTTACTTGGAGGGAGGACTGAAATGGAGTGCAGTCGGTCTCGTTGTGCCAATTGCTGAACTATTTGAGTCAGAAGTAGCGACTCCAAGGCCAAGAAAGCCGACAACGACTGGAAGAACCCTACGGCAACGTTGATGGCATATGCAATTAAAACTACGGGTGGGGCCATCCTAGCAACACGTTCTGTACAACGAATGACCCTTTTATGGAATCTGCACACAAGACACATAAAGTGACATAGACACCCATCCGATGAAAATAATGAAAGTGTGACATATCACTTAAGTAATACTCAGAGATTTAGCAAATCCTGACAGGAAAAATATATAAAATGCCTTACACCAGTATTTTGTAAGACATTAGATGAGGCCACAAGACAAATACCACTGAAACCAAGAACACTTACCTACAACAGGTATTTATTAAATCTGTCTGTAAAAAATACTCACTGATATAAATCAACTGCTGCTAGTCCGTTAAAAAACGGATAACGATGATATTAATTGTATATAACTCCCGACACTCGTAAATTAGGCGTTAGCCTACACAATTAATATGTCTAGCAGTTCCGCTAGAAAAATAATGGAATGTTGCTGCTATCTGAAATCATCGTTGCCCTACAAGAAGTGCTTTCTAAGTTGATCGTAGATGAACTAACCTCTATTCGTACAACAGATAGGTTAATTAAAAAATATTTTCCAAACCTATTCACGCGATGTAATTTCTTGAACTGTTAAGAACACCTGCGGCAGCCACTACGCAATGGCACAGTTCACGTATTCCGGGTGAGTTCAGAAATGTTTTTCTCGTGCCCATTTTAATTGCGAGATGCTTCACTTTCCTTATAACATCTATAGGGCAAGTGATTTTACTTATGCCTGTGTAATAATAATATTCTGGCAACATAATTTTCGTTCATTTTCCTTCGTAAACAAACTTTTTCAGATACTTTGTTGCACATCGTTCGAGAACAGTTGTGAACTTAGTCATCAGCTAGCATTATGCATTTCAGAAAACTGGAATCAATGACCTTTTGCCAACTACCTTTTAATACCAATACCACAAAAAACCATTAGTGAGAAAGTGAATGATGCTATTCATTGTTGGGGTAATGCTTGTTGAGCCACTAAGCACAGTCGAATTCAATGACACAGCAAAAAGTGGCACCACTGTAGTAACGCCAACGAAAACTATATGTTAACACATGCAACTGTCGTGTCTTTGCAATTTACCACGAGCAGAGACACCACTTTAGTTGTATGTGTGACTGTGGCTTTATTTGTTGTCTAATAGAATGCTAGTAGAATGTTAGTCATTGGATATAGATGGTATGCAAGTTGGTATGTAAGTTGATTAATAGATGTGTGTCTGTAACTATTTAGAAATTCTATTTATAGTTAGTCGTAGATTATTTAAACAAGTTGCTACGATAAGTGCTAGATCATATAATTGGGAAAATGCACACCACCTCAAGACAAAGGAATTATACGCCAAATTTACGCTGATAGCCATGGAAAAAGCATCTCTGTTTCTTTCGTGAAAATATAAACTTAGATTATTCGGTGTTTGATAAACCTAGAGATACATTCAATTCTGTGGTCAAAAACTTAAGTGTAGAAACAAACGAACATAACAAAGACGACTGCATTGTGAGTATAGGTGGCGCCAATGGTGTACACAGAAACGAAAGCAAGTCAGCACTGAGAAATTACAGAAAGTTATTGCACAATTACCCCACACTAATGTTACTGTAAAAAATGTACCAGTACTATATTACCTTCTAGAGTGTTCTTGCATTAATAGAGAAAGAGGGAATTAAAGTTCAGTGTTACAAAAATTAGGTAAAAAATTCAGCAAGGTAAAATTTATTAATTGTCAGAAAAATGAGCAGAGATGAACACACCCAGCATGGACTACACATGAAAAGGAAAAGAAAATTAAGGTTAGTGGATGAAATAAAAGTTCTCTGTGCCCCATTCACCAACAAGAAGGAACGAATAGTACTAGGTATTAATACTGAGCTGTTTTAGAGAAAAGAACCATTACAGCAGTGATCAACCAGGCAAAGTATATGTACCGGTATGTGAACCATGTGCACTCCATGTAATCACACATGTAAAAGATAAGTACAACAGCAATGACAATTTTGGTTCTGGTCTCACAGAATGCTACAACCTCCACAGACGTATAAACAGAGAAGAAACCCAAGTATCACTTAGCATGATACATCTGAATGTGCAGTACCTTAGACAGAAGTTCAATATACTTCAGGTATTTGTAAATGAGCATTTGCCACAGTTGTTAGTGTTAACTGAATATGGTCTAGTTAATAAAATTAATTATTATAAACTAGATACTTATGTACTGGAAAACAGTTATTGCAGAAAACTGCATAAGTGTGGAGGTGCGGCAATCTTTGTGAGAGAAGTATTCAGTCTAAAAAACTTACATTTATTGTGAAATATAGTGAAGAGTGGATATTAGAATTAAGTGGTATTGCAATTTAACTAAAAGAGCATGGAGTCAATGTAGTAACATTTAAAGTAATAAGAATATACAGACTATCTTGTGCAAATGTAATTCATTTTCTCAACAGCTTCAATACCATAATTAGGTAAACTAGACCAAATGACCTTACTATACTTGGAGATCTTAACATTGATGCAAAATCCAACAACATAGCTAATATGAAACTTGTAAATGTATTAACTTCATTCTATCTTAGAAATATTGTTACCATGGATACCAGTGTTCCACATTCTAGTTCTACCAGGATAGATTATGCAATGTCTATGAAGTCTTTCGTGACGTATTTCTTGAATAAAAATCTGTCGTCGTCAGGGCTAAAACTGACTGTCATAAAGTATTTCTTCTTTTTTTTTCCTTTATTGTATTTCAATTCACCATCGGGGCGGCCTGGCAGCAGAATATGCGCTGCTCTTCAGCCGAAAGACATAGAACAAACAATAGAAGACAGTTAAAAATATACTAAAGAGAAAACATGACGAACATAGATATAAAAAAGGTAGGAACATCATGGAAGACAATAGACACAAAAAGGGGCGACTGTAAAATGGAGATAAAAACCGTAAAAATGGATGCACACAAAAAACCACACACTGGGACAATTAAAAGAACACAAGGCACAGTATGACCAGAGCATAAAAATATCGACAGATGACTTAGCACATAACAAACACTGACAGTGACACTAAGTACAAGGCCAGCACATAATTAAAATCACACCTCTCAACGCACAGGAGAAACTACACCAAACACAATACTGACGTGGCACACTGATGATGATCAAAACGGAGGATCTGCCAGGTGCAAGGAGATGAGGGAGACTGGAAGAAGGGAGGAAGGGAGGGGAAGAGAGGGGGGGAGATGGGCAGGGAAAGTGCCAAAGAGGGCCGGGTGTGGACGGATGTGGGAAGGAAAGACGCAAGGATGGGGTGCAGGGTCTCAGGGGGGGAGGAGGAAAATCAACTCTGGGGAAAGGAGGGGAGGGGAAAAAGGGTCCCTGGGGAGCGGGAGGGGGGGGGAACAAGACCAGGTTATAGTTGGAAGGAAGAAACCAGAGGGTGGGGGGTCAAGCCTGCGGACAATGTAAAGGATGTGGAGATGTTGGAGGAACAGGAGGAGGTGGGGAAGGGGATGAGTTCATACAGAAGCCGTGTGGGGAAGGTAGGTGAATACGGAAGGTAAGGTGGAGCACATGGCGTTCGAGGATTTGGAGGGCCTTGTAAGAGCGGATGGGTGTGGAGATCCAGGCAACGCTGGCATAACAGAGGATCAGACGGATGAGGGATTTGTAGGTGTGGAGGACGGTAGAAAGATGCAGTCCCCATGTCCGTCCAGACAGGAGTTTCAGAGGGCGGAGGCAGGAATGGGCTTTCTGCTGGACGGTCTGGAGGTCAGGGGTCAAGGTGAGGTGACAGTCGAAGGTGAGGCCAAGGTATTTCATGACAGTCGAGGGTGAGGCCAAGGTATTTCAGGGTGGGGGTGAGCTGGATGGGACAACCATAAAGGGTGAGGTAGAAAGCATGGAGATGAAAAGGAGCGGGTGGTGCGGCCTATGATGATTGCCTGGGTTTTGTAGGGGTTGAGACGGAGGAACCACTGGTTACACCAAGTGGTGAACTGGTTAAGGTGGGTTTTGAGGGTACGTTGGGACCATTGAAGGGTAGGATAGAGAGCCAGGAAGGTGGTGTCATCAGCGTACTGGAGAAGGTGGACAGATAGGGTGGCTTGGGCATATCAGCCGTATACAAGAGATAAAGTAGAGGGGAGAGGACATAGCCCTGGGGGACGCCAGCAGTATGATAAGAGATACGAGAGTTGGTGTTGTGGAGGGTGACATAGGAAGCACGGTGTGAGAGGAAGGAAGTGACCAGACGGACAAAATTGATAGGCAGGGCGTACGTTTGGGGTTTAAAGAGGAGACTGGGATACCATACACGGTCATAGGCATTTTGGAGGTCAAGGGAAACAAAAATGGCGGGGCGACGGGAGTTGAACTGGAGGGAGAGAAGGTGAACGAGGTTAAGGAGTTGATCTTCAGCGGAGAAGAAGGGTCGGATGCCACACTGGGTAAGGTGGGGGGAGGTAGAGTTGAGTAAGGTGCTGATGGATACGGTGGGAAAGGATGGATTCGAAGACCTAACTGTGGGGAGAGGAAAGGGAACCAGTAAGGTGATGAAGGCGGACCAGTACTTGGAGGAGTTGATAGGAGGGTGGCGTTGAGTCATGTTCAGGTCTGGCGCCAGTCTCGGCGCTTCATTGCTGTAATAAGGTTCCGTACGTGTCGCTTTATTTGCCGGTGACGTTGGAGTATATCCCTGTCACGAGTGCGCAGGAAGGTGTGATACAGGCAGCGGGATTCATGGAGGAGGAGGACAGCCCGCAGAGGGAGAGTGGGAGGGTGCGGGTGGATGGTTTTAGTAGGAACATGGGCCTTCACAGCGGCAGTAATTACCTTCTGAAAGAAGGACGAGGCGTGGATGATGTCGTCAGGGTGACCTTCTTAGAACTTCTCTTGCTGCTACGTTCTTCGTTACCTTTCAGTCGCTGGAGCTTCGAATTTACACTGGGTTGCAGGATCCTTATAGGGCCTCATTCGAAGGACGTGGACCATATCTCTGATCTCTAGTCGTCTTGTGTTGAGGTCAAAGTATTCAACTTCCTAAGTAACATCAGACAACTGTCTTACAACCTTATAAGGTCCAATGTAGCGCCCGAGGAGCTTCTCAAAGAGGCCAACCTTCCGAACAGGAGTGAAGATCCAGACGAGGTCACCAGGCTGGTAGACAACTGGGCAGTGGCTCGTGTCATATCTTTGGTGATCATTTTCTTGAGCCTGTAGCGTGCGGAGTCGAGCTGACTGCCGAGCTTCCTCAGCTCTGGTTAATACCTGGCCGATGTAGTCGTCGTCCACGTCATCAGGATGTAACGGAAACACAGTGTCCATCGTCGTCGTCGCTTCACGCCCATGCACCAGGAAAAATGGCGTAAATCCTGTGGTGTCTTGTTTGGCGGTGTTATAGGCAAACGTCACAAAAGGTTGCACCTCATCCCAGTTGCTCTGCTCAACATTGACGAACATTGATAGCATGTCGGCCAAGGTCTTATTAAGGCGTTCAGTAAGCCCGTTAGTTTGCAGATGGTAGGTCGTCGTCATGTGATGAGTAATGTTGCATTGACGGTTTATCTCTGTCACAAGATTCGATTGAAAAACTTTCACTCGATCCGTAATTAACGAACTTGGGGCACCGTGTTTTAATACAATGTTCTCTATGATGAATTTGGCTACCTCGAATGCTTCGGCTGTGTTAACGGCTTTTGTAATGGCATAGCGCGTCAGATAATCACTGCAAACAATAATCCATCTATTGCCACTAGCAGACGTTGGAAATCGTCCGAGGAGGTCAATCCCAACACGCTGGAAAGGCGTTTCGGCTGGTGAAATTGGTATGAGTCGGCCAGGTGGATTCTGAGGAACTGCCTTTCTCCTCTGGCGCTCTCGACAGTGCGATACATAGTGACGGACACTCCTAAATAAACCTGGCTAGAAAAATCTCTTGTGGATCCTATCGTATGTCTTAATAAATCCTAAATGTCCGGCCTCAGGTGTTTCGTGGAATTTCTGTAGAATATCTAAGCACATGTGTTTAGGAATCACTGGTAGCCACCTCATAACAAACACATCAAAGTTTTTCTTGCAAAGTAATCCATTAACTACCTTAAATTGCTCAGCAGAGATATCCTGGAGTGCAGCGAGACAGTCACTATCTTCATCAAAGTATTGATGGTCTTGCACAGGGTTTCTTGAGAGACAGTCGGTATCTTGGTGTTTTCTTCCACTTTTGCACACTATGGTAATGTCTTACTCTTGAAGATGTAGTGCCCACCTGGCGACTCGTCCTGTTGGATCCTTAAGACCTGTCAACCAACAAAGTGAATGATGGTCTGTAACAACTGTGAATGGCCTTCCATACTGTCGAAATTTGCACATGGCCCAGATCCCAGCAAGACATTCTCTTTCTGTTGTTGAGTAGTTTCACTCGGTTTTTGCAAGTGTCCTAGAAGCATAGGCTATAACCTTCTCTTTTCCATCCGAAATCTGCACCAGAACAGCACCGATCCCATACCCACTGGCATCTGTGTGTAGTTCTGTAGGTGCTCTCTCATCATACAGACCATGTACAGGGTCAGTTGTCAGAGATTTTCGCAGCACATCAAAAGAATCTTGTTGAACACCACCCCAGATAAATTTAGCATCAGCTTTTAACAACTCTTAGAGTAGCCTGGCTTTGATACAAAAGTCTTTGATAAAACTACGGTTATAAGAACATAACCAGATGAAGCTTCTCACATCTCTAATACTTTTAGGAATAGGAAATTCCGTTATAGCTCTCACCTTTTCTGGATCTGGCCACACACCTTCGTTTGAAACAAGGTGCCCAAGTATTTTGATTTCTTTTGCTCCAGAGAGACACTTTCTTGAATTAAGTTTCAGTCTGGCTTGTTGGAGACACTTACGAACAGCCCTCAGTCTTTTTATGTGTTCATCAAATGTCTCTGAGAACACTATAATGTCATCTAAATGACAAAAACACATTGTCCACTTCAGGTGCCTTAGAAGATTATCCATCATTCGTTCAAAAGTTGCTGGTGCATTACACAAACCAAACGGCATTACCTTAAACACAAACAGGCCCTCAGGGGTGATGAACGCAGTTTTCTCACGATCAGCCTCATCTACTTCGATTTGCCAGTATCCCGAGTACATGTCCATGGTTGAGAAAAACTTAGCCTCCTTGAAACAATCTAGTGTATAGTCAATTCGTGGAAGAAGGTAAACGTCCTTTTTAGCAATCTTATTAAGCTTCCTGTAATCAACACAAAAGCGCCAACTGCCATCCTTCTTCCTGACGTGGACCACTGGTGACGACCATGGGCTCTGCGAAGGCTGAATGATGTCATTCTTCATCATTTTCTCTACCTCGTCGCGAATTATTCGGCGTTCCGTTGCTGACACATGGTATGCTCTCTGGCTGGTTGATGGTTCCCAGTGCTAATCTGGTGCTTCACCATCGATTTGTCTAATTTGCTCTTCACCTGTGGATTGAAGCACTCAGAGAACTCTTGAAGAATGGCAAGTAGCTTCTTCTGTTCTCCTTAGCGAGATCTGGTGATAGTCGAGCTAGAAGGTCTTGTGTCATAGTGGTAGCGCTAATTTCGTCCACAGACTCGGCATGGGAGGTTTCTATGACACTCAACTGTTCTTCAATTAATGGCTCAGCATTTGTTACGCACATGCGTCTAGGAAGGATCTGCAGTTCTCTGCGACAGTTAACTACCCACAATTCACTGAATCGGTTCTTAAACGAGACGACAGAGGCTGGGATGACCAAGTTATTCTTCAGTGGTATACTTCTCTTACATTCCACTACCAGATCCATGGGTAGAAAACTGGCATGACACACGACAGCTACCTCTCTAGCGCTGACTGCAGGAATGATCACTTCATCCAACACACTTGGTCTCCACACACTCAGATGAGCATATTCCTGTCCACAGTATCTCATCTCGTCTAGAATAATCTTCGAGCGAACACAATCTATAATTGCTTGAGAAGCTTTCAAAAAGTCCCATCTGAGAATATCGTCATGACTACACTCTTGTAAGACGATGAATTCTAAGGGTTGTATATGGCCACTTATACCCACATGAATGACACATCTCCCTGTAGATTTGACATATTTCCCATTAGCCATCTTCAGCAGAGATGTTTTGTCGTCAACGAATACGGTTTTCTGCAACGGGTGACGGTACTTCTACGAAACGACTGAATATGATGCTCCAGAGTCCACAAGAGCTTGATCTGGTCGGCCATCCATGAGGATATCGACGTAGTTTCCTATCATTTTTGTAGTGATCGACGGTGAAGGATTTTTCTCTTCGGTGGCCTCACCGCCAAGGAAGGTCGTAACCTTTAGTTTTCCAGGTTGCGGCGGCTAGGTGATGAGCTGGAGCTTCTAAACGACGATGGAGACCTTCATCGGCGTGTTGGGGGCGTCCTCTCCAGTGGCTAGCTTGCAGCGATGGTGACCTACGTCGTCTTGCACCCACACCTTCTTGTCCATCTTCATCGTCCCGGAGTTGGCGTCGGCTGAGATCGGTCTGCTGTCTTCTAGCGCGGGCGTCATCAAATATCCGTCGCCCTTCTCTACAATAGCGCACCATATGCCCTGCTCGTCTGCAGTGGAAAAATAATGGTTGGTTATCCTGGGTCCTCCAGACATCAGTCTTCCTTGTTGCCCAAACAGGTTCCTCATGCGGCATTGTAGGAACGTAACTTCGCCTGGGTCTCGACTTTTTTATCGTTTTAAAGGGAAATGAAGGACGAGAGACAGGGTTCAATGTCTGTTTCATTTCCTCCCTTATGACCTCTTGAAGCGTATCGGTTTTTTGCTCGCCGTGCAATCCAAGTGCCTTCTGAACTTCCTCTCTCACTATCTGACAAAGAACGCTTGTGAAATCAGTTTCTTCCTCCATCACAGACATCGATACGATGTTTGGAAGCCGTTCAAACTTCTTGCGTGTAATTCTTTTTTGATGTATTGTCTCGATATACTGGCACCTTTTTATGAAGTCGTCTGCACCCTTCATGACATGTGCAACCTTATCTTCCTCCTTCATTCGAGGATCCACTATTTTACACAGCTCCAAGACGTCTCGAATGTAGGATGCAGTCGTTTCTCCTGGACGCTGTGCCCTGCACATTAATTTATCTTCAGCCTTGCACTTCTGTCGTTGTGTGTCGCCGAAATACTTGCGCAGTTCCGCCTGGAATGCTTCCCAGCTTGTGAACTTCTCATCGTTGTTCTCATACCATTACTTGGCAGTGCCCTCCAAGCAGAAAAATACGTTAGACAAACACATGGTGTCATCCCATTTGTTAAATTTGGCTATACGCTCATATACCTTCAGCCACTTTGATCTTGTCCATCGTCACCAGAGAACCCGGAAGGAAGTCTGATGTGGTGGTACACAGTTGCTGTCATCGTGACGTCCTCTTCTTCTTCCGTCTCCGATAGATTCCGATCTGTTGAATATGGCTCGAACTCGGGTTTCTCGCCACGTAAACGGCGGCTCCGTCGTGGCCTGATGGGAGCCACTGTGTCATCGCTAATGTGCGTTAGCACAACGTCCAATACTCAGCGTCTGCACCAGAATAATGTCACGGAAAGGAAGGTGTAAGTAGGTGAATGACGAACACTAACTTCACTTAACGAAGGTTTATTCAGCACCTGCACTACAAGAGCGCGGAGCGAACTGCCTCCGGCCAGAACACATACGGTATACAGGGTGAGTCACCTAACGTTACCGCTGGATGTATTTCGTAAACCACATCAAATACTGACGAATCGATTCCACTGACCGAACGTGAGGAGAGGGGCTAGTGTAATTGGTTAATACAAACCATTAAAAAATGCACGGAAGTATGTTTTTTAACACAGACCTACGTTTTTTTAAATGAAACCCCGTTAGTTTTGTCACCACATCTGAACATATAAACAAATACGTAATCAGTGCCGTTTGTTGCATTGTAAAATGTTAATTACATCCGGAGATATTGTAACCTAAAGTTGACGCTTGAGTACCAGTCCTCCGCTCTTCGATCGTGTGTATCGGAGAACACCGAATTACGTAGGGATCCAACGGGAACGGTGATGGACCTTAGGTACAGAAGAGACTGGAACAGCAAATTACGTCCACATGCTAACACCTTTTTATTGATCTTTTTCAGTGACATGTACATTACCATGTGGGGTGAGGTACACGTACACACGTGGTTTTCGTTTTCAATTACGGAGTGGAATAGAGTGTGTCCCGACATGTCAGGCCAATAGATGTTCAATGTGGTGGCCATTATTTGCTTCACACAATTGCAATCTCTGCCGTAATGAATGTCGTACACGCCGCAGTACATCTGGTGTAATGTCGCCGCAGGCTGCCACAATACGTTGTTTCACATCCTCTGGGGTTGTAGGCACATCACGGTACACATTCTCCTTTAACGTAGCCCACAGAAAGAAGTCCAGAGATGTAAGATCAGGAGAACCGGCTGACCAATTTATGCGTCCTCCACGTCCTATGGAACGCCCGTCGAACGTGTACCTCACCCCTCATGGCAATGTACATGTGCGTCAGTGAAAAAGACCAATAAAAAGGTGTTAGCATGTGGACGTAATGTGCTGTTCCAGTCTCTTCTGTACCTAAGGGCCATCACCGTTCTCTTTGGATCCCTACGTAATTTGGTGCTCTCCGATACACACGATCGAACAGCGGAGGACTGGTACTCAAGCGTCAAATTTAGGTTACAGTATCTCCGGCTGTAATTAACATTTTACAATGCTACAAACGGCACTGATTACGTATTTGTTTATATGTTCAGATGTGCTAACAAAACTAACGTGGTTCCATTTAAAAAAACGTAGGTTTGTGTTAAAAAACATACTTCCGCGCATTTTTTTTATCGTTTGTATTAACCAATTACACTAGCCCTTCCCCTCACGTTCGGTCAGTGGAATCGATTCGTCAGTATTTGATGTGGTTTACGAAATATATCCAGCGGTAATGTTAGGTGACTCACCCTGTATATACAGCTACAGAACATTCCAGTACAATGATTCTTGCCATTTGTGGATACTTCTAGAACGTACTCGAACCGAATATAGTAATTAAAATCCTACAATTCAGGTGAGTTTTGAACTCACGACCCTCCGGGCAACAATCTAGTATCATAACCACCACACTACAGCGTCTGCGCTGCTTTGTGTCTTCTCCGACCATATGAGAATTAAGTTTCTTGTAATCTATATCCACAAAGCCTAAGGGATCCATCTTTCTTTGGATTGTAGAGGATCAAGCACAAGAGGAAGATCTAAAATTCCTAAATTTAACTGTGGAAGTGTACACTAGGGTCTTTCTGACCCTGAAATTTTCTTCTTTATTACAGTATTTGCACCACTGCACATACACAGCCCGCTACCACCAATGTAAATTCAGCATTGAGTGATACCTAGCAGAGGACGGATCTTGAAAGTTGTGAGACTCTGTTTAATTTGAGAGAAATAGTTTTGAGGGGCAATTGTCATCTTGTAGTACACACTGTGTAATTGTTCTGTCACTGAGTGTTAAGTTCGTTTATGTGGAAATGTCATGCAGAAATGACATTTTACTAACAGAAGATGCTATACAGGAACCATTGTTAGTAGAACTCAATCGTGAAAGTGATGTAAATGACTTTCGTGACGAAAGTGATTCTGAAGCTGTTGCTCCTGCAGCAGTTATAGACAGTGGCGAATGGGCGAATCTTCAGACAATGATGAAGAAATTACAGTCATCCACAGTAAGAATGATCATAGTTGGAACACAGCTGTCCCTAATTGAAGAGGTAGGCCGGTTGCCAGTAACATTGTAGTGTTTACTCCAAGAGTGTGGAAATAATGAATGAGTGGATTTATGAGTAATTGAGAACACCTCAAAATATTTGAGTAAAATGTGTATTTCATTAAATGAACTCATTAAATGAATAGCTTATTCATTTAATTAAACTTCAAAGAAAGTCTGTAGATCCAGATCACTTTCAAGTTTCTTCTTTAAAAAATTTCCAGGAGAGCTTTTACTTAGTCTCGAATTTTGGATGCATTTATACTAATGCTGATTGAAAAAGTATGAGAGGTGAAATAAAATTAGTTTAGTACATGAGAGTCTGATTTCATTATAAAATATTCTACTTTCAGAAGATTTCTCCGGAAAATAATTGAGGCGCTAGATGGCGCCTTGGCGAATACTGGAGGCATGTCCGCAGTATGAATTTGGCGCCTCGTGCTATGTAAATTGTACCCTGTGTGAGTCTTGAATATTTACACTATTTTGCATACTTTCTGTGAGTGCAGTCTGCACACCACTGACCTTGTGTTGTCCTTTGCAACGTGTAGAAATGACGGCAGGTTCCACCGTCTTTCTTAGCCATTGTCTTCTCCAACGATGTGGTTGTGATTGGCACTGGCACAGCGGACCAGGCTGCTGCTACTGTAGTGACGTAGCTTCATGTCTGTGGTAGCGCCATCTGCAGCTGCTGTGATGCTGTGAAATGATGTGGGGCTTGGCTTCGCTGGGTTTTCTAGTTATGTATTCGTAGGTGTCGTTGTGACAGCAATTTCCCAGTCTCAGGTTGTGAAGGTAGATGTCTCCATTGTGAACATTAGCTACGTTGGTGCTGGATGGCTTTACACTCTCCTAGAAAAGGTTGCGATGAATATGGTTGTCCCTCTTGATGTTGGTCTCGTTTTAGTGCAGATAAGACTCTATTCACTTCTTGCAGATGTAGTTCTCGTTCTAACAGTGATACTCGCAATGATGCATTAGAATTATGTAAGGTTGCGACTCCCTGACTAGCCTCCATTAACTGTGAGCTCTTAACAACAATGTCACTTTCTAGTTGAACTATGGAGTCCATAAAGTCGCTCCTCCTATCATGTTTGATGCTGTATCAGTGAGATCTGCTGGTTTTCTTGAATACACTGAACAATTCGTACACATATTGTTTGATTTTCTTTGTAGCAAGGTTCATTGAGAGTTTATAGTGACTTAGGAAGTCTACCCATATAATCGCAACTGGCACTTCAGTGATACCAAAATTACACCCAAAAGTGTGTTTCAGTTGAAAAACTGGCCATTAAAATTGCTACACCAAGAAGAAATGCAGATGATAAACGGGTATTCATTGGACAAATATATTAAACTAGAACTGACATGTGATTACATTTTCACGCAATTTGGGTGCATAGATCCTGAGAAATCAGTATCCAGAACAACCACTTCTGGCCGTAATAACAGCCTTGTTATGCCTGGGCATTGAGTCAAACAGAGCTTGGATGGCGTCTACAGGTACATCTGCCCATGCAGCTTTACCACGATACCACAGTTCATCAAGAGTAGTGACTGGCGTATTGTGATGAGCCAGTTGTTCGGCCGCCATTGACCAGATGTTTTCAATTGGTGAGAGAGCTGCAGAATGTGCTGGCCAGGACAGCAGTCGAACATTTTCTGTATTCAGAAAGGCCCGTACAGGACCTGCAACATGCGGTCGTGCATTATCCTCCTGAAATGTAGGGTTTCGCAGGGATCGAATGAAGGGTAGAGCCACGGGTCGTAACGCATCTGAAATTTAGCGTCCACTGTTCAAAGTGCCGTCAATGCGAACAAGAGGTGACCGAGACGTGTAACCAATGGCACCCCATACCATCACGCCGGGTGATACGCCAGTATGGCTATGACGAATACACGCTTCCAATGTGGATTCACCGTGATGTCGCCAAACACGGATGCCACCATCATGATTTGCCATTCGTGCACCCAGGTTCGTCGTTGAGTACACCATCGCAGGCGCTCCTGTCTCTGATGCAGCGTCAAGGGTAACCGCAGCCATTGTCTCCGAGCTGATAGTCCATGCTGCTGCAAACGTCGTCGAACTGTTCGTGCAGATGGTTGTTGTCTTGCAAACGTGCCCATCTGTTGACTCAGGGATCGAGACGTGGCTGCACGATCCGTTACAGCTATGCGGATAAGATGCCTGTCATCTCGACTGCTAGTGATACGAGGCCCTTGGGATCCAGCACGGCGTTCCGTATTACCCTCCTGAACCCACCGATTCCATATTCTGCTAACAGTCATTGGACCTCGACCAACGCGAGCAGCAGTGTCACGATACGATAAACCGCAATCGCGATAGGCTACAATCCGACCTTTATCAAAGTCGGAAACGTGCGGTACGCATTTTTCCTCCTTACACGAGGCATCACAACAACGTTTCACCAGGCAACGCCGGTCAACTGCTGTTTGTGTATGAGCAATCGGTTGGAAACTTTCCTCATTTCAGCACGTTGCACCGGCGTCAACCTCATGTGAATGCTCTGAAAAGCTAATCATTTGCATATCACAGCATCTTCTTCCTGTCGGTTAAATTTCGCGTCTGTTGCACGTCATCTTCGTAGTGTAGCAATTTTAATGGCCAGTAGTGTAGTTTGTAGGCAAAATGCTGTATTGGTTGAACATTAACAGCCTGTAATGATAACATTCCACACTTGTTATCTTCACTTGAATAATGCAAAGGAACGGTTCTTATTGATGAACCATAGTCAATAAGGTAGTGTCTTCGTGATACTTTGCCCCACAAAAATATTCACAGATCCCTAGGTGGCGAAATATTTAGGATACTTGTGACTCGATATCCTGTCAACTTGGAGTCATGAGAAGTCATGCTGTCCAGTACACTGACGTGTGGCAGCTGGGATCGATGTGCAAACCTACAGAGCGGGTTGCATTGATGTGCCGATGCTCCAGACATTGCATGGAAATAACAGAAGCGTTCCAACTGGCCTTCTTGCGTAGAGGAGGGCGTGGTACGTGCAGCCAACAACCTGTATTCGAGGTCTTGTGTTCGTAAGGTTTCTGCTGTCTCAGGCGGCACTTGTGAAGTGGATCATTGCATCATCGTCAAGTGTGCACGGAAGTGGTCGGTGAACTCCCAGACCTCACCCATTTCTTTGTATAGGCCTCACAGCTTGCACTGCGTTAAAATTGTTTGTAATAACACAGTCACCTTGGTCTTGTCTCTGTTGCACAGCAAAAATACTGCCTGCCAAAACAAGCTTACTGTCGATAGAATCCTCATCATTGGCCACTAAAGCTGTTTGCAATGTAGGAGGTAACTTCAGAATCCAGGTCCTCCTCAACGCTGCTTCTGACAAGATGTCACTTCCCATAGAGAGAAATAGTTGCTCCCATAATTGGGACGCCGGCCGAGTGTCCGACCGGTTCTAGGCGCTTCTGTCTGGAACCACGCGACCGTTACGGTCGCAGGTTCAAACCCTGCCTCGGGCATGGATGTATGTGATGTCCTTAGGTTAGTTAGGCTTAAGTAGTTCTAAGTTCGAGGGGAATGATGACCTCAGCAGTTAAGTTCCATAGTGCTCAGAGCCATTTGAACCAACCATAATTGGGACGGTATCTTATTGTGCAATGTATCTTTGTTAAGAATCTGATGCATCTGTAGTTCTGGTGACTTTGGAAATCGAGATAATAAACACTTGTTAAGCACAGAAAACTTCTTTGACGATGGGGGGCAGCTATTATGTTGCTAAGTATAGAATTAATTCGACAATGCGAAACCACGTTTGCGTGACTGCCAGTTGAAAGGATGGTAGTTTAGTTATATTCCTCACTGTCTGTGGCATTTGCTCGCCCGTATGTTGCCTGTAGTACATGTCATCGTGAGATATCGGCAAAATCTCTTGCAACACTCACGGTGCGCCTGAGAATGCAGGATGGCACCTTTGTATATGTACTTGTTCCATGTATACATTTGAACTTAAAACGCATGCAACTGGCGATTGTACAGAAAGTGTCACACCTTGTGGCACATCTCGAGACTGATAGATCTGGTATAGCATTGGCTGGTCTTTTACATAGCCAGTACTGCCAAAATCGTAGACAGGTTATTGAAACATTGTTCCACTACAGTAGGTGCATGTAATGAAGCAATAGAATCATAGTTATGGCACACACTGGCGTAGGCTGAATGTTGTGTGTTCATTACGCTGTGACTGCTACCTTCACTTTCTTCTTGCTGTTGGAATTCAAATGTTCTGATGTTCATACGTTGTCTCATTATTCTGATATTTGAGATCCATGTTGTGCCTCTACGGAATGTCAATAGAAACTGGTGAATATACACGTGGATTGCTCACAATACCGAACTCGTAATTCCATTGTCTGTGCTCGTCAGGGTCACGAATGTAGTTTCTTGGTTGTAGCTTGTGTAAGTGGTAGTAAATACAACACATTGTTTAACTCCTGAGAACTATTTTTATTCATTACAACTACATCACGCAGCATAGGACCTTCGTTCACATCATCTATCAGACACTATTAAGCCCACAATTTGTGAAGAAGAAAAGCTTTATGGTTGCGTGGGAAACATAAATCGTTCATGTTTGGGTCAAGTATTAAGTAGTCATTTCAGTTGTTGCTACAGGGCTATAATTAAGAGTTGAAAAAAATGTCCCTTCCCAAAAGTAGTGTTTATCATAATTTTGGTTTCCATTTCCCTGTTTTGAATGAAGTGATGGTGGTGATTATGTTACTACAGTCAATTTTTTCGGCACTATCGTACTGGATCCACAAGACAGCTAAATTTCACTGACTGCTTTCACCCATATTCGGCCCTAAGTAGCTTTTCAACTTTTATTATCTTTAATTTTTCTGCAATAATGTTCACAAAGTGTCGCCGTCACCGACGCTGTCATAAATCTCCTCAAAGCTGTTTAGATGTCTCGATAAGTACCTCTTAAGCCACACTTCGAAATAACCTTCAGAATATCCAGATTGGACTGTCTTCACCGGCTATTTAACTTGGAACTTGTAAGCGGCTTAGTCACCAGCTAGCTCTACAGTATATATTATCTGCTATATATGGCATCAAAATTAGCTCTAATTCTTTTCAAGATGAGATAGGGTAAGGGCCCCAAATTTCGCCTACTATAATTATTTCTCTGTTTGTCAACCTCCTGGTTTGTCGAATCACACTCCAAACTAAGTGAATATGCTTCATTTGATTACAAAACAGGTCGTATTGAATTCAGCCGGATGTGTAATATCTTGGAATATTTCCAGAAAGAGCTCCCTTTATTAGCTTCTAGTAACGCTTTTGTCTTGGGTTAACTATCGCCAAAGGGCAACTGACATACAGTTTACGATGGTGTTCCGTTTTCCACTCTCTGCCGATGACATTTTGTAGATAGTGGAGTTTTCTTTTGTAAAAATGCTTCCACATTTTTGCTTTGTCCAACTGTGATTCCAGTTTCATCTACATAAATGTTATGGCGGGTTTAAACTTGATTTTATCAAGTGTTGCTCTGAAACTACAGAAAAAGACCTCACATTGTCTTGAGTTAAGACTAAGGTTCTAGCTCTTTTCAGTTATTGTGATGTTCTTGTTATCAATTAGGCACAAATTATTTTCAGAAACAAGTTCAACCACTTTCAACTGCCATGTTTGCTGGTTTGGAAAAGGGATGGAACAGATTCTTCCTTAAGGCAAGTTGGAATGACGTCTGCTTTATGTCATGTTGAGCCAAACCAAAGAAATTCTTTTCCTCTTCACACAGTACTTGATCATCTCTTTCTATACATCAGGCATCAACATAGTTTTCCTTCCAAGTGTCTGTCTTACAACCGCAATTTCCTATTCATGTTCTCCTGTGGCACATCTTTCAGTGCACTCTCGAATCGTTCATGTGGGTACTTCAAACATCTTTGATGCTCTCAGTGTTCACACACACACACACACACACACACACACATATATATATATATATATATATATATATATATATATATATATATATATAATGGAGATTTGATGTGCTGAAAGCCCATCTCTTCTTCTTTCTCCTAGGCAACTTGTGCAGGAGAGCACTACAGCAAAAAATGGGGAATTTAATAAAACAAAATCAATTTTAAGAACAAAATAAGAGTAGTGAGCCATTAACCACTACAGCCAGGAATTCGCTGAAATCAGCATCAGCGTTTTCTTATCTCCAAGGCCATTTCACAAATCCTACCATGCTTATTTAATTGTACTTGTTATATTTCGCAGATGGCAACATCGGCACTACTTTACCTTTACTACCATGCCATTAACCATAACACCAGTATCATCACATCCAGTCACATGCCAAGTCCAGGGGGGAAGAAGGGGTGGGGGAGAGGGAGGGGGATGTGAGGGAAGGGAAGGACACCATATGACTCCCATGTTCTCCACACCCCCACACCACCCACGCAATTTACACCTCACATACATTCCACACCCCCACACCCCTGCTTGGGAGCCAAATACGATACAATTTCTAAATTTCCAAAAATACCGAAAATTTTATAAACTGTGTTTTCATTACTGACTTTCAAAAAATCGTTTAAGGACTGGCTCACCAGTCTCAGTGCTAAATTTCATATGAAGCTATATACCATTCATCATGGGATATTGGAACAGTTAGATAGCACATTTCTCTATAAATAATTAAAAACCAATGTTTGGTTATAAAATATAAATAACGAATTAATAATTCGTATTTGTCAGAAATGATTTGTACCTTACCCACAAACTCTGAAGACACAAAATAAAATTAAGTCCTTATTCATATCTCAGTTTCTCCTGTCACTGTAGAAAACGAGTGCTCTTGTCACCAGCTGATGGCTGTACTATAGGAAACAAGCAAAGTTCGTTCTTCATGCCACGATTTTCTTTGAAGTTATTACCGCCACCAGTAGTGGGGCTGCACTGTAGAAAAGTGGATAGTTCATTCTTTGTACTGTGAGTAGTTCTTACCATCACCAACAGATGGCCCCACTGTTAAAAAAAAAACACTACAGAGTCATAAATTAATTATTTTCCACAGCTAAGATGTAGCAATATTCTAAAATGACTGCAAAATACATAGTAAAAGGAAAATTGTGATGTTTAAACCGTATACTCCAGTGCTAGTGTTCCATGCCTAATAACAGTTGGCAAATTAGGAGGTAGGCCTAAGGATTTGAAGTTGGCCAACTAACCTGACCTGATAAACAGGCAAGCACACAATAAAACTGACAGTATGAATGTAGCTAATTAGGCCTACTCTACCTGTAGGTCACAATACACCCTCAAAATATATATTTCCATAATTAAATTGTTCTCAGGCACCATTGTAGGAGGGACAAAGATAATTTATCATTTTTGTCGTGTGATAAGCACAGCACACACCACCAAGCAGCATCACAAGCGTCGACAGCTCGACAACCCACTCCAGAGATGGCATATAGCCTTGTGATTGCCCCAGCAAGAAGTTGTAGTGGTGATATACGCTGGCGCCACAGCAGAGCGGGCAGTTCCAAGTGAGCTCGACTACTGATAAGACTGCTTTCTACTGGTGTTCCTTGCACTGCATCGTCAATATAAATAATTGAGTGAGGGTGGCGACGAGTAAAATCTCCTTCTGTGGTTGTATCACAAGTATGATACAACAGTGTTATTCACTAGAAAAATTCAATCGATGCCATTCATTGCCATAATTATTACAAATGACACAATCCTACTGAATACTACAATAACAGCAGTTTGTAATTGTAACTATGATGGAAAGGCTCTCTAAAAGCCTTATAGATGACGTCACAATATTCCAAAAAGTCTGTAAAATACGTTGGAAACGCGAAAATAGTGGTATTTACTTTGAGTATCTAGCACCTAGTTGAGGTTAAGTAAAAAAAAAAAAAAAAACTGTCAGGTTCAAACCAACATCACCTAAGGCACAATATTCTACAACGCATTAGGAAATGTTATGTTTAAGTTGTAGCAGTATCTAGATACATAAACTGTGTATTCAATCTGTGCAGCTGCACTTTGGGAAACTATGGCTCACGACAGTAATAAAACCTGTACACACACACACACACACACACACACATGATTATCTTCTTAGGGCAGGAGGGAATAAGGTGCTTTATTACGAGTTATCACTTAAACCGCAGAACGAAAGGTACTGCTTATTAACATGTTAATAAAGGCATTAATAGTGAGATATGTGACATTTCCAAATATTGCAAGCACAACGAAGGCCCAAAAATTAAATATATCCACATGTAAACTGTCTGTATAAAACATTAAAACACATGCTTCTTGTAATATAAGCAAGTCCTCTACGAAAATTGTAGCAAAACTGAAGATGTAATATAAGTATGATTTTGCACAGTTAGCAAGCACAATGAGGCATCATTTATGCCTAACATGTAATACCCATTTGACACATAAATATACACTGATCAGCCAGAACATTAGGACCACCTACCTACCTAATAGCCAGTATGCCACCTTTGGCGCAGATAACAGCAGCGACGCGTCATGACATGGAAGCAGTGAGTCATTGGTAGATCGCTGGAGGGAGCTGGCACCCTATCTGCACACACAAATCACCTAATTCCATTAAATTCCGGGGAGGGGGGGGGGCGATGAGCTCTGACGCCATGTTCAATTACATGTGAGATGTGTTCGATCAGGTTCAGATCTGGTGATTTGGAGGGCCAGTACATCAACTGGAATTCGCCACTGTGTTCCTGGAACCACTCCATCACATTCCTGACCTTCCGACATGGCACATCATATTATCTGCTTGAACAATGCTACTTCGGTCGGGAAACATGATCGTCGTGAATGGGTGTACATGGTCTACAACCAGTGTACTACACTCCTTGGCCATCACAGCACTTTGTATGAGCTCCACTTTACCCAAGGATACCTACTTGAATGTTCTCTGAAGCATAATGGAGTTGCTGCCAGCTTGTCTCCATCCCGCAATGCAGGTGTCAAGGAGCTGTTCTCCTGGAGGACGACGGATTCGCGAACTCCTATCAGCATGATGAAGAAGGTATCGGGATTCATCAGACCATGCAACACTCTGCCACTGCATCAACATCCAGTCCCAATGGGTATGTGCCCATTGCAGTTGTAGTTGCTGATGTTATGGTGCTAACACTGGCACATGCATGGGTTGTCGGCAGTGGAGGCCCATCTTTAGGAGTGTTTGGTGCACTGTGTTTTCAGACACACTTTTACTCTGCCCAGCATTAAAGTTTGGTATTAGTTCCGCCACAGTTCGCTGCCTGTCCTGTTTTACCAATCTGTCGAGCTTCTGACGTCCAACATCTGTAATGAGGGGTGGCCACCCAATTGCACAACATCTACATGCGATTTCGCCTTGGTTTCACCATATGTTGAAGACATTTAGCACTGCATTCCTTGAACACCTGACAAGTAGTGCAATTCCGGAAATGTTCATTCCAAGCCTCTGGACCACCATAATCTGACTTCAATCAAACCTTTCCCATTCTAAACAGGGACAGCACTCTCACTGATACTACATGCCCCATGTGTGTCTGACTAGCAGTCATTCCTTGCCAGGCGATACTGCTATCGCCTGGACGGGTTTATATTGATAGTAGGTCGGTGGTCATAATGTTCTGGCTGATTAGCGTATGTTTTGCCTGCTCTCTAATACATGTCAATGTTTGTTGGAGTCAATGCTACGAATCCCCACGTAGTTTGCAGATTGATAATTAAGACTGAATACAAACAGGCATAATTTATATGCTTTTCTCTGTCTTGAGTGTCTTGGAGGTTGCTATTGTATAAAAACCCTCCCAAACCACATCAAAATGTCCATCGAAATGCATCCAAATTCCAATAAACTCTTTCTGAAACTACAACATCCATCATCACAACTCTCAGCTTTTCCGCCACTACAAGAACCCCCCCCCCCCCCATACAGACTTGGCTTTTCTCCAGTACAGATGACAAAACTTTACATAGGTCATTGATACATCTATGGTAACTATGATATTTGAAGTGATCGTTGTATCAAGCAGAAATCTAGAGATACCAGTCTTTGAATGCTGGCCCCTATTTTGACCAGAACTGAGGTTGGAATCACCCTACATGTGAGTCAGGGGGCCTCAAGATGACGTAATATATCTCCAGAACTGGTAGCCCAATGTAATAACAGTTTGGAAATTAGATGGTTGAAAGGTGTTTCATTTGAAATTCTATGGAAACTACTTCAATCACAGACACATACATGCAGCATGATAGGTAAAATCTCAAGGAGTTATTCTGTGAACTGACACGTTTCTACTATGCTCTAAGTATAAATACAGATACCCAGCAAGAACATGTCGTAACAGAATTTTACTGATTTTGCGATGTTTTGCATACTTTCGTTACTTATACATATTCATATACATACTTTCGTTATTTATACATATTCATATACATTTATTGCTTACTAGATGTGGCTTGCTATTTGCATTTATACCATCCAGCTCCAATACATAGACCTTAACCCAGTCGTAGAATCTGCAAACTATCACTAAAACGCACACACACATGTAAATGGATTACTGTCGTGAAGCAAGGGTTTGACGCTATTATGCTGCATAACACACACACATATATCAGAGCACAGTTATTCTATTTTGTGTGTTAGATCCACAAGCTGGGACCTCCCACATTCTCTCTCACGCCAGTGACACCTGAGGGGTCTTCGCTGTCGTCGTCGTCATCGGCTGTGTTGCTTTCAGCTTACAGGTGAGTACTGTGATGCATCCAAAAGGCAGATCCCCCAGCGTTATGCGTTTGGAAATATTTTGTCAGGTGGATACACCCACTTACACTCCAGTGTAACTGCTGGGGTGGATCCATATGCATTATAATTCATGTATAATATTTGGTAGTGATCAACGCCACGTATGATGCGAAACGTCGCTCAAAAGCTGGATCCTTTCAGAAATATTTATTGAGATGTATCCACCGCGTATACTCTGCGGTAATGGTTAACGATGGTTAGGGTGGATCCATCTGTATATTAATTCGTGGATAACATTCAGTATGGACCCACTCCATGTGCGATCAGAGCTATTGTTTGAAAGGTAGATCCTTCTATTTTAGGTCTGATATTGTAACAACCATCGCCGCCGCCAACGACGACAACGATGATGACGCCCCAGGTGTTAGTGGTGGCAGGGAGAGAGGGTGTGTGAGGACGCATATGAAATAGTGTAACTGTGCTCTGCTATGTGTGTGTGTGTGTGTGTGTGTGTGTTTACAACAGAATAACATCAAAACCTCCTTCACCGTAGTAATCCATTTACGTGCATGTGCATTTTTGTGATAGTTTGTAGATCCCATGACCAGGTCAGGGACTATGTATCGGGGTTCAATGACATAAACAGAAATAGCAAGCCACATCAGGTAAGCAATATGTGTATATTCATTTGGATAAATATCAAAAGTATGGAAAATGTCACAAAATCACTAAAATCCTGTTAACAACATGTTCTTGCTGAGTATATGTATTTATACTTAGAGTGTAGTGGAAATGCGCCAGTTCACAGAATAAATTATAGGGATTTTACCTGTCATGCTGCATGTAAGGGTCTGTGATCAAAGCTGTTTCCATAGATGTATCCATGACCTGAGTAAAGTTTTGTCAGCTGTACTGAAGATAAGTCAAGTCATTATGGGCACATTCTTGCAGTTGTGGAAGAACTGAGAGTTGGGACGATGGATGTTGTAGTTTTGGAAACGGTTTATTTCATTTTGGATGTATTTTGATAGACATTTTGATGTGGTTTGGTAGGATTTTAATACAATGTCAACCTCCCAGACACTAGAGAGCGAGAAAAGCTTATACGAGGGCCGTTCAGAAAGTAACCTCCGGTTGATTTAAAAAAATACACCAAGTTAAATAAAAATATTTTAATATATACATCTTACAAAAACATCTTTGCACTATTTTTCTACATAGTCTCCATAGCGATTGAGGCACTTATCGTATCTCTTCACAAGCTTTGAAATTCCTTCTGCATAAAAATCACCCGCTTGTGCCTGGAGCCAGCCTGTGACCGCATCTTTGAGCTCTTCGTCGTCATCAAACCGCTGTGACCCGAGCCATTTCTTCAAATGCATGAAGAGGTGATAATCACTTGGCGCCAGGTCTGGGCTGTAAGGTGGATGGTTGATAACGTCCCACTTGAAGGACTCAAGAAGGGCCGTTGTTCTGCGAGCAGAGTGAGGACGGGCGTTATCGTGCAAAAAAACGATACCGGAAGTCAGCATACCACGGCGTTTGTTCTGTATAGCCCGTCGTAACTTTTTTATTGTTTCACAGTACACGTCTTGATTAATGGTCGTACCACATTCCATGAATTCAACCAACAACACCCCTTTGGCATCCCAAAACACCGTTGCCATCAGTTTTCTGGCAGAAAAATCTTGCGAGGCTTTTCTTGGTTTGGTAGGCGAATTTGAATGTGCCCACATCTTTGATTGTTCTTTTGTCTCAGGGTTCACGTCCTTAATCCAGGTTTCGTCACCGGTCACGATTCTGTTTAACAATGGTTCTCCTTCGTCCTCATAACGTGACAGAAAGTCTAATGCAGAGGCCAGTCTTTGAGTTTTGTGGTGGTCGGTAAGAATTTTGGGCACCCATCGTGCACAGAACTTACGGTAACCCAATCTTGCTGTCACTATCTCGTACAAGAGAGTCTTAGAAATCTGTG
Source organism: Schistocerca nitens (assembly GCF_023898315.1). Lineage (NCBI taxonomy): Eukaryota > Metazoa > Arthropoda > Insecta > Orthoptera > Acrididae > Schistocerca > Schistocerca nitens. The sequence goes on along the minus strand of NC_064616.1, from coordinate 906,343,242 downwards.
GAAAACCAGTAGACAACTCCGACATTGAGAAACGTCGATTTTCACGAACTTTTGCATCAACTGTCTGAACGAGTTCGTCAGTCACCAATGATGGTCTACCACTCCTCTCTTCATCATGAACGTTTTCTCGTCCACTTTTAAATAAACGTACCCATTCACGGACAACTCCTTCACTCATAACTCTTGGTCCGTACACGGCACAAAGCTCACGATGAATAGCTGCTGCAGAATATCCTTTGGCTGTAAAAAACCTTATGACAGCATGCACTTCACATTTGGCGGGGTTTTCTATTGCAGCACACATTTCAAACTGCCACAAAAACTAAACTAGCGCAGGTACGACGTTCACTCGACCACGGCTTGATGCCGACTGACCTGTTGAGTGCGTGAACGCACAGATGGCGTCGCTACTCCCCCCACAACCCGCACTGTGACCAATCGGAGGTTACTTTCTGAACCGCCCTCGTAAATTATGCTCTACCTGCATTCAGTTTTAATTATCCACTTGCAACCTATGTGGTGATTCACAACACCAACTCCAACAAAGACGATATAAATATTACACAGAAGAACTATATAAAAGCAGGCGAAATATATTTCCTCCAATCCAAGAACAGTCTTCTCCATCGTATCACTGAATTTACCGTACGTATTACCAAATTAGAGCTGGCTATTGCAAATAATGTTTTCCCACAAATATTAAGGAGAGGAACCAATATATCAAACAGACTTAAACTGTTCCCTATTAAGGAAATTACTGCTCTAGGTACAGTTAATGTTCTATGTGTATGAAAATGGAAACTAAAGCTATACGACATCAAAGTCATGAAACGAGAACTGGAGTACATGGCGAAGACAAATGCAACTGGAAAAATAAGAGGCAATTGCAGATGTGTGAGCAGGGTTTACATACGGCTTTGAACACTGCATACGGGAAAGTGCGGTTATAATGGGGTTGGGGGCTATTATCATTTACAATAAACAGTAATGAAAACTGCTGGGCACATATCTGAGTACTGGCCAAAATCAATACAAGAGTGTGATTGGGGAGAGTGGATTGATGAGCACATGTACTTATTAATGGTGGTAGGAGAGTATATTATAGAGACGAAACTATCATATCCCCCTAAGCATAAGCATTAGTACCTAACATCAAATCATGATTGCTGTCGTACCAAGAGCTCCCCCACATGTGGTTACACATTGTGAGCTACAGAAATGAATGTACCCTGAAAGACGCCGAGTGTTGTTTTAATATTGACTGTGTCCAGAAATTTTTGGGTTGGGACACTCTATGAGGCTAGCATTTCCTGTCCTCCTCAGTGATATTTAAGAGTCAAATCCTTCCAAGAAAGCCCCTAAAGTCGACGCTATAACTCTGCAAGCACAAACATGTTTCAGATGAGGTCTGACTTTCCGATATACAAGCATCTTTAGGATCACACATGTCCAGAATGATTCGACGTTTAATAGTTTGCATGAGGGATCTTGCTTATATTATTTCTCAATGTCGTACACACGTTAGTAATGTTTGCAATGGAAGGGTGGTTTAACAGTGATACAGAAATTGAGAACCATGCTGCAATGTCATTGGCTGAGAACACCACGGGATTGACACAATGAGACGTTTTGTTGAGGTAGCAAGTCATCAAGGGAAATTGAGTACATTGGTAATATGCACTGACATTATGGAAAACCTGGTCAAATTCGCGAAAACTATGACATGCCCAACTGCACGTGGAACAGGGTATACTCTGCACAATTTAAGTCCATAGAGAATGGATAGTATGCACTATCAGTTGTCAGTTGCGCTGGTGGATTTCTCTGTCTGGGGACTGGACGTTTGTGTTGTCCTCATAATTTAATCATCATCATCATCATCATCATCATTCGTGACAGTGGCTAGATTAGACTGCAAAAAAAATCGACTGTGTAAAAATTAGAAATTTGTACAAGTGCTGATGACCACACAGTTGAGCACCCCCCAAACTAAACATCATCATCATCATCACACTGACAGAGGAATGGAATGATTTTCATATGCCCAGGCTGCCATGTAAATACGTAAAAATGAGGAAAATACAACAAAAATAAGGATACTTACATGGCAGCTTGGGCATATGAAAATCATTCCATTCCTCCATCAGTGTGATGATGATGATGATGATGATGATGATGATGATGATGATGATGTTTAGTTTGGGGAGTGCTCAAGTGTGTGGTCATCAGCACTTGTACAAATTTCCAATTTTTACACAGTCGATTTTTTTTACAGTCCAATCTAGCCATTGTCACAAATGATGATGATGAAATTATGAGGACAACACAAACACCCAGTCCCCAGACAAAGAAATCCACCAGTGCAATTGGCAGCTGATAGTGCATACTATCCATGCTCTATGGGCTTAAATCGTGCAGAGTATACCCTGTTCCACGTGTAGTTGGGCATTGTGAGTCATAAAAATGAAATACGCAGTATCCAAAGATTTGGAAGTCAGTATGACCAACATCTAGGACACCGAAACAGTAATGATGTGTCTGGATGCTATATGAGGAATCAATGCTCTTGTTCTGAAAATGGAACATTGTACATGTGCAAGCCCATCACTGTGGAACATCATTACCTTTGGACAACTGTTTGGAAACGCTCTACAGGACAGCAAATTCTTCCAGTTTCCATATGTTGCGATGTCTTCAACATTTTCATCAATAAGAAGCACTGCCTCTGTCTTTTATTTCCACCACCCTCTTGTGTTATGGGAGCAGCACTCCCTACACCATGAGATCTCCAACTTTCTGTGAGACCCAATGGATTGAAAAATGTTAATGTCACTTTAGCAGCTGACATAGACCTCAAAGTCGTGGTATGAAAAGAGAACGTATGGTGGTGTACAAAGCTGTAATCATACACTGCTTGGATATGTTACAAAAAAAAACCATTGTATCAAACTGCTTATAGAACTACAAAACAGGAACCCACCATGACACAAGAGGCAGCACTGTTGTGTTTCAGTGTTTGTGACACACTTACTCCTATGTTGAGGGGACATAATTATTAAGAGAACTGGTGCATTTTACTGCCAGCTGGACAATGGGAAGTGTAATACTGTTCATCAGGATTTTGTTTGGACTTACGAGTAGAATCAGTGACTGATATCATAAGACATATTGATAGCATCGAACATCATTGAGAATTTGGAACTGTAATAATAATATGAGATCTGAACAATTGTTTAAAGTGTGACATCTGAATGGTTGAATGTCAGTCAATATGTAGTGATGGATGGCCATCATCACCTGCATTAAGTATGAGAAAGAGAAAATATGATAGAGAGAAAATATGGTAGAGAGTAAATATATAAATAAATATCATACTATGATCAGAGAGTAAATATGCCAGAGATCAAGATGAGTCGATATAGTGAGGTAAATTGACAGGCTCATCAGTTACGATATGCAGTGTGGCGTTGCTTATCGCAGCCAAAGGTCTTGAATGCGAGCTGATTGAATAGACACTTATTCCTGAATAATGCACAGGCCACCACTGAGCCCCCCTGAAGCGGTCATCTGGGGTGCGAGAGTCCTGTCGGCCTATGAATGTGTTTCCACGATCTTTGCAGTGTCCGTGATTCAACCATGAGCAGTACAGAATGGAATGATTTACAAAGCGCTCTTTCCATAAATCGAGTTTTCAGTTTCATAACTGCAGTGATTCGAAGTCAGTGACAATGGTTTGTTCAAAAATGGGTCAAAAATGGTTCAAATGGCTCTGAGCACTATGGGACTCAACTGCTGTGGTCATAAGTCCCCTAGAACTTAGAACTACTTAAACCTAACTAACCTAAGGACAGCACACAACACCCAGCCATCACGAGGCAGAGAAAATCCCTGACCCCGCCGGGAATCGAAACAATGGTTTGTGAGGTATTGCAAACACTGTGTACCCATTTTCTTGACTGTTGTTGTGTGTGTGTGGAAGACACTGTGTTCTCTTCATTGAGTTAGTGCAGCATGGTCAAACACTGCTGCTGTGCATTTGTCTCTTTCCTTACAAGATGTCGTTGTTTAATGCATTTTCCATTGCTGGAAATCATTTTATAGAACTTATATGAGCATAGCATAATTCCTTAACTGTAATCCAATATGACCATGCACGCTATATATCTCCAGAAAGCTATGTAGTGAATGCATTACAAAGAATCTTTTTTTTTTACTTTTGTGTAGAAAGTAGTCGTTTTATCATATTAAAGTTTCTCTCCATAATGAGTGAGATACAAACTTGCTGGGTGAATGTACACTGGGTGTTGGAAATGTACTTCTGCATTGGAGTATAATAATGTTGCTTTCCACATGACTAATAGCACAGAAAACTACACAGCTTTAACATTGTAGCATGTTTAAGTGCAGAACTGTGTAGCCTTAGGACTGTGTGTTTATGGTCTATAATCATTTCTCTCTTTCCAAAACCTTCGTAGTATGGACTCCAAACACTGGAACAGTATACCAGAATTGATATCACAAGTGATTTACGTAAAATATTTCAAACACCTACTGTCTTGAGCTCCATTATGCATTATCTGTTCTTCTTCTTCTTAACTATCTGTTGTATCACCACAACATTCTCAAATGTTACAGGCTCATATCTACTATACAACAATAAGAAATGCTAACCTCCTCAGCATGCATGCACCTAGAGAGACTGTGTGTACTTGGATAAGTGCCATGAGTAAGATTGGTACAGAACAGTCTCCACAGAATGGAAGTTATAGTACATGGTCAGTTATGCAAGATTGAAACACGTGTTATGCTCTTTCTGAAAGCAAAATATCGAAGTGTATTGATTATACTGAACTCAGCTTGCTATGTTCCTTCATGAGATGTCGAATGTAGTGAGTATAGTGCCCTTCTACTTCTGGCCAGTTCCAAACTAAATCGGAAACAATGTTGCGTTGAGGGTTGGCCTAAGACAGAGGAAGAGTTACAAGCTGCATAGAAAGAGAGAGATCGTCTAGAGCTCTGCTCAGAATCCTTAGCTCACAGGTTCAATAAAGGGGCAGCACGTTTCGAAATAGAGAGCAGAGTGCTGCTAGTACAATTTGTAGTTTTACTCCGTTGAATGTCACAAAATAGTGAGGAGAGAGATAAATGTGCATCATAACTTGCTGTCAAACATAAAAATGACTGCGTTTTCTTTAACGCATGAAAGACACTGTTCACTATTGACATTTAATGAATCTGAAATGCATTTAACACCCACGTGCATGATAATTTATTTAGAAGACTTCCACTGACACTAATTCTGAATGTGAGGAATGCTCTCAAACTATACCAATTAGTCCATCAAACTGAAAGAAATAGGCAGTACCTGTTCTCATGGAACCATGACTCTTTTATTATCATTGCACTTGTGTTATTTAATAGCTGGTCGCTTATGAGAGGTAAGTTGACGTTAGAAACGATTATTCCACTGAAAGATTCCATCACACAACAGCTTATAACATAGATCTTTTGGAGCCTAAAGTATGACCTAAAATCGTTCTCACCTGTACAAAAACCGCCACAGCTGCAGGATTGAGCATTGGAAAAAGTGAGGTGCGGCTGTTGGATAGTTTCCCACCAATTTCGAGTGGTGTTGTGGACTAGTGCACAAACCAAGGTGAACATGTAGTCACACACGCAATCGGAAAAAGTGGGGGTTGATAGGGCGTCAGAAAGTGGAGGTGGGAGGTGGCGGAGTGTGGAGGCAACAGTAAGACAACCCAGCAGGATAATATCCTCAAAAATAAACAAAGTAAATAAATACCTTATATCATCCCTCTCCATCAGCTCAGCACAGATTGAGTGTTTTCTCCAACAATTCACAAGTGGTGGTTGGGAGGGTAAATGGGGAAGAGGAGGGAGGAGAACACCTTGGTCTATGAGTTTGAGGTGCAGGTGTAACAATAGGAAGTTACCACTTGAGTGAGAGTGGAGGTGGGAATGTCTTCAGTATCGAATATCAAAGGGCACCACAGTCGTTGGACTGGGAGATCAAAGGGAGCCATCACCCCATGGCTGCCAGCTAACTAGGCAGTCACAAGAAATTTAGCTTGCGTCCGCTGTTGTGGGGACAACTCTCAGTGACAGCTCTCACAGCGCCCCCTGGGTCGCTGAATAGCGAATTAACCAGTATGTTAGTTGAGTGGCGGCAGAAGCAGACGTGGGTGTTGTCTGTATTCTCCAGTTTATATGGGGAAATTTGAGAATTTATCAGTTGACGCTCATGGCGACAGTCTCTCTGGCCTCTGAGAGTCTGTTACATCCAGTGCATGGATACCAGGAGATGGTTGTGCAACTGCCAGCATGGTCGGCACTTCTGCAGTTTTCCAGCAGTCCTGCAGTCAGCAGACAGTGGGCACTTCATTGTGTGCGACCAGAAGGGTTTTCTTTTCAGCCAGATATGTTTAGTGGAAGTGTTGTGGTGGAGGATGGTGCTTGTTTTCTCAAGTATCACTGAATACAAGAGCTCGGGTACATTTAGCACTAAGATCTATTTGGGGTGGTATTTTAATTACTTCATTTGCAAAATGTATGTCTGTGATTCCCAAACATTGATGACTTCATATATGTATTATTATGAAGAAGAAATATCATAAGGTGGTGGCGACTTACATCTTCCAGAGCTTTTGTCGCTACCTAGTCTCCTGTAAATTGTTAAACAATGAATTTGATAGGATAGTCCCACTATTTAGAAATCTAATTGTATCTGCTCCCCCTTTGTCTTGTGACATCATAAGTGTGGGGTGTTTTTACCACCCAACTAAAGAGAACCACAGCCCAGCGTTTCTCCAATTTAATTAATTAGTTTAATTAATGTTTAAATAAATAAACAATGTATTTCTCAAATTTGCCGCCCATTTTGTGTCATGAGATCCTCACAGTCCGGCAGCTCAATGCAGACTGAGCTTTTCCTGCCAATTCACAAGTGGAGGATGGGAGCATCTGTAGGATGTAGGACAATCCACATATAAATAACTAAAGACAGTACCTTGCGTCCTTTCTTTCCCGCAGCTCAGCAGAGATTAGTTTTCTGCCACCAATTCACAGGTGGGGAGCGGAAGGGAAGAGCCCTGTCTCCCGCAAACTGATTAAATAAAGAATACGCAAATTTAATTTTATAAATAAACAATATTCCCTCTGCAATGTAATTGACATTGATTTGCATTTCATACTGTAAGATCCTTTCTCTCCAGCAGCTCAGTACAGACTTAATCATTTTCCCACCAGTTCACAAGTAGGGGAGGGGTGGATGTGGGGGACAGGAAGGGAAATGGGGGATGAGGGAGGAGCTGGGGGATTTCCCAGGAGAGGGGAAAGTGGCTCAGAACTGAACTGGGGAGGGGTGACAAAAAAAGTGTCCCAGGATCAGTATCCCTTTTCCCAAAGGGGAGGAGGGATGAGGGGGTTGGAAGGGCTCAGGGGGGGGGAGGGGTTACTCAGAAGGACAGATAATCTCCAGGGGTCATAAATCAACCTCCAAGGGGTCATAAATCAATTAGCTTAGCAATAGGTTAAGGGAAGGGGGAGGGGGGGATAATTTGCCTGTGAATGTATGCTTGCCCCTGGATGTATGCAATCTGTATAAACAAAATGCGCCAGCTCTCTTTTTGCCTCAGTACAGAGGCATTCAGTATAAGTGTTGTATTATTACATATATTATTTAGCGTTCAGCAAGGCATCCCCCTGTGTATTAAGGTTTTAATGCTAAAGTTATTTAGTGTGCTGAGCTACTGGTTTTAGAGCATGTTATTGGTGATTAGTGTTAACATACAGCACTAGGCTACTTGTTTGTTATTTAAGCATGGACAAATGACGACTGGCAAAGTTTATTAGAGATTTGTGGGTCTGTGAAAAGATCTATGTGTAAAGCATACAACTACCACCATCATATCTCGCCTAAACATCTGACAAAGAACCCAAAAAAAAAAAATTCTGGTCCTATGTAAAATCTCTAAGTGGGTTTAAGACTTCCATCTAGTCACTCATTGACCAGTCTGGTATGAAAGTAGAAGATAGCAAAAGGAAGGCAAAATTCTTTAAATTCCAAGTTTAAGAAATCATTCATGCAGGACAAACATACAAATGTACCATCATTTGACCATCGCACTGAGTAGTAATAAGCATCCCTGACGCGGAGAAACAATTGAAAGAGTTGAAAACAAAAAAGGCGCCAGGTTCGGATGGAATCCCAGTTCGGTTGTACAAAATGTCATTGGCCCCTTACTTAGTTTGCATCTATTACAAATCTCTGGACCAGCGCAAACTGCCAAGCAACTGGAAAAAAACTTGGGCGACTCTTTTATAAAAGAGGGGTAAAAGAATTGAGCCGAAAAATTAAGGAGCAATGTCCTTAACATCAGTTTTCTCCTGAATTCGAGAGCATATCCTGAGTTCGAATACAATAAATTTCGTAGATACTGAACAGGTCATGTCCAACATTCAGCAGGGCTTTAGAAAGCATCGCTCGTGCGAGGCGCAGCTTGCTCTTTACTCAGACGATATTTTGCGAACTATCAATGATGGGCAACAGGCAGATTCCATATTTATACATTTCCGAAAAGCATTCGACACAGCAGCCCACTGCAGACTGTTAACGAAGGTGTGTGCTTACGGAATAGGCTCCCAGATATGTGACTGGCTCGAAGAGTTCTTAAATAGGAGAACCCAATATGTTGTCGTCGGCGGCGAGTGTTCATTGAAGAGAAGGGTAACATAAGGGGTGCCCCAGGGAAGTGTGGTAGGACCGTTACTATTTTCTATATACATAAATGATGTGGCAGATAGGGTGGGCAGCAGTCTGCAGTTGTTCGCTGATGATGCACGTGGTGGTCTCCTAGCTGGCTTTGCGCATATAGTGCTTGAATGCATGCGCTTCTGCTGTAAGTATGTGCAGTGCTCTGTGCGTTCTCCATGGTGAAAGCTCGCCTCTTCGGTATCAAAGTGATTGTCTCTTCACAGTAAGATAGCAGGACGACGCCGACTATATAGAGCATGAAGTTTTTTCCATAATCGGCCCCATGCAGAATTTAATAGGAAACTGCCATCTCAATTCATAAGTGATTTAAACAGTCGTATTTCCACTGATTCGTTGATGATTGAGCTCCAAAAGCTTGCTGTGTGGGCCAAAATTTTTATTTCATTATATTTCATCGTATGACCAGTGACATATAGATAGACCATTGACTGTATTCTATCTAAATAAAAGTATAATAAGCTACTCCAACAAACACGAGACGCCGGCCATGATTGGCCGAGCTGTTCTAGGCGCTTCAGTCTGGAACCACGCTGCTGCTACGGTGGCAGGTTCGAATCCTGCCTCGGGCATGGATGTGTGTGACGTCCTTAGGTTAGTTAGGTTTAAGTAGTTCTAAGTCTGGGGGACTGATGACCTCAGATGTTAAGTCCCATAGTGCTTAGAGCCATTTGAACAGGCCTGTTGGACTGTAGGAATGTATCTGAGTTAACTTTGCCCTCATTTAGACGACTGAATAGCGATTTAATACTTAGTATGTGTTGGGCGGCTTTCGTGATCAAGTGGAAATTTGAGAAGATGGTGTACGGAGATGCGTTTGCGCTGGACCGTTATTCACTCCCATGTAAATTGTTCCGTTGACTGCTTCTGCACATTTCGTGCCTTTTTTTAATTGAGAGAAGATCGATTGTGGTGTGTGGAAGACACATTTGCCTGTTCTCTAGACATTGGAAAAACCTTAGTTGTCTTGTAAATTATAGGGGTGATTTGGAATCTGTTACATCACCTACTTCGGTATTCGAGAGTGGAAATATCAGTTTCCTCTATTTCTTTCTATTTACTCAGTGGTTTACAGCACGCTGCACCTCGCTAAAGTTTGGAATTTGTAGAGTAATAATTTCCTGTCTATATATTGGGAATTACGTTGCACTAGCGATTGGTAGGATGCCACCTAGTGATCGATATCGAGAAGTACCGCGAAAATGGTATAATATTATGGCGAAAATACGCGTGTTCTTGTAATCCCCGAGTCAGGAGATGTGAATAGAAAAGCGAGCAAGCGAGGAGCAGACACAGTAACTCGTTTGTGCCGAGGGGAAACGAGTGCACCTTAGTACACGTACAGAAAAGGCTGATGGTGATTCCCTAGGACTGAGGGGCATCGTGACACAAAGTTGATGTAAGTGCAGGCATACGACAAATTTTTCGGGTGCTGTACAGATATAAAAGATAAGTGAACTATTTGTGAAAAAGTGTATATATTGCATTGTAAAGTTACTGTGGCTTATGTTGTGTAAAATGTGTATATATTGCATCATAACGTTACTGTAGTTTATGTTGTGGCAGGACTAGAGAGCATGACTGTGTGTCCTATCGTGAGCCACGTATAGATTCAGCACATCGATAATGGCGATAGATTTTTTATGTGGAAAATTATGTGCGCTATAGATAATGAGATTGGTTCTAGAAGCACCACCGTCAAGAGGAGACATTACCTGTACATAGATTGGTGTCAGACTGTAGCAGCACTTGTAATATTTAATTGTAGTTACGCTGGTAAATATATTCTTGGCTTCCAATATTCTTGTGAGTCTCATATGTATTTGATGATCTGTAAACAACTTTCCAGGTTTAATTGTCAATGCAACTTAGCGATCTGTGCAAAATAATTTTATCGCTGAAAGTCCCAGAAAGAAGAGGTGGATGGTGCTTCGATACTGATGGCATCAGTAATTCGGTGGGTAAATTCGGTAAGAGCCAATCATAATGCTCGATTCATTCGCGTCCTTTGTGCTGGCATATAGGAGCCTCTAGATAGCGGTGAGGACATTTGCGTATGTTGAGGACAGGGAGGCTATCATGTTAGGTCCGCGAGGAAGACTGCATTCGGTGTTATTTTCGTAAACAGGTTCTGTTAGGGCAAGAATTTCCATGCATACAACTGAGACATCAAGAAAGCGAGCGTTAACTATTCCTGGGACACTATACAGTTCCCGAGCGGTCGACTTGGCTGTTATTTTTTACAAAGCCATATGACGTAAGAATAACATTGAGAACTATTTTAGATGGCGAGTCGCCACATGGACGTTTCGCAGCTGGGTGTGCTGTCACTGCTGAGCACATCACTCATGTTCCGTTACAAACGCTTGGGAGAAAGCAGCTTGTGGTATTCTGGAATGGATTTCTGCAGCGTTGCTCGGCAAGTAGCTCTTCGCCGGACAGCACGTTGGGGGAGGGTTCATGTCAGTAGCATCGACCACACTTGCTCGTGGCCCTGCTTGGAGCGTTTTGTTCTCTGTAAATAAGTCTTCACTCCCATCTGACCTCATCATCAGGTGCGCCTAGGTGCAACTTTCTCCTATGTTCGGCGGCGTTCCACAACTGTGCTCCCACCTGTTCACGTCAGCACGTGTGTCTAGGTGAACACGTATTTGGATAGGAATTTCTCAGAAATCAAGTATGAAAGGGATGTCCCCACCTCATGGGTGTGGGCATCTCTGCGTAGTTTGACAACTTACGATCGCGTCACTTCATGGTCTGGTGGATAGGGTGTGGGGGGGGGGGGGGGGGGGAAGGGAGGGGGAAGGGGCAGTGCTTGAGCACGTTGATTGCATTATTTTGAGAGCGGGCCTGTAGGCTGTGCCATGCATTATTTGGACAGTTTACGAGTATTGAGCATGTCTACACATGATTGTGCTGCATTACTTAGGAGGAGTTTGCAGGTCTGTACTGAAATTATTTCGGAAAATTAGCAGTTGTTTGCGTGTCTGCAGACTGTGTATTGTGACCCCAAGCACATCAGGGCTAGTGTTTTGCGTCAGTGTGATAAATATACTCCATCCATAAATAAAATATTGCAAACTAAATAGAGTGCACCCTTTCATTACCGTCCCCAGCAGCCCAGCGCAGCCTGAGTCATTTTCGCGCCGTTTTCCCCCTACAGACCACCATCTGGGATTAGGTCACAGGAGGGATGACAGTATTCTCTGGTGGCAGTAATGTGTACTAGGTCAGTTGGAGTCTAGATCTCATGGTGGAGACATTGCTTGCAAAATAATAAAGACTTATGTTTAGCATAGGAAGAGACTTCCCCCCCCCCCTTTAGCCACAACATCTTGGATGATGTCATGTGCTGTGCACGTTAGTACACGTTAGTGCACGTTAGTGCACAATAGTACACGTTAGTACACATTAGCCCACCAACATGGGTTGGTAAGGGGACGTGGCAGTCGGTTGAGGATCGTGGTGCAGACTTTGGCTATTTCCTTCCAAGTCCAGGTGGGCGAGGCATTTGCAAAAATTCATTCCAAGTCCACAGTAGCGCTGTCTGGTGGTGTCAATATGCACTACACCTAGTGGTGAACACAATGGCGCCATCTTGAATAACGGTAGTCGCGTCATCAGATGATGTCATGGACGACAGTGTTCTCTGGTGCCGGTACTGTGTACGAAGTCAGTTGGAGTCTGGAGCTCTTGGTGAACACAATGTATGCTGTCATCTTGGATTACGACACAGATGAGAGCTTCCTCTGGTGGTGGCGCTGTGTACTAAGCCAGTTGTAGTCCGGTACTCGTGGTGAACACACTGGATGTCCGTACTGCATGAAAATGATTAAATAATGACTTTTGTCCAAATGCTTTTCCCACAAATCCTTAGGAGGAGGTGGTGGTTGGTTTACTGAGGTTAGTGGAACTGTGTTTTCTTTAGCGCCATTTTCTTAGCTTAGTAGAGATATGCGAATTGACCTTTGTTTACTCCCAAAATTAAAACTTGGCGCCAGTTCATAGGAAGAAGTGGCGATTGGGTGACTTAGGTTAGTGGAGGTAGCACAAGTGGCCTATCTTCCCACGATTTTCTTAGCTTAATAGAGATAACAGTGTTGTGATGCATTATCCTGTTGGAAGTCAAACTTGGTGCCAGATTGTAGGAGAGGTGGCGGTCAGATGACTTAGGTTAGTACAAGTGACCTATCTTCCCAAAATTTTCTTTGGTTGGTAGCAAAACCCGAAGTGACATTTGATACCGCAAAAATTCAAACTTGGCGCCATTTCATAGGAGGAAGTGGTGGTCAGGTGACTTAGGTTAGTGGAGGTAGCCCAAGTGAGCTATCTTTCCACGATTTTCTTTGCTTAGTAGAGATAACTGTGGTTTGGTGCATTATCCTCTTGGAATTTGAACTTCCCGCCATTTTTCTGGGGAGGGGGGTGTGGCACTTTCCTGCTTAAATTCAAACTTCCCGCCAAAATCCGCGATCTTGAATGTTGTCATCGCCGCCATCTTGGATGATGTAATACTCTGTTGCCAAGTCTACATGACGCCATCTTGGATGACATCATCGCCGCCATCTTGGTTACATCTGGCAACAATGAAAAGTGGCGTAGAATCTCTTTGCCCCAATACTGTGACAGGCCAATTTTAGACTGATGCATAGTGTACATTTCATGTCCTCTCGATCGAATGCTAGTTTGCTGCAGCACATGCGGCAGCTGGTGTGGAGTCCTGCAAACACTGCTGTACCTGCATAGCAAATTGTATTCAATAGAGAGGGGCCTCCATGTCATATGACTCATACCCTTAGCCCACCTCTGGGTGGCACCTTAATAGATGAAGCTACTTGTGTCCATGCATGGTAATTTAGGATATGCAAAATGAGTTTTCGCAAACTCATAATGAAAGCAGTACACATGGAGTTTAGATAGGTCTAGTGTGCAGATCTTCACATAAATAGGTTTCGTAAACCCTACTGCAGTCTTTGCCATCTCCACAGCCACAAAGTTCTTACTGAATATGGCGAACCGCTTAAAATTTGGTCTGGCGATGCACTTTCTTGTGCCCAACGCCCATCCCATTCAGTTATAATCAAAATTTCACTCCATTCCCTGGAATTCTCCATTTTTCCGAAAATTGAATTATTCATTAATTTATAAAAAATGTTTACAAAGGCACACGTTGCAGAAGCTCTCTGTCTCGTATTCAGATCAATATACTCCATCAACCAGGCTGACTGCTTGAAGAAGATAGCATGAGTGATTCTAACCAGCTCCATCCCCAAGTTGAGACAGTGCTAGAGATTACGATAATGAATATCTCTCTTTATTCCACAGCGTTGTCAACAGTGGAGTGGAGCGTCCTCACAGTGGCAAATCGGCGTGAGCATCGTACCAACTAATAGGGTACCAGAGTTGTTGCTCCACCACATACCCGACATCAGAATCAGCCGCCATACTCGTGGTTTTTCCACCTAATTCCTTCCATTCGTCTTCAGGTACCCGTCAAAACTAACCAATCGGCAGTGATTGTTACATGGCGTGCCCATATAAGTTCCTTAAATTCACATACACGATGTGACTCAAATCAAGAGCGACAGTGAACCTGTCTCCCATCAGTGAGTTATTTGTATTGGCATGTCCATGGACACATTGTCAAAGTCCCCCGCTGATCCCTCACTCAGAGAAAAGAAGCATGTCAGCATCGGTCAACAATTCAATGCTGCATTTCGTTTTCTTGAGCATAGTGTCCCAAGACATCCTAGGTGCTGTGTAATAAAGTATGGGCTCCATGGAATATATGGTCATGCACAGACTCCGGAATTGATTTTGTTTCTCTAAGTATATATGTGACGTCATGTCTATCTATCCCTCTGTGTAAATAACAAAATCCATTTTTTTTCAAGGGGTGTATAACGAGTTCTCTCTCTCAACCTTTAGCGCAGGTCTCCATGAAATCAGAGACATATGGTGCTATAATTGTAATAGATCACTCATCCTTGTAGCTTTCTAGGAAAGCATCTAAGAGATCTCTCCAGACACTTTGATCTAGTGCCACATGTCACATTTCGACTACACTTTAAGTTTAAATGCGGATATCCCATGTGACCTTATCATATCTGGATTTTTATTTAATTTTTGAGATTTTCTGCGTTTTTAGATAGTTGTGCATTTTTCCATATTCCATATGTAAATGTACAAGTACATAATTTTTATGTGCTCTTATTGCTTACTTAACCAGGTGTGGCTTGCTTTTTTTTTTAAATTCCACCCAACTTTTTGACACAATTGTCAACCCAAACAGGGTATCTACTTATATTTTCAAGTGATAACACTAAGTGCCAAAACCAACGCTAAAACACATACATGATTACCGTAGGTGTAGAGTAGTGACGTTATTCAGCTGTAAACATACATAGCTACACTATTTCATGTTAAGATGGATGCATCTGTTTTATTATTATTATTATTATTATTTTCTACTAATCTTTCCTGTTATTGCACTGATACTCACACTAAATATCTATTATTATGACACATCATACCCACGCTATTAGTGAGATAAGGCACACGCACCACCTTTCATAGATAGTTGCAAGGGGGCCAGACGTAAGGTCATGGCCCCATTCATACATGTATGTCTATCCACCATTGCATACCCTTCCCAAGTCTCAGATAGAACTGTACTGCAGATGAATAACAGCCCTCAATAATTATAACATAACATTTTTATGATGATCAGAGATTAATTGTGCAACAAATAACGTTAAAATAATCTTAAAATCAGCATAGTTTATGAATGGTGAGCCACTCTATGAATGATTGTCCACATTCCTCTTATGCCACACATAATATGTTCTAGATGTGCAACAATAATAACCGCAGTCATGCATGGGAAAGTGTGGTGGGAATGGATAGTTGGTACTGGGTGTGAAACGACTTGGATGCCCCTATTAGTTATTTGATTGTTATGAACGTTATTCATTCTAAAATCCACATTTGATGGGGAATAATTAACTCTCTCAACAGTTTCTACTAAACATGCTGGTCTTTTATGAATATTAATTTCTCTAGACTCTAACAAATTCAACATAAATTTCTCCTAAAACAAAATGGTATCTAACGAACAGTAATCTCTCTAGACGTCCGCCCCTAGTAGCTGAGTGGTCAGCGCGACATAATGTCAATCCTAAGGGCCCGGGTTCGATTCCCGGCTGGGTCAGAGATTTTCTCCGCTCAGGGACTGGGTGTTGTATTGTCATTATCATTTCATCCCCATCGACACGCAGGTCACCTAAGTGGTCTCAAATCGAAAGACTTGCACCAGGCAAACGGTCTACCCGACGGGAGGCCCTAGTCACACGACATTTATTTATTATCTCTCTAGGCTCTTATTATTTCAAAAACTCATTCTTGCTGGACACAGATAACTTTCTGAACTTTATTTACAATACAATATATTTACAGAATGCTCTGTTAATTAGCACATGGTTTGGGGTTAGGAGGTGCCTTCACTAATCATTCGCACACAGACAATTTCTATCTCAGTGACTGTAATATACCCCATACTGATTGAAATAGCAGAGCAGAAGTTAGTACGCTCCAAGATCACATCAACATGTTAGCCCCACATAAAGCAGTTCAGACAGACCATTAATACATCTAAGGTAATTTCCTTAACTCGGATACAGTTCCCTCCAGTTTTAGCACTTTCACATGCACATACTTAGATGAAGTTCAGTAAAACATCTCCCATCCAAAATAAGATCTACAAACAATTGCGACAAGACACACACTATACATATTAACATGACCATCGGACAGACTCCACTATGGACGACATAGTAATAAGCATCCCTGTAGCAGAGAAACAACCAAAAAATTTGAAAGCAAATAATTCACCAGGTCCAGATGGAATCCCAGTTCGATTTCACAAAGAGTGCTCTACGGCACTGGCGCGGTACATAGCTTACATTTATCGTGAATCTCTCGCCCAGCACAAAGTCCCAAATAACTGGAAAAAAGCACAGGTGACTCCAGTATATAATAAGAGTGATAGAACGGACCCGCAAAATTACAGATCAATATCCTTAACTTTTGTTTGTTGCAGAATCCTTGAAAATATACTCATTAAAATGTAATAAACTTTCTTGAGACTGAGAAGCTTAAATCCACAAATCATTATTGTTTTAGAAAGCATGGCGCATGTGAAACTCAGCTTGCCCAGACTTCTTAAGTAATAGAAACCAGTATGTTGTCCTCGACGGCGAGTGTTCGCCAGAGACAATGATATCGCCAGAGTGCCCCACGGAAGAGTGATAGGACCGCTGTTGTTCTTTATATACATAAATGATTTGGCGGACAGGGTGGGTAGCAATCTGCGGTTGTTTGCTGGTGATGCTGTGGTGTGCAATAAGGTGTCGAAGTCAAGTGACTGTATGACGATACAAGAAGCATAGATAAAATTTCCAGTTGGTGTGATGAATACCAGCTAGCCCTAAATGTGTAAAAATGGAAGTTAATGCGGATGAGTAGGAAGATCGAACCTGTAATGTTCGAATACAGTATTACTAGTGTCCTGATTGACACAGTCAGGTCGTTTAAATACCTAGTAGTAATGCTGCAAAGTGATATGAGGTGGAACTAGCATGTGAGAACTGTGGAACGCATGGGGAAAGGTCAACTTCAGTTAATTGGGAGAATTTTAGGACAGAGAGGTTCGCCTGTAAACGAGACGGCATATAGGACGTTGGTGCGACCAATTTTGAGTACTGCTCGAGTGTTTGGGATCCATAGCTAGTGGGATTGAAGGAAGACATCGAACCAATTCAGAGGCAGGCTGCTAGATTTGTTGCTGGTAGCTTCGAGCAACACGTAAGTGTTATGAAGATGCTTCAGGAACTCAAATGGGAATCTCTGGAGGGACGTTCTTTTCGAGAAAGACTGTTGAGAAAATTTAGAGAACCAACATTTGAAGCTGAATGCCGAAAGATTCTACTGCCGCCACATTCATTGCGCATAAGGACCACGAAGATAAGATAAGAGAAATTAGGGCTCAGAAGGAGGTTTATAGAATTCGTTTTTCCCTCGCTTTATTTGCGAGTGGATCAGGAAAGAAAATGACTAGTAGTGGTACGGTTATCCTCCGCCACGCACTGTAAGGTGGCTTGTGGAGCATCTATGTAGCTGTAGATGTAGACATAGGTTAACATAACTGTTCACACGATAATCTGGACTGAAATCGGATCAAGCACATGTTCTCCACATTGTCTATACAACTAACAACCACAAGCTCTAAGGGAGACAATGGTTATTCACTGTAATCACTTTTTTGAGTGCTTGTCTGTACACAAGAATTCAAAGGCTGGCATTCTGAACTTATTCTACACTGAACATGCATGTATACTTATTCTACACACATTAGCCTCGACTGAAATCTGATCGAGAACGTTCTCTCCTCATTGTCTGTGCAGCGAGCGAACATGAGGTCCACGGGAGAAAAAGGTTAAACAATGTACTCAACCTTTGCACATACTTCTTCGTACAAAAGAAATCACATGCACGTATTATTAACCTATTCTATACACGCTGGCCTCGACTGACATCAGATCAAGCTTCTTCTCTCTCATTCCCTGTTCAGCCAGCAACCACAAGGTCCACTGGATATGATGGTTCGACAATGAATGTAATCCAAACTTAATCCCCTACTTCAAAGGCATTTAATCTCAACTTAATCTAGCACATACGAGAATATTTCAACTTAAGCTGTCTCACTCAGAAATCATATCCAGCCATGATTGCAAAGCGTTCCCATTGTTTAAGACAAAGGACCACAGTGTAATCAAGTGATGTGTCTGATTTAATCAATTAAATGAATGGAAAAATCTCTCTTTTAACAGGTAAGATATGAAAAGGAATAGATAAGTGCGTACTTCACGCTAAATGTTTCACATACAATACCATTGTCAAGGACATAATTCATTAAGCACATACAAAAGTCAACCATCCATCTCCAGCATTCGTGTCCAAGTGCTTGGCATCACGACACAAAAGACCAGACCATTCTTCCAGAAAGTGGTTTGGGAAAGGACTACGTACCAGCCACAGCCTCCCAAACCTGCAGAGCTCCACTCATATTTTCCCCTCATGCCTGCTTAAGTACCCAGGAAAGCAAATTCGAGTCGGCAGCATCTTGAGACTGCACATGCAGTATCTATGAAAGCTTCCTCTAACATCTGAGCAGATGACACACTCAATGCCATTCAAACTTTCAACCCAGCCGCCAGAAGCAGACAAAAACGAATCATGTAAATAAAATCACTGATACAGTGGTGACAGTTCGAGAAAAAGAAGGGATGTGCGATGAAAAACAACACAATACAGTATGTCCATCTCTCCCCCATTTCTCACTGGTACAAACATTCCAAAGAATGATGACTATTATAGGCACAAAATATGACAGATCTATCCCCAACTGAACAAAAGTGGAAGGGGACAGGCTGTATTCTTTCAGTGTGTTGACTTCCAGTAGGGGCCCCATTCCCTTCCCTGTAGAGGGCATGGCAGCGATGGCAGGCGATGTGGCAGTGGGGACCACATTGGAGGGTGGTGGTGGCAGCAGCTGCTGCAGCATCCCAGAATGGGTTTGGAATTGCATCTGGATAGTTGATCCACTTGCTTTACGTGCGGGATATTATTAATGTTGGGTCCACAACACAATACACCCAGAAATACTATTAGGTGTGGAAATAGCATGTCCTACATCCAGCAGTACTGTTTGGAGCCGATCCACCTGCAGAAAAACTGGGATGACGGTTGGGTGGGTTCATCTACGCTAAAAATCATCACAGGTAATGTTCTGTAGGGATCCACCCATGTATGATCCGAGGAATCGTCCAAAAGCGTGATCCAACAGCGCTATGTCTAGGGATATTGTTCGGGCTGTCCCTGCATCTGGTACATCCAGGAATACTGTTCAGGGTGGACCCAGCTGAACAAAACCAAGTGTACTGCTTGGGGTGGATCCACCTATGCACAAAAAATATTGGTTAATGTTTGGTATGGACCCATCCTCATATGACTCGGAATAGTATCCGAAAGCCGGCCGTTGTGGCCGAGCGGTTCTAGGCGCTTCAGTCTGGAACCGCGCGACCGCTACGGTCGCAGGTTCGAATCCTGCCTCGGGCATGGGTGTGTGTGATGTCCTTAGGTTAGTTAGATTTAAGTAGTTCTAAGTTGTAGGGGACTGATGACCTCAGATGTTAAGTCCCATAGTGCTCAGAGCCATTTGAACCAGTATCCGAAAGGTGAATCCTTCGATGTTAGATTCGATGGTGCCGCCGCCTCTGGGTCCACCGCTGCTGTAGCCTCTGTGGTGCCATTGCCCCTACCACACGCCACGCCAACCACTGCGACCACCTCCAATGATGCCCCTGCATCGGTGGAGGGAGGGAATGGGGAACCCTGCTGGAAGCAACACATGAAACATCATAGCTGTGCCATGAGTGTTAACAGTTGAATAACATCAACACTCTACCCCCACAGCAATCCATATATGTGCATTTATGTCTTTTAGGATTGGTTTTGGCACTTAGTGTTGACATTGTAATAATAAATACATACATTGGCTGGGTTGGTTCTCTGTACCAAAGATGGATGGTCTACAAAAAACAGCAAGCCATACTTGGATACATATAACGAATGTGGAAAAAATGGATAGATATCGAGAAACGCGGAAAACGTAAAAATTCGGTAAAGAATCCAGATACAATATGGTCATGCAGAATGCAGAGTGCAGTCCAAATGTGATATGGACATTAGATCAAACTGTCTAGAGGGACTCTATTGACACTTTCCTAGAAAGCTACAGGGATGAGCGGTGTGTTATAATCACAGCATCATATGCCTTCAAATTGAGGGTGTTCTGCGGTAAGAGGGCGAGCTTGTCATAGACGGCTCGGAAAAAAATAAATGAATTTTGTTGTTTATACAGAGGGAGGGATAGACATGACATCTCACATATACTTAGTAAAGGAAAATCATCATACAAATGGGGTAATCTGTTGGTAGGAGTTTTAATGAGTAGATGTAAGAAAGGGAGTGATACAACATATGCCCTAATAGTGGAACTATGGTGCTTTCTTAAGACGCAAGACAATTCTCATACTATTGGGGGAGTAATACTACATTAGATGCTGCTGACCGTGACATCCTTTTACTGATATGACTCCAAAAATTGGAATACATATGTGTTATATTTTTAGCTGGGTGTGTACATGTTGTGGAAGACTGTAGTTTTAATAGATTATTTGGTAAACACAGCATGTAATACTTCGATACTACACTTGGCAAGAGACGATCAAGATCTGTAATGGTTTATTAAACCAAGTGTTGTATGCCTATAGTTTTGATGTGGAAATCGATCAGACAAAAACAGCGATATTGCCCGCTCTTTTGCAGCCAATCTGATGTTGGAATTCAGAGCTATGCCCCCAAATAACTAAAATATTCCCACCTGCCCACATTACTTCCCATGGAACCAAGACTGAGAAACAAAATTTATTATTATGCACTCATAGTTATTGTTGGCAGTAACATTGTCTCTCCAGATGTGTCACAGTTCCACTATGTAGTATTATTTCCACATTGGTGTAGTAAGTAAATAACTATGACTGGTCTTCGAAACAGTAATCATTTATCACACAAATAAAATATTAAGGATTCTCGTCATGTGTTACGACAAAATACGAGATTTGATTTTAGTATGGTGTCACACAGGCTAGTAATGTAGTGGTCATTTGGCAGGTGTTTATCTGCTGCGTTATGGTATTTAGCACACGTACAATATCTTTGGTTAGAAACTGGTAGTGCTTATAGAATTTGCTATGTAATCAATTAAATGGTATGACATCATTATTTCTACCAATATGTTTGTTTCCAACAAATACACTATGATGTAACACATACATGCACACACAGACACACACACACACACACACACACACACACACACACACACACACACTAGTAATGGAGTGGTGGCCTAGCAATGATAAATAAATTGGGACCTATGCTGCAGTGTGGTTGGCTGGGAGCATCGTGACATCGACACGATGTGATGTTATGTTGATATGATGTCAAGACATGATGCAATGCAGCACCAAGTCTTGACATCATGCTGATACATGACACTGTAGTGGCATGACGTTGACACATACACTGATCAGCCAGAACACCATGAGCACCTAGCTAACAGCTGGAAAGTCCTTCTTTGGCATGGATAACGGCAGCGAAGTGTCATGGCATTGAAGCAATGAGGCCTGAGGGAGTTGGCACCACATCTGCACATCCAAGTCACCTAATTCCTGAAAATTCCTGGGAGGCGCACGATGAGCTCTGACGCCACATTCAATCACACCCCAGATGAGTTCAACCGCGTTCAGATCTGTCTAGTTGGGGGCTCAACATCAACCGGAATTCGCCACTGTGTTCCTCTAACCACTCCATCACACTCTTGGCCTTCTGACATGGCGCTTTTGTTGAAAAATGCCACTACCATTGGGAAACATGATCGTCATGAAGGGGTGTACGTGGTCTGCAATCAATGTATGATACTCCATGGCTGTCGTGGTGCTTTGCACGAGCTTCACTGGACCCATGGATTCCCATTTGAATGTTCCCCAGTGCCTAATGGAGCCGCCACCAAGTTCGCCCCGTACCATAGTGCAAGTGTCAAGGAGCTATCCCTCTGGAAGATGATGGTTCACGTTTTTCCACTGGAATACTGAATAAGGTATCAGGATTCATCAGATCATGCAGCACTCTGTCACTGTGCCATCGTCCAGTGCTGATGGTCATTTACCCATTTCAGCCGCAGTTGGTGATAACATTGGCACATGCATAGTTAGTTGGCTGTGGAGGCCTATCATTAGGTGTTTTCAGACACTATGTGTTCAGACACAGTTCGCTGCCTGACTTGTTTTACCAGTCTGCCAAGCCTATGAGTCCAGCGTCTGTAATGAGGGGTGGGCGCCCAACCCCATGACGTCTGGATGCGGTTTCACCTTGGTTTCACCACGTGTTCAAGGCACTCACCACACTACTACCTGAACACCCACCAAGCTGTACACTTTCTGAAATGCTCATGCCAAGCCTTTGGCCATCACAATCTGCCCTCAGTCGAACACAGATTGATCATGTGCCTTCCCTATTCTACACATGGACAGCTAACTCAATAGTACTACATGCACTGTCTGTGTGTTTGATTAGCAGTCTTTCCTCACCAGGTGATGCTGCTATTGCCCTGATGGGTTTATATCGATAGTAGGTCCGTGCTCATAATGTTCTGACTGATTGATTTGTGTAAATCTATTCTATGGTGTTGAATATAACTCGCACAATTGCCTGGGGGTTCCCCTGGGTGACCTTGATCAAGTTCTGGTGGTTCCACGGAAGGAGAGGGAGAGGATGGCCTTGAGTATAAGTCGTCCAAGTGTGTCACTGTGCCGCAATGCACATTGAACATTGTGCAAGACAGGTACGGGAAACAGGGTCTAAGGGTTAGTGTCAAGAAAACTGTTGTAGCACCCTTCACAAGGTAGTATATCCAGGATACATACACGAATCTCAAGTTTTCTAATAGAACTCTATCACTAGAGGACGTATTTATGGATAATCTTGGATGCAAAAATATCTTGGACCCCCCACATATAGAGAATATATGTTCCAAAACGAAAGCTGCTCTTGGGTCCTGGACAGGCCTTTGGTAAAAAGCTGAGGTCTGACTTGTAAGCCCCAGGAGCATCAGCTGGATATACACAACTGTAATATGACATATAATATGTTATGGGGATACAGTATGGTGGAATTAGCTGCTAATCCCCAGCTGAGATGGTGACCATACTGGGTGTGCCCCCATTATATCTTTGGGTCACAAAAGCGGTAGTAGCAGGGACACACAGGTTGAAAACCAGAAATAATAGGATACCTTTAGGGTGAGCAGAATCCCACATTAATACTTGTATAGAACTTTTGGTAAATATAGGAATGGTCAGGGAAATGCCACCTGACTGTACAGCAACTTCCAGCTGCTTATGTAAACTATAAGGTAATAATTGGAGGTATGGAGCAGTGGAAGAACAAGTCTGAGTATGGTGATGGGACATAGTCTGGTTTACTGACAAATCGAAAGCAGACCAAGGTCCTGGGGCCAGCGTATATGGGGCACAGCCTAGACTAGAGTGAGCAGTCTCATGAGGGAAGCTGATCACGATATTCCAGGCCGAAATAACCGCTATCAGAGTGCATGTGGACGAGGATATGAGTAGGTGTTACAGGGATCATGGCATCCACATTCATTCAGACAGCCAAGCAGCTGTGAAATCTCTATTAGCCCCCACAACAAGATCACAGATCATTGTCGAATGTTGTCAAGTCGTTGTGAGGCTAAGGTAAAGCAACAGGGTAAACCTGCTGTGGCGCCCTGGTCACTCAGGAATCAATGGCAATGAATTATCTGATAGGCTGGCATGGACAGGTACGGCTACTACACTTTTTTTGCCAGAAACAATCCTAACCGTCATTAAGGTAATGGTAAGAATAGAACTACGTATCTGGTTTATGAGGCAGCATGAAGAATATTAACTGAGATCCAATGACAAAAACATGGCAGCGTAATGACGACAAACCCGTGCTTCAAGAAAAGTTCTGTAAACCTTGGATTAAACAGGAGGCAGATTAAACTCATGGTAGGATTTATGACTGTCCACAGGAACTTTAATTAACACCTGCACAAGATGGGTATAGAAAAAGAAGTCCCTGGGTGCAGACTATTTTGTGAGGGGCGTAAAATTGCGCAACATTTAATCCTCCAATGCAGAGAGTTGGAGGCCAAAGAACACAGAAAGTAGAAGAGATAGTAGAGATACCTTCGTACGAGCGCATTTTGTTAGTGCAGGTTGCCTACATCAGGGGCAGATATGCACTTAGGGCAAACCTATTGTTGTCCTTTGATTGACAGGTACTTAACCTGTTGTTCTCCTTTGATTGACAGGTCCTTAACCTACTGTTCTGTTAAATGGTTTTCCATGTCACTGCACTTAACCTATTATGCCCACCCCCTCCCCTCCGCCCCCAGGAAACTCCCCACCCCTCGTTGCTACAGGTACACTTTCAGGCCTGAGTTAACCTGTTGTTCTGTTAAGTGCTTTTCCATGTCAATCCCATATCCATTTGATTGACAGACACTTAACCTGTTGTCCCCCCCCCACCCCCTCCCCCTCCCACAACCCCCAGCCGCCTAACTAAAAAAATGTAAATGTCGTGTGACTAGGACCTCCCACTGGGTAGACCGTTCGCCAGGTGCAAGTCTTTCGATTTGACGCCACTTTGGCGACTTGCACGTTGATAGCCCCCTCAATGCTACAGGTACACTTTCAGGTCTGAGTTATTGGAACCAGCCCCCTCCCACTCTTATCAGTTTGACTACTTAATTAAATTGATCAGTTAATTAACCTCTCTGGTGGGAAAGTGCCACGCCCCCCTGCCATGCCCCCCTGGCAGGAAATTCAGATTCCATCAGGACCTCTACTAACCTGTTAAAATGGGCTACCTCCACTAACCTAAGGCATCCGACCGCCACCTCTTTCTAGGGACTGGCACGTAGTTTGAATTTTGGAGGGAAGATAGGTCAATTTGACTATCTCTACTAACCCAAGAAAATGGCGGGAAAGAAAGGGAACTCTGGCTACCTCCACTAAGCTAAGTCATCCGGTCGCCACTTCTTTCTAGGAATTGGCGGGAAAAAGACTCAGTTGATTGATTATTTGGAGGGAATTTGATTGTAGTGTATGGAATATTGTTTAAACAATTTAGACATTGTGTGTAATATAGTTTATTTAAAGAATTTAGGCAATTCAAGGCAGTGTATGGAATATATGGAAATTGATGGAGAAGAAAGATCTCATTACAGGAAATTCAAGGGTATATTGCTTATTTATAAAAAAAAATCACTTTTGGGGGGTTGGATTTCTCTTACTCATCATTCTTTGCTGTTTGGAAACGTGTAGGTCTTGCAAGAAGCAATCACATGGGGCAAACATACTGCATAAACTAATGTTTGGCACTGTACCCTGGGTATCTTAACCTAACATTTCGGCCTTTTTCAGCACTTAACCTATTGTTCCATTAACTGGTTTTCCATGTCACCCCCCATTTCCTTAAAATATTGTACCGTCTTTGATACCAAATCAAGTAAACAGTTACGTCCTCCCACCATTTTCTGGTACATGTTTCGAATTTCACATGCTTTTCAACGCCATTTCTGGCGCATTCTTCCCTGTCACCCACCCCGTTAGACTATTGTACTGCATTTTACATAAAAGTATGCAAATTAACGTAGTGTTCTGCACATAACCTGTAGTTCTTCTCCATGTCACCTACTGACGCACACCCTCCCATTAACTACTGTACCGCTAACACCACGCCGCTGCTACCTACAGCGAGCAGGTGAAAGTTATGGTCTATTTTCATGTATACAGTTAGAATTCT
This sequence comes from Schistocerca nitens, assembly GCF_023898315.1. Lineage (NCBI taxonomy): Eukaryota > Metazoa > Arthropoda > Insecta > Orthoptera > Acrididae > Schistocerca > Schistocerca nitens. The sequence goes on along the minus strand of NC_064616.1, from coordinate 906,316,916 downwards.
TCAAGTGTTATAATGACGTCACAGAACTCCAAGGCGCGCTCACACTCGCCCTACACGCGATGGTGCATAGCTGCGATATGGTCCAGCACCGAGAGAGATGTTCCAGAATAGCACAGGGTGCATTGTTCCCAGCGATCCTTTCGCCATTGTTTTCTGCAGACGAGACTTTCAGCAGTAAAATTATTTTGCACAGATCGCTAAATTGCACTGACAGTCAAACCCCTAAAATTTTGTCTACAGATTATGAAATACACACAAGACTCCCAAGAATATTGGAAGCCAGGAACATATTTACCAGTGTAACTGCAATTAAATATTACGATTGCTGCTACAGTCTGACACCGATCGATGTACGGGTAATGTCTCCTCTTGATGGCTGTGGTCCTCAAACGAATCTCAGTATCTATAGCGAAGTCTCGAGAATTGCATAGTGTCCCAGAAATACTTAACATGTGCTTTTGTAGGAGTTTTCGTGATGTCTCGGCTTGTATGCACGGAAATTCTTGCCCTAACAGAACCTGTTTACGAAAATAGCGCAGAATAACATTGAATGCCTTCTTCCTTACGGTCCTAACATGGCAGCCCGTCCATAATGTGTTACCCTTCCTGCTTTCAACATATGCAAACGTTCTCATCGCTATGTAGAGACTCCTATATCCCAGCACAAAGGATGTCTTGTGAATGAATTGGGCATTATAATTGGCTCTTTTTGAATTTATCCGCCGAATTAATTATGCCGCTGGTGTGGAAGAACTGTCCGTATTTTTTTTTCTTTCTGCAGACGAGGCTTTCAGCGGCAATAAGCTATTTTATTCAGATCGTCATACTGCACCAAGAACCGAACATTGCAAAATGCCCCTACATATCGTCAAATACTGAAAAACTGTAACTCAATTACACTGCTTCTCCCGCTGAGGACTGGAGATTGAATATTAGAGCGTGAAACTAATCTCCAACACAGCAATATATCACCATGTACCGTGTCGATTTAGTAAACATGCAATTCGTATCCTACACCACATAAAAACTGCCTCTTTTACATCGTTCGTACATATACCATTAAGACAGACAGCACCGTAGATATACTCGCAGCACTAGATATTTCCCTGTGACATCAGTGGTCATCCACTCCCGGCGGGTGACCAGAGTGCCCTCAGTGGGCCAAAGTCACTCTCGGAACTGTTCTACAAATTCGGGCTCGTTTACCCTCGACACAAACGTATTATTGTTTCTGGTCCTGACCTGCTTGCCTGCTCGCTTTTCTACACCCACCTCCAGACTCTGGGATTACAGTAACATATGTATTTTCACATGGTTTGCCACAATATTATACCATTTTCGCGGTACTTCTCGATATCAAGCACACAGCAGTATCCTACCAATCGCTCGTGCAATATAATTCTGAAGGTATAGTCTAGAAATTATTTCTCTACAAATCCGAAACTTTAGCTAAGTGGGGCATGCTATAACCCACTAGAAACTTGTCACATTTGCGAAGACATTTACACGGAAACTCGAGAAAAATGGAGAAAACTGATATTTCCACTCACGAATACTGATGCCGGTGATGTAGCAGATTCCAAGTCACCCCTAAAGTTTACAAGGTAAAGTAAGGTGTTCCTCATGTCTAGAGAACCGGTAAACATGTTTTCCACATGCTAGATGCACACACCACAATCGATTTTCCCTCAACTAAATAAAGGCGCGAAATGTGCAGAAGTAGTCAACCGGAAAATTTACATGGGAGGTATAACAGTCCAGCACAAGCACATGTCCATAATGAATCTTCTCAGATTTCCACACGATCACGAAATCTATCCAACAAATACTAGGTATTAGTTCCCTCTTCAGCCGTCTGGAGGACAACAGTTAAGTCAGCTGCATCCAACACTCCAACAGGCCTCTGCATTCGGATGGCTCCTACAGTTAACAGGAAACGTGAACCATTCCTGCCACAAGTCACCGGCGCTGCACGCTAAGCAAGCCTAGACAGAATCGACCTAGGAAAAAAATGGGATCTTATATATTTCATCCCAGTACTTACAACTAAATGTTATGATGGTGGTCTCAGTTGAATGACATTCGGCAATGAGCGAAGTATCGGAAATACAACCTGCTGAGCCGGCCGGAGTGGCCGTGCGGTTCTAGGCGCTACAGTCTGGAGCCGAGCGACCGCTCCGGTCGAAGGTTCGAATCCTGCCTTGGGCATGGACGTGTGTGATGTCCTTAGGTTAGTTAGGTTTAATTAGTTCTAAGTTCTAGGCGACTGAGGACCTCAGAAGTTAAGTCGCATAGTGCTCAGAGCCATTTGAACCATTTGAACAACCTGCTGACGGCTGTGGCTCTGGAAATAGAAATATCGGCACCATTCTTATGACTTGACATACTCTTCCCTTTGCTGTCACAGTACTCCACGTCAAACCCATCCCTTCTTTACGACTGGACATAGTCATTTCTTGCAGCAGCAACACCACAGACAGACCAGCAAAGCGGGTTGCTGACTCCGCCACGACGTCTGGCCGGTGCAAGAGTGGCTCAAATGGCTCTAAGCACTATGGGACTTAACATCTGAGGTCATGAGTCCCCCAGACTTAGAACTACTTAAACGTAACTAACCTAAGGATATCACACACATCCAAGCCCGAGGCAGGATTCGAACCTGCGACCGTAGCAGCAGCGCGGTTCCAGACTGAGGGGCCTAGAACCGCTCGGCCACAGCGGCCGGCGATGCAAGAGTGTTTACAGCAAGTACCACAGTTGACATAGAACATGTAGGTGCGACCAATGTCCATCAGAGGGCATCAACCAGCAGCAGAGGAAGGTTAACGAACTATTTCCTGGCAATCACATGTGTGGAAATAATCCTGGAAGTATCCTTCGGCCCAGGGCTAGATAAGCCTATGCTCCTATGCTCCGCCCATTCCTGACCCCCTTCTAGAGCTATAGTAATGACATTAGCCACATGCAGGGGTGGTTCCTGGCGCAGATGTGGTATTGCTCTCATGATGTCACTGTCTGAGTTTTGGTCCTCGCCATCCCCACAGCCACTTACCGTTTGGAGATGGATCTCTTTCATTCTCTTGGCCTTGAGATCCATGATTCAGCCCAAGAGATCGAAACTGCGTCCCCTGAGGTTCTTTTACAGGAGCTTTTCGATTCTTTCTCTGACTTCTTCTCTGATTCTTCTCCAGTGGTGTCTGGTTTTGAAGCGTATGTCCAACTACTTCTCTCAGCGGTTCCAAAGTTTCACAAGGCTAGTCCAATACCTTTCGCCCTGCAGAATGCCTTATGCAAGGAACTGAGTCGCCTCGAGGAGGTGGGAGTTCTAACATAGGTTCACCACAGTCGCTGAGCTTCGCCCATTGTCATCCTCGAAAAACTGAATGAGTCCCTCCAGGTATGTGGCGATTTTAAGGCCTCTGTCAATGCCCAGTCTGTCATTGACTCTTACCCTATCCCAAAGGTCGATGATATTCTCTCGAAGATGGCGGGTGGAAAGATCTTCACAAAGATTGATCTCAGGGGAACATACCTCTAGCTGCCAGTCGAAACTCCCTCTCAAGTGGTCTTTGTCATCAATACTCCTTTTGGACTCTTCTGGTACAACTGCTTGCCCTTTGGGATCGCCAGCACTCCAGTCATCTTTCAACACTTTCTTGGAGTCAGTGACTCAGGAGGTCCCCGCCACCACCAATTACTGAGAAGACATCTTAGTTGCAGGGATCTGGGCCTGGTACTTAGTGCGGAATCTTCAGCGACTTTTCGAGGTACTGCAGGCTGTGGGGTGCAACAGGACCAAATGTCAATATTTTGTGCCACAAGTGATCTATCTCAGCCATGTCTTGAGCACTGTGGCCATTCACCCAATGCCGCAATACCTCGAGGACATTCAACGGCTCCTCGATGGCTACTGGTTCATGTTCTACAAGCACCGCAACCCCTTGGTCTCCGTGTTCAGGGCCACATCCGCCATCCCTACCCAGACCACTTGCCGCCTGCAGTGCTGGGCATTGTTCCTTGCTGAGTCCACCTACGACATCCATTAGCCGGCCGGGGTGGTCGAGCGGTTCTAGGCGCTACAGACTGGAACAGCGTGAACGCTACGGTCGCAGGTTCGAATCCTGCCTCGGGCATGGATGTGTGTGATGTCCTTAGGTTAGTTAGGTTTAAGTAGTTCTAAGGTCTAGGAGGCTGATGACCTCAGAAGTTGATTCCCATAGTTCTCAGAGCCATTTGAACCATTTGACATCCATTACCGGGCCACTGCCTTCCATGCCAATGCCAATTTTGTCTCTCGACTTCCTGTGGGGGTGGATACTGACTTCTATGGTGATCTGGTTGCTTATTTTCATATGGATGATGTGGCCTCCTCCACCATCGCCGTGTTGCCACTGAACGCCCGGCTCATAGCACAGCACACGGCCTCAGATCTGGTTCTCCAGACGATTCTGCACCACGTTCAATTCGGGTGGCCCTCCAATCGTCATCAACTGTTGGACCCAGAGGTTCAGGCTTACTAGCGTCGCTGCAATGACTTTTCCGTCCGCAACAGACGTTGATCATTGGTGTGTCGTGATACTGTCCTCCCTCCAGCAGTAGGTCCTCATGCTCCTACATGTCGGGCACTGGGGGATCATCCTCATGAAGCGCCTCGCCCGCCACCATGTCTATTAGCGGGGAATGGACAGTGACATCACCCACATGGTGGGTACCTGCTCCTCCTGTCAGCGTCAGCAGGGCCACGATGCCTGCTTCTGTGACTTCGGACCACTGCCCAATAGTCCCAGCTCCGTCTGGATTTTTAGGGTCAATTCCTAGGGTCCTACTGGCTCATTTTGGTGAACAATTGCAGTGGTTTTCAGTACATCACATGTATGTCCTTGGTGACTGCTGCTCACACCACTCAAGCCCTCTCTCATGTTTTTGCCATTGAGGGTCTTCCAGAGGCGATTATGATGTACAACGGCCACAGTTCACATTGGCTAAGTTTGCTTCCTTCTGTGATACATCGGGCATACGGCTGCTCTATATGGCACCATTCCATCCTCCGTCCAATGAGTTGGCTGAAAGGTTTGTCCACATGTTTAAATTGCAGATGGCCAAACGGTGTCAATATCATTCCCAGGCAGCCACCCTTGACCTCTTCCTGTCTACTTACTGTTCTTCTGGTCGCGAGGGGTCCTCTCTGGTGGAGAAGCTGCACGACCACCTTCATTGGATGCCCTTGTTTCTCCTGATTACTGCTTCCCCTCGTCCAGCTGCTCTGGTTGCAGTGCAGCTGTGGTACTCTCCACAGGATCCAGTCTGGGTGTTGGTGTTTCCCAAGGGCCACCCCTGCTGGCTTCCCGCCAAGGTCTCCACGCTTCTTGGCCACACCATGGCTACTGTCGTCCTTGATGATGGTTCCCTGTGTCGGAAGCACTTTGATGAGCTATGGCAATGTCGTGGGCCTGGTCCAGCACTGTTATTATCTCTGGTACCGCGCTTTTGGACTGTGGCCTTCCGGGAGACCAGGGGCTCTTGGACTATTCTTTGTAGTCACCGCTGTCACAGCTGCAACTGTTGCAGCTGCCGCTACCCCACAGCCACAACCATTGCAGCTGCCACCGTTGCAGCTGCTGGCGTTGAAGCCATTGCCGACGCTGGCGACACCGGCTTTCACAGAGTCCCTAGGGTGGGTCCCTCGCCTATGGATGTTGATCAGGCTCTACCAGCACGTCCGCTGGCCCTTGTGGTCACATTCCACCAGCAGACCCAGTGACTGACGATATGTGCCTTCGCCCCACTCTGGGGAGGGGCGGGGGGGGGGGGGCTGGGGGGAGGACTGTTGCAGTCACCACGGACACCTACTGCAGCAGCAACACCACAGACCAATGATGAATGTTGCCGATTCCGCTGCGAAGCGTGGCCGATTCAGGAGTGTTTACAAGCAAGTACTGCAATTGACAACAAACACATATGTGTGGCCAACACCCATTAGAGAGCATCAACCAGCAGCAGAGGAAGGGGGCGCGATGGTCAACAATCTATTTCCTTGGGATCACATGTGTGCAAACAGCCCCAAAATATCCTATAGCCTGGGCCAGATAAACCAGCACCCGATCGTTTAGGAGACAGTTCCTGACTCTCCAAGTGTGGAGAAGATCGGCCAGTCCAGCAGTGTGCCACCTTGGCCATTCTCTCTTCTGCAACAATTGTGATACGTCATTCCAGAAATTGGAAATTTGTGGTAAGGTGTTATGGGACGAAGCTGCTGAGGTCATTGGTCCCTAAGCCTAACACTACTAAATCTAACTTACCCTATGGACAACACACACACCCATGCCCAAGGGAGGACTCGAATCTCCGGCAGGGGAAGCCGCATGGACTGTGACATGACGCCTCAGACCGAGTGGCTATCCCCATGTGGCATCGCTTCCATCGTGTTAGGCTATCTACCAGCAGCTAACAAACAACTTTGATGTGGAACAGTTCTATGGGTAGAGACTCGAAGGAAATGCTGATTGTAGGCATTAGTTGTTATTTGCTTGATCTGCAGAAGCGATCCTTACTGTTTCTTTGGTTTTGAAGAGTCTGTTACTGTTGGTGGTTTATTGTACTTCCATAATAAAAACAAAGTTGGCAAACGAGTTGATTCTTGCTCTGTAGCTTTAGCACTTGTCTTCTCCATATAGGCCGAAAACTTGCAGAAGTGCTTGGTATTGCAGCACTTGGAGCTGTGAATCCTACAACATTTGACTGAATAAGTAATGCTGAAGAGTCTGCACTTGTTCATGCCACAATGTCTGTTGTTCCCACTGACTGACTTGGCAAGCTGTCCACTTGTAATTTGTGAATTGTTTGACATTGCCACCATAACAAAAGTCATTTTGAGCTCTGGGTTTCATTGGTCTTGAGGAATTTTCTAAGGGCACTACTTTTGTCTGCCTTCAGCGTATAGGCCTGCTGTTGCCACAAATTGATCTTCCCACTCCATTGCTCATTACTGCCCCTTACATCCTTGTGGTTAATTACTGGTACTGTTGTTGGTTGTTGTTGTTCTTGTGGTACCATTTGGCCAGTTTCATCTGTATACTTCCATTTGAGTGATATTGCAGGCTCTATTCAGGTCTTTGCAGAGGTGACTGCTAGTAAATTTCTAGCCATTTCTTCTTTTCCTTTAGCACTGAGGTGCAGTCCATGAGAAGTACACCCGTATCTATTCTCAGCTACTCTAACAAACTGAGTGTTTTGGAATGATTTACTGTTTTAGCAATTTTCCTATTTGTTCATCTGGTTTCATCATTCACACAAGACCAGTTTTCAAGATCATATCTGTAGGCATTACAGCTATGACTACATTTGTGTGTTGAAGGCTCACTAATGTTGATGTTATAGCTTTTAAACGTTTATCAGCTTCGTGTTTGGCTACATCATTTGTGGCATCCCTGATGACAGCTGTATCATTCAGTGAGAGGTTGTGTAAGTTGTTGCAGCATTACTGCACTTAATGGTGCACCTGGTATAACATTTCCTTGAATTACATAATGTTATGACTTTGATGCATTGAATTAGCTGTTATTGAGCCGCAAATGTTTTATTTGCATAGAATTGGCTTTCACATGATTTAGCACCAAATTATTTGTCTGTCTATATCACCATCATTTTGTAACCTCTGTCGTGAGAGTTCATCGAATTTACTCTTTAAGTCCTTAATTTCTTCGTTTGATTACATTATTGATTACATCGTAAGTACCCTCTTTCTTTTCAAATTCAGTCCTAGCTCGTCGTCCATGCCCAATCATAACTTCCGTTTCGACTTCATATTTGCACAAGAGAAATGAAACAGTGTTTAATGTCTGATGCACACAATTCCTTTGAAGATACGATTGCCACTGTAGCAAAAACCGGAAACTTTTCGTCTTAACGATACATTATGTTCGTAAGATGACGTTTCGTACACTATTGGACTTCTTCGATTCTAAATTTCTCTTTTTCGTAACTTTTGATATTATAGTGCAAGCTAAACACATTCTGTCATAAATATGTTGAATTGTTCGCACATGCAACATGCATTACGCATACTTTACTTTTGTCTGTCGAGCAATTCTACTGACTGTTCATTTGCGCTTTACTTCAAACTGAGAGGGACTTTCTGCAGCTCAGAATTTTTATTTCTTAAATGCGAAAAGTAATGTCTTAGGACGCCCAAATTTTTCGAGTGCACGGCGGAATGTGTAGATCTAGAGTGTCGTAGCTCCGCAAATATTAATAAACACAGTGGTAAAAAGTACACATAATGTGAAAAACTGAATATCTCTAGTGAAATGAAATGTGTTACATATCATGTGATAGTAAAAATATCATCAGAGGAAAGAACGGGAATCTCGACAAATTTCGTTAACACAATTGCTAGTACAGTGTCCACATCGTCTTCTGATCAACCTCGTGCTGAACATTATCATATGTACTCACACAATTGATACTGATACAAGTGACCAGCGAAAGGTATTTTGTAAATTAAATGCAAAACTCACACCATTACAGTTGTGTAAGTGCTAATCTGGAACAAAAAGTTTCGATTTGTCGGAAATATTTTGAAGACGACATTGACAAAAAACCGATCAGGGCAGAATACGAAAGTCTAATGATAACAATCACCCAATTTACATGGGGCTCCCAAAACCGAATATCGTAAACCGATTTCCCAATACCGGTTCTGTGTGGTCATGTAAATACTCCAAAATCGATTTTGGAAATCCGCTTCTGGTTGCCAGTTTTCCAATCCCACAATCGATTTTCGCTGCAATGTAAACGCAACCGGTTTTGAAACGTGCTTCGCCCGTTGGGGTTTCGTCTTGTTATCAAAAATTATCGGCTAATGTGGATGGAGTGGCTTTTTGTATAGTGAAAGATAAGTAGAAATATTAGATTGAAGCTGTTTACATCTCGTCTACTTGATGGGAAATTGTGACTGTGCTGACTAAATCATAAACCGCAACATCTGTTTTCCAAGCGCCATATTTAAATAGACTAGCAAATCCACTTCAGACTTTAACATGTTAACACGACAGCGAAAAAAGGTTTAGGAAATTCGGTTTTCGTCTTTCGAAAGATGTGTCGCATGTAAACGTTGTGAATGTATCTAAATGATCTCGGTATTTTAAAACGTAAATATGTCGCCTTAACACAAGAAAACCTACAGCCTGATGTCTTAAAATATAAAAAAGAAATGCAGGATGCAAAAACAGTAATAAGTAGGTTAACTAATGAACTACAAAGACAGTACATATTGTATTTTTGTTGAGAAAAAAAACTTATTTATTCTCAATAAAGATCAGGTGCTGACAAAAAGCGGTGAGTTGTGTGCATAATCCTAAAATGTTTCGTTTGAGGCTTTTTGCGTTCCCACAACTCGTAAGGACTGACACCTTCTACAGATGACTTCCCTGTCCTATTCCAGATGTAAATTGCTGTGTTAACCAGTTCAGCCTATATCTCTTCTGGATAAGTGACATCTGGATTTGAATACTTAAGTGTCATGGCCATCTCAACAACTGTTCTGTTATCCCACTTACAAATACCGTTTTGCTCAGGAGTATAGGGAGCAGTCAATTGCTGTTATACCATTTGAACTTAAGATGGATCTAACCTCTTTGTTATCAAACTCTTTGCCATTGTCACTTAGCATCTCTTTAACAGAGTAATCCAATGCCTTTGTACGTGAGGGAAAATCTTTGAGAATTTTACACAACTCTGATTTTTCTGCAGAAAAATAACCATAGCGAAACTTGGTGTAATTGTCTTTGAACAAAACAAGGTGACGTTTCTTCTGGAATGACTTCAGAAAAGGTCCACACAGATCAGCTGATATCAACGTAGCAGGCCTTGTTGACTTTTCTATAGTTCTAAATGGTAGACGATGCACTTTCCCAAATTTGCATGGTTTACAAACCTCTGCCCCTTCCTTAACATCAATGTTAATTCCTTTTTGAGTTTTGTTTTAACATGATGCTTGTCTTGATGACCCCATCTCTCATGATACAGTTGAAGTACATCAAATCTATCTTCCACTGAAAGATTCACAGTTGCACCCTTCTCTGGCGCTAAGGGCTTAATTTCTGCTTTGTATAAAGTGCTACCAACTTTACGATTTCCACACAGTCTCGCTCTACCACCAATTTTCAAAGAGCAATATGTAGTACTTGACTGAAAAATACTATTTCTTTTACGATCTTGGCCAGCTGAAACAGAAATAAGGTTTTAGGAAATTTTTTGGTACATGCCAGACATCAGTCAGGGTCACCTCTTCACATCTGCTGCCAACTGTTGACAGAATCCGAATTGATCCTCTTCCTGTTGCTTCTAGAGACTCCTGTCCAGTGGCCTTTATACTGCAGGGACTGTTGAATGCTTCAAAGCTGACAAAGTAATCAGGACTATTTGTCATATGTTTCGTTAAACCATTGTCAATCCACTAGATGTATACATCCACTTCTAATGAACAAGCCTCGCCGCAAACAGTAAACAATGCTACATTTGTTACTACAGCTTTGTCCATGTTTTTCTCCACAGTTGTATTTTTAGCTGGTCTTCCATCAGCAATCCACTTCTTGCAATATTTGATCCAGTGGCCCAGTTCTTTGCAATAGTTACATTTTCCTTTAACTTTGAATTTTTTAGTTTTTATTTTGTTTTCTACACCTAATGTACTAATGCCTCTTGTTCGATTTTGTCACTTCTCTTTGTGAAATTTCTCTCAAACATGCACAATTGTTCCTTTAATTCATCAAACGTTTTCTTATCATCTTTCGTTAATAGCATCAAACTCGATTTAAAGGAACCAAAGCTTGCAGGTAGAATATGTAGAACTTTACATACCAACATCAGACCAGGTAGCACAGTTTCTCCCTTTGCTTTAAGCTCGTTGTTCAGTTTATTCCACAGACTTGTTAACTTCGCTCTGTGTTTGGAGGTATGTTTTAACTGAGTCCAATGAAATGCAAAGAAATGTTGACAAATCTTGAACAGCTGGTCCTTTTATAATGCTTCGAAATTCTGCTTCAATGCCTCCCAAGCTTCCTGAGCTGTTTCTTTGTCCATGATCTTCTGATATACAGTGTCTGTAACTGCACTTGTAATCATCGACTTGGAATAGCTGTTCGCTTTACGATAAAAATCTGACTTGACTTTATGATCCTTTATTGTTGCATCATTAGCATCTTCTGACAGTGACTCAGGTTTTACCGACTTGCCATCAATTACGTCTAAAGCTCCTTCATGATAATCAATTATATCTCGTATTTTTCTCTTCCGCATTGGCCAATCAGTTTCACTATTCAACGGCTTGATATGTTTTACCAAATTCATTTCAACTCTAAAACCAAAAACACACTCTCAAATACGAGTTAAAAGAAAACTGTATCTGTCACTTTTAGCATACGTTTTTACACACATAACTGAGACCCATAACTTATCGTATATCTGTTGAGGAAAAAAAAACATTTTTATTCTCAAAGATCAGGTGCTGACAAAAAGCGGTGAATTTGGTTTTCAAATACTTAGATTTATTTCTGAGTCTGGAGGCACGGTTTACACAAGAAGTCACTTTACTAAAGAGCTTCTACAAGCACCTATGAATAAAAGTGGGAGTGTTGTGACTCAAAATAAAAAACAGAGATAAATGAAACATTATGCTCATATATGATATTGATTAATAATTTAACACAAAACTTCGTTTTAAATATGTCAATAAAAAGAATTTACTTTAACAGGACACACACAGAAAACACACCGAAATTGAAGAGTTACAACAGAAAATGCATAGCGACGAATCTAACGAAGCGAAAATCATCACCCAATTGAATTATTTGTTTCCAAGAAAAAATAAGAAAAGTTCAGGAAATTACACTGAGCTAAATATCTACGATCTGTAAGTATACAGTCATGTGAAACCAGGGGCACTAATGTGGCAAATTATCAAAGACGTTTTACTGGACGAACCAAAAACAAAAATCATCATGTTGTATTAACTGGAGGAACGAATGACGTGTACTGTAACGAGTTAGCGAACATCATTCTCAACCTAAAATGTGCCCTGGGTTTGGTAGAGAACCAAAAAGTAATTCCTGTTGGTATACCACATAGGTATGACTTTATATGTGCTCCACGTGGGAACGCCGAAATTAAGGAAGCAAATAAGCAGATATAAACAATATTCAAAGTGTACCCAAATATAACATTTCTTTGCATCAATTTCCTGGAGAAACACAGCTTTACAAAATATGGCATGAACTTGAATAGAAAAGGCAAGTCATTGCCTTTCAAAGCAATTTATGTAACGTTAGAAACATATGAAAAACAGAGTATCTTTGGGTCAGTACCAGCCATTGTAATGAAAGCAATCACACAAGAAGTGAATCTGTCTTAGTGGCAACAACTACAGCAGCTGCAGAACCACAAATAGCTACAGCATCAAGATCAAATTCAACAATAAGTGCGCCACCAGCAAAACCAGCAGCATCTCAACCAACTCAAACAAAAAGACCAATAACCGTTGCAGCACAAGCAACAGAAGCAGAAATGGTATCAACATCAACAGAAACAGGAGGGAAACCACAATCAGTACTGAATCATCACCTCCATCCTATGTCAAAGTGTTATCAAGTGCCTCCAATCAGCATGCCCTCATAAATTATGTAGCATTTGAAACAGACAAGAACCTTGAGAAACAGACAACAAAAATGTCACTTCTATTAGCAGATAAGAAGACAGCAACCTCAGTAAGTACTATATCATCTCCATCCCATTGTGAAGTGTTGTGTAACGCATAAAAATCAGCCATCCCACACTATTTTTTATAATGTGTTATCAAGTATGTGAAATCACGCATGCTAGATAAAGTTTGCAGGAAATGAAAAAAGGCTTCCGTTCAAGCCTCAAACAAGACAAAAAATGCCACAGATAACTGATGATTTTTGTATGGTCTGCCTCAAGAAATTGCATCTGATACAGAAACATAACGACACCACCACACCAAACATGAGGACCAGAGAAGGATAAGCCACTGTGTTTGCAGTCAATTGGGCCCAGGACACTATACATCTTTCCTCTTGCAGTGAAAAATCAATTTTATTTGTGCATATAAATATCAGGTCTCTGAAATATAAAGCTGATGAACTTGGTGTTATATTGAATGGGAACAAAAGAATGGTGTTATATATTAATGGACACTCGTTAAGAGAAGAAGGGATAAAAGTGTATGTACTACCATATTGTAATTTAATTAAAGGTACTGCAGACCCTGCTTGATGTTAGGGACTTCTTTGTTAAAGGTGTTCTTGAAGCAGCTGTCATGCTACTACCAACATTAAAACTCACAGTTATTTCTATATAACATTTTTCTGATTGTGATGCTGAAGAATTTGCAGAGTGCTTCGATAAACTTCTTCTCTGTACAGAAAAATATACCAAACACAAGACAGTAATTATAGGAGATTTAAATTTAGATGTAAGGAAAAGGCACCCAGAAATACTAATTTGCTAAACATGCTAAGTTCTCATAATCTCGTCTGTGCAAATTACAGCTACACATAACAATTTTCTCATCTTGACAATTTTATTACAAAAGTACATAAAACTGATTCTGAATTGGGACTAATTAATGTCGACTATCTGACAGTTCACGAAGGTATATGGGTAAAACTTGCAATTAATGATCGAAAGTGGGACTGTGAACCAGCTCAGTATGGCAGGCTATTAAATTATAAAATTATAGATAGCTTTGGGGATAAGCTGAAGGTAATAAACTGGAATATTGTAAAATATGCTTCCAGTGATGTTGAGGAGGCTTGTATCAGGTTTGTTAGTACTCTATCTGAAATTTTGAAAACCTCTTGTCCAATGGTTATGAAAAAAAGACTAAAGCAAGCAAGCATGGGCAAACAACTCTACATAATTAGTTCACACCACATTTAAACAAGCTATGGTTAATGGTTTTGATCTGCCATGATAAGGTAAACAACTGTAATGTTGACAAACCAGCGTACATTAGCCTCAAGAGACACTACAGATCACAAATCATTTTGGCCAAATGTAGAGCAAATGACACTGGTAAATGTAAGGCTACATGGAGGATCATTAGTCCAGAATTAGGTACAGATAGTCTTTGTGTAGAAAAATTGCCAATGATGTTAATGTCACTCCAGATGAAATTAACCTCTTTTTTATAAGTGCTGCTAATCCGAATTCCTTATCTGTTCGTAAGAAGAGTTAGAAATCTAATTCACAGTCTGTTTATATAAACCAGTTTTTACAAAACTTTGCTGATACTGTGCCAGCTTGTAAGTGGGGAAAGTGGAAGCATATGATGTCATTAAATCAGTAGCAAAATTAAGTGTCTCCAGATCAGCGGATATTTATAGCCTTTCAGATTTTGTGATTAAAATAAATAATTGACTTGGTATCATTCCCTCTCTGTACCCTGGTAAACTGGATGTCTGTTAGTGGTATTTTTCCCAAATATCTAAAAATGGACAGTAGTCATTCCATTGCACAAAGTGAGTGATAAATCCTGCTCTAATAATTATTGTCTAATTTCTCTGATACTTCTTCTCTCAAAAGTAATAGAATATTGTATACAATACCAAATTTGCATAGATTTGTCAATAAACAATATACAGCCTAAATCTCAACACAGCATTACTTTCCAGTTACCAACAATTAAAGCTGTTGAAAATGTTATTTCCATTGTGCAGTCCTCTTTGAATCCAAATTATCTGCTGAAGCCACACTAGTAGACTTAGGTATTAGTTAAACCACACATTATTGCTCGAAAAACTGTGGTGTTATAGCATTATGGATTTGGAACTCTCTGTCATTAAATCATATCTCAGTAACAGAAAACAAATTGCAAGCTACAATGGTCAAAAGTGGTAGTTACTGAATGTCACTAGAGATGCTCCCCAAGCATCAGAGCTTGGGCCACTAGTGTTAATAAGATTTATAAATGATCTGCCCAGCAATATGCCATGCAAATCTGAGCTTTACGCACATGATGAAACCTTCATCAATTTAGGAAAGGACATAAATCAACTGAAGGAGCGAAGTAAAGATTTCGTCAGATTGTCCAGTATGTCGTCTGAAACTAATGATTTAGCTGTTGACTATGAAAAGACTGCAAATCTTTCTTTCAGATTATCAAATGTTGGTGCTGAGTCCACTTCTACTAAACTTCTTGGTATATATCTAGATACAAAATTAACCTGGGAAAGTCACATAAACTATATACAACGAAAGTTTTCATGAGTTATCTATCTACTGAAAAAAATTATGCACCTCTGTTACTGAAAAACTGCTCATTAATTCCTGTTATGTCTCCTTTCGTTTCCACATAACTTATGATATTGGGTCATTCCATGTCAAAGGGAACAATATTAGAAACCGTCCGCACTCGACCATCTCCAAATCTAATGAAATTTGGTGTGAAGGTTCCATATCATCTTTGATGGTTTATACTAAATTTCAGTCCTCTATCTGCAGTGGTTGAATTCTTATGGGCTTTTAAAGAGAGGCTACTCACATTCGCATCACGTACGAAGGTGCAAACGAGCCAAGTTTGTTAGGCTTTTTTTAAGAGTTACAGCAGACAATTGGTCATTTGCTTTAATACACAAAGACCAAGTTTTATGCTGAACCACACCATGACAAAAATTTGGGATTTAGCCACAAATAAATATAGATACAACCCTCTAAAATGGCTAAAAAATTGGTCACATTATGCCGAGAACCAAGGTTTGACCGCCCACGCCCACTTTTCATATGAACCAATCACACCAAAACTTCAGAGGGTTAATCCTACCTATGATGTCTATATATGTATCAAATTTAATTAAAATTGGATGCCTAGATGAAAAGTTATGCATGTGCGAATTTGGCCAAAACTTTCTATGTGTAAATTTTAGGGTATTTTTGAGGACAGTAGCTCAATTGTATCTTGTTCACCCTTTTTTTCTTGCCACAGCTGGGAAGAGCATGCTTTAAGCTTTCAAAATTATATTGTTTAATTTTTGGATCTTGCATATTGATGAATAAGAATACCTATCAAATGTAGGGAAAATGGATTATCCATGCACACAAAAAATTAATATAATTTGAAGTTGTAAAACAAAAAATGTGTAACTGTAGTGTATTTTAATAATATAAGATTTTCCTGTGGTTTAGGGGATGTAACTATGCTGTTAAGAAATGTTATCACATTATTCTGCTGTACAGAATATAAATATAAAAAAACCTCAGAAAATGCTTTTAAGATTATAAAATCTAGAAGATCATACTGAAATGCTATGTTGCCTTAGAACTTTTAATCCTACAATGCATACTGATACATATATGAGTTATCACTCGGTTTGCTTCGGCATTATAAAGCAGCAATAGTTTTTTAAGGCTCTATCCTTGCAGCAGTGATACATTGCTGAATCTGCACATTCAGTTGTTTCTTTCATTTCTGCAGTGTCTGACTTCTGAGTAGTGTAATATTTGATGTTGAAATTGTACAATTTTTGTGGATGGGTAATGAGTGAGTGAATAATCAATAATCAGCTGAAGGTAAGCACCAAAACAATATGTTTTGATATGGTAATTTGTATATTTTATATACAAACAAGTGTGAATCTACCTATGCTTCAAACCAGGACATTGATGAGCCTTCAGACTTGCTTGTTATCCGTTAGTAATCTAGTGTTTAAATGAACAAAATAGATCCTTGCACCCTGCTATTTGGTGGCTCAAATGCAGCTGATTGTCATAAGTCATCACCATTCTATTATGGCAAAAGTCAACTACTATCATTTAAAGAAATGTCACCAGTGGACAAGGAAATTTTACAGTGTAGGTCTGGGCTAGATTTTACTGAAGATGCCCAAATTTGTTAGTACCAAAATGCCTTGTTGATGACAAAATTTCAATTCCCATAGAAGACTTGCTGCAGCCCATCTGGTAAAGAAAAACACCTAATCAAGAAGGCTTTAAAATCAGTAACCATTGAAATGTCTGCCAGGTTGAAGTTACTGATTAATGAAGATTTAAAACCTGGTCAGAAAATTTGAACTGAATGTAGACATGAAGTGGCCCAAAAGAATCATCCCATCAGGATAAGCAAGAGTCACCATCCAGAAAAGACATGGATGTTGTTGATGCTTGCTTTACTGCTAATACTTCATTATGATCACTTGGAGAGTCACCATTGAAGCTTCAACGGATCAGCAAAAGGGATTCAAAGAGATATATAAAACACAAAGTTCTGAAAGCCCAAGGCAGCATTACTAAGATAATTGCAACAGCTGCTGGTGTGAGCCAAGTAGGTATTGCTCAAATACAAACGGAAGAGTGCCAAAAATGTAAAGATATCATACTTGAAGAACTTAAGCTTCAAGCTTTGGGAAATTGCAGTGAAGTTCACATTTTAACCCTGGCCCCAAATAGCTGGACTAAAAAAAAATTGCTGTTTCGACAAAAATTGTGAAGAAGTGAAGGAAACTAAAGATGGAAGATGGGTTTTAGGCAACACCTGCAAACCAAAAATGGAAAAAGCTCAATGACGAAGAAAAAAAATTCCTCGTTTTTCTTGGAGGTGATGAGTTTTTCATTTATGCCCAGGCTAAAAGCATTGTGTTACAGTAAGAGTAAATGGGAAAAAGGTTCACAAGCAAAAACATCTGCACCTTTGTAACTTGAAAGATATCCTCATTGCTGATTGTAAGCGACATGGAAATCAACAGAGCTTCACAAACTTTTGTGAGCTCAGGCCAGAATGGTGTAATACAGATGGTGCTTCTGTATCACATTCAGTATGTGTATGTCAATTCATCAAAATGTCTAATTAATGTTGGCTTCAGAAACATCCATCCAAGATGACTACAAGGTTTTGAGTCAAAATCCGTATGCAGTATGGAATTAAGAGATTGTATTCTGCAAAAATGTGGGAATGTCCAGGAAAAATAAACTAGAGGCATTTCTTGAAGATGCTTTTAAAGACTATGAGACATATCAGAAAACTGTTGAAGATTTCATGAAGGCACTGACTTCGAAAATTACCCGTTTTAGAAGAGATCACTTTGTGACAAAACACAAGTTTTACATTAAACAGATAAAAAACAAATATTGCAGAAAACGAATTAATTATATTAATGGATTTTGCTGAAAATTATTCATTTGTTGTTTCATTAGGAGGATAGTCAGGCCACATTATATCCATATGCTGTGTATTTTGATGGGAAAGAATGTCAGAGTATTAGCATTTGTATGATCAGAGACGGTCTAGATCATTATACCAGTGGTGTCCATGCCTTTAATATCAAGTTAATAGCATGTTTAAAGACAAAGACTGAAAACATTAAGAACATTTATTACTTTAGCGATGGTTCAAATGCTCAGTGGAAGAATATCAAATATTTCGTCAATTTATGTCTGAACAAAAAGGATTTTGACATCACTGACAAATGGAATTTTTTTGAACTAGCTACAGTAAATCGCCTTGTGACAGCATTGGAGAAACAGCAAAAAGACTAGCAGCTCTCGTTTGTCTGCACAGGTCCTTAGATAACTAGATATTGACTCCATATGATTTGTTCAAATTCTGTGATAATAGTATTCAATGTATAAGGTATTTTTTATGTACCACAAGAAGAAATTGAAAAAAATCAGCCTGATCAAGAAGCAAGGTTCGCCATGGAACATACAATATCTGGAACAAGATAAAATCAGCAATTTAAGTCAATTAATTGTTAACATCTGACAGTAAGCAGAGTTTCCACTGATGCTACAGAATTCACAGTTAATGCTGTCGAAGCAGATGAAGAAATCTCGACAATCTCAATTGCAAGTTTACAATCAGGAAAGTATGTTGCATGTTTCTATGAGAATTTTTGGTTGGTTGGAAACGTGTGTGAAGTTTCATATGAACAACAAGATGTCCTCATCAGCTTTATCCACCCACATAGTTCTGCTCATTCCTTCCACTGGACAACTGCTAAAAACACCTGATGAGTTCCTGAGTAACATATTTTCATGACTTTAGAAGACCATCAGCAACATCATCAAGAAGACAATACACTTATCTACGACCTGTTCTTGACAGAATTATAGAACTGTTTAATGAAAAATGGAACTGACTAGAAATTTTGTTTTGCAAATTTGTTGTGTTGAGTATTATACTTGTTTTTATGGCATGTATTAAATTAATATCTTAAACTGATTTATATACTTGAATAAAAAAATTAATTGTGGGACTTAATGAACAAAATATTTCACTTTTCAATCTTCTCGAAATGCTAAAATAATGACTTCTGAGACAGTATTCTTACTCATCAAAAAGCAAGATCAAGAAATTAAACTATGTAACTTTGAAACCTTAAAGCTTTCCAGCTGTGGCAAGAAAAAAATAATTGAACAAGACGCAGTTGAGATATTGTTCCCCTAAAATACCTTAAAATTTCCACATAGAAAATTTTGGCTAACTTCACAGATGCATATCTTTTCATCTAGGCATCCAGTGTTAATTAAATTTGATCTTTAGACAGATATCATTGGTAGGAACTGTGGTGTTATTGGCTCATATTAAAAGTGGTAGTTGCTGATCAAACCTTGGCTCCCAGAATAGCGAGACAATTTTTTTTAGCATCTCCAGAGGCTTGTATTTATATGTAGGTGTGGCTAAATCCAATGGTTTTGTCACAGTGTGCTTCAGCATAAAACGTTGTCTATGTTTATTAAAGCAAATGACCAAATGGTTGATAAAACTTTTAAAAAAGCTTAGCAAACTTAGCAAATTTGCACTTTTGTACATGTTGCAAAGATGAGTAGCCTCTCTTGAAAAGCCTCTTAAAATTCGACCAATAAAAATACTGAACTGAAATTTGGTATATAACCATTTAAGAACATATGAAACCATTATACCAAATTCCATTAGATTTGTAGATGGTCGAGTAGGGACCCCTGGTGGCCTTGACATGGAATGACCAAATTCTTCTATGGGCTAATTCTCCAGGGATCAGGAAGATTTTTATTTCGGATAATGACAGTCCCACTCTTTTTATATACTGCTGCCTTTTGTACACAAAGGAAAACTTTAATAGTTACAACCTTAGGAAGTCCATTAATAATCATAACACTCATCAAACATTAAAGATAGCCGTACCAAAAACTCTGCTTAAGAAAACACAAGAGTTACTAATGTATTGGAATAAGGTTTTCCAACACATTATCTGTGCAGGCACATAGTGTCTCTCTCTTAATATGTTTTAAAGTATAACTCAAAATTGAATGAAGGCAACGCTTTTTACACTCTTAAGGAATGTGAAAGCTCTTCAAAACTAGACTTGATTTACTAAACAACTCATAATACTGTTTGTTAGTAACTTTTCCTATGCTTTTTTGTGTCTTCTGGTATCTTTTTCTACATATATATAACTAATATGCATGTACTAAATAATATTCAGATCATATTTTATTATTAACTGCACAAAGAAATTTTTTGTGTATGGTCTCTGTTCTTTAATTATGTAAAACTTAGTAAGCAACTTAACAATATTTAGTTCCATATTTAACTGCTAATCATGAGAATAAATCTTTATGTATGAACTGTATTGTTTTATTAGGTATGTTCTTTTACAATGTGTACTTAAGTTATGTGTGATAACATAGTTACATTTCTAAACATGTCAATCGTACTCAATAAAAACTCTAGCGCATTACTCATGACGACATCGATTGCATGCGAATGGTTGGAGATGGATGAATAAATGAGTAACTAAGTGAAATTTAAACTTGTAGCGTTATTTCAGTTCCACTATTTCACCATTACAATTCCGAAAAATAAATTTTTCGACAGGACTTAAAACTTATGCTCGTATGATCACTATACAAAACTGAACATGACTCCATCTTGATTCATCGGACTTAAAACACCACTTAAATAAAATTTCTATAGGAATCGATCATAGAAATCCCGATCAAATGCTTCAGTAAAGCTTGCAGTAAAGTTCAGTTCATATTTACAGTGTCATTTTCTTAACGAAAGTGGGACCTTGTCCCTTTGGACACTCTTTCTGTTGACGAAAAAGGCGATACATTAATTTTAGGAGTTTAATCCGTTAAATCGTTTAACTATTTCCGTAAAAGGCAGATAATCCATTGAGAATAATGATGTAGAAGTGAACGTTGTAGAAACGTTTCCATTTAGTCACCGGGCAAAAGATATGGTATTCATAGAGTGCACAGAATGTTCCCATTTTCGAGGAAGATCTTCGGTTAAAGTCATAGAGTAGAAATGCCTATAATCCCACTCTATGGTTAAAGTCATGGAGGTATCTTATCATACCACCATGGTTAAAGTCATAGAATAATATACGCTATGGTTGAGGTCGTTTGACAATATCGTACGAACGTAGCATCTTTATACAGGATGTCACAGAAGTTAGGTTTGTTTGGTATCATGTGTTGTTGTTGACGGAGAAGAGTGGTGGTGTAATAGGATGTTGATTTTAAGTTTATTTTCGTGACATGTCACGTTAAATTCCTTACACTCATAATGTTACCATGCACTGGTTGTTTTAAAGGGATTAGTTGTCCCTTTTACGATAGCGGTCTTTGCGAGAGGCCGTACTGTCATTTCAAGCATGTAAAGAAAGGTAAGCCCGGGTTACATGCATTTTAACAAAGTTCTTGCAAACTCTTAGAATCCAAAGTGCCAGTCATTTTGCTGCATGACTCACAATGCTACTGCTGTATGGGGAGGGTAAAAAATGATAGCAATAGCTAGTCACCATTTCACACCCTGTATATCGAATCCCACTACTGTAATATCGGATGTGACGCGTGTAAAAGTAACTTATTCCTGCCTTCTTTCATTCTGTCAATAGAGTTGAATATCTGTGCGCGTTGTTCCATTGTCTGATTTGTTGTCGGTACCGCGACTTGTTCTAACAATTGTTGATAAAGTTTGATCCCATTTCAAAGATGACAGAGGTTGCACGTGCATTAAAACTAACTTTTATGTTGTCATTTGCATCTCGTGCATCCGGCCGAGACAATTACACGCCAGGAATGTTGTCATAGTATGTGCGTGCTTTTTACTTCGTCTCGCGGCTGTTGCGTTCTGTTGCGACAACTTGTGCACTCCCGTCCGTAGCTTAAATCTTTCATTCAGTCTGCTCAGAACCGTGTGGTTAGGAAGCCACTGTTGTACGGGTATCTTACCGGCATAATTATTCTTAAATGGTATGTTTCTGTTCTCGTACTAAAGGTTGCATTTCAATATTTATACAGCTTCAGAAGTTAGTTATTTTGTTTTTCTATTTGCCCCTCCCTTCTTTTTATTAATTTTATTTGGGAATAAAATATCCGAGTAATTATTCGTATATTTAGTTGTTGTAGGGCGAAGACGTTACTTATTTATGACAACTCACGTGTGGCTACACTTTTCTGCAATCTGTAGTCTTTTATTTCACTCAGCATTAGTTCTTTTACAATCGGAAATAATTCCAGATCTTTCTGTACACACTGGCCCCCCTTCCATGCCTCATGTACTTAAGTATCTGCTGTGTAATCATACTTTTCTAAATTTTACATTGGTTTGTAGGATGCTGCCAGAGTTACCACTATAAAACTGACTTGTTCCACACCATTAGTGATAGGGCGCAATTATGATCCACAGAATGTACAAATATTAAACTAAACAAAACTGTCTATATTTCCAACTTAAAAGCAAATACAGCCAGTGGCTGTATTTGACATCTCAGCAAAATTTCTGAAGGAATGCAGGAATGAATTAATAAAGCCACAACAACATTTAATAAACAGCTCTTTCAGTCAGGAGTCATTTCTTTACTTGTTAAAAGTCACTGAAATAAGACCAGTGCATAAAAAGGGAGTAACTACAGATATACAAAATTATAGGCCTATTTCATTGACATCAGTACTTAGTAAGCTGTTGGGAAAGCTACTTCTTGATCAACTTGAATTATTTTTTTGTAAGTACTATATATTAAAAAACTATCAGCATGATTTCAGAAAGGGCCAGTCTACAATAACAGCTGTAGCTACATTTTTGAAAGTGATATTGAATAAACTTAATTATGGAAACAAAGTTATTGGCACAATTTAAGACCTATCCAAGGCTTTTGACTCTGTAAATCATTCTGTTCTTCTACATAAATTAGAAACTTCTGGAGTCAGAGTAGCAGCATTAGATTTGTTAAGATACTACCTTGCTGACAGGAGACAATGTGCAAAGCTGTATTATACACATGGGAGACATACACAAACAATAAAATTGTCTTACAAAATTCTTAACTGTGGAGTACCTCAGGGAAGCATCATCCGACCTTTTTCATTTATTGTGTACATCAATAATGTAATAATTCCACAAAATTCAAACCTAGTAAACTATGCTGATGAGACCTCTTTCATAAGTTGGGGCTCTACAAAACAGTTAGCAGTGCAAAATTATGCAGAGACCATTAGCCCCAAACAGAATATCTCACTAAAAACAAATGGGCACTAAATAAGGACAAGAAAATTCTGATGGAGTTTCTGCTAAATTATAAATCAACACAAGTGAATACAGAACCAGAGCTATTGGTTGAAACAATTGATAAATATAAATTCCTTGGTATTATAGTAGATGAACATCTTACATGGAAGGACCACATCAGCTGTGTGTGTGTGTAAAAAAAAAAAAAAAAAAAAAAAAAAAAAAAAAAAAAAAAAAATAATAATAATCTCCTGTGACATGTATCGGTAAAATGCCTTTCTACCGCAATAGTGCAACCTGTTTTAAGACAAATCTATTTTGGAATTATACACTCACCTGCTATATGGTATCGAGATTTGCGATGGGGCACTAACGGTATATATCGATAGGGCTTTTAGAGCTCAGAAAAGAGCAATTAGGATAATAGGTAATATTAGTAAGCAACAGTCCGGTAGAGAATATTTTGTTAAATATAACATACTAACAGTGTATTCATTGTATGTTCTCAGTACTGCACTGTTTCCAAAAGAAAATATGGAGCATTGTGAAATCTGTAATTATAATACAAGAAAAAAGAGAGCATAAACACACAAAAATTTAGTAATGAAAGAGTAACATATCATAGTCCATTTCCTGCTGGAAGACATTTTTATAACAGATTGCCAAATAATGTAAAATTGTTTAAAGGAAACACATTAAGACAAAATTAAAGCAACTGTTAATTGATAAATGTTTGTACTCCATCAAGGATTTTTAATGTTATAGACATTCATTATTTGTTATTTTAGATCTACTAAGAAATGACAGTTACTTAGTGCTCTTTGCTGCCCCCATCCCACACCTCATAATTGATGTATTATATATTTACATAATACTATCAAAATATTCATCGATTTGCCCATTATGTATTAAAACCTTTCTGAATTTACGATAAACATCTAGTTATTTATAATAAAAAGTGTTAAATATGGAGCTTTCATTGGCTTTACTAATTCGCAAGTACATTGACACAGTCTAAACTAGATGTTAGGGAAGGTACAGACTAGTCTGTCATCACACTAAAGGTTTCAGGGGCAACACTCTTAATCTCAAGTCCCTGTAACTTAATAGCTCCAAGACCAAGGCATTTTGTTATGGAGTTAAAATCTATGTGGATAATGGTATTTATAAGCCATGTTAATGTAGGCATCAACTCCACAAGGATTTGTATTATGGATAATTGCACATAAAACTTCCTGTTTCTCATGCAACTGACACTCAGAAAAGCCTAGTGTCCATCATATCCATTTATATTTTACACTGAAAAATGGTGAAGGTGATCTTGAGGATTTGAAACAAAATACAGGATCAACCATACATACTGTATTGCCAATGCAGACCAAACCGTCATATTCAACCTACCTTAGACTTGGACTGTGCTGCAGATGAGTCTATCACCAATATCTACATCCCAAAAACTTACATAGACACAAAAGAAATATTGTCAGTGTTTCATTCTCTTTCTGTTTGGGCATATATGGTCCCACATTATTACTGTGTTGTGGAAGAAAGATGAAATTCAGTATTGGCAGTTTCAGTTGATCCAAAATAGATAATTGCTGTTTTAGCAATGTAAGTCTTGCACAACTTGGGCGGAAAAGTGTTTACTCTGCATCATCGTAAAATATATTTAATTAGTCTGAAATTATATCTTGATTCATTTACTCTCCTCCCCTTGTTGCCTGCCTCTTTTGTGAAAAACAAATCATTTCTCCAACCCTGTTGCTTTGATTCATAGGCATTTTAAGTAGTGATTCAGTCGGCAACGGTACTTGGTTATAGGTAGTTGTACGTTCCTTTCATCGCACATATAGAAATGTTATATTCATAATGTATAAACTAGTTTATGTAAGTGATGCATTTTGTCAGTGTTTCAATGACAAAAACATTGAGAGTTTGGGGAGACTTGAGATTATGACACAAACTGCTGGATTTAAGCAGTTATGTTACTGTCAGTTATGTGTATGTTAAATATTCTTTACCTTTGTGTTTGTTGAAACCAACATACATTCCAATAATACATACTGAGTACCCATGTTAGCTAGGTATGTATTAATTCCAATCTTTTATCAGTTAATATTCTCCTTTCCCCCTCTCTGTCTTTCCATCTCCTCCTGCCTCTTTCTCTGTCAATGTTATTACTCACACCAAAATAGGGGTTGCTGGTTCTTATATCCACACTATTTCTTTCCATATATATAACGTGTGTGTGTGTGTGTGTGTGTGTGTGTGTGTGTGTGTGTGTGTGTGTGTGTGTGTGTGTGTGTGTGTGTACCAAGTTTGCTTGAAACTGATCCAGGGATTTAGGAGGTGCTTTTTACCCATAGCTTTGCCCACATACGCAAATATCTCATATATTGAACATATTTCACCTGTATCCATAGTGAATTTTGCTGTGCAGTTTTGTATCCACACAGCTCAGTGTTTATGATGGTCATCTCTTCAGCTATGTGCTGTAAAATAATATAATTTTGCAATAAAATCTAGTTGTATATGTGGATACTGTCTGCAAAATGTGTTGCAAATAAAGTTGGTAATAATGAGGTAATAATTTTAAAATTAATAATACTCAATTTAGCAGTTTTACTGTGGAACAGCGGAAAAGTAGTAAACAGTAAAGTTTTTTCCTTTCATAATTTTGTGGGAGGGCGGGAGGCGAATGATAAAAAGTGTCTTAAAGATTTGAAATTATGTTTAAAGTTTGTTGTAAGTCACTACATGCTCTCATTCTCAATGGATGAATATAGTCTGTCTATTTGTGCATTGTGAGTTACACTTCTTTTTCACCCCTCCCCTCCATCACTTTGAGAGATTCCTTACTCCCGCAGTGATTCTTTCCAGACAGTAAGTGATATTTGTACTAAGGTTGATTGATATCAAGTGGTTTAGGAGGAGATATGGAACGAACGTATATACTTCCACTTTTTTCTATTATGTATGGATTCAAAATTTGCTTTGTTTCCTTTGACAGATGGAAATTGTTGTTGTTAGTAGTGGTGGTTGTCATTGTTGGCCTGAAGTCTGATTTGGTACAGCTCTCTGTGCGAGTCTGTCTGGTACATCCTCTTCATCGGGTCGACAGAAGCGTCCGATCCCACGCGTCTGCTTTGACCCGTGACGTAAGGGTGTTGTCGTGTGTGACGTCATGACGGCGCGGAGTTTGGTTTGAGTGTAGCAGTCTCCAGTTCTGTTTTATCTTATTTTATTTACTTTTCTGATCTGTTCGTTCTATCTCGTGAGATTTTTTTAAAAATTTAAAAACACTTATTACTTATTTTAATTATCTGTTTCCTCCAATTTCTGTGTTAGTTTATTATATTTATCTTTCTGATCTGTTCGTTCTATCCCGTGAGATTTTTTTTTTTTTTTTTTTTTAAGACAAAAAACACTAATCAGCTACTGAAGCATCTTTATCTTCTATGGGTTGCAGGGGTTACGACCCCTGGGGAGGTGGGTGGGTATTCATGCATGGTTGTCTTCACTTACACGTTGTAGCTACGTAAGGCGTCTAAATTTGTTTATATTTAGTTTGCCCCCCACCCAAAACACCCCATTTCCCGCGCTTGTCCCGTTAGTGTCATTAGGCTTCTTGTGGAAAGTGTGTGTGTTTGTTTTTGTTTCCGCCATATTTGTGACGTCATGGGTCAAAGCAGACGGGCAGGATCGGACGCTTCCGTATTTCCCTCTTCATCTCTGCATAACTATTGCAGCATACGTCCATTTGAACCTGATTGCTGTAGTGAAGCCTTTTTAATTCTCACATTTATCTCCATCACTAAATTGATGATTCCTCAGGATGTGTCCTGTCCACAGATCCATTCTTTTAGGTAAGTCCTGCCATACATTTCTTTTTTCCTCCCAGTTTGATTCAGTATTTCGTCATTAGTTATCTGATGTACCCATGTAATCTTCAGCATTCTGATGGAGCACGACATTTGGAAAGGTCCCACCATCTTCTTGTCTGAGCTGTTTATTGTTCACATTCACACCATGGCAAAAATTAGGGATTTAGCCACGCCTAAATATAGATACAAGCCTCTGAAGTGGCTAAAAAATCCGTTGCACCATTCTGAGAGCCATGGTTTGACTGACCACTGCCACTTTTATGTGCATGAATCACACCAAAACTTCAGAGGGTTATTCCTATCTATGATGTCTGTATATGGATCAAATTTAATTATCATTGGATGTCTAGATGAAAAGGTATGCATCTGCGAAGTTGGCCAAAATATTCTACATGCAAATTTTATGGTATTTTTGGGGGACAATATCCTAACTATGTCTTGTTCAATCCTTTTTTTTTTTTTTTTTTTTTGCAACAGCTGGAAAGATCATGCTTTAAGGTTTCATAACTATACTGTTTAACTTCTGGATCTTGCATTTTGATGAGTAAGGATATGTTTCAAAATTTATTATTTTAGCATTTTGAGAAGATTGAAAAGTGAAATATTTTGCTCATGAAATTCCATAATTATTTTTTTTAGTATATAAATCAGTTTAAAACATTGATTTAATACATGCCATAAAAACAAGTATAATACTCAGAATAGTAGGAAAACATGGAGAGGACAAATATAATGACAATGGGGAACGATTGATTGCAATTTGTGAACAATTTGATCTAAAAATTACCAACACATTTTTCAAACATAAGGACATTCATAAATATACTTGGCAACAGAACACCAAAGAACTTCATTCTATAATAGATTATATTATCATTAGGCAAACAAGTAATTTCAAAGCAGTAGACGTCAGATCTTATAAAGGAGCCCAGTGTGGATCAGACCACTATCTAGTTAAAATGAAGTCTTTCTGGCCATGGAAGAATGCAAGGAGTGATACAAGTAACATAAATAAAACAAACCAGACTGAGAAAGATGAAAATTTACCTTTTAATATTGACAGCCTACAAGACGAAAGTATCAGAACACTCTTTGCGGCCAGGATGGAAAGGAAACTGGTTGAATCATTTGAAGGAAGTACAGAGGAAATATATGACTATATATAAGCTAATGTGAAAATCATAGCAACGGAGGTGTTGGGTAAAAAAGATAGCAACCACAACCATGCAGCAGAGTGGTGGTCAGAGGAACTAGAGGTCCTCGTTAGAGAAAAACGAAATGCGTTCCTTCAGTGTTGAATGATAAATCAGAAGAAATAAGATCAATATACAAGGAAAAGAAGAATGAAGTGATGAAAAAAATAAGGATGGCAAAAAATGAAGCATGGGAAAGAGCATGTGCCAAGGCGAATAGCAAATTAGGATTTGGGAGAGCAAAAGAAGCATGGTCAGTATTGAAAGGGCTTCGACAGGATACAAAAGCAAAACTAATCTCCAACTGATAACACAAATGGAATGGGAAGAGTATTTCCAAAAATTATTAAATGAGTACAGAGAAGAATATGTAGAAGAAGGAACAGGGGAAGATAAAGGACATGAAGATGATGAGATCCAGATTTTAGAAAGTGAAGTACTTCAGGCGTTGAGAACAGGAAAGAATGGTAAATCACCGGGACCAGGCAATATCAGTCTGGAGTGTCTGAAATATGGTGGTGACAAAATTGTGAAACTGATAACACAGCTCTTCAACAAAATGATACATGGAGATTCAATACACAACGAGATGAAGCTAGGTTACATTAATACAATATTTAAGAAAGGAGATCGCAAAATTTGTTCAAACTATCGAGGAATTTGTGTTACAAACACATTAATGAGAATTTTTGCGAAAGTAATTAAAAACAAACTGGAAAAAAATTTTAGAACCCAAGAAGAACAATGTGGATTCATGGCTGGGAGATCATGTGTAGACCATATTTTCACATTACGACAGATTTTGGAGAAACATAGGGAAAAATCAAAAAATACAGGATTAATTTTCATAGATCTAGAAAAAGCATATGATACTGTTCCAAGAAAATTACTTTAGAGAGCACTACATATGGCAAACATAAACCCTCCCTTGATTAAAATAATACAACAGATGTATAAAGATAACATTTGCCAAGTGAAAGTTGGTAATAAACTTTCACAGAAATTTAGAACAAGCAAAGGCCTTTTACAAGGCTGTCCCATGTCACCATCATTATTTAAAATCTATATAGATATTAGCCTTAGAACATGGTCTCATAAATGTAATAGTATGGGATTAGAAATAAGAGATGGAGTTCACCTACATCATTTATTATTTGCTGATGATCAAGTAGTCGTAGCACAAGATGGGGAGGATGCTAACTATATGTGCAATCAACTAGCAGTAGCATACAAAACTTGGGGTTTGAAGATTAATTACCAAAAAACGGAATACTTGACTAATGATTCAGATGAGCTATACATTGAAGGAAAGAAAATCAAAAAGATAAACACTTTCTGTTATTTAGGATCCATTTTAGAAATCGAGGGAAAATCAGAGTCAGAAATCAATAAAAGAATTAGTAGTGGACGGAGGGTTATTGGGATGCTTAACTCAGTCTTATGGAGCAGGAATGTAATTAGCAGAACTAAAAAACTAATATACAAATCCATATTAGAGAGTGTGGTTCTGTATGGAACGGAGACCTGGACAATTAACATGAAGCACATTAAAAAATTACAAGCTCTAGAGATGGACTTTTGGAGAAGATTGGCAAGAATCTCCAGGAAAGAAAAGATAAGGAACCACCAAAATAATAAGGAGAATGGAAATAAAAGAAAGAATATATGACGTAATGGATAGGAAGAAATTACAGTGGTACGGGCATGTACGACGAATGGAGAAAACCAGAATACCAAAATTGATACTGGAGTGGGAACCGGAGGGGAGAAGAAGAACAACCTGGCTCCAAAATGTACAGCATATAATGAAGAGAATGGGCGCAGAGGAAGAGGACACACAAGATTGAAACACCTGGAGAAATATTTTGAGATTATAGTTTAAGAACGTTTATTGTTTGTATTATAATTTCCAAGTAAATTATTATGTTGGAGATAAGCCTCTATAATGAGGAAAAGCTCAAAATAATAATAATGTTTAAAGACAAATATTGAAAACATTAAGAGCATTTATTACTTTAGTGATGGTTCAGATGCTCAATAGAAAAATTTCATCAATCTATGTCTGCACAAAAAGGATTTTGGCATCACAGCCAAATGGAATTTTTTTGGAACAAGCTACAGTAAATCGCCTTGTGACACCATTGGGGAAACTGCAAAAAGACTAGCAGCCCTTATTCATCTGCACAGGCCCTTAGATAATCAAATATTGACTCCATATGATTTGTTCAAATTCTGTGATGATAGTATTCCAGGCATAAGGTTTTTTTTATGTACCACAAGATAAAATAGAAAAAAATTCAGCCTGATCAAGAAGCAAGGTTCGCCATGGGACATACAATATCTGGAACAAGAGAAAATAACCAGTTTAAGTCAATTAATTGTTAACAGTTGACAGTAAGCAGAGTTTCCAGTGATGCTACAGCAATCACAGTTAATGCCTTCGGAGCAGATGAAGAAATTCCATTAATCTCAATTGCAAGTTTACAATCAGGAAAGTGTGTTGCATGTACGTATGACAGTTTTTGGTGGGTTAGAAACGTGTGTAAAGTATCACATGAACAACAAGATGTCCTCATCAGCTATATCCACCCACACAGTTCTGCTCATTTCTTCCACTGGACAACTGCTAAAGACACCTGCTGAGTTCCTGAGTAACATATTTTCATGACTTTAGAAGACCATCAGCAGCAGCATCAGGAAGACAATGCAGTTATCCACAACCTGTCCTTGACAGAATTATAGAACTGTTTAACCAAAAATGGAACTGACTTGAATTTTTGTTATGCAAATTTGTTGTGCTGAGTATTATACTTATTTTTATGGCATGTATTAAATCAATATTTTAAACTGATTGATATACTAAAAAAAATAATTATGGAATTTCATGAGCAAAATATTTCACTTTTCAATCTTCTCAAAATGCTAAAATAATAACTTTTGAAACATATCCTTAATCATCAAAATGCAAGATCCAGAAGTTAAACAGTGTAGTTATGAAACCTTAAAGCATGATCTTTCCAGCTGTGGCAAGGGGGGGGGGGGGGGGGAAAAAAAAAAAAAGGGATTGAACAAGACATAGTTAGGATATTGTCCCCCAAAAATACCGTAAAATATGCATGTAGAAAATTTTGGCCAACTTTGCAGATGCATATCTTTTCATCTAGGCATCCAATGTTAATTAAATTTGATCTCTATATAGACATCATAGGTAGGAATAACCCTCTGAAGTTTTGGTGTGATGGATGCACATGAAACGTCATAGTGTTCAGTCAAACCATGGCTCTCAGAATGGTGCAACGAATTTTTTAGCCACTTCAGAGGCTTGTATCTATATTTAGGTGTGGCTAAATCCCTAACTTTTGCCATGGTGGGATTCATCATAGACATTTGTCTGACGAAATTTATGCTAGAACTTGTAAAAAAGCGTAGCAAACTTGCCACATTTGGACATTCGTATGTGATATGAGGATAGGTAGCCTGTCTTTAAAAGCCCCTAAAAATTCAACCACTTAAGATAATGGACTGAAATGTGGTATCTAATCATCAAATACCATATAGAGCATTCACAGAAAATTTCATTATATTTGGAGTTGGTTCAGTGGGGACACCTTTGAATGTTAGTCCGTTTGACTATTTGTCATATAACCTCCTTTCAATGCACTTTCTATTTGATTCAACTTGTCTTCCAAGGGATTAATACCACTTCGTCATGTCACAGCTCAACTGTCATCTTTCAACTTAAACTAGGCCTCTGGCGATATTGCAATTCAGTACTCAACCACAACTAAGATTTTGGATTCACATTTCTTGGCTTCCAAATTGTCACCTTTCAATCTAACACATATCTTAGACTGCATTGCAGATTATTTGGTCATGACGATGTACATTCTAAATAGTAATATAAACACAAATAAATATTTTCAGTGTTCTGTTCTCTTCATGTTTGCACATGCATCAGCAAACATCAAAGGTTTAACTTCTCCTTTAACTTTAATTCCCTTTGCAATTTTCTCCTCGAGTTTCTTTACAGTTAGCTCAGTGTACAGATTTAAACAACATTGAGGATTCCCTTCTCAACTACTGCTTCCATTACATGTCCTTTGACTTGTATAACTGCAGTCTGGTTTCTGTAAAAGTTGTATATTATATTTGGTCCCTCTATGTTATCCCTGCTACATTCAGAATATCAAGGAGGGTGTACCACTCTACACTGTCTAAAATTTACTCAAAATTTTTATCTAATAATTTGTTT
Organism: Schistocerca nitens; assembly: GCF_023898315.1. NCBI lineage: Eukaryota > Metazoa > Arthropoda > Insecta > Orthoptera > Acrididae > Schistocerca > Schistocerca nitens. Next base: position 906,284,078 of record NC_064616.1, on the reverse strand, counting down.
CATCGGAATCACTTAATAATTACAATGTTCACATTACCTATGTTGGAAATTTATTGATATCTTCAGATGTGATTAATCCACTAACAGCTTCATCATGATATATGAAAATGCACTTTGAACATCACGAAGTGGTATAAAATATGTCAATGTATTATACATTGTGTCATGTAGAAAAAGAGGCTACAAATGCTATAAATATAGGTTGGCCTTTCTTCAGCCTACCTTTTAAGGTAAGTCTTAGGGTAAATATTGCCTTGTGTGTTCCTACACATCTCCAGAACCCAAACAGATATATCCCAAGGTAGGCTTAAGTAATATTCGCAGTTGTCATTACTTGTTTTCTGTGGAGTGGGAATTATTGTATTCTTTGTGAAATCTCCCCTGAGGGGCTCACGACTCTTTCGTGAGTTTGTGTGTGGCGCACATGGGGCCTCAAGATGTTGCAGCCCTTTCTTGCTTCCAGGGTTTCATTCCCTTCCCCGTGTCCCTCCATCCCTCACCTTCCTCACTCCTTCCCTACTGTCCCGTCCTTAACCTCTCTCCGTGGCCTTGCTTACGTCATCCTGGCTATTCTCCTGGTATCTGGATTCCTTGCAGTTTTGGTTCCTCTTGCTTTTTCGTTTTCACATTCCCTTTGGGGTTTGACCTCCCTTTTTAAATTTTCTCTCCATAGCGTAATCCAACTGGGAAAGAAGTGTGGTGGGGTCATTATGCCACCCTTTTGGTTGAGTTCCTTGGCAATACAGGGATCACACTTCTCGTACCCAAGCTGGTACCTTTTAAAGTATGCCTAGGAGTGGCTGCTTTTCATTCTGGAGCATTGGGACTCCTCGCAATGGCCACCATGCCACACGGCTCTCACTGTGGCTGGCTGTGGAGAGCCCCAGTTGGGGGTAGGTAGTATCAAGGCAGACACTTTGGATGTGAAATGCATTAAGATTCAAGATGGCCAGTCCTCTGCGACAGTCTCTCTAGTTCGAAATGGATCTTTTAATGCTGTTTCTTATAACCCTGCGGCCTTCCCTACCCTGGCAACATTCTGGGAGGAGGGCCAGGCTTGCTGGCTTGGGATGAAACCCTTTCCTGCTACCTGATGTGTACCATGACTGACGGGGACAACTTTTATTTTTTGTGGGTACTTTTGAAGACAAGTTTAGTTAAGTTGACTTGGTCCACTGTTAATCAAAACCTCTCGAGCCACTCAGTCTGCTGCCCATGGTGTCGGTGATCATCTTGGCAACCTCCATGTGTCCTTTCCTCCTCACCAGTCTTGGAATATGGTTCAGGGAGTTTTATAGGGGCCTCGTCCTTCAAGCTGATGAGGAACTCCAGGCCAGTCTGGGATGGTGGGGTGTTCAGAAAGGCCGTAAGGATAATCTCAGTGATTCCGGCGCCTTTATTCTGGCATTTGGGGGTACTTTCCTGGAGGTGGTCAAGGTTATGTGTGATGTGAAGCTGAACATCCTGTCACCCATGAGGTGTTTCGGTTTTTACATTTTGGACTCATGTCTACTTGCTGTACTGTGAGCCCTCTATGCGGTGGATGTGGTCACCCAATCCATGAAGGGAGCCCTTGTATTTTGCCACCTGTATGTGTTAATTGTGACCCTCACTCTCCACTGGGTGTTGCATTGTGCTCATTGGCGTCTATATACCTCACAAATAGTGTTTACGCCTTCTTTGCACTTTGTATTGATGAAGTCACCTGTGACATGTGAAATACAATTATTCACGCTGCCGGCATTGCTGACCCACACTTGATGGGCCCCATTCACTTCCGACTGGTCCCATGATGAAGCATGGCCATTTCCATCACCACCTGTGATTGCTATTGGCCTTGCAATGCCTTAAAGAGGACCCTTCCTCCTATTGTCTTGTTGTTGTTGTTGTTGTTGTTGTTGTTGTTGTGGTCTTCAGTCCTGAGACTGGTTTGATGCAGCTCTCCATGCTCCTCTATCCTGTGCAAGCTTCTTCATCTCCCAGCACCTACTGCAACCTACATCCTTCTGTATCTGTTTAGTGTATTCATCTCTTGGTCTCCCTCTACGATTTTTACCCTCCACGCTGCCCTCCAATACTAAATTGGTGATCCCTTGATGCCTCAGAACATGTCCTACCAACCGATCCCTTCTTCTAGTCAAGTTGTGCCACAAGCTCCTCTTCTCCCCAATTCTATTCAATATCTCCTCATTAGTTATGTGATCAACCCATCTAATCTTCAGCATTCTTCTGTAGCACCACATTTCGAAAGCTTCTATTCTCTTCTTGTCTAAGCTATTTATCGTCCACGTTTCACTTCCATACATGGCTACACTCCATACGAATACTTTCAGAAACGACTTCCTGACACTTAAATCAATACTCGATGTTAACAAATTTCTCTTCTTAAGAAACGCTTTCCTTGCCATTGCCAGTCTGCATTTTATATCCTCTCTACTTCGACCATCATCAGTTATTTTTCTCCCCAAATAGCAAAACTCCTTTACTACTTTAAGTGTGTCATTTCCTAATCTAATTCCCTCAGCATCACCCGACTTAATTCGACTACATTCCATTATCCTCGTTTTGCTTTTGTTGATGTTCATCTTATACCCTCCTTTCAAGACACTGTCCATTCCGTTCAACTGCTCTTCCAGGTCCTTTGCTGTCTCTGACAGAATTACAATGTCATCGGTGAACCTCAAAGTTTTTATTTCTTCTCCATGGATTTTAATACCTACTCTGAATTTTTCTTTTGTTTCCTTTACTGCTTGCTCAATATACAGATTGAATAACAGTGGGGAGAGGCTACAGCCCTGTCTCACTCCCTTCCCAACCACTGCTTCCCTTTCATACCCCTTGACTCTTAAAACTGCCATCTGCTTTCTGTACAAATTGTAAATAGCCTTTCGCTCTCTGTATTTTATCCCTGCCACCTTCAGAATTTGAAAGAGAGTATTCCAATCAACATTGTCAAAAGCTTTCTCTAAGTCTACAAATGCTAGAAACGTAGGTTTGCCTTTCCTTAATCTTTCTTCTAAGATAAGTCGTAGGGTCAGTATTGCCTCACGTGTTCCAACATTTCTACGGAATCCAAACTGATCTTCCCCGATGTCGGCTTCTACCAGTTTTTCCATTCGTCTGTAAAGTATTCGCGTTAGTATTTTGCAGCTGTGACTTATTAAACTGATAGTTCGGTAATTTTCACATCTGTCAACACCTGGTTTCTTTGGGATTGGAATTACTATATTCTTCTTGAAGTCTGAGGGTGTTTCACCTGTCTCATACATCTTGCTCACCAGATGGTAGAGTTTTGTCAGGACTGGCTCTCCCAAGGCCGTCAGTAGTTCTAATGGAATGTTGTCTACTCCGGGGGCGTTGTTTCGACTCAGGTCTTTCAGTGCTCTGTCAAACTCTTCACACAGTATCGTATCTCCCATTTCATCTTCATCTACATCCTCTTCCATTTCCATAATATTGTCCTCAAGTACATCGCCCTCGTATAGGCCCTCCTTCCACCTGTCTGCTTTCCCTTCTTTGCTTAGAACTGGGTTTCCATCAAAGCTCTTGCTATTCATGCAAGTGGTTCTCCTTTCTCCAAAGGTCTCTTTAATTTTCCTGTAGGCAGTATCTATCTTACCCCTAGTGAGATAAGCCTGTACGTTCTTACATTTGTCCTCTAGCCATCCCTGCTTACCCATTTTGCACTTTCTGTCAATATCATTTTTGAGACGTTTGTATTCCTTTTTGCCTGCTTCATATACTGCATTTTTATTTTTTCACCTTTCATCAATTAAATTCAATATATCTTCTGTTACCCAAGGGTTTCTACTAGCCCTCGTCTTTTTACGTATTTGATCCTCTGCTGCCTTCACTATTTCATCCCTCAAAGCTACCCATTCTTCTTCTACTGTATTTCGTTCCCCCATTCCTGTCAATTGTTCCCTTATGCTCTCCCTGAAACTCTGTACAATCTCTGGTTCTTTCAGTTTATCCAGGTCCCATCTCCTTAAATTCCCACCTTTTTGCAATTTCTTCAGTTTTAATCTACAGTTCATAACCAATAGATTGTGATCAGAGTCCACATCTGCCCCTGGAAATGTCTTACAATTTAAAACCTGGTTCCTAAATCTCTGTCTTACCATTATATAATCTATTTGATACCTTTTAGTATCTCCAGGGTTCTTCCATGTATACAATCTTCTTTTATGATTCTTGAACCAAGTATTAGCTATGATTAAGTTATGCTCTGCGCAAAATTCTGCCAGGCGGCTTCCTCTTTCATTTTTTAGCCCCAAGCCATATTCACCTACTATGTTTCCTTCTCTCCCTTATCCTACTGATGAATTCCAGTCACCCATGACTATTAAATTTTCATCTCCCTTCACTACCTGAATAATTTCTTTTATCTCATCATACATTTCATCAATTTCTTCGTCATCTGCAGAACTAGTTGGCATATAATCTTGTACTACTGTAGTAGGTGTGGGCTTCATATTTATCTTGGCCACAATAATGCGTTCACTATGCTGTTTGTAGTAGCTTACCCATACACCTATTTTTTTATTCATTATTAAACCCACTCCTGCATTACCCCTATTTGATTTTGTATTTATAACCCTGTATTCACCTGACCAGAAGTCTTGTTCCTCCTGCCACCGAACTTCACTAATTCCCACTATATCTAACTTTAACCTATCCATTTCCCTTTTTAAATTTTCTAACCTACCTGCCCGGTTAAGGGATCTGACATTCCATGCTCCGATCCGTAGAATGCCAGTTTTCTTTCTCCTGATAACGACGTCCTCTTGAGTAGTCCCCGCCTGGAGATCCGAATGGGGGATTATTTTACCTCCGGAATATTTTACCCAAGAGGACGCCATCATCGTTTAATCATACAGTAAAGCTGCATGTCCTTGGGAAAAATTACGGCTGTAGTTTCCCCTTGCTTTCAGCCGTTCGCAGTACCATAACAGCAAGGCCATTTTGGTTAATGTTAAAAGGCCAGATCAGTCAATCATCCAGACTGTTTCCCCTGCAACTACTGAAAAGGCTGCTGCCCCTCTTCAGGAACCACACGTTTGTCTGGCCTCTCAACAGATACCCCTCCGTTGTGGTTGCACCTACGGTACGGCTATCTGTGTCGTTGAGGCACGCAAGCCTCCCCACCAACGGCAAGGTCCATGGCTCATGGGGCAAGCCTATTGTCTTATTACCTTTAAACGTTACTTAATGAAACAGAGAAAGCAGGTGTGTTGGGAATGCTTTGCCTCCACCCTGAGTTTCTCAGTCCCTTCATCATGGGTTTGGGCTATGCTCCGCATTCTCCAATGTGCTCCATCCTGGGCCTTGCCATAAAGGTGGCCAGAGTATAGATTCATCGGTTCTCACGGAACACCTTGCAACCCATTTTGTGATGGCATTGGTGTCAGCCTCTTATCCAAGTGCCTTCCTCTTCCAGAAACAACAGGCTGAAGCTTCCCACTTACATTTCATCCCTTGTCAGGCTGAATCCTACAATCAACCTTTTACTGAATAGGAACATCTGGCCCTCTCCTCTTCCTGTGATTCAGCCCATGGCCCCAATTCCATCCATAACCAATTACTTCAGTACCTCAATCTTCTACGATGATAATATTTCCTCCAGATGTTTAACCATATGCGGCTTCAAGGTGATTCCTCTCTCAGTGGTGTTGCAGTATTGTGGGTCCTGTCCTCAAGCCCGGTAAGATCCGTTGTCCCTCAGTAGTTATTGGCTAATCAGTCTGACTGATATCCCCAGCAAGTGATGTGAATGTATAATGGCTCATTGGCTGAATAGGGTCCTTGAATCTCGGGACCTCTTGTCTCTTTACCAGTGCAGCTTTCAGGAGGGATGGTTCCTGATTGATCATCATCTTCAGTTGGAAACCGCAGTTCGACAGGCCTATACTCAGGGCCACCATCTTGTCACAGTTTTCTTTGATCTTTGTAAGACCTACGACAAGGCTTGGTGCCATGACATCTTTCTTACACTCCATGAGTTGGGGTGTTCGGGGCCCCTCCTGATTTTTATTCGCCAGTCCCTGTCCAATCTGTAATCAGAGTTCAGGCTGGCAACATTCTCAACTCTTCACAGGCCAAGGAGAATGGCATTCCACAGTGTTCTGTGGTGATTGTGGTATCCATTTGGCCATCGGTGCCTTTTGCATTAGCTCTGTTGATGGTCTTCTGGTTAATGGTGGGCTCCCACCCTCACCCCCCTCCCCTTTCCCCTTTCAGTTCGATGGTCCCAGCTCCTGGTTCCCTATGCCTTTGCTGTCTGCTCTTTCTGTGCTTACTCCTCCCATTCTGATCTTTTTGTGGCTTCACGGCGTCACCCACCCACTGCCTGCCCGTGAGTGGGTTTACTGGTTCGGCCCCACCCCACTTCTCTATGCCATGATTTCCATCTTCCCTCTTTGTTTGTTGTTTGTCCTGTTCCCCACATCCTCCCCCCCCCCCCCCCCCACTCCCCACTCCTTGGTTAGTCCCTCAGCCCTGGACTCGGATGGATTTCTTGTGGGGTGCAAAAGCCTCCATCGCTCTGATGGTGTTCCGTTGTTTGTTCTGCCCACTCTTATGGGAGTTTAGAGATGATTCTGCTTCTTACACTGATGGCTCTAAATCCACCAATCATATAGGATATGGCTTCACTTCTTCCATTGGCAGGGAGCACTGTCTCTCTTGCTTGCCACGTGTGGGATGTTTAGTGCAGAACTGTTAGCCATCTATCAGGCCCTCTGTTGTATTAAACAGTTCTCCCTCACTCAAGTTTTGTTATGTAAGGACTCAATGAGTGGCCTTCGGGCTATCACCCAGTGTTTTTCCTGCCATCCCTTGGTCCCTGCTATCCATAACCTTTTCGCTGATTTTGACCATGCTGCTCATTCGGTTGATTTCCTTTGGGTTCCTGGCCACATGGGTATCCTGGTTAATGAACTTGCTTTGTCTGGCTGGTGGGCAGCAACCTAGCCTCCATTCTCAGAGACCCCTCCAGTGGCAGATTTGCAGCTTCACATAAAATTCCTTTTAGCTCAGCTTGGGGAGCCACCATCCTCTCTAATAAACTTTGTGTGACCAAGGGGTCCTACCATGTGGTGTTCTTCCCTCTGTATCATCTGCTGGTGGGAATTTACCTTGCACTGCCATCTTTGTATTGGCCATATCAGGTTGACCCATGGGTTTGTACTCCATAATGAGCACCCTCTTCCTTCCCCCATCCCCCTGTATTGCTGCGGGGTTCCTCCTCATGGTGATCCATATTTTGCTGGACTGTTCCCATCTTTTGGCCCTTTGCGCTAAATATGCCCTACCAGCTTTCTTGTCTGAAACGTTAGCTTGGTTACATCTGTCCTCGGTTTTCTTCATGAATGTGGTTTATCCTCTCAGATGTAAGTATCAGAATTTCCTTCCAGAATTGGTGTCCCTAGCTTAATGTTGGCATTAGTTTGGGAGGCCTTTGGCCTTGCATCCATGTTGGCCTGGTTTTCCCTCTTGTTTCCGTATGTTTTCTCTGGTCCTTTTTACTGTTTTGTTTCCCCTTTTCTTGTATCTTATTCCTCTGATGATGTCCAAGTAGTGTTGTGATCATAAAACAGTGTGGGGATTGGGATGGGTTAGTGGCAGTGCTGGCACCCTGTCGTGCATAGCGCCTTTGGGGCAACCCCTGCTGTCACCCCCCCCACCCCCCCCTCCTTCCTGCTCCTTCCTCTTCCTGCTGCCCCGGCATTCCTTTAGCCTTATTGTTTCCTTGTTTTCCTTTCCCACTGACTGGACTGAACTGTGCTGTGCTATTCCTCCTTTAATTTTTGTCACCTTAGATCATGGAACCAATGATCTCGCTGTCTGATCTTTCCCCAACCAACCAACCCACCCACCAGCCATCCATTCAAGTCTGAGTGTATTTCATTTGTCGCATATATCTTGCATACCAGCTGGAATAGTTTTGTGATGGATAGGTCTCCCAAGGATCTCAATAATTCTGAGGGAATGGTGTCTACTACTGGAGCTGTGTTTTTACTTAGATCTTCAAGTGCACTGTCGAATTCATGCAGTATCGTATCTCCCACCTTGGCTTCACCTAGTTCCTCTAGACCTTCTTTTGTTTAGTACTTTCTTGTCAGATGATCTCTTAATATTAATACAGGTGCTTCTCATTTCTCCAAATGTGTCACAGTTTCCCTGTAAGTGGCCTCTGTGTACAGCTTTGCATTTGTACCCCTGCCATTCCTGCGTTGCCACTTTGCACTTCCAGTCAGTTTCATTTTTTAGACGTGTTCAATTTTACCTGCTTCATTTGCCACATTTTTATATTTCCTCCTTTTACCACTTAAATTCAATACTTTGTGTCTTATCCAAAGATTTCTACTGGAATTTTAGTTTTAGCCTATCTAATCCTCTGCAACCTTCAGTATTTCGTCTTGCCGTGATTTTTGAAAGTATTGGTGAAGTGACACACAGGTTGTCAATTGGAATCTTGTTCAGGGGCTACTGAATTTCCGTTTCTGATGTTGCCAAATTAGCTTCCATTTAATTTCTAATGAGTACACCAAACTTCAACCTTCTTCCATTTCACAAAGTAACCTGTTTTAAGTGGAAATAACAAAGTTGAACAGTAGCTACTGAAGTTACATTTGGGAAAAGTAGGGTTTGAAACCCCCATAAAACATTTTAAGTTTTACGTTTTTGTGTCAGATCGGATGTATGCCATCATGCTACTTCTGAATATTGCAAGGACAATTTTTCACTGTTTATTTCCAGTTAGAGTTACTGATTACTGGATAGTTATATTCCCAATCTTTGTCCAACTGAGCTAATGTATGGTCCCTAATGACACTTACTGGTATCAAGCAACTTGTGACTGTTGTGATTTTATATATTTTGTTTATTCTTTGGCCATTTCACACAGTATGACATGTTAAGTGACATTAGAGATATATGAAAGCAGAGAAAGATTGGATTGGATTGGATTTCACAAGGATGAGGCAGCAAACTGGTCACAGCATTTTCAGAGAAACCATTCCAGAAGTCATGTTTAACTAATGCGTTAGGGGAAATGAGAACAGCCAAAAGTTAGTTGTTTGAACGGTGATTTGAATCCCTGTCATCCTGAATGCAAGGCCTCTGCAAGAAGACACTGGACTCTCATTGGCAGAACCAGAGTATTTATGTGAAATTGAACTAAGATGGTCTGCACACAAAAATTGTAGTAGTTACAGCTAATTTCACTATAGAAGTAATTACAAACTTTGATAGCAAGAATATTATGAAAGTAGCATGTTATTCATTAATAACTGTGTGACTTATAGATCACTAGAAGTGAATCTAACATTGGGTCAGATTGGAGTAAACTTCAAAGTTTTGAAGCTGTGTAATAATTTATTCATTATTTATCCCCCCCCCCCCCCCCCGGTCAGGCAGACCGTTCGCAGGGTGCCGGTCTTCAGTTTGACACCACTTTGGTGACCTGCAGTCGATGATATTATGATGATGATGATGATAGCGGTAGGACTGGGTGGAGAAAATTCCACAACCCAGCTGGGAATCGAACCCGGGCCCAGAGGATAGACAATCCATCACGCTGACCATTCAGCTACCGGGGGTGGACAATTTATTCATGAAAATACAATAATAAAAATGTTCATCCATTTACATGATGCAAAGCATCCTTTTTCTTCTCTGCTGAATATTGACTAATCCATATTGCACATTAGATTTCCGTAGATGTTTAGCTCGCCAAAAACAGTTTCTATGTGCGTGCCATATGTATTCTTTCTGTATATTTTCTTGTGGCTCCTTATGTGAAGTGCAGATGAAGAAATCTCCAGTGAAGACCATTATTGGATATCTTTAATTTGTCCCAAGCACCTGGATTCAATCCAGAGACAGCATAGTGTTATGTCCGCACTATAACACAACAAATATTCCGTGATAACCAAATTTATTTGACCTTCATGTCACTCAAAACAAAACTTAAGTTCGACTACACAACACTTCGCATGGCTGTAGCGCCAAGGAGAAATCAGAGTCACTAGTAGAGAATACAAGTCCAAACCTCTGCCAACCAGTCGATACTGACGTGTCGCAAGTTTCCAGCCAGGGAGGCCACAGTATGGTTTGGTCGTCGTGAATCCAGCAGCCGGGCAGTAACACAGTCATTGGTGAAGATTGAACTGGTTAAACGGGCTCAGGGAGCTCGCTTAAATCCACCGGTCCGGCCAATCAGTGTGTTGGTAGATGGCGCCCTTATACGGTTGCTCACTCTGGTGGCAAGGGCAGCACCACCAGGGTAATCCGTATCGATAGTGGTGTGTAGGCTGCCGCTAACCCTGCAACGACGCGTTCACTTGCGCCAGTTGTTGACATCGTGTGCAGCGCCAGCGGTACTCGCTGTGTGCCCCGCGTGTTGTAGCACGCCGCGCCGAGTTGACAGCTGCTGTGCGGCGGCTGATACGACACACAGTAATTCTGAATATTCTGCTACAAATTATAGTTATTTGTTTTTAATGTATGTGTTAGATTAGAAGTCTTCATCATTTCTGTCAATTTCGGAAAGAAACTTATGGTGTCTTCGGAGCCCAGCTAGCAGTTGTCAGTGGTCGAACATGTGTCATAATTTGCACCTCATAGCATCTTGCACCCACAGCAGCTGCTAATTGGTACCTTGAAATCTTCCGTGTGATTCTGCTGCTTTGCACTATGTTGTCAGATGAAATGTAGTCTCATCTGTTTCCTGTGAAAGATCCAAGTTTTCTCTTTAAATGATGTGCTTCTGTTTGTGATATTAGCAATGGCAGTAAATATGCCATTACACAAAAGAGGCTGAATGAGAGACAAACTCTGCAGTATAGCTGTACTAAGCAATTTCTAAAGTTACACTGTACAGTCCACATTACTGTCATTTAGATTGAACCATGTACGAGCGGCGCCCAGAAAGTAATGCGTGGCATTTTTCTTCTTCAACAATTCTTTATTGAACATAATGAGAATTACACACATGAAAGAAAGGTGTTTTATCTACACACCCTATTTTTCCACATAATCTCCATCCCGTTCCATGGCCTACCTCGAGCACAAAACAAGGGCGTGTATGCCCTGTCAGTACCAATCCTTGTCCTGGTGGCAGAGCCAGTGCTTCACTGTGTGAATCACCTCCTCATCATCTTCAAAATGTCTTCCACGAATGGCCTGAACAAGTGGAAGTCCAAGGGGGCTAGGTCAGGGCTGTAGGGTGGATGGGGTAACACTGTCCAACCCTGTTTTGCGATGTGTTTAGTAGTCCTCAGACTTGTGTGGGGCTGAACGTTATTGTGTTGCTGCAAAATATCTCCTGGTTTACTGTGACACCAAAGTCGCCAGAAATGTGTCTTGAGTTTAGTTAATGTGTTGACATACACTTCTGAATTAATGGTACTGCCTCTTGGCATCAGTCAATGAGAATCACACCTTCACAGTCCCAGAACACGGTGATGGAAGCAGTTGCTTTGAATTTTTTCTTCTGTGGGGAGGGGGAATGGCGCCATTCCATTGAATGTCGTTTTGTTTAGGGCATGGTGAACCCATGTTTCATCACTTGTCACCATCAGGGACAGGAAGGCCTCCCCCTCAGCTTCAGAATGTTACAACAAATCAAGACAAATGTTTTTTCTGTGCGGTTTGTAATCCACTGTTAGACACTGCGGGACCCATCTTGCACACACTTTTGAATATCCAAGCGTGCCGATAATTGCATCCATGCTTCCTTTGCTGATTGACAGATGCAGCGCGCCAACTGCCGAGTCATAATGCATCTGTCCTCAAGAATGACATCAGCTCACTGCAACATGTCAGATGTGACAGCCATGGATAGTGTCCCCAACTGCTGAAAATCGTGCATCTCCGCTGAACTGCCTCCTTATGACCTCACCCTTTGTGCCCAGCGACTAACTGTACTTCTGTCGACAGCAGACGCTTCATAGACTTTGCACAAGTGCTTATGAATATTCCCCGCAGTTTCTTTCTCTGCAGTGAGAAATTCAATGACAGTACATTATTCGTAACATACATCACCTACAGATTCCATTTTGAAACTGTCCTGCAGCTAAGCTATCTGTCTGAAGCGACTGAAACTTGGCACGCTCACTCACAAGACTTCATGGGGGTGTAAAGAAAATTTCAGGCTACAGGGAGATTTACACTGAAGCACCAAAGTAACTGGTATTGGCATGCGTATTCAAATAGAGACAGACATGTAAAAGGCAGAATACGGTGCTGTGGTTGGCAACGCCTATATAAGATAACAAGTGTCACAGTTGTCAGATCGGCTACTGCTACTACAATGGCAGGTTATCAAGATTTAAGTAAGTCTGAACGTGGTGTTATAGTCAGCACACAAGGTAGTGATGAAGAGGGGTTTTCCCATATGACCATTTCACAAGTGCACTGTGAAAATCAGGAACCCGGTAAAACATGAAATCTCTGACATAGCTGCAACCAGAAAAAGATCCTGCAAGAATGGGACCGACGATGACTGAAGAGAATCATTCAGTGTAACAGAACTGCAACCCTTCCTCAGATTGCTGCAGATTTCAGTATTGGGCCATCAACAAGTGTCAGCATGTGAACCATTCAACAAAATATCATTGATATGGGCTTTTGGAACTGAAGGGCCTCTCGTATACCCTTGATGACTGCATGACACAAAGCTTTACGCCTCGCCTGGGCCCGTCAACACCAACATTGGACTGTTGATGACTGGAAACATGTTGCCTGGTCAGATGAGCCTCATTTCAAATTGTATCAAGTGGATGGATGTGTACAGGTATGGAGACAAACTCGTGACTCCATGGACCCAGCATGTCAGCAGGGGACTGTTCAAGCTGGTAGATGCTATGTGATGATGTGGGGCTGGTGGGCCTGATACGTCTAGATACGACTCTGACAGGTGACACGTATGTAAGCATCCTGTCTGGTCACCTGCATCCATTCATGCCCATTGTGCATTCTGACAGACATGGGCAATTGTAGCAGGACAATGCAACACCCCACACGTCCAGAATTGCTACAGAGGGGTTTCAGGAACACTCTTCTGAGTTTGAACACTTCTGCTGGCCACCAAACTCCCCAGACATGAACGTTATTGAGCGTATCTGGAATGCCTTGCAACATGCTGTTCAGAAGAGATCTCAACCTCCTCGTACTCTTACAGATTTATGGACAGGATTCATGGTGTCAATTCCCTTCAGTAGTACTTCAGCCATTAGTTGAATCCATGCTACATTGTGTTACAGCACTTCTGTGTGCTCACGGGGGCCGTACTCGATATTAGGCAGCTGTACCAGTTTCTTTGGCTCTTCAGTGTATTACATGTATTACAGAGACAGGAAATATAGAAAACGTAATATTCCAGATTAAAGTCCACAAGTGACACACAGTTTTATTCTGCGAAGCAGTTTTGGAGCAGTGCAACACTTTACTGCAAGTGAAAGATCCATCTTGGAGAAAATCCATAATTTACCATGTTTTTCCAACTCCTCCTCTACGTAATTGCTCTGTACATTTTATAGATTTGTTGCTGCTCATCTACATTAATTTAAGAAGTCCCTCCTCATACTACGCTGTCACCAACATTCACCCATTATAAAAACTAAATTTGGTGAGCAGCCTGAAGACTCTTACCTGAACAGTTTTCTGTATTTTTCAATTCCTTTTAGTGGTTTGTATTTACCATAACACAGTCAAGTGTACCTATAGTGTTCATAGGCAAACAGTATGATCTACTTCATCATTCATTTTAGTGACTTCCCATCCCCATAACACAGTTAAGTAGATGTGCAGCCCACAGAAGAGAAATCTCCTCTGTTTTATTGCTAATGGACATAAAATTCATGTAGAAACCTATATAAAAAAAGGAGAATTTCATAACAGTATTTAATCATTTGCTCATAATGTAAAGACCAGTCCTGAACCGTATATTCACAGAATGTGCCGATGTTCATTTCAAATACATTAAAGTTCTCAACTACAAATGATTAAATGGTTTGATGTAGTATGATGACCCTATTTTTATTAAATAGACGTGTACATTTTTGAGTAGTTCCATCTGTCCGTGATTTTTCTTAATTGTCTTGTGTTGTATGTGCACTAAGTACTGAATATACATAATTTGCTTAATAAGTCTTAACATGACGAACTCTTCTCTGTGTTCCATCCTGTAATCGTATGGTTAGAGTCCTTGTTGCATGTGAGGTGTGAAAACTTCTTGTATGATCTTGGAACATATAAACACTCAAGCTTCTCTGACAAAAGTTTTTAGTATGGTAACCATTTTAGTACACAAAAAATTCATTGATTTTCTCTTTGAAATCACTTTTTGTATTTAAGTCTGTTAGGTTTTTTAATAAACATGCAATCATGAGGTGGATTTTGTTTTTAAATCATGGAACATACTTGAGGCATGCACTTGTGTTGTCTGTTTGGTAGATAGTAATGTGATAGAAACCATTATTGATACAAAATATTTTCAGGCATTGTGTACCAAATGTATTCATGTATTTGTGGATAAGTGTTACCAAGTGTGTATTAAGATGACACTTGAGTAGTGATGTAAAAATTTGAGAACCTTGCGTGGTTCAGTATTTATATCAGTTTTACACTTCTAAGACCAAAGGATTTGGGTTGCAGTGACATATACATTATGCTTCCTGGTGTGCAGTAACTTTGTTTCATATGCTGTTTTCTTCTTCACACAATAAAATCACTTTTTGTATTTAAGTCTGTTAGGTTTTTTAATAAACATGCAATCATGAGGTTGATTTTGTTTTTAAATCATGGAACATACTTGAGGCATGCACTTGTGTTGTCTGTTTGGTAGATAGTAATGTGATAGAAACCATTATCGATACAAAATATTTTCAGGCATTGTGTACAAAATGTATTCATGTATTTGTGGATAAGTGTTACCAAGTGTGTATTAAGATGACACTTGAGTAGTGATGTAAAAATTTGAGAACCTTGTGTGGTTCAGTATTTATATCAGTTTTACACTTCTAAGACCAAAGGATTTGGGTTGCAGTGACATATACATTATGCTTCCTGGTGTGCAGTAACTTTGTTTCATATGCTGTTTTCTTCTTCACACAATAAAATTGATTGACATTAACTCTTCTTTTAACTAGCAACCTCTTCCAATGATCCAAAGTCATTAAGAAATTTATGATGCCTGGAAACTCAAAAGCATAAAATAGTAGTGTATTTTTATATTGCAATATAATTGTCTGATGAACATAGAAAGGTTTTTATCTGTGTGGCTCCTCCCTCTGTCGGTACCACACCCCTCCCCTGTACATTTGTACATAGGAACATTCTTTGCCAACCACCTGCTCTGCTGTTCCACCTGATTCCCACCCAGTGCCTCTTTCCATCTCCTTACCACCCAACCTGGTCAAATGACCAAGATTGCTGCCACCCCAGTTGGTCTGCAGTAATGGGAGACACTGTGTGTATCATTGGCAGTGACAAACTGTAAACACTGCAAAGTTATAAGGTAGTGACATTGTATGTTACAAGCTCTTAGAGAAAGTGAAGAAATTGGAGGAACTGGTTTACTCTGATGTCATTGACCAACACGATTTGGCTCTAGAAAGTATTTCTTTCTCTTCTCTTCCATAATATAAAATTTCTTCTTGTAACAGATTAGTTACATGTAATGGGAAATGGGTGCAATGGATGACGACGAGGCCTCAGACCATGTCTAACCTAAGTATATGGGTGAGGGAGGTGGTGATAAATCCATGAAGCTGTGATCAGTATTTCTTCTTTAAAACCAACAGACATATTTCACTGATTGCGGGAATAATGAAAATATGGTAGTTAAGACCTTAATAATCAACAAAACTGGAAACTGTTTAAAACAACATGTGGCTATGTAACAAAAATGGGGGAGAGGCACTCCTAAGCTTGTCAGATTTCTTGCCAACTTGGTACTACTTTTTTAAAAATGTTTTGATTGTGTTTTTGGAATGACACACATTTGCTTCCTTTCAGATTTTCATGAATGTGGCAGCTCATTTATGATTGAGTTCTTGCTAAATCCTTTTTGATTAGTGTTTCGCACAACAGCACACTGTTTTACTCAACTTCCATCTATTCCCATGAGTTTTGCTACTACAGTTAACTTTTAATGTGTTACTTTTAAGTGCTGGAGGTCCATTTTGTATATGCAGTCAGACATTGTTTAGATTTGTCACTTAATGTGGAGCCTATGGTATATGCTGTGGACTGTGAAATTTCTGTAGATAAAGAAAATGTGAGAGAAATTCTGGATGGTGTCATGAACACACTTAACAATGTAGATACATGGTTTTAATAAAATGGTTTTAAACTTAAATTTCAAAGACACTGTTTATACAGTTCAAAACAAAAAAAATCCATGACATTGGTATCATAAATAAAAATAAAGTTACGGAAGAAGCTCAGACTATCAAATTCTTGGGATTAAACTTGGACAAAAATCTAAGCTGGCAAGCACACATATATTACTTAGCTACTAAATCAAACAGCCTTTCTTTTCAAATGAACATATTGCCTCGTATAACAGACATAAACAGCAGGGAAGTGATGTACCCCAGTTACTTTGATCCATAATTAGACATACAGGGTATCCATAATTAAAGTTACAGCTTCACAATAGAAAGAGAACCACATTCAAAATAGCATCAAATTCGAACAGCATATTATTAATGCAGGGGGAAACACTGTAGAACAAAAAAAAAAAAGAATGACGCTGTAAGAATAAGAATAGCACACACACACACACACACACACACACACACACACACACACACACACCACAACGCAACACAACACAACACATGGCTGTTTTATGGTTTGTGGCTGAGATGCCAAACATGGCTGTCTCCATGAAGGATCGCATGCTGCTGGTAAAGATCTTTTACAAGAACGGTGATCGTGACTGTGTGCCAGTAGCCCTGTTGATGTTGTGGGCTCTCAGTGGTATGAAAAAAGGCATTGGTTCTATGTCTGCTAAGGCTCTGGAGAAAATGATTACAAAATTTGAAAAGACAGGTTCTTTTGAAGTGCAGTGTGGCAGAGGGAGGAAAGCAGTTCATGCAACATCCTTCAAAGATGTGGCCACAGTGTAGTTGGGGGGATTGTGCGATAGTTTGCAAACATACAGCGCAAGGGGTATTGTCCGAACATTGGACGTGCCTGTGCACATGGTCCATAAAATCTTATGAAATATCCTGCATTGTTGTCCATACAAAACCGGCCATGTTCAGTAGTTGCTTCCTGTTGACCTCCCAACAAGACAAACGTTCGCTCTGGAATTTCTTGCTCACATGGAGGTGGACAGTGAATGGCCATGGAACGTTCTGTGGACAGACAAAGTGCATTTCCATCTCCAAAGACATGTCAATATGCAGAATTGCGGAATACGGGCAATAGAAAATCTTCATGCACAGCAGCTGTTAACACTTCATTCTGCAAAGGTGACTTTGTGGTGCGGGTTGACGGCACTGTTTATCAAAGGGCTGCATTTCCTCAAGGAGATGGACTGGTAAGTTCCTGCGGGAACAAACTGCTGAGGTCATCAGTAAGGAGATGAGTCCTGCGGATCCAGTTACCTGTACCATCACTGGTAAACACTATGAGAATCTTATGTGCACCATCATCATTTCAACCCTTCCTGTTCTGCACATTGCACAGCCAGTGAAGTGGCTTCTGCAGAGGCATTTTCGAAATGCTAGAATTATCATCCGTCATTTACCAACAGCCTGATTTTTAATCCTTGTGACTTCTGGCTGTGGGATTATCTGAAAGATTTGTTCAGTGCTTCAATTATAAACATAGCTGAATTTAAGGCATACATTGTGCTGTGCATTCTGAACATGACTTTCGAGACACTCCAATCTGTTGTGGAACATGGTGTTTGTTGATTTCACCATGTGGTAGAAAATGGTGGACAGCATATTGAAAATGCCTTGTACCAGTGTCCCAAGAATTAGAAACAGATGTCAATTACAAACCAATTTTTCCCATCTGATGATAAATTTTATTTTGTTGCAGGAAGTTTCCCCCTGCATCAATAATATGCTGTTCAAATTTTACATCATTTTGATAAGTGGTTCTTGTTCTACAGCATTTTTAAACTGGAACTTTAATTATGGATGCCGTGTAGTTTAATTTTCTGGCAGAATTCAAACCACAAGTCACAAATCCTGCTACTCCAAATAAGAATCATTAGAAAAATGTGTGGTGTACCTCCAAGAACATCCTATTGCCCTTTACCCAAGAACCTCAAAATATTACCTGCCCCTGTATTGTAAAAATTTTACATTATCATTTTTTTACCCATTAATCCTGAGGTAACTGAAGAAAACTGACATATGCACAACACTAGGCACAAATAAAATATCGTGATTCCAAAACACTGCTCATAACCCTGCCAGCAGACACCTCAGTACATTGGAATGAAAGTTGACAATAAACTAAAGGGTAGTGATTTACTGAGCATAGAGGTAGGTTTACCATAGAGAAAACCACATGGTCTGCTTGTGAAAAAATGCTACTACTCAGTGGAGGAATTTATGAAAGATGAAATGATCATCTGAATTGTGTGATTATTTAATATCATCATGTTGTGTATCATATTGTATTTATAAAATAAAGTTTGGGGAATTTGCACACTCAAAAGAAAATCAGTTTGATGGCAGGCAATGAAAACCTCATAATTCCTTTTGTTAAATTTTACAGGTGACTCTAAAACAGTTTCTTAACTGTACAGTTGAAGCCTAGTTATTGATGGATTAGAGAAACCCATGCACTTTCAAATATCTCTTTGATTATGGAGTTACTGGAATTAGGAGCTTTCAGAGACAGATGGAGTTATGAGGTTTCCATTCCCAACCATTGAATTTAGTAATATTATTGTGTTCAACTTAAAACTTTACTCAGAAAAATAGTGATCGAGAATTAAGTAACTATGTACATCACAAGACAAAAATTAACTGTGTAAAATGTATGTACATGTATGTTTCTGACATGAGAATAAAAAAAGGACAAAAATTCGAGCAGATGATGTATAAAATGTTCATTATGAGAGGAATAAAATACAACACAACAGATTACAATAATGCCCATGTACATAGTATCAAATGTTTTAATATAGAATAGTTTAAAAATGCTTTTAGCAGTTTGCTGCTTAAATTGTGAGCTGTATCTGAAATTCGTGTTATGGAAAAATTATAATTGTTAGTGCATGTTACTGTAATGCTGAAATATTTGGTAGTGGTTTTGTGCTTGCCAGAGTTACTGGTCACATCTATAAACATCAGTTTCATAGCCATTTTAAGGGAGAATAAATTGTCAAATTATAACATATGTTGAAGTGTTATTTAGATTGGCTCTCTTGGATAATAGGTGGCATTGATAACTATGTGGGACAACAGCATTTATTTGTGTTATTTTTGGATAGGTTTTTCCAAAATAAATTTGTTTTGTATGAAGGTATCTTGCAAACTATCCTGCAACAGTTGTTTCAAACCATGTTACAGATTCAACCGAGCCACCTTCCTCAAAAAGCACTTCTGAAGCACCAGCAGAGACAGGAAACATGTTACAAAAACTGATCTCCGATGCTGTGAAGAAAGTTTTACAGCATTCAGATATTAACCCAAGTGCCTTAAATGTTAATGATATTGAATCATGTAATTTATCACGATCAGCAGTAAGTCATGTTATTGAAGAATTTGTTCCACCACTGGAAACTGTTCCAGTTCCTGTTAATCGTTATGTTCCAACAACACAAGTGTCATATAAACCAACCCCAATATCTGAACTTAAGAAGAGGCATATACCAATCCCGTACTCACCATTATTAATGAAATCGACAAAAGTCCTAGCAAAACGCCCATCAACAGAGATTTTTCCTGCCAAGAAACTCAAAATAGAACCTGACAGAAGTGCTGGGTTCAATTCAGCTATTGAACCTCCACCATGGAGTCATACGTACATTCCAACTCCAATGAAGTCGCCCTCACAGGGATCATCAGGTGAAGAATTGGATGCAAAATTCAGTAGTGATGAGTCAGATACTGGAGGTGTAGAAAAAGATGATGATTCAGAATTAAGTGTTCATAGGCCATTCTTAAGTACAAGCCACGAAAAACAGACTGATCTTTATGTTCCCACCACACTTAAATCATTAGACAGCAGTGATTATGAAGCACCTAGTAATGACAGTGCAATTTGTAGCATAGACTACAAACCTACTAATAAAAGTGGATCACACTTTGAACCTATGTATGTACCTCATAGGAGTAATAGCACAGAAAGTTCTATATATGAGCCAAGTACAGTGAGCAATATAGAGCCTGAGTACCGACCACAATGCATTCCTGAAGCAATAGATGAGTATCATCCAACATCTAAGTCAGAACTTAGCAGTAGAATATGCGAAGATATAGATATAACTAATGAAATCAATTTATTAGGAGAAATACTAGAAAATGATCTTAAGGATCAGCTATTATGTGAAAATGAAAATCTTGAGAGTGAACTAGCAAAAACCTGTGGAGACAAAGAACCATGTGTAATTGGTGAAGAGACAGATACAGCCGAACCTCACAAGCAAGAAGATACACATCAACATAAAGTTAAGTTGAATGAGGCCACATCTAGTACAAATAACTTAAGCACCAAAAGTGAAAAAGTGGACAGTAAAAGTGAAAAAACAGAAACCAGGCCAAAGAAAAGCAAGAAGAGTGAGAAAAATGAGTTCAGTTCTGAAAGACATAAGGATAAACATAAAAAGGCTGTTGAAGGTGACAGGAAACATAGTGGGAACTCAAAAAGTTCTCACGAAATTAGAAACAGGGCTGAACCTGAAAAGAAAGTAAATGATATTAAACATACAAAAGAAACAAGTAGAGAGAAGAAAACTGAAAGAAGACATGAATATACAAAGGAAAAATCGTCAGGTAAGAAAACTGATACAGATACTCATCCAGAGAAGAAAATTCACTTAGAAAAATCTGTGACAAAACATGAGAATGAAGAACATAAAAACCAAAAGAGTGCAACAAGCAATAATAAAAAACATAGTAGTAATAGCAGAGGCAGTAGTGCTCCTGAGGACAGTCGCTCTAAATATGCAGACTCAAAAAAGAGTTCTAAACATAAACCTAAATCCAATGAAACACACGACAAAGATACCAGTGAGAACAAAAAGAAAAAACAGGATTCTTCTACAAGGAGCAGTTCTTCTAGTAATCATAGACATAGAGAAACATCCAAAGCAAAGCACCCTAAAACTCATTTCGATAGTAAAAGTGGCAAGTCAAACTTGCATCACAAGTCTAGCTCTGAAAGTAGTGGGCTGAAGCAAGAAACTGCTGAGAAAAGGATCAGCCCTGGTACGGAATCCAGCATACCTCTTGGTAAGTTACTTATTTGTACATCAATAGTTCACATTAGTGTGGTAATTAAGCTCAGTCTGTAAAATTTATTATTAAATTCTGCCATATCAGTTATACAGTGTTGCTTACTTCTCATTTTGTGTACCAGTAGTGCTTTCAGTTCTGAAAAAAAAATTAAAGTGTAGATTTTTGTATATTGTGGTTTATTTATATTAAGTTAAAGCAGTGACACTTAACTTGAGGGACTCTCAAGGACCCACGAGAGTTTTGTAAAGGGTTTGCATGTGCATCTAGAAATAATTGTGTGTTCCTCTTAAGTGAAGTTTACATCAAGTTTCTGAGAAAGTATTTTAAAATGTTTTGTTCATATTTATGCTAGCTAATGCTCTGTGTAACTTCTAATAATTTGCAGAGGAAATATTTCTTGTCTGCCTTCGCCATTCCTCAAGGTGATGTACGTATTGCCAGTTCTGTGAACAGGTCTCATCAAACAAATGTTTGGGAAGTGCCTTTATTGTTTTGTCATCCCCGTTTTATACAGAGATTAGCTCTCATAGCTACAGGTATACCAGAAAAATTAAGAAAAACAATAAAAGAAATTATTACAATGGTAAATTTTATTAAAAGACTTTTAATCATTTGAACAGCTGTAATATGGGCAGTGTGTGCACACAAACATTTATTTTTACATTCTAAAGGTCATTAGTTATCAAAAAACCAAGTGCTAAGAGTTGTTGTATGTCTGTTTGTGCTTGGAGGTCTGGGGGACTTTGGCCGTTCACTTATGTAAGAAAATGAAACACCTGCAGCCATCCTTATGATGTCATTTATTGTATGGCTACCAGTTTCAGTGCTTCTGTGCACCATCTTCAGGCCTCAGCATATAGTTAATAGTTGATGGTCAGAGAGACAACATCACAGTTACAGGAAGTCTGTGAAAACCAGTTGGCTACTGATACATCATGTATACAGATGGTGTTAGCCCCCTCAGCATCAACTAAGGCCTGAAGATTATGCACTGAAGCACCGAAGCTGGTAGCTATACAATAAATGACATCGTAAGGACAGTTGTGAGTGTTTCATTTTCTTACGTAAGTGTTAAGAGGTATCTTGTGACTGAAAGATGAAATAATGAACTTCCTTAAATAAAATGTGACAAGGAGAAACCTATATGGTGAGCCTAGGAAAGCAACTGCTGGCATTAAAACCAGTAAGTAAGTGTGACATCTCAACACAAACACAAACATCTGAGTTAGACAGAAATACACCTCCTCTGAACTCTCAAATGCACTGTAACCAGTGGGTCTTACAAGCAATAGTATTCACCATCTAGAAGATAAAACACCAACATCCTTGTCCTTGAAAATGCCAACACTTTCAAGTAAAGAAAAATGTTCAGCAAAAAATTGGCCAAAGTCCAAGAAAGTCATATTAAAATCATATTAAAATCATCAGATCACCAAGCACTGTCATTTTCCAATGGCAAATGCAGAGTTGCAGACATTGATGTCCCCATACAGGAATAAAATGGCCTGAATTTTTTTCCTTTACATCTGCACGTCACCATGTCAGAGAAATGGGGAAAGAAAAACCTCACTGAAAGATGGCTGCAAGTTTTCAATGGAGGGCAAAGTGGCTCTGAACACACATGTTGGAGCACAAACTCCTAGCACAGAGAAAAGGCACTGCACCTGTCTCTGCAGGTCACTATAGCAGTATACCATAATTTAACTGAATGTTGCATGTATGCTGATCAGAGGGTTCAGTATGTGCAGATACTTTTAAGTGACAATTGGAAAAATGTAGATTTGTTTTTGAGTTTTATGAAAAATTAACAAGAATTGGAGCGATTCAAGCTCACACAGAGGCGTACCAATGGTTGTAATTTCCGCTGATCATTTGTGCCTGGAGATGGAATGGGGGAAGTGACAGTCATAAAATCACCACACCGTACAATGGCTTGTGGGGGTATTGATGTAGATCGAGATTAATCCCAAGGGGAGCTGATTTTAATGATTTTGAGTGGCACAACTTTTCTTCAAGTGTCAGGACATGTGCTTGAATCATTATATATAAATTCTTTGCCTGTTTGGTATCCATCTTACATACCAGTGACCAGTGCAGTGATTCAGCAAGAAAGAACAGATTTCAGTTGTCTATTACAGACTGCCTATAAAAGATGGAAACACACAGTGAATGTCATTGGATTGAGGAAGGTTGTAGCCGTCCTCCATCGATCTGCTGTCTTCAACTTCTCTGATGTAAGATATTGATGTTGTTATCTACTGTACATGCCCGACTTTCCGTTATATCTACACATCAGATGGAGCAGCCACAAACATCTTCACTGTAATGGTGACTAAATTTTCGGTTTTCATAATAATAATAATAATAATAATAATAATAATGGTAATAATAATAATGATAATATTTATGATGATAATAATAATAATAATGAGATGGTCAGATGAAGTTAATCGACACCTCATGTTCTGTTATTACCAAGCAACAAACCTAGGAACCAACACAACTGGATACAGATCACAAGTATACACAACATTTATTACCAGATACCCAGAATTAAAATTTTTAACAGAACAACGACTAGCTGATCAGATCCGTGTAATAATCAGAAATAACAGGATACCCCAGTCAGAATTAGAAAACATCAAACAAGAAGTACAACAAATACTGGAACAAAATAATGTGCAATCAGAAGAAGAAGAAAATACAGTAATGGACTCAAACATCCCAGAGCAAACAAACAAAGAACAACACGCACCAATTAAACAATCAGAGGAAAACGAAATCTTAAGACAGCCACCAGAACAAGCACAAATAGAACACGAAGTGACACAGATGCTAGATATAGAAGAAAAATTTCAGCTAACATATATAGAATACAAAGACACAAATACAGACATTAGACCATTCTTGCATAGACCACCAAATAACCCACAAGTCGAAACAACAATAAAAACTATCAACACAATCATACACAACAAAATAAATGAAAACACAACTATGGAAGAGTTACAACTACTGGTTTATATAGGAGCACTCACTACACTAAATATACACACTAGACCGAGATCAGAACCAACCAACACACAGAAGAAACCCACAAAACCAGCATGGCAACACAGGCTACAGATCAGAATAGAAAAACTGAGAAAAGACATCGGACAGCTAACACAATTTATAAGAAATGAAATCTCGGAAAAAAAACGAAAAAGGTTAGGTAAAATCTCACAACAAGAAGCGACAGAGCAATTAGACGAAAAGAAGCAGAAATTACAAGCATTAGCCAAACGACTCAGAAGATACAAAAAAAGTGAAAATAGAAGGAAACAAAACCAAACATTCAACACAAACCAAAAGAAATTTTACCAGACAATAGATAACACACACATTAAAATAAACAATCCACCAAACATAACAGACATGGAACACTTCTGGAGCAACATATGGTCAAACCCGGTACAACATAACAGGCATGCACGGTGGATACAAACAGAAACAGACACATACAAGATGATACCACAAATGCCTGAAGTGATAATTTTGCAACATGAAGTCACCCAAGCAATTAATTCTACTCACAATTGGAAAGCCCCTGGAAATGATAAAATAGCAAATTTCTGGTTAAAGAAGTTCACCTCAACACATTCACATCTAACTAAATTATTTAACAGTTACATTGCAGACCCATACATATTCCCTGATACACTTACACATGGAATAACTTATCTGAAACCTAAAGATCAAGCAGTCACAGCAAACCCAGCTAAATATCGCCCCGTAACATGCCTACTAACAATCTACAAAATATTAACTTCAATCATTAAACAGAAATTAATGACACATACAACACAGAACAAAATTATAAATGAAGAACAAAAAGGCTGTTGCAAAGGAGCACGAGGATGTAAAGAGCAACTGATAATAGATGCAGAGGTGACATATCAAGCTAAAACTAAACAAAGGTCGCTACACTACGCATACATTGATTACCAAAAAGCTTTTGATAGTGTACCCCACTCATGGTTACTACAAATATTGGAAATATACAAAATAGATCCTAAATTGATACAGTTCCTAAACATAGTAATGAAAAATTGGAAAACCACACTTCATATCCAAACAAATGCAAATAATATCACATCACAGCCAATACAGATTAAGCGTGGAATATACCAAGGAGACTCATTAAGTCCTTTCTGGTTCTGCCTTGCTCTGAACCCACTATCCAACATGCTAAATAATACAAATTATGGATACAATATTACTGGAACATACCCACACAAAATCACACATTTGCTATACATGGATGATCTAAAACTACTGGCAGCAACAAATCAACAACTCAACCAATTACTAAAGATAACAGAAGTATTCAGCAATGATATAAGTATGGCTTTTGGAACAGACAAATGTAAGAAAAATAGCATAGTCAAGGGAAAACACACTAAACAAGAAGATTACATATTGGATAACCACAGCGACTGCATAGAAGCGATGGAAAAAACGGATGCCTATAAATATCTAGGATACAGACAAAAAATAGGAATAGATAATACAAATATTAAAGAAGAACTAAAAGAAAAATATAGACAAAGACTAACAAAAATACTGAAAACAGAATTGACAGCAAGAAACAAGACAAAAGCTATAAATACTTATGCCATACCAATATTGACCTACTCATTTGGAGTAGTGAAATGGAGTAACACAGACCTAGAAGCACTCAATACACTTACATGCTCACAATGCCACAAATATAGAATACATCACATACATTCAGCAACAGAAAGATTCACATTAAGCAGAAAGGAAGGAGGAAGGGGATTTATTGATATAAAAAACCTACATTATGGACAGGTAGACAATTTAAGAAAATTCTTTATAGAACGAGCAGAAACTAGCAAAATACACAAAGCAATCACTCATATAAATACATCAGCTACACCACTACAATTTCATAACCACCTCTACAACCCTTTAGACCACATAACATCAACAGATACGAAGAAAGTAAATTGGAAAAAGAAAACACTTCATGGCAAGCACCCGTATCATCTAACACAGCCACACATCGATCAAGACGCATCCAACACATGGCTAAGAAAAGGCAATATATACAGTGAGACAGAAGGATTCATGATTGCAATACAGGATCAAACAATAAACACCAGGTATTACAGCAAGCATATTATTAAAGATCCCAATACCACAACAGATAAATGCAGACTTTGTAAACAACAAATAGAAACAGTAGATCACATCACAAGCGGATGTACAATACTAGCAAATACAGAATACCCCAGAAGACATGACAATGTCGCAAAAATAATACATCAACAGCTTGCCTTACAACATAAACTTTTAAAACAACAAGTTCCTACATACAAGTATGCACCACAAAATGTACTGGAGAATGATGAATACAAATTATACTGGAACAGAACCATTATAACAGATAAAACAACGCCACATAACAAACCTGACATCATACTCACCAATAAAAAGAAGAAATTAACACAACTAATCGAAATATCCATACCCAATACAACAAATATACAAAAGAAAACAGGAGAAAAAATTGAAAAATACATCCAACTGGCTGAGGAAGTCAAGGACATGTGGCATCAGGATAAAGTTGACATCATACCAATTATACTATCAACTACAGGAGTCATACCACACAATATCCACCAGTACATCAATGCAATACAGGTACATCCAAACATATATGTACAACTACAGAAATCCGTAATTATTGATACATGTTCAATTACCCGAAAGTTCCTAAATGCAATATAACACATACCGTACAGTTAAAAGGAAGTGACGCTTGATCAAGGTCCACGTCACTTTCCATTTTTAACCGGACCTAAGGTCTGAGAAAGAAAAGAAGATAATAATAATAATTCCCGTGGAGGCCCGGGAAAAGAATAGGCCTCTGGTATGTTCTGCCAGTCGTAAAAGGCGACGGCAAGAACAAACCACTAATAGGGCTAACCACCCTTTTAGTGTGATTAGTTGGTTCAGGACAGAACTAATGAAGCCTCAGACAAGCGCTGTCATGGTCGGGGATGACCCTTGAACCCTATGCCCGTCCACAATGGTAACGACACTGCTAGCCACACGGGAAATGATTTAAATCCAAATAGAGGTGTTTTTCAGGATATGCTTCCTGCAACCACTCTAGAAAGAAAACAAAGACAGAGGATGAGATGGTCAGATGAAGTTAACCGACACCTCTTGTTCTGTTATTACCAAGCAACAAACTTAGGAACCAACACAACTGAATACAGATCACAAGTACACACAACATTTATTACCAGATACCCAGAATTAAAATTTTTAACAGAACAACGACTAGCTGATCAGATCCGTGTAATAATCAAAAATAACAGGATACTCCAGTCAGAACTAGAAAACATCAAACAAGTACAACAAATACTGGAACAAAATAATGTGCTTTCAGAAGAAGAAGAAAATACAGTAATGGACTCAAACATCCCAGAGCAAACAAACAAAGAACAACACGCATCAATTAAACAATCAGAGGAAAACGAAATCTTAAGACAGCCACCAGAACAAGCACAAATAGAACACGAAATGACACACATGTTAGATATAGAAGAAAAATTTCAGCTGACATACATAGAATACAAAGACACAAATACAGACATTAGACCATTCTTGCATAGACCACCAAATAACCCACAAGTTGAAACAATAACAACTATCTACACAATCGTACACAACAAAATAAATGAAAATACAACTATGGAAGAGTTACAACTACTGGTTTATATAGGAGCACTCACTACACTAAATATACACACTAGGCAGAGATCAAAACCAACCAACACACAGAAGAAACCCACAAAACCAGCATGGCAACATAGGCTACAGATCAGAATAGAAAAACTGAGAAAAGACATCGGACAGCTAACACAATTTATAAGAAATGAAATATCAGACAAAAAACGAAAAAGGTTAGGTAAAATCTCACAACAAGAAGCGATAGAGCAATTAGATGAAAAGAAGCAGAAATTACAAGCATTGGCCAAATGACTTAGAAGATACAAAAAAAGTGAAAATAGAAGGAAACAAAACCAAACATTCAACACAAACCAAAAGAAATTTTTCCATACAATAGTTAACACACACATTAAAATAGACAATCCACCAAACATAACAGACATGGAACACTTCTGGAGCAACATATGGTCAAAACCGGTACAACATAACAGACATGCACGGTGGATACAGCAGAAACACACACATACAAGGTGATACCACAAATGCCTGAAGTGATAATTTTGCAACATGAAGTCACCCGTGCAATTAACTCTACGCACAATTGGAAAGTGCCTGGAAAAGACAAAATAGCAAATTTCTGATGTCGACTTTTTGCACAGTTGATCACTTTTCATTTGTTGCTGGAAGACAAGATAGTTAATAACATCTTTGTATGTTAGTATTTCAACTTTCTATTTCTGACGTTACTACTTATTGGAACTGTTTCTGATTTTGTATTATTTCTGTCCAATTGGAAATAGCTTTTAAGTCACAATTTATGCTTTGTAATATTTCATAAGCGAACCGTCCGTCGTCCAGAGATACGGTTTGCAGCTTGCCTATGATTATCATTGATTAATACACACACTATTGTGGAAATCACTTTAACTTTTTATTAACAACATTTAACGATAATTAAATGATCATAAATGATTGCATTTTGTATATAGAGAATAGGAGGGTTGATCCTACAATTACTCTCAACAATTAATTATAGTTCGTCACTCAGAGATATTATAGCAAGGGCTATGGTCCATTACTATACTTCAATACAGTCATTCAAACTTCATATGCTTCTATTTTCACAAAGCTAAATGCCCAATTCCGTTCTTACATTCAATTTAATGTCCCTTCATGTAGTCCACAGATCCTATTATTGGTTATTCAGTATGTAATAGTTAAATACTAAGCACTACTTTCTCTTGCGCACACAATTCCTCAGATATTCTTAGTCCATGACCTTACAGCAAAGATCTACCTAGACTGCAGTATAAGTTTAAACGTAAGTCTGTCCTGTATAAATTAACTATAGTCACTTTTATTGCAGTTTAAGAGAAGTGCCTTGATTCCTTCCATAGCATATCACACGGAAATGCTAGCTATATTGCACGCTGCAGCTACATAGACTTATTCAGAATGCCTCTGCGGGTCTGAGGGTTAGAATAGGCCCAAGGTATTCCTGCCTGTCGTAAGAGGCAACTAAAAGGAGTCTCAAGTTTCGGCATTTATATGATGGTCCCCTGTAGGGTTTGACCTCCATATTTCAAAATTTTTCCAGAGAGCAAACCAGTTGTGAAAGGGCGCCTTACATGGTCCATCGTGCATTGAGATCTTTAGCCCACTTTTTCGTCATCGCATTGCAGTCCCACCCATTCTCCATCTCTTGGGTGAGGGTACATTCCTAGGTGCGTTTTCTACCATGCACTATGCAGTGTCGCCATCTGTGCCGACGTTGTCATGGACTTCTTTGCACCTGATATCCAGCACTGTAGCCAGTCCGTTGTGGTGGGGCTGCCACGTACCCTGTTGGTTCTAGCCCCCTGACAACACAGGGATCACTCTGCTGATGCCTGTGCCATTAACTCCCCAAGGAGTAGATGCCCGTCACCCTGGGGCATTGGGACTCCCGGCAATGGCCACCCTGCCAGGTGGCCCTTGCTGAGGCTGGGTGGCGCCCGTGGGGAGGGCCCTTGGTCGGAGTGGGTGGCATCAGGGCGGATGACATGCAATGAAGTGTGGTATATCATCTCTTGCTGGTGGCCAACCACCAGTAGTCTCTAAGCGTTCCAGGGCTCAATTCAATGCGCAGGAGTATGACCCCGAATCATTCCCCTCCCTGGCCACACCATGGGAGGAATGCCATGCTAAGGATGGCAGTGAAGCATATTAGCCCTGGTACCTTGTCTATTGGAGAGCTGATGGGGAATCCTTCATGTCGATGAAGCCTCAGTTTTTTGTTGAGCATTTAGAGGACAAGTTTGGGGAGGTGGAGGGCTTGTCCAAAATGCGCTCTGGGTCAATCTTGATCGAAACAGCATCCTCTGCCTAGTCACGGGCATTACTCGCCTGCGACAAGCTTGGGGATGTTTATGTTTCCATCATGCCCCATAAGAGCCTGAATATGGATCAGGGTCTCATATTCCACAGGGACCTTTTGCAGACTGACGATGAGCTGCACGCCAATTTACAATGACGAGGTGTTCACTTCATCCGGCGCATCCATCGGGGTTTAAGGGATAATCAGGTTGCCACTGGTGCCTTCATCTTGGCCTTCGAGGGTTACACATTACCAGAAAACGTCAAGGTGATGGTCTACCGCTGTGATTATGTCAAGCTGTATATCCCTCTCCCGATGGGGTTGTTTTGAATGCTGGAAGTTTGGCCATACATGTTCCCAGTGTACTTCCAGCATTACGTGTCGAGATTGTGGACGTCCTTCGCATATCGCAATACTCCATGTTCCCCACCTCCTATCTGTGTTAACTGCAGAGAGCATCATTCACCTTGCTCGCCAGACTACAGGATCTTACAAAAAGACAGAAAAATCGTGGAGTACAAGACCCTGGACCAACTGACCTACACTAAGGCTAAGAGGAAATTTTGAATGACTCCATCCTGTGCAAATGACTTCCTCTTAAGCCGCTGCTACAACAGTGATAGCCCCATCAATGCAATGAATTCCAGTCGGCTCTCAGAGCCGTAAGACTACACCTGCCCCCCTTGGCCATGGGGGGCACTACCATCCCTGTTGCTCCTGCATCACCTACTTCGGGAGCGACACCCCCTTAAACATCGGGGACGTCTGTCCCCACTTCTAAGCCAGAGAAGTGTACAACTTCTTCAGCTCTTCTCACTGGGAAGGGGTCCCTTGTGTCACTCCCTTCCCAGGTTCTTATCAGTGGCATAGTCGACACCCGCCAGTGACTGAAGCAACCACAGGGTTTCACAGTCCTCCTCTGACCCTGAGACTGAATCAGTGAAGCCCTCCCAGCGAGATAAACCTAAGGGGCTGCGAGAGAAATCAAAAAAGCAAAAGACCTCCAAGAGCCAAGTCACCAACACCACTGCTACCTACAAGCTCTGCATCTGAGGATGAGGTGGAGATTCTGGCATCTGCTGAGGACATAGATCTCACCGGACGCTCAGACAGAATGAATATTGACTGCTTAGGCAATAAGTCGGTGGCAGCAGGTGACCCTGAGGCATAAACTGCCTCACTGAATGTTCCATGCCCTCCCAGTCTCACAATGATGTCATAATCCTGTGGAATTGCCGTTTTTTTTTTTTCCACCACCTGGCCAAGATGTGGCAACTGTTAAGCTTTACACCTTCTTTCTGCGTTGCCCTCCAGGAGACCTGGTTCCCGGCAATGCAGACCTCTGCACTCAGCGGCTATAAGGGATATTACAGGAACTGTAGTGATTATAATAGTGACAGGTGGAGTTTGCATTTATGTCCTGAGCCCAGTCTGTAGTGAACCTGTGCCCCTTCAAACTCCTCTGGAAACTGTGGTTGTCGTAATAAGGATGGCACAGGAAATAACTGTCTGCAATGTATATCTTCCTCCAGATGGTGCAGTACCCCTGCATGTATTAGCTGCACTGATTGATCAACTCCCTAAACCTTTCCTCCTTTCGAGAGATTTTAACGTCCATAACCTCTTGTGGGGTGGCACTGTGCTTACTGGCCGTGGCAGAGATGTCAAAACTTTACTGTCTCAGTCTGACCTCTGCCTCTTAAATACTGGGGCCGTGACACATTTCAGTGTGGCTCGTGGTAGTTCCTTGGCCATTGATTTATCCATTTGCTGCCCAGGACTTTTCCCATCTATCCACTGGAGAGTGCATGATGACCTGTGTGGTAGTGACCACTTCCTCATCTTCCTGTCACTGACCCGGTGTCAGGCCCATGGATGCCTGCCCAGGTGGGCTTTAACCAAGGCAGACTGGGAAGCTTTCACCTCTGCAGTCACCGTTGATTCTCCCTCACACGGTAACATCAATGTGTTGGTTGAGTGGTCACAACAATCGTTACTGCAGTGGAAAACGCGGTCCTTTGGTGGTCACCGGAAGTTGCTGTGGCAATTAAGGAGCATCGGTGGGCTCTACAGCCTCACTCTTCCCTGGAGCACTGCGGCAGTGCGGTTCTTTCCGTCCCTTTACGATGAATCTTCACCAACCTGTGAACATTGTCTCGGCAGATCATCACTAGGGAAGCCGAGCGGAACCTCCTGTACTTCGATGTGAACCAGGCTGCAATTAAAGTCACTAAATCTACGTTTCGGGAGAAAATTTTCACACGAAATGAAAGGTTGGAAATTTTTTCCAAAATTAATATATTCTGAAACTTAGGTGAACAAGTATCACTGCTAAGTCCGTACTAGTCTTAATGCAGTCACTCACTATCCCTTTCACTCACGTTAGTAAGTTTATGGTGTTGCATTTACCGAAAACGTAATAGCTACAAAAATACGTATTGCTTTTGGTTGAGAATGCTCGCCAAATATTAAGTCTGTCAGTGCCTAATGCAGTCACAGTTTTTAGCCACTGACCTGCTCAATCTGCCACGCAGAATTTATGTCTTTTCTTGTCACAAAATTCACTAAAAAATTCC
Organism: Schistocerca nitens; assembly: GCF_023898315.1. Taxonomy (NCBI): domain Eukaryota; kingdom Metazoa; phylum Arthropoda; class Insecta; order Orthoptera; family Acrididae; genus Schistocerca; species Schistocerca nitens. The sequence continues at coordinate 906,250,956 of NC_064616.1, read as the reverse complement.
GAAATTTCTACACACCCTTCAGAATAATTATGCCGTCACTTTACAACACTTTTGATGTATGAAACACTGCTAGATCTGGCAACTTATAATTTCCATCAGAGCTACTACTACACATGTCCAAACTGTTTCATGGCTAGGCTCTGACTCTTTTCTAGAGTACTCTAAGTCTTCTCTACCAGCAGAGAAAGGCGCGCGAAGAATACTGCTTTACCACTGGTCAGTTTACTCAACAGCCAATAGCAAAATAACTCTCTCTCGCATCAGTCTGCACTTTTCATCAATAACCAATTGCAAAATAGTGAACCTAACGACTGCACTTTTTACCGACGTAATTATCTAATATGCTGTCTAAGCATAAAGTTATTTACTATTGTTATTTACACCTGAATTAACTTCCTTTTACCGTAAACTTACTTAACAGATCTATTCCACAAAAATCTCCTTTGTCCACATCCATACTTCTTCGAAATGATCCCACACTAAATCCCACTACATATCTTCATATTAACCTTAAACCACACTCACACATCATTCATACTGTTAAAACACATTTATAACATTTTACATACACAAAAAGACATAATAGCACTTTATGAAAATACTAGAACAGTTTATGAAAAACATTCTATTACTTTAGTGCGCTCTAGTGGGCACAATAGAAACTAAATCAGTCCCCTATCCAATATTGTCCTCTATCGGCTGACACACAAACTACGTGTATGTCCAGTCCCTCGTCACCATCTGCCACTATCCAGCTCTGAGACACATCTCCCACTTAACCACCTCCAAGGCAGGATCGGTATACGGCACTACGTCTCAGCACCTCATAGCCTTTAAACAGCTGCCCATGGCTTCCAGTTTTCAGCTGTGAAGATGTGTGTCATGCATTTCTGTTGGCGTCGTACCGTTCATCCAGAACCAGCCCTTTACCTTAATGACAATCCACTCACTGTCGTGGAGACACATCGATTCTTAGGTCTGGTTTTTGACGCTTGTTTGACTTGGCGTCCTCATCTTTGTCAGCTTAAACGTAACTGTTGGCAGTATCTCGGTGCCCTCCGCTGCCTGAGCAACGCCAACTGGGGTGCAGATCGCTCCATGCTGCTGCAGCTCTACAGAGCCCTTGTTCAATTCCGCCTTGACTATGGGAGTGTGATTTATGGTTCGGTGGCACCCTCAGTGTTGCAGAGTTTGACTAGCAACAGGAGCTTTTAGGACGAGTCTGGTGACCAGCATACTGGTGGAGGCTGGAGTCCCTCCATTGAAGATCAGATGTGCACATCTGCTCGCCAGTTACATTGCACACATTCGTAGCTCTCCCAAACATCCTAATTACCGTCTTCTTTTCTCAACCCTCGAGGTCGATTCATGTACATCTCCATGGTGTAGCCCTACGCTGAAGCTTCACCTGGACCTTTCACATGGCCCTAAGGACTCCGTTAACTCTGCGGCTCTTCTCTGTCACTTCCGCTCAATTCTCGATGTGTTCTGAGGCTCTGAAGTGGTTTACACTGATGTATCGATGGCTGATGCTCGCATTGGCTTCACCTACATTCACTTTGGCCATGTTGAACAGCATTCCTTACCTGGTGGCTGCAGTGTATTCACTGCAGAGCTGGTGGCCATATCTCGTGCACTTCAGTATACCCGTTCATGCCCTGGGGAGTCCTTTCTTTTATGTATTGACTCCTTGAGCAGACTGAAAGCTATCGACCAGTGCAACCCTCATCATCCTTTGGTAGCATTCATCCAGGAGTCCATCTGTGCCCTGGAACGGTCCAGTCATTCAGTGGTGTTCGTCTGGACCCCTGGTCCTGTCGGAATTCCTGGAAATGAACTTGCTGACAGAGTGGCCAAACAGGCTACACGGAAACCACTTCTGGAGACCGGATTCCCAACAACTGACCTGCATTCGTTATTATGCCACAAGGTTACTCAGCTTTGGGAGATGGAATGGCAAAATTTCAGTATGCACAACAAACTGCGAGGCATTAAGGGGACCACGAATGTGTGGAAGTTCTCCATGAGGGCCTTTCATAGGGACTCTATGGTTCTCTGCTGGCTCCCCATTGGCCATGCCTGGGCAACCCATGGCTACCTCCTGCGCCGTGAAGATCCGCCACAGTGTTGGAGCGGTGCCTGGTTGACAGTGGCCCATACTCTTCTGCTCTGTCCTCCTTTGGCTGCCCTGCAACTTCATCTTTGGTTCCGGACTCGTTACCATTGATTTTAGCAGACAGCGCCTCTTCAGCTGATTTGGTTTTACGTTTTGTCTGTGAGCGTGGGTTTTATCATTCGATCTGAGTTTTAGCGCATGTACTTTGTCCCTCTGTGTCCTCCACCCTAGTGCTTTTAGGGTGGAGATTTTAATGTGTTGCAAGGTGGCTGGCTTCTCCTTTTTATTTTCATGGTCGGCCAGCCAGTGTAATCTGCTTTCTTGTTTTACTCTCCTCTAACTGTTTCTTGCGTGTCTCTGTTGTTTTCGTGTCCTCTTTTGTTCCTCCTGGTATTCATTGCCTTTCCTCCTTTCTTGTGGTTTTTCCTTTCTTTCTGTTCTGTGTTATACGTATCGTATGTCTGATTCTCCTGCTTGAGGCATTGTTTTATTTGGAACAAGGGATCGATGACCATGCAGTTTGGTCCCCCCACCCCCACCCCCTCTTTTAAACCAATCTTTCTTATTCAGAGCTCAGAAAACAAGACGAGAACTAACAGTACCCCCGCATGGTTTATACAGTAGAATTTAGAAACAAAAGTATCCACGTTGAACCCTCCGTGATTTCCCTGAGGCACTACTTTGCTGCTGGCCTCATTATGATGAGGGATTATATATTGATAATTTTATTTAAAATCTTTTCAGTGCTATTAATTATTTCCAATATTTTTGATCACCTCTCCACTATATGAGAATAAGCCTAATAATATTGCTCTCAATTAAAAGAGTGGTTATAAAAGCTCCCCAGAATGACAAAAGTTTGCACTCTGCTGCACAGTGTTGTCATTCTCTCCCTTAACCATGATCTTTATATTTCCACTAAGTTAGTAAACAGTCTTTACTTCACCTAAAAGGGGGAATGAACTTATATTTGCTGATTAATTTGGGGGTTTTAATGTGGAGTGTGAGGTTTTGCAGCATCGAAGTGCTGGTGATGGGGAAAGGGGGAAGGTTGATGGTTATGTTACGTTGTTCTTTTTACATCAGTCTGTACAATGGTTCTTAGAAATAACATGTTTACATATCATCATCATAGATTTGTACATATAAGTCATTTAAATACTTCATGACTATATTGTGCAGAATAAGTCTGCATACCATAAATAAGTGTTTGCATTTTAGATATAGTTCATTTGAAAACTTTATCACTAAATTATGCAGAATAAGTCTACCTATCATAAATAAGTAAGATCAAGTATTTGAGAGTTGTTTAAAGGTTGTCTAAAAGAACAATCTTTGGTCTTGAGCTTGATGGAGTTTTCAGGGAACGTCAGCTTATCAACTCTGCGTTGCCCTTCTCTTGAAAACCTCCAAGCGGTTGCACAGGGGAGAGTAGAACCAGTTTCCTTGAGGTTCTCTATGCGATTGCACAGGGAATGCAGCAAATATTTGAGATGGAACACATCTTTTCAAGCTGTCTCTTGAATATGCTAGTGACTCGACAGGTGGTTATTAGCATTGTCTGAATGCCAAATTCAATTATTTGTTTGTTATGTCAGTGCCTCTGCGAGATTTTTGCCAACTCATGTAACCGCCTCTTCTTACGACTTGCGGAATATGTTAGTTCAACTGACTGTTTACTGATATGCCTGTTCTTATAATTATTAATCAGCAGTAGACGTTATATCTTGATAATTGGTACAGCTGATTTCTTGTTGCTTATTGGCGAAGTACTTATTGACATCTTCTTATCTTCTATTGCATTTTAACACATCATGGCTTTCTTGTGTGTGGTTTTATTTTGCAGATGTTGCCCCCCGCTGGTTTCTTTCTTGCATCATTGTCAATCTTGACATAAGCAGCTTTAGACAACCATCTGATTATTAGGATGTTGTTGTTGCAGTCTTCTTAACGTCTTGGTCCCTAGCTGTGTGCAGTTTCGCCCAACAGGATATGGTACAGCATATCGAATCTTGTTTCGTCTAGAAATACTGTGCTGCAGCTTAACATGCTCTTGTCTCAATAGAGAATTCGTGTAGCGACAACACGTCATCTCGACCATCGGATAGTTGTGGCAACCTCAGCATGTTATCTCGCGCCATAAGATGTTGCAGGCAGCATCAGTGTTTATTCTCGCCCCATCAGGTAGGTTGTGCAGCGTCAGCACAGTCCACCGAGCTGACTCTCAAAGGTAGTGGTTATGGACAACTCAGTCTCATAGATAGTGTGCATGTGGAACATAAAATTAGTGCATATATACAGTAGCAACAATTTCATTGCTTAGAGACAAAATAATGATAATTAATCACATTTGAAATAGTGGTCTTCTTAAGTCCTCATGAGCTTCACAAAATAAACTTAATCAGAGTTATTTTTCACCAAATCACTCGACACTGTCTTTAACACAGATTCGAGGTCATCATCTGTTAAATACACAATCTCATCAGGTTCAGTCTATACTAACACTCAGATTAATTAATTTAATAACTGTGCAACTAGTTACATGAACAGATTCTGTCCTTTCAGTTCTATCCATGTACAGTCACAACACATGTTCAATCAATGTCCCCCATCACAAGCTCAGATTCTGTATATTCAGTTCCAAACACGTAATGACATGATGTTTAATTAACCACTTCCTGCATGTCATGAGCCCAGATTCTATGTTTTATTCAGTTCCGAACATGTGACATGCATGACACTACTGACTGAGCTTCTGCCTCACGCGTTATAATTCAGTTACGTTTATCTTTAAACATGCGGTCACATGTCATCAAATCACTAAGTATAGAACCAAGATTCTGTCTTCTTGCCAGTTCTTGATAACAGGTCAGTCACAGTCGGTGATCATATATTGCAAAAACTCTCACAGGTTGTTCTATTGAATTAGGATCGACCCCCATTAAATAGGAAATAAGTGATTGTTAACTTTTAAGACAATTGTCCTCACACTACGTACTGCATTATTGCTTCAATACTCATCGCGTTTTTTCATATACTGGCCTGATGAAACTGACTTTACATCTGAGGCATTTATTCAACTTAATACTACAACATAAATTCACTAACATTGCAAATAACCATACATAAAACATACACGAAGACAGTTTTTTTACATTTACACGAAATCACACAAATGTAGGAATTTATGCAAGATTTCAAATACTTTCCTATTCATGTTGAGAACAAAACAGTACTGTTTCAGTTTCTCTGAACACTTATTAGCATTAAAGTGTCCTAATGAATAATGGGTATACCGTACATGCTGTGGAAACATTACTGTTGGAATACACACTCTCCATCTTCCTTCCCCATCCATAATCTTACGAAATAGTATATTTAACATATGTGGATTACTAATTTTATTCCATAGATTATAGATTATCTTATTCCAGTATGAGTCCCTTTGCGTATACAAAATATCTAAACTTCTTGAGAGCCCACACCACGGCTAATATCTCCCACTTGGTCATAGTGTATGCTCTCTCGCAGTTGGAAAGTGTGTGGCTTGCAAATGAGATGACCTTAATATCCTCCAAATTGTCAGGCTGTTTCACTTGGAATAACATCAACATAAGTGGTTACTTTCTCTCGTAAATTGTAACCCAACAATGTGTCGAGCGCAGTGATAAGAACACCTCCACTTACGTATAACCCGAAGGGCATCACTCTAAATTGATAGCTCCTTCCGGCAAATATAAAAGCAGTGTATTTTCTAGAATTTTTAGCTCGTTTAGTTTGCCAATAAGATTATTATAAGTCCAGAAAAATTAAATAGTTCGCCCCATGACAACTCTGCACTAATTCCTCTAAATTTTCCAGTCTGGTACGTACAGGTTTGATGATTTTATTAATATCTTGGGTGTCCAAAACCAAATGCAAACTACCATCCGATTTACCCACAGCTACTAAGAGATTGCTGTACGGAGAAGTGGAAGGCTGAATAAAGCCCCATTCCAACATACTTCAAATTTCCTTCACCACCTTTTCCTTTTTTGTTCAAGGTATTGAGTATGATGGTATACAGAATGTCTGATGAGGGTATATACCTATCTCATACTCATAATCCTTTATAACACCCATTTTTTTTTTTTTTTTGTAAAAAACATTAGCATGATACTGAAGTACTTCAGCTAGTTCGTACTTTTGCTCATTAGTTAGATATTTGAATTCTAGTATTTTAACTTTTAAAAGGTCAGTGATGTCTGATGCTCCTTGATCAGTTAAGGAATATACTGCAAACTTATTTTTGAAGTAGAGTATTTTAGCTTCATTACTTCTTATTTTAATTTGATTACATATTTTGTTTTGAAATTCCAGTTTCCGTACTAATGGTAATTCAACAACTTATACCTGATTGTTTAAGGAACACACGCACTTAACACTGTTGAGCATTACTGGTACATTTCGTGTTGAGCATTACATCTCGTTCATGCATAAAATCCCATCCCCAAATACATAGGTAAGTTAAAGTAGGAGCTAACAAGAAGACTTTAATAAGTCATTCCCCTTGGACTACTATTTCTGCCTTTATGGGCACAGAATGGGTTCCTAATGCTTCAGACAAAGTACAGTTGGCTATTGGTAATACTGGCAACTTCTCTTTGTTATTCAAATATTTGTAAACTTCCATATTCATCACACTAAAAGTTGTGTCAGTCTCCAGAGGGATGCCAATATCTTCATCTAGGATTTTAACGTTAACGACAGCTTGCACCACTTCAATAGTATTATTATCCAATTTTCCTGGATTATTTAAGAGTTATCTAATATCCATAACATCATTATATCTCAGTACACACACCTTTAATATTTAATTGCCTCCTGTCTCTTCGCCACCTACACTGGAAAGGCTTCAGGCCAGCTGGTTTTAGTTTGTCACATCTGTTTTGGTGGTTACCCATTTCATCGAGTACCAGCACTCAAAAAGCAGAATTTTGATCATTCCATTCATTGTTACTGTTAGTAGAGATATTCTCAGGCATAGACATAAGGATGTTGGTACAAATTGTCTGTTAGCGGTAATAACATTAATGGGAGCCCCCACTGAATATTCGGTCCAGTACCCCACTGAAAATGCCTGTCTTGTGCTTGTCCTTGCTGTCCCGACTGCTCTTTGTACTTTCTTTTTTTTATTAAAACTGATTGAATTGTGTCCATTCTGATTATGCTGATTTCTATTGCTACATTCGGCATTATTACTACGATTTTGTCCATTACTTCTGTAATTGTTATTAGAATTATTCTGTTTATAATTTTTATCTCCAGACTGATTACCATTATTGTGATTGTTATACATAACATTCTGATTTTGATTAACATAGTGACCCTTTCCTTTGTCTTTCGTTTTACTATTACTGTTATTGCCACTACAACAGTTATTTGGCGAGAGTTATTACAATAAGTACAGTGAAATTGATTCCTCATGCTGTTAGCATCTTCCTGAATTACTTCCAGGAAATCAATAACTGACAAAAATTGGTCAACATTGTCATCCAGTATGTTTATTAATTTATCACATAAACGGATAAATAATTTTCCCTCGAGAATTCTAATAACCTTTCTGTGACTAATGGGGTTATCCCAGTATTGAGTTTTATTGATGTACTTTTCAAAGTATTTTCGTAAATTCCCTTTTTTAGGATTGTAAAATTCCGGATTACAAATGTCGTTCCTTAATAGAGTTAGTTTGCTTTACAACCAATATTTTGTAATGAATAATTTTTCAAAATATTTGTGTTCTGCAACTTTCAGCTGCTTCTGGTGCCCACAATGAGACTTCTCCACTGGTCTTTGACACTATAAACTGTACTTTATCTTGTTCCTCCCAATATCAGGGAAATACCTTTCTGAAACTTTTTATAAACACCATTGGGTGTATAGAATTTTTGTCATTAAAAAAATTTGGTATTCCCTAGCTTTGAAAATACTGTATCCAACCTTAGAGGATGAAACAGTCCCCTTGTGATCATAATATTGATCTTCAAGATCCGACTCATTGCTACTTCTACTGTTACTGTGATCACTCTCTTGCCACTTTCTCTTTCTAACGGGCGATTGATTTCTAGAATATGATGCTGGATATCTTTCAAATTGGTTTTGTCTTTTAGGACTACTTTCACCTTTTGACAAACGGTTAGTTACATATTCCTGCCACATAGGCATCTCGAATAAAACTTTCTCCTTAACAAGACTGAATTCTGCTTTCATTTGTTCCACGCTGTCTACCTCCTCGCATCATGGTGCATTTGGTATATCCGGTTGCGTTTCGTTCTTGATAGCAATCTAAACTTGTGTGTGAATTTCTCCCACCTTTGCTTTTAACAATTCTGACAAATCCTCCTCTATCTTAGTCGTCTGTTTACTAAGATAGTCATCAATAAACTGCTGCCCTGTAATTTTTAAATCTTCTACTTGTTTAGTTACTTCATCGATCTGTTCAGCTACTTTAATCTGTTCTTTATTTATTGAATCCACATTTACCTATGATTTGGAGACGAGGTTTGCAATGTTTCGTTCATTTCATTAGAAGATTTTACACTTAATGTTATTTTATCTATCTCTGCAGATAAGTATTCATCGCCTTTCTTAGTACGTGATTCTAGATCATTAACAATCTTCAATACCTCTTTCTTAAATTCATGGTCTTGATGATCTCATTGTTTCTGTAATTCTAACATCTCCTCCCGAAAAGCTTTTTCTGCAGGTTTGTGTCGTTTCTCTTGTTGCCTTTCTCTAAGTTTGCTAAGATTGCATTGTTTCTCTTGTTCCCTTTCTCTAAGCTCTTGTTGTTTGTTCTGTTCTAAAAATTCCTCTCTAAAGGCTTTATCTCTAAGATCATGTTGTTTATTTAGCTCTGTTTGTCTGAGTTTGTTTTGCTCTTGTTGGTTTGTTTTGCTCTAATAGTTCCTGATTTGATTTCACTAGAAATTCAAACAGCTTATTGTTACTGTTATCTCCAGATGGCATATTGACCACACTGGTAGGATTACTTTCCTCACAAGTACCTACAGTTTCAAACTTGCCACTTTCGATAAGGCCGTTACTCCTTACCAAACTAAAGTTTGTCTCATGTAAGAAGATGGCCCAATTTTCAGCCGTTCTGTGCATCCCCCTCCACTAGCCACTGGTGGCCAATAATATTCATTCTCTGTCCGAACAGTTAGCAGGGAGTTACAGCTAGAGAGTGCGAACATGCTGCACTGTTGCCGTAATTTGCGACAACCGAATTATTAATTCAGCTGTCAGTTTTTTTGTTTCCTTTTTTTCTTGCAGCAGTATAGCTGTGACTGTGTTCCTTGTAAATGTTTAAGGGTGATTAAAATAAAAGTCAGGTGATGGCAATAAATGTGAAGTGCTTCACAAACAGGCAAGGCGGATTATTTACCACATTTACAACTTTTTCAAATGTGAATTTAAAAGCAGGTCTCCTACTGTTGACATTGGAAAACACAAGAATGGACTCCAGAACTGTGCGGTGTCAGTAAGAGAACTGTAAAGAGAATTGTAAACGGAAGTGTCAGAGTTGTAGGAAGCGTAGAAACAGTTGGTTTCGTATCGCATGGAAAGAATTGAAATCGCAAGGAACCTGTAACACAAATGGATGGTTTTAATGATGATGTTTTCAAGTGCTTCATTGAATGATGAATGCCCAACATAACAAAAACATTTTACAGTTATGCGGGCTTCAATGGTAAGCACTTCATCAAGGTAAAGAATTTTAAAAGACGTTGGTTCCAGACATGTGAAGAAGAGAGTTTTTAGTTCACAGAAGTTACATAGGTGCAGCACGAACTATATCCCATATAAAGATTCACGATACAAGAGGAGGAGATAGTTCAACAGTGTATTACATTGATGAAATATGGGTCAATTACAATCATTCCAAGATGATCTGCTGGAAAATGAGTGATGGTATTGGCAGTTTTAAAGTTCTCATAGGAATAGGTTCTTGGATAATTATTCTGCATGCTGACTCTTCTTCTGGTTTTATTTCTGAGAATAAACTTGTATTTACATGTAAGAAAAAAGCAGTGATTACCATTTGGCAATGAACACTGTCAGTTTCATGACATGATTCACAATTCTTATCATACCTTGCTTTGAAGTCGGTTATTGCCGGTTATAATTCAACTGTTATGGAGAAAACATCAAGTACAAACACCAGAAATGCGGATATTTTTCCCCGGCTTAAAAATAAAAATATTAAGCACTGTATAAAGCAGACTCGTGCCAATCTCCTGCAGCTTGTTAATTTATGCAAGTGACGTGACAGAATGTACAAACTTGACTTCCTTGCACGTGAGTGGAATGACACAGTTTTGCGTTTACCCTTGTGTCACTGTCATTGTAGCCCCATGGAATTAATTTGGGCAAATTGTTTTAAGGCAATGTGGGAGAAAAAAGCAAAACATTCAAGATAACATACAGTGAATTGCTTGTGCATGAGGCAATACACAATGAGGTAACAGACAACATCCCACCTGTAGTGTGGGCACAGTCTGTGTGGCATGCTGAAAAGCTTCAGAAAGAAGAATTTTACAGGGGAAATGATTATGGATATAAGCCTTGAACCTATCATCATAAATTTACAATCAGATTGTTCGGAAACAGACTCAAATAGAAGTGATGATGGAATTATGATGTAGACTTTCAAAAAAAGTAATAATATTTCTTAGAGTTAAAGACTCATGGTTTAAAAAATGTCTTTTTCAACATATTGGTTGCATACATAATAATGAGAACTTCCTATCCTTTTTGATTAGGCCTTCGTATCCTTTTAATTATGCCGACGATAATGTTCAACATATTGCCCAAGGAGAAGTTAAGCTTCTCCCACCATGTTGTAAACCTCTATCATTTTCAAGGCACAAACTGCATAAGGCCCTAAAATGACAGTAACTGCTACTTGTCGAGTTATCGGTGGTTTTTGATGTTATCAGACAGATTCCCTGGAGTTATTCGCAGATGATAGTTAATTGGTTTGTTGCTCAGTGGATTATGAATGTGGCCTCTTACTGTAATATCAAATGTGTTAGTTTACACTCATAATGCCTGTTAACAACGAAAAATATGACAGCTTACTGACTATTTTTATGATAGTCATTTACGTTAATCTTTTCTACCAAAATTCCTTTTTACATGCAGTGATTGCACTTAACTATAGGACTATAGGTGCGCGCGCCCACACACACACACACACACACACACACACACACACACACACACACACCTCTTACACATTTTTAAAAATTCTATTGAGCAGAAGCAGTTGTCAAGCAAATATAATGATTTTGATTTGTGCTTGAAGTTAATTTTGTTGAGCATTAAGTTTTTACTTATAATGCAGTTCAAATCACAATAAATGGTAATTATTGCAAGCAGTTTCAATTACCTTGTCGTTAGACAATTGTCGTTTTGAGAAAAATTGGACTTCACGTCTTCATAAAGCTGTGTCAGCTGTTCTCGTCTCCCGATATCACATCTGTGGAGCAGTGGATGCAACGTCGTCAAGACGTGAATTAATATTTCTCTCATGACGAGTGATAGAAATTGGTTTTAATACTTATTATTTTCCTCATAGACTTGAATGTATAATACAATGTACCATAGGCAAATGGGCCTGTCTGTTGTCTGCAGCAAATGCAGTTCGGCAACATAGACTTCGTTTGCCCACTCTCTGCTGCCGCGCATGCGCAGTTCTCATCTCCCCACGCTTCCTTTCCGCTCTGCCTCTATGTGCGGAAGTGCCATGCTAGGTGACGCGGGCTATAGTTCTACTCATATTTGATATTTCAGGTTCCAACAAATTCTCTGTCCTTTTAACATCTAAATTTTCCACACGGTTTTCATCCTCTGTCGTATCTTCTCTCCCCAAGGTCCCTAGACTTGTATCTAGGTTTGATCTTAAATGATATCCCTGTTTCATTGTTATCATACCCTCATAACAACACCAAATTAATAATACACAATAAATACAATATAACTCTAACTACTTACACAGTTTTTGCGTCACGGACTTGCCTCATTTATCCACACAACTGAAATTAAAAGGAAGCACAATGAGGTACTGTTCAGCCAGTAATAAAATGTCTTTACACATACAAGTCTGCGCCGCAGTAACACAAGTCAATTATTTGCTACCTTCTGTACAGCTTCTGATGTCTTGTAGTTCCCGGAGGGAGGTGCCCTGTTGCCGGCTGCACTCGCAGATGCGCTCTTCCGTCTGCATTCAGCTCGTGTTGTTGCGCATGCATCGTGGGTTGTTGTAGTGGAGAATATAAAACATATAATTGGAAGTTTTCAGTCACTGTTCATTACACAATCTCAACAACTATATTTCACCAGTGTTGATTATGCAATAATTGTTTTCATACTACTTTTTTGTAAGATATTGATTTTGTTACTTACTGTATGTGCCCGACTTTTTGTTATATTACGCATCAGAAGGAGCAGCCACAAACATCTTCACTGTAATGGTGACTAAATTTCAGGGTTTTCATGCTAATGAATAATCTTGACTTTTTACTTCATTTCTTGCTGCATTACCGAAGACAAGATAGTTAATAACATCTTTGGATGTTAGTTATTACTTCAACTTTCTATTTTCGGTGTTACTACTTATCTGCACTGTTTCTGATTTTGTGTTATTTCCGTCCAGTTGGAAATTAAATGGTAAATAACTTTTAAGTCACAATATATGCTTTGTAATATTTCATAATCGAACCTTCCGTCACCCAGACATACAGTTTGCAGCTTGCCTATGATTATCATTGACTAATTCACACACTATTGTGGAAATCACTTAAGTTTTTTGTTAATGACATTTAATAATAATTAAATGATCATAAATGATTATGTTTTGTGTATAGAGAATAGGAGGGTTGATCCTACAATTACTCTCAACAATTACGAAAACTAAAATGTCCGTAATTTTTATAGTTCATCACTCAAAGATATTATAGCAAGGACTATGGTCCATTACTATACTTCGATACAGTTTCACAAGCAGATTTATGACTCGCATACAAAATTCTTGGAGATTGATTGCATATGCAAAGGGAAGAGCACTTGTTGGCCACACACGTCTGATAAAAATGTTGAGCATATGTGAGATGCATTCACATGGAGCAGTTGGAAGTTCACAAAGTGGGCAGACCAGGAACTTCAACTTCTTCAAACAACAATGTGGTGTGCTCTGAAGCAATGCCTCCATGTGAAGCCTTAAAAGTTGCAGTTACTGCAGCAATTGCATCCCTGTGATCTTAACAGAAGGTACAAATTTTGCGTTTCAGCTCTCCAGGATTTTTTCCAAATGTATCATCTTTTCAGACTGTTGGATGTTTCATCTATCAGGAAAAGTAGATCACCATAATGCAAGAATTTGCGGGGCCCCAAAATTCTGGAATTGTTGTTGAATGGGAAAGAGACTCAGTGAAACTGGAAGTGTTTCTGTTCACAAAGTGTATGGACCTTTCTTTCTTGCAAAGGGAACTGTGACAGGAATATCATACCTCGACATGCTGCGACATTGGTTGTTTCCTCAACTTCACAGATTCCAATGATTTCATTTTTATACATAGTGAACACATTATTGTGGCCAAAATAGACACGAAGCCCACGCCTACTACAGTAGTACAAGTTTATATGCCAACTAGTTCTGCAGATGATGAAGAAATTGATGAAATGTATGATGAGGTAAAAGAAATTATTCAGATAGTGAAGGGAGAAGAAAATTTAATAGTCATGGGTGACTGGAATTCGAGTGTAGGAAAAGGGAGAGAAGGAAACATAGTAGGTGAATATGGATTGGGGCTAAGAAATGAAAGAGCAAGCCATCTGGTAGAATTTTGCACAGAGCATAACTTAATCATAATTGAAGATTAGATGGGTAGATCACATAACTAATGAGGAAGCATTGAATAGGATTGGGGAGAAGAGAAGTTTTTGGTACAACTTGACTAGAAAAAGGGATCGGTTGGCAGGACATGTTCTGAGGCATCGAGGGATCACCAATTTAGTATTGGAGGGCAGCGTGGAGGGTAAAAATCGTAGAGGGAGACCAAGAGATGAATACACTAAACAGATACAGAAGGATGTAGGTTGCAGTAGGTGCTGGGAGATGAAGAAGCTTGCACAGGATAGAGGAGCATGGAGAGCTGCATCAAACCAGTCTCAGGACTGAAGACCACAACAACAACAACAACAACAACAACAACAACTAACACTTGGTTCAAGAATCATAAAAGAAGGTTGTATACATGGAAGAATCCCGGAGATACTAAAAGGCATCAGATCGATTATAAAATGGTAAGACAGAGATTTAGGAACCAGGTTTTAAATTGTAAAATATTTCCAGGGACAGATGTGGATTCTGATCACAATCTATTGGATATGAACTGCAGATTAAAATCGAAGAAAATGCAAAAAGGTGGGAATTTAAGGAGATGGGACCTGGATAAACTGAAAGAACCAGAGGTTGTACAGAGTTTCAGGGAGTGCATAAGGGAACAATTGACAGCAGCGGGGGGAAGAAGTACAGTAGAAGAAGAATGGGTAGCTCAGAGGGATGAAGTAGTGAGGGCAGCAGAGGACCAAGTAGGTAAAAAAAACGAGGGCTAGTAGAAATCCTTGGGTAACAGAAGAAATATTGAATTTAATTGATGAAAGGAGAAAATATAAAAATGCAGTAAATGAAGCAGGCAAAAAGGAATACAAACGTTTCAAAAATGAGATCGACAGGAAGTGCAAAATGGCTAAGCAAGGATGGCTAGAGGACAAATGTAAGGATGTAGAGGCTTATCTCACTAGGGGTAAGATAGATACTGCCTACAGGAAAATTAAAGAGACCTTTGGAGAAAAGAGAGCCACTTGTATGAATATCAAGAGCTCAAATCGAAACCCAGTTCTGAGCAAAGAAGGGAAAGCAGAAAGATGGAAGGAGTATATAGAGGGTCTATAGAAGGGTGATGTACTTGAGGACAATATTATAGAAATGGAAGAGAATGTAGATGAAGATGAAATGGGAGATACGATACTGCGTGAAGAGTTTGACAGAGCACTGAAAGACCTGAGCCAAAACAAGGCCCCGGGAGTAGACAACATTCCATTAGAACTACTGACGGCCTTGGGAGAGCCAGTCCTGACAAAACTCTACCATCTGGTGAGGAAGATGTATGAGACAGGCGAAGTACCCTCAGACTTCACGAAGAATATAATAATTCCAATCCCAAAGAAAGCAGGTGTTGACAGATGTGAAAATTACCGAACTATCAGTTTGATAAGTCACAGCTGCAAAATACTGACACGAATTCTTTACAGACGAATGGAAAAAATGGTAGAAGCCGACATCGGGGAAGATCAGTTTGGATTCCGTAGAAATATTGGAACACATGAGGCAATACTGACCTTACGACTTATCTTAGAAGAAAGATTAAGGAAAGGCAAACCTACGTTTCTAGCATTTGTAGATTTAGAGAAAGCTTTTGACAATGTTGACTGGAGTTCTATCTTCCAAATTCTAAAGGTGGCAGGAGTAAAATACAGGGAGCGAAAGGCTATTTACAATTTGTACAGAAACCAGATGGCATTTATAAGAGTCGGGGGACATGAAAGGGAAGCAGTGGTTGGGAAGGGAGTGAGGCAGGGTTGTAGCCTCTCCCCAATGTTATTCAATCTGTATATTGAGCAAGCAGTAAAGGAAACAAAAGAAAAATTCGGAGTAGGTATTAAAATCCACGGAGAAGAAATAGAAACTTTGAGGTTCGCCGATGACATTGTAATTCTGTCAGCGACAGGAAAGGACTTGGAAGAGCAGTTGAACGGAATGGACAGTGTCTTGAAAGGAGGATATAAGATGAACATCAACAAAAGCAAAACGAGGATAATGGAATGTAGTCGAATTAAGTCGGGTGATGCTGAGGGAATTAGATTAGGAAATGAGACACTTAAAGTAGTAAAGGAGTTTTGCTATTTGGGGAGCAAAATAACTGATGATGGTCGAAGTAGAGAGGATATAAAATGTAGACTGGCAATGGCAAGGAAAGCGTTTCTGAAGAAGAGAAATTTGTTAACATTGAGTATAGATTTAAGTGTCAGGAAGTCGTTTCTGAAAGTATTTGTATGGAGTGTAGCCATGTATGGAAGTGAAACATGGACGATAAATAGTTTGGACAGGAAGAGAATAGATGCTTTCGAAATGTGGTGCTACAGAAGAATGCTGAAGATTAGATGGGTAGATCACATAACTAATGAGGAGGTATTGAATAGAATTGGGGAGAAGAGGAGTTTGTGGCACAACTTGACGAGAAGTGACCGGTTGGTAGAACATGTTCTGAGGCATCAAGGGATCACAAATTTAGCATTGGAGGGCAGCGTGGAGGGTAAAAATCGTAGAGGGAGACCAAGAGATGAATACACTAAGCAGATTCAGAAGGATGTAGGTTGCAGTACGTACTGGGAGATGAAGAAACTTGCACAGGATAGGGTAGCATGGAGAGCTGCATCAAACCAGTCTCATGATTGAAGACCACAACAACAACAACAACAACAACAACACATGATGATGCCCCGGCTCACTTTCACAGTGAGGTGCGTGTTATTTTAACACCACCCATCCCACAATGTTGGACTGGAAGAGGTGGACAACAGGCTCTAGTTCATTGCTCTTGGCCTCCCATGTCACCAGATCTCACACTTACAAGGGGAGGCCGCCAATTGTGAAATTCAGATTCAATTCATACTGCGCATAATAAAAGCTCATGGCCAGAATTGTAATGTGGCAAAACACCAACATGCACTTCTCAGCCGTTGTCGAGAAAATCGACAGTTAAAAGAAGCCGTTGCGGTGGAATACTCTCTACGATTAATAATTTTCTACAGCATCGTGGCGCAGCGGTAAGCGCTCGGGTTCGTAATCCGAAGGTCGCTGGATCGAATCTCACGCCATGCAGTTTTTTTTATTATTAGTTTTTTGTAATTCAAATATATGTTGGTGAAGGCGTATCACTCTCCAATTGTACCGACTCCATTTTTCCCTTTTTTTTAACAGGGTGTACCAAAGCTCTCCCGTCCGCACTGATTTTCGACGATGTTATAAGTTGCGCTAGGGACCGCATCTACCTTCTTTCGAAGTTAGCACGCAACTACGCTGTTATGCGGCGGCTCGTTTCGGCCCATTCAACATCTTTCCTTCAAGTGTAACGAGCCAGTAATGGAGTTTATATTTCATACCTGCCACAGCAAATTTGTGTTCGTGGGGTCTCTATTCTAATTCGAACGTTTGACTTACGCTATACGTATTCGTTTCGGAATATCGTTTCTACGTCTTCCGTTAACTATACGTGGATAACATTATGAAGATAATTAATAACATTTGTGAAATACAACTTTGTTTGCGGAAAACATAATGATGTTCGAAGTCGCCAGTTTTTCCATGACAGACGACTTTCAACAACTTATTATATGCATAATTGTTGCAACTGATTGCGCCACGACGCTGTAGAAAATTATTAATCGTAGAGAGTATTTCACGGCAACGGTTTCTTTTAACTGTCGATTTTCTCAACAACGGCTGAGAAGTGCGTCTTGGTGCTTTGCCACATTACACCTCTGGCCATGAGCTTTTATTATGCGCAGTATGAATCGAATCTGAAATTCACAATTGGCGGCCTCCCCTTGTTAGTGATTTTTTTTCTGTGGGGGTACATAAAGACAGAGTCTTTGCCCCACGTAAGTTAACTACTCTTCAAGAGCTGAGAAATCAAATTGTTGTACTTGTCAGTTCAGTTAACAGGGACCTGTTGATTTGTGTTTGTAATGAAATGAAATACCATGTGGAATGAAATGAACTACCATTTCGTATTTTGTCGTGCAATACTTGGTGTTCATATTGAGGGTATAGTACAGAGTTTGTACGAGCGAAAACTTTGACCCTTCCTCTATCCAGTGACATGTGTCTTTCTATCCTTCATAGTTTGTCTGGAATAAACAACTGAAATATATTCTTTCCTTTTGAATCATCCTGTACTTAACGGTTGTGTGTCATCTTCTGAAATAGGTAAACAAGAAACAGCCATGACACAACTTTTGGTTAATACTTCATTAATAAACACATAACTTGAAGTGGAGAAGGTAACCAGTGTGTGGATGGTACAGTAATTGAAGATAACAGAACACCAAACAGTACATTGAGTCCAAGGTGGTAACAGTCCTTGTCCGGTACATATTGTGGCACACTTAACATGAAGGTTATGTGGATTGCAACTCACACCACTGAACATAAACTGCCACAACAACTCCGGAACTGCTAAGTGTACATAAATAGTAGCTGGTGGCAGTGGATCTGCGAAGATTCCTGCAGGTGTTGAGGACTTGCTGTGGTTGGCCACTCCGGCTGGCATCTAATACTTCCTCTGGTGGTGCCAATCTTGGAACCACAATCCGCATTACAGATGACACTACACTTACTGCCTTAAATTATAAATAATTTTCGTTATCAAAAAATTAACCTTTCATGCATTCATTGAATATAATTTTTAGCCTGAAAGTGTTGAGTGGGGTTTGTTGGCGTTGGTTGGTATCTAGTGTTCGCACAGGTCTTGGCCATGGGGGGGGGGGGGGGGCAGGGGAACAGTGCTTCACACTTTCCTAAATTGACATTATCACACATTGTCAAAAAAATAGGCCTACTTATTTCCTTGGCAGCTCACCACAGTAACGCTATTTAGAAGGAAAGACCTTCTTGGTCACTTCCCACCACCACCACCACCACCACCACCACCACCACCACCACCACCAATAATGTAAGTGAATTGCAAGTATAGACTTGCACTGAACAGGAGAGTTTCATAGCATATTTACAGGCTAAGTTGTAAAACAACAGTTCAAGGAAGAAAATATTGTGATGTTTTGGACTGCTGTATTTAGTGGTCATTCTGCTTTACTGAGGGAAATATTAGAAGTAATGACATGATTTGTCATGACCTTCTTGTGTGGGGAAAGTGTTTTCTGGAATAATTAACACAGTGACTGCAAACCATAAGTTACCTTGACCCTGACAGTCTGGCTACTGTTGCCAATTACAAATTAAGTCTTACAAAAGAAGTTTACACTGATGAGCCAAAATGTTATGATCATCTGCTTAATAGCTTGTTTATCTGTCTTTGGAACAAAGTACATCACTGATTCTGGTTGTCAGGGAGCCAACAGTTTGTTGGTAGGTTTGTAGAAGTATGTGGCAGTAGATATCTACACACAGTTCATGCAATTCACATAAATAACGGACTGCTGATTTGTGTACATGGCAATGGTACCTGATAGTGACACAGATGGGTGCCATAGGATTTGCAACAGGTGAATTTGGTCACCGGAACATCAATGTGAGTTCACTTTAATGCTTCTAAAAACATTGTAGCATGGTTCTGACTGTGAGACACGGACAATTATACTGCTGGAAGATGACATTGCCGTCAAGGAAGACATCAAGTATGATGGGGTTCAGGTGGTTTGAGGCTGTCAGGAGAATGTCTCCCATAGCATAATAGTGCTTCCAAAAGCCTGCGTCCATGGTGCGTTACACATTTCAAGCTGGCATTCACGTTACTGACAGCATTTTTGGAGACAATCATCGACCTAGTGCAGCAGAAATGTGATTAATTCAAAGAGCTAACATGTTTCCATTAATCAGTGGTCGAATCCCAATGGTCCCATGCTCATTGCAATGATAATTGATAGTGTCACTGGGTCAACATTTGATGATGTAAGGGTGGTCTGCTGCAGAGCTCCACAATGTACGATGAACGGTGAGCTCTGAAACACTTGGACATGCGCCAGAGTTGTGCTCTTTTGGCAGAGATGCCACAGATCACCACCTATTGTACTCTACAGAGCATAAACCTATCAAGCCCACATTCTGTGAAGAGGCATGGACATACAACCATTTAGCACCTAGTGGTTGTTTCACTGTTCTCCTGCCTCTTTCCGTAGATGCTTACAACAGTAGCACATGAACATTCGACCAGTTTTGCAGTTTTAGAGATATTCTTTCACAGGCTCCGCCTAATAATAATAATCTGCCCTTTGTCAAAATTGCTTATCTCAATGGATTTCCCCCTTTGGAGCCCCTATCTTCACTAAGGTGGTCCACCATCCATGTATGTTCTGCTTACAGACTTTTGTTATCATGTCATGTGCCCGCAATGCTACCAGGTAGCATCCAACATCACAATGGACAGTGGTCATAATTTTGTGGTTATCACTGTATATATTAGTCAGCTATGAAAAGTATAGTACCAAGCCTAGATTTATTCTAGAGCAGGTCAAGTGGATACAGCAACACACACAAAGTATTAGATCACTTTATAAGAGTTGAACATTCTCAAATACTTAACTTGGAAACAATCCATGTCAACAGAAATGTCACTATGTATTTTTTACTGTCTTTATAACTTGTGGTGCCATTGTGAGGTAAAAACTATCACCTGAGACGACATGCTGTGGACAACATCACATTCGCCCCCCCCCCCCCCCCCTCCGTTTCCACCACCCACCCAAACATCTGCACCGTCATCGTGTAGTGCTGAGACACCTGACAACGGTGGGAGCCTCATGCCAGGAGATCCCTGACGACGGTGGCAGCCTCATGCCAGCCATCTGAGGGTAGACTTCTGTGGACGTCAGCACTTCCATGGATCTCAGCAACATTGGTGGTGGTGTAGGCACCATTGGCACCACTCTGGACAGTGCCAACCACAATGGGTGGAGAGTCAGAGCTGATTGTTGTTTTGCACCCCAGTGATGTGCTGGATTTATGGGCTAAAATTCTGCATCACGCTCACTGATTTAAAAGTTCTGCAGCAGGCCCTTCTGATTCTGATGCAGCTCAGAGGAACCTTGAACAATTTAAAATGAAGAACTCAAAACTTTGGTGATGACACTGTGCTCCCAACACTGGTTCTTGCCAAAAACTTTAAAGAAAACATTGTCCTGCTACTGGAACTATGTCTGACCAGGTGGAACAATCTGTTTCCATGGTGGCTGCAGAAGATTCAACAAGGTACGGTGATGACAACGATGAAATAATTCTCCTGGCAGCTTCTCATCACTTGGAAAGGAACAGTGGGAGAAAAGAAAAATCTTTAAGACTTGCTCCTGTGTGTGGGGGGAATAGACTTTCTCCATGTGACTTTTGAACATTTGAACAAACTATTCAGCTTCACTTTTAAGATAAAGGTGGAAAGGAACAGTAGTTACGTGGTGTATGCAGTTGTTGGCAAAAAACTTGAAAATTGGCTGTTGTTCAAGACAAGGACAACAGGAAGACCCTCAAGGTGGAAAATAGAAGACAAAGCTGATATAGTATGAGTTGTTGTGGTGGATGTCATGGGGGCTACAAAAGGAAATTAACTGTACACGTCTATGACCAACAGCCATTGTGTGTTCCAGAATGGACCTGCAAAATCTCTGTGTGTGTGTGTGTGTGTGTGTGTGTGTGTGTGTGTGTGTGTGTGTTTTTTGTGACGGTCTGGAAGGACGTGGCCACTGAAAAAACCGTTGCAGTGGAGCAGACTCATGCTCTTTCAAACTACATGGCCACCAGCAGGGTACATATTGCAAAACCACCTGAAGAGGTAGGTCAGAAGCAATTGCTCCAACCATATGCCGCAAATCAAGAGGAAAGTTTTGAGGAATCTGAAAGTCTTTAGTACCAATTTGATAATATGGTTTCTCAGATGACTCAAACTGTGTCTAGTGCTTGTTGCTGCTGTCGTCTTCAGTCCAAAGACCGGTTTGATGCAGCTATCTGTGCTACTCTATCCCATGCAAGCCTCTTCATCTCTGAGTAATTACTGCAACCGACATCTTCCTGAATCTGCTTAGTGTATTCATCTCTTGGTCTCCCTGTACGATTTTTGCCCTCCATGCTTCCCTCCAGTACTAAATTGGTGATCTCTTGATGCCTCAGAATGTGTCCTACCCACCGAACCCTTCCTCTAGTCAAGTTGTGCCACAAATTCCTCTTCTCCCCAATTCTATTCAGTACCTACCCATCTAATCTTCAGCATTCTTCTGTAGCACCACATTTCAAAAGCTTCTATTCTTTTCTTGTCTAAACTGTTTATTGGCCATGTTTCACTTCCATACATGGCTACACTCCATACAAATACTTTCAGAAAAGACTTCCTGGCACTTAACTCTATATTCGATATTAACAAATTTCCCTTTCCCTCAGCATCACCTGATTTAATTCAGCTACATTACATTATACTCGTTTTGCATGTAGTAGATAATTAGACGGTAAAAGAGCCCAACATTGCAATTTTTGTGCTGTCTGCGGTAGGACAGGTTTGGAAGGATTGATTGAAGCTGTTTAAGGCCAATGATATGTAATCAAATAGAACTTCTGACTGTACAAATATTGGTGGAACTCAGTAACACCATAGACAATGGTGACCACCTCTTTTTCAAGTTGACTGTAATTGCATAGCACTTTGTTCAGAGTTTTCAGGGCGAAAGCAATGGGTCTACCAGATGAATCAATTTATGGGAGAGCACATCTCAAATTCTGTACGAAGATACATCCACAGATAACACAACTGGGTTAGCTTGTCAAAATGAATCAGACAGTGACAACAATGTGTCCTTTAACTGCCGAAATGCATTCTGACATTCTTGGGACCACACAAAAGGAATGCATTTCTGGCACAGTTGTTTCAGTGGAGCAGCAATTTGTGCAGCACTTGCAATAAACTTAATTTAATTTGTTAATTTGCCCAGTATGGCCCTTAACTCCTTGATGTTATGGGGTGCTGACAGATCTTCAATTTGTACAAATGTGAACGAGCAGGGTGAAGAGCCTGTGGATTTATAACATGTCCTAAATATTCAAATTCTTCATGGAAGAAAGAACACTTTTCCTTGTTAAACTTTAAGTGAACCATGATGAACACATTAAACAAACATTCTAAATTTGCTACATGTCCAGTGGGCATATGACCCATGACAACACAACCATCAGGATAGAATCTGCCCTGTCCCAGTCTGTCCAATAGTTCCGCCTGTCATGAGAGAGGAACTGAATTCACGACAGTTTGTGGGTTTACCATGACTTTGAATTCACATACAAATGTAAACTTCCTGGTGGCATCTTAATTATGACCGAGGGGGATGCCCACTGCCTTGCATAAATGTGTTGTATCACCCCTCTGTCTTTCAGTTGTTGCAGTTCCTCAGCAAGCTGCTCATGTTTAGCTTAGGGGACAGGCCTATTCTGACAAAATCATGGTTGCACATTGTCTTTAACAGTAATGTGCACCTCAAAATCTGTAGCCTTTCCTAATCCTGGTTCCAATAGTTGACTGTACTTATCGCACAAGTGAGAAACATTGGTATGAGGCACTGAAACACTGATTTGTAACGCATTGTAAGACACAGGTTGAGCAAATCAAACGAGTCTAAAGCAAAAAGGTTTGTACCATTTCTAGGACACAGTATATGAAATGAAACTCACTTTGTAACATCGTGAAAAGTTTCTGGCAAGCTGCAAATGCCAAGTACTGGTATTTTGTACCTATTACATGCAAATGAACAGAAGTAGCCTTCTATAGCCGTGGGCTACCTGTCATTTCATAGATATATTTACTGATGAAGGACAGAGATGCTCCTTTGTCTAATTGGAATTTGTCTTTTGAGACACTCTTAATTGGACTAAAAGTTTGTTCCTCTGTCTGTGGACTATAGCAGAATTCTGCAAAGCAGAAAAGCAAGTCTCCATTGGCACCAGCTGTAATGCTTATGCCGACCAGAAATTCGCTTTCTATAAGCTACGCTGAAGCCATGCAGTAGACTGGTGCCTGCCCCGGCTGTGTTGTGCACAGATTTTGTGGGCATAATGGTATTTACCACACGTGAAACACTTTACGTCGTGACAAGGACAAGAATTTCTATCATGATCTGAAGAATGCTGTGGACAAAAATTCGTCATGTTATTCTGAAATATGCCTCATGTACCACATGACTAAAATGTTTTTTTCTTTACATTTACTGTTAATCTGAGCCTTGCTTTTATTCACTTTAACAATAATCTTAGACTGAGAGTGAGTGCCGTGTGCATTATGAACAAGAGAAATAGATGGAGCAGCAAAATAAACTTCAGTGTGTGTCTACAGTACTTTAAGACTCTACAATAGACAAAACTGTGTAGGATAGTACAGCATATGCATGCACCTGACACATTTTCCATGATTGCATCATGTAAAATGACATCACTATAACAAGACCAGTTGAACCTACAGTATCTGGTTAGCCCTTTGTCAGCATTACACTGTATGAATGACTGTTGGGGCTACTTCTTTAGACAAAAAAAAAATTGAATCTCGCCACAGCAATGTGCTTTGTAATGCTCATCAGTTTTACGATCGAGTTTCTCATAGAAATTATCTACTTGATGAGAGTCGGGGAATAACTTTATGCATAGACAGTACACATCAGTTTTGACAGCGGACAGAAAGAAAGCAATATGCACCATACCTGTAATGTTGTATGCCGTTAAGTGTGCTTTGAATTTGGTGCATTATTCCAACCATTCCTTTTCTTTACTGTTAAACTGACAAAACTTGGGATCAGTAACCGGTTGTGGAGCTGCTTGTCGTGAAAGTGAGGTTGTCACCTGCTATACACTGAGCAGCAGTCGTTCGAGTCTGCCGCATCTGAAACTGAACAACTTCATTTAGAGACATTTCTCATGGGGACTCAGACATGGTTAAACTCTTTATAGGATACACAAAAATATGCAAGTATTATTGTCACCGTTCCTAGGGATACACCAAGCACTCGTGACAAGTACGGGAGCTTATTGTATATGGCGAACGGGACAACATGCTGGAGTACAAAAGCCACCATCATTGTCGCAATTGTAGTGTGTTTTAGCAAGCCTAGATTTATGTCTGGAGGAAGTCAAGAAGATACTACAGTACATACAAATTATATTTATTAAAATTTGAAAAATCTAAAAACTTAACTTGGAAACAGTCCATGGCCACATGAATCATCATCATCATCATCATCATCATCATCATTTAAGACTGATTATGCCTTTCAGCATTCAGTCTGGAGCATAGCCCCCCTTATAAAATTCCTCCATGATCCCCTATTCAGTGCTAACATTGGTGCCTCTTCTGATGTTAAACCTATTACTTCAAAATCATTCTTAACCGAATCCAGGTACCTTCTCCTTGGTCTGCCCCGACTCCTCCTACCCTCTACTGCTGAACTTAGTCTTGGTACTGACTTCCTTCTTGCAGAAGAGAGTAGATCGTAGCTGAGCGCTCACTGCATTAGCTTTGCTACATGAATGTCACTATGTATTTGTTACTGTCACTGAACGCTGTAACTGTTACCACTTGATACAATACAGAATGATAGTTGCATCTCAATGTACAATTGCCTTATAAACTTGATACACTATTCTGACTTATAGGTATGATAGGTCACAGCCAGATCTGGGCTAAAATGATATCATCATGGGCAATGATTACATAGTGGGCTGAGCAGTGCTGCACTCTGATGTAAGCAAGCTTCCGGCAGTGGATGCATATGGAAACTCTTGAGGGCATGTCTGTGCTGACATCTCTCATTCATTGCTGCACCTGACAGTGGCTGTCATTAGCTTGTGGTGCTATTGTGAGGTACCACATGTAAATTGGGACCTCACTCTTTGGATGACACCACAAAAAGTGTCACAAAAATGCAAGTTAGCAGGTTTCAGGCATAATATATGTGTATTAAAAGTTGTCTGGGTGTGGTGGGGCAGACCCTTTATTTTTACACTGGGAAACAGTAACTTCAAAGTGCTTACAGAGGCTCACGTGAATAATATAGTTTTAGGTGTAAAATGTGTACATTGTATTATAAAAGGCAGTAAAAATTATTTTTATTGGTGATAAGTCTGGAAGCATTATTTTATACAAAGAGGTAGCTCATCTTGAGAAACCGACCCATTGTAATTCATGATGTTTTTTCTGTCTAGTTCTCACTCTGCACCATATGTATACTGAGGTGATGCCACACCCCTGGCAGAACTGTCAAAGCTCACACCACACCACACCACACCACACCACACCACACCACACCACCCCCGCCTTGAGCCCTTTAGCGTGTAAACATACCTTTCTGCAATTTTTTTTCCATGCAGATTTAGAAAATTTTAGAAGTTCTTAATTAGTTCAATAATAACATAGAATTTTTGAAAAATATTACTTACATGAACTATATTGATGAAAAATATTGCACATAACACGTTAAAGATACCATTGTAATAAATAAATTACAAATTATGTACACTTTAAAATACTGAAAGTAAAACAAAAAATATATATTATTGTTTATGGCAGCTGCTGTAATTGATAATACAAGTATGATATGCATTGAATAAGAAATTATGTTTGCTCCTCATAAATTACTATTCATAAATTATTAATTAGAATTAAAAGACAGAGCTGTAATAATGAGTTGAGAAATTATTTCTTTCCAGGAATTGTGTAGTTGTTACAATTTTACTTTGCCTTTCCTTGCTTTGAGCCTAGCAAATTCATTGAATGTTATCAAGTCAAGTTTAACTGCTTGGTACAATAAACATTTGTTTAAACTAGGGTTAAACTTGAGATTAACAGAATATATCTGTCTAAGCATAATGAATAACAAACAAATTCTGTAACATTATTGATCTGACGCAGGGGACTTATTATTTAATTCTTTTTAGATTTACACAGCAGATCGTAGCAGCCAAAGCTTAGAAGCAGAAAAACTGGCTTGTGGGGAGGGGGGGGGGGCACAAGTAAATTACATATTCCCTCCACTTTTTTTGCTCGCATTCTCCACCATTGCATCTTATCCAGTCTGTCTGCAAAAATTGGAGGTCTCTTCAGTACCCTCTCACTTTATGATGATAATTGGATAAAATGATACCGTAGAAATGTCACTGTTACAAAAGTGTGAGTTTACAGTTGCAGATGGAAAGAAAGGTTTCTTCTTGTAGGCAAAGGACAGGAACATAAGGGGAGAAGAAGTCACATACGTCTCCCTATTAATTCTTAAACTGTCTTTCTTCTTATTTTCTTTTCTGGCCAGTTTTTGCACCACTTTTGTATCACTGAGATTTGTGGGGGCCGATCTTACCCCCCTCCCCTCTTCAATATGGCACTGCTCTGCTCAGCTTTATTTGTCATGCTTTCTTATCAGTGGAGGGTATGTCCGTAAATAATGTAAGATGCCTTTTTTTTGTGGTTTCATCTGGGTGACTGGCATATTATACACTATAAATACTTGAATATCTTTTTTCTCTGACAGGTGAAGAGCTTGATTGTAAAATTAATCTTTTGCAGAACTTAGTAATAGAGGAGCATATGATTGGACTAATCAGTGTCTGATGTGATATTATTGTGGTTTCTGACTATACAAGGTTTCAAAGAAGTATTGCCATTTCATTTAGCAACTTCAAAAGTTTCAGCATGGAGCTTGTTAGAAATTGTAAAAACTTTCCTTTTGTCATTCAAATTGCAAATAAACCACTGCTTTTGATGATACAGTTGGACTACAAGTAAGATAATGAATGCAACTCTATGAGCCACTGAACGTGGCATCTGGGAGCAGTATGTTCATTTTGATCATGGCAATGTTAACATGAAAAATAACTATAGAATTAATTAAAAAATGATGAGCACAATCACAGTTCACAATTTTCGGCCATTTGATACTAACAAGTTCGTTAATGAGTTACATCATCATAATTCCTACCAATTTCCTTTAAGTTTATTTTGCAGTTACGTGGTTTGTCCTTGTTAACTGATGCACTTGAAAAAAGGATGTAAAGAAATATTAATTGAGATCCTGTTTTAGTAATTTTTTTTCCTCCAAAAATTTCGCCAAGTCAGGGAGCTGGTCTTGCTGTCCCTTCTCACCATCCTGCAGACTTGCCTGCCTTTAACCCTCGAGCAGGAGTGCTGGGGTATAGAGGACCCTATGTTTCGTTTTTTGCTAGTGGGAACACTGCTTTTTTGTCAGAAATTACTTGTGCACTAGCTATTCTTACATTGTTCTCTTGGCTATTGATTGTAGTTGTTAGTTTCACTGCATCAATTTCTGTGTGCCTGTGGTTCTGAGAATCTGTTGGGAGAATGCTACTGGCATATAAAGTACCCCATGTGCCTGGTCCTGTAAGTAAGTACATAATTGGTATGTACAGGCAAACATGCATAGTTCTTTATACCAGATCAGTAGTTTGGGAAAAAAAAAAAAAAATGCCGGAATATATAGCTAAAATTCTGCAGGAGTTGTGTGATGGGTCAGATAATGAACTGGGCAGCTGTGGCAGTGGTGAACTGGACAATGAGGTGGAATTCAAGAAAGTGAGCATGGTAGTGACTCTTAGCAGGATGTTCTGTCTGTTACTGAGAGTGACAGTAGTGATTCAAGTGAAAATGGAAATGTGAAGTTTTTTATTGGCAGAGATTTTACAAAGTGGAGAGAAACTGTGAAGATTTTTACCAGAGTAAAGTTAGAAATAAGAATGCAGTAGAAGTGTTTCCTGGTCCTAGAAGCAGTGCAGATGACCTAAGTAATAGATTTTCTGCTTTTCATTAAATAAGAGATAACAGTATAATAGATAATTGTCACTCATAGGAATCTGTGTATACAGAAGAAAAGTGAATCATCAGAGTGCTTTTGCGATAGAGGTGTAAAGGAGACATCAAAACTGAAATACTTCCTTTGCTAGGATGTTTATATCTGGTTGGAACAAAGAAAGGACATCACACTAACGCACTCAAGGTATGGAACTCGAACAGAACAGGAATGCAAGTTCTAAGTTACAAGAGATTTTTGTTTTTAGTCCAATGTATGCAATTTGATGACAAGAACACATAAGCTGAAAGAAGAAAAATAGACAAACTAGCCTCCCCCTGCGGGTTCGGGGGTTAGAATAGGCCCGCGGTATTCCTGCCTGTCGTAAGAGGCGACTAAAAGGAGTCTCAAATGTTTCGGCCTTATGTGATGGTCCCCTCTCGGGTTTGACCTCCATCTTTCTAAATTATTCCGAAGAGTGAGCCAATTGGGGAAGGGCGCCTTACATGGTGCACTGTATCCGTCGTGCATTGAGACCTTTAGCCGGATTTTTCGTCGTTGCAATGGTGTCCCGCTCGTTTTCCATCTCTTGGGCGAGGATACGTCCCTGGGTGCGATTACCACGCTGCACTCTGCAGTGTTGCTTTTAACTGCGACGACGACCTTGGACATTTTTGCACCTAAGATCCAGCACGGTAGCCAGTCCGTTGTGGTGGGGCCGCCATGTACCCTGTTGGTTTTAGTCCCCTGACAACACAGGGATCGCTCTACTGATGCCTGCGCCGTTAACTCCCCACATATGCCAAGGAGTAGATGCCCATCTCCCTGGGGCATCAGGACTCCCGGCAATGGCCATCCTGCCAGGTGGTTATTGCTGCGGCTGGGTGGCGCCCGTGGGGAGGGCCCTTGGTCGGAGTAGGTGGCATCAGGGCGGATGACCCGCAATGAAGCGTGGTACATCCTCTCTCGCTGGCGGCCAGCCACCAGCAGTCTCTAAGCGTTCGAGGGCTCATTTTAAAGCTAACGTTTATGACCCCAAATCGTTCCCATCCCTGGCCACACCATGGGAGGAACGAAAGGCAATGAATGACAGTGACGTGTATTCGCCCAGGTATCTCGTCTGTACCAGAGCTGATGGTGACTCGTTTCTATCCGTGAAGCCTCAGTTCTTTGTATAGCATTTAGAGGACAAGTTTGGGGAGGTGGAGGGCTTGTCCAAAATGCGCTCTGGGTTAGTTTTGATAAAAACGGCATCCTCTGCGCAGTCACGCAGGCTACTTGCTTGTGACAAGTTGGGGGATGTTAACGTTACCATCACCCCACATAAGAGTTTAAATATGGTCCAGGGTATTATTTTCCATCGGGACCTACTTTTGCAGTCTGATGATGAGCTGCGCACCAATTTAGAGCGCCGAGGTGTACATTTCGTCTGGCGCGTTCATCGGGGTCCGAGGGATAATCAGGTAGCTACCGGTGCCTTCATCTTGGCCTTCGAAGGTGATACATTACCAGAGAAGGTCAAGGTGATGGTCTACCGATGTGACGTCAAACCCTATATCCCTCCCCCCCCCCCCCCCCCCCCCCCCCGCCTCCCATGCGGTGCTTTAAGTGCTGGAAGTTTGGTCACGTCCTCTCGCTGTACTTCTAGCCTCACATGTCGAGATTGTGGACGCCCATCTCATCCCGATACTCCATGTGCTCCGCCTCCCATCTGTGTCAACTGTGGAGAGCCTCATTCCCCTTGCTCGCCGGACTGCAGTATCTTACAGAAAGAACGCAAAATCATGGAATATAAGACCCTGGACCGACTGACCTACACTGAGGCTAAGCGGAAATTTGAACGGCTACATCCCGTGCGCATGATGTACATCCCGTGCGCATGATGTCATCTTATGCCTCCACTGTCACTCCTGATCCAGCTCCTTCAGCTGCAAGACATACAGTCAGCTCTCAGAGTCATAGGACCTCACCTGCCCCCTTGACGATGGGGGCCCCTTCTCTCGCTTTTGCTCCCACACCATCTACCTCAGGAGCAGCACCCACTAAACCACTGGGGACACCAGTCCCCACTTCTAAGCCAGAGAAGCGTAAGTCTTCTTCGGCTTCTCTCGCTCGGAAGGGATCCCTTGGGTCACTCCCTTCCCAGGTTCCTACCAGCGGCACAGCAGATACCAACCAGTGGCTGAAGAAGCCACAGGTCGCTGGTCGACGGGCTTTGCGATCCTCTTCGGTCCCGGAGACTGACTCCAATAAGCCCTCTCAACAACGGCAACCAAAGGAACAGCGAGAGAAAACGACTTTGAAGACCCGTAAGTCCAAGACACCTGCGGTGGCACCTACTCCACCGCTACCTAAAAGCTTTGCATCTGAGGATGAGGTGGAGATCCTTGCGTCCGCTGAGGACCCCACCTCGCCGGTCCCTCAGACGCAATGGATAGCACTTGCACGGGTGCTCAATCGGAGGCAGCAGGTGACCCAGCGGCGTAATCTGCCTTCCCAGTCCCGTCACGCCTTTCTCCGCCATGGAAAATACCATCCTCCAGTGGAACTGCAGCGGTTTCTTCCACCATCTAGCTGAGCTCCGCCAACTTACCAGCCTTCACCCTTTCTTCTGCATTGCTCTTCAGGAAACTTGGTTTCCAGCAATGCAAACCCCCACCCTCCGTGGCTATCTGGGTTATTATAAGAACCGGGCAGCATATGAAAGGGTGTATGGTGGCGTCTGCCTCTATGTCCTTCACACTCTGCACAGCGAGTCTGTCCCTCTCCAAACACCTTTATAGGCTGTCGCTGTTCGGGTGTGGATGCCACAGGCTGTTACCGTCTGCAGTCTTTACCTTCCACCGGATGGTGATGTCTCGCAGCATGTCCTGGCTGCGCTGATAGCCCAGTTGCCGCCACCTTTCTTGCTATTGGGCGACTTCAACGCCCATAACCCTCTGTGGGGTGGGTCAGTGGCAACAGGTCGAGGCGCCACCGTTGAGCATTTATTGTCGCAGCTCGATCTCTCGATTTTAAATGATGGTGCCTTCACACACTTCAGTGTGGCGCATGGCACATACTCCGCCATTGACCTTTCAATCTGTAGCCCTAGCCTCTTACCGTCTGTCCAATGGAGTGTGCATGACGACCTGTGTGGTAGTGACCACTTTCCGATCTTTCTGTCACTACCACAGCGTCACTCTTCTGGGCGCCCTAGCAGATGGGCTATGAATAAGGCTGACTGGGACTCGTTCTCCTCCACTGTCGCTATTGAGCCTCTCTCTAATGATGACATTGATGCGGTGGTTCAATCTGTCACCACTGGCATCGTTACTGCCGCCGAATCTGCCATTCCCCGTTCCTCTGGGTCCCCTCGGCAGCGGACTGTGCCTTGGTGGTCGCCTGAGATCGCTGCAG
This sequence comes from Schistocerca nitens, assembly GCF_023898315.1. NCBI lineage: Eukaryota > Metazoa > Arthropoda > Insecta > Orthoptera > Acrididae > Schistocerca > Schistocerca nitens. The sequence continues at coordinate 906,218,786 of NC_064616.1, read as the reverse complement.
CGATTAAAGATCGCCGGCGGGCACTACAGCGTCACAAGCGACATCCCTGCATTGAACACCTCATCACCTTCAAACGGCTACGTGCGCGGGCCTGCTGCCTTATCCGCCAAAGCAAGCAGGAGTGCTGTGAGCGGTATGTGTCCACCATTGGCCTCCATGTCTCTCCATCGCAGGTCTGGGCCAAGATCCGACGCCTCTATGGCTATCGGACCCCTGTCAGCGTCCCTGCACTCTCACTGAATGGAGCAGTTTGTACAGACTCCGACGAAATTGCCAACAGCTTGGCAGAGCATTTTGCTCTTAGTTCCGCTTCTTCCAATTACCCACTGGCCTTCCGCTCCATTAAAGAGCGGATGGAACGTCGGAGCCTTTCGTTTCGCACCCACCACCCAGAATCTTACAATGCTCCATTCAGTGAGTGGGAATTTCGCAGTGCCCTAGCCGCTTGCCCTGATACCGCTCCTGGGCCAGATGGCATCCACTGTCAGATGCTGAAACACCTTTCAGTGGACTGCCAGCGGCGCCTCCTCGATCTTTACAACCGTCTTTGGGTCGAGGGGGAGTTTCCGTCACAATGGTGGGAAAGCATTGTCATCCCCTTTTCGAAACCTGGAAAGAGCCCTCTGGAGGTGGACAGCTACCGTCCCATTAGCCTCACCAACGTTCTTTGCAAGTTGCTGGAACGGATGGTGAGCCGGCGCTTGAATTGGGTACTGGAGTCTCGGGGCCTTCTGGCTCCGTCTCAGGGTGGGTTCCGTAAAGGTCGCTCCGCCACCGACAATCTGGTGAGCCTGGAGTCGGCCATCCGTACTGCCTTTGCCCGCCGTCAGCACCTGGTCGCTGTCTTTTTCGACATGCGGAAGGCGTACGATACGACATGGTGTCATCACATCCTTTCTATGCTTCATGGATGGGGTCTTCGGGGTCCTCTGCCGCTTTTTATCCGCAATTTTCTGTCGTATCGAACCTTCCGCGTGCAAGTGGCGGCCTCATATAGTTCCTCCCACGTCCAGGAGAACGGTGTGCCACAGGGTTCTGTTTTAAGTGTCTGCCTGTTTTTACTAGCCATTAATGGGCTCGTTGCGGCCGTGGGCAATTCTGTCTCCGCTTCCCTGTATGCTGACGACTTCTGCCTTTACTATAGCTCTATTGGCATTGCAGCTGCTGAACGTCAGCTACAGGGCGCTATCCGCAAGGCGCAGTCTTGGGCTGTAGCGCGTGGTTTTCAGTTTTTGGCTGCCAACACCCGCGTTATGCATTTCTGCCAGCGCCGAACGGTCCATCCTGCGCCGCGGCTTTATCTTGACGGCGAACTTCTTGCTGTGGTGGAGACCCACAGGTTTTTGGGTGTACTTTTTGATGCCCGGTTGACTTGGCTGCCTCATATTCAGCAGCTTAAACAGGCGTGTTGGCGGCATCTCAATATTCTGTGATGCTTGAGCCACACCAGCTGGGGCGCCGACCGATCTAACTTGTTATGGCTCTACCAGGCGTTAATCCAGTCCCGTCTGGATTATGGGAGCCTGGCTTATGGCTCCGCTTCCCCATCTGCGTTGCGGGTACTGGACCCAATACTACACAGCGGGATACGACTTGCCACTGGTGCCTTCCGCACCAGCCCTGTGGACAGCGTACTAGTGGAGGCAGGTGTCCCTCCCCTGCGGTTACGGCGCCAACGTTTGCTGGCCGCTTATGCTGCCCATGTTTTTAGCTTGCCTGGGCATCCAAACTATCGTCTCCTGTTCCCGCAATCGGTCGTCCATCTGCCAGAATGTCTGCCCCGGTCTGGTTGTACGATCGCGGTCCGCGTCAAAGAGCTTCTCTCAGAGCTTAGGGTTTTCACTTTTCCACCTCCTTTCCGGGCCACTTTGCGTACTCCCCCATGGTGTGTTCCTCGCCCTTGCCTTCGGCTCGACTTGGCACTGGGCCCGAAGGACTCCGTCCCTCCAGAGGCCTTCCGCCGCCGCTTTTATTCCATCCTGGCCACGTATCAGGGCTCTGGCATTGTTTACACTGACGGTTCGATGGTTGCTGGTCGTGTCGGGTATGCGCTAACTCTAGGGGACCATTCCGAACAACGTTCCTTGCAGGATGGCTGCAGCATTTACACTGCTGAGCTGGTTGCCATCTTTCGTGCCCTAGAGTATATCCGCTCCTGCTCAGGTGAGTCCTTCATATTCTGTAGCGATACCCTGAGCGGTTTACGAGGTCTCGGCCAGTGTTTCCCTCGTTCTCCTCTGGTGATGGCTATCCATGAGTCCCTGCATACTCTTGCCCGTTGCGGCCGCTCTGTGGTCTTTGTGTGGACCCCCGGTCATGTCGGTATCCCGGGCAATGAACGTGTTGACCGCCTGGCCAAACAGGCCACCAGTGAACCCACTCTAGACATTGGCCTTCCGGAGACTGATTTGAGGGCAGTCTTACGCCGCAAAGTTATGTCGCTCTGGTACGCTGAATGGTGCGGTCTGACCACCCGTAACAAACTCCGTGCCGTCAAGGAGACGACGACTGTGTGGCACTCCTCGTTGCGCGTCTCTCGCAAGGAGTCTGTCGTCCTATGCCGACTGCGCATTGGGCACACACGGATGACCCACGGCCACTTATTGCGCCGTGAGGACCCACCTCTGTGTCGCTGCGGCTCCATTTTATCTTTGGTCCACATTTTCTTGGAGTGTCCGCTTTTAGCTGTGCTCAGGCAGACGTTCGCACTGCCTGACACGCTCCCTGCCCTTTTAACTGATGACCCTGCTATGGCTGGCTTAGTTTTACGTTTTATTTGGGCAGGGGGTTTTTATCATTTGATCTGAGTGTTTCTGTTTTTTAGTGTTGATTCTGGCTTTTGGCCTCTGATTTTAAACTGAGTTTTTAATGTGTTCTCGGTGGTTGGCTTTTCCTTTTTTTTTCTTTATGGTCAGCCAACCACCGTCACACTCTGTGTGATTTTAATTTGTTTTGTCTGATCTCTGTCAGCGTATTTCTTGTCCCATGTCGTCTCACGTCTTTCCTGCTGTTCGTTTTTATTCTCTTTGGGTGGTTTTAATTTTTTGGACAAAGGGACCGATGACCGTTGCAGTCTGGTCCCTTTAATCCCACAAACCAACCAACCTAGACAAACTAGCTGTCATTCATCCTTTCTTGCAGTTTCAGATGCAGGAATTTGCACAAACTGGGGTCCTATGTGACTATTGATAGAAAATTGGAGGCTTTCCAAGGGTGCTGCAGTTTTATGCAGTATATTCGCAATAAGCCTGCAAAATATGGAATAAGGTCTTTGCTATGTGTGACTCAAAAGCATTTTTTACAAGTAATTTAGAATTATACTGTGGAAAGCAAGAGGATGGCCAGTATCAGACCTAAAACGAGCCAAGTGATATAGTAATGCACCTGGTTCCTAACATTGACATCAGATTTGATAACTGTCATCCTTTGGTGACATATCCCCTAAAGAAGCAGCTCATTTTTATGGGGACACTGAAGGAGAACAAAAAGAGAAACTCTTGTTGAATTTGAGGCAAGCAAAAATTGAGAAGTTGGGTCTTCAATTTTAGAATTTCAAAAAGATGTCACTCTCACTTCATAAATACACGAGAGAAACAGATCGATGATATTGCTATCCACGATGCATGAACTACCAATACTGGATGATAAAATAAAAAAAGCTTGAAATAATAATGGACTACGACATGAGAAAAGGGGACTTTGACACAGTGGATCAGTCATGTAATGCGTACAATGTCTTGTGCATAACAAGGATATGTCCAATGGGCATCTTTCACTCTTTCACGAATGTCGCAGGAATCAGTGCGTAAGTTTTGTGTACCTGAAATTCACAAAACCCTTATTACGCAAGAAGAATTTTTTGAAGAATTTAGCAATGGTGTTGATGAAGCCTCATCTAACTGAAAGATCCAAACTAATGTGTCTTCCTGATGGCATTTTTTCATTCTTGATTAAATATCAAAAACTCTTGGAAACGAATGACATATGTCCATCTACTTTTCAAGGATCAGCAAGCAAGAAATGTGGGAGGTGTGTAATTTGTGGCCGAGAAAAAGATGTATCAACAATCATTATATGTAATATATGCAAAAAGTTTGTAAGAAACATTTGACAATTGCTTACAGTTGCAATAACTGTAATGACTAAGTCCTTAGTTTGACTGTGACTTACGTTCATGAGGCCTAAAATGTAGGAGCCACACACTAAACTGAAAAATAAAGTAAACCTTGAAGTGAAACACTTTGTATTAACTTCTTATTATATATTTAAATTGTTATCTAAAGAATTTCAAATAATCAAACAAGATCACAAAAAAAAAAGAAAAATTAAAATGCTCAGTAACAGTATTCGCAAAATAGACACCATTTTTGCAGAGTTTGAGACCGTGTTATGTTAATTAAGTTGTGGGGTATGAAAAATCTCATGCGCCTACTCGACTAATGAAAATGTGGTGTGCCTGCTTGAGGATTAATATACATTATTACAACAAAGAAAGTTACATTTCTTTTATATTTGTTCACCAGATGTGGTGTGGAAATTTTTAAAGGTTTAGTTTTTAACCTACATAAGACACAATACATGCAATTCTGTACTGCTCAATACCTGATCGCGCAACATTGGAAACTAATCACTATAGCAGAATATTGTAATTTCCCACATGTTTACATTGATAAGAATCTGAACTGGATAGAACATGTTATAGATTGTCGTCTTAAACATCAGAGCTTTGCAACTTTTGTATAACAGAAGTATATCTGGGAAACGAAAATCTCAAAATTTGTGGTTTACTTTTTATATTCTCATTCACTGTTGTCTTCATTGAAGAAGAAAGTGTTGCTGCACAGAAGTGTGTAATGATGTCCAATGTAGATCCTTGTTATGCAATGTGGCACACTAGCATCTGCCTCTCAGTTTATTTGCTCCCTTAGGAAGTTACTGATAATTAATCACAGTTTAAGAATAAGAACAACATTCATATATATAATACTAGGAGGAGAAATGACTTACATTACTGATCACTCAGTCTTAATATGACACAGAAATGGGTGAGATTTGCAGCCATAAAAATTTTTAACTCTTACCCAATTATGTGGAATAATGTGAAATTAATTAAGAGGTCTGACCATTAAAAAAATCTAAGAAAAGAACACTAATTTAATACATTAATATCAGTGGGATCCAGACTTAGGTACTTTGTTGTTTTGAAAATGGCTTGTACTTCTCATAAGTTTCACAACTGTTGGTACTGTCTGCTTTATTTTATACCAGTTTCATTTCTTGGTTAGTTAACTTATATGTTGACAAATGTTGCATACATTACTACTGTATGGTGTGGTTAATGACAGAATGCTATTCAATGATGAACTCAAACAATAGTGTCATGTAGAATAGAGAAACGTGTTTGTGCAGCACTCTAAGGAATGGAGTAAAGGATAGTTGGCATGCATACATGTTGAACTATTCTGAAAAGGCAAATATAAAAGTTTTCTTTAAAAGCTGGCCCAACTAGAACAATTGAAACACAAAGCAGCACTGATAAGCCTTTAAATAAATAAAGAAAAAGGTACTTTGTCATCATAACTGACAAATATATACATAGTATGTAGTCATAATAACCTAAAACAGAAGCTTTTGTTGTATAGAAAACAATTGCTGGATAGAGTGTCATGAAAGTAAACTAGGGTCATCAGAATGACTATTTTCTGACTGAAAGAGGAAAAGGGACACACTACCATAAATGTGGAATGTGAGAAAGAACATGTACTTTGAATGTAAAATATAGATATACAAAGGGGACTCAAGAACAAAGAAAATGTTTTCTCACACATTGAGCTAAAAACAGAAAATGGTTTTTCCCATGCTCATATGTCAAAAAATGGCAATGCAACTGAATTACATAAAATAGAGAAATCTAAAGACAGCTTGTGAATGTTCTAGTGGGCCTGCATAAGACATGAGGAAAGAGGGGCACATCTGCTTGGACATGTTGTCATGGTCTATGTTGGCTGCTCATCTTGCTAACAGCTCTAACTTCAAGTTATAAAAGGCCACTGTGCGTAGCAGATTGCGGTCCTTGGAATATTTTTCCTCCTCTCTCTCTCTCTCTCTCTCTCTCTCTCTCTCTCTCTGTGTGTGTGTGTGTGTGTGTGTGTGTGTGTGTGTGTGTGTGTGTTTTACGGCTGTATTTTGAGATTGCTTCTAACTGAACATGAGTTGTTGACTTACAACTTATGTTGTAGTCCCTTCATTTGGATACATTTGTTTTAAGTCATACATTTATGGTGCACAATATTGAACCAGTTGTAGCATAGATTTGTTTAAATTCGAAAGTGCTGCTGCAGATACAGAAAAGGTGTATATAATTGAGTCTACTTGATGGGCTCAGGAGACACTGACAGAGAATTCATGGAGGTTTGTGATGCATTGCTTCATTGTAAGACTGTGACTAATATGTTTCTCTCTCTCTCTCTCTCTCTCTCTCTCTCTCTCTCTCTCTCTCTCTGCATTTCTCATCATTTTCATCCAGAAAATGATATTCTATGACTTATTGGGATCCTGTGCTATTGCTGTACAGTAAATTTATTCTATAATAAAATTATTGTGTTTGTTTTAGGGAGAATATCTGAAGAACAAAATTTTGAAACTGGTGTAGATTCTGCTGCTAGTGATGAAGACAGTACAAGCACAGATGAAGATGATGTAACTAAGGAATGCTTACGTATATTTCAAGAATATGAACCAAGAAAAGTGACATGTGTCCCTGAGCCAGTACAGAACAAGGTAAGTTTTTTATTGTTTAAGGCTACATGAAAAGAGGAGATTGGGAGTGAAATGAGATGAAAAGTTCTTAGTTGCTAATTATATCATTTAATGATTGATTTACCGTTTCCTTTACTTCAAAACAAAATAGATTTTAGGAAACATGAGGTTAAACAGAACACAATAATGTATTTTTTACTGTAATGTTGAAAATTGTACTTATTTTTCATAATATAAGTGTAGCTTCATATTAATAACACTACTTTATCTACATCTACATTCCACAAGCCACCTTGCAGTGTGTGGCAGAGGGTACTTTGTGTACCACTGTCATTTCCCCCCTTTCCTGTTCATCACGAATGGTTCATGGGAAGAACAGTTGCTGGTAAGCCTCAGTGTGGAATCAGATCTCTTTAAATTTATCTTCGCGGTCTTGTTGTATTTATGCAGGAGGAAGAAATCTATTTGTTGATTCTTCTAGGAATGTACGGGGTCGGAACTTTAACAGTAGATCACACAATGATGCAGGACGCCTCTCGTGTAGTATCTGCAACTGGGATTGGTTGATCATCTCCATGATACTTTTGTGCTTACTAAATGAACCTGTAATGAAATGTGCTGCTCTTCGTTGGATCTTTTGCATTTCCTCTATCTATCCTGTCTGGTGTGGATCCCACACTGATGAGCAGTATTCAAATACTAGTCAAACAGTCTGCCTGCTTAGCTGAGTGGTAACGTGCTCGCCTTCCATGCAAGTGGGACCAGGATAGATTCCTGGCCAGTTTGGAGATTTTCTCCACTCGAGGACTGGGTGTTGCGTTGTCCTCATCATCATTTCATCCTCATCACCGCCGTGCAAGTCGTCCAATGTGGTGTCAACTGAAATAAGACTTGCACTTGGCGGCCAAACTTTCCCGGATGGGGCCTCCCGGCCAGCTATGCCGTATGCTCATTTCATTTCCAGTAGTCAAACAAGGGTTTTTTTAGCTACCTCCTTGTTAGTTTTGTGGGGCCATTCCACTTTAAATCATTCCATATGCATACTCCTAGATATTTTGTGCAAGTAACTGCACCGAGTGATTTTTCTGCAATTGTGTAATCATATAGTAATGGGTCTTTCCATTTGAGTACAAGCAATACATTATATTTCTTGCTGTTGAGGGTTAATTGCCACTCCCTGACCAAGGGCCAATCCTCTGCAGGTTTACCTGCATTTCTCTACATGTTTCTAGTGTTGTGACTTCTCTATGTGCTACACTATCATCCACAAAAAGCATTATGGAATTTCCAGTGTTGTGTACTGTGTGAAAAAGTAATGGATCTATAACACTCCCTTGGGGTATGCCTGAAGTCAGTTTTACATCTGAAGGCTTCTCTCCATTGAGAATAACATGATGTGTTCTGTTTGCTAGAAGCTGTTCAAGCCAATCACACAGTTTGCCTGATGTTCTGTACGCTCACATTTTGTTAATTAGGTGGCAGTGTGAAATTTTATCGAATGCCTTACAGAAGTCAAGGAACACAGCATCTACCTGGACACCAGTATGTACCACCACCTGGGTATCATGGAAAAACAGATCAAGCTGGGTTTCACGTGATCATTGTTTTTGGAACCCATGTTGATTTCTAAAGAGGAGAGTTTTGGTCTCCAGAAATGTCAATATGTGAACATAAAATGTGTTCCAAAATTCTACAACTAACCAATGTCAGAGATACAGACTATAGGTTTTGCAACTATTTGATGACCTTTCTTGAAAATGTAAACAACCTGTGCCCTTTTCCATCAGGAACACTACTCTTCTCCAGAGACCTACAGTATACTGCTGCTAGAAGAGGGTGAAGTTCTTTTGTGTACTATCTGTAGAATTTTATTGGTATCCTGTCATGTCCAGTGGCATTCCTTCTGTTGGGTGATTTCATTTGCTTTTCTATACTATGGTCACTTTGGTATCAGCCATTTCGTCATTTGTGCAATGATTTAATAAGGCACAATGCTAACCATCTCTTCAGATGCATTGGGCCACCATTGCCTCTGAAGAGGTACTACAGTCTGATCTTCCACTCTGAAACAGTTGTAGAAAAAGACGTTTAGTATTTTGGACTTTTCGGTGTCATTGTCTTTTCAGTGGGATTGTTGTCCCAGAGTGTCTGTAAAGATGGCTTCCATCCATGTAATGATATAACATGAGACCAAAACTTCTCAGGATTTTCTGTCAAGTCAGTAGACAGATTTTTACTTTTGAATTCATTGAACACCTCATTCATGACCCTGCTTAGCTAATTTTGGCTACATTCATTTGTTTGTTTGTCTGTTAGGCTTCCTCTCATTGGTGAACCTCTCTTTGCTTTCATAGCATCTTTCTAACATGGCTGTTGAACTTCAGTGGGTCTTTTCCATCCTCACAACTGTGCTTCAGATGTACATATCTAAAGTGTATTGTATAACGGATTTTGAACTGTGTCCATTGATACTCAACCTTGTTAGTGCTGAAGATGAAACTTTTGCTGAAGATGAAACTTTCATGCTGACTGCTCAGGTAATCTGAAATCTGTTTCTTTTCACTCTTGTTAAGCAGTAAGATCTTCCTACCTGTCTTTGTATTCTTATTTACCTGTATTCAGGGATGCTGTAATGGTTTTATGATCACTGAATTCCTGTTCTACACTTACTGACAAGGAGAATGTAGCAAGTGCCCTACCCCGATTTCCACAGACTTCTTTCAGCGTAAGAGGCGTGAAAATTAGTGAACACATGTCTCGCTTATCTTGTATGTACTTGACCATTTCTAAAAAAATGATGGTCGAAGATTCCAAGATTTCGAGATACTGCATGTGTCTTTTGTGGCACGATATAGTCAGATGCAGTGGTGGCCCAATGATTAGCATTGTGGCCTATTAATTTTGCACCCTTTGTTTGAAGCCTGATTATTGTTTTTATTTATTTTATTTTTATTGTTTTCACTTATTTTCTATGTCCATAGAAGATTACTACATGAATGTTTCTTGTCAAATTAGTGGGTACAAGGGTGTTATATTAAATGTGAAATTACAACTGGGCTTCACAGTAAGTGTCACATATTTGTTATAGAATGTATGTGTATATGGTGCTTTTTAAATCTCATATTCTGATATTTCATTCTTATATTAATTCTTATATTTTATTCATATATTTATTCTTCGGGAAAATTTATGTGTTCCCTTGGACAATACCAATCATGGAAACATTCGAAACACAGGCATTCATAACACCATGAATATTGCACAAAGGCAGGTTTGCCACAGTGACAGTTTTCGTATAATTCACACTCGAGAAAGAAACATCATTAACACTGGTGAATATTCCACATGTTGGCAATAATTTTGTAGCACACCATGCAGAACTGATCACTTTTCTGCAAACTGGCGCTTGCAGTTGATTATGAATCAAGATAAGCTGCTGGAATTTCTCTGAAAACAATTTCAAATAATTTTCTTTTTATTCATCTGATAAGCAATTTGCAGACTAGTAAGGACAATGTTACATCAGTATACACTGGAAAATATTTTGTAGTAACTTTCTACAGACACGGGTGTATAAATGAACAACAAAAATAAAAATAAAGGGGATAACCACATTTCGAACATGGGATGCATAAATTAAGAAGTCGTGACCCTAACTATTGGGCCACCATTTTGTCTGAGGATATCACCCGGTGAAAGGCATGCACAGGAGCTTGAAAACTTTGACTGTCAATTTTTCTGAAACGGTTGAAGATCTACGGATAAGCTAAGACATGTGTTCACTTATTTTGACTCCTTTTCCACTCGGTGAAGTTTCTGGGAAATCGGACTGTGGTACTTGCCGTGTTCTCATGAGTAGAGTAGTTTGGGTATGTTTGTTGCCAGCAGATCTAAGATGTTACCTCCATGAGTCAGATCACTATTAACTGCTCAAGGTAGTTTTTGGATAAGGACTTTTTTTTAACTTTCTTAAGGCTGTGGAAAGTACAAAATGTATATGCGCACGAAGATATTTTAATGTTTTGGGTCCTAATTTGACATAGTGTCAGCTATTGTTAACTTTGAAGACAAAAGTCTTATTACATAAAAAGTACACTGATTAAGAAGCTAGAAACATATTTCAGAGAACATGCACATGAGGACAAGGTAAAAGTTTTTGGACTGGCACAGAGATGACATAGAATACCAACGAAATTTAGATATTTTTTTTTCTTTTTTTGTGGGTACATGTTGTGCAAAGTACTGTTGTGAATCAAGTGCCAACTTGAGCTGCCAAATAATTTTGCTTATATGGTTTTTTTTTTAATTAGTCATGTTGTGTCCATTTTTTCAAATAAAATTTTGTGTTTTGAACATTTTGCCACCAGTGTAAATTTATCCAAAGCTGACAAAGCCCTAAGTGTGCTTCTTCATTTCCACCAGTTAAGAAATAGGCAGTTGAATTCAAATATATCTGTAACTATCATGAAGATGGTGCATGTGAAGTGCATCAAAAATTTGCCATAGAAGATGAGGAAGTCCTCAATATGGTGTTGCAAATAAGCAATGAAGTGTGTGTGAAATAGCTGATGCCATAGGCATATCAGTGAAGACTGTGCCACATTTTACTTGGAACATTAATTAGAGGAAGCTTTGTGTGATATGGGTGCAACATTTATTGAATGATGATAGAAAGTAAATGAATAAACAAACTGACTCTCATTTATTTGCAAAGACAGACTATCTATGAATAAAAGGAATTTATCAACAATGTTTAAACATTAGAAAAATGATTTTATGCATTCATTTGTTATGGGGGATGAGGTGTGGAACCATCACTTCATGTCAGAAACAAAGTAACAATCAGAATTGTTAGAAATTTTGAGGTGGAAGCCCGTGGCACCAAAAAAGGAAGAGTCAATTTTTCATTTTTCTGAAATGTTGTATGGTGAAATATTATTTGATACTCAAAAGGAATTCTTTTGATGGATTACCCTGCAAACGTAATGGTAAATACTGTGTAAGTCTCATAGACCAATTGGATGGAAAACAATGTTAAAAGAGACTGGATTGCAGAAGGGGAAGGAGGGGGAATATTTATCAGAATGATGTGCCTCCCGAAAAACATTCTTTGGCTTGGAATGGGGGAGAGGGGGAGGGGAATTGGAAGTGGAAGAACAAGTTGTTGGAACCTACACCATTTTAATCAGATTTGGCAGCCTCTAACTTACAGCCACATATAAAGATATTTGTCGCTGGAAAACATTTTGGGCCTAGTGAAGAGGTTGTGACAGCATATTTTGAAGAAATTCTTGAATAGTGAATCGAGAAAGAATGTACTTAAAGGAAAAGCACTAAACATAGTGTTATGAACTAAAGAATAATTTGTTGAAAATGTTTATTTTTGCTGTAAAAATATCGAGTTTTTCTGCCGAGCTGACAAGTGTTCACTTTGTTGTTGTATAAGAAACTTTATTTGCTGTAGAAATATAACATTCACAGAAAGAGACAAAGACAATTTATGTGATGAGAGGTCTTGTCTCTATAAAATGTCTAGGTGTGTGGAAATTGTTTGAAAGTAAAGAAACCTGGAGATCTAAGAACTGTGTGGAAAAGTAAATTAAATTCTATAGTAATAAAGAAGCAGCTTAAGAAACTGTTCCTACAAAACAGCTATTATTGAAGGTTGATATCTAATTGCTCCAGAAATATAGGTACCAGTTCATGAAGTGAAAATTTGAGGAATAACGGCAGAGAGCTATTTAACAAATGACAGTCAAATCAAACTAAATGTATAAGTGTTGCAGAAGTAGTATGAGGTGAGTAAATTGATATTTCAAGACAAAAATTTGTTGTTGCCCTGAGACTTGTACCTTGGCAGGCAGTAACAGTTGTTTCATCATCAGTTGAGTCAAAGAATTAGGGCTGTTCAGTGTCATTGTAATTTTTTTGATGAAAATGTGTGATTTTTTTGGACTCACTGTAATTTTCTCCAAAACAGAAGATTATCAAAGATGATGATGCAACAGTAATATGAATTCATTCTTCATTTAAATGATGCACACAATCCACAGTAGTCTCTAGTGATGACCATTTTAATAAGTTTTCAACCCATAGGTTTCATGAATCTCTGAGCAGTTTACAAATTTGCCACCACAAGTGCTGACATCTGTCTGTTGCAGGTGTGCATATGAGAGTGCTTTGTGGCATGCGAAATGTCTGGACAGTAGTCCATTTCGTCCTAAGCTCACCCCACCATATCATCAGTTATTCACTCTACAGTGTAAGAGATGCATTTATTTGAATTGCCTAACTGTTGTGGTCAAGCTGGGCCATGCACACAGTATACCTGATGTAATCCCACAAAAAGAAATCGGATGTTAAAATAGGAGATTGTGGAGCTCAGAGTAAAATCAGGGATTCATGAACACATTGGTGCCAATGAGGAAGAGTATAGTCATGTAGTAAGACAAAAAAAAAAAAAAAAAAAAAAAAAAAAAAAAAAAAAAAAAAAAAAACCTTTTCCTGCTGGTGAATAAGTTATTCTGTTATGTACAGGTAGATGAGACCAGTGACAGTAGCATCTAAGGCACAGAAGAGTCAATATACTTTGAACCTCTGAAGTAAAATAAAAGGGCCATTACACTTAGCATCTGTGTATCACATAAAACACATTCATGTTTGGTATCTTGCTCATGACCTACAGTTCATGCATATTTTGTCTGCCCCATATCTGAAGATTATGGCAGTAGTAATATGTTTAACATTTAGATCAGAAGGCAGGCAATACTTTTTCTTAATCTGTTGTTGCAATTAACCTAGTATACTCTTTCTTAGGAGACACCATGCAGTGGGTTGTGCTACTTTTAATTAACAACTAGAACATGATATCGATTTCTTTTGGCTTCTTAGATGTGAAGCTTTCATCCATGTTAGACGTTTATGAGGACTTCATGTGGGGCACTAACATCTAGTGAATAGGATTTGCTTAACTCAATATGGTATGTATCTGGTGGCTGCATCTCGCCTTGGGTCCCAAAATATATTTACACTGTTAACAAAAGCACTTGTTCCTGTACTGTCCAGAACACTGCACTTACAGGAGTCATCTGTCAACATAGACATTTGTGGATTGTCTGTGCCATTTCAGTAAAGAATTAATCAGCTGTACCTCTGCATGATCTTGTTTTGAGGAACTGTGTACAAATGTCCTCCTGTTATCAGTACTGTACAATAGGTGAGAAAAAATAATAGGTTAGTACATTGACAGAAAGTTGATGGAGAAAACTTAAATGTGTAATGCTTTATGAAAACACTGAGAACTTTCAACAGAGACAGCTTAATTTAGTAAGGCATGTGTCATTTTATATCACTGTACTGTTGAATATTGAGCTCATCATAGTTAAGTTAATGCTGACTTATGAACACATTTCAGTTTGCCAACTAGATACAGCATTCGGTAGGAATGATTCAGTTAATGAATTTCTAAAGTGGTTCAGTGGTTTTTCAGGTTTAGTTGTGTCTTCAATAATGCCAAATACTGTAGCCTACTGGAGGAAAAGAAACTACTTAGGTGGACAGTTGAAGTTGGGATTAGAGCGAAAGTGAAGTAGTACATTATTAGTTAGCTGTTTACACACAAATAGTAATCAATAAGTTCCTGATTTACTGTCGAAAGAAGTAGGTCAATGTTAAACGATATAGCCATCTAGCGTCTTCAGCACAGTTATCTTTAAAGTTAAATGTTGCGTCTGCTAGCAATGCCACACTTTGAAACTGTCTCCATGTAGATGCTAAACAAATCTTTCAGCTCAGTGTGTTATTTGTGTATAGTCTTCGAGCTTAACCTTTTGGTTCTCTGTAATGGATGTAGAAAGAAATCATATAAAGCAATTTCCGACCCATGATCCTGATGAGGCTCCAAAGCCATTTTGTTTGGCCAAAAATTTCCCATCTGACGAGATATATGAGCAGAAATTTCCTATTGTGATCTAGTCTTTCAATTTTTTTAGCCCTATGTTACTCCTACTTGTCGTCGGGCTCCACTCTTTATTCTGTTGCACTGTCTTGCCAACATACTTTATTTGTTTTGTCGAATTAAGATTGACTGAAATCTTGATGTGTAATCTACATCATGTGAATGTGAGTTGTGTTGATAAATTAAAACAAATGAAATTCTAAGTTTGATGTACTACTGCAACTGTGATAGTGATTGCTGAAATGATTCCTTAATGAAAGCAGCATCTGATTCTTGTCTTATATTGGTCAAAACTGTGTAAATATTTTGTCTACAGTGACTTTCTCGATGAACAAAACTAGCTTTGGAATATGTCTTCCTGTGCACTTAAGCCCATAAACCTTTATTACTGCTTGGTAGTATCCGTAATCAAATTTTCTACTACAAAAGGAAAAAAATTCGCAGTCATATTCCGTATAATTCCTTAAAGTTCTTTTATAACTGCCCATTTTCTTTCAGTGCTGCATACTCCATCTTTATTTCACAGTTCTCAGTTCTGCCCTTCCATTTCAGAGCAGACATAGAGTGACTCAAAACACTTG
Source organism: Schistocerca nitens (assembly GCF_023898315.1). Taxonomy (NCBI): domain Eukaryota; kingdom Metazoa; phylum Arthropoda; class Insecta; order Orthoptera; family Acrididae; genus Schistocerca; species Schistocerca nitens. The sequence goes on along the minus strand of NC_064616.1, from coordinate 906,203,489 downwards.
ATATAGAGAAATTAGGCCTCTGGAGGAAAAGGGAACAACTGTGGAGAGAAAGCTGAATAAACGTAAGTAAGTACTAACTGAGACTGCACTAAATTTTCTACCAGTAAGAGAAGTTTTTCATTTACATATCCCATTTTGCTGCTGTTACATTGAGCCATTACTGAGAAATTGTAATTGGGGCACAATGAACTAACTTGAAAACTCCATTGACCTGTAACAATTTTGTGAAGTATTCTTAATAAGAAGAAAAGGGCAATGCATTTGTATTAAAACTAGGAGAAAAGTATGGAGGATGGAGATACTTTCACCACCACTAAGGAAACATTTTAAGATACCTTAATACATCATAATCAAAAGCAGTATAAGTAAAAATTAAATAAATAAATATTGAGTTTTAATGATCGGTTTGAATTTCTCAAAGTGCACAGGAAGAGATTCCAGCTGCTGTCACTTAAGGCAAAGACTGATTTGTTACTCTACTTAAATATTGTACTAGACTACTTTACAGAAACTTTTAAGTTGGCAGCATTATTTGGAGGCAAGATATGTTGTATGAAGCTGGAACAAAAATTGAAATACACAGATTTACAAATACATACATTCTGTGTATCCCATAAATACATCAGAAGGGAATCCATTGTATTATTAGATATTTTGGACTAAATTGTGTTTTTTGTGTAGAAATTATTCAAATTTACAATGATTTTATTGGAAGAACAACCCTACAGTAATAGACAAAGTACAATTTCCCTATTGTATTTTAAAAGTCGATTTATTATGTTACAAGGCATGTTCAGAAAGTAAGTGTACTAGACTTTTATTTTTTATTTTTTTTTTTTTGGGGGGGGGGGGCAGGGGGGGAATGTGTGTTCGAAAAAAAATTACAGATTATTGCTGATAACTTGTTGACTATATTTTTACATAATTGCCATCCCATTCAGCGCATGTGGTGAGCTGTGGCACAAGCTTCTTTATGCCCTCCTCGAAGAACTCTGCCACCAGCTTCTTTCCCCATTTCAGAACCTCTTTCTGCATCTGTTTTTCGGTGGGAAATTTAATTCAGTTCATGTGTGCCTTTAGGGAGATAAAAAGATTATAATCTGAAGACACCAAGTCAGGGGAATATGGTAGATGGTTCAAAACATCCCAGCCAAATGAGTCTAAGAGCACCTTGGTGGTTAAGGCTGTCTGAGGACAGGCATTGTCGTGCAACAAGCAGACTTCTGTCATCAGCGCTCCCCCCCCCCCCCCCCCCCCCCCCCACACACACACACACATTCTGAATGCTCCTTTTGAGGTTTATAGGGTTGCGCAATGTTGTTATGCATTGATGGTCTCTCCACGAGGAAGAAATTCAACCAAAATGATGTGTTTTTGTTCTCAAAACACCAAGGCCATGGTGTTCCCCCCCTAAATTGTGGTTTTGATTTCTTTGGCAGATGAGGAATTGGTGTGACACCACTGTGATGACTGACTTTTTAACTAAGGCATGTAGTGAGCCACTCGTGTTTCATTTCCAGTCACAATAGAGCACAGAAAATCCTCACCTTCCAATTCAAGTCGCTCAAGAAATTTGCGGGTGCTATTGACCAAAATTTTCTTGTGCTGCTCTGTCAACTGTTTTGGGACCCACTTGTGCACAGTTTCCGGCATCCCAGCATTTCTATGAGTGTCTTGTATAAGATAGATCTGGGGAGTTGTGGGAACATCACAAAAATTTCACCCACTGTCAATCTGCAGTCTTCGCGAACAGTTTCCTAGATTATTTTTTTCACCAACTCATCACTCAGAATGGGAGGTCTTCCTTTCCTCTGTTTGTCATGAACATTTGTTCTGACTCACTAAACACACTTCACCATATAAACACATTCATTGTGCTCATAACACCTTCACCATAAACTATCTGATTTGTGAAAAAATTTCGATAGGTGTTATTCCTCCTGCGAGTAGGATGGGGATCACAGCACGTGTCTTCACTTGGCAGGATTTCTTACCGGCATCTTTCACACCACTGTACACTACAACATGAGTTTACATACTAACATGTTCCTGTGATGCTCACTCCAGTCAGGGCATCCCCCCCCCCCCCAGGCCTCCCTTCCACTAAGTGTTGACAATCCTAAAAAAAAAAGGCAGCTTGTTGGTCAAGTACCCATACTTTTTTTAACATGCCTCACAGTATGTACACCTATGTCTGAAAAACAAGAGTAAAAAAAAACTTTTTTAAAATGAATATCATTGGATATTTGGAAATTAACACACTGACTTTGTGAAATACATTCGCACAGTTGACGGAAGGAGCAAAACATTAATAGATTTTATTCCTAAAAGGGATCACAGATTTTGCAGTTTGCATTGAGCTTTTATCTGAAGTGCCAGAGAGCAGAACAGTATACTGCTGTTACAAACTGAGTTACTGGTACTGTGTTCCCTGTTCATCAGTTCAGTAAATAATGAAATAGATGTCTTCTCTGCCACTGTTCAGTTGAGCAACAATGATGCTTTACTTTAATATTCATACATACAAATATACATATCACACATTTACTAACAAAAAGTTCTCTCTCTCTCCCCCCTGCCCCTCCCCCCCCCTCTCTCTCCCTCTCTCTCCTCCACTCTCTCTCTCCCTCCCTCCCTCCCTCCCTCCCTCCCCCTCTCCCGGGAATGGTAACTGCTGTGTTGTAACCAGCACAAGTTAAGCAGATGTATCAAATTGAGAGAGAAACCTTAGACGTTTTTAGAGTACTAGGGAAATTTATGCTGAGATTTGGTTAGCAAATAGCATCAAATTTGACCAGAGATATGCAGGACATACAGGAAATAATACATTTCAAATTTTTATTGTGTTTTAAACAGCTTTGTAACTTAGAAAAGAGTGTAGTGTATGGATACAACTTGGGCATTGAGGTACAGTCATCACAGTGTAGACGTTTACAGTCCAAAATGGAACATCATTTGAAAAGTAGAATGAAACTGATAATGCCTTCGTATGTGATTTCCTCCAATTTGTGTGCTAAATGTAAAGCACCTACCTAGACATATCAACCTGCTGATCTAACTTATAAAGGACCTATAATTAACCTGAAATATTAACCTTGTACAATTTGCAGACACAAAGTATAACCAGCAGTGAAAACTGTGCCAAGTACCAGGGGGAAAATCATAGGGTCAAATGGAATTGAGCTGAGCTGGGAACATTTTGTGTTGTTAGTCTGATGTTGATCTCTTGAATCACCATGTCTCAGTGCTGTACAATAGTGCACACATAAGAATAAAAGACTGAGTGTTCATTGTTCATGATGTTGTTCATTACAAGAATCCTGAAATGGAGCAGCTGGCGTGGCATTCTGATAAATTAGGTTCCTTAGTCCCTTTGATGAATGACATTTTTGCAAACACATTATAGCTTTACCAATATCTTATTCATCAACATTTGGATATATTTTGGGACGAATTCATTATCAACTGTTGGGTATGAATACAGAAGGAATTGCTATTATTTACATACAGATGTTATGGCACAAGTACTAGTTAACTGTTGTACAGTGAAAAAGCAGACATTTTTTCATGTATTTAAGAACAAACACATGTTCAATAATTCATACTGTAAGAGAAGTAAACTAAAATCTTATGAAGTCAGTTGAATGTCAACCACATGCTGATAAGCACATATCAAGTGAGGTGGCGAAATCGTAGGACGGTGGGCTCTTGTTTGGAAGAATGACAACTGAAATCCCAATCTGGTCATTCAAATTTAGGATTGCTATGATTTCCCTAAATTGCTTAAGGTAAATTTTGTAGTGATTTCATCAAAAGGCACAGCTGATTTCCTTCCCCAACCTAGCTTGTGATCCATCTCTAATGACCTCCTTGTTGATGGCACAGTGAAGCCTAATCTTAATTATCCTTCTTTCAATCAACAGACTTTTATATCTGACTGTTAATAATAAGTCAAACAGTGGAAAATCCAGGACGAAATTGTGAAAAGGATAGATTGCTATTCACCATATAGCGGAGATGCTGAGTCGCACATACACATACCTATCTGCAACTCATTGATAAAGAGGATGTCATCCAAGAAATATTTGTTGACGTCAAGGCATGGTGCTCAGGAAATTGTACCTTACTTCTTTCTATACATGATCCAGTTATTACTAAGGTACTGGGAAAGCTAAAGCAGAGTAGCAACAAAACATACAATATTTCTCATTTTAGACATATCAGCATTAAATCACACCAGTTTAATGGTGGAACAGTATCTCACATTTCCCCTTGTGGTAATTCCTTGTGTATGAATGCTCCAGTATGCATGTTTAGCTTTCTGGTAATCCATTTTAATTCTGCTAAAATCATTTTATTGTAAATTGTATGTATTACCTATTTTCTTCAGATTGCATATAAATATTCTTCCTCATTGGCATTTGGACAGTACTGATTTGCTAACAGCATGCACTGCTTCTATTATTCTATCATTAAATAGATGATTATTATTATTATTATTATTATTATTATTATTATTATTATTAATGTTTAACTACCACATGAAACATAATCTGCTTGCAAATGTGTTTTTAGTGCTGTGGAAGTATTTCAAAGGTGTTAAGTTAAATTTGTTGTCGTGAACTTTCATCTGTAGCAATCTTTTGTATAGTAAATGATGTCTGTGTTGGTTAACATTCCATTATAGACTGAATGTATTTTTAGTGCAGCAGAATAGGGCCACAGCTCCTTTCCTCCCCTTTAAAAATGCATTATATTTCAAAGTGAAGGAAAAAAAGCCTGTCATTGAATTGAAATCTCCTGCTGTGTGTAAGTTGCCAAACTAAAATTTCAGTTATTGACAAGAATCAGATTTGAAGAACTAGACATTGGACTCTCATTTGGGAAGACCAGGCTTCAAATTTCCATCATGCCATACAGAATGTTTTGGTTAAACAGGTTGTGGCACATGTCGGAGAGTTCCTTACTTATGATCACACCTAATTTACTTTCCCACCAATCCCTATTCCAATATTACACTTTGTACTTTATCTGTCTGCCAAATTTTTAACATACCTCAGTACCTCTACATTCCAAATGCTGTTGCTTTCTTCATCTCTGGATCTCCTACGGCCCACATTCCTCTCTTGTACAACGCTGTGCTCCAGATGTACTGTTTCAAGAACTACTTCTTTATTTACATATACATACCTGATACCAATAGAGCTCTTTTATTGGTGAAAGCTTTTTCACTTCTATCAAATTACTTCCACATTGTTCACAATTTTGGTATGCAAGTTGTTATTCTCCTTTCTACTATTCTTTACTCTTTTGTCTTTCCTTTATTTATCCCATGCGAAGTGTGCTGTCAATTTCTTTCAACATGTCTTCCTTATATCTGGCCAGACTGAAGTAAAACAGACAGGCCATACCCATTTACACACATTCTTGCCTATAAATTTGTTAGCACCAGGTGGAAGCAGTTGCAGAAAGTAACAAGATCACAAATAAGGATTTTCAAATGTACATCTGTACTCCACGAGCCACTTCACAATATGTGGCAGAGGGTATCGTTGCTGACAGAATCATTTCATTCCCAGGAAAAATAACTGTAGCCAAGCCTCAGTATGAGGCCTAGTTTCTCTTATTTTTGTGTTGTTTGGAATTTGCACTCGTAATCATTTTACGGTTTCCATCTCCAGTGATTTATTGTCAATGGTATATTCAAACACTAATGAATCTCTTCATTTGTTTATGTGCAGTACATTAACATTTATTATCAATTAAGGTCGACATCTAATCCCAGCACCGATTGTTGATCCTCTGTGGGTCTTCTTTCACTTCACTACAGTCTTTTGACATTGCTGCCTTCCTATAGATGACAGCACGATCTGTGAACAGCCTTGTGGAGCTTCTGACATTATCCAATTGATAATGGCACTGTAACACTCACGTGGAGTGTCCCCAAAATTACCTTTACTTTATGTGTGTTGATTTCATCCTGTTAAAAACACACTGATGAGTTCTATCTGCAAATAAGTCCATAATCCAGTCACAAATCTGGACTGATATATACATTTATCTGATGATCCTTTGTCAAAATGGTAATGATCTCACTTTATCTGTCAACTGGTACCCATTGTTGCTCTGACAACCTACAATGAACTGATGTTAGAAGGAGACCAAGTTCCTTCACATAATCTCTTTAGAATCTCATCTCGTCCAGATGTACATTCTCCCAGAACAAGTTGATTGTTGCACGTATCTGGTACTCCTGTGAGAAGTTCTGTCAGACATGCTGAACAATGTTCCCATGTATATTCATCATCCCATTCAATTTCAGCGTGACGAAGGCCCAGCACATTTCAGTAGACAAGTGATGGCAGACATTTTACTTGAAAGTTACTTGCCCGGTGTCGATGGATAAAAATAATAATATATTTCATGTACGAGGTGCTATCCAAAATTTTCGGGACTGGTGCTGCCATCTGTTAAAAACCTTACCTTCGGACTAATGGTCACCATCACCCTCGAAGTAGTTCCCATCCGCACATACACACCGGTCACATCGCTTCTGCCACTGGTCAAACGTTTTCTAGAAGCCCTGTTCTTTGAGGGTGTTTATCACCGCCAGCGATGCTTCTTGAATCCTCTCTAGAGTGTTGAACTGACGGCCTTTCAACTTGGGTTTCAGTTTTGGGAATAGTGCGAAGTCACAAGGTGTCAAAGCTGGCAAGTTCGGTGGGTGGGGTACAACCGCCATGTTGTTTTTTACCAAAAATGTCCTGGTGAGCAAGGACGTGTGACAGGGCGCGTTGTTGTGATGCAGCTGCCAGTTCCCTTGACACCAAAGTTTAGACCCATCGTCGCCGCATGTTTTCACAGTAGTATGCGGAATTCACTGTTTGGTTGGGTGGGACTAATTCTTTGTGCACAATTCCCTTGGTATCAAAGGAAACGATGATCGTGCTCTTAACTTTGCTCTTCACCTGTCTCGCTTTTTTGGGTCTTGGAGGCTCTTACATTGGGACTGTTGTTGCTTTGTCTCTGGGTCATAACCGCAAATCCAGCTCTCTACCCCAGTGATAGCCTGTGACAAGAAGGTTGAATCACCAGATGCAGTCTGACAAAGGTCCGTGCACATTTCAACACGCTGTGCCTTCTGATTGGCAGTCAAGAACTTTGGCACAAATTTTGCGGCAACACGATGCATGCCCAATTCATCAGTCAACATGTGTTAACATGTACCATAACCAAGACCCACTTCATCTGCAAGTTCTTGAATGGTTCAACGTTGATATCCGCACGAACCAATTGTTGAAGTTTGGCAACAATGTCTGGCGTTGTGCGGCTAACAGGCCTTCCAATGTGAGCATCGTCTTCGACGCCTGTACGGCCGGCCCTGAACTGAGCGTGCCACTCAAACTCACGTGTACGGATAATGCTCTGTGCTCCCAAACTTTTGTTGAATCATTGCAACGGTCTCCGTAGCACTTTTCCCGAGATTTGCACAGAATTTTGTACACATGCTCTGTTCTGTTAGCGGATCCATCGTAACATGACCACACATCAAACACAGAGTATTACGGAAATCACTGTGGACACGCAACACGTCCTCCCAACTGAATGCCACTCCGCACACTGACTCATCAGATATGCAGCTCTTGCCACCTAGTGGTGCAAAGGTGTACTACTCCTACTTTCCGTATGGCAGCACCAGTCCCAAAAATTTTGGATTCCACCTTGTGTTTCCTAATGGCCATAGTCACCACAGTGCCTGTTCCTTCAGACATGCATGTATGTCTGAAGGAACTCTGCATCCTAATTTGGAATAACACATGCACTGCAATATCATATTTATCTGCTAACACCAGGCAAGTGACTTTTAAGTAAAATGTCTCCCATGTACAGGAATATACATAATGGAGGTAAGAGTACAGGTTGTAGACACGTGGTTGATGACATGTGGAAGTTAGGGTGAGTCCCAGTCTGGCACAAATTTTTATTGTCTTCATTCCATTATACAGCTGATAGTTGCCCATATTCGCAACTGCGAATACATTTCGACTATAGTTTGTGTTGGGCATTATGCGTTTGTGGAAGTTTCGTGATGTGGGATTGTGTCTAGAAAAAATGCGAATTTTCTTTGACATATATCGCATCAAAAGATGAATACTTTTTGATTGGGTGAACTGAACAAAATTGTTTTGCGTTGTCCAATAGGCCTGGAATTCCAGTTTGCCTCTATGTAACAAAATTGTCACTCTTGTTAAAAGAGCCAATTTAAAGCGACACTACGAAACAATTCACCAGCAGTTCCATTAACAATTTTCCTGTGGGTAGTGAAGTTCATTAAGAAAAATTATAGGCGGCTTCTTACAAAAGTGCTATATGAGCGTCCAAGAAAAATCTGCAGAAGCAGTATTACGCGTGTTTTGGACGCCTGATAAACACCAGAAGCCATTTTAATACCCTGAGATAGTAAAAAACAATAAAAAAAGTATGCTGGAAGTGACCGCAGCACATTCTGAGGAGAAAAAGGATGTTGGTACCACAATTCAAGGTAGTACATTGACTGCAGGAAGCGATACAAGAAGAACTAAAAATTTGGTTGTTGACGGTAAAAGTAGTTTTCTCGAACTTACGCAGAAAGCGCCTTACGATGCCGTCGCTCTTGACGAATTATGTGACATTATTGATGAAGAACAAATACCAGCTTTTCGCGTGATTTTTGGGTATTGAGAGCAAAACATGCAGGGAAGAATTGCTAGCAATCTAAAGTCAAGACTCGCGGAGAAGATTTATTCAATACATTTGATGACATCACGACAAAATCAAACTTCAATTAATGATAAAATGTTCTCTGTCAACTGATCGACAACTGAAAGGGACTAGTAAAGAGAATCAAGGATAAGAATTGTGGGCTGCTATCTTAATAATGGCTAATTCTACAGGCATGCTTGTGCGGAAAGCTTATTATCACTCTTAAAGAAATAATGGACAGCCTGATAAGTTGATTACCGTAATTTTATGAGGTCTCGTTATGATCTTCAGCACAGAAAGGATAACGCTAGATTCATTTCGGCAACACTTCTCCGTGGCGTCACTCTGACGCGCCAAGCGTAATTTCGACCGTCATGACGTCAATCGACTTTCCTGGTCGTATCGAGTCTGAGCGCTGTGAGGCTCCGGTTGAAGGCCGTCCATCTTGTGCCTACAGCCTCACGATTTCACCCGGGAGTTGGCACCATCATCGTGTCGATACATGCTACCACCTAGCGAACGTTTTTTAATAAGCAGTTTACCGATCAGGAACAGCGTGACTGCTTGCTGTTTTCAGTACCTAGTTATTTCCAGGAATGAAAGTAATGTCTGGATGACAAAGTTAAGTTTTTTTCATAAATAGTCTAAAAATACCCAATCACCGTGTCCCTCTCATTGATGTTAAAAAATTGAAACGGTTTAATTGGCTGCATACCAGTGGATAAAGTCACACATTTCCTCATCTTATTAGATTTGACACGTTTATTCACTTCGTTTTAATTGATCTGTTTACTCATTTGAAGACCATAAACGTAACTTAAATTTGTGTAGGTACATACACAGATTTATACGTGCTTTGCTCACTAGAATAATGACTGTAGTATTACCATAAAACTCTTATGAACTCGTAAAAAATTGTAAATAATGAGTATCGTTGTGACTGTAGTAGCCATTAGTGCTCACAAATAAAATCAGCAATCATATCATCAATAGGTACACTTGTTGCAGTTTTGGAAACTATTCGTACCTTTTCTTTATTTGAAAGTGAGAACCTGCCAACTTCATACTCTTTATTTACATACCGTAATTATGTATTACGAAAAGTACCTATCAAGAAGTTTCCCCAAGGTTAAAGTGTGGTGGTTATGTGAAGGATGTACTAATTTGTGCGAACAATTACAATTCACTGCGAGAAAAATTAACTTCTTCCTTCACACTTTTGAAAGTAACTGAAACAACCAGAAAAACCAGCTGCAGGTACATTCCTGTAAGAGTCCCTTGTTTGGAAAAGAGGTCTCCCAAGAAAACTAGCTTGTAAATTTTCTTTTATACCTCGTAGACGGTTGAGGCTAAATTACATTTTAATTCCTTTTCAGATGTATCAGTCCTTTCTGTTTTTATTTTATTTTGACTGATATTTACAATGTTTTGCCAGATGAGCAGCGTATTTCGAACAGTCACCGGTATTTGCGTGTTTTATGCTTCATTTGTAAATTATTGGCAATTATAAATCACACCTGGGAGAGGCACATGTATGTACATAACATCAAATATTACAGAACACACTTTCATTAAATTCATAAGGTCCTAGAATCTGTTAAAAAATTCGCAGGGAAATAATGTAGATGTCGCGGGATGCGAACCGACGAACCAACTTGTTTAATTTTCATAACCACTAGCCACCTTGCAGTTTATTACTTTGTTTTAAATTTAAGCACCGTGAAGACGTTAACTGCCGTTCGTTTTTACCTTACATTTAATTATAACAAATTTTTACCAACAGCGACGCGTTTTCGAAAGATCCTCAATATTTGAAGCATCCTATATTCATAGGACATCATAGTATTTTAAAAACCTATCAAATATGGCTTCGCCCACAACTCAGTACTCTACATGACCACGAAAGTCGATAGACTTCCCCGATGGTCGTAACTGGACACTTCACAAGTCAGCGGCCCACGAGAAAAGCACGGCATGTGACAGCGCAGTTCTTATTAGTGCCAGCACCCTAACACTTATCTTTATAGACAGCTCGGCCCGAAACGTGAATAACCAATAGCATTTCAGCGTAGCGGGAGCCAATAGGATGGCTTCGTTTCGGATCAGCATGAATACTGTAGGGGAGACATTTATATCTTCAGTGTTGTATGGGCGCTGTGGCGAACAACGGAAGCTGGAAGTTTACATGTGAATCATTGCGGCAACAGTTTGTTAGCAAATGATTCATGTAATAGTGTATTTTGTTACTGCAGCTTGGAAAAGGGGAGAGGAATAAAACTTTTCCCATATTTTCAGTGAGTGAGTGTTCGTGTTGCTGGCTACTGATTCTGGAACATGACGTATTGTAAAGATTCACTCAATGCTTTTTTTGTAATTTGCAGCACAATTTGTACTGAATAATTATCTTTGGCGAATTGTGTTGCTTGCTACAATTAAGTGTTTATTTTGTCTTTAAATGATAATTTAGCGAGGCGTAAAACGGAAAATATGGTACAAATCACAGTCTGACACCATAGTATCAGTGTCCATTCTGTATTTTGCACAAAGTTCGTTATCACTCGTTGCGTGGTGTGATCTTTTGTCTTGACCGCTGAAGTAAAGATTCGATCGCAGCAGAGTATTTGCCACTAGCAAGAATGTAAATGTCATTGCTGCTAGTTTCAGTCGCAACAATTTAAGCTGTGCTCTTAAGTTCCTGCCTAACCACACCCTCCGGAATCGCAAGATATTCAGAATAAACAGCGGAGTATTCGTAAGACGCCAGAATACAAATAGTATTTCTGGTTTTTTCCCTTGCAGGAGTTTCATCTTTCGTTCTGTAATCACACTGAAGTCACAAAATAGAAGAAACTTGATCCTGAGAGACCATGCCCTTATATGTAAATAACATCGTATATTGCAGAGCATATTTCAATTACACGAATAATAAAGAACCAGAATCTTTTACAAACCAGAAAAAGGAAAAAAAAGTTCCACGTAGCGAACCTACTTTCTTCAACATCAGAACCACACATCTCTGAAGGTGCGTCTACACGATGCCTTTTTTGAGTTCAGCTTTGGGCAGAAATTTCCAAGGGATGCGTAATAACCTGGAAATGGAGACCGCGTATAGGCCTAATGCGCATTCTTACTGCTTTTTAGCAGACGACAGGCAGCTTGGGCCCATATGTGTTTGATTACGTAGTGTGTTGAGGTTATGCTGTGAAGCGAATTATGTGCATTAATGTTAGTTGACTTCAAAGAAGAACGCATAAGTTTATAGATGATACCTCTTCTGAAGATTATTTGAATAAAAATTAGAGATGTGTTGCACTGAGCGCCCAGCATTAGATAAAAAAAAAAAAAAACGCGGATCACATTTCTTTAAAGAATAAGGTTCCGTAGTTTTCCTAGTAGTAAAACTGAGAAGAATAAGCCAAAAATTTAAGGAAGTGTATACGGAAACGGTGGACGAATATTCATGCAATGGCGACGTAAAGTACACCATCTGTGGAGCCTGAAATCTGAACGAAAGAAGTATTGTTTTGAAATGAGGAATAAATAATTCAAATGCGTTTCTAAGTCGCCAGTTACTAGCGAACAAAATTTTACTGCCAGCCTTATCGTTGCAGTTTCCCCAAGTAGAAAATCTAAAATCTCGTAACCTTCGCCTGAAATTTGCAGACAAAACGTTATCATCACTTCTTATTTCATGTACCTCTGTTGTTCATATGTTTCTTTACCTACAATCGCTTTTGCGTTTTGTTTTTATGTCGGCTTTTCAATACACTAAACGCAATGCAAGCTTCCAAGCAAAAAAGGGGGTTCATGACCGACTGCTTTCGCAGTGACACAACTTGTGGACACGAGAACCTCTGTGCGTTCATCCCTTCTTTCCAAAAATTTTTGTGTAGTAATTTATCTCGTGCGTCAACGAGTGCACACGAGGAAAAGAGGCATCATGTGGACGAACGCCTGTCACATGCAAATCCTGTCGTCAACATCGTTTATGTTTGGATCTCCTAAAGGGTTTTTATCGCTGATGTGTCGTTAACCGACATTTAATTATAATAAATCTACCGAGAATGACGTTTGTGATAAATTTTCAATGCGCCGTTGGCTTGAAACGGTATACTGTCATATAAGGGAACAACAGAATATGGTTAAGTCCAATGCAGAATATCTAAAATGGCGAGCAAGCAACATCACGTGACCCGACCCGATTGCCGTGAAATACTGTTGGTATTGGTTATTCTCGTTTCGGACCGAGCTGCCCCTAACGATAAACGCGAGTATCTGTTTCAGACGAGTTTAATAAATCTGGACTGCCTGTTTAAATGCATGCAAGCTCTCGATAGCACACGCCAAAGTTAAGACCTTTAGTGGGTACCTTTTCTAGTACATATGATTTCCGTTGACCCTACAAGGAGTCGAGCGTTCCGCGATAAGTGGACTAGTGTGACATCATAAGTTACTTTTTTTTTGGGGGGGGGGGCTGTATTTCGAGTAACTACAGTTCACAAGACTTTGTGCAAACCTGACGTCATTTTGACGTTACACACACTTATCGTTGACCGCAGGAACTCCTTTCTTCAACATTCGATGCTGGGTGCATGATGAACACTATATATCTTCTTCTTACGTCGATCACCTGGTAAAGCAAACTATCATTCAGTATAATAAGCATAGAAAAGACTAACACATTTGCAACAGTATGAAAAGATAACTTAGTCTCAGCCATCTGTAAAGTGTTTAAAATTCAATAAACGAACGCATTCTTTTAGGACACTTCTTCTTTTCATAACAAATGTCTTCAATTCAAGTACATCTTTAACCACCAATATTACGCTTTTCGTCATTTTATTACAACACATTTTGCCAACAGCGACGCTTTTTCTAGTGACCCTCAATGTGTTGGTGTTTTGGCACAGCATTTATTCGTTGGGCATAAGATGCCCCACCCTTTTCAATTACAGAACAACTCCTGAAACTAGTTTTCAGAGGTTCTAAAAATAAGCTTATTTTGCTAAGATACCTTAACGAATACTGTTGAATACATATGTCATTGAATAATTGAGTGCTGGCTGGCTTCAGCTTTTGTTAATCACTAAGTCATTTCACTTTCGGGGTTGATTAAGGCGTGTTAGGAAGTATAGGGAGTACAACTTTTTGTGTAAGTTTCGGAATTAAATCTTGCCAACACTTTAATCTCTCCCCTATTCACAGCCCAGTCCACATAAAAACAGAACTTTACAAATTTATAAGCGATGTAACTTCGGGGTCAACGTATCCTGAAGTAAAGAAAAGGTGTAACCTCCACTTCTCTCTACTTGAGGTCAATTTTAATGTTTTTAACGTCATTTTCACCTCGCGTGTTATGAGACAAACAATCGCGAAAGTCGATAGACCTCTCTTTCCGTTTTCAGTAAAGCATGTGACGTGTAAATGATGTAAAATTTGCATTAAGTGTGCTGTAGGCTATCCCTGTGTTTCTCCTGGAGCCTGGGAACATGACATAGTGACATCAAGGAGAAGTCTAAGACCCCTATAACATGAGCTGAACTGTCCGCCGTGTTTCCCAAAGTGTATAGAATATTTGTACTAATTTACTTATGAGTCATGATGCAAGTAGAGATTTCTAAGTAACTGTACTGAAGAATTCATCATAAATATGGATGGTTGCTCAGCTCTAAACTGCACTAACCATTGCAAAAATGGTTTTCGCATGTTTCGATTTCCAAGTGACCCCAAACGAAGAAAAAGAATGTTGGCAACGACCTAAAACCCTCCAGCTTTTTTAAATTGCTAGGTATCCACTCATTTAAAACACAGTGTGTGTATGGAACACAAGCTTTAATGCAAAGACAGAAATGCACAAACCTAACAAAAATACATTAAAAAATGCTTTCCTGTCATAGTTTTACAGATACTAACTAGTCCTGTAAGGACAGTAACTCTATGGGCTACCCACTCAACAGAAGCAATGGAATCCCACCTTGAATGCCTAACTAGTTTTCAATAAAATCTAATAATTCATCAATGGAATTTGTTGGACTATTTACAAGATCCCATTGTAAAAGTTCTGGTAAGCATCTCTTGAGCATCATGATTTTCATTAAAACTCCCAGTGAATGATTTGTATGCATCAACTTACCCAGTTGAAACAATAGAAAATCCAGGATGGAATAATGACAGTATTATGAAAAGGATTGGATTACTACTCATATAGCAGAGATGCTGAGGCGCAGATAGGCACAACATAGAGACTGTCCAACAAGTAAGCTATTGGTTGGCCTTCGTCGGGATTAGACAGTGCATGTGCGCGCGCGCGCACCCACACACACACACACACACACACACACACACACACTAGATCAGAAATCATTTTCAGTTGGTGTCTCTACTTCTGGATGCACCACTTTTGGATCGAGGGACTGCTGACATTGTTGTTTGCTCCCTTACCGTCTTCCCTCCCACCTTTCTTCCAACCAGTCAACCTTGTTACTTCTGGCAGATCTGCCTCCTTGTAGCCCTGTCATAAAAGTGTCCAGAATCACTTCCTCGAGCTCTCCACTCAAAAAAAGTCTGACTCCATATGACTCCAGTAGTGTTCCACCACTGTTTCACTCCAATCCCCACCAAAAATACATCATTCTTATGTTCTTCAGACATGATTTGGCTCAACTTGACCACTTTCGTCACTAAACCAACATACTGTACAATGTTTAATAAAGAAATGTTAAACATTCTGCCACACTCAGACCATTTACAATAAATCATAGTTTGTTCATTAATAAATAAGTAAGCATTCTCATGCATATGTGATAACAATAAATGACAGTAAAATAGTGTTCAAACAATTACTTAGGTTTGTTAGAAGCATGTTTTGGCACTTTTTTCAATGGTGATGTCAAGTAACACACGTGATTGCCCACTTTTAAATAAAGTTACAGGCAGAAATAGTAAAATACTCATTAAGTGGTTACACAAGAATGACAAGATATGGGATATTCATGCTGCATTCAGTTGTTATATTATTGTGGACGAACATTTGCATAATGAAAAAGATATAAAGAAGTAGTAAGTCAATCAGTAAGATAGATACAGATGTGTAGCTTCCAGAGATGTAAGCTATAGTGCCATGCTTCATTCGAGGTATTATTTGTTTTAATTGCATGAAATGTTTAAAAGTTGTCAATTTTAAGGTTCATTGTGGAAATATTTAGTCACAGTAAAATATAAACTTTCACAGTTTTTTACATATTGAAACCATTGTGTCATGGGCTGTGCCATCATTTTCCTTATGTGGCAGATATAGCCAGATTTTATTTGTTATGAAACTGTGATTTATTACTGAATTTCTAAGAGTTGTAAATAGCCACATTTAAGACTGCCCTATATTCTGTGATTTACCCTTTTCTGCACCATTTGTGGTGCATGTGAGCAACAGCCCTACACGGGCTCCCTGCTCTTGGATTTACCAACATCTATCTGGCCGTGCTGACCTCCGTTGTACCTAGGGTGACCAGTACTGGTCGCTTCAGCTGGGGCTGGCCGCGCTGTGCCCTAGGCCCTGGACCCTACACTGGCTGTCCAGTGCTCACTCACACAAACATAGTCACCTTACCTTATTCCAATTCTAAGTGACCGAATAACTCTCCTATGTAAGCGTAACATTAGAAAGGTGATACTACAAAAAAGAAAGTCACAAACAGTGAGAGACCAGAAGATGTTATATATGTACTTACTGAATACAGCTGCTCAGCACACAGGCAGACAGCTCTCTCAAACTGTACAAACATATAAAAAAAGTTTAAAAAATGCTACTCAACACAGATACTATTCACTTCACCACAGAAGTTTGTAAGAAAAATATTAAAGCAAACTCTGTATGCAGAACAGTTACTATTGTTGTTTCCACAGGCTGCTCCCATGTCAGTGAAAATAGTCATTAAGTAGACCAGGGAATTATGCAGAAATGAAACTCATATTTACGTGAAAGCAGACATGTAATAATAGAAGGAAAAAATAGTATTTCTGTCGCCATGATAACACTTTACCAACTTCGCTGTTATATGATGAAATAAAACTTCTCTTTATTTTGTTTCCTTTACTGTATAGTCGCAGCTGTGAAGCCATTTGCATGTGTATGGATAAATGGAGCCCACCAAAATGGCCTGACTTTGATTACAGACCAAAAACACCTGAAAAAATTGTGCATTTAATTGTGTAATCATAGGCTATGGCCATATTATTCGATGTCATGGCAAATGCATCTGCCACAGCAGTTATCCCATGTGCCATTTAGAACTCTATGAATGAGGATGATTGGAGATGTGTGACAGGAAATGTGGAAAAATAACTTGGCTGAGGAACTAAATTATGTTTGTAAACATTCAATTAAGTGTGGCAGAGAAGATTCTCAGTTAAATTTATGTAATCAAAAGTGATAATATAAAATTATATATAATCTAGAAATCAGGATGTGGTAGTGGGGGGAAAAAATCAATAATCGGGAAAATAAATACAGTACAACAATACTACCACGAGGGAAATGGGAGAAGATGAGAAGTATCATCATCCAATTACTAGGTGCTGCTGTTATCAATATTTCTGTTGTGTAAATAATCAGAAACCTCAGCTAATCGCACTATTAATGTGTAATTGCCACATTTAAATGCATCTGGATGTTATCTTGTTAGGAAAGGAAGGCAGGTGTGCATCAAATTGCCAGTCATTTTGGAAACATATGGAATACTGGCTTTGGTGATTTTTGTGCTGATGAATTGAGAAATGTTTAAACTGTGACTTAAAATCTGGAATGATTACTGTATTGATAATTTATAATTTCATTTGATAGAAAGTACTTCAGAGTACTGTGATTTATCTATTCCAGAGCACAGTCATATAGAACAGAGATAAACATTTACAGCACCATCATCATCTAGTTGTGCTCTGTGGCTACAAAATTTGCTCAATGAAGAAGCTTGTTGTAAACAAACTTGACATTTTTAAGGAAGGTTGATGAGGAACTTTTAACCTCTGGAAGACAGAGGGGAGTGTTTGTATAAGCAGTACTAACCACTCATAATGTGCAGGTCTGTTTTGTCAGTTTGGCCATTTTGAAAATACTGCAATTTCATTGTAAAGTCTTTCTCATAACCTGTCTTTACTATGATTCATACCACTACTTCATCCCTTGCTTTCCACCCTAAATATCTCCTAGACAGACATTTATTAAATGACAACAGCAGTCATATTCTGAACACATTTTCGCCAGTTTACGCTTTTATCATACATACCCTTTGAGGCATTTGTGACTGAGGTGAAACAGTCTAGTCTGTAGTACTCTAGGCATATGTTAACACTTTTGAGACTGGCCATGTAGATGAATATTAGACCAAGGAAACTGGCTATTTATGTTGTTATTTAAAGCATTACTGGCATGTATGCGTTTGATGGATTTTCAAGAGTAACATACCATAAAAGGGCCAAGCTTCAAGATCTATTTTTCATGTTTACTGTAGCTCTTTGATGGATTACAAATTAAAAACAACAGTGACAGAAAATATAATTATCCCCTGGACAAAAAAGTGGACCTGTGTTATTGAGAAATTTATCTGTATTGAGGTCCAAATTTTTTGCTCTCTCTCAACAAATGTGACATATTTGTAGCAGGATTACAGCAAACTGCAAAATCTAATGCGTAGATACATCACATTATTCAATTCAATCATCTTAGCTCAGCCATTCATGACAACAGCTGTTACTTTCTCTAATGTTTCTTTCAAAATAATTCTAGAAATTGATAACAGAAGGCAGAACCAGTCAAGGGACAGGTCATGAGACTTCTGTACTTGTTCTCATGTGTAACGAGTCCAGTTTTTGACCAATAGGTGGCTCGCATGTTGAGAAAATTGTGGCCCAACATATACTCGTGTGCAGTCTTTTTAACACAAAGTTGTGGCCAAGCTATGCTCAGGCTCGGTCTCCAAAGTGTTAAGTATTTTCCTTTTCATTCTGATGCAACATGGGTTAGACAAAACGAGGGGACTTCTTACTTTTAATGAATTATGGATGTTGGAGCATCTGGGTCAAATACTGCTGTCATATTAGATGTATTGAGAGGGGGTGTATCTAGGGATATGAAGGCCTAGATACATCATGGGAAGACATCTGTGTAGAGTAATTGTAGGTCAAAAATAATTCATAGTGAATGAGTTTGCCAAAAATTGGAAAGTATTGTCATAAAGATTGGCATAACTGACATGACTGTATTGACATCATTAATCGTCCAGCTAGTTGGGTCAAATGGTTTCTACGATCTGCAGCTGAGCGGTGATCTCAAATACTTTATCACCATGTGCATTTACTGGACTTGATCTGTCAGACCTGTTACAATTCAGCAATGCATCTGTGGTCATGCCAACTTGGTAAGGTCTCCAAACAATGTAGTAGTACCCTAGAATTGATTGCTCCAGCATCACATGTGCTATTTTCTCTACAGATATCCTTTAATTGCCTTTTGATTACCATTTTATATATTTGTTGCTATTACCCTAAATATTTCAAATAATGTGACATTCTATACCTATGTCCCCAACTACTTACATACACCGTAAGCCGCCATACAGTGTATAGTGGAGGTTATCTTGTATCACAGCCAGCCACCCCTTTTCCTATTCACTCACGATATAGCTACTGTATGAGTTCCGATTTCTCGTATCTTGTTTTCGTGGTTCTTGCACAATATGTACATTGGTGCATATAGAATTGATGTGCAGTATGTTGCAAATACTAAACTTTCTCAGTAGCGTTTTGCAAAAATAACACCTTCTTCCCTTCAGGGATTCCAATTTGAGTTCACAAAGCATCTCCATAATATGTGCTGATCAAACCTACCAGTAACAAATCTGGCTGAATATGACCCGACCTGGTGAGAATTCCAGACTCTTGAACAATACTCAAGAATGTGTGACGCAAGTGTTCTGTATGAACTCGCATTCATAGATGAGCCACACTTCCCCAGAATTCTACCAATAAACTGAAGTCGATCATTCACCTTCCCTACAACCAACATTACATGCTCTTTTCGTTACATGTCACTTTGCAACATTATGCTCAGGTATTTAATTGATGTGACTGTGCCAAGTAGAATATCACTAATACAGTATTCGAAAGTTGCAGGATTATTTTTCCTACTCATCTGCATTCACTTACATTTTTCCACATTTAGAGTAAGCTGCCATTCATCACACCAAACAGAAATTTTATCTAAGTCATCCTGTATCCTGCAGTCACTCAGTGATAACACTCCCATATGCTATATAGTCATCAGCAGTTGCAGATTGCTGCTCACCCTGTGTGTCAGATTTTTTTATGTACATAGTGAACAAGAATGATACTATCACACTCCCCTGGGGCACTTCTGACAATACCCTTGTCTATGATGAATACTCACTGTGCAGGACAATGTACTGGGTTCTATTACGTATGAAGTCTTTGAGCCACTCACATATCTGAGTACTATTCTTCTGCTCGTACCCTTGTTATTGTTAACCGCCTTCAAGTGGCACTGTGTTGAATGTTTTCCAGAAGTCTAGGAATATGGAATCTGCCTGTTGTCCTTCATCGCCGTTTCACAGGATAACGTGAGAAAGGGGCAAGCTGAGTTTTGTTCAGGTGCTGCTGTCTAAATCTATGCTAATTTGTGGACAGAAGATTTTCTGCTTCAAAGAAACTGATTATATTTGAATTTAAAATGTGGTCAAGAATTCTGCAGTGAACTGCTGTTTATGAAATTCGTCAGTAATTTTGCGGCTCTCTTCTTTTGCCCTTCTAATATATGTGAGGTACCTATTCATTTTTCCTGTCGTTTAGGACTATAACCTGGGCTAGTGCCGAATTGGAATTCTGTCCGTATATGGCGAATTATTTGTTTTGATCTCTGTCAGTTGCTTTTCAGTGTCAGTGATGCCTATCTGTGTGATTTGTATGGGATTTTGTGGGGTGGCTGAAAGGTGGTATGTTTGTACAACCCTCCTGCATAAACGACTTTTTTAAAAATATGAAATTTAGGTCTGCATCTTTCCTTTTGCTAGTTTCTGTTGCCACAGCAGCACAGCCAGTGAGTACTTGAATAGAAGCCTTCAACTAACTAAGCAGTTTTATGTAGGACAAGAATTTTCTAGAATTTTTACCTAGATCTTCCATTAATGTATGATGGTGATATTATTGTGTGCTTCAGGTACCAGTCTTTTTATAAACACACAAACACCTATCAGTGTTTGTCTGTAAACATTTCCGTGTTCTTTTTGAAAGAAGAGAGCCAGAGTCTCTGTTTCCTCAGCATTTTCCAAATTTTGGTAATGCACCACAATGGTCTTTTTCATCTGATTATTTGGTACATAGTTCTCCAGAGTGCATTTTACAATTGGATTAAACATTAGGCATAATTTCTTTATGCCAGTCGTATTGGAACTAAATTATGATCATTCATTGTCTAAAAAGAATGCAAATAACTGCCTATCTTTTCTTTACTGTGGGGAAAAGCTCTTTAGCCTTTATCGTGGATTTACCAACTTGAGTAACTATTATGACTGTGATGACCTCTTGATCACTAATCTCTGTTTCTATACCTAGGTTTCTCTAAGGTCAGGCCAGTTTGTAGCTACAAGATCTGAAATATTTCCATTGTGAGTGGATTTTTCCCCCATACATTCACCACTGAACTTGCAATTAGATACTATTGGGTTCTCTATTTTCATTATGGACATTATTTTCGATTGATGTATATTTCAAGAGCGTTGTCATTCATTGTATCAAGCGCATATTTTGTCCAGGATTTTTTGAGCTTGTATATGCTTATCCAGTGACAGAACTTTCCTGTAGCTAACAGCACTGTCAACGAACAATCTAATAGTGCCACTGACCCTATCTGATAAATTATTTGTGTATATTGTGGTCCCATCATCATCTTTGGGGAACACTTGTTGTTACTTCTGTTTCTGTAATATTCACTACCCAGTATGCCATACCGGGTCCTATTAGTAAATGATTTTGTGAGACAATAAAGTATCTGTGAAGATCTATGTATGATTGTATCAGGGTTGCCTTGTAAGTTTTTACAAATGTCCACTACGTAGCACAGTTCAGATGTGACACTACTACTAGTTTACAAATTGTCATTTCTTGTTAAAACAATAGCAGCTGAGAAATTGGCCATGTAGACTGTTTACTATGAGAGTTTAAAGAAACTGTTGTGAAAAAATGGAAATTTATCACCAAGGTTTACGTTAGATGATTTTTATGAATGCTGAACTCCATAACAATGCCTCAAACTGCTTCCTTCAACTTTAGGCAATCAGTAATTTTCAGAAAACACTGTTTACAAGCAGTTTGCAGAATTTTGTTACAGCTGCACTTCCGTGAAGGTTAATCAAATTTGATTCCCATTACAAAATAACATAGACGCTGTGCATGACACAACGGAAGAAGATTGGTAAGTTCAAGATAGAGGTATCTGTAAGCATATCAAAGACTGCTATAAATTTGATTTCACGCAAACATTTATCAGCGAAAAAGATTAGTTCCTAAAGGATTCTGCACAATTTGACTGGAGCTCAAAAACAGTGTGAGGAAATGCTTTATAAGTGCAAAATTGGTATGCGATATTGTAACAGGATATAACTTGGATATATTTATACGTGCCGGAAAATGAGCAACAATCGGGTTCTCGCTATTCTGAGATGAAGCGAAACTGACAAATGTGGTTTATTTGCAAAGCACTTACTAGAAATTGATTGCTTATTTCTGTGGTTAATGCATGACGAGTTGTGATTGTCACTTTAGGAGATGAGCAAACTGTCAGTGATGAATGGCATATGACAATTTGTTTGACACAAGTCATCAACAAAATTGATAAGATGGACTGTAAATATTGGATCATCATGACAATGCCAGTCGCCACACAGCACGTTAAACAGTTGATTACAAGACGGA
Source organism: Schistocerca nitens (assembly GCF_023898315.1). NCBI lineage: Eukaryota > Metazoa > Arthropoda > Insecta > Orthoptera > Acrididae > Schistocerca > Schistocerca nitens. The sequence goes on along the minus strand of NC_064616.1, from coordinate 906,180,767 downwards.
GGAAAAAAAATGAAGTAATGTCTGATTGCTTGAATTCACCTGATTGAGTGCCTGATGACTTTTTTCATTTCATTATGTCTAACAAAAAATGCAAGGACATTGATTTTCATCAACTCAAGAAACTTTTGAATTGTTGCAAAATGGTAGTTTTTAGGCACCAATACCAGAGTGGAAAAAAAAGTTTCCATAATTATTGGTTCAAATTTGTGAATAAGTGTGTATACTTTAAACGTGAATATTATGAGAAAAAATGATTTCTACAAAAAAAAGTTTTCCCTTTCAATTTTTTGCAAATGGTATTTGCTGGCAGATGAAAGCTGTGTGTGCTGGACTGAGATCCCAACACGGGACTTTTGCCTTTAGCGGACAAGTGCTCTACTGACTGAGCTGCCCCAGCAATGACTAGTGACTCATTCTCATGACTGTACTTACTAGAGATGGACGATCCGCATCTGGACTGATTCAGAGATCATAAATTTGACTGAAGGTCTTGGTGGATGTGTGTGTCTATTAAAATTACAAAAACTATAGGGAATTTGAAAACACTGGATGATCGCTGAAAAAGCAGGTACAACATGTTTTTTAGATCCGTTTGTTTTATTCCTCATTACGCGTTTCGGGCTCTGCACTTCTTCAAATGACCTGATGAAAATACAGTAAATAGTGTACACAAAAAATACGTGTTGTAAATAAACAGTGTAGTTGCAACATATTTGCACAACAGTTATTTTTAATAGAAGAATACGTACCATTTTATGTAAGTGTTATATATAACTTTGACATGTATGTCAAAAATAGTCAGGAAAACCATGATGTTAAACAAAATAGCAACAGCGACTAGATACGACCGAGTGAGGTGGCACAGTAGTTAGCATGCTGGATTCGAATTCGGGAGAATGATGGTTCAAACTCGCATCCAGCCATCCTGATTTAGGTTTTCCATGATTTCCTTACATCAGTTCAGGCAAATGCCGAGATGGTTCCTTTGAAAGGGAACAGCCCACTTCCTTCCCCCATCCTTCTCTAATCTGATGCGTCCGATAACGGTTTTGGTGTTCGTTGTTCCCCCCTCCCCACCCCAATACCCCAAACCAACCAACCAACCAAGCAACCAACTAGATACAATGACCTAACATGGAGAAAACTTACAGTGTAATGATAGGAATCGCCTTTTGTGTCTGTTAGGTAAACAGTCTATCAATAGATGGTGTAACTGTAGTAGCACTACTTTACATAATCATTTCATCATTGTCATTAGTTACATACTTGTCCATAATAAAAGTTAGTGTTGAAAATTATAGATGAAATATAATATGTACTTATAAATTTTAAGAGCTATTCATGCCGACCTATTAGGCAGGAAATGATATGCAGAAGGATACTTTTTTGTATACACAGCGTAGTTTTATGTAATGGATAACAGAAGACTGCACATAATGTGATTAATGCAAAGTAGCAGGATGAATGTTTCTCTATACTTAAAATCCCTTGCAGTCCCACAAGAACATAATAGTGAAATATGTAAATCAAGTACATAATTTCTTTTTCATTTTTTTTATAGAAGAGATTTACAGGGAGACTTAGAGCAGCATTGTGAACATGTATGGAAACCCGTGGCGAGAAACAGCTATACCTAGTGTCAGATCAATAAGCTTGATTTTAATTGGTAACAAGAACTCCAGTTTCAACCCAGAAACCACTGCAGTGCTATTTCGGCATGGGGTTATATTAAGAAAGTGTCATCCTCCTACCAGAAAAATTGTATCAAAGGGAAGGGATTGCACCATAGACAACAGTGGGGAACACATTTCTGTACCAATTGTCATCTCATAACATTCCCTGCCATACAGGTATATGAAAGCATGCTGAAATGTAAGGCCTCCGAATTTTGTATGTGAAAACTTGTAAAGTTTTTTGAATAAAATAAATGTTATAAATGTTCTACATCTTTATCCTTCATGTATACATATTCGCTGACCTCTGCCATTAGAGGACTCCGAACTGTAGTGTGTAACATGGTAGTGTGTTACTTAACTGCCGGCCTGTGTGGCCGAGCGGTTCTAGACGCTTCAGTCGGGAACCGCGCGACCACTACGGTCGCAGGTTCGAATCCTGCCTTGGGCATGGATGTGTGTGCTGTCCTTAGGTTTAAGTAGTTCTAAGTTCTAGGGGACTGATAACCTCAGATGTTAATTTCCATAGTGCTCAGAGCCATTTGAACCATTTTTTGTTGCTTAACTAGGTTGGTACATGAGAAACAGCATGCTGTAATCAAGTTTTGAATTCAGAGCGTTTGTCCACACATGAGCACTGCGACATATACAATGATCTGATGCCTTTGGTTCACTGTCATGGATCATCTTTCATACTCTTCCTACTTGGTACAATCCAGTATTCATCCATTTCCAGAACTTGAAAGACCACCTTCAAAAACTTCATTTTGTTAGTGATGAAGTGGTGCAAGCAGAGGTGAGGTTGTGGCTCCGCCAACAAAGTCGAATATTCTACAGTGATGGCATCACCAAACTGACCGCTAGGTGGGAGAGGTCTCTAGTCGGGGGAAGTGTATTCGTCACCTGGGTGTCTATGTTGAGGAATAAATATGCAGACATGGAGAATAAAGCTGGAGAATGTTAATAAAATTTGTCTTATTTAAAAAGCTTTAAGAATTTTCATATAAAAAATTCGAAGGCATTCCTTTTCAGCGCATACTTGTAGTACTTTGTCATAAGTTCAGACAGTTTCAGTGTGAGGACTCCTGCACCTTACAAATCATGTATGAAATGGTGTTCAGTATATCATCCATTCAAAAGTTGGCTGAATGGTGTGCAGAATGTGAATTTTACTTAAATCTGTGAGTGAAATAATCAATGATTGAGCACAGTTTTGAAAGTGGCCATAAAATCTATTTTCATGAAATGAGGATCCCACCCTGAGCCACCCCATATTTGGATTCTATAATGCACCTCCATGACAACCACTTTACTGAAGATTAAGATTATTTAAGTCACAACGTGGAATTGGGCACTGGACACAGAAAAGCAAGTAAGACTGGCCATAAAAAGTGAAAGTAGCTGCAGAAATGATTGTGTGAAGCTCACTGGCCATGTTACCTTTGCTTTTATTTCATTGGTCCAGCTGTAGGTGCGGCTCTCTTTTATGGTTGCTAGTTTCCATAGATATTAAAACTACTAAGCCTATGTATGTTAAACATTTGAGAAGCTTCTCAGGCTCTGCCTCTTTACAGAGTGAGACAGCTAATACAGGCCACCTAATATATATCCAGAATGAGTAAATATGTTGAGGTGCAGTGTTTGAGAATTTATAGCAGACTTATGGAGAATTTTGTGACATACACAAATAATTTTTAACGTTTATAGCTGCTGAATTGTGAAACAGATTCTTTTTTAGTTTTTTTTATGGAAGTGTATATTTTTTCTATGGTATGAGAAGAACCTTCGAACAGGACTTCAGTGACAAAACATGTATGGAACTTGATCAAATAGTAAAAAGAAAACAAACAGTGCGACAAATCACTCTCCCTCCATCAGAAGAAGAGGTCTCACAAACATCTGCCCTACTGTACCAAATGTGAGCAAACATGTTAACACAGGTATGAATTGTGTGTTTCTTATTTTGACTGTGATATCAAGTGCTCAAGATGTTGGTACTGAGTATTGATACATGCTGTAAAGGATTTCTGGACAGACAATACTGCATGCTGAATTTCATCTAAACCCACAGATAAAAGTCTAGAAGTGTTACGTCTGGTGCGTGTGCAGGCCATATTGTTGTTTTTCCTGAATGACCAATCCAGCTGTTTTGTTAAGATGGTCTATAATTATCTCTGCGGAATGTATCTACATATATACTCTGCTAGCCACCAAGCGGTGTGTGACGGAGGGCACAATTCTCGCCTAAGTCATATCCCCCCCCCCCTCCCCCTCTGTTCCACTCTCGGATCGCGCAAGGGAAAAACGACTGTCTGAACGCCACAGTACAAGCTCTTATTTCCCTTATCTTTGTATGATGATCATTACGCGATTTTAAAGTTGGTGGTAATAATATATGCTCTAAATCCTCAGTGAAGATTGGATTTCGGAATTTAGTGAGCAGCCCCTTCTGTTTAGCGCGTCGTCTATCTGCAAGTGTGTTCCACTTCAAACTTTCTGTGAGATTTGTAATGCTCTCGCGATGGCTAAATGTACCGGTCACAAATCTTGTCGCTCTTCTTTGGACCTTCTCAATCTCTTGAATCAGACCCAAATGGTAAGGGTGGACGAACTAACGTATTGTAAGCTATTTCCTTTGTTGGACTGCATCACTTCAGGATTCTACCAATAAACCGCAATCTAGAGTTCGCCTTACCCGTTACTTGTGTAATCTGATCATTCCATTTGAGATCATTTTGAATAGTCACACCCAGATACTTGACGGATGTTACTGCTTCCAAAGACTGATCATTTATTTTGTACTCATATATTAATGGGGATTTTTGCCTTGTTATACGCAGTAGGTTACACTTAATAATATTGAGAGATAACTGCCAGTCATTACACCACGCATTTATTTTCTGCAAATCCTCATTGATTTGTTCACAACTTTTGTGTGATACTACTTTCCTATAGACTACAGCATCATCGGCAAACAGTCTAAGGCCGCTGTCAATATCATCAACCAGATCGTTTATGTAAATCGTAAAAAGCAGAGGACCTATTATGCTGCTCTGGGGCACACCTGAAGTTACTCTTGTTTCTGTTGAAGTTACCCCGTTCAGGACAACATACTAATCCCTGTCTCTTAGAAAACTTACTATCCAACTGCATATGTCATTGGATAGATCATAAGCATGCACTTTTTGTAGCAAGTGACAGTGCGGAACTGAGCCGAACGCCTTTCGAAAGTCGAAAAATATGACATCAACCTGGGAGCCGGTATCTAGAGCCTGTTGTATACCATGCACAAAGAGGGCAAGTTGTGTCTCGCATGACCACTGTTTCCTAAAACCGTGCTGGTTTCTGCAGATGAGCTTCTCAGAGTCTAGAAAAGTCTGAACACAAAATATGTTCCATGATTCTACAACAAATCGATGTCAGTGAAATTGGCCGGTAATTATATGCATCCGATTTTCTACACTTTTTATAGATTGCTATGACCTGGGCCTTCTTCCAGTCCTGTGGAACTTTCCGCTGTTCCAATGATCTCTGATAGATAACAGATAAGAATGGAGCTATATTTGTAGCATAGTCAACATAAAATTTTTACGAGGGTACCGTCTGGGCCAGATGCCTTTCTGGCGTCTAAGGATCTTAGCTGTTTTACAATCCCAGATACACTAAACCCTATGTCAGCCATCCTTTTGTTTGTTCGATAATTGAAAGGGGGAATGGTGCTGCAGTCCTCTATCATAAATGAGTTTTTGAAAGCTAGGTTTAGAATTTCGGCCTTCTGTTTATCATCAGTTACATCATCCGCACTGTCATCAAGAGAAGGTATGGAATTATTTGTAGCATTCATAGATTTTACGTACGACCAAAATTTTTTGGGGTTATTTTTAGAATCTGCAGATAAAATATTACTTTCAAATTTGTTAAGAGTCTCTCATTGTCCTTCTGACAGCTGCTTTTATTTCACATAATTTCTGTTTGTCAGCGGTGCAGTGACTACGTTTAAAACGCCTGTGCAAAATTCTCTGCTTTCTCAGCAACTTCCTAATATGTTTGTTGTACCAAGGTGGATCCTTTCCCTCCCCTATACTTTTGCTAGGCACATACTTCTCTAGCACATGGTGGACAATACCTTTAAACCTTTAAATTCCAACCAAAGATGCTCAATACCTTTGTGTCCCGCAGTGAATGCTTGGAGCTGACTATGAAGATATTCATTAATGACACTTTTATTTATTTGCTTTCCCAAACAAGAAAACTCTATGTCCCCCCCCCAACTTCCACTGACATAGAAGCCACGACGACATTATGGTCGCTAATACCTTCTTCTAGATTAACTTCCTCAAAAAGATCAGGTCTGTTTGTTGCCAAGATATCTAATATGTTCCAATCTCGAGTTGGTTTTCTGACCAATTGCTCGAGGTTGTATGTTGAGAGCACTCCTAGAATAACTTTACACGAATCTTTGCTTCTTCCCCCTGTGATAAATGTGTAATTTTCCCAGTCAATGGATGCTAGATTAAAGTCTCCACCTATAACTAATGGATAATTTGGATATTTACTTCCTATGTGCTCAAGACTTTCCCTGAAACGTTCTGCAACATTTGTTGCAGATGCTGGTGGTCTATATAAACATCCTAATACAATGGTCAATCCTTATCTGATTGACAGCTTTTATCCAGACTATTTCACAGTCCGACGCAGTATCGATCTCGACTGCGTTTAAACAGCTCTTAACTGCAATGAACACACCACCTCCCATAGCATCAGTCCTATCCTTCCTAAACACTGTCCAATCAGAGTTCAAAATTTCACTGCTTTTTGTGTCTGGTTTCAACCAGCTTTCGGTACTTAATACAATATTGGCATTGCTACTGTTTATTTCGGAGATTAACTCTGGGATCTTGCTAAAGACACTTTGACAATTTACGAACATGAGATTAAGCATATTTAAATCCTTTGGAATGACCCGTTTAGGCGAACTAACAATTTTTACAGTTGGCACACCCACATCAGTGCCATGAACTGGTAATTTTTCAGGCCAGCGGTTTGTTTCCCATGGGGAGAAACATAATCTAAAAAACCTCCATGTGCATGCCACAAGTTCTGTGCTACCCATGTAGCTGCTTCCTGTGTGTAGTGCACCTGTGGTTTATCAAGGGGCATCATACAACCTTCCATCCCATAGCGTAGGTCGAGGAATCTACAACCATTTTCATCACAGAGTTGACGTAGCCTCTGGTTTGGATTCTCCACTCGTCTCCAAACCAGAGGACCCCAGTCCACCCTGGGTACGATGCTGCAGATCCTCAGCTTGGCTTCCACTCCTCGAGAGATGGAGGCTGCCTTCACCAATTTAGCCAGCCATTGAAAGGACTCAAGGATTTCCTCAGAACCCCAATGATAGGCATCGTTGGTGCCGACGTGCGCAACAGTGTGCAGCTGGCTGCACCCCGCACACTCGATAGCTGCTGGAAGAGCCTCTTCCACATCCTGGACAAGCCCCCCCAGCAAGCACACCGAGTGAATGTTGGACTTCTTCCCCGCCCTAGCCGCTATGTTCCTGAGGGGCTCCATGACCCACCTAACATTGGAGCTCCCGATAACTAACAAACCACTACCCCCACGTGCCTGTCCAGACCTTGCTGAAGGAGCAGCCACTATCCTGGCAGAAGGTGCAATCTGATGTGGCTCAGTTTCTCCCCCATCATCAGATAGCACACTGAATGTATGGGACATCCGTAATGGTGTTACCACATGGATTGCCTTATAGTGAGTGGAAAGTCTTCCAGTAACTGTGGCAGCATATATGTATGGGACAGTAGATGTTTGCTGCACATATTGATAGACAGAGGTTGGTGTTTACCCACTTCCTTTAGCCAAAGCAGATATTCAACTGACGAGTAGTGCATATTGCTATGATTGATTTGCTGATGGTCTGTAAATGATGCTTCATCCAGAATCAATATCTTGTATAGGAGCTCCACATCACTTTAAATTTTTTGTAGATACCATTCAGAGAGATGTAACAAAGTCTGAAAGTCACCGCCATGACACTGTTGATGGAGCAAAATGTGGAAAGGATTAAATGCATTGGAATGTAATATTTGCAAAACACCCTTTTGGCTTATCCCAGTGGCACATTAAAGGTGTGTTGTAATAACATATGGATTGTTTTACCGCTGCTGGTATGTTACTTGCATTTTTCTCAACAATTGTAGTTCTTTTTCACTAGCAAATTCATTGAACTTCCTATTTCTTGATTATTATTATTATTATTATTATTATTATTATTATTTTTTAATTTTACAAAGACAGAGTTTGAGGGCTTGACATGATAATGATATCTTTCAGCATGCAGCAGCCACTGCTGTAATAGTTTCACAATATTTGACATAAATGAAAATCGTATCCACTTCTTGACTGTCATATACATTGTGAAAGGCTGAATAGCTTCACGAGTAGTAGTCTGATCAGTACAACAGCAGAGCACAGACTCATGGGCTTCGAGTGCACAGGGAAATACACAAACTCCATTAGGGTTACTTGTTTGCAGGTTTGATACTGTGGGATAGACATTTTGGGGATATATTCGCCTAACAGCAGGACAGTGGTTTGCAGCACTGTTACCTTGTTGTTATTTGATCAAATTCCACATGTTACGTCATTGAAGTCCTCCTCAGAGACTGTTTCCAATGTTGCAAAAGATACATATAGGTACATTTAAAATAATTCGGCTGCTATATACATTAAAAATTAGATGCATATCTCTGAAAATTCACCACATTACTATAGCATAGTGAAAACTGCACCTTGGCATGTTTACTTCTTCTAGGTATATTTGGGATTGCCTCACTGTGCATAGGAATCCTAGGAGTATGCTTACACCCCATTTGACAATGATGATTGAAGCCATTGAAAGCTTGAAATTAACATCCATGTAAGTGTGATTTGGATACTTGAATCCACCAAGTCTGCTGCGACTCAGCTCACTTAACGATCCTCTGTAGAAGGATATAATATGCACGTTTTGTCAGTAACAGAAACAGTGGCTTGGAAGAATGCATTTGCTGTGTTCATAGAAAATTCATAAAATGCTGCCTGGACAAAGAGATTATTGCATGCTTTTATCGATTCACAGACTGTGGAGGACAAACCTCGCCACCATAAGACAGAAAGAAATACAGTAAAAAAAAAGTATTAAATCCATTGATTCTTGCCTATTTTTCTCTTAAGAGTTTTCGTTGTTTCCTAAGTAACAGCCAGATGTATAGCTACAGCCTATCAGGGAACACACAGATAAAAATTTGTAGCAAAGCAAACATGTAAATTTGAATGATTGGTTGTCAAACTAGCAGCACAACTACACCATTGTGAAACTTCCTGGCAGATTAAAACTGTGTGCTGGACCGAGACTCGAACTCGGGACCTTTGTCTTTCGCGGGCACGTGCTCTACCAACTAAGCTACCCAAGCACGACTCACACCCCGTCCTCACAGCTTTACTTCTGCCAGTATCTCGTCTCCTACCTTTCAAACTTTACAGAAGCTCTCCTGCGGACCTTGCAGAACTAGCACTCCTGAAAGAAATTGCGGAGACGTGGCTTAGCCACAGCCTGGGGGATGTTTCCAGAATGAGATTTTCACTCTGCAGTGGAGTGTGCACTGATATGAAACTTCCTGGCAGATTAAAACTGTGTGCCGGACCGAACTTGGGACCTTTGCCTTTCGCGGGCAAGTGCTCTACCAACAGAGCTCAGTTGGTAGAGTACTTGCCCGCGAAAGGCAAAGGTCCCGAGTTCGAGTCTCGGTCCGGCACACAGTTTTAATCTGCCAGAAAGTTTCATATCAGCGCACACTCCGCTGCAGAGTGAAAACCTCATTCTGAATACACCATTGTGGTTTCCCAATTTGTTATTAATCTTTCAGCGAAGGAGATAGACAATGATCTTGTTTCCGTGTCAAATTAAAACTTAAACTTTGTTTTGAATTCACAGTATATACCAATTGTAGGCATTAGTGTCTGAAATAAAACATCTTAAAAAGTGTTCAAGAAAAATAGCTGTAGTAAAAATGAGAGATTAAATCAGCATGTACTTACCAAAATTTAAGGAACAGACAATTTGGGGGTTGGGGATGGGATGGGAGAGAGAGCCAGCTGAGAAACCACCTCCAGTCCCTTCCTAACGTGGAATAGCTAATGAACATCAAACATATGCTACAACCTGTGAAAGACAGCCTCATTTTTGGGACACATGGATAATTGTGAAATCCCCTGTGAAGGTGCTATTAACTATATTGACCAGACAATTTGAGCAAAGGTTGAATGCTGTGTGGATACAAAGAAACTTTGAAAAGTCAGAAAATTGGGCTCCAAGAAATGAAGATCATGGTCCACACCACTTCATATTGGGTTCCATAGTAAAAGAAGCAAGGGAGATGCATTTTAGTGATGACATTGTAAACAGAAAATGAAGATGTGTACTGGGCACAGTGTGAAAATGGGTGTAGGAGATGATGGAGCAAGTTTGATCAGTAAAGAGTGGCATTAAATGCATAAACGGTGATGCGGTGGGTGGGGTCGTGTTTGTAGCTCTGATGGTAAGTTTAGTATTGTTTTGCAGTGACTAGTTTCCGTAGGTCTTAAAATTGCCAAGTTCACATTTGCAACATTTCAGAAGCTATCTGCTCTCCGCATAAAATATGTGTATGGAAATAATTGAATGCTTGAGACTGCTAATATGGTTTAACAACTGAGGTGATTTATCCTTTAAGGTTCCTTCTGCGCTCATGTATCGATGGTTTATGTTGTATCTTATTCACACTGTTTGTTGAAAAAATTAATTAATCTGTTGCTTGGAATGCTTTACTTTTGTTATTATTGATGTTAACTTGACTTTCAGAATCTGAAAATTAAAAAAAAAGGTGGATTTAGTATTCTCCAGTTCATGTGGACTTATGGTTTATTGTAAAAAGTTTATGAAAGACACTTATGTTAATGCTGTGCTGCTGCATTTCCTCATTTTTTTATAGCTCATTCGATATGTGCTTTGTGTAAAATGTAATTTATCATTCTCGCTTTTAAATAACAGAACTGTTGTACATGTTATCTGATGTTGTGCTTGTTATGTTACAGGAAGAAAAAGAGGATGATAAACCAGTAATTGGAAAGAAACGGGTTGCTCATGAAGCTGCCCAGAGTGTTACCAAAAAGTTCCTTATTCCTAAAAAGTTTGTACCAAATCCTGGAAAGGTATGTGTGATACACAAACTGGACACTTGGTTTTATTAAGAATTGCATAATGTGCAAATTCATTTTACTGAGTTCTCCTGATTTCACTAGAACAATTTAGTAGACTTTGTTTCAGTTGCTTTTTGTTGTGGCCTTGAATCAACTATTATTGCAGTAAATGTGGTATGTGGTATGATATGTTCCAATATAGGCTTAATATACTGTTTTCATAGATTGCAGCAATAGATAGAAACGGGAAATAGCAGACTGATAGGAAGAAGATTTCAGCGAGATCAGAAATGAGACCGTACGCGGGGAAAATAAGTAAATAAATAAATAAATAAATAAACAAACAAGCTAACTTCCTGCTAGGTGTCAGTCATGAGAAGGGTGTCGGTCAACAGTTTCAGGATAAATTAGGATCAGGACTCCTGGTCACAAATTTTGTGATGCCAAGTATGAGACTTGACCAGGTCATAGAGGAGGAAGGGAGTTGGCAGGGTGGGAGCAGGTAACAGCCTTACTAGGAATGTAATGTGTCACATCAGGAGAGACCTGGACATTTTAGGAGGAGCAACTATACACACTAATGTGGGTCTTATTGATGTTCTTCAGTGGCATTATCAGTCATGACTTGACAAAGTTGTACAGTGAGCTAACTGTGAATAGAGAGGCTTGTTGCACACTTTAGAGGGAACTTTCATTATAGCTGCACCAGTTGATGCTAGTGGGAAGTGGTAATACACAAAATATGATCTACAGTGTAATAGGTAGGGGACATACAGGTTAGCCAATTTTTTAGCTGTGAGAGTAGCAGGAATGGGAGGTTATAATCACACATAAAATTCCTGTAATTAGTGATGTGAGAGGAGCTTATTTTTTAAAAAAAATTTTTTATTAATTGCTTCATCCAGACAGGTAGTGCTGAAAGATCAAAATAACTGAAGTTCCAGATATCACAAAATAGAGAAATTGGAGAGAAATAGAGAAACGCTTAAATTTATGTTCAGTGTCTTCTTCAGAAATTCTTTTTCTTGACATTGCCATTCTGCATTTTACATCCTCTCTACTTTGCCCATTATAAGTTATTCCACTGTCCAAATAGCAAAATGCAACTTTGTGTTTCATTTCTTAATGCAATTTGCCTAGCATCACCTCATTTAATTTGACATTCCATTACCCTCATTTTGCTTTTGTTAATGTTCATTCTATATCCTCGTTTCAAGATACTGTTGAATCTATTCAACTGCACTTCCAAGTGACCATCTCTGTCAGAATTACAGTGTCATTAGCAAACCTCAAAGTCTTTGTTTCTTCTGCCTGAACTTAAATTGCATCTCCAAATTTCCAATTGTTTTTGTTCACAACTTGCTTAATGTACAGACTGAATAACACTGAGAAGTTACCACACTGTCTCACTTCCTTCTCAACTGCTGCTTACTTTTCATACCCTTCAACTCTTTTAACTGCCATTTATTTCTATACGAGCTATAAATAACCTTTCACTCCCAGTGTTTTATGCCCGCTATCTTCAGAAATTTAAGGAGTGTATTCCAGTGAACATTGTCAAAAACTTTCTTCAAATCTACAAATGCTATCAATGTAGGTTTGCCTTTCTTAAACCTATCTTCTAAGATAAGCCATAGGGTCAGTATTGCCTTGTGGTTTCAGCATCTCTCTGGAACTCAAACTGATCTTCCCTGGGGTCAGCTTCTACCAATCTTTCCATTCTTCTGTTAATAATTTGTGTCAGTATTATGCAACTGTAACTTGTTAGGTAATATTCACACCTTTCACCACTTGCTTTGTTTGGAAAGGAAATTGTTACATTCTTCTTGAAGTCTGAGGATATTTCCTCTGTCTCGTATGTATTTCACACCAATTGGAGTTGGTTTGTATTGGGTGGCTCTGCCAAGGATATCAGCAGTTCTGAAGGAATGTCGTCTACTCCAGCAACCTTGTTTTGACATGGGTATTTCAATGCTCTGTCAAATTCTTCTTACAGTGTAATATCTCACATATCATATTCATCTTCTTCCTCTTCCCTTTCTATAATATTGCCATCAAGATCATTACCCTTGTATAGCACCTTTATATAATTCTTCGGTGTTTCAGCTTACCCTTCTTCATTTAGTTCTGGTTTTCCATCTGAGCTCTTGATATTAATACAACTGCTTCACATTTCTCCCAAGGCCTCTTTAATTTTTCTGTAGGTGGAATCTATCTTCCCCCTAGTTGTACATGCTTCTATAAACTAACATTTGTCCTTTAGCCACTACTGCTTAGCCATTTTACTTTCCCTGTCAATCTCATTTTTTTAGAATTTTGCATTCCGTTTTGCGTGCTTCATTTGCTGCATTTTTATATATTCTTGTTTTACCGATTAAATTCAATCTCTCATGTGTTACCCAAGGATTTCTACAAGGCCTTGTCTTTTTGTGTATTTGATCCTCTACTACCTTCACTATTTCATCTCTCAAAGCTGCCTATTTGTCTTCTACCGTATTCCTTTCTCCTGTTTCAGTCAATCACTGCCTAATAATACCTTTGAAACACTCTGTAACCTCTGGTAACTTTAATTTATCCAGGACACATCTCCTTAATTTCCCACCTTTTTGCAAATTCTTCAGCTATAACCTACAATTGATAACCAATAAATTGTGGCCAGACTCCATATCTGTCCCTGGAAATGTATCCCAGTTTAAAATCTGGCTCCAAAACCTTTCTCTCACCATTGTATAATCATTCTGAAATCTTCCAGTGTCTCCATGTCCCTGCCACATATACAACTTTCTTTCATGGTACTTAAACAGAGTGTTAGCTTGGTTGGTTGGTTGGTTGTTTTTTTTGGTGGAGGGGACCAAACAGTGAGGTCATCGGTCCCATCAGATTAGGGAAGGATGGGGAAGAAAGTTGGCCATGCCGTGCCCTTTCAAAGGAACCATCCCAGCATTTGCCTGAATCAATTTAGGGAAATCATGAAAAGCCTAAATCAGGATGGGCAGACACAGGTTTGAATCATTGTTCTCCTGGATGCGAGTCCAGTGTGCTAACTACTGCGCCACCTCGCTCGGTGAAGTGTTAGTGATGATTAAATTGTACTCTGTGCAGAATTCTACTGGGTGGTTTCCTCTTTCATCCCTTTCCCCCAGCCTATTTCTTGCTATTTTTCATTCTCTTCCTCTTCCCGAGTTCCAGTAACCCATCACAGTTAAGTTTCCTGCCCACTAAACTATCTGAATAATTTCTTTTATCTCATCATATATATATATATATATATATATGATGAGATAAAAGAAATTATTCAGATAGTTTAGTGGGCAGGAATTTTTATATGCCACATAGCTCCGCATATGATGATGAGATTTTTATATATATATATATATATATATATATATATATATATATATATATATATATATATATATATATATATATATATATATATATATATAAAAAATCTCATCATCATATGCGGAGCTATGTGGCATATAAAAGTTGTACTACAGTGGTGGGTATTGGCTTTGGGCCTATCTTGGCTATGAAAGTGTTTCCATTGTGGTGCTCATAGTATCTTATCCACATTCCTGTCTCCTTACTCATTATTAGATCTAATACTGCTTTATTTCTATTTGATTTTGTATTTATAACCCTGAATTCACCATACCAGAAGTCCTCTTCATCCTGCCACTGAATTCCACTGAAAATGAAATTATCATATGGCAAGTTTCTCACCTCCCGCCTAACTGTCACAGTACTTGCAATGGCTCCTGATGCAGTTTGGAATTCCTGTGTGACAGTCTGGATAGATGTCTGCCTATTAAACATTATGACCCTCTTCAACTGTCGGCAGTCTCTGCCAGTCAACAGACGAGGTTGATGTATATGATTTTGTGCTGTATGTGTCCCTTCACGTTTCCATTTCACTATCACATCAGAATCAGTGGACCTAAGGATGTTTAGGAGTGTGGAAATCTCACATACTGACATCTGACACAAGTGACACCCAATCACCTGATCACGTTCGAAGTCCGTGAGTTCCGCGGAGCACCCCATTCTGCTCTCTCACGATGTCTAATGACTACTGAGGTTGCTGATATGAAGTACCTGGCAGTAGGTGGCAACACAATGCACCTAATATGAAAAATGCATGTTTTTGGGGGTTGGGTGACTTATTTGTCGATGATGATGATGATGATGATGATGATGATGACGACGACGATGAAATGAGAATGAGGATAACACAACATCCACTCTCTGTAAAGGTTTTTTTTTTTTTTTTTTAAATTACCACTACCAGTCACAAACTTTGTCAACTATTGTATTACCTATTCATTTAGCGACATTTTTTGAGGTAATACCTCATCTTCAGGCTAAATGGCATTACAAAAACAACTTTACAATAAGGTGACCAAGAGAGCCACGGAAATGGAAACACCTCAGCACATCACGAGACTGCCACACCAGTAGAACAAAGTGAGTGACCGTTACAAAATATTTTTGTGCAAACATCAGTCCAGCTTCCAAAGTGACATCTTCCTCAGGATGACGACCACAGCATTTATGAAAAGGCAATGTAACGTCAGTATGACCTTATTGTAAAGTTGTTTTTGTAATGCCATTTAGCCTGAAGATGAGGTATTCCCTCGAAACATGTCACTAAATACATAAGTAATGCAATAGTTGACAAAGTTTGTGACTGGTAGTGGCAGTTAAAAACCTTTACATATTTATTGAGACAGTCAAGGTCGAAAAATAGTCAAAATGACCCAGTCTCTAAGTGGAAAAAATCTCCAAGCAGCTGGGAATCTGACACTGGCCCGTCGCATGGCAGTCAGGGGTGGGGGACACTGAACTTCGCTAATCCCCACTTTATCTAACTTCAACCTATCCATTTCCCTTTTCAGTTTTTCCAACCTACCTACCCAATTAAAGAATTTAACATATAATGCTCCGATCTGTAGAATTCCACTTCAGTTTTTTCTGATTATGACACCCTATTGAGGAGTCCCTAGCTGGAGATCAGAATGGGGACTATTTCACCTCCAGAATATTTTACCCAAGAGGAAGCCATAATCATTTAACCACACAGTAAAGCTTGCATGTCATTGGGAAAAGTAGCAATTGTAGCCTCCCCTTGCTTTCAGCCAATCACAATACAAGCACAGCAAGGCCATTTTGGGTGTTACAAGGCCAGATCAAGCAGTCCCCCAGACTGCTGCTCATGCAACTACTAAGAAAGCTGTTGCCCCTTTCCAGGAGCCACATGTTTGTCAGGTTTCTTCAATTGTGGTTGCTATCTGTATCACTGAGGCATGCAAACCATCCCACCTCAGCAGAATCTGTGGTTCCTGGGATGAAGAAAGAACTGGAAATTTAGATGACGGTCTTTGCCTGTCTGGGCACCATGTAAATATAAGAATAAAAATATTGGATATTGAAGATTATAAATTAGCAGCCACACTATGTGATCAGAAGTATCCGGACACCCACAAAACCATGCATTTTTCATATTAGGTGCATTGTACTGCCACCTACTGCCAGGTACTCCATATCAGCAACCTCAGTAGTCATTAGACATTGTGAGAGAGCAGAATGGGGTGCCCCACGGAACTCACGGACTTCGAATGTGATCAGGTGATTGGGTGTCACTTGTGTCATATGTCATTATGCGAGATTTCCACACTCCTAAGCACCCCTAGGACCACTGATTCTGATGTGATAGTGAAGTGGAAAAGTGAAGGGACACGTACAGCACAAAAGCATACAGGCCAACCTCATCTGTTGACTGACAGAGACCACCAACAGTTGAAGAGGGTCATAATGTTTAATAGGCAGACATCTATCCAGACCATCACACAGGAATTCCAAACTGCATCAGGATCCATTGCAAGTACTGTGACAGTTAGGTGGGAGGTGAGAAACTTGATTTCATGGTCAAGCGGCTACTCATAAGCCACACATCACACTGGTAAATGCCAAACATCATCTTGCTTGGTGTAAGGAGCATAAACATTGGACGATTGAAGAGTGGAAAAAGTTGTGTGGAGTGACGAACCATGGTACACAATGTGGCGTTCCAATGGTGGGGTGTTGATATGGTGAATGTCCGGTGAACGTCATCTGACAGTGTGTGTAGTGCCAACAGTAAAATTCAAAGGCGGTGGTGTTATGGTGTGGTTTTCTGTTTCATGGAGGGGGCTTGCACCCCTTGTTGTTTTGCGTGGCGCTAATACAGCACAGGCCTACATTGATGTTTTAAGCACCTTCTTGCATCCCACTGTTGAAGAGCAATTTGGGTATGGCAATTGCATGTTTCAACATGATCAAGCACCTGATCATAATGTCATAATGCACGACCTGTAGCAGAGTGGTTACATGACAATAACATCCTGTAATGGGCAGGCCTGCACAGAGTCCAGTCCTAACCTGAATCCTATACAACACCTTTGGGAACCCCTACTTCGTGCCAGGCCTTACTGAATGACATTGATACCTCTCCTCAATACAGCACACCGTGAAGAATGGGCTTTCCCAAAGAGACCTTCTAGCACCTGATTGAACATTTGCCTGCAAGAGTGGAAGCTGCCATCAAGGTTAAGGGTGGGCCAACACCATATTGAATTCCAGCATTACCGATGGAGGGTGCCATGAACTTGTAAGTCATATTCAGCCAGGTGTCCAGAAACTTTTGATCACATAGTGTACCTATTGCAGAAGCAGTAAGGCTAAAGAATTAGCTGCCATGTATTTACAAAATCAAAACTGTAGATACAAGTAGTTTACACCAGAATAAGAGTTGGAAGCCTGTGCATGTGAAGTTGTAGTGACAAACACCACAATTATAATTAGTACACTTTACGAATCCCCTCTTGGAAATTTTCAGAGGTTTTTACAAAAATTTGAAACCTTATTATGTCGTTTGTTTGAAAAATGGAGACAAATAATAATTTGTGGCGATTTCAATATTTTTTGAAGGAGTCTGAGCAAAGAAAGGATGGAAAAATTTTACTTAACATTTATGGTGTATCTTCAATAGTAAACTTTACTCGTCATAATTGTGCAGGGCAGCAGCACCTTAATGGACAACACAGCTCTTCTCAAACACCTGATTTCAGCAACATTTGCTCTGCATGTAATTGCTGATTTTGGTGATGAAAACATCAGACTTCTATTTTTTTTGATGTCATATAGAATAATTTCCTGGGACAATTCCACCCATACACAGAGTTATCTATTGCACATAAACATAATGTAGGGTTAAAATCTGGTGTCCAGCCTTGAACTTCATGTTGGCACCTGTTTAATAAATCAGGCATACTAACAGCAACCTCACAATACATTTTACACTCTGATGAATTTTTTTGCGAAGAATCAGTCTTTATTTGAAAACAGTAATTGCATTCATAAAAATAGCACTAGGTACAAAAGCCTTTACTATCCACAATATAATGCCCTAAGCAGGTCAGCATTTGTTTTTGCTGGGTATTTGCTTGGGGACCCGGGGCTTCCGGAGCTAAGGACTGTAAGTGCCACCAGTCCTCTGTCACCGTAAACTTTGGGCATGCTTCAACAACCGCTGTGCGGTACAGCGGTGGAATATTGTGTGTCACAGGGAATGGGGACAGCCTGAATTGTGAGGAGGGTAAAAAATCTATAAAAAAACCCACTCAGTCTTAGGGTGTGATGTGCACTGATGAGATGCATGGCTATTGAGGTGGAACAGTCGTTAGCAGGCAACTTCTGGGGAAACTGCTGCATCTCAGTTGTATAAGGCTTACACAAGCAGGCAGAGCTCTGTCTGAGTGGACCATTATTTTCCTAGTTGCATGTGGGATGTGGATGGAATGCTCCAAATTTTCTCCTCTTCCTCCCAGCGGAATGGATGGGGCACTAACAGGTACTAACACCCAGCCTCACAAGAGGGCTCAGTTAGCCAGTCCTTCTGACTTGGGGATTTTTCAGAGTTCTTGCGTTAATAGCAACAGAATGCATAGTGCCAGCCAGAATGTGTTTTTAATAGTTAAAAAGAAAGAGGGCAGCTTTGAGAAAGCTTCCCAGTTCTGTATTCAAAAGGGTTTAGAGACATTGATGGCACTTTCAAATCTGTCAAGCGATTCTGCAATGTTACACTGTTGGTAGGAAGTTCTAGTTCCCAACAAGTATAAAGAACCTCCAGAAAGCGAAATGCCTCAGGGAATATGCAATTGAAACTTAGCTACACATCACCTTGAACTACATCAAAGTTGTTGGGCCATGCAGAGATCTGGTAAATGCTCCCAAAGAGGAACTGAAAGCCGAGGGGCCCCAAGAAGGCATTGCATGCAAACTATAATGAAAAGGCTGGATGACAATTTGATCAAATCAGACTCATGTATACTTATTTTCAACTGCACGAAACTTCCAGAGCACATATAGGCATGTTTCTTTCACCTATGCATGCAGCCATATGTCTTTAACACAGTGTGATGTTTTAAGAGTCAGCACTTTGGGCACACCAATCTAAGGTGCAAGGCGGAAGCCACTTGTGGCAAATTTGGTAAGGCTGCCCACAAAGGAGTCAGTAGTTCATCTTCTTCAAAGTGCGCGCGCACGCGCGTGCGCGCGCGCGCACACACACACACACACACACACACACACACACACACACACACACACACACACACACGCGCACACACACACACACACACACACACACACACACACACACACACACACTTGCTATCTCCTTTGCTGAAGTTCTTAAATAGCCAGTTCAAAAAACTGATGCTCCTACAAAAACAGAGGTTGCTAGTGTTAGCTCTGGTAGCAGTGTTTGTCAATGCACTTGTACTGCTGCAGTTTTTTTGAAGTTCGTATCTCCCTCCAGAACATCAGGAAAGGCTGTGGTTGCCAATGTTGCAGAGCGCAGTGCTGCAGTTGTGGCTCTGAAGTCTCCGCAGACCAAAAACTCAATGGCAAAGTTTCAATCACTGACAGAGTCAGAAAGTAAACAGTCTGGCAATATCGATGTCATTCTCTCTGATGTCTCGTGATTTGTCTTCAGAGCCACTAGACCTTTATGACAGCCAGGGCACTCATCTCACCCCAAGACTGAGCCTCCACACATTGTGGGTTCTCCTCCTCGGCAGAAAGACGGGTTGAAAGTTCTACCCCCATGATAAATGGCCCCCATACTACAGTGGAACATTAATGGGTTCAGGACACATGTGGAGGAACTAAAACTTCTAGCACAGGAACATTACCTGTGCGTGTAGTTGCAGGAAATGTGTTTTACAAGGTTTAATGCCCCTGTACTATGGGGCTATACCCGCCATTGCAACGATGACCTGATGGGGAAAGTGCTATGGGAGGGGTCATTACATTTGTCATTAACATGCACCACACCTCTCCCCTCCCCTGGCTACTGACCTTTAAGTGTTTTCAGTTGAAATTCACGTGTTTCAGAGGATCAATGTCTGCTCGCTGCATTTACTTCTGCAAGATACAATAGACTCTGAGGCTCTCACAAATCTTGTAGAAGAGCTCCCCCAACCATGTCTCCTACTGGGAGACTCGAATGCCCATCATATATTGTGGGGCTCTACCTCTGTTTGTCCTCGGGGGCTGGGTTTTGGGAGCTTCATGATGTCTCGTGAGCTGTGCACGCTCAACATATGTACTCCCACTCATTTTTTTTTCTGCTACTGGGTCATCCTCAGCCATCAACCTCTCTTTCTGCTCTGCAGCCCTCACAGATTGAATTCAGTTGGATGACCTTCATTCCAGTGATCACTTTCCACTCTGGATGCACTCATTGTATGGAACTCTTCCTGAAAGTATGCAGCCATGAAGGATGACCAGCAGAGTCAACTGGATGCTGTTCAGCCAGCTGACACTGTCTAAATGCCACAACAAGATCCAGGAGTGTGCAGACCACATCACACGACTGACCACATCACACGAGTGATCCACCATGCTGTTGATGTCTCCATCCCCAACTCTGGTGGTCATCTTCAGAGGCAGCCTGTCCCTTGGTGGACTGACGTGTGCTGTTCAGTAATTTGGGTCAGGCGTGCAGCTCTGCGATGGTTTAAGTGCCGCCCAGTGGTGAGAAACCTCACAGCCTTTCATTTGGCAAAGGCCAAGACTTGACTCATCCTCAAGGAAAGCAAGAAAGATCATGGCAAGCATTCTTATATTCTACCAACTGTTCCACTTGTTCTGCAGCAGTATGGGGAGCCATCAGGAGGATTTCCGGTAAAGGCAGTCGGTTACCCGTATAGTGGTGTTGTTGAAACAAGGTATCTCCAAACAACACCTGGAGACATCACGCAGAAAATGGCAGAGCACTTTTCACTGACTACTGCCACTGCGAGCCAGGATTCGTTGTTCTGTCATTACCGTGCCACCGTGCAGAGGGTCAAGCTGAACTTCCAGTACACCATTTCGGAGTCCCTCAACTGCCCGTGCTCCATGTGGGAGCTGGGTCCAATGCTGTCTGACACTTGTGATACTATGCCCAGTCTAGACTAAATCCGATACAGCATGCTGCAACACTTGTGAATGGTGTTTTAATTAGGTATGGCTGTCAGGCCACTTTCCAAACTGGTGGTGAGAGGCAATTTTGATACCTCTCCTCAAGATCCAAATGTGTCCAAGCAGTTATTGGAGCATCACCTTAACAAGCTTTGTGGGAGAGACCCTAGAACACTTGGTCAGTTGTTGTCTGGTCTGGATATTAGAGACTAGGCAGCATTTTAGAAAGCATAGCTTGTGTGAAACTCAGCTTGCCTTTTCTCGCATGATATACTGTGAACTATAGATGAAGGACATCAGGCAGATTTCATATTTCCAGACTTGCAGAGAGCATTTGCAGTGGTGCCCCCACTGCAGGCTGTTACAGAAGGTACAAGCATGTGGAATAGGTTCATAGATATGCGAGTGGCTCAAAGACTTCTCAAGTTATAGAATCCAGTAAGTTATCAATTGACAGTGTGTGTTCATCAGAGACAAGGGTATTGTCTGGAGTGCCCCAGGGAAGTGTGATAGGACCGCTGTTATTCTCTGTTTACATAAATGATGTGGTGGACAGGGTGAGCAGCAATCTGTGGTTGTTTGCTCATGATGCTGTGGTGTATGGTAAGGTGTCAAAGTCAAGTGACTTCGACAAACTTTGTAGTTGGTGTGATGAGTGGCAGCCATGTCGAAATGTAGAAAAATGTAAGTTAATGAGGATGAGTAGGAAAAACAAACCCGTAATGTTCAGATTCAGAATTAGTAGTTTACTACTTGGCACAGTGATGTCGTTTAAATATCTGGGCATAGTAGTACAAAACGGTATAAAATAGAATGAGCCTGTGAAGTCTGTGGTAGGGAAGGGCAATGGTGGACTTCGGTTTATCGGGAGATTTTTAGGAAAATGTGGTTCATCTGTAAAGGAGACCACATGTGGGATGCTAGTGTGACCTGTTCTTGAGTACTGCTTGAGTGTTTAGGATCCGTACCAGGTCGGATTAAAGGAAGATATCGAAGCAATTAAGAGGCAGGCTGCTAGAGTTATTACTGGTAGGTTTGAATAACACACAAGTGTTACTGGGATGCTTCAAGAATTCAAATGTGAATCTCTGGAGGGAAGGCAACATTCTTTTTGAGGAACACCATTAAGAATATTTAGCGAACCAGTATTTGAAGCCAAGTGTAGAATGATTCTGTTTCCTCCAACATACATTGCTCATAAGGACCATGAAGATACGGTATGAGGAATTAAGGCTCTTATGGAGGCATATAGACAGTAGTTTTTCTGTTGCTGTATTTGTGAGAGGAACAGGAAAGGAAATGACTAGTAGTGGTATGCGGTACCTTCCGCCACACACCTTAAGGTGTATTGCAAAGTATCGATGTAAGTAGCTGTAGACTGCTCGTTCAGCTATGGAATGCCTCTTTACTAATTATCCACGAGCAATGAAGGTGTTTGGGATCTGTGCAAAGTGCATGCTGGAGTCCTTTGGTGTGTGGCTTGTACAGATTCAAATCCGGGGTTTTCACCAACTGCCTCCCTGGTTACTGCAGAGACCCACAGTAATATTAGATTTAGCACAGTGCAGGAGAGACTGTACTCCTGCTTATGCTTTTAATACTATGTTTTCCAGTGTTTTAACACTGGTTGTATCTTAAAGAGTCAGTTGCCTACAGACGTCACAGTCATTGATGCTGAATATCTGCAATATTGAGGGTGTTGGAGCAGATGAGATATGCTGTACCTTTTAAATCCCTTGTCTGTTCAACTCCCTGAGTGCCTTCAGTCTCTGCATTGCATGTACCCAGGTGATATAGTAGTCGAGGATATCCAGGACTCCCTTCTACACTTACAAAGGCTGGGTATTGCGAGAAACGAAAGGCAAGATGTAGCAGCCAAAGAGGCGTGTAGTGATCCTCAGTTAGTTCAATGTGCCATCCTCCTGCATGCTATCACCTCATTGTTGAGGTACAGAGTCATGCATTGATGGGGAGAAGAGTGGCTGGGCGTAGCAGATAATAAACTGTGAACCGTGGATTTAATTTCAAAGAATATTCTCAAAAATTGATTTTATTTACTAGCAATTCATCAAGTACATTAACACATTTAATCACACTATGTGAGCGTGGACGTAGTTGAAATTATAAGCAGAAAGCACCCTCTAAATATCAAGTTACTATTTATTCAGAGGCAGAAGGAAATAAGTTTTACCTGTATGAGCTTTCGGGCAGAGAACGCTGCTGCTCCCTTTTGACACGTAGTTACGACCGCTCGCAACAGCCTCTGAAAGACTACACTGGTGCAAATCTGCAACACAGCAGATTACTTTAAACTAAAAGTTTTAACAATTTACACAAGCACACAAACTACGCTCCTCCATAGGAGGGATGGAAATGGTACAAAACACTAAGAATTAAAATATTGACCTTGCCACCGAAGGTGCAACGTGATTTTAACCTCTAATAAAAGTCTTATGGTGAAAGGGTGGCAACTTTATATACTAAAATGACCATTTAAATAAAAGCGCATGAAATGCAAACATATATAAAATTCTACAAGGTTGGCCAAACAAGTTTAGATGCTCTACAGTACACAGAAACCACCTCTCAAGATCATAGGCAAGATCAAAACATATTTCAGGTATTGGGCCGTTACACTCCAAGCAATAAATTCGTTAACACGCCAAATCCGACAAACATGACAGAGGCAGCTCCGAACGACAGACAGACACTAACTGCCTAACAAATGCGGACGAAAGACAGATGAGCAAGCTGGGGACGAGAGACTGACCAAGAAAACAAGTAGAATTTAACAGGAGTAAATCACACAACATATCACCAATCACTTAATTTCTAATAAACTGCAATTTCTTGAGAAGACCTAGTGCAGCACCCTCAAATCACTCTCCCAAACCGTCCGCTGCCAGCCGCTTCAACGGATGCAAGAAGGTGTGCCGATCTCCCATCTTTCTGGGTCCGCACCAACCGACCGACTGCCCGCTGCTCCATCGCGACTGCAGTGCTGGTGCGTCTCCCACTCACTTCCAGACACACGACGGCGGAAATACTGGCTCGGACCCAACCATGCAGAGGAAATACGCCCGCTGGCAAAACGACATCCTTGCACGAGGAAGGACCGAGCCAAGCTCCACAAGATAGTAACTGAAGGGGCCCAGAAGCCCTTGGAGAACCAGTTACACCATGGCGTTGCAGCTCACACCAGCCAGACTGATGTTTTGGGTGACTCCTGTTGCTCTTGTGTCGACCGTGAAGTCACTACCCCTCGCTATACGCCGCGGCCCACTGGACTCACATGGCGACCTCACATGCGCCGATGCTCAAGACGGACCAGTCATCTTGTGTTTCAGTGTGCGACCAACCAACCGATCGATCCAACCTTGATCCGAGCGACAGACATATTCGCACTCCGAATGACAGACAGACACTAACTGCCTCAGACTGACTGACTGGTGAGCTCATAGCGCCCCTTAAATGCATGTGAACAGGCAACCTTTCCCCTTTCCCACCAGAAGGAGACACTAAAGCTGCGATTGCGACAGCGGCGCCACCGCCAGAAACGGAGGGCGACTGCTTCACACTACACGCTGCGGCGCCGTCTTCAAAACAGCAGTTTTTACCTCGGCTCAAACTGCGTCTAGTGAAGTCCACAATACTGCTGTTACATGTCTCCTTCCGACCACACAGGTGGGATGAGGTTCTCCTTACTCATCTTCAAATAGGCCACAACCCTATGATGCATGGCTTCTTGCTCTGACAAGAAACATCTCCAGTGTGTGGTGCTTGTGGCGTACATATCACTGTGTGCCACACTTTGGCAGACTGTGCTTTATTTTCAGACCAAAGGGCAACAGCAGATTTGTCAGTAAATCGGTCCTCTATTTTTAAGTGACATTTGAATGAATGTGGTTAGAGTTTTAAGGTTTTGTGATATGTCCAACTTGTTTCCTAAAATTTTATGAAGATATTCTTAATGGGTTAACAAGGTGATTAGCTCACCCAGGTTTTTCATAAGTGGTCAGCCAGTCACATTGCCCCATGGTGTTAGTTTAACTCCTGTGTCATTTTCTTTATGTTTTAGTCCCAAGTTTTGCACCTTTCCTCAGTTGTCTTATAGGGCGTGAGATGGAGTGATAGTATGTGTGTTCCCTGAGTGAAGTGGGAGTGAGTGAGTGAGTGAGTGTCATGTTGTAAGCTTACTTCTCACAGTGTAATGACATTTTTCATTGTTTTGTCTACATTCATTTCTTTTAATATTTATAAGGGCACGGATAACCACACGCATGTGCGCGCGCGCGCACACACACACACACACACACACACACACACACACACACACACACACACAGTTAACCTTACTGTTGCACAAAAAGGGGGGAGTATCTAGCCATAAAAATATTTGACAGCAACTCTTGCAAATTAAAAGTTGCTGGCATCTAATGAAAGTTTTATAAATACATTGAAATCATTGCCACTTGACAACTCGTTCTACGCCAGTGGCGAATTTCTGAGTAGGTAGTATGTCCAGTGGTGAATTTCTGAGTAGGTAGTATGTATGTGGTTGTCACTACATTTACCAAATTTTGTTGTGGATTAAGATAAAACAAAAATAATCAACAATGTCAACAGGGAGCTTATAATCCTATTTTCACAGACAAGTTGTATCTTATTTGTGAAACTACCGAGACATTCTAAAATATGGCAAGTCATCACAAATGTGACCCATGGTACATGCAAGAAGCTAAGCGAACTATTTTCATAATTTTCATATATCAGGAGCTATACATTATTTTTGAGTTAGTTTATTTATTTTTCAAAATGTAAAATAGTGAGCTTACAATCCAGGAGGAACTATGTAATGGTGTAAATAGATATGACTTTCCACAGTGTAAAACAAGCAGAGATGTCTGATTAGCATGCTGTAAATAACAAGTTAGTTAGTTAGTTAGTTAGTTTGTTAGTTAGTTATTTTAACATTCACTGGATCATAATTGTGATGTCTCTTTCTGATGTGGAACAAGTCAGTTTTGTATTTCAGTACAGTTTCTCAGCAAAAAATACGGCATCATGCTGACTATCCCCCTCCCCCTCCCCCTCCCTCCCCCCTCCCCCTCCCCCTTTCTCTTCCTCCACCCTCCCACAATGACACATTGTATTATTAACACATTCAGAAATTCTTGTATTTGGTGGAAGTTGATGTCAAAAGATTTTTGTACCTGAGTAAAAGATAATGTATGTCATTTCCCCTGTTGATACTACATTTATGAACATTACTGTAGTTCACAAATGTTGTTTGTTTGTTGAAACTATGGAGATGATGTCAGGAGGCTCAGATCTTTCAAGTCCGCAGCTCGTCGTCTCGTGGCCACGTTCTTGCTTCCCCAGCACGGGGTCCCGGGTTCGATTCCCGGTGGGGTCATGGATTTTCACCTACCTCGAGATGACTGGGTTTTTGTATTGTCCTCATCATTTCATCATCATTCATGAAAATGGTGAGATTGGACTGAGCAAAGGTTGGGAATTTGTTCAGGCACTGATAACCACACAGTTGAGTGCCCCTCAAACCAATAATCATCATCATCATCATCATCATCATCATCAAATGTTTCAACAGATTTTTACACGTGTTCTTATTACACACTTTTGTGATTAAAAACACTTTTCCTTTTTCACTTATAATTTACCTGATAATATGATGCCATGAGACATTTTTGATGATCGATATGAAGAAAATTATTTATAAGTTGACAAGAAAATTTTATTTACTTTTTCAAGTGGTGAAATCTCTCCCACACACTTGATTATAATACTCATGTCAGCACCAAAGATAATTATTTCTGCTTCTTGCATATGTGATGCGACATTATTTATGTATAATGAGACCAAGAGTAAACCAGTATTGATCCCTGTCATACACCTGTTGTGACTATTATTTCTTAATGCCACAATTGCATATTTTTAGTTAAATAGAGAAAAAATCAGTTACCAACAAGTCCTCTGAAACCATAAAAAATTTTAGCTTCTCTATGAGAACTCTGAGTTGCACAGCCAGATACTTTTGACAAGTCACAGAAATTATGAATTGGCAGCTTTTGTTGTTTAGATTTTGTTTAATGCGTATCATGAGTTGAAAGTGGCATCTTATGTGTAGATAGCCACTTGAAATCAAAATTGTGGCTAAGTATTTTATTTGGGATAATTATATGAGCATTTCATGTAGATAATCTTTTCCACTGCATTTGAGAAAGAGGTAAGTAGTGAGACTGTATTAATATTGGTTTTACTGCTTTCATGTAAAGGGGTGTCACAATAGAATATTTCAGTATGTCTGGAAATGCACATTAAATCCACAATGTTGTGTGAAGTGATTAAAAATCGTACAAGTGACTCACCTTGAGAATGGCTGTATGGTTATCAGCTGAAATATCAAAACAAGAATTAATGATAACGTGGATGCACCCCCAAAAGATGATGGAACATTTGATTTGCCAGGAAAACTTTCCTATCCATTCTGTAGAGCTTTTGCATTTGAGATACTTGATTACGTTTATAATTTATTTTGCAGAGCATGGAGCAATTGTAATTTGCCTGTGTGTATGTAGCATTGGCATCGCTTCATACATGTATTGTGTTGACTTATCCCTTGAACTACCCATGCCAGTCTTCTGAGTTGCTACTGTTTAGTATTTGACTGTTTTGCTTTATAACAAAATCCTCACAGTTCAAGTGTT
Source organism: Schistocerca nitens (assembly GCF_023898315.1). NCBI lineage: Eukaryota > Metazoa > Arthropoda > Insecta > Orthoptera > Acrididae > Schistocerca > Schistocerca nitens. The sequence continues at coordinate 906,152,623 of NC_064616.1, read as the reverse complement.
GGTCAGTTAGAGCTGATAAATGTTCAGTGGTGTTTATTGTTTACATGTAGTGGGGTTAAAATGACAAGGCCAAATTGTTTCTGTACCTGTGATAGGTCATTAAAGCTGAGGATGATGTTCCTGATAAATAATGAGCCACAAGATGCCAGGTAGGGTTTTGATTTTTCTTGTTATTTTCTTTGTAACGTTGTAATTTTCCTGAAAAGAATTAAATTAATCATATGGAACTGGCTCTGAAAGTATGCTGCCATATGTTTGATCAGATAATGACAAGTGACTGTTGTTCTTCAAACTGCAATGAAGTTTAGTGCAGCAATGAATAGTGCCTTGGTATTTGGCGAAACCTCATGGAACAGTGCCTGCAGGTATACCAAATCCGAAATCTATTGAAATAGTTTATGAAACCAGTCAAATGTACATATTAAAAAAAGTTGTACTATTTTTGTTGAAAGGATGAGGCAAATGTAACATGAAGTTCATAAGAGATGATGTGCAAAGTAATGAGTGTAGTAGGTATAACAATGTGACAGATAAATTCAGATTTTGATGATGTGTCAAACAGAAAATGTAATAAATTAGAAAATGAAGGCAGGGATTAAGAAGTGTAAATGACAAATAGAAGTTATGGTAAAGGAAATGTGACAGATATGAATGAAAAAAGCTGATGACGAAGGAAATGGAGACAGAGGGTTGCGGTAGTAAAAATAGAGATTAGAGTTTCTTTACCAACAAAAGTCACCTCCGTTACTGTTGGGACTCTGCTGCACATCCGATTGACGACATGCAATTGTGATCTTGTCTAGTGCAGATATTTCAAGGAAGACAAATCAGATAGTACTTATAAATTTGGGTTGGTTCATAATGATAACACTTCCTGATTTGCAGCAGCCTTGGCATACTGTATACTGTGTAGTTGCCACTGACAGTGCTTGTGTTATTGTGTGATAATTAGGCTAGAAAAATTATTTGGGTAGCTATCTCCACTGAAACTGACTCCTCGGCACTCGTGCCACCAATAAAACTGATGGCTAGAACTAAAGAAAACTCTTGTTGGCTGCCGTCATCATGCCAGTTTGATGTTTGTACTAACATAGCTGTAGAACCATTTTCCATTGTGATTAATATTTATGGAGCCTAATATTTATCAATGTTCTTTTACTGGTAATTGTATTAAAAAACAAATTGTCATTCAGAATATGTATATTGTAGTTGTCTTCTTTCTTAGGTACTGGCTGAACGGTATATGAAGGTTCGTGCAGCACCTCTCTCAGATAACTCGTCTACAACTTGCCCACCATCCGCACTTCAGTCACCTGCAAATACAGGTGGTATGTGCATCATCATATTCTTTTAATTTGTAAATTATTCATGGTGTGCTTTTGTTATGCAAATAATACATGACATGGCAAGTACATCTACTTATAAAAATTCCACATCATTGCTGTTGTGTTCATGAAAGGTAGGTGTCCAACACAAAGATAGCAGGAAGCAAACCTCCCACCACAGGTGTCCTTAGCTAAATGGAAATGACATGCTTGCACACTAAAGAATGCCTTCGTATTCTGTATGATGTCGAGAGGTTGCTGCTTACAAGGATAAATGAGAAGTGATTGAAAGGCAACAATATTAACAAGAACATCATTTGTGAGAAAGTGAGAATAATTTTTGTTGGCCTTGTTAAGAAGACACTAGGATCATCAGCAGCTGAAGAAGAGTTTAAGGGAAGTTCTGGGTGGTTTGAGAAGTTTAAGAGAAGACCCGGCAGCCACAGCATTGTGAGGCATGGCGAAGCAGCCAGCTCCGACATTAAGGCAGCAGAGAACTTCACCAGCAACTTCAAGTTGCTCGTTGATTCTGAGGGTTTTGTACCACAGCAGGTTTTCAATTGTGATGAGATGGGTCTATGGAAAAATATGCCAAAGCGTACGTTAATAACAGGAGAGGAGAGTGCATTGCCTGGTCAGAAGCCAATGTAAGACTGTATCGCATTGCTGTTCTGTGCCATTGCAAACGGTGATTTGTAAATTAAACAGCTGCTTGTTCACCATTCAGGAACTCCACAAGCCTTCAAGGAGTTTAAAGTCCAGAAGAGCAGGTTAAATGTGATGTGGAGGCCTGTGACACGGGATATTTTTTGTGATTGGTTCAGTGAACTGTTTGGTCCTTCGGTGAAAAAATATTTGCTTGAGATGAATCTGCCAATCCATGTCATGCTTGTTATGGACAGCACTACAGCTCATTCTCCAGGCCTGAAAGACCACCACCCTGAAGAATTTCAATTCATCAAGATCCAATTTCTGTCTCCCAAGACTACCAACACATCTAACCATGGAACACCAAATTTTATATTAAAATAAGTTCTGAAAATATCACTCTATATATTTTCACTGATATGTAGTTCGAGGTACATCTCCTGGAGAAGAGCAGACATTTTGTGCACATTCATATCTGAATTTTAATAGCATTAGTCTCTGTCATGATCTGGCAGTCTGCAGGTCCTTTGGGAGTGCTTTCCTCTTTTACCTTTGTGGGATGAATTACTCATTAATCTGTTGATCCAAATTTTGCATCCTGATGTGTAATATGCTAAACATTACACTCTTTTGACAAATGCATACCTTAACAATCTCTAAAGACAATTGATATTCAAGTGAACAATGGCAACGGTATACACTGCCTTCTTTGTCTCTTCACATCACCCATCTCAGTGCACTAGAAAGCCAACAGTTGTGTCTGTATGTCATAGTGAAGTGCCCAAAATCTCTGAAAGAGTTGCACCTTATCGTTTGCTGTTAAATTTTCACGTGAGAACTGATAGTGGAAAAACTTTCTTTGAAAAGAACAAAATTATATTCCTAATGTTTAACAAAGATATTTAGGCTTACACCTGAATGAAAAATCACACAAAAAATCGAAATAATGTTCAAAATATTCCAGTTTTGACCTTTGCACTGCTGTGTTAGAACCCTGCAAATATTTAACACACACTACTTTTTGCCTATGCAAGTTATGGATGACTTTTCTCATTTCAAATAGCAATTACAATGTTGTTCCACTCACACCACCAGGCGGAAGTTTTTCAAGAATTTGACCATTTCTTCTCAACATATAATGGCACTCACTGTCCGTCAATCCCTTATGTTGATTATCCTTTTGTCCATCCACTCACAAATGTTAACTTTGTTTCCTTCATTTAATCAAATGCTTTTGTGTGTGTTCTGCTCATTACAAGAACATTTGGTGTGTTGCACGTAATGATTACACTTACCACATTGTGTGCAGCAACAAATTATTTTGTCGTTCGACAATGGTACCAAAAATAGTGTGAGATAGGAACAATTTAACCAGTAGTAGCAGGTCATCAAATAAAATGGTATTCCACTTCTTGTGACAAAAATATCGCTTACAATGTTGATATGATATGAGTGTTGTGTGTTAGTACTGGGTGCTCAGTCTAAACAAACAGTAAATTCCGGACCTGATTTTGTACAGTCAGTTTGATACTATTATACTGGGTGATTCACGAAGATATGCAAATATTTTAATATGTTATTCTACAAGTAAAACTAAAGAAAAAAGTTCATGTAAACATAGGTCCACAAATGTTTAGTTATGGAGTTATAGCTAATAAAAAGATTTTGCTTGAAATTTAGCAACTTCACTAATATGAAGCCATTGCAAAACTGTATGAGCATAATGCAAAGCACGATTTCACTGGTCTGGTGAATCTAATAAAATATGTCCCAGACATGTATCTACAATAGTTTTCCAGAACATCCAGAGAAGCAAAGATTATTGTAAAAGTAAATTTTTTTACTTTCCATTAAGAATGTAGAAACGTTTATGTCATTGTTGACAACCATGAGTGAGTTGTTTCAGTCATTTCCTAACCTTGAAACAAGTTAGTTTTCTGTGTTGTTTAGTGAAAGAATATAACAACTACAGTGTATTTAAGTGAAACCACATAGTAACTGTTGTAGTTTGTAGATTATTTGTGAAATAGGGATGCCTTTCAAATTTATGACAGAGGAAGATGCCAATATTGTGTTTATTCATGGAAAATGTGATAGTAATGCTGTGGCTGCAGTTAATGAATATCATGTACGTTATCCAACTTGGAGAATTCCAAATGCAGAAGCCATTAGTGGAGTATTTTGAATTTTATGGGAGACAGTTTCTCTACCTAGTGATCATAATCAGTGCAAGCACTCGATATGTGAAGACGATGATGAGGATATTATGGATGCTGTTAAACATAGCCTGGGTACCAGTACACGATGTATTTCTCAACGATTAGGCATTTCACGATCCAAGGTATGGCGTACACTGAAGTACAATAATCTGTATCGTTACCATGAACAAAAAGTGTATCATTTACATCCGGGAGATCCTGCCTTTTGCTTGGAGTTGTGCAACTGGTTAAATACTAATCATCAGTTACACAAATACATTTTATTTACCGATGAGGCACAGTTTACTCGAGCTGATATAAACAGTTTACATAATGAGCACATATGGTCTGAAGCAAACCCACATGCAACAGTGCAGTGCAATTTCCAGCAGCAATTTAGCATAAATGTGTGGTGTGGTATAATCAACACACACTTTATTGGACCATTCATTTTCCCAGGATGTCTAACTGGTGAGACATACTTATAATTCATTCAAGAAGAAATGCCCTGCTTGTTCAAAGATGTTCTGTTTGCTACACAATTGCAAATGTATTTTCAACATGATAGCATGCCTCCACATTTCACCAATGCAGTTACCACACATATAAATGAACATTTTCCCCAGAAATGGATTGGTCGTGATGCTACCCATCTGTGGCCACCCAGATCGCCCGATTTAACGTCAATGGATTTTTGTGTATGGGATGGATGAAAGGCATAGTTTATGAGGACAAAGTCAATACACATGAGGTATTACTTGCTCACATTATCAATGCAATATACAAAATTAAGAACAACCCTGTGAAACTGAAACGAGCAACAAAATCTGTTAATACACATGCAGCTAAATGCATTGAACTCAGTGGAGACATTTTTGAATATTTATTGTGAATGTATTGTGAAATTGTATGTACACTGTGGAATTTCCTTAATACTGTGCTTGGTTTTTTTCTGGTTTAACATGAATTCACGTGTGCTATGACAGTAATAAAAGTAGATTATCTGACACATTCATACAGTTTCAGTTAACGTTATTACCATCATTTTTCCAAAATTAAACTCTCAACAACTTCTGTTGAAAACTTGTGCAATTGTTTGGAATTAAAAAAAAAAAAAAAAAAAAACAAATTGGGCCAAGTAGTTAATAAATTAAAAAATTTACGAAATCACTTCTTTGCTTCTCTGGATGTTCTGGAAAACTACTGCAGATACACGTCTGTGACACGTTTTATTTGATTCACCAGATCAGTAACAACAAAATAAATGGAAATAGTGCTTTACTTTAACCTCGTACAGTTTTGTGATGGTTTCATATTAGCGAAGTTGCTAAATTTCAGGCAAAATCTTTTATTAGCCATAACTCTGTAACTAAACATTTGTGGACCTATGTTTATATGAACTTTTTTCTTTAGTTTTTCTTGTAGAATAATGTATTAAAATATTTGCATATCTTCGTGAATCACCCTGTATATAGTTGTGAACTATTTCCATAAAACAATTGCATAAAATAGGTAGCTTTAAATGAGAGGAATAGATAGACTTTAACCAATTTTACTATGCTAAACTAAAAAACAGCAATGAAAACAATGAATTGGCTTAAGGTAGCTTCTCAGTATGCAGCAAAGGCGCTGAGCAGTGTATAGGCATGTTAACACTGCCAGTACCAGGTCTATTTTATGTACCCATCCATAGAAACCAGTCAATTTTTCCAGTATTTAAAAAATCACTCCATCAAATCTACTGATTGGATTGTGACAGATTTAGTACGATTTTCAATCTGCACTTTTCTGTCTCAATATGGTGTGAAAGGAACATTCTTGAAATGCACAGCTTTGAGTTACAGTTATAGAAATCACTTAGGTGTTTTAAGAATTTAGAAAAGTCATCAGTATCTGCCTAGGCGTTGGATTCACTGGCAGAGGCCAGTAAGTATCAAATTCAGTCCACTCTCTGACTTTTGGATAAGACACAGCCATTGGATTTGACCCAACACCTTCAACATCATTCTCAACTGCACCTGAAGACAAGCTGTCATCCATCTCATTCACTAAAAAGAGTACCACATTATACGATACTATGTACATCGCTTACAGAACAAACATGTTCAGCGGAAATGTGTGTAATGGAGTGATATATTGTTGCAAATTAGTGAGTACTTATCTTCAAACACTCACTGTATTCAGAATCCCCTGAATCCCTCTGTACATTATGTGGATTGTAGCTATTGTAATCAAATCCACGATTTCTGCATCTGACAAATCTTGCTGAAACATGATTGCAAATGAAACAACAATGTAAGGAATACTGGGAACGTAAAGATAAGATTTAACACAAATCATGACACTATAAACAATACTGCTGTGCCATCTATGGACAATTGTTACTAAACATGTGTAAAATGGTTAATGCTGACCAAACATGGTAAAGTAACGTTGTAGTGTTTTGCACTAACTTAAATGTAGTGGCCCTGATTTTTTCACAACTCCAGGCCAGTGAATCCTACAGGTTTGGCACTTAGAGTTGTTGTTGTTTTTGTTGTTGTTGTTGTGGTCTTCAGTCCTGAGACTGGTTTGATGCAGCTCTCCATGCTACTCTATCCTGTGCAAGCTTCATCATCTCCCAGTACCTACTGCAACCTACATCCTTCTGAATCTGATTAGTGTATTGATCTCTTGGTGTGCCTCTACTATTTTTACCCTCCACGCTGCCCTCCAATGCTAAATTTGTGATCCCTTGATGCCTCAAAACATGTCCTACCAACCGATCCCTTCTTCTAGTCAAGTTGTGCCACAAACTTCTCTTCTCCCCAATCCTATTCAATACCTCCTCATTAGTTATATGATCTACCCACCTTATCTTCAGCATTCTTCTGTAGCACCACATTTCGAATGCTTCTATTCTCTTCTTGTCCAAACTATTTATTGTCCATGTTTCACTCCCATACATGGCTACACTCCATACAAATACTTTCAGAAACGACTTCCTGACACTTAAATCTATACTCGATGTTAACAAATTTCTCTTCTTCAGAAACGATTTCCTTGCCATTGCCAGTCTACATTTTATATCCTCTCTACTTCGACCATCATCAGTTATTTTACTCCCTAAATAGCAAAACTCCTTTACTACTTTAAGTGTCTCATTTCCTAATCTAATCCCCTCAGCATCACCCGATTTAATTTGACTACATTCCATTATCCTCGTTTTGCTTTTGTTGATGTTCATCTTATATCCTCCTTTCAAGACACTGTCCATTCCGTTCAACTGCTCTTCCAAGTCCTTTGCTGTCTCTGACAGAATTACAATGTCAACGGCGAACCTCAAAGTTTTTACTTCTTCTCCATGAATTTTAATACCTACTCCAAATTTTTCTTTTGTTTCCTTTACTGCTTGCTCAATATACAGATTGAATAACATCGGGGAGAGGCTACAACCCTGTCTCACTCCTTTCCCAACCACTGCTTCCCTTTCATGCCCCTCGACTCTTATAACTGCCATCTGGTTTCTGTACAAATTGTAAATAGCCTTTCGCTCCTTGTATTTTACCCCTGCCACCTTCAGAATTTGAAAGAGGGTATTCCAGTTAACGTTGTCAAAAGCTTTCTCTAAGTCTACAAATGCTAGAAACGTAGGTTTGCCTTTTCTTAATCTTTCTTCTAAGATAAGTCGTAAGGTTAGTATTGCCTCACGTGTTCCAACATTTCTACGGAATCCAAACTGATCTTCCCCGATGTCGGCTTCTACCAGTTTTTCCATTCGTCTGTAAAGTATTCGCGTTAGTATTTTGCAGCTGTGACTTATTAAACTGATAGTTCGGTAATTTTCACATATGTCAACACCTGCTTTCTTTGGGATTGGAATTATTATATTCTTCTTGAAGTCTGTGGGTATTTCGCCTGTCTCATACATCTTGCTCACCAGATGGTAGAGTTTTGTCAGGACTGGCTCTCCCAAGGCCATCAGTAGTTCTAATGGAATGTTGTCTACTCCGGGGGCCTTGTTTTGGCTCAGGTCTTTCAGTGCTCTGTCAAACTCTTCACGCAGTACCTTATCTCCCATTTCATCTTCATCTACATCCTCTTCCATTTCCATAATATTGTCCTCAAGTGCATCGCCCTTGTATAAACCCTCTATATACTCCTTCCACCTTTCTGCCTTCCCTTCTTTGCTTAGAACTGGGTTCCCATCTGAGCTCTTGATATTCATACAAGTGGTTCTCTTCTCTCCAAAGGTCTCTTTAATTTTCCTGTAGGCAGTATCTATCTTACCCCTAGTGAGACAAGCCTCTACATCCTTACATTTGTCCTCTAGCCATCCCTGCTTAGCCATTTTGCACTTCCTGTCGATCTCATTTTTGAAACGTATGTATTCCTTTTTGCCTGCCTCATTTACTGCATTTTTATATTTTCTCCTTTCATCAATTAAATTCAATATTTCTTCTGTTACCCAAGGATTTCTATTAGCCCTCGTCTTTTTACCTACTTGATCCTCTGCTGCCTTCACTACTTCATCTCTCAGAGCTACCCATTCTATTTGTACTGTATTTCTTTCCCCCATTCCTGTCAATTGTTCCCTTATGCTCTCCCTGAAACTCTGTACAACCTCTGGTTCTTTCAGTTTATCCAGGTTCCATCTCCTTAAATTCCCACCTTTTTGCAGTTTCTTCAGTTTCAATCTGCAGTTCATAACCAATATATTGTGGTCAGAATCCACATCTGCCCCTGGAAATGTCTTACAATTTAAAACCTGGTTCCTAAATCTCTGTCTTACCATTATATAATCTATCTGATACGTTTTAGTATCTCCAGGAATCTTCCAGGTATACAACCTTCTTTTATGATTCTTGAACCAAGTGTTAGCTATGATTAAGTTATGCTCTGTGCAAAATTCTACAAGGCGGCTTCCTCTTTCATTTCTTAGCCCCAATCCATTTTCACCTACTATGTTTCCTTCTCTCCCTTTTCCTACTGACGAATTCCAGTCACCCATGACTATTAAATTTTCGTCTCCCTTCACTACCTGAATAATTTGTTTTATCTCGTCATACATTTCATCAATTTCTTCATCATCTGCAGAGCTAGTTGGCATATAAACTTGTACTACTGTAGTAGGCATGGGCTTTGTGTCTATCTTGGCCACAATAAAGCTTTCACTATGCTGTTTGTAGTAGCTAACCCGCACTCCTATTTTTTTATTCATTATTAAACCTACTCCTGCATTACCCCTATTTGATTTTGTATTTATAACCCTGTAATCACCTGACCAAAAGTCTTGTTCCTCCTGCCACCGAACTTCACTAATTCCCACTATATCTAACTTTAACCTATCCATTTCCCTTTTTAAATTTTCTAACCTACCTGCCCGATTAAGGGCTCTGACATTCCACGCTCCGATCCGTAGAACGCCAGTTTTCTTTCTCCTGATAACGACGTCCTCTTGAGTAGTCCCCGCCCGGAGATCCGAATGGGGGACTATTTTACCTCCGGAATATTTTACCCAAGAGGACGCCATCATCATTTAATCATACAGTAAAGCTGCATGTCCTCGGGAAAAATTACGGCTGTAGTTTCCCCTTGCTTTCAGCCGTTCGCAGTACCAGCACAGCAAGGCCGTTTTGGTTAATGTTACAAGGCCAGATCAGTCAATCATCCAGGCTGTTGCCCCTGCAACTACTGAAAAGGCTGCTGCCCCTCTTCAGGAACCACATGTTTGTCTGGCCTCTCAACAGATACCCCTCCGTTGTGGTTGCACCTACGGTACGGCCATCTGTATCGCTGAGGCACGCAAGCCTCCCCACCAACGGCAAGGTCCGTGGTTCATGGGGGAAGGCACTTAGAAAACTTGCACAATAGCAGTCCTCATCACAGCAAATGACAAAGCCATCCATGTGGCTAATTATTAGAAATGTGCAACATACTTGGTGACCCAGATATGTAAAAGCAAGTAAGTAGGAATTGTGAATGCGATGTTGATTCCAGTATGCTGCTCACCATATGAGGAGATGAGGCTGGGACCACCCTGACCACTTCTCCCCCTTAGAGTGTTAACAAGAAATTGATAATTGTAGTTTATGTTCTTCATATCCAGCTGGCATTGCAGTTACAACTACTTTTCACTTTTTGTGGGTGGTGCTGGGAGCATAAGTGTAAATTGCCACCTAGCACATGAGCTCCTGCAGGGGGAGGAGTGGTCAGGGTGGTCCCAGCCTCACCTCCTCATATGGTGAGCAGCGTACTGGAATCAACATCGCATTCACAATTCCTACTTACTTGCTTTTACATATCTGGGTCACCAAGTATGCTGCACATTTCTAATAATTAGCCACATGGATGGCTTTGTCATTTGCTGTGATGAGGACTGCTATTGTGCAAGTTTCACCTATTTTTGGACATATCATTAGATGCTGATGATCTTGTGTTGCTCCTCAGTCACAGGAGTTGCTCTCTTTATATCCCCATTTTTTTGTGTTGATATTTCAGTGTGTAATGCAAGTTCTTAAATGGTTGAGTGTCCTCCATGGTGGAAATGGTAGATTATTTTCATCAGCCTGTTCTTCTTTAAGCTTTATCAGCATTTGAGTAATACACTTTTGCCATAAATTTTCTTTCCATATTTCAAGCAGCTCGTCTTAAGTGTTGCTCATTTACATAAAAACTTTGCTGGAAATTTAGTCAGCAGTGCCGTATTTGGTCACCATGTAACAGGTGCCTGTGATCATCAGACTGCTTCTCCTTTCGGACTCAGCTGCAACTTGCCTTCTGATTGTGGGTGGAATTATGACAACAGTGGGGTAAATTTGTTGTACTGCTGTTGGTTTTAGGCAGCCAAATGTTATGCACTCTGTCTCAATAATTCTTGCATCAACATATTTGGCATGTGCAGAGTTGTACCAGGCAGGTGCTGCATTCTGTGGTGCAGAGAAATGTAGTGTGAGAGTCAGTGTTCTCAGGATCTGAGGTTGAGCTCCCCATTTCATGCTAATGAGTTTTCAGGTGATATTAATCCTTGCACATCATACTTCTCCCTTAAGGGGAGTCGGAACATTCTATCTGCTCCATGTTAATTTTGGCAAATATAAGGAACATTTTTTCTTAGACTATTAAACATATGGCTCTGAAATTTGGAGAATATTTTCAATGAGTATTTCTCCACAAAGTTATAATGCCATGTTCAGAAATATTTATTGTTTTTTGTTTTACAATTTTTTTTAATGTTGTCAATTTTTCCTCTAAAATTTTCCATCCTTTCTTCTATAACTCCTTAATTATACAATATTTTTTTACAATTTGTTATAACAATGAAGGAAATTAAATAAATAATATTGTGTATAATTTTGATTCATCAGTGGTTTTTGAGAAAATGTTCCTTAAATACAAAAATTTGAAATTTGCAGGAAGTGGCTTCCAACGTTTTTTAATACTTTCCCGCTCCATATGATGGATAATCAGCATCCTCTGCTTTTTTTAGTGTTTGTTTCCTTTTCACAGGTTTCTTCTTCCCTTTTGCTGCATGTTGTAGACTTTGTCTCTTCTTGCTGCACCTCTTAGTCTTTCTTCATCAATTAGGGGCATTGTGGAAATGGTGTTGTGCCCTGGTTGGAAACCTAAACCTTTCAGCACATCACATTTTATAATGTTTCGAGCATTGTATGTTGCAACTGCATCATACACTCCGAAGTGCGCTATTTTTATCTCTACAAAAACTTTTTTTGGAATCCTGATCCAAATTAAATTGTTCACGCTTTCATTGGGATTTTATGTTTTTCCATGTAGACACTTTCCCAATAAATTTGGTTGTGACAAGTCTCTGAATATGGGCTTAATTACATCAAATGCAGCATTTGGCAAACTGTTTTTATGGTCATATTCCTTTCCTAATTGGTACTTACACCATGAGTCTTCATCTGTGGGACATAGTGCATGTTGTGGGTGCTCATTTGTTGATGCAGTATGAAAAAATAATGTCCATACTTCTTTCCTCATATGCTCAGTGCTTCCATGTATTTTGCCTAATTGCACAACCATAACACCTCTGCAACCTGTCAATTATTAATCTGCCAGTCTCCCTCTTCGTCCAAGAGTCTTACCATCAAATTCCTGGGATCCTAATGTCTGTTTCAGTTTGTGCAAGCGAGCCCACATGCGCTTCTGCATATGTCCAATGCATTCCTGTTTCTTTATGTGAATTTCATTGCCATAAGATTTGAGTTGCTCTACAATTTTATATCCCTTAGGATCACCATCCCTAGATAGTTCGTATATCGTACATTATACCACTCTTCTGATCTGGAAAAATTCTTTTCACTCCCTCTGCTTCCATTGCTCCACTTGTGCCATGAAAATTTGCTTCACAACCTTCATTATGTTCCTCCTTGGTATTGCCCTTACATCCACAATGTTTGGAGAGAATAGCATCATCAGTAACTTTGCAACTGTCTCCACTGGTAGCTGTCACGACTCCATTTAGAGATTTATGACCTCTACGTTGCCATGATCCATTTAAAGCAACAGTTAAATCTCTACGATTTCCATTATCAGTCACAGCCCTTTTCAACTGCTTTCTTCATTGTTGCTTGTGCAAAATCTTCAGCAGAAGATCCCACCAATTGATTATAAAATCCAAACTTGGTTGGTATTTCTGGCAGGTTCATAATTCCACATAACATTGTTCCTGCATCACTGCCCTTTCCTATGCAACACAAGCCAGACACTAGCCTAATATTTATGTCGTACATCTTCTTTCTTTGTGGGTATCGACACATAAAAGGAATATGGAGAGGTCCTCTTTCTATAATGGGATTGAAAAACATGATTTGAAAGCTTGAATTAATTGGCAATTTGGAAATTGCTCCTGGGAGCAAGCCAGATGGTGAACTTCAGTATATTGGGAGAATTTTAGGAAACTGTGGGTCATCCATAAAGGAGACCGCATATAGGGTGCTGGTGTGACCTATTCTTGAGTGCTGCTCGAGTGTTTGGGATCCATAACAGGTCGGATTGAAGGAAGGCATCATAGCAATACAGAAGCGTGCTGCTAGTATGAATGGGGGGGGGGGGGTTAGGGAGGAGCCTCCTTGCAGACTTTATTTCAGATTCTTCAGGAACATCCCGCGGAAATGACAGTGTAAGCTAATCCTTCCAATACCGGAGCACCAAATGCATAAAAAAACTGGGTCTGTTCCACTAAAAAGGCATTTGTGAAAGCCAGTTTTAGTCACAAATTTGATTCTATCTGACGTGTCGATACTCACAAAGGTCAGCAGCACTGTTGCTGTTGTTTTGATAAAACTGCTTTACAAGTAAAGCCTTGCTGACCTTGTCCAGACCTACGCTGACTGGTGCATGCTGCCTTGTTTCATAGCTAAATCTGGCAACAGGTGGAAACAATCTGTACGAGCCCATTAGTTATCCGACTTCCACTGATTCCTCTACTCCTAGAAAAGTGCCAAATGTACAGGGTGGTTATGACTAAACTTTCACTACTTGAGCCAGTGTAGATGGATAACTATTTACCATATGAGTACCCAACTTTATAGTAATGATGTTCAAACTATGAACTGCAGGATTTGTATTGTAGGTAGTGTTAGTTTCATGACTTGCTGTCAAGTGCCAGTACTGATACAGTGACATAAGGTTGAAACACAAGCATAAGTGTGCATTACAGTTGCAGACAATCAACATGGGTCTGGACAAGGTGAGCAGAGCTTTACTCGTGAAGCTGTTTCATCGTAACAATGGCAATAGTGCTGCTGCCTTTGCGATTATCAACACATTAAAGGAATATGGAGAGGGGGCCTGCCTCCTGATTGCAAATATTCAACATCAGTGAGTGCACTTTGGACTGCGATACATAGAGATATAGGCTGCCCAAGTCCCCAGGTTGATAGCCATCCCGTGATGCAACAGCCGCCACATGACACTTTGCTGACACGGTGGTACTGCAAGTTGAGTACATGCTGGCCTCTCCCTGCTGATGAGGCACTGCTGTGCCAGCCCGGCTGTTGTGCAGTACTTTGGAAGACAATCCTGTATTACTACCCAATAACTGTGTTATTGTCAGTGAAGTTTTCTTGGTGCTCTCGAGCATAACTAGGTCCTCATTACCACACCCAATCCGCTTCTCTCCAGACCTCTGTAGGAGTCAGGGAGTGAACTCGTGTATCTGGTGTCAGTAGTGATATATGTACCGATGCCCACAAGCCGAAGATTGGATCCGACATTGAATCAGTAAAATGGTTGGTAAGAAGTTGGGTGACATTTGACGACAAGTAAAATGCACAAATACGAAAGATTTAAAACGACAAGAGCAGATAGTACAACACAACGGGAAGTTACTGCAATACAGGATTGGCCAATGGGCGATAGTAATGAACTCAGACACCAAAAGGCAAAGCAGACAAATTCCTGTCCTGATACTATGGACCATACCAGGTAGTGGAAATGACGGCACCAGTCAATGTTAAAAATACAGATGCCAATGAAGACTATGATTATTCACGTGGAACATATTAAGCCTCTTAAGGGAGCTGTCTATGCACTGCCACAGATACCAGCAGCATCTGTAGTACAAAATGTGGAGTCTTATGGAACAAAGAAGAAACAGATGACTGATGACCAGAGCACATCTAAAATGCCTTTGTCCTTAGACCATGTCGATAGATGAGATTTAAGATTGTTGTTTGCTTATGTTGCACTTTATTTGTTGTTGTGTAGATTATTAGGAAGTCATCCAGTTTTATTTTGTTCTACTTCTAGTTTTCTTTTTAGTCAAGGGATTGATACAATGCTATCTTTTGTATATGGGGGTATAGTTTTGTCAAAGTAATCTTGCATCTGAAGGGAGGGGGAGACAGTGATAAAATTTCCTTTCTCTCATATTGCATACCAAAATGGATACAGGTGTGGACCAAATATGTATTAATAATTTCAGAACAAAGAGATGGCTATGCTATAATGTTGATGTGTTACAATCAGTTCAAGCTGGCTTACAGCTATATGAGTTCAAATAAATTCCTGGGAAAAACTGAATCAAGCGAATATCAAAGGGAAGTGTCAATGCTGTATCCCCATTTCCAGAGAGTGGATACCCCCTGGGTCTACTCAGCTTTTACACCAGAAGTAGTCATAGTAAACTGTTATGAACATGGGAAACCAACAGGTATGAGTAGAGTAGAATTATGGGATAGCGGAATAGTAACAGATGGTTTGACTAGTGACTTAGCAGGTGCAATGTTTTGTCCACCAGCTACAAACACCAGTTTGATGACACTTAAGTGCTGTCTACCCAAAACTTAACCTTCCTAAATAATATCCTAAATCCAGAAATTCTATGCTCACTAACCGAACTAGTAGCAATGCCAAAAGGGAGAATTACAGCCAAACAAATGTTCAGCACCTACATAAATACTGCAACAGATAACATCATAGTGTCACAACTATAAACGTGACATCTACCAGCACTGTAATGGTTCTGATTGTGATTTGTGTAATCTACTTTGCTTTTAACCAAAAATCAGCACACCACTCAGATTTACCTGTGCTTCAAATACCCATTGACTGGTTTGTAAATAAAGCTCAGAAATAGTAAGGGAATCATGTGTAAACCTATAAATAAACCTATAAGTATATGAATAATTGTGTTAGGATGTGAGAAATGACAGCTGCAAAGACTTACATTATCACTTCGATATATCAACTATTGAAAATCTTGTAAATTAGCTGTATGGTAACGAAAGAATAACTGAAGTTGTGTAATGTGTAACTACTGGTGCAAAATATATAGGATGATGTTATTATGGATACTCCAAATTGAAAATTTCGAGACTAATTTTCTGAAGCCAAAGGAAGATTTTATGTCCCAGGATAGTATTCCCGGTGGCCATTAAAAATTCGTTCAGGTTCTACCTTGGGGGAGGGAGGGAGGAAGGGAGAGGGGTGGAGGGAGTGAGCATGCACAAAGAGCATAATGTCCCTGTACAATGAATAATTAACATTAACAATGTCTTAAGCTTTCACTCAAGATACTGAAGAGAAGTGTGGACTAAGTCCTGGATACTGGTGCCCAGTGGGATGCTCAGGAACTGTATGACATCATATACATAGCCAAATTCAGTAAGAAGCAAACTTCTTTCATTGATAGCTTTTGACATGCTACTTTTATTTCAAATACCACAGGTTTCTTTATATTCAAAAACTTCAGTCATAGACATAAGATAGAGATTTTAATGTTTTTCAAGCTGGAATCAAAATTGGTTATAAGGTACTAATCGATAAATATGAGAGCTTTTACAGTAAGAGTGTGGGAATGTTGATCTTTGAGTGAGGTGTGTGTGTGTGTGTGTGTGTTTTGTTGTTGTTGTTGTTGTTGTTGATATTGTGTTACACAACATAAAATATTAACTTTCTTACAGTATTTCTCATTGGAATGATCCAGTCTATAAGGAACAAATAAATATGAGGGGCACTCTTAAAGTTTTAATTAACACCTTAAAAATCCGGCTGCAATTATCAAACTTGGTGATGGTGTTAGTCCTTCAAAAACTGATAATGCAGTGCAAAACATTTTCTCAATGATATATGACTTTGTGATGACCTAGATTTATACGTCTACATTTTGACTGTTTGGGGAATATTCCACCTCAAAAATCACCTTGTCAGTCTGGAAATATGCAATGAGTTCTTCATCCAAGGAAAGAGGAAGTAGGCACTGGATGCCATGTTGGGGGAATATGGGATGAGGCAGAATTTTATGGCCTAAAGAAGCAGTTGCTGACTCAGTTTGGCAGACTTTTTGAATGAGTGTGAAGAGTCGAACCCAGCTAGTGGCATCCTTTGTCATTTTGAAAATGTCATGCAAGATGTTGAAAACTGATCCATGACTGATTTTCATTTTTATGACTGTAGCTTGTGCAGAATAAGCCAGGGAATAATTGTGGAGCAAAAACGCCCCCTGAAATAGCTTTCCACATCACTTTGTCTCGACAGCCTTGCAAGAACCACATCAGGTGATTTTTGATAATAAGCTTCTGTGATGGATTTGTCCCTTACAAGCATAATCTGCTAACATGACACTATGTCAGTCCCAACACACACACATTTTCACCTCTGTTGATGATGATCAGCTCCTCACCTTTTTCGACAGTGCTAAATCCACATGTTTCCACAGTTTCCTTTGCTCCTTTGTCTCGGGCTTATAGTATTTGTCAATGTTTATTAGGCACCTATGAAAGTCAGATGGATTAGATGGTTAAAGAAGTTGTCCGAATGGGCTGACACAGCTGGAACATTTCCAGTGCTGCATCTGTTTGATGGTCTTTCTTAAATGGGTGTAAGCTGTTGTGGAATTCAGCTGGTGGCGACCTTTCTCAAATTCAAAATGTAGAAGATGATGAAAACTGACATGACAGATTTTCACTTTTTCTGCACTCATCACTTCGAGCAAGAGGGTCTCCACTTCTCTTGTGATACTTGATCGTTCACAGAGAGATGGCCTGCTACTTTGGTCTTCCTCATTCAGACTTGTTTGACCACACTGGGGGATCTGTGTCACTTTCTGTCACAGGAAGAACTGTTGTTGATGTACTCTTCCACAAACCCAGCATAGATTGCTACAATGTCGTTTCCCTTCAGAAACAGCAGTTACTAACCAATACTCGGCTTTATGAGTATGCTATGTCCCTCCACCCCCACAGTGCACCCCCCTTCTCCCCTCTCCCTCCTCTTGGGCAGCATTCTATCATAGTTTGTGCAGGAATTTCTGTATGTATCAGGAATGCAGACATATATATGGAAACAAAAAAATTAATTACACTACTTTACTCTTTTATTTTATTAAAACTTATGGGTATTGCTTCTATCAGCTCCTTGTTGAATTTAATATTAAATGCAATTACACAGCAAACATTGAGCATTTATTTTGCACCATTTATAACTTATTTTGGTTCCTGAACCAGCTTATAACAGTAGTACATTTTAAAGTGCACTGTTTACAAAAGTGGACACTGAAGAGGGCTACTAGAAGCAGGAGATAAATGCTTTCCATCCGTAAGTTGTAGTTGTGGATATGACTATGCACAATGCATGTGAAGTGTAATAACCAATCCCTTCAGTAACAAATACAAGGCATGTTTTATAAGTAAGTACTGGTTTGAAATGAAAATAAAACAACTAGACTTTGCATAGGAATTTTATTTTTATGTGGAAGCATGTTCTTTAATCTACTTTCCTACATCATGTCCACCAATATTTGGCGTGTTTACATTTGTTTGTGAGTATTTTAAATGCCTCCTCCGATTGAGAATACTGCTGCACTTATTGTATCATACAACCAACTTTTGAATACCATCCTCATACAAATATGCTTCCTAACTAGGCAACAATTGCATAGAGCACACTTTGTGCACTTGAGGAAACTCATCCCATAATGTCAAAATCACGAAACATCTGTTCTCTCTCACTTTTTCATCAACTTTTTGCACCAAATCATCAGTAATGTCTGAAGGTCGCCCATTTCGTTCATTATCATGCATGTTTGTACGGCCATCTTCAAAAGCTGTCACCCATTTCCATACTATCCAATCACTCATAATGTTTTCTTGATACACTTCACTGATCTGATGATAAATTTCAGCCACTTTCACAACTTTAGCACTAAGAAGTTAATCACAGTGTGTATTTCACAGCCAGCTGGATTCTCCATAGGAGCAGACATTTCAAATACTAACAAACAAATGTAAACATGCTAAATATTGGTGGGAATTATGTAGGAAAGTAGATTAAAGTACAGAGTTTCACGTAAAGGTAAAATGAGTGCCTGAAAAGATCTACGAATACAAATTAGTTTCTTGTATGGAGAGGGAATGCTACAGCAAGTCAAGAAGCTTGATGAGCTCCAAAACAAGAAAAATCACCTTCTGAGTGCACTTGCCTTTTTGAAAAGGTGTCGAGACATCGACATTGTGCCAACATTTGCCAAGATCGTACATCATATCCAGACACCAGCAGTGAACTGATTTACCACAACAGCCAGCCTGGTTCTAGTGTAAGAACAGATCAGAGACATAGGCCATGAGCTTAACTCCATAGGACACAAACTCTTTGTCCTACATCTGGAACTGGCATCCTTGCTCACCCCCCAATACCTGGGAGTGGGTTGAATGTTTATGCTGAGCATAAGCAGAGCGGGCACAACGAAATGCGTTAATGAAGCAGTCTTCAAATTTCATGCACCTAGCGTCAAAACAGTCAACACAAGAGACTAGATGAACCATCATGAATCTTAGAGAGAAAACCATTGATGACAATTCATTGTCTGTCCTTGAGAAATGCTTAAACATTACCCCAACACCAGCAGTACTATCTGTCCCAGAAATCATAAAAAAAAGTGGAACAAGTTGCCTCCACTCTACCATCCGATATGGCAGAGGAGATACAGCAGGAAAATTCTGTACTGTTGCCTGGTCTGCACCACTGAGGCTAACATCTGCTAGGAGGAAAGAGCCGTGCTACATTCTCTGTGTGACAAACCTGACATTGCATCCTCCCAGCAAATAATGGGAACATAACCGCCGTACTAACAGTTGCAGAATACAAAGAGTAAATGTATAAACTCCAAGACCACACAGCTTGCAAGATGATTACGATTGATCCAACCAGCCATATGCAGCCCAAGATGACTGAACTTCTCTGGAGTACTTTTACAGAAGAGACAGCAAAGAAACTTTGGCCGTATTTGCCAAACCACGTAGGCTCTATGGTGTTCCAAAACTGTACAAAGAGGGCACACCTCTGAGACCACTAGTGAGTACAGTAGGAGCGCCAATGTATCAACCTGTGAAACACATGACACCAATCTGACCTCACGGTTAGTTTTGACATTGTTTCACATTTCAACAGAGTCCCACTCAAGTCACTGGAACTTATTGAAAAGAAATTTGGGCCCTCATTCACCAAAATTTTCAATTTTGTGCTTACATCGACATACTTTCTTTTTGACGGACATTTCTATGAACAGTCCAGTCGTATGTGTATGGGTTGTCTTCTGTAACCTGTGATGGCCAACACTGCATGTCCATGGAAGTCACAGAGGACAAGGCTGTAGAATCATCACCATTAAAAGGGACAGTCTTTTACAGATAAATTCATCTTTGGTCTTCATGGGGAAAATGAGCTTCAAGTTTTCTTGTAACAACTGAACTCCATCCACAACCAAATTTATTTCATCATGGAGGTGGAGCAAAACAGTCAGCAGTCATTTTTGGATGTTCTGGTATGGAGAAAACTGGACAGAATACTTGGGATACTGTGTCTGTAAGAAGAAAACCTGCATGGACCAGTACCTTCATGCCTCTAGCTGTCATCAACAATCACAAAGGAAAAGAATGCTAAACACAAAGGTCCACAGAGCTTGTGTGATCTCCAATGAAAAAAGCTTAAGAAACCATAACTGGACCACCTCAGGGATGTGTTTCAGTAAATCGTTTATAGCGACCACCAGATTTGACATGCCTTCAAGCTAAAGACCACATCACAGCTGACATCTGATGAAGACAAACCGAAAAAGATAGCCTACATTCCATACAGGGGAACATATCAGGTAAAATAGGTAAAATTTCACAACAAAAAAATATCAGATGTGTGCACTACCTATTGGCAAAGACTAAGTCCCTTTTAGGAATAGTAAGAGATGACCTGGGACTCCAGAAATCTGGAGTCTGTTACATGTCATGTGGATGTGGGAATGCATATGTGGAACAACCTGTTTGCACAATTGAAGAAAGCTGCATGGAACACAAATGGCACACCAGCCTCCATCAACACACAAAATCGGCAATTTGTGAACATTGTGTCGTAACCAACCACAGAATTAAATATGAAGATATGAACATTTTGCACAACACACCCCACTGATGGGTTTATGTATACAAGGAGGCTATCGAAATCTGGGTACACGAGAACCTCATAAACAAGGACAATGTGTTTCAACTTAGTCACACATGAGCTCTGGTGCTGAAAATTCTCCATAAACAGCAGAAATTGAATTCACTGCCCAGTGAAGGCAGAACACAGATTTAGGACTGTATTTCAACTCCCAAGCGTGAGCTACCCCCACCACCACAGCTGGCACATCTCACAGTCCTTACAGGGGATCAGTGGAGTGGGGAGGCGACAGTTATATATATCGCACCCACTGGTTCAGGCTGTCAGTCAGCAGGAGAAAGCTGACGACGATGATGATGATGATGCACCATCAAAAATTTGTTCTACAAAGGTCAGTCAGTTCAGCTGTATCCCCGAAAGACTTCTAGTGGGGGGGGGGGGGGGGTGAGAGAGAGAGAGAGAGAGAGAGAGAGAGAGAGAGAGAGAGAGAGAGAGAGAGAGGGGGGGGGGGGCTACTTGTTTTATTTTTATTTCAAAATAGTGCTTACTTTAAAAAGAAAAATAAACCATGCCTCATATTGATACTCAGTTATATCACATAATGCAGTTTGATCCCTGTTGGTCCATTGCCAGATGCCATTTGATTATTTTTATTTTACATGTCTAGTTCTGTAGGACCAAATTGAGGAGCAAATCTCCAAGGTCATGGAATGTATCAATACATGAAATTATAACATTAAAGTAATAACAGATAAAATAAAATGTTTATGAACCCAAAAAAAGACAAACCATAAGTTCATGTAAACTCAATCAACAATGTAACACAGGAATTGGCCTAATTTTTCAATGAATAGAATAGAAGGAGTGACACATGAGGGCACTCTTCAGTTTCAATTCAAAAGCACGTGGATTACTGCTAAAATCTTTCAATTCTTGTGGTAGCTTATTGAAAATGGGTGCAGCAGTATACTGCACACCTTTCTGCACAAGAGTCAAGGAAGTGCGATCCAAATGCAGATTGGATTTCTGTCTAGTATTAACTGAGTGAAAGCTGCTAAATTTTGGGAGTAGGCTGATAGAGTTAGCAAGAAATGACAGTAATACATATCGAGAGGCCAGTATCAAAGTACCCAGATTGGTGATCAACAGGTTGACAAGAGGTTTGTAAACTTACACCCTTTATTGTCCGAACTGCCCATTTCTGAGCCAAAAAGACCCTTTGAGAATGGGAAGAGTTACCCCAAAATGTACCACCATACGTCATAAGCGAATGAAAATAAGCAAGGAAGACTACTTTTTGTGTCGAACTATCTCTAACTTCTGATACCATTCAAATAGTAAAAATGGCAGCATTAAGTCTTTGAACAACATCCCGTACGTGGGCTTTCCACGACAGTTTAATATCTATCTGAACACCTAGAAATTTGAACTGTTCCATTGCACTAATCATATGCCCATCCTGTGAAATTAAAATGTTTTGTTGAATTTTGTGTTGGAGACTGCAAAAACTGAGTCTTACCATGATTAAGCATTAGTTTATTTTCTATAAGCCATGAACTTATGTTATGAATTGTGCTATTTGAAACAGTGCCAGTGTTTCACACAATGTCCTTTACTACCAAGCTAGTGTCATCAGCAAACAGAAATATTTTAGAATCACATGTAATACTAGAGGGCATATTATTTATGTAAATAAGGAAAAGAAGTGACCCCAGCACTGATCCCTGGGGCACCACCAATTTGACCATGCCCCACTCAGACCCCATGTCATAGCCCCCACATCATAGCCATTCTCAACACTGTGGATGACCTTTTGCTGTCTATTGTTAAAGTAAGAGGTGAGCTAACTGTGAGCTGCTCCCCGTATTGCATAATGGTCTAACTTATGAGCAATACTTGATGATCAACACAATCAAATTCCTTAGTTAAATCAAAAAAGATGACTAGCATCTGAAACCTTTTGTTTAATCCATCCAGTACCTCACAGAGAAAAGAGAATATAGAATTTTCAGTTGTTAAACCACTTCTAAAACCTAACAGTACATTTGATAGCAAATTATGTGAAATAAAATGATCAATTATCTTTACATACACAGCCCTTTCAATAACTAGAAAAAACTGATAGCATAGAAATAGGTCTAAAAGTGTTTACATTATCCCTTTCTCCCTTTTTATAAAGTGGTTTTACGAGTGAGTACTTTAATCGTTCAGGAAACTGATCATTCTTAAAGGAGAAATTGCAAATATGGTTAAGTACAGGGCTAACATATGCAGTACAGTACTTTAATATTCTGCTAGGCAGTCCATCATATCAACGAGAGCCCTCAAGCCTTCAGTGATTTAATTATTGACTCAATCTTCCCCCTTGTCAGTATCACAGAGGAGTATTTCAGACATCAATCTCGGAAAGACATTTTCCAAGAGAGTTATATGAATCCCTGTAGGAACTAAGTTTTTGATCAATTCACCAGTGATCCCCAGAAAGAGATTGTTAAATACTGTACATATATCTGACTTATCAGTAACAGAAATATTTTTACTACACACTGACTATATCGTTGACTTTGTGCTGCTGACCAGACATTTCCTTTGTGACTGACCACACAGTTTTAATTTCATCCTGTGAATTAGCTATTCTATTTGTGTACCACATCCTCTTTGCTTCCCTAATAACATTTTTAAACACCCTACAATACTGTTTGTCATGGACTACTGTAGCTAAATTGTGACTACTTCTAACATTTAGATATAACTCCCACTTTGTCCTTCACTATATCCTTATCCCACTAGTCAGCCTCTCAAGCTTCTTGCTTCAGTACCCTTACTTTTGATGATATGAGATTAATATAAATGTGTATTCCTAAATCTATATCTACATCTACTACGTCTACATAGATACTCCGCAAGCCACCGTACAGCGCGTGTACCACTACTAGACATTTCCTTTCTGTTCCATTCACAAATAGGAGGAGGGAAAAATGATTGCTCATACACCTCTGTATGAGCCCTAATTTCTCTTCTTTTTTTTTGCCCTCCATGGACCATGCATGCAGTGTATGTTGCAGGCAATAGAATCATATTACAGTCAGCTTCAAATGTCGATTCTCTAAATCTTCTTAATAGTGTTCCTCGAAAAGAAAATCGCCTTCCCTCTAGGAATTCCCATTTGAGTTTCCGAACCATCTGCATAACACTTGTGTGTTGTTCAGACCTACCAGTAACAAATCTAGCAGCTTGCCTCTGAATTGCTTCGATGTTTTCCTTTAAGCCAACCTGGTGTGGATCACAAACAGTCAAGTAGAACTCGAAAGCAGTTTGCACTAGCACCCTATACATGGTCTGCTTTACAGGTGAACCACATTTTCCTAAAATTCTCCCAGTAAACTGAAGTCAACAATCGGCCTTCCCTACCACAATCCTGACATGCTCATTCCATTTTATATTGCTACCATATGCACAGATATTTAAACGCCGTGACTGTGCCAAGCAGTACATTACTAATGCTGTATCCAAAAATTATGGGTTTGTTTTTCCTACTCATCCTCATTAACTTACACTTTTCTACATTAAAAGCTAGCTGGCACTTGTCACACCAACTGGGAATTTTGTCCAAGCGATCTTGTGTCTTCCTACAGTCACTAAATTTTGACACCTTACCATACACCATAGCATCATCAGCAAACAACCGCAGATTTCTGCCCACCTTGCCTCCAAATTATTTGTGTGTATAGAGAGTAATAGTGGTGAGAGGTTAATGTGTTAAATTTTGAACATTGTGTGTTAAGGAAAATGAAAAACACTGAAGGAGAATGAGTTGGGAGAGAAAGAGAAACTTGCCAGAGAAGCTGGGAGGAACATAACTTGACATTGTATCAGTGTTTAATGTGAACTACTTCACTTCAGAAAAGCACCTCACTTGGCTCAATACAGAAATGTTTGTGTATACAAAAAAACAATTCACAATTATGGTGTGGAAAGAGTTAACAGACCATATATTGACATATATGTTGCAGATTCATTAGATCCTATCATTGCATGCAATTACAGGTATTGCAAGTTTTTAAAAGTGGTAATATCTGTCGGCAGCAAAAACCTGCCTGCTCTTTTAGCATTGATTCAGGCCTTTCAGTTTTGTACAGCAGATATAGGTTCTTAAAATTGGGTTGAATTTGTAGTATGGTCAAATTTTTTGTGAACTTTAAACAATGTATTTGTGTCATGTTTCTGCTGTGTTGTGACTGATTTAATCTGAAGGCATTCATATTCTCTTGGAATGATGTTGTTAAGCCTTTGACTCACTTTCTGTCATAGTTAGCAGGACAACTAGGACATGATATTTTATATACTCCACTGTTGCTGATGAATTGGTTTTTTGCTTTTATGTTGCAGGCTGATAAGTACTCGAACTTCTTATGAGTGAGTGAAGAATGCAATTTTTACATTTTTTGTTATCAATTGAGCAATTTTTTTTCTTTGTAAAATGGGCCCTTGGTATGGAATGCCAGCATATGAGGTGTGTCTGGAAAGCATACAATTTTTCGTTGTGCTGGTACTTAAAGTGGCCACAGAGTGTTCCATTCCAGTTGGTTGGGTTAGGTAGGGTTGGGGGGCTCTCAGCTTCAAAGCAATGCCTTCACCAGTCTGCTCAAGCAGTTGGGGTGTCAGGATCATTATGTCTGCCTGTTTAGTGCCTGCGTTATGGAACACGCTTGAATCATCACTTGAGCAGTGTTATGCATCACAGTTTTGTTTGAAACTGAACAAATCTCATGCAGAGACCCAAAAATTGATTGTGCAAGCTTTTGGGGACAGTGCTCTACCATATTTGCAAGTTTTGCAGTGATTGAAAGTGTTTAAGGAAGACTGGAAAGGGGTGGTTGACGAACCCCATGCTGGACACCCATCAACCAGCACAACTGACGACAATTTGGCCCATATGTGCAATCTGTTAAATTCTGACCTCGGTTGAATGTCTAGATGATTGCAGAATCTCTCAACATTCCCAAAACAATTTTACACAAACTGGTGACTGATAAATTGCACATGAGGAAGGTGTGTGCCAAAACAAGATTTTTGATGGACCATCAGAAGAATCAGCAGGTGATGGTCACGATTGAACTTGTCGAAGGCATGGAGACTAAACCTTCTTTTCTTGAAAATGTTATTACAAGGGATGAAACATGGTGTTTAGAGTATGTCGCAGAAACGAAACCTCAGAGCTGTGAATGACACACCCCGAGATCCCCAAAATTGAAAAGAGCAAGTTGAGATTGAAAACATTATTGATTGTCTTTGTCGGTGCCAAAGGTGTGATCCACAGAGAGATTGTTCCTCAAGGCTAAACTGTGAATCCTGTCTACTATTTTAATGTGCTGGAAAAACTGTGAAAAAGTATTATGTCAGTGAGAATGGTGAGTGCCACTATCTGAGAGCTCCACCATGACAGTTCTCCAAGCCACATGGCGCTGGGCATCCACGAGTAACTGGGGAAGTACAACTTGGCAATGCTGCAATCCCCCTACAGACCAGAAATGACTCTGGCTGACTTCTTTCTTTTCCTGAGAATCAAGACCACACTGAAAGGAATGTGTTTTGGGTCGATTGAAGCTGTCCAAGGTGCCATGATGAGGGCTCTTGCTAGGGTCCCATTGAAGCTTTCTAGGACATGTACCATGTGTAGCAGAGCTGCTGGAGAAAGTGTGTAGATGTCCAAGAGAACTACTACAGAGAATATTAAACATTTGTAACAATATCTGCAATACATCTATTGGTTGGGAAAAATTGCAGTACTTGCCAGACACACCTCATATATTTCTTGTCATTATCTTTGTTACACGTTATTTTCTCCTTTCTATTGTTTTTGTGTATTTTATATGTCAAGTTATCATTTATTTTGAGAGTATAGTCATTGTTTGTAGCTATGATTTGATTGTGTCTAATTCTTGCCTAAGACTGTTGTTCTAATTAGTGAGTGTGCTTTCTGTATCACTGTCCTAAATGCTGCATGCTTCTGTATAGTGGGATGAAATGATGAGATGTCTGTTGTTATGTCAGTATATGTGTGTTCCTCATTGTATGTTGAACTTTTTATGTTAATGATTATAAGTACAAGGAAATTTAAGCATTGATTTTCCTCATGCTGTACTAAGAATTTTACATTTTTGTGGAAAGAGTTGAATGGTGCAAGAAGCTCTAAAACCTCTTCATCTGTGATATAAAACCTGCACTGGTGTCATTGACAGTACTGATATTACATATTTTTTTGGTGTGGCCATTTTCCACAGCGAGTATGTGAATATTGCATGAAACTATAAGTAGTCAAAGGTAGTTGAAATCACTGATGTCATAGTCATATCAGAAGAAAGTGTATGGTACAACTTACTTTAAGAAATATGAGTATTTTGCAAGTGCGGTGCTGCATTTGTTGAATACTAGCCAGACGGTAATGGGTACAAGGGAAATAAGAATAAATTAATCAAAATTTTTTTTTGCACCAATTTGTTTCTGTGGATGAGATGTGGATCATCACTTAATGCCAGAAAAGGAATGACTGTCAAAATAGTGCTTGGAAGCTGGTGGCTCTGGACCAGGTGAAGTTGATTTCATTGTTGGAAATATTTAATGGCAAATGTTTTCTCAGCTGTAAAGTGAATTATTCTTATTGATTAATTTTCAGAGGGTAAAACAATAACTGCGGAAGTATTTGGGATCAACAGGGGAAAAAGAAATTCCCAAGAAATGGAATGAATTATAAAAATAAAAACAAAATGATGTTTCTACAGAACAGCGAATGTGCCAACAAAGGTTCTTTGGAAGCTAGAGCTGTGTCCACCATGTTGATCAATTATGTGTTAACCTTGGCTTTAAATGTATCATGCAAGCAAAGAATTGTTTCTTGGACACAGTGCTATTGAGTACTGTGTTCTAGATTACAAGCTATGTATTTTCAACTTTAAGACATTGAGATGTGGAGATTTTTGTCTCTAGAGTTGACCTATTGGTTTGGAGACAATGTATGTTTCAAAATAACAGCAGAATTGCTAAGATTAGTAAGACAAGATTTTTCACTTGTCAGGTTCATTATGCAAGTAGTTAGACAACACCAATCCTAATCCAACATTTATGACATTAAAATTTAAATTTTCTGTGTGCAGATGTCACTTCATTGCCATTACTGCACAATGAGGTTTAATTTAACATAATAAACTCACAGTATTGTTTCCTATGACAAAGGTGTTGTGGTTGGATGTTACTTATATTTCAGGTTCTCATAATTAATAGCAGACTTATTTCATACTTGTTACATTTGATAATGGTGACCGAGCTTCACGAAAACTAGTCAAGTAAACTTTCTGTAATTTACTTTGACTATGGCTTGACTACTGTACTGAAGTAAAATAAATTTGAATGAGGTATATATTGTTGGAACAGTCACCTGATCTGTAAAGAACGTTTTGTCAGCAAAACATATTGAATCATAAGGGGGAGTTAAAACAGCCATAGATGGCTGTTGTACAGACCTTCCAGAATTGGAGTTCAGGAATGGAATCTGCTCACTGGTAAACTTTGGCCAAAGCACATTGACCTAAAATACATTGTGTGTCAAAAATTAAATTTTATAGGTAAGAAAAAGTCTTCTACTGCCAACCCAATAAATTAGCACCTTGGTCTTATGTAGCATCCTGCCTAAGAATTTGGAGTATATGAAGTTTCTCCCTTGAATTTTTTTTTGATCCATTGTCACCACCACCCTGTGACTGTCATTTTGATAGATATGTGGGTTCGTCTGAAGCATTCTGCAGTTTCTTTCAGTTCTATCTAGTTATGTAGGAAGTCTTGTGGACTCCACATTATATTAGCAACAACACTTTCTGCTGTGTTTTGAAGATTCCTTTCACCTATCTGCTTAGTTGCAACACGTATAATTTACCTTCCACACATCATCGGTCAAGATCAGTGTAATGAAGTGACATGCTGATATGCTGTGGATGCATCTTTATTTCAAAGTTTTATAATAAATTGATCTAATTGTCATTATATCCTTCCAATTTACTTTGACCTTAACTTTACCCTGCTACTTTTGTCTACAAATTTTTCTATTGCTGAAGTACTAAATGGAAAAGAAATATTAATCACCATATTTTTACTATGGATTAAGTGGTACTATATTTTATGTTACATGCAGTTGTCTAAAATATAGGAGGGATTTTTATAAGATGCATAGAAACAGTTTCATTTCTCTGTTTAATGTGGTGGTAAACAAGAAAGGCACTTGCCTATTAATGTGTTTTCTCAACATTATGAAATGCACATAAGCTTCAAAAGTAAAATTAACTAAATCAGCTATAATTTGGCATGTGTTACAGGTCGCGTACGTGTTGCCCATGTTCAGAATGTCCAGTTGCTTCTAAATGCCAAAAAGAGAATGGAAGCATTGAAGACACATGAGCCGAATAAAAGACCTGTGACATCATTAACTGTAATGCACACACTGCCTAAAGGTGGTCAGCGTATTGCTCATACAGCAGCACAAGTATGTTTTAACGTTCAATATTATTTATGTTTGTGGTAGCCTGTTTACTTGTGTTATCACGTTTGTGAAAACAAATACATAAAAATATGAACACAAGAAGATGGAAATAGACTAATTTTATGAACACACAAAAAAAGCACCTGCAGTTATTTTCAGTCCCTTTCTGAGAATTTACACAGTATTATACGGTATAATAGTAAACTAAATAAATTTTAGTGAGGCTGAAATGCAAATTTGTATGAATGTATCATTAGTTCTCATGAAAATTTGAAACAAATATTATAAAGGCTGCACTTTCAGTGGCTTTTCGTAGTGTGCTACAAGTAAGTCCTTCACATAGGAGATAGATATGAAAATGTCAGGAAGAGAGAACTGTGGAACTAAAGGTAAAGATTAATGGTAAGGTATGAAAAAAGTTTTAAAAAATGTATGAGTTAACGGATGGCCTAAACATACAGAAGATGCGTAGATGATGATGTAAAGTTATTGAGGCGTTTAGTGAAATATGTCTGTGAGAAAGCACAATATGAGAATAGGTAAAGACACATTGCAGATTAGGAATATGAAAGAAATAAGAAAAAGTTTTTATTGGAAAAATTCCTATTATCAAAGTTAAGGCAAGAAAACAAAGTGATGAAGAAAGTGGAGAAAACATTAAGGAAAAAGCAGAGAATGCTTGTAATGGGAAAAGATGAAAATCGTGAAGTAAAACAAAACTAGTGATAAATTAACTATGAGGAAAGAATCCAGACATCTACATCTACATCTACATTTATACTCCGCAAGCCACCCAACGGTGTGTGGCGGAGGGCACTTTACGTGCCACTGTCATTACCTCCCTTTCCTGTTCCAGTCGCGTATGGTTTGCGGTAAGAACGACTGTCTGAAAGCCTCCGTGCGCGCTCTAATCTCTCTAATTTTACATTCGTGATCTCCTCGGGAGGTATAAGTAGGGGGAAGCAATATATTCGATACCTCATCCAGAAACGCACCCTCTCGAAACCTGGCGAGCAAGCTACACCGCGATGCAGAGCGCCTCTCTTGCAGAGTCTGCCACTTGAGTTTATTAAACATCTCCGTAACGCTATCACGGTTACCAAATAACCCTGTGACGAAACGCGCCGCTCTTCTTTGGATCTTCTCTACCTCCTCCGTCAACCCGATCTGGTACGGATCCCACACTGATGAGCAATACTCAAGTATAGGTTGAACGAGTGTTTTGTAAACCATCTCCTTTGTTGATGGACTACATTTTCTAAGCACTCTCCCAATGAATCTCAACCTGGTACCCACCTTACCAACAATTAATTTTATATGATCATTCCACTTCAAATCGTTCCGCACGCATACTCCCAGATATTTTACAGAAGTAACTGCCACCAGTGTTTGTTCCGCTATCATATAATCATACAATAAAGGATCCTTCTTTCTGTGTATTCGCAATACATTACATTTGTCTATGTTAAGGGACAGTTGCACCAAGTGCCTATCCGCTGCAGATCTTCCTGCATTTCGCTATAATTTTCTAACGCTGCAACTTCTCTGTATACTAAAGCATCATCCGCGAAAAGCCGCATGGAACTTCCGACACTATCTACTAGGTCATTTATATATATTGTGAAAAGCAATGGTCCCATAACACTCCCCTGTGGCACGCCAGAGGTTACTTTAACGTCTGTAGGCGTCTCTCCATTGATAACAACATGCTGTGTTCTGTTTGCTAAAAACTCTTCAATCCAGCCACACAGCTGGTCTGATATTCCGTAGGCTTTTACTTTGTTTATCAGGCGACAGTGCGGAACTGTATCGAACGCCTTCCGGAAGTCAAGAAAAATAGCATCTACCTGGGAGCCAGTATCTAATATTTTCTGGGTCTCATGAACAAATAAAGCGAGTTGGGTCTCACACGATCGCTGTTTCCAGAATCCATGTTGATTCCTACAGAGTAGATTCTGGGTTTCCAAAAACGACATGATACTCGAGCAAAAAACATGTTCTAAAATTCTACAACAGATCGACGTCAAGAGATATAGGTCTATAGTTTTGCGCATCTGCTCGACGACCCTTCTTGAAGACTGGGACTACCTGTGCTCTTTTCCAATCATTTGGAACCCTCCGTTCCTCTAGATACTTGGGGTACACGGCTGTTAGAAGGGGGGCAAGTTCTTTCGCGTACTCTGTGTAGAGTCGAATTGGTATCCTGTCAGGTCCAGTGGACTTTCCTCTGTTGAGTGATTCCAGTTGCTTTTCTATTCCTTGGACACTTATTTCGATGTCAGCCATTTTTTCGTTTGTGCGAGGATTTAGAGAAGGAACTGCAGTGCGGTCTTCCTCTGTGAAACAGCTTTGGAAAAAGGTGTTTAGTATGATGAAAGGGCAGATCTCAAGGTAGCATTGCAGAAATGAATCCGTTTGTTTATGCCTTAAAAAAAACCAAGAAGAAGAGTTTATTTTTTTAATATTTTAAATATTTTTGTTTTGTTTTATAACTGGTTTGGGTCTATGTGATCATCATTAGATATGTCTAGAAAAGACAAAATAGATGTGCATAATTATCATTGGGATTATTACATTAATATAAGACAGTATTGGAAGTAGCATTTACATAAGTGATGTGAGAAGCAGCTAAAATTGGTCTTACAGCAACATACTTGTCTTGATAAACTAGTATAAAAAGCACAAAAAACTTGTAGCCAAAATAGGTACTGTCAAATGTAAAGCATATTAAGACTATATGGTAAACAAACAAACAAATAATCAGTAGTGTAGGGTCACATCATCATACTGTTGCAGTAGCTGGCTTGGTCACTAGGTGTTGCTACATGCTTTCACAGTTTACAGTTGTGGACAACAAAAACATTGACAGGGATAGCAGAATTCTACTTCAGTAAATATAATTTGAGTTAATAATGTAATAAAAATAGAAGTATTACACTATATTTAGGCATGTGGTAAAGTAATAATTATAGTTTTTAAATGCCTGCTGTTCTCATATATGTACTTATGACATGCATAGCATAAGATGAAAGTGCACTGGAAGCAGCACACCAGATATAAAAAGATAATAAGCACAACAGAGCAACAATGTTAGGTGTTAAGAAATGATTGCCATAAGACTGTATAGGTATTTGCCGTTAGCTGCCATTTTATGAGTTGAAATTGGAGCTAAAATTAATGAAGAAATTTTTCTTGCTAGTTCAAAGATAAGAAAGAAAAAAAGAAAAAACAAACAAACAAAAATGAAGAAATTTGCTGAGTCACCACCATGTGCTCGTCAGTAGCTATATAAACAGGGATCTTAAAGAAAAGAAATTGTAAGATGGTATTGGACCTGGATGATCCACAGTGTGTTCATTCTTATACTGAGCCAATTGCTGGGGTACAACTAGTATGCTGATAACTATTCTGATTATTGAGAGGTTAATGCCACCCATTTTTAGTGTAGCTCATGGCTCATTCTCAGACATTAACCTCACACTTTGCTCTTCGTCTTGTTACCTTGTTGGAATGGCCTGTGACCAAAATTTTGTGGTGATGACCACTTTCTAGTGTGACTGTTACTTCCATGTCATGGTTCATTAGACAGATCACCATCCTACACACTTCAGAGGACAAACTGATGGGAACTATGCCTCCAGTCTCTCCTTTACATCTATATCAGTATTCCATAAGCCAACTGTCAGTGTGTGGTGGAGCGCACTTCTGGTACCACTAAATGGTTATTGTGATGTACTCTACCCTCTATGTTTTGGGGCGAATTTCTCTTTGATATAATAACCGAGTACAGTGCTCCTTTCCCAAGGATAATCAGTTAGTAGGATACACTTCTTAACTCTGGGTTTACCAACTTTTTCAGCTGGCGGACCACTTCATCAGTCGAAAATCCATGGCGGACCCCTAGTCAGTCAAGAGCACAGTAACTTTAAATTTCAGAGCGAAACCCATGGGAACTGAAAGCTTCTTACTGCAAGTGCCATGTTCCCAATGACCCCCCCCCCCCCCCCCCCCGAGGTATCAGTAGTCTTTGGTTTAGAGATGAATGAAAACAACTTGAAATTAATGATCCAATTTGAATTCCCAGTGTATCCAGACACTTGCTAGTGGATTTACTCCCTTTGTTCAACACACTATAGCCTGATTAAAATTACTTGGTAATTGAAATTTCACACGATGTAGCCGTCTTCCTCCAAGAGCAATCAACGTCGCGTCCAAACTGTTCGCTATTGACAAGCTGCCGCTTATGTTCTGTTCACTTCCACTGTTTGGCTACAGTTGTGTAAGGAGCATGCATATTTCGTAACAGTTTTGTGTGTGTGTGTGTGTGTGTGTGTGTGTGTGTGTGTGTGTGTGTGTGTGTGTGTGGTTTTTCGTGAAATCCGAAGAAAAATGTTCAAATGTATGTAAGGTCTTCCTTTGGTCGTCCTCCCTCCTCATTCATTTCAACTAGAAACTTCCCTTGTTGTGAAGGTGATGGAGAAACTGCACCCTTCTTCAATGATCCTGACTTCAGCCACCGATCCACGTTAGAAGTAATAAACTGGTCAAAAATTGACTTATGAAATAGGTAGTGCACTGACAAAGCTAGTTTAACATTTAATGATGCCTGGGGCCAAATACGTGCCAGCGAGCGCTGTGATTGGTCTACAAAGATCGCTCCGCGCATGCGTAAAACATTTCAGCGCATCTAGCGCCGTGAGCCGGCGCACAAACGACCCCCGTATTGTTGCGAAACAGTCGATCAGAGAAGCTGCGTTCTCCGGCACTAAACTGTGTATACGTTCTCACTTAGGAACCGCAAAGGCTGCTTGGGGATACGACCTGAAGTAAAAGTACACGTTTTTCACACACACAAAAAAAAAATAGTGGTGAATTTGATTTTCACATTTTTATTCAATAATTTTACTCATTATTTTACACGATTTGGTGAAAGGTGGCTGCGGACCCCCTAGAAAGAGCCGGCGGACCCCTAAGGGGTCCGCGGACCACACGTTGGGAAGCCATGTCTTAACTGGTTCTCCCTCCATGCATTGTGGTTGTGAATACTTGCATTTGTTATCTGCTGTGAACGGTATTTTGTGATAAATATTGTTGTGTTACATATGTACAGATATGTAAAGATGAAGAGGCCTAAACTTTTGAATCAGTTCCTGCATTTCCAGGTGGCCTTCTTGTAAAAATGACTTTTCCCCGCATGTGAACACACTTTTTTGTTTCTTGAATGTTTAAGTTTGCTCATCTTTTAAAAAGAATGTGGGGAAACTAAATACCGTCTTACAAAACAAGGTGTTTAAAACCAAGTAACACATATTCTTAAAGGAGGGAGAATTGCTCAAAACTAGAAGAAAAGTTCCTATTATGATATGTCTGGAAACCAATAGCTGTTGAGATATGGGTCAATCTGTCCTCTCACTGCCATCTGTCTATTACATAGTAGTAGATGCTATAGCTATTGCTGTATGTAATTACCACACATCCTAACACATCCTTCAACCCTTCTTTGCACTCTTTCAAATACACCTGGCTCCATTTGGATTATGTCACATGCACTGAAACGTGCTCATGTAAAGTCTGCACATTGTCAGTGGTTTAGGCATACACCAATGCATTTAAATGTCCTCACAGGCAGAAATCCAACAAATTCAGGTCCAGTGAATGGGGAAGTGGTCCTACCACATCACCTTGACCAATCCATCGCCCTTGCTGTCATATGATTCACTGTAGCACAGTGTGGTGCTGCGTGATGCCTCAACCACAGTTGCCTTTTTGCAAGGGTGACCTTCTCCAATAGAGCTGACAATTCATTGCACAGAAACTGGTGATACACAGCACCTGTTAATCTTTTGGTGAAATGTATGGCCGTATTAATCTTTTACCAACAAGTCCTGCCCATACATTGGTACTGAAGTGATATCGATGCCTGACATTCACAATTGAATGAGGATTTACATGTGCTAACATGTGTGTTGTGGTAGTTTACTGTGCCATCTGTTGTGAATAATAAGGCGGCCTAAATCACTGAATACTACACATTACTCATCACAAGTAAAACAACTCCTATCTCAACAAGTTCCTGGACAAATAAGTATAGAAACTTTCCTTTAGTTTTGGTCCATACTACCTCCTGTAGGAATATATGGAATTTTTTTTAAACATCCTGTACCTTTACTTTCTTATAAAGTGTGTTATTAAGAACCAATTAATATCTGAAAAATAGTATTTATTAATGGCAAGTATGCAACCATACAAATATTTTACTACGTACATTGTAAATTAAAGGTAGTGATAGACAATTAAAGCAGCTTTGCAAACAAACTAAAGTTATTTCTGCTTGTCAGTTACTCCTACTCCATAGATAAATGTCTGGTTGGCCCAGTTACTATATTTAAATGTAGATTAACGTAAAAGTCTGTCATGCAAGTGGTCAAAATCTATCCATAGTTTCACTGAGAAAATATGTTTTATTTACAAACCAGTTTGAGATATTCCATATCATAATGAGGTAAATAATTAAACAATTTATGAAACAGGATTATATATGTGATCTTTTGTATCTTTTTGTATTTTCAGTTTATTTTATTAATGATGTCAGTTTCTGTTATATTATTTCCTGATTCCAGGACGTAAAAATAAGAGCCACCATAACAGCTGAAGTTGGTGGTAAAATCCCAGCACATATTCGACAGAATTATTTCAACTTGCTGTCTAGTGAATATGTTAACTTTTATCACAGTGAAGATGAAGCACAAGAGAAGGTAATTTTATTTAACTTACTTTGTTCTTTTCTTGCATCAATCCAGAACCTGTGTAAATGTAAACTTTTATGCAGTTAAATTATCATCATGTTTTAATACAAAGAAATACAGTGCAGGGATTTTACAGAACTGTTGAAAAATGAGTTTTGTTTGTAGTTTTTATATTAATTGGCCTCTCAGTATTACCCACAGATGCATATTGTATTAGTAACTATAGTAGCTTCGTTTTTTTTTTACTGAACCCATACACATTTCAGATTGAAAATCTTCATCTTACAGTTCACAAATTTACATTGGTGATTGATTTGGCCTGATGAATCTGTTTCAAGTGAGAGGGGTTAGAATGATAAATATATGGGAAGAATATGTGAATATTAATGTAAAACAGACCACAATGCTATTGAATATCTGTGTTTTACAAAAAGTCTGCTTCACTTCTTGCCTATGATGAATTCTCACTGTTTCATCTTTTAATACACAATCACTTCCAACAAACTGACACACACAAACATTTGGCCACATAAGCTATTTGCATCAAAACATGTTTATTGAAATTAATTTTGTTCGACACACACACACACACACACACACACACACACACAAACAGGACCATCTTACGAGAAAAAAATGCTGTTAAAGAATTTACTGTTCTCATATATCATTAGTAATTTATCTTGCAAATGAATCAAAAGAGTTAAGGTTTTCTGTAAGTTGTTGAATTAAAGATTTTGCAGAAATGTTATTTCAGAAGACAATGGAAGGTGATATTGAGATAAACACCAGAATTACAGTAGACAAATGTCTTCAAAAAATATTTTCATAAAATTTTGTCATTTGATTTAGAGTGTAATTAGGCCATGCAGTTTTTGTCTTAAAATTTGTGTTTTTTTGTTGAATTTCCAGTTTTTTATTTTATGTTGTACATGCAGAATGTTAGCCATTTTTTAGTATTGTCATTGGTGTACTCAATATCAAGCAAAAGGTCAGCTCCTGTACATTTTTT
Organism: Schistocerca nitens; assembly: GCF_023898315.1. NCBI lineage: Eukaryota > Metazoa > Arthropoda > Insecta > Orthoptera > Acrididae > Schistocerca > Schistocerca nitens. Next base: position 906,115,286 of record NC_064616.1, on the reverse strand, counting down.
TGGCTGTTGCAGATGAAAAACTGCAAGGTTTTCATTTAACCTAAGTTTGAAATGTCTGCCACTTTACTCAGTAAAGAAATTATGACAATTTTAGAAGGTGGTTTTATAAACCCCAAATTGCTCTAGTTGGTCAGTGTTACTTGATTTATGTAGAAGTTACAGTGGCAGTTATTTTTTTCGTCTGTAAACTAATGTTTGTGTTGAAATGTTTAAAAAATTAGCTGCTTCTTGTTAAATACTGTCACGAAATTTCAGACTGCCATTTATCTGCCTATACTTTCAGTGGATTTAGAAAATGTGTAATTTTTTATTAAAATTTTGTTTTAGAGGAATCTTATTTTGTATGCGCTATTTTGAGCAAGTATTAGGTTGGTGTATAAGTTAGTAGGATTTTTGTTTTACATTTTGGTACTGTATTACATTTTATATGGATTTATTTATCAACTGTCATTTTTTATTTGTATCTCACTGTTGCTATTTGAATGTAGATATTGTCGTTTTGAGTGGATGCTAGAAAATGGAGTGCCAAGTGGAGAAATCAGAACATTTCCAACATATTCTTTTGTTTGAGTTCAATTGAGAGGTGACAAAAGTGGTGGCATCCAGAAATATTTTTGTCATGTATGGGGATAATACCATTGGACAGAGCATGGCAAGAAAATGGTTTTCTCCTGTTAAGTAGGGTCATTTTGACATTAATAACTTCACATTCAGGAAGACCTTCGGGGTTCAATGAAAATCCTTTAAACATGTTAATCCACAATGATCCACGTCATTGTATTTGAGAACTGACAGATGTGATGTACTGTGATCATTCCAGAATCATCTGACATTTGCATACAATGGGAAAGATTCAAAATTCGGGTGTATGGGTACCACATGCTCTAAGCCAAAATCACAAAAATCAGCGGGTGGCCATATGAGCATCTCTGCTTGCTTGTAATCAATTATCTCGTGAGCAACACTGACCATTCCTACACTGTATCATTACTGGTGGTGAGAAATTGTGTCTTTATGCTAACATAAGGGAAAGAAAGGAAGAGTTGAGCCCAAACAAAACAGAAACTCCTCATACAAAGACCTGTGTGCATGGTGGAACAGTGACAGTGTGGTGTACTACATACTGCTTACACAAGATGTAACCATCACTGTCGACATTTGCAGTGCAGGTGCAATCCAAGAACAATGACCAGGAAGACTGGGTGAAGTGATGCTACTCCCCAATAATGCTCGTCCACATTCTGGTAGACTGACAAAAAACACTGTACGGGAGTTGGATTGGGAAGTTATTCTGCACCCACCTTGTTCACCTGTTCTTGTGCCCTCAGATTTTCACCTTTTCCACACTCTGTTGAACAACCTTTAAGGAACTTCCTTTCCGGATGAAAAGGCACTCCTAACATGACTCAATGAGTTCTTCACCTCAAAACCATGTGATTTCTACAGTGATGGAATCGAAAAGTTGACAGCCTGTTGTAAATAGTGAAGGAGAATATGTTATTGATGACTAAAGTCTCTGTTATGTGTATATTAAACTTATGGAAAAATGCTGCAAACTTACGCACCAACCGAATGGTTCTGTTTACTTAATTGCCTGAAGAAAAAAGTACAGGAATACTTTTAAGAAAATTTGATTTAATGAAATCCATTTTCAGTAGAGTTCATGTTTCGTCATTACATTATCTGCTTTTGTTCTTTCTAAAATTTATTTGTTACAATTTTTGTCAAATCACTCATTCATCCACTTGCTAAGAAACTTCATTCTTTTGGTTCATTAGTAATGCACAACATTAATTTTATATATATAAAAAATGTAAATCCTATAATAACAATTTTGTTTTGTAATGTGGTATAACTGTAGGTTAGAGAGAGTATTTGGAAGCAGACAGCTGATGTGCCCAGTGTTTTTGTGCAGCAGTTTGTTGTAATAATGCAGATGTATTAAAGATGGAACAACACGGGAAATTAATCATGGTCAAATTTCCTTCCCTGTTCTGCTCGCAAATAAAGTGAGGGGAAAATGGCTGTCTATAATCCTTCCTGTGAGCCCTAATTTCTCTCACTTTAATTCCATGGCCATTCAGATATATTACGTCAGACTCAGATTGTGCATAACAAACATTACAAACAACTCTCAATATGTTTTCTATTTAATTATACTATTTTATCACTGTTGGGCTGTCTGTTATGGGATGTATAATCCTAACAGGAGGAAGGTGAAACATACAATAAATTTCTGCATGTAGTAATAAGAATGTTGTATATTATATGCAGTTCATCCAATGAAACTTAAGTATAAGGTTCATTTCTACAGAGAACAAAACATGTTTCGTCTATGGTGATTATGGTGAATGAATCATATTGTTCCCTGGTAGTTTATGTACGTTTGGAGAGAACATCATCAGAATCTACAGCATCCGAATTGTCTGCTTTGGATGCACGGGAGAAGCTGTGACATTTTTGGAACTCTTGCTACCCATTGGCTTCAGCATTTTTGAAAGTTTTACCCAGTTCTGTGTGCTAGTGAGGATAATAGCCAGTTGTAGCTAATCTATAGTGTCCACTTTTTGTACTCTTTGGCAAACTTGAAATGTTAATGTGTTTTTCTGTAGACTTCAGTATAATGCATACACTAAGCATTTTAAGAACATCACAGTACAATTTGTCACTGTATTGATAGCAGGAATTCTTTTAAATTGATATGTTTCTGTGTCCTGAGGTAATTAACAACAATAATAATAATAATAATAGTATCCTATTTTTGTCAAATAATAATAATGCCATTATCTCATTTTTGTACTACTTCAATATTTCATGTAGTTTATCATTTCAGGCAGTGGAAGAAGAAAAAAATATATACAATCGCAGTTCATCACGGCAGGTATACACAAATCTAATGTTGAATAGAATCCAACAAATACGCCGTGAAGCAGCACAAAATGCACCGAGTAAGTCTTTGAATCTACTGTTTATCAATTTTAAGAGATTCAGGATCTAAAGTCTCCTTATCTTTTCTGACAAACTGCTTACGCCAGAAAGTTTAAATGTTGCTCCTTTTGAATATAAACTCACTGCACATTTACGCATTTTTTCACAATGTAGGTACTGTGGCTCCATGGCAGTTGCAAATGCTTTGATAGGTGTTTGTTTTGACCACTGACAAATTGCTTATGCAGTTTTGGTTTGACTGGAAAGCACAACATTGCTGGAGCTACGTGAGACAATGAAGGAGCATGAGACACTACGTAAATATTATTGTTACAAGAAATTCCTGAGTCAGGAAGGTCTGACCAGCAGGAGAATTGTCTTGATGAGAAAAATAGATGAGCAGCTTTCCTGATTGCTTTTGTTTGATGTTTGCAGAATCTTCATCCTCATAATAAGTTCATAGGATGCAGCCATTAAGAGAGTGCTCTTTAGAATTAAGTTGTGCTGACATCTTCACTTTCCCAAAACAAAATCACCATAACTTGCTATATACTGACAGTAACCTAACATTTCATCTGTGGTGGGCAAGAACTGTTTCCTTTGTGCCAAGAGCGGTTTTGTTTGAGAACTGAAAAACTGCAAACATGTATCATCTACTGTGATTGGTGGTGGAAAGTTTATGCATACCATCATCATTTGTTAACATCACACAGTAAACTGCCATCTGTGCAGGCTTGTGTTGGTTAATTAGCATTTGAGGTACTCACCTTGAAGACACTCAGTATTTACATTTCTTCAAGCAGTATGATCTGCACCAACAAATTCCATAATAATTTGCACAACTTGCACAGTCCACTTGGTTCGTGGACACTTTAGTTTGGCTTGTCTACACACAAGATTAAGTCGCCTTTGAACTGTCACACCCATTACATCATCACCGCACGTCTTACTAAATTGATAATCTGGTTTCATACCTCACAAATGAATTATTGCACCCTGTTCCTATGGTCCTATACAAACATTCAGTATTCCAAAATATATAAACATAAGATATTTCAAGAACATGCCACAAATGATAAATACTAATAAACACAAAAAATTTCTGGTGGTTGGGTTTGAATTGGCAGTCTGCAGCAGGCACTAGCCACTAAGCCACACTGCATGCACCACAACATGCACCCTTTCCTGGAGGAACAGTGACCTACTGTTGCAGAACTCCTCACTTGATCCAACTACAGCACCTTGGATTTAGATCTTGTCAGTGGCCCTCTATATAGCACTCGCGGCATATCCTCAAATTCTGGTCATCATCGAGTGAGTCTTCAGTTTCCTCGAACCTCCTGTTGTTGATCTGTATATCTGGATTCTAGTAGGTCTTCATGTGGAGGATGTGGACTGTCTCTCTCCATTTTTGTTTTCATTATAAGGATCACCATCCTCAGTTTCATATATGGCATCTGACAAGCAATGAAGGATATGATACAGCCCAAAGTAACATTTTAGTGACATTTTCAGTAGTCCTCCTTTCCGCACATGCTTACAAATCCTTACCAAGCGTCCTGGGCTGTATCTCACTGGCTTGTGCTTGGCATTATAGTGCTCTCAGTCTTCCTCCTGGGTGTCAAAGATCCATATGCAAGCCATCTGCCTCACCTTGTTTGCGCTGGTGATGAGGCGTTTCGCATAGTAATGCTGAGTATCGTCTGGTTGAAACAGTGACAGTGTACTCATTGTCTTTTCAGCCTCACGACTGTGGATAGAAAGAATGATGTGATGCCTATAGTGTCTTGCTTCAGTGTGTTATATGTGAATGTCGTGACGGCAGGAGTGTATGTTGATCTCTCTGTTTGATATCAGTGTACATTGAGAGTGTAATCTGCCTAAATTTAATTAAAGTGTTTTCTGATGCCCTTCATCTGTAGATGGTAGGCAGTTATGATCCTGTGGGTGATGTCACAATTTAAAACACCTCTGGTATTAATCTTGACTGGAAAAGTTCTCCATGATGACATGTCATCTCACATGGGGTGCTCATTGCTTAAAAATGATGTCTTCTGCAAGGAACTTATCAATTTCTGAAGCTTCGACAGTCAGCACAGGTTTTAGTGACAGCATAGTGGGTGAGGTAGTCAGTGCAGATTATTATTATAATCCATTGATTCCCATTTGTAGACTTCAGGAACCTCCCCCTAAGAGGACAGTTTCAGTTCAGTGGAGTGGTGGTGCTGCAGGCGAGATTGGTATCAGATACCCCGGAAGTAATTGCAGCACGTGCTTCTGTCATTGTCATTCCTTACAGTGGCTTACACAGTATCTAACAGATCGGTAGAGATGTTTCCAGTGGTAACTGCATCAGATTCAGTCTAGAGTCTTTACGAATTGCTGGTGACCAGATGTTGGAGCACTGTAGAAATACTTCTGGATAGCTGGCCATAGTTGAGCTGGAATGATGAGCAACTATTTCTGCCCACTGGATCATAGTGGTCTGTTACTTTGTTGGAATTCTCTTTTGGTTTGTTTCTCTTCCTTCAAGACTCCTGTGGTTTTCAGAAGTGCTCTAGCTTCCCTCTGTTTAGCAACAATGTCATTTAATGCAGTGATGGCTGAGATTTCATTCATGCGGCTGTGTTCCACCGAAGGATTCCTGGAAAGGTATGCAGCATCCTTGGGTTTGCATCTGATTTTGTATACCACTGTGATGTCATATTCCTGAAGCATCAGTGCCTATCTTGACATTCAATCCAGTGGATCCTTCAAGCTAGGCAGCCAGTGTAGGGAATGGTGATCCAGCACAGTGGTAAATGTTTTGCCAAGTGAGGTATTCTTTCTTGGTTGGTGTAGATCCTCTCAGGTTTGGAGAGCACTCTGGAAGTTTAAGCTATCACCATTCAGCACCTTCCTGAATTTGCGCTAGAACTATACCTACCCTGCAACCGGTAATGTCAATGTGAAGTTTTGTCTCAGCATTCTCATCACACAATGCATGAACTGGAGATGATGGTAGAAAATTTGGTCTCTCTGCAGTAGTTCTTGCAAAGGACGTGCTTTGATAGACAAGTCCTTTATAAATTGCTGGTTGTACAAGCATATTCTGAGAAAACTTCTCACATCACGAATGTGCTGAGGAGTTGGAAATTCTGTGACTGCTCTTATTTTCTGTGGATCAGGATGGACTCCACTGTAATTCACTAGATGCCCTAAGATTTTTATTTAATGAGTGGTGAAGAGGCATGTTTTGGATTCAGGTGGAGGCCTGATGTCCAAACACACTTCAGCATGGTTCTCATACAGCTTCGATGTTCTTCAAATGTCTTTGAGATAATGACAAGCAGGTTGTGCATCACATGTTCAAAAGTGGCTGGAGCATTACACAGTCCAAATGGCATAACTTTGAACTCGTAGAGACCGTCAGAAGTTGTGAAGAGAGTCTTTTTTCCCAGTCAGCTTTATCATCCTCGATTTGCCAGTAGTCAGTAGCCTGTCTGCATGTCCGTAGTTGAGGAATACTTTGTTTCTTTCTTTCAAGCGGTCTAGGGTGTCATTGTGTGGCATTGGGTAGATGTCTTTTTTCATGTTTTTGTTTAGTTGTCAGTAGCCAATGCAGAAACGCCATATGCCATTCTTCTTCTTGACAAGGATGACAGGAGATGATCAAAGACTCTTTGAAGGTTCAATGATATTCTTGCAGCAACTCCTCCACTTATTCATCATTCAACTGGCAACACACTATATAAATGCTGGCTAATTGGTGGATGACTCCAGTGTTGATGCTGTGTTTAACTGTGTCCTGCTTCCACTCCAGATTTGAACGCATTTGAAAATGTATGCAGAATGTCTATCATACACTAAAATTGTTCCTCAGTCAGGCCAGATCCTATTGGCGTTTCAGTAGTAGCTTTCTGCTCTGTGTTGTCTGTAGTAGTAGTGGAGCATGCTTCTTCGTTGATGCCAGTGAGCTGCTCTCCCTGGATAGGTTAGGCTGTCCTTACACACGTGCCTTTAGGGATGAGTTGTGGCTGCTAGTGACAGTGATCTGAAGCTTTCTTGACCACCCATATTGCTTACTATTGTCGCTGGCATGTCGATTTCTTTCATGAGCCTGAGTAGCTTTTTGCAGTCAAGGAAAGCTTCACAGTTTAACTTAGCATCTTGATTGACAACATTATGGCTACATTCTGTTACAACGACAAATTCGAGGGGCTGTGTTCTGTCATTGGTGGTTATGCTTGCAATACGTGTTCCCTTCAGCTGGAATGTTTCCCATTTTCAACTTTCAGCACTATTGCTTTCATACCACGGAACATAGTCTTCTTTAACTGACGGTGATAAGCATCCAACATTACAGAAAAGGAAGCCCCTGAGTTTCTAGCGCCTGGACAGGTTGGCCATAGATAATGATGTCAGTGAGAGTTCCTGACATCTTGGTAACATCCATGTGGGATCAGCAACTGTGGCAACTTCACCCCCATGGACAATCGCCTCACTTTTTTATACTGAAGTCAGCAGCTGGATGAGAAGCTGGCATCTCTGTACGGTGATGGGGAATGGCTATGGCATGTTGAGAAGCAACCTCATTCAGGGTATGGCAGTGGGCTTTGTCCTGTAGGCCGACTACAGTCGTCTGCAGTTGACTGGCATGAATAGAACTATTGTGATGGTTGACATCTGGCAGCATAGTAATTGTTGAAAACCCACCATCTTTCTCTGCAGTAGCATACAACATGTACAGGGTGTCCACAGTTGAAATACACTTGTAGGCTGTCGTCTGTCTTCCAAGTGTCTGTTCAAATGGCTCTGAGCACTATGGGACTTAACATCTAGAACTTAGAACTACTTAAACCTAACTAACCTAAGGACATCACACACATCCGTGCCCGAGGGAGGATTTGAACCTGCGACCGTAGCAGTCGTGTGGTTCCAGATTGAAGCGCGTAGAACCACTCGGCCACAGCGGCCAGCAGTGTCTGTTCGTCAACGGGATGATATAGTCGGTGTAGGAGTTGGTTATATCTGTGTTGGTCCGTGCTGGGTTGTCGTTTGATGGTTGCAGCCCAAGTCTGAGTTTGCCAAGTCCATTCTTCCAGGCATGTTTGGCTGGTGGCAGAGACAGATGCTAAGGATTGGCAGACCTGTTCTTCCGCATTCTCTATTACTTCTTGATGTATTGCTTTGACATTCATAACTGTAGTCTCTTGCTTACTTGGTCGAATATTTCTGGTTGCCATAAAATGCTGTATCTCTTTTCACTACTTAACGTTTGAGAGAGGGAAAGTCATGCTGGTCTTCCAAAATTGCCATAGCAACCACATTTGGGAGTCCGTAATACTTCTTTCACCTGATTCATTACTGTTACATTTCCGTGATGTGCTGGCACCACTTGATGAATTCCTCGGTTGTGTGACATCTTTTATCAGAAGAGCTTGGTACATGTCTCCTGCAACTCCTTTCACCAAATGTGAAGTTTTGTCAGCTTTCATATTTGGATCAGCAATGGGGCATAGGCCAAAACGTGCTGTATCTAGGACTGGTTCATGTCATCATGACATTGGGCCCTCTTCTTCAGTTATTCTTCCGCTTTGTGGACTTGATGCTGATTGTTGCCAAACATTTCCTTCAGTTCGAGCTAGAATTTATTCCAGATGTTGAGCTTCTACACATTTGCAAAACACATCATTTCATGCCACATGTTGTATTTGGAAGTTGGTCGAATCCTTTCAGTCATTTTTTTTGGGTACTGACCAGCATCTCCGGAGAAAATTGATGGATGCCTGATGTGCAGCTGACTCACTGCTGGCCTGGAATCCATTGGCTCCTGAATATATGAACTGTGCGAGCAATTGTAGTGCTCATATTCTGGCTCGTGTCCATGTAGACAATGCCTATTACATTGTCTAATTGGAGTGACAGAGATATAGATGTTTTGAAGTAACCAGTGTCTCAACGAAACAATGTCTCATCATAATGTCTCCCTAGTCAAAATCCAGATGCAGTGTAATGAGTGCAATACATCACTTAGAACGGAAAGCTAGCACCGCCATACCTTAGCAATAGATCATCTTGCAGAGAACTCAAGAAAATTCTGGTCCTACGTAAAATCGTGAAGTGTGTCTAAGGCTTCTGTCCAGTCACTTGCCGACCAGTCTGATGTGCAGTAGAAGATGGCAAAAGTAAAGCCAAAGCTTTAAATTTTGCATTTGAGAGATCATTAATCTAGCAGAATTGTACAAACATTCCGTCATTTGGCTATCGCGCAGACTGCCTTATGGAGGACATAGTAATAAGCATCTCTGGCGTAGACAAACAACTGAAAGAGCTGATGGCAAGTAAGTCACCAGGCCTCAATGGAATCCAAATTTGGTTTTACAATGAGTACTTTACAGCAAGTTCATCTTACTTAGCTTGCATTTATCGTGAATCTCTCACCTGTGCCGAGTCTCAAACCACTGGAAAAAAGTGTGGGTGACTCCTGTATATAAGAAGGGTAAAAGAACGAACCCACAAAATGAAAGACCAATATCTTTAACATTGGTTTGCTGCAGAATCTTTGAACATATTCTCAGTTCAAATATAATAAATTTCCTTGAGAGGGAAAAGCTCCTGTCCACAAATCAACATGGTCTTAGAAAGCATCACTCGTCAGAGTATATACGACCTGGGACATCCGGGAGATCCGGGAAATTTTTCATCCGGGAGAAAACCGGGAAAAACCCGGGATATTTTTAGAATTCCGGGAATTTTTCATTGTTTTAGTTTTCAGTTAAATTTTTGTAATTTTGACTGGTAAGAACCGATACTCTAACAAAGGATATTACTGTATCCCACTACTGCAGAATAATACTTCAACAATAAAACATAAACGAGAGGAAAAAAAATGAAAATAACTTATATTGCAAACGAAATGCGTCCTATACAACAATGACACACAGTGCTCATGAAAGCTTCTGCCAATTGAAAATGTGTCAAAGGTTTTACGAAGACTATGCGTGCTTCATAACAACAAATTGCCTCCAATGAGCGTGAAGTCACAACTGTGTACATTAGATTTGTTTTAGCAGTACACGCAGGCTCACGCGCATGCTTAGTTGAGTCACGTTAGAATAGTAGATTCTCCCACTTCTGGCTACAGGAATGTGGCTGTTGGCTGTGCAAACAGTCGCAGCAAGCAGCTAGATGCTAACGGGAAAAGGGGGCGCCAAATTCATATTCTTGAGGAAAAAAATTTGTGTTTCACTAGGCGCTTAGCATCCAGCGCACGTTTGTCTAGCGATTACTCATATGATTTTGAAATGCTTCCCTGTTGGTTTTTGAACATTTTGAACACATTTTAAGTTGATTTCTGAATGAATCGTAAGTTGACTTTTGAATGCATGCATAGTGTATGTGATGTCTCTGTCAGGCGAATCCTTGTCGCATCTAGGAATAAACTTCCCGCAGACAAAATGGGACGAGGCTATATAAGCTGAGGGAGTAAAGCAGAACGGATGTATGCCAATCACTGTCTGATTATGTGGTTGGTTGGGTTTGCGAATGATCAGCGTTGTTATAATTACTAGCGAAATCCATAGATTCAGACTACCAGAATGGAAATAAACGACTGACTGGAATAACAGGTGAGAAAGATTACGTATTATCTTCTCAGTTTATCCAAGAAAATGAAATTTTGACAGAAAAATTTTGGCCAGATCGCTACACTAGTAAGGACCAGTAGTACAGTCCCCTGCTAGCAGCCGTGTAGTTCTATTCTGGAAGTAACGCGGAAAACGTGTTGTTTGAACACGTAATAACGCCTAAACGGAAAATAATCGCGGGGTAACTAAACCTGTGATTCTGGCAGGGTTAGTAAAGTTAATCGGCGAATAAATTTTGACAGTGGCAGCAATAGCTACAGAATTTGTGATGACAAGATTGTTTGTTTGTTAGAACGAAGAAGGAGAAGAAACAGGGACATCACACAAATTATGGAAGAATAAGACGATTCCAAATTTATATAAAAATTTCGTACTACTACTTTTCGATCTCATGCTTGAGAAGCTGGTGCGTATGAATGAAATGTGAAACTATTTCCTAACATAAAGCTTTTTGCTTGTAGTAGGCCTAATAGGCATTTGATATTGGTACTTCGTGGATTATATTCTGTCGTGTTACAAAAAAGGCCGCCGGCTGGTGTGGCCGTGCGGTTCTAGGCGCTTCAGTCTGGAACCGCGTGACCGCTACGGTCGCAGGTTCGAATCCTGCTCGGGCATGGATGTGTGTGATGTCCTTAGGTTAGTTAGGTTTAAGTAGTTCTAAGTTCTAGGGGACTGATGACCACAGATGTTAAGTCCCATAGTGCTCAGAGCCATTTGAACCATTTTTCAAAAAAGGCCTTTTGTGCCAAAACAGTGTCGTTTATTGGTGTGTGTTACAAAACTGCTGCAATAATAGAAAGGCCTATTTTGTTTCATCTAGCAGACAGTGACAAAATAGACGAAATCAGATCGAGAAACCACACCGGTCTTGGGTATTATTTGTATTAACAGCTTTTTCAGTATTAGATAACGACTTTTCGATTTTTCATGTAGCAAAACGTTTGACGAACTTTGATGAGGTAATAGATTCTTTCGCAGAAAGAAAGCACGCCATGTAAAGCTGTAGCAAGATTAGAGAGAAAAAAATGCTTGGAGCTAAGGTTTGAAGAAATGTGTAATTTCTTGCTTATCTCTTGTCAGTATTGGTTTTATACATCCTATATTTAATTTTATGTCACACAAAACAGCAAGTTATTAACTAATATGCAATAAAGAGTTCAGATTTTCTGAAGAGTTCTTGTTCTCTCGGTTACAAATAATCCCATCCGTTATTAATTGCGAGATTTTTTTAAAGAGGGGCAGGCAGTCAAACCGTCCGACTGGGGGTAGGAGAGGCATCACAGGATATTTCAATTTCTACTCTCCTGAATATAGTGTGGAAGTGCGGTAGAAAATTGCTTTATGAACAGGCGTGGCACTGCACTTTGGCATACTTCCAAATAATATGTCGTACATTTCCTTGAATACGTATGTTTTATGTTTCAGACTTTTCAGAAATATGTGCGCTAAAAGATGAACATATTTTGAAAATTCGATTTTTTTAATAGTATTGACCTGGTTCACAAATGTCGTAGATCCGGGGCTTATGCGCAGAGCAGTCTGAGTTATAGTGGGTAGTCTCCACGTGACTTGCGTTTATATTTAATGACTTTGTTGTTTCCCCTTGGTTTACTTTCACATTAAATGAAAACAAAACTGATATCTGTGGCCGGGAGCTATCAGGTGAATTAAAGCGCATTCACATGATTACGGAAGGCTGAAATACGTCATTAGTTTCACATTTTATTTTATTTCCATTTTTCTGACAGTCAAGCATTAATCGCCTTGCGGAACAGTGAAGTTATTTTTGTCTGTTTGCTAAAGAAATTTGACTTCTGTTAACCTTTTCCGCGGAGGCAGTCGATGTATTTGAAACGAAATGTTTAATTCCATAGTACTGGCTAGTTTCAACTGTTCGCTGCATTTCAAGTGCATGTTTTCATTTTCTAGCACGTATGGCATTATGCCATAATAAAGAACTAAACATGATATAATACAGTACTGGTACTCCAAGAAAATTTACATCCCGAAAACCACACTGAAAAGCTTAATATCAGGTCGAGGTCTACTTCATTGGGAATCTGGACATACGAATGTGCCCTTTAAATATGCACTTTAAATGTACACATTTTAATATGGTTCACGAAATTGTGATGTTCTTGCAGTACCCTCTGATGTCTTGTTTCTTTTATGACATAATGTATGATCTTTCAATGTCTTACACGTACATACATACCACACGTATGTACATACCGGCTTCCTACATCATGATAGCTACCCAAGCGCGGTGTCGCCTGTTATCTGCGCTCTCTTACGACTTTTACGTAAGTTGAACTATGTGCAAGAATGTACCATGAATTTATTAACTTTCCCTGTTTGTGTGTTCGTGCTACTTAACAGTGATGTTGCTGTTGGCTGACTACATCACGTGTCCTATGCTCTGAATATCCGCTGTCATCGGCTGGCGAGATCACGTCACATGAGCTATGAACGGCTTACAAAAGCGCATCGAAATCTCGATTTCAATGATTCGGAAAGTAACATGCGGTGTTTGGTGGAATTGCAATGTGTACTTTCGTAATACGAAAATACGCAGCGTACATGTTGCTGCACATCAAAGATATTTCCAAAACGTGTCTTTTTCCCTGAGTTTCGTTTTCTAAAGTACCGGGAAATTGTACGCCCGTGTATAAAACCATAACCATTGAAAGGATTGATTAGGGAAAATATACTGTCACCCGGGAGAAAGTGTATTTTTAACCAGGATATCCGGGAAAAATCCGGGAATTTTTTTAACTTGTCCACGTATACACCCTGCTCATGCAAAACTCGGTTTTCCCTTTTTTTGCTTGAGATCCCATAAATGATGAATGAAGGGCAACAAGTGGGTTCCATATTCTTAATTTTCTGTAAAGCATTTTGTACAGTGATACACTGCTGATTGTTAATGAAGGTACAAGCATACGGAATAGTTTCCCAGATAAGTGAGTGGCTCAAAGACTACTTACGTAATAGTACCCAGTATGTTGTCCTCAACAGTGAGTGTTCATCAGAGACAAGGGCATCATCAGGAGTTGCCGAGGGGTTACAGGACCACAGTTATTTTCTATATACATAAATGATTTTGTGTACAGGATAAGCAGCAGTCTACCTCTGTTTGCTGATGATGTGGTGTATAGGAAGGTGTCATTCTCAAGTGACTGTAGGAGAATACCAGATGACTTGGACAATATTTCTAGTTGGTGTGATGAATGGCAGCTAGCTCTGAATGTAGAAAAATGTAAGTTGATACAGATGAGTAGGAAAAACAAACCCATAATGTTTGAGTACAGCATTAGTAATGTGCTGTTTGTGACACAGTCATGTCAATTAAATATCTAGGTGTAACGTTGCAAACCAATATGAAATTGAATGACCATGTAAGAATTGTGATAGGGAAGGAGAAAGGTTGACTTCAATTTATTGAGAGAATATTAAGAAAGTGTGGTTCATCTGTAAAGGAGGTCATATATATTATCCTGGTGCGACCCCTTGTTGAGTACTGGTAGAGTGTTTGGATTCTGCACCAGGTCAGGATTAAAGGAAGACATTGAAGCAGTTGAGAGTCAGGCTGCTAGGATTGTTACCGCTAGATTCCAACAATGTGCAAGTATTATGGAAATGCTTCGGGAACGCAAATGGGAATCATTGGAGGTAATGTGATGTTTTTTTCAAGGAGCACTATTGAGATAATTTAGAGAACTTGCATTTGAGGCTGACTGCAGAACGATTCTACTGCCACCAACGTACATTTCACATAAGGATAATGAAGATAAGATTAGAGAGATTAGGGCTCATATGGAGGCATATCACAGTCATTTTTCCCTTGCTGTATTTGCGAGTGGAACAGGAAAGGAAGTGACTAGTAGTGGTAGAGGGCACCCTCCACCACGAACCCCATGGTGGCTTGTGGAGTATTTATGTAGATGCAGATGTAGAAGCACGTTTATTATGAACACCAGCATGAATGCCAGAACAGAACTGAACTTCTGGGTGGAAGCTGCAGTTATTTATGCAAATGTCAAATGTTCCAGAAAATATGGACATTGCAGACATAAGATATTTCAAGAACCTTCCAGAAATGATAATTACCCAATAACAGATAATTGCTGGTGGCCGGGTTTGAACTGGTGACTCGCAGCGTGCCAGCCATTTTTGCTACTGATTCAGGTACTAATAGTGTAGACAGTCATTGTACATTTTTTGGCACCATTCTGTAGATGTTGCTGTACATTAGTTAATTAAAGCAAGCCTGAGAGCCAAAGAATAAAGAAATGATCAACTTGTTCAGCATATTTACAAGAGCATGGTGAAAGTGTGTAGAAAATACATTTAAATAATCCAGGAAATGTGAATTTGTTGCACTGTAATGGTGTCAAAACTTACTTATAATTTGATTGAATATAACTGTTAAATCAGATTCTGGCCTGAAGTTAATAAGTTGGAAGTTAAATGACGATGAATTATTTGCCAGAAAAAAAAAAAAAAGAACAAAATGAATTAACATCAATACATATTTTTTTATTTGACAGTTATATATATTTTGGCATTACAAAAATATTTCAGTTTAATTTCTTTATGCACAAAGACTAGAGATTTTACTTCTGAATGAATTTTCTCATGATTTTTTTTTCATGGTTATTCTAATTTGCATTTGATGACTTCCATAGTTTTAAAGATTCCAGTTCCATGGCTGAGACTGATAATTTACATTGATGTTCTGCCACTTGTGACAATGGCTGAAGAAATATTTGCCCCAGAATTTGACCAAAAAATGAAGGACAGAGGGTAACATTCTGTTACTCAGTAGATTGTGTGCCAGTATGTTTGATTAAATTCCAAGCTTCTCCATAGTGTCTTATGAAGTGAGGGCATCATCGTTAATGGTGATCTATCTTTACGATGCAAGATGTCATGCTCTGTGGTACATTTGCTACATTTTAGTGGAGGAAATTTTTAGTGAAGGAAATTACGTGGTGGTGTAATGTTTCAAACCTCTGTCTTCATTAATTCTGTAAAACTCCACAACATTTTGCTCAACTATCATTCACTAAGGTCATCCATACAGATCTGACCTGTCGTCCACAAGTCAAAAAACGTATTGCTTAAGCAACTCCAATACCATCTTGATTAGATTAGCAAGGCAGAAGTATCATATCATCGTCTTCTATGTGGATATGTCATATACCTAGACTTAAAAAAAATTACAGACTTAGTGTCATATTAAGTTTTAATTTTTTGTGGGTATTTTGATATAATCTTTATCTCTATAATTTTTTATACGTACTACCCTAGTATTTAGGGTTTTCTGTGTTTTTGTCGTTATTCACTATCTGGTTAAATGACAGGTACCAGTAAGGCTGCATCAGCAAAACCCACTATGCGTCCATTTGGGAACAGAACGGTCTCGCACAATGCAGTGTTAGCTGGAAAAAATCGAAACAAGGTCAGCTGGAGTATTGAAAAACCAAAGAAGCAACCAGGTGAGAGACATCTGTCTACACTAATTGTTTATTGTACTGTCACTCCTGAATGTTAATTTGTGTAATTTTCCAGATACAAATGTTTGTGGATTTAGCTGTGTTGCTTTTTTAATATTTCCTCTTTTCCTTCCACTTTTTCCCCCCTGCACTGAGAACTGGTTGAACCTAATTTTATAATATGTAGAGTAATAGCATACTCTGTTGTGAAACATTTGAGTATTGTTGAAATATGAGTCATGTTTATTTCCTTAATAGAATGTTTGAGAAGTACTTGGACTGATCCCATTATTTTATGCATAGGATTGTAGGAAATGACTGAAAATGACATCTCAAATCCCATGTGATGTTTCAAGTGCCAGAAACTCGGGCACTCTATTAATTGACATAAAAACCAGTATGCCACTGACCTCACTTTTTGCTCTCCTGCCTTCTCAAATGGTGCTCAGTGGGAAATGGTTGATGACTTACATTCAAGTGATCTCTTCCTTGTCCGAATCCAGCTCTTGGGTCCACAGATTTTTTAAAAAAAAAAAAAAAAAAAAAAAAAACCACCATGTTGGATGTTCAAATAAGTATTTTTGACAGCATCTTACACGGAGTGGATCTGTTGTGAGCATGATCTGTCTTGCTACTGATGGCTGTATCTGAAATTTCTGAGTCAAAATTCAGAGGCTGTGCATAGAGTAGTGGAGTTACTAGTGCTGGTCTACAATTTGGGCGAGGTGAATGGAGTTAAGCTCTTTCTGTGCTAACCATACAGAGAGAACCTCACAAACTTTCAGGTTGCAAGAACCAGAAGGTATTATAGCAAGTTTTTCTGAGCTCAATAAATCTTTCATGTAGCTCTGCAGTGGTATGGAAAGCCATAGGATGATTTGTGACAAACATGGTAGGTTGTGAAGAAATGCTGTTCTGAAGCATGTGTCTCTAAATAACATTGGGAGACATCAACCAGACAATGACAAAGTCCATGAGTTTGGTTGAATTGTGTTGGGGTTTGTTTGCTTTTTTCTGTTTTATTACATTTTCCTATAATTGTTACAGGCAGCAATAGTCTACCTCTTTATTTGCTTAGGGTATTCATTGCTTGTAACTGTGTTTAATGCAGCAGTCCTAGATCATTAATTGATGATGTAATAATTCTGAATTCATTTTCGGAGACATTCGGTTTGTTTTTTTAGATTGACCGCATATTTCATTTGTTTTCATCGTACCTCGGAGCCAATTCTACTGTTAGCTATTTTTGAAGTTCTCGTTCTACTGTTAGTTATTTTTTAAGCTTATAGCTATAAAGAATACTTGCAGAGCTGTATCTGCTGCTCTCAGAAATATTTGTCGCAAGAGAAAGCCATGTGATAAATATATTTTAATCACCACTGATTTCTTTCAGGAAAAATCTTCCTCCTGAAGGAAATTTCAATCTTATTGAGAGGGTTTCAGTTGTACTTTTTCCTCTTTGTTCTCCTATTATGGATGCATTGTGAATTTCAGTTTTTATGTTCAGCTGCAATTCTCTGTTTTAAAAACAAATGTAATAACTAACATCTGAGAAACCTTTAGTTGTAGTGTGTATTCAGTTTAGAATTCAACATAAATGTTGTAATACTTTGGGGTCTACTATTTTTCAGTACATCCTGTTGCTCTTGAATGATAATACCAGAAATATTAAAGTTGAGAAGTAGTTTTTATAAGCATGAAAGTAATGTAATAAAAGTCATTAGCATTAATATATTATTATCTTTTTTATTTCAGAAGTACCATTAGATACTTACAGCTGCTTTTTGAGGCATCTTATGACAGAAGAGGATCTGAGGAACAATGGATTCCCAAGACCACATCCTGAAGAAAAGGGTGTAGCTGTTGTTTATTCATCTTATAAACAATTTGTTGTGGCAAGCAATCCTTTAAAAAGGATATGTGATCGTTGTGGCAAAGAATATTCTGTGAATTCTCAGGGATTTCCTGTAAAGGCTGAGGAATGTATAAATCACTCGGGGAGGCTGTACAATATGAGGAGTATGTGTTTTTCATCAATATTTGCTGACAGTGCTGCTGCTGCTGCTGCTGCTGCTGCTGCTGCTGCTATAATTATAATTATTTTTGACAGTGCCACCTCTACTGCTGTGGTTTACTTAACTTCATACACCACCAACACTTCAATGAATGCAATTACCAGCTCAGCTGACACTGATGGCTTAACTATATTTAAATTTGCAAAAATTATAAGATCAATTTTATCTGTAAAAGGAGTAATAATAATAATCAATAAGACTAGATGAAATGAGAAAGTGTAACCATTGAAGTATCAGCATTCCTCACTTCTCTTTGAGGATGAGTGGAGCGTGATGTTCATCAAATCTTTACAATTCCTGAAACCACACTAACATTTCCACTGCATGGCACTATACAGTAGATACCTCATGAAACTGTCGCATCTGTCAAGGCTCTAGCTTGACAAATGTTGAGATTCCTCCAGTGGTATCTGTTAAGCACAGGTCACCTATTTATTAGTAAAAGTTGTAGGCAAAAAATGGAAAATTGTGTGTTAGAGAGACAAGATAATCTAGTTTCACAGTAAAAACTTCAGGCATGTAAAGCTTTGCTTGAAGAAAGAAACATGGAACGTATAAATTCCACCAGTGATTCTCCCAGTGGCCCAGATAATTCATTAAGTAGCATTCACATCTAACCTAACAAAAGAACGCAACATTTCATCCTCCTTCGATATAATTTTTCTGAGATCAGTCAGATTTCCCATAATGAAATACATGTTTACCATTGTGTGTCTGATTGCATAAAGGTGGCAATGTTGAAAAAAAAAGTATTACCTGTCAGAGAAGTATTATCTTGCTATATTCAGAAACATTGTACTGAGTTAGTGGTACTCATTAGTGAGTAAAAAGGTAATGAAATGTAACTTTCCTAATACTGATAACTAACTTCTGTCATACCACTGTTCTTGTAGATGTGTAAAAATATGGGACAGTATCCTGTTATGATAATGCTTTCTTGTAGATGTGTAAAACTATGTGAGGATATCCAGTTACAATAATGCCAATATGCTTAATTAGACCAAAGGTGCTATAATGTAAAAATGTGACATAATTATATACTGGGTGTCCCATAGAAGAGTCATTAGGTGAATTTTCTCTGATGTTTCAGCAGAAGTTTGCAATTTCATTTTTGCAGTGTGTAGCTAGATTCAGCCCAAACAAATATTGCTCATCATGTTTTCCATGCAATGCTCATTGTGGACGGGAAGCATTGGTTTGTTTCCAATTAGAAATAAAATTATTTTTAAGGTTGAATTTTGGAGAGCTGCACCAAACCAGTCATTGGACTGAAGACCACAACAACAACTTAGTGGCCCCAGATTAGTCTAATGAGAAATTTTTTAATCATTGTGTATTAATGGGAACAGTTGGCACACAAAATTCCATAAAAGTCCATTTGTTTGTAATGGGAAACAAACCGATGCTTTCAGTCAACACTGATGTGGTGAGCAGTAGGATTTGTTTGGGCTGACTCTCGCTACACATTCAATAAGTGAAACTGCAAGTACATGCCAAAATACTAGAGAAAATATACCTGAGAACTCTTAGGAGGAATGCTCTATATGTGTAGAAGGAGTGTAACTAAGGAAGAAGTGGCAAATATGATGTCATAAAACATCAAGGGCACAATGGTGAACTACAGAAGACAGCAACTTTTGTGCTGCCATTCACAATTCTGTTACTTCCCTTATATATTATGGCAGGGTTCATTTATATCATAATGTTACCCTAGACACCAGACATCTTATGCAAATTCAAGCATTTTGGTCATATAGGGCAGAAAATGTGCCAAAGTTGTCAAAGAAACAGGAAAAACATTCATCTCCACATTCTTAATAACCACTATGGTAGTGCTGCTGTTTGAAGTTGGGAGTGCCCGCTTTTTTAGTGTTGAAAAAATTAAATTAAGGTGTTGAAGTTTAGGTCCTCTCATTGATCCAGAAATACCTAAAAGTATATTAGCTACTATATCTCTTGGCCTTACTCTCATCAGTAGTCAAAAAGCCGCCACAAAATCAAGCCCACATTACAGACACGCGGAAATAGTACAGTCGTCACGACCAGAAATTTTGCATATGCTTGCAAAGGCTCACAGTTACAAAACTAATGATGCCTGTAGAATTGTAACGTGTACTCTCAGAATATAATGTTAGCCAACAGTCATCGTAGTAGAGAAGCAAATCGATGTTAAATTGCAAGTTCTATCCCCTCCTCCAGTCTTCTCTGATGAGTTCAGTGATAAATCTCTTGCAGAATCCAGTTATGTTGAGGTCTGCCTGATTTATGTTGTTCTGAGCCAGCAGCATGATGTGAGTCTTGCAATGATATTATAAATGTGAGTCCAAGTCTGCTGCTTAAATTGAATTTCTTTATTGCAATAGGCGTATTTTGGCTATAATTGCTGTTGTAAAGCTATTTGCAAATAATACATAGAATTTTATCATTATTTGCATTGTTGGTGCAGCTGTCAAATGTTTTGTCAGAAATTTGTTACCAGATAAATATAAACTAAAATACTTTGGACAGCATCCAGTGATGGGACAAAGGACCAGCAAGCTGTCACAAATTCGCTAAAATACAAACATACTCACAGACTGCAGTTTAATAAGTGGCAGTACCCACCAATGTCAAATGGAAGTTAAGAATAATCGGACGTAAGTACCTATGCACGCACGCGCGCACACACACACACACACACACACACACACACACACACACACACACATTGATATAGCCATAATATGGAGAAAAAATAAATAAGTAAAATTAAGCAAATAATGATAAAATTCTGTGTATTATTTGCAGATAGCTTGACAGTGGTAACTGTAGCTGAAATAGGCCTATTGCAATAAAGAAATTCAATTGACACAGTGGACTTGCATTCATATTTATAATTTCATTACAAACCTTTTGTAGCTGGTCAGATTACTGCAGCATAAAGAAATGAAAAATGAGAAAATCTCACTGTTAAATGGATTCCCATACTCTAATGGAGTGTTATGATGATTACACATTTAGTATATCCATTTCTGTGTAACTTGTTTTAAATATTATAATGACTTTATTCTGTGGCGTGCTAGCCTTGAGTACAAGCAGAACTGCACTGGAGACACTGGTAAAGTAAGAGAATCTGTATTTGTAAATGACAAGTCATACATATCCTGTCTATAACAGATATTAAAACACTAGCTTTTGCAGTAAGTGTTTCCGTTTTAAGAGGACAACATGTTCCGATTATCTACCACTCTAAGAAGTTTTAAATAGTGGGAGTATTGCTCACCTTGTTACATAGCTCTCTCATCCATTTGTTCTCCTTGAGTAATTTAATGCATTCACTGCACTGTGTCTCTCTCCCTTTGTGTTTTGTAAGAAATTATCGGTCAAGTACCTCATTATACCCTGATACCAACTATAAGGGGCACGTCAACACTGCTACAAGTCTTACCAAACGAGGTGGTGCAGTTACTCACATCCGGAAGGCAGTGGTTCAAATTCTTGTTCAGCCCTCCAGGTTTATGTTTTCAGTGATTCTGCTACATAAGTTAATGCAAATACTGTGGTTGTTCTTTTGTAATGAATATGTGCTCAGTGGGTTGTTAAACCTTCAGATGAGAAACACGGAGGGGAGATGACATTCATTCCAGGAAACAGTGTTAAGAAAATTCCGTGAACTTGTATTTGTGGCTGATTGCAGAAGGATTATACTGCCGCCAATGTACATTTCATGTGAGAACTGATACAAGAAATTAGAGCTCGTACAGAGGAACAGAGACAATGGTTTTCCCTTCACTCCATTTGCGAAAGGAACAGGAAAGGGAACAACTAATAGCAGCACAAGGTACCTTCTGCCATGCAGTGTAAGGTGGCTTGTGGAGTATATACATAAATGTAGTCATTGAGTGGTCATTATTACAGTATTTCCCAGTGAGCAGAAACTAAGAAAACATCTACAAAAGAAATCATGGCCCGTACGGATGGACTCTGATTTCTTTTATCTTGTTTTCGTGGATCATAATCAAAATACGTTCACAACAGTCCCTGCAGGTACTTCCATTTGATAATTTTTGAGAATATTTATCTTGGAAAACGGAAGTTTTTTTATTACTTAAAAATGAACATAGACTGTCACAACCACAAGAAACTTCTTTTTTATGAGATTACCATCTTCAGATCTACCACCATGATGGTAGACAGTGGCTATGAATGGAACAAGAACTAAGACTCCCTGAATGCTAACTACTACAGTTTGGCAGTTAGTGTTCGGGGAGTTGTAGCACTTGCACAATTCACTGTCACCATCTAACATCATGGTGGTAGGTCTGAAGATGGTCTAAAACAGTCCAAAACCGGTAAGCTCATAAAAAAAGAGGTTTCTTGCGTTTGTGACCATTCATGTTCATTTTTAATTCCCATTTGTCTTCATGGGGTAGTTCCATGATACTTGCATGTTGACTGAACCTACCAGTAACAAATCTAGCAGCATGGCTCTGAATTGTTTCAATGTCTTCCTTTAATCCAACCCTGTGGGGATCCCAAACACTCAAACAGTACTCAAGAATGGGTCACACCAGTGTTCTATGTATGGTCTCTGTTATATGTGAGCTACAGTTTCCTCAAAGTCAACCATTTGACTTCCCTGCTACCAACCTAACATGCTCCTTTCATTTCATATCACTTTTCAAAATTACATCTCACCATTTAATCAGTGTCACTGTGTCAAACACCACTAATACTGTTTTGAACATTACAGGGTTTTTCCTACTCATATGCACTACTTTACATTTTTCTACGTTTAGATGAAGCTGCCATTCAGCATACCAAATAAAAATTCTGTTTAAATCATCCTGTATCCTCCTACAGTCATACAATGACAGCACTTTCGCATACACTACAGTATCATCATCAAACCATCGTAGACTGCTGCTCACTTTATCCGTCAGATCATTTGATCATTTACGCTTATAGAGAACAAGAGCAGTACTATCACACTTCCCTTGGGCACTCCTGGTGATACCCTTTTCTCTTGTGAACTCACACTATTCAAGACAACATACTGGGTTCTATTACTTATGAAGTCTGCGAGTCACTCGTGTATCTGAGAACCTATTCTGTATAATCATCCCTCTGTCAACAATTTGTTGTGAGACACTGTGTAAAATGCTTTTTGAAATCTTGGAATATGGAATCTGCCTGTTGCCCTCCATCTGTGGTTCACAAGTTATCATGCAAAAAAAAAAAAGGGGGGGGGGGAGAGCAATCTGAATTTCTCGTGAGTGGTGCTTTCTAACTCAGCATTAATTTGTGGACAGCGGCCTTTCTGTCTTTTGGAAATTTATTATATTCAAACTTGGAATACGCTCAAGACTTTTGCAGATACCTGTAATTTTGTGGGTCCATTTTTTACTGTTCTTATAAACAGGAGTCACCTGAAAATTTTGCCATTTGCGTGCGACTTCTTGCTGAGTGAGGGATTTGCTGTAAATGCCAGCTAAGTAAGGGACAAATGTTGAAGAGTACTCTGCTTAAAACTGAACAGGGGTTCCATCTGGACCTGGTGATTTATTTGGTTTCAACTCTTTCAATTGCATCGCAACATCAGGGTCACCTATTTCTATGTTCTCCATAGGGGAGTCTGTGTGATGGTCAAATTATTGTATGTCTGTACTATCCTCTTGTGTGAATGATTTTCTGAAACACAAAATTTGTAACTTCAACTTTCCTTTTGTAGTCTTCTATTCTCCTGAGACAGGTTGGCAAGTGACAGACTAGAAGCTTTCAGCCCACTTGATTATTTTATGTAAGACGAGAATTTGCTTTGGTGATCAGCAAGATCTTTCAGTAATGTATGATGGTGAAGGTTTTTGTATGCTTTGTACATTGATATATTTAGAGATGCAGGAATTTCTAATAACTTTTGCCTGTTCTTTTTTTAACTGAGAGTGCAACAGTCTTTCCTCAGCATATACCGGGTGATCAAAAAGTCATTATAAATTTGAAAACTGAATAAACCACGGAATAATGTAGATAGAGAGGTAAAAATTGACACACATGCTTGGAATGACATGGGGTTTTATTGGAGGGGTACATTTCACTAAATGTCTGACAGATGGCGCTGGACAGCAAAACGTTAGTGACTGCGCCTGACAATCGTGTATAAAAGGAGGTGTAATGAGAGAGATAATCAGATGCGCCAACAGTCGCAGCATGTGGTCATTACCTGAAAAGGCACTTTTAGTGAAGCTGTATTATCAGAATGGGGAATGTGCTAGTTCAGTGTTACGATCCTATCTCCGTAGGAAGGGGATTCGAACGGGTAAAGGTCCGTCGACAAATGCAGCTGTGCCAAGAATGATTTTGAAGTTCGAAGCCACAGGTTGTTTAGACGATAGACACCGTAGTGGTCGACCGAGCACAAGGTGTAATGCTGCTGAGACAGGTCAGGAAGAAATGGAGACTGTAGCGGGTTCGTCTATGCATGGGGAAGTCAGCACTCATGCAGTTGCACGCCGCACCGGCGTTCCATACACTACTGTTTGGTTGGCACTTAGGAGTACCCTCCGATGCTATCTGTACAAAATCCATCGGCATCATGAACTGTTACCTGGCGATTTAGTGAAGTGGAGGGCATTTGCGGTGTGGGCATTTCAAAAGATGGCGGAAGATGACGATTGGTTGAGTAACATGTTGTAGACCTACGAAGCTCATTTCATGCTCTGAGGGTCTGTCAATGCCCACAACTGCAGTATTTGGGCTACCGAAAATCCTAGAACTGTCATGGAAACTCCATTGCACGACGAGAAAGTCACGGTATGAGTTGGATTTACTACATCTACTGTTATTGGACCTTTTTTCGTCGTGGAAATGCGTGATTCTGGTTTTGTAACTGCTACCGTGACGGGTGAGAGGTACGCCGATATGTTACAGAATCGCATCATCCCCAGCCTGGCTGATAAACACTTGCTGGAACGTACGATGTTTATGCAGGATGGCGCTCCACACCATATTGCTAGATGCGTGAAAGATCTCTTGCGTGCGTCGTTTGGTGGTGATCGTGTGCTCAGCCGCCACTTTCATCATGCTTGGCCTCCCAGGTCCCCAGACCTCAGTCCGTGTGATTATTGGCTTTGGGGTTACCTGAAGTTGCAAGTGTATCATGATTGACCTACATCTCTAGGGATGCTGAAAGACAACATCCGACTCCAATGCCTCACCGTAACTCCTGACATGCTTTACAGTGCTGTTCACAACATTATTCCTCGACTACAGCTATTGTTGAGCAATGATGGTGGACATATTGAGCATTTCCTGTAAAGAACATCATCTTTGCTATGTCTTACTTTGTTATGCTAATTATTGCTATTCTGATCAGATGAAGCGCCATCTGCCGGACATTTTTTGAACTTTTGTATTTTTTTGGTTCTAGTAAAACCCCATGTCAGTTTGTACCTCTCTATCTACATTATTCCGTGATTTATTCAGTTTTCAAATTTATACTGATTTTTTGATGACCAGGTACGTAATTTTGTTATTAAACAATGGTTGGTACATACATCCTCAATCTACTTACTCGGCAAATACTTCTCCAGAGCATGGTTTAGGAACAGTTAAAATGTTGCCCATAAATCCTCTTCATCCACAATATTGAAAGTTATTGATGTCTATTCATTGCCCCCGTCAGAGGTTAGAGTCCTCCCTTGTGTGTGTGTGTGTGTGTGTGTGTGTGTGTGTGTGTGTGTGTGTTTTGTCCTCAGGCATAAGTTAGTTTAAGTTAGATTAAATAGTGTGTAAGCTTAGGGACCAGTGACCTCCACAGTTTGGTCCCATAAGACCTTACCACAAATTCCCAATATTCTATTCATTGTGCAAGTAGGATGCTAACAACTGCTAATCCTCTCTTCCACCATAAAAACTTTCCTACACTTCTGGATAACTTTATTCACTTAAATGACCATCATTGCTGTGATTACATGATGATCACAGATTCTTTCTCTGTATTGACACTGTCAGTAAGGTCAAGACTGTTTGAGTTCCGAAAAATGGGTTCAGAACTACTTCACAAGACAACGTGCAATGAATCCATAGATGTCCCAGTCTAAACTTGCTAGATTAAAGCCACCTTCAATTAATATTGCACGATTGGGATACTTCTGCACTACTGACCGTAGAATTTCTTTGAATGATTATACGAATTTCTTTGAATGATTATACGACTGTTATGGAGGAATCGGGTGGCCAGTAGAAACGTCAGAAAATTAACTTACGTTCACCTAGACTGGAGTTGTCACACCCACATAACTTAGCAGTCAGATTCAATTTCAACCTAGATCAACAATATTTTTGTCAACTTCATTGAACACTCACCCTCCCTATGGCACCTAACCTGCCTTTTCAGTATACGTTCCATGCCTCATTAAATATTTCAGGGCTTTCTTCTCCATGTTTCGTGCAGCTCTTGAGTTCTGAGTATAATTTCAATGTGCCAACTTTCCTGAAGGGCAGTAAATTTGGGGACTTTCTTAGAAATGCTTCAGCAATATATTGTTAACATCATGACATTTGAAGCATCTGTACTTTGCATGTGATCTGATTTTGCTCTCTGCGTATTGATTCACAACCACTAATCAGAGAACCTCGTACTATTACTTAGGCTAAAAATCTCCCATGTGCACTCCGCAAGTACTCTGCCACCTGAGTAGCTGCTTTGTCTCTTTAGTGCACCCATGACGTATCAAGAGCAATCCTACAATGATCCACCCCATAACGCAGGTCCAGAAATCTGCAACCAAGTTCATCACAGAATTGATGGAGCCTCTGGTTGAGACCCTCGAATTGGCTCAAACAAAAGGACTCTGATCAATTCCAGGTACAATGCTGTAAATTGAAAGTTCTGGACCTCAGAACTGAAACAACATGCGTCACTGGCACCTATGTAAGCCTCGACTTGAAGATGTGACTGTACTTGCACTCCCGATAGTGGCAGGTAGGACCGCCTCCAAATCTAGAATGAGGCCATCTGGCAGACATACTGAGTGCATGTTGGACTTCTTTCCAACCCTAGACAGTACTTCCCTTAGGAGCTCTATAACAATCCTAAAATGGAGCTCCTGATACCTAGCAAACCCCTCCCTCATGTGACTGCATGGATCCTGCTGCGGGAGTGGCAGTTTGTTCACTCTTAGGTCAAATGGGCAGGGCCAGATGGGTGGTCCCCACATTTACCCTCTGCCTAGAGTGAAGTGAATATGTTACAACCTGCTACTTACTCTGCAGTGAGCATATTTTTCCAACAACAGATACACTGGAATGTGCATTGGCAGCAGGGCTCATGGATGAAACAAGTGCCCCCTTGATGTGTCTCATGTGACACGCGAGTTTCTCTGATGCTGCTACAGCCTAAGGCATGAGTCTGCAGGTAGCAGACGGTGGCCAACAGCATCCCTAGCCATTTGTGAACTGCAACGAGCTTCTCCTGTGACCACACATAGCATGCACACTCTTTCCAGCCTATTACTAAAATTCGAATGAAAGAATAGGAAAACGTGGATAAAAATGAGCCCTCTTGTCTTTTAGAGAAGGATTTGCCCTACCAAATCTGTTAAAAACACAGAAGCAAGCTACTAAAAAAACATAGCCTTTCGCTAAGGCAGACAAGCAAAATGCCCATTTGCATCCACCTACCAAAGTAATTTGTGCCTGAAACATCACCATAATGGGTAATATAAATGGTAAACTGCTCTGAGACTCAAATAACTGTTTCAGTTGGTCATTAGAAGTAATAAACCCACTGAAAGTATTCCCGATAAGGCTGTGGATAACCAAAACCAGTTTTATTAAATTATGCTCATGGCTGCATACAGTACAACCAACATGAGAAGTACCCTAGCTTGAATGGCTAAAACCGACTGGCAGTGTGGTTAAGACCTGACATTGTACCAGTATGAATAGCTATCAATGCCATACAGTTGTAAATTACACATTGTGCAGTACCCATCTGGAGGTTAGTGTATTAGCCTTGCTGCATTGTAGGTGTACACATCATACAAGTGAGGCTGTTGCTGTGTTTGATAGTGAATAGAACAACATGAGTATGTGGAAGCCAATTAATCCTGTGAACCACATTAAGTTGCTGTGTGAAAAGGCACATGAAATTTACATATTGGATAATGGAAAGTAAAGCATCACCCCGTAGCTATTCTGACATGTCCACTGAGTGTGCCGTATGAAATTCTTTCCCTAAGATAGGGACAGACAATTTATTTTTGATATTAATTGGATTGGAGGATATGCTGTTTGCATGCAAGTTACATGATATCATAATTTAAAAAAGTTTCTGGGCACATAGGTGAAACACATGTCAACACAATTGAGAGGAATTCTGACTGTGTGTCTGATGACAGAGACAAAACAATATGCGAATGTTAAGAGTTCCAACAGCACTGAACTGTCATATCCAGCAACTGAAGGAACTGTAAGTCAAAGTCGGTGCACACCTTCACTCCTAAAAATAATACTGCTGCAGAGTACTGGTGGCTGAACATTGAATAACCTTTATGAGAATAATTGCAGCTACAGTAATGATGTACTTTTGGGTGGCTAGAGGAATTGTTGATGGCATTTTTCTGTACAATGTTTTGACAGCCAACCCAGTTGTCCTCTTCAGTTGCTACGAACTGTGTTATTACATTTACTTTCTACCTAGACTGCAGCCAGGATATTGAAAATAAGAAATGAATAAACAGCTGGTGTGGTGCAGTCTGTTTATAGGTCCACACAGTTACGCGATAAATATGGCTGTTTCCACACATGGTATATTAGTGAACAAGCTTTATATTTGTGCAGTTAGTACAAAATCTCTGTGCCATACATCTTGTTGATTATTACACTTGGAAACTGACAAACCACAGGTCACATTACATGATTGATATTTCATCATCCACATTCACTCTATTATCTACAACCAACTTTCTTCATGAAGATACAGAGATTTGTTAACAAGTATGTGTCGTAGATCTGGTTAAAAGTTGGTATTACTGTTGCAGCATTTGCTAATGTGATGACTGTCGCTTTTGGCACTGGACTACTGCAGATTCACCGAAAAAGATTTAACGTGTCTACATGTTTCCCTTGTCAAGTGTGTGTAGTGTTCCATTCCACTGTGTTTTAATCACTTCATTAAAACTTCACATTTGCACTTTGATGACAAATAAGGGAAGAACTTACAATGTTGTCACAACTTCAATTTTGGGCCAAATAATACCTCATTTGCAACTGTTGTGAATCTGCTGTTCATAATTGTCTTGTACAAGATATTGTTTCTTCAGTGACTTTTGCTTCTGCTGTCTTCAAATTCATTAACATCAAATATCAATTTCAGCCAAATGCAGAGTTTTGCAAGTAAGTGTCATTGATGGGCCACATAATGCACACATCTCAGTATTTTAAAATTATTTTTATTTGATTAGGCCATTTGACTTGGAGTACTTAGCTTGTTAGAGGTGCAGTAGCCTCAAACTGCTCCCTGAATACTGATATTGTGTATATTTTCTCATTTTTATATGGCTTATTCTTTCTCATTGATATTTCAGATACTGTGTTGGTTGTATTTTATCTTCCCATTATTAGCAAGAGAACAATGACAGTTAATACTCTGAAGTGAAGCTACATTACTGTAATTATTATCATTATAATGTTCACAGTATAAACTTGTGTTTACTGTTCCTGTTTTTGTATAATTTTTCATTTTTTATTCCTTATTCACCTTTACAGAATTCATACATTGAAGAAGATCAAACACGCTGCTATGTTTTAATTGATATGATTAATTTACATAGGACACTCTTACTGTAAATGTACCCATTATTTGTTTATAAAATGTTTTGGTTACTACACCTGAAATATCTGAAGCAAGCAGTTAACACACTGGACACCTTTAAATAACTTAGGGCACATTTCACAAGAACCAGACAGAGCATGCCTCTTTTCTTTACAAAATGATCTTGAGTGTTTGTGTGCAATATATCAATAAGTGAGATCTACCCACTTAAATACATATATTTGAAGAGGATTTAGATGGTTACAGCTACCTACAGGAGTAGCAGCATACAAAGTTTTCTGGCCATTGTGGTGTTTTAAGCAAACAGGATCTTGTCTGTTCCACAGTTGCTGGTAGGTTATATAATTATTCACTTATCACTGAAATATATATTTATTTATTGTCATTAAGCTGTGAGGCCTTTTGTGAACCTTGCAAAGTGTAACTTAATGACACCTGGTGTAAAGTAGGAGGCTGTCTTTAATCATGTCTGGAGTCCACTACTGCCCCTCAGTGTCAGTTTCCTATTACATTTAGCAACTAAAAAGCAGTATTTTTAAAATTAATCTTTGTTATTATTTTAATGAGCTCTGTAATTGTTCAACAATACACAGGAAGGGGTAAGCAGGATAACAGGCTTGGCTGCTCCACAATTTTCCTTTTCTGTATCTAAGAGATCCTTTTGCTGAACATATTTGGTCTATTTGATTAAGAATGAAGCACTGGAACAGACAAAATATGATCATGAACTGAAATTCCTCTGGCTGATTCTCTGAGCAACATATACACCACTAATTATACAACCTAAAGTGAGACAGGTCCGTTATTTATAAAACTACCTTTTACACCTTCAATGTGGTGTCATTTACAAGGTATCAGAGAATGCAGAAACTCGGATAAAGTGTGTCAAAGATAGAGCAGTCATGGAGTCTTGTTAGGTCATAGTACAGCAAAATAGTTGTTGCTTAATGTATTGTGACGTTGTTGTTGAAGTACAGGGGCATGTGTCATAGGCAAGATAAGTGGTGAAAGTGAGGGACAGCAAGCAGCAGTTGGTGACACAAAAATCCTGTGGGTGCTCTATCTCATTTTAGACAAAAAGAAAATATAATTCACGCAAAAATACCACATAGCGCATAAGTGCATATACTAAAAAGTGACAATGAAATAAATTGGCTGATACTTCTACCCTGCCATATCCATTGTAAAATGATTACCTTGACTTTCAAATGTGAATAAGACAACAATGTTACTGAAATGACTGGCTAGTGTATCTAGTCATGATGTATTTAATGAAGTTGAGTACTAAAATAAAACTCAAGGATCTTCTAATGCAACCATTCGAAGTCTCATGTTGACCTATTAATGCCACTTTATTAAGAATCAGTTCTCCTACCTCTCATCTTCTCTAAGTGGTGATTGGTGTACGGGCAATAGGATACTGTTTGTCAAAAGCACCTTAAATTTTTGCACTATTCTGTGCCGTAAAATTCAGGCAAACAAGGAATGCAGTACATAGACACACAATTTTCTTTCACTGCACATTGTTTTTTATATTTTTGTCCAACTGTTTTGCTATTTTGCCTGTCCAGAATTTTCTTGCCCAATATGTGATGAAAAAAGTGAAGCACCCAGAAAACATGGTCAGATGGAAATGTAACTTAGTACATGTACACACCAGCATTGGGTATGTAAATGATCAGATTTGCAACTGTCTGTGACAGGTAGACAAGCCACTAGAGTGCATTAGTACTGCTTGTGGTTAGTGTCGTTGCCAGGCCTGGCAGAATGTAAAATGGGTGTCAACAGCATAAGATGTTCAGTGATCACTGTGAAGGGCATGGATATGCTGTGTACTTGTGTGAGGCTGTGTTATTAGCATCTGACATGGTTTGAAAGGGAACTCATTTTAGGTCTCCATTTTCCGGCAGGTCAAATCGTGCAGTATCCATATTTGCAGGTCATAAAAATGTGACAGCGGCCTGCTGGTGAACGGCATGGGAATGTTGGGGCAGGAATACTCATTGACCATGGATGACTGCAAAAAGGGAGGATCGCTGTATTGTGCCCCAAACACATCACAACCCCCTTCATGTCTATGCCACAACAATAATAGACAGTGGACTCCATGCAACATTCTGAGTCATCCTGCATTGTTGGTCAGACACTAGCAGGAGCTGGAATAGGGAATTATGATCCCATGCGTAGGCTGCCATTAACACCACAGCACAATCACTGCATTTGGGATGGTGCCATGACCGAGAATCTTGGACTGCTGGTGTGACGTCACATAGTGTTCAGTGAACAATCACAGTTCTGCATTACCTCTGACTCTCACCATCGGTGACTATGGTTGCGACCTGGTGAGAGGTACTATTCTTCGAATGTTATCAAAGGGGAGGCAATTGGTATGACTTCAGGTAATAATGGTTGATGGCACAATGGTATGCCACTGGCATCCTGCATCCTTATGTGTTACCTTTCGTGTGACAATATGGTACTGCCACTTTTCAACAGGTCAGTGCATGTCTACCCATGGCATGTGCCTTTATTTAAACTATCTGCATGATGTTGACGTACTTCTGTGGCTGGCACAATCCCCAGATCCATCCCCAGTTGAAAATGTGGAACCAGCTCGAACATCAAATTCATGCTAGTGCTAGTATCCAGGATACTAAGAACCAGGTACAACATCTGTGGGACAGATTTCCTTGGGAGAGAATACAATGGCTTTATACACCCTTCCCAACTGCATTGGTGCGTACAGCCAGGCCAGAAGGGGTGCGAAATTATCCCAATACTTTGCCTCATACTGCCAAGGTCTCTATAGATTTGTCTCGATTTTGTGATCACTGCAATAACAACACACACCCTCTCAACGTATGAAGTTCCATTACGTTTCCTGCGACCTTCCTGGGTGATTCACTTTTTTTGTCAGGTGGTGTAATTTAACTGTAAATCTATTTTCAGTCCTTTACAACAGTATCTGATTCATGCTTTTTTGGCTTAAATTGCAAGTAAATTAAAGAAAAGGCCAGAATTGCAATAATTGTTCCAGTTGTCTTTTATTTTTCTAGTTAATGGCTCGTGGCAAGAGAGGTACATCTGTTGCAGTGAAGGCATTGGTGCAGCAGGGTGTAATCATAGTGATTGCCATGTGTCATCAAATTTCAATCCAAGTAACCTCCGAGGATTTGTGAGGACTCTACCGAGGGAAACAGAGGTTGCAGATGGTGACTATGGAGTGTATGCACTGGACTGTGAGATGTGTTACACAACAATGGGACTGGAATTAACCAGAGTCACTGTCATTGATCGAAAGTACAAAACTGTTTATGAAACTCTAGTGAAACCAAAAAATCCAATAATTGATTATAATACACGGTAAATCAATCTTAGTCTTTTTTCCATTTTTTAGTACTTACTAGTGTACAGAAAAACAGTTTACGAGTTTCGACATCTGTTGTTGTGTATCTTTCCGATATTGATCAATTTTTAAGTGAAACTTGTAAACTTATTTTTAATATATGCAAATCACTGTTGTCAACCTATTGTATAGTCTTTCCATCAAAAATTTTTTACAAATAACAACTAAAGTAAAATGTACTATGTTTTTCCAGCATTACTTTAATGTGTTACATTTTGGTACTCATGTTTCTTTTTGTGTATAAATATGATTTTGTTACAAGATGTCTTGTGGCATATATTGTAATTTATATGCCTAAATATGTACCACACATAATTGGTGATGCCAGTTGAAGTAACTGTAACAGGAATAACCTCCAGTTTTATGTGGCTTGATTGTGGACTCATGGTGAAACCTTGTAAGTAGTTTCACAAGAAAACACACTTTGTTGCCTATGTTTCACAAAATTTTATTTTATGTGGTTTGCATTTCAGGTTTCAAGCCCATTATCTAGTGTTTCTGCTTCAAAGACATTACATCTATATTATGAAACAGTTAATTTACAGCCAACAAAGAAATGAAGTTGTCATTCAAAATACATCAAGATCTTACAATGTACAACAAAGAAATTAAGTTTTCGTATAAACATGTTTTATAATCTGAACGTAAAATCCATTTGGTCATGCTGTAGCCATTCTAGATGGCCCTACTAATGAATGGTTACTGAACGACTGAACAGATTTCACCCTCTCACAGGTTCTGGATTCCACCAGGATTGCTGCTGAAGGAAAATAATGTTGTTACATTTGATACCAGCTCAGGCTTGCAAGGCCAGTGTCAGTTCAATAATTTTTTTTAAATTAGGTCATGCCATTTTGTAACACAGCATAACAAATTACTGGATGGGCATCCACAGCCAAACTTCTGCATGTTGAATAAAAACAGCTGCAGTTTTTATAAATTCTTTATTAGAGATTTGACTGGTTTCTGTAATTTTAAACTACATCGTCAGATGCAAATGCGAATAAAAAGAGAGAGGCCAAATATTTACATTATGTGATCAGGCCACTTTTACAGTCTGATCCTAACCTTCTGTTTCAAATTTGGAAAATTTCACAAAAAGTGATAGTCATGTATTTGAGAGAGAGAGAGAGAGAGAGAGAGAGAGAGAGAGAGGGGGGGGGGGGGCATGACACTGGAACCTATGAACAAATGGGATGAGAGAAGAGATTATAAAATTCACCAGAAATGGGGGGGGGGGGGGGACAAAGTATAGAGCAACAGTACCTCAACTGAAGCTGTCCTAGGATGGAACACTGCAACTGCCATACACTGGCTGATTGGATATCAAAACATAGGCCCCACAGGGAACACCGCATGCATGGAAGCATGAATAACCTCTGATAACTTTAAGGACGTGGTTGGGAACCAGGTGTACAATAATAAACATACAATAAAAATAGCAATTGTCAAGTGAATAACTTATAGGCATAAGGATAAGAGCATGGAACCTGATGAGGGCCATTTACATGTATAACATTTAGAATTAAATAATCTTGAAATTGTTAAAATTTCTTCAAAAATTTAAGAAAGGGGGGAATAGCCCTAGTAAAGCACCCAGGAATAGAAGAAAATGGACAGAGGGTGATTATGAACAAGGCTCTATAAGTAATCAAAGTTTGCCAAACAGCTTTATGCTTTAACTCATTTTAGAATTCGTTTGGTTTGCAGGTTGGCTCAATGCGCAAAAGATCTCCCACCCTTCCAAGACATTAAGAACACCATCACTGCATTTCATATGTAAAATTGTGAGAGCAGGTGAATACAAGAAACTGAGTGACCAATTTCAAATAAATGCAAACGCAGGGCAGAACTGGAACCCGAACCAGAAATATGTTCCTTAAACCTAACTTCAAAGGATCTTCCAGTTTGGCCTATATACTTAGACTGGCAATCTTCACCGGTGATGTTGTAAACACCTGACGACTTGTGGGGCTACTGTTTCACTCTCTCCCTATGTTTAAACAACAGCCTGTTATTATCGGGAATGAAATCTGATGAAACGATATCTTTTGTAGCCAACTGTATACCCACTCTATCTGAAACCCTTCCATAGTACAGCATCCTATGATAAATGTTCCCAGTGCCATTCTCCTGCAGAGGGAATAATGTAGACAAAATATCCTGTTGACCCAGGGTCAACAGGATATTTCATCAACATTTTTCCCTGTGTGGGAGAGGGGGCTTAGGAATGTTTCTTATCATAGGATTCCATGCTATGGAGGGTTTCAGATATCTTCCCAGCATATTTCTTTCCTAAGAATAATGGGCTGTGGTTTAAACACAGGGAGAGGATGAAACAGGAGCCCTACAAGTCGTCAGGTGTTTGCAGCATCGCCTGTGATGATTGCCAGCCTAAGTACATAGGCCAAACTGTGGAAGGTCCTATGAAGTTATGATTAGGGAACATATTTATGATTTGGGTCCCACTTCTGCCTTGAGTTTACATGTATATGAAATGGGTCACTCAGTTTCTTGCATTACCGTATTTACTTGAATCTAAGCCGCACTCAAATCTAAGCCGCACCTGAAAAATGAGACTCGAAATAAAGGAAGAAAAAAATTCCCGAATCTAAGCCGCACCTGAAATTTGCGACTCGAAATTCAAGGGGAGAGAAAAGTTTTAGGCCGCACCTCCATATCGAAACAAAGTTGGTCCATTGTAATATGAGACAAAATTTACGTCGAATGAATGACGATACAGCGACAGTAGTTTGGTTCGAGTCGTAAGCTTAGCAGTTATGCTTTACCAGGTAGCCATTGCTATGCGTCAGGTGCTCCGTCCGTATTTATACGAGTACCCTTCCTTTTTCACGTGCTCCGTCTGGTTTGAATCGATTGCTTATTTTGCTTTGATCTGATAAGTGCTGTTTTCTTTGTTATAGGTGTTCACGTCACTCTAAGCTGAAAATGCATTACTGTACTGTTTCATGCATTGTTTGTCGCATTCTGATAGTGCGTGTTTACGGCCTGTCGCCACTCGCAGCACGGCTTGCTTTTGTGCACACTACCGCCGCTTACAATTAAAAAAAAAAAAAAGAGAGAGAGAGAGAGAGGAATCGTCTCATTAGCGAAACAATGGCATGAGACTGCTATTTGTTGTTATTTACACTGCTGCTTTCTTTGATAATGATCAACAAGAACCAAAATAATAGACTGCGTATGATAGAACATGTTCTGAACGAGAGTTAGGCGAAACTTTTTCTCCGTTTGAAAATCTTTGCGGCCGCTTCTTTAGTACATCAAATTCTGCACAGAAATTAGAGTCATCTTAGATTTTAAAATCTAGTCAGTTGCCGTGCTTCATTTCCGATTGTATCACTATTGGGCATAATAATAATTCGAATATAAACATGACACGATACGTATATTCTTCTGCGTTTGCTGTTGTCTCACTCTAGTTTCGTAGTTTATTAGGCAGACAGGATTTAAATGAGATAGCAGCAAACGCGAAAGAATACATGGCAAAATGTTTATATTCATATTATTCATATGGTGAAGAGAATACTGCATGTGATCCACATTTCATCAGGTTCCTATTAGCAACCATCTCTTCTCACAGGTAGGAAAAAATTCAGAACATAGAGTTGGCCATATTGACAAGCATCCTAAACAGTCTTGCTAGTCAGATTTTCGTAGTACATTGAAATTCTGCTACATTCGAAGATGAACAATACGGAATTTGTATTTACTTCGTTGGATAATGTATGAAAATGCAGTGGTCGAAACTCGGGGCGGAGAAAAAAAGCTCGTCTTCCACCTTTCTTTTTTTTTAAATTTATTTACTGACGCAGAGGTTTTGGCGCCAGTATTTATCTTTGTGCCTACAAAGCATGCCTGTGTAGCGCTACATATATTCGACAGCAGAAGTTAGTTGTAGTGGCACCTACCAACATTTTTCAGAACTTCCGCTTGCTTTGCACTCGATTCTAAGCCGCAGGCGGTTTTTTGGATTACAAAAACCGGAAAAAAAGTGCGGCTTAGATTCGAGTAAATACGGTACATCTGGTCTCGCAATTTTGCATACAGAATGCAAGAATAATGTTCTTAATATGTTGGAAGAGTTAAAGCTGTTTCATGCATTAAGAAAACCTTCAAACTAAACACAACATTCTCAAACTGAGTTAAGGCATAAAGCCATTTGGCCAGATTTGATTACTTAAATAAATAGCCTGGTTCATTCGTTCTCTCCCCCTCACCTCCTCTTACTTGGTGCCTTTACTATGGCTATTTGCCCTTTTTAAACGTCTCTTTAAAATGTTCTCATTTTTTTTTAAGTTTTAAGGAAATTGTAACAGTTTTCAAGATTATTTAATTCTAAATGTTATGTTTGTGAATGACTACCAACAGGTTCCAGGCTTTTGTCTTTATGTCTGGAAGTTATTCACTTGACAGTTGCTATTTTTATTAGTATGATTATTTTCGTACACCCAGTTCCTTGAAGTTAACAGAGGTTATTCATGCATCTGTGCATGTGCCACTTGCTGTGGAGTTTATGTTTTGATATCCAGTCAGTCCGTGTATGGCAGTCACAGCATTCCATGCCAGTGCAGCTTCAGCTGAGGTACTGTTTATTCTATACTTTGCCCTCCCCGTTTCTGGTAGTGTTTTATAATCTTTCCTCTCATCCTGTTCATTTATAAGTCCTAGTTTCATACACCCACCTTTTTTTCGATCCATAACTCTTGCTTTTTGCATAATTTTCCAAATTTTAAAAAGAGGCTTGGGATTGGACTGTACAAGTGGCCTGACCGCATAATGTAAGTATTCGGTTTTCTGGATGCTTTCTATGACTGTCATATGGTCTTTGCATAATATTGTTCATGGTCTGTTTCTGATGATGTAAATTAAAATTATGAAACAGTCGTCCCTTTAACAAGGGATTTATAAGATGAGCAGCAGTTTTATTCAACATACATCCTTCCAATGTTCCTCTTCAGGGTAATGAAAGTGCTGGATTCTGATGACAGTCTTCTCTATATATGATGCTATTATGATTGTCATGCAGCAACAAAAGTCCCTGTTCTGGAACATCATTGGACAAATGAAAGTTATGATGACTGTAGATAAGGTCGTACAGAAGGCCATTTCCTTTACTACATCTGCAGGTATTTGGCAGGCAACAGTAAATTAGCAGCATTATCCTGCAGCAATAAGTCAGTTTTGTATGGCAGTTCTTTATGGTCATTTGTTTAAACTGTTGAACCTGGGTCCTGAGGAGATGCTGGCTGATAAACACATGCATGGACTGGAATCTGTGACAACAGGGACATTAACAAGCTTGTAGCCATCCTACCTGTTCATATTGTTGGAGAATTGAATTTTCCTGATAACCTCTCTTACTTTGCACTCCTGCATCCATGGCAGCTGAACAAGCACAAGAACTCTTGAAATTTGATGGATTCGCCACAGTTGGTGTTAACGAGTAAAATACGTCAATTCACCTTTGTTGTAGGTTGCATCAGATATTACAGAAGAGTTTTTGATACTGGAATAGTTACAATCATTATTACAAATCACGCTAGTACCAATGGAAACTCCAGGTAGTAATATCAACAATGTAGAAGAAGGTAGACTGCTATTTACTGTAAAGAAGACATGTCAAGTTGCAGACAGGCACGATTAAAAGACATTACACTCGCATATAGCTTTCAGCCACAGCCTGCATCACAGCGCGTGTGTCCTCACACACACACACACACACACACACACACACACACACACACACAGCAAGAAGCAATTAGAGAACGCCCTTGGCTACAACTTCTGTTGTGTTTACCATTGTCGTATGACTCTGGGATCTCAGGTGTTGGTTACAACTTCAGCTGCAGATAGCAGTCGTGACTCTATATGTAACTGTTGTGATTCAGTTTCATTGCATCTTTTGTTTCTCAGTACAGCGTATTC
Organism: Schistocerca nitens; assembly: GCF_023898315.1. Taxonomy (NCBI): domain Eukaryota; kingdom Metazoa; phylum Arthropoda; class Insecta; order Orthoptera; family Acrididae; genus Schistocerca; species Schistocerca nitens. The sequence continues at coordinate 906,075,990 of NC_064616.1, read as the reverse complement.
ATTTTACGCAATGGACTAGTGGAAACTAGCAATGAAATTGCACAGACAAGTGATGAAACTAGTTTCATCCTTCTAATTGAGCTCAACACTGCATGTGAAGAGGAAGTGTGAAATTATGTTAATGCTGAACTTCCAATATCACTGTTTTCTGTGTGCAACTGTTTGGCTATCAATCACTTTGTTATTCTCGTCCAAGTATATAGACACGTGGGCAGAGGGTTCACTTTCTGATCTTGACATCACTGTTGCTCAGTCTCTAAATGAAACTTGTATGTCTCTGTTTATTGTTGCTATCTACATGTAAGCACCAGTAATATGACATATGCCACTGTTGCACATTGTTGTGTACATAGTTCCGCGTAGTCAGTGTGTACACAACTTTCCCACTAGAGCGCGCCCCGCTAAGCACAACAGCACAGGCGCAGTGCTCGTCCATCTTCGCTCTACGAGATGACGCTGCCATAAAGACGGACCAAATTCTGCTTCCACCGATCCGTGTATTAATATGTAACACAGCCAATGAGATCACTGCTAACGTAGAACCTTTTCTCCTCGCGGATCACACTCGCGCAGTGATACCTGAACGCGCAAGGCATTATAACGAGTGTACAGACCTCCGATTAGTCAGTCTGCATTAATCTGTAGTCAAGTTTCAGTTTGCGCCTAATAAGATTACCATATTCCTGTACACAGCCATGAAGAGAAATGTATAGACACTTTGTCAAGTATGAGAGATATGTGAGAATAAGATTAACGTACCAAGACCAAAGGAACTTCAGACTGTCAGTTGTAAACAGCATCCAGAATCAAGTTATGTAATGTCTATATTTTTTATTATTTTAATAATGTGTGTGAAAATCAATCAAGTTCTGTTTAAAGTTGGTCACCGTCAATCTGCTGCTCTAAGCATGCAAGTGGCATTTCTATCGTCTGACCTAATGGCAGAAGATAAACATGCCACGATAAGACCACGAGACATATTGCTGACACTCGCCTACTTCGTTAGAGCGACAAGTCAAATAATCTGATGGTTTGTGTACCGAAGGTCTTACAGTACGCACACCACACACATGTAAGAGGGTAGATTCCTATTGTATATGCAAGGTGGTACTCAAAATCTAAAGTAAACTGACTTACACCACTATTTCTATTAAAATTCAGTCTTGGTAAACACAACACTGTGGAGCAGGAAAGCCTTTTAATCCATAAGACATTTCACACTTTTGTAGCATGAGGTAATTCCAACCTTGGAAACTGTTGATATTGTTCTGATTTATATGCTGAGAAATTGGTATTATTTTGGACTCTTGAGTGTGATACCAGTTTATTTTGTCAATGTCACTCCCCTTATCTATTTGAGTCATGTGTGTATGTCACTAATTTAACTTTACTTTTTGGGAGATATATTTAAGTAACATGTGTGAAACGATTGTTTGTTCTTAAGTGTAGTTTTTTTTTCATAAATATCTGTTGTAGACTCTCCATTTCAGTTTTTTTAGTGTTGTGTCTGTTATGTTGTCTTACCCTTTTCACACATCATGATGTTACACATGTGAGATAAATTAATTAAATTATTTTTTGGCTTTCCAATTAGGAGCTCATGATGGGCATATGGCTTTGTGACTGACGTCTCGAACTACTCATTATTACATCATATGTTATGTAAATTTTAAGAATATAATTTTTTCTAGAGACAGTATTTGCAGTGGAAAATCCTGTGGATTGTAAGTATTACTTTAAATTGATGGACCACCATTTATCCAGAAGTTGGAGTACTGTGATCAGAGAAAAGTGTATGTGCAAGTTCTGTCAGCCATTCTCTTAGTAACTGAGAAAAAAGTATTAAGCTTTATTTGCAATATTTCTTTGGGTACACATGGTGTATATAGAGTGATTTCTTATATTTCTAATCATTTTACATATAGAGTAATTTATTATGGTATTTATAATCATTTCAGTGTCAGAAAGGTGTTTAATTTCTGATATCATCAGAAAAAATGGATGTTTTGTTATACTTGACTGGCAAGTATACTTGACTGGCAAGTAAGAAAGGGGTCCCTTCCATCATTTATCTACTGTTTCATACTTTCCCTAGTTTTCCGCCAGAGGGGGAAAATCAAGTGGAAGCATTCAAGTTTCAGCACTTGCTGTAAAATCTTTTCTACCAAAATATACTGTAGAGAACTGGCAGCAATATCTCCACTATTGTACTTGTGTAGCTGTGAGAGAGTTATTTCAAGGGGAAAAAATCAGCTATGGATCTAAAATAAAATTATCTGTGAAAAAAAGTGGAAAAGATTATGAAGAACATGAATGAGTCATGTTACAGCAGATATCTGGAACAACTGCAGTGTTGCCTCATAAGTCATGTCAGTGGTAGATACATGTGTAGTAATTGTTGTTCTGGTATGATGCTATGGCAGGTGCAATGCAAATGATAACTGTGATAACAGTGAGCACTTCCTGTAACATGTATAGTGGATAATGTGTCAATAGCAATACAGTAAGAAGAGAACACAGCAGGCAGGAGAGCTGACATCTTTGTTGGCGACCTGTGTGGCAGCTCCACAGAACAATAGAATAATCAAATTGTTTATTATTGCCATTGTTACATGAGGAGAAAGGATTCTTCTACATATGTTTTGTTTTTAATTTCAGCTTTAGTGGTATAACGGAGGAGCAGTTACAGGATGTTACAACTTCAATATATGATGTACAGTCTGCATTATTGAGTTTCATTAGCTCCCAGACAATTTTAATTGGGCATAGTCTTGACAGTGACTTCAGGGCACTGAAGGTATTGTGCATTTCATATTAAATAACTTTCTCTGTCGTGTACCAGAATAATGGTAACATCATAGCTAAAAATAAATTAAGCTCTTAAATACTTAATACATTTGTTGTTTCAAATATTGAGTGTGTGCCAAGAAAAACATAGATAATGAAAATTTGAACAACAATACATAGGAAATTTCAAAGCAGTTTGCCTCACATTGACAATGATAGATAACTGAAAGTTGGAGAATAGAAAGGAGGAAGGTTTGGAGAACATAGAAAGAAAAGGACATAGTGTCAGCGAAATTAGAGCCAAAATATTGCTACTTCACTAAGAGAATTAAAAGGGCAGTGTTTTGCTATCGGCCTTGCTTATAATCATTCTAGTATTCACATGTAGTGATTTGGAGAACCATACTGAGTATTACCTTTTCTATGCTAGTGGGCATGGTGAGGAGGTGAAAAATGTGTTTCCTCTTGACCTTGGCCACCAATATCGACAGTAGTTGAAGTATTTGCTGCTTTATTGCAGTTCGTTGTTTTCATTCTTCCATTCCTTTAAAGAACACAGTAAGTTACTTTGTCAGTTTCTGGTTATGTTTTATTGTGTTTTTAGCTCATATTTTGTATTATGTCTGTCAAAACTCAGGCTGTACTCAAGTGCATCAAATAATTAGTAACATATCCACAGTTTCTTTCTGTGTTGGTCTCCTGTGTAGCCAGTAATGGTGAGATTCTTCTTTTGCTTTTCATTTTTCTCATATTCTGAATCAAGAAAATGTTTGCCTTAAGTTTATATTTTCATTTTCATTAAGGTCTATGCAACCAACCTTAAATATATCTAAAAACAAAGATGATGTGACTTACCGAACGAAAGCGCTGGCAGGTCGATAGACACACAAACAAACACAAACAAACACAAACAAACATACACACAAAATTCAAGCTTTCGCAACAAACTGTTGCCTCATCAGGAAATAGGGAAGGAGAGGGAAAGACGAAAGGATGTGGGTTTTAGGGGAGAGGGTAAGGAGTCATTCCAATCCCGGGAGCGGAAAGACTTACCTTAGGGGGAAAAAAGGATGGGTATGCACTCGCGCGCACGCACACACACACATATCCATCCACACATATACAGACACAAGCAGACATATTTAAAGACAAAAAATCCACATCCTTTCGTCTTTCCCTCTCCTTCCCTCTTTCCTGATGAGGCAACAGTTTGTTGCGAAAGCTTGAATTTTGTGTGTATGTTTGTCTTTGTTTGTGTGTCTATCGACCTGCCAGCGCTTTCGTTCGGTAAGTCACATAATCTTTGTTTTTAGATATATTTTTCCCACGTGGAATGTTTCCCTCTATTATATTTACAACGAACCTTAAATGTCGAAATATTATATACAGTGTTTTTTTTTTTTTTTTTTTTTTTTTTTAGGTCCATAATTTTTTCTGAAACATAGTAAACCCTTTAGACATTACCTCAGTCAACATTTTTTCTTTCTTTCTTTCTTTCCCCGGACAGTTTTCGTGGTGCAGAGTCAACTAACTGCTTAGATTAAGTATTGTGGCATGAGTGGGGCAGTGCACAAATGGTTTAATTCATACTTAACTGGAAGAATGCAGAAAGTTGAAAGTAAAAGTACAGATAGTCTACAAAAACCAGCAGAGTCCTCTAACTGAGGAGGTATCAAGAATGGTGTCCCACAGGGTTCATTCTTGGGTGCCTTACTGTTCTTAATATATATTAACGACTTGCCACGCTATATTCATGAAGATGCAAAGTTAGTTCTTTTTGCTGATGATACAAGTATAGTAATCACACCCAAGAAGCAAGAATCAGCTGAGGAAATTGCAAATAATGTCTTTCAGAAAATTATTAAGTGGTTCTCTGCACATGGACTCTCACTAAATTTTGAGAAAACACAGTTTATACAATTCTGTACAGTAAATGGCATAACACCATTGATAAATATAGACTATGAACAGAAGTCTGTTGCTAAGGTAGAATACTCAAAATTTATGGGTGTGTGCATTGATGAGAAATTGAATTGGAAGAAACACATCGATCTGCTGAAACGGTTAGGTTCAGTTACTCATGCTATTAGGGTTATTGCAAATTTTGGTGGTAAACATATCAGTAAATTAGCCTAGTATGCCTATTTTTATTCACTGCTTTCATATGGCATCAAATTTTGGGGCAATTCGTCATTAAGAGAGGAAGTATTCATTGCACAAAAGCGTGTAATCAGAATAATAGCTGGAGCCCATCCAAGATCACCATGCAGACATTTATTTAAGGAACTTGGGATATTCACAGTACCTTCGCAATACATATATTCACTTCATGAAATTTTTTCATTAATAGCCCATCCCAATTCAAAAATAACAGCGAAGTGCATAGCTACAACAATAGAAGAAAGGATGATATTCACTATTCTGGATTAAATCTCACTTTGGCACAGAAAGGGGTGAATTATGCTGCCACAAAAGTCTTTGGTCATTTGCCAAATACACTCCTGGAAATTGAAATAAGAACACCGTGAATTCATTGTCCCAGGAAGGGGAAACTTTATTGACACATTCCTGGGGTCAGATACATCACATGATCACACTGACAGAACCACAGGCACATAGACACAGGCAACAGAGCATGCACAATGTCGGCACTAGTACAGTGTATATCCACCTTTCGCAGCAATGCAGGCTGCTATTCTCCCATGGAGACGATCGTAGAGATGCTGGATGTAGTCCTGTGGAACGGCTTGCCATGCCATTTCCACCTGGCGCCTCAGTTGGACCAGCGTTCGTGCTGGACGTGCAGACCGCGTGAGACGACGCTTCATCCAGTCCCAAACATGCTCAATGGGGGACAGATCCGGAGATCTTGCTGGCCAGGGTAGTTGACTTACACCTTCTAGAGCACGTTGGGTGGCACGGGATACATGCGGACGTGCATTGTCCTGTTGGAACAGCAAGTTCCCTTGCCGGTCTAGGAATGGTAGAACGATGGGTTCGATGACGGTTTGGATGTACCGTGCACTATTCAGTGTCCCCTCGACGATCACCAGTGGTGTACGGCCAGTGTAGGAGATCGCTCCCCACACCATGATGCCGGGTGTTGGCCCTGTGTGCCTCGGTCGTATGCAGTCCAGATTGTGGCGCTCACCTGCACGGCGCCAAACACGCATACGACCATCATTGGCACCAAGGCAGAAGCGACTCTCATCGCTGAAGCGACACGTCTCCATTCGTCCCTCCATTCACGACTGTCACGACACCACTGGAGGCAGGCTGCACAATGTTGGGGCGTGAGCGGAAGACGGCCTAACGGTGTGCGGGACCGTAGCCCAGCTTCATGGAGACGGTTGCGAATGGTCCTCGCCGATACCCCAGGAGCAACAGTGTCCCTAATTTGCTGGGAAGTGGCGGTGCGGTCCCCTACGGCACTGCGTAGGATTCTACGGTCTTGGCGTGCATCCGTGCGTCGCTGCGGTCCGGTCCCAGGTCGACGGGCACGTGCACCTTCCGCCGACCACTGGCGACAACATCGATGTACTGTGGAGACCTCACGCCCCACGTGTTGAGCAATTCGGCGGTACGTCCACCCGGCCTCCCGCATGCCCACTATACGCCCTCGCTCAAAGTCCGTCAACTGCACATACGGTTCACGTCCACGCTGTCGCGGCATGCTACCAGTGTTAAAGACTGCGATGGAGCTCCGTATGCCACGGCAAACTGGCTGACACTGACGGCGGCGGTGCACAAATGCTGCGCAGCTAGCGCCATTCGACGGCCAACACCGCGGTTCCTGGTGTGTCCGCTGTGCCGTGCGTGTGATCATTGCTTGTACAGCCCTCTCGCAGTGTCCGGAGCAAGTATGGTGGGTCTGACACACCGGTGTCAATGTGTTCTTTTTTCCATTTCCAGGAGTGTAGTATTAAAAGTCTGACAGATAGCCAACCAACATTTAAAAGCAAATTAAAAGAATTTCTGAATGACAGCTCCTTCTACTCAATGGATGAATTCTTAGATATGAAGTAGTAACTGTAAAATAATAATAATAATAATAATAATAATAATAATATGTCAACCAGCTGTAGTGCTCAACATGATCTAGATAATTTTCTTCAGAATTTGGTGTTACCTATCAGGGTGGGTAGAAAGTGAGTGCGTACAGGAAACTGCAAATATATATCAAAATAATTGTTCTTATTTTACTGAATCAGGTTTTATCATGATCAGCACAACAGTACAGATTGTTTTTACAGGTGAATACCACATAGTTGCCAGCAATTTTGACCAGTTTCTTCAATCATTTGGGAATGTTCTCAACCAACTTCAGCAGCAACTTTTTTGGTACTCTGCTGGCAACATCCCTGATACAAGCATCCAAATCATCCAGCATACTACACGGTCTGGTCTGATAACTTCCTCCTCTGCCCTTTGGCACAAGAAGTTGCAAAGTGTCAGATTAGAACTCCGTGCTGATGAGGCCCACAGCAACTTGATCAGTTCCCCAGAAAATAGCCATCTAGCCGTTTGCTTACACTGATTACAAAATGTGGCAGGGCACCATCTTGGATAAAGCCAAGCCTGGTTTCCCAAATGGCTAGTCTGAGTTAACTGCTCTTTGAAGAAGGAACAGACTGATATGTTGATTTGATGTCATACCACACCATGCTGTTACATAGGGGCTGATATTGCATTTACTCATTGGTGGCATGTGGAGAATCCTTTATCCAGTCATGGGAATTATGACTGTTTACAAATCCTCTCACATGAAACACACCCTTACTCCAAATTTTGTTTGGAAACAACAAGGGGATGTCTCCGAACCAGCCTAGCATGATTTCTCTGTTCTCCGATGGTCACAATCTTCTGCAGACAGTTCCCGGCAATAATACCAAACCCAAACGAGTATTGAAGAATGCCACACTTCATACGTCCATCCATGAACATCAATTTCAACCACTGCAAGAAAGAAAAACAGTTGTTTTAAACAAATAGATTAATATTTGTTAAAGTGATTACGTATTTATAGTAGGCACTTATGCCCTGCTCCCCTTGTACTTCACACAGCATTCTAACGGCTTGTTCTTTCAGAAAAAATATTATATTTACTTTAGATGCATTGTCCAGAAGATAATTCCATGAAAAAACTGGCAGTGACAGGGTACAAAACAAGCTAAGACATTGGTCAAATAAACATACTGGGAGATAGTGCCAAGCACAAAACATGTTGAACAGAGCTTATTCATTAGCTTATCTATGCCCCAAGTTCATTTGAGTTTGTTATCAATCTGGACCTCAAGGAATCTTACACTTCAAGTTTCATTTAGTGTATTATGATTAATGTGTATTATTGTTACCATCAGACTACTTTTGCTGGTTTGAAATTGCAGACTGATGGGAAAAAATCAAACAGTAAAAAATAATTACTGTAGAATAATGAAATTTTGGGAATACATTTGTCTAGGTAACAAATTTAAGTGATTAATATTGCAAGACCACAGCTTAATTTAAATGTGAGATAAGCCATTGCAAATGTGAAATGGAAAGCAAGCATGCATATGTGCATGCATTGTGTTGTACAGGTGCTGGATGTCTGTCTGTGGGATGGAGTTCCATGTCTGTTGTACTTGGTCGATCAATGTAGGGATGATTAATGCTGTTTGTGAATGACGTGGGAGTTGCCATCCGATGATGTCCCATATGTGCTTGATTGGAGACAGATTTGGTGATTTAGCAGACCAAATCAACACGTCGACACTGTTGGAAAACACCCCCTGGAATGCTGTTCATGAATGGCAGCACAACTACTCGAATCACCAGATTGATATACAGATTTGCTGTCAGTGTGTGTGGGATAACCATGAGAGGGCTCCTGCTGTCATACAAAATCACCCCTCAGGCAATAACCACATGTGTAGGTCCAGCGTGTTTAGCACACAGTATAGTTGGAGGCTCTCAACTGGCCTCCTTCAAAACAACACACAGCCATCACTGACACGGAGGCAGAACCAACATTCAACTGAAAACACAGCAGACCTCCACCCTGCCCTCCAAAGAGCTTTTGCTTGACACCACAAATGGTGTGGTGGTTTTGGATCAGTGGAATGCACACTACAGGGTGTCTAGCTCGGAGCTGTCTTTGAAATAACCAAGTTGTAACATTTCCTTGTGGTGCCAAGTGCTGGTCAAATTGCTGCTGCAAATGGTGTATGATGCACCAGAGTTATACGCCAAACATGATGGTCTTCTTTCTCTTGGTAGTGTCATGTAGCCATTCGAAGCCCAGTCCTCTTGCAACTGTACAGTCTGTGACCACCATGCCAACATCCATGTACAGTGGCTACATTCCTGCTAAGTCTTTCTGCAATATTGCAGCAGGAACATTCAGGTTCTCGTAGCCCTATTACTTGACCTCGTTCAACCTCAGTGAAGTGTTGATAATGATATTCTTGAATGATATCAACTCACCACGCCCAATCTTCGAGGTAGCTAACACTCACGACCGTTTCAGTGTTTATTTAAAGCAAACTTGATTTGTGTCCTCACAGTGGCACTACTAGTGCCAATCGTATGCAAATGGCATAACATTTTAATAGACATAATCTAGCAACCATGCCTGCCAACTTTTGTTTGTTTCAAAACTCCTCCTTGCTGTTGCAGTTTCCCCCCTCCCCCCATTCTCCCTCAGTGTTTGAGCCTTTCTGAGAGTAAGGTTTCAAATGTTTGCTGTGAATTAGTTGTGACCAGGTATGATCTGTGCTGTGTCTCTCTTCTGGTTGGGTAGGGGCACTTCATTAATATGCTTGTATCATCAGTCACTAACAAACAACAATGTAGTTGCTTACATAATTTGTAATTTCATTAAATATTTATTTTGCTTCTGTCTAAGCAGAGATATTCCAATTTGTTATGGTAATGGTAGTTTTTTTTCGCTACCTTAAAAGAAATTTCTCTACTTTAAAATGGACAGCATGTAAATACTTCTACTGCTTACATATATTTGGAAACACTTTTAACAAATATGGTTTCATGTTGCAGTTGATTCATGATACAGTAGTGGATACAAGTGTTGTGTTTCCTCATAGGAAAGGCCCTCCATACAAGAGAGCTTTGAAAACGCTTTGTAATGAATACTTATCGAAGAATATTCAAAATAGTGGTAAGTGTTAAAAATTCAGTTGATATACAATTTTACTTTAATCTCATTGTAGAAACAAGATACATTTTTATGTGAGATGTGTGATCGTCTCAGCACAATACAAAGTATATTCTAAACTCCTTCGTAGTAGCTGACAGTGTGAATTAATTGTGCCATTCAGTTACACTGTGACTGGTGTCTCTGAAGTCTTTGTCTTGAAATAAAGCACATATATAAAAACAAAATAAGTCTTAAGTGCTTCTAGATGAAGAAACTATTTAATTTTATTTGTTTGCTGCTTCTCTTAGAATCTGGACATGACAGTGCAGAAGATGCGAAAGCTTGTATGGAACTAATGCTGTGGAAGATCAAACACGAAGGGTCATCATCTACATAGCTAGGGCTGCAGAACAGTCAGGGTCCAGCCACTAGCAAATGGCAGTACAAGTGGTTGGTTCCGTGCAACGTCATTTGAAGACTTCACCGTGACTGTGTTTTTAGTGTCTCACCAAACTTTCAGCTGATAACATATCGTGGATCGTGCAGTTGTTGATTGTGGTGTTTCAATGCCTCAGTGTCTTGATATAGTTAACTGCCATCAGACTAATAGCCATGATATAGTTGGACTTTTACCACATTCAGTGAGTGATTTGTGAAGCTGTATGTGCCCACTTCATCTGACGGACATTTAATCACATTGTGTAGTCACATCTGGCCGTTGTTACCAGAGTTCCTAACAGTCAGTGTTTCAGGTCGACGTGTTTTACCGAGGAGCTGAATGCTCTCTAATGACTTTATCTTAACTGTATATCATTATTCAATTCTGGCTTATGTTGTAGCCATAGACAAAATTTCCAGCAGGTATGGTACTGAATAAACAGGTAGTCGCTACATATGATGATAGTATGATATATCATCAGTATGAGTGACATGTATCTTTCTTTACTGATATTATTGATGAATTAACTGCATAGTGATATGGCGCATGTGGCCTATGTTTGTTCCAGTGTACTGCAAGGAAAAAACTTCAGGTGTTTTAAAGTAACTGGTTGTTTCCCCGTCTTATCTGGGAATTAGTTTTTGGAGATACTTGTTTTGAATGTAGCTGCCATATTTGTCTGTTAGTCCCAGGATTCATGTTTTGTAATACAGAGAAGTATTATTTCCTTAATCCTCGTTGCAACGGTGAGTGCATCTTTGACCATGACAGATTGAGTATCCACATCTTCATCATGCGTACCTTTTGTACGACACTGATGTCGTCAAACCTTATATCAGTTATATTTCTTTTGCTGCTTATGCCCCCATTGATTATGAAATATGGTGAACATGAAACTTTTGATTGATTTATTTATCACTTGCAAATACTGTGTTAGTTCCATTGTCTTTTATTTATAATTTACTGAGAACATGGGCAGTGCCCATGGTTTTAAGACAAGTTAAGAAAAAAATACCTTTTTGATATTGTACAGATGTTCCCAAATTAATAATTTTCTATAGAGAAATGTAGAGCCACAAATGTAAGAATGTTTTTGAGTTAGGAAAGAAGGTATAAATAATTATGTAACATGCCATCTTGAAAGGTGCACTCGTATAGTGCCAGATAGGAACAGAATGTGACACTTGGTAAGAAGGGAGCAGGTTTAAGGATAATAACAGCACTTCTCAGGCAGACACAGGCCACAAGAACTTAATTTCTTTTCAGTTATGGTCTTTGAAGAAAACTGATCTGTATATGTTCACAAGACTGAAAAACTGAGAGCTGAAGCATATCATAAGGTCTATCTAGGTAATGTCTGTCTCAACTATAAAACACTGATTGTAAGGAATTTTGCCTTATAACAGCTGTCAAATAGCTGAAACCACATTTTTCATATTCATAATTATCAAAAATTCATCCAAGTCACTTAATCATCAAAAGCATAACTGCCTTTTTGTTACTTTTCAAAGCAGTATTAAATTTTTCATAAAATTTTTGTGTAGTTTTCATTCTGTCATTTCAATACCTTTGTGAAGTCTTTTCCTTTTGAGAGAGAGAGAGAGAGAGAGAGAGAGAGAGAGAGAGAGAGAGAGAGATTTTGGAAATGGCGTTTAAAACTGTAAGTACTGCTTCTTTTACAGTGTCAGTGAACATCCCTCACAGGTATGAAACAATAAGCTCACCGGTTACGTATCACAAATCATTCAGGAAAAGCTATGTGAAATCAAAGAAAAAATTATTCAGCCTGCCAGGGTAAGATTGTGTTTTTTAGATAAAGAAAGCACATATAATTTGGCATAGCCCTGTTATGGCCTTAACTATGTTTATTCTTTTTCACACACCCACCCTCTCTGTATTGAACATATTTAATCATAAATCAGACTTGAAAAATAGGGGCAATAGTACCTTAACACAATCACATAAATTGGCAGCGTGTTACCACATTTTTCACTGAGAAAGTGTACCATAATTGTAAGATTGACTCGTTTCACATCATTGCGAGATATCACAATTAAAATCTGTGGAACACACAAATAAGAAACTGAGTGATGCAGTACATTATTAGGAATCTTTAAAACTGTCCAAACATTCAATTTCACTCGAAGTTTTCTCATAGATGACCAGTCTTGTGAAATGTGTCAGAAAATTTAATCTTACATTAGTACAATGCAAATGTTTCGTAAATGTTTTATTATTGATCTTCCAGTATCATACTGTGCTCTTTAATCATGTACATGTTTATGGTAGCAGTTTGGATTGCCTTACACATATCTCATCTTTGAGAGAAATATGGCCTATTGGAATTTAGATACTCATTTAATAATCTGAAAATGTAGGAGCAGACTCATAAATCTTCACCAGTTTTAACCAAATTTCCACTGGTGGTAAAACATCTAAAACAAAGAATCTTTTATTGGTTCCATATTTAATTTCATCCACCTGAAACACCACTCGAGGATCCACATATTGGGTAGACACTTGACTTACACTTCCATGCTATGTAATTAATATAACTTAAACAAACCTCAAATGGATATCTGTGCCAGGCTGAGAAATTCTTACTATCTGTAACCAGTATTATGCCCCCCCACCCCACCCCTGCACACAATATTGTGACACTTAAAACTTTCTGTCCTGTTGTTCATCATTTGTGTGTTTTGCTAGTTGTGTGTACTTCACACGCTTTTTTCACACATGAGGATGGATGAAGTGTAAAAGGTGTGAGGAAAATGTATGTAATTATAACTGAAACAACAAAACACATCATTTATGCACAACAGGGTAGAACGTGTAGGTATAGGACATACATTGCTTCTATTCTTGAAATGTCTCTCAAAATCAATAACACTTAAAAAATTATTGCAACTACTTTGTAGATGACATGTCATAAAACCATAAAAAGGCATAAATGTGAACCAGCCCGTACAAATCCACTTTTAAAACTAATGTAATTTCACGTGAGTAATCAAAGCAAAACAAAATGCATGTTACAGTTTTTAGGCTTGACATAGGAAAACAACTGTGAACTTTGTACAATATTTTTGCAGAAATGAATTGAGACCCACAGAAGATTGTGCACCAGTGTTGAAACATGTTTGGGAAAATGGAAAAAAGAAGCACATTGTGTTTTGCAGAAGGCAGAGTTTAAAAATCAAACTTAAGATTTCACTTTTGGTATAGTGGACTGATGCACTAGATTTAACATAAAACAAAAATAGGCTTCTCCCAAAGAATACTGTTCCCATAACAGTTTAATTCACTGACATCACGTTTTTTAACACTTTTGCACAGAGAATTGTAGCAAAAACAACATATCAAGGAGAGATCTTTAATGTGATGCATCAATTACAGAGCATATTTCTGTAGTATGCAATGTCACATAAACATCTCTCTTGTCATATCAGACATAGAAGGACTTGAATGATGCTGCAGTTTGATAGCTTTTTATGAAATAATGTTCAATGCCTTGATCAACTCACCACCAAATTATTGTTTTTCAGCCTGTCCTAAGCCTCAAGCTACACCAGATCAGTCTGCTTCGACTGACTTCATTCACAAAATAATAGAAATAATACTAAAGAACTATATAAAGAAATAATTCTCAGTGATCGTTGGCACCACCTGAACCATATCTGCATATCATGTCCTATGCTGTGATTTTCTGGCAGAAGCAAACTGAGCAGCTGCCACGCTGATTTACATTTTTGTGAAACTAAGTATTTGGTGGTTTTCATTTATCCTTGTGTACTACAGAAATATGTGTTGTGACTTGGTACAGAATGAAAACCACAGTTTTAAGAAGTCCACAGTTTATCAGATCACGGAGTGACAGCATAACAGTTAATAGGTCACAGAGCAACAACGAACATAAGAAATTACAATATGATTAATAATACATCTCATTAAAGCCCTCTCCAAAACATATCATTTTTGGTATGATTTGTTGCGCAGAAGTATCAACATATAAAATGTCAGCTGATAAAACTGTTATCTCTGCTCCAAGTTAAAAGATTGGAGATGGCTTCATTCATTCATTAAAACTGACGTGCAAAGAGTCTGGTATGTATACCTGGAAAGGCAGGTCTCAGCAGTATAGATATTCTGAAGATATAAAAATCCCTTCGGAACTTAATAGAAAACTAACTTCCCAAGCCAGCAAGAAATCTGGACATTGTCAAATGCCTGCTGTTGCACCAAACAAAGTTTGGTTTCAGTGTTCAAATATACTCTGAGCAGCTGTTTTAGCAGTACAGTGAAATATTGATGGCTGGGCAGAATAATGTCTCTGAAGAAAACTTAGAAAATATGACAGTGTTTTCTTTTCAAAACCTTCAAACAGTTTATAGTTTCAGAGTTATTTCTTTAAATTATTAAACTGAACAGGGTGAAAATAAATATTTCTTTTTTCAGTAACATATTAGGATGTGTAATGGCAATAAATATAACTCATGGGTACATTTTCATTTCCAACCTATCTCTGAAAAAAATTGAAAAAGAAAAAAAAGAACATATGGCACATGAAATATAAGCTCTCAGAAAATATACACAAGTCAGCACTAAAAACCATAATTAGTCAAAAAATAACAATTTTAGCTGTCCCTTCTCAATGATTCATTTTTCTGTGGAAGGTCCAGGTTGGAAACTTCTACTATACATCTGTTCACATTCTTCTATTTCACACTTCACACTGGCTTTTCTTGTTTCACCAAACACAAGCTACTTGTGGAAGTAGTATCATATTAACTACACTGCAACTATTGTGTAACATCCTAGCCCAATAGGACTATGCGCTCCCTTATGAATGGCCACTGCCATATAATGTGCAAAGGCCAACTAGGTCTTACAGTTGCAGTGCATGCTGTACAACATAATGTGGCTCACTGCAGAGGCTGCTTCATTACCTGTTCCATTTACATTATACGCACCAACACCAGCTTTTCTCCAAACTTTCATGAATGGCTTGTGATGTAAAACTCCTTTGTAATAATGTTTGCTGAACCATTTATGGCTCTGTACTTTGTTTACTTAGGCATGGCATCATTTTACGGGGAAATGCCCGTCAAGAATGTTCTGGGACACAAAAAAGTGAAATTCAAGTTGCTGAAAATCAAGCAAAACTTTTTAAAGGTATTAAAACTTACCTCTGGCATGTATGTGCTTTAAGTAGTTGTACATGTTATGAAAAGTATATTACGGGTAGCAGATACAACAGCATCTTGAGTATGAATTAAGTATATAGTATTCAGGGACAAAACTGTTTAATACCTAACACAATCACATAGAATTGTTTTTAAAAAAAGCTCAATGAGACCTGACATGCTACAAAACTTTTTCTGTCCTAGCTCACAGTACCCCATGTCTGCAGCTTCAAATATTGACCTGGTAATTATACAAGTAAGTTTTGCATAATATACTGTATGCTTAACCCTTTCGCTAGCACATTTTTTGCAGGAACTTGGTGGGTGAAGATAATTTTTTTGCTATCCTATCAGAATTGTGATCAACCGACTATATATACTGGCGCTAATAGCATAGGCACATAGGGAACACTCACGAGACAAATCTGCAAGTCCACGGTACTGGTGATAAGTTGAGAAAACCGTCCCAAAACACATGTGATACAAAACGCCACCGTTTCCTGTGCATGTACCCCGAAATCAATACGGGATATGATCACCACGCACACGTACACAGGCTTCACAACGGGTCGGCATACACTGGATTAGGTGGTCGAGCAGCTGCTGGGGTATAGCCTCCCATTCTTGCACCAGTGCCTGTCGGAGCTCCGGAAGTGTCGTAGGGGTTTGAAGACGTGCAGCGATACGTCAACTGAGAGCATCCCAGATGTGCACGATAGGGTTTAGGTCTGTAGAACAGGCAGGCCGCTCCATTCATCTGATATCTTACGTTCCAAGGTACTCCTCCATGATGGCAGCCTGGTGGGGCCGTGCGTTATTATCCATCAGGAGGAAGGTGGGACCAACTGCATCCCTGAAAAGGTGGACATACTGGTGCAAAATGACATCCTGATACACCTGACCTGTTACAGTTCCTCTGTCAAAGATATGCAGGGGTGTACGTGCACCAATCATAATCCCACCCCACACCACCAAACCACGGTCCCTTTCAAGGACATTAAGGGGTTGGTATCTGGTTCCTGGTTCATGCCAGATGAAAACCCAGTGAGAATCACTGTTCAGACTATACCTGGACTCGTCCGTGAACATAACCTGGGACCACTGTTCCAATGACCATGTACTGTGTTCTTGACACCAGGCTTTACGGGCTCTCCAGTGGAATGCACCTTGCAGGTCTGCGGTTGAATAAACCATGCTTGTTCAGTCGTCTGTAGACTGTTTTTCAGGAGACAACTGTTCAGTGGCTGCTGTAAGGTCCTGAGCAAGGCTACCTGCAGTACTCCGTGGCCGTCTGCAGTCACTGATTGTGAGATATCGGTCTTCTTGTGGTGTTGTACACTGTGGACGTCCCGTAGTGTAGCGCCTGGACACGTTTACTGTCCGCGGGAATCGTTGCCATAATCTTGAGATCATACTTTGTGGCACACGCAGGGCCCGTGCTATGACCTGTGTTTGACCAACCTCCAGTATTCTACCCCTCATAACGTCATCAATATGTGTTCTTTGAGCCATTTTCAACACACAGTCACCATTAGCAAGTTTGAAAACATCTGCACACTTACTCGCTGCACCGTACTCTAACATGCACCAGTACACCTCTGCGTATGTGGACTACTGCCGGCGCCACTATGCGATGACCGCAGGTCAAATGCACCACATGGTTACACTCTGAGGTGATTTAAACTCGCAAACCATCCACCAGAGCACTGTTTCACCATGTATCAGCATTATCCTTAATTTATGAGCATGAGCGCAGTTTTTGATAATTTTATTTTTGCGATTTAGGTCATATATCACTAAGGCATCATTGTGAGGTATTGAAACTATGGTGCTAAGTGGATTTCCCATGCCTTTTTGTGAGCTGTTGTATGTTGCCATTACACGTAAAAAAATAATGAACAGTGTTTTCTGTTTTTATTTTATGTTTTATTAACTTTAGTTAAAATATTTGTTACCAGTATTAAATTTTACTTATCACAATGTGAAAACAATCCTAGAAATTTTATCACTTAATAAAAGTATGAGCTGATACAGGTCACAATTATGTTTATGGCAGAAGCAAAGCAATGTGTTCGAACAACAGCTGCTCCCAAGACAAACATAAACTGATTGTTGTAGCAGTTTTCGTTCACCTTGTGCAGTGTAGTACCACAAGATGCCAGACATAGACAGAGATGGTAAGACATATTCTCAAAAGCTTTGGGATACCCCTAAGTTGGGGGTAAGTATGCTTCCCAAGGATCACAAACGACAGATTAATTTTGAGGTAAGTATATTTCCCAAGCCCCTTACAGAAACTAGTTTGGTGGTAACCATGCTTCCCAAGAACCATTAAAACACCATTGTTCGGTGGGATATATACTTCCCACAGTCCTGAAGGCTGGTGTACCAGACTGCCACTAGATGCCAGGAGCATACAGAAGTGGTAACACATTCCCTTAAAAGCTGTAAAGAAATACATTTAGTGGGAAGTACATCCCTCACACCCCATGAAGGGGTTAACTGTTTATTTTAAAAAACATTGAACTTTCCATGTTATGTACTAAATTGACATGTACATATAATTCATGCCCAACATCCTGTGTACAGTTTACATACTGAAAATATTTTATTTGGACACTTAAAAAAATAAAGCTCTCGAATCTATATTGCTGAGCTTTTGAGTTAGAGCATCCAGCTGAAAAGTCTGGTGTGTTGTTTGCCAAAATATGTTGTTCTTTCATCAAAATTTCTAGAATTTTTTCTGTCTGCTGTTCTTCAGTTAAATGGTGTAGGAAACTAGTCACTAGCGATTCTTATTGATAAGTACACTGTCGCAAAGGCACCCCTAGCATCGGCCTATGACCCACAATGGTCAGTGGCTGAAAGAGGTGCACGAAATGGATTGGAGGATGGGCTATTCATGTTCAGTTCCGGAAACCTGCCCTGACATTTCCAAGCTGAAACAAAAAACCCAAAAGAAAAAGAAGAGAAAACACCCTCTGGTAACATTAACGACCCCATTCCACCTACAACAATTATGCAAATTGCAAATGATCCCCAACACACACTGATATTTGAGACAAATTTTCACTGCTGTAATTATTCAAAGAAACCTTGGATTACTACAGGTATTAAAGTGTCTTCAGAAAGAAAAACAAAGCTGCTTGAGACCACAAGAACTAGTAAAGATCCAGAAGTTGTTTTACACTATAAAAATTATTGTAACACACTGAGAAAAGTTGTAAGAAAATTAAGAAATATGTATGTTAGAGAAGAAATTACCAACTCCGGCAATAAAATCAAATCAATATGGAATGTTGTTAGAAGGGAGACAGGAAAAGTAGCCACAGGGGTAGGTAGTATTACTATTAAAGAGAACAAGACCATCCTAACCAACAGTACACAAGTAGCTAATGTATTTAACAACCATTTCTTAAGTGTAGGAGAAAAAACTGGTGAGATTAGTTCAAAAGAAAAAGACAGGCAGTACATGGAATAGTCAACTTTGAAAAATTTTAGTCAGATTAAGTTTCACCTAACAACCTCTTGTCAAGTAAGTAAAATTATTAAATCTTTGAAAAATAAATGTTCTGTTGGAGTAGATGACATCTCTAATAAGATATTAAAAGAATGTGGAGCAATTACAGCTGATGTTCTGAGTCACATACGTCATGCATCGCTAACTCAAGGTATTTTCCCAAACAGGTTAAAATATGCCATTGTCAGGCCTCTCTACAAAAAGGGGGACAATAATTATTGGCCAGTATCCTTGCTTACAGTATTTTCAAAAACCTTCAAGAAAATAATGTACTCAAGAGTGATTAGCCATCTCAACAGTAATGGGATACTTAGTAAATCACAGTTCGGATTTCAAAAATGCTGTTCCACTGAGACAGTAATATACAATTTCACTGTCAACATAATAGGGTCTTTAAATAGTAAAATGTCACCAACAGGAATTTTCTGTGACTTGTCCAAAGCATTTGATTGTGTGAACCATGACATTATGTTACAGAAATTACAATTCTATGGTATAAATGGAATACCATATGATTGGTCATACCTACAGAACAGGAAACAAAATTTTTCTTTATAGGGGTCAAGTGATTTAAATAAGTTTGCCACTTCATCTAACTGGGGTGAAATTACATCAGGTGTTCCACAGGATTCAATCATGGGTCCCCTTCTGTTCTTGATAAATGTGAACGACCTCCCTTCTTATCTGAAACAAGAATCTGAACTGACACTGTTTGCTGATGATACAAGCATCATTATTAACCCAGTAAAAGAAACTCCAATTGAAAATGATACAAATAAGGTCTTTGGAAAAGTCATTAACTGGTTTTCTGCAAATGGGCTTGCTCTAAACTTTGAAAAACACGGTACGGTACATCCAATTTTCTGCTGCAAAAAGTACAGTTCCTTCAATAAATATAACACATCAACAGAAGTCAGTAGACAGGGTAGAGCATACAAAGTTTTTGGGAGTACATATAGATAAGAATCTTAATTGGAAAATTCATATTTTGGATCTTCTAAAGTGACTATTTTTCAGCAACTTTTGCAATCGGAGTAATTGCCAATTTTGAGGATATAGAAATTAGTAATCTAACATACTTTGCATACTTTTACTCTCTGATGCTATGCAGAATAATATGTTGGGGCAACTCGACAAAAAGTATTCACTGCTCAAAAGAAAGTGATTAGAATAATGCGTGAGCTTCATAGTCGCATGTCTTGTAGGTATCTTTTTAAAAGATTGGAAATTGTTTCAACAGCCTCACAGTACGTTTACTCACTAACGAAATTTGTTCTTAACAATATGAACCAGTTTAAAAACAACAGTGGCATTCATGATGATAATACCAGAAGAAAGAAAGACTTACACTATCATTTACTCAACCTATCTTTGGCACAGAAAGGGATAAAATATGCTCCTATAAAATTTTTTGAGAAATTACCAGATGAAATAAGATGCCTGACAGACAGCAGTAACAGCATCAAAAATAAATTGAAATCATATCTCATTGACAACTCCTATACCATAGATGAATTCTTGAATAGGAGTAAATAAATCTATTAATATAGTATATGCATGTTGTGCCATTTAAGGGAATGGGGTAAATAATAGAAATATTAATGTTTAACACTGTGCTGTAATATATATATTAAAAAATGTATCATATGTGCATATCTTGTGCACCTGACACCTTCCACATCATAACGGCTAACGTACTGTGCGATTGATCAATGGAACATGCAACCAACTAACTAACACAATTGAACTGCAATGGCAACGTCCGCCACTTTACTAAACTTAAACCGTTTCTAGCACACCACCCAGTTGTTGGTAAAGTCTATGGGGAACCCCATTCCCAGGAGACTACTCTCAGACATTACATTGCATACCGTACTGCTGAAGTTTAGCTGACCGTGGGAGACCAATTTTGTACTCGAGTTAAAATAACTTTTTTTTTTTTTTTTTGGGGGGGGGGGGGGGGGGGGGCGCTCAACTACTGAGGTCATTAGCGCCCAACTTTGTAACTGACGTTCCTGTTGGTCGAGTGGTAGGCGCTGAGCGTCAGCCAATCGCAGCTGTTTCTCGAGCTCCATATGTTCGCAGTGTTGTCTTGTCTGCGGGCACGATTTATTTCGTTTCTGCACAATAATATTGAAAAGAAAAATGTCAGCCATTATCACACAATAATAAATGAACTATTTTGTTAAAAGCGTCTATCATTTCGCAGCTTTGTCTCGCATTGTAGCTTGCCTATGGTAGTCGTATTTATTATGATATTTTGAAATTTAAGAAAAGGTCATACGTTACTGTAACTTAGCTGCAACCATCACGCCAAAATTATTTTTGAGGGTGGAAGGAGAGCCATATCTCACTGCAATGTGGAATAAATATAATGTACATACAAGCTGTGCGCCGCTGTGCATCGCATCCAAAGTTGATGTCGGTTGACAATGCCGAATTCGTGTTTCGTGTTACTGGCTATCAGGCAATTTATCACATCAGCAGTCTATGTTGGCATTACAGTTCAGCGTACTGTAAAAATATAAAATGAAACTGAATTATCTGTCGGACACAGTATATGCAAAGCAGTGGACTATAATGGAAATGTGAGTTCAAATACATAATCAACCTTTTTCAAAGCTTACAATTATTTTTCTCTAAGGAAGCTATATTTACGTAGTTATGCCGTCATAAAATTATTAGCTCACATTTTAGTTAATATTACACTTTTATCAATGTAATAACCTGTTTTGTTGTTTTATTTCTACATCTATGAACGTAAAAATTTGAGAATCTATATAACAGGCTCTACTTTGGTTTTAATTGATGATCGATGTATTAAAGTGCAATGGGGATTTGACTCGGCTAGAGGCATGCAGAATTGAAATGTGTGAATGGTTCTGTAGCTCTTGCTGATATCAAAGAGCCATCAAAAAATTATTTGAGCCTTCAGTAATGGTTATGGACAACGCCTGATATTCGACTAGGCGCCTACAGTCACTTCCACAAAACAAGACTTCATCGACTGGTTACAACAGCAAAACATTCGCACATCAGACGACTAAAAAGGGCGAATCACTGGATCTCGTCTCTCAGAATAAAGCACATTTTTCTCTATATGTTGTAAGTGAACTAGCCATCATATCAATGCCATTTCAATTCCATTGAACTAATGTGGTTTCAAGTTAAGGGTCGTCGTAACTGCCGTCTACTTCACATCTGCTGTGCAGCGAGCTACGTTAATTTAAGTATTAACTGTATTTTTCTTACTTGTCACTTCTTCTTCCGTGTGTTTTTGCTTTTAGGAAACTTTAATTGTCGAGTACTAGTAATAGTGTTCCATAGATTTCGTGTTTGTTTTGAATACACTCAGAGAGAGTCCCTTTAGTCAGCTGTAGTGTCAGTAGTGCTAGCGTTTGTTTTGAATACAGTCCAGAGACAGGTAGCGCTTATTTTCATTGTTTTCAACAAGAAGTGTCTAGTAACCACAGTTTAGTCAGCTATCAGCCGCCTTTATTGAATTAGCAGTCTAGTTAAAAGTTGATTAACTCTCTACAGTAAATTGATTTCTTAGGATGTGTGACTGCTGTGTACGGACGCACGAGGAGCTGGCCACTGTTCATGAACAGCTGAACGTGTTGATGGCCGCGGTCAGCCGTCTTCAGGCTGCTGTCTCGGAGTGTAGCGGCTGTGGAGAGTCTCGTGCGTCGCATGGTACACCCCAGGTGTTACATGGTTCGCCCAAGGTCCCTTCTGTCGAGACATCTTCGTGGGTACCGGGCGCGGTTGGGCCACCCTCTCCCCAAGGGGAGTGGCGGGTTCAGCGGCGCACGAGGCGGAGGGTCCATGTGGAGGCTGGCCGTGTGTTATCGCCCGCTCTGCCTGTGAGTGGACATGAGGCCGCTCCTTCAGCAAGGTCCGAGCAGGCACACGGAGGGAGGGGTTTATTAGTGATTGGGAGCTCCAGCGTTAGGCGGGTGATGGAGCCCCTTAGGGAGATAGCAGGAAGGTCGGGGAAGAAGGCCAGTTTTCTCGCAGCTGCTCAACCATCTGACCACAAATAACATATTATCAAGAACACAGTTTGGATTTCTGAAGGGTTCTGATATCGAGAAGGCTATTTACACCTACAGTGAAAATGTACTTAATTCATTAAATAACAAATTACAAGCAGCAGGTATTTTCTGTGATTTGTCAAAGGCATTTGATTGTGTGAACCACAACACCCTTTTAAGTAAATTAGAATTCTATGGTGTCACGGGCAGTGCTGCAAAATGGTTCAAGTCATACCTCACTAACAGGAAACAAAGGGTGTCAGTGCAAGGGACTAGTGAATTAAGTCATCATCAGAATGGGAAGAAATTACATGTGGTGTCCCACAAGGATCCATCTTAGGGCCATTGCTTTTTCTTGTGTACATTAATGATCTCTCATTAGTTACACTGCCAGAAGCAGAGTTCGTATTGTTTGCAGATGACACAAGTATTGCAATAAATAGTATGTCAAGTGTAGTTCTAGAAAGATCTGCTAATGATATTTTCATGGATATTAATAAATGGTTTAAAGCCAACTCACTGACATTAAACTTCGGAAAGACTCACTATATGCAATTTAGAACCTGTAAGAGGTTTCCACCCAGCATATGCATAAAATACGAAGAAGAGCAGATAGAAGAGGTTAACAGTCTTAAATTCCTGGGATTACAACTTGATAATAAATTCAGTTGGGAAGAGCGCACCACAGAACTGCAGAAACGCCTTAACAAATCTGTATTTGCAATTCGAGTGTTAGCAGACGTAGGCGACATAAAAATGAAAAAGCTTGCATACTTTGCCTACTTTCATTCCATAATGTCATATGGTATAATATTTTGGGGTAACTCTTCAAGTCAAACAAAAGTTTTCAGTGTCCAAAAGCATGTAATACGTATTATTTGCGGAGTAAATTCACGGACGTCCTGTAGAAACCTCTTCAAAGAACTGGGTATACTAACTACTGCCTCTCAGTATATTTACTCATTAATGAAATTTGTCCTAAATAATATATCTCTTTTTCCAACAAACAGCTCAGTTCATACATACAATACCAGGAACAAAAATGATCTGCACAAGGACTTAAAAGCACTTACTTTAGTCCAAAAAGGGGTCCACTACTCAGGAACACTCATCTTCAATAATTTGCCAGTAAACATAAAAAATTTAGTTACAAATAAAGATCAGTTTAACAGGAGCCTGAAAGACTTACTAGTGGCCAACTCCTTCTACTCCATCGACGAATTTTTTAATAGAAACAAATGATGTATTGTAAATATTCATACTATTAGTATTGTTATTTCAGCTTAAAAAAATTGACATGTTCCACATCCACGAGGATCTCCTCAGCACGGATCTATGGAACGTAAACTAATCTAATCTCTAAAAAATCTAATCTAACATGTATCTGCCTGGAAGATGGGGAGCACTTCCAGCTGATCATTGATTTTATCTTGTAACAACCTGCACCCTTATTCATTTTTGGAGATTTGAATACCCCCAACACTTTGTGAGGCAATTTAAACATCTCTCAGCAAGGCAATATACTAGCCTAAGCATTTTTCAGTTTTAATCTCTGGGGTTTCCCTTCATTTTAGCCCGGCGTATGGTACCATTTTAGAATCCACACAGGATACTGTGAGTGATGCACAGTGACTAAGTTTCGTCCAACGCACTGGACGAGTTAATTTGTTTGTTCGGAAGGGGAGGCAGGCTCTGTTTGCTCCCTTTAGGCCAGTCGGTAACACGCTGCAATGACAGAATCGAGACACACGCCCTGCAATCTTTCTCAAAAGATTTTACAGAAACTATTAGGTAAAAAAAAATTGCGTTACTTATAGTTTTATGTGTCAGCTTTAAATGACATGCCCATCATTTCGTTAATGGTCATAGTCATTATGATATTGCAATTAAGTAAGACACTGTGTGAAATTCGAAAAATTTTGCAATGAAAAATATGGGTCATTATGATTTTGCGTTTGGTGTGTATTACATAATATGTTCAAATGTATGTGAAATCTTATGGGACTTAACTGCTAAGGTCATCAGTCCCTAAGCTTACACACTACTTAACCTAAATTATCCTAAGGACAAACACACACACACCCATGCCTGAGGGAGGACTCGAACCTCCGCCGGGACCAGCCGCACAGTCCATGACTGCCGCGCCTTAGACACATAATATGTTGTTGCATATGATATTTAGCTAAGATATTGGCTTGGGTAGAAGTCTCTATTGGTCACAAATCTCGAGAAACGTTATCTGATGTAGCACACTGATTTTCGATCGTGCGCTCCAGTGATAAAGTGGAATTCTTTCTAGATACCAACCAAACCAAAAGAGACAGTAGAACTTTATGAATGGTTACGAAGCAAGTCAACTTAATATCTACAAACTATGTAAATGTAGGCTTCGGTTTAGAATGATACTTCCCCTCCATTGCTTGTCATTCCCCTTACAGCGCCTGCCCACAACCCCAATGACCAACGCTTTCCTCACGCATGTCCTGCCGATTGTGCATCTATCGACCAAATTACTCTGCATGCACTCTATCTATTGCTCTATCTGCGATCCCAACTTTCTCCCCTCCATCTACTGGTAGGTCATTTATGTGGCACAACTGTATCCAATCACTTTTTTTTTTTTTTTTTTTTTTTGCCACCCCAATATTCATCACAACGTCCTCCACACTGGACCATAAGCTTCAACATTTCTTTAAATCTTGATGTCCCTTTCCAGGGAGGAAGTGAAGCTATCATCTGACAGGCCAATACTGTAATAGTACAAGTAGCAGTCCTTTTCTCCTCAGGACTGACTGCCAGAAACATGCATTATGGTGAAACCATGAAGTAAGTGCAGCCATTAAAAGTGCAGAAAAGCACTGCAGAAACATTAGATAACAATTGAGGGATATATTCATCACCTTCAAAAGGCTCCAAGCCTGGGCCTGCTATCCAATTAAACAATACAAGAAGCAGTGTTGGGAAAGATTTGTAACCACCATTGGCTTCTTTATTTCCTCATCTACATCCACATGATTACTCTGCAAACAATTAAGTGCCTGGCAGAGAGTTCATTGAACGACCTTCAGGTTATTTCCCTACCATCCACTCTCGAACAGAGCGTGGGAAAAATGAATACTGAAATCTTTCGATGCGATCTCTGATGTATTTTATGATGATGATCATTTCACCCTGTGTAGGTGGGCGCCTACAGAATATTTTCGCAATCGGAGGAGAAAGTTGGTGATTGAAATTTCACGAGAAGATCCTGCCACAACGAAAAACGCCTTTGTTTTAATAATTACCACCTGAATCCACTTATTATTACTGTAGCACTTTATCCCCTATTTCGCGATAATACAATACGAGATTCCCTTCTTTGAACGTTTTCGATATCCTCTGCCAGTCCCATCTGATGTGGATCCCACACCGCACAGCAATATTCCTGGAGAGGGCGGACAAGTGTGCTGTATGCAATCTCTTTAATAGACCTGTTGCGCTTTCTAAGTGTTCTGCCACTAAATCACTACCTTTGGTTTGCTTTCCCCACACCACTATCTATGTAATCGTTCTAATTTAAGTTATTCGTATTTGTAATCCCTAAGTATTTAGTTGAATTTAGAGCCTTAGGATTTGTGTGATTTATCATGTAACCGAAACTGAGCGGATTTCTTTTAATAGTCATGTGGATGACGTGGCACTTTTCATTATTTAGAGTCAATTGCCACTTATCACACCATACAGATATCTTGTCTATATCAATTTGTAGTTGGTCTTGATCATCTGATGACCTATGACAGCAAACAATCTAAGAGGAAACAATCTTGTTAGAAGAACATCCGCAACTGAGCATTATAGCTTCAGTTATAAGCTACTTTATTTTCACACATCCGCAAACAATCTAAGAGGAAACAATCTTGTTAGAAGAACATCCGCAACTGAGCATTATAGCTTCAGTTATAAGTTACTTTATTTTCACACAACCGGTTTCGGACTGTTATAAGCCCATCCTCAGGTGTTGTAGCTGTGCTGTGGTCCCCGGGCGCCGCGTGTACCAGGCGCGGTGTGCTGCCTGTTAAGTGCAGAACTCACTGTACAATGCAAAAAATCATGTATAGCTATAATCTTACTCTCTTGATAACTTAAAGTTCCTCCACATACAGCCTGATGTTAACTCTTACAGTTTCAGCTACTTGCTTCTGCTGCTGATAACAGTATTAAGGAAAGTAAACATCTAAGGTCACCAGTCTCTTATTCATCCCACAGGGTGGAGTCAACGTACCCCATATGTCTGCATCTAGAGTAAACATTGTGTACTAGTGCGAGAAAGTTTTGTAAATGTTTACGTTGTTTGCGTGGCGTGTATCTGACATGGGGCGTGGGTACCAACCCGGTATTGACTTAGTGGGATGTGGAAAAGTGCCTAAAAACCACATCTAGCCGGCACGGCGATCCTTGTCGTTAATCCGCTGGGCGAATTCGAACCGAGGCTGGCGCACCTCCAACAGACTGACACACATTCGCTGAATGACTGAAACACTCTGTCCCTGAATATTCTAATAATGGCGTTGCTCATTTGCCTTGTGTGCAGACGGCAAACAGAACACCCGCTTCTACCCACTAGCGCAATCAACTGTTTGCTTGAAAAGTGTTGTTTAGCTGTTCCCCCTATGATACCTGAAAATGACAAGAGGAATCAGAAAGGCGACTGACCTGGCAAATGGATATGGACAACAACTAGTACTCTGATAAGGATTCGGCTGAAGAAAGCATGGACCTCAACGTGACTTCTGCTACAACAGAGCACAAAAGGGCGGCGCCTCATCCATCCTTTGCAATCAGTGATGGCGGCTTCACCAAACCGCCTCAAAAGGAGGTCTCTCAGCCAAAACAGGCGACTGCACTACGCGCAAGAGAGCTCAGTAACGCTTACAGCGTCATTGCAACGGATGATCCAGTGACCATGGAAGGATCTTCTGACTATGAGCAGTTGGACGAATGATCACCATGAGAAAAACACCCGCTGATAGTGATTCACTACCCAGAGAGTAACAAGAAACTGGAGAAATCGCTGAACGAGAATTGCAAGCACCTGTTCCTGATGAAACAAGCCAATGGTGATAAGTTGAAGCTCGTACTCTCCAACACAGTGCTTTATGTGAAGGTCATGGGTATGTTGGGTGAAGCTGCATACCTAATTACACTTTTCCCAAAGTCTTCTCGAAGCTTATCAAAGCAGCCATCCACGGCATACTGACGTCCCTCATCAATGAGAAAATCAAAGAGGACTTGGAAGACATGGGTTTTGTTGCCACTGTGGTCTCCTAGCACAAGACACCAGGAGCAATGCAACCCAATCTGATGGTAGCAGCCATACTGAAGGACACTGGAAGATCATCCAGATGACGTGCTTCAACTGCCTTGTGGTTGCAGTTAAGAAACTCTGAACTAAAAGGGACCCTACGAAATGCTATCAGTGCCAGGAGTTTTTTCATGTTGCCCACTGCTGTACTATGCTGTCTGACGCCATCAGAGGCAGGTCCTCAGTCGCCATATAGATGGATGATGCCTCCAGCGCTGTGGCAATGCTGCACCTTAAACCACGGACTGCGTCTCTCTGTCATGATGTCTGGACTCCAGCTGCACCCTGGCAGATGCAGAAGGTGCCAGTGCACGCTGAGGTGGATCTCCCAGACGCTACATCGCTGCTTGAGGCACTTATGAAGACGATGTTGAAGGTCAGTCATGCCCTCCAGAATTTTCCACGAACCATCACCTCAGCTGCTCAGCTGGTAATCAGCAGCCCGTGCCCAACCTGCAAAGAAACTATATCAGTGCATGCAGAGAAATAGACGATTGGACAAACTCGCCACAGTGACATGGAATACCGAGTCTCTGTATACATACCTTTTGGAATTTCAACGCTTGTTATAGAAGCATGATATCGACATATAGTTGGTGATGGAAACACATCTGAAATCAGGAGTCCACACCAACGTTGCGAATTACGCCTGCTACCGCAACAAAAAACTCATGGTGGATAGTGGCATTACTATCTATTTGCGCTCCTCGCTGCAACGCTATTATGCTGCTCCACCACTGGACAAACAAGCAATGGAGGATACACAGTGGATGTGATGACCTCTTTAGGCACCGTGACACTATTATCTGAATACAGGCTACCAGGAAGATAAAATCTCCTCCGTCCTTCCTAATTCCAGTTATTGTCCGCAATAAGCAAAGTCTTTGATGAAAAATTTGAGAGGAGCGAAGATTACAATAAACTTTCTAGTTTACTTAGCTATTCGTGTAGAGTTGGCTCAATTCTTCTTGTCTAGGGGTCTGATTCTTGAAGCTGAAATTCTCACTTTTTAGGTCCTCATGCTTGAATTGATCTAAATAAATATGAAGACCGTTGTTGCAGGTTTTTTTGTTACGTTAATGCATTTTGTCACATTTTAGTATATCATACAGTCTTTTGAATTTTCTCATTGACAAATCCGAAATTACATTGTTCGCCGAAAATAAAAAAATACGTCCGCTCACATCAGAGGCATGCTTACTACAGGCAACTCACTCATGATCCTGCGACGAAGAGATCAGCAAATCTGCTTGCCACCAGATATGGGCTGTCCTGACAGACGTTATGAGTCGTCAATGGCGAGACAAGGTCTCTAACTTGAAACCTAATGCCACATCCTGGGACATGGTGCTCTTCTTCCAGTCCTCATGACATACCTCCCACCACTTCAGACGCCAGCTGGCCCAGCCTACAAGCCCCAAAACACAGCAAATTCTCTCGTAGACATATCTGAAGCCAGATTCCGCTCTAAGGATGAGCCATAGGATGTTTCACACCTACAAGTGGTTAAGGGTAGGGTCACAACGTATCTTGCTGCGACAGATATAGCCGATACTCACTCTGGGGACTCCATACTGGCTGTTACTCTACATAATGCGTTCGTTCCTGTCATTGGGTTCTGCCCCTGGATATGCTACAGTGCCGAGTCCGTTCCTGAAAGCGCAAATGAGGGTGGCTGACGCCGTATTTGTAGATATGTTAACTCATATCATCCGCCGCAAGACGTACCCTCAGACATGGAAACATGCCCATGCTGTCATTGTTGCTGCTCCAAAGCCAGGCACAGACAGAGCTGATCCCAAGAACTATCGGCCTATCAGTCTACTTCCCTTTCTGAGAAAGGTCTTCGAACAAATCCTCCTGCTATAGATCTCTCAGGAAATTATGGATGATGAACTTCTAACTCCGAAACAGTTCGGATTCAGAGGAGGATGTTCAGCTACACTCCAACTCCTTAGAGTGGCTGAAGAGATCCCCTCTGCCTTCATCTACAGGGAATATTGTGGTGCCCTTTTTTTTGCATGTGAAGCAAGTGTCTGACAGCCTTTAGAACCAATGTCTACTCTACAAACTTTTCTCCTTTGAGTTTCGTGGCCACTAGTTTCAGCTGATGGAAAATTATCTCCAAGGGTAGACGTTTGTAGTCCAAGCAGACAAGGCCATCTCTACTGTCTGGTGTGTCAAGGCTGGTGTTCTGTAAGGATCTGTCCCTGGGCCAGTCCTCTAATCGCTCTGTGCATTTGACCCACCTAGGATGCTTCAAGTTATGTGGGTGATTCACACATATGACACCATCCTCCTTATGAGAAATCGATGGCTACTAGTCAAACATGGACGCTTGCACGAGGCGTGTTCAGACCTAGAGGGTTGAGCAGCAAAATGGAGCCAAGCTGTACTGTTCGCCAAGAGACGTCGTCCAGTGATGCTGCAACTGTAGCTCTTCAGTGAGCCTACACAAGGAACCAATAATGCAAACTACCTTGGTGTCACCATTGACCCTAAACTCGCCTATAAAAAGCACGTGCACAATGTTAAATGGCTGGTGTAGCAATGACTTCGTGCACTCTACCCACTCCTGCATGAAGGATCCACCTTGCCAGTCGATTGTGGCCCCACACTCTTCAGGGTTTCTGCCTGCCCCATCATGGACTATATACAGGGTGAGTCACCTAACGTTACCGCTGGATATATTTCGTAAACCACATCAAATACTGACGAACCGATTCCACAGACCGAACGTGAGGAGAGGGGCTAGTGTAATTGTTTAATACAAACCATACAAAAAGTCGCGGAAGTATGTTTTTTAACACAAACCTACGTTTTTTTTAAATGGAACCACGTTAGTTTTGTTAGCACATCTGAACATATAAACAAATACGTAATCAGTGCCGTTTGTTGCATTGTAAAATGTTAATTACATCCGGAGATATTGTAACCTAAATTTGATGCTTGAGTACCAGTCCTCCGCTGTTCGATCGTGTGTATCGGAGAGCACCGAATTACGTAGGGATCCAAAGAGAACGGTGATGGACCTTAGGTACAGAAGAGACTGGAACAGCACATTACGTCCACATGCTAACACCTTTTTATTGGTCTTTTTCACTGACGCACATGTACATTGCCATGAGGGGTGAGGTACACGTTCGACGGGCGTTTCATAGGACGTGGAGGACGCATAAATTGGCCAGCCGGTTCTCCTGATCTTACACCTCTGGATTTCTTTCTGTGGGCTACGTTAAAGGAGAATGTGTACCGTGATGTGCCTACAACCCCAGAGGATATGAAACGTATTGTGGCAGCCTGCGGCGACATTACACCAGATGTACTGCGGCGTGTACGACATTCATTACGCCAGAGATTGCAATTGTGTGCAGCAAATGATGGCCACCACATTGAACATCTATTGGCCTGACATGTCGGGACACACTCTATTCCACTCCGTAATTGAAAACGGAAACCACGTGTGTACGTGTACCTCACCCCTCATGGTAATGTACATGTGCGTCAGTGAAAAAGACCAATAAAAAGGTGTTAGCATGTGGACGTAATGTGCTGTTCCAGTCTCTTCTGTACCTAAGGTCCATCACCGTTTCCTTTGGATCCCTACGTAATTCGGTGCTCTCCGATACACACGATCGAACAGCGGAGGAGTGGTACTCAAGCGTCAACTTTAGGTTACAATATCTCCGGATGTAATTAACATTTTACAATGCAACAAACGGCACTAATTACGTATTTGTTTATATGTTCAGATGTGGTGACAAAACTAACGGGGTTCCATTTAAAAAACGTAGGTTTGTGTTAAAAAACATACTTCCGTGAATTTTTTTATGGTTTGTATTAACTAATTACACTAGCCCCTCTCCTCACGTTCGGTCTGTGGAATCGATTCGTCAGTATTTGATGTGGTTTACGAAATATATCCAGCGGTAATGTTAGGTGACTCACCCTGTATATCTATGAGGCATGGGGTACCATGGCTAACTACCAACCACACTCTCTCCAGATGACACAAAATGTTGCACTTTGGGGGATATGTCATGTACTTCGATGATTTCCATTTCAACCCCTGCATGACGTAGCACGAGAAAGGGGCGTCCTTGCCTGCTTCCAACATAATGCCTGCAGGATGTACAAAAAGATAAGTGAATCCCCCTCTCCACTCATCCGCCAACTCAGCCAAAGAAATGACGACAAAGACCGCTTTCAGTGGCCTGTGGCCTTACTTGACAGATGGTAAGGACACACTATCGCTCACGAGATGACACACGAATACATTAAACAAATAAATGAACAGATATAAACTATGCTGTTTGCAGTAAATGCCCAAGGGTAAATACAGCGTTACATCCTTCACCCTCATAAGGAGAAAATATCAGATCGCATGCAGCAGTCCAGTTCCAGGTGAGTTCCAGTCGGGTTCCAGTCTCAGAACAGTGCAGTGCAATTGCAGAGATAAGCCAAGATGCTCTGCTCTCCTTTGCACCATTGCCCTGCCTACACTGTTCCGCGCTGCATACTTCCGGCAGATGTGCTATAAGGCCAGTAAACCCTGTGTTCGTTATTTCAAGGGATCACAAACGATTTTTCAGTTGTAGTTTCCACGACTGTGGATGTGTGCGGCTGATAAAGTGTTTTCTATTGCAACTCGAGGATCACCTTTTAACGCAGCAAGCAAGCACGTGTATAAAGGGAAGGATAAAAAAAGAAGCACCTCTTGCCACATTAAATTTCTAACTCTCCCAATTGGGGTCGTATCTACCTCTTTATTTGTTGTGCAGTCGATAAATGTTTAAAAAGGGTACTACTTAAATTTTGTTTCGCTATGCCAATAAATATAACTTGCATGGTTTTTTAAATGGAACTTCGAGTAGACATAATCCTCCGAACTGCGCTATACCTTTTAATAATACATTAATTTCCTTGAAATTTAGTACATATTCATCATTTTACTGCCAGAATATGGTGCTGCAATATCTGAACCTATTACATTTTACTATCCTGCGATCCATACATGTATGGAATGGTAGAAAGCCCTAGTAACGTGTAATGGAGCATACCCTCTGCTTTGCGATTCACAGTGATTTGTAGAGTGTAGATGTAGATGTAAAAAGCTTCACACTGTACTGCCAAATGAGTGTGTTTGAACACTGTAACTTTCTCCAGTAGAGGATAGGTCATACTATCTACAAGATCCACCGTAGAAGCATCCATTCCACAATATTTAAGCCAGATGAAAAGACGTCCTTTCCTCAGGTGAAATGTTGAGTGTGGTTTTGAAACTGATGGCAGTCAGATAGCTCTACTCAGATTTAAGATTGGTACCAGCTACAGACAATATCACTGGCTTTCCAGTGGCAAGGCCGGCCGCGGTGGTCTCGCGGTTCTAGGCGCGCAGTCCGGAACCGTGCGACTGCTACGGTCGCAGGTTCGAATCCTGCCTCGGGCATGGATGTGTGTGATGTCCTTAGGTTAGTTAGGTTTAAGTAGTTCTAAGTTCTAGGGGACTGATGACCACAGCAGTTGAGTCCCATAGTGCTCAGAGCCATTTTTTTTTTTTTTCCAGTGGCAAGAGCGAAGTGCCACAGAATGAACAAGGAGAGAAACAGCAGGTCCTGAATATGGTGAACCATTCTACTGAACTAATGGAAGTGTGGGAGGCCATCAGGAGAATTTAAGGGAGAATTTCAAGGAAATGTGTTAATATAGTAATGCGAAATGGCATTGTCCTGACGAGCAAAGAAGACGTTGTCCAGAACATGGAAGTGCATTTCACTCACTTCATTAATTTAATCAAACTTGTTGCAGCTTTCTTCTGGCACCATGCGATTACTGAAAATGTTGATTGGTACTTGAGCGTATGATCCAGTGTTGCCCTTTCTGGATTTTAGAATACACCTAACTTCTTAATTGCATTTCACATGGTTCTATAAGATTTCAATCCATCACTGATAACCTGACCCTGCAAGGGGTAGGAGTGTCAAGTCAGCAATGTCCTATCTGATAATTTTTTACAGGTAAGTGACATCCTTCAAGATCGTCTTTAAGTATATCCCCAGTTTTAATGGCTATAGATAGTTCAACATACACAGCTAAGGATCCTGTTCAGTGCTCATTATTTGTAACTGACTTTTAAATTTTTTTGTTCACATTCCAGGTTTGCAGAAAATACTCGTAGCTAAACATAACGCTAAACCGACGGAAGAATTTACATTAAGAACTAGTTTTAAGTTTTCAGCAGAAAAAGCTATGAGTGGTGCTTTGCACCATTTCTGCTGTGTTTTCACTTGCCTGGATTTAGAATGAGGAAAGAGTAGGTGAGGTTTCAGGACGTCATTTTTGATCAGGAGCTTACATGACTGCCATACCGTAGGGCCCAGAAAATATGTTCCCTCAAAACACTTAATATTTTCTGGTTAACTTTATATCTGAAACGTGAAGCTGATGAAGCATATCTGCTAATACATATTTCTTTCAGATTCTACAGGGTGTTAAAAAAGTATTCCATATATTGAGATGTGGTGGTACGGACTAAAACGAGAAAAAATGTCTAGTAAACATGGGCTCTAAAATGCATACCTTAAAAGCTACAAGCACTTGTTCTTGTTTGCTACTATGAAACACATCTATAGCAAGGCACGCTATTTGCTTTTACGAACGACATAGAGAATGGAGCATACAAATGAGGAACATCACTCTGTTATTGTGTTCAAAAATGGCTCTGAGCACTATGGGACTTAACATCTGTGGTCATTAGTCCCCTAGAACTTAGAACTACTTAAACCTAACTAACCTAAGGACATCACACACATCCATGCCCGAGGCAGGATTCGAACCTGCTACCGTAGCAGTCGCGCGGTTCCGGACTGAGCGCCTAGAACCGCTAGACCACCGCGGCCGGCCTATTATTGTGTACGAATACATCGTGCAGCTATGGGTAAGTGCAGCAAATACATCAGTTCTAATAGAACAAGTTTTTGTTTTGATAAGTTTGTGAAATGCTTTTAAGTTGTTGTTTTATCTTTGCACTTACCAGGATAATGGAAGCCTATTATTTCACACGGGAAATGGCAGACTCATAATTATCTGTTATAGTCTGGCAAATTGAAGCACCATTCACCCCATGTTCTGTACGCTGAAAAATACCCAGAACACAGGGTATGATCTGCACAATTATTCATCCATTAGCTCCCACAACGGTAAATCGTGGCAGACGTAGGTCCACTTGTACTCCTGTTGTAGAGAGCGAGTACTGCAATGCCGGCCGCTGTGGCTGAGCGGTTTTAGGTGCTTCAGTCCGGAACCGCGCTGCTGCTTCTATCGCAAGTTCGAATCCTGCCTCGGGCATGCATGTGTGTGATATCCTTAGGTTAGTTAGGTTTAAGTAGTTCTAAGTCTAGGGGACTGATGACCTCAGATATAATGTCACATAGTGCTTAGAGCCATTTGAATTTGAGTACTGCATTGAATGGAATGAGATCCAGGAACTAGTATATATAGCATTTCAGTACCTATCGGGATTATTCATACAGCCTGGGCTATCATGGTTGAGCAACTGCTTTATCCTTATCATGTAAACTGTGTTCAAGCCCTTCAGCCACAAAATCGGCCTGCCACAATGCAGTTCTGTCAATGGCTGTTACAAAGATGTGGAGGAGACCCGCTTTTCACAACAAAGCTACTGTTCACAGATGAGGCGTCTCAGGCTCTCCCTTCGTCGATGATTTCTCAGCTTTCGGCGGACCTGTTTACTCACGCAGCGACTCGAGCGTTGTCTTGATCGTCTTTACCCGTGGAGTACAGACAATGCCTTCCACTTTTCTACTGAAAAAAACTGTCTGTATGAATTTCTGGCGATGAGAGAGATTTCTCCCACTGTCCTTACATCTTGTCCCGCTGTTCTTCCGTTCATTAGTACCTCAAAAGTCTTGCGGTTAACGATCACTAGAAAACTGTGGCGGTCCTCCCGCATGTCCTTCGTGACAGATTGCTGTGTCTGTTGCCTGAATGTCCTACGCCTTCTAAGTGGCACCTCATAGTGTGCAGTAGTAGTTTATGTGTCTAAACAGGATTAGTTTAGTTCTTGTTCTTACGCATTTCTGTGAGGAAGTGAATTGTATGTGTGTATTTTACTGAGCTTAGTACTGTAGACTAGCTTATTTTGTGCATGTAGTAAAAACCAGAAGTTGCGTAGCAGGAGAACGGAGATTGCACCAAGTGATTGCTTGGGTTAATGTTTCGTTTGTTGTGGTATAGACGAAAACTGATTAACGGTGGATAATGGCTGCTCTTGTTGTGTACAGATGCTGAGGAAGTTAGCTACAGTCCATAAACAACTGGAAGCTGTGTTGGCCACAGGCTTCTGGCTGCTGCCCTGCGCTGCAGTGGCGTTGGAGCACCTGAGACGAATGCTTTGGCACCTTGGGAGCCTAAGGGTCGCCTAGGATTCCTGATCTCGCAGCGCCTCCCGATTGGCTCTTCCTGGCCAATCGACACTTATCTGACAGTGAATGGCGGATGGTGGCAGGGTCGCGACTGTCTGGGCAGAAAGTTAATGTGGGTACTGGCCACACAGTGGCCCCCCTACACCTTCAAAACAAGTCTGAGGTACTGCCTCCTGCTGAAAGTATATCTGAGCTAAAACAGGATGCCTCATCTTTTGGGACTGGGGTTGATCGTCATGAACGGTTGTAGCAAGTGCGGAGGTTGGAATTACTTGTCATTGGGAACTCCATTGTTAGGCAGATGGTAGAGCCTCTTAAGGAAATAATGGACAGGTTAGGAAAGAAGGTTAGTGTCCACTCGTAGTTTGCTTGCCAGGAGGTCACATCCGAGATGTGGAGGAGGCCCTACCATCAACGACTGGGTGCACTGGGTGCACCCAGATGCAAATCATGGATCATGTAGGCACAAGCAATGCCTGCTATGTGGATTCAGAGGCCATCCGCAGTTCCTATAGGCGTCTGTCTACCTCCGTGAATGCAGCCAGCCTCGTTGGCAGCGAGGTTCAGAAGATTCTGTGACGATCTTGGATGTGGATATCTCGTCGTCCATTATCGGGTGGAGGAGAATTGCAGCACTCCCGCCACCCCCCCCCCCCCCCCCCTTCCGCCAGAACTCCGTGAATAGACCAGGCGTGCAGTAAAGTGGCTACTAGGGTAGTGGAATATGAGTGGTGTGTACATATGGGATTTTTAGGCTAGAGAAATCCCTGCACAGGCCCGATAAGATTCGATCTACTTTCAGACAAGAAGGAATACTATCCCCATTAATTAAAGAATATCATTGGAGAAAGAAAACGTTGATATGGTACTAGTTAACTGCAGGAGTGTCTATGAAAGTTCCGGAACTAGTCTCACTTGTAAGTGGCAACAATGCCCACGTGACTGTAATCAAGTATTCACAGCAATGAAACCCTAATTTCCGATTAGCATGCATATAGCAAACATAGGTTGAGTGCCAGTGGTAGAGCCGTATTTATAGTTGTAACAAATTCTATTAGATCTAGTTAGGTTAGTACAAATTACTAATGCAAAATAATTTGGGAGAAGATAAATCTTAAAGGTGGGCCAAACATGGTCATGAGATGCTTTCATAGGCACCCTGAAAATAATTTGATCGTCTTCTAGCAATAGTGCACTGTAGGTCGGTGGAAGAGTGAAGTGTTATTCCTGTTTTCAAGAAGAATCTTACGACTGACGACGCAATGTACCGATTTTTTCTTCACAATTATTTCTCAGCACAACCTCCCCTGCAACACTCTAACAAGCTTTTCAGACTGTTTCTGACCACCCTGTATAATTCCACTTATCCGTCAGTAGGTATTCTGGGCCGGTTATGTCGTGATTTTCTGGCATGTTGACATCAGCCATGACATCATCAATGATACAATCGACAGGTCATGTGATTTCCCCATCCCCACCCCTTCCCCTCTCTGACAATAGACAATTACCCTACGTATCAAACGGTGGGAAATTCAGATTTTGGATGGAAATTCAAAACTAGTCCAGTTGCGATAGTGTGTGTCCTAAGGAAGCGAGGATTTTGTCCTATGTATAAACTGGAGGGAAATCCAAAAATGCAAGGTGATGTCAGAATCGAAGAGTTGGACAATGGCACTGGCTGTAGGACATCACAATCTAACTCAGACCTGTTGGGCTATATATAACAGTTTAGAGTTCTGGTATCCTACTCCAGAGCTGGAATATGATGACACTTTAACTATGACATCGCAATATGGTTCAGATCTTTTGGGCTATACTCTGCAACAGCATATAATTCTGACATACTGGCCCAGACTTGAGATACTGGGTCAGGTTCCATGAGGCCAGGATCCAAGTTCTGGAATACTGGTGCTATGACATCAAAGACAAAGGATGGTCATGCAGGTCCAGGCCGTGTGCAGGCCTACTTAGCATTTTTTTCCAATCCAAGCTACGATTCACTCGGATGTGTGTGGTCACTGCTTCTGCTAACTCTAAGTCTCTGCACTTGCGTCTTTATTTAAACAAACGATGACGAAGGAAGGGAAAGGTCTCTCCACCTCTTCACCTTCCCTGTACGATCTCCTGTGCCGCTCCCACTGCCATGCACCGCCGTCCCCGCCCCTCTGTTGACGAGTGTCTACACTAGTCCCCACCAATTTGGGTCATCCCCTTGTGCTACGCTAAAACAACTCCATCTGGAATTAACCCCTCCATACCAGTTACCATTATTTCAAAATGCTGAGAAAATCGCCTTAGTCCAAGTTTGAAATAATGCGAAGTAAGCTGGCTGTCAAACTATAGAGCACTCGTCCTAACTTTAAAAACTGAATAGCCCACTGATGCAGTCTGTTTGGTTGTCAAACACTCCTCACTCTCGTATGTAGCTGTGGGGGGAAAATATAGAGGAGGTATTCGCTTACATCTTTTTTTAAACACCACTGTTCCCATACCGCACTGCGCTGATAAGTGGTCGATTCGCAAGCAGTGGCAAGCGTCTATTCCTGCCACACCTCACTGTGCTGTGGTGTGCTGGAATGGGTCACGCGCTGGATGCATTCTCGTAGGCTAACAGACTGCATGTAACTCAGCACCAGTATTGCTTAGAGCACACTGCGTGATATCACATGAACCCCAAATTTACCACTACAAAGAGGCTGCTCTCAACTACAGTAGGTACATATGTGAACCAGCCGGCGCCACGTCATATAGGTAGGGAGGCAGCGAGACACTAACCAGCAGTTATCACATCCCATAGCTGGAAAAGTCCACTGCTTCACGACTACTACAGGCTGCGACTGTCTTCATTCCTCTGTGTTCTCGTCTCTGCTCACATTCACCAAGAATAGTAGCGTAACTATGTATTTATCTTGAGCTCTTGGCCGTTTTGCGGCGTGCAGTATT
This sequence comes from Schistocerca nitens, assembly GCF_023898315.1. NCBI lineage: Eukaryota > Metazoa > Arthropoda > Insecta > Orthoptera > Acrididae > Schistocerca > Schistocerca nitens. The sequence goes on along the minus strand of NC_064616.1, from coordinate 906,036,164 downwards.
CTCCAGTAGAGGACATCACTTAGCAGGCGTTTCATGGAGACCTTCCTAAGGTCTTAATCAGGTCTCAGTTTCGAAACTGCAAAAAAAAAAAAATGGTTCAAATAGCTCTGAGCACTATGGGACTTAACATCTATGGTCATCAGTCCCCTAGAACTTAGAACTACTTAAACCTAACTAACCTAAGGACAGCACACAACACCCAGCCATCACGAGGCAGAGAAACTCCCTGACCCCGCCGGGAATCGAACCCGGGCGTGGGAAGCGAGAACGCTACCGCACGACCACGAGATGCGGGCTCGAAACTGCACTGGGGCTTAGTAGTGTGTAGGCAGATGTCCAAACTAAGCATTGAAACACGAGCTGACACCGCTGCGTACACTGTACCAATCTTAGAAGCTGTATTAATACTAGATAAAGGTGTGCATGTAACTAGTTTTTTTAAAAAACACGCTATTTGTTTTTAACTCTCCAACCCAATTAGCAGTCTAGTTGGATATTCCATATTCTCTTCATGTGATGACAGTGCAGAACTGTATCAAAGATGTATCACTGTAGCCTGATGTATCTAACGCCATCCAGGGTCGTGAATTGACAGAGTAACATAAGATGACTGCATAGGATTTCTAAATTGCAGCAGATGACATACATATAGCAAGTCACTGATTTTTCACATCAGTTTTATGGTGACTTCAACGAATAACTTATTGAAATCAATGAAGTTTCTATGTAACTTAGCGTTAACCCCCATCTCCAAGTGTAGTCTTACGCTTTTAAAACGAACATTGCACCGAGAACATCGTATTTTGCGTTTTGGTCCACCCCTTTTGTACCCAATACAGTGAAATGATTCAGTGTTACATGGATACGACAAGGTCTTGATAGGCTGGAAGGTATGGAACACATTTTGTTGTTATTCAGTCTCCAGAAAGGGTATAGGCCGTTTTCCAAAACTGAGCAGCCGACTAGCGACATAGACCTTTGGTTGTGTGCATTAACTCGATGATACTTCGCGTAATACATTTTACATTTCTACTATAACCGACCCACAACAGGTGTGGTTCTGACATATAGGAGTATTATCTATGGAATTGCAACGTTAAGGTATTCGCATGTCTATGGCAGACCCGAAACCACAATAATTTGGAAGCTGAACCTTCTGTACACATTTCTGACGAGCGGCGCAGTTTTTGAACAAAAGTGCTAACCCCCATTCCAGATGACGTCTGGGAACTATATTTAACACCAGCTGGAAGTTCCAACACAACGCCAACAGCGCAATTTTTGAACAGAAGTATTAACCCCCATTCCAGATGACGTCTTGGAACTATATTTAACACCAGTTGGAAGTTTCAATACACATAGTTCCAACACACATAGACAATACAATCGAAGGACAGTTTAAGATTGTCCACCATTCCCATATCAGCTACAGATCCGAAACAGCCACAATTTCCACTTCTGCTACAGATCCAAAACCATAACAACTATTAGGAAACCGAGAGTTCCACACACACTTTCGACGAATACTGGTGCTAGTGATATAATGGCTTGTTAATGTTTCCAAGAAATCTAAGCCTCCCGTCTGATTCTCCTGTAGGGCCCCCCCCCATCCCCTCTAAGACGCCCAGATGTGCTACACTAGTAGTTTAGGATACAGCGCCATTGACATTCCAAAGTAGGAAATCTGTGTCTATCGCATGTCATACATTCAGCCGGAACGTTTCATACGCTATGGTGGCAAAGTTTAGACAGGCATTAGAACGAGTCACATCTCACGTAAGAACCTCGAAGATAGGAGGAATCATGGCTCGTATGGAGGCATACAACCATTTCCGTTGCTAAAGCACCTTTCTTGATGGTTTGACATGTTTTTACGCAAAGTGTAATGACACAGCTGTGTTAAACCGAGTGACTTGGAGGAGTTATGAGACCTAAGACCATCAGCCAGTATGTTGTACATTTATACCTACATCTACATACATACTCCGCAAGCCACCGTATGGTGCATGGAGGAGGATGCCCTGTACCACTACTAATCATTTCCACTCCTGTTCCACTCGCAAATAGACGAGGGAAGAACGAGTGTCTAAATGCCTCTGCATGAGCCTTATCTACATGGTCCTGTATGTTGGCGGCAGTATAATCCTTCTGGAGCCAGCTTCAAATGCCGGTTCTCTAAATTTTCTCAATAGTGTTACTCAAGAATATTGCTTTTCCTGAGTTTGCGAAGCACCTCCATAATACCTGCATGTTGTTCAAGCCTACTAGTGACAAATCCAATGTTGTAGGACAGAATAGGACAGGAACATTTATGCAACTAAACAAACACCACATTGAAGATTGCTACGCTGTGCACGCCGACAACCACAAAGCCCAGTATCATAGCAAAAACTGTTTCGTCATGTGTGTGTGTGTGTGTGTGTGTGTGTGTGTGTGTGTGTGTGTGTGTGTGAGTGTGTGTGTGATAGCTTGGAGTGACAACCCTGCTCGCTACGCCCCATCTTCTAGTACACGAGGCACCAGCAGACATCATTCATTGCATCCGATACTTTTGCACCATCTACTGAATGAAACACGTAGCGTAATCACAGTCCAGTGCCATTACTGTCTTTCAAAAAAAGCTATAGGCGAAATCCATGACAGAAATATAAGTGTTCAGGATACTACCGTTTGACATCCGAACTTACAGTATACTGGAGTAATGTCGAGAACAAGAGCAGAATGGAACACTGTATCACTACAATCTCTCTCTCCTACATACAATAACTGTCAAGTGAAAGTCTAGAGAAACGTGTGTACAGAGCTGGCAGAACCTCACCAACATTAGAAGTGTTTTATGTGTGCCTAGGACATTCAACATATATGGCGAATGCAGATTTGTGGTCGTGAATATGCCAATAATGATTATTTAACGCCATCCAGCAGTCATTATGTTCGTAAGTTAAAGTAAACTCAGGCGTCCAGGGAACACAAAACTCTAGTCATCCATCCTATACAGGAGTTCGATACAATTTTTCACGTAAGGCTGTCCTTACAAGCAGACTGTGGTCACATCGCTATAAACCTACAGTGTTGGAAAGCCTATTTCATATATACGGGACAATTAATAGCCTTCCTCACCCCCACCCCTCATCCTCCATGGCCACAGTAGTGGAGACAGCTCCAACGTACAACAACTGTGCTAGAATGTACCACTCCATGAATCAGAAAGTCTTGGTATTTGATCCCTCATCAATCAGTTGTAGGTTTGTATCTGTCACTCATCATTTCTTATGATTCTGTTAATATTTACATGTGCAGAGACAAACAGTGTAGTGCTAAGTTATACCCTAGTGCCATAGTAGTCTATGTATGCCATTTCTGGTGCAGAGCATACTTTTTAAAAGTTCTCTAATTAAAACCGAGATTTTAGTTTTGTTAGTTCCCGAAGTTAAAAATTTCTCGATATGAAACCAAGACATTAGTTTTGTTGTCTCCCACATTTAAAAATGTATATATCTGCAAACGAAATTTTCATTTAATTAAAAAATAAAACTCTACTAAATTTTTTCTTTATCAGTAAGTTCTCCAGGATTGTGTTTATCTATATCCACAAACCAAATTTACATTTTTATTTAAAATATTAATATCTAATTACTTTTTCTTCATAATGAAGCTCTCTAACGTTGTGTTTATGTATATCCACAGAACAAATTAGCATTCTTTTAAAAAATAAAAATATAGTAAATTTTCTCTTTATAAATAAGCTCTGTCAAAACTTGTCTAACTATATCATTGCATGAAATATTCAAAGGTAGATTTCAAATGTAAACATTTTTAATAATTAAAACTAAATTTTTTCTATATAAATAAAAAAACAAAGCTATTTAAAAGCTTAGAAAACTACTGTAAACAAAATTGTGAAATGTTGAGTTATAAAAATTTAGAAAATTATTGTAAAGAAGAAGGTTATGCAAATATACCTTGACAAGATCTATGGGAATTTATTGATTATTGTAATACAAAAGAAATGAAGAAGATATAACTAAGATATAAAAATATAAATGAACTTCGAACAGTTTTGTAAAACTGAGAAAATCGAAAAATTATTCTAAACTTAATTAAATATGAATTAATATAAATTAATCAGTCTTATTCTAAATCCTGTTGACAATATAGTAATGATAACGAATTGAATAAAAAAAATTTAAAGGAACTTCGTGAAGTCTGAATAATGAAAAAATTCTTACTAAACAACAACTAATCACTTTTATCAAAAAAATTGAGAACAGTACTAACAACAACTAAAACGAATTGAATAAAAGATCTGTAAATCTACTTCATAAAATATATAAAACGAGAAGGTTAAACAATCATTCTAGGTTTAATAAACAATTATTGATCTTATCAGTAGATATGATGGTAATATTAATAATATTGATGACGAGAATTATTTTAACACATGCTTCTAGTAGATAAATGTCTAGAAATTAAAGAAAAAATCAGGAAAATTTACCTGATTTCAGTTTTCTAGATGATGGTGATTTTTTTAAATCACCTGAACGAATTTACAGAAAAGTACTTTTATATCGAGACTAATAACTTATGGAATTCATAATAATGATAATATTGTTGAATTACAAGAATTTTGTAGTCAAAATAAAAAAGAAGTAATCACCAAATGAAAAAAGATTTTAATACAAAGAAGAGCGATTATAGTTAATACGAAATTTCATCATAATTAAAAAAATTAAGAGGAAACACAAAAATTTAATTTTGAAACAAACAATGAAGTTCTACTATGAGGGACTAATTTACAGAATTATTATAAAAAATCAACAAATAAACTGTTTACTGACATAGAAGAAATACAAAGAAAAGATATGGTCTTTATTTTATATAAATAGTTGAGGATCAGATGTTAATAATCACAATCCAATTTTTGGGTCTTCTTATGTCGATTTACCAAAAGAAATTAAAGATAAGAAAGCTGTAATTAATATGAAAAATACAGATCAATAATGTTTCCTTTATTCAATAAAATAAGACTGATATCCAACAGATCATGATGGAGAAAGAGTTGGTAAACATAAAAATATTGGAAAAGAATTAGATGAAATTTTTGAAACAGAAAAAATTAATTTTCCTATTCAATTAACACAAATTCCAAAATTTGATAAGAAGTCAAATATTTCAATTTATGTTTATGCATATCATGAAAAAGTTATTGTATATCGTCTTTACCAAACAAAAAATAAACAATAAAAGCGTATGAATCTTCTTTTCATTCGAGATAAAAATAATTCTCATTATTGTTGAAAACAATCTTTCTGCAGTTTTAAGTTTACAATCAGCTAAAAATAGGCATCAAGTTATGGTCTCTTAAACCAACCAATAGTAAATTAACGACTACTTCTGATGGGGAAATTAAATCTAAATCCCACAAATATCTCCTCTCATATGATTCTCCCTATTCATTATATTTTCAGCTACTTTGATCCTATTCAATCAAATAAACTTTTACTCATTTAAACCTAATCTTATTAAAAGAGCAGAAAAAAGAACAATTGAGATAATAAACTTAATTTGAAAATGATAACAAATTTATTCTCAACATTTGATCCACCAAGTAACATCTTCAATTTATCATGAAATTGAACTAGAACATTCTTAGGACTATTAATAATCCCATCAATGTTCTGACTTACACCATCACGAATTAATATTATCTGAAATAAACTAAACTTAACCTTACACAACGAATTTAAGACACTACTAGGACCAAAATCATTTAATGGAACAACATTCATTTTTATCTTAATTTTTATTATAATACTATTTAATAATTTTATAGGATTATTCCCTTACATTTTTACTAGAACAAGACATTTAGCATTAACATTTGCAATCGCCCTACCTATATGATTAAGATTCATATTGTTTGGATGAATTAACCATACTAATCATATATTTACACACCTTGTTGCACAAGGAACACCACCTGCATTAATATCATGTATAGTATTAATTGAAACAATTAGAAATGTCATTCTACCATGTACACTAGCAGTACGACTAGCAGCAAATATAATTGCAGGGCACTTACTATTAACCTTACTAGGAAACACAGGACCATCTATAGCAATAAACTTAATCTCACTACAAATTATTGGACAAATACTTCTATTAATTCTAGAATCAGCAGTGGCCATAATTCAAGCTTATGTTTTCTCAATTTTAAGAACTTTATATTCTAGAGAAGTATATTAAACCTATGTTAACAACTCACTCAAATCACCCATTCCACTTAGTAGACTATAGACCTTGACCACTAACAGGAGCAATTGGAGCAATAGTCCTAGTATCAAGATAAGCAAAATGATTCCACCTAATTAACATTAACTTATTTATAATTGGATTCGGAATTACCTTATTAAGTATAATTCAATGATGACGAGATGTAGTATGACAGGGAACATATCATGGACTACATACAGGATTTGTATCAATTGGATTACGATGAGGAATAATCCTATTTATTGCATCAGAAGTACTATTCTTTGTATCATTCTTCTGAGCCTTCTTTATAACAAGATTAGGACCAACAGTTGAGCTAGGAATATTATGACCTCCAATAGGAATTCAACCTTTTAATTCTATACAAATTCCGTTACTTAATACAGCTATTCTTTTAGCCTCAGGAGTAACTGTAACATGAGCACATCATAGTTTAATAGAATCTAATCATACTCAGGCATTACAAGGATTATTTTTTTAAGTATTATGAGGATTATATTTCACAATACTTCAAGCATATGAATATTGAGAAGCACCTTTCAGTATTGCAGACACAGTATATGGATCAACATTCTTTGTTGCAACAGGGTTCCATGGTCTCCACGTAGTTATTGGAACAAATTTCTTAACAACATGTCTACTTCGACACTCAATAAATCAATTCTCACCAAGACACCACTTTGGATTTTAAGCAGCAGCATGATACTAACACTTCGTAGACGTAGTATGATTATTCTTATACATTTCTATTTATTGATGAGGTAGATAATTGTTTTTCTAGTATAAATAGTACATTTGACTTCCAATCAGAAAGTTTGACATAAATCAAGGAGCCCAATCCTAATCCTGTCTACAAGAGATTTTATTACATTTATTATTCCAATAATTGTTATAATCCTTGAAACAACAATATCAAAGAAATTAATCAATGATCAGTAAAAAGATCCCCATTTGAGTGTGGGTTTGATCCAAAAAGATCAGCACAAATACCATTCTCACTACGATACTTTCTAATTGTTGTAATTTTTCTAATCTTTAATTTAGAAATTGCACTAATTCTTCCAATTGTAATTATTTTCAAAACTTCAGAGAATATAATCTGGACAGTATCAACAATATTTTTTATTCTAGTCCTATTAGGCGGAATATACCATGAATGACATCAAGGAGCCTTACAATGAGCAGAATAGAGTGTTGTAGTTAACTATAACATTTGGGTTGCATTAAAAAAGTATTGATATAATCAATCAACACTAAATATAATAGTAAGCGAAATATTGCAATCAGTTTCGACCTGGAAGATTGGTAAAGAAATACCCTTATTCTTATTAATCAAAGCCAAAAAGGGGCGTATTACTGTCAATAATATAATTGAACTATAAAGTTCCAATTAAGGAAATGTAAAGCCAATATGACAGCTACTAACTTTTTAAATTGGGGGTTAAACTCCGTTAACATTCCTACAATTTATATAGTTTAAATAAAGCATTACCTTTTCACTGTAAAAATAATATATCTGTATTTATAAGTACCTAAAAGTAAAAATACTTCCTTAACATCTTCAGTGTCATGCTCTAATTATAAGCTATTTAAGTATACGAAAAACAACATTACTAACATAAACATTCAAAAAATAAAAGTTAAAAGATAAATCTTGAAATTTGAATCATATCAACCTTGACTGTATCCAATTAAATAAATTAATAATCTATATAAACCTTGGCCACCAAATAACTCACCTCAACCATAATCATATGATTTTGATGAATAATAACCTAATTTTAAAGGAGCATATCTAACAAACTTAGTTGAAAGCAAAGGTATAAATCATATAAAACCAGCAAATCTAACAAAAGAAAGCATACTTAAAGAAAACAAGTTATGAGAAAAATCAAAATTAGAACTAAGATAACCCAAATAAGCACCTAAAACAACAACTGTATGAGGAATAGGAAAAATTAACCAAGATAAAAGACTACCACCAAAAACAGCAACAAATAATAAACCAATCATACCAAATGAAATATAATAACCCTTATCATCAAAAGAAAATCTAGAATAAAAATTTATTATCCCCATATATTGAATAATAAAATAAACGAAAAGAATAAAAAGCAGTTAAACCAGTAGAAAAAAAATAAAGAAAGAATTAAACAATTAATCCATCTTAAACAAACCATTTCAAGAATCAAGTACTTTGAATAAAACCCCGCCAAAAAAGGTATACCACACAAAGATAAACTAGAAACATTGAAACATACAGAAGTTAAATGTATAAAATTAACAATTGAGCCTATAAACGAAGATTCTGAGAATCCTTTATATTATGAATTTCTTGACCTGTGCACATAAATAATAATGTCTTAAATAAAGCATGAGCTAATAAGTGAAAAAATGCAAGCTTTGGATAACTTATAGCCAAAATTCTTATTATTAAACCAAGTTGTCTTAAAGTAGAAAGAGCAATAATCTTCTTAAAATCAAATTCAAAATTAGCGCCCAATCCAGCCATAACTATTGTTATACAGGCATTTAAAAGTAAAAATCAGCCACAATTATAAGTATATAATATTGGTCTGAAACGAATTAATAAATAAACTCCAGCAGTAACAAGAGTTGAAGAATGAACTAAAGCAGAAACAGAAGTAGGAGCAGCCATAGCAGCAGGAAGTCAAGAAGAAGAAGGAATTTGAGCTCTCTTAGTTATAGCTGCCAAAACAATTAATATAGTAATAAGCTTTATTTCAAAAGAATTAGAAATGAAATCATAATAATAAATATAATTTCAGCCACCAAAATTTAACATTCAAGCAATAGAAATTAAAATAGCAACGTCACCAATACGATTAGAAAGTGCAGTTAATATACCAGCACTATAAGATTTTACATTTTGGTAATAAATAACTATTCAATAAGAAACCAAACTAAAACCATCTCATCCTAACAAAATTCTCATCAAATTAGGACTAATAATTAAAAAACCTATAGCAAGAATGAATATTAAAACAATAATAATAAAACGGTTTATATTTTTTCTCCTGAAATATAGTCCTCTCTATAATAAATCACCAAAGAAGAAATATATATAACAAAAGATATAAAAATAAGACACATTCAATCCAAAATTAAAGTTATAACAACCATAGAAACGTTCAAATTAAAAAGTTCTCATTCAACAAAAACTCTATAATCAATTATTAAATAATAAATACCTAAAATAAAAATTATAGTTCTAGAAAAGAATAAAGAAAAAATCTCAAAGAACAAATAGAAAATAAATACACAGCCTAAAATGAAAAACTTCATATCACTGATTCCACAAAACAATATTTTAAATTAAAATACTTAAGCAATTTAAACAAAGAAATACTCACCCTTTAAACAAAGAATATTTAAAAGCAATCAATGCAAAGTAAAAGATGATATTCACGAAAATAACCAAGAGAAGAAGTATAATTCCCAGAATAATAATTCCCATGCTGAGAATAAGAATATATATATATATATATATATATATATATATATATATATATATATATATATATATATAAAGTATAAACACCTCTAAAAAAAGATAAAAAATTAAAGCAAAATATCTAAAAGAGGATCAAGATATAATTCTATTTAATGATCTAAGTTCACTTACCAAATTTAATGATGGAGGGGTAGCTTTATTTGATGATCTTAAAACGAATCACCATAAAGCCATTCTAGGTATCAAATTAATTATACCCTTGTTAATTAATAATCTTCGTCTATCTAAAAGCTCATAAATAATATTAGACAAACAAAACAATCCAGAAGAACATAAACCACGACCAACCATTAAAGAAAGAGAACCCATACAACCCCATCAATTTATGGTTATCAATCCACCAATAACCATTCTTATATGAACAACTGAAGAATATGCAATTAAAGACTTTAAATCAACCTGACAAAAACAAATAAATCTAACAATAACCCCACCAGATAAATCTACAGATAATCAAAAATAATTAAACTTTAAACCCAAATAAAAAATAACCTTTATAACACGAAAAATACCATAACCACCTAACTTCAATAAAACACCAGCAAGAATTATTCTACCTGAAACAGGGGCCTCTACATGAGCCTTAGAAAGTCATAAATGAACCAAAAATATTGGCATCTTAACTAAAGAGGCGAAAATTATAAATACATAAATTATAAAATAATAGGAACCAAAATATACCAATAAAGGGAAATATAAAGTGTTAGAAAAATCATAAACCCTAAATAAAACCAACAGTAAAGGTAATCTAGCAACCATACAATGAAAAATTAAATAAACACCTGCCTGTAAACGTTCAGGCTTGTAACCCCAGCCCAAAGTCGAAAGTAAAGTAGGAACTAACGTAGCCTAAAAAAAAATATAAAAAGAAAGATGACTCAATCTCGCAAATGAACAATAATGCATAATCATTAAAATTGAAACGATAAAAACAAATATTAGAATGATAAGAACTTAAATAAACTGAACCTCTAGCAGTAATTATTAAAGAACAAATTCAAAAACTTAACAAAATCAAACTAAAACAAAAACAATGAACACCAAAATAATATCCAATAACATTCGAGTCAGCGTATGCATAAACACAAATCATAAAAACAAAACTCGACAGAAACATTAAAGAATGAACCAACCACCAACAATTATTTAGCAAACAAACAGGGATCAAAAAATAGTATAAATAAATACTTTAGCATAAAGACAAGCCAAAAGAATTAAAAAAATCATTACTATGAGACCGAATTATTGAAACCAAAATAGAAAGACCTAAAGCACCTTCACGAACAGAAAAGACTAAGAAAATAACAGTAAAGAAATAATCATAATCAAACTCAATAAGAAAAACAATAATTAATGTAAATAAAGAAAGAATAATATATTCCAGTCTCAGAAGAATCATTAATAAATGTTTATGTTTAGAAGAAAAAACGTAAACACCAACAGAATAAACCAACAAAGAAATGAAAACAGAGAATACAAACATTAGTTTTAATAGTTAAAAAAAACAACACTGGATTTGTAAACCGGAAATATGTCTAGCCCCCACATTTAAAACTTCAGAGGTGGAAAAGCTTCCATCATTGGTCCCCAAAACCGATATTTTAAATAAAGTAAACCCTGAAATGATTAAAATAATAATTATATCACTATCAACTGTAATGAATATTAATTTTATTAAATTAAGACACCCAATATCAATAATGCTTTTCATTATCCTACAAACGTTTTATGTTGGATTAATAACAGGAACAATAATGGAAAGATATTGAATATCCTATATTTTATTTTTAACGTTTCTTGGTGGTATTTTAGTGATATTTATTTATATTACAAGAATTGCATCAAACGAAATATTTCAACCTAAATCAATTACCATAATTATAACCTTAACAATATGGGTATTTATTATATCAACATTAATTATCCTAGACACAACTATATTTATAGACTTCTTCAAAAATACTGAAACTATAAAAATTGATAATTCAATCAACTACCAAGAAATAACAATATCTTTAGAAAAATTATATAACAGACCAACATTTATTATTACAATAATAATGATAATTTATTTATTTTTAACACTATTAGCAGTAGTTAAAATCACTGATATTAACCAGGGGCCTATTCGTAAAATAAGGTAATTTACTAATGAATAAACCCTTACAATTAAGACATCCTTTACTTAAAATTATTAATAACTCTTTAGTTGATTTACCTGCACCAACAAATATTTCATTTTTATGAAATTTTGGGTCTCTGCTAGGGTTATGCTTGGTAATTCAAATCGTAAGTGGACTATTTTTAGCTATAGATTATACATCAAATATTGAAATAGCATTTAGTAGTGTAGAACACATCTCCCAAGACGTAAATAATGGTTGAATTATTCGAACTTTACATGCAAATGGAGCATCTATATTCTTTATTTGTATTTATTTGCATGTCGGACGAGGAATTTACTATGGATCTTATATATACATACACACCTGAATAATTGGTACAGTAATTCTATTCTTAGTTATAGCAACTGCATTTATAGGATACGTTTTACCTTGAGGTCAAATATCATTCTGAGGTGCGACAGTAGTTACTAATTTATTATTAGCAAATCCATACTTAGGAATAGATTTAGTTCAATGAGTGTGAGTGGATTTGCTGTTGATAACGCAACATTAAATCGATTTTTTACATTTCATTTTGTATTACCATTTATTATTGCAGCTATGGCAGCAATTCATTTATTCTTTCTTCATCAAACAGGATCTAATAACCCATAAGGGCTAAACGAAGATATCGAAAAAATTCCATTTCACCCATACTTTACTTTCAAGGATTCTATTACATTTCTATTAATAACATCGTTATTAATTATACTATGTTTAATTAAACCTTATCTCCTAGGAAACTCAGACAGTTTTGTACCAGCTAATCCATTAGTAACACCAGTTAAAATTCAACCAGAATGATATTTCTTATTTGCATATGCAATTCTACAGTCAATTCCTAGCAAGTTAGATGGTGTTATTGCACTATTTTTACCAATTAGAATCTTAATAATTTTACCGTTTTAAAATAAAACACCATTCTGAGGTATCCAATTGTATCCTATTAATCAGACTTTATTCTGAATCATACTAGTTGTATGTTTATTTACATGAATAGGTAAACGACCAGTTGAAGAGTCTTACATTATAACAGGGCAAATCTTAACAATTATCTACTTTACATACTTCTTAATTAACGTCCATGTTGCAAATGCATGAGATAAGCTAATTAAGGAACAATTAGTGATTTAGCTTAGGAAAAGAATATGTTTTGAAAACGTAAAACTAGAAGTTTAACTCTTCTATTAAATTTTCTTAAAAAATTTCACTAAATAAGTGAGATAAATAAAATCTTTAAACCAACAAAGAAAATAAAAAAATTCAAAGATAAAGGTAAAAAACTTTTTCAAGCCTAGTATATCAATTTATCATAACGGAAACGTGGTAAAGTACCCCGAACTTAAATAAAGCCAAAGGATATAATAGTAAAGTTAGTAAAAAGTATAAAAGAACAAAAAACACCACCAAAAAAAATTAAAGCTGATAATATTCTTATAAAAACATTTCTAGTATATTCAGCTAAAAAATTAAAGTAAATCGACCTGCACCATATTCAATATTAAAACCTGAAACTAACTCAGATTCACCTTCAGCAAAAACAAAAGGAGTATGGTTAGTTTCAGCCAAACAAGAAACAAAAGAAGCTAAGGCTAAAGGAAAAGAAATAATAATAAATCAACAATAAAGTTGATAATTTATAAAATCTAACATGTTAAAACTACCAATTTAAATAATTAAAGATAATAAAATCAAAGCTAAATTGTTGGAGCAACTGAACAAAGGGAACCTAATAAAGAATAATTTGAATTAGAAGGTCTACCAGCGACTAAAACTGTATAAACACCTAAGCTAGTGCAACATAAAAAAACAAGAACCCATGAGAAAAAGAATATATGAAAGTTAAGTAATGGAAAATTGCTCAAACAACCAAAGAAATCATTAAAATAAAAACAGGAGAAAAATAATAAAGTAAATAATTAGATATAATAGGAATTGGCTGCTCCTTACAAATCAACTTAACAGCATCACTAAAAGGTTGTGGGATTCCTATAAATCCTACTTTATTTGGACCCTTACAAATCTGAATATAATCTAAAACCTTACACTCCAATAAAGTTAGAAAAGCAACACTAATTAAAGCACAAATAACTAATAAAAGAAAATTTAAAATAAACACAAATAAATCATAAAGTATCAGTACTATTTGTAGAAAAAATCTACATAAATGAATACTAAATTCAAAACACTAATCTGTCAAAATAGTAAATTAATTAATATTAATCAATATAATAAAAGTATTTTGACCATATGGTACTTTCGTACTATTATGGATTAGGATAAAAACCTACCTGGCTCATACCGGTCTGAACTCAGATAATTTAAGAATTTAAAGGTTGAACAGACCTAAACACTGGGCTCTTGCACCCAAAATTTTTCTTAATCCAACATTGAGGTCGCAATCTGCTTTGTCGATATGAGGTCTCAACAACAATTACGTTGTTATCCCTAAGGTAACTTAATCGTATGATCATAAATTATGGATCAAAACACAAATATAAATCAATGATATAATAATGAATAGTTTATTTATTCTTCATGTCACCCCAACAAAACATCATCATTAAATATAGAAAGACAAACAAAAAACTATATAAAAGTAAAATGTTAAGCTCTATAGGATCTTCTCGTCCTAAAGAAGAATTTAACCCTTTTGACTGAAAAGTTAAATTCAAAAATTTATTAAGAGACAGTTGATATGTCATGATGCCATTCATTCCAGCCACTAATTAAGAGACTAATGATTATGCTACCTTTGCACAGTCAAAATCACACGGCTCTTTAAAAATCCGCTCAGTGAGCAGGGCAAACCTCAAAATATTTTCAAGAGGACATGTTTTTGATAAACAGGTGGAAATCAATTTTGCCTAGTTCCTTATAATAAGTTTACAAGGTAAAAATTTTATACACATAAATATACTAATTCTATCATTATTACAAAAATTTTAAAATTAAATCAATAATCTTGATAAGAAAACCAAAATATTTATAAAATCAAAATATAAAATAATGAAGTAAAATGTAGTCTTAAAGATAGCTGGTTTAAAGCTTACTATTATATTTCTAAAAGCAAATTATAGTTTATTAACTTCAAAGCTTATCCCTTAAAGAATAAATAAGTAAATAGTTACAGTTAAAAAATTAATTAAAAACAACAAACTTTAAAAAATTAAATTTTTTCTTAAGAAACTAGATATCTTAGGAAACGATTAACATCTCATTTCTATAAATAATTTAATAATATTAATGATTCATTAACTATAAATTATTTATAAATCAACCCAAATCGAGACAAGTATAATAAATACTGAAATTTTGATAAATCCTTATACAAAAGGTACAAAAAATAAAATCTACTTTAAAAAATTTAAAATAATATTTCATTAACCATTTACATTGCTAGTACACTATAATTTAAAAAAACAATTCTATATAATATACTAAGACAAAATCCAACAAAATTATTTATTTTAAATAATTAAATAAACAAAAATAAATATAATAAAATAAATAATCGAGATATCCTGTTTGGCAAGGCAAAATTTTCAGTGTACGATAAACACTATACTAATAAGTTATATATATGGCTCCTCTTCCTAGACACACTTTCCAGTACATCTACTATGTTATGACTTATCTCATCTAAATTGAAGTAACTTTAAAATAATCAAAATAGAATATTCAATTGTGAAAGCTATGAGCGATGTGTACACACCTCGGAGTCAATATCAGACTTACAAACAAATAAATTAAGTTGAGTAAATCGTGTGTTATCAATCGTGGGGTAGGTTCCTCTGAATGGATTGAGATACCGCCAAATTCTTTGGGTTTAAAGACCTTAACAAATAGTACCCTGGTAAATATAATTAACATTTTAAATAATTGGGTATCTAATGCTAGTTTATTATTTAAATTTCACAGATTCATAAAAAGAGCTAGAAATAAATTTTAACATTTCATCTTACAAATTTATATTTTAATGCTTATAATATAAACAACTGTTTTAACCAATAATATTAACTTGTATCAATAGTATAACCGTGGCTGCTGGCACCAATTATACCGATACTAAATCAATTGCTAAATCCAAAATCACTTGGTAATTAAATCAAAATACTGCAAAAAGAACATTTAGTGTAACAAAAGTTACATATAATACAAAGAAAAAGTGAATAAACAAGCAAGAATAAAACTTTTAGGACCAAAATATAAGAAATTTAAAAATTAACCAAATCAAGAAAAATCAAATATACCAATATTTAAAGAAAAAGAAAGAAAAAAATCACAAATATTAACAAAAAAAAGAAATACACCCCCGTGTATCCACAACAACTTCTCTATCATATATAAATAAGATAAATATGGAACATGTATACCAATAAATGTGTTATATACTTTCTTATTTAATTATTCTTTTCACTAATAATAAAGAAAGATTAAATAATATAATAAATTTATTTTATTCAATTATGTAAATTAATGTAAATGTTATTAATATAAAATTAACTTTATTATAAGTTAACCTATATATTTAATAGGTAAATAATTTAATAATAGATCATTTACTAATTATATTAATATAATTAAAATAATTATTTATATAATATAATATTTTATATTTGAAGTTATTAATTTTATTTATTATATCCAATTATAATAATATTTAATATTAAATTCCATATTATTATACTTATTATAATATAATAACCTATTTTAAGCTGAAAACATAAGTAGCTATAATCCTCAGTAAATAAATGAATTAAAATATTCACTTAATAATAATAAAATAAACTTATAAGTATTTTAATTTAATTAAATGTAAAATATTAATATAAATTATTTAATAAATATATGTTAAACAAAAAAAAACTAAATAGAGACAAATTAATTCAAAATAACCAAAATAATACAGATCCAAATTAAAAAAAAATTAATTTGTATATTAAATAATTTAAGTGCCTTATTAAAGGGTTACCTTGATAGGGTAAATTAAGTAAATAAAAATTACATTCATTAAACAAAGTACATAAGATAGAATTAAACTTCCTCCTTTAATATCAAAAACTAACGTGCATCATACAGCTTAATGTAAATAGGTAAGACAAATAAGCTAATGGGTTCATACACCATTTATAGAGGTATCAATCCTCTCTGGTTAATGACCAACAACTCTACAAAACTTCTCTTCCTATCAACATTAATGATAGGAACGATCCTGTCCATTTCATCAAATTCCTGATTTGGAGTTTGAATAGGACTTTAGATGAACTTACATTCATTTATTCCGCTCCTAACAAGAAATAAAAATATAATAATAAATGAATCTTCAATGAAATATTTTTTGTCCAAGCAATAGCATCGACTATACTATTATTTTCAATTTTGTTGATTCAAATAAAGTATCCAATAGGATGATAAACAGAATTTATTCCATCAATAATAATCAGATCTAGATTATTAATAAAGATTGGAGCTGCACATTTTCATTTCTGATTTCCAGAAGTAATAGGAGCTTTGAGATGAAATAACTGTCTAACATTAATAACATGAGAAAAAATTGCTCCAATAATGGTATTATCATTTGGATTCAACTAAGAACTTTCATTTAAACAATTATAATTTTAAGAATCATTATTGAGCAGTAGGAGGTTTAAATCAAACATCTCTACGCCAACTTCTAGCATATTCCTCAATTAGACATTCAGGGTGAATAATTAGATACCTAACAGTAACAGGAAACATCTGAGATCTATATTTTATTATTTATTCACTACTACGAATAAGTATGGTTTTATTATTTAAGCAAATAAATCTACTTTTCATGAACCAAATTTATTCAAATAGAAACATAAAAACCGAAATTAAATTCATAATATTCTTATCACTCCTATCTCTAGGTGGTTTACCAACATTTCTTGGATTTCTACCAAAATGAATTGTAATACAATCGTTAATAGAAAACAACATAACAACTATTATAACTATTATAGTTGTATTAACTACAATTACACTTTAATATTACATACGTATTACATTCTCTGCTTTAATTATGTCATACACAGAAAATTCATGATCTATAAAGTCTCAAAAATCAAGAATTATTCTTCCTATAACAGTAATAATTTCAGCAATAGGATTGATTTCAACATCAAACTTAATCTAATTATACTAAGGTGTTATGTTAATTAAACTAATAACCTTCAAAGTTATAATTAAAAGAATAATCTTTTAGGCCTTAGTAAAATTTTACATCACTGTAACTGCAGTCTAGAATCATAATTGAGTATAAGACCAAAATACGGTAAGAGAGAAAATATATCATATGTAGATTTACAGTCTACCACTTAAAATTGAGCCATCTTACCGAAAAATGAATATTCTCAACAAACCATAAGGACATTGGTACTTTATACCTCCTATTTGGAGTATGGGCAGGAGTAGTAGGAACATCAATAAGAATACTTATTTGTGCTGAACTTGGTCAACCAGGATCTCTAATTGAAGATGGCCAGATTTATAATGTTATTATTACAGCCAACGCATTTGTAATAATTTGCTTTATAGTAATACCTATTATAATTGGTGGAATTGGTAATTGACTTGTACAATTAATAATTGGTGCACCAGATATAGCATTCCCACGAATACACAATATATGTTTTTGATTACTACCACCTTCATTAACCCTTCTTCTTACATCTTCTATAGTAGATAACGGTGCCTGTACAGGATGAACAGTTTACCCCCTCTAGCAGGAGCTATTGCACACAGAGGTGCATCTGTAGATCTAGCTATTTTCTCACTTCACTTAGCAGGTGTATCATCTATTCTTGGTGCAGTAAACTTCATTACAACAGCAATTAATATAGGATCAGAAAGTATAACTTTAGATCAAACACCTTTATTCGTTTGATCTGTAGCTATTACAGCCCTTCTTCTCCTTTCACTTCCAGTTTTAGCAGGAGCTATTACCATACTATTAACAAATCTAAATTTAAATACATCATTCTTTGACCCTGCAGGAGGGGGACCGAATTCTATACCAACACCTATTCTGATTCTTTGGGCACCCAGAAGTTTACATTCTAATTATACCTGGATTTGGTATTATTTCACACATTGTATGTCAAGAAAGAGGAAAAATTGAATCATTTGGAACATTAGGTATAATTTACGCCATGTTATCAATTGGATTAATAGGATTTATTGTATGAGCACATCATATATTTACAGTAGGAATGGATGTTGACACACCGGCATACTTCACATCAGCAACAATAATTATTACCCTACCTACAGGAATTAAGGTATTCAGATGACTAGCTACACTATATGGAACTAAATGGAAGTTCAATCCACCATTATTATGAGCTCTAGGATTTATTTTCCTATTCACAATTGGTGGTTTAACAGGATTAGTATTAACAAATTCATCACTTGATATTGTATTACATGATACATATTATGTATTAGCCCACTTCCATTATGTATTATCTATAGGGGCACTATTCGCAATTATTCAATGATATTCACTATTCACAGGATTAACCATAAACAACACATGATCAAAAATCCAATTTACAATTATATTTATTGGAGTAAACTTAACATTCTACCCTCAACACCTCTTAGAGTTTGCGGGAATACCACGACGATATTCAGACTACCCAGACGCATATACATCATGAAATGTAGTATCAAGAATTGGATCTACAATTTCTATTGCAGGAATTATCATATTCATTGTAATTATATGAGAAAGAATGGTTGCAAACCGAGAAATTATATTTAGAGCTAATATAAGAAGATCAACAGAATGGCTACAAAATAGCCCACCTGCAGAACACAGTTACTCAGAATTACCATTAATCTGTAGATTCTAATATGGCAGATTAGTACAGTAGATTTAAGCTCTACAAATAAAGGTTTGACCTTTTACTAGAAAAATATTCAAATGGCAACATGATCAAATTTATCCCTTCAAGATTTAGCTTCACCATTAATGGAGCAACTATCATTCTTTCATGATCATACTATGGTTGTATTATTATTAATTACTGTAATTGTAGGTTATGCCCTAAGTTATATACTATTTATTGCCTATACAAACCGAAACATACTTCATGGACATTTAATTGAAACAATCTGAACAGCATTACCAGCAATTACCCTAATTTTTATTGCTTTACCATTATTAGGACTATTATACTTACTTGATGATTCAGTAGACGCAATAATTACAATCAAAACCATTGGACGACAATGATACTGAAGATATGAATATTCAGACTTTATAGACGTAGAATTCGACACTTATATAACACCAGAACAAGATCTAGAAAATGATGGATTTCGACTTCTAGACGTATATAACCGAACAATTGTCCCAATAAATACAGAAGTACGAGTATTAACAAGAGCATCAGATGTTCTCCACTCAGTTCCTGCTTTAAGAGTTAAAATTGATGCAACACGAGGTCGACTAAATCAAGGTACATTTACAATAAACCGACCTGGATTATTCTTCAGACAATGCTCAGAAATCTGTGGAGGAAACCACAGATTTTTACCAATTGTAATTGAAAGAACTTCAGTAAGTTTATTAATCTAGTGATTATCTAAGATAATCTAAGGAGTTAGTTAAAATATACAACATTAGAGTGTCAATCTAAAATAACTAAACAATTAGTACACCTTGAAACATCAGATGACTGAAAGTAAGTAATGGTCTCTTAAACCAAACAAAAGTAAATTAACGACTACTTCTGATAGGGAAATAAAATCTAAATCCCCCAAATATCTCCTCTCATATGATTCTCCCTATTCATTATATTTTCAGCTACCGAATCCTATTTAATCCAATAAACATTTTCTCATTTAAGCCTAACCTTATTAAAAGAGCAGAAAAAACAACAACTGAGATAGAAAACTTAAATTGAAAATGATAACAAACTACTTCTCAACATTTTATCCATCAACTAACATCTTCAATTTATCATTCAATTGAACTAGAACATTTTTAGGACTATTATTAATCCCATCAATGTTCTGACTTACACCATCACGAATTAATATTATCTGAAAAAAACAAACCTTAACATTACACAACGAATTCAGAACACTACTAGGACCAAAATCATTTAATGGAACAACATTCATCTTTATCTCAACTTTTATTATAATACTATTTAATAATTTATAGGATTATTCCCTTACATCCTTCAAGAACAAGACTTTTAGCATTAACATTTGCAATCGCCCTACCTATATGATTAAGATTCATATTGTTTGGATGAATTAACCATACTAATCATATATTTACACACCTTGTTGCACAAGGAACACCACCTGCATTAATATCATGTATAGTATTAATTGAAACAATTAGAAATGTCATTCTACCATGTACACTAGCAGTACGACTAGCAGCAAATATAATTGCAGGGCACTTACTATTAACCTTACTAGGAAACACAGGACCATCTATAGCAATAAACTTAATCTCACTACTAATTATTGGACAAATACTTCTATTAATTCTAGAATCAGGAGTGGCCATAATTCAAGCTTATGTTTTCTCAATTTTAAGAACTTTATATTCTAGAGAAGTATATTAAACCTATGTTAACAACTCACTCAAATCACCCATTCCACTTAGTAGACTATAGACCTTGACCACTAACAGGAGCAATTGGAGCAAAGTCCTAGTATCAAGATAAGCAAAACGATTCCACCTAATTAACATTAACTTATTTATAATTGGATTCAGAATTACCTTATTAAGTATAATTCAATGATGACGAGATGTAGTATGACAGGGAACATATCATGGACTACATACAGGATTTGTATCAATTGGATTACGATGAGGAATAATCCTATTTATTGCATCAGAAGTACTATTCTTTGTATCATTCTTCTGAGCCTTCTTTATAACAAGATTAGGACCAACAGTTGAGCTAGGAATATTATGACCTCCAATAGGAATTCAACCTTTTAATTCTATACAAATTCCGTTACTTAATACAGCTATTCTTTTAGCCTCAGGAGTAACTGTAACATGAGCACATCATAGTTTAATAGAATCTAATCATACTCAGGCATTACAAGGATTATTTTTTTAAGTATTATGAGGATTATATTTCACAATACTTCAAGCCTATGAATATTGAGAAGCACCTTTCAGTATTGCAGACACAGTATATGGATCAACATTCTTTGTTGCAACAGGGTTCCATGGTCTCCACGTAATTATTGGAACAAATTTCTTAACAACATGTCTACTTCGACACTCAATAAATCAATTCTCACCAAGACACCACTTTGGATTTTAAGCAGCAGCATGATACTAACACTTCGTAGACGGAGTATGATTATTCTTATACATTTCTATTTATTGATGAGGTAGATAATTGTTTTTCTAGTATAAATAGTACATTTGACTTCCAATCAGAAAGTTTGACATAAATCAAGGAGCCCAATCCTAATCCTGTCTACAAGAGATTTTATTACATTTATTATTCCAATAATTGTTATAATCCTTGCAACAACAATATCAAAGAAATTAATCAATGATCAGTAAAAAGATCCCCAATTGAGTGTGGGTTTGATCCAAAAAGATCAGCACAAATACCATTCTCACTACGATTCTTTCTATTTGCTGTAATTTTTCTAATCTTTAATTTAGAAATTGCACTAATTCTTCCAATTGTAATTATTTTCAAAACTTCAGAGAATATAATCTGGACAGTATCAACAATATTTTTTATTCTAGTCCTATTAGGCGGAATATACCATGAATGACATCAAGGAGCCTTACAATGAGCAGAATAGAGTGTTGTAGTTAACTATAACATTTGGGTTGCATTAAAAAAGTATTGATATAATCAATCAACCTTAAATGGAATAAGAAGCGAAATATTGCAGTCAGTTACGATGTGGTAGATTGGTAAATAAAATACCCTTATTCTTATTAATTTAAGCAAAAAAGAGGTGAATTACTGTTAATAATATAATTGAACTATAAAGTTCCAATTAAGGAAATGCAAAGCCAATATGAAAGCTGCTAACTTTTTAAATTGGGGGTTAAACTCCATTAACATTTCTAAAATTTATATAGTTTAAATAAAACATTACATTTTCACTGTAAAAATAATATATCTGTATTTATAAATACCTAAAAGTAAAATACTTCCTTAACATCTTCAGTGTCACACTCTAATTATAAGCTATTTAAGTACACGAAAAACAATATCACTGAAATAAATATTCAAAAAATAAAAGTTAAAAGATAAATCTTGAAATTAGAATCATATCAACCCTGTATATATCCTATTAAATAAATAAATAATCCATATAAACCTTGGACAGCAAATAATTCACCTCAACCATACTCAAATGATTTTGATGAATAATAACCTAACTTTAAGGGAACATATCTAACAAACTTAGTTGAAAAGAAGGTATAAACCATATAGAACCAGCAAATGTAACAAAAGAAAGCATACTTAAGGAAAACAAATTATGAGAAAAATCAAACTTAGAAATAAGATAACCCAGATAAGCACCTAAAACAACTGCAATAGTTAATAACTGTAAATAATAAGTTAAAGAAATCGTATGAGGAATAGGGAAAATTAACCAAGACAAAAGAGGACCACCTATAACAGCAACAAACAATAAAGCAATTATACCAAACGAAATGTAAAACCCCTTATCATCAAAAGAAAATCTAGAATAAAAATTATTATTCCCCGATATTGAATAATAAAATAAACGAAAATATTAAGAAGCAGTTAAACCAGTAGAAAAAAAATAAAGAAAAATATTAAACAATTAAATCATCTTAAACAAACCATTTCAAGAATAAAGTCCTTTGAATAAAAACCTGCTCTTAAAGGTATACCACACAAAGATAAACTAGAAACATTAAAACAGACAGAAGTTAATGGTATAAAAATAACAATTGAGGCTATAAAACGAATATCCTGAGAATTCTTTGAATTATGAATTATTGAACCTGCACACATAAGTAATAATGCCTTAAAATAAAGCATGGGCTAATAAGCGACAAAATTCGAGTTTTGGATAACCTATAGCCAAAATTCTTATTATTAAACCAAGTTGCCTTAAAGCAGAAAGAAGAATAATCTTCTTAAAATCAAATTCGAAATTGACACCTAATCCAGCCATAACTATAGTTATACAGCCAATTAAAAGTAAAAATCAACCACAATTATAAGTATCTAATATTGGTCTGAAACAAATTAATAAATAAACTCCAGCAGTAACAAGAGTGGAAGAATGAACTAAGGCAGAAACAGGAGTAGGAGCAGCCATACCAAAAGGGAGTCAAGAAGAAAAGGGAACTTGAACTCTCTTAGATATAGCTGCAAAAACAATTAATATAGTAAAAAGCTGTATTTCAAAAGAGTTAGAAATTAAATCATAATATTAATATAATTCCAACCACCAAAATTAAATATTCAAGCCATAGAAATTCAAATAGCAACATCACCAATACGATTAGAAAGTGCAGTTAATATACCAGCACTATAAGATTTTACATTCTGGTAATAAATAACTAAACAATAAGAAACCAAACCAAAACCATCTCATCCTAACAAAATTCTAATCAAATTAGGACTAATAATTAAAAAAATTAAATGTAATATAATAATACTGTAATAATACAATATATAATATACATACATAATATAATATATAATAATAATATAATAATATTAAAATATAATAATAATAATAATAGTATAATATAATAATATAATAAATGAAAACAATAATAATGAAACGATTCATATTTTTTCCCTATATTTAATCGTCTCTATAATAAATCACCAAAGAAGAAATATATATAGCCAAAGAAATAAAAATAAGAGACATTCAATTCAAAATTAAAGTTATAACAACTGTAGAACCATCTAAATTAGAAAGTTCTCACCTAACAAAAACTCTATAATCAATTATTAATTAATAAATACCTAAAATAAAAATTATAGTTCTAGAAAAGAATAAAGAAAAAAAAACTGAAAGAACAAATAGAAAATAAGTACACAGCCTAGGATGAAAAACTTCATATCATTGAATCCACAAAACAACATTTTAAATTAAAATACTTAAGCAATTTAAACAAGGAAATATTCACCCTTTAAACAAAGATTTTTTAAAGGCAATCGATGCAACAGTAAAAGATGATATTCACGAAAATAACCAAGAGAACATGTGTAAACCCCAGATTAATAATTCATATGTTGAGGATAGGAATATATATATATATATATATATATATATATATATATATATATATATATATATATATATATATATATATCAAGTATAAACAGCCATAAAAGATGATAAAAAAATTAAAGCAAAAAATCTAAAAGAAGTTCAAGACATAATTCTATTTAATAATCTAAGTTCACCTTCCAAATTTAATGATGGAGGAGCAGCTATATTTGGTGATCTTAAAAGCAATCACCACAAAACCATTCTAGGTATCAAATTAATTATACACTTATTAATTAATAATCTTCATCTATCTAAACGTTCATAAATAATATTAGATAAACAAAACAATCCAGAAAAACATAAACCATAACCGACCATTAAAGAAAGAGAATCCATACAACCTCACCAACTAATAGTTATCTATCTACCAATAACCATTCTTATATGAGCAACAGAAGAATATGCAATTAAAGTCTTTAAATCAACCTGACGAAAAACATATAAATCTAACAATAACCCTAAAAGGATAAATCGAAAGATAATTAAAAATAATTAAACTTAAATGAAGAAGCGAAAATTATAAAAAAATAAATTGTAAAATAATAACAACCAAAATATACCAATAAAGGGAAATATAAAGAGTTAGAAAAATCATAAACCTTAAATAAAACTAATAATAAAGGTAATATAGCAATCAAACAAAGAAAAAAAATTAAATAAACACCAGCCTGTAAACGTTCAGGCTGATAACCTCACCCAAAATCAAAAGTAAAGTAGGAACTAATCTAGCCTCAACAAAAATATAAAAAGAAAGAAGACTCAATCTAGCAAATGAACAATGAAGCATAATCATTAAAATTAAAACCATAAAGACAAAAAAATTAGATTGATAAAAACTTAAATAAACTGAACCTCTAGCAGTAATTATTAAAGAACAAATTCAAAAACTCAGCAATATCAAACTAAAAGAAAAATAATCAATACCAAAAAAATATATAATTTTTTTCAAATCTGCATATGAATAAACACAATTTATAAAAACAAAACTCGACAGAAACATTAAAGAATGAACCAACCATCAACAATTATTCAGCAAACAAAGAGGGATCAAAAAATAGTTGTAAATAAATACTTTAACAAAAAGATAAACCAAAAGAATTAAAAAAATCATTACAATGAGAACGAATTATTGAAACAAAAATAGAAAGACCTAAAGCACCTGCACAATATGCAATTCTACAATCAATTCCTAATAAGTTAGGAAGTGTTATTGCATTATTCTTATCAATTAGAATCTTAATAATTTTACCATTTTATAATAAAACTTCATTCCGAGGTATCCAATTCTATCCTATTAATCATATTTTATTCTGAATCATAGTAGTTGTTGTATGTTTATTAACAGGAAACGGTAAACGAACAGTTGAAGAGCCTTACATTATAAAAGGGCAAATCTTAACAATTATCTACTTCATATACTTCTTAATTAATGTCCTTGTTGCAAATGCATGAGATAAGGTAATTAAGGAATAATAAGTTACTTAGCTTAGGAAAAGCATATGTTTTGAAAACATAAATTTAGTAGTTTAATTCTTCTATTAACTTATCTTAAAAATTTCACTAAATAAGTGAGATAAATAAAGTCTTTAAACCAACAAAGAAAATAGCAAAAATTAAAGATAAAGGTAAAAAACTTTTTCAAGCCAAGAACATTAACTTATCATAACAGAACCATGGTAATGTACCCTGAACTCAAATAAAGCCAAAGGATATAATAGAAAGCTTAATAAAAAATATAAAAAAATAAAACACACCACCATAAAATTAAAGCTAATAATATTCTTATAAAAACAATTCTAGTATACTCAGCTAGAAAAATCAAAGTAAAAACTCCTGCACCATATTCAATATTAAAACCTGAAACTAACTTAGATTCACCTTCGGCAAAGACAAAGGGAATACGGTTAGTTTCAGCTAAACAAGAAGCAAAAGAAGCTATAGCTAAAGGAAAAGAAATAATAATAAATCAACAATAAAGTTGATAATTTAGAAAATCAAACATGTTAAAACTACCAATTAAAATAATTAAAGATAATAAAATCGAAGCTAAATTTTTTGAGCAACAGAAGAAAGGGAACCTAATAAAGAATAATTTGAAATAGAAGATCAACCAGCGATTAAAACGGTATAAACACCTAAGCTAGTGCAACATAAAAATACAAAAACCCATAAGAAAAAGAATATATGTAAGTTAAGTAAGGGAAAATTACTCAAACAACCAAAGAAATCACTAAAATAAAAACAGGAGAAAAATAATAAAGTAAATAATTAGATATAAAAGGAATTGGCTGTTCTTTACAAACCAACTTAACAGCATCACTAAAGGGTTGTGGGATTCCGAGAAATCCTTCTTTATTTGGACCCTTACAAATCTGAATATAACCTAAAACCTTACGCTCCAATAAAGTTAGAAAGGCAACACTAATTAAAGCACAAATAACTAATAAAAGAAATTTTAAAATAAACACAAATAAATCATAAAGTATCAGTACTATTTGTAGAAAAATCTACATAAATGAATACTAAATTCAACACACTTATCTGTCAAAATAGTAAATTAATTAATATTAATCAATATAATAAAAAATATTTTAATCATATGGTCCTTTCGTACTAATATGGATTAGTATAGAAACCGACCTGGCTCACACCGGTCTGAACTCATATCATGTAAGAATTTAAAGGATGAACAGACATAATCATTGGGCTCCTGCACCAAAAATTTATCTTAATCGAACATCGAAGTCGCAATCTGCTTTGTCGATATGAGGTCTCAACATCAATTACATTGTTATCCCTAAGGTAACTTAATCTTAGGATCATAAATTATGGATCAAAACACCAACATAAATCAATGATATAATAATGAAGAGTTTATTTGTTCTTCATGTCAATCCAACAAAACATCATCATTAAATATAGAAAGACAAACAAAAAACTCTATAACAGTAAAATGTTAAGCTCTATAGGATCTTATCGTCCTAAAGAAGAATTTAAGCCTTTTGTCTGAAAAGTTAAATTCAAAAATTTATTAAGAGACATTTGATATCTCTTCAAGCCATTCATTCCAGCCACTAATTAAGAGACTAATGATTATGCAACCTATTATTTTATACAAATAAATTTACTAATTCTATCATTATTACAAAGATTTTAAAATTAAATAAATAATCTTAGAAAAAATTTAAATTATTTATAAAATCAAAGTAAAAAATAATGAAGTAAACTTAATCTTAAAGGTAGCTGCTTCAAAGTTTACTATTATATTTTTAAAAACAAATTATTGGTTGTTAACTTGAAAGTTATCCATTAAAGAATAAATAAGTTAATATTTATAATTAAAAAATTAAGTAAAAAAAACTTAAAAAAATATTTTCTTCAGTAACTAGATATCTTAGGAAATGATTAACATCTCATTTCTATAAATAATTTAATAGTAGTTATGATTCATTAACTGTAAATTATTTATAAATCAACCCAAATCGAGACAAGTATAATAAATACTAAAATTTTGATAAACACTGGTACAAAAGGTACAATAAATAAAATCTACTTTAAAAAATTTAAAATAATATTTCATAAAACATTTACATTACTGGTTCACTATAATTTAAAAAATCAATTTTATAAAATTTACTAAGACAAAATCCAATAAAATTATTTATATTAAATAATTAAATAAACAAAAAATAAATATAATAAAATAAATAATCAAGATATCCTTATTTGCACAGAAAAATTTTCAGTGTAAGTGAGACACTTTACTAATAAGTTGTATCTTGAAACTCTTCCTAGATACATTTTCTGTTACATCTACTATTTTAAACTTATCTCATCTAAATTGAAGCTACCTGAAAATATTCAAAATAGAATAATCAATAATGAGAGCGACGGACGATGTGTACACACCTCAGATCCAATATCAATTAAATTAAATACTTTAAATCACTATCAAATCCACCTTCATTAATAGTATTTCACTATCAAATCCGTTATGAACAAAAATCTATTGTAACCCACCTCCTATAAGCTGCACATTGACCTGAAATATTTTATAATTATAAATCTTGAGAATTATAACTCTAAAAAGATTCTCTGATAATGGAGATATTATATTATCAATCACGCGGCAGGTTCTTCTGAACAGAATGAGATACCACCAAATTCCTTCGGTTTAAAGACATTAACTAAATGTATTCTGGTAAATTTAATTAATATTAAAAATAATAGGGTGTCTAATGCTATTTATTATTTAAATTTCACAGATTCATAAAAAGAGCTAGAAATAAATTTTAACATTTCACCTTACAAATTTATATTTTAACCCTAATAATATAAACAACTGTTTTAACCAATAATTCACTTGTATCAATCGTATAACCGTGGCTGCTGGCACCAATTATGCCAATACTAAATCAATTGCTAAATCCAAAATCACTTGATAATTAAATAAAAATAATACAAAAAGAACATTTAGTGTAACAAATGTTACATATAATACAAAGAAAAAGTGAATAAACAAGCAAGAATATAACTTTTAGGAACAAAAAATAAGAAATTTAAAAATTAATCAAATTAAGAAGAAATAAAAGATTCAAATATTTAAAGAAAAAAAAATCACAAACACTAACAAAAAAAAAGAATCGCACCCCCGTATTACCACAACAACTTCTCTATTGTATATAAATAAAGATTAATTGTGAACATGTATACCAATAAATGATTTATATTCTTTCTTATTTAATCTTTCTTTTCGCTAATAATACAGAAAGATTAAATAACATAATAAATATATTATATGCTATTATGTAAATTAATGTAATATGTTATTAATATAAAATGAACTTTATATTAAGTTAACTTACATATTTAATAGTTAAATAATCTAATTATAGATTATTTACTAATTATATTAATATAACTAAAATAATTATTTATATTAATATAATATTTTATATTTAAAGATATTAACTTTAATTATTATATCCAATTATAATAATATTTAGCCTTAATTTACATATTATTATATATACTATAATATAATAACCTATTGTAAGCTAAAAACGTAACTTGCTATAATCCTCGGTAAATAAATGTATTAAAATAATCACTTAATAATAATAAAATAAACTTATCAGTATTTATATTTAATTAAATGCAATATATTAATATAAATTATATATTATACATATATTAAACAAAAAGCAACTGACACGATACAAAATAATTCAAAATAACCAAAATAATAAACAACCTAATTCTTAAAAAAACTTTTAATTTGAATATTAAATAATTGAAGTGCCTGGTTAAAGGGTTTCCTTGATAGGGTAAATTAAGTAATTAAAAATTATCTTCATTAAAGAAAATAAATAAGAATTAAACTACCTCCTTTAGTATCAAAAACTAATGTGCATTATAAACCTTAATGTAAAAAGGCAAGCTAAACAAGCTAATGGGTTCATACCCCATTTATAGAGGTATCAATCCTCTCCTTTTTAATGACCAACAACTCTACAAAACTTCTCTTCCTATCAACATTAATGATAGGAACAAACCTGTCCATTTCAACAAATTCCTGATTTGGAGTTTGAATAGGACTTGAGATCAACTTACTTTCATTTATTCCGCTTCTAACGAGAAATAAAAATTTAATGATAAATGAATCATCAAAGAAATATTTTATTGTCCAAGCAATAGCATTGACAATGCTATTATTTACAATTTTGTTGATACCAATAAAGTATCCAATAGGATGAGAAACAGAATTTATCCCATCAATAATAATCAGAACTAGATTATTATTGAAGATTGGAGCTGCACCTTTACATTTCTGATTTTCAGAAGTAATAGGAGCTTCGAGATGAAATAACTGTCTAACATTAATAACATGACATAAAATTGCCCCAATAATAGTACTATCATATTGTATTCAACTAAGAACTTTCATTTAAACCATTATCATTTTAAGAATCATTATTGGAGCAATAGGAGGTTGAAACCAAACATCTCTACGCCAACGTGTAGCATATTCTTCAGTTAGACATTAAGGGTGAATACTTACACCCCTAACAGTCAGAGGAAACATCTGAGAACCATACTTTATTATTTATTCTCTACTAAGAATAATCATGGTTTTATTATTTAAGCAAATAAATTTATTCTTCATGAACCAGATTTATTCAACCAGAAATATAAAAACTGAAATTAAATTCATAATATTTTTATCTCCCCTAACTCTAGGCGCTTTACCACCATTTTTATTCTCAAGAAAAATTAAACAATCACAAAGACGATTGTACAGAATACAAGGCAATAAAAATAGATTTGTCTGTAGAAGGAAAAAAACGAATTTGGTAATTATTATCATCCATTATGAATACCTCTTGTAATTTATGCAGATTTCAAACGTTTATGAAAAGATATTAACACTTGTCAACCAAATCCAGAAAAAGGTGATATTAATAAATATCAAAAACATTTACTAATTTCATTTCAGTTACATATAAAATTTTCTGAAAGTATTATAAAAAACCTATTACATATTCTGGTAAAAATGCATCAAAAATTCGTTGAAATGTTAAAAGACAGAATCTAGAGGAATTGGTAAAATATATAAAGGAAATATTCCAGTGATAATGACAACTGAAGATAAAATAAATTTTAAAAATTGAAATACTTGTTTTATTTGTGAATAAGAATTTACTGTCGATGAATAATGTAAGAGGTCATGTCATGTAACAGGAAAACAACGAGGAAGTCTTACAAAACCTTTCTTTTATTCCAGTTTATATTCATAATAGTAAATTACAATGATGATTCAATTATTAAAGAATTAGCAATAGGTCATCGAGATACTGATGCTATTCCAAATAATAAACAAAAATATATTGCTATTGGTAAAGATGTTGAAGATAGATTAACATTACGATTCTTAGATATGTGTAATCTTATGACCTTACATATTGATAAATTATCTTCTAATCTTACAAAAGAACACCTTACAAAATTTTTGAAATTCCTTTTAACTTTGCAGAATCTATCACGACTACGTCAGCTTCCCATAAATCATCTACTCTAAAAGAAATTACATTTTACCTTTCAAAAATTTCTCTCTTTGGTTTATGTAATTCATTAAGTTTTTTCACGAATATTAATCCATTACCTTCACATTTTAACAAGTTTGCTTTTTTAGTTTTAAAAATTACACAAAGACCTTCAATTCTTTGCTTTTCATTTTTAGTAGTTACTCTATGGGGATTATGTGTTTCTGTAAGCTTCTTACATTTCAAACAGTAGATGTGATTATGATTCTGCACTTACACAGAATGAAAAGAATTAAATTATTTCAACAAATATAGTAAACTTTGCATCAGCTGGAACAGTTTTAACAGATTCTTTTAATCTTATAGTTAGAAAATTCTATTTTTTGCACTATTTTTATTGATTCTATGTCAGGAGTTATTTTGTGAAGTTTGTCAAAAACACTCAGCGAAAGCTGAAAATAAGTAATTGTTAAATCTCTGTTTATATTTTTACCAAAAAGAACAACATTTTTAGGAATAAAATCATACTTATTGATTTTTTCTAAAGTGATTAGTTAGATTAGTTTTATTCATTTGATTAAAATCCGTTTTATTGACAGTTATTCAGTTGCATTCAAGTATTTGATTATTCTGCTTGAGCAACAAAAATTTAATTCATCAATAATAAAAAGACCAAGAAAATATTTAATTTTTAATTGTTTCACTAATTCTTCTATGTCAAAACTTGATGTAAGATTATTAAAATTTTAATTTATTTCTTTGAAATTCTTTTACTAAATCCATTGCCCGCTCAAACAGGCTTAGAACTGTGCCCACTTCCTTGTTTTTCCATTGCTAAATTAAGTCTTTTTTGTTCTTCCAATTCTTTTTCAGCATTTTTCTTTTTTGTAACTGCATTTGCTGCAATTGCTGCAGATTCGCAAAAAGTGAACCATCTGTTCAAACAGTTCAAATGGCTCTGAGCGCTATGGGTACTTCACATCTGAGGTCATCAGTTCCCTTGAATGTAGAACTACTTAAACCTAACTAACCTAAGGACATCACACACATCCATGCCTGAGGCAGGATTCGAACCAAGATTGTAGCCTCCGTGCAGTTCCAGACTGAAGCACTTAGAACCCCTGGACCACACTGACCAGCAGACCAAGATGTTGCTAGATATGTTAATGCAGCTAATGATAACAGTAAAGTTTCACCTTTGTCTTTTGTCTCTTTTTTGTTCATTAAATATTCAAAAAAATTTTTTACAACAATAATATGTAGTGTAATTATTAAATTTCCACCAAGTTTTATCTCCTTTCCTTTTTTGTGCATCAGTTAAATTGATCAATGCTATTTTATTCTTCATTATTCAATATAACTTTAATTTCTTTTCGTTTATTTTATGATTTGGAAGTTTTGTATAACCAATTCTAAGGTTATTCATTTA
Source organism: Schistocerca nitens (assembly GCF_023898315.1). Taxonomy (NCBI): domain Eukaryota; kingdom Metazoa; phylum Arthropoda; class Insecta; order Orthoptera; family Acrididae; genus Schistocerca; species Schistocerca nitens. Next base: position 906,002,405 of record NC_064616.1, on the reverse strand, counting down.
TATAGATTAAAAATTAATACAGAATTTTTTTATAATCTTCTGTTCTTGGTTGTTTTTCATTTTTCCATTTCTTAAACTCTTCTTTTAATTGTTCTTTTGTTTTACCTTTCCTTTAGCTTTTTTTACCAACTTCTGGATCATATTTTGAAAATATTTATTAAGGATAAAATACAATAATTTTTATTTTCAGTGCTATTATGTTTAACATTTACATTGAACGTTTTTATGTCCCACGATTATGTTTCACGTTTTTATGATTAATGTTTAAAAATTTCTTAATCTTTTCTCCGTATTTGCCATTATTAATTTTTCTTGTCTTATGTAATGTTATAAAACCAATTTCATCTTTATTCCAAAATCTACCACACAATTATTTAAAATCGTCAAATTTTAAATCTGCACCAATGAATTCATGATAAATGGGATTTAAATTTGTATCATCTTGTCTGAAAATGTTTAAAAAATGAGACATCCCTAGCTAATTTTTTTGGCACTTTTGAATAAATTTGAGCTAAGGAAAAATCATCTATTCCTTTACGTCTACTCTACTGAAATAACTGCTAACTATATCTTGATTCTTAAGAATGAAGTCATCATAAACTACAACTGGATTCATTTAACAAAATAATTTCATCATTATTGTCAATGTTGTGTAGCAACTCTTTCATTAATGTACAGCAACAATTAATCAAAGTACTAATTTTCGGTTTCTATACATTATTCCTCTAACTGCAGTTGTGGCTAACTTTTCACCAATTGAAGCATCTGAATCATACACTCTTTCTTTTGCAGCTAATTGAAGTTCTTTATCAACTTGAAAAGTCTGTTGTAAATCCTTATGATACAATAGAAAATGTCATGTTGTTTGCATAATTCATCTAATTCACTTATTCCTGGATCATCACATGTTTTACATTGGTCCCAAGGCCATACGATTTATAAATAGGTAAAAGCATTTCAAATGGTAAAAAAAGCCTTTTCCTTATTCACTTTCCCAGAATATATCTGGTATTGTTCATATTCTAATAAAATATGGACCTTAAATCCGATTGTTAATTATAAAATCAATAAATTAATTAGCAAAAAATTTTTACTCCAGGTTTTTCATTGTAATAATTTTTATGTCCTCCTAATTCTTCAATGTGGATAAATAATAATCTGCCAGAAAATAACATACATCATCCATCCAAATATATTTCATTCGTTTTTCTGTATATTTCTTTATGAGGCATTTAGCCGTTTACTCAGGTGAACTAATTTTTGATAATCTGCATAATCAGAAGAATATACAGTTGGAATTCTTAAGTTTGGGAATTTGTCATCAACAATTTTTTTATCAAATGATTACATTTTTTATCTGCACTTTATTTTATGTAAATTGAAGTTTTATCAGAATACAATGCTTCTGATTGATATAATATATCTGCATCTAAATCAACAATATCAAATTTTTTTGGTATCAGTGAATGTAATCTGTTTTCACTTACGAGATTCATTAATTCGTATAGTCCTTCATACTCACTTGCAGCGATAATTAATTAATCTAATTGAATCCAAATGTTAATTTATGAACATATTTTGGTAAGTGTTTAGGTCTTAAAGTGAAAACTTTACTTTCACATTGATTAATATACTTCAACATTCTTTCACTAATATTTATTTTTTAGCATACTGATCCATTATTTTTTTAACAGTACCTGTCTTGTTTTTACTTTTAATCTCTTCTTCATACTTCTCCAATACATTCTGTGTTTCTGATTTGCTTAATGCATAATCGCATTGTGGACATTCATAAGATTTAATTTCTGGTGTACCTCCAAAATTTTCTGTATAATGACAATAGGGAATTATTTGTTTTTCATCCTCTCCGTTTTCTTCAATAGTCTTTCATACATTATTACCTTTTCCTTCGATTTCTTGTTTAACTTATTGAATTGCATCAATAACAGGCTGATCTTCTTTTTCAAATTTTTCATCTTCTGTTCTTGGTTGTTTTTCCATTTTTCCATTTCTTAAACTCTTCTTTTAATTGTTCTTTTGTTTTCCCTTTCCTTTAGCTTTTTTAACAACTTCTGGATCATATTTTGAAAATATTTATTAAGGATAAAATACAATAATTTTTATTTTCAGTGCTATTATGTTTAACATTTACATTGAACGTTTTTATGTCCCACGATTATGTTTCATGTTTTTATGATTAATGTTTAAAAATTTCTTAACCGTTTCTCCATATTTGCCATTATTAATTTTTCGTGTCTTATGTAATGTTATATTATTTATTCCAAAATCTACCACACAATTATTTAAAATCGTCAAATTTTAAATCTGCACCAATGAATTCATGATAAATGGGATTTAAATTTGTATCATCTTGTCTGAAAATGTTTAAAAAATGAGACATCCCTAGCTAATGTTTTTGGCACTTTTGAATAAATTTGAGCTAAGTAAAAATAATCTATTCCACTGTGTCTACTCCACTAAAATAACTGCTAACTATATCTTGATTCTTAAGAATGAAGTCATCATAAACTACAACTGGATTCATTTAACAAAACAATTTCATCATTATTGTCAATGTTGTGTAGCAACTCTTTCATTAATCTTATCTTCAATTTTTTTCACATATTTTTATAAATTCTTGATGTCTTTCTTGCTCTGAAATTTTAGAATAAATGTACAAATGATGAAATTTTTCTGATTTCACCATCCTGGAGCTAGAATATAATCATGAATCATTAATGTTGATTTTGCGCAACCACTTGGTCCTGTTACTGGACATCGAATAAGATTTGCTAAAAGTTAACCATGTTTATTTTTTATTTTTTTCAGGAATTCTAATTTTTGTTCTCAATCTGTCATTTATTTACAAATTTTTTAATGTACAGTGTAGAATATATCAATTGAGTGATAATTCATCTGTTCTGAAAGAAATATTGCTGTTCCAATAAAAATACTTATAAAAATATTTCACTAGTTGGTTATTATTAAAGTTTTTGAACTCCTATATTATAATGAGAAATAATAAATTATATGCTAATGAAGAACCGATAGATTGAAAAACTTAGAAAAATTTGTTCAACAATAAAATCCTAATATATACATTAAAGAAGGCAATATATTAAATAAAGTTGTTATTTCTAATGATATTAAATTATTTATGGATAAAGAAGATTGTATTGGTGAAACCTTAGGATTTTATAATCAAAGTATTGTAGGTAATGAAAAAGCAATTGTTGATAGTGTTCTTAAAATTATTCAATTTGAATTAATAAATATAAGTTTTCATCTAGCTGATGAAATATCTGTTAAAAATAATGATCGTTTTCATAGTGAAACTATTATTATTTCTTCATTTAAACCAACTGCTGAATTTGGGGTGCCAATAATTTTTGAACCAAATTATCCTATAAATATTCCAATATTTTATGATATTCAAAATTTAATAATGACTATCACTGATGAAAATGGTAATTTGATTGACTTCAATTTCATTTATGTACCAGTAATTTTAAAAATAAATTAATAAGTTTTTTCCTTCATAAATCCTAAAAAACATTGAGAGTTATCAATTTTACTCATTTCTTGTTAATGAGCAAACAAAAAATGATTTGCATCTTTCTAACAAGGTAACAGAAATTAATACTAATGTTGGTGCAGCTTGGATTCATCCTAATTATTCTCAACTGTGTATGACATTTGGTGTTATTCACACAGATGGAACGAATTTTTCAGCATACAATGGTAAATCGAATACTAAACTAATTGATAATATGTGTTACAATTATTCAGTGTCATTACAATTAAAAAAGGAAACTATATTTTATGTAGAATAAACCATCCACTTATTTCTTCATCAAGTCTTATTCAATTAACTTCATCGCTATCAAATGAATTAACTATGGAAGAACATATTCTTAGCAATGATACAATTAAAAACAAATAATATGAAGTACTTTATCCATTAGAATTATCTGGTCCATTTTCTAATGATTTTAAAGAAATACTTTGGGAATTGGGTTCAACCTTAATTTTTACATGGAGTCAAGAAAAGATCAGGAAGATTCTGTTCTTCGATGGACAACTAATAATGATAATAGTACATTTCCAAAAGAAGGTAAAATTATTATAAAAAGTGTGGAAATTCGTGTTCCTGTTGTTACACATGAACCAGAATATTAGCTTGAACTAGAACAGGAAAGAATGAAAAATTCAAAACTTCTAATTTCTTCCATTGAATTTCAAAGAATTGAATTTGCTTGATTAAATGGAAAAATTTTGAACTAGATATTACTAATTGTTATAATTCTGCTAAATCTGATATGCCTTACTTTATTTTCGTTGTTTTCCAAACAAATCGAAAAAAGTCAGTTAAATGTTTCTTCTTTATTTGTTCATGCTAAATTACAAAATATTGATGTAAAAAATTATGGAAACTTGATCCCCAAATAACTTTTTAAGGCCTTATGACGCTTATAGGGATTTTAAAAGAATAACACAATAAAATAAGGATGTAAATGTAAATCCATTCAATTGTTTTCAAAATTATCCTATCAGTGTCATAAATTCGGCTCAAACAATGAATTTTGCCACTACATATAAAACAATAATGAAATCATGTGCACTTTTTAATGAAAATATACCAAATGATATAATTGCTTACATAATTATGTATGGTAGAAAGAATTTAACTTGTGATTCACAACACAGAATTTTAACTGGAAATTTTTAATTGTATAAAAAAGTATTATATTTTGGTTTGTAATAAATTAAAATGTTTGGTCAAACATTTTAATGTTTGGTAACCTACATTTTCAAATTTTTAAAATCTTCAATTTCAAAAGTTATAATTTTTTATTTTAAAAATTTGAAATCCTAATTTTTTTCTATAAAAATAAAAGTACAACAAAATGAGCATGAAATACTTCGCTAATTATCTATCAAATGAACTTAACAGTTACTGTAATGGATGTTGATAGTGTTCACTAAATTATCAGAGCTGATAAAAACTAAATCTTACAATATTTCAAAAGCGAAATTTCGATGATTAAGTATGCGCAAAATCTTTTTTTAGTTTTAGATAACAGATTTAAAATTACTCTTTCATATCGTTATACTAAAATCTTTTTAGAAGATCATTATAAATTAGAAAAAATTGTTGGATTAAAATTTATCTTTCGAGGTGAAAGAGAAAATAAAGAGCTTTCAATTCATGTTATTGAATCTGCATCAATTTTAGAATTTTTGTTCTTTGAATTCAGTTTTTTTAATATTAAATTTTCATTGAATAATGTTATTCTTTAATTAAATGAAAATGTATTTTGTGGGTGTATAAATTTTTAAATGGGAACAACCACAAAACTAAAGTCTTGGTTTCATATCGAGAAATTTTTAAATAGGGGAACAAGAAAAGTAAAATCTTGGTCATAAATTGAGAAACTAAGAAACAATATGCTGTTTGCATAAGACCTGGTGTACATATACTGCTTGGCATCTCCTTTGTTAGTCAGGCGCTTTATAAATTCATTGGCTTTAGAATCATAAATTGTGGTGAAACCTGTGTAATCGGTTTCCACATAGTATACATGTAAGTTAACCACTATCTTTACTTTACAGTGCAAAGCAATATGCAATGGAATGAACATATAACAGCTGTAGTACGGAAGGCCAATAGTCAACTGTGGTTTATTGGGAGAATTATAGGAAATTGCTGTTCATCTGTAAATGAGACTGCAATTAGGACACTAGTGTGACCCATTGTCTAGTACTGTTCGTGTGCTTGGGACCTGCATCAGGTCAGATTAAAGAAAGATAACGAAGCAACTAGGAGCCGGGCTGCAGATTTGTTGCCAGTAAGAGAAGAAAAAGGAATCGATTTAGAAGAGTTAGAGGACCCAGTATTAGATTCAGAATTTAAAAGAGTTTTGGAGGACTTAAGACACAATAAAGCAGAAGGGATAATAACATTTCATCAGGATTTCTAAAATCATTGGGGGAAGTGGCAACAAAACGACTATCCAGGTTGGTGCGTAGGATGTATGAGTCTGGCAACATACCATCTGACTTTCGGAAAAATATCATTCACATAATTCCGAAGACTGCGAGAGCTGACAAGTGCGAGAATTATCACACAATCAGCGTAACAGTTGATGCATCCAAGTTTGCTGACTAGAATAATATACAGAAGAATGAAAAGAAAATGTTGCATATGTGTTCGATGACGATCAGTTTGGCTTTAGGAAAGGTCAAGACACAAGAGAGGCAAATCTGAAGTTGCAGTTGATAATGGAAGCAAGACAAAAGAAATATCAAGAATGCGTTCCACAGTGTAAAATGATCCAAGATGTTCGAAATTCTGAGAAAAATAGGGCTAAGCTATAGTGGAGCCAAGAGGGAATACTAATAGTGTACGGTCAAGAACGAAGTGCACGCATTAAAAAGGGCGTGAGAGAGGAATATAGTATTTCGCCCCTACTTTTCAATCTGTAAATCAAAGAAACAATGATGGAAATGAAAAAAGGTTCAGGAGTAGGACTAAAACTCAAAGTGAAAGGATATCAATGATACGATTCGCTGATGAAATTGCTATCCTGAGTAAAAGAGAAGAAGAATTACATGATCTGCGGAATGGAATGAACTGTTTAATGATTACAGAATATGGATTGAGAGTAAATCGAAGAAAGACGAAAGTAATGAGAAGTAGTAGAAATGAGAACAGTGAGAAGCTTAACGTCGGGATTGATGGTTGTGAAGTAGATGAAGTTAAGGAATTCTGCTACCTAGGCAGCAAAATAACCAATGACGGACGGAACAAGGACATCAAAAGCAGTCGAGCACTGGCAAAAAGGGCATTTCGGGCCAAGAGAAGTGTACTAGTATTAAACATGGGCCTTAATTTGGGGAAGAAATTTCTAAGTACGCACGTTTGGAGCACAATATTGTATGGTAGTGAAATATGGACTGTGGGAAAACCGCAACAGAAGAGAATCGAAGCATTTGAGATGTGGTGCTACAGACGAATGTTGAAAATTAGGTAGAATGATAAATAAGGAATGTGGAAGTTCTGTGCAGAATCGGAGAGGAAAGGAATATGTGGAAACACTGACAAGGAAAAGGGACAGAATGGTAGAACATCTATTAGGGCATCAGGGAATGACTTCCATGGTGCTATAGGGAGCTGTAGACGGCAAAAATTGTAGAGAGAGACAGAGATTTGAATCCGCAAACAACTGAGAACTAGGTTGCAAGTGCTTCTCTGAGATGAAGAGGCTGGCACAGGAGAGGACTTCGTGGTGGGCCGCATCGTCAAGGTCTACATCTACATAGATACTGTGCAAATCATACTTAAGTGCCTGGCAGAGGGTTAATTGAACTACCTTCATAATAATTCTCTATTATTCCAATCTCGAAGAGCACACCGGCAAAACGAACTCTTATATCTTTCCCAGCGAGCTCTGATTTCTCTTATTTTATTATGATGATCGTTTCTTCCTATGTAGGTCGGCGTCAAGAGAATACACTCCTGGAAATGGAAAAAAGAACACATTGACACCGGTGTGTCAGACCCACCATACTTGCTCCGGACACTGCGAGAGGGCTGTACAAGCAATGATCACACGCACGGCACAGCGGACACACCAGGAACCGCGGTGTTGGCCGTCGAATGGCGCTAGCTGTGCAGCATTTGTGCACCGCCGCCGTCAGTGTCAGCCAGTTTGCCGTGGCATACGGAGCTCCATCGCAGTCTTTAACACTGGTAGCATGCCGCGACAGCGTGGACGTGAACCGTATGTGCAGTTGACGGACTTTGAGCGAGGGCGTATAGTGGGCATGCGGGAGGCCGGGTGGACGTACCGCCGAATTGCTCAACACGTGGGGCGTGAGGTCTCCACAGTACATCGATGTTGTCGCCAGTGGTCGGCGGAAGGTGCACGTGCCCGTCGACCTGGGACCGGACCGCAGCGACGCACGGATGCACGCCAAGACCGTAGGATCCTACGCAGTGCCGTAGGCTCAAATGGTTCAAATGGCTCTGAGCACTATGGGACTCAACTGCTGTGGTCATAAGTCCCCTAGAACTTAGAACTACTTAAACCTAACTAACCTAAGGACAGCACACAACACCCAGCCATCACGAGGCAGAGAAAATCCCTGACCCCGCCGGGAATCGAACCCGGGAACCCGGGCGTGGGAAGCGAGAACGCTACCGCACGACCACGAGATGCGGGCAAGTGCCGTAGGGGACCGCACCGCCACTTCCCAGCAAATTAGGGACACTGTTGCTCCTGGGGTATCGGCGAGGACCATTCGCAACAGTCTCCATGAAGCTTGGCTACGGTCCCGCACACCGTTAGGCCGTCTTCCGCTCACGCCCCAACATCGTGCAGCCCGCTTCCAGTGGTGTCGCGACAGGCGTGAATGGAGGGACGAATGGAGACGTGTCGTCTTCAGCGATGAGAGTCGCTTCTGCCTTGGTGCCAATGATGGTCGTATGCGTGTTTGGCGCCGTGCAGGTGAGCGCCACAATCAGGACTGCATACGACCGAGGCACACAGGGCCAACACCAGGCGTCATGGTGTGGGGAGCGATCTCCTACACTGGCCGTACACCACTGGTGATCGTCGAGGGGACACTGAATAGTGCACGGTACATCCAAACCGTCATCGAACCCATCGTTCTACCATTCCTAGACCGGCAAGGGAACTTGCTGTTCCAACAGGACAATGCACGTCCGCATGTATCCCGTGCCACCCAACGTGCTCTAGAAGATGTAAGTCAACTACCCTGGCCAGCAAGATCTCCCGATCTGTCCCCCATTGGGCATGTTTGGGACTGTATGAAGCGTCGTCTCACGCGGTCTGCACGTCCAGCACGAACGCTGGTCCAACTGAGGCGCCAGGTGGAAATGGCATGGCAAGCCGTTCCACAGGACTACATCCAGCATCTCTACGATCGTCTCCATGGGAGAATAGCAGCCTGCATTGCTGCGAAAGGTGGATATACACTGTACTAGTGCCGACATTGTGCATGCTCTGTTGCCTGTGTCTATGTGCCTGTGGTTCTGTCAGTGTGATCATGTGATGTATCTGACCCCAGGAATGTGTCAATAAAGTTTCCCCTTCCTGGGACAATGAATTCACGGTGTTCTTATTTCAATTTCCAGGAGTGTATTTTCACATTTGAAGGAGAAAGTTGGTGATTGAAATTTTGTGAGAAGATCCCGCCGCAATGAGAAACGCCGTTGTTTTAATGGTGTCCACGCCAAGTCCTGTATCATGTCCGTGACACTCTCTCCGCTATTTCGCGATAATACAAAACGTGCTGATCTTCTTTGAACTTCATAGATGTACTACGTTAATCCGATGTGGTAAGGCCTCCACACCGCGCAGCAGTACTTCAAAAAATGACGGACAAGCATAGTGTAGGCAGTCTCTTTAGTAGATCTGTTACATTTCCTAAGTGTTCTTCCAGTAAAACGCAGGCTTTGGTTTGCCTGCTCACAACATTTTCTATGTGTTCTTTCCAAGTTAAATTGTTCGTAACTGTAATTCCTAGGTGTTAAGTTCAATTTACGGTCTTTAGAGTTGACTGATTTATTGTATAACTGAAGTTTAAAGGATCCCTTTTAGCACTCATATGAATGACCCACAGTTTTCATTTTTTAGGATCAATTACAGATTTTAGCACCATTCAGATATCTTTTCTAAATCTTTTAGCAATTTTTTTGATCTTCAGATGAGTTTACTAGACGATAAATGACAGCATCATCTACAAACAACCTAAGACGGCTGCTCAGATTGACTCCTAAATCGTTTATATAGATAAAGAATAGCAGAGGCCCTATAACACTATCTTTGGAAACGCCAGGAATCACTTCTGTATTAATCGATGACTTTCCGTCCATTACTACGAACTGTCAACTGTCTGACAGGAAATCGAATCCAGTCACATAGGTAAGACGATATTCCATAAGCACGCAATTTCACTACATGTTGCTTGTGTGGTACAGTGTCAAACCCCTTTTGGAAATCTAGAAATACAAATTCAATTTGAAATCCCTTGTCAATAACACTCAACACTTCGTATTTGTAAAGAGTTAGTTGTGTGACAACAGACCGTTCTCTTTGAGGCAATTCATAAAGTTCGAACACAATATACGTTCCAAAATCCTGCTGCATATCGATGTTAATGAAATTGGCCTATGATTTAGTGGGTTACTCCTATTAGCTCTATTGAATATTGGTGTGACCTGTGCAACTTTCGAGTCTGTGGGTACGGATCTACACTCCTGGAAATTGAAATAAGAACACCGTGAATTCATTGTCCCAGGAAGGGGAAACTTTATTGACACATTCCTGGGGTCAGATACATCACATGATCACACTGACAGAACCACAGGCACATAGACACAGGCAACAGAGCATGCACAATGTCGGCACTAGTACAGTGTATATCCACCTTTCGCAGCAATGCAGGCTGCTATTCTCCCATGGAGACGATCGTAGAGATGCTGGATGTAGTCCTGTGGAACGGCTTGCCATGCCATTTCCACCTGGCGCCTCAGTTGGACCAGCGTTCGTGCTGGACGTGCAGACCGCGTGAGACGACGCTTCATACAGTCCCAAACATGCTCAATGGGGGACAGATCCGGAGATCTTGCTGGCCAGGGTAGTTGACTTACACCTTCTAGAGCACGTTGGGTGGCACGGGATACATGCGGACGTGCATTGTTCTGTTGGAACAGCAAGTTCCCTTGCCGGTCTAGGAATGGTAGAACGATGGGTTCGATGACGGTTTGGATGTACCGTGCACTATTCAGTGTCCTCTCGACGATCACCAGTGGTGTACGGCCAGTGTAGGAGATCGCTCCCCACACCATGATGCCAGGTGTTGGCCCTGTGTGCCTCTGTCGTATGCAGTCATGATTGTGGCGCTCACCTGCACGGCGCCAAACACGCATACGACCATCATTGGCACCAAGGCAGAAGCGACTCTCATCGCTGAAGACGACACGTCTCCATTCGTCCCTCCATTCACGCCTGTCGCGACACCACTGGAGGCGGGCTGCACGATGTTGGGGCGTGAGCGGAAGACGGCCTAACGGTGTGCGGGACCGTAGCCCAGCTTCATGGAGACGGTTGCGAATGGTCCTCGCCGATACCCCAGGAGCAACAGTGTCCCTAATTTGCTGGGAAGTGGCGGTGCGGTCCCCTACGGCACTGCGTAGGATCCTACGGTCTTGGCGTGCATCCGTGCGTCGCTGCGGTCCGGTCCCAGGTCGACGGGCACGTGCACCTTCCGCCGACCACTGGCGACAACATCGATGTACTATGGAGACCTCACGCCCCACGTGTTGAGCAATTCGGCGGTACGTCCACCCGGCCTCCCACATGCCCACTATACGCCCTCGCTCAAAGTCCGTCAACTGCACATACGGTTCACGTCCACGCTGTCGCGGCATGCTACCAGTGTTAAAGACTGCGATGGAGCTCCGTATGCCACGGCAAACTGGCTGACACTGACGGCGGCGGTGCACAAATGCTGCACAGCTAGCGCCATTCGACGGCCAACACCGCGGTTCCTGGTGTGTCCGCTGTGCCGTGCGTGTGATCATTGCTTGTACAGCCCTCTCGCAGTGTCCGGAGCAAGTATGGTGGGTCTGACACACCGGTGTCAATGTGTTCTTTTTTCCATTTCCAGGAGTGTAGGTTGTATGTGATTGTTAAGTATGGAGCTATTGCATCAGCATACTCTGAAAGGAACGCAGTTGGTATACAGTCTGGACAGGAAAACTTGCTTTTTTGAGTGATTTAAGTTGCTTCATTACTCCGGGGATATATACTTCTAAGTTACTCATGTTAGCAGTTGTTCTTGATTCGAATTCTAGAGTATTTACTTCGTCTTCTTTCGTGAAGGAATTTCGAAAGACTGCATTTAGCAACTCTGCTTACGCAGCACTTTCGCCGATGGTATTTCCATTGCTATCGTGCACAGAAGGCATTGACTGCGTTTTGCCGCTAGCATACTTTACATACAACCAGAATCTCTTTCGATTTTCTGCCAGATTTCGAGACAAAGTTTTGTTGTGGAAACTATTATAAGTATGCCACATTGATGTCCGCGGTAAATTTCGAGCTTCTGTAAAAGATCGCCAGTCCCGGAGATTTTGCGTTCGTTTAAATTTGGCATGCTTTTTTCGTTGTTTCTGCAACAGTGTTCTGACACGTTTTGTGTACCAAGGGGATCAGCTCCTTCTTTTGTTAATTTATTTGGTATAAATCTCTCAATTGCTGTCGATACTATTTCTTTGTATTCAAGCCACATCTGGTTTACACGTACGTTGTTACTTTGGATGGAATAGAGATTTTCTCTCAGGAAGGCGTTAAGTGATTTTTTTCTGCTTTTTTGATTAGGCATAGGACTTGGGGGTCTGAATATTCAATCTCGGTACAACACTGTGTTCACTAATCCCTGTACCCGTTTTGATGCTCGTGGTTAGCTCAAGATTATTTGTTGCTAAGAGTTCAAGTGTGTTTTCACAACGGTTTACTATTCGAGTGGGCTCATGAACTAACTGCTCGAAATAATTTTCAGAGAATGCATTTAGCTTAATTTCCGATGATGTTTTGTGTGTATTCAAGTTTGAACATGTATTTTCGCCAACGTATCGAAGATAAACTAATGGCACCACCAGCTATATAATTGTATGAGTCGGGTACGTGTTTGAAATTAAACTCAAATTTTCTTAGAACCTTTCAGCAACTGTTTCATCTGAGTTGTGAGGCCGGTAAAAGGATCAAGCATGTACGTGGTACCTCAATGTATCAGCTATCGAAAATATTGAAGTCGGATTTTCTTCGCCCTATTTCCTAGTGAGACATAGTTGCATCCATCAAAACCGATACTACTTCTATTACTAATGATATGCACGACTGACAGGGGAAGTGTGATTGAAGGTACGTACATTTCCGACTTAAAAAGACGTATAAAACCCACTAATTTCCTAAGAGACAGAACAAGTCTCCAGACGTCGTTCTAATTGCTTAAAAGCAGCTCAAGCTGTGCATACACACTGACGATGCCTTCCTGGGATACTGGAATAGTGTAGAAGGAAATAGTTTTATAATTTTGAAATTTGTCACCATAGCGAATGGGGTAACATAATTGCGGGGTGGTTGTGTGTCTGATGTTGGACAAATATATTCTCCATTAGAGTATTAAGAGTATCATTCCATACGACTAATACTTCAGAAACCGTATGGCTTTAAAAGTATAGCATTTTTAGGTGCAGAACTGTGTAATCATTGGACAGTGCGTTCATGCTCTACGACATTTCTCTCATGGCGGTACCTTCCTGGTACTGACATCAGACAGTGGAATAATGCTTCAGAATTGATTGCACGGTTGATTTACGTGAAATGTTTCAAACTCCATTCGTCTTGACCTACATCATGTATAAACCATCTGTTACAGCAACGAAACACTTTCATGTCAACTATAAACCGATAAGAGTTGCGACTCTCCTCGACACGCACACATCTGGGGAGATCTTGTGGTTTTGGAGATGTGCCGTGGATGAGATTAGTGTTGCAGGAAGGATTGGTCAAGAAGAATGTGGGAGGGATCTGTCAATATCCGACTTTATCCTACGAATGCGACAATACTCTGTGGTGCCAATCCACAAAGGGAAAGATGGCCAGTCGTAATCGTAAATTCTGCACTATGATCGATGTGCTGGAAATATGTAGATAGCCTCTTTGCATCGGTATAGGACGCTGTCTGGTATACTTTGGTCTATAAGGTCGACTGAATGTACTGACCAGTCATCTAGCTGCATTCGCAATCTGGTATGTGTTTCTTGTAAGTAGTGGAGGGGTGATTTAGCGATGATACAGAAATTGGGAAGCGTTCTACCATGTCATTGACTGGCATTGAAACTACGGACCAACAGGTAAAACTGCAAAAAATGATCTCGCTATCAGCTGCGGTGTGTGTTACTGTACATCGTCCCTTATCAACGGTGCCTTTATCATTCCGACCGTCCACTGGGTACACTGTTGATTACCGCATAATGATTGCCTGACACCACTCGGATGAGATGGAAGGAGCCTTGGTGGAACACTGCATATCTGCTACTTGTCGCTGTGTAGCATGGGATTAAATGTAGAAGCCATTACCTTCATACAGTTGTTTGGAAGCGTTCCTCCATGATGCAGAGTCGTCCTATTTCCATATGCTGCGAAGCCTTTCAAATGTTTTTATTTTTATGTTTTATTTTTTCCACCAATAAGATAACAGTACGTCTTTTTATTTGTACTCCCTCATACGTGTTGTGAACTGCAGCTTCCGGTGATGGTCAACACCGGAACAGTGATGATGTACACGACTACAAAATGAAGGAACAATGCTTTTCGAAGTGGAACACTGAGACATCCGCTACGCTGTCGATGGGGAAGATGAGATTAACTGTACAGGTCCACCTTCGAATGGCTGTTGGAAGCGCTCTACAATACTGCAAACTCTTCGTTTCCGTACGTTACAATGTCTTCCACATTTTTGTCAATGAGAAACAGCGCCTCTGTGCTTTATTTCTACCAGTCTGTGTTGTGGTAGCTGTATAGTTTACGCCATGCGATGTTCAGCTTCCTGTCAGAGCCAAAGGATTGAAACGTGTTAATGTCGGTTTAGCAGCAGCTGACACAGACCTCTAAGTCATGGTAGAAAAAACAAAGTGTATGGCAGTGTACACTGACTTGGTGTGTTACAACCGAAAAAACAATGTATTAATCTGCTTATGAAGGAACAAGACAGGAACACTCGTGTGTGATTCATAGGCTGTTGGATATGGTCCTCCTCTAGTACAGATGCCGAAACTTTACACTCGTCTGTGGAGGCGACTTCGATCGTGAGCCACCTGCTCCAATGAACCAATACGTCTACGTCTACGTCTACGTGGTTACTCTGCTATTCACAATTAAGTGCCTGTCAGAGGGTTCAATGAACCACCTTCAAGCTATCTCTAACGTTCCACTCTCAAACGGCGCGCGGGAATAATGAGCACTTAAATTTTTCTGTGCAAACCCTAATTTCTCTTATTTTATTGTGATGATCATTTCTACCTGTGTGGGTGGGTGCCAACAGAATGTTTTCGCAATCGGAGGATAAAACTGGTGATTGAAGTTTCATGAGAAGATCCCGTCGCAACGAAAAACGCCTTTGTTTTAATGATTACTACTCTAATTCACGTATAATGTCTGTGGCACTATCTCCCCTATTTCGCAATAATACAAAACGAGCCGCCCTTCTTTGTACTTTTTCGATGTCATCCGTCAGTCCCACCTGATACGGGTCCCACACCGCACAGCAATACTCCAGAATAGGGCGGACAAGTGTAGTGTAAGCAGTCTCTTTAGTAGATCTGTTGCACCTTCTAAGTGTTCTGCCAATGAATCGCAGTTTTTGGTTTGCTCTACCCACAATATTATCTATGTGATCGTTCCAATTTGGGTTATTTGTAATTGTAATCCCTAAGTATTTAGTTGAATTTACAGCCTACAGATTCGTGTGACTTATCGCGTAAATTTAGCGGGTTTCTTTTAGTACTTGTAAATAACTTCACACTCTTCTTTATTCAGGGTCAAATGTCACTTTTCGCACCACACACATATCTCATGTAAATCATTTTGCAATTCATTTTGGTCATATGATGACTTTACAAGACGGTAAATGACAGCATCATCTGCAAATAATATAAGAGAGCTACTCAGATTGTCTCCTTTGTCATTAATATAGATCAGAAACAACAGAGGGCCTATTACACTTCCTTGAGGAACACCGGATATTACTTCTGTTTTACTAGATGACTTTCAGTCTATAACTACGAACTGTGACGTTTCTGACAGGAAATCACGAATCCAGTCGCACAGCTGAGGCGATATTCCAAAGACACACAGTTTGGTTAGAAGACACTTGTGAGGAACGGTGTCGAAAGCCTTCTGAAAATCTAAAAGTATGGAGTCAATTTGACATCCCCTGTCGATAGCACTCATGACTTCATGAGTATAAAGAGCTAGTTGTGTTCCGCAAGAACGATATTTTCTGAAGCCGTGCTGACTATGTGTCAGTAAATCGTTTTCTTCGAGGTACTTCGTAATGTTCGAGTACAGTATATGTTCCAAAACACTGCTGCAAATCGACGTTAGTGATATGGGCCTGTAATTCAGCGGATTACTCCTATTTCCCTTTTTGGGTATTGGTGTGTCTTGAGCAACTTTCCAGTCTTTAGGTACGGATCTTTCTGTGAGCGAGCGGTTGCATATAATTGCTAAATATGGAGCTATTGCATCTGCATACTCTGATAGGAACCTGACTGGTGTACCATCTGGACCAGAAGCCTTGCCTTTATTAGATGATTTAAGCTGCTTTGCTACACCGAGGATATCTACTTCAATGTTTCTCATCTTAGCAGTTAATCTTGATTGAAATTCGGGAATATTTACTTCGTCTTCTTTGGTGAAGGAATTTCGGAAAACCGTGTTTAATAACTCTGCTCTAGTAGCACTGTCATCGGTGACTTCGCTGTTGTTATCGCGCAGTGAAGATATTGATTGCGTCTTGATACTGGTGTGCTTTATATATGACCAGAATCTCTTTGGGGCTTAGCCGGCCGAAGCGGCCGTGCGGTTAAAGGCGCTGCAGTCTGGAACCGCGAGACCGCTACGGTCGCAGGTTCGAATCCTGCCTCGGGCATGGATGTTTGTGATGTCCTTAGGTTAGTTAGGTTTAACTAGTTCTAAGTTCTAGGGGACTAATGACCTCAGCAGTTGAGTCCCATAGTGCTCAGAGCCATTTGAACCATTCTTTGGGGCTTCTGCCAGATTCCGAGACAGAGTTTCGTTATGAAAATTATTAAAAGCATTTCGCATTCAAGCACGCGCTATATTTCGAACTTCTGCAAAACTCTGCCAGTCTTCGGGATTTTGCCTTCTTTTAAATTTGGCATGCTTTTTTCGTTGCTTCTGCAACAGCGATCTGACCCGTTTTGTGTCCATGGGGGATCAGTACCATCACTTATTAATTTATATGGTATATATCTCTCAAATACCGTCGATACTATCTCTTTGAAATCATACCACATCTTTTCTACCCTTACGTGATCAGATCGGAAGGAGTGGATACTGTCTCTTAACAAGGCGTTAAGAGGATTTTTATCAGCTTTTTTAAATAGATGTACTTTGCCTTCCTTTTTGATGGTTGTGGGTGTTACGGTAGGTATTCAGCCTAGCAGAAACTGGCTTGTGGTCACTAATCCCTGTATTCGCCATGATACTCCCTATTTGTCCAGGATTATTTGTTTCCAAGAGGTCAAGTATTCTTTAGCAGCCATTTATGCTTCGAGTAGGCTCATGAACTAATTGTTCAAAATAATTTTCTGAGAAAGCATTCAGTACAATTTCGGATGACGTTTCATGTCTGCCGCCGCCTTTAAACGTATAATTTTTCCAGCATATCGAGGGTACATTGAAGTCGCCCCCGACTATAATTGTGTGAGTGGAGTACCTATTCGAAATGATACTCGAGTTTCCAGCAACTATATCTTCTGAGTCGGGGGGTCGGTAAAACGATCCTATTAATAGTTAAGTCATGTATAACCTCTACCAGAGCCGGCCGCGGTGGTCTAGCGGTTCTGGCGCTGCAGTCCGGAACCGCGGGACTGCTACGGTCGCAGGTTCGAATCCTGCCTCGGGCATTGGTGTGTGTGATGTCCTTAGGTTAGTTAGGTTTAAGTAGTTCTAAGTTCTAGGGGACTTATGACCTAAGATGTTGAGCCCCATAGTGCTCAGAGCCATTTGAACCATTTTTCAACCTCTACCAGCCGGCCGTGGTGGCCGAGCGGTTCTAGGCGCTACAGTCTGGAACCGCGAGACCGCTACGATCTCAGGTTCGAATCCTGCCTCGGGCATGGATGTGTGTGATGTCCTTAGGTTAGTTAGGTTTAAGTAGTTCTAAGTTCTAGGGGACTGATGACCACAGATGTTAAGTCCCATAGTGCTCAGAGCCATATTTAATAGAATCGCCACATGTAGTCAATACCGGAAAGCAAACTGTATTTGTTTCAGATATATCAGAAGACAGGAACGTGGTAATATCTTATTGAGTTCTCTAAGGGGTGACGTTATCAGAGTTATTATAGTTCGTAGGTTTTCTCTGTTGGATGGTACAAAATACCGAGGTGGTAGAGAATGTTTTGGTGATAGACATGAATGCACCCTGAGAGATGCAGATCTCCTCCAGACTGAAGTACCTGTATGTAGTTTGGAGATGTGTCACAATGCGGTAGCAAAATTCTCGTCCTTCCACCATGCCCTGTATGACGTAGAGTCTTTCTAATTTTCCCAACAAGAAACACCACCGTAACTGCTTGTACTATCTTTTCTACTACCTCGTGTTGCAGAGGTAAACTCCGTATGGCCCTGGCCTTGCACATTGTGCACGGTTGGCAGTGCTACGACAACATGTTCCCTTTCCATCGTGTGGTCAAAACGCGCTCCTGTCGCATTAACTCAGCTTGTCTTGCTTCTCCATGAGATGCAGGTCTTAGATATAGCGCTCTCCGACTTCTGTTCAGGTCTGACTTAAAATGGGATGATCACACGGATGAAGCTGCAGGGATGGCGGGGCAAAGACTGAGGAGCAGTTAAAAGCTGCAGAGGGACTGTCTAAAAAACAGCGCCGGAGTTTTTGCTGTATTGGATCCTTAGCAGATAGGTTCGAAAAAGATGACTCGTTTCGAGATATTAGAGCGGTACAAATATGATTCACCAGTGGTTGTAATCATTCAAGGCGTCTCTATAGGATCCAATGTAAGTATGTGGTAGAATGGTTAGACTTGATTGCAAATCGCAGACAGCATTTGTACCAGAAGACGTAACGCTATCAGCGTTTCGTGTGTGCCTGTAAACTGAAGACCGCTTTTTATGCAGGGTGACAGTAACTTAGTCGCTACGATAGTGTTTTTAGTAGTGCGGTCCTTGCGCGAAATGTATGGTGCGGGCTGTAGAATCCCTCTGCGGTCAGCTTCAAATGTCGTACTCAGTACTGTTCCTCGAAAAGAACATCGTCTTCCCTCCACGATTTCCCATTTGACCTAACTGGTGAGTGTAATCCGACTACTGAAAAACTAAATTACGCTGCCATGCAAACTGATTTTCATGATCAATTTAATACTTATCCTTTCAAATTGATATCATTGATGTGCCTGTTGGGTGGAGGAGATGGCTAGGGCACCATGGAATGATCCTTGACAGGCGTTTCTGCTTTCTTTTTTTTTTTTTCGGTGCGGCGATATCTTTTAACGAAATTTCTATCTCCCACCTACACAGGGCAAGACAGGCTCTCACGATTTGTTTGGTAAATGCTAGTATGATATGGCGTCGCATTGGTAAGATGGGACCTGCCACAGTGTGCAAAACAGCTACGTTCTCTTGAATTATAGCTTGTTGTTGTCGAACGTAAAATGAATTTGTTTTTTTCCGGACATGTGAGCCAATGGCGTGAAAGATTGTATTCTCTGTTATTTCACACATCTGAAATATTTGTAATACACATGTGCATGACACTTTATTTACAGACACTGAATGTCAAAGACGCTCTCGGGTCATGTAATTTGTCCATCAAGCTGAAAGTAATTTGCTAGATACAGATATTTTTTCTTTAGAGTTTAAATTCTCGCTTTTTCTTTACTATGATGACGGTTTTGAGATAACGAGGACATTCTGTGGTGATTGGTAATTTTTTCCTGATATTACGCAGGGCGGACATGTCTCTGCTGATCATTTTTGATCAGTGGCGGCGCACTTCGTTGGACGTCACAAAGTAATGAGATACGAATTGTATCTTGTAGTCGAGCGTAAAAAACTATACCGATTTTGCGCCACGCTCTGTTGTATGTGTCGCTTTTGTAGCGTCGATAACACTGACCATCCAGCAGCGTCCTTGCGGGAGCGCTTTGTACTTAAGACACTGTGGTGTGAGGCTGTGGTCGCTTTAGGCAGAAGGCTTCCTGTTTTCCAATGAGCCGACTTTTGAAAAAGCCATCTGGAGTATTCTCCGGAATTTCGTTGTTGTTCCCGAGTGGTCTAGTCTTTCTGATAAATACGTTTAATACACTACTGGCCATTAAAATTGCTACACCACGAAGATGATGTGCTACAGACGCGAAATTTAACCGACAGGAAGAAGGTGCTATGATATGCAAATGATTAGCTTTTCAGAGCATTCACACAAGGTTGGCGCCGGTGGCGACACCTAAAAAGTGCTGACACGAGGAAAGTTTCAAACCGCTTTCTCATACACAAACAGCAGTGGACCGGCGTAGCCTGGTGAAACGTTGTTGTGATGCCTCGTGTAACGAGGAGAAATGCGTACCATCACGTTTCCGACTTTGATAAAGGTCGGATTGTAGCCTATCGCGATTGCGGTTTATCGTATCCCGACATTGCTGCTCGCGTTGGTCGAGATCCAATGACTGTTAACAGAATATGGAATCGGTGGGTTTAGGAGGGTAATACGGAAAGCCGTGCTGGATCCCAACGGCCTCGTATCACTAGCAGTCGAGATGACAGGCATCTTATCCGCATGACTGTAACGGATCGTGCAGCCACGTCTCGATCCCTGAGTCAACATATGGGGACGTTTGCAAGACGACAACCATCTACACGAACAGTTCGACGACGTTTGCAGCAGCATGGTGTATCAGCTCGGAGACCATGGCTGCGGTTATCCTTGACGCTGCATCACAGACGAACCTGGGTGCACGAATGGCAAAACGACATTTTTTCGGATGAATCCAGGTTCTGTTTACAGCATCATGATGGTCACATCCTTGTTTGGCGACATCGCATTGGAAGCGTGTTTCGTCATCGCCATACTGGCGTATCACCCGGCGTGATGGTATGGGGTACCATTGGTTACACGTCTCGGTCACCTCATATTCGCATTGACGGCACTTTGAACAGTGGACATTACATTTCAAATGTGTTACGACCCGAGGCTCTACCCTTCTTCGATCCCTGCGAAACCCTACATTTCAGCAGGATAATGCATGGCCGCATGTTGCAGGTCCTGTACGGGCCTTTCTGGATACAGAAAATATTCGACTGCTGCCCTGGCCAGCACATTCTCCGGATCTCTCACCAATTGTAAACGTCTGGTCAATGGTGGTCGAGCAACTGGCTCGTCACAATACGCCAGCCTCTAATCTTGATGAACTTTGGTATCGCGTTGAATCTGCGTGGGCAGCTGTACCTGTACACGTCATCCAAGCTCTGTTTGACTCAATGCTCAGGCGTATCAAGGCTGTTATTACGACCAGAGGTGGTTGTTCTGGGTACTGATTTCTCAGGATCTATACACCCAAATTGCGTGAAAATGTAGTCATATGTCAGTTCTAGTATAATATATTTGTCCAATGAATACCCGTTTATCATCTGCATTTCTTCTTGGTGTAGAAATTTTAATTGCCAGTAGTGTAGATTGCAAGAAAGAGTTGCGTTGACATTAAATGAAAGAAAGTATTCTCCATTGCAGAACGACAGGCCTATTGGAGGCATTGGGAGCGTTCCTAGTCTGTGGGTGGTCACCCCCTGATCAGGGAGGCGGCATGTGGGGACTGTGTTGCCATATTTTAGACGAACAAGTTGCATTTGAGGCGGCCATTCTTTTATCTCATATTTTTCAGTTGACAATACATGCTATTGTGTTAGCTAAGGAGCGTCGCCTCAAGGTGTTCTGCATCGGCGGGGGTATAGCGGAAGGCCGAGTGCTGCCAGCAACCATGAGGGGATGACTGTTGGCCGCAGAGAAATTATGAGGCGCTACGCGGAGCAGTTGGCCGTTTGAAAAAGCCTGTGTCCTCCCCGTACGTGGATGGATGGAGGAAGGGGGAAGTGTGAGGGGAGGTGAGAGGGCCTCGATTTTCTCTGATGTCAAATAACGATAGATACTGTTCTCAGCTCTATGCTTACAGGTAATACACCTTTTAAACTCCTTTCTGTCCAACACCAGCACCTCATCAGTTGAACATATTTCTATCCAAAAAGAATAAAGATAGTACCTTACACCCCTGCCTTTTTTCCCCCCAGCTTGTAGGTGAAGGGCCGGCCGCGGTGGTCTAGCGGTTCTAGGCGCTCAGTCCGGAGCCGCGCGACTGCTACGGTCGCAGGTTCGAATCCTGCCTCGGGCATGGATGTGTGTGATGTCCCTAGGTTAGTTAGGTTTAAGTAGTTCTAAGTTTTAGGGGACTGATGACCATCGATGTTAAGTCCTATAGTGCTCAGAGCCATTTGAACCATTTTTTTGTAGGTGACGGGTAAATGGTTCAAATGGCTCTGAGCACTATGGGACTTAACTTCTGAGGTCATCAGTCCCCTAGAACTTAGAACTACTTAAACCTAACGAACCTAAGGACATCACACACATCCATGCCCGAGGCAGGATTCGAACCTGCCACCGTAGCGGTCGCGCGGTTCCAGACTGTAGCGTCTAGAACCGCTCGGCCACCTCAGCCGGCAGGTGGAAGGGTAAAGTTTGAGTGTGTCTGTCACTAGTTTCGAGTGGTATTGCGAATTTTTTCCCCAGCAAGATAACACCAGTTGTATGGTATCGTCAGTTTCTGAGCTGTGTTGTGATTTTAGGGCATCCTTGTGTAGCGCTACACATGTGGGTGTGTAATTAGGCCAGAGCTTTATGATTAATTACATAATTTGGACCTATGTTTACTTCATTTATCTGACCAAAATAAATACTTAACACTGACCCTACCTTCCTCTCCTGCATCTGGAGCGGTTCTGTGTGTTGGGGGTGCATATGGGCTTTCCATCCAGTAAAACCAGTGTTTGAGTCCTGGACAGGGCACTGCCATTTTTTTCCCATCAATTCCAAGCGCATCTGGTGGTATAATTGTGTTAGGGGGTGGGGTTCCACTTGGCCTTACCATCCAGGGGGACAAGCGTTCAAGTCCCAGAAAAGGCCAGGGGAATTTTAATTTCCCACCAATTTTCGGCACAGCCCTGGGACAATGAAATTCCCACCAAAATTCAAAATTTCCACCAATAGGGTAAGTTGGGTTGAGAGTGGGTGGGGAGGGGAGGTGACGTTGACCCACTTGCAGGCTGAGAAAAACATGTGACGTCATATGGAGTTGGGGGTGTGTGTGGTCGGGGCGCGGTGGTCGGTGGTGGGGGTGATTAATTAATCAATTTAATTAATTTGCATATCAATTTGATATCAAAATTCGGGTGGTGCCGCCATCTCCCTACTACTGGCAGGGAGACGTGGCCAGAGCGGCAGAAATCAAAGAAACAGCCGTAGGCTCCTCCAGGAAAGCATCTGGGCTTCTACAAAAGCGTGCCCGCTTTATTTGTGAATGCGGGTGGCAGCCTCTCGCCATAAAGTCGGCCCACGATGGCAGCCCAGTCTTCAGCAGTACAACGGCCAGAGACCTGCATTATGGAGGCGTATTGTCCACCTCAGGTGTATGAACAGCAGTTGGGCTCCGAGTTTTATGACTGCTCTGAGAAGGGGAGCATTGTATGTGACAGGTGTGGAATGTACGCATATTTCGCCAAGTTTAGCGGGAGAGAACATAGATGTTGGCGCCAAACTTTCTCATTCGGGGAATACCACTGTGCCACGTCGAGATGGGAGTTCTGGCGTGGTGTTATAAGTACGCCATTGGCGCAATTTTTTGCGACTCCACATGGGTTTGGTGTCGAGGAGAAAAGAGAAGAGAGAGTTTCGTAGCATTTGGTGGATGTCCACCGTAGAGGACAATCTGTGCAG
The DNA here is from genome assembly GCF_023898315.1 of Schistocerca nitens. Lineage (NCBI taxonomy): Eukaryota > Metazoa > Arthropoda > Insecta > Orthoptera > Acrididae > Schistocerca > Schistocerca nitens. The sequence continues at coordinate 905,978,567 of NC_064616.1, read as the reverse complement.
TTTGGACGAGGTTCGCTGTAAGCTCGTCAAATTGCGGAAAGCAGCCACAGAGGACAGTTTTGGTGTTTCCGGCGCGCCATCAGTGATTCTCTGCACATCTCGGAACGAGGGTATGCCAGCCGTGGCCTTTGCAGTCTCAGCATCACCCATTGTGCAGTTCAGTGGTGAGCATATCGGCAGCCTGGGCCTATTAGCAATCGTTGTCTGAGGACTTAGATTTTACTAAATCGAGTCTCTGCTGCAGCACTGTATTTCAACCAACCTACGTCATATTGACGTTCAGCTAGCGGTTCACAATCTCGGTCAGTACCTCACGTATATTCAGAAAGCGTTGTTGCTATTACCTTGAGGAAGGCATCGATTTATCTTGACCCTCTTCCCCTTTAATAACTTTGCCAACCGTAAACATCATCTGTCACCACTTACTTTTGTCGTGTGTTTGTTTTCTTGTAATTTGATCTGTATGCTAATTCAGGGAATTCACATGTTGGCTTTGTCATCAACTAAGGCTGAAAGGAGCAATATTTCATTTCAGTACTCTATTCATCCTGACCATTTGAATTATAATACATTTTTGTGTGCCGAGAGTATGAAATAAGGGTGGGAAGCTTTATAAATTACAGACACCTGCCAAGATCTTACCGGTAGAATCTAACGATATGCGGTGAGATAGGTAGCGTTTGCTTTTTAATATTTGGTGCCTGAAAGCGATTGTGAACAAATTAGACTCGCGATAATGTTAAGTTGCTGTCGCGATATGTACTCATATGTACACTCTCTTTTCAGGTGTTTAATGTATTGTATGTTTCGTATCTTTGTGTTTTGTGGTTTCTGCATCGTGTATGATCTTTGATTATTGGATTAGACAATGGCGTTGTGAATTTTTGGAGGGTTATTTTCGTGATGTGTTTGTGCATTTGAATAGCGAAGGTATTTGGAGGAAATGTGTTCACTGTATGTTCGTGTTTTGGGATGGTTGTTTGACGTCTGAATGATGACTAGGAGCTGGACGAGAGTCGTTAATGCAAAGCGTGAAGTAGTGGACTCAGAGTACAGATCGGGACGAATCAGGAGACGAAGTGGTTGTTTTTCCCACGGAAAAATCAAATTCAGAGGTAGCTAATAGGTACGGATCAGCTCCTCGTTTAGAGGACTGTAAAGCCGACAGTGTAATACGCGAGGGTGAAGATAATGGAAGACTCATGTCATGTCAGTGTAGTAGTTCTCAGTAGAAACCCGTCAGTGGCTGGCGATAGAAGGGTGGTCCCATCTCTGACAGCAAAGCGACGGACAGTATCCTCGATTTTTTGAAAAAATTTGGAAATTTGTGGTAAGGTCTTATGAGACCAAACTGCTGAGGTCATCGGCCCCTAAGCTTACGCACTACTTAATCTAACTTAAACCAACTTACGCTAAGGACAACACACACACACCCATGCCCGAGGGAGGACTCGAACCTCCGACGGGGGGAGCCGCGCGGGCCGTGGCACCTTAGACCACACGGCTACCACGCGCGGCCGATTTTTTGAGAAGAGAAGCAGAAGAAAGGTGCAGAGAACCAGAAGAGACAAAAAGCGCCGTTGCAGCATTCGAAGGTAGATTAACACAAAGTTTCAGCGATGTGTTAGGAGAGGTAACTACGTGCAAGACTGAAGCAGGCGAACAAAAGAAGTCGCAACGGTAGCCAAAAGGTACGCTTGCGTTGCTACAGTCGAGGTAAATGGTGCACAGAAAGACGCTGTGGTGACCAAGTAGTATGCTAGGACTGTCAAAGGTGTCGCCCATCACACTCGGAAAGTTGAGGAACATGGACGCGAGATAATTCGGGAAACGCAGGAACAGATTTCACAGCAATCTAAGAAAATTAAGACACTGGGAGAGCAACAGACAAAACTGTCACAGCTGGAGAAAGATCATGAGCATATCAACGAGCGACAAATTGAGATCATGAAGGATGTTACGAACATACGCGGCCGCATAAATCACTTGGAAATACAGGGCGCTAATAAACAGAAGGGCGACGAGGAACGTGAGAGACGAATAGAACCGGAGACGAGTAGGACTGGCACTCGCTACTATATTACTGAATCGGTAAGTATTGTTGAATCCCCACAGCAGAGATCTACTTACGTTTGCCCACCACAAGCCTGTCCAACTCAAGTGACGGCCCTTGCCACAGTAGCGGAGCAGTCACATAATTGCGTGGCGATTAGAAGGTTCGACGGGGAAATCTATGACTGGAGTAGTGAGGCGCACGGCCATAACAGTCGATGGGACAATGTTTCGCATAATATCGAACGCATGAGAATCACAGAGGCGGGAATCAGCGCACACGCAATTGAAGACCTGGGTTTCAACCATAAACATTTTATGTTTATGCAAAATTTTCAAAACTATCGGGACAGTGGAAACACACTATATTACACAAAACAGCACACGATGTAGGATGTCTTACTGAAAGATGTTCAAGATTTTAAAAACGAGGTACCCCATGAAATACACTACTGGCCATTAAAATTGCTACACCAAGAAGAAATGCAGATGATAAACAGGTATTCATTGGACAAATATATTATACTAGAACTGACATGTGATTACATTTCCACGCAGTTTAGGTGCATAGATCCTGAGAAATCAGTACCCAGAACAACCACCTCTGGCTGTAACAACGGCCTTGATACGCCTGGGCATTGAGTCAAACAGAGCTTGGATGGCGTGTACAGGTACAGCTGCCCATGCAGCTTCAACACGATACCACAGTTCATCAAGAGTAGTGACTGGCGTATTGTGACGAACCAGTTTCTCGGCCACCATTGACCAGACGTTTTCAGTTGGTGAGAGATCTGGAGAATGTGTTGGCCAGGGCAGCAGTCGAACATTTTCTGTATCCAGAAAGGCCCGTACAGGACCTGCAACATGCAGTCGTTCATTATCCTGCTGAAATGTAGGTTTTCGCAGGGATCGAATGAAGGATAGAGCCACGGATCGTAACACATCTGAAATGTAACGTCCACTGTTCAAAATGCCGTCAATGCGAACAAGAGGTGACCGAGACGCGTAACCAATGGCACCCCATACCATCACGCCGGGTGATACTCCAGTATGGCGATGACGAATACACGCTTCCAATGTACTTTCACTGCGATGTCGCCAAACACGGATGCGACCATCATGATGCTGTAAACAGAACCTGGATTCATCCGAAAAAATGACGTTTTGCCATTCATGCACCCAGGTTCGTCTTTGAGTACACCATCGCAGGCGCTCCTGATAGGCCATGCTGCTGCAAACGTCGTCCAACTGTTCGTGCAGATGGTTGTTGTCTTGCAAACGTCCCCATCTGTTGACTCAGGGATCGAGAAGTGCGGATAAAATGCCTGTCATCTCGACTGCTAGTGATACGAGGCCGTTGGGACCCAGCACGGCGTTCCGTATTACCCTCCTGAACCCACCGATTCCATATTCTGCTAACAGTCATTGGATCTCGACCAACGCGAGCAGCAATGTCGCGATACGCTAAACCGTAATCGCGATTGGCTACAATCCGAATTTATCAAAGTCGGAAACTTGATGGTACGCATTTCTCCTCCTTACACGAGGCATCACAACAACGTTTCACCAGGCAACGCCGGTCAACTACTGTTTGTGTTTGAGAAATCGGTTGGAAACTTTCCTCATGTCATCACGTTGTAGGTGTCGCCACCAGCGCCAACCGTGTGACTGCTCTGAAAAGCTAATCATTTGCATATCACAGCATCTTAATCCTGTCGGTTAAATTTCGCGTCTGTAGCACGTGATCTTCGTGGTGTAGCAGTTTTAATTGCCAGTAGTGTAACAATGATGTACCCTGTTACCGTGCTTAAGAATCGTCAGCCTAAGGACCTGATACGAGGTATAATTGACTTCCCTTCAAGAGCGTGAGACCAGCACAAGAAGATTGCAGAGGATGCACTGCACAAAATACAGATTGCAGGAAGAAGAAGGAAGGAACCTTCTGACAGGAAAGCCGGAGAGCGAGAATTTTTCATTGGACAAAAAGTTTTGCTTAAAACGTCTTGTCTCCCCAACAAACAGAAGCAGCTGTGTCAAAAGTTGTTTACTGTCTACAGTGGTCCTGGACCCGTACATATCAAAATAATTGCCCACCACAATGCTGTTCAAATTAAAACATTAAAATCTAGGAAGTCGATCGGCGTCCATCACGTCAGCCACATAAAACATTTCACAGAATAAAGGAGAAGGTGAATTTTTTGATATTATGATTGAATATTTTTAAGGTATGTTGTAGTGTAGATTATTGTTTAGCATGCTTGTATGGGATCAAAAAGAACTGAGGTTTCTCTTTAGAGCATCATAGATGACAGTGTGTAATTGTGTCATTAATTAATTGTGTGTTAGTCCAGTGCACTAATTTCAGTACGGTAGCGGCGAATTGCGGCTAAATAGGTTGTTCATTGTAACAGAGAAAACAAACACTTAGGTTGCAGAAGTTAGAATCAGAAGTCATTATTGCTATTTTTCTGGAGAGATGATTCAGGGACGTGAGCTGTACCATTTCATTCTATTCACATTACGTGTTGCATATAGGAAATTGTTGCTCTGATCCACATTCGGTATTCTGAACTGTTTCAGTTCCATGACTTATTCGTCTTTCCACCGAGTGGCAACGTTGTGTTTGTTTTGCGTCGTTGCGTTTGGCCACGCCCCTGAGGTGTTGTGCTTATATATTTTCATGAGTGTCTTGTGTTGTGTCTACACCAGATATGCACGTATTATTCAAGATGAGCCCAAAGGGCTAGACTTCGTCGTGCTTGTTTTTGATATGTCAGCGCCATGGGAGCGTGTATTACTTGAGGTGAACCTAAAGGTCCTGGTCCGCAAGGGTAGCGGTCCGACCCCGTTTTTGCTGATGTGCGAGAGATTTATGAACGCCCCACATCTCAGTACTTGTGAAATGCGATCGCACTGTAACTCACTCTTTCGCTATATATGTCGTTTATCGCACAATGAGTGCAGGGCGCCATTAGTTCTGACTCCACGAAACGAAGGGTGGCAAAACAAGTCGACCAAGAGAAGGAACACGACGGTTTGGTTCCCATGAAAGAAACAACATTTACTGTATTGCACAAATGAACACCGTTATGCATATAATGTCTGATCACTGTATTGTATATTATTGAATTACAAATGTGAAGCATTTGGTTAACGTACGCCGCGCGGGATTAGCCGAGCGGTCTAGGGCGCTGCAGTCATGGACTGTGCGGCTGATCCCGGCGGAGGTTCGAGTCCTACCTCGGGCATGGGTGTGTGTGTGTTTGTCCTTAGGATTATTTGGGTTAAGTAGTGTATAAGCTTAGGTTCAAAAATGGCTCTGAGCACTATGGGACTTAACATCGGAGGTCATCAGTCCCCTAGAACTTAGAACTACTTAAACCTAACTAACCTACGGACATCACACACATCCATACCCGAGGCAGGATTCGAACCTGCGACCGTATCGGTCGCGCGGTTCCTGACCGAAGCCCCTAGAACCGCTCGGCCACTGTAAGCTTAGGGACTGATGACCTTAGAAGTTAAGTCCCATAAGATTTCACACACATTTGAACATTTGGTTAACGTATCTGTGTGAGTTTCAGAAACAAAAAAAAGGGGGCGGGTGGGAGCCATGATGGAGAAATCGTCAACTTATATATAAATGAGTACTTCAGTGATGTAGGCACAGGACAGTCAACCCAAGGGACTTGATACATCCACCTTGTCGGTAACTATGTCCTGAAGAATAAGAGGTAGAAGTAAAATGTTGACCAGACCCTTTGAGCCCAACTGTGACATGTGTACTCAATTTTTTTTGTCTCTGTGGGCTCTATCTTGTTTGCAGAGGGAGCAAGACAGTTAACTGGACTTGCCCCAAGAAGACAACAATGAGCTGGTGGTCAGAGGGTAAACGTGTGTTGTTGGGATCCCAGCTAGTATTACGTTTAGTTGATTTTGTGCATGTTATGGCCCCATGCTTATCTGTCAGAGGAACTACTGTGTTTTTTATTCATGGTGGTGGCACTAATGCTTCATCGGTGATGGGTAGGCTATTGGCATGTGAGATTGGGGTCATTTTGACCCATATTGGGCTAGCAGATAGAACAGCTAGGACTAACGGATTATCAGGCTCTGACACCACTCACAGTAACTATCACATCACATTTTACTTTTAGTGTTAGTATCTGTATGATGGAAAGCTTTCACTTGTGCACCGGTTTGATACTATAATCTATAACTAGGAATAAGTTAAATGATGGAAGTATGTATTTGAGTCTCCCTTAAGGAATTTATTTGTCAATATTCGTCATGTGATCATCTATGTTATGTATTTGAGTTGTAAGAGACCAGTCGCTTATGCAGCACGCAAAAAGATTTGTACAGGTGGCGCCCGGGAGACTGGCGACATGAGAAGTCAACATGTGACGGGTTTCTTGGAGAATGGAATGAGGCAGGCATCCCACAAAACACGGGTGCGGTGACACGCAGATGCCTCTGCAACAATCGGTCGTCCTGGAGGGCGGACGGCAGCAGTGTTACCTGGCTGGTCTACTGAGGGACGTCCACAGCCACGTGCCAAACCAGTTTACTGGCAGATCCTTATCTGCGGCTAAGATGACAGGAGCTTAAGTGGCTCGTGCGAGGTTGGCGAGACATACATCACCCCTTTCACCACGAAAGTGAGTGGGAAGCAGCGACAAGGCAGGGCTCTAATGTAGATCAGTTTCTTCACTAAAGGCGCGCTGTAGGAACAGCGGCTAGACTGAGGTGAAGAGAGATACAACATTAATCCTTATACCAAGCGTGTATGCAAGTGATCATTCGGCCAGTCTGTGACTGTTACACAGATCTGTGCTAGAAACAGAATTTCCATAGTATCAGATTATCTACTTGGGAGAACAATGCCTTACTATCGGCCATAATGATGTTGTTTTTGATCACCACCATCAACACATTTATCAAATTGTATGGTAATACCCTGACACCTCAAGAAGTATTGCAGCCACCCACTTCCTGTCTGTCCATACAAGAGACATTCCTTCTCACTGTCATCTGACAGTTGAAAGTAACCTCAATCTACCAGACAAGGCCAATGACGTCTTCATAAAGTAACAAACCCTCAGTCACGCAACTGTCAAAGAGCCCATATGCTGACCCTTCTGTGCTGCCTCACAAATCGTTTGCCTCGCTGCTTGCTGATGACGTGTGCGGCCCTGCCTCCGCCAAGAGCCACACGGTCCAGTGGAGCCAACTCACATGACTAAAGAAAGGATACCTAGCACTGCTTACGAATGTATCACACCTTGTGATGCAACCGCAAATAAAAATACCTCTACCCGTGAGATCTGCACTCTTCCTTTGAGATCGGATCCAGGAGCCAATTTCTTCGACAACTGGAAGTAAGTGAGATATAAAATTAGTGATGCGTGTCGTTGAATGAGTGACGAAAACCTTGTCTATCGATGACATTTATCTCCATGCTTATGACATTGATGTGACAGCGATCAATGAGTATCAGTTTTTCGAACAGTCTGTAACGACTGTCTCTTGTGTAAATCCTGTTCTTTATCTATCACATCTACAGTTTCCGTCTCACATGGGAGACATTGACGGATGATGTCTGCATGTAATTTTCGCTATTCTTTGCACTGTTTCGTAACCGATTCTTCGTTATTTTATTACAAGATATTTGTATGTGTGTGAATGTGGGGTGAATGGAATTACGATAGTGTATCTGTGTAAAGTATTTGGAAATTTGGTATGAAAGGACCTTCAGTCAAGGATAACATAAATTTGTACTAATTTGGATTTTTCTGGGAGATCATTGTCAAAGGGGTTCAGTATTTTTGTAAACATAATGCATCCGATTGTACTGGAATAATTATGACACTGACCTCAATAAGTCAGCGAGAGTTGCCGTGCTGGGCACATTTGTGTACCTACACTATGTGATCAAAAGTATCCGGACTCCCCCAAAAACATATATTTTTCATATTAGTAGAATTTTGCTGCCACCTACTGCTAGGTACTCCATATAAGCGACCGCAGTAGTCAATAGACATCGTGAGAGAGCAGAATGGCGCGCTCTGCGGAACTCACGGACTTCGAATGTGGTCAGGTGATTGGGTGTCACTTGTGTCATACGTCTGTACGCGAGATTTCCGCATTCCTAAACATCACTAGGTCCACTGTTTCCTATGTGATACTGAAGTGGAAACGTGAAGGGACACGTACAGCACAAAAGTGTACAGGCCGACCTCGACTGACAGAGACCGACGACAGTTGAAGAGGGTCGTAATAGGTAGACATCTATCCAGACCATCACACAGGAATTCCAAACTGCATCAGGATCTACTGCAAGTACTACGACAGTTAAGCGGGAGGTGAGAAGACTTGGATTTCATGGTCGAGCGGCTGCTCATAAGCCACACAACACGCCGGTAAATGCCAAACGACGCCTCGCTTGGTGAAGGAGCGTAAACATTGGACGACTGTACAGTGGAAAACGTTGTGTGGAGTGACAAAACACGGCACATAATGTGGCGATCCGATGGCAGGGGGTGGGTATGGCGAATACGCGGTGAACGTCATCTGGCAGCGTGTGTAGTGCCAACATTAAAATTCGGAGGCGGTGGTGTTAGGGTGTGGTCGTGTTTTTCACGGAGGGGGCTTGCACCCCTTGTTGTTTTGGGTGGCACTATCATAGCACAGGCCTACAATGATGTTTTAAGCACTTTCTTGCTTCCCGCCGTTGAAGTACAATTCGGGGATGGCGATTGCATCTTTCAACACGATCGAGCACCTACCAGTTCATAACCTGTGGCGAAGTGGTTACACGACAATACATGACATTAATGGACTGCCCTGCACAGAGTCCTGACCTGAATCCTACAAACACCTTTGGGATGTTTTGGAACGCCGACTTCGTGCCAGACCTCACCAACCGACATCGATACCTCTCCTCAGTGCGGCACTCCATGAAGAATTGGCTGCCATTCCCCAAGAAGTCTTCCAGCACCTGATTGCCTGCGAGAGTGAAAGCTGTCATCAAGTCTAAGGGTGGGCCAACACATGTTGGCGCCACGAACTTGTAAGTCATATTCCGCCAGTTGTCCGGACACTTTTGATCACATAGTGTACCTGAGAAATTATATAGTTGTACGTCCCATAGCTCAGGAGATATGACGTCATAAGCAGACTCGTGAAAACCTTGCTTTTGATTAAAATGGCAAATAACCCAGACTATATTTATCCAGTATTTCATAATGAGAGCACTTAGCGACTTCCAACAAACTTTAAGCTTAATTACAGACTCCTTTTAACTTTTTCTCGCTTATGTGTTTAACGTTATGTATTTAACACATTAACACCTTTTTAAAGTAATCAGACGCTACTATCCCCACCAATGGACATAGCGATGGAGGCAGATGAGCTGTCACAGATAGCACAGTGGACTGTTGCGGACAACTGCCATGGGGAGGGGCGCATGCGACACGTTGTATCGGCGGATCTGCTGATGGAAGTGTTTACCTGTGGGCGACAGTAGGCCAGGTGGGTAGACGCTGAATTCTATTACCGCGGATCTCGCCTTACGCCTTTGCTGTTTCCGTGTGGTTAATCATCAGCCGCCCACACCTGTTGTGTGCTGTATTCATCCCCATGCACTTCTCTCCGGAATTTCAGACTTTCTGCTTCCCTGTAGATAGACAGCGTGTTATCATTTTCTCCTGCAAGGTTCTATTCCCTGGCTTGTTGTTAAGCCATCGTCGGCTCCATACAGTGCCTTGCGCTAACTGTGTTGTTCAGCAGTGTTGTCACAAAAGCGAGGGGGGAGGGGGAAGGATGTTCTTATGCCTGTGATACTGTTACTTCTTTCTTCTCTTTCCATAGCGTTAATTTTGGGCCACCGTGGACCTGGAATTTCCGCAATGCTGGAAGGAACAGTTGTGCCCACAGACGGAGCAGTAGCAGCAGGATGAGAAGATACAGGCGGTCCTAAACCAGAATGTGGAATTTCTTCGCTTTCAAGCCTCACAGGTGGCTGACCAGACACCGTTGGGCAAATTTCTTTCGAGTCCCCTCTGCCCCAATGCAATTTGCCGTTTCCATGAGTCTACGGAAAGGTTGGAAAACCATGTCGTGATACGCTAAACCGTAATCGCGATTGGCTACAATCCGAATTTATCAAAGTCGGAAACTTGATGGTACGCATTTCTCCTCCTTACACGAGGCATCACAACAACGTTTCACCAGGCAACGCCGGTCAACTGCTGTTTGTGTATGAGAAATCGGTTGGAAACTTTCCTCGTGTCAGCACGTTGTAGGTGTTGCCACCGGCGCCAACCTTGTGTGAATGCTCTGAAAAGCTAATCACTTGCATATCACAGCATCTTCGTCCTGTCGGTTAAATTTCGCGTCTGTAGCACGTCATCTTCGTGGTGTAGCAATTTTGATGGCCAGTGGTGTACTTCTTTAATTGATGTTGCCCAGACTGGGGAATCACATTCGCTTTCAAAGGCGGCAAGGGACGGCCTTTGCAACAACAGGTAGATTGCACATGAGGTTTGGATAGTAAACAACCTCTGGTGCCCTGCAGGGTTCCCCATGTGGCCTTCCTTTCTGCCAAGTAGCCGTGCATTGACACCATTAACGATTACGGTGCAATGGCGTCGCGGTGCCACCCGTCTTCGCTTGCATTGAGCTCGGCGGCTTCGCGACTGTCGCGGCGTCGTAATTCCCAATTGCGGCGTTTTTCAGGACCGCTCCAGCCCTCTTCTTCCGTTCATTGGGCTAGCCAGCGATCCTGTCGCGATTGTCTTTTGACGCATGTTCGACGAGATGGCTCACACTTGGAGGTCTTGTTTGGGGTATGCCTTCAGATAGGCAATTTGGTAACTGTTTGTGACTGTTAATGAACCACACGTTGGTTATCAGAAGCCTCTGTGCTAATGAACTCGGGGGCTGTCTCCGACTCCCTGCATGTGTTGCCCCGTCATATTTTGCTGATGTTGGTATTGGATGGGGACCAGTTGAATTTCAGGTAGACTTGGGAGCGACGTTCAGCCACATTGACTTAGATATGTACAGCATATTGGGCTGCCCAGAACTGCAACGACTACTACATCAAGTTGCGTCTTATAGTAAACAGTGTATTCCGTTGAGGGGGCAATTCTCCATCTCTGTACGTTATAAGAATGTGGAACAGCAGCTTACATTGATAGTGGTCAATTCCTCATTGGCGAAAATATTTTTAATTTAGACACTTTTTCTTTTTTTGGTTTCCATATAATTGACAATGTCCATTTAGAGTCTCATTTAATCCGTTTTCAAGATTTGGACTCCTTACTATGGTCAGACAACCAGCTGTTTGAGAATACCTTGGGCTGGGCAGAGAATTGTGAGGCACACGTTTCTCTTAAGCCGTCGGCGGTACCTAAATTTTGTCGTCCCTACTTCACCCCATTCCTTTCCTCGTGAATAACAAGGCAAAAATCAGGGTATCGTTTCTCCTATTCCATCGGGTCAGTGGGCCACTCCTTTGGTGGCGATTCAGAAGCCTGACAACATAATGTGCCTTTGTGGCGACTTCGAACAGACAATCGATGCACAATGTTTCACGGCTTCGCATTCAATTCTGTGGCCGGAGGAGTTGTGGTCGAAGTGGTTGCGGAGCCACTATTCTTCATGTATTGACTTGAGCGGTGCATATCCGAAGATGCCATTAGATGCAGCTTCTCGGACTTTCTTGGTGGTTAGCACCCTCTTTGGGCTTCACCAGTTTAATCGCTTGCCTTATGGAATCTCGTCTTCACTGGGAATTGATCAACGATATTTGAAGCAGCTGAGTCAGGACATTCGCTGTTATGTAAACTACCTTAGTGACATTTGTATTACGGACTCTACATGAGAATTTGCGAAACCTCCAGGCAGTTTTCCATCGCCTTTTGTAGAATGGCTTTGATTGGAAACGGAAAAGGTGCAGTTTTTTTTACTCCCCAAAGGCGCCTTTTTTTTGGGATAGGCCTATGTGCTTAGCAAAGATGGCTTAATCCTCTAATGCCTGTCTCTCTATTTAGAATTACAAAAAGTGCCAAAATTTAATGAAAATATTGTTATTTAATCCAGTTTTTATGCATTTACTGCGTGTGTATTGGATGTTGTAAGTCTTCAATTATTAAAGCATGAAGTAGGGTGTGTGTGTGTGTGTGTGTGTGAGAGAGAGAGAGAGAGAGAGAGAGAGAGAGAATCAGTAGACAGTATTTTCCACTTCACTTATTTCTCATCGTTTGTTGTAAGTTCTTTTTTGTGTTGGCTCAGTCACCGTAGGTTAATAATTCCTTCATGCTAAAACAGCATAGAGGTGTCTGGATTCTGTTTATCCATACATTAAATCAATAACATCATGAATCAGGATTGTATATTCTCTTCAGAAATATCTTATTCCATATTCTGCAGTTTTCACTAATTAACACACTTCTGAACAAGAACAGCTAACTTCCAGCCATCTCACATCGTACGTAAAACAGACACCAAGTGAATAATACAGAGAAAATAATAGTTTAAATACAAAGATATGATTAGATAATCAGTGTGCAGAATTACAGTTGATTAATATTTCATTAAAGCTAAGAGAAATACAGTATTTTATAGATTTTATCTTTTTGAACAATCATGGAAAACAATAAGCATGATTATAATACTAAATCTAAATATTCTCGACTTCATAAATGAACAAAACCGCCGAGTACATTACCAATACAAAAATAGTTACGTTTATTACAAAATAGTTAATTTTAAGTCAGCATTACGCTTCATCAATGTATGTTTACATCAATAGAATAGAAAATTTACAATTTGCAGATACGATCTTTTTGGATACTGTTTTGAATCATAATGTATCAGGTTTTCCGAGTCTTAACGAGAAAAGAGGTGTATTGAATAGTTGCATTATAGTCCCTATAGACGACTACATCAAAGGCATCGTCAACCTGCTGGCGTCCAAGAACCTGAAGGAGCTCCAGGTATTTTTGGGTTAAATTTCATATTATGCTAAGTTCATTACCCAGGCCATGCACATCTGCCATCCTCTTAACTGGCTTCGCCAAAAGGGCGGGTTGTCAATGGGCTTTTCAGTTCATCAAGCAGCGTTTCTGCTCTTGTATCGTGGCTGTCAGAGGGGCCTGATCTGTTATTCGATCGGCAGGAGCCTCTCTTGTACATGTTGGACAATACCTTGCAGCAAACTTAGCCTGATCTTCAGTTGACAGCGTGAGAGATTGTGACCACTATGCCCACCTACCAACTTTCCCAGATAATCCTTTCAGCTGTCCAGGTGGTTGGCCAGAGTACGCCTATTTGGGTGCCTATTTGGTGTAGCGTTCGTTTGTTCTCCTCTGTGACTGGCTCAGCATTATCCAGTGGGTCTTCTTGCTTGCCACAGAGGAGAATATCTGTCAGGTGTCAGTTCACCAGCGTTGCATCCTCACATACTCCAGACGCATCTACTGTTCGGCGGTCGATTGCGACATCAAACATCTGGTCCAGGCTTACAGGGACTGTCCACAGAACTGGGCAGTGCCGCAATGTCAGTTTTCCTCTTGGCCAGTCCCAAAGTACTCTTGGGACAGGGCGCACATCAATTTCGTGGTTCCATTTTTGGGCAGCATGTGGTTGCTGGTGCTCGATGCCTTATCATATTTCCCATGCATGATCAAGTTGTCTTCCATATCGTTGATAGCCGTCGTTCATGCTTTGCCAGTTATTTTTCCTATCGAGCGATCACCCAGGACGCTTGTGTCCAATAATGATTGGCAATTTGTGCCACGAGAGTTTGATGACTTTTGCATTTGCAATGGTATCAAGGATCTGACTACCACCCTCGTTCACCTGGCCTCTAACTCAGAGGTAGAACACTTCGAGCATATGTTCAAAACCAAAATGAAGAAGTCAGTGTCTGCCTCTTTCCATGACGATCTGTCATCTAGTTTTCTATCTACTTACGGGTAATGATAGACAACAGATGCTGTCTGGTGGTACGTTTACACTGGCGCCAGCTGCAGGGTCTCCTGGATTTGTTGCCTCCTGAATCATACAGCCTGGACCACCATGGCCCACTGTGTTTCCCCCTGGGACTACTGTTTAGGCCTAGTCTTTCAACCAGCAGCAGGGGTGGCTAGTCCACAGCTCGTGGTCGTGCGGTAGCGTTCTCGCTTCCCACGCCCGGGTTCCCGGGTTCGATTCCCGGCGGGGTCAGGGATTTTCTCTGCCTCGTGATGACTGGGTGTTGTGTGATGTCCTTAGGTTAGTTAGGTTTAAGTAGTTCTAAGTTCTAGGGGACTGATGACCATAGATGTTAAGTCCCATAGTGCTCAGAGCCATTTTTTTAGGGGTGGCTACCATGCGCTGTGATGGGCCACAAAAGTTGACAGTCGTTTGTCTGGGGCGTTATTCTGGAGCAGCAGCAAATTAGTTGGACCCACATTGCTGGGTCATCACTGCCATGGTATTCCGGTCAGCCATGTGGCAGGGTTGATCACGATGTTTTTTCCAGGGGTGGGCTCCCACTTGCAGTTATGCACTTCCCCGTTGCTCCCCCCCCCCCCCCCTCCGCCCCCACATTGCACATTCTGCCATCTGCGTGAGGCACACTCCTGTGCCTACTGATGTGATGTCCTGGATTTTGACCCACCCTCCTCCCCCTCCTCACCCTCCACCTCCGCTCCCCTGCCGGCCGGAGTGGCCGTGCGGTTCTAGGCGCTACAGTCTGGAACCGAGCGACCGCTACGGTAGCAGGTTCGAATCCTGCCTCGGGCATGGATATGTGTGATGTCCTTAGGCTAGTTAGGTTTAATTAGTTCTAAGTTCTAGGCGACTGATGACCTCAGAAGTTAAGTCGCATAGTGCTCAGAGCCATTTGAACGATTGAACCTCTCCCCTCTCACTGGTAGATGTGCACTGCAGGTGGATTAACCATTCCCACAGTCTCCATACCCTTCTGCCCCTCCGGCAGAACCAGTGGGGGTCAGTGTTCTTGCTTCAAATGGCTCTGAGCACTATGGGACTTAACTTCTGAGGTCATCAGTCCCCTAGAACTTAGAACTACTTAAACCTAACTAGTCTAAGGACATCACACACACCTATGCCCGAGGCAAGATTCGAACCTGCGAACGCAGCGGTCGCGCGGTTCCAGACTGTAGCGCCTTGAACCGCTCGGCCACCCCGTCAGTGTTCCCTTCTTCATTATAAAACCTAAAAATGTAATGTATTAAGTTTATTAAGGAATAATGCACGCAAGTGGCAATGTAGTACATTGTTTTTCTACTAATATATTTACAAACATAAGCGTATTTCTTATGTAAAGCTAAAATTGATGCATACCATGTATCAAATGCTCAGTCAGTATTTAATCTGTATAATACCAGATGTATGTATCTAAGGTATCACGTAGAACGTACCACAACTACCAACAATAGGACAAACAAACAGCTGCTGAATGTCATGTAGCGTCCTGACTTGCAACACTCCCAGTAATATACCAATACATAAAACACAGTAAACATGCATAAGCACAAACCGTTTCAGATGAAAATCGCTCGAGGTTCTATCGAGACCTTTTCATCTGAAATAGGTAGAAATAGGCCATTTCCAACCAACATGCTACGTAGGCTATGTTACACATCCAGATACAGTATATCACTTCCCTCTACATATTGCAAATTATTTCCATCACACTCATTGTGTCACATTTTTTTTTATTTTTCTTTGACATTCGCATGTATAAATTATATCCTCATCAACTAGACAGAAACCAATTGTATAGAACCGTTTTAACAACTGTTAAGCACTCAATTCGCTGTAAACTTAGAGACATTTTTTAGTATGTTCTTTATATTATGTTTTCTGTTTTTAAAGCCGGCCGGTGTGGCTGAGCGGTTCTAGGCGCTACAGTCTGGAACCGCCGGACCGCTACGGTCGCAGGTTCGAATCCTGCCTCGGGCATGGATGTGTGCGATGTCCTTAGGTTGCTTAGGTTTAAGTAGTTCTAAGTTCTAGGGGACTGATGACCTCAGAAGTTAAGTCCCATAGTGCTCAGAGCCATTTGAACCATTTTTTTTAAAAAGCATTAACAATTGTATACCAATAACATTGTAAAACTGAGAAGTGTTTGCTGTTGGATTCAGAAGCATCGGACCCACCTTACATTTCAAGGCGGTGGGTTACTCTGTACTGCTAATGAAATAAATAAATAAATAAATCTTCTTCATTGGTTGGTGCATTGGCTGAGTCTCTAGCAGTCTCTCCTATTCTGAACTGGATGTCATGGCCAAAGGGTGGGTATCTTTGGCCTTATGTACTCTTTTCAGATGGGACGCATTTAATGACCCTATCAGTAGACATTGCAATGGAGGCAGATGAGCTGGCATGGGTAGTGCAGTGGACTAGTGCAGACAGTTGCCATAGGATGTACGCGACATGTTGTATCTGCAGGCCTGCTGTTAGCAGTGTTTTCCTGTGGGTGACACTAAGCTTGGCGGGGCAGTTCTATCACTGAGTTAAGTCTGTTTTAATCTGCCAGAAAGTTTCATATCAGCACACACTTCACTGCAGAATGAAAATTTCATTCTGGAAACTGTATCGCTCTCTCGATAATGAAAAATATAAACATTTTAAAATATACTGTAAATAGAAAACAATAAAACTAGATGACTTCCTAGCAATCTACACAAGAACAAACTAAGTGCAATATAAGCATACAATAATCTCATATCTAAGGGTGTAAGGCATTTTATACATATGTAGATCATCAATCGTCTCTTTCTTCTTCGTTACATGAGGTTTTGCATTCTGTACTGCAGATGGTGTTGGTATCTGTGGCAATGCATCGACAACTCTCATAAATGTGAGTAATCGGAGTCTTCGTTGGCATCTGTATATTAACACTGATAGGTGACGTCATTTCCACTACTTGGTATGGTCTATGGTAACGGGTCATGAATTTCTTTGTTTTGCCTTCTGGTGCATACGAATTAGTTACTAATACCTATAGACCAATCCTGTATTGCGGTAACTTGCCTACGCATTGTTCTATCTGCTCTTGTCGTTCTAAGACTTTCGTATTTGCACGTTTTACTTCTTGCCAAAGGTCTCGCAATTTCTTAAAAAACTTTTTTACTGATTGAACGTCGGATCCAAGCTTCAACTTAATCGCTTCGAAAGGTGAAGGTATTTTCCTCCCTTATAACTCGTGTGGCGAAAGACGAGCAGCTGTATGGTCTTTAGGGTTGTATGCGGCGGATACAAAAGTTAAATATACATCCCAACTTTCATAATAGCTCAACTTCTTCGAAATCGTGTGATGAACTCTCTCTGTTCTTCCATTGGCTTGAGGGTGGAAGGTGCTTGTTCGCAGCTTGCGAATTCAGAGCAATCGTCACAATCGCTTCATAAGATCGGACATGAAATTGGTACTCTCGTCTGCAATTAAAATGTCCAGAATGCGAAATGTAAGCAACCAGTTATTACTAACACTTGAGCAGCTATACTCGCTTCTTGGTCAGGAGTTGCAGCCATTACTATACAACGTGAGAAATGGTCAATTATAGTCAATATGTATTTATTTCCTGCTGATGTTTTATTAAATCGGCCTAAAATGTCCAATCCAAGAATTTCAAATGGGTTAGATGCTTCCGGTAGATATTGTAATGGAATCGGTCAGTGGCTAAGATCAGCTCGTTGTGCACAACGTACGCAATTCCTGACATATTGCTCGACATCTCGATTTCTAGTCTTCCACCAAAATTTTTCACCAATTCGACTATCAGTTGCTCTACGCCCCCCCCCCCCCCCATTGCCTGACAACGTATGGTCATGTGCTTGTTCTAAGACTTCGTCCCGGAAAGCTGCAGGTACTATCATTCGGAATACACACTTTGTTGTTCTGCACAGCAAGCCGTCGTGCATCACAAACTGAGGTTGCGACTTGAATTTCTGACAGCCAGCGTCAACAGTTTGAACCTTTTACCATTCAGCAACTCTCCTGTCCAGTGTTTGCAGAGCTGCCATTTTTCTACTGAAACTGTCGGCGTTAGCATGCCTTTTTCCTTGCTTTTGTAGTGCCTCATAATCACATTCACTCTAACGGAGTGTCACCTTGTTAATCTGTTGCAAAGATCCTTTTGTCCAAATAACCATTTGAGAGCAGCATGAGCAGTCACTGCCTTAAACTTTTGGCATTAGAAATAACAGTGGAAACACGTAATACCATAGATTACTGCTAGCACCTCCTTCTCAGCAGTGGAATAATGTTGCTCTGATTTGTTCAACTGTCTGGATGCTTACGCTACAGGACGTTCTGTGGGTTCTATATTCTGTCCTTGGACAAGCCCCAGAGCCCTATTGCTTGCATCACAAAACAGAATAAATTCTTTCTCAAAATCGGGGAATATCAAAACTGGGTCTGATGTTAATGTTCGCTTTAAAGTATAGAACACCATCAGACATACGATAAACCATTCAAATATTGCTCCTTTCCATGACAAACGGTTCAAAGGCCTGGAAATCTCAGCAGTGTCTTTTACGAATCAAAGATAGTAATTACAGAGACCAATGAAACTCTGCAACTGTTTAACTGTCTTAGGTGGCAAAAAATTGTGAGCTGCTGAAACTAAGTGTCGATCTGTTCTCACAACTTTTTTACTAATTATATGCCTAATATAATTTACTGATGTTGCTGCAAAATGGCATTTATCGACGCTTAACTTTAGTCGTACTGTTCTCAGTCTTCTGAATACCTCTTCCAACTGTTGTACTTGCTCTTCCAAGTCCTTTGAAAACTCTATTATGTCATCCAGATAAATCAAACATTGTTCTGGTTTCAGTCCCCCAAATACATCATCCAATAATATTTGAAAGTTGGCAGGTGCATTTTTGGGTCTGGATGGCATTCAACAATATTGTAAATGAACTCTTGCAATGGAAGAAGCTGTCTTTGGTTGATTCTCTAGCGCTATTTCTGTTAAATGATATTCACATTTTAAATCGATTGTGGAGAAATAGTTAAGAGTCTCTGTTATGTTTCATACTGGATATGCATCAGTGATCATTTGTGCATTAAGGTATCGGTAGTCACAACGAAATCTGTATTTTTTAGTGCCATCTGGTGATTCTTTTGGGACCAAAATTACAGGTACTTCCCAGGGACTATCACTATACTTAATAATACAGTCAGCTAGCTTCCGGTCGATATATTCTTCCATTATCAGGTGGATACATTTTGGAACTCGATATGATTTCTTGTATACTGGAGCGTTATTCCTTGTTGGTATTCTGTGTTGTGCGAGTGGCGTTGGTGGTAATGGAACACTCGAATTACACAAATCCATGAACTGCAGTAACAAAGTTTCCATTGATTCTCTATCATTTCCCTATAAATGTTTCACTTCCTCATGTAATGCAGATACATTACTTTTTGCCTGTGGCATAGGTCTTCACTTGACTTATGCAGGTCATCTTTCTCCAAAACATCCTAATTTGCAATTAGTAAACCCTTTGGCAGACTCACTTTGTCCTTACCAAAATTATCAAGACCGACCGGAACTATAAAATCTCCTTCCACGTCACTGACATGTACTATGCTTCTGTGTATAAAACAGTGTGACTTATCCAATTCTTCGTTAGTTTCCAATGGCTATACAACATGTAATATATCCTTAAGTAGGTCCACATCTATGCTGACCCAGATAAATTTCGCTGTACCTTGTGGTATCGTATCACGCAAATTGATCTTTAGTGCCTGCTTCTGCAATTTATTGCGTACCACCTTCACGATTAATGAATTTTGCGACAGCGTAGCACTTGCAGATGTTGCCCCTAGCGGAAACAATGTCTCCCGAAGTTCAGCTGTATGCTACAAAAGGTCAATGTTTTCGTGGTGTTTATCAAGAAAGTCGAGTCCCAGGATTGCACAATACTCCTCGCCAACACGCCGCAATACTTCTGCAGGCCCTCGAAAATATTTTTTTCCACGTTAAAACTGACTAGTGTTGTCCCCAATGACTTCATGTCGTTATCCCACGTACTCTGCAAAAACCTATACCCTGTCGACCGCAGTCTCTTTCTTACCGAGAGGTCCATATTGACTAGTGACATGTGAGTCCCTGTGTCCACAAGAAATATATGTTCATACCATTTACTTTGCCTAGCAAGCAACACTTCATCTCCAAATGCATTTCTACAGTCTCGAGTTGTACTGGGAATGCCGTCAGACGGATGAGGCACTCCCGTTCCCGTTTAACGACAGATTTTTAGGATATTGCTTGTCCTGTTCTTTCTTCGGACTATCACGCGCTTTGTGGCCCACCTCCCCACATTCATAGCATTCGGGCTGATGACATTGTTTCCTGATGTGGCCCATGCGCCCACATCTATAACACTTCGCTTCAGAAGAAAAAACACGGCGATACTCTGTCTACGTGTAGCAACGTCGATCTCCTCCACTTGCACAACAGTCCTAATGGCAGCAGATAAGTCACTTGGGTTCTCCATCCTGACCCTCCTTGACATATCAGCGGAAATACCTCTTAGAATCAGATCCAGGGCCCTATCCTCTGCCTCACACAGAATCGCTCCATTGGCCTCCTCGTTCTGTGGTATTTCATTCACGTGCGAGTTCAGCTTCCTAGTTCTTTCAGGGAAGGATTTCACCCCGCTCGCCTGAGATAGTCCATTGACTTTTTCCCTAAATATCCTTGCAGTATTCAGCTTCTGATAGTGCTGTATTAGACTACCGGCCAGTTCATCAAATATTTGGGCCTTACTGAGGGTCTCGTGGTTCATGATGTATGTTTTCATATCACCCAATAACCTTAAAAGTCTTTACATCACTAATAAAAGTGGATACGCCTTAGGTCGACTTCCCTGAAAATGACGTCATGGGGTTAGTTGCTTTGGGATCGATGGAATGGGCAGGTACACTCAACATGGTTTCATTTTCTCCTGAACCGAGGAGTCCTTGGCCCCCAAATGCTTCCCATTGCTCTATTCTCCTACGCAATGCTTCATTGTCTTGACCCTGTTTCGCTGTAGTTTGTAACAATGCGGTTATCCGCCTCTTCAAAGCTTAAACCATTTCATTCAGAGTCGCTGTTGGTGTTTCTGGCATTTGTGTAATGTCCTTCTGCCATTATACCAGAAAAGAGGGAAACTGCACACACAATAGGCAAAAAAAGGAATTAAAAGAAACTTAATCTTTATGCCGTATCAAAGCCCAACGAGATTCTGTGCACTGGTGTGCTTCGTGACGAACCCTTCTACACGTACTACAGTAGCTTACACAGGTTGAACTCGTGGTAAGTCATGCCCAGACAGATTACACTGTGGACACCTAACTGGCTGCAAGTAAACTTCTCTAGTGTTCCCACAGCATTGAAACAAATAGGTAGGTTCCTGCAGTCTAACAAACTACAAGTTTAACTTATTGTGAAGGTCCCTATGGTTCAACATGGTCATACAAACAGGAAAGTAAACAAATATCAGTTGTTCACCACACCGCTTTTGTTGTAAAATTCAGCTTGTAGCTATTGACCTTAAGTCAGAGCTGCATAGATTGAAACGTCCCCTTTGAACAATTTTACACGAGACTGTGCTTAAACTGACGCACAATATTTTTTAGCGCAACGCAATCTGACTTTAAATAATCTCTACAAGAGAATGGCCCTGACTAACATTAACCTGTACTTTTCACAAAACACTTACCTCACAAAAATCTTGGTTACTCCCACTACTGCAATACAGCAAGCGCCACTACTGCCAGCTAAATAAAAGATTCAAACTATGGAAGGCACTAACTACTGATAGGGATAGTTAGCAAATGAAAGATATTAATAGAGAACAAACAATGTATTTACCTTGATATCATCATATATATATATATATATATATATATATATATATATATATATATATATATATATATATATATATATCAGTTCGTGACAAATTACAAAACTCCGCCATCTCTCTCCCCACATCCACCACTGCTGGCGGCTCACCTCCAACTGCCCAACGCTACGCGCTGTTCACAGCCAGCTGCCTAACACTACAATGGTGAGTATTACAACAATGCAAAGCAGCCACAGACTGCACACAGCACAGCCAGTGATTTTCATACAGAGGTGGCGTTACCAATAAAAAAACCTAAACAGCCTACTTACATAGCCCCCATGCTCCCCACAAAAAATTTTAAAAATTGTTTTGGGCACTGGGCAATACAAATTTGTTAAAATTTTTCATAATCGTAATTACAATAACAAAGAAATCAAATGCACACACTTTTTGATACAATGTTGGTCAAAAGCTAAAATTTTCTCACAGTCCATAAAGACAGTCCTGATCATTCATCACATTGCAGTGTTTTTCTCAAGGTCTGAGCAGTAAAAGAAAATGCACACGGAAGTAGTGGATTTCCATGCAGTTTTGAAGAAGTAGCGTATCCTTCCAACGGAAAGACAGTGCTGACTCTTGACATGCTGACAGGTAATGGGCCACAACAGAGCAAACCCACAGCGGAGTCAGTCGAAGTTTTGAAGACAGTATTGGTGGGCCACCAGAGGTGCAGTCCCACTGCAGTCCTTGTAGAAATAATGGTATTGATGGGCCATCAAAGATGCAGACCCACTGTAGTCCTTGTAGAGACGGCCAGCAACCATCTGCTGCGACTGTGCAGGTGCACAATCACCATCGAAGAGTCTTGCGGACAATATAGCAAGTCCATAAACCACCACTTGTGCACTCACAAAGTTTTTTAATTGTCCTTAGAACCAGCAATGCTGTTATCCAGTCCCTTGCTGAATTATTAACACACATGCAAACACTAACAGTCCCTACTTCTCACATATTGTCCACATACTATGACCAACAGAAACGTGTGCAGTAAAATGGAACTTACAAGTTACTTAATTTGATGAGCTGGTGTCAATTACAATTTTATAACATAAGAATACAATTACGAAGATACAAAATATATCATTAAAGAACATAACAATACAAATAACATTTGTAGTACAAGCTTTACAAAAGAATCAAAATAACATATACAACAGTGTTACAGGAATTATGACATAAGTTCATACATAAAAGATCAGAATAACTTTTGAAACATCAACTTCACACATGAGCATAAAAACAAAACAGAATGAATAATGTCTAAGCATATTTACAAGGTAAATAACATATTATTAATGCCAATTATATTTGAGGATAACAGTATTCCTCATCATAGTGAATGTAGCTTAGTATTAGAAAAATTCTACAACATAAGTCTTATCAGACAAACATATAAAGACAGGAAAAAAATATAAATACCCTAGGGTACACAAACATATAGCGGAATAACACAAGGAAAGGACAGGGTTTCTTTTACTGCAGTATTTTGCAAACAAAACTTTCTTTACTTCTCGGAGATCTCCCTTCGTTCCTCATTATTTCCAAAAAGTCCTATCTATACCTTTTTTCGTATAGTCTCTCAGTGCATTTCTTCAAATTCATCATAGTTAGTTTCTTATATAGTCTACCCCTCTTAAGCTAACTTAAATCTACTGAGCTCAGATGCTAAACTAAGGGACAAGGCAATGCAGCAGCACAAAACAATTAACACAAACAGCAATGATAAAAAATACAAATGGCAAAGCAAGCTACAGTAAATCTAAATTACCAAGCAATTCAACATTACAACTAATATGAGGCAATGTGCAGCAAACAAGAAAAATAAATCTGGCTTAGCAGAGTAACACAAATTAAAATTCAGTAACACTATGCCTGGCAAACAGCAGCTTATATCTAAACATGACAAAGCTCAAGCAGAAAAAAAATTTTACACTAAAGACAACAAGACAGAGAAGGGAAATGTCTATTCACATCTTAATGTCTATGCAATTAAAGTGGTGCACCACAAAAACTAATTCTACAAAAAATTACCAAGTACTTGAAAAGAAAATTATATATGCAGTTACTGTTATTAGTCCCTTCTTATTGTTCTTTCCATTCCAAGAGCTCCTTTTTTCGAAGAATGTGGATCATAAAATAATTATTTAATAGATCTGTTGACAGGAAGTTTTCACATTAGCAAATGCATTTAAGTTTATTTTATAAAACCAATGCTGCAACAGATATCAAATGAAATAAGCAATTACGCAAACCAAAGCATAAAAACATCATTCAATAGCTATGTGGCATTTCGTAAGTCAGTAGCTCTCAACTCTCGTAGAAAGACACTTGTCCTAATCAGGTGTGCAGTTGTACGAATATTTCCCATCAATTCATAAGCATTTCAGTAAGTAGCACAAATTACGAGTAATCATATGTTTCCAAGTAATGAGCGTGTCGTATTTGCGATGCTTTCTACAAAGGAATGTCAATAGCGAGGTTAATGGCCTCTTTTTTTCTCCAACTAATAGCTGTTTCTCCAGGTGGCTGGCACAGGTGGCCGCTCAAGATGCATTACGTCAAGGTCACTTACCTTTCTTATAGAAATATTTACGACGGCAGTTTCCGCTACAGTGACAGTCTCATATAAAAATATTTCACAGGTCAAGAATTTGGTTTACAAATGTGTAGAAACAAAATTCTATAAATATAACAGTGCCCAAAAAATTTTCGCCAGCATTGTGATACATTCACACAAGTACATACATTTCATAAACCTTAAAGTACGATCCTTGGTTTCCAACAACCTTTTTCACAAGTCAGAGTCCCTAACCACTACTCATTATTCATATACGTATTCGTCGACACTTCTTCAATATTTCATCATTACAGATATGTAGCATAATCAAATTCCTCATATAGCATCAGCTTATTGATCAAAAACATACCTCAGCAGCATAATACACATCGTCGTCGTAAAAATATCATAACACCTCAGTCAAATCTCAAAATCGTCGTAGCTTTCTGCAATAATTTCAAATCCTAAAAAAATATTCTCTGCTCATTTCAATAGTGTCATCAACCTCAAACGTACTTTAAAATCATGCTCCCTTACCAAATACATCATTCAAAGCTCTCATAGTATCACAATGGTTCCAAAAAAATATGAACAGTTCACTAAGTACAGACAAAATACAATTTCGTAAGTGTGAAGTTATCCAACGGTATAATTACGTAAACATCTGTCACTGATGTAGTAAAAAAAAAGTTTGTCTCTCTCAGTTAAATGATCAGATAGCTGTGTAATTATGTGTTAGAGAAATATGGTACCGATGTGTAAAGTTGTGTAAGCAAATAGCATATTAGCTAGGGCTCCTTGTGCTTGCCAAACACATGGTACACAAAGTAAGCGTGTACCCCCCTGAGGATAAATGTAATTATACCCTCAGGTGTTACACATTACAGCAATGGAATGAAATGTATCACGGAAAATCCTTGTATCATTGCACTTCAAATATCTTAAAAAAAATAAATGTTTTAAGTGCGAAATTAATCACTCAAATACGTGTACTGTAGCGTTAAACTGTGCGTCATGTTGTAGGATAATCTCTGTGGAAGTCTCGTATTTATCGTCCTCTGTAAGCAAAGTTCTGCTGAAGTCAATATACTTACCTCATCATAAACGAAAGTGAAATGCTTTGCGTATGGATACCATAGTTAGTACGTACCTTACCGTGATAAAGAAAGCACTATAATGTAACGTATTGTTGTGCAATGAAAAAGGCTGTCTCATTGTAGCTATACCACAAAAGTTACTACTAAAACATGTTTTACTTTCCAGAATAATACAGAAAAACTGTGCAGATATAAAACAGATACACCGCAAAAGCAACAAGGTAAATTGTGTCACACATTAGTAGCGTCGTGATATAGTCGTGTAGCTGTCACACAAACTCCAGAATGTATTTCCAAGTAAACCAAAATGTTGCATTAAAATCTCATTAGCAGTACTGGTAAATGTTCTAAGTATGTAAGCCTTATAGTCGTTACGTAATCATGCAACTAACAAGCAAGAATGTACACACACAATAACACTGTGTTGTCTGTTCACTATAACAATGCATTCGTAATTTCTGTTTAAATAAGTTCTCTTGGTTCTTGACTGAATGTTTAACTTCAAACATTGTTGCATGTTAACAGTTTCTTAAGTCTGACAAAGCATACTAGAAATGTGAAGTGAAAAGTTTTATAGCAAAGACTAAGTTAAAAAACAGATTATATTTAAATAAACGGTTTTACATGTGAAGTGTGGTGCTATCCTTTACTCTTCATAGTACTCACAGTTTGATTTGAATGCAATTATCGTGTTGTATACGTCGGTAAGGAATGCTAAAATTTTTCTCAAGGCTAGCGTCTATGTTATTTTTCTCTGTGCCAGCCGGCGTACGCGGCTGCCTACGGTGCAAGTCATTGTCTGTTTCTTTGTTGGCGCGCGTCGCTATTGGGATTTGGAGACCTAACTTCTACAAATTCACCGTGACGAGAGGGCCCTGACCTGTTTAAATCCCGCCAGTTCTGATGCAATTCAGGTCTGTCGTTACGATCACATCGTCTGTCGTCATGTCGGTAGTTCCTGTAGTTTCTTCCTTGTCGGTTAAGTGGTGGAGAATTTCTCCCTGAATCGTAACTGCGCGCTGGACCGTTGTGTCTAAAGTTATTCTGTGTCCCGTAATAATAATTATTTTGGTTCCCATATTGTCTGTTTCTATGGTTATCTCTGTCATATTCATTACTACGGAAATGCGAGCTTTCTCTGTAACTGTTATTACTCTGCCAGTGGTTGTCATATGGGTGGTGTCTGTTTTGGTCACGATTTGCGTTGTAAGAATAGCTTTGTCGCGTCCAGTTATTATGTCTTTCATCGTGGAATTGCGACGGATATGACCTGTAATTGTTGTGTTCCTGTTTCAGCATTCCGCGATTGTCAGTGTCAATTTCCAATTCTTGTAACAGTCCCTGAAAAGCTTCAATGTCGTCTTTGCAACGTCCTGCCAAAATAATATTTCTTAAATGTTCAGGCAATTTCATTAAGCAAATGCGGATGAGTTCTGAGGGGCTGTATGGGTTTGACAGGTACTGATTCCTGTGCAACATGTCTTCAAAATATTTCACAAGACTGGAAAATTCCGATTGTTCGAAATGTTTCATCATTATGATGCTATGTTTTACTCGGTCTTGTGTGGCTTGAGACCAATATGCTGAGAGGAAGGCATGGTAAAACTCTCCTTCACTGTGGCAATCGTGAATGACCGACCGCATTCTTACAGCTGGTTCATTCTCTAAGTAGCCACACATAAATTCTAATCTGTGTTCTAACGACCAGTTGGGAGGAAAACAATGAGAGAATTGATGGAGCCACGCTTGTGGATGAATGTCGTTGGCAGAATTTTTAAACGTTTTGAATTTACGTGTAGTAATGAACAGCTTATAGTCAAAATCATCGTGTCGGCGAGTAGCATATCGGTCATTGTTACGTCGTGTCGGCGGTTCCATCTCAAAATTCGTTGTGCCTTGCCAATTTCTTTCATAATTTCCGAATCGTCCTGTGTTATTATTTTGTGGTTGTTCCGTATTTCTATGTCCCTCTTCCCGTATTGGGGCGCGAGTGTCCTCTGAAATACGTAATTCTTGTATTACCTGTATCAGCTGATCTTGTACTTCGCGGATTTCTCTTTTGTACTGTGTATTGATTTGATTTTGATTTTGTTTGAATTTTCTAATTTCTTCATACTCTTCTGTGTCATTAAAGACTACCGGTTTTGTGTCATTCAGATTATCATCTACCTTCGTAGATAAATTAGTGAACTGATCCGAAAGTTCGGCTACTTTCTCCGATAGTGTACTTATTTCCACAGTATGTTTTTCTGAACCAAGTTTCAGAGTATCTACTGTGTCCTTTAAGTTTTCCTGAGTATTTGCAAGTTGCGTAACCGAATCGGTAGATGCAACTGAGTCAAATTTAGCTTGCAAGGTCTCATGATTTTCATGAACAATATTTTGCAGTTCTTTTATGGCTGCTTCGTGATTCTGTAATGCATTTTCATGCCGCGAAAAAATAGGTTGAAAATGCTCACAAATTTGAGTTTTTACGTCATTACAGACTTTTTGACATTTCGATTCAATGTTATGTAACTCAGTAGTTAAATCTTCACGTGTTTGTTCAAGAGTTTGTTCCAATGAGTCTAACTTTTGAAGCTTTTGCTGTGTTTGTCTCTGATTTTGTTCCATTGTGTCTAACTGTTGCTGTGTTTGTCTCTGATTTTGTTCCATTGTGTCTAACTTTTTGAGATTTTGTTCCACTGTGTCTAACTTTTTGAGATTTTGTTCCACTGTGTCTAACTGTTGCTGTGTTTGTCTCTGGTGTTGTTCCATTGTGTCTAACTTTTCAAGCTTTTGTCCCATTTGTTGCATTAATTGTAATAACAATGCACTGGTGTCTGAAACATGTTCCTCAGTGCTTTTCGGCAGTGAATTTGCACCGGCAACATTCACATTTTGACAAGCGGAAAATGTGTCTTGACTTATTTGAGAAAACGGTGAGGATCCAAAACCTGAATCTACAGTATTTGCGACATCGTGTCATGTCATTTCCGATTCTTGAGGCGAGCTGTTGCTGACCGATCGATCGATAATGCTTCCCTCTTCATTAATTGTTTCACTGTCCACGCCATTGTTTGCCGCCCGCTCCATTTCCCTATGCACAATTACCAAATTACTACTTTGAACATCAGTTAATTCATTACTCGGTGGCGCTAACACACTGCTTTCGTTTTCACTGTCATTTCTCAGTTTACTTTGGAGCCTAGTATTACGTTTTTCACACGCCATTATTGTCACAATATTTCACACGACAACACAGAAAAGCACAATTTGAAGAGCAAAAATAAGAGAACACATTAACATAACACTGAAAATAATATCTAGTTAATTGCAGCTGCGAAATACTTGGTGCAAATCTACATGTATGCCACAACTGTTTTACTGTACAACAATGAAAAACTACAACTACAATGGAAATTCTCTCTATAATTACGCGCTGGCAATAAACAAAAACTACACTAATTACACAAACTACAAGAAAAAATCAGAAGATTCCAGTGAGGTATCTTAGGCTAAGGGTCGACATATGAAACGTCCCCTTTTTGAACAATTTTACACGAGACTGTGCTTAAACTGACGCACAATATTTTTTAGCGCAACGCAATCTGACTTTAAATAATCTCTACAAGAGAATGGCCCTGACTAACATGAACCTGTACTTTTCACAAATCACTTACCTCACAAAAATCTTGGTTACTCCCACTACTGCAATACAGCAAGCGCCACTACTGCCAGCTAAATAAAAGATTCAAACTACTGAAGGCACTAACTACTGATAGGGATAGTTAGCAAATGAAAGATATTAATAGAGAACAAACAATGTATTTACCTTAATATCATCATATATATAGCAGTTCATGACAAATTACAAAACTCCGCCATCTCTCTCCCCACATCCACCACTGCTGGCGGCTCACCTCCAACTGCCCAACGCTACGTGCTGTTCACAGCCAGCTGCCTAACACTACAATGGCGAGTATTACAACAATGCAAAGCAGCCACAGACTGCACACAGCACAGCCAGTGATTTTCATACAGAGGTGGCGTTACCAATAAAAAAACCTAAACAGCCTACTTACAAGATGGTCGGTTGCAGTTGTCCTAGATGTATGGGTGTGGCACCAGGCGAGGAAATCTCTACCACTGGCAACCACTTTCTGACAACAGATATAGAGGTGTGGTCCCAGACTCCTACAGTAGACAGGACAGGGAGCCAGATGGGATGTGGTGGTAAGATCCTAGTTACGTTCGAGAGCACCAAGAAAACACCATTGACAATAACACATTTATTAGGCAGCAGTACAGGATTGTCTTCCAAAGTGACATGTCCCAGTTGGGTGAGCAGAGCAGTGCCTCATGAGCAGTGGAAAACTGGCGTGTGCTTGTCTTGCGGTGTCAGAAGCACAGCAAAGCACTGAGTGGCGGCTGCTACATCATGGGTGGCAGTTGACTGTGGAATCCGGCGGCATCCAGCTCTGCATATTGTTTTACAAAGTGCTCTCGTGGAAGTCGAAGATTTGCACTCAGGAGTCTCACATCAGGTCCACCTGATGTACTCACTGGCTTTCAGAGGTCGGCTCTCAGCCCTAGCTTTGGGAACCAAAGCCATCAGCATTAGTGTCTGTCACAGGAATGGGATGAGCAGCAGAGGTGCCCACCCACTCAAAGATGGATAACGGAAAACATTCAAATCACACAGGTCAAGCCACCAGCAGATCTGCAGGTTGATGGCCCCCACCACACCCCATCGGTGATCAGTGTGGCCTCAGAAGATAGTAGTGCAGCTGGCAGCAGCAGCGTCCTTCAAACCAGACTCATGGTTCCATTGACAATCGAAGACAGATAGATGTGCCAAGGGTTGATTTTCATAGCTTCCCCACTCAATGGATATTTGCAACTGAAAAATGGGCTCAGACTACGCATTGGGCAGACTGCAATCAGCACTCATCAGTCGGCAATGAGACATTTGTTAACAAAGGTGGAGTATTTATGTTGACACCTCCGATGTGATCTGCGGCAGTTGGGATGACTATGCCATCATGTGTCCTGATTTCTCCCTCGCCACGAGCTCTCCTAGTGACTTCAGACTTCCGTAACTTCACCTTTCAGGGGGTCTTCTCTACTGACTCGACACTTGAATATTTATTTTTGCATTGTATGCAGCCTTTATTGAGAAGCTCTGCTTTGTTACTAGTATGATGGTATCTCTCAGCTTCCATGATAACATTATGCTTCCCTTGCAGACTTGGGTGCTCGACCGTTCCCCAATGCTCTGATAGCTTCCGTGTTTGCAGCAAATCGTTCAGCATTACCCCCTAGCTGACAGTCTGCTGGTGATTGACAAGAGGTGGTTCGCCTTCCAGGAGCTGCCAAGGTAGAACTTGGACGAATTTTTAGTGTCTGCTTCGGATACTGTCCTGGGGCATGACAGTATAATCGCTTTCTATCAATATTGTCACCTGCTGCTTTGATGTGCATAAAAAGGTAAAGTGTGTCTATCCCAAATTCGATTGTCTTCTCTAAGCTTTGCGTTGGAGCATATACTGGTCTAAACGTGACTTTCCTGGGAGAAATCCATATTGATATTGTCCCATCCATCTTTGAATTATTGGGAGTAGATGGTTGAACAGTATGTTGGAGAACAGTTTATACGAGGGCTATTTGGAAAGTGAGGAACGATCGGTCGCGAAATGGAAACCACTGTGAAAATTCGATGAGGCTTTTGACAGATGTTTTGGGAAATGTCTCTAGTATGCCCGTCGATCGCATCAAGACGCTCTTTTCAGTTGTGAGTGCACTGTGAGCGAGTATAGGTGCCTAGAACAACAATGTCTCCCGCCAAGTAGGAGGGCCCGCTGAGAGGCTTCGCCTTAATGAACGCAGCCCACCTAACACCACTGCCACACACTTCCTTCTTCGTGGCAATTCACAGCCGCACTCTGAAGGGGCAGTGAAGACGCTCCTGCAGCCTTTTCGATGGGAAGTGTTCGATCACCCACAACACAGCCCTAATTGGCTTGTCCTGAGTATCATCTCTGTTCACATGAAACGCTGGATACGAAGACAACACTCGGGCACAGGCTACATGCTATAGACCAGTGTGGAGAATTATCAGAAAACACAGGTGGCTGCCTTCTATGACGATGGTGTTGGAAATTTGGTATAACGTTCCAACAAATGACTAAGCAGGAGCGGCCACTATGTAGAGAAGTACCGGGAAGGTGTAGCTAAATGTGCAAAGAACACTTTCCGAACAACCCTCGTATTACAAGATAAATATAGTTATCAAATCGTAACTGGTCTCCCTTGTAGTATATATTTGTATTTATACTGTAGAAGACTGTATTATTTTAATGGAAAATTTGTTAATGCTAGGATGCATTTGGAACAACATTTTTCTTATTTCAAGACATAATACTACAAAAATGTATCCACAGTTCATTCATCAAGGAGAATGATCCATTAAATTTTTAGGCGAAATCACTAAGGCTCAATTCACATTATAAAGTAGAACGAATGGTGGATAACCGTGTTTCACATATAAAATTATAGGATACATAGACAGTGAGAAAGTCGTTCTTGTTAGTGTGTATAATTTCAGTGCTTATGGAGTTTGAATAGGACTGGGGAGAAGAGAAGTTTGTGGCACAACTTGACTAGAAGAAGGGATCGGTTGGTAGGACATGTTTTGAGGCATCAAGGGATCACAAATTTAGCATTGGAGGGCAGCGTGGAGGGTAAAAATCGTAGAGGGAGACCAAGAGATCAATACACTAAGCAGATTCAGAAGGATGTAGGTTGCAGTAGGTACTGGGAGATGAAGAAGCTTGCACAGGATAGAGTAGCATGGAGAGCTGCATCAAACCAGTCTCAGGACTGAAGACCACAACAACGACAACAACATGGAGTAGGTGCATATTAAGTGAAAAATGTACCTGTGCTAGACAGCCCAAGTACACTCCGTAGCTATAAGATAAGCTTCTGTATACGTTTCCTAAGGGGAAATTCCTGGGAATTGTAGCTAATATGTAGATTTAGAGAGAATCACTTTTTGGGTTCTTTACCGAGGAGTGGAGTAATTATATTTGACGAACATTTCTTTTGGTAGAGTCGTGGACTACGTGGAAACTGATTACACACTATGTTTCAGCAACCACGTTAGTGGGGTCGGATCCATGCTTAATTACCTACTGAAACAAAACTGTGTGTAACATGTTCATTTGGTGTCAAGCACTAGGAACAGTTCCATCTTACAGAGGTTTCTGCTGCTGGTATGGACAATCGTGTTCAACAAAAAGCATTTGCAGGCGGTATGCATTCTGATCATACTGCTATGGTAAGTGCAGTCCAAGCATGTGAAGATGAATGGAGCAATGGTGGAGGCGGATAGTATTAGTCTTCGATTTATAACTACAGTTTTTGATATTTTGAACGCAGCTGCACTTCAACAACGGTTACAGAACCGCAAGTGATTAAGACAGCCAACGAGTTGCAATAAATTGTGGTTTTCAGTTAACCTTATCCATGGTTTCAACGGATTTAAACCAGTCTCCTTCAGAAGGACAAGAAACCTGCATACACTACGACAGCATAAATTACAAAAAAAAACATCATGGACCCATAATATGTATCATACAGAAACTACTTGATATATACCAACATAGAACAAGTAGTACTTACAAACTTCACATAAGCCAACAGTCAGTTAGTAAAGCGGTCTAACATCTGCACATGAAATGTGTCGGTAGCGATCTGTACATCCATCTACATCTACATCTACATCCAAACTCCGCAAGCCACCTGACGGTGTGTGGCGGAGGGTACCTTGAGTACTTCTATCGGTTCTCCCTTCTATTCCAGTCTCGTATTGTTCGTGGAAAGAAAGATTGTCGGTATGCCTTTGTGTGGGCTCTAATCTCTCTGATTTTATCCTCATGGTCTCTTCGCGAGATATACGTAGGAGGGAGCAATATACTGCTTGACTCCTCGGTGCCGGCAGGAGTGGCCGTGCGGTTCTAGGCGGTACAGTTTGGAACCGAGCGACCGCTAAGGTCGCAGGTTCGAATCCTGCCTCGGGCATGGATGTGTGTGATGTCCTGAGGTTAGTTAGGTTTAATTAGTTCTAAGTTGTAGGAGACTGATTACTTCAGAAGTTGAGTCGCATAGTGCTCAGAGCCATTTGAACCATTTTTTGACTCCTCGGTGAAGGTATGTTCTCGAAACTTCAACAAAAGCCCGTACCGAGCTACTGAGCGTCTCTCTTGCAGAGTCTTCCACTGGAGTTTATCTATCATCTCCGTAACGCTTTCGCGATTACTAAATGATCCTGTAACGAAGCGCGCTGCTCTCCGTTGGAACTTCTCTATCTCTTCTATCAACCCTATCTGGTACGGATCCCACACTGCTGAGGAGTATTCAAGCAGTGGGCAAACAAGCGTATTGTAACCTACTTCCCTTGTTTTCGGACTGCATTTCCTTAGGCTTCTTCCAATGAATCTCAGTCTGGCATCTGCTTTACCGACGATTAATTTTATATGGTCATTACATTTTAAATCACTAATAATGCCTACTCCCAGATAATTTATGGAATTAACGGCTTCCAGTTGCTGACCTGCTTACTGTAGCTAAATGACAAAGGATTTTTCTTTCTGTGTATTCGCAACACATTACACTTGTCTACATTGAGATTCAATTGCCATTCCCTGCACCATGCGTCAATTCGTTGCAGATCCTCCTGCATTTCAGTAAAATTTTCCATTGTTACAACTTCTCGATATACTACAGCATCATCCGCAAAAAGTCTCAGTGAAATTCCGATGTTATCCACAAGGTCATTTATATATATAGTGAATAGCAACGGTCCTGCGACACTCCCCTACGGCACACCTCATATCACTCTTACTTCGGAAGACTTCTCTCCATTGAGAATGACATGCTGCATTCTGTTATCTAGGAACTCTTCAATCCAATCACACAATTGGTCTGATAGTCCATATGCTCTTACTTTGTTCATTAAACGACTGTGGGGAACTGTATCAAACGCCTTGCGGAAGTCAAGAAACACGGCATCTACCTGGGAACCCATGTTTATGGCCCTCTGAGTCTCGTGGACGAATAGCGCGAGCTGGGTTTCACACGGTCGTCTTTTTCGAAACCCATGCTGATTCCTACAGAGTAGATTTCTAGTCTCCAGAAAAGTCATTATACTCGAACATAATACGTGTTCCAAAATTCTACAACAGATAGACGTTAGAGATATAGGTCTATAATTCTGCACATCTGTTCGACGTCCTTTCTTGAAATCGGGGATAACTTGTGCCCTTTTCCAATCTTTTGGAACGCTACGCTCTTCTAGAGACCTACGGTACACCGCTGCAAGAAGGGGGGCAAGTTCCTTCGCGTACTCTGTGTAAAATCGAACTGGTATCCCATCAGGTACAGGGGTCTTTCCTTTTTTGAACGATTTTATTTGTTTTTCTATCCCTCTGTCATCTATTTCGATATCTACCATTTTGTCATCTGTGTGACAATCTAGAAAAGGAACTAAAGTGCAGTCTTCCTCTGTGAAACAGCTTTGGAAAAACACATTTAGTATTTCGGACTTTAGTCTGTCATCCTCTGTTTCAGTAGCGGAAAGGT
The DNA here is from genome assembly GCF_023898315.1 of Schistocerca nitens. Classification (NCBI taxonomy): domain Eukaryota; kingdom Metazoa; phylum Arthropoda; class Insecta; order Orthoptera; family Acrididae; genus Schistocerca; species Schistocerca nitens. Next base: position 905,943,314 of record NC_064616.1, on the reverse strand, counting down.
GCCTAATATGACAAACACTTTTGTAAACCCAATTGAAAGACCTAAAAGTAATTGCAATTGTATTTTTATGATGATAATAATATCTTGCATTATTTAATTTTATGATACCATTATAGTATTTGCAATAATAAACAATCTTTCAGAGTAGTTATTAAATCTTCACAAAGAGGGTATTTCGTAGAAATGAGATCAAGGTTTCCTAATATGAGACAGTAATAATATTTTGCTTTAATTGTTTTATTACAGAATAATGACATTTGAATATACAATATTTACATGTTCATTCATTTATGTTATCCTTCACTCATTTCTCACTACTTAGGTTTATATTAACGACATCTGGGGCAAAAAAATTGTCTTCTGTGACACCGCAATCTTCATGAGCCCAGCGATAACATTTCGTACACTGTGCCCATTTCTCCCCGTGTTTGTCTTCAGAAAAGCGCCCAGTACAAACAGACGCTCTGCGTCATCGTCATCACTGCTGTCTGAATCCCCACTGCCATCAAGATGTACATTGGATGACGAGTTACTAGACTTTTCTTCTGATTTAGGTCTACGATTTGAAGATTTTCCACTCTTCTCCCCAAATAAATTTCTGGCTGCTTTCTTAGCTTCAGCCTCTAATTTCTTCTGTTTAGATTCTTGCAATTGCTTCACATAAGGAGTTGAAGTTAGTAACGCAGCAGAGCACAAACGCGATGTTTGACCTATTTGACTAACTCCAGGTGGTTTCGCGATGTGTGGGAATGGTCTGATGTCTGCCGGGCTGACAGCTTGACCATCACCGTCAGTAGCTTCATTTTCGTTTTTGGCATCTCTTTATTGAAGAGCGTCAGCATGGCGATGAACTGAAAATTCATGTTCCCTAAAGATGTTTCTGTTGCATGGGATGAGACCTGTTTTTCTGAAGACATTCGCAGATGCTTCCATTGTTGCTGCTCGGCTATAAGCTGCCCAAATAACCTGACTGTCAATAATGGGGTGATAACACGACCTGGGTTACTTGCCAACCACGTTTCTCTCTCTTGGGCATAGTAGGTTTTCAAAGGTCCCATAAATCCGACGTCAAGTGGCTGCATTTTATGCGTTGAGTGAGGTGGCAAACATACAATATGAACATTGTTTTCACGTGCTTTATCTAACACATCGAGATTCTTTGTGTGGGAATAATGCCCATCAAGAATCAAAATGACAGGGTAATTTGAAGATGGCTTTACATGACTCACAAAATGATCAAACCACTGATTAAAAATGTGAGTTTGTATTCAGCCACTTGGATGACAAGCTGATATTGATCCTGCACGTGCACCGTCCATCAATTCCTGCTTGATATCCTTCCTTGGGAAGACGATTAGTGGTAGAACATTAGTGCCAGTTGCGTTCATACACGTTACAACTGTGATGAGATTTCCCCTTTCTGCTGAAGTCAAGGCAGCAACTTGTCTCTTCCATTTCATAGCAATAACCTTGCTGTGTTTGTGCTGCACAGACGTCACCCCAGTTTCGTCAACATTGAAGACTCGATGCGGGTTATGGTTGACTTTAGATAGCACAGATTCGTAAATACCAAAAAATCTCCCCACATTTTCTGGAGTGAAAGCTTTCACTCTTGCTGCTGCAAGACCCTGAGGAGTTCTCATTGACAAAATGGGATGACTCTTAAGGAAAGCTCGGAGCCATTTCTTTCCTGCTGAAGCGTTTTCTGAATTGAAGGGATTCTTCAGCCTATTCCTGACAGCTAACTGGAAGGCCATGCTTTGTATGTCCTTAAATTTAAGAGCATAAAATCGCTCTTCCATTGCAAGGCAGTATTTCACTAGTTCATCTTCCGGCTGAGATGAGAGAACAGGCCTTCTGCCAAGATTAACACCAACCAGCTTCTCAGGTGTAGAGTTTTATCCTTCACATACCTTTCCAAACTACATTTTGGTACAGCAAAAACTTTTGACGCTTTTAAGTACCCCATCTCGCCATTTCTCACACATGTAATGGCACGAACCATGGTGTCTTTATCCCACGTTTTCGTTTAGGTGCCAATGCTATCTACAAAGAATAAATACAATAATCAGACATACTTCTTAAAGGACTTCAACGTCTATGACTTCATTTTTTAGATTATTTTTATAAGTACTGTAAACGGAGTACTTTGAATTTGGAGTAATATTGATCAACTTCTGAGAAAAAAAATTGCCTTGCAGGAAAGTTCCAGAAAAAACTCCAATTTCTGATCATAAGACTAGTTTATGATAATTTAATGGAATTAAAATAAACGCAGTTACCAAAATTTTACTACAATAAATGATAAAATATTGTTATCTCATGATAGCATAGCGTAAATTACATATAACAAATCGTGAGAGAAGGAGTTCCCTCAATATGCGGTAGGTATCGTAATATGCGACACTGTCGCTTATTTGGATCCCCATACTATCGCATATTAGGAATTTCGCCATCTTACAAAAGAATCACAAACTTGCTAACAACGTTCGTTGGAAAATGAACCTGATTGTCAATAATTATAGGTAATACCGTCACAAATAACAACAATAAAAGAGTGCAGTAATATCCAAGCTTTAAGCTGAAATATTGGCTTAACATCGATGTCGCAAAAGCTCCAAACACAAGAAATTTTGTATCAAGCTCTACGTACTGTGTCCGGCTCAACTATGGCGTCCTACTCGCTGTGTCGTCGTCTGGCACGCAGTAGACGTGTTTAAGAAACTCTCCACCAGAGTGCAACCTCTAACATGAGCACAGTTGGGGTGTCTCATATTAGGGAACTATCGCATAATAGGCACCTTTCCTCTACCATTTTGGTCACAGAGTGTCTGGACATTTTGTTTTGATCCACCTACCGCTTTGACGTAAGACCAAAAAAGACCATTATAAATGTTAAGGCCCCTAAAATCAAGGGATTGTCATATAAAATGCCAGACCATATTAGGAGCTACACACTGACTGAGGGAGAGTGGTGAGCGTGGATACCAGGAAAACAAATCCCGAGGTCATGCGCCAACAAACAAGTACGCTTGGCGGCATAAACAGCCGATACGTGTAAGCACATTGAAATTACTAACAGAATTATAGAAATACCCCAAGCAAATCAACGAGTATTGAATAACATGTTGAAAAAGATAAATACAAAAAATATACTAGCATACTGCATATTAAGACCCTTATAGGACCATCAGTACATTATTATTATTACAAGCATAATGACAATAAACGGACCAATATGACCTCCAATACATCATAGTGTAAAAGTTCTCGTAATAGTGTCAGTGCATAAGCACGTTATTAAACATAATGACAAAAAAACATAGGTCACTGTTTTTCCATTCCGCCATACACCGTCTTGTAACTATTCCTTTATTGTCTACCAATCAGCTAAATTAGTTGTCTCATTAAATCTATCGCATTAAATCACGGGTATGACCAGGGCATGGTAGATCACATCCTCAGAAAGAAAACCTCTAAAAAATGTTTGACGATGTGCAGCGACCTTTCCTCCCGCAATAAGAATTTCGTATGCATTCACTTTTTAGGAAATGTTTTTTATGGGATTAAACACCTTCTAGTGAATATAACTGCAATGCCGCGATCTGTACTGACTTCAGAGAATACTTTGCAGCCGACTGGAGTGGCCGAGCGGTTCTAGGCGCTACAGTCTGGAACTTCGCGATCGCTACGGTATCAGGTTCGAATCCTGCCTCGGACATGGATGTCTGTGATGTCCTTAGGTTAGTTAGGTTTAAGTGGTTCTAGGGGACTGATGACCTCAGAAGTTAAATCGCATAGTGTTGGTTGTTGGTTGGCTGTTTTTGGGGAAGGAGACCAGACAGCGTGGTCATCGGTCTCATCGGATTAGGGAAGGATGGGGAAGGAAGGCGGCCGTGCCCTTTCAGAGGAACCATCCCGGCATTTGCCTGGAGTGATTTAGGGAAATCACGGAAAACCTAAATCAGGATGGCCGGACGCGGGATTGAACCGTCGTCCTCCCGAAAAGTCGCATAGTGCTCAGAGCCATTTGAACCATTTGAAGACTTTGCATACAGTGGAAAATACTGGCGACTCGTTTTCCTATTTAGGTGTCTATAAATTAACTTTCAACAATAGCCCGTGCTATTACAATGGTAAACAGGCAGAGCGGTAAGGAAAAGATGAAAAGGGCATCTGTTAGGAAAGATAGGAGCAAATATACATACTCTACGTTTGATGAACATCTACTGGTTGTCAACCACACAGTGAAAAATTTGGAAGACACAATTATTCTTCACAGAAAAGTCAAAGGGCGTAGGATGGACCTTTTGGAAGAATTAGAGATTGATAAACATCTAGAGCGTAAAAATGGGAATTTACTAAAAGACCAGCTGCAGCTTCCCTGTAGACAACTTTCCGACGGTTTCAAACCCATACTGTTCGCAAAAAGTCTTCGTACTGTAGCGTCGCAGGTTTGTTCCGTGCGAACGTTTGTTTTAGGATAGCTAGCTGCGTATAACTTCGGGGTCTGACATCTGCCGGCCTAACCGGGAGACACACGAGCATCTGTCACTACCTGCCGTGGGAAAGCTTTGCAATGTCTCTTACTGGACGCGTACATTCACCCCCTATAAGAACCTAAATAAATGATATTAAATATTATTCAATCATTTTAAAACTCGGTACACTACCTTTTGACATTCAGGAGAAGATTGTAGCTAAATTTCAGCGTTATAACTATCATAGTTTCAGAGATAGAAAAAATTGCTCAAAAAAGTAAAAAATCGACACTTAGGAAACTAAATTCAGTTAGGAAATATAATAGTTTATCTTTTGGTATAATTGGAAAACCTAAACAGAACTCTCAGTGTGCAGAATTAATTAATTGAGGTTTTTATATTAAAACTTTAATTATTTTTCCTTTTCGTAATATAAAAATCAGACAAAATTATTAATGGTTTCTAAGATTATTGTGGGAGTATTTGTGAGTGAATGAGACTGTGTACGTGAGACATTCGTCAAATTTTAATGTTGCATTATATATCGTCTTAAGTAACCTGCAAGATTTATGCAAGCCTGTCCTGGGAAAATGTTCATAGGGAATTTACCCACTTTGCTGATGACGCATGTCTAGGTGTGATTTCTATTGTAACAGAGCAGCCAGAAAGTCAGCTGGCGTATTATCTGTATCTAAAGGATATTTCCGGATTTATTGACTTTTCGTTTTCGTTTATTAAACATTACTTTAATATTTGTATATCAGAATGTCATAGATGCGTCTGTATGTAAGGATTGGTGCAGGACAGTTTTGGTGCGAGTATGATCATGAGCGAGCACTCTGATTGGCAGCGAGTATGGTTAGCCAATCAGAATTGAGACGGTTCCCGCTCGTTACCTGAGAGTTATAGTGAGGCCACAAGAAGGAAGGCTCTCGCTAGCTTTGAACTCGGACGGTCATGTTACTAGTGCGAGACAAAATAATGTGTAAAATAAAGTAATATTGAGTTCCTCGCGTTTGATACGTGTCGTGACTAACGCTGATGTAGTTACGGACAATTTTGTGAAGTTTGGAAGTTTTAGAACTGTACGGTACTGTTTGAATTATCTATTTGCGTGTGAAAATTTGGCCTTCGTAGTATCCGCGTGGCATGTTTCAGTGTTCAACCACTGGGCGTTTTTGGCGAGCTATTTCTTTTTTGAAATCCACCAGAAGGACCGAATGTAATAACTCATGTTAGTGGTGGAATTAATGACTGTGGAAAGGTTGTTTAACTCGGGTCGGATTTGGACAGATTTCTGGCTGGTGTGTGTGCGAAATGAGTGTATGAATTGTGAACTTGACGAAGATAACCAATAGTTTAAATGTGGTCTGAATAGTACCGTTTCTTTGGTTATAAGAACAAATAGACATATTTGTGTGGAAATTTCGGACATTATTTTCCAGAAGCCAATCCATTATCTTACCGCCCGATAAATTTTTTATTGCCAGTTTTTCTACAGAACTTTATTTCATTACTAGAGTTCCGCGGCCTCAGTAATTGTTGATATTAGATGGTGTTTTTTATCAACGCTGCTTTTCCATCATCTAGTAAGTATCAACGTTGCTGAGTGAAGGGACATCGAGCAGACGCTGTTCTGAGGTAGGTGAATTTCTAATTTGCAGCCTGCACAGCACACGGAAAGAAGCGAACCCCGCCACGCCGTAGTACGACTGCCGTTAGCCTATACAAGTGGTTCGTTTCCTCAAAATTGTATTACACATTTTTTGTGCATATAGTTTCATTTGTCAGTTTGCCTGTACTGAGATATTGATGATGCCACCCACTCTTGTTATGTTTGTCACTGTACAGGGACCTATGAATTTTTGCTCTTTACTGTCATGATGTTGAATAGCGTGCTTATGCACTGGTATTATTACTTTTCGTACGATGATGTACTGGAGGTCATATTAATCTGTTCACTGTCATTATGCTTGTAATAACCTACTTATGCATAATCATCATTCTCGTACGATAATGTACTGATGGTACAAACACTCGGTACATGGGCAGACGCGGACACTTTCACAGATTTTTTCACTCAGATTGTCACATAATTGTGACTTACTTTATTTTACAATCGTAAAAGGTCTTTCATACACATATTTTCACCGAAATATTGTAGCACTTTTGTAACATTATGGAGATGTGGAAACTCTACCTGAAGAAAACAATCCTCGGTAATTTTAACATAGAAGGATTTGTTTTCAAAACTGGAATTTCACTGCAGATCAACCAGTTAGATCTGCACATGTACAGGGGCGTTTTCGACGCTTTCAATTGAAACAGTAAACGATCTTGAAAACAGCTCGTAAACAGATTTAAGATTGGCAGTGGCCCTGAAACGTTTAGAAAACCATCCCTGTAATTCTTTAAAGGCCACAATAAATTTTTCAGACGTCGCTTTGTATTTAACGCCAGAGAGCTTATGGAAGTGGACGGTGTTTTTTTTTCAGAATTTCCCTTCCACAATGCGATATCCTTTTTAAATACATTCCGATCAAATCAGAAATTAGTTGTACTTAAAAATGCGAGGCCTACAACCCAGTCTGGATGTTATAATTTCCGTTCCTGTTCTCCTTTTTCCTTCATAAATTCAACAATAGCGAGTCTTAAAGTGAAAAATCGTTCCAGGAATGCCTCTTGACTTAACCAACGCACTTCTAAGTATTATACATACAGCCTTTGTGGATTCTTCTATCAGCTCCACTGAAAACTGTTGCAACTGACAGTGGTATAATGCATGTGTCATCAGAAATTTTAGTATTCATACCATTAATTTCTTCACGTGCTCCATGCCTGAAAATTTAGCACAAAGTGCTTCATGATGTGCAAATAATCTTTTCATTGCAAAATAAATTTTGAATTATTTCTGAGTGGTACTATAATGTAGTTTCATAGCAAATTTGTAGCGACGTCAATTATGCAACTGCATAACAGATATTGAGAGTTCTCATCCATATTTTCTGTTATTCCTACACATTTTAAAGGCTTGTTACGCTAGGTCGCTGGACTGCTTCTTTTTGTGCGAACGACGACTGGACATGTCAACGTGCTACATACCATGAACAAATAGCAAGCGGTAAACAGTGCTAACACCACGATTCTGTCGAACTGAGGAGAGTTGTGGCGGCCGAAAAATCCCACATCGCAATACTACATGAAATGTCGCGCTGCACCAAGTGCCTCCAAGAGGAATTCGGCAAATCCGAGACAGGGTGAGCCTCGGCCCTCACTCGGCTCACACATCCGGCTCGTGAGCTGTATGGCATTCCGTGGCTGGCACTGGCCTATAAGAAGAAAATAAACATGACAAAGGTGAAGGATGTGCGATATATAACATTTCACGAAGCAAAAGAGTAAATATTCTCAAGAGGGGGTGTGAACGATTTCGTGAGTCTCATAGTTTGGTGGAAAAATCAATAGGGATGGCAAAGTTAAAGAGGTTCAAGAACAGCTGAAAACAGAGCTGCACATGTATGAAAAACACATACAACCAAAAGAAGAGAAACGTTTTTATGATGAATGCAATGCTAAGAATTTAGTAGAGCTAGTGAAAGTCAGTGTCTTCATGACAGTGGTTCTGATAATGAAAAGAACAGCTGTACTTCTCTAAACATCAAGATATTGATGCATATGGGTGTCGAAGTGTTTCTACCTCTATAACCCCGGAGAACACTAAATGCTGCATCAGAGTGTCGTGGTATAAAACCTAGGCTACATACGGATGCCTGCAGCCACATCTCAAGCATTACCAACTGCAATGTATTTATTGTAAGCTGATCACGTGATGATGACGTCACTTCAGGTTACAACTCCTAAAATTAGAACACATATTGACAATACTGACAAAATCGCGTTACGTGTTTATTTCGATCTGAGTTAGGTCGTCCTGTCCTACTGCTCTAACGATACAAGCAGACAACAGTGTATGTAGAAATGTATTCCAGTTCCACCATGATACACTAATGTCAATATGCTGTCGTAAGAATACTTGTGATTACCCATCATGATCGATCTAATCTATCATTGTTTATCACTTGCATAACACATTTCAGGAAATGATTCAGATTTTCAAGTGCATTTTTCGTGCTGTGTTACCTAAAACTGCATCATGCTACCATAATTGCTCTTCGGCCTGAGACCCTTAATAGGTTGGATTAATACATGCGGCATGTTCGTGATGTCACCTTCACCTGCATGTCGGAGCCTTTACTGCTCTATCGATATAATCAACTTTTGAAACAGAAAAAAAGGTTCGTGAAAACCTTGACTTGAGCACTTTAAACCTAACTATTTTATTGCAGTAGAGGGAGAGCACAAGGAAAGTGAATACGTGCATGGTTATGTATGAAGATAGTTCACCCACCGTTACAAATTGCCTGTCTGATACATATAACAGTGTAGCTTACCACTGTACACCTAAACAAAACGCGTATTTGACGATCCCATCACGGTGGTCAGCCTGTCACCACGACACAACTGGGGCGGGAGAGCTGTCAGCATACACCCAAGAACAGTACTGTTACGCAGGAAATAAGTTATAAACCAAAAATCACCGAAAGCTCTCCGCTAGAAGATAGCGGAAGTCGTAGGAAATTAATTAAAAAATAGTACAGTGATAGATGATTGCTCACTTCTGATGTAATGATTTTAATAATGATTCATCACTGGAAATATTCTCAGTGTTTGAAGAGATTTGTAATAAATGTTTTTGAACTGCCAGCATACTGTGCATGTTAGTTGCTCTGACAAGATGCAACTTGATAGCTATTTCCTGTCAGTTGATTCTGTCTATCATATTGGGCATTTTAGGAGTGCTGCTACAGGGTGACCCTCCAAACGGTCGTCAGGTGCCGTTTCTCTGGTGTTTTAGTAAATTTTTGCAATTTCGTATTTACAGTGTGCAGCTGGAGTCAGCCAAAACACATATTGCTTTTCACGTCTTTCATGCTCATTGTTGGAAAGGGTCAGCTTCTTCCCATTATAAACGAAATGATTTTTAAAACGGAATTTTAAGTGCCCATTCGACAGAGCGGTCTTCAATTAGCCTAGTGAAATAGTAATTTTATCGAAATGTATTAACAGGGGTCTTAAAACACGAGAAATAACCAATACCATAGCAGCGGCAGCAGTGTCCCGGTCCACGGCGAAGCTAGCGCCTTGCAGCAAATTGTTCAGTCGCTAAGGAGTACTGGTTATTCTTTGCATTTAATGTCCTCGTTAACACACATCGATAAAACGACTATTGCACTAGGCTAATTTGGGACGGCTGTATCGAATGGGTACTTAAAATTCCACTTTAAAAATCATTTTGTTTGTAACAGGAAACAAACCGAAGCTTCCTGTTGATACTCGGCGTCGCAAGAAACACAAGGTGAGCAGCATCTGTTTCAGCTGACTCGAGATACACATTGCAAAAACGAAATTGAAAATGTTTGCCGAAACACCAGAGAAAACGCGCCTGAAGACTCTTAGGAGAGACACCTGGTACATAATTCGGCAGGCAGGCACATGGAGGGGAGAATTCGACCGTTAGCCAGGGCAACACAGAGTAGTGATTTCGTTTCTCTCAGGTGCTTAGCGTGCTTAGGTGTCTCACACGCAGCCGTCGACGGCTTTTGATCACTGCTTGTCGACTTATCGAGAAGCGACGTGCGGGCGTTGCAACTCTGTACGACTGAGTGTTCTCATACGGCGGTAGGTTCGGAAGAGGCACCAATCACCATGGAGAGCCGATGACTTTGTATGTAGAGATTAAGTACCTTTTATGTACTTCCAACGAGAAACCCCAAAATTTAATATGTAGAAAATGCTTAAGTCAAAAATAAGACAAGGATTTCTGGTCAGACGAATATAGTGTAATATCAAAAGCAGCAGAAAATGGCATAAAGCGAGTAGAGTTCGTTCTGAGTAGGAAGGTAGGGCAGAGAGTGTGTACTGTGAACAGTTCAGTGATAGGGTTGTTCTCATCAGAACCGACAGCAAACCAATACCGACAACAGTAATTCAGGTATACATGCCGACGTCGCAAACAGAGAATGAAGAGATAGAGAGAATATATGAAAATATTGAACGAGTGAAATGAAATGATCGTACGGCATTGTTGGCCGGGAGACCCCATGCGGGGTGTTCGGCCGCCGAAATTGCAAGTCCTTTTCAGCTGACGCCACTGCGAGTCAATGATGATGAAAGACACACAACACCCAGTCATCTCGAGGCAGAGAAAATCCCTGACCCGCCGGGAATCGAACCCGGGACCCCGGGAAGCGAGAACGCTACCGCAAGACCACGAGCTGCAGACTAAGAATACTTAAGATCAAACAAGGCAGAAGGGACAGATAACACTCCATCAGAATTTCGTAAATCATTGGAGAAAGTGGCAACAAAAAGACTGTTCAAGTTGGTGTGCAGAATATTTGAGTTTGGCGATAAACCACCTGAGTTTCGGAAAAACATCATCCACGCAATTTCGAAGATTTAAAGGGCTGGCAAGTGCGAGAATTATCTCACATTCAGCTTAACAACTTAAGCATCCAAGTTGCTGACGAGAATAATTTACAGAAGAATGGAAAAGAAAACTGAGGTTGTGTTAGATGACGATCAGTTTTGCTTTAGGAAAGGTAAAGGCACCAGAGAGGCAGACAACGTACTTGTTTCAACTTATGCACTGACGTCACACACACACTACTGTTGTGGGGATGATGTAGATTTGGTATATAGCAAGTGTTTATTTGGTTAAATACCGTGTTGTGATATTTGTTAACATTTAAAGTCTCACCAAAAATGTATTCGTTGTTAACATTTCATTATAGAAATTGTTTAACATGGAATAGCAGCGTAATTTGTTTGAATATCGCGCTGTTCTATTTGTAAAACATTTAATATTTCACCAGGAGTATATTTGTTGTTAAATAATGGATTGCGGAACTCGTTTAACTCGGGATATTGATATAATTCGTAAAAAAAAATGCGCTGTGGTAACTATTTAACTCAGGATATCGACGTAATTTGTTAAATAAAATGCTGTTGTAATTGGTTATTATTGTATTTACATATATCGGAAGATAGATATGTAAGTATTTGGGAAAAAGTGCAAAATTCCAACAAATTATCTAATAACTGTAAATAGCAGTTAATTATAAGAGGAAGGGGTTAATTGTACTTAGATACATCTAATTCTGCTTAGGGTGGTGGTGCTTGGATCTGGTGGGAGTTTCCGACGATCCTTCCACTACAGTGCAGAGATCATGAATGACACTTCCCACATATTTGCTCTAGTAATAAAAGTGGAAGGGGGCTGGAGGAGCTTGAATTTTACTGATTTAGTGAGAAGGGGAGCAGGAGATGGGATTGTCCTTGAATCTGCTTTGCCTAATTGCGTTGGGTGTGTAATATGATACTCCCCTTATCTTATCACTGGAAGTCCTTATCTAGGAATGTGATGCATCTCACGATGTTTACGTCTCCTTGCAATACTGCTTTGAACAGCCCGCTCTACTTAGAAAATGAATGAATACAAAAGAAAAAGTTCATAGCAAGTGCTTTGTTTACTAGAACACAGACGTGCAAGTATGCATTGATAGGCACGCCTGAACAGACATTGTTTGAATGTGACAAATATATTGAATTTAGACAGGGAATGGAGATAAGATCTGGTAGTGCTCTGACCAAGAAAATGGTAGCTAGATAGATTTATTATTTATTTATTGGCTTTTGACGTTAATCATTTATCCAGGGAAGATTTGGTATACAATTTTGTATATACAACTTAGGCACTGGAAAGTACATTAATACCAATTAAACGTCAAGGTACACTTTGTACATTCATGAATTCAACAAATTCCAGATATAACAACATCTCACGTTGGATGTTTTGGGTCTGGCTTATAACTGGATACCCGCGACTTGCAAAAACAGGGCAATACTGACATAATCTATTGTTGAGAGCTGCCAAAACAGGTCTGCCACATATATAGGTTGGGGAATGCTTGTCCTGATCAAGACCCTGAGAAATTTGCGGAGTTATCTGTCATAATGAGAACACATTAGGGTCACATGGCTGAGGTCTGCAATCTCAGTTGGGTTTAATTTACAGTATGGAGATGTCTGAACCTTCATCCTATAAAGACGAGAAGGATAACAGCCTGACCCAGCCAGATGCCGTGTTATTTTAGTGGTATGGCGTCGAGACAGCTTGATTTGGGAGAAACAAGATTTGTGCGGAGTGCTCGGCTGTGTTGTGGCATAATGTCTTCCTTTGGACTCTTGTGAGATCTGCCACGTCTGTGACCGTTCTTGAAGGACTTGTTTCTTTACGCCAGAAAGAAAATCTATATGAGGAATGCAAGAGTAGTAAGATTGACCATTAATCACACTTTGTTTCGCCAGGTGGTCTGCCAACTCGTTTCATGAGATACTAGAGTACCCCTTGATCCATAATAACGGGACACATTTATGTTAGCCTTCACACTGGTAGATTAGTTTAAGTACATAGAGTGCATGGCGGTTAGTGTTAGAGTGCCATTGCTGCTTTTTTTATGTTTTCCAGTGCACTCCCAGAATCCGTGACAGTAAGGATGTATTCGAACTGATCTGCCGCATATCGAAAGGGCCTCCTTAATTGCAAGAACGTCGCCAGTGAAGATGCTGGTTTCTGACGGAATCTTAAACATAGCCAAGACAGTAGATCCCCGCAGAAGTAAGCAAAGCCGATGCCATCTTTTGTTTTGGAGCAGTCATTGAATATTTTGACCAATAATGACCACGTTGATGCCAGAAAATGGGAGACGCCAGTAGGAGAAGTGTATGATGGATCCGACGCTCTGGGTGGATAGAAGATTTTGGGCCAGTAGTTAAGTACTTCGTAATCCAAACTAAATGAAGGATAGCCAGTCAGATCTGCAGCGCCAGCTGGCAAACTTTCTGTAGGCAGGTATTCGTGCGTCTCACATAATTCTTGCTCTGCAGACAAACCAAATGTGACCGCGAGTTGTAACTGAAGGCTTTCCCCCTTCCATGAAGTCTGGGGTGAAACCCGTGTGTCGTGGGCGAATACACTCCGCAATAGACCACTCACAGCGCCTACGCCATACATGTGTACGTTCGTCACTTGCATGCAGACAGAACCTTCCTTCATCAATGAGAATAGCAGAGTGCCATTCTATTCTCCAATCGACTCTCTCACGACTCCAGAGTAACCGTGGTAGGCTGTGTCGTGGTGCCAGCCATAGCCTGGCCAGAGACACACGTGATCTTATTCCTCTTGCAACCAGACGATTCCCAGTAGTCATTTGTGACACATCAGGTCTAATACGTGCCCAGATTTCTTATCTGGATGATGTTCAGTCGGCCACTGCTCCTCTTGGCAGTGTGTCGATCTCGATGTGCGTCTGCACTGCGTGGACGTCCGATGTTAGATCACGTTAGCAGCAGAAATCTGCAAACCGGAAACGCCACTGGCTGTGGCATGTGAAGTATCCGTCTCTTCATGATCATTGATTGTGCTACGATATAAATATCCAAAAATTTGTGACAACTTGCTAAGGAGCAGTTTAAGCTCTCCTTAGGTTTCTGCCTAACACAGGGTTGCCAAATGACCTGTCTTTAACAGATTCCGCCGTTTTTTGGCTTTAATTTCACCCCTGTGTTTTTTCTTTACTCGGAGTCAATAATTTTAGATTTTTTTTAAAAAGTTGTGAAAACATTTAACCTGGTCCATAACAGAGAAGATATTTTTCAGATTTATAAATTTGCAAAAGGTGATACAAAATTGACGAAAGGTGCCAAATTATCAACAAAATACAACTTAAGAAAAGTGGAATAAAGAAATCAGAATTTATCCCTACACAGTATAACTAAATATCGAAAGATAATGTGATACTCTGATTGTGTATGAAATTATAGTAATTAAGTGTTTAGTATTTACGTAATATTTTGCTTTTCATTTAGTTGTTTATTGAAAAATGTGAGATGTGACCCTCAAGGAACAAGTATTAAAGTCACCAATGTACCTGTTTAGGCGTAAATGTAATGTACGAATGTGAGCTGGAAAGAACGGTCATTAAAAATGCCAAGTGGACACTGTATTTTTTGTTTTTGAAATTATAGCAACCATAGCCTAACTACACACTTGGAAATCGCCACATATTTAGAAATAAACAGCCAAATATGAATTTTACTACCGCTCATTTCGATCGCAGCAATTGAAGCTGTCCTCTTACGTTACTGCCTAACTGTACACGCGGAAATCGGCGCATATTGAGAAATAAACTGCGAAATATTTGTGACCAAGAAGAATATAAATTTTATTTCTCCTCGTTTCACTCACAGTAATTTAAGCTCTTCCCTTAGGTTCCTAGCCAATTACACACTAGGAAATCTACACATGTTCAGAAATAAACAGCCAAATATTTATTTTATCTTTCGCTCTCTAACCAGACGGAAATGCAAAAAAATAACATCGAATTTTGAAGAACATATTTATATTACTTCATAAGAAAGTCCCAGAATGTGTCCACAACGCTATGATGGAAAAAAACAATATTAGCGTATAGCCGGATACGAACTCTTATCCTGAAGCTTGGTAATTCAGTTCACTATCCATTACGCTAATTAAGTGTCGTGACAGTTTACTCTCCTGTTTTGGTTATCTAGTACCTCTTAAAAGTTTATATAGTTGGTATATTAATAACTGACATTTTATGATAAGGATGATGTGTTTGTGATAAATTTTGAATTCTCAGCTGCCTTCAAACGATATATTGCAGCGACACATCACCGATACATTGTGCCCAACTTATCAGCGATCCGTCGATATGTCTATACAGCTTCCTGCGGGCTCATAATGCAACTCTGTTAAAATGGTTAGCTATTTAACAGGAGTACATACTCGTGGACGGGGTATGGCTATATCCTAGAATGAACGTTGCACAGTTACTGCCGACAGAGTCAAAACAGCGGACGCACAGACTGGCTTCCGGAGCGCCATCCGATCGCCGATGACGTGACAAATGAATCACTAAATCTATAGCCCCTCGGTATGTGCATATACTCTGGTACCAATGAAAACAGTGCTTGAGGGTGTAGCATTCTTTTTTCCGGCGGTGTGTTTTTACAGGAGTTCCTCTCCTTAGTTGAGAACTTTCCTCTCACAATTTTTCCATGTTTTGTTAATTCTTCAGTTCTTTTGTTTATAAATTTTCTGATCAGCATTCCGTAAACTACGTACTAACTCGTTACATGTCCAAATAAATTTGGCTGGCATGGTCCAACGGAACCTCACAAATAAATGAAAAATAATGGAATTTAGCATTTTCGTTCTCTCCCACTGCCAAAATTGGTCTCAAGCTTCTGCAATGGCTACATAATATCATTTTTATTTGCAATCTGATTGTTTCTAGAGTATAATCCTAAGACAGGTGATAAATTTTAGCATATGCAAATCAGGAGACTAGAATGGCTGCAGCTGTTTTGGAGTGTTGTATTGCAATTGCAATATAACATTTGAGGCAGCATTCTTAGTATCACTGTGATACTGAGAGACAAAACTTTTTTCATCTATGTTTATACTCAGCAGACTAACATACGGTGTGTGGCAGTGGGTACTAAATTTACCTCTCTTTCAAATCAAAAGCTAGTTTTCTTTCGAATTTGCTCATGTTTGCCTTTAATTCCATTGCAACTTATTACGCACCCCCAAACATGCTTTGACACACATGCAAACTTTAAGACTGGAATTATTGTTCATGTTTGAGGTTCAGCTCTGGATGTGTTAGGTGTAAAGTTGAAAATATAAGGGAAATTGGCGAATTAAATAGTAGCTTCGATATAGGAAAAATTAAATTGTTTACGTTAGGAGCTAAATAAACTGTGTTCTTATTTTATTTCCTACTGACCATATAACAAGATCTTGTCCGTTCATCTTTCTACGACAATATCATTTTCGCCCCTGTGTATGAGGAATTAACTAGACAAACGAAAGAAAAAGTTTGTGCAGTACCTCTAGACAAGTTGTGAAATAAATAAATATGAACAAAACCAGATGGAACATTTGGAAGCTTCATAACCTGCTTGAGAATACCTTAAAGAAGCTGGTGCAGTATGCAGATGGCACTACCAATCACCAACTACTGAAGGACAGGAAATAACGCACTTATCAGTAAAGCAAATGCTTAAAAACAGACGATGATTGTGCAAGCAAGCTTAAATGAAAAAAGTTGTCTTAAATTTAAATACCCTTTACGCTTTAGTTTCAAGAATTTATGTCCTTTCGTTAAACTATGCTGAGTACAGATTTTAAGTGCACTCTAAAAAAAAAAAAAAATGGAAACGGGACGGATATCGGTAGATGTGATGAACATGTGCAGACAAACAATTGAATACAATTTCAAAAAAGGGATGATTTATTAAGAGAAAGAGCTTCACAAATTGACTACATCAATAATGCGTTGGTCAGCCGGGAGGTGTGGCCGAGTGGTTCTAGGCGCTTCAGTCTGGAACCACTCGACCGCTACGGTAGCAAGTACTAATCCTGCCCGAGCATGGATGTGTGTGATGTCCTTAGGTTAGTTAGGTTTAAGTAGTTCCAAGTTCTAGAGGACTGATGACCTCAGATGTTAAATCCCATAGCACTCAGAGTCATTTTTAATGCGTTGGTCAACCTCTTGCCATTATACAGGGAGTTACTCGGCTTGGCACTGACTGATAGCATTGTTTGATGCCCTCCTGAGGAATGTCGTGCCAAAATCTGTCTAACTGGCGCGCTAGATCGCTAAAATTCCGAGCTGATTGGCGGCCCTTCCCACAACGCTCCAAACGTTCTCAGCTGGAGAGAGATCCAGCGACCTCACTGGCAAAGGTAATGTCTGTCAAGCACGAAAACTCGCGTCGTATGAGAGCGGGCATTATCTTGCTGAAGAGGTCCTACTATGAAACGAAATTGCACTCCCGGTTGCCGGGCCGTATGGCGGGCGGCACTCAGGTTGGTATCCCACCTCTGTGGAGGGCGTCTCCAGACACGTCTTCGGTGGTTGTCGGGTCTCAGTTCGAAAAGGGACTCATCGTTGAAGACAATTCTACTCCGCTCAATGAGATTCGAGGCCGAATGTGTTCGACATCACTGCAAACGGGTTTGTTGGTGTACAGAGGCCAATGGTAGTCAGCGCAAGGGATGCCGTGAGCTCAGTCCCATTTCTGTGAGCCACCTATTAACGGTTCTATTGATCACTGAATCCAGAGCTGCGAGTGCCTCTCTGACGATTCCTCGGCCCTCATGATACGTCATCTCTCTAGGTCTACTGCTTCCTTCGTGACCCTATGTTTAGCGACGGCTGACCCACTCCTGCCAGATTAGATTAGATTAGATTACTACCTGTTCCATAGATCATGAATACTACACTTCGTAATAATGTGGAACGTGTCAGGTTAATAAAAGGTGTCAATACAAGATATTACATTACACAAAATATTACATGACCCTTAATAATTTTTTTGGGTGGGGGTGGGGAAATTACCCACTTACTATATCCAAAAATTCATCTAATGAGTAGAAGGAGCTGCCATTCAGAAATTCTTTTAATTTCCTTTTAAATGCTATAGGGCTATCTGTCAGACTTTTGATGCTATTAGGTAAGTGACCAAAGACTTTTGTGGCAGCATTATTTACCCCCTTCTGAGCCAAATTTAGATTTAACCTTGAGTAGTGAAGACCATCCTTTCTCCTAGTGTTGTAGCCATGTACACTGCTATTACTTTTGAATTCGTTCGCATTGTTAATAACAAATTTCATAAGTGAATAAATATATTGTGAGGCTACAGTGAAGATCCCTAGCTCTTTAAATAAATGTCTGCAGGATGATCTTGGATGAGCTCCAGCAATTATTCTGATTACACGCTTTTGTGCAATGAACACTCTTTTACTCAATGATGAGTTACCCCAGAATATGATGCCATACGAAAGCAGAGAATGAAAATAGGTGTGGTAAGCTAATTTACTGAGATGTATATCGCTAAAATTTGCAGTGACCCTAATAGCATAAGTAGCTGAACTCAAACGTTTCAGCAGATCTTCAGTGTGTTTTTTCCAGTTCAATCCCTCATCAATGCATACACCTAGAAAATTTGAATATTCTACCTTAGCTACCGATTTCTGATTGAAGTCTATATTTATTAATGGTGTCATTCCATTTACTGTGTGTAACTGTATATACTGTGTTTTGTCAAAGTTTAATGAGAGCCCATTTGCAGGGAACCACTTAATGATTTTCTGAAAAACATCGTTTACAATTTCATCAATTAATTCTTGTCTGTTGGGTGTGATAGCTATACTTGTATCATCGGCAAAAAGTACCAGCTTTCCATCTTCGTGAATATAGAATGGCAAGTCATTAATATATATTAAGAACAGCAGAGGACCCAAGACCGAACCTTGTGGCACCCCATTCTTGAATGTTCTCCAGTTTGAGAAATCACCAGTTTTTTGCATATTATGGAACTGCTTATTTCAACTTTCTCCACTCCTCCAGTTAGGTATGATTTAAACCATTTGAGCGCTGTCCCATTTATACCACAGTACTTGAGATTATCTAGAAGTATTCCATGATTTGCACAATCAAAAGCCTTTGATAGATTACAAAAAATCCTGATGGGTGACTTCCGGTTAATCAGAGCATTTAATATTTCATTAGTGAAAGTATATATAGCATTTTCCGTTGAAGAACCTTTCTGGAAACCAAACTGACATTTTGTTAAAAGTTTATTCTTACAAAGGTGTGAAGCTACTGTACAATACATTACGTTTTCAAGAATTTGGATAAGGCTGTCAGAAGAGAGATTGGGTGCTAGTTGTTGGCATCAGACGTATCCCCTTTTTTATGCAGTGGTTGAACAATGGTATACTTCAGTCTATCTGGGAAAATAACCTGCTTCAGAGAGCTATTACATACGTGACTAAGAATTTCACTTATCTCTTGGGAACAAGCTTTTATTATTCTGCTGGAAATGCCATCAATTTCATGTGAGCTTTTATTCTTGAGAGAGTTTATTATCTTCCTAATTTCAGAAGGAGAGGTGGGTAAAATTTGAATTGTATCAAATTGTGTGGGTAAGGCCTCTTCCATTAACTGCCTTGCTTCTTCTAATGAACATTTAGATCCTATTTTCTCTACAACATTTAAAAAATGATTATTCAAAATGTTTTCGACTTTCGGCTGGTTGTTTGTCGAGTTTTCATTCGCTTTCATGGTAATGCCGTCGTCCTGTACTCTTGGTTGCCCTGTCTCCCTTGTAATAATATTCCAAATTGTTTTGATTCTGTTATCAGAGGTATTAATCTCAGACATGATGCACATGTTTCCGAACTTTTTAATAATCTTTCTTAATGTAGCACTGTAGTTTTTATAATATTTGGCTGTTTCTGGGTCATTACTCTTTCTTGTTGTTAGATACGGTTCCATTTTGTGGTTACAAGATATTTTTATTCCTTTAATAAGCCAAGGATTTTTTCATGGTTTCTTATAATTAGATTTAACTACTTTCTTGGGAAAACAGTTTTCAAAATCTCTTACAAGTGTATGGTGAAATAAGTTATATTTTAAATTAGCATCGGGTTCCTTGTACACCTGATCCCAGTATAACTGCAGAAGATTTTCCCTGAAATTTTTAATTGTTGAGTCATTAACTGAACGCACAACTCTGGAGGGTAGTTTTGAATTACTGAATGGAGCTATGTCATATACTGTAACTAGCTGAGCACCATGATCAGAAAGGCCATTCTCAACAGGACAAGAATTTATGTTTTTAAACTTATCTTGGTCTATCAACGTGTTATCTGTCAATGTGCTGCTGCCCTTTACCCGCCGAGTAAGAAAATTAATGGCAAATGTCAAATTGAAAGAACCAAGCAAGACTTCCAGGTCATTCTTCCTATTACACTCTTTCACTGAATCAACATTGAAATCCCCACAAATACTAATTTGCTTTCCCCTGTCTGACAGATAGCACAACAAGGCATCCAAGTTTTCCAGGAATAAATGAAAGTTTCCTGAAGGGGACCTATATACTGTTACAATTATAAAAGAGCCCTCCTTTACTTAAAGTTGATAGGCACATGCTTCTATATGCTGCTCTAGACGAAACTTTTTTGTATCTAAGCTTTTTACACAGTGATAACTTTTGACATACATGGAAACTTCTCCACTCATATTAGTCTCTCTACTCATATGCGCAGCTAGTTTATAACCACTGATATTTACCTTTTCCATATCAGACACAATGTGATGCTCAGACAGGCATAGTATATCTATTACATTATCAGATTCAATGTCATTTAAACAAACCAGCTCATCTACCTTGTTCTTCAATCCCGGAATATTTTGGTGAAAAATGGTAACATTATTTTTTACTTTACTTTTGTGAGAATCTACTTTCTTCTTTAATCCACCAATATTTTGGTTAAATATGGTAACATCATTATTTACTTTACTGTTGTGAGAATCTTGTGAGTTTTGGACCTCTTTAGTAACTGCCTGCCTGAACGTCTCATTGGACTCTGATATTAGTCTAAAAAAAGAGGTACATCCATGAGTACTAGTGTCCCCCCTTATGGATTTCGCTCACAACCCTGCCAGTTTACCCTTCCCTGTCCTACTGAGGTGTAGCCATGCCTTGTGAAATCCCACTATCAATAGCCTCGACAGGAACCAATCCAATGTCTGACAGAGTGGCCGCCCTACGCAACTGATCCAACTCCATATTTACCCTCCTGACAGAGCGGTTCAACTGGGGCTGATCATGCCGCACGAAAGCAGGCACCAGCCAGACATTGGTATGGGTCGTTGCAGAGTTATTTTCACCAGGTCATACTCAATACTGTAGCCCTGATCATTACCATCGAACAGTGGAATTGCTCGTATTCAAATGTTTAGCGATTCGCCGATTACTCCAACCGGTTTCTTTCAGCCCAACTACACGTCCTCTCTTAAATGCGGACGTCTACGTATATTGTTCACGTGCCTGTCTGCAAGGCGTAGCTACTGTCCATGTGAGTACACAGAAAGACATCTGCAAAGACTTTACGCTCTGCTACCGACATGTCCAATGTTTACTATCCCTGCCAGCAGCGTGATGAAAGTCAACTGCGGTATCACACATTCATCCATCTGCCACCGAAGCTTACAATTTTGAATTTTTGGTCGATACATGTATGAATATCAATTTGTGACCAATTTTCGTAACTCCTTCGTGCTACATCGTTTTTTGTTGTCTTAGAGTGTAGTTTGTATAGAATGTTGAATACCTGCAATGAAAGATAGCATGAATTATCATCTGTGTTCTCAACGTTCATGAGAATATTATATTGTGTAATCTTAAATGGCAGACATCTTACAATTTGTTTTGCTGCACGTTGTTTTCCAGTGATAATTTTCTGAATCATGTGTTTGAAAATACATTACGTTTGTAGACAGATGATACAAATTAGGAGTATGAACTAAATACAAATAAAAATGTGATGTTATTTACTTATGTTTAGTTCCATCCTAAATATGTTTCAATGAAACAAATTGTAAGTAGGCTGTTTAGGTTTTTTTATTGGTAACGCCAAGTAGCGCTCTGTATGAAATTTTTACTGTAATATTTTTTCTGCTTGAGCTTTGTCATGCTTAGGTATAAGTTATTGCATTTGCTGCTGCTGTTTGCCAGGCATAGTGCTACTAAATTTATCTTTGTATTACTCTGTTAAGCCAGTTTTACTACTAATTTATTTTTTTTGTTGCTGTACATTGGCTCATATTAGTTGTAATGTTGCATTTGCTTGGTAATTTAGATTTACTGTAATTTGCTTTGACAATTTCCATTTTTCTGTCATTGCTGTTTGTGTTAATTGTTTTGTGCTGATGCATTGCCTCGTCCCTTAGTATATATGTCTGAGGTCAGTAGATTTAAGTTAGCTTAAGAGGGGGCTGACTATATAAGAAACTGACTATGGATAATAGGGAAAGAATGCATTGAGAAGTTGTGTGAAAAAGATATGGGCCAAAATGAGTATTGTTCAATGAGAAATAATTATTTTGAAAGAAATATGAATAGAATACAGAAAGGAGGTATAGATAGGCCTTTTTGGGAATAATGATGAATGAAGGGAGATCTCCAAGAAGTAAAGAAAGTTTTGTTTGCAAAATACTGCAGTAAAACAAACCCTGTCCTTTCCTTTTTTATTATTCCGCTATATGTTTGTGTTTTTCCTGTCTTTATGTGTTTAGCTAATATGATTTATGTTGTAGAACTTTTCTAGTACTAAGCTACATTCACTATGATGAGGAATTCTGTTATCCTCAAATATAATTTTCATTAATAATATGTTATTTTCTTTGTAAAGATGTTTATAGACATTATTAATTCTGTTTTGTTTCAATGCTCATGTGGGAAATTAATGTTTCGAAAACTATTCTCATTATTTTATATATTTACTTATGTCATAATTCCTGTAACACTGATGTATATGTCTATTTCTATTCTTTTGTAAAGCCTGTATTACTAAAAATGTTATCTGTACTATTATGTTCTTTAATGATGTATTTTGTACCTTTGTAATTGTATTATTATGTTGTAAATTTATAATTGTATAGACACCAGTTCTTCAAATTAAGTTACATTTCACTGCACACGTTTCTGTTGGTCATAGTATATGGACAATATGTGAGAAGTTGGGACTGTTAGTGTTTGCACATGTGTTAATAATTCAGCAAGGGACTGGATAACAGCATTGCTGGTTCTAAGGGCATTTCAAAAAAATTTTTTGTGAGTGCACAAGTGGTGGTTTATAGACTTGCTATATTCTCCGCAAGACTCTTCAATGGTGATTGTGCACCTGCACAGTCGCAACAGATGGCTGCTGGCCGTCTCTACAAGGACTACAGTGGGTCTGCATCTTTGATGGCCCACCAGTACCATTATTTCTACAAGGACTGCAGTGGGTCTGCACCTCTGGTGGCCCACCAATACCATACACTCTACCAGGACTACAGTGGGTCTGCTCTGTGATGACCTACCTACCAATATTCTTCAACTTCGACTGACTCTGCTGTGGGTTTGCTCTGTTGTGGCCCATTAGCTGTCTGCATGTCAAGAGTCAGTACTGTCTTTCCGTTTGAAGGACAACACTACTTCTTCAAGACTGCATGGAAATCCACTAATTCCGTGTGCATTTTGTTTTACTACTCAGACTTTGAGAAAAACACTGCTATTTTACTGTGATGAACGATCAGGACTGTCTTTATGGACTGTGAGATAATTTTAGCTTTGGACCAACATTGTATCAATAAGTTTGTGCATTTGATATCTTTGTTATTGTAATTATGAAAAATTTTATCAAATCATTACTGGCCACTGCCCAAAACAATTTGTAAAATTTTTTGTGGGGAGCATGGGGGATGTGTAAGTAGGCTGTTTAGGTTTTTTTATTGGTAACGCCACGTAGCGCTCTGTATGAAAATCACTGACTGTGCTGTGTGCAGTCTGTGGCTGGTTTGCATTGTTGTTGGCTATTGTAGTGTTGGGCAGCTGGATGTTATCAGCGCGTAGCGTTGCGCAGTTGGAAGTGAGCCGCCAGCAGTGGTGGATGTGGGGAGAGAGATGGCGGAGTTTTGAAATTTGTAAGACTGGATGTCATGAACTGCTATATATATTATGACTATTAAGGTAAATACATTGTTTGTTCTCTATTAAAATCTTTCATTTGCTAACTATGCCTATCAGTAGTTAGTGCCTTCCTTAGTTTCAATCTTTTATTTAGCTGGCAGTAGTGGCGCTCGCTGTATAGCAGTAGTTCGAGTAACGAAGATTTTTGTGAGGTAAGTGATTTGTGAAAGGTATAGGTTAATGTTAGTCAGGGCCATTCTTTTGTAGGGATTATTGAGTCAGATTGCGTTGCACTAAAAAAATATTGTGTGTCAGTTTAAGCACAGTCATGTATAATTGTTCAAAGGGGACGTTTCAAAATCTTTCTTCAAATATTTCTTCTAATCTCTCAAACCACTTATGCTACACTCAATCTTGTGATAGCTTCAAGTAGAGAATACAAATGATGCAATGCTGACATCAGACCCATCTAATGCAAGTAAATATACATTACCTTTTTTCGATCACTCTCTCACAAATCTTCCTCTCTCTTCCGCCACACCCCTCCCCGCCACACACACAACACACACACACACACACACACACACACACACACACACACACACATCAGTTTGCTGTGCATTGAAGGGATCTGTGAAAAGAACATACGCTTATTTGCATAGACAGTTTTATTGACAAAGTGTATAAAAGAAATGCCAAAACTTTTTACTGGAATATGGAACATGAATCAATAAAACAATCAAATGTCAAAGACTCTATTCACAACAGCATCACCTCAACAGCAATATGAAAATTTCATATGTTATGAACAAATTACAGCCTACAACGAGACATTCAACTGCATTTCATTTAGAAAAACTCTCAACTAAGGAACACCGATTTGACAATCCGCTTCCTTATTTAGAGTCATAACATAGTCATTTTTGCACAGATATGTACTAGTTCTTGAAAGGAAATTTAGCTGATATGGCCTTCTAAAGAAAACAACTCATTGAAAGCACTGGAAATGACTCAAAAAACCACAATAGATTACACTTTTCAGACAGTATGTAAAAGATAATACATTCATTGGTGATTTAATATTGAATGGTAAACGTAGAGACGACCTGCAAGTGTGTCTGGTTTTGGTTTACAATAGAGCTACAAATAGATGTACTTCCAATAATTTCCCTTATACCTGTACTGACATAAGAGATACGACTTTCAGAAGTGTTCCCAACATAGACGTGGCGTAAATGACAGCAGGTAAAAGGAAGAAAGCTAATTTTAAGATAACCTCTGCTTCAAGAATCTCGCAATATATTCAAAAATAATGCCACAGTATTATTACATCAGTTTTTGGCAACACATGTTGTTCACTTTAAATTAATGGGATAAGCTTCGCTACTAAGGAAAGTGGTTTTATTTGCATCGCTTAAGTTTATTCAGTTAGTTAAAATTTGTGGTTCATTCTATGAGTTGGTCAGTTTGTTCACTTGACCCGGGATCATTATAAATAATAACTGTAAGAGACAGAGGTTATTTGGCTGGAAACTGCTACCATATTTTTAGCGGTATAAGGGAAGTAGCATCACTGCGATACTTGGCTGTCCGATCTGGTTGCTGTCCCTAGAGTTTTTTGTAACTTACTGTTAAGCTTACATAGTGATCCTGCATATACGAAGTTTATGGCTATTTACCATTTTCTCTGATCTGCCAGTCCTGATAACTGCTGTTATTCATCAGAACGCTGGATAAACTTTGTTTAAAGACCGCTTGCAGTCAACTTAAAATCACCAGTAGGGGATCTTACAGCACTGGCGTGCCACATCAGCAGGAATCGCTGATGGAAATTGGCAGTTGGTTTGTAGCACTTTGCTTTAAGTGTGAGGGAAGCGGGGGGTTTGAAATGAACAGGCTTCCATCAACGAAATGGCTAAGGTTTTTTTGTTTCGTTTGTAGGTGATTTATTGTGAGTTCCTAAAGTCCATGTCTTAAGACCTACAAATCCTATGGGACCCCTTTCTAACGAGGGGAGAAGCAAAAGTTTGACCCTGCCTGAGGGATAAGCTTTTGAAAAGGTCAAACTACGTCGTGTGCGTCTGAAATGAGTAGATCTAGTATGGTCTATGAGGCATCGTGTCTTAAAAGCCGAGAATGTTACAGCAGTTTAATGAGAGTCACACGCACACTCGTTAGGAGCTCAGAAGCTTGCCGTGTGTTATGTGGAGTCACATGACCAGCATGTAACAGGTATCGGTTATCTCTGATCACTCACATTCATAAAAGTTTTGTCTTTTGATAGAAGTATATGAGAAACTCTATCTTGTCCGCATTAAATCCAAAGAGTGACAGAAGCAGAAACTACTACTGGAAAGGACATCTCAGCGACACGCCAGAAAAGCGGTCCACTTACTTTTATCAGGACAACTGAGGAAATACTTAGACATAAAATAGTGATTTCAGCTCAGAAAGCTTGGATTAACGGACTGAAGAAGAATGTGCTGATTGTGTTTCCTTCCTATAGTGACAATGTAGGCCATCAAACGCTAGGCCTACATCCTGCAGGAAAGCATGTAAAGAGATTACAGCTCGAATACTGATTCGCTGAAACGTCAGTCACAAAGTTATTTTAATGAAAGTTTAGTTTACTTTTCGTTTTAATACATCAGTCCAAATAGAATATAGGGATGCCTCTATGAACATGAAATGAGCGGTGCATTGGATTTTTGGACCAGAGACACTATTGAGAACGGTGCAGTACAGTCTGATATAGTTAAGTGACAAATGAGACCACTGGACAAAAACATCGGTCTCATTAGGATAAAGAGTTCTGTGCTAATTTGCAGCGTCAAATTCGGCCAAAATTTAAAGCTTTTGATGAGTGCCTCCGTTAATCATCACTACTGTCGTGACGCTGGCGAAACATCCACATTTATGCCCAGAGGATGATGAGTAGATTATATAGTTATGGCATCAAGAACACGACGTATGCTGAGATGACCCCCTCTGAGCAAAGAGATTACGTTTGACCTTGTGGATGACATCGGAAGTTCACTGAGGCTTTTCGCGGATGATGCTGTGGAATATCGAGAGGTTGTAACAATGGAAAATTGTACTGAAATGCAGGAGGATCTGGAACGAATTGACGCATGGTGCAGGGAATGGCAATTGAATCTCACTGTAGACAAGTGTAATGTGATGCGAATACATAGAAAGAAATATCCCTTATCATTTAGCTACAATATAGCAGGTGAGCAACTGGAAGCAGTTAATTCCATACATTATCTGGGAGTACGCATTAGGAGTGATTTAAAATGGAATGATCATATAAAGTTGATCGTCGGTAAAGCAGATGCCAGACTGAGATTCATTGGAAGAATCCTAAGGAAATGCAATCCGAAAACAAAGGAAGTAGGTTACAGTACGCTTGTTCACCCACTGCTTGAATACCGCTCAGCAGTGTGGGATCCGTACCAGATAGGGTTGATAGAAGAGATAGAGAAGATCCAACGGAGAGCAGCGCGCTTCGTTACAGGATCATTTAGTAATCACGAGGGCGTTACGGAGATGATAGATAAACTCCAGTGGAAGACTCTGCAGGAGAGACGCTCAGTAGCTCGGTACGGGCTTTTGTTGAAGTTTCGAGAAAATACCCTCACCGAGGAGTCAAGCAGTATATTGCTCCCTCCTACGTATATCTCGCGAAGAGACCATGAGGATAAAATCAGAGAGATTAGAGCCCACACAGACGCATACCGACAATCCTTATTTCCACGAACAATACGAAACTGGAATAGAAGGGAGAACCGATAGAGGCACTCAAGGTACCCTCCGCCACACACCGTCAGGTAACTTGCGGAGTATGGATGTAGATGCAGAAGCAGTAAGCTGTATGAAGCCTTCCTGTATGGTCTTTCTTTGCCGAGCGCCCCGTTTCCGAGCATTGCCAAGTGCATAGCCGATGTTTCTCCTGAAGTTGCTACCGCACAGTGTAATTTACACAACTTCCCTAATCACAGAGTTCCAGTAGTTCGAAGAATTAACGACAGTTCTCGTATGTTAAATACTGCTCCGCCACTCCCGGTTTTTCAAAATTTCTGTACTGGAGTTGACGTCGTTGTTCAGTACAGCGCTGGGCAAATTCGGGTGCGTCCCCAGTTTTTTGTCAGATTTAGCTCTTGACGACAGTCAAGGAGACAGTCTTCAAAAGCCTGGGAATTTATCGAATTTGACGCGGCAAGTTAACCGACAGCTTTTTATCCGAGGACTGCATCGCGAAAGACATTGTAGCCACGAATCTCACTAGATTCTAGGAGATTAATCGTAGACAGTTCAGAAAAGAGTCTGCAAGGATAGAACGGGGTGACGAATTAGATGCAACCGTTCCCCCAACAAGAGCACCAGGGTACGGGACTGCGACTGCGGGGACCGTGAAGACGTGCGTCCTCGGGGACGTTGGCCCGCTTGTGCGCTCGCCCAGGGGACGCCGCTGTTGCCGCCGCCCCCGCCACCGGGCCTTCGGGCTTCTTGGAGAAGACGCCGGGCGCGGTAGAGTTGGCGTGGGCGGCATCGGCTGACGCGGGCTGCGGCGGGGGTGGCAGGTGGGCGTGCAGCGGCGTGCACGGCGTGCTGGCGCTGCGGAAGTGTCCGTCTGCCGGCCAGTCGCAGCTCAGCCGTAGCACGCCCGCCTTCTTGCGGCCTCGCGACACGGAGTCCAACGAGTTGTTGAGGTACGGCGTGGGAGCGCTCCTCTGGTTCACTTGGAGGACCACGTCTGGCGAAACGGTCGCCGACTCCAGCGGACTGCTGCACATGCGCACGTGGTGCGCCGGGCGCTTGCCTATATTGTCCACTGAACCCGTCGCCAGGTCACGTGTCGTGGCGCCGTCCAAACTCGGGACCGCGTCGGTGCTCTCTGTGCCTCGGACGGCGCTACTACAGCGAACACCTGTGCCCGTGGACACAGCTAACGTATTACTTCGACTGCCTGCATGGAGTGTCGCGCAATCGTTGTCTCGTTGAATGGAGGCCTCTCGACTACGTAAAGTACCATTAATCGTCGGTCGATGTGAGGTTGCGGTGACGTCGGGCACTTGAGGTCCGCTGCAAAATTTCCTGACAGAGTGGTCTGTCTGGTGAATGTCAGAGGTGCTCGCACTTGCACTTACTCCTACCGACGAGCCGGCGCTCGCCCTCGAACCAGCAGGCGGATGCAGCTGGATGTGAATCTCTGACCGGAACTTGGGCGTGCTGAGGCAAGGTGACGAAGAAGACTTTTCGATGCAGTTCTGTGGCGCTGCGCTGACGCCGTCGGTTGTGGGTGGCATATTCGACACATCGTTCGATCGTTCTGAAACAAATCACAAGACACAAGTAATTATATTCTTTGTGTTGCGGAGTAGCACCTGTTTTCTGTGACATACTGTGCTGTACACTTTCTTCCTTCTTGCGTTAGCATTGGAATACTACTTCTTGTTAATGTCCTTATAGCGGTACAATTCACACACCATTTGGCCAAATGTCTCCAGATACCTCTCTAGATTTGTGTGACTTCAGGCTATTCATCTAATGATATTAAATCCAATTGCAACATGTCAAAGTGACAGATACAATTTATGTCACAATTAGTCAACGGAGATAGTTGAATTAGAACGAGGTATGCTTTTAGCACAAAAGTTGTATGTGCCCAGGGTCATCCAACAACTATCTCTTTATGTGTGCACTGTACGAACCATTCGTCATACATTCTTGCCAGCTATAGCAGAGCATATCCTACACGATTCAGGTATAAGGAGCAGACAAATGCGGGAATTATCCTGCAGCGGAGTGATACTAGCCGTCAAAATTCCTGGGCTTATGGACTAGATGACGCTCTTCAATTTTTGCAGTGTTCTTGTACCGCCGTAAGTTAATCGTGGCGCCATGTTTCAGAAAGTCAAATGTAGTGGGCCGTTGTAGTCAAAGAAAAAGGTAATCATGACTTCCCGGGAACTGGCGTGTCTGCTGCTTCCAACAAGCTGCAGAAGTTTCGCTAGAAAACCCTTTCACATCCTCCATACAGTCCCGAACTCTTCCCATGTGATTTCCACATCTCTGGAGGTCTGAGGAAAGACGTTAGTGGCCGTAGATTTGATTCGGATGAACAAGAGCACACCTGGGCACAATGATGTTTTCGTAGGCACCGCAGACTTTTTTCCATGGAGGCATTCTTCATCTACATCTACATGGCTACACTGCAAATCACATTCACGTGACTGTCAGAGTGTTCATCGAACCACCTTCACAATTCTCTATTATTCCAATCTCGTATAGTTCGTGGAAAGAATGAACACCTATATCTTTCCGTAAGAGCTCTGATTTCCCTTATTTTATCGTGGTGATCGTTCCTCCCTATGTAGGTCGGTCTCGACAAAATATTTTCGCATTCGGAGGAGAAAGTTGGTGATTGGAATTTCGTGAGAAGATTCCGTCGCAACGGAAAACGCCTTTCTTTTAATAATTTCCAGCCCAAATCCTGTATCATTTCAGTGACACTCTCCCCATATTTCGCGATAATACAAAACGTGCTGCCTTTCTTTGAACTTTTTCGATGTACTCTGTCAGTCCTACCTGACTCTCTTGTCTCACAATAGGATAATGTATCAGCAGTTACGGCCATTAATTTTGAAATAATATACAGTTTATTTACTTTCATTTCCATCTGTCTCGTTTTCATTTCACTGCCCCTTATACAATCAAAGTGATACCCACCAACAATACGATTTAGTTTCCACTGTCATGCTCTGCCCGGATGCCATTGGTCACAAGAACGAATGCTCGTCGCCGCTTGATGTGCTAAAAGAAGGAAGGGAAATCAAGATTTCACATACAGTTAACGATAAGATCATTAAAGACGGAGCACGAGCTCGAGTTGAGGAAGGAAATGCCCATGTCCTTTTCATAGGAGCCATCGAGGTAGTTTCCTTAAACGATTTAGGGAAACTGCAGATAATCTAAATCAGGATGACAGAACTTATATTTGAACTGCCGTCCTCTCGAATACGAACCCAGTGTCTTACCACTGAGCTACCTTGTCAGTAGTAGTGCTGGAAACGCCGCCATTAGTCGTGGAGTAATGCAAGCGATGAGGTGAAATACGGCTGTGTGTGGAGGTGACGGGTACCTGGTGAAACACAGAGGATGTAATGTCAAGGATGATTAAAGAGTAAAATGAACGCAATTTGAGACAACGGCGTACTGCCTACACTGCGCCATGAAAATACTTACCCAAAAAATAAAAGAGGCCCATAGGACTGTGACCTGAAGAAAATCAGGAGGATATGCAGCACTGGCCTGCTCAGAGCCGCGACCTAAATCGCAACGTCATTATTTGGTACGAACTAGACTTCTGATTGTATGCCAAGCCACGTTACTCTTCAGGAAGGACGGAAATTTCGTCTTCTCTGTATCAAAATACAGTCTAAAGATTTCCCCGAAAATTAAACGCTGTACTACTTGTAAAAGACGACCCTACATCATATTAGTCCAGTGGCAGTAGTCTTTGGGACGACCTGTAGTGGGTAGTGGAGACTTGTCGTCACACCATGTACACTGAAGTGCCAAAGAAACTGGTACGCATGCCTAATATCGTGTAGGGCTCCCGCAAGCACGCAGAAGTGCCGCAACACGACGTGGCGTGATTTCCCTAAATCGCTCCAGGCAAATGCCGGGATGGTTCCTTTGAAAGGGCATGGCCGACTTCCTTCCCCATCCTTCCCTAATCCGATGAGACCGATGACCTCGCTGTTTGGTCTCTTCCCCTAAACAACCCAACCCCACGACGTGGCATAGACTCGATTAATAAGTAGTGCTGGAGGGAACTGACACTATGAATTCTGCAGGGCTGTCCATAAATCTGTAAGAGTGTGAGGGGGTGGAGATCTCTTCTGAACAGCACGTTGCAAGGCATCCCAGATAAGCTCAATAATGTTCATGTTTGGGCAGTTTGGTGGCCACCGGAAGTGTTTAAACTCAGAAGAGTGTTCCTGGAGTCATTCTGTAGCAATTTTGGACGTCTGTGGTGTCGCATTGCTTGCTGGAATTGCTCAAGTCCGTCGGAATGCACAATGGACATGAGTGGATGCAGGTGATCAGACAGGATGCTTACGTACTTGTCACCTGTCAGAGTCGTATCTAGACGTATCAGGGGTCCCATATCACTCCAACTGCACACGACCCACACCATTACAGAGCCTCCACCAGCTTGAACAGCCTCCTGCTGACAGGTAAGGTCCAAGGATTCATGAGGTTCTCTCCATACCCATACACGTCCATCCGCTCGATACAATTTAAAACGAAACTCGTCCGACCAGGCAGCATGTTCCCAGTCATCAACGGTCCAATGTCGGTGTTGACGGGCACAGGCGAGGCATAAAGCTTTGTGTCGTGCAGTCATCAAGGGTACACGAGTGTGCATTCGGCTCCGAAAGCACATATTGGTGATGTTTTGTTGAATGGTTCTCACGCTGACACTTGTTGATTGCCCAGCATTGAAATCTGCAGCAATTTGCGGAAGGGTTGCACTTCTGTCACGCTGAACGATTATCTCCAGTCGTTGTTGGTCTCGTTCATGCAGGATCCTTTTCCGGCCGCTGCGATGTCGGAGATTTTATGTTTAACCGGATTCCTGACATTTACAGTTGTTGTTGTTGTGGTCTTCAGTCCTGAGACTGGTTTGATGCAGCTCTCCATGCTACTCTATCCTGTGCAAGCTTCTTCATCTCCCAGTACCTACTGCAACCTACATCCTTCTGAATCTGCTTAGTGTATGCATCTCTTGGTCTCCCCCTACGATTTTTACCCTCCACGCTGCCCTCCAATACTAAATTGGTGATCCCTTGATGCCTCAGAACATGTCCTACCAACCGATCCCTTCTTCTGGTCAAGTTGTGCCACAAACTCCTCTTCTCCCCAATCCTGTTCAGTACCTCCTCATTAGTTACGTGATCTACCCATCTAATCTTCAGCATTCTTCTGTAGCACCACATTTCGAAAGCTTCTATTCTCTTCTTCTCCAAACTATTTATCGTCCATGTTTCACTTCCATACATGGCTACACTCCATACAAATACTTTCAGAAAAGACTTCCTGACACTTAAATCTACACTCGATGTTAACAAATTTCTCTTCTTCAGAAACGCTTTCCTTGCCATTGCCAGTCTACATTTTATATCCTCTCTACTTCGACCATCATCAGTTATTTTGCTCCCCAAATAGCAAAACTCCTTTACTACTTTAAGTGTCTCATTTCCTAATCTAATACCCTCAACATCACCCGACTTAATTCGACTACATTCCATTATCCTCGTTTTGCTTTTGTTGATGTTCATCTTATATCCTCCCTTCAAGACACCATCCATTCCATTCAACTGCTCTTCCAAGTCCTTTGCTGTCTCTGACAGAATTACAATGTCATCGGCGAACCTCAAAGTTTTTATTTCTTCTCCATGGATTTTAATACCTACTCCGAATTTTTCTTTTGTTTCCTTTACTGCTTGCTCAATATACAGATTGAATAACATTGGGGAGAGGCTACAACCCTGTCTTACTCCCTTCCCAACCACTGCTACCCTTTCATGTCCCTCGACTCTTATAACTGCCATCTGGTTTCTGTACAAATTGTAAATAGCCTTTCGCTCGCTGTATTTTACCCCCGCCACCTTTAGAATTTGAAAGAGAGTATTCCAGTCAACATTGTCAAAAGCTTTCTCTAAGTCTACAAATGCTAGAAACGTAGGTTTGCCTTTCCTTAATCTTTCTTCTAAGATAAGTCGTAAGGTCAGTATTGCCTCACGTGTCCCAGTATTTCTACGGAATCCAAACTGATCTTCCCCGAGGTCGGCTTCTACTAGTTTTTCCATTCGTCTGTAAAGAATTCGTGTTAGTATTTTGCAGCTGTGGCTTATTAAACTGATTGTTCGGTAATTCTCACATCTGTCAACACCTGCTTTCTTTGGGATTGGAATTATTATATTCTTCTTGAAGTCTGAGGGTATTTCGCCTGTTTCATACATCTTGCTCACCAGATGGTAGAGTTTTGTCAGGACTGGCTCTCCCAAGGCCGTCAGTAGTTCCGATGGAATGTTGTCTACTCCGGGGGCCTTGTTTCGACTCAGGTCTTTCAGTGCTCTGTCAAACTCTTCACGCAGTATCGTATCTCCCATTTCATCTTCATCTACATCCTCTTCCATTTCCATAATATTGTCCTCAAGTACATCGCCCTTGTATAGACCCTCTATATACTCCTTCCACCTTTCTGCTTTCTCTTCTTTGCTTAGAACTGGGTTTCCATCTGAGCTCTTGATGTTCATACAAGTGGTTCTCTTATCTCCAAAGGTCTCTTTAATTTTCCTGTAGGCAGTATCTATCTTACCCCTAGTAAGATAAGCCTCTACATCCTTACATTTGTCCTCTAGCCATCCCTGCTTAGCCATTTTGCACTTCCTGTCGATCTCATTTTTGAGACGTTTGTATTCCTTTTTGCCTGCTTCATTTACTGCATTTTTATATTTTCTCCTTTCATCAATTAAATTCAATATTTCTTCTGTTACCCAAGGATTTCTACTAGCCCTCGTCTTTTTACCTACTTGATCCTCTGCTGCCTTCACTACTTCATCCCTCAAAGCTACCCATTCTTCTTCTACTGTATTTCTTTCCCCCATTCCTGTCAATTGTTCCCTTATGCTCTCCCTGAAACTCTGTACAACCTCTGGTTCTTTCAGTTTATCCAGGTCCCATCTCCTTAAATTCCCACCTTTTTGCAGTTTCTTCAGTTTTAATCTACAGGTCATAACCAATAGATTGTGGTCAGAGTCCACATCTGCCCCTGGAAATGTCTTACAATTTAAAACCTGGTTCCTAAATCTCTGTCTTACCATTATATAATCAATCTGATACCTTTTAGTATCTCCAGGGTTCTTCCATGTATACAACCTTCTATCATGATTCTTAAACCAAGTGTTAGCTATGATTAAATTGTGCTCTGTGCAAAATTCTACCAGGCGGCTTCCTCTTTCATTTCTTAGCCCCAATCCATATTCACCTACTACGTTTCCTTCTCTCTCTTTTCCTACACTCGAATTCCAGTCACCCATAACTATTAAATTTTCGTCCCCCTTCACAATCTGAATAATTTCTTTTATTTCATCATACATTTCTTCAATTTCTTCGTCATCTGCAGAGCTAGTTGGCATATAAACTTGTACTACTGTAGTAGGTGTGGGCTTCGTATCTATCTTGGCCACAATAATGCGTTCACTAAGCTGTTTGTAGTAGCTTACCCGCGTTCCTATTTTCCTATTCATTATTAAACCTACTCCTGCATTACCCCTATTTGACTTTGTGTTTATAACCCTGTAGTCACCTGACCAGAAGTCTTGTTCCTCCTGCCACCGAACTTCACTAATTCCCACTATATCTAACTTTAACCTATCCATTTCCCTTTTCAAATTTTCTAACCTACCTGCCCGATTAAGGGACCTGACATTCCACGCTCCGATCCGTAGAACGCCAGTTTTCTTTCTCCTGATAACGACATCCTCTTGAGTAGTCCCCGCCCGGAGATCCGAATGGGGGACTATTTTACCTCCGGAATATTTTACCCAAGAGGACGCCATCATCATTTAATCATACAGTAAAGCTGCATGCCCTCGGGAAAAATTACGGCCGTAGTTTCCCCTTGCTTTCAGCCGTTCGCAGTACCAGCACAGCAAGGCCGTTTTGGTTATTGTTACAAGGCCAGATCAGTCAATCATCCAGACTGTTGCCCTTGCAACTACTGAAAAGGCTGCTGCCCCTCTTCAGGAACCACACGTTTGTCTGGCCTCTCAACAGATACCCTTCCGCTGTGGTTGTACCTACGGTACGGCTATCTGTATCGATGAGGCACGCAAGCCTCCCCACCAACGGCAAGGTCCATGGTTCATGGGGGGGACATTTACAGTACACTCGTGAAATGGTCGTACGGGAAAATCCCCACTTCATCGCTAACTTGGAAATGCTGTGTTCCATCGCCCACGTCGAAATACACTTAAATCTTGATAACCTGCCATTGTATCAGCAGTAACCGACCTAACAACTTCCCCAGACACTTGTTGCCGTATGTAAGTGTTGCCGACCTCAGCGTCGTATTCTGCCTGTTTACGTATCTCTGTATTTGAATACGCGTGCCTATACCAGTTTCTTTGGCGCTTCATTGTATATCGTAATGCAAAAAAATGAGATAATTTGTCTAAAATACAAATATAGATAGACAGAGAGAGAGAGATGGCTCTGAGCACTATGGGACTCAACTTCTGAGGTGATGAGTCCCCTAGAGCTTAGAACTACTTAAACCTAACTAACCTAAGGACATCACACACATCCATGCCCGAGGCAGGATTCGAACCTGCGACCGTAGTGGTCTCGCGGTTCCAGACTGTAGCGCCTAGAATTGCACGGCCACTGCGGCCGGCTAGAGAGAGAGAGAGAGAGAGAGGGAGAGCATTTCTTTATAAACAGAATCGTGGAAGCACAGAAACGACGTTGAATACTCGTAGGGCATTATTGAAGAATTGTTTGGGAATCGTTTTAACTGCTGTGGGTTTTAGCTGAAATTTTAATGGCACACATTTCCTCCTTCTTCGTGATTTGTTTTTGTGCCCATTGTCACCTCTCTCTTTTGCTGATGTTCTAATTTACTTATTTTTTCCACCATATTGTTTGTTACGTTTAGTTTCATATTCCCACTAGATGTTAACTCAGGAAGGCAACTGCAGTACTTTCCAGTCCATTTGTAGAGAATTTATATTAAGCAGACCGACACAGAAACGACAGTAAAATGTTGGTTAGAGTTAAAATTTTTGAAACCTGCATACTAGCCAGCATGTTTCTTGGTTAGATGAAGATTAGTTTATCACAGTTATGTCTGACAATACGACAGACATATCGGAATGATGTCAAGCTTCATTTGGCTGATGCATCAAATTCGTAATCCCTTAAAAGTGTTCACCAAAACGAAATGAATACTTTTCTTCGACACTGGAAGCTACTCTGCAAAACCGAGACCCTTTCTAGCCAAAATTTCTTTAATTTGTGAGAAAAATATTTTTTGCATATCTGCATGCATTATGATTGGAATAATGTATTTGAGTTTTTTAGTTTTTGGAGAGAAATTTGGGATGAATCCATGTGGCATCATTGGGCAGGATTTGTTTCCTTCACTCAGGAGGTTTGGGATTTCACAGTACCTGGTGATAGAACCCAAATAAAAATTTTAATTATACAATTAGATGCAGTTTACTAAAGGAAAAAAGAAACATAATATATAAAAGGATTCAACTTCCATTTTAAAACCACTTAACAAGGGTTTTTGCAGCATGGTTGTTACTTTACATGAAAATTTAAGAATCAGTTCCGGTCTTTGGTGAAACAAAGAGATTTATTACATTTAATCTATTTCGTTCGAGAATATGCAGTAAAGCACGATTTCTATCTCTTGTTTTCCAGATGCTCTGGCCAGTGTCCTACGTTGTCATACTTTCTAAGGCGACAATATTTTGTCTCCATGCATGTAATGTTATACCAGTTAGTTTGCATATTTTATTCCATATGTGATAGCGGTTTACGATGGGTGGTGGGTAGTTGATCATTTCTTTGGTTGATGATGGGGAGCATCACGTACTAACATTTTCTCCAGTGTTGCATGTCTGGTAATTAATTTTAGTTGGACGCTGATGGTCACACGTTCTGTGAGAGCCGTGATAGGCAGAAGGAAGGTTAAAAAACAAGCTGTGCCGTGATCGATGGTTTTACTTCTCTGAAGAGAACAGAGTGGGGGCAGCGGGTTTATAGCCTTGCTGGTGGTCTCCTCCATGACGAGGCCAGAGGGTGGGCGCGAGACGCACTCCTGCCGCTAAAAAATCGGTGGCAACAGCCAGGTGCTGGAATCTGGGGCTGGAGAGCGATAGTATCTTACAAGAGAGGGAGGCATCCTCTTGGTACGAAGCAACGTGTAGGGATCACGAACGGCGGACTTCAGTTGACTCCTTGCAAATATTCTCACTGGAGACGGCAAACCATATTTCCCGCCAGAAAGCTGAGAAATGAATATGATTAGCGGAGTTTTCTATAAGGAGACTGAACGCTGGGCGATTGGCTGGCAGCTTCATAACCTGTGCAGTGGGAGACACTGCTTTAGCAATGTGCATGGGGATTCGTTGCATGGAGCTCACACACAGACACCGTGAGCCTTGCTGGAAGCCGGCGTACTGCATGTAAAGGAATTCTCCTACGGGTGTCGAAAGAGGGCACTTGGTGGGGGGAGCTACTTAGAGAGTCCACTGACAAGAGCATCAGTCAAGAGTCTCACTGTCAGAATTTGCAAAGTGTCCATTTCGTCACTAGGAGCGACTGTTTGCTTCTCTGTGGAGTCTGAGGGACTTTGAAGCTCTCCTTTACGAACGAATACTTTCTGTTCTTGGCATATGAGCAAACAGAAATCTTGATTCTTGTTCTGTGTTGTACTGAGGTAGTTTCAGACCTAGGAGTTCACAGACTGTATATTAGCCGGCCGGAGTGGCCGTGCGGTTCTAGGCGCTACAGTCTGCAACCGAGAGACCGCTACGGTCGCAGGTTCGAATCCTGCCTCGGTCATGGATGTGTGTGATGTCCTTAGGTTAATTAGGCTTAAGTAGTTCTAAGTTCTAGGCGACTGATGACCTCAGAAGTTAAGTCGCATAGTGCTCAGAGCCATTTGAACCATTTTTGAACTGTATATTACGTCCACTGTGTAGATAGAATTGACACACTATGCGATTAAAAGTATCCGGACACCCCCAAAAACATAAGTTTCTCATATTAGGTGCACTCTGCTGCCACCTACTGACAGGTACTCCGTATCAGCGGTCTCAGTAGTCATTAGACATCGTGAGAGAGCAGAATGGGGTGCTCCGCGAAACTCACGGACTTCGAACGTGGTCAGGTGATTGTCACTTGTGTCATACGTCTGTAAGCGAGATTTCCACACTCCTAAACATCCCTCATCCCTAGGCCCACTGTTTCCGATGTGATAGTGATGTGGAAACGTGAAGGGACACGTACCGCACAAAAGTGAACAGGCCGACATCGTCTGTTGACTGACAGAGACCGCCGACGGTTGAAGAGGGTCGTAATGTGTAATAGGGAGACGTCTATCCAGACCATCAAACATAAATTCCAAACTGCATCAGGAATCACTGCAAGTACTATGACAGGCGGGAGGTGAGAAAATTTGGATTTCATGGTTGAGCGGCTGCTCATAAGCCACACGTCACGCCCGTAAATGCCGAACGACGCCTCGCTTGGTGTAAGGAGCGTAAACATTGGACGACTGAACAGTGAAAGAACGTTGTGTGGAATGACGAATCACGGTACACAATGTGGCGACCAAATGACAGGGTGTGAGTATGGCTAATGCATGGTGAAACTCATCTGCCAGCGTGTGTAGTGCCAACAGTAAAATTCGGAGGCGGTGGTGTTATGGTGTGGTCGTGTTTTTCATGGAGGGGGCTTGCACCCCTTGTTGTTTTGCGTGACACTATCACAGCGCAGGCCTACATTGATGTTTTAAGCACCTTCTTGCTTCCCACTCTTGAAGAGCAATTCTGGGATGGCGACTGCATCTTCCAACATGATCTAGCACTTGTTCATAATGTACGGCCTGTGGCGGATTGGTTACACGACAATAACATCCCTGTAGTGGACTGGCCTGCACAGAGTCCTGACCTGAATCCTATAGAATACGTTTGGGATGTTTTGGAACGCCGACTTCGTGCCAGGCCACACCGACTGACATCGATTCCCCTTCTCAGTGCAGCACTCCGTGAAGAATGGGCTGCCATTCCCGAAGAAACCTTCCAGCACCTGACTGAACGTATGCCTGCGAGAGTGGAAGCTGTCAGCAAGGCTAATGGTGGACCAACAGCATACTGAATTCCAGCATTACAGACGGAGGGCGCCATGAACTTGTAAGTCATTTTCAGCCAGGCGTCCGAATACTTTTGATCACATAGTGTAGGTACGTACATCCTCTGCACGGCGACCAACGCCACTGAGCATATCGATGCTGCAGTATCACTCCTCCAAGCACTGCAATTGATGATATCGCACAGTAGTTCGGCAGGTAAGGAAACAATCAGTAGTTCCTATTGCTTGTTCTCCGAGCTCCTTACTGTCAGTGTCAGTCAGGGAGGAGACCTTCTGTTTCTTGGGGCTAATTAGTACCATTTACTGTCAGTGCCAGTCACGGTGGAGATCTTCTGATCTTCTGTTTCTTGGGGCTAATCAGTATGTCTAATAAACGGGGAGCGATTTTGAGGAAAGTTACGGATGCTGTCCCAATCTGACAGCTAGGTTAAGAGTAGAATTTAGCATTCTATAGTGACTTTGTGCATTTTTGCATTTTCTGTTGTTTGAAGCTAAATAATTTTACAGTACCTAGTTGTATTCATTCTAGCAGGATATCTACTCGACGTTATCGATCTCGTAATTAAGCTAGAGTAGAATATTGTCAATAGTAGGTACCTTAATCTATTCCTTTAGGTGTAGAAATCAATGGAAGGGCTGTTTTTAATTCATTTACAGACGTGATATTTCCGTTGTGGATACAATATTAGGCAACCACTCATAATACATACGCCGTATGTACACCGACACCTGGGGATTTACATAAGAACCTTATGTCATCACCTGGGCTGGGAACAAATGGGGCTCATTTCCTTATAACTGCTGGCGATGGACTGTCATCTGATGGTCTTCCTCATCTTCTTAACAATGTGTCTCCTGCTTTTAGTATTTTATGTCAGATCGAAAAATTGGGTATTCCTCTTTGCCCGCAGTGTCGACGGTATAGGAGTCAGGCATTCTCAATACACGTCAATGAGATGGAATATGATTCTTAGATAAAATCTTTTCATACATATGTTACTCCTATACATAATAACCAGCATGTTGTGTAGGTCAAGTCCACACACAAAACAGGTATAGTCATTGACTATGTCTGGCCCTGGAGTATTAACAGATTTTCGTTCTCCCACTGTCCATCGTTTCACAGGTTCCACTAGATTTGTATGACGATGTAAGGCGATAGACTTGTTATCATATCACTACAGCGCTATGATGTTCCTTTGTGTTTCAATTCTGTAATCATATGGTCTCCGTCCCCAATTTTTCAGCTCAAGTCCAATTTTAGAGTGTACCCTTGAAGTCTTGCGGGTCTAACAGTTCCAGTGCCAAGATTCCATTGCTTTTCAGGAGAGAAATACGGTTGTAAGAGGTGAACCAGCTTTCTGTAAACACTTTAAAAAATTTATATTTAGGTAGTCCTTCCACAAGCCTTATCACTACATCACAACTTACACCAAGATCAGAATCATTACGTACGGATCCTTTCCCTCATTACATTTCAAAATAGTATACAATTCCACAGGAATCAGCACGAGCAAAAACTTTTATA
The DNA here is from genome assembly GCF_023898315.1 of Schistocerca nitens. Taxonomy (NCBI): domain Eukaryota; kingdom Metazoa; phylum Arthropoda; class Insecta; order Orthoptera; family Acrididae; genus Schistocerca; species Schistocerca nitens. The sequence goes on along the minus strand of NC_064616.1, from coordinate 905,901,665 downwards.
CCCCATTTGTGCGGTTTGTTTTTTACGTATCGTTTCAGTGATAAACAACTATTTTCCTCAAGGTCAATAAGCGAAAAAATTTGTTTGATCTTGTGAACAAATGGTGTCACCTCGGAGAAATTGTTACTGTCATGGTCTTCCTTCTGTTTCATTTTAGTGATGTCATTCACATGTAAATAACTTCTTAGCTTATCAAACCACTTCCTAGGCATTGAGTCAACTGTTGGAGGAAATCACGGCCCAGTAAATTCTGTAACTAGGCATTTTCTCAGCACCTGCCAGGATAAGTATCTCAAGATACTGTTCTGTTTCTTGACATTTGTATCCAAAGATGCATCAGTTTTTTTGCGTATAGTGTGGGTTAGACTCATCGATGAATTTGTGAATAATGTCATCGCTACACACTGCTCTGAAATGCTGCAAAGTTGTAAATTAATCTTATGAAGGATCCGAGAAAACCGCGTTTCATGAATTATCCACTTCTTTGATGCCCTTCATTCTCCATCGAAGCTCCCGGCGTGTCTCCCATTGAATTTTCTGAGCCGAATGAATGCTGCATTGTCTGGACCATCAAGTAAACACCTTGAAACAAAGAGAACATTATCTTCAACGTTGCCTTAATATTCCAGAATTTCAACCATATACAGCACCAGTCCTTGAAGAAATTGTACGTCCGATGAAGTAGGGTCCTACGCGTTAACAGTTTCAGTATCTTCCCCCACATCAGACGTATCAAGATCCAAATCGGATAAATCATCTTCGAGAAGCAACAATATTACTTCCTCTGAAAGTGATTTATCGTTACGAATCGTCTGGTAAACAAACCAGAAATATTTAATAAAGCAACAAAAATACAGGTAAATTAAGTTAATACTGAATATTAAGATATTAGTTTTGTAAATAAAAGCCGCCTGAATATTTCTGTACTTGCTGCGGATGATGGCCACACAAACTTGTTACTAAAATATTAGTATGAACAATTAGTATATCACAATTAGTATATCGTCTCGTCAAAAGGAACTCAAAAATATTGGAGTTACACTCTACGGTAAACGTTAGTTGAGAATTTTGCATCTACAGCATTCGGTAACATTACAAATTCCCAATGCCACTAGATAGAATCACACATATTGGGTTGTGCGTAAGTTCGTAGGTTTTTCCATAAGTTTAATAATCACAACAGATACACATAACAGAGACTTTAGCCATCAATAATATATTATCCCTCACTATTTGCAACCGTAACTGGGGTAACACTGGGATAACTTTTCGATTGCGAGACTGTAGAAGTCACGTAGTTTTGAGGCGAAGAACTCTTAGCCGTGTTCGGAGGGCATTTTCGTCCGGAAAGGAATTTCCTTGAAGGTAGTTAGATCGAGAGCGGGAAAGGTGAAAACCTGAGCATGCAAGAGCAACTGAATAAGGTGGGTGCGGAATGACTTCCCAACCCAACTCCTGTATAGTACTTTTGTCAGTCTAGCAGAATTAAGGCGGGCGTTATCGTGGGGTAGTATCATTTCAAGCAGTCTTCCTGGTCGTTGATCCTGGGCTGCTCCTGCAAGACGTCTCATTTGTGACAATAAATGTCAGCAGTGATGGTTCCACCTCGGGGAAGCAATTCGTAGAACACCACAGCGTCGCTGCTCCACGAGATGTATAACATAATGTTTTGTGGATGTGCGCAGGTCTTTGTACGGGCAATTTCTGCTTTGTTTGGGCTCAACCGTTCCTTTCTTTTCCTTATGCTAGCATAAAGACACCATTTCTCGTCACCACAAAATGGTCGATGTTGTTCACGAGCCAATTGATGACGAAGAAGCAGAGATGCACATATTGTCACCCGCTGATTTTTGTGATTTTGGATTAGAGCATGCGGTACCCTTACACCCGATTTTTGAACCTTCTCCATTGCATACAAACGTCTCATCATGATAGAATCATCACACTTCATCACATTTGTCAGTACTCGAGCACGCTGACATGGATAATCGTGGATTAATGCGTTTAAACGATCTTCGTCAAACCCCGAAGGTCTTCCTGAAAGTGTAGATTTACTAATGTCAAAACGATACTCCTGAAAATGAGAAAACTAATTTACTGCCGTGCTCTGTCTAGTGGCATTATTCCCGTACACGACGCAAATGTTTCTGGTTGCCTCTGCTCCCTTCACCTCTCTAATGAACTCAAACACAAAACTATGTCGGGAATGTTCCGATTCTTCCAATTGTCACTCTATTTTCTAGGGTCCACAGCTCCACCGACTATCTGCAAATGACAAAATGACTACACGTAAATTCAAATAGCAACAGTGAACTACGAATAAAAAATGACAATCGATAAATAAACCCGTAACAACCGTAACACCAAAATGTACAACAAAGACGCTACGAACTTATATAGCAACCTAATATTTGTGATTTCCAAACAACAAGCTACCATAGCTGACATAATTTTCAAACTATTTACTAATTAATTTACACATTTAACAATAATTTATTAGTCCCACTTCCAAATTATTTTGCTTCCTATACAACGACATGATATTTTGAATGTCTTGCTGCGTGTAATGTAGTTTAGACGCCCATGCAACAGTACATTTGTCAGTATATTGTGGCCTGGTGCTCTCTGTTTATTGAACTCACGGTAGTCGATCTAATCACAATGAATTTTGGGAAGACCTGCACGGTTGTTTGTAATCTTCGGACAAACAGTTTGGCCTTGAGCAACAGTTAAATACGAGGATGCCATATGGCATTACTGAGCTAGAAAGAGTGATGTAAGCTCCATACGACGAGTTGCTTGAAGACCGGTCCTCCAGTGAGTACCGAGTTTTACTCTATGACTACTGTATATCTGGCATACTTCTAGTTTTGGAATGTCATGAGTGCGCACAACACTAACAGCAGTGTTTATTTCTCCAAGAGCTAAAATATGGAAGAAATTCCACCAGCTCTGCAGAACTGTCTGGAGACAATATATTATTACATACCCAGGACCCGTCTGGAGATGGTACGTCATTGCTTTTCCCCGATGATGGTCATGTGATTTGTTAGCTATGTTGTGATAACGCTAATGGATTTTGTGGGTGTTCGTTAAGTGTTCCATTATCGTGGATGACTGAAACTAAAAAAAAAAAAAAAAAAAATGGCTCTGAGCACTATGGGACTCAACTGCTGAGGTCATTAGTCCCCTAGAACTTAGAACTAGTTAAACCTAACTAACCTAAGGACATCACAAACATCCATGCCCGAGGCAGGATTCGAACCTGCGACCGTAGCGGTCTTGCGGTTCCAGACTGCAGCGCCTTTAACCGCACGGCCACTTCGGCCGGCCTGAAACTAAAAGAAAAGTGATGGCAATGACTCGTTGAAAACTCACGAAAGCATTAGAATTCCCACTAAGGTACTTGTGTTCGATGTAGTGATCAGGAACCACTACAACCACTCTTCCAACTGTCGACAAAATTTTGGCAGTCAAAATTTTAAATTTATCCACTCCCTCCCCCGTTACTCTAATGACCAGAAATGACCACTATTTGATGGCCTGTCCCACAAACAGACCTGCTTAAGACCCCTGATGTCATCCACCACTGGGTATGAAGGGATCAACTATAATCTAGTCACTGAATCAGCCGACCATTTTCTGTTCAGGGAATCTCACTAAATGGGATTCATCATAATGTTCCATAGTATTATAAAATATGCTCAGATTGTGGAGATTGTGATACCGTTGGTAGAAACACTCCTCCTTGGTACAGAGACTTTGAGACATTCGGGTGGCATAACAGCAACTTTTTCGATATTAATCTTTGGTCCTTCGTCCGAGGTTGCAGTCAGTGAGAAGAGGGAGATTTCCAGCGACTGTCTTTTCATTATAAGGAAGTCATGCCTTTCAGGTAAAAAATCAGTAAAAAACGTGTCTGTTAAATTTTTGTGTGCTCACCCAGCCACTTCTCTCCTAAGTTGACAAGCTGTTCATAGGTTACACTATACAATCATATCTCGTGTCAGATAAGTAACCCGGAAGCACAAGGAGCAAATCAGTTATTTTAACCAATGACACACATCTGTTTCTACAAATCACCATAAAATGTGTAGCAGAGGATGCCTTTTATTTCACCATATTCTCGGTTCATTCACGAATACAGTGGCAGCAATGATTCCTTTCATACAGCTGTGCAAACCGCTGTTACAACATTGTTGCATTCATAGTGTAAGTAGGCTGTTTAGGGTTTTATGTTGGTAACGTCACGTAGCGCGCTGTATGAAAATCACTGGCTGTGCTGTGTGCAGTATGTGGCTGGTTGGCATTGTTGGAATATTCGCTATTGTAGTGTTGAGCAGTTGGATGTGAACAGCGCGCAGCGTTGAGCAGTTGGAGGTGAGCCGCCAGCAGTGGTAGATGTGGGGAGAGAGATGGCAGAATTTTGAGAGCGGACGATCTGGACGTGTGTCCATCAGAAAGAGTAAATTTGTAATACTGTATATCATGAACTGATATATACAGGGTGAGTCACCTAACATTACCGCTGGATATATTTCGTAAACCACATCAAATACTGAAGAATCGATTCCACAGACCGAACGTGAGGAGAGGGGTTAGTGTAATTGGTTAATACAAACCATAAAAAAATGCACGGAGGTATGTTTTTTAACACAAACCTACGTTTTTTTAAATGGAACCCCGTTAGTTTTGTTAGCACATCTGAACATATTAGCAAATACGTAATCTGTGCCGTTTGTTGCATTGTAAAATGTTAATTACATCCGGAGATATTGTAACCTAAAGTTGACGCTTGAGTACCACTCCTCCGCTGTTCGATCGTGTGTATCGCAGAGCACCGAATTACGTAGGGATCCAAAGGGAACGGTGATGGACCTTAGGTACAGAAGAGACTGGAACAGCACATTACGTCCACATGCTAACACCTTTTTATTGGTCTTTTTCACTGACGCACATGTACATTACCATGAGGGGTGAGGTACACGTACACACGTGGTTTCCGTTTTCAATTACGGAGTGGAATAGAGTGTGTCCCGACATGTCAGGCCAATAGATGTTCAATGTGGTGGCCATCATTTGCTGCACACAATTGCAATCTCTGGCGTAATGAATGTCGTACACGCCGCAGTACATCTGGTGTAATGTCGCCGCAGGCTGCCACAATACGTTTTTTCATATCCTCTGGGGCTGTAGGCACATCACGGTACACATTCTCCTTTAACGTACCCCCCAGAAAGAAGTCCAGAGGTGTAATATCAGGAGAACGGGCTGGCCAATTTACGCGTCCTCCACGTCCAATGAAACGCCCGTCGAACATCCTGTCAAGGGTCAGCCTAGTGTTAAGTGCGGAATGCGCAGGTGCACCATCATGCTGATACCACATACGTCGACGCGTTTCCAGTGGGACATTTTCGAGCAACGTTGGCAGATCATTCTGTACAAACGCGATGTATGTTGCAGCTGTTTGGGCCCCTGCAATGAAGTGAGGACCAATGAGGTGGTCGCCAATGATTCCGCACCATACATTTACAGTCCACGGTCGCTGTCGCTCTACCTGTTTGAGCCAGCGAGGATTGTCCACGGACCAGTAATGCATGTTCCGTAGATTCACTGCCCCGTGGTTTGTGAAACCCGCTTCATCGGTAAACAGGCAGAACTGCAACGCATTCTCTGTTAATGGCCATTGACAGAATTGCACTCGATGATTAAAGTCATCAGCATGTAATTGCTGATGTAGCGACACATGAAACGGGTGAAAGCGGTGACGATGCAGTATGCGCATGACTCAGTCCACCGGCTCTCGCAATGTCCCGTGTACTCATGTGTGGGTTCATGGCAACAGCAGCTAACACACCAACTGCACCCGCTTCTCCTGTGACGGGCCTGTAACGGACCCGTTTGCGTGCTACGACCATACTTGTTGCATACAGTTGGCGGTAGATGTTTTGCAATGTGCGGCACGTTGGATGCTCTCTGTCCGGGTACCGTTCTGCATACACCCTGCAGGCTTCAGCTGCATTTCGTCGACACTCGCCATAGATGAGTATCATCTCCGCCTTTCCAGAGTTTGAATACACCATGGTCACAGTTCCTACCACACTACACTATCACAGACGTCTGGTAACACGGTGTACTACAGTTGGTCTGCGTGCGGAGACGAATGCAGAATAACAATAGCAGCAAGCGCTACATGCGGACACTGCGACAGCTAGAGCAAACCACAACAGTGCACTACAGCCACACTCGTAAACACGGTCGTCTTCGTAAACATGTCCTTGCAGATGCTGCTCGCCGACCGTGGCCCGTGTTTGTTACAACACGCAACTGAACGTCGGAGGTTTCAAGCGTCAACTTTAGGTTACAATACATCCGGATGTAATTAACATTTTACAATGCAACAAACGGCACTGATTTGTTTATATGTTCAGATGTGCTAACAAAACTAACGTGGTTCTATTTAAAAAAAACGTAGGTTTGTGTTAAAAAACATACTTCCGCGACTTTTTGTATGGTTTGTATTAAACAATTACACTAGCCCTTCTCCTCACGTTCGGTCTGTGGAATCGGTTCGTCAGTATTTGATGTGGCTCACAAAATATATCCAGCGGCAACGTTCGGTGACTCACCCTGTATATGATGACTTTTGAATATTATTAAGGTAAATATATTGTTTGTTCTCTATCAAAATATTTCATTTGCTAACTATGCCTATCAGTAGTTAGTGCCTTCAGTAGTTAGAATCCTTTATTTAGCTGGCAGTATTGTCGCTCGCTGTATTGCAGTAGTTCGAGTAACGAAGATTTTTGTGAGGTAAGTGATTCATGAAAGGTATAGGTTATTGTTAGTCAGGGCCATTCTTTTGTAGGGATTATTGAAAGTCAGATTGCGTTGCGCTAAAAATATTGTGTGTCAGTTTAGTGTTGATCAGAATAAGTAAAGAGCGAAATGCCTGAGTACGTTCAGTTCTGCTCAGCTGTTTGAAAATCAAATAACGTAAGGGGTTTTCCAGCACTGTCATTTTTAATTTTTCCTAAGGGGATGTTTCAATAGCCACTTGTTGAGCAAAAGATGGAGAAGAAAACGGAGGAAGAGGATTAAGGCTTGATGTCTACTGACAACCAAGATGTCTTACGACCCTCAGTTAAAGTACTGCACGGACTGCAGACACTAAGTATGAAAAGCAGAAAAATGTTTACATATTGTCAACCAGACAGAAAAATTTACACTCGAAGGAGTCAGTACTGTAGTCTTATAAACAAAAAAAAAAGTGTTCAGTCTTATTCGAAGCTTTCTTGACCTGCAAGTGCTTGCTGCGTGGTGATAATGACCAATATGTATCAAGGTAGACCTAGCGGTACCCAGTTCCTAGTGTGAAGTAAAACTAGAAAAGTCCTGTGATGTTGTGTGGATATCTCTAGGACAAATTTTATCCACTTAAACGGGAACACTTATCTTCCTTCACGCGAATTGTCATTTTACCAGCACCGAGAACTATTATTGTGTCTCAAGTTCGGCAGTGTGATGGGTATGAGTGGGGTCTACGTACAGAATGTAGAGTATTTTTGATTTCTAGGATGACGATGAGAGATAGAGGAAACGGTGAAAGACGGTGCTTGTGTGTATCACACATACTCTTCTTTCTTAGCACCAAGAAGGTCGCCGACTTTAATCTCTTCATGAAACTGACAATCATGTGCAGTTTCCTACTGTTACGTGGCTAGTCTTCTCTGAAACTGTTCTGCAACGTACTTTAGAATATTTGTTCTCATTTTCCTCGATCGAACAGGCGATTAGCGACGGTGCGTATAATAATACACTCTAAGACACGACGCACCACGAAGGAATTATCTGGTGGGTTGGAAATCGTTAGATGTGATGTACATGTGCAGACAAGCGTGGGATTACAATTTCAGAAAAACTGGATGATTTATTCAAGAGCAGGAGCTTCACTAATTGAGCAAGTCAACAACGCGTTGGTTCACCTATGGCCATATGCAAACAGTTATTAGGATTGGCAGTGACTGCCGGGGTAGTTGGATCTCCTCCTGAGGGATATCGTGCCAGATTCTGTCCAGTTGGTGAGTTAAGTAGTGAAAATCCCGAGGTGGTTGGGGGGTCCTGCCCATAATACTCTCAGTCAGGAACCGCGCGACTGCTACGGTCGCAGGTTCGAATCCTGCCTCGGGCATGGATGTGTGTGATGTCCTTAGGTTAGTTAGGTTTAAGTAGTTCTAAGTTCTAGGGGACTTATGACCACAGATGTTGAGTCCCATAGTGCTCAGAGCCATTTGAACCATTTGAACCCATAATACTTCAAAAGCTCTCTGTTGGGGATACATCCGCCAACCTTTCTGGCCAAGGTAGGGTTTGCAAGCACGATGACAAACAGTAGAAACTCTCACCAAATGCGAGTAGTCATTATCTTGCTGAAATGTAAGCCCAGGACGGCGTAGAATATCGTCGAAGTACCTCTGTGCCGTAAGAGTGCCGCATTTGGCAACCAAAGAGGTCCAGCTTTGAAATGAAATGGCACCCCAGACATCACTCCCACCCATCAGGCCGTATGGCGGACAACAGTCGGGCTGGTATCCCACTGTTGTCCAGGGCGTCCCCAGACACGTCTTTCCTGGCCATCGGGGCTCAGTTAGAAGTGGAATTCATCACTGAAGACGATTATACTCCAGTCCATGAGATTCCAGGCCGAATGTGCCTGACACCACTGCAAATGGACTGTTGGTGTACAGAGGTCATTGGTAGTCGGCACAAGGGGCACCTTGAGCTCAGCGCCCTTCCTGTGAGTCACCTATTAATCGTGCTTGTGGACTCTGAAGCACCATTTGCTCGTCGGATTCATCAAATTGGTGAGTCTTTAGATCTACCGCTTCCTCCGTGACCCTGTGTTTTGGCTGTGGTCACCCATTCCTGTCAATATTGTCGCGTAGTCTCTCTGATCTTATTCAGATGTTGAGCGATTCGCCGATTACTCCAATTGGGTTCTTTGAGCCCAACTACACGTCCTCTCTTAAATGCGCACATGTCCGTATATTGCTCAAGCGCCTGTCTGAGAGGCATAGTTACTGTCCAAGTGAATACACGGACTGAAATTCGTAAAGACTTTATGCCTTGGTATCGGCATGTCCCCTGTTTACTATGCTTGCCAGCTGCCCTGTGGTCAAACTGCGCTACAGCGTCACACACTCATCAAACGGTCGCCGAAGTTTACGGTTTTGCATTTTCCGTCGATACCTGTACGACTATCAAATTCAAACAGATTTGCGAACTCTTTTGTGGTGCATGGATTTTTTATCTTAGACTGTAATTGCTATTGAGTACCTCCAGCGATTCTTCCTTTTATAGTTTTCTGCTCACTTATCTTTTTTGTATTGTGGAGGGGCTGCCGAGTTTGGAGCCTACAGGTTGGCTAGCGATAAGTAAAAAACCTTTAAGAGCAATTGGCCACCATAAAACTGTTCCAAAGCCGAGACGAAGTCGCAGCGGCAGGTAGACGCACAAGCATTCATTTGCCTCACTCGGCGCTCTCGAGGAAGGATTTGGGACGGTCGCCTTCTGTCGAAAGAACGTGTCGTGGGCCGGCTGTGGGGATCTAGCGTACGTCCAGCACGACTCCTCAGTCCGCCGATCGCTCCACACCGGTAGCCAGCCCACTTACTGCTCGCCCTGAGGTTGACCTCTCACCTCTGGTCCCTCAGGGTGTGGGAGGTGCTGAAAGACTTCCCAGCGGGCCGAACGTAAGGCCTCCCCAGTTAGTCTGACAAATAGGTTCCAGGTGCTGTCTCTGGCTGACACTGTCCCTCCGCCAGATGCAGTCGCTTGTCCTGTTTCAGAAGAAACCTCTCAGCCTACAAGATCTTGGTAGTTGGGAGCTCCGATGACAGGCACGTTATGGAGCCCCTTAGGGACATGGCTGCCAAGGAGGCGAAGAAAGCCAATGTGCACTCTGTGTGCATAACAAGTGGAGTCATTCCAGATGTGAAACGGGACTTTCTGTATGCCATGAAGAACACAGAGTGCAGCCAACTGCAGGTGGTGGCTCACGTCAGTACCAGTGATGTTTGTCGCTTTGGATCAGAATAGATGATTCACTCTGGTTTTGAGCGGCTATCAGAAGTGGTAGACGCTGCCAGTCTTGCTTGCGAGATGAAAGCAGAGCTCACCATTTACAGCATAGTTGATCGGACCGAGCCCGCATCTCGTGGTCGTGCGGTAGCGTTCTCGCTTCCCACGCCCGGGTTCCCGGGTTCGATTCCCGGCGGGGTCAGGGATTTTCTCTGCCTCGTGATGGCTGGGTGTTGTGTGCTGTCCTTAGGTTAGTTAGGTTTAAGTAGTTCTAAGTTCTAGGGGACTTATGACCACAGCAGTTGAGTCCCATAGTGCTCAGAGCCATTTGAACCATTTGATCGGACCGATAGCGGACCTGTGGTACAGAGCCGAGAGGAGGGTCTGAATAAGAGGCTCAGACGGTTCTTTGACCGTGTAGGCTGGAGATTCCTCGACTTGCGCCATAGGTAGATTTCGGGTTCCGCTAAATAGGTCAGGAGTCCATTACACGCAGGAGGCGGCTATACGAGTAGCAGGGGCTATGTGGCGTGGGCTGGGCGGATTATTAGGGTAGGGGGTCTCAGGGAAACACAGAAAGGTCTTCAGTCTCAAACGGTGCAGGTCGAACACAGGAAAAACGTAGATCTAGGAACCACTGGTAAAACGGTGGTAAATTGTCATAGCTGTGTTGGGAAAGTACCAGAGCTCCAAGCGCTAATAGAAAGCACGGATGCTCAAATTTTAATAGGCATTAAAAGCTGGCTAAAGCCGGAGATAAGTTCAACCGAAATTTTTACGAAGGACCTAACGGTGTTCAGTAAGGATAGGACAGTGAGGTGTTTGTTGCTGTTAGAAATAGTTTATCTTGTAGAGAAACTGAAGTGGATAATTCCTGTTAGTTAATACGGTTAGAGATCATTCTTGGCAACCGGAATAAAATAATAACTGGATCCTTTAACCGACCTCCCAACTTAGCTGATGCAATTGTAGAAAGGGTCAAATAAAACTTGAGTCTAATTTCAAACACGTACCTGACTCATAAAATTATAGTTGGTGGTGACTTTAATTTACACTCGATATGTTGGCGAAAATACGTGTTTATATCTGGAGGTAAGCACTAAACATCATCTAAAATTGTACTAAACCCATTCTCTGAAAATTATTTCGAACAGTTAGTTCATGAGCCCACTCGAATAGTAAACGGTTGTGGAAACATACTTGAGCTCTTAGCAACAAATAATCTTGAGCTAATAACGTGCATCAAAACGGATGCACGGATTAGTGAACACGGGGTTGTCGTAGCGACACTGAATACCGTAACTCCCGAATCCTCCAAAAATAAACGAAAAATGTATCTACTCAAAAAAGCAGATAAAAAAATTCGCTTGACGCCTTCCTGAGAGACAACCTCCACTTCTTTCAAATTAGCAATGTAACTGTAGACCAGATGTGTTTGAATTCAATGAAATAGTATACACAGCAGTTGAGAGATTTACACCACATAAACTGACAAACAACGGAGCCCCATGGTACATAAAACGGGTTAGAACAATGTTGCAGAAACAACGAAAAAGGTATGCCAAATTTAAACGAACGGACATCCCCCAAGATTGGTGATCTTTTACAGAAGCTGAAAATTTAGCACGTACTTCAGTGCGAGATACTTATAATAGTTTCCACAACGAATTTTTGTCTCGAAACCTGAAAGAAAATCCAAAGAGATTCTGGTCGTTTGAAAAGTACACTAGCGTATAGACAGAATCAACACTTTCTCTGCGCGATAGCAATGGAAACACTATGAATGAAAGTGCCGCTAAAGCAGAGTTGCTAAATACAGCCTTGTGAAATTTCTTCACCAAAGAAGACGAAGTAAATGTTCCAGAATTCAAATCAAGAACAGCTGCAAACATAGATATCCTCGGAATCGCGAAGCAACTTACGTCAATTAATAAATTCAAGTCTTCCTGTCCAGTCTGTATACCAATTAGGTTCCTTTCGGAGTATACTGATGCAATAGATCCGTATTTAACAACGCTCGACGAAAGATCCGTATTCAAAGATTGGAAAGTTGCAAAGCTTACACCAATATTTAGAAAAGGCAATAGGAGTACTCCACTAAATTACAGGCTCATACCGTTAACGTCGAATTGCAGCCGGGTTGCCCGCATCTCGTGGTCGTGCGGTAGCGTTCTCGCTTCCCACGCCCGGGTTCCCGGGTTCGATTCCCGGCGGGGTCAGGGATTTTCTCTGCCTCGTGATGGCTGGGTGTTGTGTGATGTCCTTAGGTTAGTTAGGTTTAAGTAGTTCTAAGTTCTAGGGGACTGATGACCATAGATGTTAAGTCCCATAGTGCTCAGAGCCATTTGAACCATTTTTGAGCAGCAGGGTTTTGGAACATATATTGTGTTCGAACATTATGAATTGCATCGAAGAGAACAGTAGATTAACACACAGTCAACACGGCTTTAGAAAACATCTTTGTTGTGAAACACAGCTACCTCTTTACTCACAAGAAGTGTTGAGTGTTATTGACAAGGGATTTCAAAATGATTCAGTATTTCTGGATTTCCAGAAGGTTTTTGACACCGTACCTCACAAGCGGCTTGTAATCAAATTGCGTGCGTATGGAATATCGTCTCAGGTATGTGACTGGATTCGTGATTTCCTGTCAGAGAGGTCACAGTTCTTAGTAACTGACGGAAAGTCATCGAATAAAGCAGAAGAGATTTCTGGCGTTTGCCAAGGTAGTGTTATAGGCCTTCTGCTATTTCTTATCTACATAAATGATTTAGGAGACAAACTGAGCTGCCATCTCAGTTTGCAGATGCTGTCGTTTATCGTCTAGTAAAGTCATCAGGAGATCAGAACAAATTGCAAAACGATATAGAAAAGATATCTGTATGGCGCATAAACTGGCAATTGACCTTAAATAATGAGAAGTGTGAGGTCATCCAGATGAGTACTAAAAGGAACCCGTTAAACTTCGGTTGCACGATAAATCAGTCAAATCTAAAGGATGTAAATTAAAGTAAATACCAAGGAATTACAATTACGAATAATTTATATTCGAATGAACACATAGGAGGCTAACCAAAGACTGCGACTTATTGGCATAACACTTGGAAGATGCAACAGATCTACTAAACAGACTGTGTACACTGCGCTTGTCCGTCGTGTTTTGGGGCACTGCTGCGCGGTGTGGGATCCTTAGTATATCGAGAGAGTTCAAAGGAAGAGCAGCTCGTTTTGAGTCGTCGAGAAATATGGGAGAGAATGTCACGGACATGATACAGGATTTGGATTAGGATTGGACCCCATTAAAACAAAGGCATTTCTCGTTGCGCCGTGACCTTCTCACGAAATGATATGAAGATGGCATCTGTTCTTTCGGACATGTCCGAAAGAACAGATGCCATCTTCATATCGTTTAAGGCTAACCGGCTGATGACCTTCTTCAGTACGGATGCACACGATTTGCCTGAACTCTTACGGGACTCGGTGGATTGTCTGCCCCGAGTAATGGGTATAATGGCAGGGGCACTACGAATGTAGTGTGTGGGCTATAAGTGGAGAATGTGGGTCTCACGGGAGCGTGCCGGCGATAAATCCCTGCAGTGGCTCAGATGGATAGAGCGTCTGCCATGTAAGCAGGAGATCCCGGGTTCGAGTCCCGGTCGGGGCACACATTTTCAACTGTCTCCGCTGATGTATATCAACGCCCATCAGCAGCTAATGGTATTGATTTAATTGTAATTTCATTCTCACGAAATTTCTATCACCAACTTCCTCCTTTTCCAACTCATAGCACTATTCATGAAATGTATCCGCAGTTGCTAATATGGGCAACCATCAGCTGTGTAATGGAATGACGACAATGAAAATTTGTGCCGGAACGATACTCGAAGGTAGATTTCCCGCTTATCGCGAGCGGTCGCTTGGCTATTAACTACCCGATCACTACTCACGGCCAGACCCAAAGTTCCATATTTCGTCAATCATGTGTCAACAACCTTCACTCGTACAGTTGCGATGTATATTCCCGTACAGGAGAGACATTATAATTGAAAGTCGCTTGCCCGGTGCGGGTGATAAATACGATATCACAGTGCCTGTGTTGTTCTGAAAAACGATGCAAAGTTTCTTCGGACGTGCATGTATGCATATGTTCACGTTAGGGTTTTTAGAGAGTGATGACTTCACGCCAGGCTAAGGAAGAGTAATGACAGAGGCCGCTGGGAGAAATATGAGCCGAGAAAGATGTTTCCACTCGAGTAATGAGGGTAGAAAGAGAGCTGAACTCTGGATAGCTAATCGCTAGTGCCGTTGCCTTACGCATTACGCTACAAGTGTGGTACGATGCGCCATCGTGATCGGCAATTTCGAAGGGACGCGATATTAGTTCATTCCCTTCACAAGCCAGTTATTCCGTTTTAATACGAGACTGAGTCAAATGAAAACCTTAAATTTGTAATAGCAAATCGAAATTTCGCGCCGTTATCCTGTAAGTTGGTAAGCGTGCTACTAACAGCGTGTAGAATGGCCTGTAGGTGGCAGAATAGTGCCGATGCACACATACCGCCCCACTTGCGACTTGCACCTGGGAAGAACAGCCTTCTGTTATTCGGTTTTTGCGTAGTGAAGGTGTGAAACCGATTGAAATTCATCGACGAATGAATGTTCAGTACGGTGATGCATGTTTGTTCAAATGGTTCAAATGGCTCTGAGCACTATGGGACTCAACTGCTGAGGTCATTAGTCCCCTAGAACTTAGAACTAGTTAAACCTAACTAACCTAAGGACATCACAAACATCCATGCCCGAGGCAGGATTCGAACCTGCGACCGTAGCGGTCTTGCGGTTCCAGACTGCAGCGCCTTTAACCGCACGGCCACTTCGGCCGGCTGCATGTTTGTCACAGCAGCAAGTCTACTAATGGAGATGGAAGTTCGCAAATGGTGTGCCTTCAGTGGAAGATGCTCCTCGTCCAGGTCAGGCACAACGAGTTGTGACCCCACAGAACACTGCAGCAGTTGAAGCCATAGTGAAGGAAAACCGCCGAGTGACACTGAATGACGCAATGGGAGGAAAGAAGTTCCGTTCTGATGAAGAGGTACGCCACGCGGTGCATGAGTGGTTGCGCGGACTACCAAAAGATTTTTTTAAAAAGGAATTTATGTACTTTGTAAGCGCTGGAGGACTTGCATTGAGTGTGGGGGAGATTATTTTGAAAAGTGATACAGCCTTGTACCACTTCTGCACAATAAATAATATTTAAAAAATATTTAAGGTTTTATTTTGACTCACCCTCGTACTTCTCAGCTAGCTAGTTTGCTTTCAATACGCGCTTTGGCGATGTCACTGGTGTTCGATCCTGTTTTTCCGTGGGCTTCCTGTGGTTTACTAACCATGCTTGCAGTCGCTGGTCATATTCGTAGATTATCTGCATAAAGTTGCATTTATCTCTCGCACCCATGCGTGCCAAGATTACATTTAACCATTAGAGCCCCCTTTTTTTTAAAAAAAAGAATTGCAATTGTTAGTGAATCACGTAGCTCAGTTGAGAGAGCATAATGTGGTTGCGAATAATGTATTGGCAGAAAAATATCAGGAAACAGTAGTGTTAAGGTCTCTGACTCTAGGTATGGTTCAAAATGGTTCTGAGCACTATGGGACTTAACTGCTGAGGACATTAGTCCCCTAGAACTTAGAACTACTTAAAACTAACTAACCTAAGGACATCACACAGATCCATGCCCGAGGCAGGATTCGAACGTGCGACCGTAGCGGTCGCGCGGTTCCAGACTGTAGCGCCTAGAACCACTCGACCACTCCGGCCGGCAGCACCCTTTTTCCAAGTATTTAATGCCCAGTGGGTAACTCTCAAATTTTACTTGACGATAATATATTTTATTGTTAGAGTTACCTCTTGCTTACGTCATAGATTAGATGATCCCTCATCTCATTACTATGTCTATGTGCGTGGTGTGGTACCCATATCATCTTGTTTGGTTGGCCCAAAACCTATTACCTTCTATTGAGTAACAAGTTTCCACTGCCCGACGTTTTATTTCTCTCGATTAACTTGCATGATAATATAGGGCGATTCCCTTCTTTGTAGGTCATCAGAAATCGGACTTCAGCACCATAGGGGTATGCAAAACAGCACAACCGAAACCCCGCACTATCTATGAGGTGAAACTGTGTGGATATGATTGAACTGGCCACCGCCAATTTTTTCCTTAGCAGCTGAATGTGTAACATAATCGCTACCGAGAAATGTGTAACAGTGGAGGTGCGAAACACTGAACGAAACTTCAATTGCATCTGCCTTAGCTAGGCACGCCGAGCTGTGATAGTACTCCCGCTAGTATCATATTCGTCTTGCTCCCTAGAACTGGGTGGATTTAACCTCTTAAACGTGCCTTGTATAAACTGAATACCTCTTAAAGCTACAGAAAATAGTGTACCACACAGGACATGTTTGTAGTCATTAGGTAGCAAGGGTCTAGTGAGGGGTAGCTATCATATCCTTTGCACGAAAGTAAGTCGGCGTATTAATAGTAGGGGTATGAATTCACGTTAAGATTTAGAAATAAGCTACTGATTGAAGAGAAACACAACTCTCTGCGTACCATACCGCTACTGAAATCAATCTAACCGGTTACTCCAAGCATTCCAAGTGATTAGAAAATACACAGGTCGGTTCCATTTCCAAGAAGGGTCGACACGCACTATAGGTCAATATCGCTGATTTTGGATCATGTTTTATGTTTGCGTGTTACGATCTATCAGGAGAGCAGAAGTGTCCTCTGTAAGGATCAACCTGGATCCTGCAAACAACGATCGTGTGAAACTCATCAGGCTTGTTCCTCTACGAAATCTTGACTTCAGAACGCTTCCGATAAAATACCGCACTGTCGTCTAATAAACAAAATACATGCGTGTGGAAAATTAGATCATCTTTGTGACTGGATTGAAAAGTTCGTTACAAACAGAATCTCCCACGTCATTCTAAATGGATAGTAATCTTGAGGTATAAAAGTTACTTTGAACATACCTCGGTGGAATGTTTTAGGACCATTACTTTTCACAATATACACTATGTGATCGAAAGTATCCGGACACCCCAAAAACATACGTTTTTCATATTAAGTGCATTATGCTGCCACCTACTGCCAGTTACTCCATATCAGCGACCTCAGTAGTCAATAGACATCGTGAGAAAGCAGAATTGGGCGTTCCGCAGAACTCACGCACTTCGAACAGTCAGGTGATTGGGTGTCACTTGTGCCATACGTCTGTACGCTAGATTTCTACACTGCTAAACATCCCCAGGTCCTCTGTTTCCGATGTGATAGTAAAGTGGAAACGTGAAGGGATACGTACAGCGCAAAAACCTACAGGCCATTCTCGTGTCTTGACTGACAGAGACCGCCGGCAGTTGAAGAGGGTCGTAATGTGTAGTAGGGAGACATCTATCCAGACCATCACCCAGGAATTCTAAACTGCATCAGGATCCACTGCAAGTCCTATGACAGTTAGGCGGGAGGAGAGAAAACGGATTTCATGGTCGTGCAGACTACACGCTTCAGCGCTGCTGTGGGAATGGTCAAATACGTTGTTCAATGGGAAGTCGTCCGTGAATGGCCACTTCCTGATCAGCATATCACACCCTGACAAGAAAAGTGACACAAATAAAGAAACGAGCACTTTTAGTTTATGTCACTGCAAAAAACATGTGAAGTGCCCCAATGTACACGAAAAACATCACATCTGTATCTCGCAGTTTGTCAACTTCAGGGCAATTGTCAGTTTAGTTGGAGGCTACTTCATGATTCGCTATAGCAGGATGTGACGCTTCAGCGCTCCTACTAGAAGGTGTGCATGGGTCATTCAAAGATGACAGCACTTTCTTTTTTTTCAGTGTGTATATGTTCCACTACAATGTCCTTAAGGCATGTGTACATGTCTAAAGGAACAGACACTGTTTTGACCATTACAGCTGTTGTAAATGTTACGACATTTCGTAACGTAGAAGGAAAAATGGAAATTCTGCTATAAATAAAGAACATATTGAATCCCTCTTCTCGGCGAAAATTATTCCTACATCATACAAGCCAATTTGTGCTGATATGCTTTCGTAAACTGTGTTCTTTAAATTGCTGATCATTCATGTTGCTTATTTAATTATATTAATTGTCATAAATTATAATTTTGCTTTCTGGATTTTTTTAATAGAACAATTTCAACTTGTTTTTCATTTTTTATTCCAACTTAAGTACTAATTTTGCCTGAAGGAAGTTTGAATGTCGTGTTATATTACAGTAAGTAAACAAAATATTTGGGATGGAAAAATGGCAACAGTATTACACAGGGGGTCATAGCAAAAGCAAAAATGTTTTTAGAAAAGCAAGAAAAGTGACACAAAATGGCTCTGAGCACTATGGGACTTAACATCTATGGTCATCAGTCCCCTAGAACTTAGAACTACTTCAACCTAACTAACCTAAGGACATCACACAACACCCAGTCATCACGAGGCAGTGAAAATCCCTGACCCCGCCGGGAGTCGAACCCGGGAACCCGAGCGCGGGAAGCGAGAACGCTACCGCACGACCACGAGCTGCGGACAAAAGTGACACAAATCAAAGAACTAATTAAGAATTACCTGGTACCAGCTCACATTCGACGAGAACAGAACTACACGTTCATGTTACTGTAGTATAGAATATAATGAAATTTGCTCCCAAAAATATTTGAAAATTTGAAGGAAGCTTATGCTGCTTCTGTATAAATTTGATAGAATTTCTTAAGTCGATTTTTCTCAAGTCCTCCATTTTTGAGATTTAACTGCGAATCAGTTGTTGAATACCTCACAGCCTTTTGTTTAACGAGGGCAAAATGTAGCTGAATTATTAAGGAAATCGGAAAGATATATTGTCAGTATTCCATGAACTAATAACAGTTAATGTATGGGAGGCGATCAGGATGATTTCACAGAGGACCACAGGGTGTCTTATTAATGCCGTGGTGAGGACTTTACAAACAATGAGCAGAATATGATGGATCACTTTGCGCAAGTCGCCGCTCCTTCACCTTGGATCTAGGCTTTCGCTGCCATCGAGCTGTCGCTGTTAGGGGCGATTACAGCTTGAATTATAGCAACGACTAAGTTTACAAAAGCCTATTTTTTTAAATTTGGAGCTGGATTTGGCCTTATGTGTGGCACGTGGCACAGCACCAATACGACAAAATTCCCCACATGTTGTTAGACCTAACTCGAAATGCTATAGGAAGTCACCTTAATACTGTTTAGTTCATGAATGAAACAGAATAATTCCTTAACCGACGGAACGAAGCAATCTTAATACCGCATCTAAAAGGTGGAACAGACCTTACTCGCCTTAGTAGCGGTCGTAATGTTATCCTCGCCAAATGTGTGGGAAGTAATATGCGGCAGCAAAAAAAAAAAAAAAAAAAAAAAAAAAAAAAAAAAAAAAAAAAAACGGTTCAAATGGCTCTGAGCACTATGGGGCTTAACTTCTGAGGTCATCAGTCCCTTAGAACTTAGAACTACTTAAACCTAACTAACCTACCGACATCACACACATCCATGCCCGAGGCAGGATTCGAACCTGCGACCGTAGCGGTCGCGCGGTTCCAGACTGTAACACCTAGAATCGCTCAGCCACCCCGGCCGGCTTATGTGGCAGCAGATCGAGTGCCAATATGTTTGGATCTTAGAATCCAGACAGCTCTTTTATCAAGTTCTGTATGGCTTCAAGTGGTATACGCCACCGTTGATAACCTAACCGTGCTGGAGACGGCTGTTAAACAGGCTTTCCTGTGCAGAATTCAGCTAATATGTGCCTTACTTCATGTAGAGAAGGTTTTGTATCCCTCCTGCAAGCGTAATATCCTTGTATAGCTCCACACATGGTGATTCATGGGACGTCTTACCGTATTTTTTAAGATTCTTTCTTTTCTCACACTATTTCACATAAAGAGTCGTTGAGGTCTTACACGAACGCCTTATAGAGGTATTCCTCAGGGTAGTACTGTCATTGCGCCCATTTTTTAAATGGCTCATTCTCCACCTTTCTTGCGAGGCCATGGCGATAGTAACTAACAGTCAAGAGAGTGAAGGAGCGGCGAGAAATGACTGGTTTTAATTTTTATCAGTGAGACTTGCTTTTAAACGTTTGCGCCCCAGTGTTAATCTTGGAATAAGGGACACCACTTTAAATTTTAAAGATTCAATAAGTTTTCTGATAATCGTATCTGGTTGCACTCCTACACCGAGGAGCTTAGCACTCAGAATATGTGTTAACCACAAGGCATGAGGGGGAGACATAATACGTCTGATCCAGCTATAAAAAGTCTTTGTACCAACCCAGCTGAGTTGTGTTTTCCCGGTCTGATGAGTAATCATACGTGAAGAAGAGCCTTGGTTCAGTCTACTATGACGTACTCAAGTTGGCCATGGGAAGATTCAGAACCAGCACTATCCCTAGACTCGTGAGACGAACAAAGGGAGCTGCCACTCGCCTTCAGGCTGTATCTACTCATGGTATGACAAGCAAATTAAATTTATTCATTACTGTTAAGTACGTACTCGTTCACCTATGGAACAATAGTTTAGCAAAAAAATTAGTAGTCATCTTTAGTGTAGTAAAATGTATGAGAATTACCGATTTCGGTATCGAATTACCATAAGCAAATATTTACACTAGAAATAACAAACGTGCTATGTTTATCACAGATAGTTCATGACAGAACTAGAAATATATTCGTTAAAAGACACAGCAAAGTCTGTGGTTCTGTGATTGAAAAAGTTCGTCACATCATGTTCATGGACCATAACACGCCTGAAATGAGATTGCTCTGAACACCTGGGTGATGGCAAGAAAGGAAAGCAAGGAATGGGTCTCAGTTTTTATAAGGTCTATCTGGTGTTGACATACACTGATGCTGCTACAAATTCTTTTGTTCTTTCTCTCGTTGACGCCTGGCTACAGTCATGCCACAGCAAAAACGATAGTTCTTTAACACTTAACTGTGATCAAGACGGATATTTAAGTTCGTGGTGAATAAAATCCAGCTGTCCGAGCGCTTCTATGGCCCCGTTTACCTCGAGACTCACCGGCTAACTCCACATTTTTCACGCCTCACCCGATCGGGCGCTAATGACCGTAGCAGTCACGCCTCACCCGCACAGGTTCTCTCATACTACTGGATGAATTTGTTAATGTTTCCACATGACTTGTGTGGTCTTTTCGTACGCAGTTAAACACCTGAAGATGGGATTGGTGTCTTGAAACTCAGATAGTGTACATGCCTTTATCTAAATGATGGAACTCTGATATTAAAACTGCACCAGATTTTATTCATCATGAACAATCCAAGTAACATTTGTGGATGCCGCACTAAGAAATTATTTGTATATTTAAAAGAGTGACTGCAGTAATAATTGACCACGTCATCGTTTGCTTAATTTTAACAGCAGGTTGTGAGTGACTAGACCATTTGGGATTCCTGCAACGAGCTACCTTTGAGAAATCGGTGAAGTAGATGTTAATGTGTTAAATCAATGATGGAGGGAATCTCCAGCCTGGTTTCTTATAAGTTCCTGAATTGCTTTAGACTTCACAACTTTTGGAAATAAAATGCTCCAAATGTAGTTTTTAAAGCCTCGTTATTTAGTATTTTCATTAAGCACTGCAATTTTATTCCATTGTATATTCCAGGCTCCAACTGCCGAACGAATTCTCAGTTTACAGCATTGAATTTTTGTGATCCTGATGGCATGTGACCGCATACCGCAGTAGACTTCAAGCAATTCAGTAGATGTACCTAGCAGGGGAAATGATCCAGCTGATTCACAACTCCTTTCTCACATTATAAAAGCATGTTACACATACTCTTGGTACCAGGCCAACCCTGGTTGGTACCTGGTCCACGCTGACTGCTGCTACCATACAGAAGCGCTGCTCAGGTGCTGCTGGAGTTCTGATTATTCTACATGTTCTACTGTTTCTGTAAATGTATATCGACAAAACGAGTAACGCACTTGACTAATTTAGGACAGGTGTGTCGAATGGGCACGTAAAATTCCGATTTAAAAACCATTTTGTAACAGGAAACATACTGACGCTTTCTGTCGGTGCTGGGCGTTGTACAAAAGACGTGATTAGCAGAATTTGTTTGAGCTGACGACAGCTACACAGTGCAAAAACTAAATTTCAAATATCTGCTGAAACAACAGAGAAAATGCTCCTGGCAACCCATAGGAGAGACACCAGGTTGAGTCCACGCAGGATACCGTGACTGATGTGTAGTGACTAGTTTTTGTCTGAGTCTCTGGGCGAGTTCATTCGTTTGTTCGGAAGTGGAGGTCAACATTGTTTGCCCGTTTTCGGCCAGCTGCGATGACACATTCGAGGGACACGCGCTGCTATTTTTCTCAAACGATTTGGTAAAAAAATTCATTCTTTCGTCACTTACAGCTTTATATCTCAGCTTCACGATAAAGTTTCCATCATTTCTTTAACGGAACAGTTATTGTGGTATTCGCATTTAAGTAAGACACCACACGAAATTTTAAAAAGTTTGCAGTGATTTTGAGTTTTTGCTGCATATTACACAATATCCAGCTGCCTATGAAATTAAGCTAACATTTTGATTTTTTTTTTTTTTTTTTTTTTTTTTACACTTGGGTTGAGATCTCTATCTGTTACCAGTCTCGAGGAAACTGATCTATTGTAGCTCGTTCACTTGTCATCGCAATAAAGGCAGAATAAGGTATCCATAACATTCCTCATACCCCATAAACAGTTTGAAATATCAAAACGAACACGCAAAGAGCAGAGTATTCTGCGATATGGTTATTATCTGAAACTTTATTATCCACCATGTTATTCCACTATTTCGATGAAAGAATGTAATTTTTAAGGGCCATCGAAGGCTAGTGAAAGAATATATATTGTGGTTCTTGGAACAATGTAAGCGAAGACTTTACAAGTTTATTTTGGTACCAAGGATGTGTCTTTTCATCAGTTATCAACCTTGCTTATCCTCGGTTTCTCACTTAATAAGCCATAGTTTTAGAATTCTCTCGCAACTGCGACTCCACGACATGTTAGTGAGGTGAAATTGTGTAAACTCCACTGTGTTTTGGCAAAAGAAGCAAATTTTAACATGGCGACAAGAGAAATGTAGGGTTTACTCAAAATTCACCATTCATGATCCGTCTCTGAAAGCTACAAGTCAGGCGAAAATAAATCGAAGCTTTTGTTGTATTTTTAGAGGAATTCTTTTTAAATACTAACCAAAGCAGAAGTGATGGAAGATCTTTCTGGATGGTCACGATGCAAGTGTGGGCGAGGAGGCGCTCTACTTAATATTTACAAAAATTTTAGCATAGACTTCAGTTTAAAATGGCACTTCCCTTCGAGCTCTCGTAATTTTCCCCCACAGCGCGCCCCACCACTACCACTCTCCCTGGACTTGCCCAGCCTTCTGCACGCCACGTTATTCTTCACGCGCTCTACGTGGGGATATTCTCTTTATAGTATACTGCTGGCCATTAAAACTGCAACGGTAGTGTGGGGAGTAAATAAAGAAATTTTGTTCAAAATTCAAATGTGTGTGAAATCTTATGGGACTTAACTGCTAAGGTCATCAGACCCTAAGCTTACATACTACTTAGACTAAATTATCCTAAGGACAAACACACACACACCCATGCCCGAGGGAGGACTCGAACCTCCGCCGGGACGTGCCGCACAGTCCATGATTGCAGCGCCTTAGACCGCACGGCTAATCCAGCGAGGCAGAAATTTTGTTCATTGCATCTATAGAGATCAGGAAGAATACAAGAATAAATTTGTACGTGATTTGAAGCTATACATGGTGCGAAATTTATTAAACAGAGCTGCCACTCTTTGCAGCAACAATGGCTCTAACGTGGCTGGGCATCGTACTCAGTGACAGATATGGGTACATCATTCCATTCTGCTTAAATTGTGTGTCAGAGTTCATTAATGACAGTGCCGGAACAATGGTGGCTTGCTAGTCTCCCAGCAATCCATCTCAAATTGGTGAGAGATCTAGAGGACGCACTGTCCATGGGAACATTATCCGTATCGAGGCAGGTTAGAAAACCATGGGAAACATGTTGTCTTGCGTTACCTTATTGATAGATAAAGTCATGGAGAACACGAAGGTAGGGCACAGTTACTGGCGTTTGCCCTTCAGAGATGTAACGCCTGCTGTTCGAATTACCAGCTATGCAAACCAGAGATAGTCATGCTGTGTACCTGATGACATCCCCTATCTTCGTGCCAGCTACTGGGCATGGTTGATGACGAATGCAGTCTGGCAATGATAGTTCACCTTGGAGTCTCCACACACGGATACATCCATCGTGATGCTCTACAAGTAACAAGGAATCGTCTGAAACCATGACATGGTACCACTGCAGTGTGCAGTGTTGTTCCTTGGTGCAATCCAGTTGGTGCTCCTCTCTCTGCGTCAGTTTCAAGGGAAGCAGCAACAATGGTTGCGATACTGACAGTCTGTGGTACTCCAAGCGGTGTCACACTATTCATGAGGACACTTCTCTTGCTGCAAACGAGTTCATATCCTGACACAAGATATGTCATACAGCTGTACCGTACTACACAGCTAAGCAAACAATGCAATACGGTGACAAAACTCGTGGGGTACCTCCCAACATCATGTTGGACCTATTTTTGCCCGGCACAGTACAGAGAGTCAATGTGGCATCGACTCAAAAGTCGCTGGAAATCCCTAGATGAAAACTGTGTCCACCGTCTCAACCTTGGGGTGGGCCCACAGTTTTCATCTACTAATACTGATCATTCTTCCACCTTAACTCAAGCCTTTTTTTCAATTCAAAAAAATATTATCCAAATTTCATGAACAAAACTAAATAATCAGTCATATTATAAATTTTATTGAATATATAAATTATCTGAAAAACACAAAAATTATTAATTTTAACCAAATACGAAAACGATCGAAAATCAGTTAATTATAAATTTTTAACTGAAAAAGTTTAAAAAATCTAGAAAATGAAAAAAGTAAATAAATTGAGAATAAATTTTAAAAATAGAAACTTCCTAAAAATATTTAAAAAAATTCTACAAAAATATAAACTCATTTTTTTCATATTTCAAGTCTAGTAAATTTTTTTGTCTTATACATTAACTCCCCAATTTTTGTATTCAAATATTCAAAATTTTTTCATTTTTTAAAAATCTATTAAATTTTTATCCCAATAAATTAGAACAAATAAAATATGACTAATGTGCGGGATGAATTTAAATCTAACAAAAAAATTTTGTTGAAAGAAATAATAAACTAAGAAACAAGTTAAATGAAATACTTGCAAATATTGTTTTAGGCTGTCTTTAATTATAGAAGAAGCATAAAACATAATGATCATACTGAATTTTTAAAAGGGCCTTATGTAGTGGAGCCTGATATAGAGGCATGAGAAGAATTTGAAAAGTCTCTCTTTTTCATGACTCTAATAGATTTGTCGATTACCATATAAATCATCTTTATATAAAACATCTTTAGGATCATATTCATGATCATTTATAATATAATATTTACGATTAAACTCTTGGTTGCGTCAATTATAATTGCAGTTTACCAAAAGTATTAAAAAATTATATATGTGCTTGTACATTATTTTTAAAGGTTTCTCTCTCAATAACAAAATAACCTAAATCTAGAAATTTAGAAAACAGAGAAGGCAATTAAAAACACTTATTACATTTGCATAATTGTTTTAAAGAAATTAAATACAAATTTTATTTTTACGTTAGAATATACAGAAAATTTAATTCAATTGTGTTTTATTAAATTTTATTAAATAATAACTAAAAAATTAATATAAAAAATTAAAAACCGTATAAATATTCTCAGGAAATTATCTATGCTAAGCATAATAAGTTGAATTCTTTTATCTATAAAAAATGACATCAGCTGAAGTATCATTAGGAATTTTATCATTAAAAGTAGCATTAATTGCATAATTGTTTTTTGTGTTTCTACAGTATTTTTCCTTTGAGTCATGTTTATAACATACATATGATAATTTGTACTAAAATGATAGGAATTTATAGCAGTATATCCTTTTAACTGTGTTACTCGTCTAAACTCATTAAATGAATAATAAACTTTTTAAAAGTCATTTGAGCCATCTAAATCTCACATCATTTGAGGGAAAATTTCATTCCCTCCATTTTTTAAATAAATATTTTGTAATTTAACATTATCAAATAATGGCAAATCAACCAACTGATTATTTTTCCGATTTGTTTGAAAAACAACAAAAATAAAATAAGGCATATCAACTGTGTGGAATTATAATGATTCGTTGTATCTAACTCAAAACTACTTTTATTACTCAACCCAGAGATCTCTGTAGTTTCTAATTCAGAGAAAGATATTAATATTTATGTTTTTTAAATCTTTCTTGTGCTAATTTCACCATTAAAGTCTGTTAAGTTCCACCATAGCGCTAGCTTATGAGAATAATTTGGTTAATTTTTGTGTTAATTCCAGTGCCATTTTGATAGTGTTTGTGAATCCTGTCCAATATGACATCTTCTTGTTTCGCCATTTTGCATTCAGTCCTCTGTTTGCACATTTAGTCTTCCTCATTTACTTCAGTCCTTTTTAACGACATGCCATTTGCTAATGGCTTTTTGTTGTTGGAGGGCCAAAATGCCATGTAGCTGCTGTGTTTCCATCTTCTCCTGGATTGCTATTACTTTCGATTTACAGCCTGCATCATATGAATGCCTTTCACTTCTTTTCCATTACCAAACTAACTGCTAACAAAATTACTGTACTGTTGCTGGTAACGCCAATCACTTTCAATTCAAGTTCACTGGCACCACAGACTGCAGTGATGCTTCATACGCTAGACAGTATTCTGGGTTTCTGATGGCAGGAAGTGTGGGAGATAGTGTTAGCAAGCTCGTTAGAAGAAATGCTTATAGCATTTGTAAACTCAGAGAAAGCTTTTGACAATGTTGACTGGGATACTCTCTATTTACAATTTGTTCAGAAACCAGATGGCAGTTATAAGAGTCAAAGGCCACAAAAGTGAAGCAATGGTTGAGAAGGGAGTGAGACAAAGTTGTAGCCTCTTCCTGATGTTATTCAATCTGAATATTGAGCAAGCAGTAAAGGAAACAAAGAAAAATTTTGAGTAGTAGTTACAGTCCTGGGAGAAGAAATAAAAACTTCGAAAATTGCCATTGACATTGTAATTCTGTCAGAGACAGCAAAGAACTTGGAACAGCAGATGAACGGAATGGACAGTGCCTTGAATGGAGGATAGAAGATGAGCGTCAAGTAAAGCAAAACAAGGATAATGAAATGTAGTCTAATTACATCAGGTGATGTGAAGGGAATTAGATTATGAACTGAAACGCTTAAAGTTTTGCTATCTGGAAAGCAAAATAACAGATGATGATCAGAGTGGAGAGAATAAAAAATGCAGACTGGCAATGGCAAGGAAAGCGTTTCTGAAGAAGAGAAATGTGTTAACATCGAGTATAGATTTAAGTGTCAGGTAGCCCTTTCTGAAAGTATTTGTATGGAATGTAGCCATGTATGGAAGTGAAACATGGATGATAAAGAATCTAGACAAGAAGAGAATAAAAGTGTTTGAAATGTGGTGCTACATAAGAATGCTGAAGATAAGGTGAGTAGATCACAGAACTATGATGAGGTACTGAACAGAATTGGGGAGAAGAGAAATTTGTGGCTCAACTTGACTGAAGAAGGGATTACTTGGTAGGACAAATTCTGAGGCATCAAGGAATCACCAGTTTAGTGCTGGAGAGAAGCATAGAGGAGAAAAAATCGTAGAGAGAGAGAGCAAGAGATGAATACAGTAAGCACATTCAGAAAGATGTAGCTTACAGTAGTTACTTGGAGGCGAAGAGGCTTGCACAGGATAGGGTAGCAGAGAGATCTGCATCAATCCAATTTTTGGACTGAAGACCACAACAAAAACATAGAATTATCTTATTTAAAAATCTAGAAAATTATCTTATTCAAAAACTATAAAATTAGTTTGTTTAAAACCACAACATTATTCTTCCTTCTGCTGTTACAGCTAACATTTCTCCTAATAAAGCGTCTTCAGTATACTTTCATTTTTGCAATTCTTTAAGCTATTTGTGTGATTTCCGCCTTTTTTCTAATTCTCTATTATCTCTATAAAAATATTACCATTCTTACAAGCTTTGTCTAATTGATTCCTTGCTCACCTCTACCTAATCTTTTTTCTAATATTTTGTCCCTGGACCACAGTAATTAAATCAGGTAATTTGTCAATTACAGTATTTACCAAATATTTTTCTGACTTTAAAAAGGTGAGAGGTAAATTATTCAGAAATCTAAGTAATGAGGTATACATTTTGAATTATTATTAATAATGTTAATAAATTTTTATTAACATTTGTTGTATTACATCTTCTTCGTGATGTAATTTTCATTTCCTATTAATTCTCCATCATGAATTGCTGCTAATCTATATAAGTTGATTTATTAAACAAACTTTTAGCTTTATTCATATGAATACAAACTTAATTTCATTAAATCTTGTTCTGTTTTAAAAATTCAGTTTTGCTACTAATTTATTAGATTTTTCTTCATCTGAGATTAATTTTATGTCTACTCTGTTTCTTATATTTCCCAGTGTTTACACAAATACTGAGATATTAATTAATTTGTAGAAATCTTTATCAAAACAACTTATTTGCTTTAGTCATCATTTATGTATTTAATTATATGTACTGTTTTAACCAATCAGATTGCTTAAATTTTAAAATCTTATGTATATTTGTTATTTTCATTTCCAGAGATAAATATAGTTTGTGATAACTGCTGAAGTAGTTAATAGTGTTTTTTTTAGTTTTATTTTTTATTTTTGGTAGAAAGAGGTAAATATTGATATTCATCATTTAAATGTTTGAGTAATCTAAATCCACTTACAAAATATAAGCTACTTTAAAAGTGTCTGAAATATCATTTATTTTTTTAGAACTATACAAATTTGGTTCAAACCATTTGAAACCTTGATAAGGGTAATTTTGACTCATAGCATAACCTTTCAAGTATTTGTCTGTAAATATATTATAAATTCGATTTTACAGTTTCATCATAATTTTTATATATTTATTATCTGCCTAAACATATCTTTTACAGTGTATAATATGTCTCCTCTTGTACTTTATTCTACCATTGAAATCATATCATGATCATTAATTCAAGTTGTTGGTTAGTAATTTTTAACATTGAATCAGAATACAGACCTGGAGATCAATAAAATACAAAATAGGGTGTAAATGAAAAACTTTTATTCACGTTTTTCTAAAATTTGGAAAAAAGTCAACTAATAATAAAGGATCAGTTTTCAAATTCAGATCGTGGTATTTCCCTAGATTTATATTATACTTTTCCCAAGTTTGTTTATCATGTTTATAATCTTCTTCACTAACACTATATTCATTTCCTTTATTATAAAATTCTTATGTCAGTGGAAATTCTTTTTCTTCAAATTTTTTCCAACTATGTATTCATAAAAATAAATGCTCTTTTGTTAACTGAATTTATTAAATTTTCAGACAATTTTTTAATAAAATTTATTTGATTCTTTTCTTAAATTTGAAGTACATTTATCAGGGCTTGAAATCGTAAATTTAAATCCATCAATAAATCTCATTTTGAAATTTGTTGTTTGTTTACAAAAACTAATATCTCTGTTTCCATTATTTGGTATTGAAACTATTTCTTTTTCATCATAACCAAGTTCTTTTACAAATAAATGAGCGTACCCAGATTAATTATATAAATAAATTGGTACTAAGTTATGGTTTTTAGTTTTAGATGACAATTATAACATAATGGATTTATATATTTTTCTTTAAAATCATCATTATGTGGAATTTATATATTATTTTTTGCATAATGTTTTGTTCCCAAAGATGAAGTCTTAAATTTCTTATATCTCGTTTACATCAGAAGTTAAAGGTTTATTTTTTCTTTTTCAGTTTAAATTTTCCCACTTTGTTCAACTTATTTGTTGATACTGTCAACGAATTTTTTGACAGTAGGGTCTCTCTAATCAACTGGATCATAATACTCTTGATTTATATACGTAATATAATAACAAAAACCACTTGGTTCATGTTTTTGGTGTTTTATAGTATGAGGTTGGTTACTTAATTTAAATTTGAATACAATTTGTTTCATCTGTTTATTTTTACGTTTTTATCTGCCTTTTAATTTTCCTGTGTAGAAATATCATCAACTGTTAATTCTGGATATTTTTTAATTAATTTAATAACTACATTTCAAAATATGCATAAGAAACAAAAGGAACATTTTAAATATATGAAGGATTTTAAAATTTTATGGATTTACCTCTTTGTAATAGTTCTACATTTAATGGATTATTAATTAAATAATTTTTTGAGTGCACCTGTAAGTATATGAATGTAAACATATATCATGAATAAATTTTGATTATTTGTGCTCTATAGCTGAGTTGAAACCATCTAGATCTATCTTCTATCCGACAGTAGTGTTAATTGCTGCCTTCTTTAAATATAATGAATACATTTTTATTTTGTCATTTTTAGTGGGTGACTGTGATATTTTTCACCAAATGAATAAACATTACTAGACATATTATTTTTTTAAATATTTATCTGGTAATTCAAAATCCTCTTATGGAATGTATCTGTTAATGCTAACTATATTCCAATAATTCTGCTTCACTTCCAACCATAACCAGAAGTCTGAAACTTGGACATTTGTGTTACAATTTTTGTTCTTTGTCATTAAATGTTTTAGATATATCTTTTCTTCGAGTAATTATATAATTTTGAGTTTGAGACCCAAATTCCATAAGTTTAGTTTTTGTCTACATTCTGCACATATAGTAAAATATAAAATTTATTTCAGTCGATTATGTAAATAAAAACTTTTTTGAATACTATCATAAATTCTGGTTTGCATTTAAGAAATAATTAGGGTAAACTGAATTTATATTATTTTCGAAATTTATAGTTTGTAATGTAGTTAAATGAGTTTCCAGCTAAATATTCAACAACTGTTCTTCTATTTACTTATTTTCAGAAAAATGTGTTAATAGATAAGGGAAATATATCTTTTAGTGATTTAGCTTCATCATTGTTGACAACTTCTTCACTATTTGCAGTATTAGAATAAGGTAATTCTTTCCAATTCTTTTTAAACTCTTCTTCAATTGTTAATATATTTAATTCTGTAGCAAGTTAATTTAGCATATATTAATTTATAATATCCTCCCAGTTTATATCTTTTACAATATCTTCGAAGGTTGACCATATTGATATTGTTGAACTGTTCACTCATTTATAAGGAAAATGTCATTAGATTTAAGAAAATGAAAAATAACACAATAGCAATTTTTAAAATGAAAAAACCAATTTGTGAATGTTTGAATACTAAATCTTTGAGAGCTAACTGATATAAAAAATTTGTAGATTTTAAAAACGAGAACAAAAAATTTATTAGATTTTTAAAATGAAAAAACCAGTTTGTGTTTTTATTAGGTTTGTGTTTTTGGGGTACGTATTTTTTAGTTTGAAAATTCTATATCATATTTTTGTAATGTTATTTTTATAGAACGAAACTTAATATTTTTATATTTTTTTCTTAATATTTTAGTTTAGTATTACCTTATTGGAAATATTCAAATGATATTAATAAATTTATTATATCTGTTTGGGAAAATTATTTCAAACTCGTTATTAAGTGCCCTACATATTTTTTCACCATACCTAGGATTTAAATATTGACAACCATTAATATTATAAAACACATTTAATTGTAGCTCACTGAATTTTTTTGAAAGAGTTAGAATTGGTGGGGGCATTCATTTATGTAGAGAAAAATGTATCTAACATATTTATGAATTTTAAATGTTTTTATCTCTTTATTTTTGTGTAAGATTTTAATTTTTTTGTGTGCAAGGTTTTTCAACTTTTTCAGCTAAAAATTGTAAGTAACTCACTTCAATCATTTTCATATCTGGTTAAATTTTATAATTCGTCTAATTTTAATATCATTTTTATATTTTGTTAAATTTATAATTTAATTGATTTTTATTTAGCTTTATTTATGAAATTTGGTTAAATTTATTTTTAAATGAATAAAAGTGTATGAGTTCATGTGGAAAAATGATCTGTAGCAATAGCTGAAAATTTTGGGCATGCCCCAGGGTTGGGACATTGGCCTAATTTTCGTCTACTGTCCCCTGCAGTAATACTGAGCCATGCTGGCTCTAAAGCTGTCCATATTTGTGAAAGTTTTGACAGTGCAGGATTTTGTACAAGAATTGAGATCTCGATTATGTCCCATGTTGGATGGAGTTCATGTAGGGTGATTTGATTTGCCAAATCACTCGCTCGAATTGTCCCGAATGTTCTTCAAACCATCTACATCTAATCTACATCTACATGGATACTCTGCAAATCAGATTTAAGTGCCTGGCAGAGGGTTCATCGAACCACTTCACAATAATTCTCCATTATTCCAGTCCAGAAAAGTGTGCAGTAAAAACGAAGACCTGTATCTCTCCATGCAAGCTCTGATTTCTCTTATTTTATTGTGATGATCGTTCCTCCCTAACTGCGTGAGAAGATTTCCCTGCAACGAGAAATGCACTTGTTTTAATGATGTCCACCCCAAATCCTGTATTATGTCACTGACACTCTCCTGTGTTTCGCGATAATACAAAACGTGCTGCTGCTCACTGAACTTTCTCGATGTACTCTGTTAATCCTATCTGGTAAGGATCCCACATTGCACAGCAGTACTCCAAAGGACGACGGACAAGTGTAGAGTAAACAGTCTATTTAGTAGATTTGTTGCTTCTTCTAAGTGTTCTGCCAATAAATCGCAGTTTGTGGTTAACAATCCCCACAATATTATTTATGTGTTCTTTCCAATTTAAGTCATTCGTAATTGTAATTCCTAGGTGTTTAGTTGAATTTGTGGCCGTTGGATTTGACTGATTTATCGTGTAACCGAATTTAACGGGTTCCTTTTAACACTCATGTGGATAATCTCTAACTTCTCATTATTTAGGGTCAATTGCCAATTTACGCACCATACAGATATGTTTTCTAAATCGTTTTGCAGTTTGTTTTGACCTTCTGATGACTTTACTAGGCGATAAACGACAGTATCATCTGCAAACAATCTACGACGGCTGCTCATATTATCTCGTAAATCGTTTATACAGGTAATGGAACAGCAAAGGGCATATAACAATACCGTTCCATTAGTTACTAGGAATTGTCACCTCTCTGATAGAAAATCACGAGTCCAGTGCCATAACTGAGGCGATATTCCATAAGCACGCGATGTCAATACAAGCCGCTTGTCTGGTACAGCGTCAAAAGCCTTATGAATATCGAGAAATATGAGATCGATCTGAACTTAACACTTCGTGTGAGTAAAGAGCTATTTGTGTTTCACAAGAACGGTGTTTTCTAAATCCGTGATGGCTGTGTGTCACCAGACCGTTCTCTTCGAAGTAATTCATAATGTTCGAACACAATATATGTTCCAAAATCCTGCTGCATACCGACGTTAATGATATGGGCCTCTAATTTAGTGGATTACTCATAATACCTTTCCTGAATATTGGTGTGACCTGTGCAATTTTCCAGTCATTGGGTACGGATCTTTCTTCGAGCAAGCGGTTGTATACGATAGTTAAGTATGGATCTATTGCATCAGCATACTGTGAAAGGAACCAATCTGCGAACAGTTGTGGCCCAGTGACATGACGTCGTTGTTTGGGAACGTGAAGTACATGAGTGGCTGCAAATGGTCTCCAAGTACCCGAACGCAACCATTTCCAGTCAATGATCTGTTCATTTGGACTTGAGGACCCAGTCCATTCTTTGTAAACACAGCCCACACCTTTATGAAGCCACCGCCAGCTTACACAGTACTTTGTCGACCACTGTGGGTCCATGGGTTCGTGGAGAAATGGCTCTGAGCACTATGGGACTTAACATCTATGGTCATCAGTCCCCTAGAACTTAGAACTACTTAAACCTAACTAACCTAAGGACATCACACAACACCCAGTCATCACGAGGCAGAGATAATCCCTGACCCCGCC
This sequence comes from Schistocerca nitens, assembly GCF_023898315.1. Taxonomy (NCBI): domain Eukaryota; kingdom Metazoa; phylum Arthropoda; class Insecta; order Orthoptera; family Acrididae; genus Schistocerca; species Schistocerca nitens. The sequence continues at coordinate 905,867,365 of NC_064616.1, read as the reverse complement.
GGGATGGGTTCGTGGAGTTTGTGCTACAGTCGAATCCTACTATCAGCCCTTACCAACTGTAATCGGGACTCATCTGACCAGGCCACGATTTTCCAGTCGGCTAGGGGGTAGCCGATATAGTCACACGCGCAGGAGAGGCAGCGCAGACGATGTTGTGGCGGTAGCAAAGGCACTCGCGTCGGTTGTCTACTGTCATAGCCCGTTAACGCCAAATTCAGTCTCATTGTCCTAACGGATACGTTCCTCGTGCGTCACACATTGAGTTCTGCGATTGTTTCATGCAGTGTTGCTTGTCTGTTAGCACTGACAACTCTACGCAAACATCGCTGCTCTCAGCCGTTAAGTGAGTGCCGTCGGCCACTGGGTTGTCTGTGGTGAGAGGTAATGCCTGGAATTTGATATTCTCGGCACACTGTTGACTGTGTGGATCTCGGAATATTGAATTCCCTATGATTTCCTAAATGGAATGTTCCATGCATCTCCAACTACCATTCCCCATTCAAAGTCATTTCATTCCCGTCGTATCGCCATAATCGTACGAATCACCTGAGTACAAATGACTGCTCCACCACTGCATTGCCCTTTTATACCTTGTGTACGTGATGCTGTCGCCATCTGTATATGTGCACGTGACATTCCCATGACTTTCGCCACCTCAGTTTACATCTTTCTTCTCAGACGCTTGCCAGGTGATATGATGCATGGCATTGAGTATCGCCATCCATTAAAGATGTTTATTGGTGGGTTTGGAGCGGATTTTTTGGTACAGGATTTTGTAGTGCTGTCGCGCCGTTAAAAGGGATAAGAGTGGTTTGTGTGGGTGAGGACTGGAGGAGGTTTAGATAAGGGCGTCCAGGCGGGTAAAGACGAAGTGGACATGTTTGTGGGAGTAGGTGGTTTGAGTGTTAAGGTGGAAGATGGAGTCGGGAACAGGGGACATTTGTTACAGGGTGTGTGGACGTTGGAATGCATGTATGTTGTGGAGGACGATCGTCATGAATTTGATAAAGTCTTCAGCAGTGGGAGTTGGACGGAGGGTATTGTCGGTGTTTATTGAGACAGTGAGTTCAGATATGGTAGGTTGTGGCTTAGCTTTGCGTTTAGCAGAGTGGATGGGGCGGGTGTCGTTGCAGGGGTTATAGGTAGGAGGGGAAAATAGGTTAGGGCACTGTTTAAGGAAATAGGAGGTTTTGTAGTGTGACCAGGTAGGTGGGTTTTTACAATGTGCAGTAAGTTGATCATTGTAACGGAAACGTTTTTGGCAGCGGTAGAACTGAGGATGGAATTTGCATATTCAAGAATGCAGTGCACTTTCAGACAGTTTCATGTTTATTGCATGTTGCATTCACGATGTTGTAACTTCACGGTCAACAGATCAGTTGATGAAATGACGTGTGGGAGAACTGTACTACGGGAGCATACTGTGCTACTGAAGCTCTTCTCATAGCTCACACGTCGGCTCTGTGGATGACAGCTTAGCACATTGCACACCGACAGGTGCTTAATTGAATACCGCTAGCACAGGATCGTGGTGGACACTATTTCGAGAGATCCATTCGTTCTTCTGCAGGCGAGAAATGCAACAAAGTTTCTGTATAGTATAGTAACTGTAAAGTATAGTATACGTAATAGTAACATCGATAGAATTGAGGTGGCTAAGGAAAAACATTTAACCTATTCCATCCAAGCCGTCATACTAGAAATGTACGATGACATTTTTTTTAAAGAAAATAAAAAGAAGCAAACAAGATAAAGTTCCGCCAATTCTGCATGAAACAATCGACCATAGAAAAGGTTAGAACACTTCCAAGGCGACTGATGTGTTGTTTGTCATTATTGTCCACCTAATAGAAATTGTTTAAAAGTCAGCAAGGACACAGAGAAGTTCTCTATGCCGATTTCGAACATCTCAGTCATTAATGGTAGCTTCTTCACCAGGACCCATTTAAATAATATTGGAGAGCTCAATGTCAGTGATGTACATGAAAATTACATGTCTAATCCTTGTCTAGTATATCCTCAAAGGTATTGGCCACCTCAGTAAGTAGCATTATCTATAGCGTGCCCCAACCTTATCAAAATGGTGGTGGGTCTTAAACATCCAAGATAAGTACCCCAGCAGGAACGGCTAAACCCGAATAAAAATTATTTCAAAATGTGATGTGTCTCTTCTATCTCCCATCAATATCGTTTATTTTGATTTTATGTGCAGTAGATGTTGTATGGTCAACAATTTTACATCTGCACCAACACTCCGCAAGCCATCCTACGGTGTGTGGCGGAAGGTTCTTATGATACTACTAACTGCTTCCCCCACCGAGCGATGTGGCGCCGTGGTTAGCATACTGGAATCGCATTCGGGATGACGACTGTTCATACCCGCGTGCGGCCATTCCTATTTAGGTTTTCCGCCATTTCCCTAAATCGCTTCAGGCAAATGCCCGGATGGTTCCTTTGAAAGGGCACGGCCTACTTCCTTCCCCATCCTTCCTTAATCCGACGGGACCGATGACCTCGCTGTTTAGTTCCCTCCCCCAAATCAACCAACCAACCGACTACTCCCCCCAACCGTGTTCCACTCTCAATTGCGGGTGGTAAGAATGATAGTGTATGAGCCTCTGTATTAGCTCTAACTTCTCGAATTTCCTCATCATGGTCAGTTCGCGAGATGTATGAGGGAGGAAGTAATATGTTTCGCAACTCTCCCGGAAAGTACTCTCTCGGAATTTCAATAGAGTACTTCTCCACGATGTACAACTCCTCTCTTGAAGCGTCTGCCACTGGAGTTTGTGTAATTCTCTCGCGCCGACCAAATGCGCCACTCGTCTTTCGATTTTCTTGATCTCTTCTATCGGTCCTATCTGGTAAGGGTCCCAGACTGATGAACAGTACTCAAGAATCGGCAGAACAAGCGCCTTGTGAGCCACTTCTACCGCTCATGAGCTACATTTCCTTAAGATTCTTTCTTTGAAACTCAGTCTGGCATCTGCTTTTGCTACTAATGTTTTATGTGGTCATCCCACTTAGCGTTGCTCTGGATATTACTCCTAGATATTTTACGACAAATGCTGTTCCCAACAATCTGTAAGCAACAGCGTAGTAGAACCGTAGTGGATTTCTTTTACTATGTATACGCCAAATATTACAATTTCTTTACGTTCAGCGTCAACTGGTGGAGCCTGCACCATTCATCAATCCTCTACAGGTGATTCTGCAAATCGATACTGTCTTCTGGCGTTGCTACTTTCTTATAGACAACCGCATCATCTGCGAACAGTGTTGAAGAGCTTCCGACGCTTTCTACTAGATCATTTATATTCATTGTAAGCAGCAACGGCCCTATCACACTTCTATCTCCAAGGAAGCATTTAATCCAATCGCAGATCTGGCCCGATTCTCAGTGAGCTCGCATTCATTCACTAATGGGCAGTGCGGGACAGTGCTATATACCTTCCTGAAATCAGGGAAAGGGTATCAACCTGAGCGCCGTGGTCTCCAGCGCTACCGAGGAACAAAGTGAACTGAGTTTCGTAGGATCTCTGTTTACAGATCCATGTAGATTTTTATTGAGGACATTTTCTTTCTCCAATAACGTTAAATTTTTGAGAGTAGAATATGTTCCGTAATTCTATAACAGAGTGACTTTAACGATACAGGTCCGTAATTATGTCCATATGTCCTAAGACCCTTCTTGAAAACGGGAGTAACTTGCAGTTTCTTCCGGTCACTAGATACCGTTCGTTGCACCACCGAACTACGATAAATCGCTGGTAGAAGGGGAGCAGGTTTTTTCACGTGACCATTGTAGAATCTTACACGTATTTCATCAGGTCCTGATGCTTCGCCTTTCCACTACTAAGCGATTGTAGTTGGTTTTCTATTCCGCGATCGGTTACTTCAAAATCTGCCATTTCGACGATTAAAATTATGGGTCATTGTACAATCTTCCGCGGGGAAACAACTTCGGAAGACTGAATTTAGTATTTCGGCATTCTCTCTGTTATCTTCTGCATCGGTGCCAGTATGGTCACTGAGTGACTGTACAGATGATTTCGATCCACTTACTGATTTCACGTTGACCAGCACCTATTAGGGCTTTTAGTCAGATTGATCGACAAAATTTTACTTTCAAAGTCATTGTAAGTTTATCTCAGTGCTCTTCTTACCCTCATTTTCGCTTCGTTTAGCTTTTGTTTGTCAGCTAATTTTTGACTTCTCTTGAATCTATCATGAAGTTCTCTTTGTTTACATAGCAGTTCTCTAACACGACTATTAAACCACGGTGACTCTTCCCCATCCCTTAAGACCTTGCTCGTAACGTAGTCGTCTAAGACGTACACAACCATGCTCTTGTTTTTTTTTTCGCTTGTGCTCCACACCCGAGTCCTGAACACTGAACATTTCATGTTGACTCCTCAGATGCTTTGCTGTTTGTATCCTGTCACACTTGGCAAGTGAAAATATTCTGCTACCTTTCTTAACATTCCTTATAACTCCCCTTAGTCATGGTTGTTATAACAGCCTTGTGATCACTGATGCCCACCTCCATGTTATCTGACTCGATAACATCAGATCTGTTTGTGGCTAATGAAGCATAAATCGGCGAAGAAACCTGTAATTTCTGATGAGCAGCGGCGGAAAAGTTTGTTACAAACTGGATGGTTTCAAGTTACCAAGGTCTGCTTGCTGTGTTCTAAAGTAATGGTTTCCAGGTACTAATTAAGGGTGGCCACGGGGGTATTTAGCCCCAGAAGCATGTTGGGCACAGTGGGGGATGAGTAAGTGGTGATGACAGGCCGTGGGGCTCATGGCAAAAGCTAACAGTTACAACGAATTTTTATTGATTTCGACACATGGTGTCATGAAGCAGGTACGCCTCTACTCGCTGACCCTGGCGGGGCTGACTAACGGGCGGCGGCTGCCGAGATGGTGCTTCACACTGCTGAGGCTGGCAGCCTCTGTAACCTACGACTTCGACGGTAGCGGCGCTTCGTGTTGTGCAGCGACGGTGTCCCACTCAGGAGAGGTCCCCTTGGCTGCTTACATGGCCGTGGTGGCGGCTTGTGGAGTCTGCTGTGTGCGAGGTACAACTCGCTGCATATGGGCATAAGTCGGCCGGGAGGTAGCGCTGTGGCATCACGTCCGAGTAGCATCCCAGCGGCAGTGGCAGCAGGCAAGGACGGCAAGTCGGTAGGGCAGTGGCACCAAGTCCTGTGAAGGACTTAGTGCAGTCGGCAGGCACAGGGAGGTCTCGAACCCATGACTGCATCTGGCGGAGCCCAATTGTGTGACTGTCCGGGGACACCCTGGAATCATAGCGGCATTACTGGCTTCCGACGATGACAATTGATCCCTGTCTTAAAATTCAGTTATTTATATGCCTCCAGTGCCCATTCGTTTCACTAAAACCCGGCACCTAGTCACGCTGGCATAGCAAGGGACTCACCCTGGTGTGGTATCACCTCCCACACTTGCTACATTGTTATTACTGAACGGCGCCATTTATCACTGCGGTCGGCTACCGTCGCTGTGCAATCCGCTGGCGCATCTGTTGTGACCCCACATATCGCCGTACTAGCCGCTACCAACCTTTGGCTGAAAATGCAACGGTCTATGGTGCTTCCATGCTTCTTCTTCTTACTTTTGTTAAAGGCTAGTAATTTTCTGATCGAAGACTGGGTCACAGCACTACACTGCCTTCCCCTACGGAGAAGAAACAGTCCCTCGGTTCTTCGTCTGGCACAGTTCGCTATTGCCTCTATTATAATTATTACTACCCTTAATCCGTAAAAGAAGTATGCAGTCCTAAATTGGCTATTCTTAACTACTATGCAAGAGCTTGGATTAGCCCAGAGTCAGCCCTCCATCGGTTCGGTGTTTCAAATACATGAGGGCTAGGCAGAGCGAAATCGGAATCATCGTGGCGCTAGGTACTGCGACACTCAAGGTCACAGTTACCTGATGTCTACCATCCCAAGACTGTTCCATATGCTGCAACAACTGCTCTGCAGTGATCTGAGGCGCTACAGTCTGGAACCGCTCGACAACCACGGTCGCAGGTTCGAATCCTGCCTCGGGCATGGATGTGTGTGATGTTCTTAGGTTAGTTAGGTTTAAGTAGTTCTAAGTTCTAGGGGACTGATGACCTCAGAAGTTAAGTCCCATAGTGCTCAGAGCCATTTGAACCATTTTTTTGCAGTGATCTGTCCCTCCTTGGCTGCCACCATCCAGTTTAATGAATAGTTCAGGATAGGTTGTCAAATGCCGTAAAGAAAGTACAAGGTTTTGTTTGAACAACAACTCAGAGGTTCGTCCGGCTAACGCAGCTGTTGCTGTGTCACGTTCGGTAGAGTAGCTCCTGTCATAGTAGCTGGTAAATGGTACTTGGGTCCCGTAACAACACACATAGTTATGTTTATCAACAGTCCACTCCATTGTAATTCTAAACGTCTCGTCCCCACGATTTCCCTTGCTCAGAGCAACTAGGTTGTACACTGAGTATATCCAATGTAAACTCCCCTTCTGAAAATAGGTTCTGCTTTGATCAAATCTTTTTGGCAAGGACGTCACTTTTTTTACCTCTGAATAGTTGTATGATGCATGTACTCCTACATTCGTGAGTTAGGAATATGGTGACTACCCCACTCTGGCACTGCTGGAGCTCACCTTTGCTCATCACAATGTACTGATCCCCATCTTCTACTAATAGTAACACCCCTTCCTCTCTTGCTTACACAAAATTTCCCAGCTTCTGATAACTTTACTGGCTGGATGTGCACTGTGTAACACCTGAACACCATGTGCTTCCCCACTACCGTTGCCTTCATCAGTACATACAATTGTGTAATTGTGTGCTATATCCATTGTTACACCCACTGTAGCACCATAGTAGCAGAATGGCAAGTTCTGGCTGCTCGGCTGCACCACTAGCTGTAATTCCGGCAGCAATTCTCCTTAAACCTTCCTCAGTCCTCACAAATACTGCTCATGTGACAGCAAGATAGGATTTAACTGTCGATGTAGCACTTGGTGGACGGTTTTCTACAAACTCGTTAACTCCACTCTTGCGCCCCCTACACTGTCCCCCAGTGGCTGAAATAGCTCCGTCATCGTTAGCCTTTCATCTAGTACCTGCGTTCGGGCTTCTACTGCTTCCAGATCCCGGTTCAGAGTGCTTGCTGAGATCTAACATACTTACAACTTCGTTAGTCAGTTCCTAGAGCATGCGTATGTTGTTTGATACGCTGCTCTACAAGCTTACAATCTGCGTGGAATGCAACTTGACAGTTGCTTTATTTTTGTGCACCAACCCCCTCGCGTACTCTGCCATTTTGTTTAACTTGCTTACATCACTTGCGTCTGCTGTCCTGAAGATGGTCTTTAATATTCTACCCTCAGCGTCTATCCATCCCCTTTTCACTCTCCTGGATTTGTGCGGAACCATTCCGATCAACTCCTGCATCTGTTCCTTCAATCGGACATATGCCCAAAGCAAATTCCTGCGCTCTTTTGAGATCTCTTTCAGCCTCCCGCTACTAATTGCCAACTGTTGTATCCCAGAAAACACTTCCTCCAGCCTTCTAATTACGTTCTGCAGCTCACACACATTAAACACTAAACCTAATGGTCACCTGTGGACGGGATAACACCATGTCTGTCTGCCTGGGGGAAAAAAAAAAAAAAAAGTCCTGCATCCAGGTGACGATGTTGCTGTGCCCTCACTCCACATTCAGCAAAAATGTATAGTTCTGGCAAAACAAGCATTCTTTTTCTTCAGTCTTTCTCCTGTACAGAAAACAGGACAGGTACCAATATCATCTCCGCTTCCACCAGAAGCCTGCCGTATGTGAACTTCATGCCTGGGTACACTTACGATAAAACCTACGGTGACACAAACATATAACTTTATCCAAAACAGCGGCAATACTCTATACTACACATAAAAAATATTCAGAAATCGCAAAAATCAGAACATATATCAGTCAAGTCCTTAACATTAAAGTAGAAAGAGCGTGAGGTTTCTGAACATTTCTCTCCTGTCGCTCATCCCCCAGTTACCTTGTGGGTAAAGTGGACTGATTCTCAGATATTTCATCTTTAGTAAACGATAAAATTCTTTCATTAGTCTGCCGTTAAGTTCTTCGCCCGGCACATCAAACTTCGGCATCCACCTATTCACCAACACTTGTGCGACTACGACCGCCTGTCGGTCCAACTTCGGTACCATCTTGATGTAACGAGAAAAATGGTCTATTATGTTCAGCACAAAACGATTACCTGCTGGTGTTCGGTTGAATGGGCCTAACACATCCACCCAATGAAACTGAACGGTTCTGCTACAGCCTCTGTAACAGTACCTGCTTCCGACTCAAATCCGCTCATTGTCTACAATCCACACAATTCCTGATGATCGACGTCATCTTTCCTTCCCTTCCACCAGTACTTTTCCGCTACTGTCCAGTTCGTTGCCCAGCATCCTCCATGGCACACAAAATGTGATCATGCATCTTACGTAACACTTCTAGCTTCAGCTTGACCGACACCACCACTCGTGCTTCTAATGTCGCCTCTTTACATAATAACCTGTCAACTGTTGCTTGTCATACTGTTTGCATTCTTCGTTGGCGCTGTGTGATGTTTGCCATTAACCAATATCGTGACCTAATGCCTGCACTACAGCTGTTTTTCTGATTAGTCTATCTGCATTTTCGTGTTTCTTCCCTGATTTTTGGATCACTTTGTAGTCAAATTCTCTGGTTTTCAATGTCCACCTCATCAGTCTACTGGACGGGTCTTTCAACCCTAGTAATCACTTCAAAACAGCATCGTGCGTAACTACCTTGAAGGTCCTTCCACACAAGCTACATCGGAAGTACGTCATTCTGTATATCGAGCTAATCATTTCCCTCTCTGTTGTGGAATAATTCCTCTCCTCTGGGTTCAACTGCCTTCGCTCAAAGGAAAGAGACTGTTCTAGACCATTGACCTCCTGGTTCAAAACACAATCAAGTTCATGATTTGAGATGAACTCCTTCCTTCTGGAAATCGGGGAAAACTAGCACTGGACTCGACATCAATACTGTCTTCAGTTCGACGAATGCTTTCTGGCCTTCTTCTGACCGTACAAACTTAGATCCCTTATTCAACAACTGCATAAGCGGTCTGGCAATATCCACAAACCCCTTCAGGAACTTCCTATAATCGTTGCAACGGTTGATATTCCTTGATTGTTTATGGTACCGAAAACTCTTGCACCGCTTGTTAACCTTAGACCTGTCCTTACACCATCCTTACAAATGATACGCCCCAGACAGTTAATATTTTCCAGTGCAAAGTGATATTCTTGCGTGCTGAGTGTTGTATGGGCTGCTTGTTAACCTCTTGAACGCTTCCCTCAGACGTTGTCTATGCTCTTGAATATCCATTGAAAAGATCATTATGTCATCGTGATATACGAGACACTGATGCGGTTTCAACCCGTTTAGTATTACATCCAGCAACGGTTGGAATATTGCCGGTGCATTTTTTCAACTCAAAGGTCATCCTTATATATTGACAGTGACCACAAGGCGCTGAAAACGCCGTTTTCGTTTTATTTTTCGAAGCAACTTTTGATATTGTCCACCCCTTAAGTTAATTCAGAGACTTTGCCATGAGTTACATATCATCTCCGTGATGTTTGGAACTGGCTAGGCATCTGTCGTAGTCTTACTAATCAAATGGCAGTAATCGCAACGAAACCGATACTTCTATGAACTATCCATAGACTTCTTCAACATGATCACAAGTCCTGTCACCCAGGGACTAGTTATCTCTTCTGTAATTCCATCAGCCAACTGTTAAATTATGATTTCCTCCAAAACCAGTTGCAGCGATCGTGGTATTCTGTATGGTCTCCAGTATAGCAATGCTTTGTTCCCTGGCAGAGTCCTGCGTTGTGTTACTGGCATAGGCCTTTGAGGAAAAAACAAGTCTTGAAATTCTAGCAAAAGGTGGTCCCTCTGTGTCTTCTTTGTCCCCTTAAAATTCTCACCATGTACAGTCCTAAGAGCATCCTGAGCCTCATCATAGACAACACCCCCTGTGGGAAAATCTTCCTCATCCAGAATCTCTAGTGTATCCAATAATGTTCCCTTTAACAACTTAACGTCTTTGGCGTCACAATTATCTACACTGACAGGAACTGCCTTGCCTCCATCCCTCTCCTGTATGTGTACAGTACTAAGTTTTGCCAAACAACACGCTGTATCCAATATCTTGCAGCCCTCCAGAAATTCTATTACACATAACATAGCAACTGGTAATTCAGATTCCACATTCACCCATAGAGACTTTCCGGTGCCTCCTGAGACAAGCGAATCAAGCCTTAATGTCATTGTCCACAGTTTAACTGGATTGTTCTATATTCTAGACATTCATTGAGGCAGATCAAAATTGACAACAGTTTCCCCTAGCCGGAATGTCTTCCCACTAAGTTCCACTACACGTCGTCAAAGGTCAATTATGACATGATGTTGATACAGAAAGTCCAACCCAAGGGACGATGCTGTAGCCCTCACTTACATGGGACACTACTTCCATACGTTACTTAAAGTTGGGTGCCTTGAACGAAAAAGCCACAACTACTGACCCTAATGGTCAGTGAATTGTAGCTTGTTGGGTTACAATGCCTCTAATCTGCTAACTCTCCTGAGGCCACTGACACATACGCCCCTGGGACCAACAAAATTTTATATTTCCTAGAATGTGTCACACCCATCATGGCAAATTCCGCCTTTGTAACCGTTGTTACTGAGTTTATTTCTACCGGGAACTCCTATTGACAGCCCTGGAGCTCCCTACTAAGTTTAACAGTCCCTTTTTTTCCCCTGTACCACCTTCATATCCATATCGATGATTTACAACTCCCCTACTACCGTTCCCATTAAATTGTTGGCCACCACCATTAATCCCATAAGTTCTTCGTGGCTGGTAGCACTGCATCTACATACATCCTATTCGTCCACAATTACAACAATTCACATTCGATGCAAACACATTTCTTCGGTCCTTCATCCCTGCCGATTTATCAATTTCCTCGTATTCCAGCGTTAATCTAATTCTATCGTGGAGATCTGTAGGCGCTCCTGTGAGCACAGTTGTAGACATCTGTGGTGTCAATCCCCCCCTTCCCTCAGAAAAGCATCGAGTGCCAATTACTCGGCCTCTTGCAGCACCACTTTGTTCATCTCGTCATTCTGTAACAATCCTATCCACGAAGTCCTTCACTGCCTCATTATACCTCCTGGAAAGAATACTCAACTGCTCACGAAAAGACTGTGCACTATTCTGCTTCCTGTAACATTGTTCCAAACTCTGCCTCAGTTGATTAGTCTCCACATTGCGTAATGCTTCTATGCACCTTACCAACAACTTCACTTCTTTCTGACCAACTCCCTTAAGTTGGCCAGTGAGATGAGATCTTCTACAAACGTTCCCACATTCACAGACGCACTACCAGAGAAGGTAGAAACAAGGTCAGCAATAGCCAGATCCACCCCTAGAGGCAGAGACCTCAACACTTCTGTTTCGTGATCATTCTCTGCCAATACATTATTCGCAACCACATTATCCTCTCTCAACCGAGCTACGTGATTCACTAACAATTGCAAAACCTTCTCAGTGACGACACTTCGAGTCTCCGACCTTGCCTCTGTCTCAACTTTACTAATTTTCACGACTCAAAACAATAAAGAAAATTAATAAAACTAATATAGACAGAACAGGTAGTCGTGGAGTACTCTTAACAACCTACTTTTTCTGTCTAATCATGGCCTCGCGGGTTTAGCCGAGCGGTCTAAGGCGCTCCAGTCGTGGACTGTGCGGCTGATCCCGGCGGAGGTTCGAGTCCTACCTCGGGCATGGGTGTGTGTGTTTGTCCTTAGGATAATTTAGGTTAAGTAGTGTGTAAGCTTAGGGACTGATGACCTTACCAGTTAAGTCCCATAAGATTTCACACTCATTTGAACATATTTTTTTGTCTAATCATGAGGCACCTGGACTCTCTACACTGTTTAGTTGTGCGCCCAAAACATTGCATGTTAAGTAGTTCACTGCTACCGATTCACCACAAGCGCTAGAGTGCCCAGTTAAATTAGACTGAGCACAACCATTCCTCTCTAGAATTCCCCTTAAACTGCGATAAATCAGTCGGCTCCTCCGGTTTTATAAGGAGATACCTTGTGTTATTACATCCCGTAAACTTCGACCCTGTGACTATCACCACACAAGAGCAAAAATAGTCTTACTCACCCTAACGATGATACTGTGGACTGTAGCTCGGACAATGCACTACAGGGGTGGCACGCCTCCACTGTCGATTGTGGTGACATCGGCCTTCCTGACACCACTCTGTAGCATCATAGGGGTAGTGACAGACACGCGACGTCCAGCGCAAACGCAACTGACAGTGGCAAAGAACATGGCGTAGTGAGACAGGTAAGCCTCTACTCGTTGATCCTGGTGGGACTGATTAACGGGTTGTGGCTTCTGTCTGGTGCTGCTGAGACGGCGCCCCACGCAGCAGAGGTTCAGCCGTCTCTGAAGGCCACGACCGTTGACGTCAGCGCAGCCTTGTGTTGTGCTGCAATGGCGCCCTACTCAGTAGACAGCCCGTCGACTCTGCACGTGGCCGCGGTGGTGGTGTGTGGAGTCTGTTCTTTGCGAAGTACAAACCGTTGTTCTCAGACAGAGGTCGGCCGGCGGCTAGCTCTGTGGTGTCAAGTCCCAGTAGGATTTCAGCATCGGACGGCAGGTCGGCACCACTTATTCCCGTGAAGGACTTAGTACAGACTGCAGGCACAGACCGGTCTCGAACCCATAGCTGCACCTGGCGGAACCCAGTCGTCTCACTGTCCGGGGACACCTTGGCGTCCTGGCAGCACTACTGGCTTCCGGTGATGACAAATGATCCCTGCCTTACAATCCACTTATTTATATGTCTCCAGTGCCCGGCACCTTTTCATGTTGCTTTAACGAGAGACTCGCACGGGTATGATGAGACCTCCCCACTTGCTACATCGTTACTTCTGCACGGCGCTATTGACCGCTGAGCTCGGCTGTCCTCGGTGTGCAATCCGATGGCGTGTCTTGACATTGTGACCCACATTTCGCCACACTGGTGGCTACCAACCCGCGGCTGTTAATGTAACGCTCTGTGACGCTCCAATGCTACTTCTTCTTACTTTTGTTAAAGACTAATAATTTTCTGATCAAAGACTGGGTCGTGGAACTATACCCGCGAGTGCTCACATGCTCACTTGTGACAAGTACTGCGTGGATGTCACCTAGAATCCTGCCTTTCCGATCCCATGAAAACTTGAGAAATGTCACACCAACTCAGCAGTATTTCTGTCTGGTCAGTCCCGCGTATTACCTTCTATAGTAGACACTGTGTATGCTGCATCAACCAATAGTAAAAGACCGTTTGAAATCGGCATCACCCTAGTAAACCGTTTATATATATTTATAAGCCATATCAGGGACACATTAGCATAATTCCCTTCTATTTTCACGCTTCGAGGCACTTTTCGTGACACTGGCTACATGCTAGACGCCACCTCTTCAATGTGACTTTGAGATAGGAACAGAGAACTTAGGAGTCATCCCGTGCCGACTGTCACTCACTTCCTGGCTGTCGTCCCATGCTGACGGTGCAATCTGAAGATGTAAGTGTCGCTTTTTGCTACTGCAAGGGGTGTTTCATATTTTAGAGACCGCACTGTGAACAGTTCACATTTATGTAGTTATTTGTCCATCTCGGAATCGGAGTAATTGGGTTATTTCTCTTGTTTATTCGAAAATGCGAGTAATGTACGTGTGAAACTGATTTTTACTTCTTTCAGTCTTCCTAACGATGTCAATGAAAGTCTTACATTATTAGCTTATGTGTTTATATTAATTTTCTTTACAAGAGTAACATTCGAATATGATCCCATGTGGTTTTTAAATATGAATAAGAATTTAATAATTTATGTTATCAGCTTCAATGTATGAACCCTATTTCCTACAAGTTCTCCCATGATTAGGTGGCCCTCTCTTAAGGAACATAATATAAAATGCACTAAGGCGTTGTTTCAATATGACGGTGTTTCCAGTGTATGCAGGGATCTAATTATTAATAACAAGCTCCTCGTTATCTCTGATTTGCGTCGTCGTACGGATGCGGTATGGAGGGGCATGTAGTCAGCACACCGCTCTCCTGTCTGTTTAGCAGACCTTCCAGACCGTGAAATTATTAACAGAATATTGTACAACATGCAAAACTGTTTATTGTGTTGCCCAGTAGGTAATGCTCGCAGGTTTTTATTTCGAAGCTGAAACCATTACTAATCCAGATTAGTTTCACCGTGTAACGGACAGTTATGACTTGCGGATACAGAAGATACTTTGAGATATGGGACTAATGTTCCAAATATATTGTTTAGGCTTTTATTGACGTAGAGAACTTACATCGTTTACCGACAAGTCAAGCTCGCAGCAGCTCTTCTAAGTGAAGACCGCCAGTCTCAATGGATTTATTGCTGTACAACGGCGTGTAAAATGTTGCCGCATTGTCTCATATATTCCCATTTTACAATGAAATCGGCAGCTAGGATCATACCAGCCAGTTGCTCTTCAGTTTTTACTGGAGTTTCGTACACCAACATCTTCATCTAACCCCGCAGGTAAAACAAATTTGCCATGGGCCCTTACAGACGACTGTGTTTGTAAGCTAGCCCCACTAACATGGATAGAAAACCGCAAGCCCCGCATGAAATATTCATTTCCCACCAAAATACTCCGTTAAGGATCTTTTACGGTCTATATAATTTTGAACCAATTTTTTTGTGACTCTCCGTGTATTTACAAAGTGCGTGTTGTTTTTAAAGTGTAATCGTCTCATGTCTTCGGTTTTGATGAATGTGATTAGTTTAGTGTCCTGTTTGTGTTGTTGAAAACTGTGGGAGAAGAGAGAGAGACACGGAAGTGGCCGAACAACAATGTCGTCGCATAATCTACTCCGCTTGAATGTCACCAAGGGAGCCGCCGAACTTAACGTTTCCATACAACGTAAGGATCACGTGCTTCTCACTCCATAGCACATTATCGCCTAACCGAGAACACAGGTGCATAGACTGATAGTCAGGAACTGTACGCCACTATCTCTGCTCCAGCTGATAGCCAAATACTGGCGACGAAAATTTATCCCACCATTAGGACTCGAGCCGGCAACTCTGGGTACAGCGCAACTACATTACCGAGAGACAGTGACTTGTGCTTCGGATGATGATTCTCAATAAACTGAAGTCGTTTCGGTGGAACACCCAAGAACTCAGAAATTTTTGGATTGCCATCCGTACAACTCAAAGTGAAACCTTATGTGTATTAAGACGAAATCTTCTCTTCGAAAGACATGGAAACTAAAGACTGCAGGAACTCTTAAACTCTCTAGTTCCTTTCGTTAGCTTTTTTTTCCAGCAATTCCCTTCGCTCTTTGCTTTTGAAACACGTGCTTTTATACTGTGAGTCTTGTACATTAAGTGGCATGAGCTATATACTACTCTGTTAGAAAGAAAAGCGTGACTATGGTTTTAGCATAGGTGTAGCATGCTGGAGGAAGCAAGCTAGTGCAGAGAGGAGGGACTTACGTGTCTGTTGGTCAGCGATCTTCCCAGTAGCCGCCGCTTCGCTGCCCTGCCAACAGAGCAGGCAGTTACACTCTGAGCTCGTCATCCATTCTCAGAGACCTCCGTTACATTATAATTTTCTTCCAGTAGCTTGAAAATTGGTGGGTGGATCAGTGAAAACTCTTTAGTTGTAACGGTCGAATGTTTTTCGTTATGACGGAATCCAAATGTTGTCACCAGACTACGCAGTTAAATGTTCAGAAGAGTGGCTTTGTTAACGTAAAATTTTGCTGCCTCATGAACAACCGAGGTAGAGAGAAGTATTACTAAGTGTGCAGGCATATTAATTCGATGTATGAAAAATTCCGAAAGAAGTGGGCTGACATTTTAAGGGCGATCATATCAAAATGTTTCATGCAGTGTTTTGACGTTTTCTTCACACTGTTACACACTTCGGCTACACACGAAGCATAATTTCCGAAACCTTCGCTCATTAATATTCGTGCCTTACTGTGCATTGCATTTCGGTCCTTGTGAGCGCATGTTCTGGTGTAATTAGTTCCTTACATTAGTTCCCTTGCTCATGGTTGATGAGGTCATAGGAAAATGTTTTCCTGTCACGAGAGAGTATGGTGTTAAACTGTTTAAACTAACGAGTCAAAGAAACGAAATAAAAAGAGACTGAAATAAGCAAGAGTGAGAATTTACGTCAGAAGCCATGACGCAAATATTCATTCCTGTAGTAGCAAAGCATTTTTCTACGACCTTCAGCTCAGGAGCAAGCGTATGGAAAACCGGGACTCTGTTATCAACATACAGAAATACGACTTGTGATTCCAAGATTTTTCACAAGAGGTGATGACACCGTTTCCCATCAATCAAGAATTTGGACACACGATTTCTGTGCACGTTGTCTACATTAAGAAATCCGTAAGAGTTAGTGAGTATGGCTGAAGAAAAATTTATTGCGACTTTACTGTATCGGACTGTTAATACTTATGAAGAATAGACAACTTTTTCATCAAGTGACTCGCAAATGATGCTGTCTTGCAGCTAGTGGCAAATTAAACAAAGTTTCGCAGCAGTGAACTGCTACATTTGGAAGAGAATGGAACGACCTCTGTGTTCGGGAATCCTGATTTAGATTTTCAGTATCTTGCTTCTATCGTCCATCGAGCGAGATGGGCAGTGGGTAAAACACTGAATTTGTGGTTCGGAGGAGCGTCGTCAAATTCCCTTCCAGTCGTCCACTTTTAGGTTTTCCAAAGTTTCCCTAAATCACTTCAGGTGAAGGGCGTTATGGTTTCTTAAATAACGCCGGTGCTAATATCCTTCTCCATCCTTGTTCTGTCTGAACTAATCAAATCCATGTCACCATTAAGTCCAGTGAAATGCTTATGTGGTTCCTTAATAAGGCACAGCCGAATTGTTATATTATGTATTTAGAAATATTTTTTGCTAGTGCCGTAGTTCCTTCGTGAAAATGTTTCGTTCTTGTTTACATCAAATATTTCGTTCTTGTTTATGTCATTTAGTTAGTGAAACTGATCACACTGCAATTTTTAGAAACAGCTCAGCATGACTTGGGGGTCTAATTAGCCATCAATGCCCAGCGCCAAGGTAACAAGAATTTGTGGTGCAGCACAATACACAATAAAAATGAAGAACTATAGTTTGCCTTACGCTATCAAACAAAAGCGTAACATGAAGTATGTGTCGAGGAGAGTAAAATACAAGTTTCTTGAAATACCAAAGCCTGAGACAGAGGAGAAAATGGTAGTAGTAGTAGTAGTAGTAGTAGTATTAATATTAGTAACGCCAACGAATTAGTGATCACATTTTTGACACACATTAAGATCTGACATCCGTCGAGTGAAGATTGAACTCGTGAGAGAAGAGGCAGTCGGATACACCAGTGTTATCAGTATGCCGGTCGCTGTGATGCGCGGTTCTAGGCGCTTCAGTCCGAACCGCGCTGCTGCTACGGTCGCAGGTTCGAATCCTGCCTTGGTCATGGATAAGTGTGATGTCCTCAGGTCAGTTAGGTTGAAGTAGTCTAGGGGACAGATGACCTCAGATGTTGAGTCCCATGGTGCTTAGAGCTATTTGAACCATTTTTTTTTGTTATCAGTATAGATACAGGCGAAAAGAAAACTACTAAAACCTTCTAAATATATTAAGCTAGGAACGGTTCCCAGTGGATAAGATTGTTCTGAAGGTAGTAGTGTTACTGTTGTGGACCTCAGCCCTAAGACTGGTTTGACGCAGTTCTCCACACCACGCTATAGTTACATGATCTGCCCATCTAATCTTCAGCATTACCCTTTAGCACCACAATTCAAGAGCTTCTATTCTCCTCCTGTCTGAACTACTTATCGTCCACGTATAACTTGCATACAAGGCTACGTTCCAGACAAATGTCTCCAGAAAAATCTTCCTAACAAATTTATATCAATGTTAAAAATTTTCTCTAGCACAGGAACGCTTTCTCACGATCACCGGTCTACATTTTACATAGTATCTACTTCGACCATCATCAAAAATGGCTCTGAGCACTATGGGACTTAACATCTGAGGTCATCAGTCCCCTAGAACTTAGAACTACTTAAACCTAACTAACCTAAGGACATCACACACATCCATGCCCGAGGCAGGATTTGAACCTACGACCATAGCGGTCGTGCGGTTCCAGACTGAAGCGCCTAGAACCGCTCGGCCACACCGGCCGGCTCGACCATCATCAGTTATATTTCTGCCCAAATAGCAATACTCGTCTACTGCTTTTAGTGTTCATTTCCTAATCTAATTTCCCCGGCATAGACTGATTTAATTCGGCTAAATTCCATTACCCTTGTTTTGTTTTTGTTAATGTATCTTGAAGATACTGTCTACTCCATTCAAATGCACTTCCAAGTCCTTTTCTGTCTCTGCCAGAATCACAATGTCGTCGGCAAACCTCAGAGATTTTATTTCTTCTCCCTGAACTTTCATTCCGTCTCCAAATTTCTCCTTGCTTTCCTTCACAGCTTGCTCGATGTACAGATTGAATGGCTTCGGCGATAGCCTACAACCTTGTCTCACTACCTTCTCAACCACTGCTTTCTAGCTGTAAATAACGTTCCGCTCCTTGTTTTTTAGCCTGCTGCCTTCAGAAAATTAAAGAATGTATTCTAGCCAACGTTGTCATAAGCTTTCTCCAAATCTACAAATGCTATGAACGTAGGTTTCCCTTACCTTAAGCTGTCTTCTAAGATAAGTCTTAGGGGCAGCATGGTCTCATGTGCTTCAACGTTTCTCCGTAACCCAAACTGTTCTTCCTCGAGGTCGACTACTACGAATTTTTCCATTCTTCTGTAAATAATTCGTGTCAGTATTTTGCAGCCATGACTTATTAAAATTCTTGTTTGATAATTTTCACATCTGTCAGCTTCTACTTTCTTCAGAAGTAGAATTATTTCAGTCTCCTTGAAGTCTGAGGGTATTTTCAGTGTCTCATATACTGTATCTTCCACACCAGGTGGAACAGTTTAGTAATGGCAACCTCTGCCAACGATATTAGCAGTTCTGAGGGAATGTCGTCTACTCCAGGGGCCTTGTTTCAGTGCTCTGTCAGATTCTACTCGCAGTATCATATCTCCATCTCATCTTCATCTACTTTCTCTTACTTTTCTATAATACTACCTCTAACTTCATATTCCTGATGTAGCCTCTCTATATGTTCCTTCCGCCTTTCAGCTTCCACCTCTTTGGTTAGCACCGACTTTCCATCTGAGCTCTTGATATTCATACAGCTGCTTCTCTCTTCTCCAAAGGCCTCTTTAATTTTCCTGTAGGCGGTATCTCTCTTTCCCCTAGTGAAATGTGCTTCCAAATCCTTACATTTGACCTCTAGCCGTTACTGCTTAGCCATTTTGCTCTTCCTGTCAATCTCAATTTTTAGGCATTTGTATTCCATTTCGTCTGCTTGATTTGCTGCATTTTTGTATTTCTTCCTTTCATCAATTAACTTCAACGTCTCCTGTCATATTCAAGGATTTCTACTAGGCCTTGCCTTTTTGCCTATTTGATCCTCTGCTTCCTTCACTATTTCATCCCTGAAAGCTACCCATTCGTCTTCTTCTGTATTAGTTTCTCCTGTTAGTTTCTCCTGTTTCACTCATTGTCTACAGCTCCATCTGAAACTTTCAAAGAACTCTGGTTCTATCAACTTATCCACATCCCATCTCCCTAATCTGCTACCTTTTCGCCAATTCTTCAATTTTAATCTACAGTTCATAACCAGTAAATCATGGTCAGAGTCCACATTACCCCTGGAAATGTCCTATAGTTTAAAATATGGTTCCGAAATCTTTGTACTACCGTTATGTAATCAGAGTGAAACTTAAAAATGTGTCGAGTGTCTTCTACATGTCTAACCTTCTTTCATTATTTTTAAGTCAAGTGTTAGCGATGATTAAATTGTGCTCTATGCAAAATTCTACCAGGTCGTTTCCTCTTTCATTCCTTCCACCCCTCACCCCCGTCTATATTCTCTTACTAATTTCCATTTTCTTCCTCTTTTTCTCCCCAACCTATTCATCATCTGCGCAGCTAGAATGCTTATTAACTTGCTCTACTGTGGTGGATGTTGGCTTTGTGTCTGTCTTGTCCATGATATTGCGTTCACTATAATAGCTCCTATTTTCTTATTCATTGTTAGACCTACTCCTGCATTACCTGTATTTTATTTTGTATTTATGGCTCTGTACTCACCTGACCAGAAGTTCTGTTCATTATGCCACCGAACTTCACTAATCATCACTATATCTGATTTCAGCCTCTACCTTTCACTTTTCAGATTTTCTAACCTACCTACCTACCGATTAACATTCGGTACGTGGAATCCCAGTTTTGTTTCTCCTGATGACGACATTCTCCTGCGTAGTCCCCGCCAGATCTATCAATCATCCAGACTGTTGCCCCTGCAGCTACTGAAAAGTTTCCCTCCCCTCTTTAGGAACCACATGTTTGTCTGACCTTTCCGTAGATACCTCTCCGTTGTGGTTGCACCTATGGTACCGCTATGTGTATGGTCGAGACACGCAGGCCGCCCCACTTCGGCAATGTCTGAGGTTCATGGTAAAGGAAAGTTGTAAGGCTACCAGAGACAGGACTGTTACACTGAAACGATGGGGCAGTTTAGATGTTACTGAGAGATGTCAAAGGTAGAGGAAAAATCAAGTGGGTTCGATCCAAAACTGAAGTACTAAGGGAAAGTGAATTAACTTTCAGAACACGTTCCAACTGAAACGGGCTGTCCTATTCGTATGATGTGTGCAGCTCGTGGTCTAGTGGCTAGCGTTGCTGCCTCTCGATCACGGGGTCCCTGGTTCGATTCCCGGCCGGGTTGGGGATTTTTCTCTTCCCGGGGACTGAGTGTTTGTGTTCTCCTCAACATTTCATCATCATCATCATCATTCGTGACAGTAGCTAGATTGGATTGTGTAAAACTAGGACTGTGTAAAAATTGGGACTTTGTACAGGCGCTGATGACAGCGTTTTTGAGCGCCACACAGACCGAACATCATCTTCATCATCTATTCGTATGACACGTGTGAACATCATGGGGGAAAATATATGAGAGGAATATTAGTGAAAGAAGACAACTGGATATTTATCTGCCTCTCCTAGTGGAAAACGTCGTGGTTGATTTCAGACTGGAGATTTGTTGAAAGGACCAGGATTGGCAGAAATAGTAGTATAAGTGCGGAGTAACAGACATGTCAAATGTGTAATGTTTGTGGAAAACGCTGTACAACAATTCACATGTTTGAAGAAAATTTCGTAGTTTGTAACCCGTTAGCGGTTTACATTCGTGGACTCGCGTAGTAACCCAGAAATAAGGCTGTTATAGTCTTAAAAAAGAATCACAGGAAGGCAGCACTGAGATTTAATGTTTATATCAAATTAAGTCAGAACACAACCTAAAGCTATGAGGCATAATAATTACTGCCGTGCGGTCGAATATCAATTAGGAAAAAATTAGCCCTTAAGGGGCTAACCATAGGAGGTAAACGCAACAATTAGCAAGTGAGGCAGCAAAAATAAAAGATACGTCGAAATAGTGTCTACTATCAATTAAGGAAGAAAGAGATTGATAAAGTGATTAGCTGCGCGTGAAGAAAAAAAATTCCTGCAGCTCGTGCATTTTAAAATGCGCTGTAATCTTGAGGACAATGTCCAAATAGTTTTTTACGCACAACAGAAAAAATACCGAGAAATAGAGTGAAATCGTGACACTGCATTAGTTTAGATCACTGAACAGTTGCTGTAAGTTAGCTGTGAACTGTTTATTCAGTTGACATAGAAAAGAAAACGACTGATCGATCAGCCATTAAAAATACTGATACTAACAATACTAATAACCCTAATTGTCCCTTAAAGGTGCGCCTTAGGGATAAAATTTTGATAACATAAATAGAGAAATTAAAAAGGGAACCACACATCTAATGTACACATACCTATTCCACTTCAAACTCTAAAGTACCGATGGAAAAAAAAAGAAAAAAAAACTTAAAGAGTAGTATTTCTTCTCGAAAGAAAAAGTCACCAAATGAAAGATTATGTTGCAGTAAATTCTGAAGACAGTTACAAAAGTTTGATAAGAATAAGTAGTCAAAATTAATGAATGTTCTGAAAATTTGGTTCTACGCCGTAACCTCAGCGAGAACAGTAATACCAAGATGGATACACCTGACGGAAGTCCGCGTTGGACCATAGATTAGGTTCGTGACAATGCACAAATTATTAGAATTACGGAGATGTATGTGATCACTGAATTTGAGAATTTCGTATGGGTGAATGCTCGAAAAGCTACAATCAGAGGTTGTCAACGTCATGGCATGGAATCATACTGGGCGTGGTTTCTTTCTTGGGCAGTAGTTCCCCACTTGGTTTGTTTCGTAGTCAACAGAGCATCAACACTGGTCGCTGGATGTCCATAAGAAAGAAACTGCAGACAAGCCATAGCCTACATGTGCCGACGGGTACTGTGTCAGACGAAACCGATGACACGGGAAATTTTGGTACCACTCATTCTTCGAAGAAGAGAAACACTTTTCTCACCGCATGTGATCGGGCATTGATATCTGGAGACGATTGGAGTTGCTCTACTTCGAGCTCTAAGAGCTCCATGATAATATGGCAGTTGTTATTCAAATTGGCCTCAATACGTAGAAATCACGATCGCCTGTTGTCTGCCACTCCAAATGATTGCATATTGTTCCTCTACTTTGCTCAAGAATGCAAGGTTGAGAGATTGTGGCCGCTATGGTAGCTTCTGCGGTTCAAATCCCCATCCGGTCATACAGATTTAGTTTCTACATCTACATCTATACTCCGCAAGCCACTCTACGGTTTGTGGGGGAGGGCACTTTGTGTGCCAGTGTTACTTCTCACTTTTCCTGTTCCAGTCACGTGTGGTTCGCAGGAACAACGACTGGCGGTAAGTCTTCATGTCAGCTTGAATCGCCCCAATTTTTTCTTGATGGTGTTTTAGCAGATATACGTAGGAGGAAGCAATACACTGGTTGACTCTTCCAGAAACGTACGCTCTCCTAATCTTAATAGTAGACCATACCGTGAGGAAGAATGCCTGTCTTACATCGAATGCCACTGTTGGCTGAGCATCTCCATGACGCCTTCGCGCTTACTAAATTAACCTGTAATGAAACGTGCAACTCTTCTTTGCATGTTCTCCATTTTCTCGGTCAGTCCTATCCGGTACGTATACCATACTGACGAGCAATATTCACGTATTGGTCGAACGAACGTTTTGTAAACTACTCTTTTGTTGATGGACTACATTTCCTGAGGATTCTTCCAATGACTGTCAGTCTGGCATCTGCCTTAGTCGCATTTAATTAAATGTTGCCGTTCCACTTCAGATCCCTCTGTATGCATATTCCTGGATATTTTATGGAAATAAAATTTTCCTAAATCTCTTAAGGCGAATGCCGGGAAGGTTCCTTTGAAAGGGCACGGCCGATTTTCTTCCTTGTCCTTCCTCACTGCGAACTATTACGCCGTCTCTAACGACGTCGTCGCTATGGCATGCGTGCCAACAGCCCAGCTCGGCTAGCTTATCGCCGATGCAGACTGGTCCATAAACGTTGCAGTACTCGATGTTCCATCCAATACAGTATAAGAAGCTGTGCCCTATGGACAGAATGTCAGTCATCGTGTGCTATAGTCACCGATACAAACACCCACCGTTGAGTTTACACAGTGCTTAGGACCGTTGCTATTGGCTCTGAGCACTATGGGACTCAACTGCTGAGGTCATTAGTCCCATGTTGCTATTCACAATGTATATAAATGACCTTGTGGATAACATCGGAAGTTCACTGAGGCTTTTGGCGGATGATGCTGTAGTATATCGAGAGGTTGTAACAATGGAAAATTGTACTGAAATGCAGGAGGATCTGCAACGAATTGACGCATGGTACGGGGAATGGCAATTGAATCTCAACGTAGACAAGTGTAATGTCGGAATATTTAGCACTGGAGGATGTGCAGATGAGGTCTTGCAAGATCCAGGATGATGAGCTGAAATCGGTCTGCAAATTTAAATACCTGGTGTCGTACATACAGAGGGACGGAGGACTGGAAAGCGAGATAGAACACCTAATAAATTGCGGTTGGAAAACTGGAAGAAAATGAGTAGAGTGTTGTGTGACAAGAAGGTGAGCATTGGGTTGAAAGGGAAAGTGAACAAGTCGGTGGTAAGGCCTGCTATGATATACAGGGAGAGACATGCCCAATCACAGTAGCCCAGTAAAGGAAGATGGAAGTGGCGGAAATGAGGATGCTGAGGTGGATGTGTGGGGTAACAAGGAAGGACACGATTACAAATGAATTTGTTAGAGGAGCTGTGAAAGTAGGACCCATGGGGAAAAGATACAAGAGAGCAGACTGAGGTGGTACGGACACTTACAGAGAAAAGGGGAAGAGTATATCGGAAACAGAGTTGAAGACATAAAGATTGAAGGAGCGAGAAGGAGAGAAAGACCGAAGATGAGGTGGAGGGATAAGATATCCGGGGACTTAAGGGAGAAAGAATGGAAGAAGGAAGACGCAATGGATGGAGTACTAAGGAGAAGAAGGATCCAGAAGAGCAACGCTGACCCTACGTGACATGGGACAAGGCGACGATAAAGAAGAAGAAGTAGACAAGTGTAATGTGCTGCGAATACATAGAAAGAAAGATCCTTTATCATTTAGATACAATATAGCAGGTCAGCAACTGGAAGCAGTTAAATCCATAAATTATCTGGGAGTAGGCATTAGGAGTGATTTAAAATGGAATGACCATATAAAATTAATCGTCGGTAAAGCAGATGCCTGACAGAGATTCATTGGAAGAATCCTAAGGAAATGCAATCCGAAAACAAAGGAAGTAGGTTACAGTACGCTTGTTCGCCCGCTGCTTGAATACTGCTCAGCAGTGTGGGATCCGTACCAGATAGGGTTGATAGAAGAGATAGAGAAGATCCAACGGAGAGCAGAGCGCTTCGTTACAGGATCATTTAGTAATCGCGGTAGCGTTACGGAGATGATAGATAAACTTCAGTGGAAGATTCTGCAAGAGAGACGCTCAGTAGCTCGGTTCGGGCTTTTGTTGAAGTTTCGAGAACATACCTTCACCGCAGTATATTGCTCCCTCCTACGTATATCTCGCGAAGAGACCATGAGGATAAAATCAAAGAGATTAGAGCCCACACAGAGGCATACCGACAATCTTACTTTCCACGAACAATAGGAGACTGCTTGCGGAGCATGGATGTAGATGTAGATGTAGATGCATCCCATCCCTGACGCAGCATTCCGCCGTGTACGAGCAGAAACACATGACTAAATCATTTCTGAAACGCTGAACATTCCGCCCCATTAAAACTCCCTCACTTGCTGTCATTGTATTCTTCGAAGTCTGCGTAACATATTGGTACTTCGTTTCAAATTTCAATTTCCTTTCGCATCTCTTCACTGCCCGAGCTTGGGGCAACTCTAACCTCTCAAGTCACAGATGGGATAACTTTGATGAGACTACGTGCCCGCCATCTCACTGTGTACATATATTACGTGTTTGTGGTGAATCAGGCCAGTTTTATCTGTGTGTTGCAATGCGCTGTATGCGTGGAGCTAGTGGACAGAAGTGGGTACTGGAAAACACAATGTGGCTATGCCGTATCATGAACGTCATGGTCGTACAGCAGCGTGCTGCTTCGTTCAGAGTGTTTGCTAGACCAACACACAACATATACGAGGAATATTCGGAAGATAAGGTAAGATCAGGCGCGAAAAAAAAAAAAAAAAAAAAAAAACAGTGAAACTCGGATGAAGCTTTGCACAGTTGTGTTAGGCAGAGTCTCTAGTGTGCCCATCGATTGCGACAAGCAGTTCTGAGCGCACAGTGAGCACATAAAGGTGCCTGGAAATTGTGTCTCTCTCCACGTATGAAGGCCTGGTGAGAGATTTCGCCTGATGTCATGCAGCCCACATAACATAACTGTCATGCGTTTCCTTCTTCATGATAATACTTGGCCGCACTCTGCAAGGGCAATGAAGATACTGTTGCAGCTTTTTCGATGGGAAGTGTTTGATCACACACAGCACAACCCCTGAGTTTCAACTCTGCTGACATGAACGGCTGGCTATGGAGGCCACATTTTCACACAGACAACGAACTGCAAACCACCGTAAACATTTGCGGGAAGTACAGGCGGCTGCCTTCTATGACGAGGATATTCGATAGTTGGTACAACGTGGCGATAAATGTCTAAGTCGGAGCGGCGGCCATGTACAGAAGTAGCTGCAAGGTATAGTTAATTGGTGCAAATAAAAAAAATGATTTTCACAGTGGTTTACATTTCGCGACCGACCGGCCTTACTTTCCGTAAAGCCCTGATGTCTTAGACCTCGTGGTTATAAACAGAATCGAACCCTTTTGAGATGAATCACCAATCAGACAGAAATGATCGACTTTGATGCTGTTACAGCAGTGGCGATCATCAGAGACAGAAAGTACACCAATAAAGCTAGAAGAGAATTTATGATGACTTTACTGAAAAACAGTCATTAATAATCTTGTTAAATGACGAGCTGAAAACATTTTGTTCAAATCCGACAGCCTTTGAAGAGTTTCTGTTGAAGCTCAAATATATCTTAAATCGACCTCTATATGAAGACGTAGGGAACTAGCTAGTGAGCAATAGTAGACAGTAAAAACCGTGTATGGGTTATTTTCCTATTTCAAATATGTTGTGAAAGCAGCACTTGCTAACCATCGTTACAAAAGAGATTGTAATGAAAATGGTAGCGTAAACTGGTAAAGAAAAAACTTGTGCACTTGTAATAATGGTTATGGGCGAAGTTTCGAATAATTTTCAGACCCAAATTCTGGCGAAATATCTGTAGGAAAACCTTAGGATTTTCTGGCCATAAGCAAAGTCAATAAACGGATACAATTATTCAATTCAGTCTCTTGTGATTTAGTCTGGTTTCAAACCTGAAGAAAACACGCAAAAAAGCCAAACTATTGTGCGTTTAAAAATGTGTTTGTGGGTTAGTACACCACCAAGCCAATATTTAATCGCATCACATTTTGAAAATGAGCGCTCACTCGTGTAGCCGCGCGCGTTGGGGGGGGGGGGGGGGCGACAGGAAGGGAATCCGGCCGCCCTATACCACTTAACAGTGCCAGATTCCGATTGGGACGATACAGTATACGGGCAAGGAAAAAGAAGGCATACACTGAGGTGACAAAAGTAACGGATAGTGATATGCACGTATACAGATGGCGGTAGTATCATGTACGCATGGTACAAAAGGTTAATGCATTGGTGGGGCTGTCATTTGCACGCAGGTCATTCATGTGAAAACGTTTCCATGTGATTATGTCTGCATGCCAGCAATTAACAGACTTTGAACGCGTAATGGCAGTTGCAGGTAGATGTCTGGGACATTCCATTTCGAAAATGGTTAGGGAATTCAATATTCCACGATCCAAAAGTATCAAGCGAGTGCCGCGAATACCAAATTTCAGGCGTTACCTCTCACCACGGTCAATGCAGTCACTTAAAGACCGACAGCAGCGGCATTTGAGTAGAATTATCAGTGCTAAAAGACAAGCAACACTGCGTGAAACATTCGCAGAAATCAACGTGGGACGTACGACGAACGTATGCGTTAGGACAGTGGGGCGAAATTTGGCGTTAATGGGCTATGGCAGCAGACGACCGACGCGAATGCCTTTGCTAACAGCACGACATCGCCTGCAGCGCCTCTCCTGAGCTCTTGACCATATCGGTTTTACGCTAGACTGCTGGAAAACCATGGTCTGGTCAATTACAATTGGTAAGAGCTGATGGTAACATTCGAATGTGGCGCAGACCCCACAAAGCCATGGTCCCTAGCTGTCAACAAGACACAATCTGTTGGTGGCCCCATAATGGTGCGGGCCGTGTTAACATGGAACGGACTGGGTCCTCTGGTCCAAATGAACCAATCATTGTCTGGAAGTGGTTATGTTCGGGTACTTAGAGACCATCTGCAGTCATTCATGGACTTCATGTTCCCAAACAACGATAGCATTATTATGGATGACAATACGCCATGTGACTGGTTTAAGAACATCCTGGACAGTTGGAGAAAGTGATTTGGCCACCCGGATCGCCCACCATGAATCTCATCGAACACTTATGGGATATAATCGAGAAGTCAGTTCATGCAGCCGGCCGCGGTGGCCGAGCAGTTCTAGGCGCTTCAGTCCGGCGACTGCTACGGTCGCAGGTTCGAATCCTGCCTCGGACATGGATGTGTGTGATGTCCTTCGGTTAGTTAGATTTAAGTAGTTATAAGTTCTAGGGGACTGATGACCTCAGATGTGAAGTCCCATAGTGCTCAGAGCCATTTGAACCATTCAGTTCATGCAAAATATCCTGCACCGGCAACACTTTCGCAATTGTGGACGGCTATAGAGACTGCATTTCTCAACATTTCTGCAGGGAACTGTCAACGACGTGTTGAGTCCAAGCCATATCGGGTTGCTGCACTACGCCGGCGAAAGGTGGTCCGAAACGATGTTATGAGGTATCCCATGACTTTTGTCGCTTCAATGTATGAATAATGAGAGATATTCAAATGAACATCAGCAGTGCTGCTAAGCAATTGAAACAAAACAAATAAAGGCACCAGTATCTAACAGAAATAGCACTCAATTTTACATTGAAAACCTATCGAGATCGGTGTATTAGCTCCAAAGGTATTCATGACTGGAAAGACGGCCGAAACTTCTATTTACACAAAGGGTGAAATAACGGATTAGCAGACTTACAGGTAAACATTTGTTCTCAAAGAATCAGCATGGGTATGAGGAATGAAATAGAGCTCGGTTCACTTGTAATCGATATCTTGTGAACAGTGAGTAGAGCTAAATATGTAGATTAGCCGCTCGATACTGCACCACATTGTCAACTGATAGCCAATATACGATCACGTGTATTGTCTTAAGAAATGCGTGAAAGTATCTGGACCCTGTCACATAGTCTAAGAATCTAGGGGTAATGCTATAGATGGATCCTGGATGAACAAATAAGGAGATAGACAAGATGTTCTTAATACGAGGGTTGGAACTTCTTTCTCTATGCTGTTCATTTTTGGAACACAACCTACGACTAGCTTAGAGACAGAAGTGATGACACTTCCTGCAGGACCTGACCATCATTTTGCAGGACAATGCTCAAGCACGTACATTGCAAGCTGTTACTGATTTGAAACTTCCTGGCAGATTAAAACTGTGTGCCGGACCGAGACTCGATCTCGGGACCTTTGCCTTTCGCGGGCAAGTGCTCTACCAACTGAGCTACCCAAGCATGACTCACGCCCCGTCCTCACAGCTTCAATTCTGCCAGTACCTCGTCTCCCACCTTCCAAACTTTACAGAAGCTCTCCTGCGAACCTTGCAGAACTAGCACTCCTGAAAGAAAGGATATTGCGGAGACATGGCTTAGCCACAGCCTGGGGGATGTTTCTAGAATGAAATTTTCACTCTACAGCGGAGTGTGCGCTGATATGAAACTTCCTGGCAGATTAAAACTGCGTGCCGGACCGAGACTCGAACTCGGGACCTTTGCCTTTCGCGGGCAAAGGTCCCGAGTTCGAGTCTCGGTCCGGCACACAGTTTTAATCTGCCAGGAAGTTTCACATCAGCGCACACTCCGCTGTGGAGTGAAAATTTCATTCTTGTTACTGATTTGTTTGACTGACGGGGCTGCTAAGTGTTATACCGCCTACTGCACTCCCCTGATTCAAGCCCTCGTAAGTTCAACTCGATTTCTAAACTGAAGGAAACACTCCACGGCATTCGCTTCAAAACTGCTACAAATTCGTCGGGCAATAGACCGCGCCGCTCAAACTGTCAACACAACTGGCACTGCTAAGAGTATCCTACGACTTCCACATCGCTGGCAACGGGTTATACACAATGCTGGAGACTACTTTGAAGGTCAGTAAAACTTTGAAACACGTATCTATTTTGTTCGAGCTGTAAAGAAATAGCCGCCACTATTAAAAGTTCCAACCCTCGTATCACCTAGAAAAAATAAATTTATGTAGTTAATTTTTTTGATTATTTGAGGTATATGTCTGCAGTCCACAAACGGACTGACGGGTTAATTTATGTTACAATTGTTGTCGCATGTTGCAAAGATATAATGTATATGTTGCTTGATAATGACTTACAATCGAAATTGGTCAATAGCAAACAAACAGAAAATTTTACAGCCCATAATGGAAAAGGTTTTCTTCTGAAAAATAAGTAGTTTGTCGTGTTGTATAACTGCAACTCATAACGGACTAACGCAAGTGAAGCGATTTGTGCGTGCGTGGGTGTGCGTGCATGTTGCGTGTGTGTGTGTGTGTGTGTGTGTGTGTGTGTGTGTTTATGAGATAAAAGACAGTTCGATTTCGAAATAATGACGAATTATAGAGCTCACAAGTTTTGGCAGAACTTCGTAAGTCTTATAGTCATCTATCGTACTATTATTCTCCAACTTAACATCTACTACGCTAAAAAGTACGTAAACACGCGATATGTACGGGCACATCAGGCTGAAATGGGTTCATTAATGTAGAAAAATCGAGCTTCGCTTTGATCTGGACTACAGTGACTGATAAGTACGTACAAGACGGTATGAAAATGGATACAATCTCTCAGGCCACGTTATATAACGCCGTGTCGCGCGATATCTGGTGTAGTGACCTAGGTGTCTGAGGTTATGACGGGCGTCCATAGGTGTTACGAATCTTCTGTTTCTAAACAGAGACCACAGCGATCAATAGGCGGGAAAGTTATTGAGCTCGGAGTAATATATTTCCTTCAACGAATTACTGAAGATATATTCCAATATTCCAGAACTAGTTCACTTATTGCCAGGAATGTTGTCTATACGAAGAGTATAGTTTCTCCCCTGGCTATGAGGAATGTCATTTCTCAAATATACATGCAAAGCTCGTTTAATTTGACATGATATGTATACACTCTTTCATTGTATACACTCTTTTATTACAGAGTGTGTTGGCTTCACGAAATGTTCATCTTGTAAATGTAGTAGTTTTTTATTGCTCTGTACTTTCAATCATGTCTTTTTGTAATTTTAAATAAAGTGAAAGAATTTCATTCATTTAAGATGGTTCTCTCAATTTTCATAATAGATACTGTCTAATTACAACTATACATTGTATGATACAATTGCTGAATGTGAGGTTGTCACTGATTCTGTGCTTACTAGAAGAGTCACTGAAAGATTCGCCCGAATTTAAGTTCATGACCAGTGGCGCTATGAAGGAGCGCTGCAGAAACTGAGGGCCGCATAACCTACAAAGAAGAGTGACAAAAAGGAGCAGTTCGCTTTGACTATCGTTCTGCGGTAAGTTAGAACGCAGTTACGACTATTTTGGCTTCTCCGCAGCTCTTTCTTTGGCTCCCTAAATTTTATATAATTTACCTTTTGCTATAAAAAAAAGAAATATACTTGTGATACATATTCGTAACACCTTTCAGTCTGCTTGCTACTGGTAAATAATCATTGTCATATAGGATTGAACAACTTCTAGCTAGCAAGCATTTCACTGTGTTCCTAGGTGCAGGACATTGACGACAGCAGGTTTACTGCCAGAGGAACATTAGCATGGGCTGCCAGGGTACTTCGCGAGACAGGGTACCCACATCCTCCAGACCACAGAGCGCAAATTCTATCCAACTAAATTCAAAAATTTTGCAGATAATTATCGTCTTTGCGGATTGCAGGTTAACACAGCTTGTTGCAGAGCTTGCTAGTAGCAGTTTGGTAGATCTTGCAAACAATCACAGTCCCATAGACGTGCAACTACTCAGAAAAACAAGATGTCTGGTAATTTGAATTGGAAAGTCTGTGGTGATATTCTGTCTTATTGCATTCTACAAGTTTAAAAGAATAAACAAAGGTACGTTTTTGAAAGCAGGACCAGTTTCCTGGAGGAAAGAATATGCTTGGGAATATGGAATACAACGAAGAGCTGGGGACAAACACTCACTTTCTGTTTTAAAATAAAGGAAACGTCAAGGGTAAGAACACTGCCTTAAATTTTTATGATTATCTTTAATTAGGTTAAACGTTCAATTAAAACAACGTTACGATTTTTATAAAGAATACTTTATTTTTTATAAATATATTCACATTCAATGTTAATTAAAAGGGAATGTTCTGATTTATGCATTTGTATTATACATTCAAAATTATCTACAAGAACGTAATTATAAGATGTACGTTATTGTGAGAGATGAGGCACAATAATCACGTTGTCCAGTTTATAATATGGTGCAAAGAATCTTTGAGCTTTTGTGAACTGGTTGGTACCCTCGGCCTTTGGTTAAGCAGCACCTGTTGACAAAATATTTGCGTTCTAGTATTTTTGTTATATTATATGAAACAGTAAAATTTCAAAAGGAACAATGAGTTTCAGCAAGCTCAGTGGGAAGCAGACATATAGCGTTAAAGGCAGAAGCATCGTTGATATCTACAGCGCAGAGGCAGACGTTGAAAAGCGTAGAGTGGGTATTAATAACCAATTTCGGAAAATTTGTATATAGAGAAATGAACATAGAGGCTAACTCGAGTAGAAATGTTAGTTTTATGGCGCATTGAAGCATCAATTGGAGCGGAGTACTACCTTACCATGTGTTAGTAATACTAATAATTGGATATTGATAAAGAAACTATATTACGAACAGCAAAGGACGGCTAAAGGCAGGGTTCTGTGAATTTATGGTAACGAATATAACGGAGAACCTCAAAGCGGTCTCTGCTCGGGTTTTTTGCTCGTCTGCAAGAAGGATCGGCAAATGTCTGTTTTTAGTTCTGTTTATCTGAATCCTTATACTGAGGAATTTCGATACAGAGATGAGCTGTCTGCCATAGTGGCCATACACATTTAATCACCCATCCTACTCAGGCCATTGTAGCAGAATTAAATGATACGTTCAAGGATATCTTTCAAATTAGGCTTCGCCTAAAACTGTCTAGCTGATTAATTGAGAATTAGTTCCGTATTATGCGCCCATTATTTAATTTATGGTGAATATTTTCTATACAAAAAGATTCCTCTAAATAATTTACTTTTATGTTCTTCTTAGAAGAATGGCTCTACTTGATTTACGTAAAATCTTTCTCTTCAAGTGTGACGTTTAGAAAGCAGCACATACGTGTGGTCTAGTGGATCATGTGTTTCTTTATTTTTGCAGGTATGTTTTACGCACAGACAATGCGTGAAGGTGAAGAAAAAATGCCGCACTTGGCTTTCGGCATATGATACCTCACCCCAACTCAAGACAAAAGTGTATCTAGCAAAACCTAGTCCCGCAAACAGAATTAATAGAATTGCGATTTAAAAACAAGGCTCCGCCAACGCTGTAACTGCACCCAGCATGAACTTTGCAGGTATGTTTTACGCACAGACAATGCGTGAAGGTGAAGAAAAAATGCCGCACTTGGCTTTCGGCGTATGATACCTCACCCCAACTCAAGACAAAAGTGTATGTAGCAAAACCTAGTCCCGCAAACAGAATTAATAGAATTGCGATTTAAAAACAAGGCTCCGCCAACGCTGTAACTGCGCCCAGCATGAACTTTGCGCTGTGCTGGAGTTGTTCCATTAGCTGAATGAGACAAGGCAATGCAGTAGGGAAACGGAGGAGGAACAGGAGGTAAGTGTTTAACGCCACGCCGACAACAAGGTCATTGGAGACGGAGCACAACTTCGGATTAGGGAAGGATGGAGAAGGAAAGCGGAGTGCCCAATCGAAGGAATCATCCCCGAATTTACCTTAAGCGATGCAGGGAAATCACGGAAATCCTGAATCGGGATGGCCGGGCGCGGTTTGAACCGTCATTCTCCCAAATGCGAGTCCAATGAGCTAACCACAGCGTTACACCACTCGGTTGGGGAACGGATATGAAACTTGCCAATGTATGTGTCGCGTTCGCGCCACACATTTTTCTGTAAAAGCATCAAATTATACCCAATGTTGACTAACACAATGTGTTTGTATTGTATTGTGTTGTATTGTATCTTGTGTATTCCTTCCTGTTATTGTTATCTTTATTTACACATTAAGATACACTCAAGAACCAAAGAAACTGGTACACCTGCCTAATATCGTGTAGGGCCGCCGTAGGGCACGCAGAAGTGCAGCAACACGACGTGGCATGGACTCGACTAATGTCTGAATTAGTACTGGAGGGAACTGACATCATGAATCCTGCAGGGCTGTCCATAAACCTGTAAAAGTACGAGGGGGGGAGATCTCTTCCCAGATATGCTCAATAATGTTCATGTCTGAGGAATTTGGTGACCAGCGGCAGTATTTAAACTTAGAAGAGTGTTCCTCCACTCTGTAGCAATTCTGGACGTGTGGGGTGTCGCATTATCCTGCTGGAATTGCCCAGGTCCGTCAGAATGCACAATGGACATGAATGGATGAAGATGATCAGACAGGATGCTTACGTACTTTTCACCTGTCAGAGTCGTATCTAGATGTATCAGGGGTCTCATACCACTCCAACTGTACACCACTACAGAGCCTCCACCAATATGAACACTCCCCTGCTGATATGCAGGGTCCATGGATTCACGAGGTTGTCTCCACATTCGTATGCGTCCATCCTCTCGATACAATTTGAACCGAGACTTGTCCGACCAGGCAAAATGTTTGCAGTCATCAACAGTCCAATGTCGGTGTTGACGGGCCCAGGCGAGGCGTAAAGCTTTGTGTCGTGCAGTCATCAAGAGTACACGAGTGGGCTCCGAAAGCCCATATCGATGATGTTTCGTTGAATGGTTCGCACGCTGACACTTGTTGATGGCCCAGCACTGAAATCTGTAGCAATTTGCTGAAGGGTAGCACTTCTGTTACGTTGAACGATTCTCTGCAGTCGTTGGTCCCGTTCTTGCAGGATCTTTTTTCCTGGAGCAGTGATGTCGGGGATGTGATGTTTTACCGGATTCGTGATATTCAAGGTACACTCGTGACATGGTCGTACGGGAAAATCCCCACTTCATCGCTACCTCGGAGGTGTCCCATCGCTCGTGGGCCGAGTATAACACCAGGTTCAGACTCACTTGAATCTTGATAACCTGCCATTGTAGTAGCAGTAACTACCTAAGAACTGCACGAATCACTTTTTGTCCTATATAGGCGTTGCTGACCGCAGCACCGTATTCTGCCTGTTTACATGTCTGTATTTGAATACGCATGTCTACACCATTTTCTTTGGCGCTTCATTCTATAACATGACATGACGTTAACGACCACTTTGTTTCGTCCATAACACAAAGCCAGCAGAAAATAATAATGACTACAGTAACATCGTCTTCATCCAATGACGTACAAAAAACACAATAGGTAGGTTACACTAGATCGAACAATATACTAGACACAATAATTTCGTTCTGTTACTTTGATGTTTAGGGTTATCTTCACAGAATCAGTTCGCACACGAACTAGCAACTTTCATTTTAGAGAGATGTTGAAAGCGACCACCTTGCATTTGCCAACACTTCACCAATCGTCGGTTTTTCTAGACATACCTGCATCCATCGCTGCCGAAGCAAGCAAGCTACTAGGTCTTGTACACCCGTGGGTGGGCTGCTAAATTTGTTCATTTAAGTGTCCCCATAAATAAAAATCTAGTGGATTGAATTCTGGGGAACGCTGAGGCTAGAACATTGGACCTCCAAGACCAGTCGATTTCCCTGGAAACGTTTCATTTAAACAGTTACATTCATTTGCAAAGTGTGGTGGTGCACCATCATGCTGAAAACATAACTGTCGCCGAACACCAAGTCGAACGTTCTCTAACGCGTCAGCCAAAGTATTGCAAAGAAACCTACGATACAGGGGCACATTCAACTTCTCTGGTAATCGGTAAGGGCTCAAAAGCACTCCTCCCACGATTCCAACCCACAGGTTTATGTCAAAGCATGCCTAAAAGCCACGTTCACGGGTGACTTGTGGGTTGTATTCGGACCAATAATGGCTGTTGTGGAAGCTGAAAATACCTTCACGAGTGAAGAATTCCATATCACGTTAGTTATCTTCCACTCGGTGCAAGAGCCAGTCACAGAACTGTACACATCGAATACGGCCTTCTGGCCGCTGGTGTTGTGTTAACGTGTAACGATATGGATGCAGTTCTTAATCGTGCGACACTTCATCGATCAGTCTTTGAGACACCTGGAACTACCTTACAATATCACCAATACTTCACCGAGGTGATTGGTGAACGCTTTCAAGAATCCCGTCCTCTGCTTGTGCAGTACGATTATCCTCAGATGGCCTCTGTCCATTACTTGTGGACGAAGATTACCGGTTCCGCGAAGGCGTTATCCCAGACGACGAAAAACATTCTTTCAGGATGGCGCCTTTGAGGGTCACGTGATGCATACTTACGAGCAGCAGCAACAGCTCGGTTTTCATATGTACCCAGGACCAAAAGCATATCGACGTATTTATCGCTTGTGTACTCCATCGGGAAGGACCAGTTACAGTTGTGCACTGTGCAGCTTCTAGACGCATGCATGCAGTTTAATGGATCCCTATGTCATCTGATAGGCTATTATCATGTGACAAAACGATGTCCTGCTCATAAACGATGTGAACTAGGGAATGAACGCCTAAATAACAAAAAAAAAGGAAGGTGAAGAGGATTCGAACCATAGCCCCATGGGGGATGCTGGTTTGATGCCCCAACAGTCTACTCAGTGAGGTTCGTCAGCTGGTACGGTAGCGCGGGGTGATACTCTCTCCTCTGTACATTCCGATGCGCTACACGATGTAACAGTGCAGCCAGCTCCACGTTTTCATACATGTATCTTTAAAATGCTTCCGATCTGATTTTGCTAGATAAACTTTTGTCTTCAATCTAGATGATGAATCGCACGCCGACCTCCAAGTGTAGAATTTTTTCTTCGCCGTGTATATTTTATGTATTTTAACACGTACTGTAACGTCAGTATGGCACCTCTGTATGTGGTCTTGTGAAATTCTCTGAACATAAGCATGTACGGCAGTACCCTATCCACGAAGGTTTAGCAGAAGACACTCTCTCAGGAGTTAAAAAACGCGACTTTCCATCGTGAGTTTAAGAAATTATCATATCTCGAATTCATCTAAGACACTAATTCGAGCTATTTTCGTTCGAGATTCTGCACAGTCTAAGGCTGCGGAAATTCCGACCCCTGTTACTATAGCTTGGAACAATGGCTAAACAATAAAATGACCCGCGAAGGGCAGATATGGGTCCCGCAGGCCAGAACGTCGGATGGACAATGTCATGAATCACGAGGTCCTGGGTAGCTGACGGCACAGCTGATGGAACAGAGAAGACTCAGTCTGGTAAATGGAACTGTCTCTGCACAAATCACAGCTGAACAAAACTTTCTGGTTCAGCTGGTAGTGGGAAAAGACTTTATGAAATATGGGAACTCTTGGAATACGAGTTATTGTGATTAAATTATTGTTACTGTTTTGATAGGACTCCAGCCACTGTGCGAGTTTACATGTGTCGTGCTGGTCTATTCCTGAGCAATATCTGTCGCATCGTACTACATAATCTGACCGACCATTGGTAAGATGATAGCGGTGAATAGTAATTGAAACAGCTTGGGAGCGGTATCCTGTAACGGCCACCAAAACTAATGTGCCAATTGCCACTGGCGTTGAGAAACAGTTGAAATCACTGAAACTGAACAAAGTTAAGGGGCTCATAGAATTCCTATCAGATTTGATACATAATTTGCGGGTGGTTTAGACTCTCTTTAAACCATCATATACGGTAGATCTCGAAGACAAAGCTGTGTCTATTATTTGCAAGGACGCACATGTTCACCCATATGCAAGTTGGCTAGCACACGAAACTACTGTTCAGCATCTCTGACATCCATGTCTTGTAGAATTTTGGGGCTAAAACACAATGGAGTGACTCGAACAGAGCGACCTTCTTCATGCCAACCAGTATAAATTCAAAAACATTGGTCATGCGAGATAA
Organism: Schistocerca nitens; assembly: GCF_023898315.1. NCBI lineage: Eukaryota > Metazoa > Arthropoda > Insecta > Orthoptera > Acrididae > Schistocerca > Schistocerca nitens. The sequence continues at coordinate 905,829,096 of NC_064616.1, read as the reverse complement.
AAATCGCGTATTTATCATATGAGATTCTGGAAAACCTGAGATGATTAGAAAATCAAACTGGCAGAGGTCTGGAATAGCCAAGCTATCCCGCGAATGTAAAACGTAAGGCTCCTCGTTTTGGTCCGCGATAGGCCAATCGGGTACGGCCGACCGCCGTGTCATCCTCTGACAATTGCGTCATTGGATGCGGTATGGACGGGCATGCAGTCAGCACACCGCTCTCCCGGTCGTTGTAGGATATCTTCATCTTGTAACCGCTACTACTCGGTCAGTTGGCTCCTTAGCTGGCCTCACGAGGCTAAGTGCACTCCGTTCCAGTCCTCTTATCAAGGAAAAATCTCTGTCAGCACCGTAAATCGAACTCGGGTCCTATACATGGCAATGAGCCACACTGACCAATCAGATACGAAGACGTACATCCCTCCAACACCTAATTTGAAGAAACGATATCAAGTGTACAATCTAGAAATATATTGCAGCTCTCTACCTACCGCTGCCTTAGGGGCCACGAAGGCAAGATAAGTCTGATTACACCGCCAACAGAGGCATTTAAGCAGTTACTTTCCCCACTATCCGTACAGGAATGGAACAGTAAGGAACCCTAACTCGTGTTGCAAAGGGAAGTACCCCTGACATGCACTTCACAGTTGCTTGTATAGTGTAGGTGCAGATGCAGATGTAAGCGTAGATGTAGAAGCATCCACCAATAACACCCCCGTGGTATTATCATTCACTGTAGCATGATCAGATCGCCAGCCACATACAACGATCAGACAGAACATTATGACCATCTACCTAACAGCCGATATGTGCACCTTTGAACGGATAACAGCGGTGACGAGCCGTGGCATGGGAGCAATGAGGCCTTGATAGGTCACTGGATGGAGTTGGCATACATATGTACACACAAGTCACGCATTTCCCTTAAATTCCGGGCATGGGTCGATGAGCTCTGGCGCCACGCTCAATCACATCCCAGATGTGTTCGATCGAGTTCAGATCTGGCGAGTTTGGGGGGGGGGGGGAGGGCAGAACATCAATTGGAACTCGCCACTGTGTTCCTCGAACCATAGAGTAAATGGAATGACCCCATTAATAAATATAGACTTCGATCAGAAATCGGTAGCTAAGGTAGAATATTCAAAATTTCTAGGTGTATGCATTGATGAGGGGTTGAACTGGAAAAAAACACACTGAGGATCTGCTGAAACGTTTGAGTTCAGCTACTTATGCTATTCGACTGCTACGGTCGCAGGTTCGAATCCTGCCTCGGGCATGGACGTGTGTGATGTCCTTAGGTTAGTTAGGTTTAAGTAGTTCTAAGTTCTAGGGGACTGATGACCACAGCAGTTGAGTCCCATAGTGCTCAGAGCCATTTGAACTTATGCTATTAGGGTCATTGCAAATTTTGGCGATATACATCTGAGTATATTAGCTTACCACGCCTATTTTCATTCTCTGCTTTCGTATGGCATCATATTCTGGGGCAACTCATCATTGAGTAAAAGAGTGTTCATTGCACAAAAGCGTGTAATCAAAATAATTGCTGGAGCTCATTCAAGATCATGCTGCAGACACTTATTTAAAGAGCTAGAAATCTTCACTGTAGCCGCACAATATATATATATATATATATATATATATATATATATATATATATATATATTCACTTATGAAATTTGTTATTAACAATCCGAACGAATTCAAAAGTAATAGCAGTGTACATGGCTACAACACTAGGAGAAAGGACGATCTTCACTACTCAAGGTTAAATCTAACTTTGGCTCAGAAGGGGGTAAATTATGCTGCCTCAAAAGTCTTTGGTCACTTACCTAATAGCATCAAAAGTCTGACAGATAGCCATATAGCATTTAAAAGGAAATTAAAAGAATTTCTTAATGGCAATTCCTTTTACTCATTAGATGAATTTTTGGATGTAGTAAGTGGGCAATTTCCCAACCTCCACAAAAAAAAGAAACATTATTGAGTGTCATGTAATATTTTGTCTAATGTAATATCTTGTAGATACACCTTTTATTAACCTGACACGTTCCACATCTTTACGAAGTGTCGTATTCATGATCTATGGAACAAGTACTAATTTAATCTAATCTAATCTAACTCCATCACACTACCGGCCTTGTGGCATGGCGCATTATCTTGATGAAAAATGCCACTGCCGTCGGGAGATATGGGCCTAATGAATCAGTGTACGTGGCCTAGAAACCAGTGTATGATACTCCTTGGCCGTCATGGTGCCTTGCACGAGCTCCACTGGCCCCATGGATGCACATTTGAATGTTTCCCAGAGCAGAATGGAGCCGCCGCTAGCTTGTCTACGTCCTGCAGTACAGGTGTAAGAAGCTGTTCCCCTGGAAGACGACGGAAGGAGGTATCGGATTCATCAGATCATGCAACGCTCTCTCTCTGCGCCAACATCCAGTGCCGATAGTCACCTGCCCATTTCTGTCGCAGTTGCCGATGTCATGGTGTTAACATTGGCACATGTAAAGGTCGTCGGCTTCAGAGGCCCATCTTTAGGAGTGTTTGGTGCTTGTGTGTTCAGACACGCCTGTACTCTGCCCACCATGCACCGCGGATCTTCACCGGGAATATCGGCTAGATACCATCTTGCAGGTATTCCAAAAACTCTCCACACGACTGTACAGTAACACGAGGCACTCACGTAACCCGTTTATCCTTTCTCTGGGCAACTACGACCACAACCATAGATGGAAACATAATAGACCAAAGACACTATTAGCAAGAAACTAAACATCTATGGTCCATAGCACGCTAACACGACAGTACTGGCGAGCCCCTGCAACACAGCTACTACTGGTAACCCCAGATACTCGACCCGCCGAATAACAGGCAATCGCAGGGAAACCGTACTGTACACAGCACGCAAACCAGCCACACACACCCCCTACACTGTGAGCTGATCTATGACCGATCGCCCGCTAATGAATGACGACCTTGAATTGTTACAGGGACGCAGCAGCTGCAGCACGCCCTACAACGAACTTCCGCAACGACAAAGGTAACGATGCACGATACCTCGCACTAACATAACCACATCTCGCATGCACTGTCGCAGCTAGCAAGCCGCTACTGCCCTTACTGCCCGTCATACTGTCGCAGAGGTTTTTTTTTCCCCTTGGCGCTTGCCTTGGCACTTTTTTCCCTCTGCCCTTACAAACCGCTACCCTTCGATCGCTTTCGTCCACTTTCTGTCTCCTGATGGACCATGTCAATGAGTAATCCTACCCAGACGCAAGGATAACATCACAGCCCGCATCCTATGACTCACGATTCGAAAACTAATATGTTATACGGAGGTGACAGCAGAAGTTTTGGTTTGGTCACCACGTTGGTGTGGGCGTGGAGGGGCCCCATCCTTTGCCCAGCATTGAAGTGTGATATTAATTCCACCACAGTTCCCCACCTGTGCTGCTTTATCAGTCTGCCCATCGTACGAAGTCCGACATCTGTAACGAGGGGTGGCCGCCCAGCCACACGACCTCCGGACGCGGTTCCATCTTGGTTTCGCCACTTGTTGAAGGTACTCACTACAGCACTCGTCGACCACCCGACAAGTCACGCAGTTTCTGAAATGCCGAGCCACCGCTCATCACAGACTGCCCTCGGTCAAACTCAGATAGCTCGCGAGCCTTCCCCATTCTACACACAGACAGCACGCTCACTGACCCTACATGCACCGAGCATGTGTCTGACTAGCAGACATTCCTCGCCAGGTGACGCTGCTGTCGCCTGGACAGGTTTACTTCGATAGTAGGTCTGTGGTCCTAATGTTCGGGCTGGTCAGTGTATATTTCTACTGCTGTAGCACAGTGGGCGTCTTTTTGTGTCTTTGCGACCAAACTTTGTAATATTATTGTGTGTGATGCTCGAGATTTCAGTACTCAGGAAAAGCACTTTGAGAGGGATGTTTTGTAAATACTGCAATCAGTTTTCATTTAGGTGGTTATTTAAACATAAATGCACCTCATTAATTGGTAATGTTTCAGGCCTGATCAGAATTCTTTCCACATTTATTAAACAATACTAATTATTGTAAAAAAAGCTTGCGCCTAGCAATTAAGTTAAAATGTTTTTGTTCCACCAGAAACTAATTCTCGTGTTGCCCGGCATTAAAATAAATTTCTCCTAATATAGGATATCTCCTGATAAAGAGAAAACACTGTCTGCTCCATACCATCTGTTTGAATCTATAAATAAATTAAAATTAACATAATACGAATTTTTCTGGGATGGGGCTTGAATACTATAGATTTTGTGCAGAGGGGATAAATGAAATATTGTGGGGTACATTTGATTTAGTTTTCAAAATGATGTCCTAAATCGACGCCAAACTCATTAAGAAACTTCCGTAAAATTTGATCAGTATTCAGTAGATAGAACTAAAAGTGAGGAGATCGGGAAACGGGTTGATAACTTAAACAATGAGCTCGTTCAACGGATGGAAAAAGGAAAAATAAACCATGAACGGACGCGTTAGGAAGATAGAGCAAAATCTATCAGAATAAACAGTGACGATGAATCGTGAACATACTGAACTGGATACAGATACAGTGCATATGTTACAAAGATGGAAAGGAAGCAGACCCTAGACAACCAGAGAACCAGTGTGATGAAAAATCACATTTGAGGACTGGAAAGTTGTGAGCACAGAGTGAGCCGCAATTTCAAAATCTACTGCAATGAGTAAAATTTACGCCCACAAGAGTAAATACAGTCCAAAAGAGTGAGGAGGAGAAACTTTAGAAATAAATTTAGATGTTAAGAAATAACACTGTGGTGGACATGAACTGCCTCTCGACGAATAAGCAGAGTTTCCTCAACAAATTTCGAACATTGATCGTTTACTGCCTACATTTAAACACTGTCAAAGCGAAAATCCAAAATTATTTACGCAAAATCTGGGAACGTACTTATGTGATAAGGAATTTTGGAGGAGAACAAGTTTGTTTTATATTCGACAGAAGCAAGACCACAAGGAAGTAGCTTAGCTAACGGTGTCCTGCGTAAAGTCAGTAGCGTATAAGAAGCCAGGAGGTATATTTCTGGTCTTTCTATGGCATGACTTAACAGATCGCTCTCTCGAGTTACAAATACCCGTGGCAGACATCTGGAGCATTTCAGGCCACATAAGCAGCAAACCTAGCGATTCTGGCGAATTATCTGAGAGATAGAATGCAGGCCTCCAAATAGTGGGCTGCGATGCATTTATACTTTTTGCGCACATCCATAGAGGGTTGCTGACTGAAGGATCAAAGAAAGCATTCATGGAGACTTAACAGTCACTGAACATGATTGAATTAGAAGGGACGTAGTAGCCACCTGGACCGGGCGAGAAGGTGTGCCGGTCCCCGGCACGAATCCGCTCGGCGGATTAGTGTCGAGGTCCGGTGTGCCGGCCAGCTTGTGGGGGGCTGGTTCCCATTATTCCGCCTCAGTTACACTATGTCGGCGGTTGCTGCGCAAACACTTTCTCCACGTACGCATACACCCACCATAATTACTCTACCACGTAAACATTGGGGTTACACTAGTCTGGTGTGTGACGTTCCGTGTGTGTGTGTGGGGGGGGGGGGGGGAAGGGGGGCGTCCACTGGGGCCTGCTGTGGGGTTGTACCACTAAGGCTACGGCGGGGACGAAGCCTCTCTGTCGTTTCTAAGTCCCCAGTGCAATACAATACAAGCCACCTGGAAGTAAAGATAAACACTACTGTAAATTCAGCCTGAGGGATCCAGGCAGTGAAGAAATGGAAGTAACCTTGTTACCGAACAAACGGAAGGAAGATAGAAGAGCGCTGTGATAGTTGTGACCCTCTGTCACAGCAGTCACGTAGAATGAATGCCATTCTTAAACATGATCAGAAAGAGATTGACATAAATATAAAACTGCAGTGCGGTGTAAATAAAGAGAACTATGGGACACACAAGAAGCATGAGACATAAATCTAGATTTAAAAGAGGAATGTGGCAAACAAAGGCCTTTGAACCGTAGATGAGCTTAAAATATTGACTCTCCATGGTCAAAGAACTGGACAAGGGTGACATACAAATAAAATGCACACTGAGGTGTTGTTTAATCAAACGACACGTAAATTGAATGAAAAATGTTAGATATGTCAAAACAGGTTCTGGAGCCACAGCAATATCAAATGGTACATACAACAGGATGACGGAGTTAGACTAGCCTCTGAAAGTTATCCTGATGCGAGGAGTTGTTGTGATTCTAGCATTCGGAACTAATAGAAGGAAAACGGAAAAATAAACTCTGGTAACGATTGTGAACAACAAGAAAGCCGGCCGAGGTGGCCGTGCGGTTCTAGGCGCTTCAGTCCGGAACCTCGAGACTGCTACGGTCGTAGGTTCGAATCCTGCCTCGGACATGGATGTGTGTGATGTCCTTAGGTTAGTTAGGTTTAAGTAGTTCTAAGTTTTAGGGGACTGATGACCTCAGATGTTATGTCCCATAGTGCTCAGAGCCATTTGAACCATTTGAACAACAAGAAAATAATTTAGGTAGTAGGTAATACATAGGATGAGATTGTATGTGGATGAGTGATGTGCTGTCGTGAGCCTTAGTAGATGTGAGATGATTGAATAATTCTGTATGCGGCTCAGAGAGAGGCACGACAATGATTTCGAGAAGCTAGGAGAACGTTCGATGTAAGAGAAGCTAATGCTGAAAAAGTAGTCATTTCCTGCGCACCATGAGAGCAGACGTTGATGCAAGTGACTTTACTACTTGTAGGTGAAAAAGATACTGTTGTAGTTCTAACGATAGGTGCTCACAGAATTTAAATGCAGGAGGTGGAGAGAATTATTCAGACGCATTCAATGGCATTCTGATATTAGCCAAGAAAAATGAAGCTTCAGACCGTTTCAGAATATGCGGTGACAAGCCCTCACTTACTTGCAAGTATCGCATTATGTGGATGTACCACGAATCAAAAACTCAAGTCTAGTGAGTGATGGAAGAAAGCGGTACCATAACAGGAGAAGTATCAGAGTGTGTAAATCTGCTTGCTATAGTGTCGATGAAAGATGTAATGCTTTGTTTTTCTTTAGCTGCATGGAAACAGACAGGGCAACTCCTGAACCCATCCAAGATATTTTGAAACAATTTTTAGAAATTATCTACTCAATGATACGAGACTTCACTGCTGGCGTCGACCAAGTTTTACTACGCGCATCTTGCCAAAAACTCACGACTTTTGCCTCCGCAGGAATCCAGTATTTTTATTACAGGGATCTATTTAGATGAAAATACTATAGCTCTCTATTTTTAGCAGAAATGAATGCAACATTTACATCAGGGCTGAGGCAGTTCTCTGTGGTTTGTATAGCTGACATAACACCAGGATCATGTAAACTGGATGTTAGAGGTGTCAGGAAAGTATAGAATGATACTCCAGCTAGACCGCAATTTCCCTCCGTGTCTCTCAAAATTCTGGTTTTGTAAAACTCACTTGAAGGAATCCACTCAGCCGAAGAAAAAAAAATATTGCGAATTATTCAGTTGAAACACTGTTTTTAGAAAAGGCAACCAATCAACTATAATCACCTTTTGAGTCTTTTATAAGAGTTTCTCAAAAAACTAAAAAGAAATCGACATGACACCAGAAGCAGCAGGTGTCATTTTACAAAATGAAATAATCTTTTCACAAGATTACATGCTTACTTCATGCTGATTTGCAAAACAGCTCCATCTAAATACTGATGCAAGTATGGCAGAAATGCCCACCCGGTTAGCCGTGCGGTCTAACGCACTGCTTTCCTGGCGGGAAGGCGTGCCGGTCCCCGGCGCGAATCCGCCCGGCGGATTAGTGTCGAGATCCGGTGTGCCGGCCAGTCTGTGGATGGTTTTTAAGGCGATTTTCCATCTGCCTCGCCGAATGCGGTCTGGTTCCCCTTATTCCGCCTCAGTTACGCTATGTCGGCGATTGCTGCGCAAACACTGTCTCCACGTACACATACGCCTCAATTACTCTACTACGCAAACATTGGGATTACACTCGTCTGGTGTGAGACGTTCCCGGGGCGGGGGGTCCACTACTGGGGGCCGAACCGCACAATAACGCTGGTTTCGGTGTGGGGTGGCGGTGGGGTGAGTGGACTGCAGTAGCCTGTTGTGGGGTTGTGTACCACTGAGGCTAAGGCGGGGACGAAGCCTCTCCGTCGTTTCTAGATTCCCAGTTCCATACAATACAATGGCAGAAATTGAGTTCTGTATGATACGGAAAGTATGTTGACAGTAAGCACGTGTATGCGATGTGGAGATCCGGCATTTCATAAGCGAGTTAGAGATGATCGCGATTGTGTATGCTGTGAAGCAATTCTGCGAGTAGATTTTGGGAAAGAAAACATCAATAACACTGCATTGATCAGTAAGCGTACTGATCATCGAACGCACTGACCACCAAGCTCCAGTGTTTTTGAACACAGCCAAGCATATCAGGAGCTGGATATTTCGTTGGGCATTACAGTTATTGGAGTATGAGCTGGCGATCAGCTATCGTAGAGGAAAGAGAAGAGAAGCATTCTCCGACTGGTTAAACCGTTACATGGCACAGGGCGCAGGTCATGGTCAAACTGTGTGGCTCAATAATGATACAAAATATCACTGGTGAAAGTCTGGGACCACACGAGGAAATTAAATGTGTAAAACCTGCCAACATCAAAAAAGGAATATAAAAAGTTACACCCAGTGAAGTGTATAGGGAAAACATGCACAGAAACGTAATACGCCGCCACAGTTACTTGTGGAAAAATTTGTGGTTTTCAGGTGGTAGCAAAAGAACAAAAGGCAGTGGATATGGTTACCGATTGAACAGTTAAGATATTTTACGTTGACTCATGGTCTGTGGGACTGCTAAACCGTATCATGTGTAAGAAAAATTCTCTCTAAAGAAAGGAAATATGAGATCCCCAAATCGGTGGCGGTGAGGTATTAAAACTTTTACCTGTCTTTGTTACTTCTTATGCCTCCCTCTCTCTTTCTCCCCCTAGTAATGGTGAAGTTACACAAATGAAATTTTCACGTCTTTGCTTCAGACCGAGATAGGCGATGCCGTTTTTAAGATACTGGCCTCATGTTGGAGAGGATCAAGGAACAAATCCCCATTATCTCTACCTTCAGGCGTCTTATAAACAAAGCGCTGCTTATTTGCTACCTCGGACACGTTAAGTTTTCTAACAACCTAGTAGTCTACTGACAGTTAAATCCATAACGTCTTTATTTCTTTTTTTGCTGTAAAGTAAATTATACCATAACAGCTCCGGAAATCGACTGCAAACCATGTGTGCCTATGTTGCAGTGTGGCCTGTTTCCTAACAACATTCTCGTACGACTTGGGATTACATGAATGTATCACTCCAGATATTTGTCTTGAGAAACGAAATACGATAGGGTTAAAAGTCGGCAACGAATTAGACGATAGGTGAGTAAAAGAAGCAGCTAATCATCTTCACAATCTCCAATGCACTAAAGAATGATGTGACCTAGTGGTAGGTAAGGTAGATTAGTTGTCAGCAGGGCAAGGTTCAAATCCAACTCATATCCTATTTATTTAAATCTATTATGGTTTCCCTAAATCACTTCAAACTTCTGCTGGGATGAGTCTGTTAACTAGGTTACGGGCGATTTTCTCGTCTCTTTCCTGTCTTTGTCAGTCTGCTTTGGTATTTCACGCGGCTATTAAATATCGCGAATCTGACGAATATAATACGAGGACTTCCTTGGAGTGGCCAGATTCAAAACTATGTCCAGATATTGTGAAACTATTATGAAATGGTTGTCCAAAATTATCAGGAGAACGCCGATGTAGTTCGGTCAACGCATCCACGATTGACTGGATTAGTTTACCTATCCTTCTAGAACTGATTCAATATTGTGATTAATATGAGCTAACGGCGTAACGATGTAAAACGCTCCAAAAACGAAACAAGAAATCTGGGTGTAGATGGAAGAAAGGAAAATTGAAAATCTCCCTCGTGTGTTCAGTCGACTGGAGTGCAATGGTCCAAGTATCATCAAAAAATGGTTCAAATGGCTCTGAGCACTATGCGACTTAACTTCTGAGGTCATCAGTCGCCTAGAACTTAGAACTAATTAAACCTGACTAACCTAAGGACATCACACACATCCATGCCCGAGGCAGGATTCGAACCTGCGACCGTAGCGGTCGCTCGGCTCCAGACTGTAGCGCCTAGAACCGCACGGCCACTCCGGCCGGCCAAGTATCATCTCTTAGAGCCTTGCGCTCTGTTGCTCGCTGATACTATTCTGTGTCCGCTTTTCGTAAGCACAGCGTTACTGCTGCGCGAGATAGACCATGCCACAAGAACGTTCTGGTTTCTGCTGCCACAATCTCTGACATTCGTTTCCGACTGTTTTCTTTTACTATTTTTTGCAGGAAGTTGAATATTGTAAACACAAAGAAAGACGTCCACAGAAAAGCACTGACACTCGAGTAGTAGAGTAGATGGTTGTCTAACGTAACTCTTCCTTTCCTAGGGATGTGGCGCGCTGTTAAGACACTGAACTGGCATTCGTACGGACCATCTAGGTCTACTGTGGTTTCCCTAACGCCGTGGCCGACTTCCTGCACAATCTTCCTCTCCATCCCACATTGCGGTCCTGTGCTCCGTATGTAATGACCACGCCATCGGTGAACGCTAAGTTTTTTCTTCCGCGCTTTTATTTCAGCCGAAAGCTGTATGTATACAAGATGTCTTCCGTTCCTAATGAGTAAACGAATACCAAGTTTTTTTACTGTCCCACTCTCTCTTTCTTTGTTTGTTTCTCCCGTCAATAGAAAATGTTAACTAGTTAGTTTTACTAGTTGACTTCTTCTTGCATATTGGCACATAAGAGATAGCTGTTCACAAGGTCATTCTCAATGGAGAGAAGTCTTCCGAAGTAAGAGTGATTTCAGGTGTGCCGCAGTTGAGTGTCGTAGGACCGTTGCTATTCACAATATACATAAATGACCTTGTGAATAACATCGGAAGTTCACTGAGGCTTTTTGCGAATGGTGCTGTGGTATATCGAGAGGTTGTAACAATGGAAAATTGTACTGAAATGCAGGAGGATCTGCAACGAACTGACGCATGGTGCAGGGAATGGCAATTGAATCTCAATGTAGACAAGTGTAATGTGCTGCGAATACACAGAAAGTAAGATCCTTTATCATTTAGCTACAATATAGCAGGTCAGCAACTGGAAGCAGTTAAATCCATAAATTATCTGTGAGTAGGCATTAGGAGTGATTTAAAATGAAATGATCATATAAAGTTGATCGTCGGTAAAGCAGATGCCAGACTGAGATTCATTGGAAGAATTCTAAGGAAATGCAATCCGAAAACAAAGGAAGTAGGTTACATTACACTTGTTCGCCCACTGCTTGAATATTGCTCACCAGTGTGGGATCCGTACCAGACAGGGTTGATAGAAGAGATAGAGAAGATCCAACGGAGAGCAGCGCGCTTCGTTACAGGATCATTTAGTAATCGCGAAAGCGTTGCGGAGATGATAGATAAACTCCAGTGGAAGACTCTGCAGGAGAGACGCTCAGTAGCTCGGTACGGGCTTTTGTTGAAGTTTCGAGAACATACCTTCACCGAGGAGTCAAGCAGTATACTGCTCCCTCCTACGTATATCTCGCGAAGAGACCATGAGGATAAAATCAGAGAGATTAGAGCCCACACAGAGGCATACCGACAATCTTTCTTTCCACGAACAATACGAGACTGGAATAGAAGGGAGAACCGATAGAGGTACTCAAATGACCCTCCGCCACACACCGTCAGGTGGCTTGCGGAGTATGGATGTAGATGTAGATGTACATGTACATGTGTTGATCTCAGTGCCCATTTTATGGATTTTCCCGTACTCACACTTGTGAGATCTGGAGTATTTCTATCACGAAGAATTCCATAAATACACTACTGGAAATTGAAATAAGAACACCGTGAATTCATTGTCCCAGGAAGGGGAAACTTTATTGACACATTCCTGGGGTCAGATACATCACATGATCACACTGACAGAACCACAGGCACATAGACACAGGCAACAGAGCATGCACAATGTCGGCACTAGTACAGTGTATATCCACCTTTCGCAGCAATGCAGGCTGCTATTCTCCCATGGAGACGATCGTAGAGATGCTGGATGTAGTCCTGTGGAACGGCTTGCCATGCCATTTCCACCTGGCGCCTCAGTTGGACCAGCGTTCGTGCTGGACGTGCAGACCGCGTGAGACGACGCTTCATCCAGTCCCAAACATGCTCAATGGGGGACAAATCCGGAGATCTTGCTGGCCAGGGTAGTTGACTTACACCTTCTAGAGCACGTTGGGTGGCACGGGATACATGCGGACGTGCATTGTCCTGTTGGAACAGCAAGTTCCCTTGCCGGTGTAGGAATGGTAGAACGATGGGTTCGATGACGGTTTGGATGTACCGTGCACCATTCAGTGTCCCCTCGACGATCACCAGTGGTGTACGGCCAGTGTAGGAGATCGCTCCCCACACCATGATGCCGGGTGTTGGCCCTGTGTGCCTCGGTCGTATGCAGGCCTGATTGTGGCGCTCACCTGCACGGCGCCAAACACGCATACCACCATCATTGGCACCAAGGCAGAAGCGACTCTCATCGCTGAAGACGACACGTCTCCATTCGTCCCTCCATTCACGCCTGTCGCGACACCACTGGAGGCGGGCTGCACGATGTTGGGGCGTGAGCGGAAGACGGCCTAACGGTGTGCGGGACCGTAGCCCAGCTTCATGGAGACGGTTGCGAATGGTCCTCGCCGATACCCCAGGAGCAACAGTGTCCCTAATTTGCTGGGAAGTGGCGGTGCGGTCCCCTACGGCACTGCGTAGGATCCTACGGTCTTGGCGTGCATCCGTGCGTCGCTGCGGTCCGGTCCCAGGTCGACGGGCACGTGCACCTTCCGCCGACCACTGGCGGCAACGTAGATGTACTGTGGAGACCTCACGCCCCACGTGTTGAGCAATTCGGCGGTACGTCCACCCGGCCTCCCGCATGCCCACTATACGCCCTCGCTCAAAGTCCGTCAACTGCACATACGGTTCACGTCCACGCTGTCGCGGCATGCTACCAGTGTTAAAGACTGCGATGGAGCTCCGTATGCCACGGCAAACTGGCTGACACTGACGGCGGCGGTGCACAAATGCTGCGCAGCTAGCGCCATTCGACGGCCAACACCGCGGTTCCTGGTGTGTCCGCTGTGCCGTGCGTGTGATCATTGCTTGTACAGCCCTCTCGCAGTGTCCGGAGCAAGTATGGTGGGTCTGACACACCGGTGTCAATGTGTTCTTTTTTCCATTTCCAGGAGTGTATCTCAAGAAAGCCTTACAGTTCTGACTAAACATGTAATAATTTTAGTTTGCATGTTATGAAGACTGACAGGGCTTGCATACCAAAAGAAAGCTATAACTGTATTTTCGGTTTTATCGGTGTGCATACTTACGTTGTAGGGCTTACGTCAATAATAATCGAATGAAATAATTTTTGCCGATTTCCTCTAATAGATAGTTGTTAAAAATTAACAGTCTTGCGTAATATAGTTCGGACGATTAGCAGCAGAGAAATTCATCGGATACAATTATTTAAATTTACTAACAACTATTCATGATAAGTATTAACAGATTTGGTACTTAGTGTAGTATGTTTTAATATGTAAACACTTTATGCGCCTGGAGGTACTGATTACTTTTACATATTGGCACTCTCATCTGAATAAATGCACATTACATGGGAATGCTGACGGTGATACCAATTAAATATGGTTCAATAATAACTTCTCACCGAGCGAGGTGGCGCAGTGGTAGCACACTGGACTAGCATTCGGGAGGACGATGGTTCAATCCCTCGTCCGGCCATCCTGATTTAGGTTTTCCGTGATTTCCCTAAATCGCTCCAGGCAAATGCTGGGGTGGTTCCTTTGGAAGGGCACGGCCGACTTCCTTCCCCATCCTTCCCTAATCCGATGAGACCGATGACCTCGCTGTTTGGTCTCTTCCCCCAAACAATCCAATCCAATAACTTCTCATACTAGGAGTAATGGCCAAGTATCACAGGATATACAGGGCGGTCCATTGATCGTGACCGGGCAAAATATCTCACGAAATAAGCATCAAACGAAAAAACTACCAAGAACGAAACTTGTCTAACATGAAGGGGGAAACCAGATGGCGCTATTGTTGGCCAGCTAGATGGCGCTGCCATAGGTCAAACGGATATCAACTGAATTTTTAAAATAGGAACCCCCATTTTTATTACATATTCGTGTAGTATGTAAAGAAATATGAATGTTTTAGTTGGACCACTTTTTTCGCTTTGTGATAGATGGCGCTGTAATAGCCACAAACATATGGCTCACAATTTTAGACGAACAGTTGGCAACAGGTAGGTTTTTTTAAATTAAAATACAGAACGTAGGTACGTTTGAACATTTTATTCCGGTTGTTCCAATGTGATACATATACCTTTGTGAACTTATCTTTTCTGAGAACGCATGCTGTTACAGCGTGATTACCTGTAAATACCACATTAATGCAATAAATACTCAAAATTATGTCCGTCAACCTCAATGCATTTGGCAATACGTGTAACGACATTCCTCTCAACAGCGAGTAGTTCGCCTTCCGTAATGTTCGCATATGCATTGACAATGCGCTAACGTATGTTGTCAGGTGTTGTCGGTGAATCACGACAGCAAATATCCTTCAACTTTCCCCACAGAAAGAAATCCGGGGACGTCAGATTCGGTGAACGTGCGGGCCATAGTATGGTGTTTCGACGAACAATCCACCTGTCATGAAATATGCTATTCAATACCGCTTCAACCGCACGCGAGCTATGTGCCTGACATCCATCATGTTGGAAGTACATCGCCATTCTGTCACGCAGTGTGACATCTTGTAGTAACATCGGTAGAACATTACGTAGGAAATCAGCATACACTACAACATTTAGATTTCCATCGCTAAAATGGGGGCCAATTATCGTTCCTCCCATAATGCCGCACCATGCATTATCCCGCCAAGGTCGCTGATTTCGACTTGTCGCAGCCATCGTGGATTGTCCGTTGCCCAATAGTGCATATTATGTCGGTTTACGTTACCGCTGTTGGTGAATGACGCTTCGTCGCTAAATAGAACGCGTGCAAAAAATCTGTCATCGTCCCGTAATTTCTCTTGTGCCCAGTGGCAGAACTGTACACGACGTTCAAAGTCGTCGCCATGCAATTCCTGGTGCATAGAAATATGGTACGGGTGCAATCGATGTTGATATAGCATTCTGAACACTGACGTTTTTGAGATTCCCGATTCTCGCGCAATTTGTCTGCTACTGATGTGCGGATTATTTGCGACAGCAGCTAAAACACCTACTTGGGCATCACCATTTGTTGCAGGTCGTGGTTGACGTTTCACATGTGGCTGAACACTTTCTGTTTCCTTAAATAACGTAACTATCCGGCGAACGGTCCGGACACTTGAGTGATTTCATCCAGGATACCGAGCAGCATACATAGCACACGTCCGTTGGGCATTTTGATCACAATAGCCATACATCAACAAGATATAGACCTTTTCCGCAAATGGTAAACGATCCATTTTAACACGGGTAATGTATCACGAAGCAAATACCGTCCACACTGGCGGAATGTTACGTGATACCACGTACTTAAACGTTTGTGATTATTACAGCGCCATCTATCACAAAGCGAAAAAGGTGGTCCAACTAAAACATTCATATTTCTTTACGTACTACACGAATATGTAATAAAAAGTGGGGGTCCTATTTTAAAAAAACGCAGTTGATATCCGTTTGACCTATGGCAGCGCCATCTAGCGGGTCAACCATAGCGCCATCTGGTTTCCCCCTTCAAGCTAAACGAGTTTCGTTCTTTGTAGTTTTTTCGTTTGATGCTTATTTCGTTAGATATTTGGCCCGGTTACTATCAATGGACCACCCTGCATAGGCTGACGAAAAAGAAATCCGAACCCAAAGAAATAATTAATGTAGTATAATGAAATTTCGGGATTACTTTTGTCTAGGTAACGTATTTAGAATATTAACGCTGGAAGTTCACAGTTTAATGAAAGTGCGAGAATAGCCATAGCAAGTGTGAAATTCTGGTACATTAATAAGTGGTGTAACCGTCAGGATGTTGAATGCGAGCACGCGAAAGTCCATGCATTGTGCCGTACTCGTGCCTGATGTCACTTTGGGGGATGCAGTTAAATGTCTGTTGCACTTGGTCGGTCAGTACAGGGACGGTTAATGCTGATTGTGGATGATGCTGGAGTTGTCGTCCGATGACGTCCTTACATGTGCTCGATTGGAGACAGATCTTGTGATCGAGCAGGCCAAAGCAACATGTCGACACTCTGTAGAGCATGTTGGGTTAGAACAGCTGTGTGTGGGCGAACATGATCATGTTGGAAAGCAGCCCCTGGAGTGGTGTTAGTGAATTTCAGCACAACAAGTCTAATCACCAGATTCACGTACAAATTAGCAGTCAGGATGTGTAGGATAACCACGAGAGTGTCTCTGCTTTCATTCGAAATCGCACCCCAGACCGTAACTCCAGGTGTAGGTCCAGTGTGTCTAGCACGCAGACAGGTTGAATACTAACCAACACACGGCCATCACTGGCATGAAAGTAAAACCGGCTCTCATCATAACAGACCTCCACTTCGCCCTCCAATGAACTCTCGCTTGACACCACTGAAGTCGCAAACGGCGGTGATCAGGGGTCAATGGAATGCATGCCACAGGGCGTCTGTCCCGAAACTGTCCTTGATGTAACCGGCTTGTAACAGTTCGTTGTGTCATTGTGGTGCCAACTACTGCTCGAGCTGCTGCTGCCGAGGCTCTACGATGCACCACAGCAAACGCCCAACAGTCTTGCCTTTCGGTAGTGCCACGTGGTAGGCCGGAGTCCGGCCTTCTTGCGATCGTACATTCCGGTGACCACCACTGCCCCCAATCATGTACAGTGGCTATATTCCTGGCAAGTCTTACTGCAGTATCCCTGAAGTAACATCCAGTTTCTAGTATCCCTATTAAACGACCTGGTTCAAACTCAGTGAGCTGCTGATAATGGCTTGTTTGTCGTCTTAAAGGTATTCTTGACTAACGGCAACTGTCTAAGTCCAATCTCAAAGGTAACTAACGCTCACTGGCGTTACGTTAAAGCAAACCTGATTTGCATCCTCATAGTGGCGCCACTAGTGTCAGTCTTATGCAACCCGCGCGGCATTAAAATAGACGCCATCTGTTAGGGGTTGAAATACGCCTACCAACTCTCGTTTATCTCATACAACTATTACATTGTGTTAGGATTCTTTCCCGTCATTTTAGTTAGCCCCGAAAACGTTTGAATAAAATTTCTCTGTTATTTGGTTTACGCTCTTTGTACAGATTTTAATGATTAAAGCAGTTATTAACTAAACGCTATAATAAAATATGAAATAAATTTTTGTTCAAATATAAACAGCTATGTTTATTAATAACTATAAACATGCTGTGACAAATGCGTAAATGTTAAAACAATTGAGACACAGAACCATAAGGACCCAAAGCACAGATACAAAATTCTGAGGAAAATAAATATTTGTGAAAATCAAATTTGTAGGCAAACCACCAGTCTCATAGGTGTGACTTGCTTTTTTTAACCAGGTTTCAACATCCTATATATCCTATAACAAAGTAATGCACCCACTTTATTTTATGAAGTTTTAATTAACATTTAGGATTATTATTATTGGTATTAATCCACAAAATTTTCATATGTAGGCTAGTGGCAGTAGTGTCTTTTTGACTGTTGTATAATTTGTAACTGATGCGAAACTAGAATCAGAACGTAAAGAAAAGATGCCAAGTGCACCACATATACAATTACGACCTATCCCATCACTTTCATGGTCCTCGTTATCATCGTTTTCATTAAGTTCAGTCTCTGGTTTGAGGTTTAAAAGGAACTGTCTGTTCACTTCAGGCGGAAATATAGTAGTTTCGTTAAGTCTATTTGTTTTAAGTTCGATCTAGAGGTTATGTTAAGTCTTTGTGTTTCGAGGTTGATATCTGTCTTCCACTAATGTAATTGGGCACTATATTTCGTAAGGCATCTACAAACTGTGGGGAAATGACAAACTGTGTTCTCCCTCGATGTGACTTGAAGACAATAATGGCCTCCCACGGCTCCGATGAAAGGTATGTTACTTTCAACAACAATTCACGGTAACCAGTTGAAAATTTCATTATTGCAAAATTTCTAAAACGCAAAATAGTCCCCCATTCGGATCTCCGGGCGGGATCTAGTCAATAGCATGCCGTTATCAGGAGAAACAAAACCGGCGTTTTACGAATCGGACCGCGGAATGTCAGATCCATTAATCGGGTAGGTAGCTTAGAAAATTTAAAAAGGTAAATGGATAGGCTGAATTGTGATACAGTATGAATTTGCGAAGTTCGGTGACAGGAGGAACGGGACTTCTGGTCATGTGAATACCGGGTTATAAGCACAAAATCAAATAGAGGTGTGTACGAGTAGGTTTAATAATAAATAAGAAAATAGGAACGACGGTAGGCTACTAAGAACAGTATAGTGAACGCATTAATGTAGACAATATACACACGAAACCCACACCCACCACGGTAGTACAAGTTTGTATGCAAACTAGCTCCGCAGATGATGAAGAGATTGAAGAAATGTATAATTTGTTTAAAGAAATTATTAATAGTTAAGGGAGACGAAAATTTTGTTGTGATGCGGAACTGAAATTCGGTAGTGGGAAAAGGAAGAGAAAGAAAAATAGGAGAAGAATATGGGCTAGGGGAAAGGAATACAAGAGGAAACCAACTGCTACAATTTCTCACAGAGAATAATTTAATCATCGCTTACACTTGATTTCAGAATCACGAGAGAAATCAGTATACATGTAAGAGACTTGGAGGCACCGGATGGTTTCAGATTGATTATATACTGGTAAGATTTCTAAACTATATTTTGAATTGGAAGACATTTCTTGGGGTAGATGTCGACTCTGACCAGAATTTATTGGTTATGAATTGTAGATTAAAACTGAAGAAATTTGCTAAAAGGAAATTAAAGAGATGGGATCTGGACAAAATGAAAGATCCAGAGGTTGTTGAGAGTTTCAGAGGCACAATTAGGGAACGATTGACAAGAAAAGGGGAAAGGAATACAGTTGAAGACGAGTGGGTAGCTTTGAGAGATAAAATAGTGAAGGCAGCAGAGGATGAAATACGTAAAAAGACAAGGCCTACTAGAAATTCTTGGGTAAAACAACATATATTAAATTAAACTGATGAAAGGAGAAAATACAAAAATGCAGTAAATGGAGCTGGCGAAACAGAATAAAAACCTCTAAAAATGAGATTGACAGAAAGTGCAAAATTGCTAAGCAGGAATGGATCGAGGACAAATGTAAGGATTTATAACCATATATCACTAGGCGATAGAGAGATACCGCCTATAGGAAAATTAAAGAGGCAGTTGGAGAAAAGAGAAGCAGATGTATGAATATCAACAGCTCAGATGGAAAACCAGTCTTAAGTAAAAAAGGGAAAGCTGTAAAGTGGAAGGAGTAGATAGCCGGACTATACAAGGGAGACGTACTTGAGCGCAGTATTATATAAATGAAGAGGACGTAGATGAAGATGAGATGGGAGATATGATATTACGACAAGAATTTGACAGAGTGCTGAAAGACCGAAGTGGAAAGAAGGTCGCGGGAGTACACAATATTGCGTTAGAACTACTGATAGCGTTTGGAAAGCCAGCCATGACAAAACTCTTCCCGGTTGTTAGCAAGATGTATGAGAAAGGCAGTACCCTCAGACTTCCAGAAGAGTATAATAATTTAAATTCCAAAGAAAGCAATTGCTAACAGATGTGGATATTATGGAACTATCAGTTTAATAAGTCATGGCTGCAAAATGCTAGCACGAATTCTTTACAGAAGAATGGAAAAACTGGTTGAAACCGACCTCGGGGAAGACCAGTTTGGATTCCGGAAAAATGTGGGAACTCGCGAGGCAGTACTGAACCTGCGGCTTATCTTAGAGATAGGTTAAGGAAAGGCAAACCTACGTTCATAGCATTTGTAGACTTACAGAACGCTTTTGACAATGTTGACTGGAATACTCTCTTTGGCCGGCCGGTGTGGCCAAGCGGTTCTAGGCGCTGCAGTCTGGAACCGCGCGACCGCTACGGTCGCAGGTTCGAATCCTGCCTCGGGCATGGATGTGTGTGATGTCCTTAGGTTAGTTAGGTTTAAGTAGTTCTAAGTTCTAGGGGACTGATGACCTCAGACGTTAGTCCCATAGTGTTCAGAGCCATTTTGAACCAATACCCTCCTTGAAATTTTGACGGTAGCAAGGGTAATGGAAGCGATAGGCTATTTATCACTTGTACAGAAACAAGGCGGCAGTTACAAGAGCCGAAGGGAATGAAAGGGGTGCAGTGGTTGAGATAGGTGTGAGACAAGGTTGTAGCCCAATCCCCGAAGTTATTCAATATGTACATTGAATCAGCAGTAAAGGAAACCAAAGAAAAATTTCGAGTGCGAATTAACGTTCAGGGAGAAGAAACAAAAAGTTTAAGGTTTGCCGATGATACTATAATTTTGTCAGCTAAGGACTTGGAAGAGCAGTTGAACGGAATGGACAGTGTCTTGAAAGGAGGATATAAGATGAACACCAACAAAAGCAAAACTAGGATAACGGAATATTGTCGAATTAAATCAGGTGATGCTAAGGGAATTAGATTAGGAAACGAAACACTTAAAGTAGTAGATGGGTTTTGCTATTTGGGCAGCAAAATAACTGATGGTGGTCGAAGTAGAGAGGATATAATATGTAGACTGACAATGGCAAGAGAAGAATTTCTGATGAAGAGGAATGTGAAGTCTTCGAATGTAGATTTAAATGTTAGGAAGTCTTTTCTGAAGATATTCGTCTGGAGTTTAGCCATGTATGGACGTTGGTAAACAGTTCTGATAAAAGGAGAATAGAAGATTTCGAAATGTGGTAGATCATGTAACTAATGAGGTGGCGCTGAATATAATTGTGGAGCAAAGAAATCTGTGGCACAACCTGACTAGAAGAAGCTATCGGTTGGTAGGACATATTCTGAGACATCAAGGGATCACCAATTTAGTACTGGAGGGAAGTGTGGGGAGCGAAAATTGTAGGGGGAGACCAAGAGATGTAGACAGTAAACAGATTCAGAAGGATGTATGTTGCAGTAGTTACTAGGAGATGAAGAAGTTTGCACTGGATAGAGTAGTACGGGAAGTTGCATCAGATCAGTCTACGGCCTGAAGACCTCAACACAACACTCAAGTTCCACTACCGGCCGCCTTTGCTACATGCAGTCATACGAAAAGAAATATAATTAAAATGCATGTTATACCGCAAGGAATCGAGAAATGCAGTTTCCGGCTGTTTTTCAGAATTTCCATACGGCTTAAATTAGTGTTTCCAAATTGAACATTCGAATCATATAGCAACTGGTAAGAAGAAAGCAGACGGAAAGAGTCAATAATTACGTATATTATCCTGTTCAGTGACTCTAGAAAAGACACAGACTGGAATCGCTACACTGTGCTGGAAGACGCGAAAACATGTCAAAATACATCATAGATAACCATGCAAATGGTGTAAACACTATTGTATTTGCAGGCCTACAATGGTGCGCAGATGTAAGAGATCAAACTAGTTGCGAGCCGTCAATCATTTTGACAGATCTGCTCACATCTTCTGTCCGCCTCTGTAGCTGAAGGATCTGGATTCGATTCCCGCTACTGCCCAAGATTTTTCCTTGGTGGGAGGACTGGGACGAGGTGCATTCAGCCTTGTGAGGCCAATTGAGAAACTACTCGACCGAACAGTTGTGACTTCAGGTCACAGAAATTGACAACGGCCAGTACAGCGGTGTGCTAAACCCACGCACGTCCATACCGCATCCAAGGACGCCATTGATCGAGGATGACACGGCGGTCTGTCGGCACCGATGGGTTTGCCAGGGCCTGGGGAGGGAGTTTGTGCTGTTCCCATCTTTTGCTGTAACTGAAACGTGCATGTTGGCATTTTTGGGCGGGAGTCCCTTTATGGGGAGTTTGGCCTCCAGGTGCAAGTCTCCTTTTTTTATTCTTTCTCTCTTTATTTTTTTATTTGACGCCACTTCAACGACTTGCACGTCGATGATGATGATGGTGTGTATTATGTATTGTGTGTTGAACCGGGGACCTAGAAACGATGGAGAGGCTTCGTCCCGACGTAGCCCCCATTGGTTCACAATCCCACAACAGGCCACAACAGTCCACCCACACCACCGCCGCCCAACACCGAACCCAGGGTGCCAGATGGGAAACCGCCCTAAAAACCATCCACAGGGGACCGACACGTCTTCCCGCTCGGGAAGCAGCGCGTTAGACCGCGCAGCTAGCCGGACGGGCATGATGATGATGGTGGAGCGGAGAAAAGCCCCAACCCGGCTGGGAATTGAACCCTGGGCCCTGTGTTAGAGAGTCAGCAACGCAAACCACGAGATGCTGACTGCTGTAACTGTTTAAGGTGAACAGTTGGCAGCTGCTAACACCTTCGCATCAGATTCTGGGAAATGAATAACACCGTCCTAAGCCTTTGTACTGCTGGTAATCCCTGTACCGTACTGTGGCAAGGAAGGTTCAAGTTTACAGCTCCGTCGATGTCGAGACCATCAGAGACAATTGGAAATTTGTGGTAAGATCTTATAGGACCAAACCGCTGAGGTCATCGGTCCTTGAGCTTACACACTACTTAATCTAACTTAAACTAACTTACACTAAGGACGACACACACACCCATGCCCGAGGGAGGACTGGAACCTCCGACGGTGGGAGCCGATCGGACCGTTAAGACGCCCTAGACCGAGCGGCTACCCCGCGTGAACATCAGAGACAGCACAAGCTCGGACTGGCGTAGAAATTCGGCCGTATCGTTGTTAAAGGGACCATACTAGCATTCGCCTAAAACGATTTATTATTGTTCATAGAAAATCTAAATCAAGAATGCTAGACGGAGATTTAAACCGCCGCCTTTCGAATGGGAGTCATGTGTCTTAACCACTGCACCACTTCGTTCGTTCTATTGCAGAAACTGCCAGATGACTGTCGGATACGGAGAACGAATTGTGATTTTTTTGCTGAGGGGAAGAAGTGGGGCAATTATTGCTGGTTACGGTGTCGTACCTGGTATTTGTGAAAGGTCAGTATGATGTTCGATGAGAGTCGTGTTTTCGCCGCACCAATGTAAGTATCTTCAGATGGATCCCGCCCTTACTTTCGAGCTAATTTCTTCCATTAACATGAGATTAGCGTCAATGTGCGTTATGGGGTGGGGGTGTAAAATACTGTCCATCATCTGGTCTCGTTGGTGCCCTGCGGGAGGATGTGCACTTGCACCGATAAAATCTTGCATTCTCCCTGTTACGTTTGTCTTCTCACTCACACACAATAACTCAAGTAAAAATTACACTATATTTCACTACTCATTTTAATGAATCACATGATATAGGTTATATCACCTAAACTGTTCACCTAAAATGTCTACAGAATCATTTTTTTTACATACATGAATTCCAAACATCCTCACTGTGCAGTGGGTAGTTTCATGTCATAGCAATATTAAGTACAGGTGTATAGGTGGCAAATCATGTTTTCAAGTAGAACTACAGTAACTGTGGGGCAAATCATGTTTTCAAGTAGAGCTGAAGTAACTGTGGGAAAAACTACAGTACTTAGAACTTCAGATTTGTCTGAATTCGATCATCAAACTCGCAACTGCCTTATTGGGTAGTTCATGGTATCATACGGAACAGTTGCTACCTGCTGATGGGGATGTGAAAGTAATTTTTCTTTTTTCTTTTTTTTTCTTTCCTTTTTTTCCCAAACTAACCAGCCCTCGACATCTATTAACTGTTGAGGTAGAATACAGAATTTTTTTCTGCTATATTCCTCGTATCACGGTGCTGAAAAATTTCATTTCCTCCTTATCTGAAGCTACTTAAAAAAAAAGTAAATATGCGACGTCAACTGACGCGTTACAAATGGCTCTGAGGACTATGCGACTTAACTTCTGAGGTCATCAGTCGCCTAGAACTTAGAACTAATGAAACCTAACTAACTTAAGGACATGAAACACATCCATGCCCGAGGCAGGATTCGAACCTGCGACCGTAGCGGTCGCTCCGCTCCAGACTGTAGCGCCTAGAACCGCACGGCCACTCCGTCCGGCTGACGCGTTACATCCATTGTATAAAACGTGTTTTAGAATCGAAGTAGGAAACTTTATAAATCCACGGACCACGAAACTTTGGTGAAGACATTGTCGTCTTTGCCATTAGCGATGTGTCAGCAATATTACGTAATTTTGGTAGAAGATGTTGCTGAAGCTAAGGCTCAGCTGGTAGAATTTTTAAGAGAAATGAAGTCATACATGGATGATGACATAAAACTAACAAACACTGAGGGCTGTTGTCAGTAACAAAAATACATATACCAACATGTTTAAATATCAAATTGCGAGTGAAATAGGAGGGAAACTGATGTAATATTCTTATTTAGCAAACAAAATGTGTGGGCTCGTGAAAAGGAGACTTGAGAGAAATAGGAAAGCTTTCTTTAGTTAAATGAATGAGCTTTGGTAGGAACACAAGGACACAAAAGTTTCAAGATGGTCTTCGGGGCGAAGAAGGAGAAAGGATAGATAAAAGCTCATTATAATGCGCAGTGGGCTCAGTACACCTAGTAAAAGGTATAATATCTTGATAGAATTTAGGTGCTTCAGTACATATTACGGGTTTCAGGAGGTTATCTCCTATAAACAGGAGCTCCAAAGATGGACCCCAGGTAAAATAAAACCCGTCTTTCCAACAGCATATCCACCTTTCCAGCGTTTGCCAAACTTTTGATTCCACATTCTTGTGTAATGAATGTTGGCTACGCGTAATTATTTTGCCACTCGACACCTGCTAAGTATAAATTTTCCCGTTGACAATATGGCGTTCCTGGCGACAGAGCCAGTACAATGCGCCTCAGAGCAACGCGCAGTGTTTCGCTTTGGATAATGACGCTGAAAGCCGTCATAGAAGCTCAACAAGATGAGTGTAATGGTTTGTTTCGAAAATGTCAGTAATTAAACGTATCTTTGAAGTGCTGTTGTTGATACACGTAATAAGCAGCCGAATTCGTTGAACTACCTTTTTAATGTTAAAATGTGGTAAAGTGTGTATTTTTCCTAATAATAAAAAGTTGAAAAAATAGTCAAATTGTTAATCAAACAATTATTCTAAAAGCTGAAGCGCCTTCGAGTGGTGCTTGACATGATATACAGCAACTGAGGTGCCGATTGAGAGTTTAAAGGTGCGTTAAACGTTCCTCTAATCTGTATTGCTTCTCATTTTTGGACAAATCTTTTCGCAAAACATTTGACCGTTCTTTTCTGTTTTTATTTTTGATGCCTTTTTCCAGAAACCTGTCTTCGAAATGTTCTAACTTTGCTCCTTGATTCGAATGCAGCCACTTTAAAAATCAAATATTAAAACAATGTCTCTTTTTGTACGCAAAATAGCAATGCTTTGAAGAGATAATCTTTTGACACTTCATTTACGTAGCTAGCAGCAGTTTTTCACGAAATATTTCGATTTTCCCTCAAATCACTAATTACGTTTACCTTGATTACTTTCCAGCAATTACATCTTTCTTTACAAAACTAGATCTCACGCTGATTCATTTTATACCACACTTTTCCATTTTTGTCTATGAAAATTCGGACCAAAATCTATTGGGTAATTTCAAGAGTCTTGTTTTCGCTCGATTCAAACATTTGACAAAAAAAGGAACATAATTATCTTCAGACGATGGGAAAACCTGTAAAAGACAAAAATAAAAAAATAAAAGACAATTATTACCTTAAATGCAATTTGCTCCCGTACGTATTATCTACTCGTAACTTTGAGAGAACTGCCGTTTGAAAATCATAAACCTCCAAAGAAATATCATCTTCATTTCGTCTCTACAGCTACTTCAACATGTGGGCCAGTAAGGGCTTGGGATGAAAGGAATTTCCGCGGATCTTTACTGCACCACAGTAGATAAAGGAGGAATGGTACTCATATCCCAACAATTTAGAATACACTGACGGAAAGAAAACCACAACACCAAAAAATAATTAATGTAGAGTGATGAAATTTCGGGAATACATTTGTCTAGGTAAGATATTTAAGTAATTAACATTGCAAGATCACAGGTTAATGTAAGCTCGAGAAAAGTCACTGCAAATGTGAAATGCTAGTACATTAATAACTGTTGTAAGTGCCACTATGTTCAATGCAAGCATGCAAACGTGCATGCGTTGTGTTGTACAGGTGCGAGACTTCAATTTGTGGGATGGAATTCCATGCCTGTAGCATTTGGTCGGTCAGTGCATGGTCGGTTAATGCTGTTTGTAGATGACGTTAAAGTTATTGTGGGATGATGCCACATACGTGATCGATCGGAGACAGAGCTAGTGATCGAGCAAATGGCTCTAAGCACTATGGGACTTAACATCTGAGGTCATCAGTGCCCTAGACTTAGAACTACTTAAACCTAACTAACCTAAGGACATCACACAAAACCTTGCCCGAGGCAAGATTCGAACCCGCGATCGTAGCAGCAGCGCGGTCCCGGACTGAAGCGCCTAGAACCGCTCGGCCACAGCGGCCGGCCTCTGTAGACCGTTTTGGATTATAACAGCGATATGTTGACGAGCGTTATCCTGTTGAGGAACACCCCCTGAAGTGCTGTCCATGAATGGCAGCACAACAGGTCGAATGAGCAGACTCGCGTACAAAGCGGCAGTCAGGATGCGTGGAGTAACCAGAAGAGTGCTCCTATTGTCATACGAAATCGCACCCCAGACAATAACTCCAAATGTCGATCAAGTGTGTCTAGCTCGCAGAAAGGGTGCCTGCAGGCCTTTAACCGACCAGCTTCTAATCAAAACATAGCCATCACTGGTACCGAGACAGAACCAGCCTTCATCAGAAAACACAACAGACCTCCATTCCACCCTCCAATGAGTTCTAGCTTGACACCATCGAAGTTGCAAATGGTGGCTTGGTATCAGAGGAATTCATGCGACAGGGCGTCTGGCTCGAAGCTGTCCCTAAAATAACCGATTTGCAACAGTTCGTTGCGTCATTCTGGTGCCAACTGCTGCAACAGATGCGGTACGATACGCGAGAGCCACAAGCCGAATACGATGGTATTCCCTCTTTGTAGTACCACGTGACTGTATGGAGCACGAGCTTGTTACGACAATACATTATTGTGATCACCACTGCCAGCAATCATATATAGCAGCTAAATTCCTGTCAAGTCTTTCTGCAATATCGCAGAACCGGCTTCTCGTAGCCTTATTACACGACATCGTTCAAATTCAGCGAGGTGTTGATAACGGCGTCTTCGTCGCCTTAAAGGCATTCTTGACCAACGTAAACTCACCACGTCCAATCTCAAAGGAGACTAGCACTCACGGCCGTTACTGCGCGTATTTAAAGCAAACCTGATTGGCATCCTCATAGTGGCGCTACTAGAGCCACTCTCATACAACAGGCTTGAAATCTGAATAGACATCATCTTTCAGATGCAGAAACACGCCTACCAACTTTCGTTTATGAAGCGTAACTCTTTCCTGGTGTTGTGATATTTTTTTTCGTCAGTGTAATATCAACACAAATCAGTTCGTCAGTGATCAGAAAACGATCCTGGTTTGCGTTAACGACATAAGAGACTGTACTTGCTTTTTTTTTTGGGGGGGGGGGTACGTTGTCTACTGTAGAGCACTTTCGTAATTCACAAGTAGTGAGAAAAATGATCTGAATTTTTCTGCAGTTATGGAAGCCAAGAGGATTAAGGTTTAATGTGTCAACGACAGCGAGGCCATTAGAGCTGAGGCACAAACTGATTAGTTAAGGACGGGTAGAAACTTGGCATCCCGGCATTCAGTTCAAGCGATGTTGGGAAATAACGGAAAACCTAAATCTGCCGGCCGGAGTGGCCGTGCAGTTCTAGGCGATACAGTCAGGAGCCGAGCGACCGCTACGGTCACAGGTTCGAATCCTGCCTCGGGCATGGATGTGTGTGATGTCCTTAGGTTAGTTAGGTTTCATTAGTTCTAAGTTCTAGGCGACTGATGACCTCAGAAGTTAAGTCGCATAGTGCTCAGAGCCATTTGAACCATTTGAACCGAAATCTGGATTGCCAAAAGAGGATTTAACGAACTGTCTTCCGAACACGAGTTCAATGTCTTATCTATGCGCTACCTCACTCTGTGGTATTTGTGGAGTAAGTAGTTATATTATGTGGTCTTTCGATCTGTTTATTGTTGCCGATCTCCAGAGAAGTTGATGTGCGAAAATTTTGCAGTATTTAAACATATAATTCTTTAGGGAATTCGTCGTATTGTACTGACGTCTCTGAGTGGCAGGACCCCCGCGTCCTCGTGTTACTGCCACAGCTGGGAATGCATATGTCAATGTCTGCTGCAGCAGGTGCTCGTCACGGCTGCCTGCTTGACAAATCACTGCGCTGACGCTGCGTAGGGCCAGATGAGTGATGCTACGAGCGACACGCTATCACATCTGCTTCCTACTTTATTTTGTAAAAAAAAGTGTGTTTCTAACGCATTTATGGCGATGGTTATATCCACAGCTCCTGGCGACCTAGCAAAGAGGTGACGAAGGGAATCAACACTTGAAGTGTGCATCAATACAGAGCGCTTCTTTTTGTAATGCTTCTAACAGTGTGGTTTGATTGCCCGCATACTCTTCCTGACTGCACAGTGAAGACTAAGTTCGACTGTGCTCATCAACAGACTTGCTGAACCACATAATGATGTCAGTGCACGTGCTCTACGAGGACAGGAGAAAGTATTTCTATCGGACCAGTAACATCGTCAAAATTACCACAACTTGTGAAGGGAAAACTAACAGTGGCGTCATTGTTGAGTAAAAGACGAAAAAGGTTGGAAGGAATGAGATAATGAAATTTAACGTCGGGTTGATGCCGGTAACTTTAGAGAATGAGCACTAGATAGGTTCTTCAACAAACATGATGCAGCAAAATGATACAGGAATTTTTGAGGGTGGCACCGAAAGCCTAAATAATGAAATCGTGATACACGAGAGGGTTTTGAGATTCTCTCTTTCTGACTACGACTTCAATGTCTTTAAGCTCTTCCACATTACTTCGAAAACAAGGAGCATGAGCCCCGTAATTCTAAATCAACATCTGAGCAGTCAGGATGTTTGACTCTCATGTGGAAGGCTGTAGTTCAAGTCCCTCTACAGACAGGGGCTTTTGTTCATTACGTGGGCTGGAATAGTCTTTACTCAGCCTCGTAAGGCCAAGTGAGAAGTAACTTAGACTGAAGTGGTGTCTCCAAGATTCGGAAAGCTGGCAACGCTGGCAGAGCGGTGTGCTGACCGTACGCCCCTCCAAAGCGCATAGAGACGACGCGTTACATTTCAAAGATAACGCGGCTGCTGGTTAGCATAGCGTTGTTTTTGGGACGTGACAGCGGAATTTCTCCTCCTAACATAAGCCACTGCTGGGTACGTTATACGCTAGTGAATCAATCACTTTTAGGAGAAAATTAACTCATTATATTTTTTTTTTGAATGAGACGTATTATATAAATAATTAAAATCTAAATGTTTGTATACCTTCTAAACCATGCCTAAACTAGCTGAAGCACACTTGCCTGTATAACTGGGCGTTGTCTTTTCTCGAAAACGCTTTATTTAACTCAGCACATAGTATTTGTAGAAGTAAAAATATCACGACCCTTAATCCGAATCTCTTTCACAGTTAAATACTTATTTAATCCCATTGTAAAATTACTTCGTTTCAACAGCGAATATTGTTTACAATCGGAAGAAGACGCCAATATAACATAGCTCCTAACCTCACGCAGTGTGGAAACGTCGTGTTTGAGACTAAAACAGTTTAGTGGTCCTATGAGGTGACAATAAAGAATGAGCAAATATGCCCAAAGAGCGAAGAGAGAATGAAAATATTACACTAGTTTCCAAAAAGTAAGCACAACTAAGAAATGAAAACATATTTGAAGGAAAGATATCAGAGGGTTACAGAACAAGGAAATACATACACACGTCTTATTTGAATCACGAAAGTGTCAAAAAGACGTTAGATACAACCTAACTCTGAAGAGACACCTTTGAAATAGTAATAAAATTGAAAAATCCTTTATAAACAGTTAATATGGGTTATCGTTAGCTCTAAATTCCACATACAGTCAGTTCCACAAGAAAGTGTACGTCATAATTTTAAATGTTAAGTCCGCAGTGACATCTCTGGTAGTGGTCTCGAATCTGTACTCAATGCGCTTTTGCACAGTGTATAGATAAACAGTGTGAGAGTTGAATGTTTTGTTTTGTCGGTTGCCGTTTAAAATGAATGCAAAAAGTGAGTGTTGAAAAAATGTGCAATATTTTTTCTAAAATTCCTTCTGAGGTCCGTTAAGAAGCTGTTTGGTTCGAACGAGGCAAACTGGGTGCTTCAAGAGGATAACATCGCAGCCGTCTATGTACAGCGTGGAAACAAGAGGAAGGGGTGTCTATGATGGATTGGCCTACTATGTCTCCGGATGCAAATCCGATCGAAAATGTTTGGTCGTATATTAAGATGAAGCTTAAAGGAAAGGCAGTATATACTTTGAAGCCGCTGTCATATAAAATCGGGACGATATGGAGATCGTTACAGAGAGAATATGCAGAAAATCTCGTGAAAAGCATGCCAACAAGGTGCCAAGCTATAATCAATAATGGGGGCCATTCCATTAAATATTAGGTAATTGTGCAATTAGTAATAACATATATATTTTCATGTAAACATGTATTTATAATGATATATTATTTCATACTGATAATGGCGTACACTTTCTTGTGGAACTGCCAGTGTGCTTGGCAGAGACGTGGAACGCCCCATACGAAGTGGCTTAAAGAGCTGTGCGGAGGTGTGGAAGAGTTCATGTTAGAGGTCTGCAATTTGTCTCCCTACTGCAATCACCATGCTCTACGGTCTACATGAATTTCCGGAAACTCCTCTGGTCTGCTCATTCGGTTGTTATATTCACCTTGTCAGAGTAAACTGATGTTAGCGGGCATTATCGTACAAAAAGTGTAACTCTAGACCAACTGCACGTTCTAAAAGTTGCACACGTAATTACAGTATCTCGAAGCTGTGCCACTGCTTATTAATAGCATTCCTTCAATCACTAAGAAAGCTGTGGCGCCACTTATTCCCACGTAACATGATGGCCGCACCACCTTCCCGCTCCTACACACATATAGACACGGGGCACCATCAATCATAGAACTACTCTCTGGATATATCAGAATTATTGGTAAACATGTATTTCGTGCACACCTCATTCAAAAGCAATGTTGGGTTTACTCGTAAAGCCTCTCTGACAACATGATGAATGCTTAGTTGAACGTGGACGGGGAATGAAATGGCTCTGAGCACTATGGGACTTAACATCTGAGGTCATCAGTCCCCTAGAACTTAGAACTACTTAAACCTAACTAACCTAAGGACATCACACACATCCATGCCCGAAGCAGGATTCGAACCTGCGACCGTAGCGGTCGCGCGGTTCCAGACTGACGCGCCTAGAACCGCTCGGTCACACCGGCCGGCAACGGGGAATGAAATTTGCTATGGCCTTTTTGAAAGACACATCTTAGCATTCTGCTAAAGTGGTTTAGGGGGGACAAAAACCTCAATTAGGATGGATGGACGAATATACGCCTCAGCCAAAGCAGCGAATACGCAGGAGGGCAATGGCAACATCAGAGCTTTCCAGATAATGTTAAATATTGTGCTGTTATTTCACGTCATGTATTTTACTTAAGCGCCAAGTTTTAGTGTACGAATACCAGACACACTTGTCCATGTGATTTCCTTTCCGCTCTGTAGTTTGTCTCATAGTGAGTACACCTTGTTTTAGAAATTCAAACTCATACGAATTTTGTCATGTTACAAAGAATATACTTTAAAATTTTCTCGTATTTGTAGGCTCCATTTTTATTCTGCCCATGGCTGTACGAATGCGAATGATGTGCACCTTTCTCTACGCGTTGGTGCTTATAAGCAAGAAAAAGTGGATGCGTATTTTCTATTCAATTGAAGTATAACAATAACGGTTTTCCTACTGAGGACGTTTCAGATAGCTTGTAGTGACGCTATGTTACGAAACGGCTAGTATCTGCAGGTTTCTACATTTCTTTGAAACGTACGAAAACGTAAATGTTGATATTCTCACACGTAAAAGTCATACTTCATCGCAGAATTTACAAAGACGTTAAGGTTCTCTCCCCCCCCCCCCCCCCCTTTCTCTCCCTTTTCCTTTTCAAACCAGCCTGTGAGAGCTCTTAACCCAATGGGGTAAATGTGTCTGGTTACGAAGCGTTTACATCTGCTCATTAGCGTTAGCAGTCCCACACGTTCTCCACGGTTCAAACACACGACGCCCCTTCCGGCTGCACATCGTCACTCGAGGACGTGTTTTGCGTTTTTAACACCTTGACCAGCACATCAACGCAGTGTACGGTGTAAACAACCCCTCTTACATTATGAAACCTTTACTTAGCGATGAAGATAACAAGGCTGAGGAACCTGGGCAGTATGGTTAATGTACGCTTCTTTTACAGCTACAAAAATAATCAAATACGTTGTGCTTCATAAATTGTTTCCACATGTGAAAAAGTTTTTAAACAAGCGCGACTGTTTGTTCATATTTTTCCTAAAAAAACTGTGACTACGATAGTGGCTAATGCGAAATCAATTGGCTTAGGCGATGTATAGAAGGCATTATCCCTTGTGCTTCCTTCAAGTCTTCTTAAATTTAAAATCTACAGGGTGGTTATAGTTAAAATCTCGCTTGTACGTAGTTTGACGGACAGTCAAACAATTTAAAATCAGAGATTGCAAAACAGCCTATATTCAAACTGAGTGGAGGTCCAAATCTGCAGTAGCTGTTTGTTGTGTTTTCACTGTGTGACGACCGGTTTCATACCCTGCAGGTATATCTTCAGGTCATATCTGCATATCCAAAATTAAAGCAATAAATCAAAATTTTGCAAGGTTGCGTTTATTTTGCCACAAAACAGTATAATCAGGTGATACTAAAGTAGAAACAATATAAAGAATACAGAACGCAAACAACAAGAACATGTATAACGGTAGACAAAAATGTTCTTCGTTGTTTCCAACTTAACGGATTTCCAAACACAACTGGGTAATGCGCTCAGTATGGGGTGTGACCACCTCTGGCAGCTGTAAAAGGCTGACAGACGACGGGACATGCTGTGCATGATGCCATGAATCTCATGTTGAGGTAATAACACCCACTCTGCCTGCAGCGCTTCTCACAAATCTTGGAGAATGGTTGGTGGATGATGGCGTGATGCAACTTGTGTCCCTAGTGCATTCCAGACGTGCTCTATGGGTTTCAAAGCAGACCGCTGTGGCCGAACGGTTCTAGGCGCTTCAATCCGGAACGGCGCTGCTGCTACGGTCGCAGCTTCGAATCCTGCCTTGGGCATGGATGTGTGTGATGTCCTTAGGTTAGTTACACTACTGGCCATTAAAATTGATACACCACGAAGATGACGTGCTACAGACGCGAAATTTAACCGACAGGAAGAAGATGCTGTGATATGCAAATGATTAGCTTTTCAGACCATTCACACAAGGCTGACGCCGGTGGCGACACCTACAACGTGCTGACATGGGGAAAGTTTCCAACCGATTTATCATACACAAACAGCAGTCGACCGGCGTTGCCTGGTGAAACGTTGTGATGCCTCGTGTAAGGAGGAGAAATGCGTACCATCACGTTTCCGACTTTGATAAAGGTCGGATTGTAACCTATCGCGATTGCGGTACATCGTATCGCGACATTGCTGCTCGCGTTGGTCGAGATTCAATGACTGTTAGCAGAATATGGAATCGGTGGGTTCAGGAGGGTAATACGGAACATCGTGCTGGATCCCAACGGCCTCGTATCACTAGCAGTCGAGATGACAGGCATCTTATCCATATGGCTGTGACGGATCGTGCAGCCACGTCTCGATCCATGAGTCAACAGATGGGGACGTTTCCAAGAAAACAACCATCTGCACGAAGAGTTCGACGACGTTTGCAGCAGCATGGACTATCAGCTCGGAGACCGTGGCTGCGGTTACCCTAGACGCTGCATCACAGACAGGAGCGCCTGCGATGGTGTACTCAAAAACGAACCTGGGTGTACGAATGGCAAAACATCATTTTTTCGGATGAATCCAGGTTCTGTTTACAGCATCATGATGGTCGCATCCGTGTTTGGCGACATCGCTGTGAACGCACATTGGAAGCGTGTATTCGTCATCGACATACTGGCGTATCACCCGACGTGATGGTCACCTCTTGTTCGCATTGACGGCACTTTGAACAGTGGACGTTACATTTCAGGTGTGTTACGACCCGTGGCTCTACCCTTCATTCGATTCCTGCGAAAACCCTACATTTCAGCAGGATAATGCACGACCGCATGTTGCAGGTCCTGTACGGGCCTTTCTGGATACAGAAAAAGTTCGACTGCTGCCCTGGCCAGCACATTCTCCGGATCTCTCACCAGTTGAAAACGTCTGGTCAATGATGGCAGAGTAACTGGCTCGTCACAGTACACCAGTCACTACTCTTGATGAACTGTGGTATCGTGTTGAAGCTGCATGGGCAGCTGTACTTGTACACGCCATCCAAGCTCTGTTTGACTCAATGCTCAGGCGTATCAAGTCCGTTGTTACGGCCAGAGGTGGTTGTTCTGGATACTGATTTCTCAGGATCCTATGCACCCAAATTGCGTGAAAATGTAATCACATGTCAGTTCTAGCATAATATATTTGTCCAATGAACACCCGTTTATCATCTGCATTTCTTCTTGGTGTAGCAATTTTAAGGGCCAGTAGTGTAGGTTTAAGTAGTTCTAAGTCTAGGGGACTGATGACCTCATATGTTATGTCCAATAGTGCTTAGAGCCATTTTTCTGGGATGCAAAGAGTAGGCCACGCCATGCGTGCAATATCTTCCGTTTCCAAGAAAACATCATCCATGCGTGCTCTATGGGTTCGAGCACTATCGTCCAGTAATACGTTCTGGACCCACGGCACCTCGCAACAACTGCACATTAGGTCCTTAGATCTCGTCACGATACTTGACAGCAATTAAACCTTGCTATTTGACTGTACGATTTCATGAAGAGGTGGTGGAGTGGTCAATATAATCCCTGTTCATACCATTAGGGACATTCTCGAAATAAGTCTCTTTCCACAATGGTTGGGCTCCGAAATCGTGTTGCACTTTCCCTCGCCGGCCGATGTGGCCGAGCGGTTCTAGGCGCGTCAGTCTGGAACCGCGCGACAGCTACGGTTGCAGGTTCGAATCTTACCTCGGGCATGGATGTGTGTGGTGTCCTTAGGTTAGTTAGGTTTAAGTAGTTCTAGGTTCTAGGGGACTGATGGCCTCAGATGTTAAGTCACACAATGCTCAAAGCAATTTGAGCCATCTGAGCACGTTCCTCCCAGATGCGAATCCATCGAGAGCCACTCTCCAGATCAAATTGGTACTCATCTATGAAAAGATAATTCTCCCACCGTTCGACCATCCAAGTGGCATTTTGACGGCTCCACTCCAGACGTCCCCTTCTGTGAAGACGCGTCAGAGGTACATGTTCAGTAGCTCTCCGACAGTAAAGGCCACTCTGCCCAAGCCTTATGTACACCGTTTGCCTTGCTACAGCGCGTCAAGTGGATGCTGCGAGGTTAGATGCAAATTGCCGTGCAGTACCAAGGTGGTACCGTCGAGCCCTTACAGCCAAATAGCGGTTCTCTCTTCCTGGTGTTACGGGTGGTCGGCCCCGCCCTGGTCTTCGATATACAGTTTCGATCTCTATAAACTGTCGCCACATCCGAAAAACAACGGAACGATTCACAATAAGCCACGGGGCCGCGTCAGTTTGCGACTATCCTGCTACCATTCTTCTCCTGGCCCTAGACCGCAGAGAGCCTGGTAAGCGTCTGTTAGTGCGTACACAGCGATTGTGGATGTGGGACTACCCGGCAAACACTATCCCGTTTGATAGGTGCCTTGACGTCATCGTTGGTGCAGTTGTCCGTTGATCAGAATGCCATCCTCCGTGCAGGACACTATCGTACGAACATCTGTTGACAGTTTCTTTGATTATATCGTGAATTAGACTCAGGGCGGGAAAATAGGGGCTTGTTGCTTTAATTTTGGACACCAGTGTAAAATAAAACAACGCAAGTTAAAGCAGTCAAAATAATCTACCGAATAAAGTAGATAGTAAAGCGATGTACTGACAAAACTAATACTTCATCTACCACGAATTCCAAGATACAAGTGCGCGTAAAAACATGTCACGCCTCGGTAAAACCTTGGACGAAACGGCAGACGGGCATCCGATCCGAATCATGCATGATCACTAATACATCTCCGAAACACAGTCAAGAGACGAGTCCAGACAGCACATGACAATCCACATACGATAACCTATATCGTTATTTGCAAACTTTTGCTACTTGAGCCAGTGTAGACAGAAAACTATTTACCGTACAGGCACCCAATTTTATAAGTATGACGTTCAGAGTCTGTACTGCAGGATTTGCGTTGTTAGTGTCATGACGGCGGTACTGGTACGGCGATGTAGGGAGGAACTGGGACCTCAAGAACCAAAGACAAGCACCATGAACCGCACACGTTACTGGGATCATCTTTGCCAGCATGTGATCCCTGTTCTACGGGAGAGAGGAGCATTGAAAGCAATTGATTTTATGCACGATGGAGCTCCACCTCACATAGCGCCTGAGATCGCTCGGTTACTTCGTAACAGATTTGGAGAAAACCGAATCATTGGCCAATCGTTCCAAATTGGGTGACCACCAAAATCACCAGATTCCATAGCGACGGAGGTAGCCAATACCCCACCTGAGATGTTTCGGGGAGCAGTAGAGCAAAGTTCATTGCGGTTCCAGGTAGTCGTGGATGAAATGTTCGTCACATTGAGCAATGTTTGTAACCTGGAACATAAATGTAGTACGCAATTAACAAATATTACTCTCTCATGTGGAAATTAAAATGTGTTTCTTCTCTTCCGCATGCCCTTACAAATGTTTCCGCGAAGTTTCATTGTGCTACGATCATTGGTTCTGAAGTAGTGGAAGTTTAAGTATAACCAGTCTGTATACTCTTTTTCGATTTGCTGTCTTATTACTGTTATGGAAATTGTCTAACAAAGGTTACATGCAGGAAAACAAAAGGAAAGAAGACAAGCAACACTATAGCATTTAGATCTACCGCCTCACTACTCACAGAGGTCCATTGTCCACTATCGCATGGAAGAAACATGGTAGATATGCTAGTGCGTTAATGAGGGGCCGATTTACGTCGAAAAAATTTATTTCCAATTTTGGCCACAAGGCGCAAATCTGGCACTGTGAATGTAAGAAAAATGTATAGAAGTGTTTCCATATGCAATGGATTAGAAACGGTTCGTAGACAGAAAATTTTCAGCAAAAAAGTTTTCAATCCTTGGCCTGTGTTATTAATGACGAATTTCATAAGCGAACTTATGTATTGTGACAGCGCAGTTAAAGGCGTAGCTCCTTGAAGTGGTATCTGCATGGCGTCCATGGGTGAATACTACATATTATTCTTACTGCTCGATTTTGTCCAATCAGTATTTTCTTTCTGCGTGATGAGCTATTCCAGAAAATTAATCATTCCATACGACATTATTGAGTGGAAATATGTAAAAATATGTCAGGAGGTTGATAGTTTGTTTCCATAGTTAGCAATTATATGAAGAGCAAAAGTAACTGAATTTAATTGTTTGAGAAGGTCAGTAATATGCCTCTTCCAATTGAAGTTTTCAGCAGTGAGTACACCCAAAATTTGGAGCATTCTACCCTACTTAATGAATCCAGATTATGTGCTACATCAGTTGTCAGTTGACCATTTGTTGTCCAAAACTGAATGTAGTGTGCTTTTTGAAAATGTATGGAGAGTCCATTTGTAGAGAAACACTTAATAATTCTTTGAAAAATATCATTTACCAACTCGTCTGTCGCTCTGTCTCTAATCGGCTGTATCATAACACTAGCATCACCTGTAAAAGGTACCAGTTTTGCTTGTTGAATGTTAACTGGAAAGTCATTCACATACATAAGGAACAGGAGTGGAACCAAAGTTGAACCCTGTAGGACTCCCTTTGTGACCTTTTCTTCCACTCACAAAAATTTTCTTCGTTTCCGGCGTTGTCTGAATTACTCAACACAGCCTTTTGCATTCAATTTATCAAGTATGATTGAAATTAACTGTGCATAAAGTCATCAGTTCCATAAAACGTGAATATTTCTAAGAGAGTATCATGATCCACATTATCAGACACTTTGGAAAGATCACAAAAAGTTGCACCTGGCGATATATCATTATTTGAGACATGTACTACTTGATGTGTGAATGTATAACTAGCATTCTCGGTTGAGCAATCTGTCTGCATCCAAACTGTGATATGCTAAGCAAATTGTTCTCACATAAGTGAACGATAACTTTTGAATACGTTGCTTTTTCGAATATTTTGGAAAGAGATGTCAGCAAGGAAGTTAGATAATAATTGTTTAAGTCTGTCTTGTCATCTTTCTTGTGAAGTGGTTTAATAACTGCATATTTTAGCCTATCTGGAAAGATCCATGTGCGAGTAACGCATTGCATACATATATGAATAAGACAATACTTACTGAGCTGGGACAACTTTTAAGAATTATATTTGAAATACCATCAACCCCACAAGAGCTTTTTTTTTAGATTTTGTATAATTTTATTAATTTCAATGATGGATGTTGGTGCTATTTCTACTTGCTTAAAGTTTTGTGACATAGCATTTTAATATAGCCTCTCGTTTCTTCAACTGAACCATTTAATCCTATATTTGCTGTTACATTTAGAAAGTGATTGTCAAAAGTAATTGCAACTTGTGAATTATCAGTAACAACATTGTCATTTAATTTAATTGTTAATCCCTTTATACACTAGCTCCCATTTGACAATGTCTCATATAGTTTTAATCTTATTATCTGCATTCAGGACCTGCATGCATTTGGACATTTTAATGACTTTCCTTAAAATACTATAATATTTTTGTAGTATGCAAGTAACGTAGGAGCTTGACTTACTCTCGCCTTTATATAAATTTCCCTCTTCCACGGCGCGGTTATAAATACATGTACTAAAAACCAGGTCGTGTAATATAATTAGCGAATTAATACCTCCGAGCACATGGAGGATCAAGAGAGGTAAATAACATGTAGGAGCAATTCTGCTGTACTTATAAGCAAACGATTTTATTGAGGGGCCATTGCAATATAGCTGCAGTAAAATGAGATTTGGATCTCCATAGATAGCCAAGGCTTTTTTGTAACGGATCTTCTGAGTAATTTTTTGGGAAAGCATGTTTCAAATACTGACACAATTGTACTATGAAGTAAATTGAACAACATATTAGCATCTCTTTCTACATGTACCTCATCCTACACCATCCCATTTACTCTTAAAACTTTGTGTCCTGTTCTCATTAATAAACCTCAATGCTTTTTATGAAGCTGCCAAAGATTCGTAAGGTACCATACTGTTTATTTCCATCCACTGTGCATCATGATCATATAGTCGATTTGCAATTGGATATACATTAACTGTTTCAGCACTGTCTATAAAAATGTTAATCTATCAATAGCCTGCTGTTTTATTACACACTAGTTGGAAAAAGAACTGGACTCGATTTCGTGGGAACCAGGATTCACCATCCAGATTTTCCCAAAATCAGATCAGGAGAAAACTGGGATAGTTCCTTTGCGCAGCCAACGCCGGTAGCCTTCCCTATTCATGTCTACATGCGCTATTATAATTAGTGAAATGTACAGTAGAAAATTAATTAGGAATGATGCTGTATAAGATTGACGGATCGATCTAAGGAAGTGGCTAAATGCCAATAAATCAACATCTCGCTGGTGACTTTTACATTCATCGAGACAATTACAATCATCGAGACACTACCGACCCATTTCTCTTGAACTGTGTCGGAATGTATCGTCAGACACGTGAGCTCCTTCTTCGTGGCCAGCTGACATCAAGTCTACTGAGCACATGTAAGATCCACATGGGAGAGGCTGTACCACCTTGGTTCCATCATCTGTGACGCTGGAGTGTTTTCTGGGCCGTAATGAATCAACATGACGTTTCTGGTGTCTTGTGAAGTAAGAACCGTCAAAAGGACATAAGGTTACGTTCTACATGCTATGTTCGAACGTGTATGAAATTCAAATGCTCATTAATGTGCATAAGCGATTTAGAAATAGCTGTCCTACTGGTACGTCTATTTTGTAAACTATTTGGTATTAGAGAATAACCGTTAGCGAGGATGACGCCAATTATAGCACTTCTCATCTGATGTTAAAAATTCGTTTAGTTGGCTGAC
This sequence comes from Schistocerca nitens, assembly GCF_023898315.1. Taxonomy (NCBI): domain Eukaryota; kingdom Metazoa; phylum Arthropoda; class Insecta; order Orthoptera; family Acrididae; genus Schistocerca; species Schistocerca nitens. The sequence continues at coordinate 905,788,355 of NC_064616.1, read as the reverse complement.
TGCCCAACTCATTAAAACGCCGCTAAAGCAGCACAAGGAAAGCTCCACGGTGCGGTTATAAATACATGTGCTAAAAACCGGGTCGTGTAATATAATTAGCGAATTAATACCTCCGAGCACATGGAGGATCAAGAGAGGTAAATAACATGTAGGAGCAATTCTGCTGTACTTATAAGCAAACGATTTTATTGAGGGGCCATTGCAATATAGCTGCAGTGTATTATGCTTAACTATCCTCCGATTTATGGTGTTAAAAATGGAACATTTAAAACATCGAAATAATTTTTAATCATTTTCATTGCGTATTTACACATTAACATCAACGAAAGCCTAAACAACTAGTAACTGAGAAACTATAAGAGCATTTTGTGAGTTGCGTTGTCTGTCGTAAGATCCGTTCATTATTTTTCTGTCTAAGATCAACGTAAGTCCCTAAGATAGTAACTGAGAGTGTCTCATTATTCAGATGACATTGATAATAAGCACAGTATATGAAGCGGGCGCAGTAATCGGTCTCAAAGTCATGAACAAAATTCAGATAATAGTGAATGTGTAAAGCAATTCGTAAAGGTTGCATCTCTGTAAATAGATTTAACATTAACTGCAGGTATAATTTCATGTGATTTTGACTCTTCTCACTGTACATTAACGATATTTCTTCAGTGATTCACTCCTGCAACTACCATCTATATGCCGACGACATCCAACTGTACATAAGTGCAAGCCCCAAGAACATTGCTGACGCAGTAGCGAGTATGAACGCAGATCTTTGCTCTGTTTCTCGATGGGCACAGAACCTAGGTCTGAAACTAAACCCCAAGAAATCCCAGGTCATACTTATATCTCATCCAAAGTTAATCAGCCGGTACTTTCGCGAAACAGTCCCTCAAATACTCCTCAATGGTACCCAACTACCATACCAAAAAACAGCAAAAGACCTTGGAATAATCTTGGATGAACACCTAAACTGGGAAGAACAAACAGTCACAGCTTGCCGGAAATCGCTCTCCTCCCTACATGCAATTCAAAAATTTAGAAAAATATTTCCAACCCATGTTAAATAAAAATTAGTCCAAACACTAGTCTTGCCTAATCTTTACTACTGTGATGTAGTTCAACACGGCACAAATAGTAAAAATTCGAGATGCCTCGAGCTAGTGATGAATGCTTGCGTTAGATACGTGTGCAATATACGGTTGTATGATCATATCAGTCCTTCATACTCCCAGCTAGGTTGGATACGCCAACATGAGGCACGCGATCTCCACACGATGTGCTTACTTCATCGATTTCTTAGCCACTGGTGCCCCCAATACTTATCTTCTCACATTAAACACCTATCATCACTCCACAACCGCAACACCAGATCGGATACGTCTAGCATCTTGGCTGTACCTTTACATAACACAAAATCTTTCTCCGTGTCATTCTCCATATCAGCCATACGACTATGGAACGCGCTCCCTTGTGATCTGCGTCTTATCCAGAACCACTCAACATTCAAGAAGGAACTCAAAAGTTACATATTAGGGACAGTATAGCCACCATTGTTGTGCTCCTCTCATCTCTTTCTTTCTCCTCTCCATCATAGCTTCGAATTTTACCACTCTATTTCTCTTCCTCTAACCTATCTACCTCTTCTATATCTCTTTCACCCCATTCTATCGTCTTACGTCTCTGCTCGATGAGAATAACTCACAAGCTGCAAGAACATAACGAGAAAATTCCCAACTAGCAATCGGACTGACATTCATAAAAGAAAAATATGTTTACTTTCATATACATAGTCATTACTATTATTGTTATTATGATTATTATTCTTGATTGCTATAATTATTTTTTTGATTGTTCAATTATCATTGTACTACTGTTATAATCTCTATTTTTTTCTTTAACATTAATACTGTATAACACGTTACATGTCCTTAATATTCTGTTGAAACTGAAATTCGTTCAATTTAAGTATGCCTGGTTAGGTGTAAGAGAGGGCCTGAAGGCCCTAATCTTGCCAGGTAAAATAAATGCATAAATAAATAAATCTTGTTTAGCAATCGGTAGGTAGCTTCAAATGTAGAAAGATGTAGTTATGCGTACATTACTGAAAGTGAAACTGCAGTATCTTTTGAGTGCAGTATTAAAGAATCGCAAATGGCGCAATTCACGTTATACAAATACAGAGGAGCAACAGCAATTGCTTTACGAAGCACACAATTATACTGGTACAGTCAGAAAAAAGGAAGTTGTAACTCTCGGTTTGTAGCTAATAAACTGGTGAATTGCAGCTCGGGTATGAGAAAGATTAGATGCAAAAGCATTATTTCAGAAGCTTTCCCGGTGTGCTTGATAGAAAGTGCACACTTATGAGCAACTGAGTGAGTGTCATGTTCCTAGTAACGTGTAGGAATCACTTTCACCCTGAAGACAACAGAACCATCTCGTGGCATTCTTTTCACAAAACAGTAAATTCGTTGGTGTGTCATCCTCATACGCGTCCACTTTACCGCCGCCCGCTACCAACGGAAACTGGTCGTAGCTGTCACATCTCGAGCAATTACGTCCCAAATGCATTCAGTATGACTGACAAGGGAACCATCAGATCTGTTAATCACGGATTTCGATGAGTCTTGGATATGTTGTAGAGGGGGCAGTCCTGAGAACATGGCTAGCAGCTTTTCATGCGACGACCCCTAGTTTCGGAGAAAATCGATCCTGAAATTTTGTGGGTGTCTCCTATACCATTAATGTTCAAGTTTCGACCAGGGGAGTGTAGCGTGGTGGTTAGGGTTCACACCTACGAAGCTGATGGTACGGATTCACACTTTTCATGCGCATTTTTTTCAATTCAATCGTACAGGATATCATCAAATAGTATATGTTATTCAAAAATATTCAAAAGTAGTCATGTTTACTGTAGTAATATCATGAATAGACCAATAATTACAGCAAACTTTGTTGAAATGTGTATTCCGATTGTTACAAAATAGATTACAGATTCGTCTTACTCGCTATCGCTTACATTACTTGCCCTTTTAGAACACAATTCTGGATAGTATTTGTTGCAGAAGCAACCGAAACACAAAATCACAGAGCACCACGCGCGTTTAATGAAAACTACTGCCTTGGAGGCACACGGATTTTTCAGAATCGACACTAGAAAAAAATTCGTTTGGATTCAAAAAGATTGTTCTTTCTTCGCTCAACTTCGATACGAACCACGCGTATTTGATCATTCCTGTGAAAGCAGGTGCACTAAATTGATGCAGAATAATTGACTGTATTTTATGGAATCTTCCCTCTAAGCATTTACTTTATTAGTCTGTGGCAAGTTAGGAGCATATTAAATTTTTTTCGTAAAGATTTTAATCTGTCTGTAAACGTTAATACTACACGACGTGTTCATCCGTACCACCAGCGTGGCAGCCGTGATCTTCAACCGTTGTGGTACGCTTGCTTCGTGTAAATATGACAAACGTTACAGTTGTAGGAGGTAACATCGATTTTCTCGGAAACTAAGGGCCGTCGCATGAAGAACCGTTAGCCATATGCCCAGAAAAGGTCTCTCTAAAATATACCGCAGGCTCATAAAAATCCGTGGATAACACGTCTGACGGTCTTGTTGGATCAGGTGACCTGTGGAAGTCACGCAAACCACTCATATCTGCAGAAATTTCGTCAAACCATTCTAACACAATTGGGAAGAAATGGGTCGGCTCCTTCCCTTTCTGAATGTACACAAAGGTAACTAAAATCATGAGATACAGATATGCACACATACAGATGACTGTAGTATCTCGTACACAAGGTGTAAGAGGACAGTACTGTCGTTTCTATTCAGGTGATTCATGTGAAAAGGCAGCCCGATGGAAATTAACAGACTTTGAACGGGGAATGGTAGATGGATGTACACACATGACACATTCCATTTCGGATATCGTTGGAGAATTTAATATTCCGAGATCCACAGTGTCAAGAGTGAGTCGAGAACACCAAAATTCAGGCATTATCGCTCATCACGGACAACATAGTGGCCGATAGCCTTCACTTAAGGGGAACCGGAGGCTGTAAAATCCAAAAAATTACAATTTTTTTCTATCAGAAATTAATTGGACCATTCCTCTTTGATTCAAACCTTGAATTATTGTTCTACTCGCTGCAGAAGTGGAGTTATTACCATTTTCTCCCATGCCTGCAGAGGAAATGGGCGGGACCGTTGATGCATCTAACACACTCTCGTGACTTCTTGTGCGAACTACGTGGCATTTTCTCGTCCTGAAATTGAATATGTTCTCATGCTACCAATACAACGAGTGTTCAAGGGTTGGCTAAATTGTTTTCTGTGACAAATGAATCGCTAAGAGCGCCGAACATGGTCTCTTTGTTATTAATTTTTTCGAATTACTTCAGTGTGGTGCCTGTTGTTAGCAATATTATACTTCTTGTGTAAAGCGTTCTTCTGGTTATGATGCCACCTTTTAATAATCGTGTACATAGGAAGAGGAAGAAGGTAGGGAAAGGAAAATTATCACTAATATCAAATTTTGATGCTGTAATTACGGAAACAATGCGTTCTGCTAAGCAACACATGGCTCGCCGTAGCCCTGAGACATCTTCTAGCAAGAAGTTGACTGGTGGAAGTGGCAGATTTTGTGAATATGTGACAGTGATAATATTAACGAAGTACTAAATATTGGACTGTTATGTTCTGTGCTGAAAGGAAGTGTTCTGTGCAAAATTTGTACTACCTTGGGTACGGTGACTCCAAAGGTTTCAAGACTATAGAGGAAATGAAACCATATGGAAATGAATTTGTAGTTCAGAAGATGGAATGCATTGGGCATGTGCAAAAGCGTATGGGTGCATGGCTTCAAAGGCTCAAACAAACTTTGGGTTAAAGTAAACTCAGTGACGGAAAGTCAATAGGACGGAGAAGCAGGTAAATTGATGATGTGATGAACGGCTACAGAGATTCTATGGATATGCAATAAGGCAAAATATAGTAATGCTAGTGACATGCGAAAAGCGGTGTGGGCATTATTGTTCCTTCATACTGCCTCTTCCAATGAATGCCCTCAGCACAGCTTGTGCCCAAAAGATTCCTGGTGCAAATATAATGCCAAAAAGGACTATGATCACAAGCATGGTTTGCCAGGAGCTGTGATAAACGCAATAAAACCAATTTTTCACGACTTAGCACAGAATTGTTACACAATGTCTACACGGAAGAATGCAAAATCCTAATGAGAGTGTTAACAATTTAATTTGGACAGTGATTCCTAAAAGGATGTTTGTAAGCACTGCACTTTGGCATTTATGATGGAATAGCAAGGTAACAGTGTGAAGTACTGAAGGCATTAGGATTTCCAGCTGGGTTGAAGACTGTATGAGCACTAAGAAATATTGACAAAGAGAGGATAAGAGGAGCAGAAATAAGAGAAAGGGTTATGAAATATGGTGGAATAAGAGGTCAGAAAAGAAGAACAAATAGGATGAAGAAGAAGACCCTGATAATCCATCCTATAGTGCAGGAATGTATTGAGAATCTTTGACAGCCATTACTTGTAAATTAGAATTTTTCGAATGTAAGGAACATTTTCTCAAAATCCACTCAGACTAGGGAGATGAAATTTTTATACAGCACTCCTAGTGGTCAAATTTACATTGTAACACAGCTATTGGGCAATATGTTCAGTAGTTTCATTTCAGTTTGATTAAATAAAGCAATTTTTTGTAAAAAAGTTAAACTAAACTTCTCCCGAACAGGCTATGAAGCCCCAACGGTACCGACCGGCTGCCGTGTCATCCTCAGCCCATAGGCGCCACTGGATGCGGATATGGAGGGGCATGTGGTCAGCACACCACTTTCCTGGTCGTGTGTCAGTTTCCGAGACCGGAGCCGCTACTTCTCAGTCAAGTAACTCCTCAGTTTGCCTCACAAGGGCTGAGTGCACCCCGCTTGCCAACAGCGCTCGGCAGACAAGATGGTCACCCATCCAAGTGCTAGCCCAGCCCGACAGCGCTTAACTTCGGTGATCCGACGTGAACTGGTGTTACCACTGCGGCAAGGCCTTTGCCTTGTACACAAGTTGGGTCATTAAGAAAAAAAATTACTGAAAGGAAACTAGAAAAGATACTCCAATATCCCTCCATCATAACTGCAATACTAGACCACTCTATATGATGAAAAAAATTCAAATTTTTCTATATGGTAGATTATTCACAGATGTTCCTCAAACTTAGTGATTTTAACATGGGCAGAATAGGCACCTGTGGCTCCCCTTAACGATCGACAGCAGCGGTGTTTGCGTAGAGCTGTCAGTGCTAACAGACAAGCAGATTACGTGAAATAACCACAGAAATGAATGTGGGACGTGTGACGAGCGTATCCCTTGGGACAGTGCGACGAAATTTGGCGTTAATGAGCTATGGAAGCAGACGACCGACGCAGGTGCATATGATAACAGCCTGACATCACCTGCAGCGCCTCTCCTAGGCTCGTGACCATATCGGTTGTATCCTAGACGGCTGTAAAACGTGGCCTGGTCAGATGAGTTCCTATTTCAGTTTGCAAGGGCTGATGGTAGGGTTCGAGTGTGGCGCAGACCCGACAGACAAGGTACGGTGTAAGCTGTTGGTGGCTCCATAATGGTGTCGGCTTTCTTTACATGAAATAGACTGGGTCCTCTGCTCCAATTGAACCGACCATTGACTGGAAATGGTGATGTTCGGCTACTTGGAGACCATTTGCAGCTATCCATGGACTTCATGTGCCCAAACAACGATGGAATTTTTATGGATGACAATGCGCCATGTCAACATTCCACAATTGCTCGTGATCGTTTTGAAGAATATTCTGGAGATTTCGAGCGAATGATTTGGCCACACTGATCGCCCGACATGAATCCCATCAACCGTTTATGGGGCATAATCAAGTGATCAATTCGTGTGCAAAATCCTGCACCGGCAACACTTTCATAGCTTTTGACGGCTGTAGAGGCAATATGGCTTATTTCTGCAGGGGCTTCCAACCACTTGTTGAGTCCATGCCACGTCGAGATGCTGCACTATTCCGCGCAAAAGGAGGCCCAGTTCGACATGATATCAGGTGACATCCCATGACTTTTGTCACTTCAGTGTAAGGCAGTGTGTTGTTGATAAACCGGTACACATGTTCAGACAGTGATTCGCTGTAAGTGATTGTAGGCCTATGGGCGGACAGACTTCAGCCTAGTAAACACCCCTCACATGAGAGCACCTCCACCACCTATGTGAACAGTTCCCTGTCAGCATGCGATATGCATCGCCATATGCAGTTGACGACGTACTTGTACCCTGCCATCACAGTGTAGCGCGATTAATTGTTCCAGACGACCTTTTACCATGCTTCAAGGATTTAATGGTTGTGTTCATTCGAAACCGATATTCTCTGTGCCCTGTGACGGGCGGTGAGCAGAGGTAAACATTTTGGGTGGTGACAACATCTCCACATAGCGAACAGGTGGTTCTGGATCGAGTGGTTCTTCACATGTGATGAACCAAGACTGACTTGGCTACTAATTTGCATTACTATGGTTCAGCTATCCATTATAGTCGACGGGGACCACGTGTCAGTAGACGTGCAGGTTTTATCGAATAGGGTGCTGATAATATTGCTGTTTAGTGCCCTCAGCCATAAATCATCATCATCATCATCATCATCATCATCATCATCATCATCATAATCGAATTGGGTAATCACATTAAGGTGGCACGCCGAAATCATAGAACGAGTTGTAATGTAGAATATACCATGCGTCGGACACCCATGATGTATCGCGATAAAATGCACCGAAATCGCATGTCTCTCCCACCCTGTGATCGAGTGTCACGGCGAAAATACAGACGAAGCTGAATTGCCTACCTCTGCAGAGAGTTTATACATAGAATGTTCCGCCGGCCGAAGTGGCCGTGCGGTTAAAGGCGCTGCAGTCTGGAACCGCAAGACCGCAACGGTCGCAGGTTCGAATCCTGCCTCGGGCATGGATGTTTGTGATGTCCTTAGGTTAGTTAGGTTTAAGTAGTTCTAAGTTCTAGGGGACTAATGACCTCAGCAGTTGAGTCCCATAGTGCTCAGAGCCATTTGAACCATTTTTTAGAATGTTGCAGAAGATTCAAATGTTCCGTAAATAAGTAAGTGCCATAACATTCCAGAAACCACCAATACTAAATAACTGCAGGGATGTGGGACTCGAACTAATCATTCGCACGTCGTCAACCAAAGCCTATTATAACCACTACACCACCGTAGACAACATACAGCTGACTACATTTTTCCCTCTTCTCGCAAAACGGTGTCCTGCTCGCTCGGAGTAGACCATAGCTTCCTGGAACTGAATATAGCCAGTGGTCCTACGTATGATGGCGCTGGTGGATCCTGGCTCTCTGGTTGTGCTGTCACGTCCGTATAGTTCTGTGGCATTCAAATGAAGTTACTTCCGTTGACTCATCGCAGTCGTTAGGCACGTTCTCGCGTTCTCTGTATCGGAAGTCACTTTCGTCAATCTGCGTTTCGGGATTGACAGGACTTCGTGAGTTGCACATGGGCGGCATCTCTGCACTTTTGTCTTCCCGACGTAGGCTCTTTAACAGAAGTTTCCTTCCTTAAGGTGTGTATGATCATAAGTAATACTGAATCTTACCTTTCCGTTAGTGCAATAATGACTGTGATATCAACTGCTCAGTAATCTTCCTCCAATGGATTCCGTGAAAGGCAGGTGGCATTCTTGTATTTACGTCTATCATTGCATTCTACTGTATACCCGCCTGGATAGCCGGTTCCGTTATTTGAAGAGCCTCGCCGGCCAACCTTATATCGTTTGTAGCTGATTTCCCCATAACCGAATAGGTGAATATTGCAGTGGCACCCGCGTTCTGCCTCAGTAACATGGATCTCAAATATTTAGTAAACGTTCATACATTTTCAGATGGATAACACTGCACGCAGAGGCATGAGGTAAAAAAATTCCGGCGCGATGACGAGGGGGGGAGGGGAGGGGGGTGCCGACAGGAAAGGCATCCGGTCACCCTCTACCACTAACACCGCAAAATCCAAAAAGTTATAAACTGACCCCGTGAAGATACATAGTCGAGGAAAAAGAAGACTATTGTACACCACTGTTTTCCTGGAGCTTCACCGCTCATCTTGTCAATCTTCATGGATCCCAGAGGATAATCAACCAGCACTGAAAGTAATGTTCAGTCACAACAGTGTATGATCTGCCATATGAATAGATCAGAACTTACTGACTGCAAAAGAATTGCAAAGACTCTTTCTCTGCAGTACTCAGTCTTCTCGGACTTAGAGAATACTATGGAGGCATAAGCAATGATTCATTCAGCGCCTTCCTGTATGTGCACCAGAACTGCACTCATGCGTAACCACTGGCAACAGTGCCAGTTCCGTTTCAGCACTCTCCTCCAAAAGTGCAGGACTAGTAATGATGTTGTTGTTGTTGTGGTCTTCAGTCCTGAGACTGGTTTGATGCAGCTCTCCATGCTAATCTATCCTGTGCAAGCTTCTTCATCTCCCAGTACCTACTGCAACCTACATCCTTCTGAATCTGCTTAGTGTATTCATCTCTTGGTCTCCCCCTACGATTTTTACCCTCCACGCTGCCCTCCAATACTAAATTGGTGATCCCTTGATGCCTCAGAACATGTCCTACCAACCGATCCCTTCTTCTGGTCAACTTGTGCCACAAACTCCTCTTCTCCCCCATCCCATTCAGTACCTCCCCATTAGTTATGTGATCTACCCATCTAATCTTCAGCATTCTTCTGTAGCACCACATTTCGAAAGCTTCTATTATCTTCTTGTCCAAACTATTTACCGTCCATGTTTCACTTCCATACATGGCTACACTCCATACAAATACTTTCAGAAATGACTTCCTGACACTTGAATCTATACTCGATGTTAACAAATTTCTCTTCTTCAGAAACGCTTTCCTTGCCATTGCCAGTCTACATTTTATATCCTCTCTACTTCGACCATCATCAGTTATTTTGTTCCCCAAATAGTTAAACTCCATTACTACTTTAAGTGTCTCATTTCCTAATCTAATACCCTCAACATCACCCGACTTCATTCTACTACATTCCATTATCCTCGTTTTGCTTTTGTTGATGTTCATCTTATATCCTCCCTTCAAGACACCATCCATTCCGTTAAACTGCTCTTCCAAGTCCTTTGCTGTCCCTGACAGAATTACAATGTCATCGGCGAACCTCAAAGTTTTTATTTCTTCTCCATGGATTTTAATACCTACTCCGAATTTTTCTTTTGTTTCCTTTACTGCTTGCTCAATATACAGATTGAATAACATCGGGGAAAGGCTACAACTCTGTCTTACTCCCTTCCCAACAACTGCTTCCCTTTCATGTCCCTCGACTCTTATAACTGCCATCTGGTTTCTGTACAAATTGTAAATAGCCTTTCGCTCCCTGTATTTTACCCCTGTCACCTTTAGAATTTGAAAGAGTATTCCAGTCAACATTGTCAAAAGCTTTCTCTAAGTCTACAAATGCTAGAAACGTAGGTTTGCCTTTCCTTAATCTTTCTTCTAAGATAAGTCGTAAGGTCAGTATTGCCTCTCGTGTTCCAACATTTCTACGGAATCCAAACTGATCTTCCCCGAGGTCGGCTTCTACTAGTTTTTCCATTCGTCTGTAAAGAATTCGTGTTAGTATTTTGCAGCTGTGGCTTGTTAAACTGATTGTTCGGTAATTCTCACATCTGTCAACACCTGCTTTCTTTGGGATTGGAATTATTATATTCTTCTTGAAGTCTGAGGGTATTTCGCCTGTTTCATACATCTTGCTCACCAGATGGTAGAGTTTTGTCAGGACTGGCTCTCCCAAGGCCGCCAGTAGTTCCAATGGAATGTTGTCTACTCCGGGGGCCTTGTTTCGACTCAGGTCTTTCAGAGCTCTGTCAAACTCTTCACGCAGTATCGTATCTCCCATTTCATCTTCATCTACATCCTCTTCCATTTCCATAATATTGTCCTCAAGTACATCGCCCTTGTATAGACCCTCTATATACTCCTTCCACCTTTCTGCTTTCCCTTCTTTGCTTAGAACTGGGTTTCCATCTGAGCTCTTGATATTCATACAAGTGGTTCTCTTTTCTCCAAAGGTCTCTTTAATTTTCCTGTAGGCAGTATCTATCTTACCCCTAGTAAGATAAGCCTCTACAGCCTTACATTTGTCCTCTAACCATCCCTGCTTAGCCATTTTGCACTTCCTGTCGATCTCATTTTTGAGACGTTTGTATTCCTTTTTGCCTGCTTCATTTACTGCATTTTTATATTTTCTCCTTTCATCAATTAAATTCAATATTTCTTCTGTTACCCAAGGATTTCTATTAGCCCTCGTCTTTTTACCTACTTGATCGTCTGCTGCCTTCACTACTTCATCCCTCAAAGCTACCCATTCTTCTTCTACTGTATTTCTTTCCCCCATTCCTGTCAATTGTTCCCTTATGCTCTCCCTGAAACTCTGTACAACCTCTGGTTCTTTCAGTTTGTCCAGGTCCCATCTCCTTAAATTCCCACCTTTTTGCAGTTTCTTCAGTTTCAATCTGCAGATCATAACCAATAGATTGTGGTCAGAGTCCACATCTGCCCCTGGAAATGTCTTACAATTTAAAACCTGGTTCCTAAATCTCTGCCGGCCGAAGTGGCCGTGCGGTTAAAGGCGCTGCAGTCTGGAACCGCAAGACCGCTACGGTCGCAGGTTCGAATCCTGCCTCGGGCATGGATGTTTGTGATGTCCTTAGGTTTAACTAGTTCTAAGTTCTAGGGGACTAATAACCTCAGCAGTTGAGTCCCATAGTGCTCAGAGCCATTTGAACCATTTGAGCCTAAATCTCTGTCTTACCATTATATAATCTATCTGATACCTTTTAGTATCTCCAGGGTTCTTCCATGTATACAACCTTCTATCATGATTCTTAAACCAAGTGTTAGCTATGATTAAGTTGTGCTCTGTGCAAAATTCTACCAGGCGGCTTCCTCTTTCATTTCTTAGCCCCAATCCATATTCACCTACTACGTTTCCTTCTCTCCATTTTCCTACACTCGAATTCCAGTCACCCATGACTATTAAATTTTCGTCTCCCTTCACTATCTGAATAATTTCTTTTATTTCATCATACATTTCTTCAATTTCTTCGTCATCTGCAGAGCTAGTTGGCATATAAACTTTTACTATTGTAGTAGGCGTGGGCTTCGTGTCTATCTTGGCCATAATAATGCGTTCACTAAGCTGTTGGTAGTAGCTTACCCGCGTTCCTATTTTCCTATTCATTATTAAATCTACTCCTGCATTACCCCTATTTGACTTTGTGTTTATAACCCTGTAGTCACCTGACCAGAAGTCTTGTTCCTCCTGCCACCGAACTTCACTAATTCCCACTATATCTAACTTTAACCTATGCATTTCCCTTTTCAAATTTTCTAACCTACCTGCCCGATTAAGGGACCTGACATTCCACGCTCCGATCCGTAGAACGCCAGTTTTCTTTCTCCTGATAACGACATCCTCTCGAGTAGTCCCCGCCCGGAGATCCGAATGGGGGACTATTTTACCTCCGGAATATTTTACCCAAGAGGACGCCATCATCATTTAATCATACAGTAAAGCTGCATGCCCTCGGGAAAAATTACGGCCGTAGTTTCCCCTTGCTTTCAGCCGTTCGCAGTACCAGCACAGCAAGGCCGTTTTGGTTATTGTTACAAGGCCAGATCAGTCAATCATCCAGACTGTTGCCCTGCAGCCACTGAAAAGGCTGCTGCCCCTCTTCAGGAACCACACGTTTGTCTGGCCTCTCAACAGATACCCCTCCGTTGTGGTTGTACCTACGGTACGGCTATCTGAATCGCTGAGGCACGCAAGCCTCCCCACCAACGGCAAGGTCCATGGCTCATGGGGGGGATATCAGCACATATTTAAGGATACAGAAAGATCTTCCTTGCTCCTTGTTCCAAGAGCATTTGGCACATCCCTGAAAGAGATGTAGTGGCCATGCCTTGCAATTGAAATCCAGTATGAAATGTCTGTAATAGCACTTTCAAAGCAAGCCCCTGACATCGCGAATCTGCCGTGGAGTTGTAAAATCTGTAATGGCTGTCACTTTTACTGGATCAGGATGGAATCAGTTTCGCTAACTAGTTGCCCCAAGATTTTGATCTGGACACATTGGAAATGAATACATGTGCATGTCTCAGAGCCAATTTTTGTTTCTTTTGTTAATGTATATTTAGAAATATGTATTTCCCGAACAATACACGTAAAGGCCTCATTGCAACGGTTCAAAATTTCTACTACTTCAGAAATGGACCACTTTAAACACCATTTTTTATTTTTCTGTTCTTTCCAGTCTTTCTCTTTAGCATATTTCTATAATTATTATTGTCTCGTTGCCATTTTCCATGTTGCATTCCACTATAAGACCTTTCTTAATATCTCGGTTTGTCTATGTTCGAACCCCCTCACGTCCTCGTCTCCTGGGTGTATTATAATGGTACCAGTCTTCATGATCCCAAAGTTATTTTTCACTTAGAAATGCGCCTCTCTTCCTGACGCTTCTGCAATATGTTGTTTACCAGCGCATGTAGCTGAACTAGTATTTGTAGTCTCTCTTCCGCATCGCTTGCAGTTTAGTAAGTAACTTTTATTATACTCCCATGAGAAATTTTATAGATATTGATGAAATTAAGTTTTCATCCTTCAAGGGGTTATCACCACAAATTTCTTCTCAGTTTTTTAAAAAAGATCTCATAGTAATTCCTTCCCCAACTTAAGACAGCTTTTTCCAGGGAAAAAAGAACGCTTCAGTGTGCATGTCGATCCTTCATTAGCCTTCACACGCTCTAGGTGTGCAGTCGAGTGAACACTAGCCTACCCAGAAACTAGTCTACGAGGTGCTACTGAGTCTCCCGCAAGCATCTTCAAATATAAACTCCAACAATCCAGGATTCTCTATCTGAGAAGGAGACCTCGACTCTATTCCAGTTGCCGGCCGGGGTGGCCAAGCGGTTAAAGGCGCTACAGTCTGGAACCGCGCGACCGCTACGGTCGCAGGTTCGAATCCTGCCTCGGGCATGGATGTGTGTGATGTCCTTAGGTTAGTTAGGTTTAAGTAGTTCTAAGTTCTAGGGGACTGATGACCTTAGAAGTTAAGTCCCATAGTGCTCAGAGCCATTTGAACCATTTTTCTATTCCAGTTAGTACTGTTACGTATAGAAACTTGTTTCTTGAGGGGAGAAATTTATGACAAGCGGCCTGTGTGATTTATTGCAGAAAGTAAATGAAATCGAAGTCTGACGAAAATTGTCTTAGTATTTTAGCCCAAGAAGCGCTTTTCGCTTCTATTTTTGCCGCAATCCATCTACGAGGGTTGGAACTTAAATAGTGGCAACTATTTATTCACAACCGATACAAAAGAGTTACATGTTTGCACCTTTTACAGTCCTTCAAAGTAGTCACCAGCGTTGTGTAGAAGCCGATGCCAGCGATGTGGAAGACGTAGTATACCGTTAGCAGAACCTGTTCTGTTGATGGTGCGAATGGAGCGGTCTACTGCCTGTCGATTCTCTGGAACAGTTCTGAAACGAAAATGGTTCCTTTATCTTCGGAATCAAGTCAAAGTCTCAAGGACTTAAGTCGTATTACTGCTCGTTTTTGGAGCATCACCTGCGACCAGCTTTGCGAAAGAAGCGGCGACACTTTCTGCGCAGTCCACCCATCATTTTGCGAGACAATGCGCGGACGCATGCAGCGCAAGCTGTAGCTGCTCTGTTCGGTCGATGGGACTGGGAAGTACTGTACCATCCACTATATGCACCAGACGTAAGTCCATGTGACTTGGATTTGATTCCGAAGGTGAAGGAACCACTTCGTAGCATTCGCTTCAGAACTGTTCCAAGATTCGACAGGCAGTAGACCGCTCCATTCGCACCATCAACAGAACAGGCTCTGTTAACGGTATACTACCCCTTCCACATCGCTGGCAACGGGTTCTACACAACGCTGGTGACTACTTTGAAGGACAGTAACAGATGCAAACATGTAACTCTTTTGTATCGGTTGTGAATAAACAGTTAACACTATTTAAGTTCCAACCATCGTAGGTTAGGTGATGAAGCAGAACTATCATTACTTGTCAAAAAGCGAACCTAAACTGTCCTTGAATCCTGTTTGTAAGACTGAAAAGTAAAAGTGACGGTGGCGTATGATATTAGATAATTTTTCTTAAACTGCTATTCGAGTCGTCCCACATGTCAGGGTTTTGCACTACCAGGCAGAAGCGTCACACGTTTGATTTATCACTGAGTACTGCCCAAATCTGAAAAGCAAAAAAAAAAGTTCTGCTTGCAAGCTTGGGTGTAGTAGGACTACACAGACAAAGCTACAGTGTAACTTGGATGTACTATTTTTTAAATCTTGTAGGAAAAGCTGATTCTGAGTAAATTGTTCGGTGCATGATATAGTCATGAGTTCTAATTACTTACTACACGTTAGTCGCAGGACAACCAGTAGACTTTAGGTGTTGTAGAATCGTCCATGGTCAGGCGTAGAGTTTATAAAAACTTGCATTTCCATTGAGGCTTACTATTCGCACTACCTAAATGCTATAACCACCTATTCTCGTCTTTCGTTTTTCTGGGTACTGAGCCAGCCAAGGGATCCTGCTTTTGCTCTGAAGAGGTCGCTGCGATAGCAGACTTATGACTGACGTACTACTTTCACGAGTTTTTTTGTACAAAAGCTTGACGATTTTTTGAGTAATGGTACAACGCGATTTTTTTAGCAATGAATGGTCAGATAAATTTGTATAACAGGGATTCGTCAGGAAGTCTATATGACCTCGTATTCCAGTCTACACACTGTACTCGAAAAGCAACAAAGAAATAGACTGAATGTGAAGTGGAAATATCACTACTTAGAGGCAGACATGACAGGCAAATACACATGTAATTATCTGCAGAACACCGGTTGACGAAGAAGAGTATGTCAAGTAGACGATATACAACTATTAATCGGCTGTAGTCGAAACATTGCGGTTTCAGAAAACATCTGTGTAGAATTGGTGGAACAGACAACTCTAATTATGAATGTGGAGATGTGAAAGAAATTAACGATACTTTTATGGTGCCTCTCACCGGTCACCATTCCGACAGAAACAGACTGTTTAAGAATTTTCAACACAATCGAACAGCTTCTCGACGATGTATGTTTCTCTACCTAGCGCCGAAAGTATAAACCTCATGAGATGCCATCTGTATAGTACAATATTACTGCAGACCCAACAGCTATAAGCACGCGTAAGACTAAGGACTCAACGGATGCAGTGATTTTCAGAGAAGACTCAACACCTAGAAACAAACTACTTTTCGTTTATTAACCACTCTTTTAGATGTCTTGTCCGAATATAAAGACATACGTAAAGTGTGGACTACTGTATGTATTTAAAAATATTGTTAATTGTTAATCTCAATGTTAACCTCAGAGAGAGAGTTTGTTCATATGAATGGTTCTTTTGTCAGAATAACTCCAGGCAAAAAATTGAAAAGAAAGGGAAAAGTGCTGTACCTCAGACAATAAACACAAGCCAAGACTACGAATTCTTTAATTTAACGATGTTATGTACAGACTGCACGCAATAGACAGCTACCTTCTTTGTACCTATTCCCAACATCACTGGAGACGGAATAGTGACTAATGTCTCAGTTAGGGTATTTAACACAAGACAAGATGTCAGAGTGCTTTTCGGGTAGTAACCATCCATAGATTTGTATAAGGGAGTGAGAAAAGCAAACCAAACACTACAGTAGTAGCTGTGGAACCGTTCCGATTGAAATCCTGGTCATGTAAACGGAAAGCCAACCATTTATGGCTACGTTACATCACCCTTGTCAAATCAAGAAAAGCTGTTACCTGCTGGCAGCAGATACTGAAGATCCTGGGAAGCAACGCTACTTTTCTAATTATCACAGTACTGAATAATCTGAAGAGACTGTCATGATTTTTTTGCCTTTTAGTAAATGCACTGTTTTAACATTCGAAAACCAGCTAGTAAAGAAGAGTTGCTTAGTATTCCGTCTTAAAACCTGAAATAGCCCAATCTATTAGTCTAGGTGTATATCACATTGGATAATTCTTCCAAGATCTTAACCAGCAATTGCTGCGTACCATATTTGGCTTTTTTGTTCTTCAGGATGGTGAGAAAAACGTATGGTGACTCCTGTTATACTAATTTCATTATTTTAAGGTAATAATAGAAAGAGCTGTATATATCTAAAAAAGCTAAAAATTTGTACTTCTGTAAGTTCAATACCTTTTACCAAGCGTCTATTATTTGGAAAAACATGTCCCATTATTCCTTTTCACTATTTTCATAGTGTAAGTAATTCATGTGCTTCGAAGGGCATAGAAATAAAACTATAAAAAGCTTGTGTGGAAGTGCCTGCACTTTAACAAGAGTTTTGAATGTGCGCAATTCCTTGAACAGCCCTTTCGTGGCGCCACGGCCTACTTTGTGAATAAAACCGTCTGGACTGCTTAATATATGTTTATTTATAACGTCTTTTCGGCTACCGCCATCATCAGGTCAAAACTTAGAAGCTGTAAAAGAACGTTCAGTATCAGTATCAATAAAACCTTTTATCGATACAGACACTGAACGTTGTTTTGGGCTGATGATGGCGTTAGCCGAACGGCCGTTATAAATAAAAACATATTAAACAATCTAGATGCTTTATATCACAAAACTTTCACAATGATCGCAAACTAATTCAGGAAATTTATTTCCTTTAGTAATAACATTTACTGACTGTCACAACTGTACCCATCTGAAGCGTGTTTGAAGTTAGGAGGAAAATTTTTAATGTAACGAAGAACTCTGGGTTTCGCATGCTGCAGATTGAAATACAGAATCGGGGAATGTTTTTTTTATTTATTTTCGTTTGGTTTTTAAGCTGTGTAGGGTGTTTGTAACTTCCCCTTATAAGCTCCTTTGACGTGCAGATGGCGCTGTGTAGATAATCGTTTGAATAGGAATTCATATCCGGAGATATATCGTTTCTGTGCAGTATTAATAAACACGCAAACCGGAGAGTTCCACTCGCCACTGCTCGTTGCAATATCCACAACCGTCCTACGTTGACTGGTAATTATTGCATTTGTACGAGGGCTATTCGGAAAGTAAGGTCCGATCTGTCGCGAAATGGAAACGACAGTGAAAATTCAAAATGTTTTGTTTGTAACAGTTAGCTACGTCCTCTATAGAACGCAGCCGCCCATGCTTTTGCCAATTCTCTACGCTGATCTGCAGCATGTTTTCTGCCGCCGCCCGCGGTTCATGTGAGCAGAGGTGAAAGTCAGAGGGAGTCACGTTCGGGTAACGGAATACTTCCCATCGGAAACGCTGCAGTATGTGACCGAGGATTGTCATGAAGAAGGAAATGAATGGCAGTTTGGTTGTCTGGGCTGCATGAAATTAGGCGAAATCTCTCACACGCATTCAAACTTGGAGGGAGACACTATTTTCTCGGTATTTTTACGTGCTCACTGTGCGCTCAAAATTGAAAAACCGACATGACGCGATAGACGGGCATACTAGAGACACTGTCTAACACGTCTGTGGAAAGCTTCATCGGGTTTTCACTGTGGCATCCATTTCGCGACCGGTCGGATCTTACTCCCCGAATATCCCTCGTAACAATAAACTAATGACGTAACAATTGTCAGTCCGAAAGGACAAATGAAACAAAGTACTGATGTAGCATATTACACATTCGTTGAATTTCCTTCCTATTACAATTCGCACCCAGCTTCACTAGAACAGCAGAAAACACTAGAGACTTACCATTCTACTTACAAGGGGAGGAAACAGCGTTTGGAACGCGAATTTACTGGAAACTTCATACACTCGTAGTACGCCATGAGGACAACAAAACGTGTAAGCAGTAGCGCGTACTTCTCAAGCGTTACTGACAAAATCGCAAGATAATTTCGGTCGTCAAATACACTCCTGGAAATTGAAATAAGAACACCGTGAATCCATTGTCCCAGGAAGGGGAAACTTTATTGACACATTCCTGGGGTCAGATACATCACATGATCACACTGACAGAACCACAGGCACATAGACACAGGCAACAGAGCATGCACAATGTCGGCACTAGTACAGTGTATATCCACCTTTCGCAGCAATGCAGGCTGCTATTATTCTCCCATGGAGACGATCGTAGAGATGCTGGATGTAGTCCTGTGGAACGGCTTGCCATGCCATTTCCACCTGGCGCCTCAGTTGGACCAGCGTTCGTGCTGGACGTGCCGACCACGTGAGACGACGCTTCATCCAGTCCCAAACATGCTCAATGGGGGACAGATCCGGAGATCTTGCTGGCCAGTGTAGTTGACTTACACCTTCTAGAGCACGTTGGGTGGCACGGGATACATGCGGACGTGCATTGTCCTGTTGGAACAGCAAGTTCCCTTGCCGGTCTAGGAATGGTAGAACGATGGGTTCGATGACGGTTTGGATGTACCGTGCACTATTCAGTGTCCCCACGACGATCACCAGTGGTGTACGGCCAGTGTAGGAGATCGCTCCCCACACCATGATGCCGGGTGTTGGCCCTGTGTGCCTCGGTCGTATGCAGTCCTGATTGTGGCGCTCACCTGCACGGCGCCAAACACGCATACGACCATCATTGGCACCAAGGCAGAAGCGACTCTCATCGCTGAAGACGACACGTCTCCATTCGTCCCTCCATTCACGCCTGTCGCGACACCACTGGAGGCGGGCTGCACGATGTTGGGGCGTGAGCGGAAGACGGCCTAACGGTGTGCGGGACCGTAGCCCAGCTTCATGGAGACGGTTGCGAATGGTCCTCGCCGATACCCCAGGAGCAACAGTGTCCCTAATTTGCTGGGAAGTGGCGGTGCGGTCCCCTACGGCACTGCGTAGGATCCTACGGTCTTGGCGTGCATCCGTGCGTCGCTGCGGTCCGGTCCCAGGTCGACGGGCACGTGCACCTTCCGCCGACCACTGGCGACAACATCGATGTACTGTGGAGACCTGACGCCCCACGTGTTGAGCAATTCGGCGGTACGTCCACCCGGCCTCCCGCATGCCCACTATACGCCCTCGCTCAAAGTCCGTCAACTGCACATACGGTTCACGTCCACGCTGTCGCGGCATGCTACCAGTGTTAAAGCCTGCGATGGAGCTCCGTATGCCACGGCAAACTGGCTGACACTGACGGCGGCGGTGCACAAATGCTGCGCAGCTAGCGCCATTCGACGGCCAACACCGCGGTTCCTGGTGTGTCCGCTGTGCCGTGCGTGTGATCATTGCTTGTACAGCCCTCTCGCAGTGTCCGGAGCAAGTATGGTGGGTCTGACACACCTGTGTCAATGTGTTCTTTTTTCCATTTCCAGGAGTGTATATATCTGTGCGTGGCCATTTCTACCATGAAGCGGCGGCAGCCGAGTGGTTAGCGTTCAAGCCCCGTAATCGCTGGATCGAGTCTCGTTCGTCAGTTTTTTTTTTTAATTTCAACACAGTCATTTTCTTTACAATTTATATAATAATGGGAAAAATACGTGTAATCGGATGAACTTTTATTAAATTTACGATGTTATTTGGCAGTCTAAAAAGTTTTTATTATCACAAATAATATAATATTCATAACTATCGTCTAGTAAACGACCAAACGTATAAAGTGATACTGAAAATGTATGCTTGTCCGTGTCTACAAAATTGTTCGTATTTAATCGAAAGAGAACGAGAAATTGCTTCTCGTGAAGACGCTATTAAAATACGTTCGATACAGCATGACCAACTATCAGCGACGATATTTAAGGAAATACTGCGTTATGCAGGGTTTGCTTCCAAATTATCGGCTGAAAGAGAGGTTTTTGAAACCGTTAACGAGGTTTGTTTTCCACAGAAAACCTCAAAAGACCTCGTGTATGTGGAAACATAGCATTCATTTAATGCAGCTGGAGCCGTTTAACTTTATGTTTTCCATGTTGTTACGAAAAATACCATCCTGCAACTTGTAATGTCGAAAGCGACGATTAAATGTACATCTTTCGAAAGCCGTCTGTGCCGGTCAAAACTTGCAGATAGCAAGACGTTTCGGGTTCCTTCCAGGTATAAGCGATTTCTCAAATCATAGACAAGCATAAATTTTCAGTATCCCTTTATGCGTTTGGTCGTTTACTAGTCGATAGCTATGAATATCATATCATTTGTGATAGTAAAAGTTTGTAGACTGCCAAATAACATTGTAAATTTAAGAAAAGTTCTCCGATTACACGTATTTTTCCCATAATATCAATTTTAATATAAATAGTAAAGAAAATTACTGTGAATAAGAAAAACTGACGAACGGGACTCGATCCAGCGATTACGTGGCTTGAACGCTGACCACTTTTTTTTTTTAATCTCATTCTGTTCGTTTTCGTTCGTTGCATCTGCTCGGGGCGGACATCGCAATTCACCCGTTTCAGTTCGTCGTTGATCCATAAACTCAGTTTTTTTTATTACAAAGAGCAGTTAACCCTCTGACCTAATACCCTGAGTTACCTTGCCGGCACCACGCGGCTGCCGCCGCTTCATGGTAAAAATGGCCAGGCACAGGTATATATGTATATTTGACGAGTGAAATTATCATGTGATTTTCTCAGTAACAATTGAGAAGTACGCGCTACTGCTTACACATTTTGTTGTCCCCATGGAGTACTACGAGTGTACGAAGTTTGCAGTAAATCCACGTTCCAAACGTCGTGGCCTCCCCTTGTTAATTGATTAGAAGTGTAATAACTACCAGAATCGCGTTACATTACTCTAACTTTTTCACAAAATAAACGCTGTAGTGTGCAATAAATTACTTCACGTGCTTGATCCTGCAGTGCGGCAAGAGTATGATCCCGAAAATAGCTTCTATTCGAAGCATTATCTGTCCATTGCCCTCTACAAGCACGGGGAACTTTTAAGGGAAATTTCGAACACCCTGCTAGTACACTACTGGCCATTAAAATTGCTACACTAAGAAGAAATGCAGATGATAAACGGGTATTCATTGGACAAAAATATTGTACTAGAACTCACATGTGATTACATTTTCACGCAATTTGGGTGCATAGGATCCCGAGAAATCAGTACCCAGAACAACCACCTCTGGCCGTAATAACGGCCTTGATATGCCTGGCATTGAGTCAAACGGAGCTTGGATGGCGTGTACAAGTACAGCTGCCCATGCAGCTTCAACACCATACCACAGTTCATCAAGAGTAGTGACTGGCGTATTGTGACGAGCCAGTTGCTCGGCCACCATTGACCAGACGTTTTCAATTGGTGAGAGATCTGGAGAATGTGCTGCCCAGGAAGCAGTCGAACATTTTCTGTATCCAGAAAGGCCCGTACAGGACCTGCTGAAATGTAGGGTTTCGCAGGGATCGAATGAGGTGTAGAGCCAAAGGTCGTAACACATCTGAAATGTAACGTCAGCTGTTCAAAGTGCCGTCAATGCGAACAAGAGGTGACCGAGACGTGTAACCAAATCATCACACCGGGTGATACGCCAGTATGGCGATGAAGAATACACGCCTCCAATATGCGTTCACCGCGGTGTCGCCAAACACGGATGCGACCATCATGATGCTGTAAACAGAACCTGGATTCATCCGAAAAAGTGACGTTTTGCCATTCGTGCACCCAGGTTCGTCGTTGAGTACACCATCGAGGGCGCTCCTGTCTGTGATGCAGCGTCAAGGGTAACCGCAGCCACGGTCTCCGAGCTGATAGTCAATGCTGCTGCAAACGTCGTCGAACTGTTCGTGCAGATGGTTGTTGTCTTGGAAACGTCCCCATCTGTTGACTCAGGGATTGAGACGTGGCTGCACGATCCGTTACAGACATGCGGATAAGATGCCTGTCATCTCGACTGCTAGTGATACGAGGCCGTTGGGATCCAGCACGGCGTTCCGTATTACCCTCCTGAACCCACCGATTCCATATTCTGCTAACAGTCATTGGATCTCGACCAACGCGAGCAGCAATGTCGCGATACGATAAACCGCAATCGCGATAGGCTACAATCCGACCTTTATCAAAGTCGGAAACGTGATGGTACGCATTTGTCCTCCTTAGACGAGGCATCACAACAACGTTCCACCAGGCAACCCCGGTCAACTGCTGTTTGTGTATGAGAAAACGGTTGGAAACTTTTCTCATGCCACCGGCGCCAACCTTGTGTGAATACTCTGAAAAGCTAATCATTTGCATATCACAGCATGTTCTTCCTGTCGGTTAAATTTCGCGTCTGCAGCACGTCATCTTCGTGGTGTAGCAATTGTAATGGCCAGTAGTGTATTTTTTGCCTTTGGTGTCATTGAAATTGAGGAAGATTTGGCAAGAGCTGTCAAATTTGCCTTATTTCGGAAAGAAAACTTACGAATGGGTGCACAGAACTGCGATACTTACGTTGGAGACGAGGTACGCTGTGTCTGCTTTCTGGTCGTCAACGGGTTGCTTCACTGTTTCTTTCGAAACGCGACCGCAGACATTCGAACGTTTTCCCTGCTCCTCTAAAAGCAACTGTTCCAGGTTACCTCCGACGGGAAATAGTGGGTAATGGCCTACAGAAGCGCACACGTCCGGTTCTCTAGGTGGGTGGGTGGCATTCGCGCTTCCGGCAGCGGCCGCCAGGGGGCTAGCAACGCTCCGAGCAGAGCCGTTCTCCGATTGGTTAGGGGCGGGAGGGGTCTGGTACTCGTCCGGCTCGGGGACCTCGTCGAGCTGGAAGAGCGCGCGCACGCGCGGCGGGGGGCTGGGGCTGGCGCTAGCGTCGCGGAAGCAGAGGCCGGCGCGGCACCTGGGCCCGCCGACGCGCGCGCACAGCTCGTGCACGCGGTGCGCCGCCACCAGCTC
Organism: Schistocerca nitens; assembly: GCF_023898315.1. NCBI lineage: Eukaryota > Metazoa > Arthropoda > Insecta > Orthoptera > Acrididae > Schistocerca > Schistocerca nitens. The sequence goes on along the minus strand of NC_064616.1, from coordinate 905,764,369 downwards.
GGCCGCGATGCGCTCCGCCGGCTCCCCCTCCTCCTCGCCGTCCTCTGTCTCGCCGCTCAGCTCGCGCGACATCTTCTGCTGGTTCCGCGCGTTCTCCGCCACCGTGCCGTTGCCGTCGCTCTCGTGCTCCTGCTCCTGCTCCTGCTCCAGCTCACCCTCTTCCTCGTTCTCCTCCTGCAAATAAATTTGTATCGCTGAAGTTAACTTACTAAAGTGCGCGTCATTTACGACGGCGGCCGAGTTTAGGTTCGTTATGCGCATCTTACGTCACAAAACACAGTCAGCCAATGGAGAGAGAACGACGTTGCCAGAGCTCGACTGCAGTGCAGAGCACAGACGAGTGTCTTCAGTTTTAGAAACGTTCCGTCATAAATGAAGTAATTGAACAAAAGCAATGTCTTGATAGCGGATTTTCTTTTTAGAAAGTTTGGAAAAAGTATTCTTTATACCAGTTGCTTCATATTCTATTAATTAATAAAACCAAACAAGCTATAAGCCTCCCAATTCAGGAGATAGCAAGGAAAGGTGTTTCTATCATTCTCACTAACCGCTTTTTCGCAATAAAGAACAGTGGTAATTGTTTATTTCCTATTGTACTTCGACGAAACGTGAGTAATTCATAGTCATACCAACAGTGTTTGTCGGTATTTTGCGTGATATTTTAAAGTCCTCTGGGACGCTTATTGAATGCCGAGCTGCGTTAGTGTAATGGTGAAAGAGTTGGGCTACTAAGCGAAAGGTGCGCCAGCACAGTAGCTCAGCATGTGCGGCCAGAGAGCCGGTTGGCCTCTGTAATAAAAAACTGGGTGGAAGGATCAACCACCGAACTTGAACAGGATGTCTTGCGACGTCCGTCTGCAACGACCGAACACAACGAAAAAAAAAAAAAAAAAAAAAGGTGCTGAGTTCAAACCATGTTAGATTCCTGGCGGGGTCAGGGATTTTCTCTGCCTCGTGATGACTGGGTGTTGTGTGCTGTCCTTAGGTTAGTTAGGTTTAAGTAGTTCTAAGTTCTAGGGGACTGATGACCATAGATGTTAAGTCCCATAGTGCTCAGAGCCATTTCAAACCATGTTCAGTGCTTAATATTTTCTTTATTTAAAAACAATATCGAATTGTCTTACTTCATGAATTTTATTCGTTTGAATGTAATTTTTTGAAATTCCTAGTGGCAGCTAAAATCGACCATATGGAAAGTACACGCTGCAAACTCTTCAAAATTTCGTGCAATGGTTTACTACATCTAATGCTGCACAATAATTGCGTTGAACATCGAAACAAAATTAAGTCATTTATGGGGGGGAAGGCATCAGTCAAGAAGATGTGTAAAAATCAAATTTTTGGGCCAAACAGTTTTTGTGAAATCGAATTATAAAGTGTGTCAAAGCAGTCGAAACACCATGTGTCTGCACAGGCGAGTAGTACAGTGATGACAAAATCACCCACAGCGCGGAATACGAAGAGCACGTCTCTGTAGCAGCGAAAGGGTTAATGCGGCCGTGGTGGCTTTACTTCATAAACTGTGCGCTCCCCCCTAAACGTAAGATTGCGAACTAAACTATGGCGCTGCTTCTCTTGGCGCGTGCAACTGGCAACGCAGCAATCTCCCGCGTCTGGGCGGGCATGCGCGAACCGCCAAGATAAAGGAATTGAACTATAGTACTCGGATAAGTGTAAAAAGAATGATTTGAATGGTCGATGCAGAGGCCGTATTTAAACCGATATACACTGACGGAAAAAAGTTTCAACTGCCAGAAATAATTAACGTAGAGTAATGAAATTTCCGGAATAGATTTATCTAGGTAACATATTTAAGTGATTAACATTGCAAGAACACAGGTTAATGCAAGCGCGACATAAGCCGTTGCAAATATGAAATGTTAGTACATTAATAACCGGTGTAACTGCCAGGATGTTGAATGAAAGCATGCAAACGTGCATGCATTACGTCGTACGGAGTCGCATGTCCGTTTCTTGTATGGATTTCCATGTCTGTAGCACTTGGTCAGTCAATACAGGGACAATCAATACTAACTTCCTGGCAGATTAAAACTGTGTGCTGGACCGAGACTCGAACTCGAGAACTTTGCCTTTAGCGGGCAAGTGCTCTACCAACAAAGCTACCCAAACACGAGTCACGCCCCGTCCTCACAGCTTTACTTCTGCCAGTACCTCGTCTCCTACCTCCCAAACTTTACAGAAGCTCTCCTGCGAACCTTGCAGAAGCTAAGCCATGTCTCCGCAATATCCTTTCTTTCAGGAATGCTAGTTCTGCAAGGTTCGCAGGAGAGCGTCTGTAAAGTTTGGAAGGTAGGAGACGAGGTACTGGCAGAAGTAAAGCTGTGAGGGCGGGGAGTGACTGGTGTTTGGGTAGCACAGTTGGTAGAGCACTTGCCCGCGAAAGGCAAAGTTCCCGAGTTCGAGTCTCGGTCCAGCACACAGTTTCAATCTGGCAGGAAGTGTCATATCAGCGCACACTCCGCTGCAGAGTGAAAATCTCATTTTGACGGTCAATGCTGTTTGTGGATAATGCAGCAGTTATTGGGCGATGATGTCCAATATGTGCTCGATTGGAGACAGCAGGCCAAGGCAACATTTCCAGGCTCCGTAGACCATGTTGGGTTAGAACAGCGGTATGTGGGCGACCGTTATCCTGTTGGAAAACACCCTCTGGAATGCTGTTCACGAATGACCGCACAATAGGTTGAATCTCCAGATTGACATAAAAATTTGCAGTCAGGTTGCGAGGGATAAACACGAGAGTGTTCCCGCTCTCGTGCGAAATCGTACCCCAGACAATAACTTCAGGTGTATGTCCAGGGCGTGTAGCACGCAGGCACGATGGCTGCAGGCCCTCGACTGGCTTGCTCCTAACCAACACGCGGTCATCACTGGCACCGATGCAGAACCAGCTTTCGTCAGGAAGCACAACGAACTTCCATCCTGCCCTCCGATGAGCTCTCTCTTGACACCACTGCAGCCGCAGATGACGATGATTTGGAGTCATTGGTATGCAAGCCACAATGCGTCTCGCTCGGAGCTGTCGTTGAGGTAACCGATTTGTAACAGTTAATTGTGTCACTGTGGTGCCAACTGTTGTTCAGATTGCTGCTACAGATGCAGTGCGATGCGCTGGAGTCATACGCTGAAAATGGTTCAAATGGCTCTAAGAACTATGGGACTTAACATTTGAGGTCATCAGTCCCCTAGACTTAGAACTACTTAAACCTAACTAACCTAAGGAAATCACACACATCCACGCTGGAGGCAGGATTCGAACCTGCGATCGTAGCAGCAGCGCGATTCTGGACTGAAGCGCCTAGAACTGCTCGGCCACAGCGGCCGGCTCATGCCCTGAACACGAAGCTCTTCCCTCTCCTGACCAGCAATCACGTACATTGGCTACATTCCTGCCAAGTTTTTCTGCAATACCGCAGAAGGAATATCGAGTTTCTCGAAGCCCTATAACACTACCTCGTTCAAATTCAGTGAGCTATTGGTAATGGCGCTTTGTCACCTTGAAGGAATTCTTGACTAACATCAACTCATCCCGTTCCGAAGGTAACTCACGCTCACTACCGTTACATCGTGTACACAAACCAAACCTGATTTGCATAGTCACAGTGGCACTTCTCTTATGAAACTGATGCGAAATTTGGATAGACACCGTCTTTCAGCTGTTAAAACACGCCCACCAACTTTCGTTTATGTCGCGCAACTCCTTCATGATGGTGTGATTTTTTCCGTCAGTGTATGCAGAGGTGCTAATTTTAATGAAAAACCCTTCTGTTGGAATTTCATAGCAAAGTTGTACAAAATAAAAATACAACACACGAAATCGCGTGTAGGCTACCTTAAGAGTCAAAGCAGCCGGCCCACTTGAGGACTGATGCATAAAAACAGTAAATAGAAATCAATGGTCTTTTAATTATTTTTTCTGTACTACAGGGTGGTAAAAATAAAACTGATCCGGAAAATACGAGAGCGTGCAGAAAAGTTATGCCCCTGAAATTTCTGTTGTGTTCGCAATATTGGCTGAGGTATAACATGTGATGAATATTACTCGGTCGACTTCCCACTTCACTGGCGCAAGTTGAAACACTCTTGCTATAGAGGGCTCCGAGTTGTAGCGTGTAACATGACGGTATGTAACAACATAATGTCGGTGCGTGGAAAACAGCGTGCGGCAAACGAGATACTAAGACACATGGGGCAGCCTCTCTTTCAGCATGATAATTCCAGACCACAAACGAGCAGTATGAAATCTGTAACAGTCCGATGCCTTGGATTCACTGTCATTGATCATCCTCCATACAGTCCCGATTTGGTTCCATTCGACTTTCATGTCTCTAAACCTTAAAGAACACCTTCGAGGACTTCGCTTTGATAGTGATGAAGCGATGCAAGCAGAGGTGAGGCTGTGGCTCGATCTCCAGAGTCAAACATTCTTGAGTGACGGTATCGACAAACTGGTCTCTCGTTGCGAGAAATTCATTCGTCGCCAGGGCGACTGCGTTGAGAAATGAACATGTGGACATAAAGAATAAAGATGCACAATGGTAATAAAATTTGTTTTATTTAAAAAGCTTTAAGAGTTTTCACACAAAAATTCGGAGGCATTACTTCTCAGCACGCCCTCGTATTTATAAGACTGAGGCGGTATTGACCCTCTTTAATGAACAGAACTGCCTGTCAATTAAAATACTGGAAACAGTGATTTCGATGCACCAATCGGTTGCTGTTACATAGCTGCGCGTGTGCATCTTTCACGTGCTCCTTCCCAAGTACTTTGCTGCGTCGATACGTTCGAGTGAGTAAGAGGAACAGAAGTTTTTAGCGACCGCTAAGGATACAAATCCAAGTCTTTTTTGACATTGCTTCTGTAGTGGACTGACAAGGCAGCCAGTCCACAGAGACGGGTAGCCGAAAGGGCACACGTACACACACGCCGACTGGCGCGAAGTCTGGAACAGGATACGTGATGAATGTGATAAAGAAAAGAACGTAGTTACTAGAACACTTAACTTTTATATCGTCCTTTGGTATACAGCATTCTTGATGATACAAGTGAGACTCTTTAGATTCATGAAGTAACTAATGGCGCCTTGCTAGGTCGTAGCCATGGACTTAGCTGAAGGCTATTCTAACTGTCTCTCGGCAAATGAGAGAAAGGCTTCGTCAGTGTAGTCGCTAGCAACGTCGTCGTACAACTGGGGCGAGTGCTCGTACGTCTCTCTAGACCTGCCGTGTGGTGGCGCTCGGTCTGATCACTGACAGTGGCGACACGCGGGTCCGACATGTACTAATGGACCGCGGCCGATTTAAGCTACCACCTAGCAAGTGTGGTGTCTGGCGGTGACACCACAGCTTCAACACGATAGTTCCAAAAGTCCCCATTTTACGGATAAACTGCGTTGAGATTTCGTAGGAGTTTCTTCCAGGCTGCCCTTCATTCGATCAATGTTTTCTGGTGTTCCAACTCTTTTCGGATAGTTGCAGTTTTTATTCACTACAGAGCCCGTTTCGCGGCATCTACCCACTAAGTTCTGCATTTCAGACTTTGCTGGAGGTTTTGCCAAAAATGTATAGTCTGAAACTCTTGCACAAACAGTTCTGGACACGTTTTTCACGAGCTGTGTTTCACATAACATTCGACCATGAACACGGCCTGTTATATTATGAACACTATTTTGTGTTGCATTCGACTGGTCACTAAACACGTATGCTCTTCTGCCTCACGCAGTCGTAATGACATGGCGAAGTACTCGGGACAAAGCATGTAGGAGAAGCAAATGTGCAGGCATTTGACAGCAGCTAATTGCTGCATCAGAATCACGGTTTCCAGCAATTTCTGTGATAGACAGTTTTCCTCTTGATTAATAAGGGCCGTATCAGTATTATAAATATTTTTCGAGTCAGTTTTATTTTTCCCACCCCATATAATGATATGTGTAATAATTAGGTATATGAAGTTTTGAGTTCTGACAAATACTATTTGAAGAACTACGATTGTGACGGCTATGAGGCCCAGGACAGCGCTATGGTGGCATCTGTCCACTGTTATACCCAGCCAGGAGACACATATAACGTACTTTAAGATTGAACTTACCACCTATTTAGAAGTCGGCTTCGAAGAGAAAGGAAAAAAAGTGTGCTGACTTCCTAGAAGCGACAGCATCACGTGAGAGTTTGGAGAGGGGGTCTTCAATGAAAGTGACCAAGACTGTTCTTTGTGTAAATTTCATCTCCTCATTGGGCAATATTGTGAATAACGGCCTGTTTCAAGTTTACTCTGAACAGATTCAGAGTAAATTCCACAAACTGAAGCACTGCCTACCTCAAGGTTCAATTATCTCCCCTACACTCTTCGGTCCATGTATCCATGCCCAGCCAGAGACTGTGCCCCGCATGTATGTATTGGCCTAACGGATCAGTCCCTCAGAGGCAGAAGAAATAGTGGCAACTGACCTGCATGTATTATGTTGGTTGGTTGGTTGTTTTTGGGGAAGGAGACCAGACAGCGAGGTCATCGATCTCATCGGATTAGGGAAGGACGGGGAAGGAAGTCGGCCGTGCCCCTTGAAAGGAACCATCCCGGCATTTGCCTGGAGCGATTTTAGGGAAATCACGGAAAACCTAAATCAGGATGGCCGGACGCGGGATTGAACCGTCGTCCTTCCGAATGCGAGTCCAGTGTCTAACCACTGCGCCACCTCGCTCGGTGCATGTATTATAAGATATAAATTGCAGCATTACTTCTGAATAACAAATATGGAGACTGCTGTCTGCATGTAATATTCAGAGACAATTTATTACAATGCAAAAGCAATCCAAATATCTGGAACATAACCATCAATCGGTCACTAACCTACTGGCAGCTTATAAAAACATGTGCAAAATTGACCAGGACAATAATACATTGGTTGGAACTTAAGTAGTGGCAATACTGCTATGGAGACACTATGCAATGTACTATTGTCGATGATAGCACACGTTGTTGACGTATCTCAAATGGACTCGCCTGTCCCACGTCACTGGCGTGCGCAAAATCGGGGGAAACCCAGTCGCTTGTGAGAGAGCGGTCTAACGTAACGGTGTCACTATGTTTTCGGATCAGCAACAACGGAGTTGGATCAAGATTGAATGTGTCAGAGGTCGTACAGCACGACAGTGTTATCATCAAGAGGCGTGCGGGGAATCGGCATTGCCGTGCAGAACAGTGGCCATGGGCCACATCGTACGAGCCGAAACTGAAACGCCAATCCAACGAATCGGGTCATTATGCGTCGCCGCGAAAGTCGAAAGTGCGTCAGAGCCCCAGTATCGTGAAAGTTATGGTGATTCTCGTGTACGACTGTGATGGTGTTACCCTAACGCATTACTTTCCTCCAATACAGACCTTCAATGCACATTATTACTGTTCGTTTTTGGAGCATCATCTGCGACAAATTTTGCGAAAGAAGCTGCGACGCTTTCTGCGCAACTCACCCATCATTTTGCACGACGATGCGCGGGCGCATACAGTGCAACCTGTGGCTGCTCTGTTCGGTCGATGGGACTGGGAAGTACTGTACCATCCATTATATCCACCAGACTTAAGTCCATGTGACTTGGATTTGATTCCGAAGGTGAAGGAACCACTTCGTAGCATTCGCTTCAGAACTGTTCCAAGATTCGACAGGCAGTAGACCGCTGCATTCGCACCATCAACAGAACAGGCTCTGTTAACGGTATACTACCCCTTCCACATCGCTGGCAACCGGTTCTACACAACGCTGGTGACTACTTTGAAGAACAGTAACAGGTGCAAACATGTAACTCTTTTGTATCGGTTGTGAATAAATAGTTGTCACTATTTAAGTTCCAGCCCTCGTATATTGTAAATGTAACTGGAACTGGAACTTCTTGGGGATATGACACTAACACTTTGAGAACAACAACACTGATTTTAATTTATTCATTAGATGAGTATTGTTCAGACGTATGGCTCAACAGTTCTTAAATTCACGTAGTAGCGCTTCAACTTCGTCAGGGCGTGCAAATTTCATCAGGCATTGTTCTGCCTTCGCCTGCTCAACGGCGTCCGTCAGTAAAGAACATTACTCCATATTGCGTTGGACACAGGCTCTCATTTCGTTGGAATAAGGATAAAAATGAATAATTTTCTACCCATACGTAATATTGTCACGTCCTAACTAGAATCTAGACCAAACCCAAATGCCGGCCGCGTTGGTCTCGCGGTTCTAGGCGCGCAGTCCGGAACCGTGCGACTGCTACGGTCGCAGGTTCGAATCCTGCCTCGGGCATGGATGTTTGTGATGTCCTTAGGTTAGTTAGGTTTAAGTAGTTCTAAGTTCTAGGGGACTAATGACCACAGCAGTTGAGTCCCATAGTGCTCAGAGCCAAACCCAAATGTGATCGAACGAGGAGGTGCAGTGGTTAGCACGCTGGACCAGCATTAGGAAGGACGACGGTTCAGATCCCCCTCTAGTCATCGAGATTTAGGTTTCCCTAAGTTACTTAATGCAAACGCCACGATGGTTCTTTTGAAAGAGCACGGCCGATTTCCTTACCCATACTTTCCTAAAACGAGCTGCTGCTCCATCTCTAATGACTCTGAATCATGGCGAAACTTGGTATTTTTCACATTAATAATCCATCGTCAAAGCTGAAATAAGCGACAAGTGACAGAAAAGAAACCTGGGACCGTCTACATCTTCAACTCCAGACCCACCAACAGGGCCACCGTGCCACATTATATTACGCAAATCTTGTGCTGGAAGAGGCCAAGGAAGATGAGTTATTTCATACTCATCTAACAACTCTTAAACACTTCCAAATGTGTGATAGCGATTTTATCATCTCGGTGAATACAATCTCTTGAGGATAACAACGGCTACGCAATTGATTCAATATATTTACTTGCACAGATTCTGTAGAGAATGACAAGTGTACCCTCTATGAAAATGAATGAAAGGCTTTTGTTTTTCCCCATACATGCTTCACTTCGTTTAATTTATGAAACATCTTCAGTGACCTGTAATTTGTTTCATGCGTATAATAAGTATGTTATATAATTATTACAGGTGTGTTGCTATATTGGAGTTTTTTGTCATTCTCGGCAAGCAATAATATTTTGTAGCTAAATATTCAAATGGTTCAAATGGCTCTGACCACTATGGGACTTAACATCTGTGGTCATCAGTCCCCTAGAACTTAGAACTACTTAAACCTAACTAACCTAAGGACATCACACACATCCATGCCCGAGGCAGGATTCGAACCTGCGACCGTAGCGGTCACGCGGTTCCAGACTGAAGTGCCTAGAACCGCACGGCCACACCGGCCGGCCAGCAAAATATTAATAAGGTTAAATTACACTACTGGCCATTAAAATTGCTACACCACGAAGATGACGTGCTACAGACGCGAAATTTAACCGACAGGAAGAAGATGCTGTGATATGCAAATGATTAGCTTTTCAGAGCATTCACACAAGGCTGACGCCGGTGGCGACACCTACAACGTACTGACATGAGGAAAGTTTCCAACCGATTTCTCATACACAAATAGCAGTTGACCGGCGTTGCCTGGTGAAACGTTGTTGTGATGCCTCGTGTAAGGAGGAGAAATGCGCAGCATCACGTTTCCGACTTTGATAAAGGTCGGATTGTAGCCTATCGCGATTGCGGTTTATCGTATCGCGACATTGCTGCTCGCGTTGGTCGAGATCCAATGACTGTTAGCAGAATATGGAATCGGTGGGTTCAGGAGGGTGATACGGAACGCCGTGCTGGATCCCAACGGCCTCGTATCACCAGCAGTCAAGATGACAGGCTTATTATCCGCATGACTGTAACGGATCATGCAGCCACGTCTCGATCCCTGAGTCAACAGATTGGGACGTTTGCAAGACAACAACCATCTGCACGAACAATTCGACGACGTTTGTAGCAGCATGGACTATCAGCTCGGAGACCATGGCTGCGGTTACCCTTGGCGCTGCATCACAGACAGGAACGCCTGCGATAGGGTACTCAACGACGAACCTGGCTGCACAAATGGCAAAACGACATTTTTTCAGAGAAATCGAGGTACTGTTTACAGCATCATAATGGTCGCATCCGCGTTTGGTGACATCGCGGTGAACGCACATTGGAAGCGTGTATTCGTCACCGCCATACTAGGGTATCACCCGGCGTAATGGTATGGGGTGCCATTGGTTACACGTCTCGGTAACCTCTTGTTCGCATTGACGGCACTTTGAACAGTGGACGCCAAATTTCAGATGTGTTACGCCCCGTGGCTCTACACCTCATTCGATCCCTGCGAAACCCCACATTTCAGCAGGATAATGCACGACCGCATGTTGCAGGTCCTGTACGGGTCTTTCTGGATACAGGAAATGTTTGACTGCTGCCCTGGCTAGCACGCTCTCCAGATCTCTCACCAATTGAAAACGTCTGGTCAATGGTGGCCGAGCAATTGGCTCGTCACAATACGCCAGTCACTACTCTTGATGAACTGTGGTATGGTGTTGAAGCTGCATGGGCAGCTGTACCTGTACACGCCATCCAATCTCTGTTTGACTCAATGCCCATGCGTATCAAGGCCGTTATTACGGCCAGAGTTGGTTGTTCTGGGTACTGATTTCTCGGAATCCTATGCACCCAAATTGCGTGAAAATGTAAGCACATGTCAGTTCTAGTATAATATATTTGTCCAATGAATACCCGTTTATTATCTGCAGTTCTTCTTGGTGTAGCAATTTTAATGGCCAGTAGTGTACTATTTGGTTCTACTTACGATGTAGTGATCTTATTAATCTATTTCCGTCTTCCTGAAGTTGTACTTAGTTGGTCTGCATACACCAGGATGTCCGATTGTTTACATTTTAAAACACATTTCAGTTAAACACTTCACTTTCACAGTGTGTTGATTGTATATGTTTACTGCATATAGTGTTGCCAACTGTCGCTGCGTGGTCCTTGCTGATGTACAAGCAAAACCGAGTTGAAGCCAGCCAGCACTGAATCAAATAACATATCTGTTCGACAGGGTTCATTAAGGTGTCTCAGTAACGTGAGTTGGAATATTGTTAGATAGTGCGGGTAACAATTATAGCTGTCAAATTAAAGCAGCAGGTCATTATGTTTTCAGCTGGTACTTTCTTTGCAAAGTTTTGAAACTATTGGTGTGTTTTATTTCTTTGAAAGTGAGTACCTGAACGCTTCACACTCGTTATTTACATATTTATTACGAAAAGTACTTAACAATAGCCGGCCGCGGTGGTCTCGCGGTTAAGGCGCTCAGTCCGGAACCGCGCGATTGCTACGGTCGCAGGTTCGAATCCTGCCTTGGGCATGGATGTGTGTGATGTCCTTAGGTTGGTTAGCTTTAAGTAGTTCTAAGTTCTAGGGGACTGATGACCACAGATGTTAAGTCCCATAGTGCTCAGAGCCATTTGAACCATTTTGAACTTAACAATAATCTCCCCCAACGGTAAATAAGGGTGCTTGTGAAACCATGTTCTAATTAAAGTAACTGAAACAATGAGAATAAACAGCAGCAGGAACACTCCTGCAATGGTACGAGAAAGGATTTCATCTGCATATGTACATTCTTGGATACATTCTTGATTGGAAAAGAGGCCTCCTAAAATAACTAGCTTGTAAATTTTCTTTTATGCTTTATAGATGGCTGAGGCTAAGTTACCTTTTCATTCTTATTCAAATGTATCAGTCTTTTCTATGATTCTTATTATGATTGGTAGGTTGTTTTACCAGGTCCACGCATTTTCAATATTTATTCGCATTTGCATGTATCATACTACTACAGGACATACTTCTATTAATATTAATATTAATGTCCCAGAATCATTTAAAAATGCAAATATTAATTACATTTTTTTGTGAAATAGCAGCGTTCGGACCAGCTGCTTTAGACTTTGTAACTCCACACCTCTATCCACTATACGACGATGAAATTTTGGAAACGTATGAGCACATACTAGATCTCTGGAAGGCTTTACCTGATGGTGTGATATTACCTTACATTTCATTGTAAAAAATTGTACCAAGAACAATATGTTTCTGTTAAACTTACAATGCGCCGTTACCTAGAAACGGCATAGATTCATAACGCCCAAGTTATAAAATCAACGAAATATGAAAATTCTTTAACCACTAATCTGACGCCAATATGGCGTTTTTCGCCATTTTATTATAGCAAATTGTACCGATAAAGACGCTTTTTCGAGAGATCCTTAATGCTTTGGTGTTTTGAAACAGCATATATTCATAGAAAGTAAGTTATAATATAAAACTCACCAAATACGGCTTCAGCTAAGGACGGCTAAATCCAATATGGCGTCACCCAAGTTGTCACAGAAGTCGATAGATAGCACTTGTCATTTCCCATACAGTGTATGACGTCAAAATGAGGTCACGTTCGTTTCAAGTGTTGTGAACAGAGAGTTGTCCATGTGTTATTGTGTGTGTGGTGGTGCCTCCTCTGAAAAAAGGAGGAATTTGTGTGGAGGGAATGGCAAATACAATTTTTTGTGTCTGTGGTGAGAAATGAAGTTCTTATTTAGTCTGGATAAGATGATTATCGTTTTAGTAACAAGAATGATCATGGAGAAATTGCTTATATTGATGTGACCATTAGTTACTTTCTGGTTCACTGCAACGGCTCTTCGTGTGTGACAGTTTTCCTGTAGTGTTATGAGCTTTCTGAGGTAACTGTTCATTCTTATGATTCTTATAATTATCCTATCCTGTCCCATGTTAGAAGGTTCATGCTCATACTTTATTAAATGTTCAGCAAAGGTAGAACAGCTACTGCCATGCTTCCAGTTTCTTATATGTTCTTTGTATCTAGTTTAATTTTTGCTTGTTATCACCACATGCAGTGATTTGCAATCTTGAGATTGTTTCAAGTATATAACAGTTTCTTGCTATTTGTTGGGTTTTCTATTGTTGTTTGTAAATGTGATTGTAGTGTGCTTCTTGTACTGTATGCTAAATTTGTTTCTTCGGTATATTTACTATTCTGTGTGCTGATTTCTGTTTGTATGTTAAAATGTATCATTTCTTTTTGTTAGTCACGTGATACGTGTTCCTGTTCTGTGTGCAGATCCCAATTCGCTGGATTCCATAGACTATGGAAACCGCACAATACAGCAACAGCATTTTAAACTCCTAATGTACAAGTCTTATGCTATCACAAACATTGATGTTTAACCCTACCTCACAGGTAAATACAAGATTGTGAACTGTTGTTAGGACTATCATGTAATTGTAATCGTGCAGAAAATTGATCTATATCCTCCAAAAAAAGTATCCTACTTAATCTTCAGAAAAATATGCAGCATAATTTGAATCATGTCATTATTTAACAGACTGTCCAGTTATTGAAATCCCTAATTTTCAGTTGTCATAGGAATGTCTTAACACATGAATGTAAATGCAACTTGCTTAGTGTAAAAAAAATATAAAACAGTGCAAAATTGTAGATGTATGAGGTTCCTGGAGTTTCTATTAGGAAGAAAGCAGAGTCGGCTGTAACTGACTGGATGAGAGTGGTGTGAAACAACTGCGTTAGTAGCTATGGGATATGACAGAAGAATAATTTTGAATCTAATGTAGAAGTAGAGATGATTAAGAATGACATGGATTTCGACAGTGATGTTGTGTGAGAGGACGACAGTGGTGTGAGTACGAAGCAAGATAAGATACGTTATCTGATCTACACTGCCTGACCAAAAAGGAGAAGAACCTGGAAGATATGGTCGGGTGTCAACTTAACTTCGTACACATACATGCCACGGGAGGGGGGGGGGGGGGTGTGGAGTTGTATGTACACTCCTGGAAATTGAAATAAGTACACCGTGAATTCATTGTCCCAGGAAGGGGAAACTTTATTGACACATTCCTGGGGTCAGATACATCACATGATCACACTGACAGAACCACAGGCACATAGACACAGGCAACAGAGCATGCACAATGTCGGCACTAGTACAGTGTATATCCACCTTTCGCAGCAATGCAGGCTGCTATTCTCCCATGGAGACGATCGTAGAGATGCTGGATGTAGTCCTGTGGAACGGCTTGCCATGCCATTTCCACCTGGCGCCTCAGTTGGACCAGCGTTCGTGCTGGGCGTGCAGACCGCGTGAGACGACGCTTCATGCTCAATGGAGGACAGATCCGGAGATCTTGCTGGCCAGGGTAGTTGACTTACACCTTCTAGAGCACGTTGGGTGGCACGGGATACATGCGGACGCGCATTGTCCTGTTGGAACAGCAAGTTCCCTTGCCAGTCTAGGAATGGTAGAACGATGGGTTCGATGACGGTTTGGATGTACCGTGCACTATTCAGTGTCCCCTCAACGATCACCAGTGGTGTACGGCCAGTGTAGGAGATCGCTCCCCATACCATGATGCCGGGTGTTGGCCCTGTGTGCCTCGGTCGTATGCAGTCCTGATTGTGGCGCTCACCTGCACGGCGCCAAACACGCATACGACCATCATTGGCACCAAGGCAGAAGCGACTCTCATCGCTGAAGACGAAACGTCTCCATTCGTCCCTCCATTCACGCCTGTCGCGACACCACTGGAGGTGGGCTGCACGATGTTGGGGCGTGAGCGGAAGACGGCCTAACGGTGTGCGGGACCGTAGCCCAGCTTCATGGAGACGGTTGCGAATGGTCCTCGCCGATACCCCAGGAGCAACAGTGTCCCTAATTTGCTGGGAAGTGGCGGTGCGGTCCCCTACGGCACTGCGTAGGATCCTACGGTCTTGGCGTGCATCCGTGCGTCGCTGCGGTCCGGTCCCAGGTCGACGGGCACGTGCACCTTCCGCCGACCACTGGCGACAACATCGATGTACTGTGGAGACCTCACGCCCCACGTGTTGAGCAATTCGGCGGTACGTCCACCCGGCCTCCCGCATGCCCACTATACGCCCTCGCTCAAAGTCCGTCAACTGCACATACGGTTCACGTCCACGCTGTCGCGGCATGCTACCAGTGTTAAAGACTGCGATGGAGCTCCGTATGCCACGGCAAACTGGCTGACACTGACGGCGGCGGTGCACAAATGCTGCGCAGCTAGCGCCATTCGACGGCCAACACCGCGGTTCCTGGTGTGTCCGCTGTGCCGTGCGTGTGATCATTGCTTGTACAGCCCTCTCGCAGTGTCCGGAGCAAGTATGGTGGGTCTGACACACCGGTGTCAATGTGTTCTTTTTTCCATTTCCAGGAGTGTAAATGACTAGAATTGTAGCGTGCTCTGTGGCAGGTAGAGCAGCCACCAGAGTGTGCTAGTGCTGTTTGTATTTAGTTATCTTACTGATCCTGGTAGGGTATATAAGGGGTATGAACAGCGTCAGATGTTGAGTGATCATCGTGAACTACACGGAGATGCCATTTACTCGTATACAGCTGTATTATCAGCATCCGACAGTGTCTGAAAGCGGCCTTGTTGTGCATCTCCATTTGGCTGGCTGCTCAATTCGTGCTACAGAGTGCTGCAACTCTAAACATTTACATACAATTCCTCTCCCCCCCCCCCTCCATGGTGTGTATGTGTACGCAGTTACGTTGACACCCGACAAAATCTTCCAGGTTCTTCTCTTTTTTGGTCAAGCAGTGTGGACCAGACAGCGTATCTTATCTTGTCTCATACCCACCCCCGTTGTCGTTCTATTGCACATCACTGTCGAGCCCATGTCATTCTCAATCATCTCTACTTCATCCACGTAAGATTCAAAATTATTCTTCTATCGCATCCCATAGTCAGTAACGCAGTATTGTTCCACACGATTTGTGTTTCATTCGGATGGGACAATGGCACGATGCCGGATCGCACGGGATTGTGAGGGCAGGTATACATGTAGTCAAGATTTTGGTCGACCATGTCTGACGATCACAAAGGAAGATCGCCGTATCGTGCACCAAGCATATCGTAAACCCGTCACATCCGCACCTGCTATCCGAGATCAAGCACTGGACTCCCTGAAACGTTCAGCGTAATCCCGCACCGTTGGCTGGAGACTGGCAGCAGCCGGTCTGGGGAATTACCGTCCTATGCGTAGGCTCTCGTTAACACCACAACATAAATGATTGTGTCTGGCGTGGTTTCGTGACCCGGAAGCTAGATGAATGGTGTCGCACTGTATTTAGGAATGAATCGCGGTTCAGCCCTACAGCAGATGACAATCGTCGGCGACTATGGGGGTGACTTAGGGAAAGGCCCAATTCATCCAGTGTTTTGGAGAGGAAAAGTTGTGTTACTCCTGACGATATGTCGCGAACATCCTGCGGCTGCACGTGGTACCCGTATTACGACATTTTTCAATATAACAATGCTCGTCCACGCATGGCACGTGTCGCTATAAACTTGAAATGTGTCTGTTACTTAGCACTTTCGTTTCCTCACACTATATTTTACCTTTTTGTGCATCGCGACGCTTATGTTTGGCATAATCTACGAGACCTTGCTCTAACCACTTTCGATATATTCTTTAGCTACCTCTTTGCTTGATCACTGTGCCAAACGTAAGTCCCTTGCTTTCGACCAATGCTATTCGTTTGTGGGTGAGTAACATGTGGTTTTTATGTGTCTGAAAGTAGTTAACGATTACTCTTGGTCACTTCTTGAACCGGGTTGGTATAGAGCAGAGGAAGAGGCACTGTTGTGTTTCTGACGTTTAGAAGGAAATTGCTTTTGTCTGTCCGAAGTCTACTTTGTTGAGCAAACACTGCACTGCATAAAGATTGTGTGAGACCAACACAGTTTACTCATTGTGAACTCAGCGCATATCATTCAGGTTTGTTTTACGTGGCGACAATAGCTTGGGAATGCTTGCTTGGGTTACTCAGCGCGTAGCTAAACAGTCGTCTGTTTCTGCTCACTGCAATAGACAGTTGTCACTAAATGCTTGGAAGGTGGTTATTGCGTCACTCGTCGATAATTTAAGTCTGTGTGATTATAAATTATTCGATGCTAACTTTTCCTGAACCGTAAGATTAATTTTTCAAGGAATCAGAATATACGTATTTCGCATTCCGAATTTGTGTGTTCACAGACACAGACAGCCCCTTTGCGCAACTGTTTCGCTGTAAGCGGAATGCTAACACATGTTCAGTGTAATCTATTACATTCATTCACGAACCTATTCATGTAGTGCTACCGAATCATATTAGATATGCAAGCTGCACTGCACTGAATTTATGAAAGTGTATGTCATGAGATCATTCTCTTCATATTTTCGAGTCAGATCAAGTTACTAAGTTCGCCCCGTTGGGCATTAGAAATTTGCATTCTGCACACACACACACACACACACACACACACACACACACACACACACACACTCCTTTCAAATTGTCTGCAGGATGTTGAGGTACTAGTATGGCCATCAAGATCGCCTCATCTTTCCCAGATATGCTATCTGTGGGACCAGCTCGGAAGTCATCTTCATCATTGTGCCAGTATCCAGAATATTAAAGACCACTTATAAGAGTTGTTCGGCAGCTTGACTCAGAAGAGGGAAAAAACGACTTTAGTCTCCCCTCGCAACAGAATCAGTTCATGCATCCACGACAGAGATGGTGCACATCATATTGATATGTGGGATCACACTGACACGCACTTTGTTAATTTGAGTCCATATTGCTTTCACTGAAATGATATCACATACTCTCTCAACTCGTGAAGTTTCATTTCGTTTTATTTTTCTGTCAGGCAGTATATATTTGCATTTTAATACACATACAACCCTTCATCAGAGATCAAATAAGACAATGAGATTCTTTTGTTCATCACTTTATCTACTCCACAACACATGTCACTTGCGAACCACTTCTAGGTATCCGTTTTGTTTTTTGTGTGAAAGTAATTGTCTTCGAAGTTCCACAATGCCCATGTTTCTTTGTAAAGATCTATGAATAGTTCAGTGCGGTATCACTCAGTGCGCGTTTAGTTAATCCAGTGACACCAGCGTCCTCGTACGATCCCAATGCATGCATCCAGTATAATGGGCTCGTGAACAACCCACGAAAAGCGTCCTATTACAACGCTCCCGAACGTACCGCTCCTTTTGATGTACGGTCAGTTGGTGGATCGTGTTCGCCTGTGGTGCATGGAGCACAGTTGATCACCCACACTGTTGCCAGTGCTCGAAAGGTTCAGTGCAGTGCTGCGACTACGGTTTGGAGGCACCACGAGGTGGGCATATCCGGAGCAGCAGCCAATGGTTCCTCTTTGACCCCTCGGCTAACCATCTATCAATCAGGCTAGCCCAGGCTGTCTCAGTTAATACTATTAATGGACGGGTAAAAACCACTACAGTTTTGCTACGCCCAGCTTCAAAGAAGAGGGGAAGTGAAAACACTAAAGATTTTTTGAAAAAGTACCATCGTTGTGATACAACCACTTGAGCTTTTCAGTAATTGTAAAAAGTTCACTTAGCGTACACTAACTTGCACCATCGTCTCGTATGTGCTTCCCTACCAGCGTCACAGTCTCTAGGTTGGTATTATTCTACATATTGTCTAAACCTGCAGGCAGGGAGAAAGAGTTGGCCCGTGTGTGAGCGACAGGTGCCAAGCAGGCGATGCGCCGCCTCGCTTCGCTCCCAGCCCAGCGTGCAATCATTTGTGGCATCAAAGGCGCTGCAATCATTTGCATAGCTACGTAACCGACACGGAATTTCGACTTTAAAAATAAACTGTATTTAAAGAAATTACGAGGAAAATCCTCGATTACGTAGCAGTGTGCCAGTTCTGGGGGAAGAAAGGTTGCTTTATTATCACGTGCTGTCGATATCGCTGTTATTAGAGACGGAGCAGAGGATCCTTCGGTGAAAGATGCGTAAGGAAGCCGTAAATGGATTTGCTACAGAAAGCATACCGACATGTTTCTGAAATGATTTAGAAAATCCACGGAGAATTTAAAGCTGTTGCTATGAAAAGGTGTTGGGGCGTCCGTAGCATGTTGTCGATTTCGCAGCTATTTAGGTGTGTTGGGAACATTGACACACGTATTACTTAACACTTCATTAGAACACTTCATGTGGATAAGAAGTTTGACATTTTACTGTGCTGCACGGTGTGCACAAACGTTGCATACATGACGCAAGAAAAGATAAAAGAACGCGTATTAAAAGAAAAAGAACTTGCAAATGGTCATACCCCTCCCAGTACAGTGAGATCACAAAAGTCATGGGATAGCGATATACACATATACAGATGGCGATAGTATCGCGTACACATGATATAAAAGGGCTGTGCATTGGAGGAACTATCATTTGTACTCGGGTGATTCACGTTAAAAGTTTTCCGACGTGATTATGGCCGCATGTCAGGAATTAACAGACTGAACGCAGAATGGTAGTTGGAGTTAGGTGCATGGGACATTCCATTTCGGAAATCGTTTTGGAGTTCAATATTCCGAGATCCATAATGTCATGAGTTTGCCGAGAATACCATATTTCAGGCATTTCGTCTAATTACGGACAAAGCACTGGCAGGCGGCCTTCTCTTAACGACAGAGAGCAACAGCGTTTGCGTAGAGGTGTCATTTGCTAACAGACAAGCAATAGTGTATAAAATAACGGCAGAAATCGATGTAGGACGTACGATGAACGTATCCATTAGGACAGTACGATGAAATTTGGGGTTAATGGCCTATGTCAGAAGACGACCGACCCGAGTGCCTTTGCTAACAGCACGACATCGCCGTTCCTGGGCTCGTGACTATATCTGTTGGACTCTAGACGACTGGAAAACCGTGCCCTGTTCAGATGAGTCCCAGTTTCAGTTGTTTAAAGCTGATTGTAGGATTCAAGTGTGGTACAGATCCCACGAAGCCATGGACTCAAGTTGTTAACAATGCACTGTCCATGCTGGTGGTGGCTCCATGATGGTGCGGGATGTGTTTACATGGAATGGACTGGATCCTCTGGTCCAACTGAACCGATGATTGACTGGAAATGATTATGTTTGGATACTTGGAGACCATCTACAGTAATTCAACGACTGATTGTTCCCAAACAACGATGGGGTTTTTCTGGATGACAAAGTGCCATATTACAGGGCCACAATTATTCGCGATTGCTTTGAAGAGCATTCTGGACAAATCGAGCACCTCAGATCGCCCGACATGAATCACACCGAACATTCGTGGGACATGATCGAGAGGTCAGCTCGTAAACAAAATCCTGTACCGGCAACACTTTCGCAATTATGGACGTCTATAGAGGCAGATGGCTCAATATTTCTGCAGGGGACTTTCAACGACTTGTTCAGCCTTTGTCACGTCGAGTTACTGCATTGTGCCGGGAAAAAGGAGGTATGACACGATATTAGAAGGTATGCCTTGGCTTTTGTCACCTCAGTGGATACACCAAGTCTACAGATTTTCATTTAAATACTTTGACGAAGATTAACAATAGGGATTTAAAAACCGGCTTGTCCAGAATGTCCAGTGTCTCAGCACTACGACATCAGACTCGGTGTCAGGTTGAGGTCGCAACGCGGCATACGCGGATGACATACATGTACAGCTTATCGTCATCTTTCAGACTTTGAGAAAGGTCCAATCATTGGCTTAAGGAATACGGGAGCATCATATCGACAGCTCGTGCAGACCGTTGGCTGTAGTGCCTTGGATTTGGGTTGAGATCTCGAGTTTTCATGCGTCATTCACTGGTGGCACCATACCACAGGCAACAGAGTCTTATATACGGTAGAGCCAGAGTCAACTGGGACATTTAGCGGCGTTCTGTGGTGTTCAGCGATTAACAATGGTAATTGTTGAAAAGAGGCTGAATTCTCGCCAGTATGGGGAAAGAGTAACACACCCTGACGTCATATCCATCATGACTAAAGTATCAAGTGGTATATTCCAACTGGATTATGCAAGACTCTACGGTAAAATTCACAACATAATCGTCTTAAGAAGCGTCCGGATTCATGGCTGGCCTCCCCAGTCGCCTGATTTACCACCCATAAGAGCATGTAAGGGATGCGATGGGAAGAGTATAGTTTCATATCAGCTTCCAGACAGCAGTCCTTAAGAACTGACAAGGCATGTGTTTGAGACATGCCAAGGAATTTTTCAGGATGGCATTTGGAAGCTATTAGCTTCCATGACACAACAAATGTAAGATTGTACTCATGCCCGTAGGAGTCAAAATTCGTTATCATGTTGATAACTGACATCACTTCCAAATAAGATGAAAGTTCAGTCATTAAATACACTACTGGCCATTGAAATTGCTACACCACGAAGATGACGTGCTGCAGACGCGAAATTTAACCGACAGGAAGAAGATGTTGTGATATGCAAATAATTAGCTTTTCAGAGCATTCACACAAGGTTGGCGCCGGTGGCGACACCTACAACGTGCTGACATGAGGGAAGTTTCCAACAGATTTCTCATACACAAACAGCAGTTGACCGGCGTTGCCTGGTGAAACGTTGTTGTGATGCCTCGTGTAAGGAGGACAAACACGTACCATCACGTTTCCGACTCTGATAAAGGTCACATTGTAGCCTATCGCGATTGCGGTTTATCGTATCGCGACATTGCTGCTCGCGTTGGTCGAGATCCAATGACTGTTAGCAGAATATGGAATCGGTGGGTTCAGGAGGGTAATACGGAACGCCGTGCTGGATCCCAACGCCCTCGTATCACTAGCAGTCGAGATGACAGGCATCTTATCCGCATGGCTGTAACGGATCGTGCAGCCACCTCTCAATCCCTGAGTCAACAGATGGGGACGTTTGCAAGACAACAACCATCTGCACGAACAGTTCAACGACGTTTGCAGCAGCATGGACTATCAGCTCGGAGACCATGGCTGCGGTTACCTTTGACGCTGCATCACAGACAGGAGGGCCTGCGATGGTGTACTCAACGACGAACCTGGCTGCACAAATGGCAAAACGACATTTTTTCGGATGAATCCAGGTTCTGTTTACAGCATCATGATGGTCGCATCCGTGTTTGGCGACATCGCGATGAACGCACATTACAAGCGTGTATTCGTCAGCGCCATACTGGCTTATCACCCGGCGTGATGGTATGGGGTGCCATTGGTTACACGTCTCGGTAACCTCTTGTTCGCATTGACGGCACTTTGAACAGTGGACGTTACATTTCAGATGTGTTACTACCCGTGGTTCTACCCTTCATTCGATCCCTGCGAAACCCTCCATTTCAGCAGGATAATGCACGACCGCATGTTGCAGGTCCTGTACGGGCCTTTCTGGATACAGAAAAAGTTCGACTGCTGCCCTGGCCAGCACATTCTCCAGATCTCTCACCAATTGAAAACGTCTGGTTAGTGGTGGCCGAGTAACTGGCTCGTCACAATACGCCAGTCACTACTCTTGATGAACTGTGGTATCGTGTTGAAGCTGCATGGGCAGCTGTACCTGTACACGCCATCCAATCTCTGTTTGACTCAATGCCCAGGCGTGTCAAGGCCGTTATTACGGCCAGAGGTGGTTGTTCTGGGTACTGATTTCTCAGGATCTATGCACCAAAATTGTGTGAAAATGTAATCACATGTCAGTTCTAGCGTAATATATTTGTCCAATGAATACCCGTTTATCATCTGCATTTCTTCTTGGTGTAGCAATTTTAATGGCCAGTAGTGTATCTGTTAAATTATTAACTCCTCCATAAAGTATGATAAATATGGTTCTGGCACTTGACTGAGTAACACTTTCCATTTCCATCGAGGTATATGGGGCAACATACAGAAACATCACTTATCCGAAGTACAGACAGTTTCTACTTTTTTGCCATATGGTTTATTCAGCAATTAACGTTAACGTATTTTGTTTGCAGGAACGATCTTTGGAACATTCTAAGGCCGGAATAAGCACCCGAGCGGGAAAATGTTAAACGCGGAGCTCACAATCAATAGAAAGCATAGCGCTACTGGCCAAGCCCCAGGAAGTTAGGTGTTTCCAAAGCTAGCAACGTCTTCTGCTTTGTTCACGATTCAGACTTTTCGTGCATTTCGTGGCCAACGAGCTTCGTTAAGATGGAGATGCTCCTTGAAGTCTTTATAGTGTGATCATAATACTTACGAATTACATATTTCCGTGTTCTTCGGTCTTCTCATTTGTGAGCTACAAAAAGTAGAGTAGCTCCATGAGTATTGGTTAACATGAAAAATGGTTCATAAATTTTCAGTTCCTTTCAGCACTATCTGTGCACTGTTTGATTTTTCGTCTACAGCGAAAAGTCATAGAGCGTTCGTGGAAGAAGCAAACAGTTTGGACGTTTCAGATGTTGTAATACTTATTTCGTATGTGATTTAAAAGAAATGAAGTGCAGATGTGTAGCGCCTCTTTCTTTCTATGTCTAACCCGCCTCCTCCCACGCCCCTCCCCCTCACCCCCCCCCCCCCCCGCCCCCATCGACACACTCCACACACGACAAAATAAATCGTTCAATTGGCTGGAATTATGTCACCAGAAATAATTCATAACATTGTTAGTCGTTCAGTTACTGATTTTACGACATTGCAGTTATTTTGATTCAGTCCTCTAGATTAATTTTATCTTAAACTTACGGTGGATAATGTGAGATATTAAGGGAGATTAAGAGTTAACATCCCGCTAGCGACGAGATAGCTACAAACGGAGCATATGATCACGTTGGACAAGGATGGGCTGGATTTCAGCAACGGACTATTCAAAGAAACCACCTCACAGTTTGCCTTAGCGATTTAGAGAATCCAGGGCAAGAAGGTAGTTAGAACCCCGTTAATGCTGAGCCCAGCGTCTTAACTACTGCACCACTTTGTTCGGCTTGCGTCCTATTTCTAAAACGGCATGTGGTGGACACGTTTTATGTGGGTATCAGTCGTTTTACTGCAGCAATATCTTTTTTGTCGACATTGTTTTTGAGCGCTGTTGTACACGTTTTAAGGTCTAGTATTCCTTCACGAAAACTAAATTTCGGGCATTCTAACGCAGTCTTTGATAATGTTACGAATCAAGAACGTAAGGGAATAGGAGAGTGAAATTTTCTGTCTAAACAGGACGGCATCGCTCATTCACACGGAAGTATTAACAGAAGCCAGCTGCCAGGCATAAAGATTTCGACACAGTCTAATGAATCTTGCTCCTCAGGACTTTCGTACTTCAGTTGAAATGTTCGATTCCGCATAAATTTCGGCCTGACTTGACTAAATTTTAATACTTGAATTACATATTACACATTTAAAGATAATTTTGCATATGTCTGATCACAAAACACTATGTCTCTGATAATATAATTTTCCAGAATGAGATTTTCACTCTGCAGCGGAGTGTGCGCTGATATGAAACTTCCTGGCAGATTAAAACTGTGTGCCGGACCGAGACTCGAACTCGGCACACAGTTTTAATCTGCCAGGAAGTTTTAATATAATTTTATTTTTCATATCGATACATTTAGCAACAGCGATATTGAATTATGAAAATTAGTATCACAATTGTTAACGCAGATGTGTGAAAAACCATTTGGTGAAAATAGTATTACAAAATTTGTTTTCATATTTAATTTTTTAAAATTTACTATGGATAATTCAGTCAACAATAACATAAAGAAGGGAAGCTGACTTTTTTACTATATTGTCAAAATCTGCAACCTTCATTATTAATTATTAGGAGCATAAATATTCATGTAAATAATTGTTTCCAGAAAACATTATGTAAAATATACCTGAAAAGTAATTGCAGTTAAGACAGTCACAATAAACGTCATTTAAACTACACTGTTCTAGAAGGGTCTGGAAGCTATATACGTAATACTTATAGAAAATTTAGGCACCAAACGCGCCGTAACAGTTTCAATTGTTGTCGAGCCTGATCAATGTAACTATCATGTTCTCCGTGTTGTGCTGAAATGTTGCACAATGCATTTACTTAACAAGAGGTGTTGTAAAAAGTGTCAAAAAGCAACAATCTTCCAGCGACTTTTACTGAAATAAAAAACCTTGGACCTATTAACTAGAAAGCATAAACAACAACCGACAATCTAGACAACGAGACAGCCATAGCAAGGTAAGTAACACATATCTGCTAATATTATGTTTCTGTCATTATGAAATTATATAAACGTTGACAACGCTAAAGTAGTCGGTTGAACGTAGCATATTTACTTTCTGCAGATCTATGAACATTTTGATGGTAAGGTGTATCATAATAACTGTTAGTCTGTCACTTGACTGCGGGATCGACACTTCTGCGTATGAGAGAGAGCGACCTCAGCAGAAAATTATTAGTGCAGACCAACCTGCCTCCCTTATTCTCACAGCATTATGTAAGAAACGCTAAGGAGGACGCAACAACGTGTATTAAGGGTTTGGCAAAGCAAAACTCTTAAACGGCGGAACCGATTCGGTCATGACGAATTACGTGAAAAAGTAGAGCCTTTCCACGACGTTATAACACAGTCTAATATATACAGCGGTGGAGAAGCTACGCTGCTGAATACGGTGTTCAGTAAATGTAAACAGTATCGTTAATATTCATTTTTAACATGGTTTTTACGAAACGCAGCGTATGTAGCGCAATGAATTGCAGTACTAATAGGAAGAAGACACCACATTTGTTATTCTTCAGGTTTCCTAAGGACCCTGAGAGGTATGAAACATCACATTAGAGCGCTCTTTATTTACGATTTTTTTCTAAACTGTATTGAATTACTGAATTTGTTTTTATTTTTTAGGAGCAAGAAATGGTTAATAAATAGTAGAGGACAGGACCTGCTGCAAAAAGATGTCCTTTATTTGCACAATAACGTGAAGTTTTGTGCGTTACATTTCGAGTCAAACCAGTTCAGGAGCGCGGAAAAGAAGACATTGGTATGGAATGCAGTTCCTACGTTATTTGAGGTGCCGAATAAGCCACAACTATAGTTCAATTCTTTTATCTTGGCGGCTCGCGCATGCCCGCCTAGACGCGGGAGATTGCTGGGTTGCCAGTTGCACGCGACGCACGCGCCAAGAGAAGCAGCGCCATAGTATAGCATAGTTCGCAAGCTTACGTTTAGGGGGGAGCGCGCAGTTCATGAAGTAAAGCCACCACGGCCGCATTAAGCCTTTCGCTGCTACAAAGACGTGCTCCCTGCATTCCGCGCTGTGGGCGATTTTGTCACTGCAATGCTCGCCTGTGCAGACACATTGTGTTCCGACTGCTTTGACACTCTTTATCATTCGATTCCACAAAAACTATTTGGCTCAAAAATTAGATTTTTACCTATCTTCTTGACTGATACCTTCCCCCCCATAAATGACTTAATTTTGTTTCGATGTTCAACGCAGTTATTATGCAGCATTAAATATAGTAAACCATTGCACGAAATTTTGAAGAGTTTGCAGAGGTAAAGTCCATAGAGTATACTTTCCGGATGGTCGATTTTAGTTGCCACAATGTTGAGAAGAAAATGTGGACAAGATACCTATATATTTCATTTAATTTAAGTACCACATAAGTGTCGTATATAATATTGAGAAATATTTCACTTTTCGCGACTGTAACAAAAGTTTTACTTACACTGGGCACGTTTGGCTTTATTTTAAAGCACTTCAGTCAATCAAAAGGAAGTAGACAAAATACATTAAACAGAACTTTGGACTTACAAAAACATTAGGACTTGAATATACCGTTTGTCAGTGAAGTGCTCAGAGCTATGTCAAATATAATTTTGTGTGTGGCACACACAAACAGCATTTATTTGCTAAAACACTGATGAGCCAACACAAACGTTGAATATTGTGCTACCGCAGCACAAAACGGTGACTTGGCAATGGAGGACACAAAATACAGTCCTCTTATGATGCTTCAAAAGAGAGAAACGCGTCTGGTCTAAATAAGTCGCTTATTACAGTTGCAGAAGAGGGATATATTTCAATACCATTGGTAAAACTGCGACTGTGGAACAAAAACAAGAAATAGAACATGAATACCATTGTGTATGTGCCATACCTTTCACCGATGGAAGTGCTTTAAAATAAAGCCAAACGCGCCCTGTGTAAACAAAACTTTTATTACAGTCGCGAAAGACGGAATATTTCTCAATATTACATATGACACCTATGTGGTACTTAAATTAAATGAGATATTGTTATATAGTAAATATTATATGAAATATAGGTATCTTGTCCACATTTCATTCTCAACATTGTGGCAACTAAAATCGACCATACGGAAAGTATGGACTTTTACCTCTGCAAACTCTTCAAAATTTCGTGCAATGGTTTACTACATTTAATGCTGCACATCAAAACAAAATTAAGTCATTTATGGGGGGAAGGTATCAGTCAAGAAGACGTGTAAAAATCAAATTTTTTGGCCAAATAGATTTTGTGAAATCGAATGATAAGTGTGTCAAAGCAGTGGGAACACCATGTGTCTGCACAGGCGAGAAGTGCAGTGATGACAAAATCGCGCACAGCGCGGAATGCGTGGAGCACATGTCTGCAGCAGCGAAAAAGTTAATGAAGAGGCAAAGCACTAGAAATTTCATTCAAACGAATAAAATTCGTGAAGTAAGGCACTCCAATATTGTTTTTAAATAAAGAAAATATTAAGCACTGCACAAGGTTTGAACTCATAACCTTACACTAGGCAGCCCAACACCTTAACCGTTCCGCTACCTCAGTTCATCGAGCAATGTAACTCCATAAGGAGTCTAACACTTATGCAACTACTTATAAACACTGTTGGTATGACTATGAATTACTCACGTTTCTTCGAAGTACAATAGGAAATAAACAATTACCGCTGTTCTTTATTGCGAAAATGCAGTTCGTGAGATTGAAACCAACACCTTTCCTTGCTATCGCATGAATTAGGAGTCTTATTGCTTGTTTGATTTCATTAATTAATAGAATATGAAGCAATTGGTATAAAGAATGCTTTTTCCAAACTTTCTATAAAAGAGAGTCTGCTATCAAGACATTGCTTTTGTTCTATTACTTTATTTATGACTGAACGTTTCTAAAACTGAAGACACTCGTCCGTGCTCTGCACTGCAGTCGAGATCTGGCAACGTCGTTCTCTGTTCATTGGCTGACTGTGTTTTGTGACGTCAGATGCGCAGAACGAACCTAAACTCGGCCGCCAAGATATATGACGCGCACTTTAGTGACGATAAAGAGAAAACTGCCATACAAACGTAAAAGTGTTACTGCAAAAACAATAAAACTGTCTCCTGAGACAGAAGAAACAGCTACCACAAGTGTTACTACACGAGAGACATGCATAAAATTACTAACAACGGAATCTGCAACACAGACATCTTTTGAAGATGAAATGCTTAGATTACGTGAAATTATTCGCGTGTTGGAAAATCGTGTGAAATGTAAAAACGTGCAAATCATTAGACTTCGTACAAAATTACTACGTGACAAGGAAAGTACCCATCGTAAGAATAAATTGCAACCACAACGTCACAGGACACAAGTACATAATGACAAGCTCATTTTAAAAAGTATTGGTTCCAAGTACTTGAAAAAAGATGCTCTCGATTTATTGATAAGCCAAATCAGTATACCATTGAATGGAAAACTTGGTGCGAGATGGAAGGATGAAACTAAATTATTTGCACTTAATTTGTTGTATTATAGTACTCAGGCATACAGTTTTTTATCACACTGTTTTAGCCTTCCATCAGTATGTACCTTACAAAGATATGTGGAAGATATACAATTAAATTGTGGGATAAATAATATTTCATCTTTTAAAGCAGAAAGTGCAGCAGTTACCAGAAACTGATATAATTGTTAATTTGTCTATGGATGAGATGTCACTAATGGAAAATTTGATATATGACAGCTCCAGGGATCGTGTTATTGGATTTGAAGACATGGGTTTCATACGTACATCTGTGGTTGCCAATACTGCATTAGTTCAAATGGTTCAAATGGCTCTGAGTACTATGAGACTTAACATCTGAGGTCACCAGTCCCCTAGAACTTAGAACTAGTTAAACCTAACTAACCTAAGGACATCACACACATCCATGCCCGAGGTAGGATTCGAACCTGCGACCGTATCAGGCGTGCGGTTCCGGACTGAAGCGCCTAGAACCGCTCGGCCACCGCGGTCGGCACTGCATTTGTTATAATGATTAACGGCTTCTTCTCAAATTTTAAACAGCCATTAGAATATTATTTCTCCAAAGGACCAGTTGGAGCCACCCATCTGACGCGCATATTTTTTGAAGTTGTCAAAAAACTCACAGAGATTGGTTTGGTTGTAAAAACATGCGTGACTGACCAAGGCTCGAATTTTGTGGAGTGGAGGCACAGACTGGGTATCACACCAGTTAATCCATGCTTAGTACAGGAAGGGAGTAAGATCTACTTTTTTCATGACACCCCACACTTGATAAAAAGCATACGTAATAATTTATTCAGGTATAACATTATGCACACAACAGATGAAGGATGGATTGGCACATGGATTGGCGCTGCTTCATGGAAGGACATTTGTCAGTTGTACTCAAGTGATTGTGAAAGGAAGTACAAGATGGCCCCCAAGCTCCCTAAAAGAGCTGTCCAACTGCCAGTATTTTCAAAACTGAAGGTCAGCATTGCAGTTCATGTGTTGAGCCATACAGTAGCAGCAGGCATTGAGACACTTGTTACTTGTGGCACCATATCATCATCTGCTTCTGCTAGTGCAGAGTTTTGCCAAAAAGTAAACGATATTTTTGACATATTTAATGCATATAGTGTTAAAGGGCCTGTATCCTTAAGGAACTGCATTACATTTGGAAATATTAAAGACACTGAAGCCATGGAGACAGTCATGGGTATTTGTAGATGTTGATGGGAAAGATTTTTTTATCTAGGATTAAGTGTGTTAAAGGACTTCTGGGTAAGATAAGCGCTTTGAACATGTTTGTTGATGATGTTTTGGATGGAACCAAGTTGTATTCATTAACACGAAAAATTAATCAAGATCCACTGGAAAACTTTTTCCCAGTGATAAGGCATAAAGGTGGTTTTTGTAGCAACCCATCACCTAGACAGTTTTGTGCTGTATTCAATAATTGTGCTTTAAGCAAATTAATGAACACACACAGAGTTTCTACCTCCAATTGTGAGGGAATCAACTGGGGTCAGACAATTTTGGATATGAAAGCAGCGCCCAAATTACTTGTTTCACCACTATTGGACATCAGTGACACGAGTTCAGTGATCAGACTACCAAATGTGGAAATCAGAACAGACCTCGGAGAAGCAAACAGCACGAGATACGTGTTTAGTTATGTATTAAAGAAACTGCTTACAATTCATGACTGTTATAAATGTAGGATGGCAGCCAAGACTTAGATGCAAATGACAAAGTTTATTGTCATTTTAAAAGTTATGAAGGCAACTTTGGAAGCCTATTTATTTGTACAGAAGATGTCAAAGAATTTTTAATTCATTGCGAGACTAAGATGACTTCTACATTTGATGAATATGCTCACATAAGTAATTGTGGTGCTTTCTTTGTGAACATGTTGATGGACATCCCCAATTTTCCACCTGGGTGTTGTGCTGAAACCAAGCTGCTGTTAATAAGACTGTTTGTGAAAGTGAGGCTCTTTTACATTATTAAATTCGGAAATCAAGACTTAGTCTGTAGGAGCAAGAGAAGAAATAAAAAAGTGATGAAGCTGGCTCATTTGGGTTGCTAAAGTGTTAGGACTGACTCATTCATTGAATTTTATTTTCGTTAAATGTATCAATGGGATATAATAAAGTTTTAAAACAGTCATGCTTTTTATTGAGATAACCTGATACCTCAAAGAGTAAGATGGAAATAATATTTTTGGAAGCAGGCTTCCTGCAAAGCAGAACGTAATGAAAAGTGATGTGTCACTTCATTTTTACACAAGGAAGAGCATGTATATACTTCATATGTGGGATATACAGTGTGTGTTCTCTTACTTTCAGTGGAATAAGTGCGATTGCATGCTACTTCTTAATTATTTCTTCAAGAATATGATGCAGCTTATGTCACTTCATTCAATAGTTCGTGCTCTGTTTACTTTTATTTCACGATCATTTATGTCTCTCGCTGTTCTCCTAACACTTGTGACGCAAAAATATACTAACTGTTTTGTAAATTACGCACAAAACGAATTGAAAAGGAACATTATTTTTACGTCGCATCTGCCGTCAGGGGAAGGCGAGCTTTCTGGCCGCTAGGGGCGCTAGTGTCACTTGAACTGTCAAATGGTAACAACTTTCACAGCAGTAAGTGTCGCGACTGTATATATTAGACTGTGGTTATAAATTCTCCACCTCGCTAGGCTAGAGTCAGTCGATCAGTAGGATCGACTGTGTTCATGCCGTCCGCACTTGTTTCTCTGATTATTGTATTGTGTCATCTTGTATATTATATTGTTCCAGTACTGGTCATACTCTTGCCGCCTTAGGAGACGACCAAATATATGTAGTCACCGACGATAGAAGACATCCTCCAGTACCAGACATCACTGATTGGTAGTCTAGGAGCTTACCAACGCCGTGCAAGCATGGGGCACAAACTGCTCCAAACTCTAGCGTCGCTTGGGGCAGACGGCCTACTGAGCAAGAGCCAGGATCAGCATTCAGCATGACCTCACGGCATCCGAAATCACGGCCCGTCTCATGGAACAAGACGGGTATTGACGTGGGACGGACAGATTTCTCCCAGACCGGCGTGTGAGACACAACACACACGCCATGGCCACCGCCATCTCTGCGCAGAGCTTCCCCACCACAGGAGGCTAACTGCAAATCACCGATCTGGGCACAGGGCTGATGCAGCGGACTACGGCACCCTGAGCCAGTCCCTGGGTTCAGCAGATTCGTCGCCGGCTTCCTAAGCCACCATCCGCCGCTGAAGATACGGCAACGAGTTTTGTACAGAGAAACAAGTGAAGTAATATGTAATTCGCTTTGATTGCGTCTAGCACCGCCACGCAGGTTCCTCGGTCTTCAACAAATCAGTAGGGTTTCCAGCATGGGAGTGTTTGACCCTGCAGGAAGAAACCCCACGCTATACGGTCAGAGTCGAATTTTTGTGTAGAACGTAGGTGAATTTTTGTCGCAATACATAGTGCATTTATTCAAGCATAAGGAAGTTTATTTGTTGTTGTTGTGGTCTTCAGTCCTGAGACTGGTTTGATGCAGCTCTCCATGCTACTCTATTCTGTGCAAGCTTCATCATCTCCCAGTACCTACTGCAACCTACATCCTTCTGAATCCGCTTGGTGTATTCATCTCTTGGTCTCCCTCTACGATTTTTACTCTCCACACTGCCCTCCAATACTAAATTGGTGATCCCTTGATGCCTCAGAACATGTCATACCAACAGATCCCTTCTTCTAGTCAATTTGTGCCACAATCTTCTCTTCTTCCCAATCCTATTCAATACCTCCTCATTAGTTATGTGATCTACCCATCTAATTTTCAGCATTCTTCTGTAACATCACATTTCGAAAGCTTCTATTCTCCTCTTGTCTAAACTATTTATCGTGCATGTTTCACTTCCATACATGGCTACACTCCATACAAATACTTTCAGAAACGACTTCCTGACACTTAAATCTATACTCGATGTTAACAAATTTCTCTTCTTCAGGAACGCTTTCCTTACCATTGTCAGTCTACATTTTATATCCTCTCTACTTCGACCATCATCAGTTATTTTGCTCCCCAAATAGCAAAACTCCTTTACTACTTTAAGTGTCTCATTTCCTAATCTAATTCCCTCAGCATCACCCGACTTAATTCGACTACATTCCATTATCCTCGTTTTGCTTTTGTTGATGTTCATCTTATATCCTCCTTTCAAGACTCTATCCATTCCGCTCAATTGCTCTTCCAAGTCCTTTGCTGTCTCTGACAGAATTACAATGTCATAGGCGAACCTCAAAGTTTTTATTTCCCCTCCATGGATTTTAATACCTACTCCGAATTTTTCTTTTTTTTCCTTCACTGCTTGCTCAATATACAGATTGAATAACATCGGGGAGAGGCTACAACCCTGTCTCACTCCCTTCCCAACCACTGCTTTCCTTTCATGTCCTTCGACTCTTATAACCGCCATCTCATTTGTTAACTTTCATGAAAATTACACTTCCTCGTTAGCCTTTAATGTGACTGCAGTTATTAATGGCGAACACATGGTAATCGTTTGGAGCTACCTCGTTAATTCATTTTTTATAGCTAGCTACTCGTCCACGTCTCGATCGTTCCACACAAATTTGTCAGCGTATATGCCCAAAACATTCCGAACAACTCGGTTAACCCTTTGAGCCCCAGTGATTTCTGCTCAAACCACAATTTTATTAATCGTTCTTTAAGTACCAGTGCTTTTCGCATGAAACCACCGATGTAATGGCACGGCAGAGACTTCTAGTGGTACACCGAGGTACTTCTATAAACGTAATGCATTGAAATAGACACAGTGTTCAAAGCAATAATCAGCGCTAAAGTAGTGCTAATGTGATTGTACGAGCTTCTGAAACGCTCGTCTTTTTTTTTTTTTTTTTTTTTTTTTTTTTTTTTTTGTAGTGGCCATATTGAGGAGATCAGTGACAGTGAATGTCTGTACATCTAAGTTATTGTAACGTAAATTTAAGTTCCTGCTACTTCTTTTATGAGTAGTGCCGAAATGAAACCACTGGCACAGTATGAAGATGCGATACGAAGTTTATTAAATTTGAGACCCATTTTTGCTTGTTATTTTGCACTGTAATTTGTTACAGGTGTTATGAGTTTACTGAAGTTTCGAGAGGTGGAATTTTGTCTAGGAAAATTGGCTGAAAACTTTAAGTCTCAGAGGCTCCGAACTGAAACCACCTCCTTAAAACAACTGAGTGTTTCGTTTTGCCGATTTCATCTTATATTCGTTGCTTACAATGATGATAAAGTTAAATATTGTGAAAAATTTTACATTTATATTCCAAAGTGCAACACCTTATTTAAACAACTGGTTGTTTACTTTCTGTCAGTTTCTTCAGTTTCTTCTTGTATTCCTTGCTTACTATGATGATAAAGGTTAATTACGTGAAAAATTTTAAAATTATATTTTTCCATATTTTTGGGACTCAAGGTGTTAAGGAAAATGCAGGAATAGTTCGTTTGAAAACGATAGATCTTATTTCATTTCCTATCCTTGTTTGCTCTGAGCTTCCTCTCCCACTCTAGTACAACTGTTAGTGACTGAATTTTAAACCAAAATCTTTCCTTTTCGGTTTCTTTCTGGTGTTTCTGGTGGGTGTGTTTCATCGGCGTGATAGTCTCAGATACGTTCAACACTGTAGCGTGGCATGTGTTAAAAACTGTATCGTACGTCATGTAAATGCCTAAAATTCAAATAACACAAGTTCTAAGTTGATCAAAGGAACAAGTTACATCTAATTAAGTACAATGTAACGTATTCATTATGAGACGTTTTAAGCGCAGTAAACACAACAGGAATAAAACAGCTTGTTAACAGCACGGTTCAGATCCGATTTCTGTCTCACATGGTGGAAGACAGCAGATGGTGCTGTGGCTACCGGCTATTACGAGGAACGGTCAATAAGTAGAGCAACACTCTTTTTTCTGAAAGTAGGTTGCTTTTATTCAGGATTCCAGTACACCATATTATGTCCCACTGTTTTGGCTACAAAATCTTATTTTCCAACGTAATCTTGTATCAGTGCGGCAGCCTGAGGACACATTACTGGGAGGGCCTGTATGGACATGGAACACTCTACCGGTCGACGTCTTGCTGCATCACTAACCTCACCATTATCCACGTACTGCTTCCCGTGCAGTGCGTACTTCATTTGATCAAACAGATAGAATTATGAGGGCGAGAGATCCGCGCTTTAGGGTGGATGAGGAAGAACAGTCCGAGGAAGTTGCGTGATCAGACCTGTGTGAGAAGTAGCGTTGTTACGGAGAAGGAGAAGTTCGTTTGTATTTTCGTGGCAAGGAACACGCTTAGTCGTTTCTTCAGTTTCCTGAGGGTAGCACAACGCAATTCAGAGTTGATCGTTGTATCATGAGGGAGGACATCAAACAGAATAACTCCCTCAGAGTCGCCGAAGGTCGTCGCCATGACTTTTCCGGCTGAGGGTACGGCTTTGAATTTTTTTTCTTCGGAGGAGAGGGGCGTGGCGCCACTCCTTGTATTGCCGTTTTGTTTCCGGTTCGAAGTGATGAGCCCATGTTTCAACGCCTGTGACGATGTACGACAAAAAATTGTCGCTATCACCCTCATAACGCGGAAGGAATTCCACACGGATAGTCCTCCGTTGCTCGTTATGGTCTTTTGTTAGGAACCCAGTGGGCACACGCCTGTAAGTACCCCCAACTGGTGGGCGAGTGTGTCAGCACTACCAACAGAGACGTCCAGTTGGGCAGCGCGATGTTTGACTGTGATCCGTCGAATGAGAGTGTCCGTACGTTCCAACATTGCATGAGTCACAGCTGTGTGCTGCGGGCGGCACGGGAGAGAACGCACAGGTTTGCGCGGCCTTGTTGCGATGATGACAGATACCTGTTCCAACGACTTACCGTGCTCTTGTTTATTGCTAGGTCTCCGTTGACATTATGCAAGCTCCTATGTATGTCTGTGATACTCTAGTTTTCCGCCAACAGAAACTCAGTGACAGCTCTCTGCCTGAAACGCACCTCCATTACAGATGCCATTTTGAAGGCTACGCATAGCTCCGTCACCTATCGAAATTTCATGAAACTATAAGGCAAAGGTGGGAATATTTCTCCATGTTCCACAACAAATTCCGCATTTTTTTCAACCGACACAGGCCGATAAAGAATTTGTTGCGTTACTTATTGAGCGCCCCTTGTAGCTTACATAGCAGCGGAGCGTATGGCTGAAGGCGTGAGAACGACAGTTGACCACACTACAGCGACAAAAGGTTAATCAAGTAGGCGCCAAAATGCAGAAATTTATCATTTGTTGTTAACAAAAGCCGGTAATTGTTAAACACACAAATCCCAAGGAAAGTATATTTATTTATGTTTGCCATGTGACAATAGTACGTCAGCATTATCATATCACCAACGAAAAGAACTGACGTCAGTAACATGAAACGTCTGTCTCCGAAAGTACACTAAGACGTTGCTGAAACTGTGAAGAACTTCCAAGGTTACTCGAATTGGACTGTCCTTGCTCAGACATGCCCCTGCCAAGTCATCTGTGCCCGGTCGAGATTCATCAGGTAGTATAATTCATTGTGTAACTAACAGTAAGTGCTCACATTAGCGGCGAATCAAATAGCAGCGTCATGTCTCATTGTACAGTTTATTAACAATGGCTTTGAATGTTATATTTTGTACGCTGAGTGTTAACCCAAGTGTTTCAACTTTACTGACCATCGTACAGTATGCGGTGCCTTATACATGAAGTGATCACCAATGAACTGACGTAATTCGTGTGATGGCTTCCCACACCAGAAGCCAAAGACACTTGTTTATTTACTTTTCATGAATAACCCGGCCGCTGAGAGTAAAGAACACAGGCTGGTAGGTGGAAAGGAAGTGTTTGTCTGGGACCCACAGAGGAAAATCTGGTCAGCTCTTTCTCAAACACAACTTCGATCTGTGCCAGTGAATCACGCGATTTAGATAGTTGTGTGTGGTAAGAACAGATTTAACAAGGAGGAAGATCACTTATGGAGCATTACTGATGCGCTTTCACAATTTACCAATATCCAAGACAACAAACAAGCGAGACCTCTTAAGAAATTCGATGAAAGTAAGAGTAGTTAAGTGACAGAATTTTGGTGGTAAATGTTTACAAATGCAACTTAGTTTTTACCTTAAATACAAAAATCCAAATTTTCATTGTTTGTAAACTACAGCCAGCGGATGGCGTCTTCTTATACATACGCTTTCGCTCACTGTAAATTTGACGTTCCCCATTCATTGTTGCATCATCTCAGCTGAGGTACCACAGATAGCGTCTTGGACTCACTGTTTTCAGGCATCTAATGTCACAGTTCAAGTCGTGTCGACCAGACCTTAAGGTAGAAAAAAGAATCACATGCGAATAAATTCGGTGATTGTGGTAGCCAGGGACCGTCGGGGAATCTTAAGATGACACGGTTATTGAACAACTCTCGCGAGACTTTTATCCAGTTACTTTCAGTGTGCCATGCTAGAATGTTGTTGTTGTTGTTGTTGTTGTCGTGGTCTTCAGTCCAGAGACTGGTTTGATGCAGCTCTCCATGCTACTCTAGCCTGTGCAAGCTTCTTCATCTCCCGGTACCTACTGCAACCTACATCCTTCTGAATCTGTTTAATTTATTCATATCTTGGTCTCCCTCTACGATTTTTGCCCTCCACGCTGCCCTCCAATACTAAACTGGTGATCTCTTGATGCCTCAGAACATGTACTACCAACCGATCCATTCTTCTAGTCAAGTTGTCCCACAAATTTCTCATCTCCCAAATTCTATTCAATACCTCCTCATTAGTTATGTGGTCTACCCATCTAATCTTCAACATTCTTCTGTAGTACCACATTTCGAAAGCTTCTATTCTCTTCTTGTCTAAACTATTTATCGTCCACGTTTCACTTCCATACATGGATACACTCCATACAAATACTTTCAGAAACGACTTCCTGACACTGAAATCTATACTCGATGTTAACAAATTTCTCCTCTTCAGAAACGCTTTCCTTACCATTGCCAGTCTACATTTTATATGCTCTCTACTTCGACCATCATCATTTATTTTGCTCCCCAAATAGCAAAACTCATTTACTACTTTAAGCGTCTCATTTCCTAATCTAATACCCTCAGCATCACCCGATTTAATTCGACTACATTCCATTATCCTCGTTTTGCTTTTGTTGATGTTCATCTTATATCCTCCTTTCAAGACACTGTCCATTCCGTTCAGCTGCTCTTCCAGGTCCTTTGCTGTGTCTGACAGAATTACAATGTCATCGGCGAACCTCAAAGTTTTTATTTCTTCTCCACTGATTTTAATACCTGCTCCGAATTTTTTTTTTTTTGTTTCCTTCACTGCTAGCTCAATATACAGATTGAATAACATCGGGGATAGGCTACAACTCTGTCTCACTCCCTTCCCAACCACTGCTTCCCTTTCATGCCCCTCGACTCTTATAACTGCCATCTGGTTTCTGTACAAATTGTAAAAATGGCCTTTCGGTCCCTGTATTTTACCCCTGCCACTTTCAGAATTTGAAAGAGAGTATTCCAGTCAATACTGTCAAAAGCTTTCTCTAGGTCTACAAATGCTAGAAACGTAGGTTTGCCTTTCCTAAATCTATTTTCTAAGATAACTCGTAGGGTCAGTATTGCCTCACGTGCTCCAACATTTCTAGGGAATCCAAACTGATCTTCCCCGAGGTCGGCTTCTACCAGTTTTTCCATTCGTCTGTAAAGAATTCGTGTTAGTATTTTGCAGCCGTGGCTTATTAAACCGATAGTTCGGTAATTTTCACATCTGTCAACACCTGCTTTCTTTGCGATTGGAATTATCATGTTCTTCTTGAAGTCTGAGGGTATTTCGCCTGTCTCATACATCTTGCTCACCAGATAGTAGAGGTTTGTCAGGGCTGGCTCTCACAAGGCCATCATTAGTTCTAATGCCGGCCGCGGTGGTCTCGCGGTTCTAGGCGCGCAGTCCGGAACCGTGCGACTGCTGCGGTCGCAGGTTCGAATCCTGCCTCGGGCATGGATGTGTGTGATGTCCTTAGGTTAGTTAGGTTTAAGTAGTTCTAAGTTCTAGGGGACTGATGACCACAGCAGTTGAGTCCCATAGTGCTCAGAGCCATTTGAACCATTTCTAATGGAATGTTGTCTACTCCCGGGTCCTTGTTTCGACTTAGGTCTTTGAGTGCTCTGTCATGCTACAATATCTTGATGAAAGTTGGCGTCGTGAAGTATTACAAAATACAGTTGCAGCACAGCTGTAAAGCATTAAAACACAGTGATATGAAATGACAGCGTCTAGATAAGCTACATATTTAAGTATAAATAGCTCCTATGATCCCGAGTGAAGACTATCATTGCAACTGTAGAAATGAACAGATCGGCGTGAATTTCGTAAGACTGAAACGTGCACACCGTCGGTATTCTGTGAAATATGTGGATTTTTTGGTCGTTGTGTTCACTTCCAGTTTTTATGTTGGTAATCTGGCTCTTTTTTTCATCTCTGTCATTGCTGTCTATGTGGTGCGCTGTTACTTTTGTCTGTGTGTGCAATATAAAGGGGCGTACACATTAGCCTACGAAGACAAACGAACTACAGCCAATGGGTTTGGCCGAACGTTGGTCGCTATCGCATTGGCGTTCGGTCTGTCGTATTCACGAAAAGAAGGGTTTGGGATCAAGGAATTCGGCCATTTGGTATTGCAGTTCGCTCTGATAACTTGTTGAATGACAGTTTTACCGACCGATATTATGAGATAATAAGAGAATTTATGCGATTGCAATCTTTCTCGGCCTATTCCACTGATGAATTCTTCTCGGGTTATCAGCCGGGTGGTAGCGTCGTCTTGTCGCTGAACTTCAAAGAAACTGCTTCACCCTGTTAATTCATCCTAATCATACACCTATATAGGGTTCCTTCCTGGTGTTTGATTAGTCCGAGTATACTGTTTTACAGACTTATGAAGTTAATACACACATCAAAAAAAGTTTTGCGTCACCTCGGTTCCGAGAGTTCCGCAACTTGTACAGAGATTGGAATAGGGATCACCATAAACATTATTTCCGCCCTTTTTATTGCTCATTAATACCACACATTGCATGTTGTACCACCATACGGCGACACCTTCAGAGGTTGTGGTCCAGATTGCTGTACACTCCGGTACCTCTAATACCCAGTAGCTCGTCCTCTTGCATTGATGCATGCCTCTGTATTCGTCGTGGCCTACTATCCACAAGTTCATCAAGGCACCGTTGGTCAAGATTGTCCCACTCCTCAACGGCGATTCGGCGTACGTCCCTCAGAGTGGTTGGTGGGTCACGTCGTCCATAAACAGCTCTTTTCAATCTATCCCAGACATGTTCGATAGGGTTCATGTCTGGCTCTGAGCACTATGGGACTCAACATCTATGGTCATCAGTCCCCTAGAACTTAGAACTACTTAAACCTAACTAACCTAAGGACATCACACAACACCCAGTCATCACGAGGCAGAGAAAATCCCTGACCCCGCCGGAAATCGAACCCGGGAACCTGGGCGTGGGAAGCGAGAACGCTACCGCACGACCACGAGCTGCGGACAGTTCATGTCTGGAGAACATGCTGGCCACTCTAGTCGAGCGATGTCGTTATCCTGAAGGAAGTCATGCACAAGATGTGCATGATAAGGGTGCGAATTGTCGTCCATGAAGACGAATGCCTCGCCAATATGCTGCTGATATGGTTGCACTATCGGTCGGAAGATGGCATTCACGCATCATACAGCCGTTACGGCGCCTTCCATGACCACCAGCGGCGTACGTCGGCCCCGCGTAAGGCCAGCCCAAAACAGCAATGAACCTTCACCTTGATTCACTCGCTGGACAGTGTGTCTAAGGCGTTCAGCCTGACCGGGTTGCCTCCAAACACGTCTCCGACGACTGACTGGTTGAAGGCATAGGCGACGCTCATCGGTGAAGAGAACGTGATGCCAATCCTGAGTGGTCCATTCGGCATGTTGTTGGGCCCATCTGTACCGCGCTGCATGGTATCGTGGTTGCAAAGATAGACCTCGCCATGGACGTTGGGAGTGAAGTTGGGCATCATGCAGCCTATTGTGCACTGTTTGAGTCGTAACACGACGTCCTGTGGCTGCACGAAAAGCATTATTCAACATGGTGGCGTTGCTATCAGGGTTCGTCCGAGCCATAGTCCGTAGGTATCGGTCATCCACTGCAGTAGTACTCCTTGGGCGGCCTGACCAAGGCATGTCGTAGACAGTTCCTGTCTCTCTGTATCTCTTCCATGTCCGAACAACATCGCTTTGGTTCACTCCGAGATGCCTGGACACTTCCCTTCTTGAGAGCCCTTCCTGGCACAAAGTATCAATGCGGACGAGATCGAACCGCGATATTGACCGCCTAGGCATAATTGAACTACAGACAACACGAGTCGTGTACCTCCTTCCTGGTGGAATGACGAACTGATCGGCTGTCGGGCCCCTCCGTCTAACAGGCGCTGCTCATGCATGGTTGTTTACATATTTGGGTGGCTTTAGTAACATCTCTGAACAGTCAAAGGGTCTGTGGCTGTGATACAATATCCACAGTCAACGTCTATCTTCAGGAGTTCTGGGAACCGGGGTGATGCAAAACTTTTTTAAATGTGTGTATAGAGAGGCACCATTTAAATTGTTTTTGTGTGAAAAGGTTGTCTTAATTGTTTCACTGAAAGGAGTAATGAGAATTTTAGTTAGAATAATAACACGTCCATGCTTTAGTAAAGTATAGAGAAATGAAGTGAAACTATTCTTGTTTTATAGGTTTTCTGAACTATTGTAAAGTGTTATAGTGAAAGTTTGCTTACATAAAATTCAATGAGAGTGAAGCCAAGTTATTAGAATCTGTTAAATGATTATACAGAGTTAGTTCAAAGAGTAATAAGTTTTGAATATAAATTCCAGTAAGAAAGAGCTTTTCTTGAAGTGAAATGTTCAGTATAAAAAGTGTGTGCTTTAACATCTAAGTATTTTAGTATTCAAGTTGGTTGGTTATGGAAAGTGCTTTCCTAAAGGTCCCCCTGGCCAAAATTTTTTTAGCATCCTTGATGTTATCTACTGGGCTATTTCTTTTTTAAAAGCATATTGTATAAGGGTATATTTCAACACTGTTTTCGTGGAATAATAGTTATTTGAAGAAGCAACTTAAACACTAGCAAGAAAGTAGGCAAAATTCATAATTCTGCTTTTCCAATACTTCACTGTTTCATTGCCTCGATAGGCTGGCGACCGTTAGCACATATTTTAGACCACTAAGTGAACTTGGAACTGAGTTGTCCTAGCTTCAATATAATACTATTCATACTGCGTTTCTTTCCAACCCCTGGGTAAGATCTTAGGAATAGAATTGAATAGTCTGATTTACGTATCCATTAGACACAAGACACGGTCAAATACTGTAAAAAGGGTGACTCTATTGATTAGCTTTTCCTTTTAACAGGACTATCCTCCCATGGTGTACTTTATTTGGAAACTATACTAAATTTTAGTAAGAGGGTTTTACGTGGCAACACAGAGACAGGATTTCTGTTATTTAGGTAAAAGCATACTAAATTAAATAGCAGTGGTAGGGTTATAGTATGACTTCTGTTTATATTTGAGTTGTATCATGTCCGACAGAACAGACACCACTTGTGATGACGCGGCTGGTGCATGCATTGTATAAAATAGAGTGTGGGGATTCGTGGCTTCCAGCCGCACAGGGCATTGTGGTTTTGCAACGGCGAAAGATGAAAATTTGTGCTGGACATGGACTCGAACCCTACCCTTTTTTCCCACATCCTCTAT
Source organism: Schistocerca nitens (assembly GCF_023898315.1). Taxonomy (NCBI): domain Eukaryota; kingdom Metazoa; phylum Arthropoda; class Insecta; order Orthoptera; family Acrididae; genus Schistocerca; species Schistocerca nitens. Next base: position 905,721,839 of record NC_064616.1, on the reverse strand, counting down.
TTCATATAAATGTCTGCACCAGCCGCGTCATGATGAGTGGTGTCTGTTCTGTCGGAAAAAGCCTGAAGTCGTAAGGGAATCAGCAATTTGCAAGTAGGGGGTTAATGGACGAGGGACGCTGCATTACAGCGAGCGATAAGTTGGAAATTTTAGTCCTGATGCCAGAGGCGGTTGATGCAGACGCTCATAAGAAGCGGTAAATCCGAATTTGAGGTCAGGTCTGGTCCGGCACAAATTTTCAAATTTTGCCATTGTGTTACCACAATATTCATAGAAACAATATCACTTCAGCTGTGTGACCGGATTCGTGATTTCTTGGCAGAAAGGACACAGTACGTAGTAATCGACGGAAAATCATCGAGTAAAACATAAGCAATATCCGGTGTTCCTCAAGGAAGTGTTATAGGCCTCTGCTGTTCCTAATACACATAAACGATTTAGGTGATAAACTGAGCAACCCTCTTAGATCGTTTGCAGATGACACTGTAACTTACCATCTAGTAAAGTCATCAGAAGATCAAAATCAATTGCAAAATGGTTTAGGTGAGATATCTGCATGGTGCGTTAAGTGGCAATTGTCTCTCAATAAGGAAAAGTGTGTGGTCATCCACATGAGTATAAAAATAAATCCATTAAATTTTGGTTAAACGATAAATCACACAAATTAAAAGGCTGTCGGTTCAACCAAATATCTAGGAATTACATTTACGAACAACTTAATTTAGAACGATCAATAGATAATGTTTTGGAGAAGGCAAACCAGAGACTACGTTTTATTGTCAAATCGCTTAGAAGATGCATCAGGTCTACTAAAGAGACTGCCTACACTATAGTTGTTCGTCCTCTGCTAGAGTACTGCTGTGCTGTGTGGCATCCTTACCAGATAGGATTGACAGAGGACGTCGAAAAAGTTCAAAGAAGGGAGCTCGTTTTGTATTATCGTGAAATAGGAAGTGAGTTTCACGGTTATGATAAGAGAGTTGGGATGCCAGTCATTAAAACAAAGGTGTTCTTCGTTGCGACGAGATCTTTACACGAAATTTCATCACCAACTTTTTCCTCTGAATGTGAAAATATTTTATCGTCGCCAACCTATATAGGGAAAAATGATCATCATAATAACATAAGAGAAATCAGAGTCTGTACAGAAAGATTTAAGTGCTCATTTTTCCCACGCACTGCCAGAGAGTGGAACGGCAGAGAAATAGTCTGAAGAACCCTCTGCCAGGCACTTAAGTGTGAATTACAGAAAAATCATATAGATGTAGTTGTAGACGTCATGTCAAGGAATGTTAGAGAAAACTGGATAAAGGCCATGAAAGAGCAAATGAAGTGTTTCCAGAACGATAGAGTTTGGGAACTTGTGACCCCACCAAAGGGTAAAAATATTGCATGTAACAAGTGGGTATTTAAATATGAAAGAAATGCGTATCGTACAGCACCGTATCGTCCTAGACTACTTGCTAAAGAATTTACACAAACGTTTGGTGTAGATTATGAAGAAACCTTTTCAGCAATTGTGAGACGTAGTACTCTTAAATTTCTCATTAGTTTTGCTGTAATTCTTGACATTAAGGTTTATTATTTTGATATAAATACTGCTTTTCTATATGGGTGCTTGGAGGAAACTGTTCTGATGAAGCAACCAGATGGTTTTGTATCAAACTGGGATGAATGCCAAGTCTCTGAACTATAAAGGCCATTGTTTAAAACAGTACCCTAGACAATGGAATGAAATGGCAAAAAGTGTGCTTTCAGACCAAGGTTATGTTGCAGATACTCATTAAGATTGTGTGTTCACTAAAAGATCAAGTAAAAATCTGATAATTGTTGCTATGTGTGCAGGCGATTTTTATGTGTTTTTTGTAGTAACAATATGGAGCAACGAAAAATCTATGAGGGATTATTTCATCATTTTTAAGTTAATGATACAGGAGAAGTGACGACGTGCATAGTATGTGTATAACTAGAAATTGGGAGTAAGGTGATTTAAAACTTGACCAGGAGGGTTATGCTGCAGATCTGCTGAAACGCTTTAATGTATTTGACTGCGCTTCCCTAGAAACACCAATGGACGCTGGATTAAAAATTATAGGCGTATTAGGTGATAAAGTTCATGCGCCATATCAGGAACGTGTGAAACGTTGCCTACATATCAGTACTAATACGAGCCGTGATATACAGTAGCTTATGCAGCTAGTATTTTAAGCCAGTATAATTGTACGTTTACTAGTGTTCATTGGAGGGCAGCAAAAGGAGTCCTTCGTTATGTTGACGGTACTATGAACTATGGCATTTCGTTCACTAAAGGGCTTTTAAAGATCAGTATGTAACTGGTCTTGTTGATTCAAATTTTGGAGATGATATCACTTCTTGGTTGTCACAATATGTGAGTGCTTTTCTGTTGGGAAAAAAAAACTATTTCCTGGGAGATCAAGAAACTAAAGTATGTGCAAGCTCAGTTACTGAAGCTGAATATGAAGCTTTAAAGACTGCAGCCAAAGAGGCAGTGTAATTCAGGCAGCAGACATGAGAGATGTTGAATAACAAGCGTCAAAATCCTGTAATCATTTTTCATGACAACCAAAGTTCTATTAGACTGTAACAAAATCTGTGTAACATTCTAGATTGAAACATGTTTGAGACACAGGACATTTCATTAGAGAATGTGAAAAAGGAAGTGAGACTGTTGCAAAGTACTTGCAGATAAAGGAAATGCCAGCTGATCTCTTAGCTAAACCACTGGCTCGAGGTCAACACTTATATCTTATTAGTAAGTTGAAACTGTCACCATATTAAGTAGTAGTAGTAGTAGTAGTAGTAGTAGTAGTAGTGTTACGTTGGTAATATGGCTCCTTGTTTCTTCTTTCTCATTGCTGTGTATGGGGTATGGACTGTCTTTGAGCAGTTTTCGCTTTTTTCAGTCTATGTAATATACTACGTTTCTATGAATACACGAATTACAGGGTGCCGCACGAAATATGTTACCAATTGTTTCTTTCACAATTTACGACGCACATTAGATATCCCGCTGGGATCTCCACAGCAGTACCAGCAGAGCTTGGAAAAACAAATGAGTTACGAAATGACGTGTAATTCACGATACTGCCGCTAGGAGACTAGTAAGCAGCAATGGCTGACAATGGAAGACTGACGACATAGCAACAATCGGCAATTGTGTTACTTTTTCATGAAACGAAAAGCCTTGTTGTGACTCAGAGGTGTTTGCGACAACAGTTTAACACACGATGGGTCCCTTGCAAGAAGACCATTCCCAGGTTTTACGATAAATCTGTACAGGAAGGAACAGTATTGGAAGCGAAGCGACCTCGGCCTAAGCCTGTTTGTTCGCCAGAGAATATTGAAGCGGTACGATTTGCTGTACAGAGAAGTCCCGGGAAATCGTGTAGAAAGGCAGCAGTGCAACTGGGAATATCCAGACGCTCCGTTCAACGCATTCTTAAAAGTGACCTCCATATGTACCCATACAAGATGACCTGTGCACAGAAGCTCACTGAAGAACACAAGCAGCAGAGACTACTGTTTGCTCAGTGGGCGGAGGATAGGGAAGAAACTCTCAACAACGTTTGGTTTTCAGACGAGGCGCATTTTCATTTAGACGGTGTGGTTAACAAACAAAATGTACGCTTTTTGGGCACTGAAAACCCACAAGTGCTTCATGAACGACAACATTATGCTCCGAAGATTACAGCGTGGGCAGAAATCTAGTCACGGACTGTAGATTTCTTTGAAGAAATGGTGGACATATTGAGCATTTGCTGAGTTAGAACAAATCTCCATGGGCGGATCTTCACTGTAGTAAATGTTCCTTTCAGATTGTATTGACAATAAAGTTTATATTAAAAAACAAAATGGTAACAAAAACATGAACAATGTAATTGTTATTTGTATTTACCATCATAAACCACATACTGTTAACACTTCCCTTCACAGCTGATCCATTCATGTCAAATCTTTAATACAGACTGTATCACGCATTTAATAATAGGCTATCATGACATGGTCACAAAAAAAATGGCAGAAGTCCACGTAAGTAGATTCTCTACCATAATTGAATCTTTAAATTAATTCATGTGAAAATTACAATGTTGCCCATTCGACTGCTCCGTGACCGATACATAGCGAGGTTTGCTGCAGCTCAGGGTCTCTACTCCACAGTGCTACCAACCGCACACAGCTACCACGAGGCATTTGAAAGTGCCCATTTCCTCGACTACCACTTATTGTTAACACCAGTCCATCTGTAAGCTTACTTAACAGTGGTTAGTGAAAGAGGAAAGTAAAGTTATGTTAAGTTTGTACCTGGCTCTGATGATTTGCCTTGTCTCTGAGTGTGTTGAGAAGGGAAGCGATACGGAAATAATTTCACGCGTTGGCGCGGTGTGACCGACGGCAGGCGAGGTCCACTCAACGCCGCCGAGGCGCCTTGTCCACACCTACGTTTACTCTGCTTGCGGCCGCGAGGCCGGCCAGAGGGCAAGCTGCCAGCTGGCCGACTTCTCCAGAGGAATCTCTGTGATATGTGCAGCCGTTCGTGACACCTATTCGATTTGACTTTTCAGCAGAAAATGACACCCACCTGAGGTAATGAGCAAATGCATTACTTTAATTCAGAAATAAAACTTCCATATAAAACTTCAGTATAACGGTCGTGTATATATACACTACTGGCCATTAAAATTGCTACACCACGAAGATGACGTGCTACAGACGCGACATTTAGCCGACAGGAAGAAGATGCTGTGATATGCAAATCATTAGCTTTCCAGAGTATTCACATGAGGTTGGCGCCGGTGGCGACACCTACTACGTGCTGACATGAGAAAAGTTTCCAACCGATTTTTCATACACAAACAGCAGATGACCGGTGTTGCCTGGTGAAACGTTGTTGTGATGACTCGTGTAAGGAGGAGAAATGCGTACCATCACGTTTCCGACTTTGATAAAGGTCGGATTGTACGCTATCGCGATTGCGATTTATCGTATCGCGACATTGCTGCTCGCGTTGGTCGAGATCCAATGACTGTTAGCAGAATATGGAATCGGTGGGTTCAGGAGGGTAATACGGAACGCCGTGCTGGATCCCAACGGCCTCGTATCACTAGCAGTCGCGATGACAGGCATCTTATGTAACGGATCGTGCAGCCACGTCTTGATCCCTGAGTCAAAAGATGGAGACGTTTGCAAGACGACAACTATCTGCACGAACAGTTCAACGTCGTTTGCAGCAGCACGGACTATCAGCTCGGAGACCATAGCTGCGGTTACCCTTGACGCTGCATCACAGACGAGAGCGTCTGCGATGGTGTACTCAACGACGAACCTGGGTGCACGAATGGCAAAACGTCATTTTTTCGGATGGATCCAGGTTCTGTTTACAGCATCATGATAGTCGCATCCGTGTTTGGTGACATCGCGGTGAACGCACATTGGAAGCGTGTATTCGTCACCGCCATACTGGCGTATCACCCGGCGTGATGGAATGGGGTGCCATTGGTTACACGTGTCGCTCATCTCTTGTCCGAATTGACGGCATTTTGAACAGTGGACGTTACATTTCAGATGTGTTACGACTGTGGCTCTACCCTTCGTTCGATCCCTGCGAAACCCTCCATTTCAGCAGGATAATGCACGACCTCATGTTACAGGTCCTGTACGGGCCTTTCTGGATACAGAAAATGTTCGACTGCTGCCCTGACCAGCATATTCTCCAGATCTCTCACCAATTGAAAACGTCGGGTCATCACTACTCTTTATGAACTGTTGTATCGTGTTGAAGCTGCATGGGCAGCTGTATCTGTACACGCCTTCCAAGCTCTCTTTGACTCAATGCCCAGGCGTACCAAGGCCGTTATTACGGCCACTGGTGGTAGTTCTGGGTACTGATTTCTCAGGATCTATGCACCCAAATTGCGTGAAAATGTAATCACATGGCACTTCTAGTATAATATATTTGTCCAATGAATACCCGTTTATCGTCTGGATTTTTTCTTGGTGTAGCAGTTGTAATGGCCAGTAGTGTATTTCGATTTACTGAGCAGTAATGAATTTTGCATCTATTAATTCATGACTGTTTCAGAGAGTGATCGCCAGTCGTACAGATGTCCACGCACAGGTCAGTCAATTCCTGTACATTATGGGCCGGTGGTTTGTGAGCCCAGAGGTAGCGCCCGATAGCCTCCCAGATGTGTTTCGTAGGGTTCGTATCAGGCGAATTTGGTCGACTAGACACGAACGTGCTCCTATAACCACTGTACCACTATTCCGGCCTTGGGACGCGAAAAATTATTCTGCTGGATGAAGCCACTGTCTTGGGGGCAGACATCAAGCATGAAGAAATGCAGGTGGTGCGCAATAATGTTCTCGTAATCCGCAGCTATCATGGTGACTTCGAATGGTACCGCAGATCCCTTGGAAGGCCCCGTGACTATTCCGTGGCGCTGTGTGTATTCCGAGCAGCCTCTCGGCTGGATGGCAGCGTGCTACCGTCCTGCTGTAACAAGAAACGTGATTAATCCGAGCAGGTGTCACGTCTCCATTGATTCACAGGCCCAATTTTGATAATTCTGTTCTCACTGTAATCTTAACTGACCATGTCGTTGGGTCTACAATGGAGCCCGTAAGGTTTTCTGCTGGGGAGCCCAATGTTGCACAATGCTGTGCATTCCGACGGACTTTGGCAATTCCAGCAGAACAATACGATACCCCATACGTTTAGAATTGCTGCAGAGTGGCTCCAGGAACACTCTTCTGAGTTTAAACACTTCTGCTGACCACAAAACCCCCTGGACATGAACATTATTGAGCATATCTGGGGTGCCTTGCAACGAGCTGTTCAGAAGAGATCTCCACCCTCTCACTTGAGTCTGCAGTGGCATCGTACTCTGGTAGTGAAATCTGCTACAGATCGCCGCCTATCCTGCTTTAGAGGGCATACAAGCCTCGGGCATCCACTTTCTGTCATGAGACATCCCACATCTTCTCGCCTACACGTGGTTCCACAACCTTCAAAAATTATCCATAGATGTTCATGATGGCAGCACGTGAACAACTGATAAGCTTTGCCGTTTCCAACATGCCTGTCCCCAGGCACCAGACCTTAAGAATTCAAACTTTGCCAAAGTCATTTATGTCAGTGGATTTTCCATTTGCGGCACGAAGTAAAAATTTGGAAATTTGTGGTAAGTTCCTGTGGGACCAAACTGCTAAGGCCATCGGTCCCTCGGCTTACACACTGCTTAATCTAACTTAAACTGACTTAGGCTATGGTCAACACACACACCCATGCCCCAGGGAGGACTCGAACCTCCGACACATGTAGGAAGTTACACACACATCTGACCATGTCTTCTGGGAGCTTAATTTTATTTGTTAAGCGTGTCTTATTTAGTAAAGCTTTTTTTTGTGTCTTGAAATGAGGATATAAGATGAACATCAACAAAAGCAAAACGAGGATAATGGAATACAGTCGGATTAAGTCGGGTGATGCTGAAGGAAATAGTTTAGGAAATGAGACACTTAAAGTAGTAAAGGAGTTTTGCTATTTGGGGAGCAAAATAACTGATGATGGTCGAAGAAGAGAAGATATAAAATGTAGACTGGCAATGGCAAGGAAAGCGTTTCTGAAGAAGAGAAATTTGTTAACATTGAGTATAGATTTAAATGTCAGGAAGTCATTTCTGAAAGTATTTGTATGGAGTGTAGCCATGTATGGAAGTGAAACGTGGACGATAAATAGTTTAGACAAGACGAGAATAGAAGCTTTCGAAGTGTGGTACAGAAGAATGCTGAAGATTAGAAGGGTAGATCACATAACTAATGAGGAGGTATTGAATAGAATCGGGGGGGGGGGGGGGGGGAAGAGGAGTTTGTGGCACAACTTGACAAGAAGAAGGTATCAGTTGGTAGGACATGTTCTGAGGCATGAAGGGATCACAAATTTAGCATTGGAGGGCAGCGTGGAGGTTAAAAACCGTAGAGGGAAACCAAGAGATGAATACACTAAGCAGATTCAGAAGGATGTAGGTTGCAGTAAGTACTGGCAGATGAAGAAACTTGCACAGGATAGGGTAGCATGGACAGCTGCATCAAACCAGTCTCAGGACTGAAGACCACAACAACAACAATATGTCTTATTTGATTTGCTAACTCTAGTTCTCGACAGTGATTCGAATTCCGTAAGAGATAATTTGGCTTCACACTCCGGTTGCAGCTTGCTCCCTGGGAGAAGCGGAGAGGCGCGGGATTCACCACTGCAGCCGTATGCGTGTCACGTGGGGCCGTCCACTGGGGCTAGAGTGCCTGCAGACACCGGGGCCCACGTTTGTCAGTTTGTTCTCGCTATTCTGTTACAGAGAGGTGACAAAAGTCATGGGAGACGTCATACAGACGGTGGTAGTATCGCGAACACAACGTATAAAAGGGCAGCGCATTGGCGGAGCTATCAGTTTTACTGAGGTGATTCATGCGAGTAGATGTCCTATGAGATTATGGCCACACGATGGGAATTAACAGACTTTGAACGCTGAATAGTAATTGGAGCTAGATACATCGGACATTCCATTTCGGATATCGTTAGGGAATTCAGTATTTTCAGATCCACAGTGTCAAGAATGTGCTGAGAATGCCATATTTCAGGTATTATCTTTCACCACGGACAACACAGTGACAGACGGCCTTCACTTAACGACCAAGAGCAGCGGCGTTTGCGTGGAATTGTTAGGACTACCAGACAACCAACACTGCGTGAAATAACAGCAGAAATCAATGTGGGACGTACGATGAACGTATCCATGTGGCGAAATTTCACGTTAATGGGCTATGGCAGCATACGACCGAAGCGAGTGCCTTTGCCGGTAGCACGACATCAACTGTGGCGCCTCTCCTGGGCTAGTGACCATATCGATTAGACCGCAGTTGACTGGAAAACCGTAGCCTGGTCAGATCAGTTCCGATTTCAGTTGGTAAGAACTGATGGTAGGGTTAGATTGTGGTGGAGATGAAACGAAGCCAAGGACCCAAGTAGTTAACAAAATGGTTCAAATGGCTCTAAGCACTATGGGACTTAAAAGCTGACGTCATCAGTCCCCTAGACTTAGAACTATTTAAACATAACTAACCTAAGGACATCACACACAACCATGCCCGAGACAGGATTCGAACCTGCAACTGTAGCAGCAGCGCGGTTCAAGACAGAAGCGCCTAGAACCGCTCGGCCACAGCCGCCGGCAGTTGTTAACAAGGCACTGTGCAAGCTGGTGGTGGCACCATAATGGTGTGATCTGTGTTTACATGGATTGGACTGGGTGCTTTGGTTGCTTGGTTGGTTGGTTTAGGGATGAAAGGGACCAAACTGCAGAGGTCATCGGTCCCGGTGCTTTGGTCCAACTCAACCGAGCATTTACTGAAAATGGTTATGTTCAGTTACTTGGAGACCATTTGCAGCCATTAATGGATTTCATGTTCCCCAAGCACGTCACCGGGCCACAACTGTTCACGGTTGGTTTGAAGAACATTCTGGACAATTCGAGAGAAAAATTTGGCAACCCAGGTCGCCTGACATGAATCCCATCGAACATTAACGGGACACAACTGAGAGGTGAGTTGATGCACAACATCCTGCACCGGCATCACTTTCGTAACTTCGGAGGCTATAGAGGCAGCTTGGCTCAATATTTCTGCAGGGGACTTCCAATGACTTTTTGAGTCGATGCCACATTGAGTTGCTGCACTACGCCGGGCAAAAGGCGGTTCGACACGATTGAGGGGGTATCCCATGACTCCTGTCACCTCGCTGTGAGTGTTCAATGCTCTCCGTTAGTTGTAGCGTAATTGACGCAGCCAGTTTGACATTTTCGATTCGGATTGTTCATAAATGTTGAAATGGGGGACCAAATTGCTGAGGTCATCGGTCCCTAGACTTACACACTACTTAAACTAACTTATGCTAAGAACAACACACACATCCATGTCCGAGGGAGGACTCGAACCTCCGGCGGGAGGGGCCGCGCAATCCGTGACATGGAGCCTCAAACCAAGTGACCACTCCGCGCGGCTCGGATTGTTCCCTGGACTGTTTGTGCACACATAGCTACGATTTTGTTGCATTCTAATCTTCGTTCCTCCCTAGCCTTTGACTTCTTGAACTTCTTCATTATCGACCTCAGGGAAGGCCTGTTTGTTCCACCGGTCTCTGGCCTGACCGCCAGTGTCAGTGATCATAAACTGTGTTCTACCAACGCGGAGTAGGATATAAAAACCACCCCGAATACCAATTTGTCACCGGCCGTTGTGGTCGAGAGGTTCTAGGTGCTTCAGTCCGAAACCGCGCTGCTGCTGCAGTCGCAGGTTCGAATCCTGCCTCGGGCATGGATGTGTGTGATGTCCTTAGGTTAGTTAGGTTTAAGTAGTTCTAAGTCTAGGGGACTGTTGATCTCAGATGTTAAGTCCCACAGTGCTTCGAGCCATTTGAACCACTTTTGAACCAATTTCTCCAGAAGCAAGATAAGAAATATATCAAACAAATGTTTAGATACTAGGGGGCATTAATCAACACGACTGCCTTTCTTGTAACGTCTGTATCTTTGGTTATTACAAACACATGATCAGCACTACATCTTTTTTTAAAAAGCTCCCTATTGTTTTTATTTGAAAATACCCTCCCTCTTTCCAATATCTTTTAAAAAGTATATGACAGTGCACCAGTCACGTAAACATGACATTATTATAAACGTAAGACAAAACTGAGTGACTCTCTTGCACTAGTAAACAGTGCAGATGCATGGCGAGATAGTAATTCGTCTCAATGGAATAACAAGGAAAATGCACACTCTTAATTCAATCAGTCGCCTTCAGTTGATGGTTTGTGTGGATACAATGTATACCGAAGAAGATATGGTGTAAATGCTCTTGGATCTTCTGTCTGTCTTCAATTAACCCTACCGGGTAAGAGTTCCACACTGACGAGCAGCACTGAATAATCTACCGACCGAGTGGATAAGCAGATTTCTTTCCTTCTCCCACCGGATTTCAGCCTGGCATCTAGTTTTCCTACAACTAGTTTTATGCTGTCTCGTCACTCTAGTCAGCTCTATATGACTTTTATCAGATTTTTATTGTTTTCACTATTTACATAGGTCTATGACCAATGGAGTAATCGAATTCAATGTATTTCTGTCAATTTGCGAGCAGTCATTTACATTTATTTGTGTTGAAATACAATTGTCAGTTCGTATACCAAACACCGATCCATTGCAGATGTTTCTGCTTTTCGGTATAGTTTTCTGATTTTGCAACTTTCTATGGATCGTATATAATGTAGTGAACAATAAAGGCTCTGTAACACTCCATGTGTATACTATCGAAGTTTTTTTTAAATGTGATGATGTCCCGTTAAGAACGTCTTGAGTCCTGTCTGATAGGAAGACCTGAACCCAGTCAAAAAGCACGTCAGACACTCGATAAGCTTGTAGTTTGTTCAGTAAAGGACAGTGCGGAACTGGAATGAACGAATATCAGAAGGGAAGGAATATAACATCAACACATATCTCATGTAAGGACAAAGAGAGCTGAGGTTGGAGAGGATCTCTGTCTCGTGAACTGACGTTCTTCCTGTTGTTCTCATTGTCTTCAGCCCGAAGACTTTTCTGATGCAGCTCTCCACGCTAGTCTACCCCGTGAGAGCTCTTCATCTCTGCACAGAGCGAGATGGCCAAGTGCTTAATACACTGGACTCGCATTCCGAAGGACAACGGTTCAAAACTACGTCCAGCCATCCAGATTTCGCTTTTCCACGATTTCCATAAATTGGTGAATGCAAATGTTTCCTTTGTATGCGCAAGGCCGATTTCTTTCCCCATCCATTTATAATCCAGATTGTGCTCCGTGTCTAATGACTTCGATGTCGAAAGGATGTTAAATCTAATTTTGTTGCTTGCTTCCTTTTTCTTCATCTCCGCATAACTATAGTAACCTCCGTGCACTTGAACATGTTTACCTCGAAAAAAAAATGGCTCTGAGCACTATGGGACTTAACTTCTGAGGTCATCAGTCCCCTAGAACTTAGAACTACTTAAACCTAACTAACCTAAAGTCATCACACACATCCATGCCCGAGGTAGGATTCGAACCTGCGACCGTAGCGGTCGCGCGGCTCCAGACTGTAGCACCTAGAACCGCTCGGCCACCCTGGCCGGCTGTTGACCTCGGTCTCCCTCTAAATGTTTCACTGCAAACACTTCCCTCCATTACCAAACTTCTCACACTAGCCTTTGTTATAGCCACTTTGTGTCACAGAACTCTTATCTTCTAATTTGGTTCGTCACTCGCACATAAAATATGTCCCATAATTCTAAAAGAGGTTGATTTCAGAGATATAGGCCTTTAGTTACGAACATCTTTCAGACAGTCCTACGTGGATACTGATTTTGATTTGCCCCATTTTTCAGTCGTTTGGAACGCTTCGTTCATCCAGCAACCTCCGATAAAATGCTGCTAAAAGGGATGCAAGTTATTTTGCATAATCTCTGCAGAATCGCGCGAGTATCTCATCCGGTCCACGTGTGTTGCCATCGTTGAGCGATTTTAGTTTATTTTCTGCTCCACTATCACGTATCTCAATACATGTGAGTTCGGCGTTAGTGTAGCGATTCAAAGGTGAATCACAGTACGATGTTCCTCAATAAAACAATTTCGAAATTAGGTAGGCAGCGTTCCCACATCTCTCTCTAATCATCCGTTTCGGTCCACTGTCGTCACTGTGCGAGAGTACAGACAATTTCGATCTCTTTAATGGTTTAACATAAAACAAACACCTCTGTTTTTCGCAATTTCGGTAGTCAGAATTTCAATTTTAGGTAGAATCAGCAGCACTGCAACATTATTTGTCGAAGGTTCATCTGTGTACAGGGAAGTACCGTCATTGGATAATAAGGAATTGCACAAAGTCTTGAAAAAAATTTCCACTTGATGTAATGATTGGTAACTCTCTGTAACTGGGAATAAATACAACACAATGCCTATAGTGAAGAGAAAGAACTCTATGGTATGTTATTACTACAATAGTGGAGAACGTTTTGAACACTTCATATCGTGTAAGTATTTAGGGATAACACTACCAAGCGACATAAAATGTGATGGTCGTGTTATTTCAGTATTAGCGAAGGCCAATGGAACACTTAGATCTTTTGAAAGGGTTCAAGGAAATGCGATGAACGTGTAAAGGAAATCCCGTACAAGAGATAGTGCGACCAATTCTAGAATTGTTTTGGAGTCCTTACGTAGTAGACATGTCAACGAATTCAGAGACAGTATCATTAAGAGGTCGGTATAGCCCATATGAAAATGTAACACAAATGCTTGGGAACTTTAATGAGAACCTTTGAAGGAAATACGACATAGTTATTGCGAATGCCTGCTAGGTAAACTTAGAGAATCTGTGTTCGAATGAGACTGCTCTGCCACTAGGTTGTCACTAATGTATATCTCGCGTAATGATTGTGAGTAAAAGATGAGAGAAACTGGTATACGTACAGAGACCTATAGACACTCAATACGTGTCGGAAGTTCCATGCGGCTTTTCGCGGATGATGCTGTAGTATACAGAGAAGTTGCAGCATTAGAAAAATGTAGTGAAATGCAGGAAGATCTGCAGCGGATAGGCACTTGGTGCAGGGAGTGGCAACTGACCCTTAACATAGACAAATGTAATGTATTGCGAATACATAGAAAGAAGGATCCTTTATTTTATGATTATATGATAGCGGAACAAACACTGGTAGCAGTTGCTTCTGTAAAATATCTGGGACTATGCGTGCGGAACGATTTGAAGTGGAATGATCATATAAAATTAATTGTTGGTAAGGCGGGTACCAGGTTGAGATTCATTGGGAGGGTGCTTAGAAAATGTAGTCCATCAACAAAGGAGGTGGCTTACAAAACACTCGTTCGACCTATACTTGAGTATTGCTCATCAGTGTGGGATCCGTACCAGATCGGGTTGACGGAGGAGCTAGAGAAGATCCAAAGAAGAGCGGCGCGTTTCGTCACAGGGTTATTTGGTAACCGTGATAGCGTTACGGAGATGTTTAGGAAACTCAAGTGGCAGACTCTGCAAGAGAGGCGCTCTGCATTGCGGTGTAGCTTGCTCGACAGGTTTCGAGAGGGCGCGTTTCAGGATGAGGTATCGAATATATTGCTTCCCCCTACTTATATCTCCCGAGGAGATCACGAATGTAAAATTAGAGAGATTCGAGCGCGCACGGAGGCTTTCAGACAGTCGTTCTTCCCGCGAACCATACGCGACTGGAACAGTCGAGGTGAGAGAAACAGTTACAGCTTTTCTTTTGCGGTGCACGACGTTTTCTACAAAAAGATAGTGCAATAGAATAGCTCAAGTGGAAGGAACACTTCCTATTTAAATTTCTGCATCCTACATTGTTAGCAGTTCTGTGTAGGTGGCAGTTACGTGATTTTATTTCGGTGATTACAAAATAGAGTCGAATGTATGCACTCGGTAGCCGAGGCAGCTAGCTCATGGTGATTCGGTCAACCAAGTAAAAGAATTTACTGAACATGCTGCAATTTACTACAGGGAACCTGTGTGTCAGGATTCTCATCCAGTGCGGTGCAACGGCGTTACGACAGAAAAATGAGTCAAAGAAGTGAGGATTTGTTGGTCTGTTGGACAGATGATAGGTTCTTATACGTATGGTCTATGTTCGAATCCCACTGTCAATAATTTTAGATAGGGAGAGAAAGATTCCATTCTCTTCTGGCTACACCAAGTCAAGAAGATATAATGGCAGTGTGGTGTGAAATTCACATTAAAGATGATATTCCTTCGCTGCAAAATAGACGTTAGGTTGCAACACAATAAAGTCTGGAGTGGCGACATGTAGAAACTCTATCACCAGTAACCTTTCTTATACTAGTTATTTATTTCTAGTGACGAAACAAACGCTATGTAGGGTCACAGGACACTTATTCCATCTTTTATCTGAGCTTCTGTATGTCGATGAAATTGGTTCTGAACTGAGAATGCAACTCAGACCGCCCTTAACGCGGAATTTGATCCCTTCGTGACAATACGGCTCGGCTACAATTTGTTGTTTGTTCAAAACTGCAGATTCCTCAACATCTCCACATATTGCGCGTCAATGGGTTCGAATGCTGGCCCGGCACTAAAGTTTTCATTATGTATTATCAAGCTCTAGCATGAGAAAACCTACCTGCTGGTGGATAATAATTTTGATTGAAAAATTCGGTAGCTGACGTCTCTTTGTGTGTAGTCAACAACGATATGTGTGGGGCTCTATTCCCTGTGAGCACTGAACTCTTCGTCATATTATCTCTAGTTCAAACATGCTCACATGTCGCTACTGGTGCAACAAACCCATATTTAACGTTCGTTTTCTCTAGAATATAACAGCGATAGGTGCCTGGTTGGAGTCCTGGCAAAGAAAAAATTAATGTTTCGTCTCGTCATTTCAGTTAAAACATCTAGCTACTGCCGAGAAAATTCGATATGTCATAGTTGGTTGTGCTTCAATATCAGTCCGATTAGGTTCTGGGTTCGAATCCCTGTCCAACACGAAGCTTTACCGCACGGAATTTCATCTAAGTTACTTGTGAAGAAGCAATATTTAACATCTCTCGTAGTTCGTTAACAGAGACAAGAGATGTTGGGTAGGAATTCGCGTCCGTTAAAAATGTTTGCGTTATATAATTTAAAGTTGATATTTGCTAACTGATACTGTCTAAAATCGATGTATGTCACTCCCTGTATGCCTAATCAGGAATGGCAGTTTGCGCCAGTCGCGAAATCTTTGCTTAGTCTGCCAGACCTGGGTTTGAATCCATATGCAGAACGAGACGGTTCGTCGTGTCATTTGAAGTTCACACATATTCTCAACTAGCTGCTCGTGGATAACTTAAATTTTTAATGTCATTTTGTGTTAAATAATAAGTACTGTATGTTACTTTGATGAGGAAATCATGAATACGACGAACTTACTACGTGCATTACCTATCTGACGTAATAATGAGAGTGGTAACATTTCAAGTATGTCATTTATTGTAATAAATGTGAGCTTACAAGCCTTAAGGACAGTCTTATCTGTGATAAGGTGTTACCTGATATTTGTAGCATCGTGGTATTACGTTACTTCTTGAGTTACTGCGATACAGAGCAGTGCCCGCATCTCGTGGTCGTGCGGTAGCGTTCTAGCTTCCCACGCCCGGGTTCCCGGGTTCGATTCCCGGCGGGGTCAGGGATTTTCTCTGCCTCGTGATGGCTGGGTGTAGTGTGCTGTCCTTAGGTTAGTTAGGTTTAAGTAGTTCTAGGTTCTAGGGGACTTATGACCACAGCAGTTGAGTCCCATAGTGCTCAGAGCCAGAGCCACAGAGCAGTGTTTTCTAGTGGTGATTTTTTGGAACCATTTTCAACAGTCATACGACTGTACCAAGGAGCGATTAGAGGACCTGCTAGACAGCCGCTTTATGCCGGTTGCATGCGAATCAGGCGAAATGCAATTCAGGTCGTTCGGATACTTTGAGCATGACTGTACCTTACGCTTGTTTTGACTTCGTTCACATTTTGTTTGTCAACAATGTTTGGCTTCCATTAATTCTGATTTTCTCTTTCATAACAACTTTTTAACACGAATATAGTACGCCCCTGGTAGCTGAGTGGTCAGCGCGACGGAATGTCATGCCTAACGGCGCGGGTTCGATTCCCGGGTGGGTCGGAGATTTTCTCCGCTCAGGGAATGGGTGTTGTGTTGTCCTTATCATCATTTCATACCCATCGACACGCAAGTCGCCGACGTGGGGTCAGCTCTAAAGACTTGCACCAGGCGAACGGTCTACCCAACGGGAGGCCCTAGCCACACGACGTTTCCAATACGAATATAGAGCCCAAGTGTGCACTTCAACCCTTAACACTTTCCTCGGAAAATAACTTATTCATGTGTACTGTGCAATACTCTCGAAATTCACAATGAAATTCCGCATATTCAGCCGCAGAGTTGAAAATTTGATGTTTATGGCTACATGATTCTTGTCGCTCTGCATTTTTCTTAATATCCCTTTTACTATGGCAGACAATAATAGTCATGTAGTCATTGGCATTCTCTTTTTAGTTACATGATAACTGACCGGTAAGCTTATCTGACTGCCAGACACACGACACGGACTTGATTCCTTGTATGGCAAGAATTTTTCCTTGATAAGAGGACCATAATGGAATCAAATTGTTGTATCCTACGACAACTAAACAGCTACTTGAAGCTGACATTAACGACCATCTTTCATACTGTCTTCCTATCACATTCCATGCGGTCTGTTGATATCACGGTGCCTTTTCTACCTAGTGTTTGTTCATTACATCATGCAACAGTCTTCCTCCCATTCTTATCTTGGATAATTATTTTGTTTCCCAATGCCGTTGTGATCAATGCTCAGTGCTTATTCTTTAGTTTGCATATCGCTTTGATTAAATAATTTTGATACTGTTAATCATCGTCTTATTTCTATATTTTGTAGTTCGCATTTCACTAATTTATCTTTGTATCGCTTACACCACGGTAACTTTGCAGCTCGATCATCGCAAGGCTGAGTGTCAGTCAAATAACATAATTTTTGATTACCTGGTGCAGGTTTCTCACTGTTGTTGTTCAGTTCATCCCCAAATGTTAGGCTTCAAACTTTCTTTCATCTTGTCAGCTAGTTGTACGTTCTGAAACAGTGTAGCGACCCTGCTTGCTCTGTACGTATGCTGTAGGTGACCACTATCAGTCAAGATCTATGCTTGGCAATTTCGATAGGCTTACGATTGTTTCTATGGGCTATACAGGGGAAGACTGAAGCGACGACTGTGACATCAGTGGTGGCTTTAGGGTCACTTGATGCCTTACGACGCCATTGCACTATTCGAAGCTTTTGACCTCGCTGGTTCATTCTCGCCTGAGCCAATCTTGGGGTCTGAGATCCCTGGGTTGAAGTCAAATGTAGACACTGGCATCACGACTATCGTCTTAAGCCTAAACAACATAGCTGACGTGTTGCACGGGGCTGAAAGTACTGAGTTATTTATAAATACCTCCGTCGTTTCATAAGACGATTGCGTAAGAACTACAAGACTTACAGAAAATAGACACATATTTTACTATTTCAATGTCACGTTAGAAGCATTCACGTTAGAGGCATTCAACATGTGCGCCATTCATGACTAGGCGAACGTCAATGCGTGCGTGGAATTAACTGAAGTCGCTGACATGAATTGCCGGAAACACGCGACAGCAGCCCGCCTTGGAATTCGGTACAATGGTTTGCCTACAAGTAGGCGCAACTAATTCGATGTTGTAATACAGAGCGGAAGATTTGTCTGACTCGCCTTCTTCCTAGAGAAACTACGCTACGGCACGTATTACGAATTTAAACTCCGAGAGGCCCTCAGGATTGTGAGGAAAGTCCAGTTTCATTAAGAACGTTTGCCAGAGGTCCCGTTTAGTACGTAAAGGATGCTCTGCCAGCATCTACTGAGTGAACTACGTGCAGCTGGCTGCAATTCGTTGTTCATGTCGGCATCAATAACACACGTTTTGTGGCTCCAGACCCATTATATGAATACATTAGACGTTTGGCTGGAGTGGTGAAGACCACAGATTACAATTTCTACCTACATCCATACTCTGCAAACCACTGTGACGTGCGTGGCAGATGGTACGTCCCATTGTTCCAGTTATTAGGGTTTCTTCCATTCACGTATGAAGCGCGAGAAGAATGATTGTTTGAATGCCTCTGTGCATGTTGTAATTATTCTAATCTTGTCCTCACGTTCCCTATCTGAGCGATACGTGGTCGGTTGTAGTATATTCCTAGAGACATCATTTAAAGCCGATTCTAGAAACTTCGTTAGTAGACTTTCTCGGGATAGTTTACGTCTATGCTTCAAGAGCCTGACAGTTTAGTTTCTTCAGCGCCATTGTAACACTCTCCCACGTATCAAACAAACCAGTGACCATTCGTGGTGCCCTTCTTCTGTATACGTGCAATGTCTCCGGTAACTCCTATTTGGTATGCGTCCCACACTTGAGCAATATTCTAGAATGGGTCGCACGAGTGATCTGAAAGCAATCTTCTTTGTAGACTTGATTGCACTCTCCCAGTATTCTAACAGTAAACCAAAGTCTACCATCTGCTTTACCCACAACTGAGCGTATGTGACCATTCAAAAAATGGTTCAAATGGCTCTGAGCACTATGGGACTCAACTGCTGAGGTCATTAGTCCCCTAGAACTTAGAACTAGTTAAACCTAACTAACCTAAGGACATCACAAACATCCATGCCCGAGGCAGGATTCGAACCTGCGACCGTAGCGGTCTTGCGGTTCCAGACTGCAGCGCCTTTAACCGCACAGCCACTTCGGCCGGCTGTGACCATTCCATTTCATATCCATACAAAGTGCTACAACCAGGTATTTGTATGAGCTGGTCGATTCCAACTGTGACTCATTCATATTATTGACATAGAATACTACTTTTTGTGAATTGGACAGTCTTACATTTCTGAACATTTAAAGCAAGTTGCCAGTCTTGGCACCACTCTTAAATCTTATCGAGACCTGACTGAATATTTATGCAGCTTCTATCAGACATTACTTCATTACAGATAACTTCATTACAGATTTGCAGCAACATACCCAGATTTGGTCGCAGTTCTTTTCTTGGAACGTGGTGTAGCTCTTAAATCACAATCTCTGATGTTTCTGCCATGATCTCGGATGCGGATTTCTTGACTTGCTCTCTTCGGCCATCATCTGTTATTTTGCTGTCCAAATAACAAAACTCATCTACCACTTTGAGTTTCTCGTTTCCTAATCTAATTCCCTCTGCATCACATGATTTAATTCGTCTAATTTCTATTATCCTTGTTTTGCGTCAGTTGATATTCATCTTATATCCTCATTTCAAGACACTGTCAGTTCTGTTCAACCACTCTTCCCAGTCTTTTGCTGTCTCTGACAGAATTACAATGTCATCAGCAAACCTCAAAGTTTTTATTTATTCTCCTTGAACTTTAATTCCTATTTCAACTTTTTCGTTGATTTCCTTTACTGCTTGCTAAGTATGCAGACTGAATAACATCAACGATACGCTACAACCCTTTCTCGCTCCCTTCTCAACCACTGCTTCCCTTTCGTGCCCCCAGACTCTTTTTAACTGCCGTCTAGTTTCTGTACAAGTTGTAATTAGCCTTTCGCTCCCTGTATTTCCTGTTACCTTCAGTATTTCAAAGAGAGTATTCCACTCAGTATTGTCAAAACCTTTCTGTAAGTCTACAAATGCTATAAAAGTGGCTTTGCCTTTCCTTAACCTATCTTGTAATATAAGTTGGGGGGGGGGGGTCAGTAGTGACTCACGAGTTCCATCATCTCTCCAGAATCAAATCTGATGTTCCCCGAGGTCGACTTCTAGCAGTTTTTCCATTGCTCTTTAAGGAATTCGTGTTGGTATTTTGCAACTGTGCCTTATTAGATAATATTCACCACTGTCAGTACCTGCTTTCTTTGAAATTTTAGTTATGATATTCTTCTTGAAGTCGGAGGGTATTTCGCCTGTCTCATGTATCTTGCACACAAAATGCAAGAGCTTTGTCATGGCTGGCTCTCCCAAGGCTATCAGTAGCTATGACGGAATGTCGTCTACTCCCGGAGCCTTTTTTCGACTTTGGTCCTTCAGCGCTCTGTCAAATTCTTCTCGAGCCATCATACCTCCATCTCATCTTCATTCACATCCTCTTCAATATCTATAATATTACCCTGAAGTTCATCTCGGTTGTATAGACCACCTTCAGACTCCCTCCAACTTTTACGTTTTCGTTCTTTGCTTGGTACTGGTTTTCCACCTGATATCTTGATATTCAAACAGTGCTTCTCTTTTCTCCAAATGCCTCTTTAATTTTCCTACAAGTGGTATCTATCTTTCGCCTAGTTATACATGCTTCTGTAGACTTATATTTGTCGTTTAGCCACTCCTGCTTGACCATTATGCACTTCCTGTCAGTCTCATATCCTGGACCTTTGTATTCCCTTTCGCCTACTTCATTTGATGCATTTTTATGTTTTATCCTTTCAACAATTAAATTAATATCTCTCGTGATACCCAAAGATTTTTAATCGGCCTTGTCTCTTTACCTATTTGATCCTCTGCTTCATTCACTATTTCGTCTCTCAAAGATACCCATCCGTCTTCTACCGGTTTCGTTTCTCTGTTTCACTCAATAGTTCCCTAACGCTCCCTTTGAATCTCTCAACGACCTCTGGATCTTTCAACTTACCAAATGCTGTATAGTATTAAATCAATCGTTCCCTAACGCTCCCTTTGAATCTCTCAACTTACCAAATGCTGCATAGTATTAAATATTGAATAAATGTGTGGTATTAAGCAGAAATATAAAAAGGGAATCACTTTCTAACAGTGGGATATTTTATTATATCATCAGATCTATACCTATTCAGATCAATGTTCTATCACTAGCAGCTTTAAATAAAAAGTGGCACCATAGTCAAATACGTCTGAAATAAAAGTTGTACGCTACGGTCAATTTTGAAACTATTGGCAAGCTGGAATCGGAATTGATGTCGGCACAATCTTATTTTACGGAAATAAAAGATATCACATCAGCTTCTTATTTGCGCGTCAGAGGATTATTAGTTTTGACAGCTGAGTTGGTTACACCGGAAATATCTGAATTAGCATCTCCAGAAATAGGATCCGCCATGTTGGCTCAGCGAACGTTCCCTAGCTTGCGCAATTCCTTTCAGTGGGGGAATATTTGTTCAAAACGCTGCTTTCATGTATCAGTGTGGAGAACTGTGAGGTTATTGACGTATTGCGGGTCTTTTAGAGTCGAACCTTCATAATATTAAAACTAATTTAGTGTAGCAGAAAAATGTAAGATGTGGCATAGTTGAAGGAGTCTTGTGCGATAGAACGAGCGCCCCGCACTAGGAATTTGTCACTACTTATTTATTTTTAGCATTTTGCCTATTACTAATTAAGACCTTCGCGTTATTCCAAACGACGAATAATATGTAATTTAGCGTAAACTACGAACCTAGCCTAATTTACAGTAATAAACATAGCATACTAGCTGCGGAAAATTCAGAAAACTATGATGCCGATAGTGTATTTTGTAAATGAAACGAAATGCCACATCGTCGTAATCTCCTGTAAGGTAAGAGTGTTTTATCTTCTTGCAATGAAACATCATATTATTCTATGTATGTGAAAGGTGCAGAGTTTCAGTTAATTATGTAACAGGGTAGACAGGTGTTATAACATCACCAGAAAACCGTTTCCAGTTTGCCTGACACGTCTTTACTGACTACTTGAAGGGCAAGGATCGAAGTTTATAGTTTAACATCCAATCAATATCGAGTCATTAGAAGAGTAACGGAAGATTTGTACCTAACGCCCCGTAAGAATTGATGTCATTTGAATCTTCTACATCTCTGTAATATTCAGTTTTAAATACGGCACTTAAATTGGTGGTTTTAAGTGTTAGAAAATGTAATGTAATTACAGAGAATTTAAAACATATATTTCAAGAAAGTGAATTCTGTATTAACATCTTACAGTCTTTGTTCATATATACAGCATCCTAGGACCACATTATTATAACCAGCAGAGCAACTTTGGATCAAGTAAATTACTGTTATAAAGTACTTGGTGAGCGAAAGTGTAGGAATAATAATGGATTACCTTAAGGAAAAAAATACATGGGTAATATTAACTCGCAGCTTTCATTAATACCACATAAACATTTTGAGCTGTAAAACTACACGTATGTTTCTTGTCAGTTAACTAGAAGTCACTGCAGGTATTAGACGTTCCTTGAGAGTGAAAGGGCATTATTAAGTAGTTTAGAAAGGCTATAGACTATAGTAATACGGAGAAAGAACAGCAAACACAGTGTAGGAATGTAGCGTTCAGTTTCTGTCGCAGTATCTCAATTTAATTGGACCTCATTTTACTACTTAGCAAGCTTTCACTGACAGACAAACTATTTTCAATAAATTATGGTTCTACGCAACTTACAATAAATAACTGACATCGTGTTACACCCCAATTTTAACTATTTGCGGGTCTTCGGCATGTGCTGACGAAAAGAACGATACAGGAGATCGTGATTTTAAGGTAGTCAATTAATTACTATTCTAACGTAAGTGCGGTACAGCAATTAAATATAAAAATGTGCATCGATGCGCCAGCTGAAAGAAATAGCAACACAAATATCAATTTTTATTTACTTAACTGACTATGTCTGTCTGAACCAAGACTGAGTGATTATTATATCTCACTGCAGCCATCAGATGAGACTGAAAATCAACAGGTTAATATATCTGTCTAAAACATAAAATTCAAAGAAAAAACAAACAGAATTTAAATCCTACATATGGAAGAAGTTTTGGTCTTTGTTGTATCACTAGATGGATTGCAGTGATCTGTCCTGAATCGCAATTGTGAATGTTGTCGAGTGTACGTTTCGGGACTACGTTATCCCATTATCAAGAACTATATGAAACATCAATTACTACATCGCAGTACTAAACATACTGACGACTATGTAAATATACACTCCTGGAAATGGAAAAAAGAACACATTGACACCGGTGTGTCAGACCCACCATACTTGCTCCGGACACTGCGAGAGGGCTGTACAAGCAATGATCACACGCACGGCACAGCGGACACACCAGGAACCGCGGTGTTGGCCGTCGAATGGCGCTAGCTGCGCAGCATTTGTGCACCGCCGCCGTCAGTGTCAGCCAGTTTGCCGTGGCATACGGAGCTCCATCGCAGTCTTTAACACTGGTAGCATGCCGCGACAGCGTGGACGTGAACCGTATGTGCAGTTGACGGACTTTGAGCGAGGGCGTATAGTGGGCATGCGGGAGGCCGGGTGGACGTACCGCCGAATTGCTCAACACGTGGGGCGTGAGGTCTCCACAGTACATCGATGTTGTCGCCAGTGGTCGGCGGAACACAATATTTAAGTGGAAAGTGATCCAAAAGCCCCATAGCCGTACTACTTATAGGCCCCACGGTCCCCGGCGACTCATTACAGAGTTACTGCATTTCGTTTGGATTCTTTGACCAGTTAGCTTTGTATCTGTCTTACACTGACAATAGTGCACACCACAGTAGTAATCTGTTCTCTCTAGGATTTTGTTGCCAGGCAGTGTTATTTGTGAGTTAGCTTTGATGCATATCAGTACTAAGGGCAGGTTTACTGAGGAAGAGTTGGCCGATATGCACCTGGTGTATGGGTTCACTGAATGCAGTGGAAGAGACTTACAACGACGCTATGCTGAGCTTTTCCCGCACGATGGCAACCACATCACAGTACTTTTGAGGCTGAGGGTTATTGTATTACTCTGTTTTGGGCGTATTACATTCCGCTTATTGTATGTTATAGGTTTCTTGATCTTTGTGTAGGAATTTTCACAGAAACAAGGGTGACTGCAATGACAAACCGGATAAAGTATTATTACATTATTAATCTGTAACGAGATACTTGAAACCGTGGGTCTCTTATGCCAAAATACTCAGAAGGTGTCAATGAACAATAGCCGATTTTTTTTTTGGTTGAATTCTGCTTCACCCAGTGTACGCTACAGGATTGTACTGTCTTTGGTAGGTGAAGGCAGCTGCCGTTAGTTTACAACTGACCTTACTGACATATTATGTGCCAACGTGAGATGTCTGACAATGTATTTTTGCTGCTGGCTTTTTACTTTCTTCGCTGCCTAATAGCATAATAACTTTAAGATAAATTATACCACAGCACAATATACACTGAGGTGACAAAAACATGGGATAACGATATACACATATACAGATACAGATGGTGGTAATACGGCATGCACAGGTATGAAAGGGGTAGTGCGTTGGCGGAACTGTCATTTGTACTCATGTGAATGATATGAAAAGCTTTCTGGCGTGATTATGGCCGCACGACGGGAGTTAACAGACTTTTAACGTAGAATTGTAGTTGGAGCTAGACGCGTGGGTCATTCCATTTCGGAAATCGTTAGAGAACTCAATATTGCGAGATACACAGAGTCAAGAGTGTGCCGAGAATACCAGATTTCAGACATAATCTCTAACCATGAACAACGCAGTGGTCGACGGCCTTCACTTAACGACCGAGAGTAGCGGCGTTTGCATAGAGTTGGTAGTGCTAACCGACAAGCAACGCTGCGTGAAAAATCATCATTAATCAATGTAGGACGTACGATGAACGTATCCGTTAGGAGTGTGCAGCGGAATAAGGCGTTAATGGGCAACAGACGACTGGCCTGCAGCGGCTCTCCTGAGCTCGTGACCATACCGGTTGGACCCTAGATGACTGGAAAACTGTGGCCTGGTCAAATGAGTCCCGATTTCAGTTAGTAAGAGCTCTTGGTAAGATTTGAGTGTGGCGCAGACCCCAAGAAGCTTTGGACCCGACTTGTCAACAAGGCATTGTGGAAGATGGTTGTGGCTACATAATGATGTGGGCTGCGTTTACATGGAATGGATTGGGTCGTTTGTATGTCCGGCTACTTGGAGACCATTCGTGGACATCATACTCCCAAAAAACGACGTAATTTTTATGGATAACAATGCGCCATGTCACCAGACCACAGTTGTTCGCGATTGCTTTAAGAACATTCTGGACAATTCGAGGGAATGATTTGGCCACTATAAATTGCCCGACGTGAATCCCATCGAACGTTTGTGGGACATAATCTAGAGATCAGTTCGTGCACCAAATCCAGCACCGGCAACATTTTCGCAGCTATGGACGGGTATAGAGGCAGCATGACTCAGTATCTCAGCAGGGGACTTCCAACGACTTTCTGAGTCCATGCCACGTAGAGTTGCTGCACTTCACCGGCACTATATTACGAGGTATTCAAAGACTTTTGTCACCTCAGTTTAGATATTTACTTGGTTGTCAGGATGTGTAGTATTGGGATGTGCTGATTTGTGTTTCATTGATTTATAACACTCGATTATTGGATAACGTAGTCCTCAAATATGTTGTGGTGAATATATCTAACGTATGACAACTGGTGCATAACGTTCTCAGTAATGGTTTATGAGGCAGTGTTACGATAGCTTGACATCAGGTAACGGCTATCCAGACACTGCGCCCACAACAGCGTCGAAGCGGAGGATGGCATACCGAAATTCTAGAGGACCTTTTTCCAAAACTAATTCACTGAGGAAGGTCGCACTATGTTCGTCTTTTACATCGTCGCACGAGCATCAAAATGACAGACCTTGGAAAATGTAACCACGGAAAGGAAAAGCTACTGAATTTGCTCGACAGAGGTAACGCCACTAGACCTGGCGGAATGCCAATACGAATCTACATAGAATATGGGGAAGAACTTGCTCCTCTTCTAATCGTAGTATACCGTAGGTCCCTGGCGGACCGAATCGTTCCCATTGATTTGGAAAATGCGCAGGTCATTCCTCTTTTCAAGATGGGTCTTTGAGCAGATGTACAAAACTATAGGCATGAATATCTGACGACTGTATTTTGGAACACGCTTTACGCTCGCGTATTATGACATTTCTGGCGATCGAAAAATGGGTTCCGAAAACAACTATCGTGTGAAATCCAGCTATCTATGCTCGTCAACAAGATCAAGAAAACAGAGGGTTCCGGCGCTCAGGTTGATTCCATGTTTTTGACTTCCGAAAGGCGTTCGATACAGTTCCATGCTGCCGCCTAATGAACAAAATAAGAGCATACGGAATATCAGACCAGCTGTGTGAAGAGCTGTCAGTGAAGTGGCAAAGATGGTCAATCATTATTTTCTTAATATCTGTAAATGGAAGAGGATCCACATGGGTAATGGTCCACAATTTGTTTTCAAGGAATGGGAGAAGACGTTGCGTCAGCATAATATTGAGCAAGTACTAACTGCGAAATACCGGCCTGCTTCGAACATGGCAGTATGTGTAATGAAGAAAACCAACCGAATGTTTAGGACCTATTGTCATCACAAGCATAGTCACTGGAAAGAGTATGTTGAAGATTTTGAGAGTGTGGTTAACAACCTGCCATATGTATACACTGCTTTTGAACCCTCTGAATTGCTACTAAACCAGGAACCTGAAACCATTTTTGGTGAATTCATAAGAGATGTTCCAAAATCTATTATGTCATGGGAAGACAAGATACATCTGAAAATGCAAACATTGGAGAGAAAGGCGAAGCAAAGAAAAGATCGTCATGATAAAATCGTTCGTCCATTTAAATATTCAGCGGACGACTTGGAGTTGATTAAGACTCATACAAAATCATCTAAGATGACAGATGAGATAAAGAAATTTAATTTGGAGTATAAGGGTCCATACAAAATCACTGGCATTGAGTGTCCTTGGCACAGAGTCGACCTTGAAATTGTAAACTCGGGGAAATAATGAAGAAAAGCATCATGTTGAAAATATTAAAGCCTATCGTAAAGATGAGTGATGCAAGGAGGCTTATATATAAGTCTACTCGGTCAGTTAGCAATGTGTGTTGTGCTTGAATTAATGTTAGGAGGATGAAGTGTATTGTAAAGTAATAATGATATTTCTTGTGCTGTATAAACTGCTGCGTCATGTATTATGTTATAGTATGTTTACAAATACGATTCTGTGTGTGTCAAATTCTTATATTGTTGCCTTTCATTACGTAAAGCAAATTTTAACTTCAGTATGAAGATTTGAGCATAATTCAGTGTCACGTAATTTTGGCTAAACTATGGATTTATTATGTTAAATTTCAAGTATCTTAAAAACCACAACGGTTAACCTCAAGAAAATTGTGTGTTAGGCTGAGTGTAAGTCAAATTGTAAAGGGGCGCTTACTGTGTTTCACGGCCTGCGGGAACCGACGGCTGCAATATGAAGATGCGTGATCGCTTTTTCTCTGAGGCAGCTGCCGACACACCTGCCACTTGGAACAGTTGGCCGCGCAGACCGCAATTTGAGATCAGTGAATCCCACCTCCTCCAGCAGTAATTAGTGAGTCAGGGTTAAGGTTTTTTGTTTCTTCTCTCTTCAGCAAGCACTCATGCACCAGTGAAAGTTTGCGTGTGCCGATAATTGATGAATGAAAGGCTCTTGGTGTTGTTTCTATTTCAGTGATCACTAAGACTGCGTGTGGTAGCGTTGTGACTTAGGTTTATTTATGCACTCAATGTATTTTTGATATATTGAATGATTCATGTGTGCCGTGTTTTTGATAAATTGGCTGCGTACGGTAGCGCTGTTATACAACATAAATTTTATTGGTTTCAATGCTTTCGTTACAGACTGTAATTCCTGTTCCTCTTAAATGTTACAATGACAAATTTTCATGTTTACTATGTTCTAGTAATTTGCTTGTATTTTGGCTGCTCTGTAAGGATCAGTTTGGTAACTAATGTTTGTTTCATATAGAAGTTTCTTTCACGTCTTATATTCCATAACATTTCAACGGCAAAAAAAAAAAAAAAAAAAAAAAAAAAAAAAAAAAAAAAAAAAAAAGGTTCAAATGACTAAGCACTATGGGACTTAACATCTGAAGTCGTCAGTCCCCTAGACTTAGAACTATTTAAATCTAACTAACCTAAGGACATCGCATACATCCATGATCGAGGCAGGATTCGACCCTGCGACCATAGGAGCAGCGCGGTTCCGGACTGAAGCGCCTACAACCGCTCGGTCACAGCGGCCGGCAGCAATTTTACAATTTTTGAGTGAATGACTGAACGAGTACTGTCACCTAATGGTGGAATAGGACACCAAACGACATTCTTAGAAATTCTATTCCGTTCTTATTACTTTTCTAACTTGTTAATTGTTTTCTTTTCTCTTGGATACACCGCAACCCCCCCCCCCCCTCCCCGCCAGTACCGGTCTTCTCTTACCAAACCACCCCGAGAGGTCTCCTGTTTTCTAAATTCGCTTTGTATTTAGAAAAACTTTTCATAGTGGAGTGTAAGCGTATATCCACTAGCATCGTTGCTATCGTTAGTATGGTTGCGCTATTGGTTTCGCATTTGTTTAACGCGTTTTGCTAACGGTTGACGGTAATGGACGCGTAGTGTGTGGCTGGCTGTCTAACGCGACGGAATTGTGGTAATCTTGGGTCACAGAAATGCTGTAAACACTGTGATAAAAGCACAATCATCGATGTGCAATCGTTCGCGCACATCACGCGAAGGCAGCAGTAGTTCGCGAAGTGACAGAAACGACTCAAAACGCGAGAAATACGATTTGATGTTCTCGCGCTTCTCCCGCGCCGTGTCACATCAGAAATGGAGTAACTACATTGCCATGAACGTTGCCGAGGTGGTTTGCAGTGAATAGATGCGTATTATGTGACCTCAAGAATAACATGTCTAGAGTGTGAGCAGTGCAACCTTGTAAAGTGCACGAATATTAATAACACATCGAAATTTCGCGCCGTTATCCTGTAAGTTGGTAAGCGTGCTACAAACAGCGTGCAGAATGGCCTGTAGGTGGCAGCATAGTGCAGATGCACACATACCGTCGCAGTATCAGTATAAAGATGGCCGCCCCACTTGCGACTTGCACCAGGGAAGAACAGCGTTCTGTTATTCGGTTTTTGCGTAGTGAAGGTGTGAAACCTATTGAAATTCATCGACGAATGAAGGTTCAGTACGGTGATGCATGTTTGTCATAGCAGCAAGTCTACGAAAGGAGCAGGAAGTTCGAAAATGTTGTGACTTCAGTAGAAGATGCTCCTCGTCCAGGTCAGGCACAACGAGTTGTGACTCGACGGAACATTGCAGCAGTTGAAGCCATAGTGAAGAAAAACCGCCGAATGACACTGAATGACACTGCAGCATGTTTACAGATTAGTCATGGGTCAGCACACCACAATGTGCATGATGTGCTCCAGTTTCACAAAGTGTCTGCAAGATGGGTGCCACGGCAGCTGACTCCTGAAATGAGAGAACGACGTGTTGATGGTTGTGAAGAACTTCTTCGGCGCTTTGAACGAGAAGGTGATGGATTCCTTGCATGAATCGTTACTGGAGACGAAACCTGGGTTCACTTCCACAAACCGGAAACGAAGAGAGCGAGCAAAGAAGGGCGCCATTCCTCATCACCAAAACCAAAGAAGTTTCGAACAGAACCATCTGCAGGAAAGGTTATGCTGACTCTCTTTTGGGACGAAAAAGGCGTCATTTTGGAGCATTACATGCCTGGAGGGATCACTGTCACCAGTGCATCATACACAGATCTCCGAAAAAATCATCTGCAGCCTGCAATAAAATCAAAGCGACGTGGATTGCTGTCAGCAGGTGTCCTTTTGCAACATGACAATGCGAGGCCCCACACTGCCCGTACAACAGTTGCAACAATCACAGATCTGCATTTTGAGCGTCTTCCTCCTCCACCATACTCACCAGATCTTGCCCCAAGTGATTTCCATATGTTTGGACCACTCAAAGACGCAATGGGAGGAAAGAAGTTCCGTTCTGATGGAGAGGTACGCCACGCGGTGCATAAGTGGTTGCGCGGACTACCTTTTTTTAAAGGAATTTATGTACTTTGTAAGCGCTGGAGGACTTTCATTGAGCGTGGGGGAGATTATGTTGAAAGGTGATACAGCTTTGCACTACTTCTGCACAATAAATAATTTTTAAAAAATATTTAAGGTTTTCATTTGACTCACTCTCGTATTTGAACATTGCACGGACGTTCCAGCATCGTTACAGTGCAGTACTACGAGGGAAGAAGCGAACGTCGTCTGAACAGCTCAAGGTGAATGGGAATTAAATACGTTTGTTTACAAGGCGCTCAGCCATCTTCAGTGGCAGACGCTGAAAGAGAGACTTCCTGCGACAGGGTGCAACTTACGGTTAAAATTCCGAGAGCGTACGTTCCTAGAAGAGTCAAACAATATATTGTTTTCTTCTACGTATACCGATAGAGATTCGAGCTCACACAAAGGATTACGAACAATCGTTCTAGCCGCCAACCATTCGCGACTGAACAGGAAAGTGGGGAAGCGACAGTGGTACAGAAAGTATCCTCCGCCACACACCGTAAGATGGCTAGCGTAGTAAAAGTGTAGATGAAGTAGCTTTTGACGAAGTTACCAATACACTTTAACTTCTCAGGGACACTTCGCCCAAATCCAGAAATTTGCTTCCGCTTTGCGGCATTCCTGGCTCAGTCAGAGCACGACGAGCGTTGGCAGCGCCGGCTATGGTCTCTAGCGAACATGCGACAAGTCAAAATTGAAGTAGCTTGAAGGCCCTCAATTCCATTTCATAAATTTCGAAAAGTGTTCATCCATTAGAATTTTATAGAACCGACTGTCTAGTCGATGTCTGTCTCTGAAGTCTTGTATTCGACAGGAAGAGACTGTCTGTCACTTTCATCAATATCCAGCCATACACGGTACTCAGTGTCATTCTCATTCGTTAACTTGTGTTTTAATTCCACTAACGCAAACCATTGCAATAAAATGTCATTCCATCAGGCTACTCATCTTGCCAACAGTAAACATGCGTCTATCACATTTTGCTAGAGGTTTCTTTCTATCTTATTACCATAAAGTTAATGTTTCGCTTTTACTCCCTGCCTACTTGAGCGATTAGCTTCCAATTGTTTGTTGGCAGTGATGCATCATTTCTTGTAATTTCGTTTGACAAGTATTGGTTCTCTCCCGAGTTTTGACTGCCTAAGTTAAGGCTAAGCTCTTTTACGAAACACCCCAGACGTTCCGGCAGCAGCATGACAACTTCGCGCTCTTGTTACACCCCTCCCATGAAATACTGAAAAATTATAGGTTTACCTTTGAGAATAAGTCTTTCATTTTGCAGGTGACCGCACTCAGTTGTGAAGCTTCCGTCAGATTAGAGCTTCGGCCGAGCCGGTACCCCAGGCAGGACCGTGTCCTTCCCAGGGCGACTGAGGTGACTCACGTCCCATCTCAAAGTTTTAAGAATAAGTCCTTTCATTACATAGTGAATCTTTCTGTAACTTGAGTTTGTTGAATATTTCTGCCACGCTCTCAAGCTCACGGAAGAACTCTATGACACGTCCCTCTACTTTCCTCTGAAAGTTTTCTACCTTTCCCGTTAGTAAAATTTGTTAGTGGTCCCAGACTGATATAAATACTCAAAAACTGATCTGATGTTTGTTTTTTAAGCGATTGCCTTCGTGGATGAACTAAACTTGCTTAAAGTTGTTCCACTGGGTCTCACTGTAAGTAAATACACTCCTGGAAATTGAAATAAGAACACCGTGAATTCATTGTCCCAGGAAGGGGAAACTTTATTGACACATTCCTGGGGTCAGATACATCACATGATCACACTGACAGAACCACAGGCACATAGACACAGGCAACAGAGCATGCACAATGTCGGCACTAGTACAGTGTATATCCACCTTTCGCAGCAATGCAGGCTGCTATTCTCCCATGGAGACGATCGTAGGGATGCTGGATGTAGTCCTGTGGAACGGCTTGCCATGCCATTTCCACCTGGCACCTCAGTTGGACCAGCGTTCGTGCTGGACGTGCAGACCGCGTGAGACGACGCTTCATCCAGTCCCAAACATGCTCAATGGGGGACAGATCCGGAGATCTTGCTGGCCAGGGTAGTTGACTTACACCTTCTAGAGCACGTTGGGTGGCACGGGATACATGCGGACGTGCATTGTCCTGTTGGAACAGCACGTTCCCTTGCCGGTCTAGGAATGGTAGAACGATGGGTTCGATGACGGTTTGGATGTACCGTGCACTATTCCGTGTCCCCTCGACGATCACCAGTGGTGTACGGCCAGTGTAGGATATCGCTCCCCACACCATGATGCCGGGTGTTGGCCCTGTGTGCCTCGGTCGTATGCAGTCCTGATTGTGGCGCTCACCTGCACGGCGCCAAACACGCATACGACCATCATTGGCACCAAGGCAGAAGCGACTCTCATCGCTGAAGACGACACGTCTCCATTCGTCCCTCCATTCACGCCTGTCGCGACACCACTGGAGGCGGGCTGCACGATGTTGGGGCGTGAGCGGAAGACGGCCTAACGGTGTGCGGGACCGTAGCCCAGCTTCATGGAGACGGTTGCGAATGGTCCTCGCCGATACCCCAGGAGCAACAGTGTCCCTAATTTGCTGGGAAGTGGCGGTGCGGTCCCCTACGGCACTGCGTAGGATCCTACGGTCTTGGCGTGCATCCGTGCGTCGCTGCGGTCCGGTCCCAGGTCGACGGACACGTGCACCTTCCGCCGACCACTGGCGACAACATCGATGTACTGTGGAGACCTCACGCCCCACGTGTTGAGCAATTCGGCGGTACGTCCACCCGGCCTCCCGCATGCCCACTATACGCCCTCGCTCAAAGTCCGTCAGCTGCACATACTGTTCACGTCCACGCTGTCGCGGCATGCTACCAGTGTTAAAGACTGCGATGGAGCTCCGTATGCCACGGCAAACTGGCTGACACTGACGGCGGCGGTGCACAAATGCTGCGCAGCTAGCGCCATTCGACGGCCAACACCGCGGTTCCTGGTGTGTCCGCTGTGCCGTGCGTGTGATCATTGCTTGTACAGCCCTCTCGCAGTGTCCGGAGCAAGTATGGTGGGTCTGACACACCGGTGTCAATGTGTTCTTTTATCCATTTCCAGGAGTGTATGTACAAATATTCCGCCTTAAACCACCTTGGCTAGGCAATTCTAGATATTTGTTGTTTTACTGCTTGTAATGATTGATTTGTGATGGCACGGTTCAAACATCAGTATCTTCGACTATTTACACACAAACCTCTACATTTGTTTATGTTCAGTACTGGTTATATGTCGGTCTTCGTGTGTTTCGAAACTAGTTCACAATTATGCGGCCTCCCTTCAACCTCACCTAGTACCTGGTCTGAAATTCGGTAAAAGAGTATTTTGTTTACATAGTTTCAGCCAAGAACCGTACCAAAAGTTTTTCAGAAATTGGAGGTCGGAAAGCATCTATGTCTGCACCTACCTGCATTGTCCAAAATAACGAAGTGCACTTGTGGCATTCATATAAATTTTCACAAAGGAACGTTTGGCTCTTCGAAAATATAATTACAACGAATGTAATATGATTCCATTTCCGGATTGGGAAGGAGATCCTGGTCCCCGGCACGAATCCGCCCGGCGGACTTGTGTCGAGGTCCGGTGAGCCGGCCAGTCTATGGATGTTTTCTAGGCGGTCGCCCGGCGGACTTGTGTCGAGGTCCGGTGAGCCGGCCAGTCTATGGATGTTTTCTAGGCGGTTTTCCATCTGCCTAGGCGAATGCGGTTCCCCTTATTCTGCCTCAGCTACACTATGTCGGCGATTGCTGTGTAAGTTCTCCACGTACGCGTACACCACCATTACTCTACCACGCGAACATAGGGGTTACACTCGTCTGGTGTGAGACGTTCCCTGAGGGGTCCACCGCGGGCCGAACCGCACAATAACCCTGGGTTCGGTGTGGGGCGGCGGAGGGGTGAAGTGGACTGCGGTAGTCGTCGTGGCGTTGTGGACCACTGGGGCTGCGGGTCGTTTCTAGGCCCCCGGTTAACATACAATACAATATGATTCCATTGTTTTCATCCGCTTGTGGCAAATACTAATTATAACTTATGTGCATATTTCAAGTCTTGAGGTCTATTAACCATGGTATCCTCAAGGCCTTCAGGGAATTTGGACACTGCTTCAGTATTTTATTCCTCCCTGAATATACACATCATCATAGAAAGCTTTTGTTGTTAGGAAGATCACCTCTTTAATCTTGCGCCCTGATGAAACATTACAAAATCAAGGAAACGAATAGCACGAAGTATGTTTTCAAACTTGAAAAGAATAAAACTGTGGCTGTGTCAGAGATAATTTTTATAACATGAATAATTAAAATTCTGTGATGGGGTGATATATTTTAACACCAAATATCGTGTTTTCAAGTAACAACTTCCTTATTTATCTAATTTCAAGAGACTAAATTTTGATTGGAATTAAACAGTATTACCAGATAGCTACTATATCTCCTATAAATAGTTAATTTCACGGATTTGCTGCATACAAATAAGTAATCCGAAACGTCCTGTTGTGTACTCTGAGTTTTGCCCTCTGTGAAAGGTAGAGGACGGTGGTATGGGAATAAGCGACTTACTGGCATTGTAACGAAGTCCCACTTCCACATCCTAGTATCAAAAACATGTTATGCTTTCCTGCCTCACCAAAATGATGTCCCTTGCGTTTCTAGCTACAAGTCACGATAATATTACTTTTAAAATAACCACTATATGTTTCTCTTATACAATTTTTGTATCGTGATGAATGTCACACTGTGTTATTTATGCCCCGATGTGCGTCACGTAGGTAAAATTTAAGTACTATGTCATCAAAATTACTAACGGTTGTCGTTATTAAAGACACGGTGCATGATTAAAAACATTTGATTCACTTAAGATGAAGTCAGAAACAAATTGTCCATCAATTCTCGTGCGTCTGTGATAGATATACGTCTGTAACAATCAAGAACCCGACTGTCAGTCAAATTCAAACTTGCTTCCTTACAACCTTCTTTTTTTAATTGTCTTCACCATTCTTACTTTGATATTCTGTGTATACTCATAAATGCTATTCTACACTCTTCGGCCGGCCGCGGTGGTCTAGCGGTTCTGGCGCTGCAGTCCGGAACCGCGGGACTGCTACGGTCGCAGGTTCGAATCCTGCCTCGGGCATGGGTGTGTGTGATGTCCTTAGGTTAGTTAGGTTTAAGTAGTTCTAAGTTCTAGGGGACTTATGACCTAAGATGTTGAGTCCCATAGTGCTCAGAGCCATTTTTTTCTACACTCTTCTTGTAGAGATCGCTTTCTATTTTTGTTACTTAATAAACCTTTATAAATAAAAGTTCCTCCAAATCTCAAGTTGTTCTCTAAGTACCTCACGAATCTTGTAATTCTAAATGGATTGGACGTGGAATGACAGTCGGAGAGAATCACATACAACACCCATTACAGAAGCTTCGTATTTTCATTTTCAATTTTTTTGTGATTTTTTGATTGTATTTCCTTACTAAAAATTGATTTTCTTGTGCTTTCATATGTATTTCACCATCATCAACCAAAACATTACGACCACTTGCTTAGTAACGAGGTGGGCCACCCTTGGAACGCAATACAGCTGCGATGTTGCTTGGCTTGGTTTCGACAAGTCCATGGTAGTTTTCCAGAAGTACATGGTACCAGATATCTGTGCACAGAAAATTACTGGACGGTGGTTTGTGAATGCGGGTCAGGTGCTCTCTAGGGTCCCAGATGTTTTCCACCGTGTTCAGATCAGGCAAATCTGGTGGACAAGACATCAAACGAGTACACTATCATGCCCTTCAGATCACTGTAGAACGATGCTGGCCTTTTGACAGGGACAGTTATCCTGCTAAAAGATGCCATAACCGTCGGGCAAGACATTGGCCTAGAAGTGATTCAAGTGTTCCAAAGAAATGTTGATGTAGTCCACAGCTGTCATGGTACCTTCGATTACTACCGCAGATCCCATGGCAGTCCAAATGAATGACCACCATAGCATAATACTGTCCCAGTCGACCTACGTCCTTGGCGTGGTGAATGTTCCGATTCACCTGACGAGGCAACAGGTTACCATTGATCCACAGTCCAACCTCAAATGATTCAAATGGCTCTGAGCACTATGGGACTTAACATCTGAGGCCATCAGTCCCGTAGAACTTAGAACTACGTAGACCTAACTAACCTAAGGACATCACACACATCCATTTCCGAGGCGGGATTCGAACCTGCGACAGTAGCGGTCGCGCGGTTCCAGACTGAAGCGCCTAGAACCGCTCGGCCACGCTGGCCGGCAGTCCAATCTCGATGATCCCGTGCCCACTGCGGTCGTAACTGACGATGTCGTTGATTCAATATGTGAAGAGGCAGGGGTGGTATGGTGCGGAGCCCGATGTTCAACAACGTGCGGTGAACGGTGCATGCACCACCACTTGTCACATCTGCCACAGATCGCCGCCTATCCTGCTTCAGAGAGCGGGCAAGCCTTCGACCTCCACGTACTGTACTGAAGTGTGGTCGTTCAACAGCTTGTCTCCTGCTTGTAGTTCCAGCATCTTTCCACTACTTTCTATGCATCCCTACGGCAGTGGAACGCGAACAGCCGACCAATTTCGTCTGTTCCAAGTAGATCGTTCTGAGGCGTTGTGCAATAAAAATGTGCCCATCGCCGAAGTTGCTGATGTCAGTGGATTTTACCCCATTTCTGGCCCGTATCGCGGATAGAATGGTTTCCTATTATATACACAATCTGATCAGAAGTATCCAGACACCTATTAGTGGACACTAGTATGGGGTTTGTCCACCCTTCGCCTTTATGGCGGCTTTAGCCCTGCTGGGAGCACTTTTAGTGAGGTGTGTATATCTCTATGGATGAATGGCAGCCACTTCCTCCTCAAGAACCGAAACGAGAGAAAATGGTTCAAATGCTGAGCACTATGGGACTTTACTTCTGAGTTCATCAGTACCCTAGAACTTAGAAATACTTAAACCTAACTAACCTAGGGACATCACACACATCCATGCCCGAGGCAGGATTCGAACCTGCGACCGTAGCGGTCGCGCGGTTCCAGACTGAAGCGCCTAGAACCACTCGGCCACTCCGGTCGGTGAAACAAGAGAAGATACTGATGTTGGACCCTGGGCTATGAAACAAAGTCGACTCTTTAATTCATCTCAAAGGTCTTTCATTGGGTTCAGGTCTGGACTGTGGGAAGGCCTGTCCATTTCAGGGATGTTGCAGTCCCCAAACCTTTGCCTCACAGATTCTACATTATGACAGGGTGCTTTCTCATGCTGATACAAACAGTTATAAAAAAATGGCTCTGAGCACTATGGGACTCAACTGCTGTGGTCATCAGTCCCCTAGAACTTAGAACTACTTAAACCTAACTAACCTAAGGACATCACACACATCCATGCCCGAGGCAGGATTCGAACCTGCGACCGCAGCAGTCGCACGGTTCCGGACTGCGCGCCTAGAACAGCGAGACCACCGCGGCCGGCAAACAGTTATAGTCTTCGAAATTTTCCTCTACTGTACGCAATATAAAATGTGTTCATATCCTTACACACTTAGCGTTTTCTAAAGCACAATAGGGAGATCACACCCTAACCAAGAAAAACATTCAAATGCCGTAAAACCATGCAATGATACAGGGCGTTTTGCTGTATCACTTATAGCAGCAACGACATACGTTAAATGTCTCTCTGAATTTATTAAGTGTTACGTAACAAAGACAG
This sequence comes from Schistocerca nitens, assembly GCF_023898315.1. Taxonomy (NCBI): domain Eukaryota; kingdom Metazoa; phylum Arthropoda; class Insecta; order Orthoptera; family Acrididae; genus Schistocerca; species Schistocerca nitens. Next base: position 905,683,451 of record NC_064616.1, on the reverse strand, counting down.
TGTTTATACGAATTACGTTAATTTTTTGAAGAGCTGAAAAGTGTATATTTATTTGTTTCTTATGGCTCCTAAGGGGCGCACCAGCTAAGTGGCAGCCGAAGGATCTTCAAGCTTGCCTGGAATGCTGACGTCATCTGACGCGAACTTCAGAGGCCCTACCGCCGCGCGCGAGGAGATGCCGGAAGCTTCCCATAGAGGCTATGGCCTATGATCTTTAAATAGTGTGAGTTTGAAAACGAAAAATAAAATGTTGTAAGTTAAGTACTATGACAGCCACGTTTGCCGATACATGCATGTAAAACTACTTAGGTAGCAGTGGTCTGTATATAGTGCTGTGAAAGGAAACAGAACGTGACTTCGGAAAAGAAGATAAAAGAGTTTGTAGAATTAATTAATTTTCGAGAATGCTGGATCTAATTTATTTATACTGAAATGTTATTAGAGCTTATGAATATGGGGGTGATATTTTCTGAATGAAAAGATAAAACCAATCCGACGCTGAAGAAAGATGCTACTTAATCTCTGACGTAGCGAAATCACGGAAGGTGGTAATGAATTGTGAATACTGAAAACTTTGGTGAGCATATAACATATCACTTAAAAGTAATCGGTTTATTTATTATTCAAGAAACGTCTAAAGTGATCAAGCATTGTAAAAAACGGTTCAAATGGCTCTGAGCACTATGGGACTCAACTGCTGTGGTCATAAGTCCCCTAGAACTTAGAACTACTTAAACCTAACTAACCTAAGGACAGCACACAACACCCAGCCATCACGAGGCAGAGAAAATCCCTGACCCCGCCGGGAATCGAACCCGGGAACCCGGGCGTGGGAAGCGAGAACGCTACCGCACGACCACGAGATGCGGGCCAAGAATTGTACATATTAATTTTTCATGCTTGAGAATTTTTAATACGCCAGCCAGAGATAATTCCACTCACTGATATTGGTGTAAACAGCAACCGTTGGTCGGCATTGCAACCGAAATAAAGTGAGTATATGTGTGGTTAGGCGTGATCTCTGAAAATAAGGTAGCGAGGTAGCGGAATTTAGTTGTGCAAACGTGGTACACAAGATACGCTTGGCAAGAAGATTACGTAAGCTATCGTTCCCTACTATTTCTATAAAGTGATTGCGACGTAACCGCTTTGAAATAATATCTCAGTGGCGTCTAGTGTGACAGGACGTCCACAGTATCTCAGTGATGACCCTGGAACCGATGGAAATTGTGGGCATCAGAAAGATATAAGAGAATGTCTTTGGCGAAAACCAAGACATACGAAACAGGAAGACACGTCCTGAAGAAAGAAGACACCCGAAAGAAAAGTGAGGCTAGTAAGAGACGAAGAGAAAGCAGTTAACGGTAGCTCAAGAAGAGTCCTTTTAAGGGAGTAGAAAGCGATTTTCTTTGCATTGGTGGAGGTTCTGGGTCGGCGGGTCGAGCGTTCTGCAACATCGACCTGTCGCCCACGCTACGGGATGGTGCCGTAGCAACTTACCGCTGACGCAGAACTACTCGCATCGTGACGCAGAGAAACTCGCAGCTGACGCAGTACAGCAAGGCAGTCGACGCACATCGCCGCTTAGAAACACTACTAACAGACGCCCTCGCAACGACCCACCCCAACGTTGACAATAAATAGATGCGGCGAGTCAGATTCATAGCTCGAACGTTGATTAATATCCCTTACATTATGTACGTGACTCTGGTGTCAATGTTTAAATTGCTATTGAGGGCAAACTACATCAACAGACCTTACAAAACTTAGCTAGCAGGGTTAAGTGTTATGCTATCATCAGAAGTTAATCGTTTGGTGAGTCATAAATTGCGGGAAATGAACAATCGCTTAGCTGCTAGAAATGAGATACTGGATATATGCAAGAAATGAATAATCGAATAGTGAAATAGCAGGGAAGCACGTAAATCTTGATATGTCTTGTTACCTTGTGTCAGATGAAATGGATAAAAGTTTGTGGAAAGAATTACGTTTTACAGATAACACTAAAATACCAAAAGATATGGAAACATTTAATCATGATGATGCAATACACCCAAAAGTATTTTTAAAGGAACTTACGGGTACATTTCCCAGCTCTTGGAATGATGAGAGAAAGATTCAGTTTGTTATGTAACAATTAGAGGGGCTGAGAAATGGGGAATGCGTCACAAATAGAAGTTTACTATATGGAAAGAATTTTGTAGATTATTTAGAAAAACGTATTGGTCTGAGTGTGAACAGGAGGATATTGCCAGTGTCTATTAAAGTACTAATGGTAACATGGTAAGAAAAGGAAAAAGAATGTTTTTAAGTATCGTGGGTTTCACAAACCTAAAAGAAAAGGAGACGTGAAGTGGTATCTAGAATCTCAGATCAGAAGAAAAAGAGAACAGGTAAAAAGGTTCCGGGTTTTTAGAAAACTTAAGAAAAAATTACCAGTGCCGGCCATAGAGGTAAAGGAAGTGGACGAGTCAGCCAGTTTGTGATAGATCTTGGCTAATGCACTTCTGCAAGGGAAGAATGTAAGAAAGTAACGTCAAGAAGAGTAGACGATGATGCAGATGCCGGAATAATTTATAGTTTCGCTGGGAGACAATACCCTCATTAATAATAATGCGAATTATCAATGTGTACGATCTCCAACCTAGGCGTGGAACTACAGTAATAGAGTCTAGTTTAAGCAAAGTAACTCGTTGTACCTAGTTCATTTGCAAATAGTATGGTCAAAGAGCATTACGCTATGTTACAGATACCCAGAGATGTAATTAAAATCACGCTCTTCCGGTAACGAGTGTATGTATTTTAGTGGCTAAGTGGAGAAAAAGTTTGTCACTGTGGTCTGATATGGATATTAGTTGTGGGAATGCCGCAGATAAGCGATTCGCTTGAGTACTATCTTGCTGAAGCAAGGAGGCTGAGACATTAAGTGTGTGAACAGTGGTCAAATAATTGACCCTGGATCAATTAAATGTGGTAAATTAATTTACTATAAACTTGTAACATAGGTAGATAAGTCCACCAAGAATAATGAGAGACCCTACGTGCTATTAGTTAAAACAGAAAGAAGCAAGCATTAGTAGTCATTAAGGAGAAGACGATATCGAGGCGTACTAACCAAATTATTAATATAGTTATCCCGCCCAAAAGGTACATTAAGAATTTTCAATGGACCACTCCACTAACCAAATAAAAAGCTAATGGGAATGTGAAAAATAGAAACATATAATTTAACCCCTAAAACCGTAGGCATCTTGCAACGATTTCCGAGAAACCAAATTGTTTGACTGTAAATGTTATGAGGAGCAACTAGCTTGTGGTGTAAGTTAACAGTATACACGTAACCGCTTTAATGAGGCAGCAGAAATGCAACAAAAATACTTTTCGTATAGCTCAAAAGTCTGACATCCTAATAGCGGTAGAATTGCGAAACAAATTATATATAGTATTTCATTATCAATTAATAATGTAAGATACGGTTTTGCAAACTGTATTAAGGAAGGGATTACAATAGAAAAGTAAACCCATTGACCGAACTGTATAACTAAAACAGGTACAGTAAGCAAAATACCAAGATGTGTTTAGGAAATATACTAGTTTATGCCAGGTGAATGTTGAGCCTGGAATGAATATAGATCCAAGTCCCAATATTATTTCACAGAAGTGATACTATGAAGTTTAATGTAATTTTACTGAGTCATACACATAAGTGCTTCATAAAAACAGCACAACAAAGTAATTACTCTAACTAACAAAAAAATGACGGATCAGATCAACCTGTTTAGCTTAGATGCAATGAAACAACAGGGGATGAAATTGTCTTTTACTTAATTTAAGAATAAAAAAAGTGACAAATCTTCGTCGCGTCGTAAAATATACATTCGTTTTTAGCGTATGAAACTACAGTTATTCAGAGAATATGAGATTAGGAATGTTAGCAACAAGTCCGACGAAAAGAAATGGTTAGAAACTATTGATGTATAGCTGAAAAGATGAAGTTTCCACATGACGAAACTGTAAATGAGAGCTAGTCCAACACATTTAATGTGATGCAAGCGTAGACGGTTAAATGGTATTTTACACAAAGAGGTCATTGTCCAAGACGGAATGGAAATTCTAATCACGTTAGTAATTTTATTAAGGAGTTAAAACAGATACAGCCACACGTCGTTGCGCTGAGGCTGGACTGGTGTGATGATACATGGTGTTCTACACAATGAGTTATCGCAGCGACGACATAAGGTAAGTGTCCACCTGAGTGTACTAATTTTAAGTATTATGTAAGAAAGAAAATATTTGTACGAATTGTGTTAATTTTTTTGAACTACAAATGTGCGTATTTGTGCGTTTCTTACGTTTCATGAGAGGCGCAGTTGCTCAACGGCAGCCGGAGGGATCTTCGATCTTGCCCGGAATGTTGACGTCACCGGACGTAAACTTCAGAGACGAGGCCACCGTACGCAAGAAAATGTAGAAAGCTTCCCTGAGACGCTATGGGATATGTTATTTAAACAGTATAAACATGTTTCAATACGAAAAATAAAATATGTAAGTTCAGTTGTACGACAGCCACGCTCGCTGATGTGTGTGTGAAATTACTTACGTGGCAGTAGTCTCAGTGTAGAGTTAGGAAATAAAACAGACTGCGTTTTGTAAAAGATATGAGAGATTGTGGAATTAATTATTTTTGGAAAATGTTGAGTCTAACTTATTTATACTAAAATGTAACTGGAGGTCATGAAAAGGGCTGAGATTTTCTGAATGAAAATTTAAAATCCATTATGATGCTGTACGAAGGTACAACTTAATCTCTTACTTAGCGAAATCACGAAAGATGGTTATGAACTGTGAATACTGAAAATTTCGGTGAGCATAGAATATATCACTGAAAAGTAATCGGTTTATCTATTATTCAAGAATTGTCTAAAGTGATCAAGATTTACGCATACTAATTTTCCACACTTGAGAATTTTTAATACTCCAGCCATAGACAATTGCACAGGCTGATCTTGGTGTTAACAGCAATAGTTGGTCGGCATAGTAACCGAAATAAAGTGATAGAGAGAATCTCTGATTCAACTCAGTTAATTATACTTGGAAGGTAATTTCTGAAGAATGAATACCATTCTGTGCCCACAATTCGACCTCCATAGCGGAATGTACCTGTCTAAATAATAATCCTACTTATCTTCGAATATACAGGCTGAAGCAAATAAAAGTGCTCTGGATGAGTGAATGTACACTGCTGGCCACCGTAAATGCAACACCAAGAAAGACAAGAGGTAGCACAACAAGATTTATTTTGTAGATAACATGTTGACCAAGTATCAAATGATTACGTTTACAGACGTCTGTGACATGTGGTTCCTGCCAGAATCAGTAGCCAGAGTAGCCGCCATTGTTGGAGATCACCGCTGCCACACGTCTCGGCATTGAGTCAAAGAGACGTTGGATGTGTTCCTGGGGTACAGCAGCCCAAGCAGCTTCCACACGTTGCCAAAGATCATCTGGTGTGGCAGCTGGGGATGTAATCTGGGTCACTCGTTGAGCAACCATGGACCACATGTTTTCTATCGGCGAAAGATCCGGAGAGCGAGCCGGCCAGGGAAGCAATTCAATCTGGTTATTGACGAAGAACCTTTGGACAATGCGTGCCACGTGTGGTCGCGCATTATCCTGTTGAAATATGGCTGTGGCCGAGCCCTGAAGGTAAGGAAGGACAACTGGCTCCAGCACCTCGGATATGTAGCGCCGGCTATTTAAAGTACCGGCAATGCGTACTAGAGGCGTGCGAGAGTAATATCCAATACCGCCCCATACCATAATACCCGGTGCAAGACCAGTGTGGCGGTGCATAATGCAGCTGTCCAGCATCCTCTCTCCACGGTGCCTCCACACTCGAATCCGACCATCGTGGTGCTGCAGACAGAAGCGTGTCTCGTCAGTAAAGACAACGTCATTCCATTCTGCCGTCCACATCCGTCTGTCATCACACCATTGGCGACGGAGACGTCTGTGGTTCTGCGTCAATGGTAGACGAAGCAATGGACGTCTTGCGGACAGACCACTATGCTGTAAACGGCGTCGAATGGTACGCGCAGACACTGGATGATGCGTTACAGACGCAATGTGCTGTGCTATGGTTCGGGATGTCACTGAGCGATCCGTCACTGCCATGCGCACAATTTGCCTATCAGCACGTGCAGTGGTGCACCGAGGTGAATGCGATCGACCACGTCGGTCCGTCGTACCCTCCTGCATCCAACGGTCACATATCCGCATTACAGTTGTTTGGTTTCGTCCAACACGACTAGCGATTTCTCTGTATGATAATCCACAATCTCGGTAAGTCACTATCCTTCCTCTGTCGAACTCGGATACTTGATCAAAAGATGTTCGCTGTTGTCTACGAGGCATAACTGATCGTCTTGTGAAACAACCACAAGGTAAACACACGTGCCGAACGTACACTCGTCGAAATCGCCAAGCCTTAAATGGCGCTATGAGGTGGCGCCACAGGCGCGCGTGATGTGCGTCTGCGCTGAAATTCTAATCAGTTGCATATCTCATCGCTGCAAACCCATAGTGTAAATTTCTCTTGATTCGGATGCTTCCTTCAGGGTGTTGCATTTACGGTGTATGTATACAGCCACACCCCTTGATGCATCCACTAGTTCTACGTTCTAGGGGGCTAATGACCTCAGCAGTTGAGTCCCATAGTGCTCAGAGCCATTTGATGCATGCACCCGCCACGTGATCAACTCCGGTCAAAGCATTGTGCAGGCTGTATCGGTGTGAGTGGAGCGGTGCGATGCGAAGTGGACGATGGTACTCACAGTGGAGACGTGGGTGATAGTTGTGGAAAGTTACGTGACAACAAAGTCGTGGAAACGGTGTGATCAGTTGTTTGTTGAGAAGTTTAATGGTGTCGAAGTGCCAGCAAACAGCGCCAATGCAATGCTTAGTCCGAAAATGGCGTCAGACAGGACCAGTTTTGAACAAGTCAAAAAAACATTCCGAAACGTGCGCACACACAAGAAAATGTGGCTCGAGTTCACCAGAAACAGCTTTAGAGTCCTACCAAATCAACGAGACGCCTGTCGAAAGCGAGCGGCATATCACGTCGGTCATGCGAACGAATACTCCACCTGGACCTGCACATGCATCCCTACCGAGTATCTGTCGTTCATGCATTAAAACCAGCAGATACTACTCAGCGCCTCCGGTTTTGTGCGTGTGGTTTCACCTGAGTGGTTATGTCAACTTACAGAATCACAGGTTCTGGGTAGCCGAGAATCCGTATAACTTCCATGAAACATCGTTGCACGATGAGAAGGTTGGGTTTGTTGTGCAGTGACTGCACGCCACATTATTGGTCCCAGCTTCTTTCATTAGACGCTGCCTTCGATGCGTTACATCGCCAATATTTTGAAACCATTTTTGGCCGCATTAGCGGAGGAGGAGAAGGCCTACTGTTTCTTCCAATAGGATGGAGCAACTGCCCTTACAGTCGGCCGAACTATTGGGCACATTTACACAGTCTTCACGCCTGACAGAGGTGATAGCAGAGGTCAGTCTTGTTGAGGCCCTAGCTGGCCACCCATATCACCCGATCTGTCAGTGTGCGATTACTTTGTGTGGGGAGCCCTCAAGTCTAAGGTGTATCGCAACAACCCTCGTAATTTTCAGGAACTGCAGCAGAACATTTCGGATGAGACTGTAGCAGTTCCAGCAGGCCAGCTTCGATCCGTTTTCAGCGACTTGCTGACCAGGGCCCAAAAGTGACAAGAGATGGGTGATGGTCACTTTCAAAACCTGCTATAGTCAGGTTACTACTGTATTTCCTTTCCTCTGCTGTAGTTCTTTGTACCCTGGAACTCTGTTCTCCTGGCCACTTTTATTTGCCCCATCCTGAATATCTGTGGTTAGGCGTGACCTCTGGAAGGAAGGTAGCGGAACAGAGTTTTGCAAACGAGCTACGTAAAATACGCTCGGCCAGAAGATTACATAAACTGGTGTTCCCTAGTAACATTATAAAGTGATTGCGACGTAATCACTCTGAGGTAATATCTCAGTGGCGACCAAAGTGACAGGACGTCAATAAATACCTCAGCTAACTCTGCCGTACTTTACTGTTGGCACTACACATGATAGCAGGCAACATTCTCCAAGCATTCACAAAACCGTAATCCTTCCATCGGATTACCACAGGCTGTAGCGTGATTCATCACTCCAAATCCCTCGTTTCCAGTCACCGTTGTCCAGTGGTGGCGCTCTTTACACCACCTCCAGATTTGCTTGAAACTGACTACAGAAATGTGTGGCTTATGAGAAGTTGCTCGAGCATTAATCCCTTTTTTTTAACTTCCTAAAAATAAACATTGTGCTTAGGTCGACTGCTGGTTGCACTTTGGAATTCAGGAGTAATTTCTTCCGTTGGTTTCATGCGATTTCTTATCTGTCTAATACACTACTGGCCATTAAATTTGCTACACCACGAAGATGACGTGTTACAGACGCGAAATTTAACCGACAGGAAGAAGATGCTGTGATATGCAAATTATTAGCTTTTCAGAGCATTCGCACAAGGTTGGTGCCGGTGGCGACACCTACAACGTGCTGACATGAGGAAAGTTTCCAACCGATTTCTCATACACAAACAGCAGTTGACCGGCGATGCCTGGTGAAACGTTGTTGTGATGCCTCGTGTAAGGAGGAGAAATGTGTACCATCACGTTTCCGACTTTGATATAGGTCGGATTGTAGCCTATCGCGATTGCGGTTTATCGTATCGCGACATTGCTGCTCGCGTTGGTCGAGATCCAATGACTGTTAGCAGAATATGGAATCGGTGGGTTCAGGAGGGTAATACGGAACGCCATGCTGGATCCCAACGGCCTCGTACCACTAGCAGTCGAGATGACAGGCATCTTATCCACATGGCTGTAACGGATCGTGCAGCCACGTCTCGATCCCTGAGTCAACAGATGGGGACGTTTGCAAGACAACAACCATCTGCACTAACAGTTCGACAGCGTTTGCAGCAGTACAGACTATCAGCTCGGAGACCATGGCTGCGGTTACCCTTGACGCTGCATCACAGACAGGAGCGCCTGCGTGTATTCGTCACCGCCATACTGGCGTATCACCCGGCGTGATGGTATGGGGTGCCATTGGTTACACGTCTCGGTCACCTCTTGTTCGCATTGACGGCACTTTGAACAGTGGACGTTACATTTCAGATGTGTTACGACCCGTGGCTCTACCCTTCATTCGATCACTGCGAAAACCTACATTTCAGCAGGATAATGCACGACCTCATGTTACAGGTCCTGTACGGGCCTTTCTGGATACAGAAAATGTTCGACTGCCGCCCTGGCCAGAACATTCTCCAGATCTCTCACCAATTGAAAACGTCTGGTCAATGGTGGCCAAGCAACTGGCTCGTCACAACACGCCAGTCACTACTCTTGATGAATTGTGGTATCGTGTTGAAGCTGCATGGGCAGCTGTACCTGTACACGCCATCCAAGTTCTGACTCAATGCCCAGGCGTATCAAGGCCGTTATTACGGCCAGAGGTGGTTGTTCTGGGTACTGATTTCTCAGGATCTATGCACCCAAACTGCGTGAAAATGTAATCACATGTCAGTTGTAGTATAATATATTTGTCCAATGAATACCCGTTTATCATCTGCCTTTGTTCTTGGTGTAACAATTTTAATGGCCAGTAGTGTACTTGCGGCCCCAGCCGTCAGTACATGAGGTCTGCCTGTACTTGGTTTTGCTGTTGTTCCTTCGCGTTTCCACTTCACAATTACATCAGTAACAGTCGACTTGGGCTGTTTTACAAGGGTTCAAACGTCCGTGATGTATCTGTTACTCAGGTGACGTGCAGCGACTAGTCTACGTTCTGAGTCACTGAGCTCCCACGAGCGGCCTGTTGTGCTGTTACCGCTTCTCTACTGACAACACAATACTACAAGTCTCCTTTTATACTCTTGGGTCCACCTCCCGTCACATCTAGTGGTCAGTTTCGCGTTACGGATGGATGTCAGGATACATTTGATTAGATAATGTATGGACATAACGAAAAACACTACAGGGAGCCGTGCTTGGAACGAACTGACAAACCAATCTCATCTGTGTAGCCATCGAGGAACGAGACTCTCAGCTGTCATTACTAGTAGTTTTCTGATTCATATATTACTAAATATATATGTTACAGCCAACCTGTTTCACCAGCTGCAAAATACAACTACTGCACGGATCCACACATCACGAGCAGCAACGAACGTTGCACTGTGGAGACGTTGAAGCTAAAAGTGTGTGGCCGTCATTTCCGCTGCCTAGCAACATACAGTCCAAGTTCTGTACTTGGGCGAGCGAAAGCCAATCGTATCTCACGAGTGTGCCTATGGCGCGCTGTTGGTCAGGATACCAAAATCGTGGCCGAAAATGAGAAAAATAAAATTGGTAGTGAGCTCATATGCCGGCCTTAATAAAGTTAGCACTATAAATTCCCGCTCATTGAAACAGTCTTCGACATTTCACTGTATGTAAGTTTGGCCGATTAAGTACGTATTATTTTCCTTATGAACCACTTGTATATTATTCTGGTAATAAGCCACATTTGGAATGGCAGCTGCAGTATTTAGTCGTTTGAGCATTTTGTGAAACATTTTTAAAACGTATTCTATTCGGTGCAGATTTCTACAAATATGTTATTAATCGACTTGCAGAGCATAACTGTCTCAACATGAAGGTCTTTTCTACAGATCTGTTACGTATAAACAGTAAAAAAAGTATAAATAAACAAACAAATAAGAAAAACGAAGATCATAAGCTGATAAAAAGTGATGACAATATTATACGAAGTAACCACTACGCGTCAATATCAGTTTTCAGTTCATCCGGTGTCTCAGTCGGTGTTGCAAAGAAATAAATTTTCGTGTTACTAGGAAGTCACCTGTTAAGTAAATTTCGGGTGCTTGTTAGCAACTTGTAACAGACAGTTACCGAAAAAACTGGACGTTCCGCTACAGCGTTTGACTGTACGAGACAAATCATTTCCACAAGCTGAAAGCCACACATCACGTGGCAGTGTGTGAAGCCAATTACTTTAATAGAAGTTCGAAAGCTGTTTGAAAAAAATGGTTCAAATGGCTCTGAGCACTATGGGACTCAACTGCTGTGGTCATAAGTCCCCTAGAACTTAGAACTACTTAAACCTAACTAACCTAAGGACATCACACACATCCATGCCCGAGGCAGGATTCGAACCTGCGACCGTAGCAGTCGCACGGTTCCGGAGAAAGCTGTTTGAGTAGTATGGTATCCTTTTCTGTTGTTGAGAAAATCGAAAAGATGTCATCAGCTCGATCTCAGAGAGAAACTGAAGATCTATTCGATACATCTACATCTACATCCATACTCCGCAAGCCACCTGACGGTGTGTGGCGGAGGGCAGTTTGAGTACCTCTATCGGTTCTCCCTTCTGTTCCAGTCTCGTACTGTTCGTGGAAAGAAAGATTGACGGTATGCCTCTGTTTGCGCTCTAATCTCTCTGATTTTATCCTCATGGTCCCTTCGCGAGATATACGCAGGAGGGAGCAATATACTGCATCACTCCTCGGTGAAGGTATGTTCTCGAAACTTCAACAAAAGCCCGTACCGAGCTACTGATCGTCTCTCCTGCGGAGTCTTCCACTGGAGTTTATCTATCATCTACGTAACGCTTTCGCGATCACTAAATGGTCCTGTAAATGTAGATGTAGATGTAGAAGGGCGCTGCTCTCCGTTGGATCTTCTCTATCTCTTCTATCAACCCTATCTGGTACGGATCCCACACTACTGAGCAGTATTCAAGCAGTGGGTGAACAAGCGTCTGTAAACTACTTCCTTTGTTTTCGGATTGCATTTCCTTAGGATTCTTCCAATGAATCTTAGTCTGGCATCTGCTTTACCGACGATCAACTTTATATGATCATTCCATTTTACATCACTCCTAATGCGTACTCCCAGATAATTTATGGAATTAACTGCTTCCAGTTGCTGACCTGCTATATTGTAGCTAAATGATAAAGGATCTTTCTTTCTATGTATTCGCAGCACATTACACTTGTCTACATCGAGATTCAATAGCCATTCCCTGCACCATGCGTCAATTCGTTGTAGATCCTCCTGCATTTCAGTAAAATTTTCCATTGTTACAACCTCTCGATATACTACAGCATCATCCGCAAAAAGCCTCAGTGAACCTGCGATGTTATCCACAAGGTCATTTATGTATATCGTGAATAGCAACGGTCCTACGACACACCCCTGCGGCACACCTGAAATCACACTTACTTCGGAAGACTTCTCTCCATTGAGAATGACATGCTGCGTTCTGTTATATAGGAACTCTTCAATCCAATCACACAATTGGTCTGATAGTCTATATGCTCTTACTTTGTTCCTTAAACGACTGTGGGAAACTGTATCGAACGCCTTGCGGAAGTGAAGAAACACGGCATCTACCTGGGAACCCGTGTGCATGGCCCTCTGAGTCTCGTGGACGAATAGCGCGAGCTGGGTTTCACACGATCGTCTTTTTCGAAACCCATGCTGATTCCTACAGAGTAGATTTCTAGTCTCCAGAAAAGTCATTATACTCGAACATAATACGTGTTCCAAAATTCTACAACTTATCGACGTTAGAGATATAGGTATATAGTTCTGCACATCTGTTCGACGTCCCTTCTTGAAAACGGGGATGACCTGTGCCCTTTTCCAATCCTTTGGAACGCTACCCTCGTCTAGAGACCTACGGTACACCGCTGCAAGAAGGGGGGCAGGTTCCTTCGCGTACTCTGTGTAAAATCGAACTGGTATACCATCAGGTCCAGCGGCCTTTCCTCTTTTGAGCGATTTTAATTGTTTTTTTATCCCTCTGTCATTTATTTCGATATCTACCAATTTGTCACTTGTGCGACAGTCTAGAGAAGGAACTACAATGCATTCTTCCTCTGTGAAACAGCTTTGGAAAAAGACATTTAGTATTTCGGCCTTTAGTCTGTCATCCTCTGTTTCAGTACCATTTTAGTCACAGAGTGTCTGGACATTTTGTTTTGATCTACCTACTTCTTTGACATAAGACCAAAATTTCTTAGGATTTTCTGCCAAGTCAGTACATAGAACTTTACTTTGGAATTCATTGAACGCCTCTCGCATAGCCCTCCTCACACTACATTTCGCTTCGCGAAATTTTTGTTTGTGTGCAAGGCTTTGGCTATGTTTATGTTTGCTGTGAAGTTCCCTTTGCTTCCGCAGCAGTTTTCTAACTCGGTTGTTGTACCACGGTGGCTCTTTTCCATCTCTTACGATCTTGCTTGGCACATTCTCATCTAATGCATATTGTACGATGGTTTTGAACTTTGTCCACTGATCCTCTACACTATCTGTACTTGAGACAAAACTTGTGTGTTGAGCCGTCAAGTAGTCTGAAATCTGCTTTTTGTCACTTTTGATAAACAGAAAAATCTTCCTACCTTTTTTAATATTGCTATTTACGGCTGAAATCATCGATACAGTAACCGCTTCATGATCGCTGATTCCCTGTTCTGCGTTAACTGTTTCAAATAGTTCGGGTCTGCTTGTCTCCAGAAGGTCTAATATGTAATCGGCACGAGTTGGTTCTCTGTTTAACTGCTCAAGGTAGTTTTCAGATAATGCACTTAAAAAAAGTTCACTGGAAATACGTCAAAAAGCAGGAGGGTTGGGGATCCACGTTGAAGTTAAGTCCAGCTGAGCTATCATACACTGAGAAATGAGTCTCCGAGCTTCAGCAAAATTGTACATTTCCTAGGTTGTAAAAGGCTTTCAATCCTCAAGCCCATTCAGGGAAAAAATAATTAGAAGGATTTAAAATGCAGAATATGCAGATAGACTTGTGGGAAATGAATGTGTGGCTGTTATTTTTGACACCGTATTATGAAGAGGACAATATTAATGATACGGAAATTGACCTAACACAGTGTTTTGATATTCTGTTGGTCATATTGGACTACTTATTTGACTTTTACAGTTTGTATAACAAATTCGTAATTACAATGGTTTGATATCCCAAGATCCCATTTTTCTACAAAGTAATCATGTTTATTTCCGATTTTGTCCACCATATTGGTTCTGCCATTTTGAATTTTTCAACTTTGATATCAGATTCGTTATGAGCAGGGCCGAAACCCTATTACGCCGACATGTGTGGGCAGTGGGACTGACCTCAGAGCCGGAGTTCTGCTGGTGGTGCTGCAGCTTGGACAGCAGCTGCTCCAGGCGGTCGTACTCGTCGCGCAGGCCCCAGATCTCCCGCCGCAGCTGTTCGTTCTCGCGCCTCAGCTTCTTGATATCGTTCTGCCCTGGTGAAAACAGCCGTTGTTACTTGCAATTGTAAGCGTTTGGTTTTTAGTAACTAACCTAAACGACTTTCTACACGAGCAAGGAGAATGGGAAGAATTTGACCCACAGAAAAGCCAGTCATAATGAAAACACGGTCTCGAAGAAATACACTGAGGTGGCAAAATCATGAAGTACCTCCTAATATCGTGCCTGACCTCCTTTTCCCTGGCGCAGTGTAGCAACTTGATGTGACATGGACTCAACAAGCCGCTGGAAGTCCCCTGCAGAAATGCTGACCCGGGCTGCGTCTGTGGCTGTCCATAGTTGCGAAAGTGTTGCCGGTGAAGGATTTTGAACACGAACTGACCTCGCGATTATGTTCCATAAATGTTTGATGGAATTCGTGTCAAGCGATCTGAATGGCTTAATCATTCGCTCTACGAGGTGCGGCTAGAAAAAAACCGGACTGATGCTGGAAAAAACATTTATTTACAATTATTTACAATTTCATGTTATCTCCTTCAATGTACTCTCCTCCTCGGTCTCTACACCGCTCCATACGAATTTTCCACTGTTCATAGCAATGCTGCAGATCATTTTCGGTAAGTCCATACATTACTTCCGTCGCTTTTTCTTTTACTGCTTCAACAGTCTCAAATCTAGTTCCTTTCAAAGCTGACTTGACTTTAGGGAAAAGAAAAAAGTCACAGGGGGCCAAATCAGGTGAGTAGGGTGGATGATCTAAGATGGGAATGTTGTGTTTTGCCAAAAACGTCTTCACTGACAACGCACTGTGAGCTGGGCATTGTCTTGGTGAAGGATCCATGACTTTTTTCTCCACAAATCGTTCCGTTTTCTCCGTACTCGCTCACGTAGGGTAGCCAGGACGCTAAGGTAGTAATGCTGATTCACTGTTTGTCCCTCTGGTACCCAATCAATGTGCACAATCCCTTTGATGTCAAAAAAAAAAAAAAAAAACAATCATCATTGCCTTGAATTTCGATTTTGACATTCGTGCTTTTTTTTGTCGTGGAGAACCAGGAGTTTTCCAATGCATCGATTGGCGTTTAGTTTCGGGATCGTAAGTAAAAAACCACGATTCATCGCAAGTAATAACATTTTGTAAGAAGGTGGGATCACTTTCAATGTTTTCCAGGATGTCAGAACAAATCATTCTTCGGCGTTCCTTCCGTTCAATTGTGAGACACTGTGGAACCACTTTTGAACACACTTTGTTCATGTTGAAACTTTCGTGAAGAATCTGCCTAACACTTTCCTTGTCAACTCCTGTTAACTCAGACAATGCTCTGATTATTAAACGGCGATCTTGTCGAACAAGTTTACCGATTTTTTCAATGTTTGCATCAGTTTTTGCTGACAATGGTCTGCCAGTGCGAGTGTCATCACTGGTGTCTTCGCGGCCATCTTTAAATCGTTTAAACCACTCAAACACTTGTGTTCGCGATAAACAATCATCGCCGTACACTTGTTGTAACATTACAAACGTTTCACTTGCAGATTTTCCTAGTTTGAAACAAAATTTGATGTTAACACGCTGTTCTTTCTGTACACTCAACATTTTCCGACGCACAGACAAAACGTCAACTACTTAAAACAGACGCCACGGGCAGACTGAGTGCAGGAGGCAGATGAAACTCGAGCAGAATGAGATTTTCACTCTGCAGCGGAGTGTGCGCTGATATGAAACTTCCTGGCAGATTAAAACTGTGTGCCCGACGAAAGTTAGCTAACGGATGTGTAAATTAAATATGAATGACATGAGAATTCGGTTCCTGGCACTGGCATCAATTTCTTCCGTAGTCGCCTGCCGCGGTGGCCGTGCGGTTCTAGGCTCTTCAGTCGGGAACCGCGAGACTGCTACGGTCGCAGGTTCGAATCCTGCCTCGGGCATGGATGTGTGTGCTGTCCTTAGATTAGTTAGGTTTAAGTAGTTCTAAGTTCTTGGGGACTGATAACTTCAGATGTTAAGTCCCATAGTGCTCAGAGCCATTTGAACCATTTTTCTTCCGTAGTGGGAGACTGGAACAGGATGAACTCAGCCTCTTGGGACCGACTGATCAGCTACTTGAATGGGAAATGGAGACTTGGAGGTCTGGAAAGCTGATAATGGCTAGGAAAGCGATGTATTGACTCCACGCCCCTCCGTTCAACACCTTGACGTCGTACAGTACACGATTACGAGGATGCCAGTCAACATCGCATGGTCGCCTGGGCCTGCTTGTAGAGTTGCTTTACTGAGACCAGGAAAGAAAAACATAAGACAACCGGAAATAAAGTTATAAACAGTGGCAAAAATAGACCAAAACAAGAGATGAAGCAGCTTTAATTATAGTGACGAAAGTTGGAAATAACCGCAGGTCAGACACAGCAGAACGACATGAACAAAGGGAGAATGCTTTCTTTCTCGCAGCTTGTGCGTAATTACTAAATCCCAGAAAAAGGCATAATGGAATTTCTGCCAGATAAGGATAGAAAGAGAAAGTGAAACGGATGAAGCTCAACAAAACTACTAACTCTGGCGATAATTTTTGACTTTAAAGGCAACAAGATAAGCAATGAAGACAGACTGATCTCTCTGTTGGTCTTCAGTTAAATATAAGTTTCATATAATAATTTGTCATACCAATGCCGCCAATAACTACGGCATTCACAATACTATAACGTTATCTCATCTCCCAGTAGAGGACACTGTTAACCTAATCTCACTCCACTTTATTGTTACTGCACTTTAGCAATTTTAATACCAATTAGTTGCTCTCAATTAATAATAGATGTAACATTTTGAGCTATGTTTTTAATAATGGCTCAAATGGCTCTAAGCACTATGGGACTTAACATCTGAGGTCATCAGTCCCATAGACTTAGAACTACTTAAACCTAACTAACCTATGGACATCATAAACATCCATGCCCGAGGCAGGATTCGAACCTGCGACCGTACCAGCCACGTGGTCCCGGACGGAAGCGCATAGAACCGCTCGACCTCAGCGGCCGGCTTTTAATAATGACTTTTCTCTTGCTGCACTTATTTTATCAATAACACGTTATTTAAAAGGGTACTTTGGTTCTGTCAATCACTAAAAGCGTTTTACTATAATCATTTACAAAATTTGGAAATGTGTGGTAAGATCTATGGGACCAAACTGCTGAGGGCATCGGTCCCTAAACTTAAACATCACTTAATCTAGCTTAAACTAACTTACCCTAAGGGCAACACACACGCCCATGCCAGAGGGAGGACTCGAACCTCCGACGGGGGGAGCGGCTCGAACCGTGGCAAGGCGCCCTAGACCGCCCGGCTAACCCGCGCAGCTGTTCATTTACATCTTGGTAGCTTTGCCGTACCACGCTCTTCACAGAAGTTAACTTTCAGTGTTACCTTGTACACAAAATGTCTATGTGTATTATGATCTCATGACGCATGAGTATACGTTCTTATAACGTGTTTTTATAAGTGTTATAACTTTAATTTTTTACACTTGTTTGTGCTTTTAAAGTATTGCCTTTAAAATCTGCATATAGCAAATGTAAGTGGATATGGAGTGCGCTATTGTCCGCCTTGGTTTTCTTTCTGCTATACCAGTGTACCTGCGCTAACCTGTTCTGATGTATGAAAAAAATGTTCAAATGTGTATGAAATCTTATGGGACTTAACTGCTAAGGTCATCAGTCCCTAAGCTTACACACTACTTAACCTAAATTATCCTAAGGACAAACACACACACCCATGCCCGAGGGAGGACTCGAACCTCCGACGGGACCAGCCGCACAGTCCATGACTGCAGCGCCTTAGAGCGCTCGGCTAATCTGATGTATGAGAAATGAGGAATGATGGAAATCGTTTCATACTCTGCAATATCCTTGTGCTTCGTGACTTGCAGAGCTGAATGCCAGATGCCAGAAAATTTCTCAGTGCATATTCGGAAATGTTTATTGTAAGAGCATAGCCATTAATGTTCCAGTGAGTATCCTACATTCTGTTCCTTCCTTCCGTCCTTCGAAGAGAAGTGGTCGTCGGTGATGATACATATAAATATTACCAAATTCTGTTTGTTATTTACTTATGAATCAGTGATCGGAATACCTGCAAGTAAAATAACTTTTTTGAATTAGCTGTTTGAAAATAGTTAATGAAAATCTAAAATTTAATCATGCTTGATTTTCCTTCAGTATGTATAATAATTTGCACATATTTCTTCCTTGATGCTGAATAAATGGCATAGTTTCCCACTGAAATGTTCTGGAGCGCATCCTGACGTACCACTGTTGAGACTGTGTTCGGTTCTCGTCCATCACGAAAGAGCTTCAAGTTTTCTAGATAAATCCATCACGACCGTAATCCCATTTCCCATACAGAAGTACTTTTTTCCATTCCTCTTTCTGTCTTCATTGTGCCCCATTCTTTATCGACAGTTTTTTTCAGTGAGGATGCTTATGTGCTCGTAACGTGTGCAGTTTAGCTCGTTTGTCCATTGCTTTGAATGAAACATCATATAGCGGTAAAACTATTCATTTGCATCCCCGCTGAAGAATATAATTTGAGTGGAAAGCGGATGAAGTAGCTGCGGAAGCTACGAAATTTCAATTCCTCTCTAGTCTTAGTAACTACCAGAAAACAGTATGTAAGTCATTGTACCGATGAATAAGTGTATTTTAATTTGAATAACACAAGGATGCATTGGAAGTGAAATATATGAAAATATGTGCTATTTTGGCTGCTAAAATAACATCAGAACTGCACATGAAAAATCCGCATTCACACTGCTCTACTAATTTCACCTTTGCTGATAAAGGTGCAAATACTCAATATTTTTCAAATGTTTTAAAAACCGTGACAACAGTATGCAATACTGCTGCCTCCAGCATCGATAGTTTTCTGTTAGCGAAGTGAGCTGAACGGTGATAGCTGCCCATACTTGGAAGAGTAAGCGTGGAATCCAGCGCATGAATTTAAACGGTAAAAATTTGAATTAGTGTGGAATTAATTGTTGTGATTGTTGAATCGTTGTTTTTCTGGTAGAACGTGAATCCAGTTCAAGACCACAACAGTAAACTTTCTTACTAGATTACAGCGTCCTGCTGCAAAAACACAAGAGCAGACCAGGCCGCCAGCTGTGAGCAGGTACCAAGTCCATAGCGTGGACCAAGGATAGTTTCATGGACGAGGCGCGAATTATGATAACTACAGACAGCAGATTGAGGATACTGTGCAATATGAGGCGAAAACAACGGTGGGTTCGGCGTGACAGTGGTGACTAGAGATCTTCGACGACTGGTCTGTTGACTTTCCGCTGACTGGCTGCTGCGGATGGCGCGGTCCCGCCTGTGGCGCCGTGCTCGCAAGCTAACGTTTGCTGAAGCGTTAGTGTACGTTTACACTGCCTGTGATGCGATGCGATGCGATGCGAGGCATAATGGCCAAAGCGATGCAATGCGATGGAGCGTTCACATTGCACACGATACAGCGCGCGCGATCTGGCCAGCAATTGAGCAGTCTCGACACGATGTCGTGTTTCTTCGACCCAGTAAATTCTTTTTTATTAGAAAACAGTGCTCTGAGAATTCAACGCAGTCGTGAATGGGTGCATGAAATCAACAAGGAGAGGAGGGCTTTAGGAGAATTTCATCATTTGTACAGTGACTTGAGAAAAGATGAGGATAAATTTTGGAATTATTTCAGAATGAGTACAGAGACATTTGATTATATAGTGTCGTCTGTTTCAAATAGATTACAGAAGCAAAACACAAATTTCAGAATGGCTATTACCCCTGAAGAGAAAGTTATGATCACCATCAGGTAAGTGCACAATATTAAGTTTACAGCAATCATTTTATTATGAAAAATTTACAAATTGTGATAGATTCAAACTTTCTTTTAATAAATTTTGGCGTAGTTGATAATGAGAAGTAAAATACATCACAGTTCACTCACTTAAGTATCAAAGTTTTCAGAATCTCGGTGGCTTGGTATAACAATGTCATAAGGTTGAATTTCAGAAATGACTATTTCATTTTGCGGATTTCCAGCAATTACGATTTCAACTGGATTTTCAGGTGCATAGGGTGACATCAACGAATGTGCAGTGGAAGTGGTTGATTGTTCCAATTCTTCCAAAAGAACCTGCTGAATTTTTATCCCGGCTGCTGGTGATAGTTTTCGCATTGCTGGCAGCAAACTCACTACAAAATGATAGCTGTCATCTTGCGTTTCTGATTTCGACATTTGTTGCTCAATTAGCTTCAACTTTTGCTTCTCTATATTTAGCAACTCAGAGTTTGTCGATTTCTTGGATCTCTTGTTTTGGTTTATGTGTAGGGTGGGTCAGGGAGGAGGCATCGAAACGCAACCCTCTGAACTTACAGACAGTCTTGAAGAGCTGGCTTGGTTGGTTTTATCAGGTGAAACACTTTCTCTCTCTGTAAGAGCTGGTGAAAATGGTACGTCGTCGTATGCGTCGTCGTGTTGCGATGCTGTTCTTTTACTGTGATGATCATTAGTCTTCGTCTTCCGTGGAGTCATTATGTCAGTCAGGAAGGTCATTAGCTCGTACCACGGCCAATTGGATTGGAAAGGCGGCATGCCACCTTCGTCTCCTGAACGTTCAGCACGAGTTTTTTTTTATTTCAGAGCGGAAAGTGTCACGTAGGTTCTTCCATTTATTCTTCAGTACCTCGCCTGAAAATATAGACGTGAAAATATGCGTAAATAATTAAGTACACTGTATACGTAATGCATTTTTTGTCCTTAGCACATTAACTGAAAATCCTACGGAGATCCTACACATCCTTTAATTATGCTCATTTCATTCTTTTTCAGATATTTGTCGATTGGGATGTCTTTCCATGCACTGTCACAGTCGTTACGGATGGGTCTAACTACAGTCGCACAATGTGTGCATGAAACGTGCGCCACAATTAGTACACCTGCCTTCTCCTACTATACCACTGCTTCAAACCGCTGCAAAACACATGTATACCAACTGGAATTTTCTGAATTGTGTGGGGGCCATTGATGTCCATCGCAAACAAGCAATTACTCCAGACGCAAGCGCAAACAAGCAATCGCTCCAAACACTCGCGCGAAACGCAAACTCGGTTGCGACTACAGCGGAGTCATCGCATCGCAGCACATCACATCGCTCGGCCCAGCCTGCTGTCTAAACGGACACCGCTCTGTTGCCACTGTTATACCAAGCCTGCCCATTGTCACGCGATTTCAGCGCCTCATAGCTCCGCTCGGCTCGGCATCGCATCGCGGGCAGTGTAAATTTAGCATTAGTCTTCTATTTTGGCATCGCGGGATCAAATAGATACATAGTTTATTGCATATTGCCTGTTTAAGTGTATAAACGTGACAAGAATTGTTGTGTACATAGTTCCGCGTAGTCAGCGCGTACACAACTTTCCCACTAGAGCGCGCCCCGCTAAGCACAACAGCGCAGGCGCAGCGCTCGTCCGTCTCCGCTCTACGAGATGGCGCTGCCATAAAGACGGACCAAATTCTGCTTCTGCCGATCCGCGTATTAATATGTAACGCAGCCAATGAGATTGCTGCTAACGTAGAACCTTTTCTCCTCGCGGACCACACTAGCGCAGTGATGCCTGAACGCGCGACGTATTATAACGAGTGCACAGACCTCCGATTAGTCAGTCTGCATTAGTCTGCATTTGTCTGTACCAGTCTATAGTCAAGTTTCAGTCTGCGCCTAGTAAGAATACCATATTCCTGTACATAGCCATGAAGATAAATGAATAGACACTTTGTCAAGTATCAGATATATGTGAGAATAAGATTAACGTACCAAGACCACAGGAACCTAGATTGTCAATTGTAAATAGCATCCAGAACCAAGTTAAGTAATTTCTATGCTTTTTATTATTTTAATAAATGTGTGTGAAAATTAATCAAGTTCTGTTTAAAGTTGGTCACCGTCAATCTGCTACTCTAAGCGTGCAAGTGGCATTTGTATCGTCTGACCTAATGGCAGAAGATGAACACGCCACGATAAGACCACGAGACATACTGCTGACACTGGCCTACTTCGTTAGAGCGACAAGTCAAATAATCTGATGGTGTGTGTACCGAAGGTCTTACAGTACGCACATTACACGAATGATACCACGAGTGCCGAACTGAGTACTCAACACTCAGCCGCAGTGCGAGACAATTAGACGAGAAAATTACGAGCAGTTAGCACATATCGTGTTTAAAACCGTGAAAAGATGTATTACACTGGCATTAACATCATGCGAGTGTTGACAGAGCAACGAGAATTTCATTTGTTCGTTACAATCGGTTGGAAATCTTTATTAATTTATCTGTGAGTGCTGGAAGAATTTTTCTGCAATATGAAGTACCGAAAACTAAATTATATACTACGACCACTGCAGCCAAAGATGCAAATTTTTAGCATCAGAAACCATACTATATTAACGACGTTTACTAGAACATGTCTGTAATAGAATATTTTCACCAGAATTTCAGTATGTTTGAGTAGAGTACGGTTAGGGGAGGCATGGGTAAGAAACTACAAACAGGGAATTTCAGGCATTGCTCAAATAACAAAACATCATTCGTGTGCCTGTAGGAAGTTTGAACCAGTGTTGCAGTTTAAAAAGAAGACAGACTCCTATTCAACAAATATTAGGGCGCTTTCAACTGTTACAGAACAATTTACTAACAAGCGACACTCTTAATACGCCGAACGCATTGGTGTAAGTTACACAATGCTTAGCGTGTCGTAACAGAATTGTATATGAGAAGAGTCTTGGACCTCACTCTAAGGAGCGTGGAGTAGTTACTTAGTTGTCAAGTTGCAGTAACTGCACCACTTCCAGGGAGATAGGCGAGTCGCTCACGGTTTCATCGTGTGCCTAGCTAAAATAAACCGCAGTCCGTCCCGTTCTACTGTTCTGGAGGCATTCTCGGAGCACCTGCTTGGAGAGAACTCAAGTTCAACAGTTGATGTGCGGATTGACGTCGTCTGTAGGAGTGCAGACTAAACGAAATGAACTAACATTTTTATTGGTTCAAATGGCTCTGAGCACTATGCGACTTAACTTCTGAGGTCATCAGTCGCCTAGAACTTAGAACTAATTAAACTTAACTAGCCTAAGGACATCACACACATCCATGCCCGAGGCAGGATCCGAACCTGCGACCGTAGCGGTCGCTCGGCTCCTGACTGTAGCGCCTAGAACCGCACGGCCACTCCGGCCGGCAACATTTTTATTCATTTCACCTTTATCATACCCTGAACTTGCATTAATTCATGTCATTACCAGATTTTTTTGGCAGGAAGAGCTTCAGAAAGAGAGAGTTCATAATATCGCAGTACCGAGTGGTGTGGGCCGTTGAAAGATCGGCAAGCACACTTCGTAGATGTTGTCCGACACACTACCTGTTCACCAAGACTGCTTGTAAATAAGAATGAAAATAACTGTAATGCTTTCTAAATGGTGACTCTTCTAACAAGGATGTTGCAAACAGACTCAAACTTAATTGGAACGTATATGAGATGGATCACTGTTTTACGCCGAAACATTTGGGTGCAACCCTAGAGCGTGCACTCACCTTCAGGGCACACATACTGCAAACAGAGCAAAAGGTATCAGAGGCAAACAACGTTCGTAGCAAACTGTCAGGCGCCACCTGGGGTGCACGTACTCACATGTGCATTGTGTTAGTCACAAAGCGAATATTTCAGCCTCTGTGTGGTACCAGTCAGTAAGTGCACACCAGGTAAATGATGCTTTAAGCTATTCATGTAGAGTTGTGACTGGTTGTCTGAAACCTACAAGATTCATAATCTGGCAGGCATAACAACAAAGTAGCGTATTACTGCAGCTCAGTACGAATGGTTCAAATGGCTCTAACCACTATGGGACTGAACATCTGATGTCATCAGTCCCCTAAACTTAGAACTACTTAAACCTAACTAACCTAAGAACATCACACACATCCATGCTCGAGGCAGCATTCGAACCTGCGACCGTAACGGCAGCGTGGTTCCAGACTGAAGCACCTAGAACCGCTCGACCACACCTGCCTGCTATGAATGGATTTTGGGGCGGGGACCAAACAGCGAGGTCGTCGATCCCATCGGATTAGGTA
This sequence comes from Schistocerca nitens, assembly GCF_023898315.1. Lineage (NCBI taxonomy): Eukaryota > Metazoa > Arthropoda > Insecta > Orthoptera > Acrididae > Schistocerca > Schistocerca nitens. Next base: position 905,658,941 of record NC_064616.1, on the reverse strand, counting down.
AGAATTGGGAAGAAAGTAAGCCGTGCCTTTTCAAAGGAACCACTCCGGCATTTGCCTCAAGCGATTTAAGGAAATCACCGAAAACCTAAATCAGGAATGCCGGACGCAGGTTTGAGCCGTCGTCCTCCCGAATGTCAGCCCACTGCGCCACCTCGCTCGATCAGTATGAATGAAAGAAGATTGTAAACTCTTACGATGAAAAAATTTTGTAAGGGCAGACTATCCCCTTTAAGTTGCACAACAAATCTATTGCAGTGCCACAACACCACCACTCGCGGTGCTCATTCCAGGGATAAACGTGTATATGCTTTAATATTTCTAATTCTTAACTGCAGCCTTAATGTGATTATTACGATTCTATTACTTCGCAAGCACTATAATTTCAACTAAATGCGGTATGATTTACAATATGACAAGTGTAGCATCAAATGTTCAAATGTGTGTGAAATCTTATGGGACGTATCTGCTAAGGGCATCAGTTCCTAAGCTTACACACCACTTAACCTAAACTATCCTAAGGACAAACACACACACACACACACATGCCCGAGGGAGGACTCGAACCTCCGCCGGGACCAGCCCCACAGTCCATGACTGCAGCGCCTGAGACCGCTCGGCTAATCCCGCGCGGCAGAAGCGTAGCATGCTTTTGTACTCAGTGGTCCTGTTGATTTCCGTTATCTGTAGAAAATTCGCTTCTTATTCGAATAATTAATATTTATAACCCCCCTTTTTTTGACATTTCCTTTTATTCAGACTTTCACAGCAGCCTTGCGGTGAGTGCAATGACATCTAAACAAAAAACAAAAAAAAAAAAAAAACTTGTATGTGCGAAAACTATCCGCAAACTTTAACGTAAGGCACTCTGGACGACATCATAATATTAAGTACGTTCTCAAGGTTCTCATAATAATCCGCTGCTTGAAACGCATGAGACATGCGATTTCTCTTGGGGATTATTTCGCTTCCTACCGACATAAAGGAACACTTTCTCTACCATTATTTATTTAAATTTTTGCTTGGAGTCATTACCAAGAAGGTAACGAGAATAGTGGAAAAGTTGTCTTACTTTACAGCGCTTCATAGGAAGAGAATGGTCTCGGTTTGACCATCTATGTGGGTACCACTAGTCTTTAAAGGAAGGGATGGTTTACCTTTCTACAGTAGTTAAAACAATAAGGTAATCAAACCCGAACTCTAATATTATACGTACATTGTAACATTCTTTAATATAATGACGGAAAAAATCACAACACCAAGGAGGAGTTTACGACATAAAAGGCGTGTTCCTACATCTGAGAGATGACGTCTATTCAGACTTCGCGCCAGTCGCATAGGAGTGCGCTAGTAACTGCACTATGAGGATGCAAATCAGGTTTGTCTTAAATACGCGCTGTAACGGTCGTGAGCGTTAGTTGGCTAAGAGATTGGACGTGATGAGTTGTCTCTGAGTTTGAATGAGGTCGTGTAATAGGGCCACGAGAAGCTGGGTGTTCCTTCTGAAATACTGCAGAGAGACTTGGCGGAAATCAATCCACTGTACATGAGTGCTGGCAGCGGTAGTCACGAGAATCTATGGTCGCAAGAAGACCGGGATCCGCACAGCCACGTAGCGCTAACGGGAAGGGAGACCACCTTGTTTGGTGCATGGCTGTGGTGCATACTGCATCTGCAGCAGCAATTTGAGCAGCAGCCGGCACCACAGTGGCACAAAGAAATGTTACTTCTAGAACAGCTCCAAGCCAGACGCCCTGTAGTGTGCATTCCACTGAGTCCAAACCACCACCATTTGCGACTTCAGTGGTGTCAAGCGAGAGCTCATTGGAGGGCAGGGTGGAGGTCTGTTGTGTATCCTGATGATAACTGGTTTTGCCTCAGTGGCAGTGATGCCTGTGTATTAGTTATGAGGAGGCCAGCTCTGGGCCTGCAACCAACCAGTCCGTGTGCTAGACACACTGGATCCACATCTGGAGTTACGGTCTGGGGAGCGATTTCGTATGACAGCAGAAGCACCCTAGTGATTCTCCCACGCGCCCTGACTGCAAAATTGTACTTCAGTAGTGTGATTCGACCTGTTGTGCTGCCACTGATGAACAGCATTCCAGTGAGTGTTTCCCAACAGGATAGCGCTCTCCCACAAACCGCTGTTGCACCCACCATGCTCTACAGAGTGTCGACATGTTGCCTTGGCTTGCCCGACACCAGACCTGTCTCCAAGCTCCAATCGAGCACACACGAGTATGGGATGTCGTCGGACGAGAACTCCAGCCTCATCCACAAACAGTATTAGCCGTCACCGGATTGACCGTCCAAGAGTAACATGCGTGGAACTATATCCCAAAATCTGACATCCAGCATCCGTACAATACAAAGCGTGTACGTCTGCATCCTTGCGTAATAACATTGTGGCGGTTACACCAGTTATTAATGTACCAGCATTTCACAGTTGCAAAGGCGTATCCCGCACTTAATTACCCTATGGTCTTGCAGTGTTAATCACTGAAGTATGTTTCCTAGACAATTGTACCCCTAAATTTCATTACTCTGAATTAATTATTTTCTGGCGTTGCGATTTTTTTCCGTCAGTATAGATGTTATACACACGGGTGTAAGGTGTCAGGCAAATCCAACACCTTCCATGAAAACCCTGACGTGATAAGCAAATCCAGTAGTATGTCACATAGCTCCGAATAAATCGTGACATTAAATTAACCAAAGTAATACGAGTAATGAGTGAGCAAATGGAATACCACAGACTAACACAAGAATGCCTAAATGCATGTCATACCTTCCCACCGTGAGACAAACACAGTTCTGAGGAGAGAAACGAGAACAGAAGCCGAGAGCAGAACCGTGTTAAGCTAGAAGGCCCTACGATAAGGGACGGACACCCACGTCGCCAGATAACCACCAGGACCACCCCCCTAGCCCATGTTAAAAGCTAGAGCCCTCGAGAAAAACAGTATAGATCTTACGATAACACTAAAAGCGCCACACCAGCCGCAAGTTTTAGCGTGAGACTTTTTCACATCTCCGTTAAGTTGCAAACATAAAAAACATTGCCCCACCACGAAAAGTAACCGCTAGGACCACCTGCCAGCCCATGTTAAAAGCTAGAGCCCTCCAGAAGAACAGTATAGATCTTACGATAACACAAAAAGGGCCACACCAGCCGCAAGTTTTAGCGTGAGACTTTTGTGCGTCTCTGTTACGTTGCAAACGTTAAAAACATTGCCCCACCAAGAAAAGTAACCGCCAGGACTACCCCCCAGCCCATATTAAGAGCCCTCCAGAAGAACAGTATAGATCTTACGATAACACTAAAAGGGCAACACCAGCTGCAAGTTTTAGTGTGAGACTTTTTCGCGTCTCTGTTATGTTGCAAACTTTAAAAACATTGCCCCACCATGAAACGTATAACGTTTCTCATTGGATAGACAGAATTTTTGTAGGCGGAGCTTAAGGTTAACATTGAGACCCTGATTGGTCAGATGAAAACACAGCTAGACAGTTTTTTTTAAAACCAACTTCGGTAAATTGTAGTAAGGAGAAGTTAGAAGAGAGTTGCTTCCGATACGGCGAGCTCAATGGAGCTGCGCCAGCCGCCGCCCCCTGACGAACACCGACAAGGTAATGAACACACGCGATGCCGCATTTTTGAGCGCATAAGGCTTCACTCAGAACTGCAGAAGTCTCATCTGTTACATCCCCGTTTTACGTAATACTAGTGTCGATCGTCAATTAAAGCTCATGGTATTCACATTTGCTACGTAAGTTAAAATCTGAAACGCGATGATTTTTCTGTTATATAATTATTGAGAAGCCACATCAGCCACTGTAATTTACTTCAAGTCAGATAAGTAAAGATAATTGCGGATCACTGTAGACCATTTTGATAGTTTTTCTCTTTACTGAAACTTAATTTAAACCTAGATTATAGATGTGATATGGCATAGGTCATCCTTCGATCCATTGTAGAACTTGGAAACCCATTCAGGGAATATTCGTTCACATTTTTGTTGAATGCAGTTGGTTTTTATCATCCTGTATTAAAACCTTTCCTTTTATCAATAGTGCAATTTATAAACAATGTTTTGTGAGTAGAATGAAATTTCCAATGGTAAACTTAACTGCTTTTTCGACGTTATTTTACCAGCTAACTAAAAATAGGAAAGCCTTGAACCCCTTCCACTAAATTTAAGTAGTATTAAGATTCTTTTATAGGGAGTGCAGTGGAGCTGACGCTGAAATCATTAAGTATCTGGTTATATCATCGCTAGTTTCACTGAACTCTTCTGAACTCTACATGTCATGTGTGGTCTGGCGTCTCCTTACCAGCAACAGGTCCCAGGTTCAAACTAGTCAATTCCCTAAAAAACGCACTCAGAGCATCGTTGCATGAAAGTGGTAGGGAGACACGACGTAGAACAACAGACACCACGCAGAATGGTAGAGAATGGCGACCCTGCCAGGATGGTAAAATACCATGATTGAAGGGCGACCACATGCCTAACTAGGTCAGAAAAATATCCTGTTGAAAAAGTTTCGTAGTAAAAAAAATTTTTTTCCTAAAGTTATACATAGTCGAAAACAGTAGCTGCAGCGATAGATAATAAAAGTATTCAATAGAACGTGAGACATTCTAGCAGAGACAATAGCATAATTAAATTATGGATTTTAATATTATTAGAATTAAGTTTTCTCTCCAATGCAAGCGCACAGGTGGCGGATACATCGTTGACAAGTTGGTTCTGACCCAACAAGTAAGTGAATGGATTGTCAACTCGTGTGTGCAAAAAGTTTATGAATCGCGTGAGATCGTATGAGCGCATGTTGACGCGAAGTAGGGAGTGTGAATTGCTTTTAAAACAGAAAATAAGGGATTCGGAAAGATTAGCAATGGCAGATCGAGACCTTGACCGAATTGAGGTAGAGACCCAACATGAAGTCGGACAGAGAATAGAGGACACTACAACAGACGATGCAATATCGCGAGAAATAGGACAGATAACGCACCATAACGAGGATAATGTACGTCAAGGCATAGAAAACATAAGTCAGCATACGACAGAGGAGCAGGAAAGTAGAGAGACAGCCGATGAGAATTCTAACTTGCGTCTTGAATACGTAGAACCCATAGTACAAGAATCAGAGCTCCCTCACCACAGTGTACAAGGAATGCGAGCAGAAACGTGTCACCGCACAGTTCAATGCAATCGGTTGCAAACCAACACATGGGCGAAAACACAGAGCGTAGGACGTCGAAAGAAAACGCAATAGGAATCACCAATCTGGCAGAATTATTACAATTAATGACGGAAACCATGACAAGACAAAATAAAGAAATTGCGAACCAAATTAAAATTCAGAATGCAGAAACGACGAAACAAATTGCAGAAACCACGAGACAAATGCGTGAGATTAAAGAACAAAATATAAAAATTCAGTTGCACCTAAGTCGTATTGAAGACGAGGCAAAAGAATCTCGAGAAGTGATAGGAAACTTAATAACAGGTCACAATCAATTGAAAACAGACATTGACAAGGTACAAGCGGACGTACAAACATTGCGTAATGACACTCAGGACGAGATCAAAACATTACGTAACAACACCAAGGGAGAAGTCAAGAAACTAGAGACACAGATAAACGTAATTACTAGACAAGCAGCAGGTACAGCGCGTAAAATTGTTGAAAACAGTATGTTACGCAAACGTATCACAAAAGCAGCGCTGAAAAGATATGATAACCGCATAGTCAAAATAGAAGCGCAAACGAAGCGACAATTTCAGAAATTGCGAACAGAGTTGTTGCAAACCATTGAAGAGCGTAGAGAACAAGATCGAACAAGCACTGAGTCTGCAATCACATCCGTATCTGTAACAGCACCGGAAAAACAAGCAATTAACGAAGATATCATGCATTTGCGATTCCAATCAGAGGCGGAAAGTAACATACGTGACAATGGAAAACCAGGTCGCGAAGAATATAATGCAATGCATTCAGCTACACGTTCACAACCGATGGAAGAAAATTATTGCGTACCAGTCCAACGATACTACGCAAGGGTACGCGAAAGTTACAGTGGACAATATCCAATGGATCTATCACAACCGGAAAGAACGACGGGAGAAATGATCAGAAACAAAAGTGGCGAAGAATCGCGAATTTCATATGGAACTATGACGAAGTACGACAACGATCATTTCCTCACAGTCAGAAAATTTCAACACTTTCGACAAGGAAACTCATTACATCCACGAACTTTTATTGATCAGTTCCGAGTAGGATTACCAGAACACTGGACGCTAGCACACAAATTAGACTTTATATGTGCACACATGTCAGGAACAGTCGCAGAAACCATGCAGAATGTTGCAGCGACATGCCGATCGTACGAAGATTTCAGAGAGAAGTTTCTCTCACGATATTGGTCCAGCGAAGCACAGAACATAGTGAAGTACGAATTATTACAGAACCCATATTTTGAAAATTCATGAGAGAAGAGTCCCGTGAAATTTTTCGAATTAATGGCAAAGAAAAATCAATGCTTAGATGTACCATACAGTGACGGAGAGTTGATTAAATTATGCGCGATGAAGTTACCATTGAAATACCAGCAATCATTAGTAGGTCGCGGAGGCAATGACGTCGAAGCATTTAAAGGTATTCTAAGGGAACTAGAGTTCATATTTTCGGAAGATGACGCAAGAAAAACACGAAGCGCACGTGAAAACGAAAGCAAAAAGCAGTGGAATCTACAAGACACAGTACGAAGAAACAATAATTACGAATCACGTGATAACTTCGCACCAAGAAACGACAACAGATTTCAACAAAGAACCGGTTATGGATTTAGAAGAGAATATGGCAATAACTGTAATTCAGCCAGGAACGGCAACAACTATTACAGAGGGAATAACGACAACCGGATCGGGTATTGGAGCGCCAATAGACCGACAAATTATCAACAAAGAAACCAATATCAGCAAGCGGAGCAAGAAAAGAGAATACAGATAGAAGAGGTGGAGGTAAGACCACCAAACCCCGAAAAACGTTCGATTTGACAGCTAAGCGCCCATGCCAAAGGGAATGACGCACCGACCCAGGACAATTGCAGCACCTTGAACAGAGAAGTAAATACCTTATGTCGAGAAGAGAAGAAGGAAGAAACAAATCCGCAGGGACCAGATGAAAATGAAAGGAAAATAACAATATCGTGTTGGGACGGAATTAATTGGGAGAATACTGACGAGGAAGATGAATTACCAGAGGCATGCACAACGAATGTAGGAGGAAAGGACGAAGTAATGAGTATTGCAGAGCTATTTGAGATGGAAACCAGGGAAAGCCAATTCAATGAGAATAATGCGCAGTCAACAGAAGTTGAAAATAAGTTACTAGTGGGCACAGAACCCAACGTATATAATGAAGGAAGTTATGAAGAGATAATTAGAGCATTTAGATGCGATTATGTGGAAGTAGCGACGAAGAAGGAGACGATAGACGAGGATGAGGAAAAAGTAGAGGATGTTGAAGAAAGCGTAAATGAAGGAAGAAATAGAGAAGAGGAAATAAAAGAGAGAGAAGTAGCAGTCGAAGCTTATCCTACAGAAAGTTCGAATTCACAAGGGAAATTCCTGAAAAGACTCATGTATGATTCAGTGGAGGATTCCTTGATGCAAGAAGAAGTACAGAACCAACCCTTTCAAATTCAACCAATTTTGAAGGCCATGGTAAAGCATATCCCAGTCAATATTGTAATTGATAGCGGAAGTGAACTGACTGCGATCTCAGAAAATTTATTCATGCAGTGTAATGCCAATGAGGAATTTCCAGTTCTGAAAACACGTAAGATTAAAGTAAGAGGTCCTATTAGAAACAATGCTGCGGAACTTACGAGACAAAAAAGGTTAACTCTTTCGTGTCAAGGTCAAAAGGTCGAAGCCAACTTCGTGATTATACCTAAACTAACTGTAGGTTTGATTATAGGTGCAGATTTTTTAAATGAGAGACGAGCGATAATAGATATAGGGAAAGGTAGCGTAATATTTGGGAATGTCACACTTCTCTTTGAGCAAAAGCTAAAATTAGAAGAAATACCAGTTATAAACAAACAATTAAGAATGATGCGAGATAAAGAGGATGAAGAATTAGAATGGTATGCACAAAAGGGGGAATCGCCTCAACTCATGTCGGAAGTCCATAAAGAAATCGACGAAAAATTGCAAGAAGTTCAAGTAAATAATTAACAAAATATTTCAAGTTTATGTTGCAGATAAGATCGTCAGGAGAAAGAAGAATGAAGAGAGAGGAAGGTGGGAAAAAGAAAGTAGTTTCAATAAAAACAAAAACAAAAATAACACCAATAGTACCATAGATTAAGGTGAAGGGATAAAACGTAGATAGTCTAACAGCATGAAATACTAAAATGCTATACACCACGACACTAAACAAAAATAAAAAACGAATTTGAGGATTCTTGTAGAAGTTAAGACTCAAAATATCTTAGAATTGCAACATGGAAAGGGCGCCGAAATTTGTAAAGCTTTTTAAGAAGGCGTAAAACAATGTAGGTACTAGACATATGTTAGATGATTATACGTAAAACTTTTTGTAAGAACCATTGTAAAAACTCCAGCAAAGACCAGATGCAACGACCCACAAGTTGCAATGCGAGAAGTATCAAGAAAGAAAAGGACGTAATTAGCAAGACACGATTCCTACAAGGCAGACGCATCGAGAGAAGGGAAAGGACAGAGAGAGACCAACAGAGGGTAGCCAAAGTGGGCAGTAAATCTGCTGCCAAGCGGAACGACAGAGTGGCGGAACCCTGCTGGGACAGAACACGAAACCACAGAGTGGCGGAACCCTGCTGGGACGGAACACAGAAGGCCAAGAGGGTCTTGGAACGACCCGACTCAGTGGAGCGAGAAAAAACGGCCCAACGAGAAGACCGCTTGGGCAAGCCACAACTGGCAAAAAAAAAATAATGTGTAAAAGTCACACTACTGCTATTAAACAGCATGCTGATGCACGAAACTGAAGAAAACTTCCACAAAGTAGAAATGGCACGTCCAAACAATTTATCAAACTGTTACTAAGAGGAGAACTTCAAAGCGACTAGTTATCAATAAATATTTCCATATCCTGCCCAGAGAAGAATCAAGAAGCAAGTAAGAAGCAGAGAAAAAGCAGGAAGAACAGAAGTTGAACATTCGCAAGATTGAGATGAAGAAAGAAGATGGGTGAAGAATAGATGACATACCTTCCCAAATCACTATCCTATTGTAAACTAGTCGCCTGCGAAGTATTACAACGAAAAACGACCGCTTTTAGCGACACATAACGATGAATTTCACACATAGAAAGCCAGTAAACCACCAGATTCTGCACTCACAGCTCCATTCCATTATGGGACCTCCACAACAGCAACAAACACTTGCCAAGCCAACAAGGAATGACGAACGAAGCTGTACATCAAATACTTGCCCACATCCATCTCCCTCAAGTCCATCACCTTCGTGCAAAAACATTCGCCAACCTCATGCTTAAACATTCATTGGATTGTGTGAATGTGTGAAATCAAATTATGTGGTGTAGGAATTGTGCAAAAGAAACGGGTGAAAAACTAAATACGTTAAGCACACCAGACAGCTAATAAACTACAAAATAACAGTCATTGACTATGGACTTAAGTAAAAAAATAACTATCGATAAAAATAAGTCATTAGTTCTGAAATGGACAGTATATAAAGAACAAAAGTAAGGCATAATAAACACTAAAACTATATGCCACTTATTTTCTCCTCATAAAAATAAAAGAATAACTATATTTTACTTATTTTCTCCTTATAAAAACAAAGTATAAAAAATTATCTTGTTGGATGTTTTCCCTTTTTTTTAACATTTGTACCATTTGTTAGGATAATATCTCATTACTTGTGTATGTATATTTCTTTGTCAAAGCAATTCTTGGAAATAATTCTTATTTGTTAGTGTAACAATGTTTAAATCAGTGTCTAGAAACAAAAACATTTTTACTTGTACATGATATTTAGAAAATGTGTTAGGAATAGATTTTACTTAATTACTACATTTATAAAAAAAATATTTCTAAGAAAATCGATGTGAAAGACTCCTCACTTTCGATAACAAACTTCTTAAAAAACAAACTTCACACTTAAATAAAGAAAGAAAATAATTAAATATAATAATAATAATAATAATAATAGCATAAAAATATTCTTCTCTTGTCAATATAAACACATTTTTGAGAATAATGTGGAAGAATATAAAAATATAAATTAGTAATACAAACTAGCATAGAACCAGAATAACATGGCTGAACAGTAGGCAACAAAATTTAGATAAAGGAATAATTTTTGACTGACTTAGACAACGATACAATCATTGCCTAACTTCAGTGCAAAAATTAAGTCCGAAGGGTGGTGATACGTAAGGTGTCAAGCAAATCCAAAACCTTCCATGAAAACCCTGACATGATAAGCAAATCCAGTAGTATGTCACATAGCTCTGAATAAATCGTGACATTAAATTAACCAAAGTAATACGAGTAACGAGTGAGCAAATGGAATACCACAGACTAACACAAGAATGCCTTAATGCATGTCATACCTTGCCACCATGAGACAGACGCAGTTGCGAGGGGAGAAACGAGAACAGAAGCCGAGAGCAGAACCGTGTTAAGCTAGAAGGCCCTACGATAAGGGACGGACACCCACGTCGCTAGCTAACCACCAGAACCACCCCCCAGCCCATGTTAAAAGCTAGAGCACTCCAGAAGAACAGTATAGATCTTACGATAACACTAAAAGGGCCACACCAGCCGCAAGTTTTAGTGTGAGACTTTTTCGCGTCTCTGTTACGTTGCAAACTTTAAAAACATTGCCCCACCACGAAAAGTATAACGCTTCTCATTGGATAGACAGAATTTTTGTAGGTGGAGCTTAAGGTTAACATTGAGACCCTGATTGGACAGCTGAAAACACGGTCAGACAGTTTTTTTTAAAACCAACTTCGGTAAATTGCAGTAAGGAGAAGTTAGAAGAGAGTTGCTTCCGAGACGGCGAGCTGAATGGAGCTGCGCCAGCCGCCGCCCCCTGACGAACACCGACAAGGTGATGAACACACGCGATGCCGCATTTTTGAGCGCATAAGGCTTCATTCAGAACTGCAGAAGTCTCATCTGTTACATCCCTGTTTTACGTAATACTAGTGTCGATCGTCAATTAAAGCTCATGGTATTCACATTTGCTACGTAAGTTAAAATCTGAAACGCGATGATTTTTCTGTTATATAATTATTGAGAAGCCGCATTAGCCACTGTAATTTACTTCAAGTTAGATAAGTAATTAAAGATAATTGAGGGTCACTGTAGACCATTTTGATAGTTTTTCTCTTTACTGAAACTTAATTTAAACCTAGATTATAGATGAGATATGGCATAGGTCATCCTTCGATCCATTGTAGAACTTGGAAACCCATTCAGGGAATATTCGTTCATATTTTTGTTGAATGCAGTTGGTTTTTATCATCCTGTATTAAAACATTTCCTTTTATCAATAGTGCAATTTATAAACAATGTTTTGTGAGTAGAATAAAATTTCCAATGGTAAACTTAACTGCTTTTTCGACGTTATTTTACCAGCTAACTAAAACTAGGAAAGCCTTGAACCCCTTCCACTAAATTTAGTTAGTATTAAGATTCTTTTACAGGGAGTGCAGTGGAGCTGACGCTGAAGTCATTAAGTATCTGGTTATATCATCGCTAGTTTCACTGAACTCTTCTGAACTCTACATGTCATGTGTGGTCTGGCGTCTCCTTACCAGCAACAGGTCCCAGGTTCAAACTAGTCAATTCCCTAAAAAACACGCTCAGAGCGTCGTTGCGCGAAAGTGGTAGGGAGACACGACATAGAACAACAGACACCACGCAGAATGTTAGAGGGGTTGGAATAAATACGGAAAAATAAAAAAATAAAAGACACAACACATTAGCATGCGTGATAGAGTGTACAAAGTGCTTTTGTATTCAAAACAGCCTCCAGTCATTTAGGAATGGATAAATACGGGTGCTGTACAGTTTTCAAGGGAATCTTATACCATTCTTCCTGCAAAACAGTGGCAAGTTCATGGAACGATGATTGAGGTTGGTAGTGATCACGCACCCTTCTCCCCAACGCAGGCCATAGAGGCTCAATAATATTGAGATGTGACTACGGTGGCTGGGGGTGATACAACGATTCATACTCGTGCTCACACAATTAGTCCTGGATGCTGCGAGCTGTTTGAACAGCAACTCTGTCAGTTTGGGGCACACCATCACCGTTAGGAAACAACCACTGTTTCAAAGGATGGACCTGATCAGCCAAAATGGTCACATAATCCTTGGCAATAATGCAACCTTGCAGAGTAAAGACGAGACCCATGTAATACCACGATATGGCCTCTCAGATCATCGCCGGACCCTCGCTATATTTCCCTCTTGGGACGTAAACTCGACCAGAAGTTGGAAACTGTGCGAAACAGGACTCATTCGACCAATTTACTTTCTTCTGTTGCTCCATGTTCCATGCGTTACGCTTCGGCAACATGTTTTCCTGTTACGGACATTTGCATCAGTGATGAGTGGTTTGGAATTCCAGCTCACACTGCAGTTCCCTGCTTCTGGAGCTCCCTTCGTGTTGTTTTGGTCCCGACAGGGTTCGCGAGTTCGATATTCGTTTATGCAGTGACTTCTCAAGCTGTCATCCTCTTGATTTTCGACACAATCCTCTTCAATAACCGCCTGCCACTATCATTCAACATACACTTTCGTCCGCGTTGTGACTTAGCGGTTAATGTTTCTCCTCTTTCCTTGTATGTGGTATAAATCTTCCATATGGTGCCTCTTGAAACACCAAACAGTTCCCACTACCTTGGTTTCGAAAGCACTCACCATACAGGAACGAATAATTTTCCCACATTTGTATTCACCTGGCTCTGACATAACATACTCACAACTACACAAAACACTGTTCTGACCACGACCGATAATTGCCCCGTTCTTGGTCAAATAACCTGCAGGTTAGCTAGAATGTTCATTTATGTTCATGTATGAGTTTCTCAAAATGTTTGCGTTTTTTTCTGCAACCACTGCACGTTAACATATGGTTGTACCTTTTAACTCAATCAATTATCATTTATGTACTGCGATATACTTTAAAATTAGTTATAAAGATTTGGATGACATTAACGTAAGTGGATAAAATGTTCTCGGGTTTCCAACCGCATCAATTGCTTGAAACTACACGAGCATTCGACCAAGCACTCCTTGGCCATTGTCAGGTGGTATGACTGCTAGAGGGCTGTTGGTGCCCCCTTATATACGCTAGCTGTCGGCTGTGACGTCACTGGTGCCCCTGACATTGCCATATATGGGCATGTTTTGAGTCGGCGTTCGATGTGCCCTCTTCAACCGCGCGATCGCTGGATCCCACGCAGCGCTGAGCTGCAGGCCACCGTCTCTATTCAGGGTGTTTGCGGTAATTTTTATTTCAATAGCTTCCTTTATTAAACTGTCCCAGAAGCCGTTAGTGAGAGCCACGACAGATGGTATCGTAAAATTTTATGTAGTGACCGTTTTCTAACGCATGCTGAGCTAACGCAGATTTGTCTGGATAGCGTAGGCGATACAACCTCTCATGTTCTTATCTGCGTTGTCCACAGTGCGCACTGTTTGTCCGATGTACTTCTGGCCACACTCACAAGCTATTTCGTAGACTCCAGGTGTTCTGAGACCTACTGCGTCTTTAACTGGTCTCAGTAATTGACGGATTTTCGTTGGAGGCCTTAAGATTGATTTGATCTTGTGTCTTTTCAACAGGCGGCTTATCTTGCCCGACACCGAGCCACAGAAAGGCAGAAACTAGACGAGTTTTTGGAACACCTCAATGGCATCAACAGTAATATCCAGTTCACCATGGAGGTGTAAAAGATAATGCATTGCACTTCCTCGACGTCCTTGTCCACCGTAAACGAAATGGATGCCTTGGCCACAGCGTCTACAGAAAACCCACCCACACAGACCTGTACTTGCACGCCACCAGCCATCACCATCCAGCACAGAAGATAGTATTACAAACATTGGTGTATCGTGCAAGAGTAACATCAAACGACGATAACCTGCCCCCTTGAACTGAGCCACCTACGCAAGGTTTTCATGAATAACGGCTACAGCGCCCATCAAGTAAAAGAAGTGATTTCTAGGAAATATCAGAATAAGACCACCGACGAAGAGCAGGAAAAGAAACTTGCTTTGTTGCCATTCTGTAGCTCTGTGTCGGGCAAGACAAGCCGCCTGTTGAAAAGACACAAGATCAAATCAATCTTCAGTCCTCCAACGAAAATCCGTCAATTACTAAGACTAGTTAAAGACGCAGTAGGTCTCAGAACACCTGGAGTCTACGAAATAGCTTGTGAGTGTGTCCAGATGTACATGGGACAAACAGTGCGCACTGTGGACAACGCAGGTAAGAACATGAGAGGTTGTATCGCCTACGCTATCCGGAGAAATCTGCGTTAGCTGAGCATGCGTTAGAAAACGGTCACTACATAAAATTTGACGATACCTCTGTCGTGGCTCTCACTAATGGCTTCTGGGACAGTTTAATAAAGGAAGCTATTGAAATAAAAATTACCGCAAACACCCTGAATAGAGACGGTGGCCTGCAGCTCAGCGCTGCGTGGGATCCAGCGATCGCGCGGTTGATAGGGCACATCGAACGCCGACTCAAAACATGCCCATATATGGCAATGTCAGGGGCACCAGTGACGTCACAGCCGGCAGCTAACGTATATAAGGGCGCACCAACCGCCCACTGGCAGTCATACCACTTGACAATGACCAAGGAGTGCTTGGCCGAAAGCTCGTGTAGTTTTAAGCAATTGACGCGGTTGGAAACACGAGAACATTTTATTCAATGTTATCGCCGCAAGACTCTGCATTCATACATTAACGTAAGTGCATTATACTTGCTTCGAATGTTGTGAAGGCATAAGGAGAAACTTTGCCCATGTAGAATAGTTCTAAACAGGTTAAGCAATTGTATGTACTATCTTCCTGAAACGGCGTGCTGCTCCCCCGCGTACGATCTATACTGTTGCGCGATTATGTTACAAATATTCATTGAGATTACTGAAGTGTTCCGAAGGAATAGTTTACTCCTATTTAATAACAGACTCTATAGCTTGTAGAAAGTAGCTGTTTTCTTGCAGTGCGTCTTCCAGTCGAATACTAGACAAAGTTCAACAGTGCTGATGTCAATAAAATAAGGTGATCACAGTATTCGAGTGATACTCTCGGCCTGAAGCACGTCGTCCACCCATCGGATGGTCTGGGAATTAAAGGTGTTGTCGATAAAGGACAGAGTCTCTACTTTTACGAGCTGTCTAATGACCATGTCCAATCACTCGGAGGCTGTACGGTCAGCAATTCTGATAACTATCCACATCACTAGACTTTCACGAAGATGTTCGAACCTTGTAGGGAAAGCATGGAATTCTTTCGTGTTACACACTCACTTCAGTTGTAAACGTATTGATTTTCACGCCTGACATAAAAGTGTGTCATCTGAGAATGAAACAAGGCCCTATTCAGTGTGTCTACACTGCAACTGTTCCTCCACCCATTGCCTTTAGCTACTACGGTAACGTGTTGTCGGTCTGCTTCACAAAGACCTCTTCCACTGATGTTCTATGTCCTGTTTTTGCTCTGAAATTCTCACTGCAATTAATTTTTACTCTGCTACTTATTCCGTCTGCTGTACACAAAACATGACAATCGTCTTTGGCTGTAGCTACTTGTAGCTGATCTTTCCTGACGCTCTTCGACCACCTCCTGGCATCCTCTTTCAAAGAGTTCACTTGGATCCAGTGGCACTTCTCACGAAACTCTCTATTGACTAGTACCTATCCAGTGCATGGTTTCCAATTTCACAGATCTCAATGGTCAATGGTTGTTACGTTGCTCCGACGTTGCACCGGCTTTATTAACATGGCAATGAACAGCAACACTGAACAACGATGACTAGTAGTGCTCCCGTACTTGGTCAGTGCCCCAGTCCCCCTCCTACTTACCAGCGAGTCGTTGTGTGTAATGATCGAAATGGCCTTTTACTGCCTACTGTTGTGTTATTGCACATTTTTGCTCCACGTCGTCTCAGACACAACCGCTGATCAGAGTGTATGATGATATTTTGAGCGAGCTTCGTTTCCACGTAAAGATCGAAAGTTTTTACAAGTTGGGGCGAAGTAAGAGGGCGCAACAATGTCCAGTAGTAGATGGCACGCTCAAGAAAAACGGTAATTTCAAGAAAACCGTATTTTTTGTTTACATGTAATTTCGCCGGCCAGTGTGGCCGAGCGGTTCTAGGCGCTTCAGTCTGGAACCGCTCTACCGCTACGGTCGCAGGTTCGAATCCTGCCTCGGGCATGGATATGTGTGATGTCCTTAGGTTAGTTAGGTTTAAGTAGTTCTAAGTTCTAGGGGACTGATGACCTCAGATGTTAAGTCCCATAGTATTCAGAGCCATTTGAATCATTTGAACATGTAACTTCCCAAAACATAACAGGATTATTTTATTTATATATATATATATATATATATATATATATATATATATATATATATATATATATATATATATATACAGAGTGAGTCACTAACCATTGCCATCAAGAATAACTCCGAAAGTATGATACGAGCTGAAAAGTTTGTGGGACAAAAGTTGCATGGGACAACGGGGGCCATAATGTGACGTTGGTCTTTTGTTGCTAGGTGGGCTCGCTTCAGAGATATGAAGGTCAACTTTGTTCTTTAAATGGGATGCTATGGCTTGGTACTTATTTTCTGATAGCGGCTATCGAGACGAATCCAATGATATGTAACAGTAACGTCTTTGAAGGTCAACGAAAGTCACAAAGGTGACATGAACGTCCATTTACAGTTGTTCGAAGTGATGACCATTGGTATCAATGCAGTGCTGCAATCTTCTGATCATGGATTGAGTGGTATTCCTTACCACATCGGCACTTATCGAAGCACATGCTCCGACAATTCTCTCTCGCATATCTTCAGGTGTAGTTGGAACGTCTTTATAAACAATGTCTTTTACGAATCCCCACAAGCAAAAATCCAGAGGCGTCAAGTTTGGCGAACGAACCGGCCACGACACATCTCTTCAGCGTCCAATCCAACGATTTGGGAATTGTCTCTGCAACTCATTTCTAGCCATCAGCGAAAAATGTGCCGGACACCCATCGTGTTGATACCACATTTTTTCCTTGATCCTAAAAGTATTTCTTCCAATAACAGACCTAATGTTTCTTGCAGGAATGTGGTATACTTCCTGCCAGTAAGATTTCCTTCGATGAAATAGGGGTTTATAATTCTGTCCTCCAGAATCCCAAACCATACATTCACCGACTACGGCTTTTGGTGTGCAACTTGCCGCAGCCAACATGAATTTTCAGTTGCCCAATAATGCATGTTATGGAAATTAACATTTCCATGGTTCGTGAATGTAGCCTCGCCAGTAAATAAAATCAAATTAATAAATGTGTTATCCCTCTGAATCTGAAGTTGAGCCGATCGTCAGAATTCAATACTACGCATACAATCCGCACCAGATAATTCTTGGTGGAGACTGATATGTTAAGTATGATATTTATGGCGATGCAGAACACGAACAACACTACTCTGGCTCATGCCAGATTCCCTTGCGATTTGACGCAAACTAACACAAGGATCTTGAACCTCAGTGGCAAGAGTACCAATTTCCGTTTCCTCGTTAGTAACTTTTCTTTGCCGGATATGTGTCCGACGCATTAAAGATCCAGTTGTTCTCAATTTATCATACACATATTTAAATGTACGAAGTGTAGGGTGAGTTCGTTGATTCTATCTTTCAGCGTACAAGTCTCTAGCTCTCATTGAATTTCGTTGGCATTCTCCGTAAATGAGAAGCTTATCGACTTTTTCTTCGAAGGAATACATCATTAACATTCGCTTGACTTGACGATACTAGTCTTACAGTTCCTACTAGTGTTGTATTGCGGAACCGTCGAATGGTGTTCACATATCAATGGCATGTTAGATCGATATGCCGTATTCGGCGAATTTACTATTTGCAAGACATACGAGAGAGAATTGTCATATGGTTCAAATGGCTCTGAGCACTATGGGACTCAACTGCTGAGGTCATTAGTCCCCTAGAACTTAGAACTAGTTAAACCTAACTAACCTAAGGACATCACACACATCCATGCCCGAGGCAGGATTCGAACCTGCGACCGTAGCGGTCTCGCGGTTCCAGACTGCAGCGCCAGAACCGCGCGGCCACTTCGGCCGGCAGAGAATTGTCAGAGCATGTGCTTCGGTAAGTGCCGAAGTGATAAGGAATACCGATCAATCCATGATAAGAAGATTGCAGCACTGCATTGACACCAATGGTAATCACTTCAAATACCTTACATAAATGGACGTTCATGCCACCTTTTTGACCTTCGTTGACCTTCAAAGATCTTACTGTTACATATCATTGGATTAGTCTCGTTTGCTGCTATCAGAAAGTAAGTACCAGACTATAGAACCCCATTTGAAAAAACAAAATTGACCTTCATATTTCTGACGCGACCCCACCTAGCAACAAAAAACCAACGTCATATTATGGCACCCGTTGTCCCATGCAAAATTTGTCCCACAAACTTTTCAGCTACTGTCATATTTTCGGAGTTATTCTAGGTGGCAATAGTCAGTGACTCACACTACTCACATGATGTTTGTGTGTAATTTCTTTCTTCGGAATTTCAAATTTATCTTTCTTGCCTAAGCCGTGTGGTATGTGATGTGGACAAGTTTCAACACTCCTGAGAGTTTTGAAAAATCCAAATAAAATGTAACACTTTTTTATCTGGATAGATTCACCAATATACAGAATCTGGATTAATTGTTATCAATGTCTGTTTAAGGCTGTACCCTTCGTTACATTTCTACGCAGGTACTTCATGCACGTTGGAACTGATGTCGAATTTGCTTAGGATGGAGAGCACCTACGCATTGCGTAAATGGCAGATAATTGACTATATTAAACAGTCATGATGCGCAACTTGTTGAGATCCATTCTTGGAATCCGAATCGACATTCTTTTAACTTGTTAACGAGATATTAGTAGCCTGAGCACTGGGTGGTCCTTCCGAGTTTCCCACGTTCACTTTACTAACAATATCGTTTAAGAGGTTGAACTCTTAACAAATTTTCCCTATTTTCTTATGCGTTACAGTGCTCAATCGCAACAAAATATTGTAAACACGTGCTGTAGTCTACGAATGTGCCAATCACAATACTCTTAGTTTATTTTCTTGGACTATACTTGTTTTTAACAGCAGGTCATAAGGTGCCACCATCAGTTACTGTCAAAACCTTACTACTAGCTTATATTGTTACTAATCATCATGAAGCATAACAAGTTTTTCCAATTATAATTTACATTGTAAGGCCAAAACGTTATGAACGCCGACATAATAGCGTAAGATGAACTACTACCGATAGTAGTGTGACGTAGCAAATCGTATCAGTTCGGCATGGCTGGTTATCTGGAATTTTCGGAGCTGAGCACACATTTTTCCTGTAGCGGCATTGTTTTTCGTGTTACGTTGAACGGTGCTCAAGTGCTAGCTCTCACACACACCAGAATGCAAGGATAAAATCGCTTGGGGTTCGCGCGGAACAATCGCTTGCAGCTGAGACACACCAAAATTGTTCGAACAGTTTGCTGATGTGATGGAATGTGAATTTGGAAGCATTGGGTATTACTTCGTACACAACGGTAAAGAGAGGTGGGCTACAGAGTGGTGCTGTAGCTGTCGACGTAGGGAAACCGGACAAAAGCAGAAATGAATAGCGAACACGTAAATACAGCAAACAGGAGTTTTACTTAACTTATCGCTTCCTCCAAGAGTAGAAAAGAAACTTTACAAAAGAATCAACAACCATCAAGTCCAGCTATTACCAGAAGCAAAGAAAAGAGCGTCGTGCAGTGTGAGGCTCCCGCTAGTAATGCACGAGCGAACTGTCGAAGGCTGACCAAGACTGAAGACTGTTGACGACTGAGTCTGAGACTGGGACGTGTAGCTGTCGCCGACCATCCTATATCGCGGAGGCAGAGGCCGCTCGTAGTCGGAGCGTTGAAAGCATGGCGAAGTGGGCGCGCATCATTGGATCCAGCGTCTGATACCACAAGAAGCGTTCGCCCTTGGTAACTGAATGGTCAGCGCGACGGAATCTCATACCTAATGGCCCGGGTTCGATCGCCGTCTGGGTCGGAGATTTTCTCCGCTCAGGGACTGGGTGTTGTGTTGTCCTTATCTTCATCATTTCATCCCCAATGAGACGCAAGTCGCCGAAGTGGCGTCAACTCGAAAGAATTGCACCAGGTCTACCCTACGGGAGGTCCTAGCCACACGACATTTCCATTTACTACGAGAAGCGTTTCTATTGGTTGGCAGGACAAAACTGAGTAATTATTCGGTTCATTCATGCAGGTTGTATGTAATTACACACGAAATCATTGGACAAATCAATGTCGTCAGTGTTACCCAGTCGTGTCCGTTGCCGAGTCGTATTATTATTCAAACAGTTATAAAGGTTACCGTGGAGTGTCGTAACGTGAAAGATTAATTTGGGGAAACAGTGCTAAAGTGGAATAAATTTAACTGTTAATATGGGTATGGTTGGGTCTAGGAATTGTTAGGGAGTGTGATACTGTCGAAATCAATAAAGGAAGTAGAATAACATGAACTGTTATTCTTTCAAAGGAACATTTTTCCACTTAATTTGAAGAAGTTCAATATTCCTAAAGTAGAGAGACACATTTTTATTTTAAGCAACACGCTCAGATATCGCAACGAAGCCTATTCTCCCTTACACACCCCTGATAGCCGCAAACTAAACTGTTGAAACAAAGCATGAAAAAAAAAAGAGGATGGGAGTCTACAACAGCATGTTTGTCCATCATTGGAAAGCAATACAGAAGCGATTATGAATACCATGGAGTCAACAAGATTGTTCAAAATGGTTCAAATGGCTCTAAGCACTATGGGACTTAACATCTGAGGTAATCAGTCCCCTCGACTTAGGACTACTTAAACCTAACTAACCTAAGGACATCATACACATCCATGCCCGAGGCAGGATTCGAACCTGCGACCGTAGGAGCTGCGCGGTTCTGGACTGAAGCGTCTAGAACATATCGGCCACAGCGGCCGGCCAGTCGACAAGACCTCGGTAGGTTACTGGAGGTATGAAGTACCCTATACCCTCCCAGATGTGTTACATTGGGTTCAGATCGGGCGAATTTGGTGACCGAGACATTGATATGAAATCACTGTCACGGTCCTCATACCACTGTAGCACGATTCTGGCGTTGCGGCTCAGTCAGGTACCCTGCTTGAAGATGCCATCGCCTTCGGGGAACACACCAAGCAAGCAAGGTTATAGGTGGCCCATAATGATGTCCTCGTACTACACAAGTCATGGTGCCTTCGACTGCTACCATAGTTCTCATGGAAGCCCAGGTGAACGTCCCTGACCACGTAATACTGCCTTCATCGGCATGCGTCCATGGTGCACGTTTCGCGCAGCCTCTCGCCTGGATGGCGGTATATCCAGCGACCTGGAGTGCTAAGAAACGTGATTTATCCCACCAGGCGACACGTTTCCATTGATCCACTGTCTAATCTCGAAGATACCGTGCCCTCTGCAATCGTAATTGACGATTTCTTTGTAGTTGGTATGGAAACAAGTAGGGGCGTACTCGTGGTGAGCGCCATGTTCAATAACGTGTGCTGAATGGTGGCCTGCACCAGCGTCGTTCTCTGTCATCAGATATGTCATAGATCTATCCTGGTTTCCAGAGCGCCAAGCCTCCGACTTCCGCCTCCAGCGATGAGGTGTAGACACACAACACCTCGCCGGCTACTCGTAGGTTCACCATCCTCAACGGTTTTCCATACATGCTCACAGCAGTAGCAGTAACATGCCAACAACCGACCAGCTTCGCAGTTTCTGGGAGACGGACGATTACAATCTGCCCTTTGTTAAAGTCGCATAGCCAATGGATTTCCCCTTTTGTGGCCCGTATAGCCGCTAGAATGATACCTGTTCTAGCCTAGTCAACGAAGACCAAAACAGTTCGGGGGGGGGGGGGGGGGGAGGGTGGTGGGAATCACGTAGTGCCAAATTCTGACTGGTGGGGTGTGGGTATTAGGTTGGGGGTGGGTTTAAAGGTAACTTTTTTTTTACATTTTTCTCGAATAACTCTAAAATTGCGTCTTCTAGCGAAGATATTTCTCAGTATAAAATAAAACTACATTAAATTTCCTAAAAAGCGACCCTATTCATTTGTTCTCTAGGAGTGGTATTTTCGGCGTTTCAAGGGATGGAGAAAACAGATTATTAAAATATTATTCTAACAGCATAAAATTAACGTCTATCTTATAATGAAATGGGTTAAAAACGAATATTAAATGTGTGTACCTCATCTAAGTGCAGTAGAGCTATATTAAGGGATGAACAAATGGTTCAAATGGCTCTGAGCACTATGGGACTTAACATCTGTGGTCATCAGTCCCCTAGAACTTAGAACTACTTAAACCTAACTAACCAAGGACATCACACATATCCATGCCCGAGGCAGGATTCGAACCTGCGACCGTAGCAGTCGCGCGGTTCCGGATTGAGCGCCTAGAACCGCTCGGCCACACCGGCCGGCAGGGATGAACAGTGTTGCGGGGATGTAACTGGGTGGAGAGGGGAGATTTATGGGGTAGAAGACCGAGGGAAGGTAAGTCGCACTTCCCATCTTCATAGGTCTCCAAACCGATGGACGAGCAGGTGATTCCCCACTCTATCTACCCCAATACGTCACAAGAACCAACTACAGCGTACTTCACAAATCTACACAGGCCTTCCACATGGTACCTTATGAATCACTGGTGATACAGTGTGCATACCTGCCCTGGAAGTGTTTATTTTTCACAACTGTGTTAAAACTTATATTGAGTGGAGATACGAGTTATTAATAACACTAAGCCAGGTAATGCATACAGACAAAATCTACGTAAATCTCTGCACACTGTTCTACATTGCTGGAGGAGAAATTGATCCTTAGCCATCCTGTGTGGTTGCTGCAGTGTTCTTCCGGGAAAGGCAACTTCCTCACCATAGGCGCTGCTCCCTTTTCTGTGCACAGACTATACCTTCCAGAGTTTTCTGCGCAGTTCTCTTATGCAAGTAGACAAAATAACTTGACTGAGCACGCGTTTGAATAGTGGAGTTATTTTCAGTTTACTGAGTACTTATTTGTGGTTGTAAGTGAGCTGCTAAGTGAAATATATTCATAGTATTTAATTTATTAGTGTAATGTTGTCAGTAATCTATGTACTGTTGGTGGGAAAGAAACTGGATTGGTAAATGCCTATCTTTGACAGGGTATTGTAAAGATGTGTAATTTTTTTTATAGTTACTTGGTGCTGAATTATTGAAAGACCAAAAAATTACTGCACTTCTCTCACCATTACCTGTGCTGTTGCTAGCCTGCACAAATCTTTTCCATTCAGGAACTACTGGCTTTTGTAGAGAGGACGGCACTGAGTAGAGCCACTTACCACATATTTACAGTGTATCTTCCAAGTTGGTTGTGAAAGTCTGATGGAATGGAACTGATCATGTTCAAGTCTAGAACAGGAATCTGCTGTAATGCATTGCTTGACTGAAATTCTGCAACACGTATGTGACCTAATCCTGTGGCAGAGGGAGATAATTCAAGCCTCTGGGCCTCTTCAGATTTTGGAAGAGCTGAGGCCAGAGTGATGCATTTGATGTCCCTCATGCTATGAAAATTATTCCAGACAGTGACAGTGGAGACAATGAAATCAACATTGTCGAATACATAGTGGGGATGCAATCCCTACACAGCCCCTGCTCCCAAGTCCTTGCCTCATGGCTCATATCCCTGTAATGAACCTAGACGCAAGACCTGTCCCATACATCCTCCCTCCATCACCTGCTCCAGTCCAGTCACAAGCATCACCTACCAAATCAAATCCAGGGCTTTCAGTGAAACCAGTCATGTGATCTACAAGCTAAGCTGAAACCACTGTGCTGCATTCTATGTGGGCATGACAACCAGCAAGCTATTTGTGCACACGAATAGCAACTGATAAACTGTGGTCAAGAATCAGATGGACCACCCAGTTGCTGTGCAATCTGCCCAACACGTTCTTCATTTCAAAGACACGTTCTTCATTTCAATGACTGCTTCACAGCCTTCACCATCTGGATCCTTTCCACCGACAAAAACTTTTCTGAATTGTGCAGGTGGAAACTCCCCTTCAATATGTCCTACTTTCCCGTAACTCTCATAGCCTCAGCCTGTGCTAGTCATTGTCCTTACCCATCTAGCCCTTTCCCTGTCCCCATTCCAGCTCTACACAACCCTCTGTTCCACCAATGCACCCACAGTCTTTTTACTTCTCTCCTTTTCCACTAACCCCCTCCCTCCCTGCCCTCCGTCTAACCTCCCGACTGCACCTAGCTGTCCGACCTTCTCTCCACCACATCTCTGTATGCTCCCACATGTAGCACTTTACCGTCTCCCACCTCTAACCTGCTATTCCTCTCTCTCCCAGCCAGAGCCTCTTCCTTATCCCCATCATGCGGTTGCTTCTCCCATTATGCATTGCTGTATTAAGCATCAGTTACGGATAGCATTAGTACGCAAATGAATGGCCGGCCGGCGTGGTCGAGCGGTTCTAGGCGCTACAGTCTTGAACCGCGCGACCGCTGCGGTCGCAGGTTCGAATCCTGCCTCGGGCATGGGTGTTTGTGATGTCCTTAGGTTAGTTAGGTTTAAGTAGTTCTAAGTTATAGAGGACTGATCACCACAGCAGTTAAGTCCCATAGTGCTCAGAGCCATTTGAACCATTTTGAACGCAAATGAACTACAGGAATACGAAAAAAACTGTGATGTAACCGTCAAATGGTAGGAACACTCAAATGATAGAGTATGATGACAGCTGAAGAAAGCTTCGCAAGTCAAGATCGCTAAAAAGCATATTATCGGGTGAGCGGTTTCGACAGAACCATGCTGTCAAAATCGGGTCTTATGCTTTATAATGTTTGCGATATATTGTCCATTAGTGCTGCAAGTTACTTCACAGTACATATACACTTCCAATGACCATGAAGATTACTATACACTGGTATGTAAAATATAAAAATATTATGTGGTGGTGGTGATAAATTCCTATGGGACCAAACTGCTGGGGTCCTCGGTCCCTAGGCTTACACACTACTTAGTCTAACTTAAACTAACTTACGCTAAGGACAACACACACACCCATGCCCGAGGGAGGACTCGAACCTTTGACGGGGGAAGCCGCGCGAACCGTGGCAAGGCGACCAGGACCACGCGGCTACCCCATGCGGTAAAAGTATTATGTCGAAACAGTAACATAACCATACTGCGCCTATTACAACTGTTCATGTTCAGCACCAGCTGGCAACGGGTGGAAAGGCAACTTGCAACTGGTGGCGAACATGAACACTGGTAATCGGCGTTATACAACTATATTTATGTTCGTTCATAATACTTTTACATTTGACATGCCAATGTGTTGTGGTCTTAATGATGGATGGAAGTGTATATGCAATGTGAAGCATTTTGAAACACTAATGGACAATATGTTGTTATACACTCCTGGAAATGGAAAAAAGAACACATTGACACCGGTGTGTCAGACCCACCATACTTGCTCCGGACACTGCGAGAGGGCTGTACAAGCAATGATCACACGCACGGCACAGCGGACACACCAGGAACCGCGGTGTTGGCCGTCGAATGGCGCTAGCTGCGCAGCATTTGTGCACCGCCGCCGTCAGTGTCAGCCAGTTTGCCGTGGCATACGGAGCTCCATCGCAGTCTTTAACACTGGTAGCATGCCGCGACAGCGTGGACGTGAACCGTATGTGCAGTTGACGGACTTTGAGCGAGGGCGTATAGTGGGCATGCGGGAGGCCGGGTGGACGTACCGCCGAATTGCTCAACACGTGGGGCGTGAGGTCTCCACAGTACATCGATGTTGTCGCCAGTGGTCGGCGGAAGGTGCACGTGCCCGTCGACCTGGGACCGGACCGCAGCGACGCACGGATGCACGCCAAGACCGTAGGATCCTACGCAGTGCCGTAGGGGACCGCACCGCCACTTCCCAGCAAATTAGGGACACTGTTGCTCCTGGGGTATCGGCGAGGACCATTCGCAACCGTCTCCATGAAGCTGGGCTACGGTCCCGCACACCGTTAGGCCGTCTTCCGCTCACGCCCCAACATCGTGCAGCCCGCCTCCAGTGGTGTCGCGACAGGCGTGAATGGAGGGACGAATGGAGACGTGTCGTCTTCAGCGATGAGAGTCGCTTCTGCCTTGGTGCCAATGATGGTCGTATGCGTGTTTGGCGCCGTGCAGGTGAGCGCCACAATCAGGACTGCATACGACCGAGGCACACAGGGCCAACACCCGGCATCATGGTGTGGGGAGCGATCTCCTACACTGGCCGTACACCACTGGTGATCGTCGAGGGGACACTGAATAGTGCACGGTACATCCAAACCGTCATCGAACCCATCGTTCTACCATTCCTAGACCGGCAAGGGAACTTGCTGTTCCAACAGGACAATGCACGTCCGCATGTATCCCGTGCCACCCAACGTGCTCTAGAAGGTGTACACTGAATAGTGCACGGTACATCCAAACCGTCATCGAACCCATCGTTCTACCATTCCTACACCGGCAAGGGAACTTGCTGTTCCAACAGGACAATGCACGTCCGCATGTATCCCGTGCCACCCAACGTGCTCTAGAAGGTGTAAGTCAACTACCCTGGCCAGCAAGATCTCCGGATCTGTCCCCCATTGAGCATGTTTGGGACTGGATGAAGCGTCGTCTGACGCGGTCTGCACGTCCAGCACGAAAGCTGGTCCAACTGAGGCGCCAGGTGGAAATGGCATGGCAAGCCGTTCCGCAGGACTACATCCAGCATCTCTACGATCGTCTCCATGGGAGAATAGCAGCCTGCATTGCTGCGAAAGGTGGATATACACTGTACTAGTGCCGACATTGTGCATGCTCTGTTGCCTGTGTCTATGTGCCTGTGGTTCTGTCAGTGTGATCATGTGATGTATCTGACCCCAGGAATGTGTCAATAAAGTTTCCCCTTCCTGGGACAATGAATTCACGGTGTTCTTATTTCAATTTCCAGGAGTGTATTTCAAAGTATAAGATTCGATGACGACAGCATAGCTCTGTCGAAACAGATCTTCCAATGAAATGCTTTTTTTTTTAGCGATCTTGGCTTGGGAAGTTTTCTTCAGTTATCATACACTGCAGATTGCCCCCAGACTGATCATGGAATGAATCCATTGTTATAAGTTTCTGCATGAAGGATGGAAAGAAGGAAAGGTGGAAGCTAGGAATTAAAAACGCTATTGAGGGCGAAGTCGTTAGAAACAGAGTGCTAATACGCTTGTTGAAGTATGGGGGGGGGGGGTATAAATTTCGGCCACGGCCTTGTTGGAAGAACCGTCTGACATTTGTCCGAAATGATTCAGGGAAACCACGGAAGAGCTAGATATGGACGCCTGAATGAGCTTTGAGCCCCGCTTCTCGCGAATCCGACTCCAGTGTGCGGCACCGAATTTCGCAGACGTCACCTCGCTGTGTACGAAAGTTCACAGATGTTGTCTTGCTGCTATCAGCACCACAGGTGTTTGTGTAAAGCTGAAAATTCTGAGCGTCACTAAGCTCGAAAATTTTAAGACTTCCGTCGCAAGCAAGCATATAAACACCGGCCAGCGCCTGATGACAGCTGTGGTGCGTGCTTCTAACAGTCGTAATTTTCTTCTTGAACTTTGAGCAGCAAGGGAAGTTTGTTTGTGCATTGTTGGTCATGACGTCAATGTAGCGAGGCATCGCCGTATTTAGGGGACGTCTTGTGTCTACTAAAATAAGCCTAATGTATGTGACGTAATGATACTGACAAAACTACCAGACTGTTCTACTTTCAACCGCGGTAATTGTTGTCTTGTACAATTGATACACTGCAGCTCGTAGAAATTGTAAAGGTGTCATATTAATAATTAATTGTTTGACATAAGCTGTTAGTTGGTAGCAGCACTTTTATTTTACCGAAAAAGTTTCGGGAGTTGCCCATCATCGGCGGTATCTGTATTACAAAAGACACAAATTTCTTACGCTGCGTTACTGGCAGTGTATATGGTGATGTTTAATGCGTAACTGATTTTTCAATTAATTGTAATGTGACTCACCTTATACGTAATGTTTTCTAGCGTACGCCATATGCAATCGGAATGGGATCTGCATCTACATGGTTATTCTGCAGTTCACACTGAAGTGTCTGGCAGAGGGTTCATCGAACCATTTTCGAACTACTTCTCTACCATTCCGCTCTCGAATGGCGCGTAGGGAAAAGGAACACCTAAATCTTTCCGTTCGAGCTCTGATTTCATTTATTTTATTATGATGATCATTCCTCCCTACGTAGGTGGGTGTCAACAAAATATTCGGAAGAGAAAGTTGGTGATTGAAATTTCCTAAATAGATCTCGCCGCAAAGAAAACCGCCTTTGTTTGAGTGACTGCAACCCTAACTCGCGTATCATATCAGTGACACTCTCACCCATACTCCGTGATAACAGGAAACGAGCTGCCCTTCTTTGCACTTCTTCGATGTCCTCCGTCAACCCTACCTGGTAAGGATCCCATAACGCGCAGCAATATTCACATGTGTGGTTTGTCGCATCTTCTAAGTGTTCTGCCAACAAAGCGCAGTCTTTGTTTCGCATTCCCCACAATATTATCTACGTGGTCTTTCTAATTTAAGTTGCTCGTAATTGTAATTCCTAGGTATTTAGTCGAATTGACAGCCCTTAGATTTGTGAGATTTATCGTATATCCAAAATTTATCGGATTTCTTTTAGTACCCATGTGGATGACCTCGCACTTTTAATTTGTTTAGTGCTAATTGCCACTTTTTGCACGAAACAGAAAGTCTCTCTAGATCATTTTGTAATTGGAATTGATCGTCTGATGATTTTACTAGACGGTAAATTACAGCGTCATCTGGAAACACTCTAAGGGAGCTGCTCAGATCATCACCTAGATCATTTATATAGATCAGGAACAGCAGAGGGCCTATGACACTACCTTGCGAAACGCCAAATATCACTTCTGTTCTATTCGATGATTTACCGTCTATCACTGCGAACTGTGACCTCTCTGAGAGGAAATCACGAATCCAGTCACACAACTGAGACGATACTCCATATGCACGCAATTTGATTAATAGTCGCTTCTGAGGAACGTTATCAAAAGCCTTCAGGAAATCTAGGAACATGGAATCAATCTGAGATCCCATGTCGACAGCACTCATTACTTCATTGGAATAAAGAGCTATCTGTGTTGCACAAGAACGATATTTTCTGAATCCGTGTTGGTTATGTATCAATAAGTCATTTTCTTCAAGTTGATTCATAATGTTCGAGTACAGTACATGCTCCAAAATCCTGCTGCAAAGCCGGCCGCTGGTGGCCGAGCGGTTCTGGCGCTACAGTCTGGAACCGCGCGACCGCTACGGTCGCAGGTTCGAATCCTGCCTCGGGCATGGATGTGTGTGTCGTCCTTAGGTTAGTTAGGTTTAAGTAGTTCTAAGTTCTAGGGGACTTATGACCTCTGCAGTTGAGTCCCATAGTGCTCAGAGCCATTTGAACCATTTGAACCTGCTGCAAATTGAGGTCAGTGATATGGGTCTGTAATTCAATCGGTTACTCCTATTTACTTTCTTGGATATTGGTGTGACCTGTGCTACTTTCCAGTCCTTAGGAACAGACCTTTCGTCAAGTGAGCGGTTGTGTATGATTGCTAAGAATGGCACTATTGTGTCTGCATACTCTGAAACGAATCTGATTGGTATACCATCTGGACCGGAAGACATGCATTTCTTAAGTGATTTGAGTTGTTTCGCAACACCTAAGACATCTGATTTTATGTCACTCATACTAACAGCTGTACTGGTTTCGAATTCTGGAATATTTTCTTAGTCTTCTTTCGTTCATACTTAAGGTACTTGGGCTATGCACGGCTCTGTTTCAAAACAATCGATCGCGGACGTCTGCTTTCATGTCCCGCAGCTAATTTGATGCAAATAATAACCTGTAGCTGTGACCCTGCAGGCAAATAGTACAGGCATTGTCTAGAATTGCCAGTTAATAAGATACACAGAAATACAAAATGATTAATTTAATAGCAATGGGTCTATTCTAATGTCTGTAATTGATGTAGTCACAGAGAATTATGCAGAATAATGTTTACTAAAGAAAGGACATCACAATCAAACTGGAAATGGTCATACGATATTCGATTAAAGTACAGATAAAAGAATACCCTTATCAAATGCAGTAAAGTTACTTTGAAAGCCTTACGAGAATGGTAGCAAAAACCCTGTAAATAGTCATCGAAGATTCGCGAAAAACTAAGTCCGTTCCGTAATCAAAGTACACAAAATATTCATCAGCTCAAAACAGTTCAGAGTTCGACATTATGATTTATGAATTAACATACGTGATACAAGGACTAGTAACTCATATACTGTCTATTTTCAGTCCCGTAAGTCAAGCGGCAAAAGTTAAAGTCCTGCACCGAAGCACATTCAGACCTCTCGAAATATGAAGTCTCTGAGAATTTAAATACCACTAGTTACCGCAAGCAGAGATGCCTCCTTCCAGAACTTGCGTGAACGCGCGTAGAATCACTCACTTGAGCTCTTCACTCGAAAAGCCTCAGTCTCCACTTGACTCCGACAGCGTTCCGCTACTGTCCAACTCTCATTGACTAAAGCCCATCCCCATCAAAAATTCATGGTTCCCAAGCTCTACAAACATTATTTGAGTCAACCTGACTGCTTTCCCGCACTGAATTAATCTAATACAATAACATTTAAATAAAAGAAATGTTATAATTAAGTAAGGTAGCATTGTTGCGTAAGTTTGCTCAGTATAAATGAGAACAGATCGTCGTCAAATATTTTTTAAACAACTGTTTATGCCTTCTTGAGAGAAGCGTGCTTTGGTTCTCTTTACATCTGTTGTGTTCGCCAACCCATGTGATTGTCCACCTTCAAAATTTAGCATAGTTTTCTAATACCACTTGCAATCAACATTTAAATAGAGTTACGGCAAAATAGTAAACTGTTTGTTAAATAAAAACACAGGTAACAAAAAGCATGACGTACTAATGTTGTGTCCATTTGGTTTATAAAATGTGGAGAATACGACTTTCTGACAAACATTTGCGTAATAAAATGATATAAAAGAAGTAATATATCAACACATAAAATGGACGTAGCTTTGAGGGATGATAGGTATAGAGCAGTGCTATAAATTGAGATACCGTTTGTTGAAATCGCATAAAGCGATTAAAAGTTGTTAATTCAGAGGATAATTGCGAAAATGTTTATTCACTGTGAGATATTAACTTCTGCAGTTTTAAAGATACTGAAATATTCGCTACGGTCGCAGGTTCGAATCCTGCCTCGGGCATGGATGTTTGTGATGTCCTTAGGTTAGTTAGGTTTAACTAGTTCTAAGTTCTAGGGGACTAATGACCTCAGCAGTTGAGTCCCATAGTGCTCAGAGCCATTTGAACCATTTTGAACTGAAATATTTGTACGTTACTGAATGTACCCCATTTATCTGAGATCAACGATGAATTCAGTTTGCATGAATATTTGTTTGTGAGCAATTGTCGAAACTCAAAAATCTGTAAGAAATCATCTTTCAGCTTGTCTGACACTCCATCAGTTCTTGGAACTTTCTGTGTTCTCTTAAGCTTCAAAATTCCCCGTACTGGGATTTTCCCCATTTCCGGTGAAGCCCTTGTGCCTGCAATGGTCGATGCCCCTGGGCCGGCCGCGGCGCTTTGAAGGTCCCGGGCTATTCACCAGCGCTCAGCTGTACAACAAATTCATCTTACCTCATACGAATTCTAGGCGGCCGCTTAGCTCGCCTACATGCGCGTAACATTACAAGAATAAGGAATTGGTCACGAAAATATAATTATATGCATTTTTCGTTGGCAATTGCTGTACATGGAAATATTTTTTTGTTACACATTATATAAAATACATATTGCTGTTTCAAATTTGTATTATCTCTGTTAGCAGAAAAAAGGAAAGCGTTGTCATTAAAGAACACAAGCGAAATTTTCGAAGTGTTTTTGCTTTTTGTAGATCGGACTCATCATTTAAAATAGCGTTAAGATGTTTCAATGAATATATGAAAATTTCTATTTCTTCAAAATTTTTAGTAAGCTGCCCTTTTCGAAAATGTGTAGGACTGTCCGGTGCAAATTTTCTCACAGCTGTCGCATTTTAACCTAAAAACTCCGAAAGGTGCAAATTTACAGGATTGTTCTATTTTACGAGTAATTTGTGACTGCACTGTGTTTTGAGTTCTTTATCCTATTTTTAGGTTGGTTTTCTGTAGTTTAATTTTCATTTTATATGAAATTTTTCCCCAACATTGTATTACAGTGAATTATGTATCACTGCTACAATCTGTCCTTGTTAACGTAATGTCGTCTTTTACTTTGTGACTGCACTGTGTTTTGAGTTCTTTATCCTATTTTTAGGTTGGTTTTCTGTAGTTTAATTTTCATTTTATATGAAATTTTTCCCCAACATTGTATTACAGTGAATTATGTATCACTGCTACAATCTGTCCTTGTTAACGTAATGTCGTCTTTTACTTTCTCCTCATTTTTGTGTACTTTTTTTATTACAAATTGTAATTTTTCGCTTCCTTCTTAGTATCTTAAATTAAGATGTCATATTTCCTTTAGTCAATGAATACCTTATTACTTATAAAAGTTCGAAAATATGCACCTTTGTGTACTTTTGGATGATAAGAGGTAATGCGTATTGTATACAGTTTGTGGTTGTCTGTTTTGGTGAAATGTGGAAGGGAATAACATGCCCGCTTCTTTCCTTTATTTCACATTCTACACGTCACTCAAACTGTTAAAATTTTACTTCGTATTTGTTTTTTTTATCTGCTGTTTCATTTACCTATTTGTTCTCATTTATTATACTGTACGTGTTTCTAATATTAGATCTTTGAAGGACATTATCTTGTTCAATCATCCCCTTGTACATGCCACCAAATTTTACTGTATATTGTTTAAATTACTGATCATCTCTGAACAACTGTAATTTGTCATGTAGTTCGTTATTTAATGTCATATTTTAGCACTGAACAGTCAAAGAAACTGGTACACCTGCCAAATATCGTGTATGGCCCCCTCGAGCACGCAGAAGTGCCGTAACACGACGTGGCATGGACTCGACTAACGTGTGAAGTAGTGCTAGAGCGAACAGACCCCATGAATCCTGCAGGGTTGTCCATAAATCATTAAGAGTGCGAGAGGTTGGAGATCTCATCTGAACAGCACGTTGCAAGGCATCCCAGATATGCTCAATAATGTTGATGTCTGGTAATTTGGTGGCCAGCGGAAGCGTTTAAACTCAGAAGAGTGTTCCTGGTGCCACTCTGCAGCAATTCTGGACGTGTGGGGTGTAGCTTTGTCCTGCTGGAATTTCATGTCCGTCGGAACGCACAGTGGATATGAATGGATGCAGGTGATCAGACGGAATGCTTACATTCGTGTCACCCTTCAGAGTCGTATCTAGGCGTATCAGGGGTCCCATATAATTCCAACTACACACGCCCCACACCATTACAGAGCCTCCACTAGCTTGAACAGGCCCCTACTGACATGCAGGGTCCATGGATCATGAGGTTGTCTCCATACCCGTACACATACATCCGCTCGATATAATTTGAATCGAGACTCGTCCGACCAGTCACCAACAGTCCAATGTCGGTGTTGACGGGCCTAGGCGAGGCGGCGTAAAGCTTTCTGTCGTGCAGTCATCAAGGGTACAGGAGTGGGCCTTCGGTTCCGCCCGTTCTTGCAAGTTTTTTTTCCGGCGGCAGCGATTACGGAGTTTGATGTTTTACCGGATTCCAGATACGATACACTCGTGAAATGCTCGTACGGGAAAATCCCCACTTCATCCCTACCTCGGAGATGCTGTGTCCCATTGCTCGTGCACCGACTATAACACTACGTTCAAACTCACTTAAATCTTGAAAACCTGCCACTGTAGGAGCAGTAACCCATCTAACGACTGCGCCACACACTTGTTGTCTTATACAGGCGTTGCTGACCGCAGTGCCATATTCTGGCTGTTTACGTAACTCTGTATTTGAATACACATGAAAGTACCAGTTTCTTTGGCGCTTCAGTGTATTTCCACATCGCATATTTACTGAAATATTCAATTTATTTTTCGTCCTAAATAAAACATTAATAACTGCCCTCTTTGGAACCAACTGAGATATTCTGTAGTTGCAATATTTCAAAATCTGTATCTAAACAAAAAATTCATAATCATACATATTTATCCTTGTACCTGACGATATCGTAATAGCCGAAAATCAGTCTGTAAGATAATATTGTAGAATACTGCACCTGTGTCGTATGTTTTTTCATTCATAATTTTAATATCAGTTTTGTTACATTAGTTAAGAAAGCAGACGACGCTGAAAATGGCCTAGTGCGTCCGAGAATTTGCGTTAAACTAAGTGTAGAAGTTTCCACACTTAATAGAGTCAAAGGTAAGGTCTCAATAACGCCACTTCTCCGTATGAAACGAAGGATTGGGTTTAACATCCGGTCAACGGTCGAGTACATTAGAGACCGACGGAGAGCAAGCCCGGTTATGGAGAAAGGTAGGGAAGGAATTCGATCGTGTCCTTTTGAAGGAACCATCCCGGCATTCACCTTAATTGATTATGGCATAATCATGGAAAACCTAAACTTGGATGACTGTTTCGGGTCTCGAACCAGTGTCTTCCAGTGTCTTACCACTGTGCCAGCTCACCTGTGTCATTTCTGCGTGGCGTGGTAATCATTTTCATTTTGTGTCACGAAGCGCGATCAGATATCAGCTTTGTTAAACTGCCTGGTAGTCAGCATAAGTGAGAACAGCTGTAGAACTACTCTTAGCGTAGTCATAAAATTTTCGATAGTGTCCCAACTTTTTGTGAGAAACATTGCCTACCGGTATCCATATTGTATTGAACGCACGTTATGTAGAGAGTAAAAGCCGCATGTATTATCCTCTGCTGGTCGTAAGAGAAGAACAAAAAGCAAGGAAAAGGACTGAATTGAGCTTATTGCTCATTGGTGGAATTAGTAAAAAAATGGCTCTGAGCACTATGGGACTTAACATCTGAGGTCATCAGTCCCCTAGAACTTAGAACTACTTAAACCTAACTAACCTAAGGATATCACACACATCTATGCCCGAGGCAGGATTCGAACCTGCGACCGTAGCAGCAGCGCGGTTCCAGACTGTAGCGCCTAGAACCGCACGGCCACACCGGCCGGCGTGGAATTAGTACATAATGTGTAACCCTAGTATAGATTTCTGTGATGCTTACTTTCGCAATTCTTTCTCAAGCTACGTAATAGACGGCTCTTCAAGTTAAAAAAGTCGCCTGCGTATTGCCTGCTACCATTTTCCATTTCTCTAAGGGTGATGATGATGATTACGCACGAAAATCCCTGTATCATATCAAGTATATAATCCCTCGGTTTTCGTAAGCGCAAGTTGACATTGCAGAACATCAGTGTATCTACGCAGCTATGGTCACCGTTGTAGCAACGGTGGTCGACAGTTTAACAATGACGGTAATGAAAGAGTAATTAACCCTCGCAATACCGAGGGTGGCAGGGTGTTGGGGCTGATAGTTTATGTCCATCTTTCCTAACTACTGTACTCTAGTCAGTTACTTTGCATTTTAAAATTTTGAAAAAAATGTTTATTGTTTTTAATTACAAAATTGCCATAGGAAACCAAGAAATCAAAATTGTACATAAATTTAAATATCTGGGAGAAATCATAACATATAACCTCAATGAAAAGCCAACATGGCATAACAGAATAAACAAATTGACTAGAGCACAATATATCACCATGAACACCTACAACAAAACGAGCCTATCAATTTGTAGTGTTTTAAAACAGCCATTCAACCAGAAATAACATACACAAGTGAAACCATCTTGCCGGCCACTGTAGCCGAGCGGTTCTAGGTGCTTCAGTCTGGAACCGCGCTGCTGCTACGGTCGCAGATTCAAATCCTGCCTCGGGCATGGATGTGTGTGATGTACTTAGGTTAGTTAGGTTTAAGTAGTTCTAAGTCTAGGGGAATGATGACCTCAGATGTTAAGTCCCATAGTGTTTAGAGCCATTTGAAACCATCTTCAAAACAACTAACACCGCACAAATAGACAAAATACTCAAAATAGAGAGAAGAATCATCAAAAGTGCATCAACAAATCGTACCACAAAGATGGACACTGGAGAGTAGCTACAAATGAAACAGTCTACAAGGAAATAGAATCGGTAAGGAGGACAATCAGGAAGAAACGCATTTCATTTTTCGGACATCTAATGAGAACGCTAGAGAATAGGATCATCAAGAGAATAACAGAAATCGAGGAAGATATGGATGAGCTACAGATTACAATGGAAGACCTAAGAAACAAAACTGACAAAATCAGGAAACTCACAGACAAACAAACCAGACTGCAAACGAGAATCAACAAACAGACAATAGGAAGGGTGATTTCCGATCAGGAAAGAAGGATGAGATCCCAGAGAATGAAGAAATACTGGGCTTACAGGAAACTGAAAAATTGTTTGTATAAAGTTGGCTAGAGTGGTCCAATGAAGACCATAAAATGGCAATGAATGAAGTAATGAATGAATGACGTCTACTACCAGATTCAGAAATGTTTTAAAATTTTCGGTTAAACTTCACCCAAAAATTTAAGTCTTAGTATTAGATGTCACTTTTCACAAGTTTTTGCGGGGTGTCTCAGTTAAGTCGCCAGGCGAATTTTCTGTGGTGTTTTAATAGATATTTGCAGTTTCGATTTTACGAAATGTAGCTGGAGTCAGCCTAAACGAACACTGTTCAACGCGTATTTCATACGACGCCTAACGTCAACGGAAAGCGTCGGTTGGTTTCTCGTCGGAAAGAAAATGATTTTAAAATGGAAATTTTACGTGCCTGTTCCACAGAGAGGTCCCAGATTAGTCTAGCGCGATAAGACGAAGCATAATCAGTACTCCAGCAGTGACAGCACCGCGTTAGTTCGCGGTGACTGCTACCGCCCTGCAGCATCGCTGCTGCAGTTCTAGGTTATTCTTCGTGTTTCAGTGTCCCTGTTAATAGCCGGCCGCGGTGGTCATTGGTCATGCGGTTCTAGGCGCTTCAGTCCGGAACCGCGTGACTGCTACGGTCGCAAAAATGGTTCAAATGGCTCTGAGCACTATGGGACTCAGCTGCTGTGGTCATCAGTCCCCTAGAACTTAGAACTACTTAAACCTAACTAACCTAAGGACATCACACACATCCATGCCTGAGGCAGGATTCGAACCTGCGACCGTAGCAGTCGCACTGTTCCTGACTGCGAGCCTAGAACCGCGAGACCACCGCGGTCGGCGCTACGGTCGCAGGTTCGAATCCTGCCTCGGGCATGGATATGTGTGATGTGCCTAGGTTAGTTAGGTTTAAATAGTTCTAAGTTCTAGGGGACTGATGACCTAAGATGTTAAGTCCCATAGTGCTCAGAGCCATTTGAACCATTTGAACCCTGTTAATACACATCAGTAAAACGAATACCACATTAGACTACCTTGGGGCAGCCCTGTCGAATGGGCACGTAAAATTATGATTTAAAAATCATTTTGTTTGAATTGGAAAACAAACAGAAGCTTTCCGTCTAAACTGGCCGTTGCAAAAAATGGCTCTGAGCACTATGGGACTAAACATCTGAGGTCATCAGTACGCTAGAACTTAGAACTACTTAAACCTAACTAACCTAAGGACGTCACACACATCCATGCCCGAGGCAGGATTCGAACCTGCGACCGTAGCGGTCGCGCGGTTCCAGACTGTAGCGCCTAGAACTGCTCGGTCACCGCGGCCGGCCTGGCCGTCGCATGAGAGACTTAATGAGCAGCATTTGTTTGGGCTCATTCCAGCTACACATTGGCAGAATGAAATTACAAATATCTGCTGACACAGCAGAGAAAATGCTCCTGAAGACCTCGAAACTCGTCTAGCTTGAAGGGGGAAACCAGATGGCGTTATGGTTGGGCCCGCTAGATGGCGCTGCCATAAATCAAACGGATGGTAACTGCGTTTTTGTAAGTAGGAACCCCCATTTTTATTACATATTCGTGTAGTACATAAAGGAATATGAATGTTTTAGTTGGACCCCTCTTTTCGCTTTGTGATAGATGACGCTATAGTAGTCACAAACGTGTAAGTACGTGGTATCACGTAACATTCCTCCAGTGCAGACGGTATTTGCTTCGTGATACATTACCCGTGTTAAAATGGACCGTTTACCAATTGCGGAAAAGGTCGATCTCGTGTTGATGTATGGATATTGTGATCAAAATGTCGAACAGGCGTGTGCTATGTATGCTGCTCGGTGTTCTGGACGACATCATCCAAGTGTCCGGACCATTCGCCGGATAGTTACGTTATTTAAGGGAACACGAAGTGTTCAGCCCCATGTGAAACGTCAACCACGACCTGCAACAAATGATGATGCCCAAGCAGGTGTTTTAGCTGCTGTCGCGGCTAACCCGCACATCAGTAGCAGACAAATTGCGCGAGAATTGGGAATCTCAAAAACGTCGGTGTTGAGAATGCTACATCAACATCGATTGCACCCGTACCATATTTCTATGCACCAGGAATTGCATGGCGACGACTTTGAACGACGTGTACAGTTGTGCCACTGGGCACAAGAGAAATTACGGGACGACGACAGATTTTTTGCACGCGTTCTATTTAGCGACGAAGCGTTATTCACCAACAGCAGTAACGTAAACCGGCATAATATGCACTATCGGGCAACGGAAAATCCACGATGGCTGCGACAAGTGGAACATCAGCGACCTTGGAGGGTTAATGTATGGTGCAGCACTGTGAGAGGAAGGATAATTGGCCCCCATTTTATCGATGGAAGTCTAAATGGTGCAATGTATGCTGGTTTCCTGCGTAATGTTCTACCGATGTTACTACAATATCTTTCACTGCATGACAGAACGGCGATGTACTTCCAACATGATGGATGTCCGGCACATAGCTCGCGTGCGGTTGAAGCGGTATTGAATAGCATATTTCATGACAGGTGGATTGGTCGTCGAAGCACCATACCATGGCCCGCATGTTCACCAGATCTAACGTCCCCGGATTTCTTTCTTTGGGGAAAGTTGAAGGATATTTGCTGTCGTGATCCACCGACAACGCCTGAAAACATGCGTCAGCGCATTGTCAATGCACGTGCGAACATTACGGAAGGTGAACTACTCGCTGTTGAGAGGAATGTCGTTACACGTATTTCCAAACGCACTGAAGTTGACGGACATCATTTTGAGCATTTATTGCATGAATGTTGTATTTACAGGTAATCACGCTGTAACAGTATGCGTTCTCAGAAATGATACGTTCACAAAGGTACATGTATCACATTCTAACAACCGAAATAAAATGTTCAAACGTACCTACGTTCAGTATTTTAATTAAAAAAAAACTTACCTGTTACCAACTGTTCATCTAAAATTGTGAGCCATATATTTGTGACTATTACAGCGCCATCTATCACAAAGCGAAAAAAGTGGTCCAACTAAAACATTCATATTTCTTTACGTACTACACGAATATGTAATAAAAATGGGGGTTCCTATTTGAAAAAACACAGTTGATATCTGTTTGACCTATGGCAGCGCCATCTAGCGGGCCAACCATTGTGCCATCTGGTTTCCCCCTTCAAGCTAGACAAGTTTCGTTCTTTGTAGTTTTTTCGTTTGGCGCTTATATCGTGAGGTGTTTGGCCCGGTCACGATCAATGGACCACCCTGTATAAATATACACTGGCGGCAAAGAAATCGCAACATCAGAAAGTAGTTGTGTGACACAAACGAAATTTGGTAGGCGTATTTCTACGTACATCTGAAGGATGATGGCTATTCAGATTTCGCGCCAGCCGCATAAGAGCGGAGCTAGTAGCGCCACTACGAGGATGCAAATCAAGTTTACTTTAAATACTCGCTGCAACGGTCGTGAACGTAAGTTACCTTTGAGATTTGACGTGGTGAGGTGATGTTAGTCAAGACTGCTTTTAAGGCGACAAAGAGGCCATTATAAGCACCTCACTAACTTTGAACGAGGTGGTGCAATAGAGCTACGAGAAGCTGGATGGTCCTTCTGCAGTACTGCAGGAAGACTTTGCAGGAATGTAGACACTGTAAATGATTGCTGGCAGCGGTGGTCACGAAAATGTACGGTCTCAAGAAGACAGAGCTCCGAAGGAGCACGTGTCACTACTGAGAGGCAAGACCATCGTGTTCGGCGTACGGCTCCGAGGACGTGTGGGTTTCAGGTAGCTGCCTGCTCCTGGTCGGGCAAGTCGCTGCTAGTTGAAGTTATCTATTTGCGTGGGTGGGGCTCGCTTGATAGCGGCGACACCATCTCGTGACTAGTTTCGGACACGTGGGTCCATTTTCAAACCTTCCTACAAACAAGATTAAAGTTTACATGTCAATCTTATACAAACGAGGCATACATTCGTAATACAATTATAGTTCACCGATATACGTGTAAGGTATACAAATTTGTTATGGTTCTGTTATAAAAGTTGCCTTACTAGTTACATATCGCGGTGTAAGTGTGAGAAAAATAGGCGATAGCTGATGTACACAAACTACCCCTGCAGTGATCAAAGTTGTATATGGCCGATTTAACAGCAGAAAATTGCACCACATAGGACGGATATTCCAAAACTGGTGTGCAGAGACACCAGTGGTCACCAGGTAAATTCTAGAGGCCGCTGACAGCGGCGCGCGTTGAAGATAAAATGTTTATTGACTAAACAATACATTTCTTTTATTTTTACTACCTTAATATAGATTTAAAAATACTAAAATGCCAAAAATTCTTTTTTTTTTAAGACCACTCATTTGTCTGCAGGACCAACGGCCTTGCCGAACTGGTAACACCGGTTCCCGTCAGATCACCGAAGTTAAGTGCTGTCGGGCTGGGCTAGCTAGCACTTGGATGGGTGACCATCCGGTCTGCCGAGTGCTGTTGGCAGACGGGGTGCACTCAGCCCTTGTGAGGCAAACTGAGGAGCTACTTGATTGAGAAGTAGCGGCTCCGGTCTCGGAAACTGACATTCGGCCGGGAGAGCGGTGTGTTGACCACATGCCCCTCCATATCCGCATCCGATGATGATGCATATAGCTAAGGATGACATGGCGGCCGGTCAGTACCCTTTGGCCTTCGTGGCCTGTTCAGGGTGGAGTTTAGTTTTAGTTTAGTTTTTTCATTGGTCTGCAGTGGGTCGAATTACACCAAACAGCTCTGCCTTACGTCATTACATGACGTCACTTCCAGAAGACGCTGCAGTTGCATGAGCTACGCTCAGACCTGTAATTTTTTAGGGACTGGACACATTATGTGTAGCGCATAACAGTGTAACTACTGTGCGTGGCTCATGCAACTGCAGTTTGTTCTCAAGGTGATGTCATGTAATGACGTGACACACCGCAGTTTGGTATAATTCGACCCATTGGTGACCAATGAGTGGTCTTAGGAGAAAAAAAGAGAATTGTTGGCATTATAGGATTTTAAAACGTATGTTAAGTTAATAAAAAGAAAAATAATGTATTGTTTAGTCAGCAAACATTTTACGTTCGACGCTCGCCGCTGTCAGCGGCCTCTAGAGTTTACCTGGTAACCACTGGTCTTTAAATGGCTCTGAGCACTATGGGACTTTAACTTCTGAGGTAATCAGTCCCCTAGAACTTAGAACTACTTGAACCTAACTAACCTAAGGACAGGATTCGAACCTGCGACCGTAGCGGTCGCACGGTACCAAACTGTAGCGCCTAGAAGCGCTCGGCTACCGCGGCCGGCACCACTGGTGTCTCTGCAAACCAGTTCGCAGATGTTCGTCCAATGTGGTGCAATTTTCTGTTGTTAAGTCGACCATATACCGCTTTGATTACTGCAAGGGCAGTTTCCGTACAAGGGCTATCGGCAGTATTTCTCACACTTCAGCTACACTTATGTTAGTGTACTATAATTGTGTTACGAATATGTGCCTCGTCTGTATAAGACTGACATGTCAACTGTCTTCTTTGTATGGTTATGTGATAATGGACACAGGTGTCCGAAACCAGTCACCACAAAAAAAAGATACTTCTCAATGCAACTTATGACGAAGCTACAACCATTTATTTCGAATATAAGACAAGTTGCGGACCTATTTGTCACCTGCAGCATGCTGTAATTTCGTAACTACATGTTCTTATCTTCTTGTAGGTGCACTCGCTAATGAGTCACAAGTGGATGTGTTGACCCCTTTCTGCAACATCACCTCTTGGCACATGATGCCGGTCATCGAGGAACGAATTAGTGAGTAGTTCTTCTTCTTCTTGTTGTAACATAATCGTGTGTATGTATTACTAACGTGACGTTTGTTTGTACATGTACTCGATGAGCAGGTTACGATTAACTGGCTTTTGCTGGAGATAACGGCGAATAAGCTCCCACTGACCCATTCAGAGGAAGCTAATTTTGAACATTAGTAGAAACGCAGTATGTGCCTACATATATCTTTAATTATGCCTGATGATATTGTTCCTTCTTCTGTCTGTGCTGATGATACTGACGGGATGCTGGGCGGTGACCTTGCAGCCCCGTCGACGATGATGCAGCCATGGCCTGAGGTGCAGCATCCCAGTACGACATCTCCATTATTGTAGCCTATTCCACTATCCAAGATGATGCAGCACATTGACTAATTTTGAATGTAAGTAGAAAAACTACACTACTGGGCATTAAGATTGCTACACCAAGAACAAATGCAGATGATAAACGGGTATTCATTGGACAAATATAATATACTAGAACTCACATGTGATTACATTTTCACGCAATTTGAGTGCATAGATCCTGAGAAATTAGTACCCAGAACAACCACATCTGGCCGTAGTAAGGGC
Source organism: Schistocerca nitens (assembly GCF_023898315.1). Lineage (NCBI taxonomy): Eukaryota > Metazoa > Arthropoda > Insecta > Orthoptera > Acrididae > Schistocerca > Schistocerca nitens. Next base: position 905,615,595 of record NC_064616.1, on the reverse strand, counting down.
CTTGATACGCCTGTGCATTGAGTCAAACAGAGCTTGGATGTCGTGTACAGGTACAGCTGCCCATGCAGCTTCAACATGATACCACAGTTCATCAAGAGTAGTGACTGGCGTATTGTGACGAGCCAGTTGCTCGGCCACCATTAACCAGACGTTTTCAATTGGTGAGAGATCTGGAGGATGTGCTGGCCAGTGCAGCAAGAGAACATTATCTGTATCCAAAAGGGCCCGTACAGGACCTGCAACATGCGGTCGTGCATTATCCTGCTGAAATGTATGGATTCGCAGGGATCGAATGAAGGGTAGAGACACGGGTCGTAACACATCTGAAATGTAACGTCCACTGTTCAAAGTGCCGTCAATGCGAACAAGAGATGACCGAGACGTATAACCAACGGCACCCCATACAATCACACCGGGAGATAACGCCAATATGGCGATGACGAATACACGCTTCCAATGAGCGATCACCGCGATATCGCCAAACACGGACGCGACCATCATGATGCTGTAAACAGAACCTGGATTCATCCGAAAAAATGACGTTTTGGCATTCGTGCACCCAGGTTCGTCTTTGAGTACACCACCGCAGGCGCTCCTGTCTGTGGTGCAGCGTCAAGGGTAACCGCAGCCATGGTCTCCGAGCTGATAGTCCATGCTGCTGCATACGTCGTCGAACTGTTCGTGCCGATGGTTGTTGTCTTGCAAACGTCCCCATCTGTTGACTCAGGGATCGAGACGTGGCTGCACGATCCATTACAGCCATACGGATAAGATGCCTGTCATCTCGACTACTAGTGATGCGAGAGCGTTGGGATCCAGCACGGCGTTCCGTATTACCCTCCTGAACCCACCGATTCCATATTCTGCTAACAGTAATTGGATCTCGACAAAAGCGAGCAGCAATGTCGCGATACGATAAACCGCAATCGCGAAAGGCTACAATCCGACCTTTATTAAAGGCGGAAACGTGATGGTACGCATTTCTCCTCCTTCCACGAGGCATCACAAAGTTTCACCAGGCAACGCCGGTCAACTGGTGTTTGTGTATGAGAAATCGGTTGGAAACTTTCCTCATGTCAGCACGTTGTAGATCTCGCCACCTGCGCCATCCTTGTGTGAATGCTGTGAAAAGCTAATCATTTGCATATCACAGCATCTTCTTCCTGTCGGTTAAATTTCGCGTCTGTAGCACGTCATCTTCGTGGTGTAGGAATTTTAATGGCCAGTAGTGTATGTACCCCTACATACTTCATTTTCCTAAATTATTCGTGATACTTAATTTTGTTCCTCTTCCTGTCTGTGCAGGTGAGGAGATGCTGGGTGGCGGCCTTGCTCCTCCTGCAGCAATTAGACCATCTACGATGTACCAGCAGCTAGCCATGATGTGTCCACCGCCGACCTTGAAGCAATAGTAACAGAAGCCGGCCCCCTCGATGTCTGCGACGATGTACCAGGGGCCGACCATGATGCAACAGCAGCACACGACGCCATCGAAAACTGAGGTGCAGCTCTGGCCGTTGACGTTCCAGCTCAGTCCGTGGCACGAGATTACAACTCTAGTTCGTTTGCCACGGGCCCCGCCCTGGCCCGTCTCGCGAGCGTCACCAACAGAGATCGCCGCGACACTGCGTTGTGTGTAGCAATAGCAGCACCCCACCCGTGCAATCAAGGATTGCCAGGTGAGTTCTACAGCCGCACTGGACTATTCAGCGATCGCTGGTGCCTTTGGGTGCTGGATTACTCTTGCCCAAATCGATAATTCGAACGCTGGCTACCGAGGTCCTGTCGCCTTCCTCAATTATGGGGACGGAATATCGGACCAGGTTTGTGATTGGATTCAGGATTTCCTAGAAGAAAGAACACAACATGTCATTCTTAACGGTTCAAAATCTGCAGATGTAGAGGTAATTTCGGGAGTACCGCAAGGAAGCGTGATAGGACCTTTATTGTTTACAATATACATAAATGACTTAGTTGACAACATCGGTAGCTCCGTGAGGCTATTTGCAGATGACACGGTTGTCTACAAGAAAGTAGCAACATCAGAAGACTCGTACGTACTCCAGGAAGACCTGCAGAGGATTAATGAATGGTGCGACAGCTGGCAGCTTTCCCTAAACGTAGATAAATGTAATATAATGCGCATACATAGGGGCAGAAATCCATTCCAGTACGATTATGCCATAGGTGGTAAATCATTGGAAGCGGTAACGACCGTAAAATACTTAGGAGTTACTATCCGGAGCGATCTGAAGTGGAATGATCACATAAAACAAATAGTGGGAAAAGCAGGCGCCAGGTTGAGATTCATAGGAAGAATTCTAAGAAAATGTGACTCATCGACGAAAGAAGTAGCTTACAAAACGCTTGTTCGTCCGATTCTTGAGTATTGCTCATCAGTATGGGACCCTTACCAGGTTGGATTAATAGAAGAGATAGACATGATCCAGCGAAAAGCAGCGCGATTCGTCATGGGGACATTTAGTCAGCGCGAGAGCGTTACGGAGATGCTGAACAAGCTCCAGTGGCGGACACTTCAAGAAAGGCGTTACGCAATACGGAGAGGTTTATTATCGAAATTACGAGAGAGCACATTCCGGGAAGAGATGGGCAACATATTACTACCGCCCACATATATCTCGCGTAATGATCACAACGAAAAGATCCGAGAAATTAGAGCAAATACGGAGACTTACAAGCAGTCGTTCTTCCCACGCACAATTCGTGAATGGAACAGGGAAGGGGGGATCAGATAGTGGTACAATAAGTACCCTCCGCCACACACCGTAAGGTGGCTCGCGGAGTATAGATGTAGATGTAGATGTTTGCTTGTGAAGTTGTTTAAGAAGTGGAGCCCACCACAGATACGTCAAGGAGACAAATACCAGCTGTATCCCGCTATTAAGTACAAGGCCGTTCTGTACTATGAGCTCAGACACCTAAAGAAAAAAAAGGAGGGTGGTGTTGAGAAGAACATCGTCCAAATTTGGGGAAAAATTGTCGCAGGATGCAGGATGAGTAGATCGCTGAGTGGTTGGGAACTTTTAGTGAGAGCGTCATAGTGGCTCATGCAAGGATGGGAGCACGGTAAGCCACTCAGTCGTGTACTCCGCATTAATTTGTACTCACATGTTTACGATCCACTTAATGAGGGGTCCAATTACATATCACTTCCGGAAGATATTGTCGCTAAAGCCGGCCGGAATGGTCGTGCGGTTCAAGGCGCTACAGTCTGGAACCGAGCGACCGCTACGGTTGCAGGTTCAATCCTGCCTCGGGCATGGATGTGTGTGATGTCCTTAGGTTAGTTAGGTTTAATTAGTTCTAAGTTCTAGGTGACTGATGACCTCAGAAGTTAAGTCGCATAGTGCTCAGAGCCATTTTTTATTGTCGCTAAACATGTATGCTTTAATGTCCAGAACACTGCTAAGGGGGATGTATTTTGCTTTGCATGGTCGCTTCTGGCTAGGAATAGAATGTTCTCTAGCATGGGTGTGATACGAGAAGATAGAAAGCATCTGATGTCTGTGGGTATTATAAGTTCAAATGGCTCTGAGCACTATGGGACTTAACAAATGGTTCAAATGGCTCTGAGCACTATGGGACTCAACATCTTAGGTCATAAGTCCCCTAGAACTTAGAACTACTTAAACCTAACTAACCTAAGGACATCACACACACCCATGCCCGAGGCAGGATTCGAACCTGCGACCGTAGCAGTCCCGCGGTTCCAGACTGCAGCGCCAGAACCGCTAGACCACCGCGGCCGGCCGGGACTTAACATCTGAGCTCATCAGTCCCATAGAACTTAGAACTACTTAAACCTAAATAACCTAAGGACATCACACACATCCATGCCCGATGCAGGATTCGAACCTGCGACCGTAGCAGTCGCGCGGTTCCGGACTGCAGCGCCTAGAACCGCGTACAAGGACGCCCATGAGCAGAACAGCAAAGAAGTCAAGCATGATGTAGTTGGACCCACATTAGCCGATAAACACCCCCAACACGTAGACCTATTGCTAATCTTTGAGGGAGATTAGCAACACTACGTGTGGATCAAAAACTACCTCACCAACTTTCCTCCTAAATGAATAAAAAAAATATAAACAATATTTCTGCCAAATATGTCTCAACGCTTTTACGAGGACTGGGGTTCTGACAGCTCAAACCAGGAGCTGGTACGTGTGAAAATGCCTAGCGAGGGTAAAAAGTTCTTAAAGGTTAAGGATGTTAAGCCTGTCGAGTGTCATACTTGTGGGTTTCCGTTGCACAGAGACGTGGAAACGTCCCGTAGAAATCATTTTCATCTAACGGGAAAGTTCCACGGCGCAACTCTCAATGCATGTAACTTGAAGCACCAACTGCCATCGCACATACAGTCTTCTTTCACAATTTTAGTGGATATGATGCCCACTTCCGAGTCCAACACGTGGGTGGTTTGGGTTGAAGGATGATAAAATCAGTGTCATTCCTGACGCCACTGAGAAGTAAATCTCATTTTACAAGAGAATCACACCAATAGTAACGTTCCGTTTCCTGGATTCACCTCATTTCATACATGAATCTCTTCAGAAACGTGCAGTGATGATGCGTCCCAAGGATATGCATATCACCAGAGCCGCATATTACAATGATGCAAAGTTTCAGTGTGAGAAGGAGAAGAGAAGGTCTTTCCATACGAATACCTAAGCTGGATGGAGAGAGTCAACGAAACCACGTTGCCCGACTTAACGGCATTCTCCAGTAAACTACCAGGTACAAACATTTCGAAATTCGGACTAGCAGCACTTGGTAAATGTTTGACAGAAGTTTGGTATCACCGATTTAGGTGAATCTTCGACATTATACGTGAATACTGATGTCCGCCTACTCTCGGACATCTCTGATAAATTACAGGGTGTATGCGTGGGCACATAATTTCTGCATCCTGCCTTTTATTTCACCGTGCCTGGGTTTTCGTGGGACGCAATGCTAAGGAAAACGCGTGTCAGCATCGAACGTTTCACCGATGTAGACATGCTGCTCTTCTTCGAACGCGGAATTTGTGGGGGGACTTTGCTAGTGCGCAGGTACGCCAAGGCGAATAACCCACGAATGAGTAAGGAGTTGTACAGGCCTTCTGGCGATTTAAGTTACATCCTTTACCTGGATGTAAACAATCTCTGTGGGTAATCCACGCAACAACGACTGCCATTTGGAGGGTTCTGACGTTAGTGCAAGGAGGAAATCGGCAGAGTGAAGGAAGTGTGTGTGTTGGGGTTTATGGGCGCTCAACATCGAGGCCAGAGTGAAGGAAAGAGAGATGCTTGATGTCACTGAGGATGGTGGTGAGGGATATGTTCTGAAGGTAGGGTTGGAATATCTCACACATCTGCACGACGAGCAAGTGACTTACCTCTATGTCCGGAGCGCCTAATCCCGGGAAACTGTTTCATCCACTACGGCAAACCTCTAGCAACGTTTCATATTAGGGATGGGCCTTGTTAATATCACCCGTGGAATTTACTTCAAGCAGTGTCCCTTGTTGAAGTAGTAAATTGATTTGAATACCAAGCAGACGGCTCTTGCTAGTGTGATGTCGAAAAAGACTTTTACAAATTAATCACTAATTCAATTATAGGAAAAACCACGGAGAATGTTAGAGAATACGCTGGGTATGCGTTTAGGCGTAAGAGATTACATCACTAGGGCAAATTTCAAACGGGCCACCATCTTCAATGAAGGGCTAGTCACTTTGGAGATGAGATTTCAATGCAGTTCACGAAACCTACTGTATATATATCGGAATGTGTTTCCTCAACCTTTCCAAACTCCAAATGTACCGCTTTCACTATGATTTTGCTAAGTCATTATTCTATGATCCCACGTTACTTTATATGGATACAGAGAGTTTCATCTACTGGGTGAAAGGCTTCGATCCGTATGAAGTAATTAGGCACAATTACGAAGAATCCAACACGTCCGATTGTGCGGCTGACAATACTTTTGGGATAACATCTAAGATCAAGAAGGTTATCGACTTGTTAAAAGACGAGGTGAATGGCTCATAGATTGTGGAGTTTATGGGGCTCAGATCCAAGATGTACGCCTACTGTATAGATGAAGATGCGATCCAGAGTCGGGCTAAGAGTATACATCGTCAGGGTTCAAAGGGCCTCACAATCGAAGATTACAAGAGATGCCTTCTCGAGGGCGTTGGTGCACCTCTATACATGATGCGCCAGGTAATCTTTATATCGCAGGGCCACGCAACTGCAACTGAAAGTAGAGCTGTCCCGTCATCACGATAAACGGTCCATCTATGGGGACGGGATCGGGACCCTCCGGTATTCACACTATTCATTGCAGCGATTGAGTGTGTGGTTTTGTAAATAGTTGATGCGTATGTGTGGAATAGTTTGATGAGCCGTTTGTCATAGTTGTGTGTGTGTGTGTGTGTGTGTGTGTGTGTGTGTGTGTGTGTGTGTGTGTCTCACTGCACACTGTGTTGAAAAAAAAATGTAATAGTATGTGGGTACGTGTGTATGGTTTTTTCTTCACTTGCTGCTGCTAGACCCCGTTTCCAATAGAAATCATTGTTTAAATACTTGATATACTGAAAGAACTGTATATATTGCAAATGGAAAGAGCTGTTAAGGAAATGTTAATAGAATGATCAGAAAAGGAGAAGAACTGTAAATGTTAAAAGAAACCAATTAGAAAACAGATGTAAATATTGCATAAAAGTGTATATAGAAACAAAATGTGAAACGTATTTAACTTCTTCTAGAGTTAGCGTAAATAAAAGTATCTCACAACTATCAGAAAAAAATAATTTTGCAAATAAAACTAATGTACATATAAGCAACAAAATGTCTATGTAAACAAAACCAAGAACTGTACAAAGTTGTTGTGTATAAGATGACACAGCTTTTTATAAGAAAGACAGTGTCTGGTATGTCATCAAAAACCTATTGTGAATAAAAGAACAAATTATTAATAAAATGATTTTAAATAATAATAATTATACAAAAATAACTTATGGTTTATTGAAAAACTCTTTCACTATAGAGTACACTTGACTAGGCTCATGCAGTTGAGCTATCTTGAGAAAATTCTTGCTGTTGTTGATAACAAATTTGCACCTCTCCACCATGATGTTCAGACCTCGAATGAAGAGGTCCACATGGTGTTGAGCTAGGTATAAAAGATGGGGTGAGGGGGGGGGTGGGAGGGAGTGTTCGATCCTCATTGGCTGAGAGGCGTTTCCCCCGTTTTTATGTCACGTGACGACTATAGAGGTACATCATGACCTTGAATATAACTGGCGCAATTTCCTGGGTGACCTAGAGCGAGGAGGGGGGGGGGGGACCAAGGAACCCGGATATCCTTATCTTATCTAGTGATAATAAACCGGCTATAGCCGGTCTGGACCCAGAAACGGCCATTCATAACTACTCAAGTTTATTGTAACATCACAAATATCTTTGTGCCTCTCTTCCGTTATGAAAGGGTACATCTCTCAGGGTATAGTTGGTAGATTACAGGTTTCCCGTTCTTACACAGTCGAGGAATTATCACACGACGTTTTCCAGCCTTTCAATGGACCAGTTCGCTATTTAGATTCTTAATGTCGATAGGTGGCAGAAACACTAAACTATAGCGTTTGCCTTCGCGACTGTATTCCAGTCGGAATTTAAGACATTGCTACTACGTGTTTCAGCTTTCAACGAGATTACTCTTGAAGTATTATGTGGTCGTTACTATCCTTTTGCAGCATCCAGATGTTGGTTAGACTCGTTAGAGGATACTGTCCCGATACTATACAGCCCTCATATTACCTTCGACAGCAATAAAACTCGTCCGACATCCCTGAACATGTCTCCCACCTGTCTGCGGAACTCGTGTTACTGCATGTTTTGGACCTGCATGGTATCTGAAAGCCTTCATATTCTTCGAAGACTATCATAAATCGTCACACAAATCCTGCACTCGTTGGAGAAGACTACCCGACGCCATTGATACGGGTTCCATTCCAGGTGTTCCCGTGCTCACCTTCTTCACACTCCACGAAGTTTGTACATCTCTTCGTAATGGACGAGTAGAGCCAAAATTGATCGTGCAAAGGCGGTTACGTACTGTCTGAGAAGACACAGCCATCCCAGTTGACTCCAAAACGGCAGCACGGAGCTGTGTTGAATTCTCTTCGGGATGCCTACGAGTCATACCTGAAGGTCATCGTCGTCAGCTGGTTTTGTTGCCCAGGGAAGGTCATTGTGAGGCAGGTCTTCAATGTGATGTGTCTCACGATAGTGCTCGTATGTTTGATTCAAAAAATGGTTCAAATGGCTCTGAGCACTATGGGACTTAACATCTATGGTCATAAGTCCCCTAGAACTTAGAACTACTTAAACCTAACTAACCTAAGGACATCACACACATCCATGCCCGAGGCAGGATTCGAACCTGCGACCGTAGCAGTCGCGCGGTTCCGGACTGAGCGCCTAGAACCGCTAGACCACCGCGGCCGGCTCGTATGTTTGAATGACGTGGCTGTGGTGTACTCCAGTTCGGCGGGAAACTTCACATGCTGTTAACTCCTCTTGCCATAACGTGAGAATGTGCTCAGGTTCTAAACTGGAAATGATGAGGTTTACTTTTACCTACATTACACAAGCGTTTGTACATAGCGTCTTCTTATGGTCAAGAGGGTGCTAAGAAATAGGTTTCCGATCAAAAAACACTAACTGTGCAAGTCACAAGGACGAGGCAACTTTTTTTTAATATTAATTCTGTATCATATCATTCGTGTCCACGCCGTGGCTTAGAGTCGGTCAGTACGCGCATCAAGCTCTCTCGTTACTCTTAACACGCCTGCTGCTTGGGAATGGGGCAGGGAGTAAGGGTAAATACAGACTACGTCAGACATGAAGCTTTGTTTACAATGGCCTGACGTATAGCAACATGAAACAACTACTTCGTGTGCATTGCATTTCCCGATAGTTTATTTTGAAACTGCAACCTTGAGTGTACTCCATGTTTTTGACATGTTGGAAGAAGAAGAGGAAGAAGAAGAAGAAGAAGAAGAAGAAGAAGAAATGGCTCCTCTGTGTATTGTAGCCATTTGCTCGTCTAAAGAATGGGTGCATCCTATCAATATGGGACCAGACGGTGAAGAGCGGTTTAAGTGGTATTACAGAATGACAAAAACTGAATTCTACCATCTCTTGGGCTTGGTTGGTCAGGTAATAGAGAAACGCTCCACTCAACTCATGTAAAGCATCACAGCTGAGATACGACTTTCAGTTTGCTTGAGGTAAGTGCTAACACTATTTTATTATATATCTGGGACGGAAAAAAATTATCAGTGACATTTTGGAATTTTTATTGATTTTATTTTCACAAAGTGCGTTTTGTTATACATCAGAGAAGTAATTGCAAATTAGTAAACTTTTATTGCTGTTTCTTTTGCCAGGTGTAGGAGAACGTTGAGTCCGTTGAGCAGTCCAAGCTGTGTTCAGATTGCTGACGAGATGTTGTCGAGGAGGATTGGTGGAATGGTGATGGATTTGTATTAAGAGTGTTGAAATTAGCTCCCACGTGCAGCTTGTAATGGTGCCCCCAAAACAATGTTGCTCACTTCCATCTTCACTCTGATTTGCTCATCAGGACGCAATTTTTTCACATTTTTCGCCATGCTGAGGAAAAAAAGTTCGCATTCATCTTCCACGTTGTTACATGATGCAGTGGGTGCACTTTGAAGGAGTACTTGGGAGCGCACGCGTTGGTTGTCTTTCATAACTGTAATTTCTTGTACGGATGACAACAAACGTTTTTTCCCAACATAAGGCCTTATGGGATTCGCTGAAGGTTGAGTAAAAGTTGTTGGAGAATCTGACACGTTGGCCATGGGATTGACGATGGCTTCCGCCATTGCAGGCATTGCACTTTGCAATAGGTCGTTTCTTGGTGGGTTGGATTTGGAACTTTCTGACGAGACCACTTGTGACTCTGTTTCATCAATCGGACATATGCCAATCTCTTCCCGTGTTCCATCATAATCTTCATTATTGGGACTGTCTTCTGTATTTCCTCGAGTTTTTGTTGTTATAAGAGTTGGGTTCAAAAAAGCCAATTCATCTTCAAATTTCGATTTGCTCAAACTCTTTGCTGCCTGACCTGATTTTGTGGCTCTACGGTGTTTAGCCTGGATGTACGCATTCCGTATTTTATTCCAATTGACTTTACATTCATTACCAAGGACAGAGAAATTAGTTTAGAGTTCTACGTTAGTCTTTATTTATCTATTAGTTACTCATTTATTCTCCTTTGGCTCCCAAACACAATAAAAGTTCGCCTAGTTGCCAAAAGACAAAGTAAGAGTAATAGTTCAATAATTGGGCTTTTTTCACTGTTCACATGCACTTGGCAACTGGAAACTGGGATTTTCTTTTCGCATTGGATTTTCAACTTTTGGAGAAATAGTTACAGAATGTTGCGAGGTAATTTGGAAAACTCTACAACCGATTTACATGCCAGAGCCAAACAAAGACGAGTGGAAACAGATCGCCAAGGATTATGATGAGAATTAAAATTATCCACACTGCATAGGAACTTTGGACGGCAAGCATGTTCAAATCCGATGTCCAGCTGGTGCTGGCTCATTGCACTATAAATACAAAGGCACGTATTCCATTGTTTTATTGGCTTTCGTAGATGCAAATTAAAAATTCACGCTTGTTGGTGTTGGAGCTTACGTCAAAAATAGTGATGGAAGAACTTTTGAGCGATCTGAGATGGGGAAAAGACTTGAAAGCAACAAATACGCCGTTCCAGAAGACAAAGAGCTACTACCAGCAATTGAGAAGTTTCCTTATGTAATTGTTGTAGATGAAGCCTTCCCTCTTAAAACCTATTTGATGCATCCATACAGCAAAGCAGTCATTAAAAGTGACGAAGAGAGGGTATACAATTACCGCCATTCAAGAGCTCGACGGACTGTAGAAAATGCGTTCGAAATTCTAGCTGGGCGCTGGAGAAATTTTCTAAAGCCTATTGAAACTGAACTAGAAACTGCAGATATAATACACTCCTGGAAATGGAAAAAAGAACACATTGACACCGGTGTGTCAGACCCACCATACTTGCTCCGGACACTGCGAGAGGGCTGTACAAGCAATGATCACATGCACGACACAGCGGACACACCAGGAACCGCGGTGTTGGCCGTCGAATGGCGCTAGCTGCGCAGCATTTGTGCACCGCCGCCGTCAGTGTCAGCCAGTTTGCCGTGGCATACGGAGCTCCATCGCAGTCTTTAACACTGGTAGCATGCCGCGACAGCGTGGACGTGAACCGTATGTGCAGTTGACGGACTTTGAGCGAGGGCGTATAGTGGGCATGCGGGAGGCCGGGTGGACGTACCGCCGAATTGCTCAACACGTGGGGCGTGAGGTCTCCACAGTACATCGATGTTGTCGCCAGTGGTCGGCGGAAGGTGCACGTGCCCGTCGACCTGGGACCGGACCGCAGCGACGCACGGATGCACGCCAAGACCGTAGGATCCTACGCAGTGCCGTAGGGGACCGCACCGCCACTTCCCAGCAAATTAGGGACACTGTTGCTCCTGGGGTATCGGCGAGGACCATTCGCAACCGTCTCCATGAAGCTGGGCTACGGTCCCGCACACCGTTAGGCCGTCTTCCGCTCACGCCCCAACATCGTGCAGCCCGCCTCCAGTGGTGTCGCGACAGGCGTGAATGGAGGGACGAATGGAGACGTGTCGTCTTCAGCGATGAGAGTCGCTTCTGCCTTGGTGCCAATGATGGTCGTATGCGTGTTTGGCGCCGTGCAGGTGAGCGCCACAATCAGGACTGCATACGACCGAGGCACACAGGGCCAACACCCGGCATCATGGTGTGGGGAGCGATCTCCTACACTGGCCGTACACCACTGGTGATCGTCGAGGGGACACTGAATAGTGCACGGTACATCCAAACCGTCATCGAACCCATCGTTCTACCATTCCTAGACCGGCAAGGGAACTTGCTGTTCCAACAGGACAATGCACGTCCGCATGTTTTCCGTGCCACCCAACGTGCTCTAGAAGGTGTAAGTCAACTACCCTGGCCAGCAAGAACTCCGGATCTGTCCCCCATTGAGCATGTTTGGGACTGGATGAAGCGTCGTCTCACGCGGTCTGCACGTCCAGCACGAACGCTGGTCCAACTGAGGCGCCAGGTGGAAATGGCATGGCAAGCCGTTCCACAGGACTACATCCAGCATCTCTACGATCGTCTCCATGGGAGAATAGCAGCCTGCATTGCTGCGAAAGGTGGATATACACTGTACTAGTGCCGACATTGTGCATGCTCTGTTGCCTGTGTCTATGTGCCTGTGGTTCTGTCAGTGTGATCATGTGATGTATCTGACCCCAGGAATGTGTCAATAAAGTTTCCCCTTCCTGGGACAATGAATTCACGGTGTTCTTATTTCAATTTCCAGGAGTGTAGTTTTAGCTCCCACCAGTCTACACAACATGCCTCGGAATACATCAACCAATATTTACCCTTTCGAGGAACAAATTCGAACGGAAAGCGAACATATTCATGGTGTAGCCCACCTCGAACCCATTCGTAGAAATTTCGTGAAAGAAGCGGTCTTCACCAGAGGTAAGTTCAAAAAATACTTCGTTTCTGATTATGATTCAGCAAGTTGTCCTTGGCAATGGCGCTCCATTCTAAATGGTGGAGTTGCCCCGTGACACGTCAAGTTTTATTTATTTAATAGGTGTTTTCGTTATAACCGGCCGTTTTAAGTTCAATATAACCTAGTTTCAATTTCAGTTTTGGGCGTTTCATATAAACTAATTTATATAATAAATATATTATATTCATATCTGGTTTTATTTGATATTGATTGATACTTTTTCCTATCAATATCAAATGTAACAGTTATTGAACTATTATAAATTGTAAGGAAAGAACAAACTAATAAAATATATGGAAAAAATAACTGTTTTCACTATCTTGGAATGCCGAGTTTTTCTCCTATTTCGTCCCAAGCCTCTTTCCTTGAATTCTGGTTACGATATTCGCAGTTTGTAGGATGATACAGCACCGGATTTGACTGAACGTACTCAATCAACATCTCATCCATCTTCAAATAATAATTGGAAACGGTACAGGAGAAACCACTTGACTCTTCTGACGCCTTCCCATTACTGACGAAAGATCAAGATCTTTTGATATTCTTCCTACGCGTCGTAAGACGTGTTGCGTCATTGCATCATCCAACGCTATCTCACGTCACGCAGCTCAATATAAACATATGCGCACAAAACACTGTATTGCATTTTTATATCACGCTCATTATGGCGTGAGCCTACGTGTTCCAACATCGCGTCAGGAGTAGTCTCTATTCATCTTAACTCCTTGGTCGAGCACAGGCGCTCACGAGCGGAAAGGAAATCGGCCAAATGTAGACCTGCGATGAAAGCTGTACGTGTGATGTATACACGTTTGATGAATTCGTTATTCCATCTTCATAATATTTTGATCTTTGAATTTTCGTGCTATCTTGTTTAGAAATATCATAGAAGCAGGAAATGGGCACACGAATTTTTCGTTGGGCATGTGCCAAGAAGTAAAACTTTTCTCTGCTACAATCAAACTCAATTTATAAAGTAATTTCATGATTGTTTAATGGAGGATATAACATTCTTTATACTTAAATAAAAAATAAGATTCAAACTACTTGAGTAATGAATGGTCAAATGGAATCAGTAAATGAAGTAGGGTTTGAAGATAAAGTAACACAGCACGTAACATCTATGTGTCTAGAATGCAAAAATTTATTGGTAACGTAAATTTCTGAATAGAAACCTGTATATTACATTTATACTATAAAAGTGGAGGCTATTTATACAGATTATTTGTATTCCATCTCGTATGATACGATTGTCTTCATAAAATAATCTCCATGTCGCTCTTCTCGTTACGAATTAACAAAATGTCATTAACACGTTCTGGACCGATACAGCAGCGCTTCTCGGATACAATTAAGCCGACACGGCTAAAATTTCTTTCGTATGCAGTGCTACAAGCCTGAATGCAGAGGATTTCCTTCGCCTCTAAGAGCTCAGGGAAGGCCAAACACTGGCCTTCCACCGCGCAAAAAGTTCTTCGCATTATAACCTCGGGCGTCCATGTTCAAATATTTCTGAAGTTCATCTCTGCGTTTCGAAGTTCATGTACGCCAGCTTTGAAACTTCTTTCTCCTCTTCCACGACTACACTACTCAGCTTCTGACGAAAAGATTGATAAATATTTTCTTTCTTTTCTTCACCCAGTACACCTTGAAATATGAATGAAAACCTGTAGCTCTGTAGTGAGAACCCTGTAGTTCGTTAACGACTTTCTCTTTTAGGTAGGTTTCTGCATGACCTTTCAGCAATTTAACTATTGCATTGCCATCTTTAGTTTGACATGTGTCTAGTGTACTAAATGCCCACGGCACCACGAAAGGCAGGATTGGTTCTCTTTCATCCTCCAGGTCATTTCTGGCTCCTTTAAAAAGTTCAAGTAATTTAATTACGCCCTCCATTACATCAGGCTGATACGAAGATGTCATTTCCTGCACTTTTTTTTCGAACAGTAAAATCTCAATTTCATTCTCTTCGAATGAAACGAATGCAACATCATCTAGATGCTATTCCATCTCGTTTCAACACCTTGACGTAACTTTTTTTTTCTAGTCTTGTCACCAAACTTGAACGTTTCGTGTATCCTACAGTTCTACACACGTCCTGAATGGATTCATAAATATCAGGCAATTCTCCACTAAGAAACTTGTCCTGTGTGTATACCTTAACGATGTGTTTACACAGCGTACTGCGCATGGCAGACGTTTGTGGCTTTTAAGAGCTTTCTTCATGTTCTTGATTCGTCACAAATGTCACTTTCTTTAGTTCCAGAGAAGACAGATATATCTCAGATAATTTTTCATGTAACTCCGTAAGATTATTTTTACTCGTTTCTGGAACGTCGGCAAGTTTCGCAGTGAGGGCATATTGTTTCTCTGTTCACACTTGTTCTCAGAGTCTGCAACAATACTAGATGTGATACTCAGATAATACATTTTGCGATAATTGTCAATTCAAAGGTCGCTCGTCATAGAACTCTCGTTTTGGTCAGTAGCTTTCTTTACTCGAGCCAAGATCTCATTTCTCTCTTGATCGGCAATGTATTGTATGTGTCAAGAGACAGTTCTCAGAGAAGACAAAATCTCTTTTGCTCTCACTGTCCCGTCCTCGGCGCCAATATCGATTAGTCCTTGAAAAACGTTGATAAACCCTTTCCTACTAAACAGTGTCGAGCGGTCGTAGATCCAACGCACATATTTGCCCACAATTGTCCCTGACTGTCTCTTTATCGCTGTTCGGAACTGTTGTATATGTCGACTGTGTGACACTTTTGCACGTATGTCTTTTCATGCTCGCGGTACTTCCCTTGTGTGCGAGTAACACGTTGCATACTCTTCGGCACTGAACGTAACCCACAGAATTACAAGTAGCCCTTTCAGCCACACCTGAAATTAAAAACAGCAGTAACAAACGTCTGATGTGATTTTTGAAGCTTTTCCGGCGTACTGAGTATTCTATGAGGTTTGGGGATTGCAGCCGGATCATGTCGACTTCTTGCCACAATATTTCTGCTGCCAACCGTCCAGCCATCTTCAGGCGAATGTCCGCCACTGAAGACTGCTAGTTCACGGTGATGTTGCCAGCCGAAATATTGAGGTAAGAAGTCAACATAATCCGGCTGAAATCCCGAAACCTCATAGGATAAACATCTGCTCTGTCGAATAAAGCTCCTATTTTTTTCTAGCATCTCTTTAATATAATATAGCAGTTTTTTGGAAACTATAAGGCAACAAAAAGTAAAGCGTAAAGTAATATGATTATTGCTCACACAACGTATCCAAGTCATTCAACTCTCGATTCTATTTTATTTTTTTGTTTTTAACAGCGGCCTTCGTCCGTGAATGAACTTTTCAGTTTTATCTGGTACTGAGTTAACTGAAATTGGAATACGAGCGAAAGAAATGCATCAGTTGTTTTTTAGTTTGTAATGTGCACGTCCAACGTCTGGCTGTCTGGAGATAACCATGTTTTCTAAAGCTTTCAATTAAATGTGAATAAACTTGGCATCGGGCTCGTAAAAACACAGCGCAGTTTCCTAATTGTGTCGTGTTATCGTAATAAAAACATAGCACATAACGAAACGTTGCACTACACACCACAATATTATTAATTAATTAGAGTAGAAGGCACACTAGGAAATTTGGGCTTTGATAGAAAAAGACGCTTTGATAAAGTTTCATTCAAGGGAACTGATGGCTCTTCAAAAAATATGCATCCAGCGAAGTGCATCACTAATTAACTCAACTTATGTGATGACGTGATAATTTAAATCACGCATTCAAAATATCTGGTGGACACTGATGTATTTCTACTATTAAATACTGATCATACATTTCCTAGGAAGTCTTAAACAGGCGAAGCGAACACTTGTCGTAAGTACCAGATCAAATGACATTTAGTGTTGCTGGATTTTCTGATCAGCAAGTGGAAGCAATTAGCAGCATGGAATACGAAAGTTTTAACTCAGCATAGCGTTTTTCGTTGACTTACTTGTAGGGCATATTTGTTACGAGCGCGCAAGGCCCACATTCGTATAAACATTCGCAAATAAACTAAACGCACTAATAAATGCTACAGGCTTTAACCAGTCGCCGGCCGGGGTGGCCGAGCGGATCTAGGCGCTACAGTCTGGAACCGCGCGACCGCTACGGTCGCAGGTTCGAATTCTGCCTCGGGCATGGATGTGTGTGATGTACTTAGGTTAGTTAGGTTTAAGTGGTTCTAAGTTCTAGGGGACTGATGACCTTAGAATTTAAGTCCCATAGTGCTCAGAGCCCTTTGAACCATTTTTTAAACAGTCACTATTCAGAAAGTCAAACAGGTACGAAAATAAATGTTGAACGCTCTTGTTTAACATGGTGCTAAGAGTAAACGTCAGTAAAATCGGATAACATTATCGTGTACACTTCGTTCATCCAACACGAAATGACACAAATTCTTAATAAAATTAAACTAGTACCTTGAACTCATCTCAGTAGGAACAATCCCGGCTTGTTCCGAGTCTGTCTAGCATAACGTTCGTACCGTCTGCTAACATTCGCAGAAAGTCCTCTTTCGTTGTCATAGACCTGTAAGAAAGGCACTGGAGTGTCTACGAGTCTCATAAGTGCAGTGGAAACTCCTAGTACGAGTACGACTCACGGCGGTAACGAGTTAAGAGCGTGCCTGAAGGCTAAGGTAACCGGCTCTACCTTGGCTGCTGTGGAAGCCAGAGCCCGTTTCCAGTATCTGATTGAGAGTATTCATTCGCCTTTATAACGAAAACAATAGGACCACTCTTGGCTCTGTCATGTATTACGGCAAGCCATTATCGGCATTAAAGAAGTGGTTTTCCAACTTAAATTACCTCATGTGTGTCCTCTGCTGCCAGAGTAGCCGCAGTGCTCATCTGACACATAGAGGAAGCCCCTGAAATTCTCCATATGATAGTCCAGGTCTAGAAATCTACGCCAAAGATCGTCACGGATTCGACGAAGCGTCTGGTTTTAGAAATCACACAGATCCGAACCAGAGGACTGCATACAGTCTGGAGACGCTGCTATATATCCCAAGCTGTGCTTTCACATCGCGAGCCTGCGTAGTCGTCCCCATCTGTTAAATCAGCCAGCCACAATACCTGATGATGGCTTCTGAAATCAGAAGACATGCATCATAAAATTTCTTATTTAACTTGGCGACGTTAGAGCCGTTACGCTCCTCTCTTAGACATTACCAGGCCATCTGGACGTTTAACGCCATACATGTTTCAGTTTATATTTAGAAAAGAAAAACAAATATACAAGAAAAACAATTTATATTCGTTCATCGCAAATACAGTGATGAAGACAAATTACAGGAAGATAGTTTAACACTATGAGCAGTCGCTGCAATGTAGAGGGATGAAAGAGGGGCAGAAAGAGGAAGTGATAAAAAAACAACCAGTCAGGAGAGACGAGATAAAAGTGGCGACAGCGGTTGAGAAATGAGAAGCGAAAGAAGCGTGACAGAGAGAAGATGGGATGGGAACTTTTGCTCTACTTTTCGACGCTGGGGAACTGGCTACTGACGTCATTCGCGCAGTCGCGAACCCCGCCTTGCAGCAGATAGATTCGAATACGTTCAATAGCTGCCAGCGGTGCCTCTTTCACATCACGGGCGAGAGCCATTGGCAAGCATAATTATCACTCCCACGTAGGTCTTCCGTCCACCGGAGGGGCTTCATCACCGACCTCTCGACCTAGTCGCTGCCCACCATTCAGCTTTGAGTAAAGACGAACTGATGAGACCAAACATACCGGAAGTCACAGCGACGATATTGATGTCAGTTGACGAAAGCGACACTGAGTTGCTCGTCACAGACCCGATAACAGCTCAGGGCGGAAATCTGAAAAGCCCGTCTACTGTCTCCACAAAGGTTACAACTTCTGCGTCTGTCACTATCGACACAATCCTTAAGCATAATTTAGTATCGGATATAGCACTTGAAGTAATTCAGAGAAATGGCAGCGTATAATAAACTGCCTAACTTAAGGGGCTCCGGAAAGGCTCAAAATAATGAAAAGTTCAATTTTTACTTTTTTGCGTTTTCAGAATCTGCAGACTATTACCTTTTAATAGATATATAATTTATTCAATTCCGAAGACTACAACTATTTTTAAATTTTTTTTGAAATGTGTTCTACATGGGCGTGACCCACTGTGGCGCTGTTAAACTGCTGTCAAATGGTGTTATTATTAACGTCCGTGTTCATCAGGTACATTTTAGTGATGTGAGATAAAGTATGTGTTGTGGCTAACCTGTGATGGTTCAATACATATCGCTGGTGTGATTGTCGATTGTTTCATGTTTATTTACTCTGTCGTTATCTCGAAAATATTCGTAATTAATTCTGTTTCTTGAGTCTCTGTTTTGTTGAAGTATAATAATGAGTAAAAGTAAAGTTATTAGAAATCCTCTGAAGGCTTTTAAGAAAAGGAGAAATGTTGGAAAGCCAAAGGTATGTGTTATTACTGTAAACAATAAAGACGATGAAAATCCCCAACATAGCTTGTGTCCCAAAGAAGAAGACAGTTGGTGTAAATACAACAAAGGATTGCTAACTGGTGAAGTGTACACTCATAAGCATAGTCTGCCTCATGCACTAATGGAGGTGATAAAACCTCTTTTCAGAGACTTAGCAGCACCTGAACTGTTCAAAAAGTGTATTCACGGAAAAACTCAAAACCCCAATGAAAGTGTAAATAGTGTTATATGGTCGAGAATCCCCAAGACTGTATTTGTTGGAATAGAAACACTTCACTTTGGTGTGTATGATGCTGTTGCGACTTTCAATGATGGCAACATTGTAAGGTGCAAGGTATTTAGAAATATGGGAATGAAGATAGGTTCTAACATGGTACGAGCGATGCTTGCTTTAGACAAGGAACGCCTTCGGGCTGCAGACAGGGCTGTAAAGAGTCTAGAAATACAAGTAAGAGTAAACAGGAGGAGGAACAAGAGGAAGCTGGAGGAGGAGTTTGCAGAGGATGAAGATAATCCATCCTATGGACCTGGAATGCACTAAAAAGTTAATCCAATCTTCGTCGCTCGATTCCCAAAACTTTATTTTCTCATACTAATTACATGTTTTCTATGGATCTTCCAAACATATTTGTTTCAAACTTTCAGTAAATGTTACACAGTACCTTCTGCATAATTTAACACAGCCTTTTTCCAAAAAACTGTTTATTTTTGAATATATAAATAAAAAATTGTAAAAAAATGTTGTGAATTTTCATTACAATTGAAAAAAAATCATCTTTAATAACTGAACTAAAATTTTGTAAAATCCCTGTGTTAAGTTGTAGCCAATATTTCAATAAATAATCTGTAAAAAGTTCAACTTCCTACCTCAAATACTTTGTGAGGAAAGATGTAATTTATAAGCGTTATTTTAACATTGCAAGTATAGGGCGTTCCGGAGCCCCTTAAACGCTTTGCATAAACCAAGCACAGCGGTTGGTGACACCGTCATTGCGAATGCTGACATACCACTTAAATTTAAGGAAATTCCACAATAGAAACTGTGGTGAACGAAGAGTGAGATGCCCCAAGTAAGTCAACTCATCGCAGGAAAACGGTGTATATCGATGGTGAGTTCCCCGTTCGAACTCTGGTAAAAGTGACTGGTTTTTCCCATTCCTTGATTGTTATTGGCTGCGTCCCGTTTAACAGCAGACGTGTAAAGAAATCACATTAGAACCTTAATCGAAGAACAGCACTCATACTGCCTGCTACAGGAAGTACTCCGTTACCATTCGAGAATAGGGGTAATACTCGGTGACGTCACCTAACGCATGAAATCCAACGGTAGCATGGGGAAAGCCCTCAAATGAACTGTCAGCTTCACCACTCCCGGCATGCTCTACTGAGAGGGTGCTACGAGCGTAACAGTTCGATGCATCGTGTTCTGGACATCCTGTATAACCCCAGGTCCAAAATTTCGTATTTCAATGTGACCAAGAAGCTATAATACTAAAGAGATGAAAGCCAACACAAGTTTTGGTTTGTAGACACCGTTAAACTTTGAAAAGGCGTTTTGACAAAGAAGAAAAACCTACCGCTATTCTTACCCAAGAAATTCGAACTGTTTCAGTGTTTATTCCTTGCGCTAGTATTGTTTTGCTCACGGAATGCAAACTTTGGTTTCTACGGCCTACCAGATGTTCAAAAATCACACAGTTTACTAACAAAGCCTAGGTCATGCTTAAATGTACTGTATGCCTGAAGGTCTCTCGTAATCCGTTGCCATTCGTTTCAAAGTTACTAGAAAACTGACGAAGATTTCCTGTTGCTACGATTGCAGCGTTTGATCTTTGGGGAAGAATTCCCACTACATTACGGAACAGCGAACACGAAATTCGTTTCCATTGTTTCTGAAGCAACGTGAATGGTTGTGATCTAGTTTATAAGTTATTCGGTCTGAAGCACTAATTCACCTCAATTGCGTTTATAACGTTTTAGACCTGTATTCATAAACACTTGTGTTCATTTTCCCCTCGATCACAATTAATGATGGGTGCATGATTCTGGAAAACATACGCAGATCATTATACACTCCTGGAAACTGAAATAAGAACACCGTGAATTCATTGTCCCAGGAAGGGGAAACTTTATTGACACATTCCTGGGGTCAGATACATCACATGATCACACTGACAGAACCACAGGCACATAGACACAGGCAACAAAGCATGCACAATGTCGGCACTAGTACAGTGTATATCCACCTTTCGCAGCAATGCAGGCTGCTATTCTCCCATGGAGACGATCGTAGAGATGCTGGATGTAGTCCTGTGGAACGGCTTGCCATGCCATTTCCACCTGGCGCCTCAGTTGGACCAGCGTTCGTGCTGGACGTGCAGACCGCGTGAGACGACGCTTCATCCAGTCCCAAACATGCTCAATGGGGGACAGATCCGGAGATCTTGCTGGCCAGGGTAGTTGACTTACACCTTCTAGAGCACGTTGGGTGGCACGGGATACATGCGGACGTGCATTGTCCTGTTGGAACAGCAAGTTCCCTTGCCGGTCTAGGAATGGTAGAACGATGGGTTTGATGACGGTTTGGATGTACCGTGCACTATTCAGTGTCCCCTCGACGATCACCAGTGGTGTACGGCCAGTGTAGGAGATCGCTCCCCACACCATGATGCCGGGTGTTGGCCCTGTGTGCCTCGATCGTATGCAGTCCAGATTGTGGCGCTCACCTGCACGGCGCCAAACACGCATACGACCATCATTGGCACCAAGGCAGAAGCGACTCTCATCGCTGAAGACGACACGTCTCCATTCGTCCCTCCATTCACGCCTGTCGCGACACCACTGGAGGCGGGCTGCACGATGTTGGGGCGTGAGCGGAAGACGGCCTAACGGTGTGCGGGACCGTAGCCCAGCTTCATGGAGACGGTTGCGAATGGTCCTCGCCGATACCCCAGGAGCAACAGTGTCCCTAATTTGCTGGGAAGTGGCGGTGCGGTCCCCTACGGCACTGCGTAGGATCCTACGGTCTTGGCGTGCATCTGTGCGTCGCTGCGGTCCGGTCCCAGGTCGACGGGCACGTGCACCTTCCGCCGACCACTGGCGACAACATCGATGTACTATGGAGACCTCACGCCCCACGTGTTGAGCAATTCGGCGGTACGTCCACCCGGCCTCCCGCATGCCCACTATACGCCCTCGCTCAAAGTCCGTCAACTGCACATACGGTTCACGTCCACGCTGTCGCGGCATGCTACCAGTGTTAAAGACTGCGATGGAGCTCCGTATGCCACGGCAAACTGGCTGACACTGACGGCGGCGGTGCACAAATGCTGCGCAGCTAGCGCCATTCGACGGTCAACACCGCGGTTCCTGGTGTGACTGCTGTGCCGTGCGTGTGATCATTGCTTGTACAGCCCTCTCGCAGTGTCCGGAGCAAGTATGGTGGGTCTGACACACCGGTGTCAATGTGTTCTTTTTTCCATTTCCAGGAGTGTATTATTACTCTGCAAAGAGAACCATACGCAGAGCCGCATCGGGAAGTAACTAGGTCAGGTGGCTAGGTACGGCCACGTTCTAGATTAAAGTAGTGCACGTTGTTACCTTGCAATGGAAGCACTGAAAGTAATAATGCTTTCGCAGGCAGCGGCGAAGGTTTGCTGTTAACAAGTTTGTTACGTGTGACGAGGGCACAGGAGTGACAGAGCTGAAGGGAAAGGCGACGGAACGTGGAAGCAAATATTAAACTTGAGTAAGTCGGTGCTGTGCAAATTACGGCAGAAGGGATAACTATGCTTAGCGGAGTGGAATTCAAGTAACTGCACCAAAGAAGATGAGGGAACAGATATCGATTCTGTCCTAGACAGATTGTATCTATCTTTACGCATCTTTGTACCAGCGAATCAGCGTCGCTGACGGGGAAGCCCAATTGTGCTACAAGGATGCGTCTTAGCGTCAGCCGTTCGATTTGGTGCGGTAGTGAATTATTCGAGCCTGAGAAAAACTACAGTCAAGTGCCGGGTGCTCGAGCTCCGCGCAGTTACGCAAAAAAGTAAAATAGCTCATAGGAGGATTAGTAGTGTGATCTTATGTATTATTGAGATATTTCGGAATGTAAATGATTCCGCCTGAGCCTTCATAAAGAGAGGATCGCGAGTGTGCGCAGTGTACGCGATCTGGTATAAAGGTCATTAATTTGAGGAACTGACGTTATTTAGAAAGTCACGGAATGACTTAAATTAAAGCCGACCGGAAATAACTTACCAGCAACGGCTAACCTGGTTCAAACACTGTTGAGTGAATGAATGTGGAAGCAGAGCGAGTGTGATTAGGGTTGTAGGAATAATCTTGCTTGTGTTCAAAATATAATAAATCGAGTACTGTCAAATCAGTGTGAACTTCATTTAACCTCCTGGCATTAACGATAATATTTTCGAGGGCTTTGATTGTAATTACTGGAATTATAGACCGGGGACGTCTCAATAGGCACACGGTTAAGAACTTTCAGGAACTGGCTCGTATACATTCTGTTTTAGGTTCGCCTTCCATTCTATTGTAACCATCAAATCAAATTGCCTATTAAAAATTCAGGCAGCCGAAGTACGCAACTTAAATTACTAACAGAGAGAGAGAGAGAGAGAAACTTACACGCTGGCGATATGGGTATGTTAATAAGCACAAATTAATGCGATTTTATGAGCGGAACGAAGGAAAACTAATTTTACGAAAACAACGCAGCTTTTGTTACACGTAACTGGATATCTACATCTACACGATTACTCTGCAATTCACATTTAAGTGATTGGCAGAGGGTTCATCGAACCACAATCATACTATCTCTCTACCGTTCCACTCCCGAACAGCGCGCGGGAAAAACGAACACCTAAACCTTTCTGTTCGAGCTCTGATTTCTCTTATTTTATTTTGATGATCATTCCTACCTATGTAGGTTGGGCTCAACAAAATATTTTCCCATTCGGAAGAGAAAGTTGGTGACTGAAATTTCGTAAATAGATCTCGCCGCGACGAAAAACGTCTTTGCTGTAATGACTTCCATCCCAATTCGCGTATCATATCTGCCACACTCTCTCCACTATTACGTGATAATACAAAACGAGCTGCCCTTTTTTGCACCCTTTCGATGTCCTCCGTCAATCCCACCGCGCAGCAATATTCTAACAGAGGACGAACGAGTGTAGTGTAAGCTGTCTCTTTAGTGGACTTGTTGCATCTTCTAAGTGTCCTGCCAATGAAACGCAACCTTTGGCTCGCCTTCCCCACAATATTATCTATGTGGTCTTTCCAACTGAAGTTGTTCGTAATTTTAACACCCAGGTACTTAGTTGAATTGACAGCCTTGAGAATTGTACTATTTATCGAGTAATCGAATTCCAACGGATTTCTTTTGGAACACATGTGGATCACCTCACACTTTTCGTTACTTAGCGTCAACTGCCACCTGCCACACCATACAGCAATCATTTCTAAATCGCTTTGCAACTGATACTGGTCTTCGGATGACATTACTAACGAGGTTGGAAAGAACGCTACTAGAAGAAATTCAATGTTTATGGGATTTGATTTTAGAGGTACTGGAATAAATAAGTCATCATGCGCAAACGAGATGCCACTTTCAAAAACGGCATACTACACTGGATTATTTCGAAAGAAAATGAAATACTAGAATTTGTTGTATTCACCAAATGCTCTTGGTGTCAAACATATAAAGGTGGCAGTAAGAGAAACCCTTACCACCTTAAGCCGTGACTGTTAAGAGATGGCTTGCTTGCACGCACCAACTATACAACCTCGTCACCGGGACAAATGGGGATAGGCAATAGCTACGGCAAAATGAAGACAATACAAAAAATTAACAATAAATTATTAATAGAAAATTTATAAAATTTAACTATAGTATAAAGATAGGGCGTGTTAATAACTCAGTGTTAACGTACACTGATCTGTCTTTAGCTATGGTTTAGTCCTGAATCCAGTGAACGATAACTACGATCACTTGTAGAATGTCCAGTTTGGCTCTTCTTGGTGGCGACTATAGATGGGTACTGATGTCTTGAGATAATGTTGATACTATGCGAAACTGACCGGTGACTGGTAGCGTGTGTCCACTTATATCCGCTTTTGGCGGAGTGATATCCATTTGGGTACTATTTGAGTGAGGCGGAAGCATATAATAGTGCTTGCCTTGCTGTGCCCGCTGCTAGAGGCTAGACTTACCTC
Organism: Schistocerca nitens; assembly: GCF_023898315.1. Lineage (NCBI taxonomy): Eukaryota > Metazoa > Arthropoda > Insecta > Orthoptera > Acrididae > Schistocerca > Schistocerca nitens. The sequence continues at coordinate 905,590,174 of NC_064616.1, read as the reverse complement.
AGTTGCAACTGTGAAGAAGGCAGCTCGGTGCTCTTCTATGTATGGCTGTGTTCTCTACTTTCCTGAGGACACAGCAGAATTTAAGTGAACAACGGATTCCTCGACCCCATTACGCTGTGAATAACTTTGTGCCGGCCGGTGTGGCCGAGCGGTTCTAGGCGCTACAGTCTGGAACCGCGCGACTTCTACGGTCGCAGGTTAGAATCCTACCTCGGGCATGGATGTGTGTGATGTCCTTAGGTTAGTTAGGTTTAAGTGGTTCTAAGTTCTAGGGGACTGATGACCTCAGATGTTAAGTCCCACAGTGCTCAGAGCCATTTGAACCAGAAATATCCTCAGAAAATGTTTCAAGTCTATCAACTGGACTCGACCACTTCTGACAGAGTCAAAGTCTCGTGGCAGTACAGCAGGCCGGACGCCGAATTCGGCAGAGTCCTGAGGAGCGGAGCCATGTCGTAAACAGTGTGTAGTGACAGTGAAAGGGGCGGCGAGAAGACGATGGCCTACCGTAGCTGGAAATTATCTGCTAGAGGTGGCTGTTCGCCGAGAATCGAACTTCAACCTGCTCTATGGCCGGTTACATTTCCATCTTCGTGGTACCACAGGCGGCCGACTAGTCTGACATAGTTACCACCTATTTTTGCGGACCCGCTAAACTTGCGATGTCGATTGTCTGTGCTATCGATACTTCGCCCATCGATGGTAAAAGTACGGGCCGATTCCGTGACGACGTTACAAACTTTCAAGGATTATGGAGAATGGCATATTTATTAATCTGAGGTAATGGAGACGCTGGTCTGGAAACAACCATGTCAAAAGTTATAAGCGAAAAGTCTTTCTGATACCTCTGACAGTTGAATACACTGGTACCATTACTGCTAAGCTGCATGGCAGGCAATAACGACGAGCACTTAGGTGTAGAGGTTGAGGTAGTAACTCAACTAATCAAATGCAGATCGCGTACTGTGTACTGACATGAGTAGTCCTGGTGTACAATGTCTGTTCAAAATGGTTCAAATGGCTCTGAGCACTATGGGACTTAACATCTGAGGCCATCAGTCCCCTAGAACATAGAACTACTTAAACCTAACTAACCGAAGGACGACACACACATCCATGCCCGAGGCAGGATTCGAACCTGCGATCGTAGCGGTCGCGCGGTTCCAGACTGAAGCGCCTAGTACAATGTCTGTACTGTGATAGACTGCAGTATGTGTAACCAGGTTCCCGGAACGTATCCCACTTGTTGTTCGTCAACGGATGTGGTTCTAACGTGATGGAGCGCCGTCTCCTTTTGGACTGAGGGTTCTTGAATATCTGGATCAGACATTCCCTGAGAACTGGAAAGGCCGAGGAGGTCCTGTTTCGTGAGCAGCACGTTCACCTGATCTCATCCCATTTAATTTCTTGTTGTTGGTGTGCATTTGTGAAAAATATTGTGCACGACACACCTTTCGAGATTGAAGAGGATATTTTGGCAAGAATTCTCGCTATCTGCGACACTGTTAAAACGACACCAGAGATATTAGAAAGGGTAGGACAGGATTCTGCGTGACGGTGCCATACCTGCATTGACGCTGGCGCACACCATTTTGAACAACTGTTGTTAATGTAGCAGCTTGTGAAACTTGTGCGGGCACACGTAATTCATTATTACTTTACCGTAGACTTATGATTTTCGGTCTCTGTGACATCAGGTTACGTGCACCGTTACTAGTCCATCAACAGAGGAAATTATCTGAGGGTACTGGGGAGTATTCTGCGGGAATTCTGTACGTCATGATCAGAGTTTAGGGGCTCTTAGTTTGAGCGCTGCGCGAGGCCGAAGCGAGACTTGAGTCGTTTTTCGCTTCTGCCTTTCACCTTGATCGTTTCCGGACCAGGGTCCCTTAACTGAAATTGATACATTTATCCTTGTCCATCATCCCTAGAAGTTTTTAACATCATCACGGTATCACTCTGGATAAGACGTCTAGACTTGTAGCGTGTGGCACCGTTCCACTTTTAAGAATATTACACTGCACGTGGTTAACACCTCGTCTCTCTGATTCTTGGTCAGGGATTTTCTCTGCCTCGTGATGGCTGGGTGTTGTGTGCTGTCCTTAGGTTAGTTAGGTTTAAGTAGTTCTAAGTTCTAGGGGACTGATGACCATAGATGTTAAGTCCCATAGTGCTCAGAGCCATTTTTTTCTGATTCTTGGTCGTAAACACAGCTATCCTGCCACTTTGCCCAAGTTTTCATTTTCCTTTGCTGGGTAATACCAGAGGCGAATTTCACAGTGGTTATAACGCGCTCTGGTTATTACTGCTCGTTAGGCAGCCTGCAGGTCGACACAGGCCTCCTTGAATACTTCATAGAACTTCGTTCTGCTGCTCGAGGGATCAATTACACCTCGTCTGTGTCACTCTTAGGCGACGTTGCTCATTCGTTATTGTTCTGTATAGCTCGATCAGCCTGCCTTGCTTTGTGTCCCGTTAAATTTTAAATACTTCAGTTTCTGTCCGGTGCACGTGCCTGATCCAAGGTTGCTGAATGCTATTTACCAGCGTTAGCCATGTGACTGGACAGCGTCAGAGCGCTTTGAGGGCAGAAAATCAAAGAGATTCTCCGCTGGTCAAGTGACGACACTAAGAGACTGCCTGCGACTTCACATAGCATTCTTGTATTGCCGCCCTTAAGAATAAATGCTTCCCCCGTGCTAGACCTGTAGTGGACCAAGGTTTTCCGGTATCAAATTTATACCTTCATGCGACCCCATCTCACAAATGTCTGATCAGTAATTCCATAAAGGGAAGTAACTGGCGATAGCAACGTGAAACTGACAGGTGACCTTGCAAATACTTTCAATGAGCTGTTCTGTACTCAGTTTCGGAATAAATGGAAGGAGCCAAATGAAGCCGTCTGCTCTAAAGGAATACTTTTCATTTAAGCCACTGTATCTTACTGTCGTTTCTTATAAGATCACCACATGTGAGCCGGCACAGTTCTACTACTGATGCCTGTAATTGACGTGCTGCGGAAGTACTCAATAATACGCAACATCAGTGCTTGCGATTAGTTTGTACAACGTGCTTTGGCGTTCAATTCAGGTTATTTCTTAGACTTTCCAGAGCGATTACTGGGTTCAGCGCTTAACTCACGTTTTGATTCTACGAAAACGTCAACAGCGTGCAAGGGCAAAGTTGTTCTCAAACGTCTTTGGCGGAACGTCCAAAGTTATGATCCCCTAAAACCACGCCACATAAGAACTCAGTTACTTGCCTCCTTAGCTCGTTTTCACAGAAACAAGACGTGTAGCTTTGACGCGTTTTGGCAGCTCTTATGCACCCCCCTATGATTAGGCCGACAACACACAGAATGCATTCATTGCACATTATTAGCAACTCCTTTAATATTGTAAATTGTTGTTGCAAACTCGCTGTTTCTTTCCTCTACTGTTTACGGTTGCCAAATCCGAAGGTACTTGTTACAAATTAAACCCACGAGTCCAATACTATTAACCTGAAGATGAGTCACTAGGGCTCCCCAGGTTTATGTGCCCGAGTTAAAAGATCACATAACGTAGAGCAGGCACGTTAGCAGTAATAGTACTTAGGACGGCGGATTAAGATTAAAAATAGCTCCTGATGATACCACTGCTCAAGCATATTAAGGAAAGGTTTACTACTGAAATTTCGAGGTGGTTGAAATGGCTCTGAGCACTATGGGACTTAACTTCTGAGGTCATCAGTCCCCTAGGGCTTAGAACTACTTAAACCCAACTAACCTAAGGACATCACACACACCCATGCCCGAGGCAGCATTCGAACCTGCGACCGTAACGGTCGCTCAGTTCCAGACTGAAGCGCCAGGAACCGCTCGGCCACACCGACCGGCTTTTCGAGGAGGGCTTTTCGGGAAGAGTAGTACGACATACTACTCCCCCCCCTCCCCCTCGCCACACACACACACACACAACGAGAATATTCGAGAAATTAGAGCTAATGCAGAGGTTTACTGATAGTCATTCTTCTCTTGCGCCATTGCGAATGATACAGGGAACGAGGGAGGGGGGGCTTCAATTTGTGGTATCAGAAGTAACCTCCCTCATACACCGGTAGGTGGCGTAGGTGGCTTGTGGAGTATGATGTGGATGTAGATGGGCTGAAGGCTAGGCTGGACAAGAAGTTCACTTCGCTTATTTTCTTACTTTCCTCCACTTATAGTCTGAACAGCAGTAGTGGCTCGTTTTCGGAGACGAGACGCCCTGGAAAAAGCTGAGGTATTATTGTTTATGGAGTGCATGTTTACGCACGTGCCTGTCCGTGTGCCACACCTGCAGGGAAGAAATTCCCTGGCGTTCTGCTTCCAAAATAATCCAACACTCGAGAGCGAATACACAATACCCCGTCTCACATTAACGAAAAGCCACAGATTCCCCGGGAGTTGCTACAATCATGGATTAGACTTTGCTATACAATAAAGAACGACTGAGTATTAAAAGATAGTAGTTTGGATATGATCCAAGAGAAAGATATTAAGTTACACATGATTTCTAAAAAATCCCCTCCGTGGTTACAATTTATTTTCTGCAAAGCGTCAGGGTATCTTTTCGCTCCTGTCTTTGTTAGATCAAAGCATATATTCTGTGTCCTGTGACCATGTTTACGAAGGGAACGTCAAACAAAAGTAAATAAAATCAGTAATTAAGTAACTAAAGGACATGACTGACTTGTAACATCATTTTGTTTCCGCTAAATATGTCCCACGTCTCCTCCAAATGTTTAAGAACGATATGCATGTGAAATTACAAACTTAATTTTCTAAAACTGTGCTTCATCAGTATTATGCACATGTGTAAAGCTAAAATCTTATTAATATAGGATGTGTGTTTAATGTCTCCTGTCTCTCTTTATACACTCCTGGAAATGGAAAAAAGAACACATTGACACCGGTGTGTCAGACCCACCATACTTGCTCCGGACACTGCGAGAGGGCTGTACAAGCAATGATCACACGCACGGCACAGCGGACACACCAGGAACCGCGGTGTTGGCCGTCGAATGGCGCTAGCTGCGCAGCATTTGTGCACCGCCGCCGTCAGTGTCAGCCAGTTTGCCGTGGCATACGGAGCTCCATCGCAGTCTTTAACACTGGTAGCATGCCGCGACAGCGTGGACGTGAACCGTATGTGCAGTTGACGGACTTTGAGCGAGGGCGTATAGTGGGCATGCGGGAGGCCGGGTGGACGTACCGCCGAATTGCTCAACACGTGGGGCGTGAGGTCTCCACAGTACATCGATGTTGTCGCCAGTGGTCGGCGGAAGGTGCACGTGCCCGTCGACCTGGGACCGGACCGCAGCGACGCACGGATGCACGCCAAGACCGTAGGATCCTACGCAGTGCCGTAGGGGACCGCACCGCCACTTCCCAGCAAATTAGGGACACTGTTGCTCCTGGGGTATCGGCGAGGACCATTCGCAACCGTCTCCATGAAGCTGGGCTACGGTCCCGCACACCGTTAGGCCGTCTTCCGCTCACGCCCCAACATCGTGCAGCCCGCCTCCAGTGGTGTCGCGACAGGCGTGAATGGAGGGACGAATGGAGACGTGTCGTCTTCAGCGATGAGAGTCGCTTCTGCCTTGGTGCCAATGATGGTCGTATGCGTGTTTGGCGCCGTGCAGGTGAGCGCCACAATCAGGACTGCATACGACCGAGGCACACAGGGCCAACACCCGGCATCATGGTGTGGGGAGCGATCTCCTACACTGGCCGTACACCACTGGTGATCGTCGAGGGGACACTGAATACTGCACGGTACATCCAAACCGTCATCGAACCCATCGTTCTACCATTCCTAGACCGGCAAGGGAACTTGCTGTTCCAACAGGACAATGCACGTCCGCATGTATCCCGTGCCACCCAACGTGCTCTAGAAGGTGTAAGTCAACTACCCTGGCCAGCAAGATCTCCGGATCTGTCCCCCATTGAGCATGTTTGGGACTGGATGAAGCGTCGTCTCACGCGGTCTGCACGTCCAGCACGAACGCTGGTCCAACTGAGGCGCCAGGTGGAAATGGCATGGCAAGCAGTTCCACAGGACTACATCCAGCATCTCTACGATCGTCTCCATGGGAGAATAGCAGCCTGCATTGCTGCGAAAGGTGGATATACACTGTACTAGTGCCGACATTGTGCATGCTCTGTTGCCTGTGTCTATGTGCCTGTGGTTCTGTCAGTGTGATCATGTGATGTATCTGACCCCAGGAATGTGTCAATAAAGTTTCCCCTTCCTGGGACAATGAATTCACGGTGTTCTTATTTCAATTTCCAGGAGTGTATGTTAATAATCAAGATATACTGTGGTGACACCGAAAGAAAAAAAACACGAGAATAGTTTGGACGGTGTTTCGGGATGACGATACAAACTGTCTGCGAAGATGGGAAGGGAGAATAAGATGTAAGGAACTCTGATCTGGAAAGTAGCGGAAATAAATTTATTGTGGAATAACTAGCAGAGCAATATGATACCTTTGCAAATCATTGCTTGTACAATGTAATAAATTGAAGTATCATGTACTTAGTTGGTAACATAGTGCTCAGAAGTCTTCGTGGCGGTGGTAAGTCTCAGGGAGATCAGCTCTGACAGGATTCCAGAATTCCAATAGACACTGCAGTTCTAGGGAAAATCGTTCTCTTTGCGTCTGAGCCTGTATTTCACTTGTAGAATAACAGCAATCTATATCTTAGCAAAGTACAATTACAGCGAGTGTGAAGAATGGTATACACTTTATATTAATTATAGTTTCTGCTCCTCCCCTTGCAGTCCATCCAATGTGAATATTTTAATTCCTGAAAACAATGTAAGTCATAATGTATTGTCTGACAGATACTATTTGTAATTACCTTTGAACGACGACGCTATTACAATTTACAATCCTTGATACTTGTGAGGAGCTTGTTTATTAATGACTTTGACACCCATGTATTCTGTTTCCAACTACACTCCTGGAAATTGAAATAAGAACACCGTGAATTCATTGTCCCAGGAAGGGGAAACTTTATTGACACATTCCTGGGGTCAGATACATCACATGATCACACTGACAGAACCACAGGCACATAGACACAGGCAACAGAGCATGCACAATGTCGGCACTAGTACAGTGTATATCCACCTTTCGCAGCAATGCAGGCTGCTATTCTCCCATGGAGACGATCGTAGAGATGCTGGATGTAGTCCTGTGGAACGGCTTGCCATGCCATTTCCACCTGGCGCCTCAGTTGGACCAGCGTTCGTGCTAGACGTGCAGACCGCGTGAGACGACGCTTCATCCGGTCCCAAACATGCTCAATGGGGGACAGATCCGGAGATCTTGCTGGCCAGGGTAGTTGACTTACACCTTCTAGAGCACGTTGGGTGGCACGGGATACATGCGGACGTGCATTGTCCTGTTGGAACAGCAAGTTCCCTTGCCGGTCTAGGAATGGTAGAACGATGGGTTCGATGACGGTTTGGATGTACCGTGCACTATTCAGTGTCCCCTCGACGATCACAAGTGGTGTACGGCCAGTGTAGGAGATCGCTCCCCACACCATGATGCCGGGTGTTGGCCCTGTGTGCCTCGGTCGTATGCAGTCCTGATTGTGGCGCTCACCTACTCGGCGCCTAACACGCATACGACCATCATTGGCACCAAGGCAGAAGCGACTCTCATCGCTGAAGACGACACGTCTCCATTCGTCCCTCCATTCACGCCTGTCGCGACACCACTGGAGGCGGGCTGCACGATGTTGGGGCGTGAGCGGAAGACGGCCTAACGGTGTGCGGGACCGTAGCCCAGCTTCATGGAGACGGTTGCGAATGGTCCTCGCCGATACCCCAGGAGCAACAGTGTCCCTAATTTGCTGGGAAGTGGCGGTGCGGTCCCCTACGGCACTGCGTAGGATCCTACGGTCTTGGCGTGCATCCGTGCGTCGCTGCGGTCCGGTCCCAGGTCGACGGGCACGTGCACCTTCCACCGACCACTGGCGACAACATCGATGTACTGTGGAGACCTCACGCCCTACGTGTTGAGCAATTCGGCGGTACGTCCACCCGGCCTCCCGCATGCCCACTATACGCCCTCGCTCAAAGTCCGTCAACTGCACATACGGTTCACGTCCACGCTGTCGCGGCATGCTACCAGTGTTAAAGACTGCGATGGAGCTCCGTATGCCACGGCAAAGTGGCTGACACTGACGGCGGCGGTGCACAAATGCTGCGCAGCTAGCGCCATTCGACGGCCAACACCGCGGTTCGTGGTGTGTCCGCTGTGCCGTGCGTGTGATCATTGCTTGTACAGCCCTCTCGCAGTGTCCGGAGCAAGTATGGTGGGTCTGACACACCGGTGTCAATGTGTTCTTTTTTCCATTTCCAGGAGTGTATATGGCAATGATCAGTGGGTTTCCTTACTATATTTTTTGAATTTGCTTTGTATTTATGTGCCAACGGCCTTGCCGTAGTTTTAACACCGGTTCCCGACAGACCACCAAAGTTAGGCGCTGTCGGGCTTGGCTAGCACTTCGATGGATGAACGTCTGGGTCTGCCAAGTGCTGTTGGCAAGTCGATTGTGCTCAACTCTTGTGTGGTCAATTGAAGAGCTACTTGGAGAAGTAGCGGCTCCGATCATGAAAACTGACAATGGCCATATGCCTCTCCGTATCCACAACCAGTTACACCTATCGGCCGAGGATGATACGGCGGCCGGTCGGTGCCGTCGGGGCTTCCGAGGCCAGTTCGGACGGAGCTTAGTTCGGCTTTGTTTAGTGGTACCATGACGTTCCCTGTTACCAACAGATATACATGTACACTGAAAAGTAGTGTGTGAGCTCATTAACAGCCTAGTGCACTTCGTATTTTACTATGATAAATAATTCTGTTTTAACTTTTTATACAAAAGAGTATGTCTGCAATATTACATTGTTATGTTGTTTGATAACTTCACTAATTGACTAAGCTATATACCGTTGAATACGGTCTTCTATACTATATATTTACATTAATTAGAGTATACACCATTAATCATTACTGACTAGCCTTGAAGTTATCATTCACTAGAACTGTTATATACTTTGGGGCAACACAGTATCGTGTATAATGAATGGTTCATGAAATTCTACATTAAACATTATTTAAAGATGAATGTACCTCTTCTCCTTTTGGAGGGGTCCTACAATTGTCACCGTATCCCTCATCTCTGTCGCCAAACGCCGCAATCTCGCCGTCTTCCTCATCTTCTCGTAGATCTCCTCTCCCCATCGCTTCTTAGATAACCCTTATCTGCCCTTGTCGTGGCCTTCCTCTTATTTTTCTTCCAGGAAATTTTCAGGAAAGTGCTCTCTTTGGCCATCTGACTTCTTCCATTCTTTTGACACGCCCTAACCACTCTAGCTGTCTTTCTTCTGTTCTGTCTGTAATACTGTAATGAGTCTGCGTCCTTTCTTTTATTTCCTCATTTCTTAAGCGGCCAAGTATGGAAATACTACATGCTATTCTCGGTGGTCTATTTTTAAAGCTTTAAGTCTCTTTTTATTAGTTTCTGTGTGTTTCCAACACTCACTCCTACAACTTATTATTGATTCCACGATGGATTTGAATAATCGTATTTTAACCCTTAAACGCGTTTTTGTGAAGAAAAGTGCAGGATTTTATTTTTGGATAGCTGCCCTTTCCTACCTGATACGTTGTTGGATATCTCTGTCCCATCTTCCATCACGAGTAGGATACTAACCACATACTTGAAATCTTTACACACTTTAATTTGATGCTCGTCAATGTCCAAATTACTTCCTTCCATGTATCTACTATGCTTATTCATAGTTCACTGAAATGAGTATGTAGTTTCTATTTTGGTGTATTGTAAGTTGTTCCATAAGGCTGTAATCCGAATGGAGAACATAGCACTTAAATGACCGAATTACTGTAGTTTAATACTAAATGACAGAATTTCATAGCATGTAAAATACTTGGCTTCAAATCTAAATAAACATTTAGTGCCCATGAATAGGTCCTCATCTAGAAATTACTTGCTACCGACTTAAAGTTATCGGCTACTTGTTGTACCCATTTCCTATTTTTTTTATTGGTGAAATATTTAGATTGCTTCTATGGCTTGATCTTTGTCATAATCTAAACTATTGTGTGAAATGTAGCTAAGCAACAAAATTATCAGTTGTCTTAGTAGACTACGTGATGACTTTCTAATTAGCTAGAACCCCTGCAGAAATTTAGTATTATAGTGGTGAATATCATATGTAAGAAGGTGTATGTGGTAATCTGTGAGGGATGCTCTTTGAGTGATATTAAATCTGCATGCAGGGGACATGGCTGCATGTAGAATAATGAGAGATATATCAATGTTAATCAGATCTGCTGATCGTATAGTGTGTCACTCTAGCAGGGCGGCTAATGAAACACTCAAGAAGTTACTTGAATTTATTGTACAGTGTTGGGTTCACATACCATACGTAACTTTCTACAGGTTTTGTGTTCATGCTACGCTGGAATAATTCACATTCTGTAACAGGAATATTATACGCCCACGTTCGTCTAATTACTTCTTACTTAAATGAAACTACAATTTTTTCAGTAGAGAAAGATAAAACAACAGGTATTAATTCACTTTTGAGAAGACCCTTTATTCTGGTACAGATTAGACCATCTTCATATAGCCTTAAAAATGTCCGAAAACATCTCTATAACCGTACGACGAAGATTCTTAAACTTCGAGAACGCTCTAAAAAGAAGATTCTGAGCGAATATAATAAATTATTCTCACTATTTGTCATGGAAAAATAAAATTTTGTATAAGATCAGTTCATTCAGACTGTTATTCGAAGGTGTGTTAATGACTGTAAATTTACGAAGTATGTTAACGTAATGAATTGGTTTTTTATAAGACTAGCATTGACGTGAAGCGCAAAAACTGCTGAAATTAGTTGTTTGAAGTGATCACCGGTTCATTTGTTTCATTTCAAATTCACATCAATATATAAGCCCAAAAATGTGAAACATACTGCCCATTTTACATAGTCCTGTTCACTGGCCACTTTTTACTTTGTTGTTCAGAATTCACTACTATTTTTCCTCTTTTATTTTGAAAACTATAGGTGAATTTATCAACGGTGGTCTACTTAATTCGTGTTTGAAAATAACTAATTTTCTTTTTTTTTAGAGAAAATTTGTTTACAAGATCTTATCATCGGCAAAAGTAGGTAATACTGTTTGTTACCTGATCTCGACGAGAGTTTTGTTTTAGTCAAGACCTAGGAGTTGGCTCCAAATGAAGATGAAAGTGAGGTTGTTTATTCACAAGATATAAAAACATTTAGACCATTTATTACAGATTTAATAAACCCCACAGGACGTCAGTAGTATCATTGCAACATCTGGGAATAAGGCTGCGTGGTGATAAGCAACGCTAAAAATCACGTAGCTGTAATCGCGGATCAAACAAGTCTCAGAGTTGAATGTAGGCTTTCCCGGTGTATACTGCTGATGAAATCTTCTCGGGCTTCCATCCGGCTAGCTGCGTCGAAAATCCGCAACGTTTCGATGAGTGTCATTCTCGTTATCTTCTGGGGAAGTGATGAGACTGAAGATGAGCCAGAAGATGATGAGAATAACACTCATCGAAACGTCGCGGATTTTCGACGCAGCTACGCGGATGAAAGTTCGAGAAGATTTCATCAACAAGTCTCAGAGTTGGTTTATAGTACATTAAAGACCAGTATTACTAACGTGAGACTGGTATAGAGTCTAAGAGCATGTTTTAAGCTCGAAGATTATCAGTTTTCTGAAGGAAGAGGAGTGAGTACCCTCAAATACTCAGTATGGTAAGAAAAAACTCACTAGGACAAAACGCAGCTCGTTTTATTCGTATTTGATTCTTGTAAATAGAAGATGCAAGGGAACACGTAGATTCAGTTTTCCTAGATTTCCGAAAGGCGCTCGATGCTGTATCACATTGTTGACTAATAGCCAAAATGCGATAAAACGGAGTACCTTCACATGTATTTGAATGCCTCGAAGAGTGTTTGACTAAGAGAACCTAGTATGTCATACACGAGAAGAATGTTCAACAGAAACGAATGTAACATAGTACGATTCGAGGAACTATAACAGCGTTGTTACGTATTAAAATATAAAATCCGTCCACAGGCTTTGCCAGGCCATCGGTACCGACCAACAGCCGTGTCGTCTTATGCCAATGGTATCGCTGGGTGTGATATGGTGGAGTGTGGAAACAGCACACCGTTCTCCCGGCTTTTGTCAGTTTTCGTGACCTGAAGCTGCTTCTCAGCTGGCCTCACGAGACAGTGTACCCCGTTCCAGTCATCCCACCAAGGAATAATCTCTGGTAGTACCGGGAATCGAGCCTGTGTCCGTCTGGCAGTCAACCGCGCTGACCACTCAGCTACGGAGGCAGACATCACAATATAAAGAAACGATTTATCAAATAGGGTTAGAAACACTATTAGAGTGTTCACTGACAATGCCGTTGGCTACAGCAAAGTATCATCGTCGGATCATCGCAAGATAATGCAGGATTTTGTCAGAATTTGCGCTTGGGACAATGAGTGGCATCCGTCTGTACATGTGAATACATGCAAAATAATGCCTGTAACAAAGGGAAAGAATATGATAGTGTCAGATTACAAGCCAAGTAATTAACACCTGATGCCCATAACCTCGTTTAAATATTTAAGATTAATAGTAGTAAGTGATATGAAATCGAACTAACACGTCAAAGTAGCAGTAGGGAAGGCGAAATGAAAACGTAGGTTTGCTGGAAGGTTTCTGAAAAGGGCAGCGCGTCTGCAAAGCAAACAGTATACAAGAATCCAGTGCAACCAGTTTTAGATTACTGCTTCAGCGTGTTTAGCCATTAAACAAGTAGCCTCAGCTCCTGACGTCGAGAAAGTTCAGAGATGCGTTGGAAAGGTCATAGTGGGTCGGTATAGCGTTTTTGAAGGCGTAAGAGAATTGTTCACGGATTTCTGGATGAATTCAGAGAACATGTATTCGCGGTAGATTGTAGAGTAGCATATTTCTCGTAGAGGCTATGAGAATGTCAGGGATATTTATACGCGTACAGACGGATATAGCCAGTCATATTTTCTTCGTTCCATGCGCGAATGGAATAGCAAATAAAACCTAAAATATTGGTGAGAAGTACCCTGTGTCACACAGTATACAGAGATTTGCAAAGTATATACGTAAACACGATGAGAGTGAAATGTCTACTAAAATAGTTTAGTCATCAAACTCCTATGCAACGTTGAGTGGAATGGAACCTGAATTTGTGTCACGTTGGATACACTGAGCGTATACAGCTCAGCAAGATTAATTACATACTTGGTTGACTCCCCGGAGTGTGTCACGGATCACATAAAATTTGAAAGTTGGACTCTTTTTGAGTTTCCTACTACTAAATTATAGCCATTTAGTTAACTTTTGGCAATTGGGCTGTTTAATTAGTAGAGTAGTATTGCAGCTCACATCCACTGATCGTAGTCTAACTCCTCTAATTTTCTCGTCGTGATTATTTCGTGAGACGTATGTGGGAGGAAGAAATAAGTTGCCCGACTCTTCTTGAAACGTAAGCGCTCGAAGATTCACAGTAAACATCTTCGTGCTGCACAACACCTCTCTTGATACTTTCTTAAGATTCTGCCAATAAATCTCAATCTAACATCTGCATTTTCGCGCTATTTATTCTGTGTGATCATTCAACTTTAGGCCGCTCCTGAAGGTTGAAGGTTATTCTTAAGTATGACGGCGTGCTGAAAAGTAATGCCTCCCCCTTTTTTATCCTAAAGCTACTAAATCTTTTCAAACAAAATAAAACGTTATTAACATTCCACATCTGTATTCTTCATGTCTATATATTTACTTCTCACCATAGTGACCCTGGCGAATTTTATACCACCACTGTAGAATGTTTCACTTTGTTGACGGAGCAACAGCCTCGCCTCAAATTCAACAACTTCATCACTATACACACTATGTTATAAAAAGTATCCGGACTCCCCCAAAGACCTACGTTTTTCATATTAGGTGCATTGTGTTGCCACCTAGTGCCAGGCACTCCATCTCAGCGACCTCAGTAGTCATTAGACATCGTGAGAGAGCAGAATAGGGTGCTCTGCGGAACTCAAGGACTTCGAACGTGGTCAGGTGATTGGGTGCTCTTGTGTCATACGTCTGTACGCGAGATTTCCACACTCCTAAACATCCCTAGGTCCACTGTATCCGATATGACAGTGAGGTAGAAACGTGAAGGGACACGTACAGCACAAAAGCGACACGCCGAACTCGTCTGTTGACTGACAAAGACCGCCGACAATTGAAGAGGGTCGTAATGTGTAATAGGCAGACATCTATCCAGACTATCACTCAGGAATTCCAAACTGCATCTGGATCCACTGCAATTACTATGACAGTTAGGCGGGAGGTGAGAAAACTTGGATTTTATGGTCGAGCAGCTGCGTTGTGTGGCGTGACGAATCACGGTACACAATGTGGCGATCCGATGGTAGGGTGTGGATATGGCGAATGCCCGGTGAATGTAATCTGCCAGGTGTGTAGTGCCAACAGTAAAATTCGGAGGCGGCGGTGTTATGGTGTGGTCGTGTTTTTCAAGGAGCGGGTTTGTACCATTTGTTGCTTTGTGTGGCACTAGCACACCATAGGCGTACATTGATGTTTTAAGCACCTTCTTGCTTCCCACTGTTGAAGAGCAATTCAGGGATGGCGATTGCACCTTTCAATACGATCGCGTACCTGTTCATAATGCAGGGCTTGTGGTGGAGTGGTTACACGACAATAACATCCCTGTAATGGACTGGCCTATACAGAGTCCTGATATGAATCCTTTAGAACACGTTTGGAATGTTTTGGAACGCCGACTTCGTGCCAGGCCTCACCGACCGACATCGATACCTCTCCTCAGTGCTGCACTCCGTGAAGAATGGGCTGCCATGCCCCAAGAAACCTTCCAGCACCTGATTGAACGTGTGGCTGCGAGAGTGGAAGCTGTTATCAAGGTTAAGGGTGGGCCAACACTATACTGAATTCCAGCATTACCGATGGAGGGCGCCACGAGCTTGTAAGTAATTTTCAACCGGGTGTCCGGATACTTTTCATCACATAGTGTAAGTGAAGTCCTAGACAGTGCTTTTTGAGTTCTGGAAACAGACTAAAACCGGCCAAGGACGAGTCAGGACTGTACAGAGGATGATCGATGACAGTGAAGCCAAGGCGGAGGACGCAGATGTCGCAGCGCGCGTTTGTGGTCTGGCAGTGTTATGCTGAAGGAGAAGGCGCTCCATTCGTGTACGAACTCTACGAATTCGAAACTCGATTTCAGCCCGCTGTTTCTCACGCAGCGACATAGTTACATTACACACCGCCATGTCCCATGCTAAAATTCGAAGTCCTCTGACGGCAGAGGGCTGAAAATATGTAGGTATGAAGAAAAAAGTGATAAGGTTTCTTTTATTTAAAAAGCTTTGAAAGTTTTCACATTAAAAATTCAGATGAATTACTTCTCATTAGGCCGTAATATTTTACGGTACCTATTGTTTCCCAGGGATTGGTTGCCAACAGTTTAATTGAATGGTAGTGGATCTCTTCGCCTGTTTATGTGCATGACGTTGCATTTATTGTGTTGATGCGTAAGTTCATAGCGCATTCCGTAAGTTTAATGACCACAACAGATAGGCATAAGGCAGTCTTTAGTCTTCAACAATATATTTTCCTTCACTATTTACAACAGTCTGTCAAAGCTGGGGTAGCTTTTCGATTCCGCGACTGTAGGACTCACGTGGTTTTGAGTTGAAGAACCCGTCAAGCCATGTTATGACCTCATTTTCACCCGGGAAGAAGTTCGTAGAAGGTTTTTTGATAGAGACCTGAAAAGGTAAAAACCTGAGGGCCCAAGATCAGGTGAATAACAAACATGGGTGTGGAATGACTTCTCAACCCAACTCCCGTATAGTGATTTTTGTAAGTCTAGCAGAACGCATGTGGGCGCTATCGTGGAGTAGCATCACTTCACGCAGTACCATCCTTCTATATGGGATAGAACCGGCATGGCCGGCCGGTGTGGCCGTTCAGTTCTAGGCGCTTCAGTTTGGAACCGCGTGACCGCTACGGTCGCAGGTTCGAATCCTGCCTCGGGCTTGGATGTGTGTGACGTCCTTAGGTTAGTTAGGTTTAAGTAGTTCTAAGTTCTAGGGGACTGATGACCACAGATGTTAAGTCCCATAGTGCTCAGAGCCATTTGAACCATTTTTTTTTAGAACCGGCACGTTAGCCCGAATGTATAGCACAGCGCTGTACATGGATGCGTTTGTTTGGACGGGCTCGTACAGCGTAGCATTCGTACAGCTGCGCATAACGCTGCACCCAGACACAGTTTCGGGATGGGTGGTACAGTGCAACAGGCGGACGAAACAGTGTAGCACTGTACCCAACCATGATAGCTATGCGGTGCGGGATAGGAATGGTACTCGCGAAGGGCAGTCTCCCTTCCTGCCACGGACACTTTGCACACAAAATAGTGCATACGAACCAGAGTGTATGATAGGAAACTATGTGACCGGAAGTGCCGCCATTTTGGAACTTCGGAGTATAAAGTGAGGCCTGAGAGTCTCAAGTGATCAGTCTTCCGTGGTAGTTGAAAGCGTGTGCATTGATGCCTCCAAAGTGCTGTCCGCCCCGATAGCCGGCACTGTAGCTCAGCGTATTCGCTCAGAGAGTTAGCTGCCCTCTGCAATAATAATAATAATAATAATAATAATAAACTGAGTCAACGGCTCAACACTGAACTTGAACAGGTGTCATGGAACATCCGCACCGAACAAATGCAACGAACAATATAGAACAAAATGAGAAAAAAAAGAAAAAGATAGCTGAATGGTCAACGTGACGGACAGCAGTCCTAAGGGGCCCGGGTTCGATACCCGGCTGGGTCGGGCATTTTCTCCGCCCAGGGACTGGGTGTTGTGTTGTCTTCATTGTCATTTCATCCCCATCCAGCGTTCAGGTCGCCCAATGCGGCGTCGAATGTAATAAGACCTGCACCAAGGCGACCGGACCTGCCCCGTAAGCGACCGCTACGGTCGCAGGTTCGAATCCTGCCTCGGGCATGGATGTGTGTGATGTCCTTATGTTAGTTAGGTTTAATTAGTTCTAGGTTTTAGGCGATTGATGACCTCAGAAGTTAAGTCGCATAGTGCTCAGAGCCATTTGAACCATTTTTTGCCCCGTAAGGGGCCTCCCGGTCAATGACGCCAAACGCTCATTTCATTTCATTTTCCAAACTGCTAAACATCTCTCAGCTATTAAGGAGGAAGACAAGACCAACAGACCAACGCTTAGGTTTGTGGTTATTACAGTATAACCTGGATAGTCTGGCTACTGACACTGGCAACACAAATTACACCGAAAATGGAATACTGCTTAGCAAGAAGAATGTAAATGTGCTGGCAACTATTACAGAACCGTTTAGCGATAACAATATTGTAGTAAAATCTGTGATCAAGTGGACTGTCAACAACAGTTAGAAAGAGGACGGTCTGTAATGTTAAAGATGGAGATTTGTGGCTCTTTTGACTATTATCTACGTAGTAAATTCTCCAATTTCGTCACTGCGAGACAGGGCGTTAAGAGAAAGCTGTCTTTTCTCCTACACGAGGACGACAATGTGACAGCAAGGGGGATATGGGAAAAAATCGGCAAGCAAGCACTGGAAACTATTTCGAGGAAATATAAAAATCCTGTGGTTATACCACATAGAGTGGATCTAGCTGAAGATAAAATGGATGTTCTAATGGAAGAGCTTCCTGGAAATCGTGACAGCTACGTGTAGACGACTATTATCTTTTGGATTTGGACATAGCGCAAGACTTAGCTGAAATTTTTAATAAAATGGAAATGTGGGACTATTTAATATCAAACCACGACTTCTGAATTGTAAGAGATAGACCTCTAACTTGTTTAAGCTTCAGCTGTAGAGTAAAGATATATAACAAATTTAAATGTCAAATCGCAAGTCCTGGAGTGAACAAAGATATTGGTAGCCACATTATAGATTTTGTAAAGTGTCCGGACATGCAACTATGAGAAACTTTTAGGTCTTCCTTGGTTAAGCAGCATGGAATTATCAGGCTGGAGGCTACAATAAACAGCTGCAGAATAGATCGTATATTCGATTTTTTACGACTATTAGACACCAACAAACAGTATTTACAATGTTCTCCACTTTACTCTGCGTCAAGTGCGCCCATGTGGCCATTAACAGATAACTTACAGAATAACTGTTATGTTGAATTTAATAACGGTTGGCTCTGAGCACTATGGGAGTCAACTGCTGAGGTCATCAGTGCCCTAGAACTTAGAACTACTTAAACCTAACTAACCTAAGGACATCACACACATCCATGCCCAAGGCAGGATTCGAACCTGCGACCGTAGCGGTCGCGCGGTTCCAGATTGGAGCGCCTAGAACCGCTCGGCCACTCCGGCCGGCGAATTTAATAACGTTCTGCAGTTTCTGAACTGGGGTAATAAGAATAGTCGAAAATTGACAGGTGTACAAGTAACTCTCCCAGATACTCAAGACCGAGAAAAGCTTATCAGCTATGTTTTGTCTGCACGCAGTTTTAATTATCTACCTATAAACTACGTGGGGATTGTTAACTTTGACTCCAGTAAAGTCGATATAAACATTATACAGAAGTGTTATGTCAAAGCAGGAGAAACTTAGTTTTCTCAGTCTAGAACACTCTTCTCCACAATACCGTCCGATATAGATATTGCAGAATTGAGCTTGGTTGACACGAGCAACGTTATTCCACAAGTCCTAAGGAAAAGAGTAAATGTATCACACAGGCTTAAACCATTCCCCATTAAACTGGCGAACTGGATGTTGTACACTTAGCAACAGAACAGAAATTTGCCAAGTTTAAAACTGATGGAATAATTACATATAATGGACACTCGTTTCCAGAAGTTGTAAACTTAAACTTCTATACAAAAATTTTGTAAGAATATAGGGCAGAAGTGTTGCCGACATACACACAGGAAGGTATGGGACGCCTTAACAGTAGCGTCATGGAGGAGATAAGAGGAAAAATTGAAATCCCCGAATGATCTCGCCTTCTAGACGGGAGGAACAGAGCCAATAATTAACGTCACAGAACAAGTATTTTACAGGAAGAAAATTAGATATGTATTAGAATATACCTTGTCTGTATTTGTCAAATTACTCAGTGGAGAAAGAAACTGGTGATTCAGATGTGGATTTAAGTTTCAAGTTGAAAATTAAATTTTACGTTATTAAAACTACACCTAACAAATATAAGGAAAGATCTTTTTCTGTCTGTAAATTTATATGCAAAGGTAATAAAGAGTTTGTAGGAAATATTTACCTTTCTTATTCGCTAACATACCAAAAATCCTAAGACGGTTCCTACATACAATGACCTATGTGTATGTATTTCAGATGGAGGAAGTGGATGGTTGAATGACCTTGAAAAGTAGTTGAAACTAGGTAGCTGAAGTGGTAGTGACCCTCCTTTCGTACCTGTACGAGCAGTCTTAGTCGATCTATTATTTCATTGGGTTAGTCGTAGTATAAATATAAATTTCTTATAAAAAGTCGTGTTAATAGTATTGTACAAGAAAGACAACAAAAACAACAAAAATTATTAGCTGCAAAATAATCTCTGTTGAACATAATATACGGTAACATATATAAATATTCTGGAAAGTGTTATTCGTTTCAAATCTGTAGAAGCCTTAGGAATCGTCTTGAATGTTCAGCGAACTGTGACGCATACAGCGGTACTCTGTGAGCGTGGTTGTTGCCTACTCCACTCCGGATCAAACTACTCGTATGAACACTACCTCACATGTCCTATGATTACTATTTGTAGATGACGATGATGTTTGGTTTGTGGGGTGCTCAACTGCAGGGTCATCAGCGCCCGTACAAAGTCCCAATTTTTACACAGTCCATATTTTTAACAATCCAATCCAGTCACTGTCACAAATGATGATGATGAAATGATGAGGACAACACAAGACCCAGTCGCCGGGCAGAGAAAATCCCCTACCCGAATACAATTTGTGGAGAACACAAATCTCCAACACTTATGTCGACGAAACCTCCAGTGTTTCCCATCCGTGTTCACATTTTCTGGTCATAATTTCCGCTCCCTTTTCTTACCCATATATCGCAAGCTATGTGTTTCACTTTTTCGTAGTTTGCAATAAAAGTTGTTAAATTATGCTAAGACACAACTGTTATAATCACTACGTACGACTGACCATAACAAGAAACTCTAATGTTTGAAGCCCTACGGTGATTATTGCTATGTATCTCCAAGCGCATGAACATCTATGCATTTTAAACGCTTTGTTCTCAGAAGATTTTAGACGCACTTTCTTTTGCTATCAGTGTATCAAATGCTTTATAAGGGGGTGTTTACATCTGTTCCTGGCATATATTCTCATTTATAAGTTAATGATAAACTTCTTTTAGATCCATTGTTTTGAAAACTTGGTTTATATACTCGTACATGGTCAAGCGTGTTCGTGTTCACTCTCTTAATGTAAAAGCTTATTCTAAGCCCAATATAATCTGGAATAGTTTTAACTTTACATGTCAGCAAAAATACGGGTGGGCGCTGCTCACTCCGGTGCGCGAAGAACGTTCCAAGTTGTTAAAATACTGTCCTGCATTGGTCGCGGGCACGTGCTCGGGTGTTCTCAGAATAGTGTCTGTTGCAGCTGCTCGAAGCTAAGCGGCACAGTAGTTTCTCGAAACATAAGAGTAACAGCAATGATAAGTTTCTGAAACGAAGGAAATAGAGTTGAGAACCTAAATAGTCGCCTAAGGAAAGTTGCAGTTTTTCTTATGGTGCCAAATGTCTCACCACCTATTATAGATGACAGGTAGAGCTCATGTCAGTTATATCAACGCACCTATGTCTGGCTCATGCATATCGGACTATAAGATGAGTGTTCTTGAACTAGACAAAGCCACGTTTCATACCGAGTAAAGCTTTTCCCACTCTGTTTTCCCTACGGCGGCTTTGGCTCTGAGCACTATGGGACTTAACTTCTAAGGTCATCAGTCCCCTAGAACTTAGAACTACTTAAACCTAACCAACCTAAGGACATCACACACATCCATGCCCGAGGCAGGATTCGAACCTGCGACCGTAGCGGTCACGGCGGCTTTCAAACTGATTATAGTAT
This sequence comes from Schistocerca nitens, assembly GCF_023898315.1. Lineage (NCBI taxonomy): Eukaryota > Metazoa > Arthropoda > Insecta > Orthoptera > Acrididae > Schistocerca > Schistocerca nitens. Next base: position 905,568,880 of record NC_064616.1, on the reverse strand, counting down.
GAAGGCTTTCACGACCGGATGACATATCTTCTGGTAAACCTTCCGGGATGTAAGGTCGTGGTCCATGAAACTCTTCGGCTCCTAACGTTTCGTCCAGAGCTGCGCTGGACATCTTCAGAGGGGTGTTTATCCTCCGGTGAGTCTTGCAGACTGACGGTCGGACTTTTTTTTTCCTTTATTGTAATTTTAAACACCTATACAGGCGGGCTGTCAGCAGCATAGTACGCTGCTCTTCAGCCTTAAGTGGAACAATAAACATGACAGAGAGGCGACATATACAATACAAAAAACGGCGGGCAAAAAATGGAAATACAAAAAAACAAGAAACAAGAAGCCGTTCACGTTGGACGAAAAAAACACTAACACTTGGAGACACGGCGCACAAAACACGGAGAACGGCGACGGCACATGTGAACAGTTGAGTTGTAACTGCACGAAACACAAAACGATGCACACACACTAAACACTGATGGCGATGATCTCCGGCGCGCGAATGTTCACTGAGCGTGTACGAGTCCGGGGACCTGCCAAGAGAGGAGGTGGAGGAGGAGGAAGGGGAAATGGGAGAGGGGAGAGCAGAAATGCCATGGGCAAAGACGGGGAGGGAGGAAGGGGGAGGGGAAGCCCGGGGGAGAGGGTAGGAGGGAGGGGGGGAAAGGAAAGAGAAGGGAAGGGAAAGGGGGGGAGGGAGGGTGCCTAAAGGAAAGGACACAGGAGGTGGGGGGGAGGATCAAAGTTGATAGGAGGGGTAGATGCAGGGGAGGAGGACATCATCAGGGAGGGGGAGCTGGCGGAAGCCACTTGGGAGAGGGTAAGGAGGGTTGAGAGATGGAGACCGGGTGGGACATGGGAAACAGGCGCGGCAACAGGCGGGGGTGGGTGAGGATCGGGGAGACGAGCAGGTGAGGAGGGTCGAGTTTACGGAAGGTGTACAGGATCCGTATCCTTTCAAGGAAAAGGAGGAAGTGGGGGAAGGGGATGAGATCATACAGGATCCGCGTGGGGGAGGGGAGACGGATGCGATAGGCAAGGCGGAGAGCATGGTGTTCAAGGATTTGGAGGGATTTATAAAAGGGAGCGGGGGCGGAGATCCAAGCCGGATGGGCATAACAAAGGATAGGGCGGATGAGGGATTTATAGGTGTGGAGGATGGTGGAGGGGTCCAGACCACACGTACGGCCAGAGAGGAGATTGAGGAGACTGAGTCGGGAGCGTGCCTTGGCTTGGAGTCCAGGAGAGGCGACTGTCGAGGGTGACGCCAAGGTACTTAAGGGTGGGAGTGAGGGCGATAGGACGGCCATAGATGGTGAGATAGAAATCAAGGAGGCGGAAGGAAGGGGTGGTTTTGCCTACAATGATCGCCTGGGTTTTGGAGGGATTGACCTTGAGCAACCACTGGTTGCACCAAGCGGTGAACCGGTCAAGATGGGATTGGAGAAGGTGTTGGGAGCGCTGTAGGGTGGGGGCAAGGGCAAGGAAGGCGGTGTCATCGGCCAACTGGAGAAGGTGGACGGGGGCTGACGGCGGCGGCATGTCCGCCGTGTACAAAAGGTACAGAAGGGGGGAGAGAACGGAGCCTTGGGGCACACCGGCAGAGGGGAAAAAGGTGTAGGAATCTGAGTTATGGACGGTGACATAGGAAGGACGGCGGGAGAGAAAGGAGCCGATCAGACGGACGTAGTTAATGGGAAGGGCGAAGGTTTGGAGCTTGAAGAGGAGACCGGAATGCCATACGCGGTCATAGGCACGTTCGAGGTCCAGGGAGAGGAAGATTGCGGAGCGACGGGAATTAAGCTGTTCGGAAAGGAGATGAGTGAGGTGAAGGAGAAGGTCGTCGGAAGAGAAGGACGGCCGAAAGCCACACTGGGTGACGGGAAGGAGGCGGTGCTGGCGGAGATGCTGGTGGATGCGGCGGGTGAGGATAGATTCCAGGACCTTGCTGAAGACCGAGGTAAGGCTGATGGGGCGGTAGGAGGAGACGGCGGACGGTGGTTTGCCGGGTTTAAGGAACATGAGGATACGGGAGGTTTTCCACAGGTCCGGGTAGTAACCGGTGGACAGGACTACATTGTAGAGCCTGGCCAGGGTGGAGAGGAAAGAGACAGGAGCTTCACGAAGGTGACGGTAGGTGACACGATCGTGACCAGGAGCGGCGTTGCGTTTTGGGCGGAGTGTAGCAATGAGATCCTGTGTAGTGATAGGGGCATTGAGTTTCGTGTGTGCAATGCTGTCCAAGTACTGGAAACCAGGAGCGAGGGGAGGGGAAGAGGTGTCAGTTCGATCGCGACGGGTCGGACGTCTGAGAGCGACTTATATATCGTAGAAAGTGGGCGTGACCAGAGTTACACGTGATATGCAGAGATAATCTTTGTCAGAGATAAAACTTAACTATCGATCGTAATCTCGTCACGGATAAAACTGTCTAGCAATTCTGTAGTGCTACTGTCCAAATATCAAAAAGAAGCGTAAATACACGGTTAAAAGAACACAGAAGTCTTTGCCGATTAGCAAAAACCGACAAATCGGCTGTAGCAGAACACGCTTTTCAGTCAGGAAATCATCAAGTGAGGTTTTCCGAAACAAAAATTTTATCTACGACGACGAACTATTACCCACGGCTTTGTAGAGAAGCAATTGAAATATATAAACATAGGGATAATTTTAATCGGAAAGAAGAGACCATGAAACTCAGTGATATTTGGACAGTAGCACTACAGAATTGCTAGACAGTTTTATCCGTGACGAGATTACGATCGATAGTTAAGTTTTATCTCTGACAAAGATTGTCTCTGCATATCACGTGTAACTCCGGTCACGCCCACTTTCTACGATATATAAGTCGCTCTCAGACGTCCGACCCGTCAGTCGGCAAGACTCACCGGAGGAGAAACACCCCTCTGAAGATGTCCAGCGCAGCTCTGGACGAAACGTTAGGAGCCGAAGAGTTTCATGGACCACGACCTTACATCCCGGAAGGTTTACCAGAAGATATTTCAAACTGATTATTGTGCTACTGACAAGAGAACCTCCCCATCGCACCCCCGTCAGATTTAGTTATAAGTTGGCACAGTGGATAGGTCTTGAAAAACTGAACACAGATCAATCGAGAAAACAGGAAGAAGTTGTGTGGAACTATGAAAAATAAGCAAAATATACAAACTGAGTAGTCCATGTGCAAGATAGGCCACATCAAGGAGAGTCCGGGAACAGGAGCGCCGTGGTCCCGTGGTTAGCGTGAGTAGCTACGGAACGAGAGGTCCTTGGTTCAAGTCTTCCTTTGAGTGAAAAGTTTAATAATTTATTTTCAGTTTATGTGACAAACTCTTATGTTCTCATCACTTTTTTGGGAGTGATTATCACATCCACAAGAAAACCTAAATCGGGCAAGGTAGAAGAATCTTTTTACCCATTCGTCAAGTGTGCAAGTTAGATGGGTCGACAACATATTCCTGTCATGTGACGCACATGGCATGACCACTGTCGTATAGAATATATCAGACGTGTTTTCCTGTGGAGGAATCGGTTGACCCATGACCTTGCGATCAAATGTTTTCGGTTCCCATTGGAGAGGCACGTCCGTTCGTCTACTAATCGCACGGTTTTGCGGCGCGGTCGCAAAACACAGGCACTAAACTAATTACAGTGAACAGAGACGTCAATGAACGAACGGACAGATCATAACTTTACGAAAACAAAGAAAGTAAACTTTTCAGTCGAGGGAAGACTTGAACCAAGGACTTTTCGTTCCGCAGTTGCTCACGCTAATGACGGGACCACGGCGCCCTGGAGCGCACCTTGTCCTTGATGTTGCCTATCTTGCGCATGGATTACTCAGTTTGTATATTTTGCTTATTTTTTTTTTTCGTAGTTCCACACAACTTCTTCCTGTTTTCTCGATTGATCTGTGTACAGTTTTTCAAGGCCTATCCACTGTGCCAACTTATAACTAAATCTGAGGGGGGTGCGATGGGGAGGTTCCCTCGTGAGTAACATAGCACTCCTAAGAAATTAAAACTTAGCTGGTACCACCTTTTCCCTAATTACAAGAGTCAATTCTCCACACGCGGATGTATTATGTTAAAAGTATGATAACTAGAGTAAGGGAAAAAAAAACGTACGTTTGTTCGTTTTAAAAGAGAAGGCGAGACCAAAGTCAAACGGCACGTTAGAAGGACGTAATACGCTTAACAGTCTTATTCAGTTCGTAAGAGATTACAGAGGAGCTCGAGATTTAAGAGTAGTAATTTAATCATGTAGTGTATATTGGCATCCGTAATCCCACGATCAACAAATTGTGACAAAAAGGATTTCAACCGACAGCGTTTTTGTTATATACCCTCAAAGGCAACTATGTGACCGTATTTGAGGTCTACAATGAATGTGAGATCTAGCAGCAAGTAAGATTTCCTGCACAGGACGACCTTGGGCAAATATGGCCTGAAAATTATAGGAACAATTTTGGGATATTTTTGTGCAACTGAATTAATGCAATTTACCTTTCTCAAGACGCGTTTTGCCTGTTTATTGACACCTTTCCAGTGGCAGCATGTACTGCTGCTATTCTGTACGTGTGCTTCTTGTTCTGTTGCTAATACAATTTCTCTGCGTATAACAACAAGAATTCTTGTCAGCACAGCACACAAGCTCCGCAACAATAAAGATGATCTTTAACACTCGATAAAATATTTTTGTGGGACTCTACAACCGGAGAAAGAAAACTTGCACGGTTCAAGAAATAAAGACTCTCTCCCTCTATATATAAAAATGTTCCGAGAAGTACATCACAAGCTTTATATCTGCAACCATGCGTTGGTTTAGATTCAAATGAAACGAGGGAGGAATGAAGAAGCCCAATAGAACTTTAAAAAAAATACTGTGAAATAAAATCTAAATAATAACCAAAATAAGGAAGTCCGTTCGAAAGTGCATACCTGTGAAGTGAGAATATTTTGCAGGGTAGCATGTAATATTATATTTCTCCACCCTGTGCATTAGGACAAGCTTTTATCTTCCTTGGTATGAGGTTGAGACGTAGCCGCTGAAACCTGTCTTATCTACAGCGGCCTTCTCGAAATCATTTACTCTGTGAGATGGGCTCCTGCGACGACGCACTGGAAGTTACAACTGAACTCAGACGCGCCCACACGAGTTTACCTCAGATAATACCGCAAGTCGTTACATTCAACGGATTTCACCTTCTGGAGGACGGTGTTCGCGAGATGGGCAGGATGTGTTCCTGCGTTATTGTTACCGTCGCCGAAATGTTGGTAATAGGGCAGGACAATACGGTCAAGAATCCTTCCCCCATATTCTACAACCCTCAAATTACCCTCTATGGCGACGAGAGGCGTCACACACACGTATGTGATACCGGACCAGAACATGACAAATCTAGCCGCCCCTCATCTGAACCTGTGGGAGTGCATGCCTGACTCATGCATTGTTATCTGGCCGCCTCTACACGCAATAGAGCCAGACAATTGCTGCATTATTCCTTGGAGAGAACTCGATGATATTGATCCATGTTCCATTCGAGATTTTTCCTTACACACATATTTCGCAAACAGCGGTCCCTGGACCCTTGTATTATTGTTCGTGATGGACGCCAAGGTCGTGTGGAGATGGTTATGTGCTTTCTGAGACGACACAGCCGCCCCCATCCCCACCCCCCACCAATGGTAGTGCGCAGTTCTGTTTTATTGTAGTCGGGCTATCTACGGGCAATAATTTGTAGGTAACTACCGCGGACGTTCACTATGAGGCAGATCTTCAATGTTTTGCGACTAACGATTGGGTCAGAATATTGGAATGACGTTGCTGTACGCCAAATTGACAGTCAGTCACCTATACTGAGAACCCTTGTTGCCACACCGTGATAATGGGCGCACGATCTAAGCTTGAAATGATCCTTCGAAGCACGTTGAAGGACTGAACAGCGACGCAAGCCTCATGTGTCATTCACGACTCCTGACGCACTGTTCTCTACTGAGATGCACTGAGAATACATGTTAACTTTCAACTCCAGCTGTGATTAATTGTTGAGGTTTCATCCGGTGTGTACCGGAAATGTAGTTTACGATCAGAAAAACTGGAAATTTGGAAGTAATGTCTGTGACGCGAAAATATTTCTGTGTACGTTCTTACGACTTACGGGAATGCAACCACGTGACGTCTTTGACAACCGGCGGTATTTCCGCAGGCGCGCACCTCTAACATTTACAAGGCACGAATGCACTTATGGTTCAAATGGCTCTGAGCACTATGGGACTTAACATCTGAGGTCATCAGTCCTCTAGAACTTAGAACTACTTAAACCTAACTAACCTAAGGACATCACACACATCCACGCCCGAGGCAGGATTCGAACCTGCGACCGTAGCAGTTGCGCGGTTCCGGACTGAAGCGCCTAGAACCGCTCGGCCACCGCGGCCGGCTGCACTTATTCCTTCAAAATGACGGGTGTGTACCTGTAGAAATATCGGCGGCTGTTGAAGACAACACCTGCCTGTATTCCTCTAAACTTTTTGACCATTTATAGGCCAGGATAAACTCAAGTTTCACTCTTATTTGATTAGTTTATTAAGGGATATTAATGGAACGTGAAACATTGTTATTATGCTGGAATCTGACTATAATTACATTTGCTACATCCATAATCTAGTACTGCAACTGTGTGTCTATCTATTACGTAACTTTTTAATACATTGAATTGTACCAGATTCCTGTGAAGAACTGCAGTAGTACGTTGGCACGGCATTACGCCACGGCACCCACTGTGTCCACGAACCACCTAACGGTCGTTGCCAGTAAAGCTACTGAAATAAGAGACACTTTGGCACCTACTGAGGTGATAAGAGTCATAGGATACCTCGTAATATAGTGTCGGACGTTCTTTTGCCCGGCGTACACCAGCAACTCGACGTGGCATGGACTCAACAAGTCGCTGGAAGTCCGCTGCAGAAATGTTGAGGCATGCTGCCTCTATAGCCGTCCATAATTGAGAAAGTGTAGCAGGTGCAGGATTTTGTGCACTAAGAGACCTTTCGATTAGGTACTATAAATGTTCGATGGGATTCATATCGGGCGATCTGGGTGGCCAAATAATTTGCTCGATTGTCCAGAATGTTCTGACATGGTGCACTGTCATCCATACAAATTTCATTGTTGTTTGGGTACATGAATTCCATGAATGGTTGAAAACTATCTCTAAGTAGCGGAATATAACCATTTTCAGTTACTGATCGGTTCAGTTGGACCAGGTGACCCATTCCATTCCAGTCTATGTTAACACAGCCCACACTATTACGGAGCCACCACAAGCTTGAACAGTGCCTTGGTGACAATCTGGGTCCATGGCTTCTTGAGGTCTGCACCACGCTTGAACATTTCCATCAGCTCTTAACAACTGAAATCAGAACTCGTCTGACCAGGTCACGGTTTTCCAATCGTCTACTGCCCGACCGATACGGTCAAAAGCCCAGGAGATGGGCTGCAGGCGATGTTGTGCTGCAATAATACCACAACAAACCCCCTTTGGTGTATAAACCATTATGTCTGGAAAGACCGCACACAGAAACGCTGTTTGTGGGGCTGTTGGCACTCAGTTCCTATTTGAACTAGGAACATGGGGTGAAAAGCTTTTGGTTTAGCCCGTAGCAGCGGGCATTTGTGTAGCCATTCGACCATATGCCTTACTGCAGCTATGTTGCAGTATATTAAGGAAGGTTCGAACGACAAACCGGAGCTGGCGCCTAGGGAAATTTTGCAAATCGATTAATTCCTTTCGCAAAAGATTTTAATTGGGCTGAAATTAATGATCAGCTAATCGCACCATTTGTATGTGCAGGCTCTGAGCACTATGGGACTCAACTGCTGTGGTCATCAGTCCCCTAGAACTTAGAACTACTTAAACCTAACTAACCTAAGGATATCACACACATCCATGCCCGAGGCAGGATTCGAACCTGCGACCGTAGCAGTCGCACGGTTCCGGACTGCGCGCCTAGAACCGCGAGACCACCGCGGCCGGCTGTATGTGCAGGGTTCGGACATTACATGCAAGAACAGTTAACCCTAAATAACTCCGAAATGGAGTGAGACTGATGGTTTAAGTTTCATCCAGTAGTGTATCGGACCTTAGTCTAAGGTAAGATTTAAGTGTATGAAAAAAAATCTTGTTTCGTTTGGATTTTACGTGCAGAAAACAATTTTCTGGGAGATGTTTGAAGCGCTCCACTTCTACACTTCAAACTTGTATGAATTAATTCAAACGATGCATGGGTAAAGTCAAAATGAAATTTTTGATCAAACAATCTTTATCCGTTGTCGAGATACGATGGTTTCAAGTCGAGCTAAATGTAGCGCGTAATATTCATTCTTACGTGAACTGAATGCGGACAGTGTTTAAAGTGAATCAAATAAATAAAAAAAAATTTGTTACGATAAAATTGAAAATTTGCTTTGAAAACTCTAGCTTCATTCGGATTTTACTTGCAAAAACACGTTTTTATGAGTTTTATTACGCGCGCCACTTCTATGTTTGGAACTTGTGTGACTCGGTTAAATTTTTGTAAGAAGATAGACAAGTGCATGTAATTAATGTTCGTCCTGTCATTTTCTGAAAGCATTCTCCCTTGCCACGATATAAACAACATGGTTCGAAAGATGATAAAAAAAATCTTATACCAGAGCAATCGTCACCTGAGTCAATAAAAATCTACATCAGTTGCCGAGCTAAAGCGATTTAATGTCAAAGTTATGACAGAGTAAAAGCTGGGAACCAGAATGAAAAATGCTCTTATGTAAGCTAAAAAAAAAACGAACATATCATCGACAGAGTTAGGGATGTAAAATAAGGGAACTATCTTTTCGAATTAACTGGAAGCTTCAAAGATATTTAAATAGAAACATCTTGACATATCCACGGTTTATTACTAGTTAACCCTACTTTTCTAGCGCAGTGAGCTCTCTTACCTTCTGGGTGTTGGCGCACCTTCATCTTGCAATTTATAGGCCAAAGTACCCAGTACTCGAAATCTAGAAGATTCACCAGTCGATAGTAAACGGTATATAATATCATATAGCTGCACAACATACATGTAATGTCTAAAAAAGTTTTTCTGAGGAGATAAAATTTCTATGATGGATGTGTCACATTGCACGACACGAAAAATCTCATGTTGAATGACATGATGACGTGCATCATATTACTTTGCTTGAGACGATGGATTATTATACGAGGGTCATTCCATCAGTCATGGCAACTATGGTATATCGTGCGAGTGGGTGGCATTGTTGTAATCGTTGAAAATACGTTCGAAAACCCATGGCAAAATTATCGAAATCAACCGAGAGATTTCAATCGCATGCGAGGATTTCTCGGTAGCAGCGCATGAAACATTCAGTGTGAGGTTGTCCGTGCTACAGGTTAGACGGTGCTCCTCCCACCCTACTCACCAGATCTCAGTGCAAGCGTCTTCGACCTCATCCCACAACTAAGGAAATCCTTACGTGGGAGGCGCTTTGCAAATAGGGCTAATATCCTCACTGCATTTCGGCGACAGATGGCATGCCATTCAACGCCTTCTCCATCGTTGGTAACTCTGTGTGTATACACTGGGGGACTATTTTGAAGCGCTGTAGTTGATTCATTTTTGTTCCACTTGCACTCGTGCACAATAAATGTACACAGAGATGCAATGTGTGTGTTACGTTCAATCTGTCCCATGACCTCCTATGCAGGAACCCTTTTTTATGCTGGCATTCAGATGCACTCTACTATTCACGTTCAATGCACATCGTGGAATTCTCATGTTATCACAAGATATACCATAGTTGCATTGTTTTATTGAATGAGCCTAGCATTACATGACATGGGTACTAATACTATCAAGCAAAAGCGCGCGAATATGTCAAGATGTTTGGATTGAAATGTCTTTGACCCTGCCAGATAAGTCGAAAAGCTAGTTCCCTTCTTTTACATCTCTAGCCTTTTCTGTGTTGTGGCAGGAACATTTTCACTGTGGTGTAAATACTGGCGGTGCGGCCAGGCAAGTCATGGAATCGGCGATTCATTGAGTTGGAGACCGTCATTCTGTCTGACTCTGTCGCGAGGTCGCTCCGTGTTCAGACAGCGCTGGGCGTAGCAGCTAATGACGTCCTCACAACAATGCTTCACCACAGATGTTAGTTAGGTCGACGGCTGTCCACACCCGCGGAACACGAACGCCGTGCATCGACACGAGACTGCCTCACATGACGAGGGCACGCACCTGTCGCTGCTTTAAGCTCGTTGGAACAGTGAAGAGTTTCTATTAAAGCCGTTTGGCTTGCTGCAACCACCGTACTCCTCTGACGGACTTAAGTAGTCATCAACCCACTAAACTTACAATGCCCAAGTGAGAGAGCCGAACGCCATTCGAAAACCCAAAGAACGACTCTTTCACACATCCGTAGCGCGCATCTTTCGTTCACCAGACACCAGACCGCTATACAGTCTTTCCATGAGTATGATATTTTAACGGAATTTAGAGAATGACACTTCTTCAAACATAGACTTATCAGGTCCGTAAACTCTGGGCTCGCACGTAATCGCATGCGCTAATTATTTACTGCACATGATGGCAACATGGACAGTAATGGTTCTATCAGAGCTCGCTGGAGTGTATCTGAAATTACTTCTGTACCTATGGGTCACCCTACATTCAGGATAACGCACAACAAAGACAATGAATTTAAAGCTTTTTGAGAGCCTAGAAACACAGAAACTACACTCCCGGAAATTGAAACAAGAACACCGTGAATTCATTGTCCCAGGAAGGGGAAACTTTATTGACACATTCCTGGGGTCAGATACATCACATGATCACACTGACAGAACCACAGGCACATAGACACAGGCAACAGAGCATGCACAATGTCGGCACTAGTACAGTGTATATCCACCTTTCGCAGCAATGCAGGCTGCTATTCTCCCATGGAGACGATCGTAGAGATGCTGGATGTAGTCCTGTGGAACGGCTTGCCATGCCATTTCCACCTGGCGCCTCAGTTGGACCAGCGTTCGTGCTGGACGTGCAGACCGCGTGAGACGACGCTTCATCCAGTCCCAAACATGCTCAATGGGGGACAGATCCGGAGATCTTGCTGGCCAGGGTAGTTGACTTACACCTTCTAGAGCACGTTGGGTGGCACGGGATACATGCGGACGTGCATTGTCCTGTTGGAACAGCAAGTTCCCTTGCCGGTCTAGGAATGGTAGAACGATGGGTTCGATGACGGTTTGGATGTACCGTGCAGTATTCAGTGTCCCCTCGACGATCACCAGTGGTGTACGGCCAGTGTAGGAGATCGCTCCCCACACCATGATGCCGGGTGTTGGCCCTGTGTGCCTCGGTCGTATGCAGTCCTGATTGTGGCGCTCACCTGCACGGCGCCAAACACGCATACGACCATCATTGGCACCAAGGCAGAAGCGACTCTCATCGCTGAAGACGACACGTCTCCATTCGTCCCTCCATTCACGCCTGTCGCGACACCACTGGAGGCGGGCTGCACGATGTTGGGGCGTGAGCGGAAGACGGCCTAACGGTGTGCGGGACCGTAGCCCAGCTTCATGGAGACGGTTGCGAATGGTCCTCGCCGATACCCCAGGAGCAACAGTGTCCCTAATTTGCTGGGAAGTGGCGGTGCGGTCCCCTACGGCACTGCGTAGGATCCTACGGTCTTGGCGTGCATCCGTGCGTCGCTGCGGTCCGGTCCCAGGTCGACGGGCACGTGCACCTTCCGCCGACCACTGGCGACAACATCGATGTACTGTGGAGACCTCACGCCCCACGTGTTGAGCAATTCGGCGGTACGTCCACCCGGCCTCCCGCATGCCCACTATACGCCCTCGCTCAAAGTCCGTCAACTGCACATACGGTTCACGTCCACGCTGTCGCGGCATGCTACCAGTGTTAAAGACTGCGATGGAGCTCCGTATGCCACGGCAAACTGGCTGACACTGACGGCGGCGGTGCACAAATGCTGCGCAGCTAGCGCCATTCGACGGCCAACACCGCGGTTCGTGGTGTGTCCGCTGTGCCGTGCGTGTGATCATTGCTTGTACAGCCCTCTCGCAGTGTCCGGAGCAAGTATGGTGGGTCTGACACACCGGTGTCAATGTGTTCTTTTTTCCATTTCCAGGAGTGTATTTGGAAAACAACGTCTATAGCACTTTGGATGTCACCTTTCAAGATCACGTTTTGTGCTTCGTGTGTTGTATTTTTGTAATCCCTGCTGGTTTGTTGATGCCAGGTGTTATATTTGAAATCACAAAATCTGATTGTATGATAATATAGATAAAGGTGAATGTTATCGCTGACGCTGCAGATTATATACGAAAGCGTGCTGAATTTTTTATGTGAAAACCCTTATAGCTTTTTAAATAAAACAAATTTTATTAATATTCTACTTTTTATTCTTCATGTCTATTTCTCAACATAGTCATCCTGACGACAAATACATTTCTCCCAACGAGAGACTAGTTTGTTGATACTGTCACTATAGGAGGTTTTTTGTTGACGGAGCCACAACGTCGCCCCTGCTTGCACCGCTTCATCACTGTCAAAGTTAAATCCTTAGAGGTATTTTTTAAGTTTTGGAAACAGATGAAAATCGGATGGGGCCAAGTCAGGACTGCGACAGTGTATCCAAGGCGCAAGGCGTCGAATTGTTCCAGATATCGCAAAGGCCTGGCATTCTCATGCACGCTGAAGGAGAAGATGCTCCATGTGTGGTCGATCTCTTCGAATTCGAAACTCTATTACAGCACGCTGTTTCTCACCCACCGACATAGTTACATTACACACCTCCATGTTACACGCTACAATTCGGAGCTCTCTAGCGGTAGAAGGTTGCAACTTGCGTCAGCGAAGCGAGAAATGCACAACACTTAATACCTACACCGATATTGAGAACAGAGGCATTAGTATTCACCACGCCCTCGCACTTTATACACGATTATATTTGATAGTAGTATCTTCGATAAATATGTAAGATGTACAAAAAAAGCAGAATTTATTTGAAATTCCCACAAATACAGTTTATGTAGGATTCATCGTGAAAGTATTCAGCTCGTGGTGTGTCATCTTTTGCAGTAACTATATTAGCAACCAACTTTGGCTTCATGCGGAACCGTTGTGCACAGCGCCTGTTTGTTATTTTAGGGAAGGATAGGAATACAGCAATCAGTCGCAATCCCATTGCTTTTTTATTATTCTTGCACATCCAGATTTCAGCCATCAATAGCCATCTTGAGAGCATCTAAGGTAGTTCTAACTCAACAAATTCCCAGCTGTACATGTCAGCATACGAACTGTAATGCTAGGAGTTTGTCGGATTAGAACTCATTCAAAAGCACTGAGGATGGCGATTTACAGCTGAAATCTGTATATGCAAGAATTATAAAAAACAATGGAATTGCGACTGATTGCTGTATCCCTACCCTTCCTTGTAATAACAGCAACTTCAGAACTTTTTCTGTGTAAAGCATTTACTTTATTTGTGTTACTTCGTGATTTTTAACGGAAGTGCCTATTTTCTTGGTCTTTTGATGTACATTAATATTTCTTTTCAATTTGCATTCTCATTTTTCTGTGCACAACAGCTAGACTCGCGTGTACCATTTTATTCAATTACATGACGAAAATTGAGAAGATAGCTCAGTGGTGCGTCTAGTTACCCAGAAGCGAGTATAGCCTGCTGTTTTGGAAAGAAAGCTCATTTGTCGCCATGGTGAATGGGGAAGGATTGACAACACGAAAAGTTGCTAACTGAGTTTGGTTTACACGGCAGCGATGTCATTCGAACATTCAGCCTCTATTTTGAGACACCAAATATTAACACTCTGCCTTAACGTGGTTGTCAGGGCCAACAATCCGAGGCGTGACCACTACCTACAAATCAGAACTCGTAGGATCACGAGAACAATGCAACACAACTGCACGTAACGTTTTGGATGCAACTGGAAGGACTGTGTCGACTTACACAGTACGCAGACGTAAATCAATTAGGTTGGTTGTTTTGTGGAAGGAGACCAGACAGTGAGGTCATCGGTCTCATCGGATTAGGGAAGGACAGGGAATGAAGTCGGCCGTGCCCTTTGAAAGGAACCATCCCGGCATTTGCCTGGAGCGATTTAGGGAAATCACGGAAAACCTAAATCAGGATGGTCGGACGCGGGATTGAACCGTCGTCCTCCCGAATGTGAGTCCAGTGTAAATCAATTTGGCCTCCAGACATTCGTTACGAATTATAGCGCAAATCTCTACCATTGTGGTGCACGAATCAGGCCAGCAAGGGAACAACTGGGAAGATACCTAGATCAATGGTGGTGCGTTTTCTTCATAGAGTGCACGATTTGCCTGACAACTGAAGGAGAGCCAGGTTACCTTGCTCTTCTGAGGCATGCAGCCCCACAGGTTCAGCAGGGAGGTTGGTCAGTCATGGTCAGTGGCTGATATCGTGCACAGATGTCAGACGCTTTTCATTGCTTCGGAAGCAATTTTTGAGATGTGCAGTATCGGGGCAGGATCAAGTAACTTATTCTCCAGCCCTAAAACTACATGTTGTCGAAGAGTTGTTCACTCAAGTGGATAATGCTGTATCACATCGCACCATCTTTACGCTGAGGGCAGGCATCAACCAAATGCAATGTCTTACGGTATCTCCTGACATGAACTTCATGTAGCATGTTTGTGACTTATTGAAACGAGCAGCGCTCGTCGCTGGAACCGTTCTGACTCAGTGGATGACATCAGGTGGGCGACAGTCGAGGAGTGGAACAGGCTTGAGGAACTATTTCTCCATCACCTTATGGACAGCATGCGAAAGAGGATCCAAGTACATAACAATACAAGGGGTGGATGCTACGCAGCAGCAGATTTTGATCTCACAGGTGTGCATTAGGGTGGCTCTTTTTTAAGTTTGAGCGTCAAGGCATGACCAGTCTAGTTCAACTGCACTTCGTAAATACATCTACATTGCGAAATTCGTCTGACTTCCAAGTGACTATGTATCGCATGTATATTAGCTATATGTGAATTGATTGTTACCTTACGAAGAGCTAGTAGAGCAGCTTTAATAGGCCTGGCTTGAAAATGAACTTGGTAGTTCGAAACTAGTCGCCAGCTTAATGAAACACAACTGTGACGGAATTACAATAAAGAGTATTTTAAGTTTGATTTTTCTTCTTTGTGCTAACTCCCAGTTTGGTTCCGTTTGCACAAAAATCTGAGTTGTTTGTAATTTAAGATCGATAGGAAAAGGGGGAAGAGATGTCCGGTGGCCCCTACATTTGAAAAATAAATAAATAAATAAATAAACGAAAATACTATGACAGTCTTATTTATCGATCAGAAGTAACTGATAACCAAGAAATTTCTTATTGAACACAGTTATTAATATTGCTTTATTTACTGTTGTAATAAGGTTTGTGAAACTACTATGTACGATGTTTGTAAAACAAATGACAAAAAAATCAAATTTTCTTTTCTAAATTTGTAATATTTAGTAAAGTCTCTTTTTATGCAATGAAGATTGTAAACTGTATATTGTCTTCGTCCATGATGTTGATACTTCTTTCAACTAGATAATTTATTACTTTCAGCATAATAACTAGGTACAGAGCACTGAGCCGGCCGCGGTGGTCTCGCGGTTCTAGGCGCGCAGTCCGGAACCGTGCGACTGCTAAGGTCGCAGGTTCGAATCCTGCCTCGGGCATGGATGTGTGTGATGTCCTTAGGTTAGTTAGGTTTAAGTAGTTCTAAGTTCTAGGGGACTGATAACCACAGCAGT
This sequence comes from Schistocerca nitens, assembly GCF_023898315.1. Lineage (NCBI taxonomy): Eukaryota > Metazoa > Arthropoda > Insecta > Orthoptera > Acrididae > Schistocerca > Schistocerca nitens. The sequence goes on along the minus strand of NC_064616.1, from coordinate 905,553,043 downwards.
TGAGTCCCATAGTGCTCAGAGCCATTTGAACCATTTTGAACAGAGCACTGACGAAATCTTTATTATCATGCATCTACAAAGGATCTCTCGCAAGGACCTTGACACTCGGATCAAATCTGGTAAAAGGGAAATTGTTTAACCACATTGTTAATTTTTGTTCACTGATTGGTTCATACTTGAATCCTTTTAATATCTGGTTGATTAGGATCAAATAGGTTACACAGCAGGGGACAGATACTATAAATGATTTTTCAGTCTTTGTAAAGCCACATCAGAGCTGTTGCGATCTAAAATGTGATATATAAAGTTTTGAAAGAACCCAGAAATCAAAATATGGTACTTTGGCATCGGAAGGGACGCAGTCGTGACTGGACGTACACGATAACGAGGAAAATACAAATATTGCATTTCATTTTTGTGGTCGTAATTAAAATTCGGCATGGGTCATAGGCATTTTCAAGCAACTAATAGCTTTTTCTAAGCTTGTTGTAGGATGGAAAGCTCCTGGAGCATCAAGATATTCCATGAGATGGTGCTTCCAAAAGAGAATTCTCATTTAATTCTTAAGTTTCAACGTAATCCTTTCCAGGCTGATGTTCTCCTGAAGTATCGCAAATGAAATCGAGGGTTCGATACTAATCGATATGATCGAAATGTTTGTCTTCTTGACCTTTCCATGCAGAATTCCGTTTCGGAATTTGTAAACATATTTTGTTGTACAAGCGTTCTGATTATTTTTCAATATTGCTACAGCCTGTCTTGAATTTCTAGAGCTCAACTTTTCCCGAAAATCGTTTCTGAGAATGGTTGCAGTTACTAGTGCCTATAGGTAAATATGTCTTTTTTCAAAAACCAGTGAAAAGACGTGCACCTCTAGAAGCTCTCGTAACTGACGATAATATGACAAAAGTTAATGCTTCAACATCATATCAAACTTTTGCCTACTCATTTCCGTTTTAGGTTAAGTGGTCGAGATATGAGTTAAGTTACCAGCATCGAACGATTGGTGGATTTCTTTTATTTCCAAATATATTTATGACATGTTTACTTATGTTATAAGTAAATAAATATACAATTTATTGAATTGTCGACCTTCATATTCGCTTCAATGTCGCCTCTTCACGGCCGACCTGATCGCTTAAAAGTTTGTTTTCTCGAATAACTAGTATTCGGTTCCATTTATGAACGTTGGAAGTCTTTTCAACCGCTGATTGATCAAAAATTGTGTACTTCCGTGAACAGTAATGACCTTCAAAATATTTGCATGTGCTATATTATCAAGTTTCTCAGAAATTGTTCTCTTGTTTGGCTTATGATTTTCCGACGACGTTACATAATAGACTATTTCTGCTGTTGCCTCCATAGTTGATACTAAGTTATAACTTTGGTACAAAGTTTCTCAGCTACTTTGTCGGAATTAACGCATTTTTCTTAAAGAAAAAAAGTCATTTCCGTCATATAGTTCGGTACTTTGGTGAACAGTTAATGCAGACTCTCGTAAACTGTGAAAGCAAGATATTAAAATTTGTTTGGCAGATGGTAGTTTAGTTCTTGGTATTTCGTGCGAGTAATGCACGAGTTACTACACTGTTTTTCGTAAACTAACTGAAACGTACTTGCTACGACTGCTACCTTCCCTCGAAAATGAAAGGTTGCTAAGATGATCCTCTTGGATCGTATAAAGAAACTGCTCGGTACACTCGCTCGGCCCTCTTCCCACCGATCTTAAGACCTCTGACCCCTTACGTCACTAGTTAAACCTAACTACCCTAAGAACATCACAAACATCCATGCCCGAGGCAGGATTCGAACGTTCGACCGTAGCAGTCGCGCGGTTCCGGACTGAGCGCCTAGAACCGCTAGACCACCGCGGCCGGCCCCCAGGTAAGACAATCCAGTCTTGTACTCCGTCTCTAATGACCTCATTATGGACGCGACGTTAAATCCTGATCTTCCTTCCTTCCTCGTTCGGGTTATGTTTTTATTTCATAGTAAATTTATTTTTTAGTTTCGTAAGACTTTTTCTTTCGTTTCGTGCTCCCTTTTAATGTAAGCCCACACACGTTCGCAGATATGCCAATCATATAAAACTCTTTTTGGGCAGTACAATTACTTTCACTTCAACTAAAAAAGGTAAAAAATTTGCTAAACTCTATAAAGTCTCTCGGTGCCAACAGAACAGATACTGACATCGGCTACTGATGATTCCGACGGTTGACTAGTGATTTCTCTTTCCGAAATGTTCAGGCAAAGATAGGAGATGGTATGGTGCTGATGCGATGAAGGTGTTCTGTGAATCAACCGTGATTAAACATCATGCTGAATATAAACAAGAACGCCGTACACGCACCTGCGCACCTGAGCCGGCGTCGCCAAGTTCTGGTTGGAATCTCATATCTTTGCCATCAATGGATGAAGACGCAGCGATAGCTGAGACCATGAACATCCTAAGATTGGCTGCTCCGCCACAAGTCGCTGTAACAACGACACGTGACATCCCCCCCCCCCCCCCCCCGGCCTCGCAAGTCAGTAACAAGGAACTCCTTGAGTTTGATGTCGAAAAAGGCCAATGATGTTTACAGCATTCGACGCCCTACATATTATCTGCTATACAACTACAATATTGGCTGCTAATGGCAACAGGGGGAGGGACTGGAGGTGTCCAATGGTGAGCAGAGCGTGAGACTACGGAGCGTAATAGAACTGCTTAGTCGACGAGTAACTCACGACACTGCTACAGTGCTGCTGCTGTTGACACAAAGCAGAGCAATGACAACGATAAAAAAGCAAACATTGCAATGTATCTACAACAACAGAAAATAACCCAAGGAATTCCGCAGAGTGAGAAAAAAGTGGCACATCAAACATTAAAGTTTCTGCAAGATGAGACAGTGGAATATGTGGTGTCGTGTATGCTCGACTATGTGCACAATGTACATGAAGAATACAGTGATAACGATACATGCTTAACAAGTGAAAGTGATACTGAAACAGGTGTAGAGACATGTATTTCATCATCCATGTCGGACAGGGAGCCACAAATGCCTTCTCCAGTGAAACGTAGTAAAGGACAATTGTTGTGCAAGGAGCGGGTGCTAAACATAATTACATATATGGAAGATCATCCGTAGAACAGTAAAAAATAATTATGAACATATCTCGAATAAGTCTGCAGTAATATGACCGTGTAGTGCATAAGAAAAACTATGGATATTCAGGGGAGTAAAAGGCGCACTTGTTACAAAAACTGGTGTCTGCATGTTTCCAGGATGCTCGATATAATTTACAGGATGCGCATGAAGTTGCTCGCGACATGGATTGCAATGATTTAAAGGGAAGCTGTGGATGGTTGCATAATTTCAAACAGTGCTGGAGAAATGGAAGACGTAAGGTAACGAAATTTCAAACAAAGCGTCAACTGGACAATGCACAACAAACTGCGGAATCGGCCCGAAAATTTGTAGATGAGATAAACAAACTTATCCCATAGTTCAGCGAGGAATTTGTTTTCAATTCCGACCAATCGAAGTTTGAAGAGGAAATGCATGTGAAAGGAACCATGGAAATTAGAAGTAGCAAGAGGGTTGTATCAGGAGCAACTAACATCAATGCCTTAACGCATCCGTATACAATTATGCAGACTGTTAATCTGGATGTTGAAGTGGTTGGAAAGTTATTTACTGCGCCGTGAGAAGTTGGGGATGTTCTCCCCCTACCATTATTTCTCGTGTGCGTTGCCTTGCTGGGGCAGAAGGGAATATTTACGCACAGCAAGCAAGAGTGGGGAAATGGGTGTAAGAGAACTACAACTATGGTATGAGCACTGCCTTTGGCCGATAGCTGGTCAAAATAATTTGCTTGTGCTTTATTTGTGGTCTATGTGTAAAAATCATACTCCCTTAGATCAAACTATCCCCTCCTGAAAAGTGAGTGACATTGCAATTCATACCACCTGGAACAACTGGACAAATTCAGCCCCTGTTTTTCATTCAGCTGCGTGCCATCGCATTACATCAGTTCTTATCACCGCGTTACACCAATGTAATTCAATATAAATTCCTAAAGAGAGAATACCTAGCTGATCATCCCGCACGGTTTGTAACTCCCAAGGAGTTCGCCGCCGATCTTGATGGTACGTATCTTTGTGATCACTGTGGCGCGCCCTATTTCATTCAATGTTAATGATCCAAGCGCCATTTTGTTAAGTGTAAGTGTTAACCTATACACGTTGATCTCTGCACTTCCACGACACTAATTTTCTGTCGCCCTCGAGGTGCATATGGTGAGTCATTAGCAGCTAATATTTTTCTTGTCACAATTGTTAACACAACATTTTCAAATGAGCCTTACTAAGGACTGAACTTGCGACCTCACACGCAAGGGGTCCTTGTAAACAGATGGGGATGTAACTAGCCAAAGAGCAGGCGGAAGTCAACTTTCTCTTCGGGCAGCCACCTCAAGCAGATCATCGCCAGAAACGTTACCCTACCGTCGTCTCCCCACCACTGCCAATAAACTCCGTTTACGACAACTCTCCCGTCAGTTGGACTATGCCGAGTTCGTCAGCTCTTAATGTAGAAAAGTATAAGTTTTTACCAGAGGTAAAGAAACCCTTCACCACAGCGTAATGAGTCCCAACTGTAATCAGTTAAGATATATGAATAGCTAGGCATAAAACTGCGTGTACGCAAGAACGCGAACATTCTAATAAGCGTATTTATATATAAAAAAATAAGTGGTAGACTTCTATATTCTGGTAGACTACTGAGAAACTGCAGTCTGTTTATGAAAGACGTTGCTTAAAAAAATTGTACGAGTAATAATGGAATGTTACCACATGAAGTTAGAATAATAACAGTGGACATCTAACGACTTCAGACGAGGGCTGCGCAAATGAGGCGAGAGAATGCAAAGATTAGAGTTTAACGTGCCGTCAACAACGAGGTAATTACAGACGGAGCACATGTTCGGATTAGGTAGGTATGCAAAAGGAGATTGGCCGTGCCCTTAAGCGATATAGGGAATACACGGAAAACCTAAATCTGGTGGCCGGACGGCGATTTGGACCGTCGTCCTCCCGAATGCGAGTCCAGTGTGCTAACCAATGCGTACTTCGCTCGGCGAGAATGTAACAGATGCTGAAAACAGAAAATGATACAGGATGTGCAAGAGTAAATGATTGATTTTAAAAGGGCGGAAATCGTGCTCAGCTGACCGAAGGTGGTGGGCCATGTTTCTGGTACGTTAGCATTCCGTATTACTGGGATGATAGACACCTCAGCGTTGCGCGAACGGGTGAAGCGTTTTATCAAGAAGGTAGTTCCTACGTGCCAGCACGTTGTGTTTCTCGCACCCATTTTCAGATTAATTGGAATCGACGGAGTCCGTCTGCCTGTGCGATAAAAAGGGCGTTAATGACTTTGAAGAGACTTCGTCAACGACGATAAAGACGTTTTGGAAACCAACGACAGTGCGTACCCGGACTTCTGAAAACATAAAGCGTGGAAGAGTTGTAATCGAAAGAAACACGTGTTGCTCAGCTCGTCGGCGAGACACTACACTTGGAATTTGCAACAGAACGATTAGACGGATTTTACACAACGATGTACACCTACATATCCAAATTGGCCTGGCTCTTAAAGACATTACGCGATTCGAAGACGGTTCTGTGAAGAAATTTTGAATTTTATTACTGAGGACAAAGACATTGTAAACAATTTGTGGTTGAATGACTAGGCCCATTTCCATTTTTCCTGTTATGTCAACAAGCAGACTCTAGATCTTGGAGTGAAGCGAACCCTAGACAACAGCATCAGAAATCTCTCCATTCCACAAAATGTTACTGTGCGGCGTTGTGTGTATTCATCAGGGATCATAGGAACCTACATTTTCGAAGATGCTTTACACAGTGCTGTGACAGGGAGTTCACAGAGACACGCAGGTAAGTTTGAAAACTTTTGTACTCCACAAATTCCTCAGTACGAAATAAATGAAGAGACCTTTTCAACAAGACAGGGCAACTTCCCACACGGTAGGTGTAATCACGAATGCCGTTAATTTTTCCTGTGGGAGTACCTGAAAAGAAAAGTTCATCACGATAACCCACAGCGAGCAGCGGAAGCACTTAAAGAGTGGATCCGACAGGAGGTGGTTCAGATTCCTCTGGCAGTTCTGCGGAATGTGATGAATAACTTCAATGCTCATCTGCATGCTCTACACCTGAACGGACGTCATCTTACTAGAATTATTTTTAAAACTTAGTTACATTTACTTAATTTTCTTAAATATTTTTATTTAATTTAAGGTGGTAAAATACAATCTGGAAAAGCAAATTGAATATTTATGCAGCCTTTTCAAAATCGCTTTTCCTCTGCCCCACCCTGTATATGCTACATTAAAGGCACCTCATATCTCGCGGAAACCTTATTACAACATTCCAGTAATTGATTTCAGCAGAAAATCTAGGAATTAACAGGCCCATTTCTTAAATATTGTGAAGATACATTTAAACTAATAACAGAGTGCACAGACGTATTTGAACACTCATTACTCCCACTTTCCATCCATGATTGCTGCGCGCGATTAGCCGAGCGGTCTAGGGCGCTTCAGCTATGGACTGAGCGGCTGATCCCGGCGGAGGTTCGAGTCCTCCCTCGGGCATGGGGGTGAGTGTTTGTCCTTAGGATAATTTAGGTTAAGTAGTGTGTAAGCTTAGGGACTGATGACCTTAGCAGTTAAGTCCCATAAGATTTCACACACATTTGAACATTTTTTGAACATCCATGATTGGAACGGGAAGAAACCTTTGTGTATAGTATAATTAAAAAAAAATCTTTCTACCAAGCACTTTGTAGTCGTTTATAGAGTGCGAAGGTAGATGAAACAGACAACTCAGGATCTATACATCCTTTGTTGAAATACCATTACTTAATTTTGGAAACAGGCGGAAATTTTCATTTAAATAAAATAGTAAGAACATTTACTTGTTTCTTATTTTAGGTAGGCTTTGGAGGTATAGTAACTACTGCTTCAGCGGTTACTGCTTCAGTAATACCGTAACGCTTGGTTATCTGTTAACGTCTGGTAGCGGAGAAATGAGTGTTGAGTGATTTTTGTGCAATGAGTGACACGGGCAGCGCGCATGTGAACCGAATGTTTAATATTGCTGACAACCGCTGCTGCCAGCACGTCGCTCACAGACCAGCGTATCCGCCAGCTCGGCCTCGCAACCGTGTTTGACAGCTGGCCCGTTCCAGAACCTTCATCAACAAATCCGGCTCGTAATTTGCTTTCGTTAAAGCAGTATCCAGCTCAGAATGACAACTGCGGAGTGAGGCATAGGAGCGTTTACGATGACGGACCGTTCCTGTTTTTCTCTTCAAACCAGAATATGTTTGTTAAAAGAACGCTGCGAATTAATGAGATGTATGAAAAAAATGGGAAATTAAAGGTGATACTTGTAGATGTATAGTTGACTGGATTAATCAAGGTTCATGACTTTAAACATAGCCACCGTACAATAAGGTACATAGTATCTGATAAACTCACACATAACAGAGTCAGGTATCTATGTTCTGAGGGACTGATGACCCAGTAGTTTAGTTCCTTTAAACACATAATCACCACCACCACCACCACCACCACCACCCCATGTTTATCTATATTGTCACGAAAACTTCAAATTCAACATTTCAGTAGAATAAAGCAGAACTTCTGAAAACAAACATTTTTTTTTATATTACTGCAGTTTGATATAAAACGTGCAGCAACAGAATTCGAAAGCTTACCTTGTAAATCCTTTTCATAAATACATCCATAAATTCCTTGTGATATTTTTCGCTCGCTTCAATTGTGATCCAGAAGAATTCTCTCGATGAGCGATGTGCATTGTTCAAAATTTATTTTGATTTCAACCAATTTCCGCTACTGTTCTCTTCCTGTGTTTCATGTGGTTCGCTGTGCACGCGCTAGGCCTGGTTTACAACGCACAGTGAAACATATTTTTTCATGTTTTTAACTTAGAAATACATACTGTTAAACATAATAGAGAGGGACTTCAATTAGACACGTATGTTCTGGAAAGTTTCCATTTTATTGCCTTTATCAGTTTAGGGCAGCTAAGCAATTCTGCAGATGGCTTCATATACGTTTACCTCATAGTAAACGTTTTCATCAACATATTCCCTACTGCTGCGCGGTGTAAGAAATATTTTCCGGTTAACACCATTATTTACGATGTAGGGATAAAAAACAGTTAAAAAGGGAATGTACATGCTATGAACATAATAATTACTGGAAGACACAATAGGTAAACTGAGAAATAACGATACACATTCGTTCAAATGTAGATTTTCCTCGTTCTCATGAGGCAGCTCAAATTTTTGCGAGATCACTTCCTATGTCAAAACGCGACAAGAACATACACACAGACTGCGTCTGGCTGTCACATATGACATTTCATATATTACGACACTTTTCACAGCGTCGTACATGTGATCCATAACTAATCTATTGATTCGCAAAGACTTTCTATTGAAGAAGTCACAAAGACACTCTATTAAACCTACATACAAATGACAAATAGTAAAAACTATCCTTAACACCAATTCAGTGCAATGTTCGAATACAGTGAGAGTGGTGTGCAACTCGACACAATCATGTCGGTTAAAAATCTGGGAGTAACGTTGCTGGGCGAGAGAACGGAAGGTCGGTTGTACGAGAGGCGAATAGACGACTTCGACTTTTGGGGAGAATTGTAGGAAAGTGTTATTCACGTACAAAGAAGACCGCTTACGACCCATTCTTGACTACTGCTCGAGTGTTTTGGATACCCACTAGGCCGAAAAACATCGAAACGGTTCACAGGCGTGCTGCTTGATTTGTTATCGGCAGGTACTGTCAACACGCGAATGTTACGGAGATTCTTCTTGAACTCAAATGGGACGACGTTCTTTTAGCGATACGCTTTTGAGCCACTTACAGACAAGGCGTTTGTAACTGACTGCAAATTGATTCTCCTGCCGTTAACTTACATTACACGTAAGAACCACGCAGATAAGATAAGAGAAATTAGTCCTCGTACGGAGGTATACAAACAGTCATTTTTCCCTCGCTCCATTTGCGATTGGAACAGTGCAGGGAATGACTAGTGGTACAAAGTATCCTTCGCCATGCACCGTGTTGTGACGTGCAGCGCATGTACGTTGATGTGGACGTACATAAAGCTGTAACCTCGTTTAAGGGGAAAAACTTCACCAAGCAACCATCAAGATTTAATTAGTTATACACTGAAGAGCCAAAGAAACTGGTACAGCTGCCTAATATCGTGTAGGGTACCGCAAGTACGCAGAAGTGCCGCAACACGACGTGCTATAGACTCGACTAATGTATGAAGTAGTGCTGGAGGGAATTGACACCATGAATCCTGCAGGCTGTCCATAAATCTGTAAGAGTACGGGAGGGGTGGGGGAGTGGAGATCTCTTCTGAACATCACCTTGCAAGGCCCCCCAGATATGATCAATAATGTTCATGTCTGGGGAGTTTGGTGGCCAGCGAAAGTGTTTAAACTAAGAAGAGTGTCGTGGAGCCACTTTGTAGCAATTCTGGACATGTGGGGTGCTGCATTGTCCTGCTGAAACTGCCAAAGTCCGTCGGAATGCACAATGGACAGGAATGGGTGCAGGTGATCAGGCAGGATGCTTACGTACGTGTCACCTGTCAGAGTCGTATCTAGACGTATCAGGGGTCCCATATCACTCCAACTGCTCACGCCTCCACCAGTTTGAACAGTCTCCTGCTGAGTTGCAGGGTCCGTGGATTCATGAGGTTGTCTCCATATCCGTATACGTCCATCCACTCGATGCAATCTGAAACGAGACTCGTCCCGCTAGACAACATGTTTCTGGTCATCAACAGACCAATGTTTGTGTCGACGGGCCCAGGCGAGGCGTAAAGCTTTGTGTTGAGCAGTCATCAAGGGTACAAGAGTAGGCCTTCGGCTCCGAAAGCCCATATCGATCATGTATCGTTGAATGGTTCGCATGGTGACACTTGTTGATGGCCCAGCTCTGAAATCTGCAGCAATTTGCGGAAGGGTTGCACTTCTGTCATGCTGAACGATTCTCTTCAGTCGTCGTTGGTCCCATTCTTGCAGGATCTTTTTCCGGCCGCAGCTCTGTCGGAGATCTGATCTTTTACCGGATTCCTGATATTCACAGTACACTCGTGAAATGGTCGTACGGGAAAATCCCCACTTAATCGCTACCTCGGAGGTGCTATCTCTCATCGCTCGTGCGCCGTTCAATCTCACTTAAATACTGATAACCTGCCATTGTAGCAGCAGTCAGCGATCTAACAACTAGGCCAGGCACTTGTCTTATATACACGTTTCCGACCGCAGCGCCGTATTCTGCTTGTTTACATATCTCTGTATTTGAATACGCATGCCTATACCAGTTTCTTTGGCGCTTCAGTGTATAAATAGCTTAGTTATCAATGCAACAATTAGTTTCATTAAGTTAGTGTTGTACTAACACAGTGCTAGAGCATTTACCATTGACAATGAAAAAGTGTACATTTGCCTTCGAATCTGGCACATGCAAGCACGATAACAAAAAGATATAATACTGATAACCGATTCCATATTTTAAAAAATGGAAGATACATGCAAGAAAAATGACACACAGGCACTCTGTTGATCGTCATCACAGAACCACTTGCCTTGTGATGGTCATGAAAAAAAAAACCATAACATAATGAAGGATACATCTGTGGATCCAGCTCGTGGAAGAGTCTAAAGCTGGAGCTCTAAAGTAACTGCACATTGTTATACACGATATTCCAGGAGCGAACAAAAAAACTTTAATAGGCACCAGTACTCGCCATTTTGAAGGGAGAGCATGATATGAACGTACTCCGTGATCAATAGCTGTGCAACCATCCTTCTAAAATAAAAACAGCTGGACAATAAAGTCAAGTAGTTTGAGATGAGAGAGGGTGGAAAACCTGTGAGGCTATATTACCAATATGACGGACATCTTGGAAGCTGCCATCTTTGATACAACCAGTAATTTTCAAAGCATATCGAATGGACAGAGGATTAGGAATTGCACGAGAAAAACAACTGCGCCTTCCATTAAGCATAGCCCGCATCTCGTGGTCGTGCGGTAGCGTTCTCGCTTCCCACGCCCGGGTCCCCGGGTTCGATTCCCGGCGGGGTCAGGGATTTTCTCTGCCTCGTGATGGCTGGGTGTTGTGTGCTGTCCTTAGGTTAGTTAGGTTTAAGTAGTTCTAAGTTCTAGGGGACTTATGACCACAGCAGTTGAGTCCCATAGTGCTCAGAGCCATTTGAACCATTTTTCCATTAAGCATAACTTTATTCATTCTCGAATTAGGACTGATTTTTGTTCCTTACAGGGGACTTGAAAACTCATGACGTTAACAAAAGCTGAATGTACTGAATAGAGGAACACTGGTGTTATCGCAGGGGATTTCAGCCAATGCCACGTAAATAGACCATCAATTACCCACAGTACAGGTGGAGACTTTTCGTGAGATCCCTTGCAACTGGCTCAATCGCCGAAAGCGGCTACAGATGAAACAACATCAACCCCTGTTCTGGCAGTTTTCAGTAAGAGTACAGAGCACATTGCTCACCGCATCTAGCAGGAAACTGGTGTCAGCCGTACATGAATGATGGGAATTCTGGTCACACAATGGACACTCTTACAAAATGCTGATGTTACATCCCACCTACGACGATCCAGACTGTAGGGTTAAGTTTGCGGAATTGGTGATATGCAAACTGGACGACTAACACTTTGCACCTATAACGTACTGTTTGCGAATTAAGCTAAATCCGTTTTGAACGAAGGGGCAAATAAAGGGAATGATGGGTACTGGTTAGATGTCAGTTCTACCTGAATGGATCCACCGAAGGAAGTTGGAGCATCGAAAACAATGGTTTGGTGTGGAGTATGTGGTTAAAGTAACGTTGGGCTCTTCTTTGTCCAGGCTACAGTAACAGAAGCCCGTCATCTTTAGTTGTTAACGAAGGTGTGCCGTCGTCGCTGCCGTCTGAAGATGGGGATTTCCCGACCCTTTTTTCACCACGATGTTGTCCCACTTGATTACAGGATAGCTGTTCGAGGATAACTGTACATAGTTTTCCCAGAGATATATAAGCAGCAGAGGTCAGGTTGAGTGAAGCCACGTTGTGCGGCCGGCAGGAGTGGCCGAGCGGTTCTAGGCGCTACAGTTTGGAGCCGCGCGACCGCTACGGTCGCAGGTTCGAATCCTGCCTCGGGCATGGATGTGTGTGATGTCCTTAGGTTAGTTAGGTTTCAGTAGTTCTAAGTTCTAGGGGACTGATGACCTCAGAAGTTAAGTCCCATAGTGCTCAGAGCCATTTGAACATTTTTTGACGTTCTGCGGATATAAGTCCATTTATCCGTGTGGACACGTAAAGGCAAATGTGTTTGCGGTGAAGATCGAAAACCTTGCACATTTCAGAGAGCGGATTGTTGATGCCTGTTCCCTCATTCTGGTACATGCGTTGATTTAAGTCCGTGAGGAATGGGCAAAGCGGATAACAACCACATTACAACGTGCCGGATAACATGTCGAACACATCATGTAGCCTTTATCTGTTATCACCAGCTTTCATCTCGTTCTCTACAAAATGCGACACAATTCGAGAATGAATGAAGCTGCTCCTAGTTTCCTGCGTGATGCGGCGACTACTGCGTTCTGGACTACTACAGAACGATGCCGGATGTTGCTTCATTTGTAGCTTTTTTCGGTGTTCCAGCTTTTAGTTTGTCTGCAACAAAGCAAGTTTTATTACCGCGCTATGGATAAAAGGTGGTCTGTCAGCTTGTTTTAGGTTGAAATTCTCTGCAATAACTCTTAAAGAGTGCTTATAACTCGAGAATAAATAAAGTTTTCCGACTCCAAAAGCATGAAATACGAACTCAAGAAAGTCCTGCGTAGACCCGTTCAAGGAACTAAGGATACTAACTACTGTGCCCCAACATATTTAAAACTTATATGTTATAAACAAAAATATGGAAACACCAAAAACGTAACACATTACCATATGTGGAGCAGGAAATCCGATAGCATTCAAAACAGCTTCCAGTCGTCTCAGAATGGATAAAGACAAGTCCTGTACCGTTTTAAGTGAACTCTTATAGCATTCTTCCCACAAAATAGTGGCAACTTCAGGTAACGATGATGGAGGTGGGTAACAATCACGCGCCCTTCTCTCCAAAGACCACAGAAGCTCAATGATACTGAGATCTTGTGGCTTTGCTGGCTAGGAAAGGCGCGACAATGCATACTCGTGCCCACGACACGAGCTGTGAGATCAGGAGCCCTGTCATCTTGGAACACAGCATCACCACTGGGAAATAAATATTATACGGTGGGACGTATCTGACCAGCCAAACTCTTGATATAATCCTTGTAGTAGTTTGACTTTACAGAGTAACAATTGGGTCCTTGGAATACCACGATATGGGTGCCCAAATCATCACCGATCCCTTGTGATGTTTCACTATTGGGACGTAAACTCAGCCAGAAGTTGGAAACATTGTGCAGCAAGACTCATGTGACCAACTGACTTTGCCGCTCGGGATTAGCCGAGCGGTCCGAGGCGCTGCAGTCACGGACTGAGCGGCTGGTTCCAGCTTGAATATTTATGCAGCCTTTTCAAAATCGCTTTTCCTCTGCCCCACCCTGTATATGCTACATTAAAGGCACCTCATATGCCACGGAAACCTTATTACAACATTCCAGTAATTGATTTTCAGCAGAAAATCAAGGAATTAACAGGCCCATTTCTTAAAGATTGTGAAGATACATTTAAACTAATAACAGAGTGCACAGACGTATTTGAGCACTCATTAGTCCCACTTTCCATCCATGACTGCCGCGCGGGATTAGCCGAGCGGTCTTGGCGCTTCAGCTATGGACTGAGCGGCTGATCCCGGCGGAGGTTCGAGTCCTCCCTCGGGCATGGGTGTGTGTGTTTGTCCTTAGGATATTTTAGGTTAAGTAGTGTGTAGGCTTAGAGACTGATGACCTTAGCAGTTAAGTCCCATAAGATTTCACACACATTTGAATATTTTTGAACCAACTGACTTTCTTCGATTGCTTCACAGTCCAGATTTTACGGCGTCGGCACCACGTTTTCCTGTTACGGGCAGTATCACTGCTGGGGGGTTTTGGAATTTCCGCTCGCCATAAGTTCCCACCTTGTGGGGCTCCCTTCGTGTTGTTTTGGTGCTGACATGGTTCACGAGGGAGATATTCAGTTTTACAATGACCTTTGCAGCTGTCGTCCCTATATTTATCACCACAATCATCTTCAGTGACCACATGTCATGATTACCCAACGAACACTTGTGTCCGCGTTGTGACTTAGCGGATAATATTCTTCCGTTTTCCAACTATGGGGTATTAGTCTACGATACAGTGCCCCTTGAAACGCCGGAAATTTCAGATATCTTGGATACGGAAGCATCCACCACACGAACGCCAACAATCTGCCCACTTTCAGTTCACTTAGACCCGACATAACGCACTCACAACTATACACACCACTGTTCCGACCACGACTGACACTCGTAACGCATTGAGGACCGCTCTGGTGCCGTTCATGGTCAGATACAAAAGAGCAACCTGCCGGCTTGGGTAGCATCTGCACTTACGTTCAAGCATGTATTTCTCGCGGCGTTTCCATACTTTTCTCCTATCACTGTATCTCTCTTTCAAGCCAACAACTCAGTTTACGGAGTCAATGTCAGAAATAACAATAATCTATATAAATAGTTAAAACCAGATACGTTGGTCCACAAAGGTGTCCATTAGTCAATAGCACTGATTTTTAATAACTTGCCAGCAGACAAACAGTTTAGCTAAAAACGAAGTTCCGTTTAAGAGAAGCCTAAAGGATTTAGTGGTGGCCAGCTCCTCCTCTCCCAGGGAAGAATTAGTTGAACTAATGAACGTTTGTCTTATTAATAATATGAAATAACGGAGTGTTTCACAAAATACGACTTCTGCACATCTTCAATAGAGTAACGAGATCAGTAGGCTTATACGAGCAGATAACTGTTGCTAACCGCTTCTGCTTGAAGATGCGTGGCTACAATAACCTTCGAATTATGTTATGCACTTCGGTGTATAGTGCATTACATGGAAGTTTGATATTGTCATCTAAATAAAAATTTGTTTGAGGGTTTTGAGTTACGTCATATCCAGGAGCTGTGTAAGAAAAACTCACACCCCCCATTCTATAATATGTATTGTGTTTTCTTGGTTTAAATAAGCCAGCTTCTCTGAGAATCTCCTCACTATGGGCCTATTAAACTGAAGTGCACCTTCTGTCCAGAAAGATCGGAGAGAGTTTTTATGCCTTGCGTATAAACGGCAGCGCACTAACTACGGTGGCAGCTTGAACTAACATCTATAAACAGCAGATGTGCATTCGACCACTGACCAGTGAGCAGGCAGTGTAAAATAGTGCACGTGCGACCGTGGTGTGTCAACCTTCTTGTGTCACAAATCGCAGTGGAGCAATATCTCTAAATCAATATTTAAGACATTCTCCAGAATGTTTTAAAGAAGCGAAAAGTGTATGCAAAGTTTGTTCTGCACGTCTTAACTCCCGAACAAAAATAAGGACGCCTGGGCGCCAGCCGCGACTTGAATGAAATGCAAAATGTGCACAATTCTTTTCTGGAAAAAATCATCATAGGTGAACAATACTTGACGTCATCAATAACAACCTACTACAAAACAACAGAGTGAAGAAATTCACATGAAGGGACAACGCTTTGATGACGCAACTGAAACTGAAGCCAATGTGACGTACAAATTGAACATTTCAGATAAAAACTTTTATGCCTGTTTCACATGGCTGTACGAACGTTCAGTGCATTATACTCAATTTGGGCAAGACTATGTAGGAAGGTGTGCTGAAAAGTGATGCCTATGATTTTTTTAATGTGACACTCAAAGCTTTTTAAATGAAAGAAGCATTATTAACATTCTACAACATTATCTTCATATCTACAAATTTGCAGCCCTTTGCCGCTAGAGGATTGCGCAGTGTAGCAAATAACATGGTGGGCTGTAACGTAACTATGTCGGTGCTTGGGAAACAGCGTGCTCTAATCGAATTTCGAATTCGAAGCAAGGGAAGTCAAGCAGCGTTCAGAATAAAGACACTTCTATGGTCGTAATTTTATCAATAAACTGTCGAAATATTGATATTTGCTGCCATCCAGCAAAATAAAAGCTCTGAGATATTTAGGGTGTCATGGAACGTTTATCGTAAGGACAGGTTAGACACCATAGGAGCAGGAGTGTTCAGTGCAGTTGACAAAGGCATTGTCTCTACTGAGGTTGAAATTGAGTGTGACGGTGAAGCTATCTAGTCGCGTTAAACAGGTGTAGGTGAAACCAAGTTAATTGTTGGATGTTTTCACCGGCCACCCGATTCCGCTGTGACAGTTCTTGAGTCACTAAAAGAAGTCTACACTTGGTGCCGGGTAAATACCCAAATCACGCAGTACTAGTTGGAGGCACGTTTAACCTGCCGAATATGGACTGGAACGTCTACGGAGTCATTGCAGGGGTGCAGAGAGAGTCTTGCGAAGTACTTTTGAACAAATATTCCGAAAACTATCTTGAGCAATTAGTTCGGCAGCCAACATGCAATGGACATATCTTAGACTTGGTACCTACAAACAGGCCGCACCATATCGATGTCGTCAGTATACAGACGAAAAATGGCTCTGAGCACTATGCGACTTAACTTCTGAGGTCATCAGTCCCCTGAAACTTAGAACTACTTAAACCTAACCTAAGGACAATCACACACATCCATGCCCGAGGCAGGATTCGAACCTGCGACCGTAGCGGTCGCGCGGTTCCAGACTGTAGCGCCTGAAAGTGTTGAAAACAAATAAGTCGTCAGACCTGGATGGATATACAAAGAGTGCTCTACGGCACTGGTCTTTTATTTAGCTTGTATTTATCGAGAATCCCTCTCCCTGCGCCAAGTCCGAAGGGATTGGCAAAAAGCTCAGGTGTCTCCTGCATATAAAAAGGGTCAAACAACAGGTCTGCAAAATTACAGTCCAATATCGTTAACATCGGCTTGATGCAGCATTCTAGGGCATATTCTGAGTTCGAATATAACAAATTTCGTAGAGTCCAAAAAGTTAATGTCCACGAATCAGCACGGTTTTAGTAACCATCGCTCGTGTGAAACTAAGCTTGTCCTTTTCTCACATGAAATATTGCGAACTATAGCTGAAGGACAATAGGTAGCGCTCAGTCCGGAACCGCGCGCCTGCTACGGTCGCAGGTTCGAATCCTGCCTCGGGCATGGATGTGTGTGATGTCCTTAGGTTAGTTAGGTTTAAGTAGTTCTAAGTTCTAGGGGACTGATGACCACAGATGTTAAGTCCCATAGTGCTCAGAGCCATTTGAACCATTTTTTTGACAATAGGTAGTGTCCATATTTCGAGATTTCCGAGAAGCATTTGACACGGAACCCAACTGCAAACTGTTACCAGAGATTCGAGCATACGTAATGGGTTTCTAGACATGTGAGTGGCTCGAAGACTTCTTAAGTACTAGAATCCAGTATGTTGTCCTCGACGACAACTGTTCATCAAAGACAAGAGTTTCGTGAGGAGTGCCCGAGGGAAGTGTGATACGACCGCTGTTATTTCCTATATGCATAAATGATCTGGCGTACCGGGTAAGAAGCAATCTGCGGCTGTTTGCTGCTGATGCTGTGGTGTATGGGAAAGTGTCATCATCACTTGACTTTAGGAGGATACAAGATGATTTAGAAAAAATTTCTAGCTAGTGTGATGAATGGCAGCTAGCACTAAATGTAGAAAAAGTTAGGTGAGTAGGAAAAACAGTTCCGATAAAGCGTAGGTAGTGTCCTGCTTGACACAGTCACGTTGCTTAAATATCTGGGCGTTATGTTACAAACCGATATGAAATGGAACGAGCAAGTGAGCATTCTGGTAGGGAAGGCGAAAAAAAATGACTCTGAGCACTATGGGACTCAACATCTGAGGTCATCAGTGCCCTAGAACGTAGAACTACTTAAATCTTACTAACCTAAGGACATCACACACATCCATGTCCGAGGCAGGATTCGAACCTGCGACAGTAGCGGTCGCGCGGTTCCAGACTAAAGCGCCTAGAACCTCTCGGCAGCACGGGCCCGACAGGGAGGGCGAGTGGTCGACTTCGGTTTATTGGGAGAATTTTAGGAGAGTGTTGTTCATGTATAAAGGGGACTGCATATAGGACGATTGTGCGGCCTGCTCTTCAGTACTGCTCGAGTGTTTGGCTTCCACACCATGTCAGGTTATAGGAAGACATCGAAGCAATTCAGATACGCGCTCTTAAATATGTTGCCGGTAGGTTCGAACAACACGCAGATGCTACTAAGTTGCTACGGGAGCTCAAATGGGAAATGCGGAAGGAAGGCGACCTTCTTTACGATGAACATTACTGGGAAAATTTAGAACCCCGGTATTTCAGTGCGACTGCCGAACGATTCTACTGTAACCGTTATACACTTCTTGTAAGGACCACGAAGATAAGATACAATAAATCTGGATTCATATGGAGGCATGTGGACAGTCGTTTCTCCCTCGCTCTATCTGTGAGTGGAGGAGCAAAGGAAACGTTCCGCCACGCACTGTACAGTGGTCCGAACGATTCTACTGTAACCGTTATACACTTCTTGTAAGGACCACGAAGATAAGATACAATAAATCTGGATTCATATGGAGGCATGTGGACAGTCGTTTCTCCCTCGCTCTATCTGTGAGTGGAGGAGCAAAGGAAACGTTCCGCCACGCACTGTACAGTGGTCTTTGGAGTATGAATGAAGATGTAGATGTAGAACATGAATGTTGAGGTAGATGTAGACTTAGAAAATTCTGGTGGTGTGGGGTTCTAACTCCTGTCTGCCTCGCCAAACATCCCCCCCCCCCCTCCTCTTCCCCTGGCCCTTCACGACCTCAAGATTTTAAGATTTATGTTTGCCGTGGTTTAACACAAATCCTGCAATGATCCCGTTGACTAGGATGCGGCCAATTTCCTTCCTTGATCTTACTGAGTCTGAGTTTGCGCTCCATTCCTAATGGCCTCGTTAAATTCTCCTCGCCTGTTTCAATAAGGTTGTAGATTTGATACCATATTACAGTCACCTCAGAAATCAGCGTGTTACCTGCTTTGGCTAACGACAGCTTTATTCTTCCTCTAAGCGGATACTGCTAATTTAGTGAACACCTTGTGATCTACACAAGATATACTAATAGGCATATAGTTCTACAAAAGCACGCCACACAAAATTTAGTCTTCTCCAGGTAACATCACACTCATAACGTGTAACGCCGGTTGTAGCCTTTGTAATGGACTCAGTCTTTCGAAGACGAAAGTCCACAAATTTCTTCCGGTACGATACACCACCTGAAGCCACCGATTAATGAGATTCCGAAGAGCGATCAGATAGTGGGGATGTTCATTTTTGCGTTTCACCTGCTGTTGCAAATAGTACTAGATATCATCTAAGGAATTAAATTCGGGTGTTTTAGCAGACCTGTGAAAGTGCTTGTGAAAGTGGATGTTGTCTTGGAAGACGGAAGTGTTCCACCACGAAACTGCAGAAGGAAGAGCAACACTTGATTACCGATAACGTCTAAAAAGATCCTGACACATTTTCACGGAAACCTGGGTGAGTGTACGAAAAACGCTCCCAAGCTGGTCAGAACTACATCGTCCGCGCGATGTGAGTGAAACGCCTTATTGAACGCTCGTTGCACTCGACGTCTTGCATCTTTTGGGAAAAAGGCAAAATGGCGACTTGTCGCCTCCTGTCAGAAACGGTCTAGTTTTTGTATCGTTTGGTCCATCGAAGACGCACAGATAAATGTGCCGCTGTGAGTAATAACCTTTGGTGCAGTACTCGACTCCAGATATCAATTTTATATTGTTCCCTTCACAATGTTTGTTCGAGTCGAGATGGACCTGCATTCGCTAAAAGAGAGAAATTTCTCTATGTCTGGAAACCGACTGTTACTGACAAGGTGTGACACTCGTTCCTGACCCTGCCGGTTAGGAACACTTTATGCGGTTTAAAATGGCTGCGAGCAGTACTCCATTCTTTATAGACACGCGGACAGTCTACGTTGATTTCGTGTAAGGACTACGAATATAAGATACGGGAAATTAAGGCTCATACGCAGGCATATAGATAGTCGTTTTTTTCCTCGCTCTGTTTGCGAGTGGAACGGGAAGGAAATGACTAGTAGAGTTACATGGTACCCTCAGCCACGCATCGTACGGTGGTTTGCGGAGTACGCATGTGGGTTCAAAAATGGCTCTGAGCACTATGGGACTTAACATCTATGGTCATCAGTCCCCTAGAACTTAGAACTACTTAAACCTAACTAACCTAAGGACATCACACAACACCCAGCCATCACGAGGCAGAGAAAATCCCTGACCCCGCCGGGAATCGAACCCGGGAACCCGGGCGTGGGAAGCGAGAACGCTACCGCACGACCACGAGATGCGGACACGCATGTGGGTGTAGATACATCAACAAATTGGGAACTTCTATCACAGTGTAGTCATGGAGATGTCCAAACGCAATAGTTTCTTTCTGTTACTGTGTCCCGTATCCACGTCGATCCGTCTTAGTGTGACGATGCCATACAACCGTCTGGCATATACTGTCAAGACTTACGTCAGCAGTGGAAAATCATTACGACCGCCTGGCTGATGTTCTACACAGTCTACAGCACTCCAGAGCGACCAGTGTGCTATTCTAAGGGGGTGCGCTTATATTTTCTCTTCCACGAGATCCGAAAATAGTTCATCATTCTCACAAAAATCAATGTAGCGTTCCGTACAAAGGTATTATTCACAGTTGTCGCGTACTTTAAGTGTGAAGGCGTTTTGGTAGCTGTTACTGTATCTATGAGTGACTTCCGGTTGGGTAAGGGTCATTTTATTGAATGAAAACGGAAAAAATATTATAAGGGAGATCTACAGCCTTTATAACTATTAAGTAAAGGGAAAAAGTGGACAAGCGCGAGTAGGACTTGCACTCTGGGGGTTTCGTTCAAAATTAGGCATATATATACACTGCACAAAAGAATCAGGGGAACGTGACTCTGGGCGTCTGCCATATTCCACTGAGCAATAACTTAGAACTGGGAATGTTAGCAAATTGTACCTTTATCTTTCACAAATTAAGTACACAACAAAACGTCATTACATCCTCGATCGTTTACATAAACAAAAACTGAAATGTCAGACAGGCTTCGAAAACAAAGTGGAAACAATCGTACATCCTGTAATCCTAGACGCTTCTCATTTGACTTTGAGAGTTTCAATAACGTCTATGCCCTCCGTGAGCGTATATCACTGTCTGACATCTACGTGGCATGCTCCGTATAAGTCTACGGAGGTCACCCTGTGGCATCCGTTCCCATTCTCCAATGAGAGCCCAAGAGAGTTCTTGGAGAGTGTATTGTGGAAAAGGACGACCACCAACACGACAGTCAAGCATGTTCGACACATGCACGATGGGGTGGTGAGGACTCACCGCAGGCCATTCCATTAGTTCAAAGTCCACGCTTCGAAATATATCTCTGGTGACGCCCACCACATAATCTCTGGTATTAGAAGGAGTTCAGGCCCACCAGCGTATGCAGCACATACTGTTGGACCACACTGTCCAAAAGGATGTGATCGATGCACTGCTTGACGGTAAGGTGCACAACAAGGTACTGTCAGTACTGTCAGTAACTGAAGACTCTCCATATCATCACATAACTTTGGAAATCTGTCGATTTCATGGACAACATCTGGCAGCTACCGCTCACCTCGAGTCTCCGCACACGAACACGGCCATCATCTGAGGATATCTGGACTCGACTGCGAATAACACGTTTCCTCAGTGACAAAGTTGCCAGCTGAAATGAGGACAGCAGAACGAAAGATGAGCTGCAAGATGTTGTCATGTCAAGCGATGTACTCAAACAGGACGTCTGTGTCGTAAGGTCCTTTCAGAGTCTGGTTCAAAATGGCTCTGAGCACTATGGGACTTAACAGCTATGGTCATCAGTCCCCTAGAACTTAGAACTACTTAAACCTAACTAACCTAAGGACATCACACAACACCCAGCCATCACGAGGCAGAGAAAATCCCTGACCCCGCCGGGAATCGAACCCGGGAACCCGGGCGTGGGAAGCGAGAACGCTACCGCATGACCACGAGATGCGGGCTTTCAGAGTCTGTCAGATATCAGTTTTCACATGGATTTCTAATGCGTCGCCAACCTTGTCAACTCGCCTTGCACACTGACCTGTCTCCCCGAAGCGAGTCCACAACCTACGGATGACATATGGAGAGGCATTGGCATCTACACAAACACGTTAGAAAGTCCATTCTTTTTGGAACAAAAAGTGTCACTTTCACTGCATTAAGATGTCTCATTGAACTTGCTTGATTGAATGCAAAGTTCAAAAATAACAACTGCCATCTGTGTATCTCGCCAGAAACCCTTGGACACCGGTACTCGCTTCCTTCTAAAGGACCACCTGAAACTGTAATGCGCATCACATCAATAGAAGGCGAATGACTTTAATTGTTGTCTACAATGAAAGCGATCAGGCCATGCAGTAAGACCACAGGTACCACACCAGACGTTATACATGTTTTCACCTGATTCTATAGGTTCGAATGAGTGAGTTTGCGAGTATCACAATATGTGACATAAATGGCCGTATCTTGTAACTGCATTGCCTTAGAAGCTTAAGTTTTTTTACACTTCCAAAGGACCACAGATCTGACCATTTGACATAATTTTCAACCTGATACGTCTACTTAAGAATGAAAAGATCTGGGTTTGCACGCTTCTTAATTACAGTTTAAACATGGTACCAAAATAAATGAAACATTCACAAATCAATTCATGGGATTTTTACATATTTAATACAAGTTAGATGTTATCCTCTTTTAACAAATTTAAATCTTGTGCTGCTAGCACCAGGTTATCATTGCATAAGAAAGATCTTCATTCCTTACTAACAGTGTGTGTGGATGTTAAATAAAACTGGTTCGACTACGATATTTGGTGCAGTTCGTCTTTAAGATTCCCCAGTCTTCTTTTTTATTGTTAAAAACAAATTGATGAGACGGTAGGTACTGGACCATCGCGACGAAGCCAGTATCAGTTGTATGGTGATGAATGTACAACTAAGGTTTGATGTCCCACTTAGTCAGCCTACTGCACATTATCAATAAAAGGCTTTAAACAGCTGTTGTGATATATACTGATTCTCTACGAGCCATGACGGGATTAAACGCTGCACTGCACGATTAATGGTACAAAATCGCCCTGGAAATTCGCCCTGAAGCACATGCACTCAATCACAAATAAACAACAACTGTAACGTCAGCTGAAGCTGGTTAGTCACCGTACTAATCATACTCATCCAGATATTTCCATTATTTTAAGAATCGTTTGCTGGTGGGTCAGAGAACAAATAAGGGCGATTAATCCTGAAGAGAACATGGTAGTTTGAATACATGAACAGTTTTTGACACACAGCCACTGAGTTAAATAATATTATTTGCTGAAAATTCTACACGAACACTTTTACATGGCCGGCCGAAGTGGCCGTGCGGTTAAAGGCGCTGCAGTCTGGAACCGCAAGACCGCTACGGTCGCAGGTTCGAATCCTGCCTCGGGCATGGATGTTTGTGATGTCCTTAGGTTGGTTAGGTTTAACTAGTTCTAAGTTCTAGGGGACTAATGACCTCAGCAGTTGAGTCCCATAGTGCTCAGAGCCATTTGAACCATTTGAACTTTTACATGTGACAAATGAGCTACGTATCACAGATTAAGCGTTACACAGCTGTGCATGGTCTCTAAATGAGAATTCAGGATGGAGATGAACTCAAAACGAAGCTGCCTCCTCATTCTCCTAGTACCGGAGTATTAACTTTCTGCACTCACCACAAGGTACGAAGCATGCCGGATCAGCTACTTGTATAGTGGGAGTGGCAGTTAGGAAAGAACTACCTGGCACTTCCTAAGTCACTCGCTACCACATACTTTTTCTTGACACTTACCAGTCAGCATCAGCTCCGTTGCTTTCTGCGGCCTGAATATGCATGAATATAAACGAATAGATAGATTTTGCTTTGAATGTAGCCAAACTTTTATACAAATAAATTAGACTGATTATGGAACACTGCATCTACTTTGCACTTCATCTTGTACGAGTGTCCACTGAAGTGCAAACATTGCACGTAACACACAACTGCCAAAATAAAAATAAATTCATAAATATTACAAGGTCTGACATTGATATGTAACTTACTACTTCGCACTTACCGTTGCTCGCAGCACTACAAGTTACTATCATACAAAGGTCAGTGCAACACAGATGTTTTAGCTAGCTTATGTGTGAAGAACGACTGTTGACTCCTATTAACCTCATACATACGTCATAATTTGAATAAGTGTTCTTACACCTATGAGTATGTGGCGTTTATTTCAGTTAATGCTTGTAAATGGATTAATTGCTGTACAGGTTTCGACTGATTAATTACTGTAATACACAGTAAATATCTCTTGGCCATATCAACACTTTCATTTTTTTTTTGGAACGATAATTTCACATTAAAAAAGACAATTGATTTTGTTAATAGTGATATAATAATGTTTCCATATTACTGTGGCATGGCCAATAAACAAACATTTCCAGTGACTGATTCCAGCTAACAATTAACAATACGTACTGGCAGTTTGTCACATACGTAGGTAACATTTTCCCACCGTCAGGGTACTCAATAAGAGTTCTTAAGCTGTCACGTACACGTCACTCCATCTTTAATTTCAAGTATCCGTTTGGAGCTGAACCGAGTCATATGCTCTTCTCTCATGTGTGAACGAATCGAGCTATGCTTTTATAAATGCAACCTACTCTTGTTTGTTACTAACAATTCACCCAATGCACTTAAGGTATTTTCTTATGAGCTGTGTTGATATAGACTAAATAAAGTCTTCTTCTACCGTCTGAACAAAAGTATCCGAACACTTTTGGTGGACATTAACATGGGGTATGTCCACTGTTCGCCTTTATGAGGGCTGGAACTCGGTTGGGGACACTTTCAATAAGGTGTCTCAGTGCCTATGGAGGTATGATATCTGTTTCTTCCTCAAGAACGGAAATCAGGGAAGGCAGTGATGTTGGATGCTGGGTCTGGAAACATGTCAACGTTCTAACTCATCGCAAACGCTTTCCATTTGGTCCAGGTCAGGACTCTGTGCAGGCCACCCATTTCAGGAATGTTACTGTCCAGAAACTACTGACTCACCGATGCTGCGTTATGATGTCTGTCTGGTGTATAACGGTTCAGATTGCATCCACATGTAAAACTCGAGACCGTATGTAGCATCCAATGGCACCCCAAACCACTACATCTGGCATTTATCTACCATTCCACTCCACAATACTGACTCCCACATTCTGTCATTGTAGTAGCAGCCGAGTGGTCTACGGCCATTAGTGTAGGACAGGTTTGAGCAGTATCTTACGTTTTACCATTCAGTACACCCATGACGACGTTAGAATGTCCATTAGAGCGTAAGGCGTTTGAGGAAAATGAACTGTGGAATTCGACATAACGCTACCAGTCTAGATCACAGCAAACTGTATCGAACCGTAGACACAAATAGGTCTACATAGCGTCACCGCTCCAGCGTCGAACCAATACTTTGGACGAAGCTGCACGAGCGGTTAAGCCTAAGTTATACGACAAGCGAACGACTGAACCATGCATCAGATAGCATTAGGGTAACATATCTACAGCTACATACATACTCCGCAAGACACCGTACAGTGTGTGGTGGAAGGTACCCTGTACTAGTACTACTCTTGTTTCCTGTTCCACTCACAAATAGAGTGAGGATAGATGTCTCAGTATGAGCTCTAATTTCTCTTATCTTGTCTTTGCTGTCCTTACACAAAATGTATGTTGGCGGCTGTAGAATCGTTCTGCAGTCACATTGAAATGACAGTGCTGTAAAGTTTCTCTGTATTGTTCCTCGAAAAGAACGTCATCTTCCCTCCAGGGATTTCCATTTGAATTTCCGAAGCATCTCCGTAATACTTGAGTTTTGTTTGAACCCACCGGCAACAAATCAAGCAGCCCGCCACTGAATTACTTCGGTGTATTCTTTTAATTCGATCTGGTGAGGATCCCAAACACTCGAACAGTACTCAAGAGTAGGCCGCACTAGCGTCCTACATGCGGTGTCCTTTACAGATGAACCACACATAACTAAAATTCTCCCAGGAAACTGATGTCGGCCATTCACCTTCCTCACCGCAATCCTCACATGCTTATTCTATTTCATATCGCTTTGCAACATTACGCAGAGCACTAGTAATGTAATATCCGGACGTTACGGGTTTGTTTTTCCTATTCACCAGCATTACCTTACAATTGACCACATTTACAGCTATCTGCAATTCATCACACAAACTACAAATTTTTGGCTGTCATCTTGTATCTTCCGACAAACGCTCAACAACGACAATTTTCCTTACACCACAGCATCGTCAGCAAACAACCGCAGATTGCTGCTCACCTTGTCTGCTAGATCATTTATGTATATGGAAAATAACAGCAGTCCTATCACACTTCACTGGGACACTCATCACGATACCGTCGTCTCTGATGAGCACTCGCCATCGAGGGCAACGTCACTTAAGAAGTCTTCGAGCCACAGTCGTATCTGGGAACCTATTCCATACACTCTTACTTCATCAACAGTCTGCATTGTGGCACCGTAACAAACGCTTTTTGAAAATCTTGAGATACGGAATCTATTTGTTGCCCTTCATCAATAGTTCACAGTACATCATGTGAGAAACGGGAAGCTGAGTTTTGCGCAAGCGATGCTTTCTAAAACGGTGCTGATTCATAGGCGTAAGAATTTCGACCTCAAGAAAATTTATTATATTCGAACTCAGAATATGTTCGAGAATTCTGCAGCAAATCATATGTTAAGGATATTGGTCTGTGATTTAGCTCTTCTTATATACAGGAGTCACATGCGCTTTTTTTTCCAGTCGCTTGCGACTTTGCGCTGATCGAAAGTTCCGCGACGAATTGCAGGCTAAGTAAGAGCCCAATGCCGTGGAGTGACGTTTATAAAACCGAAATGGGATTCCATCCGAACCTGGCTACTCATTTGCTTTCAACTCTTTCAGTTGTTTCTCTACGCCAGGGGTGCTTATTATCGTGCAGTCCGCTATCTTCTACTGCCAGACCAGGCTGGTCGTGACTGGATGGAAGCCATGAATGCGCTTAGTAGTTTAACATATGTCCAGAATTTTCTCTGGTTTTCGGCAAGGTCTTTTGCTAAGGTATGGCGGTGGCAGTAGTTCTATATTTCCCACATCGATCTTTTCATTGACGCACGTATCTCTACTAACCTTTGCCTGTCTTCATTTGTGCGTTCTGTTTAGAACTTAGAGTGCAACTGGATTTGCTTCCACAGCATTTTCCGAACTTCGTTGTTGAACCACGGTGGGTCTTTTCCGTCCTTGATGAACTTACTAGGCACATACTTCTGCAGTGCACAACCTGCTTAAATCTTATCCATAATTCCTCTACGTCCATCTCACCCGAACTAAAAAATGTCGATTCATTGCCTAAGAGAGATGCTAACAATTACTTATCTGAAACTTCCTGGCACATTAAAACTGTGTGCCGGGCCGAGACTCGAACTCGGGACCTTTGCCTTTCGCGGGCAAGTGCTCTACCAACTGAGCTACCCAAGCACGACTCACGCCCCGTCCTCACAGCTTTACTTCTGCCAGTACCTCGTCTCCTACCTTCCAAACTTTACAGAAGCTCTTCTGCGAACCTTGCAGGTACTGGCAGAAGTAAAGCTGTGAGGACGGGGCGTGAATCGTGCTTGGGTAGCTCAGTTGGTAGAGCACTTGCCCGCGAAAGGCAAAGGTCCCGAGTTCGTGTCTCGGCCCGGCACACAGTTTTAATCTGCCAGGAAGTTTCATATCAGCGCACACTCCGCTGCAGAGTGAAAATCTCATTCTGGAAACATCCCCCAGGCGGTGGCTAAGCCATGTCTCCGCAACATCCTTTCTTTCAGGAGTGCTAGTTCTGCAAGGTTCGCAGAAGAGCTTCTGTAAAGTTTGGAAGGTAGGAGACGAGGTATAGTCTGTCGGTAAACTGAAGAGCGAGCGAGCGAGTCCCCACTCTGCCAACCCAGCTACGTCACAGGGCGCTTCTACAGGCTGTTTCACTACATAGTACCGGCCCTGTCGCGGCACGCGCTTCAAATTTGTAGCGAAGCCGTGTACAGATACGTCTCGGCTGCGTTTATTTTTAGACAAATGCTTTAAGACCATAAGGAATACAAAAAATGATAGCTTCTTCCGAAACACAACATTATTATTAACATAGGAACGGTATTCAGGACTCTACTACAAACATAGAACCGAAAGCCTGTTCATGTGAATGTAGGCCTATGTTCCTCTATTGCTGTTCGTAAAACGAACCACTTGTAATGCAATCAGTCTGTAGAATTTAAGACTTTTTCATATTTTGTGTTTCTACTAAAAGGTAGAAGTTTTCTTTGAAGGACTGCATTGAAACTTAACAATTCTTGCAACACAAAGAGTGTTTAAAAATTAAGCAGAAATTTATAATTTTCTGTGTTGTATTACTCCGATTTGCACCACCTTTTTGTCACTGTCTTTGTAAACATGCTGCAAAAGTATGTGTTCAATGTTATGCATGTTGGGTATTTACTCTGTTGTCAGCTGTCAGAAAGGTTACATGTGTTTTTGTAGCATCAAGAATTTTTTGTTTTGTATAAAAATAAATTAGAGAATCTGTATTAAATTTTGTTATAAGAATGGAATGAAGTGTATGAAATTTTTAGAAATGGTAAATATTGCTTTTGGTGACCCTGTTATGAGTAACCCAAGGGCAGACAAGGGGTATAAACATTTCAAAGCAGGCCTTAAAGGACAGTGGTTTTACAAGGACGGATGAGATTAAAAAGGCACAGTTACGGGACCTATAAACAATCCCGATGAAACAGTTCCTGGCATAAGTGTATAGTATGTAATGGGGAATATTTTGAAGAGGATAACATTGCTGTAGATTAACAAGGTTCTTACCAAAAAAATAAAAATATGTGAACGCACCTCGTATGCCAAGCGTTTTGCTTAGAAGTCTAGAATCAGTGTACATGTTTCCAAGGAAATTTCAGTAGTGTTTAGAATAGCTATTGCGCACATGTTTTAAGCAATATGTCTTAAAATCTGGTGAATAGTGACCGAGATAGAGATTTAGTGTTCCATAAGCAGCAAAGGTTCTACGTGATTTTGAAACTGTCTGTAACGATGGGTTTCCTCCCAAAATTATTAGTTTTCCTTCGTGACGACTCCAGTAAACCATGCGGCTTATTTTTCCATTCCTTACTTATGCGTGCTATTAGGTGAGGCCGACGTTTGCTTAAATTGCAGCCCTTTGATTGGGACTGGTAATGTTAGTCAACAGTTCTTTTTGGGCCGCCTCTTTAATACACGCTGTAATAACATTAGAGGCGATCGAACGCTCGTTAGTCCCCAAACACCTCCACTTCTTCGTATTCTGCATATTTTCCTGCAATGCTAGACGATTATCCATCACTTCCGGATATCGAAGTACATCAGTAAGTTTACAACGTTAACTCATTGACACTGGCAACTAAGATCCCACGAACACAAACGACGTGTATCACTGCACGCCGATCTACACCGCTAGACAGGTTAGGTTAGGTTAGGTTAGGTTAGGTTAGTAACGGGTAATAGATTTTGGGTGCCCCCTGTAGGCCGGTGGCAGCGTTCTTCCCCCACCAAGAGCGCTGCTCGCTCTTGAGTTTACGGACAGACTACACTGGCAGAAGTAAAGCTGTGAGGACGGGGCGTGAGTCGTGCTTGGGTAGCTCAGTTGGTAGAGCACTTGCCCGCAAAAGGCAAAGGTCCCGAGTTCGAGTCTCGGCCCGGCACACAGTTTTAATGTGCCAGGAAGTTTCATATCAGCGCACACTCCGCTGCAGAGTGAAAATCTCATTCTGGAATTACTTATCTGTTCTTTCTAGCAGATACACTCTTCTAGCCTTCTTGACTAATTTATTAATTTTGTAGCCATAGTCGCTATGATGACCGAGCGAGACGGTACTGTGGTTAGCACAATGGACTCACATTCAGAGGGACGACACGACGGTGCAAACCCGCGTCCAGCCAGCCAGAGTTAGGTTTTCCGTGATTTTCCTAAATCGCCCAAGGCAAATGGTTCCTTTGAAAGGGCACGACCGATTTCCTTCCTCATCCTTGACACCATCCGAACTTGTGCTCCGTCTCTAATGACCACGATGTCGACCCTATCTTGCTTCCTTCCTTCACTGAGATGACATATTCATCACTAATCTCCGTCTCTTTACTGACGCTATCGATAAGATCCGGCCTGCTTGTAGCTACAAAATCTAAGACATTTCCATTGCATGTGGTTGCCGAACTAGCTGCTTAAGACAATTTTCGGAAAATGCATCCAAAAGTACTAGGCAAGACTGTCTGTCTGTCCCCGCTGGAATGAATCCATAAACGTCCCAGCCTATACTCGGTAGGTTACAGTCGTCTCGAACTAGTACTGCACGATCTGGGCATTTACTCGCTACTGACCGTAGACTTTCTTTGAATTACTCTGGAAATGTCACAGCGAAATCGGATGACCGGTAGAAACATCCAACGATTAACCTGGTTTCGCCTAGACCTGTTATATGCAGACCAGACATACCAACTAGCAGATTGGCATGGAGTGATTTAGAAAGATCTGTATACTTACTGGATTTTTTCCTGTCAGATATGCTATCAGGATAGAGTCTGTACTATTCAGTAGTCCGTACGTCGATGTATTCGAGCTTTACGGTCATGCACGAAGGATGACAATTACACTACTGGCCATTAAAAGTGCTACACCAAGAAGAAATGCAGATGATAGATGGGTATTCATTGGACAAATATATTATACTACAACTGACATGTGATTACATATTCACGCAATTTGGGTGCATAGATTCTGAGAAATCAGTACCCAGAACAACCACCTCCGGCCGTAATAACGGCCTTCATACGCCTGGGCATTGAGTCAAACAGAGCTAGGATGGCGTGTACAGGTACAGCTGCCCATGCAGCTTTAACACGATACCACAGTTCATCAAGAGTAGTGACTGGCGTATTGTGACGAGCCAGTTGCTCGGCCACTATTGACCAGACGTTTTCAATTGCTGAGAGATCTGGAGAATGTGCTGGCCAGGGCAGCAGTCGAACATTTTGTGTATCAGAAGGGCCCGTACAGGACCTTCAACATGCGGTCGTGCATTATCCTGCTGAAATGTAGGGTTTCGCAGGGATCGAATGAAGGGTAGAGTCACGGGTCGTAACACATCTGAAATGTAACGTCCACTTTTCAAAGTGCCGTCAATGCGAACAAGAGGTGACCGAGACGTGTAACCAATGGCAACCCATACCATCACGCCGGGTGATACGCGAGTATGGCAATGACAAATACACGCTTCCAATGTGCGTTCACCGCAATGTCGCCAAACACGGATGCTGTAAACAGAACCTGGATTCATCCGAAAAAATGACGTTTTGCCATTCGTGCACCCAGGTTTGTCGTTGAGTACACTATCGCAGGCGCTCCTGTCTGTGAAGCAGCGTCAAGGGTAACAGCAGACACGGTCTCCGAGGAGATATCCCATGCTGCTGCAAACATCGTCGAACTGTTCGTGCAGATGGTTGTTGTGTTGCAAACGTCCCCATCTGTTGACTCAGGGATGGAGACGTGGCTGCACGATCCATTACAGCCATGCGGATAAGATGCCTGTCATCTCGACTGCTAGTGATACGAGACCGTTGGGGTCCAGCACGGCGTTCCGCATTACCCTCCTGAACCCACCGATTCCATATTCTGCTAACAGTCATTAGATCTCGACCAACGCCAGCAGCAATGTCGCGATACGATAAAGCGCAATCGCGATAGGCTACAATGCGACCTTTATCAAAGTCGGAAACGTGATGGTATGCATTTCTCCTGTTTACACGAGGCAGCACAACAACGTTTTACCAGGCAACGCCGGTCAACTGCTGTTTGTGTATGGGAAATCGGTTGGAAACTTTCCTCGTGTCAGCACGTTGTAGGTGTCGCCACCGGCGCCAACCTTGTGTGAATGCACAGCATCTTCCTCCCGTTGGTTAAATTTCGCGTCTGTAGCATGTCATCTTCGTGGTGTAGCAATTTTAATGGACAGTATTGTATAAACACTGCTGCGCATTACGCCGTCTCGTATCCGCTCCTTCCTGCATACGACCTCCTTCTGTTAAGTCCTTTCTCTCTCTCTCTCTCTCTCTCTCTCTCTCTCTCTCTCTCACACACACACACACACACACACACACAAATGCGCGCAACGCCGTAGCAGCATTCTTTGTACGAGCAGAAATCTCATTATATGAGACATACATTTCCAGGAGGCCAAGCATCGTTCCACGTTCGAAGTTCCTCACAAGGTGATATTGCGCTCTTTAACTTCGACTAGGCCAATAGGGATTGTACGAGTGTCGGTCAAATAGGAGAGGTCTGCTGGGCCTACTTGGCTGCTACCTCTCTACAGCCTTAATCACATACTGCCGGGTCGCGCGGTGTGGCCGCGCGGTTAGAGGCGCAATGCACGGATTGCGCGGCACCTCCCGCCGGAGGTTCGAGTCCTCCCTCAGGCATGGTTGTGTGTGTTGTTTTTAGCATAAGTTAGTTTAAGAAGTGCGAAAGTCTAGGGACCGATGATCTCAGCAGGTTGGTCCCACAGGAAATCACACATATTTGACCATTTTTGAACATACTGCTGGTACACTGCTCTACTCACCCTTGGAGCTTCGATTGGTTCGTTGGTTGGTTGATTTGGGGAAGGGGACCAAACAGCGAGGTCATCGGTCCCATCAGATTAGGGAAAGCTGTGGAAGGAAGTCGGCCGTGCCGTTTCAAAAGAAACCATCCTGGCATTTCCCTGAATCTAAATCAGAATGGCCGGACGCCTGTTTGAACCGTCGTTCTCCCGAATGCGAGTCCAGTGTGCTAACCACTGCGCCACCTCACCCGATGAGCTTATATTCTTTCGGGCCAGTTTTCGCAAACCACAGTGTACACTACGGTACATGAACTTCATTTCAGACAGTAACGCACTGATGTGTTACAAAATGTCTGGTAGGGTACTGTGCTGCCTGACATTTGCGTTCTGTAGTGTTGTCTTGATCGTTGCACTTATCGGAATAGAAAGACCGCCAACGATGGAAAATTGTTGGTACTCGCTTCGTTGATGAAACGGTGACAGAAATCGTCCATCGGAGTGTCTTATAGTTGCCATATCTAGTGACATGACGGCATATAACACTCAGAGGTGTATTCCATTTAACATAGTAGTGCAGGAAACACTAAATTTTCTCAGAGAAAGATGTTAAAGAGAAATATTACCTAAAATAATGAAAATCATTGCCACGACAGTGATCTTTCAGTTCAATACGCATCCTGAGAACTCATTGTCAACTAAAAAACTACAACGTCAATTGCATAAACACGATATTCATGGAAGAGCTGCTACTGTCAAAACTCATTTAAACTTGATACATGCACAGTACAAACTTTACTAGTGTAAGAATACGAAACTTGGGGAAGGAAACATATACTTTGCTCTAACAAACTCACTTTTACACTGGTTCCTAATCTAGTATTTGTGTACATAGAGTGAACACCAGTAGAAACGTAGAATACATACTGTGGGATTCCATCAATGAAGCTTAGTTAAAGTTCTGTAATATATAGTTGGGTCATATCACGTTTTCATTGTCACAGTGACAGGAAAACTAACTAATAGAGTTCATATTTTTTATTCACTGGCGTTGCTAATTATTCCCAGTCGGGCATTCCATCTTACAAGATAATAATAGCTACATTCATTCATCTCAGAATATCCGAGACTCCGTAAAGATAAAACAAGTTTTCCTGGCCCCAAGAATCAATTATTTAATAATATCTGAAAAATTAACCTCTAGTGAAAAGACAGTTGAGAGCCTGCAGACCTTCTCAAGTTTCACTCAAAGATATTTAACAGTTTTTAAAAAATTCCATTAACCTTCATTCAGATTTATGCGTCAAATGTAGTAAATTCAGGCTCTTTTTGCTGCTAAAGGTGGCCCAGCGCCACGTTAGGACGACGACAGCTATATAAAAGGCACTTTGTTTTTGGCCACGGCATTAGCAACATAATACGTGTTTTATGAGTACCCTAGATCGCCATACAAACACCCACATTCAAGCTAGACTGCTCCGTGGAAATCAGTACGACAGTGCCAGTTTGATTCTGAATTCACTGTAATAATACATTTCAATTAAAACCAATGAAAAGTATCCTTTTATTCGTTGGAAAATGTTGCATTTTTAAAGAGCCCTCAGGGAATAATTTTAATATAACTCTTTTTGACGCAATTCACTGCATTAAATATATGCAGAATATGTAAATGAATACACAAGAATCTCATACAACATTCACTGCCCTGTTAATTGAAATGCCCATACGCGTGTACAGAACAGTAATTGGTATGGTTTGTGTTGAGCACTATTGTTCACAACTTGTGACTGGCGCTAAATAAATATCAAAGGTGTGATGGCGTATAAACTTTTATCAGTGTTTATGACTATAAAAGAATTTCACAGCTTATATTTCTATCATTTATGAGATATTCTTATCCTTGTTAAGTATATCTGATTGACATGTTATGTTACCTGTACGATTGAAACTGGTCGTCGACATTTTTTGACAGCAACATATAGCCTAGTGGTGAATGAGGCATTCTTTATAGATCAAAAGCGGGTTTGGTATTACAGAGCTGATAAAAGTCTATTGGCAAATTGAAATCTTTTTGGATTAACACGAAGGAATAATTCCATTGATATACAGGTGAGCAAATCTGACGTCAGTTTTAAAGCACTTCATACATGGCAGTGATGGTCCTTGGTGAACAGCAAAAGACATAGTGTCAAGAAGAGAGTGGTAGAATGTTATGAAATTCAAGCTGTAGTGGCGTACCAGGAAATCGATTCTGCGCCTGCACTGAGTATGGCTTCATTCTGTTTCCCCGTTTCTAACAGGATTGGCACCACCACCAAGACTGTTGCGTCTTGGTCTTCTTTAAAGCCAGCACTCAGTTCTTTAAAATTAAGGCTCTACATCTCTGTCGTCTGTTATATCTTCAGATTTCTTTATACCCCACCTTGAAATAACAGGGTAAATTGGTTCTCGCTCCTCCTGTCTTCTAGGGATACAAACTCGAGTCGATATGCAGTTAAGTAAAGCAAGCTTTCAATTAGACTCACATGAAATGAGCTACTGGATGCCGCTTTTGAATATGAAGGTTAATGAAGATCATCTACCAACGAAAAAACCTCAGTAAGAGGAATAGATGCTGTGATTCAGAAACAAGCGTATGTGATTTCTTGCAATTGTATTCACACAAGCAGCCAGATAAAGAGCTATATGGAGAGAAATTATAATTAAAGACACGGATCAGACACATTAATGTGAGCACCGCCTATTTTCGACGTCAACGTGCAATAACCACTCAGATACGACACGTGGCAGCACCAGCAGTGGAGGTTATATAAAGCGTGCAGACGGAACGCGGAAAACAGTGCAGTCCTTACACTGCGGAAACGAAGCGATTTATCTGACATCCAAAAGAGCTTGATCATTGGCTTTCGAATCAAGGATGCGGCATTTCCCAAACGGCCAAATTTGTAAACTGTCCGCATGCCACCGTGGTTTAAATGTACCGCGCATAGCAAGATAGCACTATTCAAAACCGGCGACGAGGCATCCGTGGTGCACCAAGGGCCATAGATGACAAGGGTAAACAAAGACTACAGAGATGTGTACGGTTGAATAGAAGTGAAACTGTTGAGCAGCTGACCGCCCAGAGGAAACAAGGGGGCTGTCAACAGTCTCCTCAACGACCGATCAGTGAGCTTTGCTGCGTTTTGACCTCCGCAGCTGACGCCTGGTTCATGCACCTATGTTGACCGCTGTTCATCAGCGACGAAGGCTGGAATTTGCACACCAATACCGAAACTAGAGGTCCATTGTGTGGCGACAGCTGGCCTTTTCAGACGAATCACGTTTAATGCTCCGTCGAACAGATGGCCGTTGGGGTCTATGACGTGAAACGTCAGAAAGTAAATACCCTGCAGCAATAGAGAGAGCATTATGATCTGGTGAATGTTTTCGTGGCATTCTCTGGGCGATCTCGTCATTCTGGAAGACAGTAGATCAATAAAAGTGTGCATCTATTCTTGGGGACCATAGCCACCCTTACACGCACTTTGTTTCTCAAAAAAATGGTTCAAATGGCTCTGAGCACTATGGGACTTCACATCTGAGGTCATCAGTCCCCTAGAACTTAGAACTACTTAAACATCACTAACCTAAGGACATCACACACATCCATGCCCGAGGCAGGATTCGAACCTGCGACCGTAGCAGCAGCACGGTTCCTGACTGAAGCGTCTAGAACCGCTCGGCCACCGCGACCGGCTTCTTTTTTTCTCCTCGGCACAGTGGCATCTACCAGCAGGACAATGCAATGTGTCACACACCTTGCCGTGTACGTAAGTGGTTCGAAGAGCACCAGGGTGTTTACCGTACTTCCCTGGCCAACGAACTCCCAGGACTTAAACCCAATCGTGAATCTGTGGGAACATGTCGATTTGCCACTCTTGCTACACTTCTTTGCTACAAAAGTTAGTTATTCAGGCTTCTGACAGGTGGTCACATTAATGAGACTGGACAGTGTATAAGTGTAATAAAAATTTTAGACGTACATTACACTTATTAACAGCTGGATTTCGTCCGATCTACCTTTCTGGCATCACTTAATAAAATTTTCAATGACAGATGTCATTGTTGGCAATGATATCACCAAATAGGAAAAAGGTTTCTTTACTGACACGCACTGGACAACTTTCGTTTGGAAAGTTTGAACCTTATGTTTCAAGTCTATCTACTTCGTGCAAGTGACTGATGAATGCAAGCAGACTGTAGCACTAACTTTGTGTCGTTGACGACGGATTAGAGAGGCTGAGTGTTGGTGCTGGTACATAGTCCACCCCTCTCGAAATGGGGGCTAGACTTAGTTTATCCATCAGAATGAACTCAGTTCCATATCACTATACGAGATACTGTGTAGAGGTCGCTAAGTAATACATGGTGCGCAATCTGTTCATGACGAACTTTCCACAATCACTTCGTTTCCTCTTGTCGGTCAAATATAACGGATGAAAATTTCTTCCTCATGGAGAACCATCCCATTAGCGTGCCTTAGAGATGTTGGTTAACATGGTGGGTAACGGGCAGTGGTCATCTTAGTTCTCGTGAGTGTCGATTCGTCATGGGGTGCGTTTCGCAGACCACCGGGTGTGTTGGGAAGCCGTGCTATTCCACTGGCACTCAACCGGAGGTTGGTCTGAACGTGCTCCAAGGCGCACATCTCATCTTTCACAGTAGCTCCGTTGTGTCGAAGGAAACAGGGGCTACGTAAACCCGATGGATTTCCAAGAACACATATGTCAGTGTAGAATCTCTCTGAGTAATCAGGGGTGACGATACAGTACAATGTCTTGCTGAATGTCTGGACGTACAAGCTTACAGCGTGTTTCTCTATGGAAACAAGTTCTGCATGTGATTGAGTAGTTTAGACTCACGTAAACATTCCCTGTGCGAGAGTAC
Organism: Schistocerca nitens; assembly: GCF_023898315.1. Taxonomy (NCBI): domain Eukaryota; kingdom Metazoa; phylum Arthropoda; class Insecta; order Orthoptera; family Acrididae; genus Schistocerca; species Schistocerca nitens. Next base: position 905,515,063 of record NC_064616.1, on the reverse strand, counting down.
TTGCGCACAGTTAACACAAAACTCCTTTAACTATGTACTCTGTATTGCACAGAGAGGATACAGCACTCAAATGTATGGCAGATCATACGATGTTTTGTTGCTGTCCAGAACGTAAGCTACTAGTGATCGTCATTGCCGCTCTTCTATTCGCTGTTGCTATTTGAGCTAGCCTGCGAGACCCTATCATCCACATGTTGTTAGTCGCAGTAGTTTTCAGTTACTGTGGTGCGTTTATCCCATACTCAATCACCTCACTCTTGACTTTAATTTCGGAAAGAGTGCATGTAGCTGCGAAGAGATGGATTTCGTTTGTGACACTTACTACGATGACAAGTATGATTTCCGACGACATAATGATCAAATACCATTCCGAAACATACTGTTTACTGAAGTGGGGCCAGCATTAACTCTCTATCTTCATAGCTGCCTCTAATTCCGTTATTCATCGGTGCAAACGCAAAATTCACGAATGTGCAATATAATGAACAACTATAAGAAACGACGAACCATTTTCATGTGTCGTAAATTTTTAATCGAGTACTTCACATATGATGACTTTCACCTTTGTAAATACTTTTGGTAGATGCACATTCACGTTGATGGTGGTGTACAGCGTATACGTTACGGAGGGTTCAAGCGCGCTGAGTTTTCCACTTCAGAATTTTGAATGGAGCCAGTGCTCTTTGAAACTCTTTCATATCGCTACACAAGCGAAACACGTCACTCAAATAATCAAGATACAAACCACTTAAAAAAAGTCAGAAGATCGTTTTGAAAAATCACCCTCGTCACTCTGTGACAACCTTTACCGCGTAAGGTTTCGTAATCTGTTTAGCTGCTACAAGCGATTTCCCACGAACGTGCAAATTAAAGCCCACGCGCGCGGGTGTGCGTGTGCGTGTGTGTGTGTGTGTGTGTGTGTGTGTGTGTCTGTGTGTGTGTAGAAAGGACTAGAGAGAGAGAGAGACATAAGGAGGCACTTTCTGTACATGGAAGATGCCATTCACATTATTTCATGCAAAACTCGAAACCTCTCACTTGTCAAGTAAGATTTCAGCTTGCATAGAGCACCTATTCCCCGATTTCACCATGACAGTTCAGGAGTGATTCAAAGGAAGTATACGCTCAGTTGCAGTTACATACTCAGATCATGCTTCGTTGGTTGGAGGCGACTTTCACCTACCGACTATAGGCAGGGAAGTCTACGGATTCGCTGTAGGTGTGACGGACTGTCCTGTGAAGTAGTTTTGAACATGTTTTAAGAAAGACGTCCTGAGCGGCTACTTCGACAGTCCACACGCGATGGTAATAATTTAGAAAATGGTTCAAATGGCTCTGAGCACTATGGGACTTAACATCTGAGGTCATCAGTCCCCTAGAACTACTTAAACCTAACTACCTAAGGACATCACACACATCCATGCCCGAGGCAGGATTCGAACCTGCGACCGTAACGGTCGCGCGGTTCCAGACTACGTTCACTATTGATAGAATTTAGAGGGCCGGCATTTTCTGCTGACTGCAGGACGATTCACTGCCGCCAACGTACATTTCGCGTAAGGACCGCGAAGACAGGATAAGAGAAATTGGAATTCGTATGGCCTGGTATAGATCGTCGCTTTTCCCTCGCTCTATTCGCGAGTGGAACAGGAAATCCAATGATTAGTAGATGTGCACTTTGTACCCTCCATGCACCCTCCCTCCATGCACCGTACGGTGTCTTGCGGAGTATGTATGTAGATGTAGAAGGAAAGGAAGATTATGGTTCACTATACGCTGACAACGTAAAGAGGGAGCAGAAGCTTGGGTTAGACAATAATAGCAAAGAAAATTGCAATGGCTTTCTCAGTGGAACTATTCAGCCATTCGAGTCAGTCGACTTAGGGAAGGCATGGAAAAACTAAATCTGGGTTGCAGGACAGGGCTGGGAGTTGAATATCACACCGCTTCACCGCCTCACCAGGTCTTTTCATTGTCATCCATTTATTAGTTTAATTGTCAGCTTTTGTGAGTAAATTACTAATGGAAGCCGGCTGTAGCAATCGTTTCATTTGTCTTAGATGATAGCTACTCCTGACTTTTATTGAAGGACGGGATTTTAGATTTTAGCTTCCTGACGAGGGAGGAGAGTTTTTGAACACAAGTTCGGACCGTCACAGGATGGGGCAGAATAATGGTAGTCATTTTCAAACGGACCATCGTGACATCAGCCTTAAGTTATTTAGACCGCGCGACGTGGCTCAGCGGTTGTCACGCTCGACTTGTATTCGGCGAATAGGGCTGTTCAAATCCTCGACCGGCCATCAGAAGTTACGTTTATCAAAGCTTCCTCAAATCCCTTCAGGAATATGGCGGACTGGTTCTTTTGAAAAGGATAAGACCAATTTGCTTTCGCCAATCCGAGGGTGTGCTCGACTCTGATGATTTCGTCGTCGACATGACATTAGACGCTAATCTTACTTTCTGCTTTGTAAACGTTTTAAGAAAACATTGTAAGACTTAAATATGAATCACGGATCTGGAATATCATCTCTAATCTTCACAATATGAGTCTTGTGTCAAGCACCGAGGTACCGCACTCGCTGACTTCTTCCAAAATTTCTGTTGAAGAAAGTGTATCTGTACATGTATGTTAAAAGTATATTCCTAACTGAGGATAAAATGTGAAGCATAGTAAACTGCACGTGCTCTTCGTTTAGTGGGAAGCTACTGTAGCGTGCCGCTATTACGCTGGAGTATGTCGGGATTGTTTACAAACATTAAACGGGGTGCCCCACAACTGTTTTAATGGCGCATGTGTCGGAGCAATAAACCTACTTACTGAGAGGTTTTGAGAAACTTCCTCATAGTCCGGAAGGAACAAACTTACGGGGCGTTATTAGATGAGAACACGCGTCATCTAGGAAGAAGCCAAATAAATTAAAATTTAATATTTAATTAAAATGATTTACCCTTCATATTTCTCATTTTGTATCATGGGGACCTATAAAATGGTTATATCGGAGAAAGAAATTGTGTATTGCAGTATCGGTCACAGAAATACTTTCGCTGTTATTAATATAACCTGCTTCAGAATGGTCTGTCGGCTTGGGCGAGTGGGCGCAGATATTTCGGGTGCTATAAAGATCTCAAGGTTTTGAAATTTTGTAGAAATAAATACGCACGACTCGTGTCCATTCATTGCAAGCTGGCAAGCTTTTCCTTCCATTATGTTGTCGCTGACCGCTCTCTTTCTGTTTCATTGACAAAATTTCTTTCCACAGTTCTTAATTTTCTGAGTTTGAACATAAGTATCAGTTAATATTAACATAAATCGATGTTGATGAATCATTAACTATAACCATCTTTCGTTTAAAACCTCGTTTACCATTAACGTATACTGCTGCTACCTTATTAATTCATGTCAGCCTGAAACTGAACATAAAATTTTCATCAAATTCAATAGCGTGTCTGTGAGGATACAGTAACCGATGAGGGCTGTCAAGAATAAAACGAATATTATACTAGTTTGCGTATGAAGTCATTTTGGCTAAGTTTAGAGAAACCAACCAAATATAAACCATTATTTAAATTATGGTGCTTCCGAATACCAACAAAAAGTCATCTCATTTGTCTTATCTTTACCCTCCAGTCAACTGACTCAGTGCGAACGGCAGCAGTTTTCAAGAAATTCTCTCAGTACTCATACGTCGCATACATTAGCATTTATTACTCACTATTCATGCTAATTCTATTCATGCTAATTCTCTATTCATGCTCATTCTAGTAACCTATCTTCGTAATATCGAGTACTGCTTTGTAAAATCTTGTTTAAGAACTATCTAACAAGAGCGGCAGATAATATTTTGTAGGTTTTAGTAGCTGCAAGACTGTAGATTCCAAAACTGGCAGTCGGAATTATTTTCAGAGGGAGATTTTGTAGTAGTACATCCATTACAAATAAAAGAAACGATTTCCCATACATGAACAGGATATTACAGAACTAAATTTTTGTTGAGAGTACACATGGGTTGTCAACAAGTAGAAAAATCTTTATTTCCGTTTTATGTGCTACAGAGGATGCTATAACATGTCTAGATGTACACTGCTGAACGCGCAGTGGTACACCGCCAGGAGACGCAGGCGTGGTAACGTCAGTGTATTCTCGTACACACGCTTCTATGTAGGCCGGCGACGTATGTTACTTCTCCAGAGGTATTAAATATGCGGATGCCTACGAAATAATCGCAACTTTTCTGTGGAACTCTGTAGCACCATAAGAATGCAGTAGCTAGCACTGACTTAACGTTGCGACAGTGAAAATGCATTTCTGTCTAATACTAACGCTGTGGTTTAAATCATCGACGTTTGTCTTTTTCAGATGGGACTTTTGCTCTCCAATGAAATGAAACTTGAAGCTAGATGGAAAGACAAGAGATATTACAAAACCGCAAGGAAAAAAATGAGCAGCATACTAAGAAGAGAAACAATTGCCTCGAGAATTTATTTCCTGCCATTCTTATTGTTGGTACGATTGTGTTGTAGTAGACTATCGGCCTACTTTTCAGAGTTTGGTAGCCGTTCAGCTGTTTTGATTTGTTACGTCACTGCCGGAGGCTATGTCTTACCTACACCACAGTGAAGTCATTCCAACAATGAAGCCACTCTCAGAATAAATTCATATTCCCCAACGTGAGGGCTCGTGCAGTTTATGTACGGCATTACTACTATGTGTGAAAATAGAACCGCTTGCTAACCAAGTAATTAATATCTCAAACTGTCCTCTGCTATATACAGTTCTTTATTAGCCTATTAAGACTTTCTACACTGAATAGAACTTGTTTCTTCATTTGATACGTAAAATTTTACGTACAGAACAAGTAATTTCTGTACTCACTGATGCCTGTGTCTTTATTTTGAAATGCAGGGTAAATTGTTGGTAATGTGATAACGCTTGACGCCGCAGGTAATATCTGAATACAGTAAAGAAGTTTTAAATCTGAGTCTCTACATTTTCGATGGAACTATGTAAGGATTTAACGTGTAACGTTTGTCTGTTTAACTGCGGAGAAATTTCTGTAGCATCTTACTTTATTCTGCAGTCAGGTAAATTTTAAGAGTATTATACACTGAATTCGTTAGAATAAACTACTCTTACTTTTGGTGTTTAATGTCTTGTAGCACGAGATACGCAGTAAGAAAATTTAACAAGTTTTTCCCGATTGTGCACAAAGAAATCTGGTACTAACAGAGCTTAATTTTCATTCATTTATAAAACAAAAATGTTGCAAATCTGCGACATAAAGAAAAAAAGGATGATTCCACAATAAAAGGATCATATATCATTCATGATCGTGCAATGAGAAATGTTCAAAATATTCCTATCTTTTACTGCCGTGTTAATGGTATTTTCTGAGCGAAGATTCGGCAGAACCGACTATTTTTGTTAAGAATTATAGAAAACTTTTAAAAAAGAGGTCGGTTTCTCCCTGTAATGATGTGCGTTTTAAGCGCCATAAAGTTGCTTCGAGTACATATTTTAACGAAATATGCTAAATAACCGAATACTGATATACTTTTTGACGAAATCATGGAACGAAGCAATATCGGGGATACATTTCAAAGATTCCTGTAACCAACAGAGAAGTACTCACTCTCTTCAAGAAAATGTTCCCTATCTTAGTAATCGTCATGATCTTTTACGTAGAACTGCTTAAACCTATTCATTCAAAAAAAAAAATTATCTAGCTCTCAGCTACCTGTCATATTTATTGTTGCGTTAGTTTGCTCTGAGTGCTATCTGTAACTTGAAATTATTGAAATTAGAAGGAAGACTAGGAAAATATCTCTTCCTTATCTTGTCAATAGCTGTGATCTTTTACGTAGAGTTACGTACTTCATTTCTTTAAATACACTATTATTTAACCCTCAGCTACATACCAGATTTACTCCTAGTGGTATCTGTTACTCGAAATTAAAAGATATTTATATTGCTTATGGTCACAGCAGAGAAAGACAACCAGTGTAGTGCAGTATTCGTTAGTACTTTTGTTTATCTGAAAAACCGTGTCTGTGTTTGTAAGATTGTTCTCTCTCAAAGTGTGTAAACTGCTGTCACGCCAACACGATGAATAACAGGATGTATGTAATTAACGGAAGGGACGACAGGAAACTTCTGTCGGTGCTTTAACGGGGTCGACGCCAGAAGCATCTGGTCCCGGCGAGACTACGGAAGTGAGAAGCCGGTGGCTGGAGCGCGCCGGCGTCCGCGTACCTTTCTCGACCTCGGCGTTGATGCTGATGGTGCGGAGGCGCAGCTCTTCGTTCTCGAAGATCATGCCGCGCGACGAGCGCCGGTCCAGCCGGCGGTTGGGCTTGACGTTGATGTCCTTGCGGCGCGCCCGCAGCATCGTGGTGGAGGTGCCGGTCGCCATGGCTCGCACCTGGCTCATTCACTGGCGCGCGCCGCCTCACAAATGCGGAAAAATAAACAAGCGGGCGGCCATTTATTCGGTGCGCGGTGCGCGCGCGCAGCCACGCGGCTATTCATAGCGCGACGCGAGACTGCAGCGCAGCGCCGCGCGGCCCGCCCCAGCTCGACGCGAACGCCGCCGCTGCCGAGGCGCGTGGATCGGCGCGCGTTTATTTTGGGGTATTTCAGTAAAGTTGTTGCCTCAGACCCGGCCTCGCTTATGTACACACGCCTATAGCTTTCCTTCGCACTGTCTCTGAAGTCGCCAGCGCGGAAAGACGCACTTTTCCTCCATAAACTATCGATCCTCCGAGAAGAACGAGCCCTACATACACGCACCTCAGCTGGAATGGGAGACGCAATGGGAACGTTGCTCCAGTGCTCCCAGAAATGAGCGAACACGTGTCTACAACATCTATATCTACATCTACATTTATAATCCGCAAGCCACCCAACGGTGTGTGGCGGAGGGCACTTCACGTGCCACTGTCATTAGGCCGGTATTACACTATCAAATTTCTTTGTCAAAGATTTGATCAAAGATGTGATCAAATATTCCGTCAAATATATTTGACAAAGATCTTTGACGTAGCGCTAGAAGGGGTTTTACACTGTCATCATATTTTTCGTCAAAGCTCAAGATGGCTGACAACAACAACTTATATTAACCGCAGCCGGCCGAAGTGGCCGTGCGGTTAAAGGCGCTGCAGTCTGGAACCGCAAAGCCGGCCGAAGTGGCCGTGCGGTTAAAGGCGCTGCAGTCTGGAACCGCAAGACCGCTACGGTCGCAGGTTCGAATCCTGCCTCGGGCATGGATGTTTGTGATGTTCTTAGGTTAGTTAGGTTTAACTAGTTCTAAGTTCTAGGGGACTAATGACCTCAGCAGTTGAGTCCCATAGTGCTCAGAGCCATTTGAACCATTTGGAACCGCAAGACCGCTACGGTTGCAGGTTCGAATCCTGCCTCGGGCATGGATGTTTGTGATGTCCTTAGGTTAGTTAGGTTTAACTAGTTCTAAGTTCTAGGGGACTAATGACCTCGGCAGTTGAGTCCCATAGTGCTCAGAGCCATTTGAACCATATTAACCGCAGCAGTTGCATGTACCACAATTGCACTGTGTGCATATGCGGAAGAGAAGCGGGGGGAAAAAAAGGAAACATAGCTGGGTGAAGCCGTGGGTTTTACGATGACACGATAACAGCATTCAACAAAACTTGTTGCGTGAGCTTATAGTGAAGGACGTCAAGTCGTACATCAATTACTTAAGAATGGATGATGGTGGTGGTGGTGGTTAGTGTTTAACGTCCCGTCGACAACGAGGTCATTAGAGACGGAGCGCAAGCTCGGGTTAGGGAAGGATTGGGAAGGAAATCGGCCGTGCCCTTTCAAAGGAACCATCCCGGCATTTGCCTGAAACGTTTTAGGGAAATCACGGAAAACCTAAATCAGGATGGCCGGAGACGGGATTGAACCGTCGTCCTCCCGAATGCGAGTCCAGTGTGCTAACCACTGCGCCACCTCGCTCGGTAAGAATGGATGACCATACATTTCTGTATGTGCTCAGTGAAGTGTATCCTCATATCACAAAGCACAATATTCACTTAGGAACTGCTACATCTGCAGAAGACAGGCTCACTGTAACACTCCGATTCCTTGCTACAGGAGAGGGTTAGGTTAGGTTAGGTCAGGTCAGGTCTCCAATTTTCGTAATCTATTTTTGTATTCAGCGTGCCTCACATTGTAAAGCGCCTCATCTGCTTCATACATCTCTATTAATTTCGTAATTGTCTGCACACACCAACTGTATTTACCCGCAATGTTTATAAAAACACTACAGACGACAGAATGCAGCGATGCTAGCGCTCCATGTGGTAACATGTCACATTGCAGTGAACAGAAGACAAGCGACTTCTTTGATCAAATCTACAGCGAGGCCCTAGATTTGATCAAATATTGGACAACATTTGACAATGTTCCCTATTACACCATCAAATATCTTTGACAAAGATATTGGACAAAGATATTTGACAAAGAAATTTGATAGTGTAATACCGGCCTTACCTCCCTTTCCTGTTCCAGTCGCGTATGGTTCGCGGGAAGAACGACTGCCGGAAAGCCTCCATGCGCGCTCGAATCTCTCTAATTTCACATTCGTGATCTCCTCGGGAGGTATAAGTAGAGGGAAGCAATATACTGTACTTGATACCTCATCCAGAAACGCACCCTCTCGAAACCTGGACAGCAAGCTACACCGCGATGCAGAGCGCCTCTCTTGCAGAGTCTGCCACTTGAGTTTGCTAAACATCTCCGTAACGCTGTCACGCTTACCAAATAACCCTGTGACGAAACGCGCCACTCTTCTCTGGATCTTCTCTATCTCCTCTGTCAACCCGACCTGGTACGGATCCCACACTGATGAGCAATACTCAAGTATAGGTCGACCGAGTGTTTTGTAAGCCACCTCCTATGTTGATGGACTACATTTTCTAAGAACCCTCACAATGAATCTCAACCTGGTACTCGCCTTACCAACAGTTAATTTTATATGATCATTCCACTTCAAATCGTTCCGTATGCATGCTCCCAGATATTTTACAGAAGTAACTGCTACCAGTGTTTGTTAAGCTACCATATAATCATACAATAAAGGATCCTTCTTTCTATGTATTCGCAATACATAACATTTGTCTATGTTAAGAGTCAGTTGCCACTCCCTGCACCAAGTGCCTATCCGCTGCAGATCTTCCTGCATTTCGCTGCAATTTTCTAATGCTGCAACTTCTCTGTATACTACAGCATCATCCGCAAAAAGCCTCATGGAACTTCCGACACTATCTACTAGGTCATTTATATATATTGTGAAAAGCAATGGTCCCATAACACTCCCCTGTGGCACGCCAGAGGCTACTTTAACGTCTCTCCATTGAGAAAAACATGCTGTGTTCTGTTTGCTAAAAACGCTTCAAGCCATCCACACAGCTGGTCTGATATGCCGTAGGCTCTTACTTTGTTTATCAGGCGACAGTGCGGAACTGTATCGAACGCCTTCCGGAAGTCAAGGAAAATGGCATCTACCTCGAAGCCTGTATCTAATATTTTCTGGGTCTCATGAACAAATAAAGCGAGTTGGGTCTCACACGATCGCTGTTTCCGGAATCCATGTTGATTCCTATAGAGTAGATTCTGGGTTTCCAGAAATGACATGATACGCGAGCAAAAAACATGTTCTAAAATTCTACAACAGATCGATGTCAGAGATATAGGCCCATAGTTTTGCGCATCTGCTGGACGACCCTTCTTGAAAACTGGATCTACCTCTGCTCTTTTTCCAATCATTTAGAATCTTCCGTTCCTCTAGAGACTTGCGGTACACGGCTGTTAGAAGGAGGGCAAGTTCTTTCGCGTACTCTACAACGGTAATGAAAAAGATGCTGCAGCGTGTGGGGCTCTAGTATTAAAGAAAAACGTAGTTCACATTGCCTCGCAGCTTACGTGATTAGGGTTTTTCGTGGTTTCCCTAAATCTTCTGAGGCAACTCCATAGGTAGCTGATGTTGATGATCCAATCAGATCTTGACAAGATTTCGAAGTGGTGCATAGATTGGCAACTTGTTTTAAATGTTCAGAAGTATAAAATTATGCACTTCACACAACGAATAAATATAGTTTCATATGAATGCGACACCAATACGACTGGCTCTTTATTCACGCGAATTCTACATTTTATGGTTCAAATGGCTCTGAGCACTATGGGACTTAACATCTGAGGCCATCAGTCCCCTAGAACTCAGAGCTATTTAAACCTAACTAACCTAAGGACATCACACACATCCATACCTGAGGCAGGATTCTAACCTGCGACCGTAGCGGTCGCGCGCTGGTTCCAGACTGAAGCGCCTAGAACCGCTCGGCGACATCGGCCGGCTATTAAACCAACACAAAAGATATATCGGTACTTTTCATTCGCACTTCTCAATAAGTGCACTGAATAGAAAACACAAAAAACAAATCGTAAACATATTTCAAAGCTACCTGGGACATTTACTTCTACAACGCATCATCTTTACTACATGAATTAACAAAAAGCAGCATTAACATAAGATCTCGCCCCCACACATTTAAAATTAAGAAATGTGGATGATGAGTAGCACATATGAGACTTTTGTGGAAGCCGAAGAGTTCTTCAAAAACAAGGAAAACACTATTATGTTGACTCGTGAAAAGAAAGATAAAATGGCATTTCACCAACTCATCACTTGCGATTTAGCATTTGTGAGACGGAGTAGGGTGAAAATGGTTTTCCGTTCTAACTTAGAGGGAGCACTGTGGCTTACAGATGTGTTTGGTATAGCACTACACAGACGGGCAGAAGTGGGCGTGACTGTCGCGTGCTTTGACAGCCGACAGCTGGGGCGGTACAAGGGGATCGCCCAGTGACGTCGGAGCTATCCCCCATGCCGAGACTGAGACGGGTCGGCTGTCTGCGTGCGGGCCCACCTCCTGCGTTCGGCAGACATCCGAAGACGTCCAGCTGCACAACTATAAACAGTAGACACCGTACAACAGGAGGTCTCTCGTAGCACCCTGAGTTGGATAGAGTTGCGCTTGGTATTCAGCCACGCCTGTCTGTTAGCGCCAGGAGCTGTCGTTCCTCAAAAACGCGAATGACTAATGTCTTCACTTAATCTCTTGCGTGAAGCTAGACTCCTCGCAGACAATGGTGGGTCACTGGCTGATGCTTTATCTCCGCTACTAACAAAGGGCAATTAACAGTTCATAACTTACATAATAATAACTGCTCTTAATTTCACACATTAATGTAATTATACTTATTTCAATGATAAACACTACAATCTGGGTCATATGGAATTCATGTCTCTTTGAGTTCGAATCACACAATGTTTTGATCAAATGTGCGAAACATATTCAAACAGATTAAATTTGAAAGTAGTATTAAGCTGTAGTCTTCCAGGAACTTGGGAGGGTTCACTGGTTTTTCTCTTAGTGCTTAAAGTCTCTAAATTAACCTAAATTCTTACTTTTCTAAAACAATGTACACCCTCCGAGCTGTCTGGACAGGACACATAGTAGAACATTAGAGCATTACTTATCAATTATTAGAAGCAAACATGAACACTTTGGCCCTTGTGGAGCAAATAGTGAAGCGATTTAAACCTAATATTGTTACCGATCCACTGACGGAATGGCATGCAGACCCTTTCTATGAGTAACAAGTGTGACGAGGAATACAAAGAAATGTTCATACCAGCTCTTTCTCTCAGCGTGCCGCGTCTTGTCACGGTCCGCGCAGCTCCCCCCGTCGGAGATTCGAGTCCTCCCTCGGGCATGTGTGTGTGTGTCGTCCTTAGCGTAAGTTAGTTTTAGTTATATTAAGTAGTGTGTAAGTTTAGGGACCGATGACCTCGGCAGTTTGGTCCCGTAAGACCTTTCCACAAATTTCAAATCTTTCTCCCAGCGTGCAGACTCAGCGACGGTCGATTCTAATACATAAGACACTGAAATTCGCACAGATCGTCTAAGATTTGGGTAGCGACAGCAAGTGGATTCTTGGGGCAGCGAGAGTTTTGTCTCTTGCCTGCCGGTTTTCGGAAACTGTTAGTTGAGCAAGCACCTCCTTCTGACACGAGTGAGCGTTTGAATGTTCGTGTCAAAAAAAAAAAAAAAAAAAAAAAAATCCAGATTGGTCTGCTGCAGCAATCGCACACATCAGACGAGTCCTACCCATACTGGCGTAGTCAACTCTAAGGACGACTGACTACCTTCAGACAAGTAATGTTTTCGCGGGTCGCACCGGAAACTGAAGAGTCAACCTTGCGAGAAATTTTCGATGCACTGCCTACCAGCACTCATAAATAAAAACAACCCAAGTGGGACAATATCCCTTACATGACTGGAGTCAGTGAAACCAGTTTGGTTCTGCAGGACCACCAATGACCTAGGACCACATAATGGCTGAATTTCAAGAGATAATCCCACAGTATTCTGCATCATTTAATACAATCTTACTAGATTTAAATTTGCACAGAAGCGACTGAAATGAACAATGATATTACACTGCACTTGCAATACTTAATAGCACCACTGGAATAACACATAAATAGCTTCTTTAAATAATCTGTAATTATTCTGCGATATACTAAGGTGATAAAAGAGGATTCTTTCTCAGCTCAACAAAAAAGTATCTTCAGGTTACGTATGTCCTGAAACCTTTTTTAGAGCCGTTGTCCGGGTTTTCTAATAAACATGAATGGACGTCTACGACTTTCTGGCTAATTTCTCTATCTCTTGAAAAAATCTTCTTCCGTGTTTCTAGCAGCATGGCAGAAACTTGTCTGGAGTACTACAATGTTGCGCTTCCCATAGTGGAAGCAGACCAAAATAATTGCCATCCCCAAGCCCTCGAAGGATCCTAATGTTATATCCTAGCCAGTAATGCCACCCGAGCCCGCTGCCAAAAGGTTGGCAGCATCAAAGTCCGGACGCCGTCCGCATAAGCAGCGCCAGCGAGACAGGAAATCGCCGCAAGTCTGCGCGCGCCACCGCTGGCTTCTGGTTTCTTAAGCGCTGGAGTCGCGAGCGCTAGGACAGTTCTGTATTCGCCGCTCAGTTGTATACTCGCCACCGAATTGTGTACTTGCTAGTCAGATGTGTGTTCATCGCAGCAGATTTGTTGTTTGTCGTCAGCCGACGCTGACCTAGCCGCTCCGACTCGAACTAGACAGATTTCTGTAGACACGGAGTTCACTACTGTGTTTCTGTATCTTCGTTAATGAAGATAAGTACCGACTTTTATTTAATCAGAGTGTTTGGGTTTTCATCTTTCTGTTCACTGTTCCAGCGGACCGGTCGGCCCGCTATTAAAAGTGTGGCGGTGACTTCGTAAGCCGTTTCTACAGCGAATTGTTTGTCGCTACGAACGCCGCCACAAAACTGGCGACGAGGGCTTCCGAACTCGTGTGCAGGGCTGGTTCAACTTGTTTCTGGTTATACTAATTATAGCGATAAAATTTTGGGGGCTGGTTTAATTTGTGTTCACTATGTCTGCCGAATTACAACAGTTGATCTTGTTACAGAGTCAGCAAATACAAAGTCTGGTGGAAGCAATCGCCAAACAAGCGGCTAATCCTCCAACACAACAGGAACAAGCACAGGCAGCACCACCTTTCCGTGCTTTTGATGCATCAAGAGAAGAATGGCGAGAATATTTCGCGCAGTTGCAGGCGCACATGACAGTCTACAAAATCACGGGTACTGAGCGGCAGCTTTATTTAATTTCCACTGCAGGCGTGGGAGTGTATCGACTACTTTGTAAGTTGTTCCCGGAATCCAAGCCAGAAGCTTTAGACTATGACGTTGTTGTTAACAAGCTTGCTGAGTATTTCGAGTCGCGAGTTCATGTGGCAGCAGCCAGATTCAAGTTCTTCAGATTAAAGAAACTGCCACATCAATCTAATAAACAGTGGTTAACAGATTTACGGGGCCTCACCCGTCAGTGCCGATTTAATTGTGTGTGTAGAGCTTCCTACAGTGATGTCATGTTACGAGACGCTATTACTCAAAACATTGCAGATTCTCGTATTCGTGCTGCTATCTTAAAGTTGCCCGACCCGTCATTAGAGACTGTGATGAACATTATTGAAGCCCAAGATACTTTTGACTATGCTGAGTGTGAGTTAGATCAGCCATGTATTTCTCAAATTGCCTGTGCTAAGCAAGTTATGTCACGCCCGCGGCCCCACCGGCAGAGTCAGACTGTAAACACTAGCCGGCCGCGTCATGTTAAACACATTCGTCAGCCGCGTGTGCAAAATGATAGAGTTAAGTCTTGCCCTAAGTGTGTTCTTGCTCATCCTCGTGAACGTTGCTCGTTACGAAACGCGGTTTGTCACTTTTGTCAAAGGAAAGGACACATCCGGACTGTTTGTTTGCGTAAACGCAAGAACAATTCTAGTGCTGCCCAGCCCATGGATATTCATGTTCTTCAAAGCCAGCCCGCCCAGAAGGTCGCGTTTAAAGACTCTTCCACGGTTCGTGTGGGTAATAAACTTGTTCGCAATAAGCCACCCACCCAGCCCTCTGCTATGCGACCCAAGCGTAATTCAAACGCTGTAAAAAGTAATGTACAGACTGCAAGTGAAGCGGGAGTTGTTGTTCCACCCGCCCAACCCACGAGTTGTCGTAAGCAGCGAACACGCGCTAAACGCGCTGATTTTGTGTCTGCCGCCTCCGCTGCACCGATCCAGAGACAGTGTAATAAACTATTTGTGAAGCTACGCATCCAGGATAAGACCTTCAATTTTCAATTAGACACTGGTGCGTCTGTGACTCTCATAAATAGTGCTACGTATGCGGCTATCGGCCGCCCTAAACTTCCAGCGGCAAAACATTCTTTGGCCACTTATAGTGGAGAACAAATTCCTGTGTTAGGTGTATGTAGCGTGCCAGCCACATTCCGTGGCAATACAAAAACAGTTTCATTCACAGTGCTCCGCGCTACAGACAGTGTAAACATTTTCGGATTAGACTGTTTTGACTTGTTTGGCCTGTCTATCCAAGACAATGTGTTGCAAACTAATTCTGTTGTTGTTCCTCAAGACAGCATAACCGATTTGTGTAAACAATACAGTGACATATTTAAAGACGAACTAGGTTGTGCTGCGAACTTTGCCGCTCATATTACGTTAAAAGATAATGCTCAGCCTCGATTTTTTCGTGCTCGTCCAGTGCCTCACGCCCTCCGGGCACCTGTAGCAGATGAACTTCGTCGTTGGCAAAACAACGGTGTTATTCAACCCGTTTCAGCGAGCCAGTGGGCTTCTCCCTTAGTTATTATAAAGAAACCGTCTGGCAAGTTACGTTTGTGTGCTGATTTTAAGTCGACAGTTAATCCTCAGACTGTCATTGATTCTTTTCCTTTGCCTAGACCGGACGAGCTGATGGATAAGTTAGGGGAAGCTCGTTTCTTTTCCAAAATTGATCTCCGTGAAGCATATTTGCAATTGCCCCTCGACGAGCAATCACAACAGTATTTTGTCATAAACACGTCGTTGGGGTTGTTCCGTTTTCTGCGTTTGCCTTTTGGTTGTGCGTCAGCTCCAGCTGTTTTTCAGCGTTTTTTGTCACAACTTCTGGCTAATGTGCCATCGTGTTGCAACTATTTAGACGATATTGTTGTGTCCGGTCGGACGCCTGCTGAACATTTCCGTAATTTGGAGTGTTTGTTTACAGTGTTGTCTCAGACAGGCCTACGTTGCAACATCGATAAATGTTCATTTTTCCTTACGGAGATGGAGTATCTGGGACATGTTATTAATGCTCAAGGCATTCATCCCTCCCAGTCACATTTAGCAGCTATTCGTGATTTGCCCGCCCCTCGCAATCTGCATGAATTGCAAGCAGTTCTTGGCAAATTGACATATTATATTAGGTTTATACCCAATGCATCACAGATTGCTGCACCGTTGCATCGTCTCCGCCGTAAGAATGTTCCGTTTGTGTGGTCAGCTGATTGCCAATCAGCCTTTCAGCAGCTTAAAGAGGCTTTATTGAATGATCGTTGTCTGGTCCATTACGACCCTAACAAGCCTCTGGTGTTAGCTTGTGATGCCTCTTCTTTCGGCCTCGGTGCTGTGTTGTCTCACCGAGTCGGTAACACCGAACGTCCTATTGCGTTCGCATCTAAATTGCTAAACAAAGCTCAGTGTAATTATAGCCAATTGGACAAGGAAGCGTTGGCTATTGTGTTCGGTGTCACAAAATTCCATCACTACCTCTATGGTAGACCATTCTATTTAGTAACAGATCACAAGCCCCTGACGTCACTGTTTCATCCGTCTAAACCAGTTCCTCAGCGGACAGCTCAGAGAATACAACGTTGGGCTCTTTTCTTATCACAATACCAGTACGAGATACTGTATCGCCCTACAGCTCAGCATGCAAACGCTGACGCGCTTTCTAGATTGTCGATTGCTGCGGATGATGTCTTCGATTCCTCTGACGACTCTTGCCATCAGATTGACGCCGATGAGCATCAATCCCTCCGGGATTTTCCGATTGATTATCGTCAGGTGGCACGTGAGACAGCTACGGATCCTCATCTGAGTTTACTATTACGTTTTGTTCAACGTGGTTGGCCGTCCAAGGCAAAGGACATATCGGATCCTGTGGTTCGTCGCTATTATCCGCAACGTCATCTGTTGTCCGTTTCGCACGGAGTTTTGCTGTTACGCACCGAGAATGACCAGCTTCGTGTGGTGGTTCCCCAAGTGCTCTAATCCAAGGTCCTCGACTTGTTGCATCAAGGTCATTGGGGAGTGGTCCGCACCAAGCAGCTTGCCCGCCGTCATTGTACATGGATCGGCATTGATAAGCAGATTACGCAGATGTCTACCGATTGTTCGACGTGTGCCGAACACCAAGCTGCTCCGCCTCAACGCTATTTTGAGTGGGCACGCCCTGCCGGTCCCTGGCAGCGAGTACATATTGATTTCGCTGGTCCATATTGGAATTCTCGTTGGCTCATCGTGATAGATGCATTTAGTAATTTTCCTTTTGTTGTGCCCATGCAGTCTACAACGTCTGCACAAACTATACAGGCGTTGACTTCAATTTTTTGTATTGAGGGTCTTCCAGAAGTTTTAGTGTCTGACAATGGTCCACAATTTACCTCTGCTGAATTTGAAAGTTTTTGTTCTGCCAATGGCATTCGCCATGTTCTTACTCCGCCGTTCCACCCTCAATCGAATGGTGCAGCGGAACGTTTTGTACGCACATTCAAGGATCATATGGACCGCCTTCGTGCTACGCACTCTCGTCAGCAGGCCCTCATCACGTTCCTGTCGTCGTACCGGACCACGCCACGCGACGGCCCTTCGCCTGCGGAGCTTCTCCACGGCCGTCGTCATCGCACCCTACTACGGTTGTTGCACCCCCCGGATCGACCCGCCGCTTCTGAGCATCGCACGCGTTTTCAGCGCAACGACGCCGTTTTTTTCAGAGTTTATCACGGTCGCCGTCGTTGGGAACGTGGTACCGTGATAAGTGTCCAGGGTCGCGGTTTTTATACTGTTCAAGGTGCTACTGGGGTGCACAGGAGGCATCAGAACCAGTTGCGCCGCGCTGGCCGCCCGGATTCTGCCGCTCGTTCTTTGTCCACAGATTTGGTCCGCGGCGGGTTCCAGCCGCGCCTTCCGACTTCGCTGCCGCCCCCAGGACAGCAGCAGCAGCCGTCGCCGCTACCACGCCGACAGCCCGTCCCGTTGATGCCTCCCGCGCAGCTTCATCCGGGAGCGCCCCAGGTGGTCGCTCCGGCGCCTGCGGTCCCTCTTCAGTCGCCACCGCCTTCGGAGCTGATGGACGTCGACCCCTCAGCCGGGCCGCCTTCCCAAGCGGTGGCTGTGCAGCCTGTCCTGCAGCCGCTTTCCTTGGGCACCACCGCAGCGCCTTGTCCGGCGCCCACTCAGCAGCCGTCGACGCAGCGTCAGGAGACGCTGCCTCTCTTCGTGGGTCCCGACGCCCCGTCGCGTCCAGTACCAGAAGCTGCGCCCGTGGTCACAGGCGTGCACCCTGACCTCGGTTTTCAGTCGGTGTTTCCCGAGGCCCCGCGCAGCCAATGCTGGGGTGCGGACCGGGGACTGCCACCGACAACAGTCTCCGCCCCGGTCTCTTCTGCTACGCCTGCGGCCAGACCCCTCCCCCGCCGTCGACGCTCGCCACGTCATTATTCAACGACGGTGCGGCGATTTGGGGGGGAGGAGTGTTATATCCTAGCCAGTAATGCCACCCGAGCCCGCTGCCAAAAGGTTGGCAGCATCAAAGTCCGGACGCCGTCCGCATAAGCAGCGCCAGTGAGACAGGAAATCGCCGCAAGTCTGCGCGCGCCACCGCTGGCTTCTGGTTTCTTAAGCGCTGGAGTCGCGAGCGCTAGGACAGTTCTGTATTCGCCGCTCAGTTGTATACTCGCCACCGAATTGTGTACTTGCTAGTCAGTTGTGTGTTCATCGCAGCAGATTTGTTGTTTGTCGTCAGCCGACGCTGACCTAGCCGCTCCGACTCGAACTAGACAGATTTCTGTAGACACGGAGTTCACTACTGTGTTTCTGTATCTTCGTTAATAAAGATAAGTACCGACTTTTATTTAATCAGAGTTTTTGGGGTTTCATCTTTCTGTTCACTGTTCCAGCGGACCGGTCGGCCCGCTATTAAAAGTGTGGCGGTGACTTCGTAAGCCGTTTCTACAGCGAATTGTTTGTCGCTACGAACGCCGCCACAAAACCTAATATCCCTACTAATAACAGGTCCATTAGCCTTCTGAATACCACGCCCAAGGTTCTAGAATCTTTGATCCTCCACCACATTTCCCAGCCACTGGCGTCGGCTGGAACAATCCGTCTGGAGCAGCTTGGATTCGCTTCCCACCTGCTGGCCGCACTCCAAGTCCTTAGGATCATGGAATATGACAGCAAGGGCTTTAACTCCACCATGTCGACGCCAGCTGTTTCCCTAGACCTGCAAAACGCGTATTACAAGATCTGGCAGGACAATCTTGTGTACAAAATGCTGACACAGACGACCATCACCAAATGAAGATCTTGGATAATTTCCTCCACGATAACACTTTCTTGGTTACTCAGCGAGGTCAACGCTCCAGCTTACGTCACATGTCGATGGGTGCCCCTTAGGGTTCTGTGTTGTCTCCCATACTTCGTAACATTTATGATAACGATGCGCCAGTCCTCCCACAACGCAACCTAGCGCAATACGCCGATGATACGGCGCTCTATACCACCGGCCACAACACAGACCAGCTCATAGCTTGCCTCCAAACGCAGGTGGACGCGACAAGATTGCCCTCAATGCCGCCAAAACTACAGCAGTCTACTTTACTAAACGGCGCCCTATCCTCCACCACAGCATCACTATTGCTGGCGTCCGGGCCCCATGGTCCCTTATTCCAAATACCTAGGTGTCCAGATGGATAAAAAACTGCTCTTCCATCACCATGCAGAACATGTAACCCAAAAAGGGTTGAAGCTGATAAAAGCGTTTTGCCCAATGTTCACCAGCAGGGAACGGAACCTCGACACCAAGCTCTGGCTGTACTAGATGGTAGTCCACCCTTCCCTAAGCTATGGCTCCACTGCGTGGGCTACAATTTGTGCCTCCCAGATGCAGGTCCTCCAGTGCCCGCAGAATAAGGTGTTTCGGTGGAGTCTGCATGTCCCTCCCTTCAAAAAAAAATGGTTCAAATGGCTCTGAGCACTATGGGACTCAACTGCTGAGGTCATTAGTCCCCTAGAACTTAGAACTAGTTAAACCTAACTAACCTAAGGACATCACAAACAACCATGCCCGAGGCAGGATTCGAACCTGCGACCGTAGCGGTCTTGCGGTTCCAGACTGCAGCGCCTTTAACCGCACGGCCACTTCGGCCGGCTTCCCCTCCCTTCATGAGGGTAGTTATCTTCCATGAGGAAACGGCCAAGGCCACTCTCAAGACGTCCATGCGAGAGAAGGCAAGGCATCTCTATGCCAAAGTAGAAGCCCTACACGACACGATCGCTGGCTTACAAAACATTGGCACCACGCCTCCCTGGCACTGGCACTGACACATTGTTCCTCTCACCATCCTTGAGGACTCTGATACCGACCACAGCTAGCGACAGCCTTGTTATGATCGCTCATGCAGCGCTAGTATTGCCTTGACCACTCGATGGGTGTCGACCATCGTAATCCATCAGTGTTGATACCTAATGTCGTTGTTGTTGTTATTGTGGTCTTCAGTCCTGAGACTGGGTTGATGCAGCTCTCCATGCTACCCTATCTTGTGCAAGCTTCTTCATCTCCGAGTACTTACTGCAACCTGCATCCTTCTGAATCTGCTTAGTGTATTGATCTCTTGGTCTCCCTCTACGATTTTTACCCTCCACACTGCCCTCCAATGCTAAATTTCTGATCCCTTGATGCCTCAGAACATGTCCAACCAACCGGTCCCTTCTTCTTGTCAAGTTGTGCCACAATCTCCTCTTCTCCCCAATTCCATTCAATACCTCCTCATTAGTTATGTCATCTACCCATCTAATCTTCAGCATTCTTCTGTAGCACCAAATTTCAAAAGCTTCTATTCTCTTCTTGTCCAAACTATTTATCGTCCATGTTTCACTTCCATACATGGCTACACTCCATACAAATACTTTCAGAAACGACTTCCTGACGCTTAAATCTATACACGATGTTAACAAATTTCTCTTCTTCAGAAACGCTTTCCTTGCCATTGCCAGTCTACATTTTATATCTTCTCTACTTCGACCATCATCTGTTATTTTGCTCCACAAATAGGAAAACTCCTTTACTACTTTAAGTGACTCATTTCCTAATCTAATTCCCTCTGCATCATCCGACTTAATTCGACTGCATTCCATTATCCTCGTTTTGCTTTCGTTGATGTTCATCTTATATCCTCCTTTCAAGACACTGTCCATTTCGTTCAACTGCTCTTCCAAGTCCTTTGCTGTCTCTGACAGAATTACAATGTCATCGGCGAACTTCAACGTTTTTATTTCTTCTCCATGGATTTTAATACCTACCCCGAATTTTTCTTTTGATTCATTTACTGCTTGCTCAATATACAGATTTAATAACATCGGGGAGAGGCTACAACCCCGTCTCACTCCTTTCCCAACCACTGCTTCCCTTTCATGCCCCTCGACTCTTATAACTGCCATCTGGTTTCTGTACAAATTGTAAATAGCCTTTCGCTCACTGTATTTTATGCTTGCCACATTTAGAATTTGAAAGAGAGTATTCCAGTCAACATTGTCAAAAGATTTCTCTAAGTCTACAAATGCTAGAATCGTGGGTTTGTTTTTCCTTAATCTTTCTTCTAACATAAGTCGTAAGGTCAGTATTGCTTCACGTGTTCCAATATTTCTACGGAATCCAAACTGATCTTCCTCGAGGTCGGCTTCTACCAGTTTTTCCATTCGTCTGTCAAGAATTCGTGTTAGTATTTTGCAGCCGTGGCTTATTAAACTGATAGTTCGGTAATTTTCTCATCCGTCAACACCCGCTTTCTTTGGTATTGGAATTATTATATTCTTCTTGAAGTCTCATACATCTTGCTCACCAGATGGTAGAGTTTTGTCAGGACTGGCTCTCCCAAGGCCGTCAGTAGTTCTAATGGAATGTTGTCTACACCGGTGGCCTTGTTTCGACTCAGGTCTTTATCAGTGCTCTGTCAAACTCTTCACGCAGTATCGTCTCTCCCATTTCATCTTCATCTACATCCTCTTCCACTTCCATAATATTGTCCTCAAGTTCATCGCCCTTGTATAGACACTCTATATACTCCTTCCACCCCTCTGCTTTCCCTTCTTTGCTTAGAACTGGGTCTCCATCTGAGCTCTTGATATTCATGAAGGTGGTTCTCTTCTCTCCAAAGGTCTCTTAAATTTTCCTGTAGGCAGTATCTATCTTACCCCTAATGAGATAAGCCTCTACATCCTTACATTTGCCCTCTAGCCATCCCTGCTTAGCCATTTTGCATTTCCTGTCGATCTCGTTTTTGAGACGTTTGTATTCATTTTTGCCTGCTTCATTTACTGCATTTTTATATTTTCTCCTTTCATCAATTAAATTCAATATTTCTTCCGTTACCCAAGAATTTATAGTAGCCCTCGTCTTTTTATCAACTTGATCCTCAGCTGCCTTCAGTACTTCATCCCTCAGAGCTACCCATTCTTCTTCTAATGTACTTCTTTCCCCCATTTCTGTCAATTGGTCCCTTATGCTCTCCCTGAAACTCTGTACAACCTCTGGTTCTTTCAGTTCATCCAGGTCCCATCTCCTTAAATTCCCACCTTTTTGCAGTTTCTTCAGTTTTAATCTAGAGTTCATAACCAATAGATTGTGGTCGGAGTCCACATCTGCCCCTGGAAATGTTATACAGTTTAAAACCTGGTTTCTAAATCTCTGTCTTACCATTAAATAATCTATCTCATACCTTCTAGTATCTCCACGATTCTTCCATGTATACAACCTTCTTTTATGATTCTTGAACCAAGTGTTAGCTATGATTAAGTTATGCTCTGTGAAAAATTCTACCAGACGGCTTCCTCTTTCATTTCTTACCCCCAGTCCATATTCACCTACTATGTTTCCATCTCTCCCTTTTCCTACTTTCGAATTCCAGTTACCCATTGCTATTAAATTTTCGTCTCCCTTCTCTACCTGAATAATTTCTTTCATCTCATCATACATTTCATCAATTTCTTCATCATCTGCAGAGCTAATTGGCATATGAACTTGTACTACTGTAGTAGGCGTGGGCTTCTTGTCTGTCTTGGCCACAATAATGCTTTCAACATGATGTTTGTAGTAGCTTACCCGCACTCCTATTTTTTTATTCATTACTAAACCTACTCCTGCGCCACCCCTATTCGATTTTGTATTTATAACCCTGTATTCACCTGACCAAAAGTCTTGTTCCTCCTGCCACCGAACTTCACTGATTCCCACTATATCTATCTTTAACCTATACCTTTCCCTTTTTAAATTTTCTAACCTACCTGTCCGATTAAGGGATCTGACATTCCACCCTCCGATCCGTAATTAAGCGATCTGACATTCCACCCTACGATCCGTAGAACGCCAGTTTTCTTTCTCCTGATAACAACGTCCTCTTGAGTAGTCCCCGCCCGGAGATCCGAATGGGGGACTATTTTACCTCCGGAATATTTTACCGAAGAGGACGCCATCATCATTGAACCATACAGTAAAGATGCATGCCCTCGGGAAAAATTACGTCTGTAGTTTCCCCTTGCGATCAGCCGTTCGCAGTACCAGCACAGCAAGGCCGTTTTGATTAGTGTTACAAGGCCAGATCAGTCTATCATCCAGACTTTTGCCCTTGCAACTACTGAAAAGGCTGCTGCCCCTCTTCAGCAACCACACGTTTGTCTGGCCTCTCAGCAGATACCCCTCCGTTGTGGTTGCACCTACAGTACGGCCATCTGTATCGCTGAGGCACGCAAGCCACCCCACCAACGGCAAGGTCCATGGTTCACGGTTTTGTTACCCATTGCCTGCACCATGAACTTCCACCGTCAGAGGGTGGTATGGGACTTCAGATCCCACCGCCACACCTTGTCTTTTGTATGACATCACTGTCAAATGTAACAGTTTTCACATCTATCAAGACAGTAGGACCGTGAGCCAACAGTGAAGCTGTATTTCAACCTCCAACAAAAATAAGAGTCTATGACAGTTGAACACCAGAGCTACTTCATAGCTAGCTGAAAACTGTTCACGGTTCTGCAGTACGAAGCTCTCGACCGTGAGCCAACAGTGAAGCTGTATTTCAACCTCCAACAAAAATAAGAGTCTATGACAGTTGTACACCAGAGCTACTTCATAGCTAGCTGAAAACTGCTCACGGTTCTGCAGTACGAAGCTCTCCCCACCGAGAGCAGCAGCAGCAGCAGTAGTAGTAATGGTGGTAGTAACAGCAGCAACAGCTGCTGCTGCTGCTCATCGATAGTTACGCTGTGGCTACCTCGCCACGGTTCCTGACTACGGAGCTGTTATTGCCAAGCGCACCAGACTCGCCTGACTAGCGTTCGCCAGCATAAGCAGTCGAAGGAGTATATCATCTATCGCTTTCAATATTCTGGCCCTCACAGAGTACCTTCTCTGCACCACATCGCGGGATGTCACCATTCACTTCATCTTCAAGCTACCAACCTGTGGGGACATGAAGTACAACCAGCCCAACTACATTCCACTATACGGTAGTGAACACTATGCTAACACCAAGTCACACAGCCAATAAGTATTGGAATTACATTCTCCTGGAGGCATGTTTAGTCTCAGCTTTATCCTCGATAAGGATAGAAGCTGGAATTAAAATATGTGTCAAGTGTAACACTGGAGGCCAGGTCTCCTGTTTACTAGGCGGATGTGCTATCCACTACAACAGCGTGGCGTTCTGGTTAATACAGCTGCATGAAGTACCCTTGTCTAATGCCCTGCCTAACACAAACTCCGATATTGGTGAGGCTCACTGGTATCGGAATAGCACCCCATTACACACAAAGCTGGTGTGCTATTCCAATATCGGATAGTCTCAGCAATACTCACGATTTAAGATGGGGAAAATCAAGACGGATTGAGGTGTGAATTGAAGTTTGTGTTACGGAAGGCTTTAGAATAGTCCATGCACGTGTGTTAGCAACAATGCCAGAGTGGTTTAGTGGATGGCATATCTGCCTAGAAAGCAGGAGACTTGGGTTCAAGCCCTGCCTTTGGCACAAATTTTAATTCATAGCATCAGTTGCTATACTTAACCAAGAAGTATTTTTTGTTATTCATATTAAATCTAGAAGTAGCAGAGCAAACTGCATTCTATGCCACTTTTCACAACAAATTGAGAACAGTTGTCATCTCTGTAAGTGCAGCATTCGCATCTTTGTGGCGAGACGCCCTCGATGTTGAACGACCAGTGTCAGGCTGTAGACCCTGCATTGCTGAAGTAAACGTTCGTCCCAACCGTGTTGTAGTTGCAGTCCACAGCTGGTCCTGTGGTGAAGGAAAGGGGGATTTTTGAGCAGCGATTCCAGTCGTGTGGGCCATTACGAGTTTCACACAGTGAGGAACAGTTGGACGTACCCTCTGTGTTTTTGCGGGACATCAGGTTGATATGCGGAATTTCTTGAGAGCTGTTTGAAACTCGTTACAGCCCTTCCAAGAAGCTGCATGCGGGCCCTGGAAATCCGCACATTTAGGAGGTGAGCCTGGAGGTAGTGTGCATTCAGTACTGGGGTGCATGGCTCCATATTTAACACAGTGTGCCGGTAGTCTGCGTCCAATGTTACACTGTGACGGTTCGTTACGGGAGCGGTAATCCTCCAACCGCACCTTCGTCGACAGCACATAGCGGACTCCATAGGTGGTATCAGATTTACACTGGCAGTGTGTGGAGCTTTCCCTGCTTCTTACGCTTGAATTGGTGGACATCCTTATGGTAAAGCCTTGCTCTTGTAGATCTTTGTGCACTTCCTCCGCAGTCACCGACGGCGGCAAATCTTTGACTACTACCTTCATATCACTGCTGTTGACATCCTGGTGCGTATAGAATGGTAACTGTTGATTCTCGGAAAAGTCGAACACCTTCTGATAATCCTCGAGAGTGTCACGTAGATTTTACACCATCTCCCGTGTATGCAGTTCGTAAACCACCAGAAATCTGTTCCTTAAGGTCGCGGCAAAGCTTAACATGGTTGACACAGTTGTAAATCACTATGGATGGTATCTTCGGCGCTTTTGGGACCGACGTAGGTCTGGGCGCCGGATTGGCGGTCGTAGGATCCTTCACCGCCGCTCCAGCTAGGGCGTCATATGTTTTTGTCGTGACAAGGGTCGGTTGCGCAGCTCGTTGCAGTGCCTGAGCAGCACTGTAATGGAGGGTCTTCCTGCGCTGAACTGGTTGAAACCCCTTGTTAGAAACTGTGTCAACAACAAAATGGTTCAGATGGCTCTGAGCACTATGAGACGTAACTTCTGAGGTCATCAGTCCGCTAGAACTTAGAATTACTTAAACCTAACTAACCTAAGGACGTCACACACACCCATTCCCGGGCCGGCGGTGTCAACAACAGGTTGGCATTCCATAGAGTCACCATCCGTATTTATTGTCCTATGAGGACCTGTTGCTGTCGCTCCTTAGTTACAGTCAGACGACGGTATTTCCTCAGAATCATCGCCTGTATCCTCCTGAAGCAGTTATTGGATACGACGTATTTCTTCTAAAGGTTCTTTCCGATGGCGTCGGTAGTCTTCACACTTCTCCACCCGGTGTTTAGTTTTGTGTCTGTAATATACCTAGCCTTCAGCCTTTGTTTGGCGGTGTCGTGCAGTAGTTGCGGTACAGTGTCATCCAGGATAGTGTCCGACGCTATAACCGTGACGTGAGCCATGTCATCATCAGATACGGAACCGTTAGCAGCTTGCAATCGCCTTCACACGTCCGCCGACGCGTCCGTGAAAAACACAATTGCGCAGATACTTACGAGAATACACGAAAAAACACGACAACTGACTAACGACGCACGCTTCGGTAAGAACACTTCGATACTTTCGAGAATTTCGAGTCACAACAATTAACAACTGTGGTGTGTGTACTGTAAGACCTTCGGTACACACACCATCAGATTATTTGACTTGTCGCTCTAATGAAGTAGGCGAGTGTCAGCAATATGTCTCGTGGTCTTATTGTGGCATGTTTATCTTCTGCCGTTAGGTCAGACGATAGAAATGCCACTTGCACGCTTAGAGTAGCAGATTGACGGTGACGAACTTTAAACAGAACTTGATTAATTTTCACACACATTTATTAAAGTAATAACAAGCATAAAAATAACTTAACTTGGTTCTGGATGCTATTTACAATTGACAATCTGAAGTTCCTTTGGTCTTGGTACGTTAATCTTATTCTCACATATCTCTGATACTTGACAAAGTGTCTATTCATTTATCTTCATGGCTATGTACAGGAATATGATAATCTTATTAGGCGCAGACTGAAACTTGACTACAGACTAATGCAGACTAAGGCAGACTTATGCAGACTGATGCAGACTGACTAATCGGAGGTCTGTACACACGTTATAATACCTCTAGAGTTCAGGTATCACTGCACGAGTGTGATCCGCGAGGAGAAAAGGTTCTACGTTAGCACCAATCTCATTGGCTGCGTTACATATTAATACGCGGATCGGCGGAAGCAGAATTTGGTCCGTCTCTAAGACAGCGCCATCTCGTAGTGCGGAGCTGCTGTGCTTAGCGGGGCGCGCTCTATTGGGAAAGTTGTGTACGCGCTGACTACGCGGAACTATGTACACAACAACAACCAACAAAAACTGGGAAGCTGCAGTGAAATAAGATCATTCCATATGTACTTAGAGCGAAAAAAACTTATTACGAGCACTGAATGTCCAGCGGCACGAACTTGCAGTAAATTCAATTAAGCAAGTAATAGTATATATTACGGGAGTTTAGAAAGTGAACTGTCATTCATAGTCAGTATTAAATGGAAACAAAAATAGTAGTAGATCAAAGTGAACAGAACGAGATAGTACGTGGCGTACCGAGAAACATCATGGAGCCAGATAGCTGCTACCGAAATGAATACACAGGTAGCGTCACAAAGTGACAATTGGCTTACGTGGAATACCACGCGTGCGTAAATGATCAGGACGTCACAAATAAAACAGGAATAAACGGACGGAACGAATGAGGAAACCTACGGGAAGATAATGTTTACGTAAATGAATCGATTGATATGTTCAGTACTCCGCAAACAGAGAAAGAACCAATAGAATCCCATGATGTAGAATCAGAGCATGAGGATGCAGTAGAGCAGGACAGTGGAAAACCATTAAGCATGAACAGCCTGTTATAGGTTTTGTCTACATAAATCAGTAGCATTAACAGTCAAATTAAGGCACAAGTTAGTAGCCTTGATAATCATCTCAAAACACAAGTTAGTAACCTCAATAACCAGCTGAAAGCACAAAATAATAACCTTGAGAATCAAATGAAAGCACAGAGCATAAAGATAAGTAAAGAGATCGAAAAAGTGGACCAGAAAGTAGGTGTTTCGAGTACTGCAATCAAAGACATGAAACTTGAAATAAATGCCATAAATGCCAATGTGACCACTATGCAGTGCAGATCAGTGACATAAACGAAAGGTTCGGTTTAGAAAACATGAAGTTCCAAGAAACGTTAGGGCCTTTAGTAGTAACGAAAGTCGACGAAAAAGTTTTCGATCTGAAAATCTAAATTGGTGACGAATGTAGAAATCTCACATTCGAGAAAGAGTGGTTTATGTTGAGAAATAAGCAAACAGGTAAATATTTGCAAACAGCAGTGTAACCAAAACACTTCAAAAATTCACGACAATATCTGTGACCTTGAAAAGAAAATAAGAGAAAAGTCCAGTTGTCAATGATTGGATACCTCATAACAACTGTTAGAGGGCCAAGAACGCTTTTATTCTGTCAAAATACATGCTCATTGGATTGGTTCAAATGGCTCTGAGCACTATGGGACTTAACATCTGTGGTCATCAGTCCCCTAGAACTTAGAACTACTTAAACCTAAATAACCTAAGGACATCACACACATCCATGCCCGAGGCAGGATTCGAACCTGCGACCGCAGCGGTCACGCGGTTCCAGACTGAAGCGCCTAGAACCGCACGGCCACACCGGCCGGCCTGCTCATTGGATTTTCCGAAAAATTGCAAAAGGGTTCTTCCTGAATATTCGATGGAGCAGGATACTATTAACGTAGTTATCAGTGCGTTAGCAGGTGATGCTAAACGATGGGGTGTAAATTTGAACACGAATTCAAACAAAAGTTTACCAAGGAATGGTCGTCAGGACGAAAACAAGACTGTTCATGCGATAATTCATAATGGCTAGATTATATGACAATAGGGGCAGAAACTCTAGGAAGATTTCTGTGAATCCTGGTACCGAAAATTGACACACTCGAAGAAGTAGACGATCCGAATCCGAGATTATTTGGGAGCTGTGGAAAAAGCTGCCAGTGGATTCGAAGACATACGTAGGAAGCAATCATAAAGGCTTTACTGTGTTTTTGGAAAGAGTAGAGTCGAAGATCATTGTCAAGGTAATCGTGATTATCGCCATAATAATAAAAGAAGGGTTAATCACAGTGACAGTGAACAAAATGACGGCGATAGATGTCGTGTTAATATTGTTCAACGAGATAGGGGCAGAGATCAAAGTACTTCAGCCGTTCGCGGAAGAGGATTTTCACCGTGACATTACCACGATAGCAATAACGTGTATAAATGAAGGCCTCGTATGTTGTGGCCCAAACTAACACGGACAGGTTTTCATGGTCCTAACGTAAGAAACCATACCGGCGTAGACGTAATGAATCTTAATTCGAGAGAGATCGCTGGTCGCTGCAAGCAAAGTGACAGGTGTGCTCAGGAATGAGTCACGGCAGGCAGGCGATGAAACTTATACCAGCGTGCGGACAGAGAGCCGGCTACAGAAGAATACATCATCCGATCAGCTGTTCGAATGGAAGCTGCAGTTACGGTAGTAGAACAGAATGAGAGCGGCACAGTAGATTGCACTGAACCTGCTTCGGCAGATAACGGCACCGGGGCAAGAAAAAACGTGAACAATTTGAATACCGACAAAATTTGCGAAAATGAGTTGTCAGGGATCACTAGCTGGTGTGAACAGATCGATTATCTGTACAAGGGGCTAAAGCAGTGCGAGTGGGAGGAATTCAAAAGGAATTTTGCGGCCAAAAGCTTAGGGAGTAGTGAAGGGAGAAAAAGGGAAGTCAAGTATAGGATGTGGTTCGATAGCAAGGAGGAAATGGAAATATTTTGCACCGCGCAAAATTCGCGAGCAGCAATTAGTAAAGACGTGGAAAATAGTGAGGACAATAGCGCCGCACAAAGTATGCGAGCTGCCAGTAATACTGAGATCAAAGGCAAGAATAGAAATACAGTTGCGATGAGGAGAATGGAAGCAGACGAAATCCTCAGCGTTGAGGACGAAGCATTCCTGAATAAGGAATCGTCAGCAGAACAAACTGTTATCAGTAGACCGTAAGAAGTAGATACGAGTAACTGAAGTTCACGAAGACTACAAAAAATACGAGGTAAAGGTAGACGCCATTATAGCCGATGTAAATGACACTTCAGATGAAGAGCCTACTGTGAAAGAAAAATAACTAAGAATATTAGGAGGAAACCGCGATCGAGATTATTTAAGAACCGACAAAAGATCAGGTGAGGAAATTAACATGTGTCTAAGAAAAACGTCACTGTTAGAACATAACAGTGACCCAGAATGATCAGATATAGAAGACAGTTCAAATGAAGAAAATATTGTAGTAACAGAAATCGAGGAAGGCTTGACGAAATGTTGTTTTGTATCACCAGACAAAGAAACTTCAAAACAAGAACCAGAGGGAAAAACAGAACCGAGAAAGAAAGAACCACCGGACGATGACATATATTATCAAAAAGGGTTTCAGGTCTCAAAAGACTTCGAAATCCCGAAACCAAAGAAACTCCCTGATATAGACATCGTGCTGAACATCTCTTACGATGAAATTAGACCTCTTCAAGGCCTATTGTGGCACAATCAGGAAAATGAAATCATACTGTGTACACTAGCACATACTGCCACCATAATTAGAGGATGTGGCGCAGATTTAATTCCAACATTATTTCCAACGACCCATTTGAAGTGCAAGGAACTCCTCATACTGACGCATACTATTTAGTAAACCCAAAATCAAAGAAGCCCATAAATGTTCGTAACATAGCGGACTTGAAACCATATGTTCACAGAACAGAATAAAAAGGAGCACTGTTTAAAAACATGTCATGACTAATATGTAGGCCTATTATATGATATGTTTATTTTGTTAACAAAATATGTTTTGCAAACATTGTGAAGATTTGCTGTTATTGTTTTTCTAATATATGTCTAAGTTTCAGATTCTTAACACTGTAACTGTGTACAGATTGAAATGGACATTCCAAAACAGTGTAATCACATGTTAAAAGGTTGAACTGCATAATGAGTTGCAGCTCGATAAAATGGACTGCCAATATGTGAAATAAGCAGCATAGTTTCTTGTTTAGTGAACAGAGCAGGAAAGGGTGTCTCTAAAGGATTGCCAAAAAATCTCAGTGGGCAGTCAAGTGGTAAACAATGTTTGTAAATAACGATGTTGGAGTAGAATGTCTGAAATAATGAAGGGACAGTGAGAAAGTCTATGCTTATTGTAAAAAGTGTTGTGTTGTTTTGTTAAACTGCATGAGGATTAACGCTGCCAGAAACTCTTATCTAGTGTGATAGCTCTTTCTGATTGTTTTTCATGCACACAAAGTGAAAGTAAAATCGTTAGTAGTATCTTGAAAATAATAAAAAAATTAAAAGTAAATATTTCTTTTAACGGAAAACAAACGAACCACTGGGTAGCTCAGGTGGTAGAGCACTTGCCCGCGAAAGGTATAGGCCTCGAGTTCGAGTCTCGGTCCGGCACACAGTTTCAATCTGCGAGGAAGTTTCATAACAGCGCACACGCCGCTGAAGAGTGAAAATCTCATTCTGGAAACGTCCCCCAGGCTGTGGCTAAGCCATGTCTCTGCAATATCATTTCTTCCAGGAGCTCTAGTTCTGCAAGGTTCACAGAAGAGCTTCTGTGAAGTTGGGAAGGTAGGAGACGAGGTACTGGCAGAATTGAAGTTGTGAGGAGGGGTCGTGAAACACACCTGTTTGGCCCAGATGGTAGAGCACTTGTCCCCGGAAGGCAAAGGCCTGAGTTCGAGTCTCGGTCCGGCACACAGTTTTCATCTGCCAAGAGGTTTCAGAACCGCTTAAAGTTTATAATTAAAAAACTGTAAATACAGAAAATATTTAATCGTTCTCTTATATATGTGTCATTATCATGTTGGTTTACCCATCGTTATTCACTGCTCTATGTAACACAGAACTTATTTTACACGGTGAAATGCGATGGGTGCGCATCTTGTGGACTGAAAGAGGCGAGAAGAATTGCAAGATTATATAATATAGCCTCGGAAGCGGAAGAAATTCGGCTTATTAATCATGGTATGCTTTGGTTAGCTCTGTACTATAAAAATTCGACGCTTGAAAGACTCTTCGGGTTTGCTGCCGGATACTAAAATCAACTTGACTCGATATTTCGGCGATCCAACTGGTCGCCATCTTCAGGAAAATGCTGCTTTTGCTGATGAGTCGCGCTGAGAACTGACGACAGGCTTTTTTTTTTCCTTTATTGTATTTCAATTCCCCATCGGGGCGGCGACAGGCTGCAAATCGACGTCCTATATAGGCCACCGTTCTGTACACGGCGCATGCGCCGCCCATCGCGGTTGCTGCCCTCTAGGACATGGAGGTGGCGCCGCCATTAGTGGAACACTGCTGGCAACGATATAGCGCACTCAGGGCCGCACAGAAGAACGTCCAATTTTGATGCGAGACAATACAGGATTCCACGTCTTGCTAAGAGGAAACCCATTGTCTCTGTTGGTTAAATTATCCGCCAACCTAATTTCAATCGCCTCTTTATAGACACTGTTCCAAAAACCGGAAATGTTGGCAACTACCACAGATTCATCAAATTTCATACTGTGTCCCTCATTTAAGCAGCGTTCTGCTACTGCCGATTTTTCCGGCTGTTGTAACCTCGTATTACGGCGATGTTCCACACACCTGTCATGCACTGTGCGAATCGAACGGCCAATGTAAGCTTTCCCACATTGACACGGAATTTTGTACATACCGGGTTTCCTAAGTCCCAAATCATCTTTCACAGAGCCGAGTAGTGCCCTATATTAGGTGAACGGAACACACTCTTCATGTTAAAATTCCTTAAAATTTTTTCAACCTTAAACGACAAGCCTCCAGCATAAGGAAGAAAGGCCACCGATCTATGTTCCTCTTCATGCACCTCCGGAGATCGTCCAAACTCCATAGCCCGACGAAGCTGCTTCTCTGAGTATCCATTTTCCTTAAAAACAGCCATCAAATCCGCAAGTTCTTGGGTTAAGCTGTCCGCGTCGGAAATGGCATATGCTCTCCGAACCAGTCCTAAGGACGCCACTGCATTGGTGTGGTGGATGACAACTCTTAGGATGCAGATACCAATCTGTGTGCGTCGGATTTCGGTGAACACTGTGTCCCAAAGTACCATCTGGTTTTATATAAACCATAACGTCTAAAAATGGAAGCATCCCATCATTTTCAACCTCCATAGTAAATTTGATGCAGGGATGAAGACAGTTGAAGTGGTCCAAAAATCTATTAAGAGCATCAAGTCCTATATAGAACGTCGATTTGCAGCCTGGCGTCAGTCTCAGCAGGACTCATCAGCAGAAGCAGCATTTTCCTGAAGATGGCGACCAGTTGGATCGCCGAAATGCTGAGTCAAGTTGATTTTAGGATGCGGCAGCAAACCGGAAGAGACTTTCAAGACTTATTACGCCGGGAAAGCCTACGTAATCAGAATCCGACGGTAAGAAGAGAATTTTCAGAGCTTGTTACACAGGAAGAACGATGGATACTTTTTCCGCCTTTTTTGAACAGCACAGGAGATCGACGCTGCCACCAACTTCATTCCTGATTAACAGCTGAGTACTGTATAATTGCCTAGACCAGTTATATAATTTCGTTTTCAATAATAATTTTGTGTTTAAACTTTGTGTCGAGCCACCTTATTTTACCCTTAGTCGTTTACCTAGACAGGGTCCTAACCCAGGTAGTACGATAAATCCGAGTATCCTAGTTTACTCAACTGAAAATCAATTATCTTCCTTAACAAAAGCTAATAAGCTTTGTGGAGTTGTATAGTACATAACTGTTTAGTGAGCGTAAGTTTTGAAATACTTCACGTAGTTTTCATAAATGAGCAGTTAAAGGTTCATCAAAGTACAAGTACTAAGAGAAGATTTAAAGTATTTAATCATAGAATTTTCTTATTGAAATAATGGTGTTTACAATTTCATGTGTAATGTAATTAACAATGTCTCGCATAGTGTGTTGTGACTGAAGTGTTCAGCCTCGATGTGAGTCTACCGATAGATTAGCTTCTGGGATTCCATGCTGATAGTTGAGCCACATTTAACTGTCGTGTTACAATAACAGCAACCAGTAACGAGCAGCTGACTACAAACATTCACAGTATACTAGATCCAGGTATCACACTTTCCACTTGACCTAAGTAATATTAAGAAATGAATGTCCCTTGAAAATGCAAATAATAATCAGTACAAAAATACAATTACTTCATAACTATTTCAGTAGTAGTAACTTCCTATAATTGAACTGACAAAAGAAGCTGCTGTCCACGTCAGTAGTTATCCACCATTAGTAATCATTTATCCATAATTATCATTACCTTTCTACTGTAATTTACAGATAGTGAGTGTTATTGAGAGCCAGTTGTTGGCTAAACGCATTAAAACTCTTCCTGAGTAGTTCAAGTCAAATCACTGGTACATCTCATTCTGGAAACATACCCTAGGCTGTGGCTAAGCCATGTCTCCGCAATATCCTTTCTTTCAGGAGTGCTGGTTCTGCATGGTTCGCAGGAGAGCTTCTGTAAAGTTTGGAAGGTAGGAGACGAGATACTGGCAGAAGTAAAGCTGTGAGGGCCGGGCGTGAGTCGTGCTTCGGTAGCTCAGTTGGGAGAGCACTTGCCCGCGAAAGGCAAAGGTCCCGAGTTCGAGTCTCGGTCGGCGCACACAGTTTTAATCTGCCAGGAAGTTTCATATCAGCGCACACTCCGCTGCAGAGTGAAAATCTCACACTGGTACATCAGTTGCAAAACTGTGCTACTGTCTTTTATCTTATCATCAAAACAGATGTTCAGTATAAACTAAAGTCAACCCCAGTAGTTAACATTCTTTATTAACCATGTCAATACGTGGTACAATTTTGCCTAATTAGGCTGGCGACGGTTTACTTGATTATTCGTACAACATTCTGGGTTTTCTTGCCGCGTCAGTTCGGGATAAAATCTCAAGCATTCGGCGATAGCCTCCATCGTTATCGTCAGGAGTAACTGACTGTCTTCAATGCTTTTTTTTACTTTATTGTTATTTTAACACCTGAACAGTCAGGTAGGCTGGCAGCGGCATGCTACGCCGCTCTTCAGCCATAGTGGTGACAATAACAGTACATGAACGGAGAATTAAAATGAACAGAGTGATGGGCAAAAAATAGTGGTCACAGATACACAAAAAACACGGAGCCGTTCACACGCGACGATAACGACACTGAAAACACGTTGACACGGCGCACATAACACTGATGAATCCGACGGCACAAGTGAACGTAGAAGCGGGACGGCGGACACTAAAAACACAAAACGACGTCACACACACGAGACACAGATGGCTATGATCTCCGGCGCGCGAAAGTCCACGTAGCGTGTGCGAGTCCGGGGACATGCCAAGAGGGGAAGAAGGGTGAGGGCGGGTGGAGAGGGTGGAGAGGGGAGAACATAGATGCCAATGGCTGAGGAGATGGGAGGAGGAGTAGAAGGACAGGGGAGGGGAGGCCCGGGGGAGGAGTGGGGAGGAGGGGAGGAGGGGAGGAGGGATGCAGGGTGCCCAAAGGAACAGATACAGGAAGAGGGAGGGAGGATCAAAGTTGGTAGGAGGGGTAGATGGAGGGGAGGAGGACATCATCAGGGAGGGGGAGCTGGCGGAAGCCACCTTGGGAGAGGGTAAGGAGGGTGGAGAGATGGAGACCGGGTGGGACGTGGGAATACAGGTGCGGCAGTGGGCGGGGGTGGGAGCGGATTGGGGAGACGAGCGGGTGAGGAGGATCGAGTTTACGGGAGGTGTACAGGATCCGTATCCTTTCAAGGAAAAGGAGGAGGTGGGGGAAGGGGATGAGATCGTACAGGATCCGCATAGGGGAGGGGAGACGGATGCGATAGGCGAGGCGGAGAGCATGGCGTTCAAGGATTTGGAGGGATTTGTAAAAAGTAGGGGGGGGGGGGCGGAGATCCAAGCCGGATGGGCATAACAAAGGATAGGGTGGATGAGGGATTTATAGGTGTGGAGAATGGTGGAGGGGTCCAGACCCCACGTACGGCCGGAGAGGAGCTTGAGGAGACTGAGTCGGGAGCGTGCCTTGGCTTGGATTGTCCAGAGGTGGGGAGTCCAGGAGAGGCGACGGTCGAGGGTGACGCCAAGGTACTTAAGGGTGGGAGTGAGGGCGATAGGACGGCCATAGATTGTGATATAGAAATCAAGGAGTCGGAAGGAAGGGGTGGTTTTGCCTACAGTGATCGCCTGGGTTTTGGAGGGATTGACCTTGAGCAACCACTGGTTGCACCAAGCGGTGAACTGGTCAAGATGGGATTGGAGAAGGTGTTGGGAGCGCTGTAGGGTGGGGGCAAGGGCAAGGAAGGCGGTGTCATCGGCAAACTGGAGAAGGTGGACGGGGGCTGACGGCCGCGGCATGTCCGCCGTGTACAAAAGGTACAGAAGGGGGGAGAGGACGGAGCGTCTTCAATGCTGCTGTGGTGGCCTTTTATATCGCGTGGACGGTTTCTGATTTTTCGGCTTGTGATTGGTCGGCGATTACGTAATGCTGTCGCAGACTGTGTCGGTGCGTGCGCTGGTGAGGTCACCGCTTCCGTTGGAACGTAAACCTTGAAAGGTTCGTCAACTGGAGAAGCTGCGCGTCAAATATGCAGAGTTGCGGAGTAATATGGCATTTCTACAACTCTGTCGCGATAAGGAGATTGTGCCTAAGTTTGCTGTGGTTAAACACCATATCATGTCGGCTGGAATGAAGAATATATTACGGAAGACAAGCCGGGCGATCGTCAAAGAAAGGTTACAACACACAAGGTACGAATTGGATTGTAATGCACGAAGTTTATATAGTTGCCATCTTTTGTTATCTACACGTGCTACAGGTTGGATCGGTGGAAGTGTTTTCTTGTACGAGTGCGTTTCCTTGTCGTATCGTTCTACTTTTCACCGTATATCAGCGTTGTTTACCTGCGTTTTCGGCGCTGGTATTTCGTATTTTTTGCCCCAGATTAGCTGGGAAGTTTTTGGTGTGCTTTGTCCTCTCGCGTTGGGCACCTGGCTACGTCAGGTGGACCCATGTCTACCATAGAGGAGACCGCGGCGTGGTCTTCGCGGTTCTCCGACATTTCCACCGTCGCCCCTAAGGGTGAATCGCGTCGGAAACGCTGCTCACACCGGCTTCCAGTCGGGCCTTATGTTCCGCCCACCTCGCAGCGGGCGAAGGATCGCTTGAATCGCGCCAGTCGCCACAAATCTCCGGTGGATACCACCGGCACCGAAATCGATCACCGTGATCACCGTGACGACTGTCCACCGTCCCGTGTCAGGGACCATTCTTCTGTGTCGTCGTCGTGCACTACTCACCTGACAGCTTAGTAATTGATCTTTCTCGTAGTGAGGCGGCGAACGCCTCAGCTGTGTCTGACCACCACCCGGCTACTCCTATGGGTGCACCTCTCACTACGTTGTCCCGCCACCGCAGCGAGTCTTCTGGGCACCTTGACCCAGTCGGAAAATCCACTGGCCGTCGCTCTAGACACTCCTCCGCCCACGCGACCCATGGCGACGGCGTATCGTGCTCAAGTACCCCCCTCACAGGGGATGCCGCACCGGACGCTACTGTGGATGAGGAAATGGCTCCTGCTTCCGATCCTCCTCCTCAAGAGACCCCGTCAAGCGCTCTGAAGAAGATATTGTGGCATATAATGTCACTAATTATACAAAACTGAACACTGAGCTCCAGCGGCTTATTTTCGGCCAATTGCGAGCTGTTTACCAAAAGGATCATGTGAAATACCTGCTCAACAGTTGGGATGATTATCTTACCATTCACGACTTTGTCAAAGCAAAGGTGATGCCTTACTTTACTCACCAGATGTTGCATAATCGCCGTACCAAAACCATCATCAAGGACTTGCCATCAGAGGTTACAGCAGAGGAGGTCAAGCAGGCACTGCTTTGGCTCCATTTCGTAGACCATTTGGTCCACCAGTATAGCAAGAGGTATCCTGGGAGCCAAACGTTGATCACCTGCCCTACCTATATCGTCTCCCTTTCCCGAAGGGAGGACATAGAGCGGATTTACCAAATCCAGTACCTTCTGTACACAAAGGTCCAGATTGAATCATACGAGGACCGCAACAGGCCAGTCATCTGTCGCAAATGCCAACGTTTACGACATACTGGGAATTACTGCTCCCTGCCGTTGCGGTGTGTTAAGTGTGCTGGCCCACATTTAGTGAAGAACTGCACATTCATCGCCTTGGAGAAACCTACCTGCACCAGGTGTTTGGGCATGGCCCATCATCCCCACCACAGTGCATCCTGGAGGGGTGTCCTGTTTACCAGAAGGCACTGAAGTCTTCACGCCATCCCAAAAGGAAACCAAGAACAAATCGATCTCCCCAACGCAACAGGACACCACAAACGTTCCTGTTTTGCGGGGCCACCCTGGTGCGCCGCCCTCAGCAACTGCTCTGGCACCAGCCACTGTGCCACCAGACTGTTCTGTGGCATCTGTGTCCCCTTCTGCCAGACTCCTGAGACATCCTTTGCTGCTGCAGTCCTGTCTCCTCCTCATTGTCCGTCTTCCATGATGGCTTCCACTGCTCACCGGCTGCAGAAGCCAGCTGCAGCCCCCTCCAGTCTACTTGTGGCTGCATTCTGGCCCTCTGCCCCTACCCTCACTCTGCCTACTGCTCCACCCGCCCCTGCCCACCGCAGGGGCAAGCAGCCCACTTGGGACCCTCCCCCAAGTGGTGGACGGTTATTCGTCCTTTCGGGAGGACAGGCAGGAAATCCTCCAGATCACCTCCTTCTTCAAGAAACCCCACATATGGGCTGTTATTCGTGACACTGCACACTAAATCCGTCGGTCAGAGGACGGGCTCTCCAACGTTATCACCCTAGTGAAAGGGCTTAGTCAAATAATGTTGTAATCTCGAATCAACCACCACACCACCACCAGCCTCCTCAGGATCTTGTTACCTGCATTTTTAATGCCAATGGCATAAAACGGGTGAAGACGAAATTGAATGCCTTCCTCCATGACCATCATGTGGATGTTTTACTGGTCACGGAAACACACCTCAAACCAGCGGAAGATTTCCGCCTTCACAACATGGTGTGTTACTGCTCTGACTGCCTCGACCGCCGTGGTGGCGGCACGGCAGTGTTCCTCAACAAAGCTCTTGTCCATACCCAAGAGACCTCTCCAGCCAATGGAACACACAGAGGCCACAGTGGTGCCCTTACTTTTACAGCAGCGTATTTGAGCCCAAACAAGCCACTGCTGGACGTGGACCTCTGCACACTGACATCCTTTGACAGGCTCATTGTTGGGATGGATCTCATTGCCAAGCAGCCGGCTTGGCATTCTCGGGTCTCCAACCCCAAAGGCCGTCTCTTCCTTGACCTGGAGGATACTTTAGCACTATCGGTCTATGGCCCCCATGAACCTGCCCATATCCCAGTCCGCTCTAACTGGCAGCCAGACGTTCTGGATGTCGTCAGGCTATCTACAGGTCTCTCGCCGTTTGTCTCGGAGTGGGTCTATATGACGACGGCTGCTCATCAAAGAGCTCATATTAGTAATGCATCGCCTAAACAAGCAAGAAATTTGAGCGTCTTGCAGCTAGGCAAAGCTCGGAATCATCGTGTGAAACAGCATGCCTGTCGTCAACCTTTTGGACAAGAACCTGGACATAGGAGCCATCTCGTCCCTTAATAAAGGTTTGAATTTTGCTCCTAGCCCGCATCTCGTGGTCGTGCGGTAGCGTTCTCGCTTCCCACGCCCGGATTCCCGGGTTCGATTCCCGGCGGGGTCAGGGATTTTCTCTGCCTCGTGATGGCTAGGTGTTGTGTGCTGTCCTTAGGTTAGTTAGGTTTAAGTAGTTCTAAGTTCTAGGGGACTGATGACCATAGATGTTAAGTCCCATAGTGCTCAGAGCCATTTTTTGCTCCTACACCACGTCCTATACCCATCGTGGATCTTTTCAGTGGAGTAAAACAGGCGGTGTGGCATCTTCCACAGGACGACGCCGACGAAATGAGACTTACTACCAATTGCTTTTTGGGCTCAGCTAAGCCTCCCAGATCTAATATCTCCGTTTACTTCGGAGAGATGAAGATCTTGTCGTATTACCAGCTGACAAAGGAAATGCCACTGTCGTACTTAATACTACCGAATATCATAGCAAACTGACATCACTGTTGGAGGACAGTACGTACAAATGCATTAAAGTGGACCCAACTTTGACGTACAGCAGTAAAACCATAGAGTTACAGAAGAATTCCGGTCTGCCAGATGAAGCTACGAAGAATCTCAGAGTCCGAGCTCCTAAACCTCCCAGTTTGTACGGACTACCGAAGATCCACAAGGATAATGTTCCCTTGAGACTTATTGTCAGTGAATTGGTTCTCCTTCCTACAAGCTGGCCAAATACCCAACAAAGTTGATGACTCCTATAGTCAGCTGGTGTGAATATAACATAAAAAACTCCCAGATGTTCATTGAGAAAATCAAACAGATTAGACTTGGTCCAAATGACATTTTAGACAGCCTGGATGTGGTATCGTTGTTCACAAAAGTTCCTGTGGAGGACACTTTGAAAATTCTGGCATATCTTTTTCCTCCTGAAGCTATAAAATTGTTCCGGCTTGTGATGACGACTACCTACTTCTTGTCTGGTAATGAATTTTATGAAATGACGGACGGAATGGCGATGGGCTCTCCGTTGTCTCCATCATTGGCTAACTTTTTTATGGAGAATTTTGACGAACGTGCATTAAATTGGGCTCTCCTCCGTCCATCTTTATTTTATCATTATGTTGATGATACATTTATAGTCTGGCCACACGGCACAGAAGCTCTCGAACAATTCATGGAAGACATGAACGTCATACATCCGAACATCCGGCCGGCCGCGGTGGTCTAGCGGTTCAGGCGCTCAGTCCGGAACCGCGCGACTACTACGGTCGCAGGTTCGAATCCTGCCTCGGGCATGGATGTGTGTGATGTCCTTAGGTTAGTTAGGTTTAAGTAGTTCTAAGTTCTAGGGGACTGATAACCACAGATGTTAAGTCCCATAGTGCTCAGAGCCATTTGAACCATTTTTGAACCGAACATCCGGTTCACTGTTTGCGATGAAGAAGGAAGGAAGATTGTCATTCTTAGACGTTTTAGTACGACAGGCGGACAGCCGCCTCGACCACTCTGTGTACCGTAAGCCGACGCGTATCGATTTATATCTTAATGCACAGAGTTTTCACCACCCTGTTCAGAAGAGAGCCGTTTTGAACACGTTGGTATATAGAGCAAAAACTGTTTCTGACGAGGATCACTTGAAGTCCGAAATGAACCATCTGAAGTACGCGTTCCGAAAGAATGTCTATGGTGCATGCGATAGAAAGGCAGCGTTCTCCAAGAAAAGGAAACGTCAAAATGCTGCACACTCACAGGATGGAACACCGATTGCGGTTCTTCCTTTTTGTGGCGCTATATCCAGCAAAATAGGAGTAGTCCTGAGTAGACGGGGGTATAAGACCGATTTTTCGTCCTCCTAAGAAAATTAAAGAATTTATGCGCCCTGTTGAGGACAGTCTCGGCCTCAGGCTCCCTGGAATTTATAATATCCCTTGTGAGTGTGGAAGCAATTATATAGATGAGACCATTCGTGCAGTTTCCCACCGCTGTGCAGAGCACCAATGGCATATTAAAAATGGAGAACTGGAGAAATCGCAATTGCGGAGCACAGCCTCACGAACAAACATAAAATACTGTTCGATGAAACAAAAATTTTGTCCCATGACTCCACTTCTTTTTCTGTTTCCTTTATTGAATTTCGATTCTCCCCAAAGGGGGCGGGCTGGCAGCAGCTTAGTACGCTGCTCTTCAGCCTACAGAATTTTAAAACATAAGAAGATAAGAAACAGCAAAAGCAGGCGATAAAACTGTGACCTAACTTGTAAAACGGCAGAAAACTGTGGAAAGTTAAAACATAAAACAAAGGGCTGGCGATGCTAATAAAGTACACAGGAAGCAGACAGGTAAAATAGTAGACAGACAATTAAAAAACACGGCGACAGTCTGGTTTCTGTTCGCAACACTTCGGAAAAGACGCACAACACTGAACACTCACTGGAAACACAGCACTAAAAAGTCGGCACGAAGGTGACACACCACAGTCATGGGCAGTGTGGGGGGGGGGGGCGGGGCGGGGGGGACCTGGACAGATGAGGGGAAAAAAGGGGTGGAGGAGAGGGAAAACGAAAGGGGGAGGGAACCGACGGAGGGAGAGAACTCATAAGGGGGGGGGGGGAGCGGGCAAACGCGAGAGGGATTGGGGAAAGGCAGAGGAGCCTCCACATAATATGAATGTAGTGTGTGAACTATAAGTTGAGAATGGGGGTCTCACGGCGAGCGTGCCGGCGATAAATCCCTGCAGTCGGGAGTCCGCGGCCCACCGAACGTTGGCTGGGGTGAAGAAGCACACTTCTGACGTTTGAGGTAAGTACAGCTATTGACATGGTACACACGTACCGTTTATTATACCTTTTGGGCGTTACCTTTTGGGCGTTCTGTATTAATGCTGGACCATGCCTCTTAAGGCAGTTTGTTGTTTTGGTGCGTTCCGAAGAAGGCGTGGTTATCCGCGCCGAAACCTAGGTCAACATCCGGTTTCTATTTGCAATCGGGGCGGATTCTTTATAATCATTAAATTATTGACGATTTCTGACGCGCTGCACTGGTAAAAGTTCTCACATTTATTATTTCAAATTCTAAAGGTGGCAGGGGTAAAATACAGGGAGCGAAAGGCTATTTACAATTTGTACAGAAACCAGATGGCAGTTATAAGGGTCGAGGGACATGAAAGGGAAGCAGTGGTTGGGAAGGGAGTAAGACAGGGTTGTAGCCTCTCCCCGATGTTATTAAATCTGTATATTGAGCAAGCAGTAAAGGAAACAAAAGAAAAATTCGGAGTAGGTATTAAAATCCATGGAGAAGAAATAAATACTTTGAGGTTCGCCGATGACATTGTAATTCTGTCAGACACAGCAAAGGACTTGGAAGAGCAGTTGAACGGAATGGATGGTGTCTTGAAGGGAGGATATAAGATGAACATCAACAAAAGCAAAACGAGGATAATGGAATGTAGTCGAATTAAGTTGGGTGATGTTGAGGGTATTAGATTAGGAAATGAGACACTTAAAGTAGTAAAGGAGTTTTGCTATTTGGGGAGCAAAATAACTGATGATGGTCGAAGCAGAGAGGATATAAAATGTAGACTGGCAATGGCAAGGAAAGCGTTTCTGAAGAAGAGAAATTTGTTAACATCGAGTATAGATTTAAGTGTCAGGAAGTCATTTCTGAAAGTATTTGTATGGAGTGTAGCCATGTATGGAAGTGAAACATGGACGATAAATAGTTTGGACAAGAAGAGAATAGAAGCTTTCGAAATGTGGTGCTACAGAACAATGCTGAAGATTAGATGGGTAGATCACATAACTAATGAGGAGGTACTGAATAGGATTGGGGAGAAGAGGAGTTTGTGGCACAACTTGACCAGAAGAAGGGATCGGTTGGTAGGACATGTTCTGAGGCATCAAGGGATCACCAATTTAGTATTGGAGGGCAGCGTGGAGGGTAAAAATCGTAGGGGGAGACCAAGAGATGAATACACTAAGCAGATTCAGAAGGATGTAGGTTGCAGTAGGTACTGGGAGATGAAGAAGCTGGCACAGGATAGAGTAGCATGGAGAGCTGCATCAAACCAGTCTCAGGACTGAAGACCACAACAACAACATAGATGCTCTATTTAACTAATGATTTATGGTGCACCTTTTTAATCAAGTTAAATTTATTTTCCTTTGGTATAAATCAGAGATAAAGTTTCCTTTTAACTTGGAAGTCATGTTTTATCTTGGCAGGAGTGAGTGCATGAAACTGACTGTCACACAGAAATTAATATCAATATTAAACTTAGGAATTATTGTGACAAATTCTTTGTTTATGTGTAACCGCAAGCTCAGTTTAACGCTCTACCCATTGTCCTAACGGTGCAGTTATACCGCCACAGAGCGAATAGATCTTTTGCTAAACTGACGCTCCGTATCACCCCAAATATTTTCAACAGGGTATTAGTCCCTTGTATGTGGACAGGTGCGTTATAATATCGATACAAAACAGATCAATTGGCAAATTGCAGTCACTCAGTACTATGTACACTGAGGTCACAAAAGTCATGAGATACATCCTAATGTCATGTAGAACCTCCTTTCGGCTGGAGTAGTCCAGAAACTCGATGCGGCACCGACTCAACAAGTCGTTGGAACCTCCCCCCCCCCCCCCCCCTCCCCCACACACAGAAACAATGAGCCCTGCTGCTCCTATAGC
The DNA here is from genome assembly GCF_023898315.1 of Schistocerca nitens. NCBI lineage: Eukaryota > Metazoa > Arthropoda > Insecta > Orthoptera > Acrididae > Schistocerca > Schistocerca nitens. Next base: position 905,470,559 of record NC_064616.1, on the reverse strand, counting down.
CGTCCATATCCGTAACTGCAAAAGTATTGCCATGCAGGATTTTCTGCACGAGCTGACCACTCGATTACGTCCCATAAATGTCCGATGGGATTCATGTCGGGCGATCTGGGTTGCTAAACATCTCGCTCGAACTGTTCGGAATGGTCTTCAAACCAATCGCGAACAATTGTGACCCGATGACATGGCCATTGTCATCCATAAAAATCCTATCTTTGTTTGGGAACATGAAATCCATGAATGGCTGCAGGTGGTCTCCTATTAGCCGAACAACTATTCCCAGTCGATCATCGTTTCAGTTGGCCCAGAGGACCCAATCCAGTCCTAGTAAGCACAACCCACATCATCATGGAGCCACCACCAACTTGCACAGTGCCTTGTTGACAACGTGGGTCCGTGGTTTCGTGAGGTCTGCGGCACTCTCTAAACCTACTTTCAGCTCTTACCAACTGAAATCGGGTCTCATCTGACCAGGCCACTGTTTTCCAGTCGTCTGGTGTCCAGCCGATATGGTCACGTGCCCAGGGGAGGCGCTGCAGGCGATGTCGTGCTGTGTTAGCAAAGGGCCCATTAACGTTAAATTTCGCCACACTGTCCTAACGTATATGTTTGTCGTACATCCGACATTCATTTCTGCGGTTTTCACGCAGTGTTGCTTGTATGTTATCACTGACAACTCTACGCAAACAGCGCTGCTCTCGGTCGTCAACTGTAGACCGTCGGCCATTGCGTTGTCGGTGGTGACAGATAATCCCTAAAATTTGGTGTTCTCGGCACTCTCTTGACACTGTGGATCTCAGAATATTGAATCCGCAAATGATTTCCGAAATGGAATGTCCCAAGTATCCAGCTCCAATTACCATTCCAGGTTCAAAGTCTGTCAGTTCCTGTCGTGTGGGTATAATCACATCATAAATTTTTCACACGAATCACCTGAATACAATTAACAGCTCCGCCAATGCACTGTCCTTTTATATCTCGTGTACGCCATGTTACCGTTATCTGTATATGTGCATACTGCTGTCCCATGGCTTTTGTCAACACAGTGTGTTCTGTTGTGACACCAAGTCGCAACCTCTGCCAGACAGACTTCGCTCCATGCACTAAGGGTGAATGGGCAACCTCCAAGCCCAGGAGAAGCTAGTCCACCAGCAACCTGTGATGGCCGGCTGCAGAGGTGTGTAGCAGCACGGAACTACATTCCACGTCACTCATCACGCGGAATACATAGAGGACTGTATTGTGAAACAATTAGAGTTAGCCTCAGACAAGACTGTCCCAGGCTAGAAATGTTGTACAACGACATGCTCAAGTTCATATTCGTGCTTCATTAAATAAATGTGTGATTTTAGGAAACGGGATTATAGTCACTTCAGTTGCTGTGCTGATAGGTACGCGTGACTGATGAGAAGTTGGGAGTGGCGTGACAGCAGCACCCTCGCTGTTTGTTGTCAGTATCCTGCTTTGGTCATGTAGTGTGGCTACAACATATATCATTGTGTAAAATATTTTCATATACACTTGCGTTTATCTTGGGTTATTCTGTTAGAGATAGCTAAGAGTACAGACACGGTGAAAGACCCACAGATTGAACACCTTCACTGCATCTGAATGTGACAACAAGACAACGTTCAATTTCTTTCTCCAGGTTTCCAGCAGGTCTCCACACCCGTATCTGTCTGCCATATTACGTACTGGAGTCACACCTTCGTAAAAACTTCATTTCCTTCACAAGCATATAACAGCGTTGATAGCTCGTCTCTGTAAAGCGACATCGCGCATGCTTTCTTGCTTCTGGGCAACAGTGCGTCGGTAAAATTCGGGGTCTATCACCTGTCTAAGAATTATTACGTTCCTGGGGGCGGAAGCTGTCTACAGCGGAAGTCTTCTGCATAATGTGATGTTGATTTTTGTGTATGATTCTCCTTAAACCCTTAGAATTCACCGATCCCTAACAGTTAATGTTTCACATCAGGCTCGTTGACAGTAGACTTAGGGTACAGTAACTGGTGTTAATTTTGCCTTAACCAGTGGATCTCAACAGTCATGTCACCTTTATACTCACAGAATCTCCACTGTGGAATGACTCCAGCAGAAAAAACATCTGCATGTTGTCATAAATGCACTTAACTGAGCTCTAATAAATATCCCGAGGGGGCTTTACAGTATGGTACAAAATTTATATTCGGTAGGATGAATTTTATCTTTCTTTAAATGTAGATTAATGTGAGTTAATTCATAGGGAAAACATTCTTTTAACGTACGAATTGTAGTATTAATGGTATAATGCTCGCCTAAGTCACGTGGATTAAATAAGTGATAAAGTTGAGAAAAAGCATTAAATGGATCGAACACATACGTCCAGTTGTAAGGAAGGCGAATGGCCAGCAACGGTTTATGGGGAGCGTCGTGGGAAAGCGTATACCAAGTCACCAACAGGTATTGGGCTTAATAAGGTGATCCAACACTTAATGGCTGTGTGTAAGGATTTTACTAAAGTTGTTCGGGTAACTATAGTGGCGAGGGGAAGGGAAAGGGCGGGGGCTGAGAATACTCTGGGTACGGACTGGGCTTATCACACAGGCGTGACTTGGACTAGATCTCTATTGAAACTGGGACTACTGATATTCGCTTTGTACTGCTGTTCCGTGGTTACGGCCAACCACATCTTGACAGTGCTGTGCCGCACGCCAGTATGGAACGTGAGAGGGCACTGATGACTGCTAACAAGGCACCCATTTCGTTGGTACTAGTTCAGAGTATTCCTGCTATACTAGACACGGCCTACATCTTTAAAGGGTTGAGGAGGGGTGCTTGTTGAAGCTTATAAGAGACACAATAGTAAGAGGATCTGGGCTGACTCTAGGCTAACGTTCGTTGATAACGTCTAGAAAGACTAGGTGTTTGTAGGATGAAGTCAGGCAGGCGTATCCATGCTTGAGGAACGTTCCTTTAAAGCTGAAAGGTAGTTCAGTAAATGTAGAATGTAGACACTTTGGCGCAGTAAGCTTATTTCAAACAAATATTGGAGGAATTAAAGGCAAAGTAGATAACAGAGATTGACACTGACAATATTTGTATCTCAGAGTATAACTTTAGAACGAAAAAAATGCTAAGACATTGAAAGGTGGCTACACTGAGCCACAGCGCCAGAGATCGCGCTAGAGAGTATTGTTCCGCCGCCTCCACTGGCAGTGATTATTGAGAACTCGTAGTGGTCAGTGCTTTGGGAGAACTCGTGGTAGTCAGTGCTGAGATGTCGTAGTGAGGAGTGTTTGTTGAGATGAGCTAGTAGGCAGTGCTTGCTGAGATGTGATACTGAAAAGTTCTTGTTGAGATGTGATAGTAGCGAGTCGGTGTGGAGAGATTGTAATGTCTAGAGTGCTTTTCATCAATATAAATTAAGGTAACAAACTACTTTTCTTTTCTTTCTCATTATTTCAATGTCCTGAATAATGCGTCATTACAGGTTCAGTCAACAAAGCATCTGGCTTGTGTTCTTGGAATAGAGTGTAATTCTGGTTCTCTTGAGTAATTATGGTATTTTTATTTTCTTTAATTAATTCAGTATAAATGATATTTAAAATTTCTTGCGTTATTGAAGAAGAACCGTGCCAGATGCGTACGTTGAGTCATACTTCCACACACAGAACAGTTATACTTGTGCTTTGGTTTCGTAGGTTTTATAGTTGCTGGGGATTATTAATTAATTAATTAATTAATTGTGTTAATGAAAATTTCCATTTCATTCCTTGTTATTGTTCTATGCAGTCAGATAGCGTAATAATACTAGTCAGGGCCAACCGTTACGAGACTTCGTAATCGGACAGCCAGCTACTAAAGCAAAAAATTAAAAAAATTATTTGCATTATATTTTAATTAAGCCCCCATGCACGTGGCGACCCTGCCAGGATCGTCCCTTCGAATTCTTCTGATTGTAAAAATAGTAGACAGTAGTATTGTTGTAGTAATTTGTAGTTTAGTAATTGTAGTCTATTTTGCATGTGTAGATTTGGTAATTGTCATTCTTCTAATGGTATTTTCATTTTGCAAAATTTAATTTTGTTATCTTGTATACGGGTTTGACAATTTAGTGCAGTTAGGAAGATTTCAATTGTTCGTTAATCGTGTTTGAGGGAAACATTTCGTGTGAATGGTATTGTTGGAGATAAAGTGTCATTGTGTGTAATTTTCATATAGTGACGAGTTTTGTATGTTTTGTAAATGTTTACGCGATCAATGAAAAAGGCAAAAATGATGGATAGTCAGAATGACGAAATTGTTAACATGGCGAACTCGCCAACAGAGGAAAACAGTATCATGAATAATGAAGTGGAAAACAATTTAATAAGTCGGGAAAATAGTCCGGAACCATTTCAAAATGTTTCTCAATCAGAAAATTTTCAGAATTCGAGATTAACTTCTGAATAGTATCGAACACAGATAGCTTTACAGCTATGACGAAAGAAGTTGGTTTCGCGGGAAATGTTAGGGGCGAAAAGAATTTCGAACCGGCTATTATGGAGCAGTTTATGGGTGCAATATTAAATCTGGGATCACAAATGGGAGCAATGGAAACACGGATGGGAACAATGGAAACACGGTTAGGATCTGAATTTAAAACAGAGATGGGAACTTTGCGATCTGAAATTAAAACTGATATAGGAACAATTAAAACTGATATGGGAACAATGGAAACACGTTTTGACTCACTGGGATCACAGTTAGGATCTGAATTAAAAACAATGGAAACACGGTTAGATTCGCGAATAGGGACATGTTTCAAAAACATGAAGGATGAATTAAAGAAAGAGATTAGAGAGGAAGTACAACCGATTTTGAATTCTCACAATAATAGATTAATTGCAGTAGAGATTAGACAAAGGGAACAGGATAGAGAACAGGAAGAAAGAGATCGCGTGATAGTACAAAAATTTTCAGAGTTAAATTTACAACGTGCACACGATAAGGAAGAAATATTTGAGAGAATCGAGGAATCCGTACCAAATGACAGAATAAATAATCTAACACAACAATATGAACAGTTAACTACCAAATGTGTCAACACTGAAACCCGAGTCGCGACACTTACGAAAGACGTAAGTAAACAGAAAGAAAAAATAGGTGACTTATCGGAAAGAGTTGAGGAGATTTCTGATAAATTGACAAATCTTAGTTTACATGGGGACAGATATTCGGATGATACAGCTCCATCGCCATTTGCGGAAACTGAAGAGTACCAGAACATAAATAAACATGTTGAAAATCAGGGAAAATTTAATGAACGCGTTAAAAGGGAAGTTGAGGCATTACGGAAGCAAGTCAAACAAATTGAAGGCGAAATCGTAGGAAAAGACAGCAAAAGAAATTTAGAATCACAGATACCAGGGGGGTTTGAAGAAAGTAATTTGTTTCATTTACGGGATGCAACAAGAGAGCGCCAGACGCGCGAACTTGACAATAATCAACACTGGGACTGGGACAGACGCGGTAGGTCTTTGTCGCCACGAGGCGAAAACTTTGACTATAAACACTTTTTGACTGTTCGGAAATTTAAGATCTTCCGCAATTCTAAGAATGACATACATCCATGTGCATGGTTAGATCAATTTATGTACGCACTTCCACCAAATTGGCCACTAAGTCACAAACTGGAATTTATGTGTGGATATTTAGAAAACGAACCGGCGACGCGGATGCGCGCACTCATTAGAGATTGTAATAATCTGAATGATTTTTATCATGCATTTCTATCGGCATATTGGTCCGAAAACACACAAGACAGAGTCAAACATAGTCTGATTATGCAGCGTAATTTTAAACAGTCTGAGTTCCGCACACCGGCAGAATATTTTGAAGACATGATTCGAAAGAATCAGTTCCTGTCCAACCCTTATAGCCCGACTGAATTAATTCGCATTTGTTTAACTAAGCTGCCACAATCCATAAGACAAATTGCTTTAGCTGGAAGATGTAAAGACGACATTGAGACTTTTAAGACTTTGTTACAAGAACTTGAGTATGACAACGACGACGGGACTTCTTGTAACTTTTTCAGTAACAGTAATTACGATAGATGTTCAGAGAAAAGGGATAGTGATCGGAACGGGCGTTATATGGGTAACTTTGAGAATGACAGACGTAACAGACAGGACAATAGATACCAGCCTTATGACAATAACAGACGTTCTAACAGAAATTACACAGACAATTATAATAACGGTAATTCGTACCGGAATGATCAATCATACGGAAACAGTAATCGGTATCATCAAGACAGAAATTATCCATACAGTAATAGAAATTCTTACTACAGAAATAACCAGGGTAGTAGGTCTAACAATAATTTCAGAAGTGACAGTCGAAATTATACAAGAAGTAGTTATGCAGACAGACAGGAAAACAGAAATTTTAATAACAGACACAACCAAGAATTTGCATCTAACAGACAGGAAGGACCTAATTGGCATCCTCCGCGTGACAGAAATTCAGAGAGACAAGTGGAAATAGTAGAAATTGATCCGCGAAATGACGGGAATAATCAAAGACGTGACGCAAACAATCGACCATGACTTGCAGCTTCGGCTTCTGGCAGCAATATAGACGGTTCAGAAAGTAATGACACTACAACTTTACACTACGTACGCCTGGAAGATATGAGAGACATTTTGCTAGGCGAAAAGGAAAATAATGTAGATGCATTTTTACATCCTGTTATTGAAGTATGTGTGGGTAAGAATAAGTTCACTGCAGTTTTAGATTCTGGGAGCCCATTGAACGTCATTAGTGAATCAGTTTTTCGTATATGTGAAAGAACTATTGCCTGTCCTGTGTTACCTATTTCTAAAACTACAATTCGAGGAGCGATTTCTGGAAAAAGCGTGGAAGTTAAACAACAGACCAACCTAAATTTCATTTGTCAAGGATACGAATTTTCTGCTAATTTTATAATTGTTCCATTACTCAACACACAAATTATATTAGGTATGGAGTTTCTTAACACACATAAGGCAATTTTAAGGTTTCTTACTTCTGATGTTTTCGTTGAGCATTATGACGACAGTGTGTTTATTCATGACAATGACAATAGATACAGAGACGCGATGGATGATGTAATTAATAGCGAAGAATTAATTAATGAAAAGGTTAAGAAAGCTGAAGTGCCAGATGACGTTGCAAGAGAAGAGTTGCACCACATTTTGACTTCACATGCTACAGTGTTTAGTCATCACACAGGAACTATACAAGGTTTACAATATTTATTTAAAGTGAAAGAACACACACCATTTCGAGGAAAAACGTACGCTATTCCTTTGGCTTACAGAGACAAGGTTAAGAATGAACTTCAATACATGTTAGATCCGGGCATTATTGAGCCAGCAGTCAACCCTTATACCAGCCCATTACATGTCGTTCTTAAAAAGGATGGATCAATTCGTTTGGTTCTGGATTCCAGACAGATAAATAATATTATTATTCCTGAAACTGACCGTCCACAAAATTTAGATGAACTTCTTCAACATTTTCATGGAATTAAAGTTTTATCCACGATTGATATGCGCGCAAGTTTTTGGCAAATAGAACTCCACCCTGATTGTAGAAAATACACTGCCTTTTTAGCCTTTGGTAACTGTTACCAGTTTCGGAAATTACCGTTTGGACTTACTGTATCTTCTGCAGCATTCATTCGTAGTTTAAATGAAATTTTACCTGTTTATCTTCGTGACAATATTACTTCATATGTTGACGACATTCTTATTGCTAAACGTTCTTGGAGTGAGCATAACAAAATTTTGGATTCATTATTACGTATTTTTGCACGAGTTGGCATGACAGTGAACTTGGAAAAATCTGAATTTGGTCGTTCTCAGGTGAAATTTCTCGGTCACATTATTTCTACAGAAGGTATTCTTCCTGATCCAGAGAAACTAGACGCTATTCGTAATTATGCTGTTCCTACCACAAAACGTGATGTTCGTAGTTTCCTTGGTGTCTGTAATTTTCTTAGACGCTTTGTTAGATTGGAAAATTTGGCCACACCTCGTTTATGTGAACTATCTGGAAAGAAATCTAACTGGTGTTGGGATGAGGAAGCTCAGTCAGAATTTGAACAACTTCGTGATACTTTAGTTGCTGCTCCACTTCTTTCACATCCGGATTTATATAAAGATTTTTGTTTGGCGACGGACTCATCATACAAAGGCCTAGGTGCACACTTATTTCAAGAGATAGAAGAAGACGGCGTTGTAGTACAGAAAACTATTGCCTTTGGAAGTCGTGTTCTCTCTAAATCCGAAAAGAATTATTCGATTACGGAACTTGAAGCTTTGGCTGTTGTTTGGGCTTTCACAAAACTTCGCACATTTTTGTATGGCAGACATACTAAGGTTTACACCGATCATCGAGCTCTGGAATTTCGTATGTCGACAAAATTAACTCATGGAAGATTGTCACGATGGGCGCTGTACCTACAGGAATTTGATTTTAGTATTGTTTACATACAGGGATCTTCAAATATTGTTGCTGATGCTTTATCACGTGCACCTATGGGTTTGAAACAAAGTGCTGAAGAGGACTGCAAAGAAAACCATTATTGTTTGATGTACATTCAAGGTGTTGCGTTTGAGAACTTTATTTCGTCTTCGCTCCAGGACATCGCTAAGGAGCAAAATAAGGATCCAATCTGGAAGGACATTAAGGAGAAGTGGAGGAGAAAGGAAAGCGTAGCGATTAGACAGCATTATTTAGTTCGCAATGACATTCTTTTCAAACGAAAATCGGTCGACAACTCTGTTTGGTTAGTTTGTATTCCTGATGAGTGGGTCAATAAATTGATTTGGTACACACATTTCAGTTATGCGCACTTTGGTCCCAGAAAATGCTTTCATAAATTGCGAGAAAATTGCTACTTCAGTAATATGGAAAAACGTATTCGATCTGTTCTTGCCAAATGCAGATTATGTGAAAAGGCTAAGCCGCCAACTGTTTCTCACAGAGCACCGTTGTTTCCTATCATTCCAGCGAAATTAAAGGACATGGCTGCAGTCGATTTGTTCGGTCCAGTGGTTCGTTCTACTAATGGTTTTGCGTACATTTTCGTAGCAGTGGAATTGACATCAAAATATGTGTGTTTTACACCTTTACGCAAAGCAACAGCTCGTTCAGTATCTAATGCTTTCATCAAACATTTTCTTAAAGAAGTTGGTCATGTTGATAAGGTTATATCAGATAATGGATCACAGTTTCGCTCTAAAATTTGGCTTCGTACTCTACGGCGTCGTAAGATTAAACCAATTTTTATTTCACTTTTTCACCCTCAATCTAATGCTTCAGAGAGATGGATGAAGGAAATCAATAAATTGTGCCGTCTTTATTGTCATCAGAATCACAGAACTTGGGATCAGTATCTTCATATTTTTCAAAACATTCTGAATGAACTTCCTAATGACTCAACTTCTTTACCGTCTCTATTGATATTAAAAAATAAAGTACCAACAAATCGCATTTCTGAAATCGTTCCTTTTCCGCCTTCACGGAAACTGCGGCATTCTGAAGTTGTCAACCTGGCTCTACGAAATATTGCATCTGCGGCTGTTAGAAGAGAGAAATCAGCTAAACGTCCTGGTCGTTTAAAAATTTTGTCAGTTGGTCAAAAGGTATTAATTAAGTCCCATCGTTTATCTCACAAAGGAAAAGGCTTGTGTCGCAAATTTTTTCTGCTTTATAACGGTCCATATAGAGTTCGCAAAATCATTCATGATAACACTGTTGAAGTAGAAACTCTTAAATCACGACGCTCTAAAGGAATACATCGTATATCTAACGTTAAAATTTTTGTGGAATGACATATTTTTGAGACATCAACAGTTATACGTAAACATGCGGAGAGTACAAGGATACCGCGCCGTGTTCCGGCGGCGGCAGATACTCAAAGCAACAGTGAAGTCTGCGCGCCGCACAAGGCAGTCGTTGACCGCAAACAATCACTTCCTACGTCACGCGCCTACAGCTGATCGAGCGCTCAGTGCGAACGCACTGACAGACGTAAACAAATACACAGTCTAATTTCTCCGACTAAATTCTGTATGAAGCTATGGTGACTTTATAAATTATGTTATTAACGTTCAGTATTTTTCAGGATACGGTTGTGTAAAATATTTAAGACCTTCAGGTAAATTCTGTGCGTGTCCGACGTTAAGACGACTTGCTATGGAGAAAATTTCAGGAAGAATGTAATTTCAAAAAAAAAAAAGTAATAAATTAAAAAGGGTAACTATTAATTGAGTTTATTTTTCAGGTAACATAATTCCACTTAGGTACGTATTTTAGATGTAATTTGCTGCTCGCGATTACGTGATTCATACTTTGTGCTAATTTCATGTTCTATGAATTTACTTGTGAAGTGACGTGCTTGTGTACATTTGCTAATTTTGACAATTATTGATTAATGAACAGGGTTGTTACTTATGTATATTATGCATCGCTTGGCTGCTAGGCCTTTTCACTGATGTTATATTTTTTTATTATGTGCCTGCTGTGCTTATTTATTTAAATTGTAATTGTCAACTGATTAATTGTGCTGACTGTGGTTATGTATGTAAGTTATACTTTGTGATTTATCTGCTTGCGCCTTCATGTTTACTTATTAAGGTCACATATGAACATTTATTTGCTTATGCTGATATGATGATAATGACCTGTTTATTACGTAAGATATATGTTTGCTGCTGTGCGTATGGATTGCATATTTACACATTTCTGTTTGTTGTCATAACTACTCTTTAATTTAGAATATAGCAATGCTGATGTACAGTGTACGAACATAGAGTTTAGGTCACACTGTGGTATTTATTATAGATTGTTTGCTTGGCAGAGCCTCGTTGTAGGGATTGTGCTGCATCCACTTGTTGACATTCAGTTCTCTACTGGTATATTTACTCGCTATTGCATGTTTTGCTTACTGGTATATTTACTCGCTATTGCATGTTTTGCTTATGCTCAGTGCCTTATATTTTTAAGATAAGAAAATGAACTGCTAATTCTACGAACGACATTGGTACAAGAAACTGCATAGAAGTCACATGAGCTGGAGGTTTTATGGAAGCTGTATAAACTTATGCTAATAGGAAGGAAGCTAACGACATGACATACCAAAACTAGGGTTAGACCATTGACAATTATTACACTGCATTCTTCGTGAGCAATTGAAATAGGAAGTGACACTTGACACAAGAAATACTCCACATGTTTGCTTCTGTTTGCCATAATTTTTGAAGTGGTGTACACACTGAAATATCACGATCATTAACACTTCGTAATCGTACTTAATTACTGAGAGTTATTCGAACTAAGTCTGTTAGAGGTCATGTATGCATTTCTTTTATTTAATGATGGACAAGGAACCAAAATGTATCTTATAATTTATAATGAGTAGAAAATTTGGGTCAGATGGATTACACAGAGGTTGTGTGTGGACACTGTGTCTTCGGATTGTATGGGATGCTGAATTGAAGTTGCACTAGGATTTTGTCTGTACTTGTTCGAGGAGACTGACTAGAGGAAAGAGTTGTTATGGAAGTGAAATGATATTGGTGCTGAGGTTTATATATATCGACGTATTGAAGAGGTATGATTGAGGTATTATTGAGATTATGTGAAGTTGATGATTATTGGTGTTTTCGTGGACAAGAGGTAAGGTAAATGAGGTATTATTGAAGTATTGAGATTATGTAATGCTGATGATTATTGGAGTTTGGTGGATAAGAGGTGAAGTAAGTGAGGAGCATATTTTTTTTTTTTTTTGTTGGTCTATATGGAACAAGGAGGATGAAGATGGCAGACTAGAACACTCAAGTAGAAAGAAGATTGTCTACACACACACTTTGTCAAATCACTAAGCAGTATATACTTTTTTTTTAGAGAAGAAGCATTTGCATATCTTGGCTCACTGACAGTTGTTCAGCAACCGTACATTTTGATCTGGCTTGGCAAACATTGGTCTTGACATGATGACTATGACGTTGACTAACTATTATTGACTGTTATACATTGCTGCCACTACTACTTGATACACATGATGAACATAAAATTTTGACAGAATTGCATTTACACAGTTAACACTATTCAATTACACAGTAGCACTAATGTGGATGAAAGATGAGTGAGTGTGTTTTGTGTGTTTTCCTTTTATAAACCCAGAGAAGTGATCCCAACCTATCTCCTAAATATTATTTTACTTGTTTGTTGTGGCTTGCACTGACACCCATAAATATTATAGGTTTACTGCTATTTGTGTATTGTAATAGTTAATATGACAATTATCTGATATCATTTGTGTGTTTATTATTATTTGTATGATGAACTGTCTAATTAGTGATAGGAAATATTTTGGACTGTTATTTGCACTTTTTCTACATGATTGGTGGCACTAGGACATCTTTAATTTCTGCTGATGAACTGTGTGATTAGTGATAGGGAATAGTATGGACTGTTATTTGCACTTTTTCTACATGATTGGTGCCACTAGGACATGTTTAATTTCTGCTGATGAACAGTGTGATTAGTGATGGTGAATTTTATGGACTGCGGTCAGAACCAGGTCAACATTACTGGGTGCCACTGATGGACTACTTCTACCGAAATGATGTCACTTGTTGGTGTCGGCACCTGCTCAACATTGCTGGGTGCCACTGATGGACTGCTTCTACTGAAAAGATGTCACCTGTTGATATCTGCACCTGTTCAACATTTCTGGTGCCACTAATGGAACTGCTTATACTGAAATGGTGTTACTTGTTGGTGTCTGCACCTGTTCAACATTGCTGGTGCCACTAATGGAACTGCTTATACTGAAATGGTGTTACTTCTTGGTGTCTGCACCTATTCAACATTACTGGGTGCCACTGATGGACTGTTTTTACTGAAAAAATGTCACTTGTTGGTTTTTACACCTGTTGACCATTGCTGGGTGCTACTGCTGGAACTGTCAACTGCTTATTCTTGAGCTATGGAAAGCGTTTATGTGAATATTTGTATAAACTGATTTTTTTGTGTATTACTGTTTGTGAAAAGTTATGAGACTCTTACCTGCACATATTCGTCATTGCTGACGCTATTGATTGAACTGTTTAACCACATAATACTTGTGTAAACTGTTATGTAAAGTCACATGTATGAAGGAATTTGTATTGCTTACTGTATTTTATATATTAGGTTATTGAAAGGTCAGTGCAAAGCCAAACTTTTATCTAGTTATATGATATTTACGCATTAATATTATCTTTTATTTTTGTCTGTATTTTTTTTGACGAATTTGGTGGTATTTTCACCACCAATGCTGGCAAAAATACCATCAAATTCTAGCCTGTGGAGGAAGGGCATATGAAAGGTGGCTACACTGAGCCACAGCGCCAGAGATCGCGCTAGAGAGTATTGTCCCGCCGCCTCCACTGGCAGTGATTATTGAGAACTCGTAGTGGTCAGTGCTTTGGGAGAACTCGTGGTAGTCAGTGCTGAGATATCGTAGTGAGGAGTGTTTGTTGAGATGAGCTAGTAGGCAGTGCTTGCTGAGATGTGATACTGAAAAGTTCTTGTTGAGATGTGATAGTAGCGAGTCGGTGTGGAGAGATTGTAATGTCTAGAGTGCTTTTCATCAATATAAATTAAGGTAACAAACTACTTTTCTTTTCTTTCTCATTATTTCAATGTCCTGAATAATGCGTCATTACAGGTTCAGTCAACAAAGCATCTGGCTTGTGTTCTTGGAATAGAGTGTAATTCTGGTTCTCTTGAGTAATTATGGTATTTTTATTTTCTTTAATTAATTCAGTATAAATGATATTTAAAATTTCTTGCGTTAGTGAAGAAGAACCGTGCCAGATGCGTACGTTGAGTCATACTTCCACACACAGAACAGTTATACTTGTGCTTTGGTTTCGTAGGTTTTATAGTTGCTGGGGATTATTAATTAATTAATTAATTAATTGTGTTAATGAAAATTTCCATTTCATTCCTTGTTATTATTCTATGCAGTCAGATAGCGTAATAATACTAGTCAGGGCCAACCGTTTACGAGACTTTGTAAACGAACATTCAAATACAAAAAATTAAAATTATTTGCATTTTATTTTAATTAAGCCCCCATGCAACATTAGCAAAAAACTGCATGAAATTTAACTATGGTAATCACTTCAAAGAGCATTTTCAAATATGAAATGACTATATGATCACTATGGTGATTTATGTTAAACGAAGTGTGCTGTTCTTAGAGAATTTACTGGTCTACCGAATTTAATTGACACAGGCATTACAAAATTCTGCCTTATGTGAACTACAACCAAAATTTTGAAACTAAACTAAAATCTGCGATCAAATTTCAAGCAAAATTCTCCTCACAATAATGATTGCGTAGTCAAACTATGATTCTGATATTCACTGAACTAATACTGCATTCTGAACCCCTGTACAGTACACAGATCGTGTGTAGCCACACGTGGCAGACTATGTAATACACCACCCATCACAAGGAAACCATGAAAAAATAATCATCATTTATCAATGAAAATACAGTTACTGGGTTGCTATTTTCCGTATCAATGACTGAACATTTGTAAAGAACAGACGCTAATGATTACTGACTACTGACAACTGGCTCCCAAACTTTGGACGAAATACGTGGTTGGAAAGCAACTTTAAGGAAAAAGATACCAAATTCACAAAATAATACCGGAAAATTATCTCATGACAGTGTATATCCCATCCAGGAACTGTTCCAGCAAACACTTTGACATATATACTGCGATTTATTACAGTTTCTCTCCGTTTACCAACAAGAGTGCAAACTAAAAAGAAAAAAAAAAAACACACACACTCAAGAAATGTTAAATGTTAAGACTGATCCCGTTAAACTATTCGGATTAACCTTCTAACATATACAACAATTACTAGCAGTTAGTAATAGCCCGTAAAACTTAGAAATTTTATAGCTTAAGGCTCCCTTTGTCTTCAGCGCACAGTGAACTCAGCACTCTGACACAAAGAAAAGATCATCACAATTAAATAAATTTGTAAATCCATATATATAAATGAAGCATTTTCTCTTCTCTTAACTGAAGAAGTTTTAACTACTGATTTCCAAACACAAAGGTGCCACGTTGAGAGCACCACACTAACTGTCGGAACAACACTTACAAAGAATGAGATTTTCACTCTGCAGCGGAGTGTGCGCTGATATGAAACTTCCTGGAAGATTAAAACTGTGTGCCCGACCGAGACTCGAACTCGGGACCTTTGCCTTTCGCGGGCAAGTGCTCTACCATCTGAGCTACCGAAGCACGACTCACGCCCGCTACAAGTGAGGTCCGAGAGTCAGCAGCAACATCCGCCTCCGCGCGAACAGCCCCTTCCTCTTATCGACGAGCCCCTGCTTGAGGATGAAGGATGAGGTTCCCCTGCACCAGATTGTGCCACTTGCTCTCCTTCGCCTGCAGGTCCGTGCGGCGGCGCACCTCCGCCGGGGACAGGTCCGTGACGGCGCGCTTCCGCTGCTGCTGCTGGCGCACCGCAGGCACGTCCTGCGGCCGGCCCTCCTGCTCGGTCTGCGACTCTCTCCCGTCTTCCGCAGGGCTCTCCGCCACGGGCTCCACCGCGCCACTCAGGTCGAGGCCGAGAAGCCGCGTCAGCTGCCGATCGTCCAGTCCGGGCTCCACGTGGTCTGGCACTCTGTAGTGGCTCCGCATTTCCTCGTGCTCTGACGTTCCCGGCAGGTAGGGGTAGATTTGCGGAGGTGTCTGCAGATACAGCGATTCAAAAGAAATTCCCTTGAAGAACGGATGTGCTCTCAATGAAGGGTACCCGTGCCCATCCTCAGGCCTGTCACGAGCCCCTAACCGTTGCACAGAATCGAGAACCAGTAGCTTCTCCACCAGGTCTCTGGCTGGAGCACTGAAACCATCTGGGAACACATACTCCAGCTTCACGATCTTCTGGAATATAAGGTGCTCGCTCATTGATCGGAAAGGCGGGAGTCCAGCCACCATCTGGTATATGATGCAACCAAGGGCCCAGAGATCCGAACTGTAGGAGACAGACTTGTCAGTCAACAGCTCAGGTGAGACATACTGCGCTGTGCCCACAAAACTGTTGCGGCGACGGAAGTTAGGGTTTTGATCTTCCACTTCCTTCCGATTAACAATCTTGGCAGAGCCAAGATACTGGCAGAAGTAAAGCTGTGAGTACCGGGCGTGAGTCGTGCTTCGGTAGCTCAGATGGTAGAGCACTTGCCCGCGAAAGGCAAAGGTCCCGAGTTCGAGTCTCGGTCGGGCACACAGATTTAATCTGCCAGGAAGTTTTACACTTACAAACTTCTAAATGGTCCAAAACACGAAAATTACAACGACTTAGAGCATTTCATATCTATGTTGACGTTAACTAACACTTTTCGAGTGTGGTCCAAGATAATATAGTACATTTTTACCTAGTTTTCTTACCATACCAGACACCTGACGTGGAGACATCCGCCCTCTTTACGCGCAGATATATAGTGTCTCAAAATGGCGCACCCTGGGGCCAACGTCTTCCAGTTTGAGTCACTGGGAGGAAGAAGTCTCCCATTCGCTGAGCTACGTGACGCCCTTTAAATTATCGATACATTGTGAAAACCACTGCAAACCTCTTTGCTCAACCTTGCCCACAGACTTCTCTCCGCAAAACCACCATCCTCTACTCATCTCTGCTTAGTCCTATCTTTTCTACAATTCAAACACTCACACTTTCATTCACTCAGTTTCATGAGAAGGTAAAAAGAGATATAAGGAAGTGTGACTAGTAAAATAAAACAGTTTAAATTCATTTTTGGATCCAAATAGTCACCGTGTGAGCGAATTATTACACGTGGCTTCTCCTTGTGCTACTACAAACTGCGATCATCAATATGACGAACTCGTGTATTATCAGCTCGAAGACCTTAAATTGAGCCTGAAAACAGTACTGCTCCATCACTCCCCGCCTGTTTTGTAAATGCCGTACGGCTGTGTTTCCCTTGCAATGACAGTCCTAGTCAATTTCTTAATTGAAATAACGTGAAGGAGTCCACTAATCTCCACGGCACCTCAGTACAACTTTATTAACACAAGAATCACTATGAATATTGTGCCAAATGCATGAATGAATATCACTACAACAACAAAGACAGTGAAGGAATGATCAACAAATACATTGTTACTGGTAGCATAATACCAGTCTGTACGACACTGAGATGGACGCATTTCGAAAGGAAGCATGATATATCATCAATGAACAACTAACACAAATATTTGACCAAAGAAAAATATCAAACATCCAGAAAGTAACTGACATGATAGTCTGAGTAGCGAGTGTAACGTAGAAGAGTAACGAGCACTGAAGAACTGTGAATAGTGTAGTAATTTACATGTTAAAGCAAGAATACATGAGTAATTAACAAAAATATATTAGCAACACCAACGGTATAATAATTGTCAAAGAGGAATTGGCACAAACGAATGAATGAAGAGATTTACATTTCACATTAATGTTCAATGAAAAAATCATAAGTGCATTACGAAGGAATCGATCCGTCCACTGATCTGTCAACAATATTACACGTTACTAGCCTAGTAGAGACTATTCTGGTTCAACACAAAATTTAAATATAAAAGTAGTGCAACATTAGAACTAATCCTTAGTACTTTTCCCTAGAGATAAATTCAATAGAAGAAATGTACTTTACAATTGTTGATTAGGGAAGCAACATCAATTTGGGTACAAACAATTGACTGAATAATATTGAAAGCTAATTATACCAGTATTGCAAAAACAGTACATATTCAAACATCAACATGGAAATGAAATAAATAAACAAGCAAGACAATGATACTTCAAGCCACAAAATCATCTTATAACAATAAGGTTACTGGCGCAAAGAAAGTAACATAAAATGCGTATTACAATCGTGACAACTTTTCACTCAAAACACAACACACTAAATACATAACTCTACAGTTTCACAATTTACTGCTCCCAAATTTTCACACAGAAAGCGCTGATTCTGAATCACCTTCTAGGTGTCCGTTGGGAGGACATTCTTGCCAAGAAACGTTGAGGTAATCCTATCTTGATGTAGTCGACGTTACTCTCGTCCATGGTTCCATTTTTTTCTCCGATTCCGCAGACTGCACAGTCTCTGCGCCTGTGCAAGGCCACCTTTATTCGTCATCATTGTACTGTTATTCCTTCCTCCTCCGACGACACTAGTCCATCAAGCGACAAACCGAAAACTTTGCAAGCTACAGTCCACAGCAACGTAGCTGTCTATCATCATCTTTATGGCACAAGGCAATGTTACAACAGCTTGATAGAACAATTATGTTGCTATACCACAACCATTAACACACATGTCGGGTACACATGGGAGTGTGTATTTGAAGCAAAACGAAACATGAACACTGTCACGAATTACCGTTGATTTAAGTGAGTTCATCATGACCTATCCATCACCTGTTTTCCATAATGGGTCAATTTAAATAGGTTCAGCATGGTCTAACTTATCTGTTCATTGTCTTGGATAACAGAGGATTCAAGTGACTTCATCATGACCTAGACTATTACCTATTCTGCGTCACGGATAAATTCAGAAGAGCTCATCACGATCTAGGGTGCAACTACGCTGACGGAAAAATTCGCAACAGCAAAAAATAATCAGGGTAGAGTTATTAAATTTCGGGAGTACATTTGTTTAAGTGATATATTTAAGTCATTAACATTGAAAGTTCAAAAGTTAATGAAAGCAGGAATAAACCACTACAAATGAGAAACGCTGGTCCAGTAATAGCCGCTGTAACCGTCAGAATGTTGACTGCAAGCATGCAAACGTGCATGAATTGTGTTGTGCAGGTGTGGTACGTCACTTTGTAGGACGGAGTTGCACGCCTGTTGCACTTGATCGGTCAATACAGGGACGGTTAATGTTGTTTGTGGATGACGCTGGAGTTGTCTTCCAGTGATATCCCATATGTGATCGATTGAAGACAGGTCTTCACCAGATCAGACCAAGACTACATGTTGACACTATGTAGAGCATGTTGGTTTACAAAAGCAGTATGTCAGCGAGCGCTATCCTCTTCGAAAACACACCCTGGAATGCCATTTATAAATGGCAGCACAACAGATCGAATCATCAGATTGAATGGCAAATTTCCAGTCAGTGTGCGTGGAGTGAACACTAGAGTGCTCCTGCTCTCGTACGAAATCGTACCCCAGACCATAAATCAAGGTGTAGGTCCAGCGTGTCTACCTCACTGACAGGTTGGTTCCCTCAATTTGCCTCCTTCTGACCGACACCCGGCCATCACTTGCACCAGAAGACGCAACAGACCTCCTCCCTGCTCTTCAGTGAGTTCTAGCTTGAGACCAATGAAGTCGCAAATGGCGGTGGTTTGGGGTCAGTGGAATGCACGCTACAGGGCGACTGTCTCGGAGCTGTCCTTGAAATAATCGATCTGTAACAGTTCGTTGTGTCATTGTGGTGCCAATTGCTGCTCAGATTGCTACAGCAGATGCATTGCGATGTACCAGAGCCATATGCCTAACACGATGATTTACCCTCTCGGTAGTGTCAAATGGCCGTCCGGAGCCCGGTCTTCTTGCGGCCATACTTCCTCGTGACCACCGCTGCCAGCTGTAATCTGTAATATCGCAGAAGGAAAATCCAGATTCTTGTAACCCTATTACGTGACCTCGTTCAATCAGTGAGGTGTTGATAAGAGCATCTTTATCGTTTTAAAGGCGATCTTGACTACATCAACTCACCACGTTTAATCTCAAAGCTAACGATCACGACCATTGCAACGTATATTTAAAACAAACCTGATTTGCTTCCTTTTAGTGGCGCTAATAGCGCCACTCTTAAGTGACTGGTGCGAAATTGTAATAGATGCCATCTTTCATATTCAGAAACACGCCTACCGACTTTTGTTTGTCACACAACTCCTTTTTGGTGTTGTAATTTTTTCCCGTTCGTGTATAAGTACAAGACATTCCAACTCATCATTTAACTTGCAATTAGAATGACCAATAGTATCTCCTTGCCATGTTTGTCGCAACAAATTCTATGCAAATGTAAATGTCGTGTGACAAGGGCCTCCCGTTGGGTAGACCTTTCGCCGGGTGCAAGTCTTTCGATTTGACGGCACTTCGGCGACTTGCACGTCGATGGGGATGAAATGATGATGATTAGGACAACACAACATCCAGTCCTTGAACTGAGAAAATCTCCGACCCAGCCGGGAATCGAACCCGGGCCCTTAGGATTGACATTCTGTCACACTGACCACTTTTATTTTTATTTTTGTTGGTCTCATTTTGTTCTATATTGTTCGTTGAATTCGTCCGTGGCGGACGTCTGATGACACCCGTTTAGGCTCTTCGTTGATCCGTTCACTCAGTTTTTTTTTTTTATTACAAAGGGCAGCTAACCCTCTGACCGAACACGCTGAGCTACCATGCTGACAATGCTTAACTTCGGTGATCCGACGGGAACCGGTGTATCCACTGCGGCAAGACCGTTGCCTATGCTATACATTCCAGTAATGAATGTGTCTCACCTTCAGGCCTACTCTTGTAGCGATCACAACATATGTCAGCCACCTGCTGTGCCTGTCTCTCAATCAGTATGGCAACTAAGGTTCGTATGAGTACCGTGACGTAGGTACTAATTACGACGCCTCTTCTCATTATGGATCACTGTGTTGGCTTCGCGCGCTTGTATAGGTCGCCGCTCAGTACCGCCGTGTTTGCTGTGTCGCGGACGCAGCAAGGGGGCGTGCCGCTGTGGAGCTCTCCCTTGTTGTGACGCCTGAGCGCTGGCGTGGAAAGGGGCGTACCGCCATTGACTAGGCGTGCCCGCTCTGATGTCATTGCCGCAGCTCGGGCTTTGCGCCCCTCAGCTAAGCAGCAGTGCTGTTGTCGCAAGGGGGAAGGGGGTGGCCACTGCAGGCTGCCCTGGCTGCTCATCTTGAGCCGTAATGCAGACACCGAGAATGGTATGGCTGCGGCGTTGCCGTCTGTCACCGCCACCCGTCGCCCAAGTCTGACCGTCCTGTCTTTCTCCTCTCCAACGCTCGGTTATAAAATGCAGACAACTACACATTATTAAAAATACTCGCGAAGGCAAACCTCTGCTCTCATATATCTCCGTACACAAAATAATTTTTTTATTAATTCTATTTTTTGCACAAATAAAATAATTACTCGTTTGATTATACTCTCACAGAGTTCTCCTCCTGATTCACTTTACATAGGTTGACGGAGGATCTGTCTAATTCTAATAAATCTTATGCTGATATGAACGTACATAAATTATCAATCAGAATTACTCATGTAGCTTTACAGAATGTAAAATTTCAGCCTCACAGAATTGATTCATTCCTCACTTACAAATATGTGAGGTCTTCCTTGTTACTTTAGAAGCACGTAATGACTGGATAGCTGTAGGAATAGGGATGTGATGAGGTCTGGTTTCATTTGCTATCCAGTCACCACTACGTTATCACTCTAACATATCCTTAACTTTCATAAAAAAAAATAAATGGAGAAGCCAACATCATTAATCGTTAACGTGCTGTATTCAAGCCATTAACATAGATTATACACGCCTCAACTGTCCCCTCAAGCCTTATCACATCGAAAAATGTGCAGCAAAATGTTACTGAGCAAGTGTAGTTATACTTATGATCTTAATAAGGTTTCATCATAAAATGTCAAGATAGATATCTGTACTACCAGCAGCATAAAGTACGCGCAAAAGAAATATCAGATCAGCCTTACCTATCTTCAATTTTACGCACGCCATTCTCATACGTTTACATGTATTTGGTAACAAATGATAGCCGGCCGTTGTGGCCGAGCGGTTCTAGGCGCTTCAGACCGGAACCGCACTGCTGCTACGGTCGCAGGTTCGAATCCTGTCTCGGGCATGGATGTCCGTGATGTCCTTAGGTTAGTTAGGTTTAAGTAGTTCTAAGTCTAGGGGACTGATGAACTTAGATTTTAAGTCCAATAGTGCTTAGAGCCATTTGAACCATTTTTGAACAAATGATATACAGTGGAATATGACGTAGACCAGCAGAAGTTGTGCATCTCCTATAAGTCTCGTCGAAACTGAACGCTCTCTCATCCTAAAATGAGAGCTCTTACTTATGCACATCCCCCACATCTCAGTTCACAGTTTCCTGTCAACAAAAATTTTGCACAGATTGTTTTAAACCAATGCACACTTCAAAATTTAAATCCTTCCTTAGGGCATAGTTAACACAAAGATGTAAGGTAAAGCTCATTATCTCAGTATAATCATGATTACACAAGTACTAAATACTTCCTGTTTGATTTTACTCTCAGTCTCCTGTAACATCTTTTCCTCATGTATTGCAACTCTTTCAACTCATTTTCGCCCAGTTGCTGTACACTTGCCCTTGAGCCTTTCTCACCTTTTCTGAATTTGATTACCTTATAAATCCGTGTCCCTCGTCTTCATTGCCTCCGCAACATACTGCAACATCATAAAAAAAGTACTTTCGGCGCCATCTGCCACCGACTGACACACAGAGAGACAAACAGACAGACACACACACACACACACACACACACACACACACACACACACCACTCTCTCAGGGCAACTTCAATAGTGGTGTCTCTAATGTCTAACCTACAAATCTCCTCTAACACAACTGAGTTCCTCTTCTCAGAGTAACTACTTATGCGGTACCTATCAAGCGATTTTCACTCTCTTGCAGTGTACAACTTCCATAGAGCAACAAAATCTCATAGTTGCAATACAGACCCTCCTATACTCCTTCAGTCATCGTCCAACATTACTAAACATGTCCGGCCCCGGTAGCTGAGTGGTCAGCGTGACGGAATGTCAATCCTACGGTCCCGGGTTCGATTCCCGGCTGGGTCGGAGATTTTCTCCGCTCAGGGACTGGGTGTTGTGTTGTCCTAATCATCATCATTTCATCCCCATCGACGCGCAGGTCGCCCAAGTGGCGTCAACTCGAAAGACCTGCACCAGGCGAACGGTCTACCCGACGGGAGGCCCTAGCCACACGACATTTCATTTCATTACTAAACATCATCTATGCAGTATGAGGAACGTCAAGTTTTGCCTTACTTATAGTTGTCATTTTACCTTTCACTCCTTCCACAGCTTAATGTTCGATACATGGTGAACTCCCTTGGATCTGTCCATTCACATTGTTTCAACTTTGACTCCACTGAGGTGTGCTACATGTGTGCTACAGGGTTTTCAGTATTTGTTAAAGAATTTTCTGCATATGAAACGGCTCTCATTTGACAATTTCTGCATCGTAATTCAAACGTTATCACCCGTTTGGAGATATAATTTCCTGATTTCTCCCTATTGCTCACATTTTCTCCATCATGCTTCCTTCTTTGTGTTTTCGATAAATAGTCTGAAGACCTCCTTGTGCCTAGCTCTTCTTTTGTGTGGGACATCTGCTAATTCCTAATCCTATCAGCTGACAGTATATTTTTCAGTATCGCTGTAGGACAGAAGCCTTCGGCACTGTGCAACCTCTCATTTAACATATTTTCAAAGTCACTTAGACGTAAGTCGCGTTTGCGACGTTGACTGTGGCAACATATTCTGCAAAAGTTGACTAGCTCCTGGATTACATGCTGCGCCAGACTTGAGGCTCGGCGCCAGTGTGAGAAACAATTGAATTTATTTTTCCTCTTCTCAGGATTGTCAACCACTCTTGATCTGTACTGCGGGCCGTTATCACAGATAATTTTCTCATTCTTGCCGACATCTCTCAAAAAATATCGCTGAATTGCAGTGGCAAACGTCTTCGCTGTCGCGCTTCGCAATGGCGTGAACGTTATGTATTTCGACACCAGTTCAGTGACTAGTAGTACATATCGGTACCCATTACCCGACTCGAGGAAAGGGCCTAGAAGATTCGTGACACCTGGTTTTTTTAGCTTTGTTGGAACAATGGGGAACATGGGTGCTCGACTACACATATGGATGATATGTTTTACAATTTCTGAGCATTTTTGTACCCTGCGTTCCATACTGTTAAAGTATTGGTTTCACGTAGCTTCATACAGCATTTTCGCACCCCAAGGTTACCGTAACACAAGTGAGTGTATCATGTGAATTTATCAACCATTTCGTCCGGGATACACATTAACAGTTGGGCCCTATCAACGTGGCGTCGAAAAAATAGTACCTCGTTCCTTAGCACATAGTATATGCTCAACTGTTTCTCACTGACATCCTTCATTCTTGCCCATGTAATTTTCATGTTTTCGTCAATTTCTTGCTCTCTGCCTATATTGTTTAAAGCTGCACCAACATAGTTTTCAAAGTTTACATTCTTCATATACATTATACCACACGGATTCTCTTCAATTTCTCCATCGTTTCCTCATAAGAGCCCCACGAGATTAGGCGGTAAATCATTGACAGCGATATACACAGGGATATGAAAAGTTTGAAATCTGAGTTCCTGCAAATAAAACACCCATCTCAGAAGCCGTTGGTGCGTAAGTTTTGCTGACAGCAAAAATTGTAACGCTCTATGGTATTCCGAAAAGATAACAAAATTTGGCAAAGCCTCACACTATGGTGAGCGCTTACATCTCTGTAGTTCTTTTGGCCTTTTCCAAAACTCTGCTTGCAAACGCCACCGGTTGTGGGATAATTCTGCCATTTTTCTCAGTCTCTTGAAATGAGGTCACAGCAGTTCCATTCCGAGAACTGTCCGAAGATACGCAGAAATTTGTATTCAGGTGCAGATGAAAGGACAAAGACGCGCTATTTTGAGCTCGTCAAACTCGTGCTGTGCTCTTTCATGCCATCTCCAAGATGTTCACTTTCCTGTTAATCGGCATAAATATGGGACGGTTAGCTTGTCCATGTGTATGAACCGACTGAAGAAATTTATAATTCCCAGAAAGGATCGGAGGACTGCGCAAACATGTCATGTAGACAGCAGAATATTACAAAACCGGTGAAAATAACGCATCACTTACATTTTGTTTCAGCACATGTCAGACTTTAAAATCCTCCGACAAACTTACTTGTCATAGTCAAAAACAAACCTTTTTACCGTAGAAATAAAGTAACGTCAGATGAGTGTGAAGCTCTGTACATAGTGAAATGATGTAAATTACGTGAAATATTAGTAATGTTCGCATAAATCGCTACAAACAAATGTTCTAACGAACTGTTTACATGTTAAGTAAGACCGTTGGTGCGAAAATACATTCACAAGTCAGAGTGTCAGTGCACTAATCATAGATGATACATTTAAGCGATAACAGCTGTTAGGTTCATATCGTAACATATTTTTACATCTGTTGACAACATACAGCTTTCTAGGTGAGGATATAGTGTTAATGTGCAAGGGGTCAGGACAAGAAATTTTCTTTATAACAGAGTAGCGTAAACCTACATATCTTATCCGTTCACATGTCTCACACTGACTTCGGTACTCACACAGAGTATGGAAACAGAACTCTGACATATTAATTTGTTTTGCGTATACATTGCAACTAATGAAAAAAACAGAAGACGCAGAATTCTCGCCAGTGATACAGTCAACAGCACAGCACAACACAACGAACGTGGACAATACGTCACGGGACTCTACCTCGGAAATACAGGATATGTATTCTTACAAAACCCGAATATTGGAAATTTAGGCATGTAAAACCATATGTACTTGTAACAGCCGGCCGAAGTGGCCGCGCGGTTCTGGCGCTGCAGTCTGGAACCGCGAGACCGCTACGGTCGCAGGTTCGAATCCTGCCTCGGGCATGGATGTGTGTTATGTCCTTAGGTTAGTTAGGTTTAACTAGTTCTAAGTTCTAGGGGACTAATGACCTCAGCAGTTGAGTCCCATAGTGCTCAGAGCCATTTGAACCATTTGAACTTGTAACAATAAATTCCAGAATGCTTAAAATGCTTTCGATAAAAGTGTAAAAAGTAATTATACAATTTACTGCTCAAATAGATTAGGTACGACGAGCCACACGCTAAGGATAAAATGAAAGGTAGAGGATAAAATTAATTTACAAAAGTAAAATTTATGAGAGGGTACTTGATCCTCGTTCGTTATCATGTATAAAACTTGCAGTACAATAGAAAACTTCGGGAGCACTCATAAAACTTGTTACATAGCATTTATGAAGAGCTGGTAAAATACATCACTTAAGATAAGAGATTCTAAAAATAAGGAAAATAAAAAGTGGTAACGCATATGATTCTTCCATGTTACTAAACAAAAACGTCGTAAGCATCATACACGTTATGAAATAAGGGCACACACATTTCAGCTCAAAATGTTAGAACAGTAAACTCGAATCAGATGGGAAAGGCAATGTGTCCTTATGTTATGTTACTTTCCGTCATTTTCTCGTGAGATAGACTGGAAATTACGTAAATCTCTCCTGTTTCTTAAGTCAGTTTGATCATTAAGTTAGTCGTCAGGGTGATTTTTTAATGTATTTGTAAATTTCTATTACTACGAGAATGTTCTGATTTTCTTACGTAATGTGTTGTTTGTGTGAAAATTTTTTCCTTCGTTGGTTTTCTTGGATAACTGTCTGATTTTATCCGAGATTGTACCTAAGTGTGGTAGTATGGTAAACTTAGTCTGTTTGTACTTAACACTTTGTCGTTATAGTATAATTTCGTCATGTGAGCGGTAAGCTAAAAAAGCCATTGCACATATAACTGATGATATTACGCTAGAAAAGAAAGTGCTAAATACAAAAATACTAAGTATACCAAATTACGATTCTTAGGTGGAATCTCGAATAAAATCCGACAGGTGTTCAAGAAAACCAATGTAACGATCAGTTTTCACACAAACAATACATTAGGTAAGAAAGTCAGACACAGCACTGGTAGAACCAACCAGTTTGCAAGATCAGGTGTATACAGAATATAATGTGGCACAGGCACAAATTGTTATATTGGATTAACTGGGCCGGCTTTCAACGACAGATTTAAAGAACGTATCAGAGAGAGAGAGAGAGAGAGAGAGAGAGAGAGAGAGAGAGAGAGAGCAGTACCTCTATCTTCAGCAAATATTCAAGTGAGGACAAACATATGATGAGCAACATAGATTAAGCCCTTACCATACTGCATACAGCGCCTAAACGTGGAATTACGAACATTCTCGAAGAAAACTAAATTTCACGTAAAGTACATCATTTCACGATGTACAGAGCTTCACTGTCGAGTTATGTTACTGAATTTCCACAGTGAAAAGGCTTATTTTTGAAAATTACATGTATACATGTCGGAGGATTTTAAAGTCTGACATGTGCTGGAGCAAAATGTAAGTGACGTATTATTTTTATCGTTTTTGTAATGTACTACTGTCCACACGAAATGTTTGTGCAGTTCTGTATATACACTCTGTGCTTCATTTTTGTATTCTTCTTGCTTTTGCATTACGACACGAAAATAACCCATAGGCCTAAATTGCGATTGTGAAATAAATAATTTCTACAGCCAACAGCGAATATGTCGTTTAAAAAATGATCGCGACTTGGCTGAACGAGGTGAGGTCGTGCCTCCTCATAGTCAAATAAAAGAGGCGGTAGGCAAAATTTACGAAAGTCAAAATACAGCTATGGAAATTTTTATTTATTCATTTATTCTTCATAATTACAGCCTATTATCTGAAAAGCTAAAATAGGCCAAACATATATTTCCTTGGATAGTAATGAATTTATATA
The DNA here is from genome assembly GCF_023898315.1 of Schistocerca nitens. Lineage (NCBI taxonomy): Eukaryota > Metazoa > Arthropoda > Insecta > Orthoptera > Acrididae > Schistocerca > Schistocerca nitens. The sequence continues at coordinate 905,442,770 of NC_064616.1, read as the reverse complement.
CTAACTATTTATTTCTGATACTTATTTTTTTTTAAGTACTACTACTATTTGTACCTCTACAAAACTACAATAAAACCCTTAACCAGTTACCCAACTACTAAAACTACTATAAGCCCTACGGAATCTGTTCTCTGTTTGTTCATTTGTTTTGGTGCATTTAACTTTTAGATGGTTGTTTCCACTACTGGATCCGCCCTCATACTACCCGGTAGATTGCTTGGGCATCGGCAGCACTTCAGCAACGTGTCACTATAGCAAGCAATTCCACCTAGCACTGTTATATCTTTTAGTCCACGCGTCCATGGTCACTTACACCAATGTAACGTACATTCTTGGGAACTATTTCATTCGATGGCCTCTGATCTCGGTTATCTTCTCTCCATATGCAAACTGTGTCGTCTATTCTGGCTGCTGCATGCTGACTTAGACTGAATGCTTCGTGAAGTCTTCCTTGGCTTTCCTGGATGCTGTGGCTACAGTATCATCCAAGATGCGCCAGGTTGACTCGATCCTTAGTGCCGCTTTGGGATCCAACATCCTTAATACCTAACGTCCAATACCCACCGCATCTTCATAGAGCACGTAGTCCCATAATGTGTATTCTGGTGTGCCCACACTGCCGCAGGCGCAGCTATCATTCACTATCTTTCCATTTTCTATAGATACGTAGTATAAGGGCAATGACCAGTGAGGTAAAGTATCAATCCACTCGATGGATTAAGAGATCTCATTTTTAATGACTCAATGATGTTAGGGAGAAATTCCTATGTTCTCTTGCCCGTGCATGATGTGTCCAATCCATCTTGCCGCAGGTGTACTATGCTATCTTTTATTAACTTTTTCGAATTGGCCTCAGTTCCAAGCACCTTTCGTACTTCCTTTTAGCTGCCTTTCTTTAACCAGTAAAGGGCTACACTTTTCCTAATTTTCAAGTCCAGTGGCATATACCTCGAATTACTGACAAAGCATCATTCGGGTAGTGCAGTAGGCGCCCGCTGATTTTAGTACACACCTCGTCGGACTCTTCTCAGTAATGAAGCTGGCTTCGCTAGCTCCAATCTATGAGCCCAAACGCTCGCTTCATATACTACGACTGATGCTAATACACCGTAGATTGATGGTATACTCTGATTGTTTTCAAGGGGAGCCGACATTGCATATTTGCAATGGTTATAATTTTATTCATCGCGTTTGTACCTTTTCTGCCTCTATATGATGTGCAAGGTTACGACGTTCTTCCAGAAATTAAAAAAAAAAATTTTAAAAAGTGTGTTCAAATGGGTGTGAATTCCTTAGGGACCAAACTGCTTAGGTCATCGGTCCCTAGATTTACACACTACTTAAACTAAATTATGCTAAGAACAACATACACACCCATGCCCCAGGGAGGACTGGAACCTCCGGCGGGAGGGGCCACGCAGTCCCTAACATGACGCCTGGAACTGCGCGGCCGCCGGCCGGGGTGGGCGAGCGGTTCTAGGCGCTACAGTCTGGAACCGCGCGACCGCTACGGTCGCAGGTTCGAATTCTGCCACGGGCATGGATGTGTGTGATGTTCTTAGGTTAGTTAGGTTTAAGTAGTTCTAAGTTCTAGGGGACTGATGACCTCAAAAGTGAAGTCCGATAGTGCTCAGAGCCATTTGAACCGCGCGGCGACTCCGTGCGGCCCGTCCACAAATACCCCTAGATACCACGTCATTGCGCAGCTTCTATTCGTTACATCTGTTAATTTCATTTTAGGGTTTCTTAGTAGGTTCCCTTTTAGTAGGAGGTACATCGTTCTGTGACGTGCTAGTGAGTTATGAGTGTGATTGAACATCGAAGATAATTCACGCCGGCCGCTGTGGCCGAGCGGTTCTTGGCGCTTTAGTCCGGAATCTCGATATTAGGTGCAAGTAAGTCCACAGTCGTCGTCTCCGCAGAAAGTGACACTTCACAGTGCGTGGTGGAAATCGCACCCAGGAATGTATCCTCGCCCAAGAGATGGAGAACGAGTGGGACTGCAATCCGACGACGAGAAAGTTGGCTAAAGGTCTTAATGCACGATGAACACAATACACCATGTAAGGCGCTCTTCCCCAATTTGCTCGCTCTTCGGAAGAATTTTGAAAGATGGAGGTCAAACCCGAGAGGGGACCATCATCTAAAAGTCAAAACGGGTGAGACTCCTTTTAGTCAAATAGCTCTGAGCACTATGGGACTCAACTGCAGTGGTCATCAGTCCCCTAGAACTTAGAACTACTTAAACCTAACTAACCTAAGGACATCACACACACCCATGCCCGAGGCAGGATTCGAACCTGCGACCGTAGCAGTAGCGCGGCTCCGGACTGGAGCGCCTAGAACCGCACGGCCACCGCGGCCGGCTCCTTTTAGTCGCCTCTTACGACAGGCAGGAATACCGTGGGCCTATTCTTACCCCCGAACCCGCAGGGGGGTCCAGTTGTGATGGACACACATTTGGGGAAGAATTCGTAGTGCAAAACACACTTTTGGAGCTATCAGAAGGAATATATTATGTTCACACTACTCTTTGCTCCAGTTTTCGTCTTTTGGTGGGGCTCAGCCTTTCATTTCTTCTTAGGAAGTTAACGGTAAACGCATCATAACACCAGTAACAGTATTGCAGAGGACTGTTCAATGAGCGACCTGATGACGTTCAAGCAAAACTGTAATAATAGTCACTCCGTTGATTTTTGTTGTTTCGAATTAGAGCATGCAGTACTCTTACACCAGACTCCTGAACCTTGCCAGTTGAAATGCAAATGTCACATGATGGTAAAATGGTAATCTATCACTTATATCAGTAGTCGAGACTTCCTTAATGTGGAAAATCATTCATGCCAGAACGATCTTTGTTGAAACAAGAATATCTTTTTCTGGTGTATTTTTTCCAAAAGCACTCGCTCCACACACAGTTCAAATCTTTCGAGTTGTCTCCTCTGCATTCCCCCTTCTATTTTACCAAAAGTAAATGTGTTGCGGATGTTATACCTCTTCCACTTGCGACACAGTTTTGCAACGCTTAACTGTAGTTTATGACTTTCAAGTATGCAAAATTTAATGCTAAACTGCAAGATGATATCTAGAACTTCAAATTCGAAAATGACAGTTGAGACACATACACTGACAGCGTCGCGCCGCGTTCGCCTGGGCGGAAACCGATTTCAGGCGGCGGGTGGTGTTCGGCCGGTGGCCGGTAGCCGCTGCAGCGCGAGGAAACGCTCGAGCATAAGCTGTTCTGATCGCGACGCAGCCACGAGCTGTCCTGCGGAATTGTTTCTGGAAGTATTTGTTATTACTGGTGGGTAGAATGTGAAGCGAATTATCTTCTATGTTCAATCACACTCATAATTTTACACAAGGACTGAAATATGGTAAAAAAAAGGGAAAGACAGTTGGACGCGAACACGTGGCTATGAGTTTAGAACGCACAATGATTACCACATTTTTTAATTTTTTTTAAACACGAACGTTATAAAAAAATTCAGACCTACCAGTATACGAACCATCGCTATATCACGAGTTTCACGCTGAATCACTAACGCTATACTTTTTTCTCTTCCAAGGCACTTATTTAAGGCAATCAATTAAAATAAAACAAAAGAAGGCATTTCGACCAAAAAGGGTTAAATAAGAAAAACGTATGTGAAGGAATATGGCGTTAATTTTAACGTCCCCACACCTTCTTTCCCCCGTCACATCATGGAACATTTAAATCCAAACAAGAGTGTCCACAAAAAAGGGGGGATTTCAAGTCATCCAACTCTTTGTCGATGAAAAACAAGATACAGCATATTAGAAACAGGCTCACGATAACGTGGCATCCTGAGGCACGTCCAGTGGGCTCTGGCCATATATTGGGAAAAGGCACAAGGATCTGCGTCATATCCACTCACCATCCCGTAGTGGACAATGTCCAACAGGCCACATGATAGCATTGTTCTTCGATCGGGGAAAGAAGGTTGAATCGGGACGCACGAGAATCGCCCCCGAGATAGCCGCCTCCGACTTCCTGAGGAGAAAAGCCAGTTGTTGGCGAAGCCATCTCCATTGGACATGACCACAGGAGATCAATCGATGATATAATGTATCAGTTTCATGGATACGATTGCAACGGTCCGTCACATTGAGGCCAATACGGAAAAGTCTCACGTTGGTAGGTACAATAGCATGAACTACCTGGTACCACGAGGACGCCACTTCCATCGGTAAAATCGGGAGGCTAACGTTAGACCAAATAATCCTCCAATCCCTTTCTGGTGACAGGGCTTCCACAGAGGGAATACTATGAGTAATTGGCCAGCGGCTTAACAGCAATTTTAGGGAGAGATTCACTTGGGAAAGGATATTTAATCCTAAATAACGGACATCAAGAGAAAATTCCTTAACGTGCCGTAGTTTATAACTAATCCTACCAATATCTACTGGAGGTGTTAAACTCGCTGGCCGGATACAGTCATGAAGGCGACCTGTAAGTGACTGGGGGCGTGTAGACATGTTAAAACGGTGCGACAGATGAATAAGGCAGAAGCCTTAACCCGAATGTCAGGGAGGCCCAAACCACCCAGTAGACGGGGGCGCGCCATGACCCCATAACGCACGCTAAATATATAGGTGCGCCAGATAAACCTGCCAGTTAAACTTTGTAACTTGCGGTACATCATCGCGGGAAGCGGAAAGATTTGTGCAATAAAATAAGCCTTACTTAACACATACGTTTCCATGGCCCGGACCTTATGAAGAAGTGAGAGGGAGCGACGCTCGTTTTCTGTGATTGCTCCCTGAATCTTATCCGTGACAGACTTCCAGTTTATCGTAGCCATCTTTATCGGACAGCTGTCGATTATAATACCTAACGATCGATATCGAGCGACCTTCAAAGCCCATGGAATTTCAAAAGCGTCAAGTCCTCGCAAACTGAGCAAGCGACGTTTCTGGTCATTAACCCGCGCTCCGGTAAGACGACAAAAGGCATCCAAAACTTCCTTCAGCAGTGGTATATCATCATGGGTACGGAGAAGAACCATAACGTGATCAGCATTTGCACGAATGGTAAACCTTTCTCCCAACAGTGACCAGCCACCCAAACGAGCAGCTATAGATCGCAATGAGGGTTCCAGAAACAGCACGTAGAGCGACATAGATAATGGACTCCCTTGAAGGACGCCCTGACACACCGCGATGGGGGAAGTAAGACGGCCAATTACGTCAATGGACGCCCGAATAGCAGTAATTAGGGAGCTGAACAGCCGTCGTGCATCATCGTTAAAACCAACAGTCGTCAATACTAGCGTAAGGAATCCATGATTACCGTGGTCGAACGCTTGGTGAAAATCAATGAAAAGCAAAGGCTTGGCACCAGGATGGTGGAAGCAATCGAAATTAAATCACGATATTCAGCAACAGGCGTCAGGAGAGTAAGACCCGGAAGAGAACTTTGATGGCTCGCGATGATGGTAGCCAACAATACCGATAGTCTGCTATTTGCCGCTCGCGCTACTACTTGTAATCATAGTTAAAGAGGGTTATCGGGCGGACCTGATCCACACGCAAACGTCCCGGCTTTTTGGGGATCAGGATAATTTTAGCAACCTTAAAGCTGGGCAAAAGGGGGCCTCCGTGGAATACTTCATTCACCATAGAAGTATCTCCTATCAGGGGCCAAAATCTTATGTAAAATTCTTTGGGAAGGCTATCAAAGTCAGGTGATTTGTGGGAGGGAGAACGAGCTACAATATCAAGTATATCATCACTATGGAATACAGAGAAAAACTCTCCCTGGAGAGCTGGCGTAACAACACTATCAAGGAGGGAGGTAAAATCAACAGACGGCGGACCCTCTGAATGTACTTCAGTATACAGTTCGGGAAAGTACTGGTAAAGTTCACGCATGGTATCAGATTGGGAGGACCACTCACGCCCATCTAGAGAACGAATGGTAGAAAGACACGTCCTTTTTAGATGCTTGTGAAGTCGAAGATGATGATAGAGGTCAACTCATCCTGTACGATTCAACGAGGCTGGGTACGCAATCGGACACCATCTATCGGCCTATGTTTGAGTAGTAGAAGTTTTGCCTTCACACGGTGGACATCGACGACTCTCAAGGGGGCATCACGACCATTATCGTAAAGATCATGGAGGACAACATAATAAAATTCCCTAGTTCGCCTTATTTCAGCCGCTTTTTCAGCGCTAAAATGCTTGACTATATTTCGAATCCGGGGTTTAGCAAAGGTAACCCACCATTCTAGAAGTGAGGAATAACGCGCCTGGGACTGAGTTGTGCGCCGCCATACGTCTGCGATGATGTCTTCCAGAAAGGGGTCCGTGAGATGTAGAGCGTTTAGCTTCCATAAAGGGCGAGAAAGGTGGACCCGCTGAGACGTGGTTAAAAGTCATTGAAACAGCACAGTGATCAGTGAAACTGGATGAATTACATCAATCGATAGAAGCTGACTACATAGGGGGGCCAGATAAATAAAAGCAGTCCAATAGGCTACTTGAAATAGCTGTAAAAAAACGTGAAGCGCATCAATGTAGGATATCTGCAAAACCAAGCATCTTGGAGATGCAAGGACGTCACCATATCATTAAGTTCACGACAACAGGTATACGTACCGACCCCCCCCCCCCCTCCCACAACAAAACCTTGCGCGGGTTCCGTCGGAGTAAATAAACTTTTCCTTATAAAACCGCGCGCCATCGGATGAACGACCAGATCCAGACGGAGTGTAAAGAAAAATTAGGGTCAGGTTATAAAGACTACAGCCTATAGCACGGCCATCATCTAGCGTTTCGAAGTCCGTCAGCGGGATTCCATATCGATAAAGCCAAGCCATACCGGTAGAATTTTCAGGCGCGACATTGAAAAACAGAGTAACCAGGAAAATTATTTGCGTGATTTCCTCTTGTGCGAAGGGATACACAAGTTGATTGTTTCTGTAATCTCGTCATAAAATTTTTCGTGACCTTCGCTGATCATCTGTCTCGCCTTCTTCTCCATCGTCAGGAAGTAGTGTGTGCATTAGGAGGGAAGCTGACTGTTCCCAAATTTCTGTTGCCGTTCGACAACCTTGCCCTACTTGAATCCCATGCTATACGACCACGTGAGTATTGGTACTAGGCTAGGCTAGTTCCACCCCAAAGTACCGTTATCCAAGATGGCGGCGATGACCTCTTCCAAGATGGTTGTTGTGATGTCAATCAAGGTGGCGGATTTTGGCGGGAAGTTTGAATTTTAGGGGGATAGTTTCACGCCCCCCTCGCCCAGAAAAAATTGCGCGAAGTTCAAATTCCAACATGATAATGCGTCACACCACACTTATCTCTACTAAGCAAAGAAAATGGCGGGAAAAAAGGAGTTGTCTTTATTATTTAACTAATTTCGAGCAGGTGTGTTCTCCACTGGGTCTGGACTCCAACTGGCTTAGTTCATATAGTTGCCACCAGAGGGCGCTCTCCTGACATCAGATCATGACGCAAGTACCATCATTCAAGATGGCTGCACCCTATGTATCCACCACGAACTCCAGAGCCCAACTTACTTAGGTCATATCAGTGCCACCAGAGGATGCCACCGCGACGTCGGCTGATGACGCAAGTGCCGATATTCTAGATGGCCGTATACAGTGCGTTCACCACGATCTCCAGAGTCCAACTGGCTTAGTTCATATCGTGGCCACCAGACGACGCTACCGTGATGTCGGTTGATGACACAAGATAGTCCGCTCTCTCTTGCGCCGCGCCACTGGCCCGCGGGCTTCCGACCACTTACATCACAGCCTCAAGCCCGCACTTCCACACACGCGCCGTACACAGTCTTCAGTATATATGCTAACTAAACAAACACACATATCGCGCATCTAACCTATAAATTACCTAAGTACTTAATTCCATTTCAATTTTAATCATATTCAATAAGTCAATTTACAATTTCAATATTCAATTCTCAAATTAGAAGTTCCACATTTTCCCACTATCAGCGCAGTGTTCGTTCATGACCTAGCACCCCCCCCTCCCACCCATAGAATGCTGCACTCCTATTGGCTGCTGAATTAGTCACGTGCTTCGACTTCATTGAACCTAGGACTTGGAATCAATTTTCACCAATGCCACACCCACCTGGACTTGGAATCAAATATTTAAAGTCTCCACCACGATCCTCAACCCGGCACCACGCCCCCTTACTGACCCATGTTGGCGGGCTAACGTGTACTAACCTGCACTAATGTGCACTAACCTGTACTAACGTGCACAGCACATGACTTCATCCAAGATCGTGGGGCGAAATGACGGGAAAACAGATCTGAACACAAGTCTTTATTTGCAGGCCGTGTCTCCATCACGAGGTTTACTGTCCAACTGACATAGTACACATTACTGCCATCAGATCGTACTGTCATCCCTCCTATGACCTACTCCCAGATTGTGGTATGTAGGGGCGAGAATTATGCTAAAATTACTCAGGCTGTGCTACGTTGTTGGGGAGAGTAAGGAAGGGGTCCACTCTATTTACTTTCAAACATTTTATTTACAGATCTAATATATTTATCACACTGTGGCAAAACACTCTCCATCTTATGCTTGCACTCACAATGCACAGTCTGCAGACACGCAAACAACTCCTGATTTACGCAAATAATTTAATTACAGATATTCACACTCATCCTAAAGGATTCAGCACATGTATGTCTAGACACGCTCAGTAATCGTAAACTGTCCAAATAACTCATAGCACAGCCTACACACCTGCTCGCAAAATAATTCAATCAACGCCTGCAAGCACCCTCTGCCAACCTCTGTCCAGTACTCGTAGAGCGCACAGACAGCCCCAACGACTTGCCGCAGCCGTCAACTGTCAAACCATGCACAGGGCCCCACCCGCGTCCCGCAAGCGGCGGCATCTTATTCATACTTCATTTCTGAGAAATTCCTATCCAAATACATGTTCACCTAGACACACGTGCTGACGTGATTGGGCGGGAGCGCAGCCGCGAGCTGCCCCCGATCGCAGGCGAAAGTTGCGTCTATACAGTGTCCCTTATACCTACGTCACTGAGCTCCAAGGCGCAGCCCCATACTGGAGACACCTCAAGTGAGCATTGTCTTTACTGCGGATGGCAGAATAGCTCAGCATGCTTCCATCTAACGGAACATACATGACGTGTTCAGCTGTGTTTGCCCGCCACAGCATGGCTCACGCCACGTCTCCCGGCGAAACGTCCGAATCGCGGCTCGCCATGTAACAACGTTCCCAATCTTATTCTTACCTCACAATGCTTTTTTTAAAAAAGAAATAGTTAACGCTAGCTTTCTGTATGTTCCAGCTTGTATGCACGGAAATTCCTACTCTAACAGAACCTCCTTACGAAAATAACATCTAATGCACTAACCCCAGCGCTCATAACGTCTTTCCCCTCCAGATTTCAACATACAAAACGTTCCCTCCGCTATGTTGTTGTTGTTGTTGTGGTCTTCAGTCCTGAGACTGGTTTGATGCAGCGCTCCATGCTACTCTATCCTGTGCAAGCTTCTTCATCTCCCAGTACCTACTGCAACCTACATCCTTCTGAATCTGCTTAGTGTATTCATCTCTTGGTCTCCCCCTACGGTTTTTACCCTCCACGCTGCCCTCCAATACTAAATTGGTGATCCCTCGATGCCTCAGAACATGTCCTACCAACCGATCCCTTCTTCTGGTCAAGTTGTGCCACAAACTCCTCTTCTCCCCAATCCGATTCAGTACCTCCTCATTAGTTATGTGATCTACCCATCTAATCTTCAGCATTCTTCTATAGCACCACATTTCGAAAGCTTCTATTCTCTTCTTGTCCAAACTATTTACCGTCCATGTTTCACTTCCATACATGGCTACACTCCATACAAATACTTTCAGAAATGACTTCCTGACACTTAAATCTATACTCGATGTTAACAAATTTCTCTTCTTCAGAAACGCTTTCCTTGCCATTGCCAGTCTACATTTTATATCCTCTCTACTTCGACCATCATCTGTTATTTTGCTCCCCAAATAGCAAAACTCCTTTACTACTTTAAGTGTCTCATTTCCTAATCTAATACCCTCAACATCATCCGACTTAATTCGACTACATTCCATTATCCTCGTTTTGCTTTTGTTGATGTTCATCTTATATCCTCTCTTCAAGACACCATCCATTCCGTTCAACTGCTCTTCCAAGTCCTTTGCTGTCTCTGACAGAATTGCAATGTCATCGGCGAACCTCAAAGTTTTTATTTCTTCTCCATGGATTTTAATACCTACTCCGAATTTTTCTTTTGTTTCCTTTACTGCTTGCTCGATATACAGATTGAATAACATCGGGGAGAGACTACAACCCTGTCTCAATCCCTTCCCAACCACTGCTCCCCTTTCATGTCCCTCGACTCTTATAATTGCCATCTGGTTTCTGTACAAATTGTAAATAGCCTTTCGCTCCCTGTATTTTACCCCTGCCACCTTTAGAATTTGAAAGAGAGTATTCCAGTCAACATTGTCAAAAGCTTTCTCTAAGTCTACAAATTCTAGAAACGTAGGTTTGCCTTTCCTTAATCTTTCTTCTAAGATATGTCGTAAGGTTAGTATTGCCTCACGTGTTCCAACATTTCTACGGAATCCAAACTGATCTTCCCCGAGGTCGGCTTCTACTAGTTTTTCCATTCGTCTGTAAAGAATTCGTGTTAGTATTTTGCAGCTGTGGCTTATTAAACTGATTGTTCGGCAATTCTCACATCTGTCCACACCTGCTTTCTTTGGGATTGGAATTACTATATTCTTCTTGAAGTCTGAGGGTATTTCGCCTGTTTCATACATCTTGCTCACCAGATGGTAGAGTTTTGTCAGGACTGGCTCTCCCAAGGCCGTCAGTAGTTCCAATGGAATGTTGTCTACTCCGGGGGCCTTGTTTCAACTCAGGTCTATCAGTGCTCTGTCAAACTCTTCACGCAGTATCGTATCTCCCATTTCATCTTCATCTTCATCCTCTTCCATTTCTATAATATTGTCCTCAAGTACATCGCCCTTGTATAGACCCTCTATATACTCCTTCCACCGTTCTGCTTTCCCTTCTTTGCTTAGAACTGGGTTTCCATCTGAGCTCTTGATGTTCATACAAGTGGTTCTCTTATCTCCAAAGGTCTCTTTAATTTTCCTGTAGGCAGTACAGACCCCTATATCCCAGCACAAACGATGGAGCATTCTTATTTGCTCTTATCGAATTTACACGCCCAATTACTTATGCAGCCGGTATGGAAGCACGATCTACCTATTCTTACTGGTGCTTTCAGCTGTTATATTACACAGAACGCTAAATTGCATTCACAGTTGAACCCGCAAAATTGTCTCCCCATTGGCCGGCCGCGGTGGTCTCGCGGTTCTAGGCGCGCAGTCCGGAACCGTGCGACTGCTACGGTCGCAGGTTCGAATCCTGCCTCGGGCATGGATGTGTGTGATGTCCTTAGGTTAGTTAGGTTTAAGTAGTTCTAAGTTCTAGGGGACTGATGACCACAGCAGTTGAGTCCCATAGTGCTCAGAGCCATTTGAACCATTTTTGTCTCCCCATTATCAAATACATACAAGACTCACAAGAATATTGCAAGCCCAGAACATATTTACCACTCTAACTACAGTTAAATATTACTATTCCTGCTAAAGTCTGACACCAATCAATGTACACGTAATCTCTCCTCTTGACGACTGTACTTCAGTATTTAGAGCGAATATAATTTTCCACTTAAAAATTCTCACTCATACCCTCGTCGTCATCAAATTGCTCAATCTATACGTCCCTCGTCATAGGACACACAGTCATCGTCTCTGTTCATACCATAAGATAAAAAATAACTATCTTGACAATGCAATATATTCACACTTTACACAGTGTAAGCCAAAGTAACTTTACAATACAATATATACACATTTTAGACAAACAGTGCAGTTATCTTTTCTATCTGAACAGCAAACGAATTTTTTTTTTTTTATACTGGTCATGAAATACATACCAGACTCACAAGAATACTGGAGCGTGAAACTGATCACCATCCCAGCAGTATTTCACCAAGTACCTTGTCGATCTAGTAATCATACAGTTCACATCCCACATCATACAAAATCACCCCTTTTACATCAGCGAACTGAAGTCACTCTCAGACCTGTTCTACAAGTTAGGGATACTTTCACCTCAACACAAACGCGTTACTGTCTCTGCTACCTTGGCTGCTCGCTTTTCTATGCACATCTCCAGGCTCGGGGACTACATGCACACACGTATGTTCGCTATACTTCTCGATATCAAGTACACAGCACTAGCATCCCGATAGCTTACGCAACATAATTCCCGACATATAGACTCGAAATCATTTCTCTACAAACACGAAACTTTAGCTACATGGAGCGTCCTCTAGACCACCGAGTAACTGGAAACAGCCGGCCGGTGTGACCGAGCGGTTCTAGGCGCTTCAGTCTGGAACCGCGCGACCGCTACAGCCGCAAGTTCGAATCCTGCCTCGGGCATGGATGTGTGTGCTGTCCTTAGGTTAGTTAGGTTTAAGTAGTTTTAAGTTCTAGGGGACTGATAACCTCAGATGTAACGTCCCATAATGCTCAGAGCCATTTTTAACTGCCGGCCGGAGTGGCCGCGCGGTTCTAGGCGCTACAGTCTGGAACCGAGCGACCGCTACGGTCGCAGGTTCGAATCCTGCCTCGGGCATGGATGTGTGTGATGTCCTTAGGTTAGTTAGGTTTAATTAGTTCTAAGTTCAAGGCGACTGATGACCTCAGAAGTTAAGTCGTATAGTGCTCAGAGCCATTTGAACCATTTGAACCATTTTTAACTAGAAACAAGCACATGAAAAATCGTATTTCCAAACGCTTATACCGATCTCGCTGATCTAACATACTCCAAATCATCCATATAATTTACAAGCCAACTAAGGTCCTTCCCATGTCTAGAGAACAGGCAAACGTATCTTCCACACACCACATTCGATCTTCTCTCAACTAAATAATGACGCGAAATGTGCACAAACAGTCAACCGAACAATTTACATGGACGGGAATAACACTCTATCGCAATCATGCCATCTTCTCAAAGTTTCACTTGATCATGAAAGCCACCCAACACATACTAAGTATGAGTTCGCTATCTGGCCGTCTAGACAAGGGCAAAGTTAACTCATATAGATTCCTTCAATCCAACAGGCTTCTAGATTCGCACGGATGCTGCTGTTAACAGTAAACGTGAATCATTAGCACCACGGACATTTCATACACGCATTCATTCCGGGAAACCGGTCGCATATGTGTTTATCATTATACATACAATTAAATGTTACGATCGCGGTCTCAACTGAACGGTATTCGGCAATGAGCGAAGTATGAGAAATACATTCTGTTGACCGCTGTAGCTCTGGAAATACCTGTACCTTCCTTACGACTAGACATACTCTTCCCTTCGCTATCACAGTACTCCAAGTCAAATCCGTACCATCCCTACAACGGGACAAAGACATTTCCTTTACACAAACATATATACTTTATAAACCTGATGCTGAAATGCGAACATATCACACACCCAGCAATAATACTAAATATAATATTACCTCATCAATAACTGGATGCATACGATACGAAATAATACTGATCGAAAATGAACGTTGGGTGTGCATGTCTCTAACGTTCTTCCTGCGAGTCATACCACCGTGTCATAGACGTAATCGAGCACATGTTGAAGAAAAAACACGATCCCAACAACTACACAGGTGCACACAAGTATCCCTGTTAAAACCTATATCCGCGTTATGAATCGACGTACGACATTACCTCTGAATGAGGTGGTGTTTTCCGGACAAATACCGTGACGGTGACTTTAGAAATCGGTCTATTAACAGCCAACGATGCAACCTCGGGGTAAAACCACTGAACTATGAAAGTGATTCGGCTAAGGAACGTGGTATGTACGCGGTATTTGCGATTCTATCACACCGCACCAAACTAGATAACTCTTTAGTATTTGTAACGCACTCTGTCTCGACATCATATCAGAGGTTCCGCGATATATCCACCGACTTACAGGCGATGACAGACAGTAGTAGTAGATGATGTGCTGATTGAGGTCGTAAGAAGAAAAATATACAGTAACTTCTCAGATCTCTAGCGTTACTCTATATGTTAGAAATTACGTCCATTCAAACACATACTTGCATAGGCTCACACCCACAAGTCAGTCATATTTCACGCACTCTCATATCTCTAAACGAGTCACCTTAATCGAACCTGTCTGCAACAGTAAAATTACCACCTGGTTTTAATCACACCCTACACATCGTGCAGTCGCACCCATTTCTACAGCTTTCCACAAGTGTTCGTTCCAATTTAAGTCTGAACTGAGCCGAAGTCGGATAAAGACATATCCAACACCTTCTGCAACCAATGTAGAAACAGATCGAGCTGAGTTACTGCAATAGGACCGTGTTTTGAGCCTTAGGTGGAAATGAGCGCGACGTGGTACACTCCCAAACTAGATACAAGTACTACAGATCCCAAACACGCCATTTTCGTTATTCTATACCAGCCCCAACATAGAAATATTACGAACTATAAAAGCTCACCTTAAAATTTAATCAGAGAGCTTTTGAACCAGTTGGCTGATGTTAATAAATAAAGCTGAAAAAAAACAAAAAATGCGGATAAAAAATAATCAAATACTGTGTACCGATAATTAAACGAACTGCTTCTCATAACACGTCACGTTATAAATTCTTTCGCTTTCGATGTATTAAAAATTGTAAATCAATCAGTTATGTTTTCTATCTGTTATTCAGTCATGAAGTTTACTCAACGTAATAAACATACTTAAATTTAATGGTTCAATACTAGGTACCTCAGTTTGTCATACCATTTCGTTAACACGAAATTTAGTTGTTGACCTAAAACATAAGTTGGTTCAAATGGCTCTGAGCACTATGGGACTTAACTGCTGAAGTCATCAGTCCCCTAGAACTTAGAACTACTTAAACCTAACTAACCTAAGGACATCACACACATCCATGCCCGAGGCAGGATTAGAACCTGCGACCGTAGCGTTCGCGCGG
Source organism: Schistocerca nitens (assembly GCF_023898315.1). Lineage (NCBI taxonomy): Eukaryota > Metazoa > Arthropoda > Insecta > Orthoptera > Acrididae > Schistocerca > Schistocerca nitens. The sequence continues at coordinate 905,427,656 of NC_064616.1, read as the reverse complement.
TTCCAGACTGTAGCGCCTAGAACAGCTCGGTAAAACATAAGTGATCTGCGGTTTTAAATATTAAGTAAGGATATGGAAATTTATAAATAAGGTGATCTAATTTTTCACACTGCGGTGTGTGTGTATTCAGTGGTTGTAAGTTTGATCTGATGAAAGCCGGCCGAAGTGGCCGTGCGGTTAAAGGCGCTGCAGTCTGGAACCGCAAGACCGCTACGGTCGCAGGTTCGAATCCTGCCTCGGGCATGGATGTTTGTGATGTCCTTAGGTTAGTTCGGTTTAACTAGTTCTAAGTTCTAGGGGACTAATGACCTCAGCAGTTGAGTCCCATAGTGCTCAGAGCCATTTGAACCATTTTTTTGATCTGATGAAATTTCCACCCTAGTCTCTCGTCATGAGAGCTGCACTTGTATACCAATGAAGATACGTTGGTGCCTGCTGGTTTCTGCCCTTTGACAAGGCTCAGCTTGGTCGCTGGAGTACCTTCTCCAACTGCTAAGAGCTTTAACCACTTTAAACTGCATACCAGAGCGCTTTCGATACAAACAGATGATTTCCTCATGTTGCAGGTTTTTTCATCCACCTGTGTTATCCAGGTTTATTCCACACCAGAAGGAATCTCTGTTAGTACTGATATAAGCGATGAAGAATACGTAAGGCGATCACTCGCGCAGCAGGAATTCCATGTGACTGGAAAATGGCGCGAGTCACATCTTTTTCTAAAAAGCGTAAAATAACGAATGAACAGAACTACTCTGTCCTTCTGTAAAATTACAGGGAGGCAGAAAAGATAGACATTTCTTACCCTCATTATACGAAATTTCAGGTACTGCCGATAGGCAGCAAAGTACAAAAACTCTCCCAACGTGCGGAACTGTTAGCTTCTTCCTCAGGGAGGAACGAGGGAAAGATTAAGGGAGGTTATAACGGAGTTCACGTCATTCAGACGTCAAATCCATCTGTTACGAGGGCAATTTCTGATTATTAAATTTACATACACACATATGCCCAGTTTTCAGTGGATGTGCTGTGGCAGTTTTTTAAGTGTTGTGCCTGAAAGAAATCTCCCAAAATGGACAGGAACACGGAAATAATCTACTGAAGGGATTTATCGAAACAGAAACTCACGAGTAGTAGGTTACAGATTACATGAAATGCAGGAAAACCATACCACTAATTTCTAGAATACTTTCAAGTCAGCCTTATGTGAACTATTTATAATGACATCCTGTTGTGCCATCGTTCATACGGCGAACGTCTTGTTTTTATGTTTTTACTTCTTTTACGTAGACGTTTCTATCCTTTCATACTCATAGACAGTGTGACTGCGGTCCTCGCGAATAATGAACGAGACCTCTATGGCTGATTCCAAAGGAATTTCTGATGAAGAGTAGAATATGCAGAAGTTCCGTCATGCTGAAAGAATGAGCCCTGTTCAGTTACCAAAAGAACCTCTACCAGTAATAGTGACAACTCAGTCTGTAGGGAGTTTCTATTCGTGAGGTCTGTAAGATGATTTGCTACGACAGTACGCCCAAGAAAGTGATTATCTGTGAGAGTAGAGCAGTAGCAGCAGCAGCAGTAGTAGCAGTAGTAAAAAAAAAATGTTCAAATGTGTGTGAATTCCTAAGGGATCAAATTGCTGAGGTCATCGGTCCCTAGACTCACAACACTACTTAAACTAATTTAAACTAAGTTCTGCTAAGAACAACACACACACCTATACCCGAGGGAGGACTCGAACCTACGGCGGGAGGGGTCACGCAATCCGTGACATGGCGCCCTAAGCCCCTCGGCCACTCCGCGCGGCAATAGTAGTACCTACTTCGTTTCCATCGCTTAGTTTAGTAGATTTCTTACCTGCTTCTATGAAGAAGTGAACAGTAACTATTTATTTATCTGTTTTAGTAGTGTTATCAATCTTGTTCTTAAGTTTCTGAATTTGCGAGAGTTAATAACGCGCAAGTTTCAGTTAGCAGTATACCTCTCGTCTGATAGTTCAACGCGGATAAAGATGCTGCGCTCTGCTTGACGAAGCGCTGCCAACATTAGCAGCCACTAAAAGCGCCCTGAAATTCAGCACGGCAAGACGATATCTACAACCGATAATGCATATATGTCCGAAGGAACGTTGCCTCGCTCTTCTTAACCACACAGGCACTGCAGTATCGTATTCATCCACCGACACCAGGCAGCAATTTTCAATTAACATGTCCTTCCCTGAACGGAAACGACATATTGTGTGTACGAATACAAGTTTTGTCGCAGGAAGGACGACATATGGAAGTCTGTATCTGGCAGTGAATCGTGCACGGATAGCCAAAGCTGTTAAGACGACCGCTCGCACAAAGCGGGAAATCCGCTTTCGAGTGCCAGTCCGGCAAAATTTTCGTTATAGTTATTCCCTCACACAGTTGATGATTGCTCGCACTCACGACTGCGAATATATTTCATAGATATATACATCAACAAGGAATATAAAAGGACACTGGAGTCTTTATTCTAGATTAATGCGTAATTCATTACAATGCAATAGTCTCTCACAAAAAGTTATGAACACCCAAACAGTGTATTAATCCCAGCCATGCTGAAATTAACAACACCTTTGAGTATCTTTAACTAATAGCTGGGTGCTACATAAAACATTCTTACTGCTTGAAATAAAATTCCACATTCATATTTAAATCGTATTGCCAGATTACTGGTCGTATTCATATTGGATTCAAATTAGTTTGTGAGATTTCACTTATTTCGTGAACACTGAGTATATACATTTATTCCCTCCCGAGTTTACATACGACTGGTACTGCAGTATAGCGACCATAGTTCATACTCTGCTTGAAACTCAAATAACCTCACCACATTAGATCGTAAATAATCAGTCTCGATATCATGATTATATTAGTTACTCCAGACATGAAATATAAACATATTATACAGATGAAACTTCCTGGCATATTAAAACTGTGTGCCGAACCGAGACTCGAACTCGAGACCTTTGCCTTTCGCGGGCAAGTGCTCTACCAACTGAGCTACCCAAGCACAACTCACGCCCCGTCCTCACAACTTTACTTCTGCCAGTACCTCGTCTCCTACCTTCCAAACCTTACAGAAGCTCTCCTGCGAACCTTGCAGAACTAGCACTCCTGAAAGAAAGGATATTGCGGGGACATGGCTTAGCCACAGCCTGGGGGATGTTTCCAGAATGAGATTTTGACTCTGCAACGGAGTGTGCGCTGATATGAAACTTCCTGGCAGATTAAAACTGTGTGCCGGACAGAGACTCGAACTCGGGAACTAGCACTCCTGAAAGAAAGATATTGCGGAGACATGGCTTAGCCACAGCCTGGGGGATGTTTCCAGAATGAGATTTCACTCTGCAGCGGAGTGTGCGCTGATATAAAACTTCCTGGCAGATTAAAACTGTGTGCCGGGCCGAGACTCTATTCTTTCACCGAAACCTTGAAACTTCCTGGCAGATTAAAACTGTGTGCCGGACCGAGACACTATTCTTTCACTGAAACCGAACGAGACCCAAAATATATTTTTGTCGTTTCATGAGAGCTGTTCTAACCTCAGGGTTCACTTCAATAACTTGATGGACCACTTTTCTTCCCATTGACCGTGTTTGCATGTATATTGTATCTTTTAGTGTCTTTGCATCTGTATCCTCTATGATTCGTACAGTATCATTAAAAGTCTCTTTTTCTTAGGCTGTTAACAAATCATTGTCTCTTGCACCGTTTTGTTGTTCATTATCTCTTCTATGTTACTTTGCGTAGCAGTTTCCAGGATAGTGTGTATGAAGTTCTGCAAGGTTCGCAGGAGAGCTTCTGTAAAGTTTGGAAGGTAGGAGACGAGGTACTGGCAGAAGTAAAGTTGTCAGGACGGAGCGTGAGTCGTGCTTGGATAGCTCAGTTGGTAGAGCACTTGCCCGCGAAAGGCAAAGGTCCCGGGTTCGAGTCTCGGTCCGGCACACAGTTTTAATCTGCCAGGGTGTTTAATATCAGCGCACACTCAGCTGCAGAGTGAAAATCTCATTCATATTATACAGATGTTGGACAAAAATATGGAACCATCGTGAAAAATTCATGCTTGAAAATAAATGCAGATGCTAATCAAGCCTACAGGTTCCGCTGATATGTTTGACCACGAATGGTACCTGAGCGATGTCCTCAATACATTGCCAGTGTGAGTCGTGGGCCGCTCGTTGTAGCCATGCGGTCTTAGGCAACTTGCCGCGGTTCGCGCTGCTCCTGCCGTCGGAGGTTCGAGTCCTCCCTTGGGACTGGGTGTGTGCGTTGTCCTTAGCGTAAGTTAGATTAAGTAGTGTGTAAGCCTACGGAGAGATGACCTCAGCAGTTTGCTCCCATAGGAACTTACCACTTACTTCAGTCGTGGTCAGAACAGTGTTCTGTGTTGTTGTGGGTACATTATGTCGGGGCTCAGTAATTTCGAACGTGTTCAAATTGTTTGTGTCCATATGGTAGGTGCTACGGAAACCAAGCTAGCCGACGTATTTGGTGTTTGAAGAGACACGGTATCTACGATTTGTCCCGCATACAGGGAGAAACATCATCAGCTAAGTAACAACTCGAACGAAAATGTGTGTTGAGTAACTGTGCCATCCACTGACGAGGGTTGTTACGAAATATAAGGCGACGACAGCTGCAAAAATCATAGCGTAACTGAATGTTGCACTCTCGAACCCTGACAGCACCAAAACAACACGAAGGGAGCCCCAGAAGCAGGGAATTGCAGGGAGAGGTGGAATTACAAAACCACACAACAGTGATGCAAATGCCCGTAACAGAAAGATATAATGTCGAGCCATGGCGCTATGGAGTAATTGAAGCAATGTCATTTGATAGGATAAGTCTTGTTTCAAATTGTTTTCAACTTCTGGCTTAGTATACGTCCCAAGAATGAAACATGACGGGGGTTCGGTGATGACATGGACAGCCATATCGTAATATTCCATGGACCTCAAGGTTACTCTGCAAGATCGCGTTACTGCCATGAAATGTGTGACCATTTGGCTCATATTGTCCATCCCGTGGTACAGTGTTTGTACTCCAATGGTAATGCTGTCTTCAAAGATGACGGGGTCCCTGTTCACACAGGTAGCATAGTCGAGGACTGGTTTTGTGAGCTCGAGGATGTACTGTCGCATCTCCCTGGACACCACAGTCACCAGATCTGAACATTATTGAACTCTGTGGCCTACTTTGGAGAAAACGCTGCCTCATGAGTAACCACTTCCACCGTCGTTACCTGAACTAGCCGCTGTTTTGCAGGAAGAATGGCGTAAGATTCCCTTGACAACCATATGGGACATGTATTTTCAATTTAGAGACGACTGCTAGATTTTTGAATACTAGCGGGTCCCCTACACCGTATTAGGCTTGATTATGTCTTGCGTTTTTGATGTATCCGTATTTTTATCCCAACCCTTGCATGTCAACAATCTTGCTGTGCGATAACAATGCCTTCCTGACGATTCCGTTACAATTTATGTTGAAACTACGTCCGCATTATGGTATGTGATTTTCAGCTATAATACCGATCTGTGTTACAAGCGAATGTATTTTCAACACTGAACAGCATGAATTGGTTAGCAATCTACTTTCGATAAAATTCCAGTTGTAAAAATTCATAGTGTCCATAAAGGTATGGCGAAAAGTTGTATTACCTACTGTTCGTGACAGACCTGTATCTGGAACATCGATGCAATTTGAAATGCTTTGTGTTATTGTTGTGGAACTACTACTTACTAAGAAACAGTTTCCACCTCATCAATATTCACTGAAACGCGCGTTCGGAACTAATGTGTATACTAGGAACTGTACCAATCTCGAATACGGTTCTTGCGATATTAATGGAGACAATGAGCTCAGAACTATAATCTCGGTAGATTCAGTCGTCAGAGTTGTAAACGCTAGACTGTTTTTTCAAATTTGGGCAGGCATTTCTAATCTGCAAGTGGCAATTTAAGGCAGCTGTACCCTCACTCGCACGGAAAATTCGAAATTTGCCATACAATTGCCTTCTGAAATATTTATCATTTTTCCTGAAACTCCATTAAAAGCATAACCGCCGCAAATTTCACAATTGTATTTCATGTAGTAATAGCGTCTTTCAACAGTTATTGAGATGTTTAATCTTGCAGTGAATTGTTGATGCCCTGACAACATGGTCACTGGCTATGTAAAAAGAAGGAAGGAAGATTAGTTAAACGTACCGTCGGTAGCGCTGTTATTAGAGACTGCTCTATGGAAATCTAATCTTTAGAAAATATTTGAATTTCTACGAGTGAGAATATTTATGTGCAAAATTGTGATCATAGGGTCGGTCTGCTAGCTTTTCGTATTCGTTTGAACCTGCGCTAGGGATTCCTCGGCAGGAGAAATAGGTGATGCCACTGACTTTCCACAATTGATCCACTTAGCGAACACTTGAGGGTCTGGCGAACTTCGCCGGGCACGTGGCTGCGCGGCTTACCACTGCCGGCGCTCACGTTGCTTCCGAGCCGAGCGGAAGCCGGAAATTTCCCAGCGCGTGTGTCTAGAGTTCTCATGTACAGGGAGTCCCAAGAAGAATGGTCAGTATTCAGAGAAATTATAGGAACGATCATTCGAAGCAAGAAAGTCTAGTAAATATGGGCTCCAAAATTCACATCTTAAGTGCTATGAGTAGTTCCTCAGTGGAATAAATATGTTTCACTGTAGCGAAGATGAACAAATGCTCATAGCTCTAAAGGTATGCTTCTTAGACCCCGTGTTTGTTAGACTTCATTCCTCCTGGGACACCATGCATACGGCACTGAGCTTGTGCACTTTGAGGCACCACTATATTTTGACAGTCTGCATTTTTACGCACTAATGAAGCTGGAGAAGAATGTGGCACGGTTAATCCGAAGTCATTTGACAGTTTTAACCGTAAACTAACCCTCTAGGCGTTAGTATGATTAAAATTATAGAAGTAGCTCATTTTTGGTTCTGGTTATATCTGAAACGAAAAACTGCACCTACGGGATTATCCATTGCAACAAAAATATTTCGATACTTTTTAGTATTTCGACGCTATTCCAAAATAATTAAATGTGTTGACTCATCAACCGCATATTTTTAACCTAAGGTTGAAGGATTATGTCTCAGAAGAACCCTATTCGCCGTCGCAATACACAAGGCATACTTGGCAGTAACTCTTCTTAAAATGAATGTATGATTATTCAGAATGTTACCTATTCCAGTCATCCTGATTTGAATTTTCCATAGTTTCGCAGATCATTCCAAGCGAATGGTGAGATTGTGTAGCAAATCATTTCCTTGTCACCCATGTGTGCTAGCCTTGTGCAATTTTATAGTCGCCCCTGTCAGTTTCCAGCAACAAGGGAAGGAGTTTTTTGTTCGGGGTGAAGAAGGTGGGCTGTATGTTTTCTAATCCTCCTATATGGGTTCCAGTCAGAACCAAATAGGCTGACTTACAGGGAGAATAATTTCCCCATGACAGCGTGTGTTTCCAACATTCACTTCAGAGAAGTTTTAAACTCCAGCAAGGAGGCAGCATCTTCCAGAAGCGATGTGAGCAGGAGCAGGAAATGGCCAATGAGAATGCTCCTGGTTCGGATTGACTGGAAGACTTGAACATTAAATTATTTTGTGGAGCGGTCTAGAGCTCGCGAAATCGAGGATTCGCCGGCAGCCCTCGTGGGGCGAAGAAGTCCTTTGTCCTCTTGGGCACAGCTAGTGTTTTCCATTGTGTACATCAGAGATCGGGACTCGGTGATCCTTCGCGATCAATCAAGTTACGCAATACAGTACGGAAGTGTGCTTCCGACAGTGAGCGTGGTATTCCACGTACCGCTTTCCTGTTTTTTTCTTTGAGTGTTGCGGAATAATGAGTAGACGTGTTCGATAAAAGAAGGCCTCTGAGCAGAGCGTGGGGACATTAGCTATCTGGATGTATTGTTGGATAAAAGTGACAGACTTTATTGCAGTTAATTGATGCCAATAAATTTCATTTCCTTCCATGCCAGTTTGAGAGTGAATTTTAAGTACTTCTTTCCCTATTGACATAACTGTGTTCCTGTTTTTTTGTTGTTGTTATCAGCGGGAGCTGCTAGTTCCCAGTCGGATGCGGTGTGTTGAACCGTTATCGGTGAATACTCTCATATTACAGTCCAGTGGTCGGATCTCGGACTCTTTTTCCTGAAAGTAGCTTTTAATTATCGACTTTGGGGTTGTGATTAATTTACCCCTGTATCGACTTTCAAAGCGAAGCTGGCGGCCCTTATTAAACTGATTTCATTGACTCCCAACGCAAACAGAGCGGTGTTAAAAGTTTAACGTGTGTATCTGTGTATCTATGAATCTGTGTGTGGCGTCGTAACTCGCAAACGAAAGGCCCGATTTTAACGGAGTCTTTGTCTTATTATTGGAAAGCTGATTTAATCCGAAATTGTTGCATGAAAGCCTGTTCAGGCGTTTAAATTTCATCAGCTAAATTAAGTAAAAATGTTTTCCGCCATATTATGTACATCAAGTTACGTACTACCAGACTGTAGCTCTCAACAAGATCTAAAAAAAGTCCGTGAAGACATATGTTTATCTTTTACGGTTGACCAACAATAATGAAGTCGCCAGTTTCAGCACCTACAAAACACATTAAGGGAGATTGTGACTCAACTGTAAAATATTTTTTTGTAGTAAGTTTTGAGGTCTGAAGTTCAGTACTAAACAAAAAGATTTTGCCCTAATAATCTAGGCAGCCTATTGCAACTGAGCTCAGTGACAGCAGACTTTCTTCCTATTTGATTTATAATTATAGTGGCTGCTTATTACTTATAATACCTTTGTTAGATAAATGCAATGAAGATTCAAAGAAACTGGTATACCAGCCTAATGTCGTGCAGGGCCCCCGCGAGCACGCAGAATTACTCCAACACGACGTGGAGTGGACTCGACCAATGTCTGAACTAGTGCTGGAGGGAATTGACACCATGAATCCTCCAGGGCTGTCCATAAATCCGTAAGAGTACGACGCGATGGAGATGTCTTCTGACCAGCACGTTGCAAGTCATCCAAGATATGCTCAACAATGTTCATATCTGGGGAGTCTGGTGGACAGCGGAAGTGTTTAAACTAAGAAGAGTGTTCCTGGAGCCACTCTGTAGCAATTCTGGACGTGTGGGATGTCGCATTGTCCCTCTGGAATTGCCCTAGACCGTCGGAATGCACAATGGACATGAATGGAAGCAGGTGATCAGACAGGGTTCTTACGTACGTGTCACTTGTCAGACTCGTATCTAGACGTATCAGGGGTCCCATCTCACTCCAACTGCACAAGCCCCAAACCATTACAGAGCCTCTACCAGCTTGAACAGTCCCCTGCGGACATGCAGGATCCATGAACTGATGAGGTTGTCTCCGTACCCGTACACGTCCATCCACTCGATACAATGTGAAACGAGACTCGTCCGACCAGGCAACATGTTTCCACTCATCAACAGTCCAATGTCGCTGTTGACGGGCCCAGGCAAGTCGTAAAGCTTTATATCGTGCAGTCATCAAGGGTACACGAGTGGGGCTTCGGTTCCGAAAGCCCATATCAATGATGTTTCGTTGAATGGTTTGCATGCTGACACTTATTGATGGCTCAGCATTGAAATCTGCAGCAATTCGAGGAAAGGTTGCACTTCTGTCACGTTGTACGATTCTTTTCAGTCGTCGTTGCTCCAGTTCTTGCAGGATCTTTTTCCGGTTGCAGCGATGTCCGATATTTGACGTTTTACCGGATTCCTGATATTCACAATACGGGAAAATCCCCACTTCATCGTAACCTCGGAAATGCTGTGTCCCATCGCTCGCGCGCCGACTATAACACCACGTTCAAACTCACTCACATCTTGATCATCTGCCATTGTAGCAGCAGTAGCCGATGTAACACCTGCCTCAGTAACTTCTTGTCTTATATAGGCGTTGCCGACCGCAGCGTCGTATTCTGCCTGTTTACATATCTCCATATTTGAATACGCATGCCTATACCAGTTTCTTTGGCACTTCAGTGTATATACTAAAATGTAGTCAATGAATATATGCGTGAATTAAAAATGGAAACACTCAAATCGCGGATAAGAAAAAGATCTCGCAACACGAATTCGTGTTTCGTCCCGCAAAATATTTGTGTGAATGTGGGGATAGAGTACCGATCGTACCGTGTCTACTGGTAAAATATAAAGTTTAAAAAGCTTGAAATAAAACTTAAACTGGAAATTTAAAAAAAGACAAAAAACCTCTAAAACGTAAATGTTAATATGTTCTGCCCCTTAAAGTGTAATTAGCAATACTTAAAGTCTTTGGTGTGACGTCATAAGCGCGTGACTGCGTGTGAGATCGCTCTCTAAGTTTTCATATATTTTTTGGTTTCAGATACATATTTTAACGGTTTTTGTGATAATATTTACTATATAAGTGACTTATTAGTGGTTTCTTTATTCACCTCCGCCTTTCTTGTCTTGTGACCTGATATTTGTGAGTGTTTCGTATCGAGCGACTTAACCTCTTACCTGTGTTTACATTCCGCGCTGACCCGTTGCAGCTGTAGTGGCGAATCTAAAGCTAAGTACTAATTAATTGTTTGTGTATAGTGGTTTATTTAGGAACTTTAGTAGTCTTCAACCGGTGTTCTTGGTGTTTTCTGGTGAATTAATTTCAGAAGAAATTTTTGGGAACTGTTTTCAGTTTCGTTACTGTGTCATTAGACGTTTGATTTTCTTTCTGTGTTAGTCTTTTGTTATATTCTCATTTGCTGTTGATTAATACTGTTAATAATACTAGTTACTTCCCCTGTAGACTAAGTTTGTGATTATTGTAGTCAGTTTTTTAGCATCTTCTTATTGTACTAGCGGAACTTAGATAAAGTAGTTTTCTTGTTTCAATAACCTTAAAATTTTACCATGAGTCAGAAGTGTGGGCTTTGCCGTAGGTTCGTGAGCAGTGGATTGCGGTGTGAGACTTACTCGAAGTTTTTTCACAGGGGGGAATACAGTGGGGAAGCCAGTGGGCATTCTGGTGAGATCCTCTCCTGGAACTGCAGGTTATGTAGCAAGAGTAAGTTGATAGAGGAGCAGGAGCGTAAGATTTGTGCCCTTCAGGTGCAGTTGAAAAACGCACAGGAGGAGCTAGATAGGATGAGGAGGGAGAAGGGGGTTGGGGAATGGGAGCTGGCTGTAGGCAAGAGATCTGCTAGGAGAAGGAGATTTTCAGATAGTTTTACTATTGGTGTTTGTAATAGATATGACCAACTATCAGAGTCTAGTGGAGGGGAATCTCTAGTAGCTGTAGACGTAGGAAGTATGCAGCAGACCTCAGCAGTTACGGTGGCTAGGACAGTTGCAAAGTCTAAGAGAAAGAAGAAGGTTCTGCTGTTTGGTAGTTCTCATGGTAGAGGTGTAGGCCAGCAGTTGCAGGTAGTGTTGGGGAGTGAGTACCAGGTCACCATCATTGCGAAGACTAATGCAGGATTGGCTCATGTGACTGTTAACATAGGGGGATTATGTAGGGATTTTACTAAAGAGGATCAGGTAGTGATTGTGGGTGGGGCTGGTAATAGTATTGATAGGGATGGGGAGTATGACATAGATGGTGACCTGGAAAAGATAGCCACTCAGACTGGCAACACGAATGTGCATTTTGGGGAACTGTTTCAGCTTCACGATCGGCCTCATCTTAATACAGCCGTCAAGCGTAATAACATGAGACTTGGGAGTGCACTGATGACAGAAGGCATGAGTCACATTTCAGTGGTGTCGGTGGAGTCTATCAGCAGGACGGGATTCTCTACACATGGCCTGCACCTCAACAGGTATGGAAAGGGGAGGTTGGCAAAGCTTATAGGTGACAGCATAGGTAGGGGTGGTGGGATCACTGATGGGAAAATTCCTGTACTAGTGGGTGTTAGAGCTGCACCTTTTTTAGACTGAAGTCAGCTGATAGGTATTCCTGCTTAAGGGAAGTCTCTCTAACAAAGAAACCACTTTCGACAAAGCTTAGGTTTCCGAGTAATGAGGGAATTAGTATATTTCATCAAAATATACAAGGTATTAGAGATATAATTAGTGAACTCCTTATAGATGTTGACTCTGAAATTATTGGTATATCTGAACACTTCTTAAATAAGGAGATAATTCAGAGGCTTCCTTTACCAGGATACAGGTTGGCTGGCAGCTTTTCTAGGATCTCTTTGCGGTGTGGGGGAGTAGCCATGTATGTGAAAAGTGGTATCCCATTTGAGTCAATTGATGTTTCAAAGTACTGCACTGAAAAGGTGTTTGAATGTTGTGCAGGTGTGGTTAAATTTAGTGGAGTTAAACTTCTAACTGTTGTTATTTATATATCCCCAGACTCCGATTTCACAACATTTTTGCTAAAGCTAGAGGAGGTTCTTGGTTCACTTTATAGGAAATACAAAAGGTAGTTATATGTGGTGACTTCAATATTAATTGTATAAGTGATTGTGCAAGGAAAAGGATGCTGGTAGACCTCCTTAATTCATATTATCTTATGCAAACCGTATTCTTTCCAACGAGAGTGCAAGGAAACAGTAGAACAACCACAGACAACATTTTTGTTCATTCCTCATTACTAGAAGGGCATTCTGTTAGCAAAAAAGTGAATGGCCTTTCAGATCATGGCTAAATGGTTCAAATGGCTCTGAGCACTATGGGACTTAACATCTTAGGTCATCAGTCCCCTAGAACTTAGAACTAGTTAAACCTAACCAACCTAAGGACATCACACACATCCATGTCCGAGGCAGGATTCGAACCTGCGACCGTAGCAGTCGCGCGGTTCCGGACTGCGCGCCTAGAACCGCGAGACCACCGCGGCCGGCTTTCAGATCATGATGCACAAGTTTTAACTCTGAAAGATTTTTGTGCTGCAACACATGTTAAATATAGTTATCAACTTTTTAGGGAAGCTGATCCAGTTGCTGTAGAGACCTTTGTAAACCTTATCAAGGAACAAGAGTGGCAAGATGTTGATAGTGCTGATACAGTAGACTATAAATATAATGCTTTCCTCAAGACTTTTCTCGTGCTCTTTGAAAGTTGCTTTCCGTTAGAACGTTCAAAACAGGGTACTAGCACAAACATGCAGCCTGGGTGGCTGACTAGAGGGATAAGAATATTTTGTAGAACAAAGTGGCAATTATATCAAAACGTTGGAGACAGTCAAAATCTAAATGCAGCATCCCATTACAAACAGTATTGTAAGGTGCTTAACAAAGTTATTAGGAAGGCAAAAAGTATGTGGTATGCAGATAGAATAGCTAAGTCTCAGGATAAAATTAAAACCATACGGTCAGTCGTAAAGGAAGTGGCTGGTCTGCAGAGATAGGTCGAGGATATAGAATCAGTGCGTAGTGGGAATGTCCGTGTTACTGATAAGTTGCATATATGTGCAGTATTTAATAATCACTTTCTGAATATAGCAGGTGAACTAAATAGAAACCTAGTCCCAACAGGGAATCATATAGCGCTCGTAGAAAAAGTGTTCCGAGACTGTTACCTGAAATGCTCTTCCATGATACTGACAAGAGGGAGATTGAGTTAATAATGAAATCACTATAGACCAATAACTCTCATGGATATGACGCGGTATCTAGCAGAATACTGAAGTATTGTTCTGTGTATGTTAGCCCAGTACTTAGCCATATCTGTAACTTTTCCTTTAGGTGTGGTCGGTTTCCTGACCGATTAAAGTACTCGGTAGTGAAGCCACTTTATAAAAAGGGAGACAGGGATAATGTTGACAATTATAGACCTATTTCTATGCCGTCGGTGTTTGCTAACATTATCGAGACGGTTGTACATACAAGGTTACTGGAGCATTTAAATTCACATAATTTGCTGTCAAATGTACAGTTTGGTTTTAGAAACGGTTTAACAACTGAAAATGCTATGTTCTCTTTTCTCTTTGAGGTTTTGGATGGATTAAATAAAAGGTTGCGAACGCTAGGTGTTTTCTTTGATTTAACGAAGGCTTTTGACTGTGTTGACCACAAAATATTACTGCAGAAGTTGGACCATTATGGAGTAAGGGGAGTAGCTTACAATTGGTTCGCCTCTTACTTTAAGAACAGAAAGCAGAAGGTAATTCTCCGCAATATTGAGAGTGGTAGTGATGTTCAGTCCCAATGGGGCACTGTTAAGTGGTGCGTTCCCCAAGGATCGGTGCTGGGGCCACTCCTGTTTCTTATTTATATAAATGATATGCCTTCTAGTATTACGGGTGATTCAAAAAAATGGTTCAAATGGCTCTCAGCACTATGGGACTTAACAGCTGTGGTCATCAGTCCCCTAGAACTTAGAACTACTTAAACCTAACTAACCTAAGGACATCACACACATCCATGCCCGAGGCAGGATTCGAACCTGCGACCGTAGCAGTCGCGCGGTTCCGGACTGCGCGCCTAGAACCGCGAGACCACCGTGGCCGGCGGGTGATTCAAAAATATTTCTGTTTGCTGATGACACCAGCTTGGTAGTGAAGGATCTTGTGTGTAATATTGAAACATTATCAAATAATGTAGTTCATGAAATAAGTTCGTGGCTTGTGGAAAATAATTTGATGCTAAATCACAGTAAGACTCAGTTTTTACAGTTTCTAACTCACAATTCAACAAGAACTGATATTTTGATCAGACAGAATGGGCATATTATAAGCGAGACGGAACAGTTCAAGTTCCTAGGCGTTCGGATAGATAGTAAGCTGTTGTGGAAAGCCCATGTTCAGGATCTTGTTCAGAAACTAAATGCTGCTTTATTTACCATTAGAACAGTATCTGAAATAAGTGACATTTCAACACGAAAAGTAGTCTACTTCGCATATTTTCATACGCTTATGTCACATGGTATTGTTTTTTGGGATAATTCTTCTGATTCAAAAAGGATATTTTTGGTTCAAAAACGGGCTGTTCGAGCTATATGTGGTGTTAAGTAGAACCTCTTGTCGACCCCTATTCAATAGTCTGGGAATTTTGACATTGCCCTCACACTATATATTTTCTTTAATGTCGTTTGTTGTTAGCAATATTCCCAAGAGTTAGCAGCTTTCACTCAGTTAATACTAGGCAGAAATCAAATCTGCATGTGGAATGCACTTCATTGACTCTTGTGCTGAAAGGAGTGCACTATTCTGCTGCATCCATTTTCAATAAGCTACAACAAGAACTCAAAAATCTTAGCAGTAGCCCAAACGCTTTTAAGTCTAAACTGAAGTGTTTCCTCATGGCTCACTCCTTCTATTCTGCCTAGGAGCTCCTGGAAGAGCTGAAAAATTAAGCAAATTCCAGTGTTACATTGTTGATTTTCTTTATTTAAACTTACGAATTGTCGCCTGAATACGTTTCTTGTATTTCATTTTATCTGTTTCTACTATCGTGTTATAATTTCATGTATTGACTCGTTCCATGACCATGGAGACTTCTCCTTAATTTGGTCCCACGCAACAATAAATAAATAAATAAAATAAATAAAGCCTAGCGGCGTCACGCCGGAGAACCGCTAAGTAAATAAAATAATAACAGAATACCTCTTAAAATGGTCATGTATAAAATTCAAATACAAGTAAGCTATGTAGGCAACGTAGGTAAATATCAAAACAACAATCTCTAATCGTTGAGTTTAAGTCTTAATTAATTTACTCCGAAAAATTCGCGACTCGCGCTCGCAGTTTGACGAAGCTTGAGTTAGCATGCTGTCACCAAACCACTGCAGGACGTAAGTATCGTAAGGAAGATTCATTCATGAAACTAAATTCGTACGTAATTATGAAATAATGTAATAGAAAATAAATAGGTACTCTACTGCTTAACAATGTTAGGCTAATTAAAGACGGTATAGTTTTCATGTTTTATATAATGAGTAATTACAATTTCGTTAGTTCTTTTGAGCTGTGGATGAGGGACGCGCGGGCCTGGAAGAAATGACGCCAAACGGAAGAGGCTTATACCCAGTAATAATGAAAGTATGCTGTATTAGAAAGGATACCTTGCTGTTAACTTCTTTTTCTTACGCCTTTGCCGGCCGAAGTGGCCGTGCGGTTAAAGGCGCTGCGGTCTGGAACCGCAAGACCGCTCCGGTCGCAGGTTCGAATCCTGCCTCGGGCATGGATGTTTGTGATGTCCTTAGGTTAGTTAGGTTTAACTAGTTCTAAGTTCTAGGGGACTAATGACCTCAGCAGTTGAGTCCCATAGTGCTCAGAGCCATTTGAACCATTTTTCTTACGCCTTTACTTAGCGGTACACCGACGGAACGACGCTTGGATCAAAATATTATTACTTATACTAAATTCAAAGGCGCAATACATATTATTTTTAATTTTTAGAGGTGTTTTTGTGACAGCGTTTTTTTAAATTTTTAATTTTAGTTTTATATTTGTAGCTGTAATTTATCGTAGATCGCTTGAGCAAAGAAAAGTACCTAACGACTGGAAAAAAGTGCAGGTCATTCCGGTTTTTAAGAAAGGCCGTAAGCAGATCTACACACTTATAGACCTATATCGTTGACGTCAATCTGTTGTAGAATTATGGAACATGTTTTATGCTCAAGAACTATGACGTTTTTGGAAAGTGAACATATCCTCTATAAAAATCAACATGGATTTCGCAAACAGAGGTCCTGCGAAACTCAGCTCGCTCTGTTCCTCCATGAGTTCCATAGCGCAGTGGACAACGGAGCTCAGGATGATACCGTGTTCCTTTATTTCAATAAGGCACTTGACACCGCCCCGAATTGCCGTTTAACGACAAAAATACGAGCTAACGGAGTATCGGAGCAGACTTGCAATTGGATTCAAGACTTTCTTGGAGATAGAACTCAACACGTCGCTCTTAACGAAACAAAGTCGACAGATGTAAGGTAATATCCGGAGTACCGCAGGGAAGCGTGGTAGAACTGCTGTTGTTTACGATATATATAAATGTTCTAGTAGAAAGCGTAGAATGCTCTTTAAAGCTGTTCGCAGATGATGCAGTTGTTTATACCAAAGTAGCAACCGCAGAAAATAGAATTAATTTGCAGAACGACGTGCAGAGAATTGACAAATGGTGCAGCTCTGGCAGTTCCCCCTGAGCGTAAATAAATGTAACATATTGCGCATACGTAGGAAAAGATATCTACTACTTTACATCTACAGTATTGATGACGAACAGCTGGAGATACCGTTGCTGTAAAATATCTAGGCCTAACCATCCAGAGCGACCTTAAGTGGAATGAGCACATAAAGCAGATAGTGAGAAAAGCAGATACCAGACACACATTCATCGGAAGAACCTTAAGGAAATGTAACTCATCCACGAAGGAAGCGGCTTATAAGGCGCTTGCTCGCCAGATTCTTAAGTATTGTTCATTTGTCTGGAATCCCTATCAGGTAGGACTGATAGAGGAGCTAGAGAAGATCAAACGAAGTGCGGAGAGTTTCGTCACGGGGTCGTTTAGCTGGCGAGAGAGCGTTACGGACATGCGAAACAAACTCCACTGGCAGACGTTACAAGAGAGGCGTTGTGCATCACGGAGAGATTTACTATTGAAATTTCGGGACAGCACTTTTCAGGAGGAATCGGACAACATATTACTTCCCGCCATATACATCTCTTGTATTGACCACGAGGAGAAAATTCGAGAAATTAGAGCCAACATAGAGGCTTACCGACAATCATTCTTCCCGCGCACTATTCGCGAGTGGAACAGGGTTGGAGGATATAGCGTTACCGAAAATACCCTCCTCCACACACCATTAGGTGGCTTGCGGAGTATGATGTAGATGTAGATGTAACGGTGCAGAGATTTGATCCAGATCCGCCAATAAATGTTTTCAATTAAAGCCGCGTATCAGTATGTGGCGTAATATGTCTCGTGCGCCGCACATCGCCAAGAATACCTGAGTGATTTCAGACCGCGGCCACGGGTAACTGACAATGAGCGGTGTGGCGCCGTGGTTAGCACATTGCACTCGCATTCGGGAGGACGACGGTTAAATTCGCTTTCGGCTCTCCAGATTTCGGTTTTCCGTGATTTCCCTAAATCGCCTAGATATGTGCCAGAATGGTTCCTTTGAAATGGTACGACCCATTCCAAGCCTGTGTTCCGTCGCTAATGACTTCAACCTGGACGTCAAACCCACATCTTCCTTCCTTTCTTCGCGCGATGCAATGGAAGCCTCGAGGAATGGGAGAAAGGCGCGTTCTTAACAATAATACCTGTCCGTCAGTTTCCCCACTTCTTGCCCATAATTTGTAAAAGGTAATTAACGTTTTATAAGGTTACTATACTTACTGTTCAAAGTAGTTTCCCGTTATTCACTCAGCTTGCCATGATGGTGCGACAATGTTGCAGCAGGCTTAAAAAAAACTGTGTAAGTGACGTGGTTATGACAGACATTGTATAAGGATAATTTCTTTGAAAGATTTACTAGCCCGAGAACACATTAATGAAGAATTTCCGCAAGGAAGCGTACCGTTACCAATGTATAACCGTCAGCGTCCGTTAGTTACGTAATATTTTTACACAAACTCAGTTCCATGTTACGGAATCATTCTTGGAAATCACATGCACAGGAAAAGGGCCATAAACTAGCAAATAAAGAAAAAAAGTGAAGAGCTCACTGTAAGGATTTTCTAGCGTCACGGGATCGAGCCAGGGCCCGATGCCAAAATCCTGACGCATGCCGACACCGTCTGTATCAGCACTTACGCCATCTCACCAAGTGCGACTTAGGTTCAAATGGCTCAAATGGCTCTGAGCACTTTGGGACATAACTTCTGAGGTCATCAGTCCCCTAGAACTTAGAACTACTCAAACCTAACTAACCTAAGGACATCATACACATCCATGCCCGAGGCAGGATGCGAACCTGCGACCGTAGCGGTAGCGCGGTTCCAGACTATACCACCTAGAACCGCTCGGCCACCTCGGCCGGCGCGACTTAGGTGCTGGGTTAATATCCGGCTTTTGAAGACGTTTTAGTGTCAGTTGACAGGCAGCGCGCATGATTTTAGTGGCAACAAGACCTGGCCTGTTGAATAGAAAAGCTGGCCGTCCAGTCAGGGTGGGTAGGCTGAGACAGATGGCGTCCACGGTGTGTTCGCTTCAGGCACGAGGTCGCTATCATCCTTCCGCCATCCCGTAAGGACCACCTGCCGGGAGTCGTGCTGCCGCCGCATGGGTTGAGGAACGAACCGGCGTTCTCCTAGTCCAGAGCCACGGGGCGCCTGTCAGCAACCCGACAGGCGCCTCATCTGGGCAGGACACTGCCCTGCCAGCAGCATAACACCAGGCCGCTGCATCTGACGCAGCGCTGCCGAGGTATGACTACCACGCGAGGCCTTGGTAGTGCTGGGGCAGCAGTTGCTGGCACCCTCGTAACACTGCTTGGTCTCCGCTGTGGACCGCGAGATACACGCCTTAGATATCACGGAATCAGAGTGGTGTGCGTCGACGCCAGGCCGCGGTATCAGATGAGAGCGTGTACTTGTCACCGCTGTAGCTTGTGGGAGTATTATGGAGTTCACATGCACGCCATCTGTCTTGATGCAGCCACCTTCTCCTCGCGACGGCCTTTCGTAGCCCTTGGCAACACATCAAACTCTCGCCAATCCTGACAACTAGAAGAACGGATGTGACTCCCCCCGGCCGGCCGCGGTGGCCGTGCGGTTCTAGGCGCTCAGTCCGGAACCGCGTGACCGCTACGATCGCAGGTTCGAATCTTGCCTCGGGCATGGATGTGTGTGATGTCCTTAGGTTAGTTTGGTTTAAGTAGTTCTAAGTTCTAGGGGACTGATGACCACAGATGTTAAGTCCCAGAGTGCTCAGAGCCATTTGAATTTGACTCCCCCGACCCCTTTAAAAAATTGGAGATATTAACGGCACAGTATATTAGCTCGTATCTAGTGGGTAGTAGGAATAATTTTAGTTGTCATTTCCCAGAGAGTTCTGTCCATAATCATGAAACCAGAGATCATAAGACTACCATCTAAGCGTGGGTGCCGCGCGGGATTAGCCGAACGGTCTAGCGCGCTGCAGTCATGGACTGTGCGGTTAGTCCCGGCGGAGATTTGAGTCCTCCCTCGGGCATGGGTGTGTGTGTTTGTCCTTAGGATAGTTTAGTTTAAGTAGTGTGTAAGCTTAGGGACTGATGACCTGAGCATTTAAGTCCCATAATATTTCACACACATTTTTTAAGTGTGGGTATTCCCATCACAAAAGAGAACCGTGTGCCATAATGAATTAATAGTTGTGCTAAATGTGAAATGGTTCAAATGGCTCTGAGCACTATGCGACTTAACTTCTGAGGTCATCAGTCGCCTAGAACATAGAACTAATTAAACCTAACTAACCTAAGGACATCACACACATCCATGCCCGAGGCAGAATTCGAACCTGCGACCGTAGCGGTCGCTCGGCTCCAGACTGTAGCGCCTAGAACCGCGCGGCCACTCCGGCCGGCGCTAAATGTGAACGAACTCAATGATAGTAAGATAGTTTCCTATATAATGATTAGTCGTGAACTAGCCTGGCCGGCCGGAGTGGCCGAGCGGTTCTAGGCGCTACAGTCTGGAACCGCGTGACCGCTACGGTTGCAGGTTCGAATCCTGCCTCGGGCATGGATGTGTGTGATGTCCTTAGGTTAGGAGGATAGGTAGGTTTAAGTAGTTCTAAGTTCTAGGGGACTGATGACCTCAGAAGTCAAGTCCCATAGTGTTCAGAGCCATTTGAAACTTTATTTTTTTTTTTTTTTTTTTAACTAGCCTGGACAGTGGTTCTCTCCCTTTTCACATGGTGTGCTCCTGGCTTATTTTACAGTTATAGCATGAGCAATAAAATGCAGATAAAGAGATATGTGACCATGGTATAAGATATCAACTACAACCACTCGACAAACGCAAGAAGACTGGAATTGATGTGATAGCTATATTAATCTGTATAAAGTACACTACTGGCAATTAAAATTGCTACACCACGAAGATGACATGCTACAGACGCGAAATTGCACCGACAGGAAGAAGATGCTGTGATATGCAAATGAGTAGCTTTTCACAGCATTCACACAAGGTTGGCGCCGGTGGCGACACCTACAATGTGCCGACATGAAGAAAGTTTCCAACCGATTTCTCATACACAAAGAGCAGTTGATCGGCGTTGCCTGGTGAAACGTTGTTGTGATGCCTAGTGTAAAGGGGAGAAATGTGTACCATCATGTTTCCGACTTTGATAAAGGTCGGATTGTAGCCTATCGCGATTGCGGTTTATCGTATCGCGACATTGCTGCTCCCGTTGGTCGAGATCCAATGACTGTTAGCAGAATATGGAATCAGTGGGTTCAAGAGGGTAATGCGGATCGCCGTGCTGGATCCCAACGGCCTCGTATCACTAGCAGTCGAGATGACAGGCATCTTATCCGCATGGCTGTAACGGATCATGCAGCCACGTCTCGATTCCTGAGTCAACAGATGGGGACGTTTGCAAGACAACAACCATCTGCACGAACAGTTCGACGACATTTGCAACAGCATGGACTATCAGCTCGGAGACCATGGCTGCGGTTACCCTTGACGCTGCATCACAGACAGGAGCGCCTGCAATGGTGTACTCAACGACGTACCTGGGTGCACGAATGGCAAAACGTCATTTTTTCGGATGAATCCAGGTTCTGTTTACAGCATCATGATGGTCGCATCCGTGTTTAGCGACATCGTGGTGAACACACGTTGGAAGCGTGTATCCGTCTTCGCCATACTGGCGTATCACCTGGCGTGATGGTATGCGGTGCCATTGGTTACACGTCTCGGTCACCTCTTGTTCGCGTTGACGCCACTTTGAACAGTGGACGTTACATTTCAGATGTGTTACGACCCGTGGCTCTACCCTTCATTCGATCCCTGCGAAACCCTATATTTCAGCAGGATAATGCACGACCGCATGTTGCAGGTCCTGTACCTGCCTTTCTGGCCAGCACATTCTCCAGATCTCTCACCAATTGAAAACGTCTGGTCAATGGTGGCCGAGCAACTGGCTCGTCACAATACGCCAGTCACTATTCTTGATGAACTGTGGTATCGTGTTGAAGCTGCATGGGCAGCTGTACCTGTACACGCCATCCAAACTCTGTTTGACTCAATGTCCAGGCGTATCAAGGCCGTTATTTCGGCCAGAGGTGGTTGTTCTGAGTATTGTTTTTTCAGGATCTGTGCACCCAAATTGCGTGAAAATGTAATCACAGGTCAGGTCTAGTATAATATATTTGTGCAATGAATACCCGTTTATCATCTGCGTTTTACTCTCGGTGTAGCAATTTTTATGGCCATTAGTGTATGTGGAATAACTTGTCGTCTTCCAGCAGTAGTCTGTTTTAGGTTACTGGACGAAGAAACGTGGGTGCAAAAATGCTCAAGTCATTCTCAATTTCAATACTGGTCATCGAACAGATGCACACAACCATAGAACTCGTAGCGAATTATATTCATTGATATATTGAAAAGGAGGTCACCCCACCCTGAGCGCCAAAATGTAATCAATTAATTCATTTGAAAAATGATAAGTAGATTGAAATTAGCAGATCAACAATGTAAATTACATCTCAGGGCCAGTTTGACTGGGCATATACACAACTCAGTAACTCGGTAAGTGGGAGGGCGGATTAACCATTTCATCTCACCACTTACAAGCATGGACGCATGATATGTGTCAGCATAAGTTGTTGATCTCTCGTGTTGTGTTTTTGCTCGTTGACGGATGGCTGTATTTTTCTTCCAAGTTTCGCAGCTCTGAGGCGAAGACCTCGGCAGCTTAACCCTGCACTTCCTCCCTAATCCTTCTCAAGGTAGAGCATAGCCCATTAGTCTGCACAGTGTTATTTCCCTCGTGCTCGCCGGCTGTTGTGTGATGTGACTAACTCGCGGAGTTGGGGTCAAGGAAATACACTCCTGGAAATTGAAATAAGAACACCGTGAATTCATTGTCCCTGGAAGGGGAAAATTTATTGACACATTCCTGGGGTCAGATACATCACATGATCACACTGACAGAACCACAGGCACATAGACACAGGCAACAGAGCATGCGCAATGTCGGCACTAGTACAGTGTATATCCACCTTTCGCAGCAATGCAGGCTGCTATTCTCCCATGGAGACGATCGTAGAGATGCTGGATGTAGTCCTGTGGAACGGCTTGCCATGCCTTTTCCACCTGGCGCCTCAGTTGGACCAGCGTTCGTGCTGGACGTGCAGACCGCGTGAGACGACGCTTCATCCAGTCCCAAACATGCTCAATGGGGGACAGATCCGGAGATCTTGCTGGCCAGGGTAGTTGACTTACACCTTCTAGAGCACGTTGGGTGGCACGGGATACATGCGGACGTGCATTGTCCTGTTGGAACAGCAAGTTCCCTTGCCGGTCTAGGAATGGTAGAACGATGGGTTCGATGACGGTTTGGATGTACCGTGCACTATTCAGTGTCCCCTCGACGATCACCAGTGGTGTACGGCCAGTGTAGGAGATCGCTCCCCACACCATGATGCCGGGTGTTGGCCCTGTGTGCCTCGGTCGTATGCAGTCCTGATTGTGGCGCTCACCTGCACGGCGCCAAACACGTATACGACCATTGGCACCAAGGCAGAAGCGACTCTCATCGCTGAAGACGACACGTCTCCATTCGTCCCTCCATTCACGCCTGTCGCGACACCACTGGAGGCGGGCTGCACGATGTTGGGGCGTGAGCGGAAGACGGCCTAACGGTGTGCGGGACCGTAGCCCAGCTTCATGGAGACGGTTGCGAATGGTCCTCGCCGATACCCCAGGAGCAACAGTGTCCCTAATTTGCTGGGAAGTGGCGGTGCGGTCCCCTACGGCACTGCGTAGGATCCTACGGTCTTGGCGTGCATCCGTGCGTCGCTGCGGTCCGGTCCCAGGTCGACGGGCACGTGCACCTTCCGCCGACCACTGGCGACAACATCGATGTACTGTGGAGACCTCACGCCCCACGTGTTGAGCAATTCGGCGGTACGTCCACCCGGCCTCCCGCATGCCCACTATACGCCCTCGCTCAAAGTCCGTCAACTGCACATACAGTTCACGTCCACGCTGTCGCGGCATGCTACCAGTGTTAAAGACTGCGATGGAGCTCCGTATGCCACGGCAAACTGGCTGATACTGACGGCGGCGGTGCACAAATGCTGCGCAGCTAGCGCCATTCGACGGCCAACACCGCGGTTCCTGGTGTGTCCGCTGTGCCGTGCGTGTGATCATTGTTTGTACAGCCTTCTCGCAGTGTCCGGAGCAAGTATGGTGGGTCTGACACACCGGTGTCAATGTGTTCTTTTTTCCATTTCCAGGAGTGTATTTTGAAGGTGAGGTTAGACAAGGAGAAGGCAGTCAAATAGTTAAAGATTCAAGTATTGGCCCACAAGAAAGCCCATTTGTCTATGAATGGAAGATGTGTACGTCACAACGTCACAATGAATTCAGAGACCCCACTCAGAGTCTGAAAACTGACTCAACAGAGGCTGCATGCCTCCAGAAGGCAAAGCTAGACTTGTTTTTGCAAAAAAGCACGAAAATCCTTTCTTCTCAGACGTCTCTCAGTTCTCTATCGATCTTCACTCAATGTCCATCTCACTACCTGTCTCTTTTCTTACTGACGTTTTGTTCTCCTGTCTCTTTGGGGCTACCCTGCTCAGAGTTATGTTCATTCTTCTTCTGCTCTGTCCTCTAGGGCACTGAATATTCCGCTGTATCGTCTACCCCATTGTAAGGCTCAAATTGTAACTTCACCTAATGAAATATCGACATTGTCTAACCAGGCCTCGTTGTCTTCATACATGGTGGCCAAATTTCCAGTCTTGCGGTGGCTCGCGTGTAACTTGGTATGTCCTGTGCCACTCTCAGATTTTCCTCATACTGGCTTTAAATCGGAATGCTTCAAGTGTTTGCCTGTATTTGTAAGTTGTTAAGAAGACTGTGACACATTAAAAAACTCCCTTGTTTGTAACAGGAAAGCATGTGCTTTTCTCAAGTGTCCCCAAGCACTTAGGACTCTGTTGCGTTTCTCTGCTGCCAGTTAACATTTAAATGTGACAATCCTTTCAGAGCGAAGTGAACACCTCACTTAAACCGTACACGTCTGGCCTTTGGGAATGTCTATGTCCAGATGTGGCTAAGTGGCGTCATTTTGTTCTGAGTGCCAGGTGGTGTGGTCTTACAGACTATACGTCTAACGTCTGTCTTGTGGAACCCATCTCGTTCCATTCGTCTGAGACTCAGAAGGAAGTAGACATTAGCGCTCTGGTTGCTGCTGTGTTATTGACTTCCGAAAGGCGTTCGAAACAACTCTAAGTGCGGAAACGTCACTGACATGCTCGTCCATTTCCGATGGTAGACGACAACTAAGAGCCGCTGTGTATCACAGCGAGGTTGACTGTTAAAGTACTGAGAGTTCTGCAGAAGAGCCAAGCAACAGACACTGAGGTAACAAAAATCATGGAATAGCGATATGTTCTGATGGCGGTAGTATCGCATACACAAGGTATAAGAGAGTAGTGCATTGGCGGAGCTGTTTTTGTACTCAGATGACTCGTGTGGAAAAGTTTCTGACGGTATTATGGCCCCACGACAGGAATTAACAGATTTTGAACGCGGAATGGTAATTGGAGCTAGACATTTGGGACATTCCACGACGAAAATCTTTAGGGAATACAATATTACGCGACCCACAGTGTCAACAGTGTGCCGAGTATACCAGATATCAGGCATTACTTCTCACCACGGACAACGCAGTGGCCAACGGCCTTCACTTAACGTCCGCAGCTCGTGGTCGTGCGGTAGCGTTCTCGCTTCCCACGCCCGGGTTCCCGGGTTCGATTCCCGGCGGGGTCAGGGATTTTCTCTGCCTCGTGATGACTGGGTCTTGTGTGATGTCCTTAGGTTAGTTAGGTTTAAGTAGTTCTAAGTTCTAGGGGACTGATGACCATAGATGTTAAGTCCCATAGTGCTTAGAGCCTTCACTTAACGACCAAGAGCAGCTGCGTTTGCTTAGAGTTGTAAGTGATAACAAACAAGCAGCACTGCGAGAAGTAACCGCAGCAGCCAATAAGGGACGTAAGACAAATGTATCCGTTCGAAATTTGGCGTTGATGGGCTATGGCAGCAAACCGAGTGCCTTTGCTAACAGCACGGCATCGCCTGTAGAGCCTCTCCTGGGCTCCTGACCGTATTGGTTAGACACAACACGAGGAAACAGTAGCCTGGTCGGATGATTCACGATTTCAGTTGGTAAGAGCTGAGAGTAGGGCTCGATTGTGGGGCAGGCCTCACGAATCCATGGACCCAAGTTGACAACTAGGAATAATGCTGTGGGCAGTGTTTACGTAGAATGCATTGGGTTCTCTGGACCAACTGAAGCGATCGTTGACTGGAAATGGTTGTGTTCGGCTACTTTGAGGCCAAAACAAAGATATGATTTTTATGGATGAAAATGCGCCATGTCACAGAGCCACAGTTATTAGTGATTGGTTTGAAGAACTTCTGGACACCTCGAGTGAAATCTCTGGCCGGGAACTTCAAACGACTTGTTTAGTCCGCGTTGCGTCGAGTTGCTGCACTACGCCGGACAAAAAGGAGATCAGACATGATTTTAGCAGATATGCCATTACTTTTGTCACCTCGGTATACAACGTCCTCTGGTATGTGACTGGCGGAAAAACCATAAAGCTAAAATGAGAGAGACTGGAGCACACATAAAATAATTCTACTTTTAAAGACAGAGGAGAGAGAGGACAGTAAGACACAGTACACTGCGGGCCTTTATGGGGGGGGGGGGGGGCAGGAACTGAGTGCTAACATGATAAAAGAAGAAATGGGTGTCCATTCGGAAGATGCAGCGTTAGAGTGAGATCTTATCAGCTCTAGCAGGTTTGCGATCAAACAAGGTAGACGGAATAGATAACGTTCCTTCGGAATTTATACAATGATTTGGGGAAGTGGAAAGTAAACGATTATTCAAGTTAGTGTGTAGGATGTATGAGATTGGAGAAACATATCGAAATTTCAGGAAAATAACATCCACTCAATCTCAAAATTAACAAGCTTGATAAATCTGGAACTATCGCAAAACTAGGTTAGCACTTCACACATCGAAATTGCTGACAAGAAAAATATACAGAAGAACTGAAAAGAATATTGGACATCTGTTAGATAACAATATGTTTGACATCAGGAAAGGCGCCAGAGAGACATTTTTGACGTTGTGCTTGATAACTGAATCAAGACAACGAAATCGAGACACTTCTCGTAAAATTGATCGGTCTATAAAACGCGTTTGTAAACATAAAGTTGTGAAAGATGTTTGAAATTCTCAGAAAAGTAGGCAAAAGCTGCAAAGAAAGACGAAAACTACACAATTACAAGAACCAAGAGAGAAATATAACAATGGGAGATAAAAGGAGAAGCACTGTTTCACAAAACGAATCTGTCACCCCTGTACAGCCATCTGCGTTGTCTCATCTCAGGGAGGCAGCACAGCAGTTAAGGAGATTGAACAGAATGACCGGGATACAGTTCCTCGTTTGGATATCCAGATTTAAGTTTTCCTTTGGTTCCGTACGTCGAGTAAGGCAAATGCCGGATTGTTCAGGCCTATGAACCTTCCCGTCTTTCCCCAGTCCGAGATTGTGTTCCGTCTTTAGCGACTTTGTCATCGACAATTGTGTTAGACTCTGATGTTCCTTCTTTCCTTTTCCGGCACACAGCCAATACTCCAGGTTATACAAAAGCTGTTTCGTCACAGTTGGTCCATGGTTCTAAAGAGGCTCGGCCAGAAAATATAATCAGAAACTTTACTTCCTACGGCACTCAATGCGCTTTAAATTGAGAAATTTCGAGATTATGAGAGATCGGTCCTAAAACTGAGGTTTTCGTTCGAATATCTCATCTTTGTTGCACTAAAATATAATGATTTTTATAAGTGATATCTGTTCAGTGGTACCGCTCTGATAATTTTGGGATCTTTGTAGCTTGGGTAGCACTAGTGTGTGTAGTACGGTGTGACCCAGAATCCACCCTTTTTCTTGGCGGCGCGCCTTTACTTTAATGTCCAGTGTGGTCTAAAGATACTCAAACTCCTCGCAGGAAACGGTAGGACGCTGTAAAGCACACGACGATAGGTGTTGTTCTCGACTTGGACAGAACAGTATTTTAGTCTTCCACCTGTTCGTTTCGACATTTTAAGCTCTGCCATTCTCCATCACGAATCTCCGCAATTCTGGATACTATCCGCACGACGTTATACCAACAGCGGTCAGTATCACAAGCGTTGATGATGATGCGGGCCGCTCAACTGCGTGGTCATCAGCGCCCGTACAAAATCCCACTTTTTACACAGTCCAATTTTTAACTCAATCCAGTCTAGCAACTGTCAGGAATGATGATGAAATGATGAGGACAACACAAAACCTAGTCCCCGGGCAGAGAAAATCCCCAACCAGGTCGGGAATCGAACCCGGGACCCCGTGATCCAGAGGCAGTAATATTAGCGACTAGACCACGAGCTGCGGACATCACAAGCCTGATTAGTTATCGCAGTGCAGCGAGGCGGCTATGGGGAAGGCAGTGCGAATTAAGTTACACGCGAGCCTCAGCGCTTCCCTTCCCTGTGGTCATAGCCACTGAACTCGAGCTAAGGGTGACACGCTGAAGCGTGGAAGAAATCATGCAGTTCATTTACGAAGCCGGTAGCTGTCTGCAGCTAAAGTGCTTATTTGGAATCAAATATACTGAGCGAAATGGCGTCTCGGTTAAAAGACTCCGGATTAGTTTTCGTGAAGAACTAAGATCAAATACCCTTCTTCCCACCAAGTTTTCGGCTTCTAGTAGTTTTCCTATATCTTTTCGGATAACTTCTGGGGCGATCCTTTTGATTAGGCCGATTTTCTTCCCCATACTTAACCACTTATTTAAGAATAGGAAAAGTACATCATATTAAATTAAACAAAACGTTCTCCTACTGATAAAGTGAATATCACACAGACATAGACGAAACAAGTGATTATTTAACAAAAGCACCTTTGTAGGCAGAAAACGTTGTAGGTACGTAGATAGCAAAGGGAAAGAAAACCTCTAGTTGAGCATGTCAGCTATTAATGAGAAGGAAAGGATTCGAAGTAAACGATTATAGATACTTGGTGGAATATGCTAAATGAAACAAAATTATTCAGATATGTCTCAAAGAAAATGCGATAAATTACACTGGAAATTTGGTTGGTTGGTTGTTTGGGGGCGGGGACCAAACAGCGAGACCATCGGTCCCATTGGATTAGGGAAGGATGGGGAAGGAAGTCAGCCGTGCCCTTTCAAAGGAATCACTCCAGTATTTGCCTGAAGCGACTTAGCGCAATCACAGAAAAAATTGATCAGGATGGCCGGACTCGCGTTTGAGCCGTCGTCTTTCCGAATGCGAGTCCAGTGTGCTAATCACTGCGCCACCTCACTCGGTAGAAATTTGACAATAAAACGTTTGTAAGCAATAAAGTGTGAAGAAACAGAAATAGACTCTTATATTAGGCGGACACCACATTTAATCAGTTAATATGGCACAGTTTCTAACAACAAAGTCACAGTTATGCAAGTATTCGAAGATGTATTTAAATGTTTTAAGAGGTAAAGTAATAGCTGATCATGAAAATAACAACATTCCAGAAGCATGCCAGGCGTTTCGTGTAAATTCATTAGAGGTAGAAAGGAAGATACCTGAAAGTAGTTTTCAAAAGAAGAGGCCAAAACTGAAGACAATGTATGACAAAAGAATCTTCCAAAGTTATTTACACATGGAAGACAATTCTCCAAAACTGAAACGCTGCTGTAAGTATTAATCCAAAACAAAGTGAAGACAAATGGTTCAAATGGCCTTGAGCACTATGGGAATTAACGTCTGAGGTCATCAGTCCCCTAGAACTTAGAACTACTTAAACTTAACTAACCGCGGTCTAAGGCGCTGCAGTCATGGACTGTGCCGCTGATCCCGGCGGAGGTTCGAGTCCTCCCTCGGGCATGGGTGTGTGTGTTTGTCCTTAGAATAATTTAGGTTAAGTAGTGTGTAAGCTTAGGGACTGATGACTTTAGCAGTTAAGTCCCATAAGATTTCACACACCTAACTAACCTAAAGACATCACACACATCCATGCCCGAGGCAGGATTCGAACCAGTGACCAAAGTGAAGACCTATCAGCCTAGTAAGTGTAGTGTGTAAAACATTAACTGAAATAATCAGCTATGCATATAAAAAATTGTATTTTTATCAGACAAGGGAACAAGCTGGCTTGGGAGTGGATAGATTGGAAGCTCGTATTAATTCTCACTGGGACACAATGGGGCAGTAGTTGTATAGTGCAGTACATTGAGGAACAAAAGTCATGGAATACCTCCTAAAATTGTGTCGGACCCCCTTTTTTCCGGCGTAGTGCAGCAGCCCGACGTGGCATGGACTCAAGAAGTCGTTGGAAACCCCTGCAGAAGTATTGAGCCATGCTGGCTCTATAGTCATCCATAATTACGAAAGTGTTTCCGGTTCAGGATTCTGTGCATGAACTGACCTATCGATTATGTCCCACAAATCTTCGATGACATACGTGTCGGGCAATCTGGGTGGCCTAAGCATTTGCTCGAAATATCCACAATATTCTTCAAACCAATCGCGAACAATTGTTCAAAATATTTCAAATGGCTCTGAGCACTATGGGACTTAACATCTGAGGTCATCAGTCCCCTAGAACTTAGAACTGCTTAAACCTAACTAACCTAAGGACATCACACACATCCATGTCCGAGGCAGGATTCGAACCTGCGACCGTAGCGGTTAGAACCGCCTAGAACCGCTCGGTCACATCGTCCGGCGAACAATTGTTGCCCTGCTACATTGTGCGCTGTCATCCATTAGAATTCCATCGTTGTTTGGGAACATGATATGCATGAATGGCTGCAAATGGTCTCGAAGTGGCCGAACATCAAGAGCACCCAGTACATTCCATGCAAACACAGCCGATGCCGTTATGGAGTCACCGCCAGTTTGCACGGACATTGTGGACAACGTGGGTCCGCGCGAAGTGGTCTCCCGGTTGGAGGCACCATGTCACAGATGGCGCGACCCCTCCCACCGGAGGTTCGAGTCCTCCCTCGACCATAGGTGTATGTCTGTTGTTCTTATTATAAGTTAGTTTGAGTAGTGTGTAGTCTAGGGACCGATGACGTCAGCAGTTTGGTCCCTTAGGAATTCACACTTATTTGAACACGTTTGAACAACTTGGGCCATGACTTCGTGCGGACTGCGCCACTCTCATCTCTTACCAACCGAAATCGGGACTCATCTGATCAAGCCAGGCTTCCCAGTCGTCTAGTGTCTAACCGATACAGTCAGGAGCCCAGGAGAGGCGCTGCGGGCGATGTTGTGGTGTTAGCAAAGACAATCGCGTCGGTTGTTTGGTGCCATAGCCCATCAACGCCAAATTTCAAGGCGCAGTCCTAACGGATACGTTCGTCGTACGTCGCATATTAATTTCTGCGGTTACATCACGCAGTTCTGCTTGTTTGTTTGCACTGACAACTCTACGCAAACGCAGCTGCTCTCGGTCATTAAGTGAAGGCCGTCGGCTACTGCGTTGTCCATGGTGAGAGGTAATGCCTGAAATTCGGTATTCTCGGCACACTGTTGACGCTGTGGATCACGGAATACTGGATTCCCTAAAGATTTTTCAAATGGAATGTCACATATGTCTAGTTCCAACGACTATTCCGCGTTCACCGTCTGTTAATTCCTGTCGTGCAGCCATAATCACGTTGGAAACCCATGACATGAATCACCTGAGTACAAATGACAGATCTGTCAATGCTCTGCTTTTATGCCTTGTTTAGGTAATACTACCCCACCTCAGTCTATAGCGGATAGCGACATGAGACATGTTAAACAATAGAAACATTATGGCTTTCCGTACTGTGTGTGACTTTCGAGCGCAGTGAAGTGAAGTGAACATACTTATTTATTGCCTTGAACATATCAGGTTTTATACCTACAAGGGAGTATTTATGAGAGATGTTACTCATCTGCTGTTTTCTCAAGAAATCTCCAGTGGAAAGTCATCAGTTGCTTGCGGAAGCGTCTGGAGAATTTCTCTGTGGGAAATGAAGTAGAGACATTGGTTTCGACGATTCAGATACAATGATTTTGAGGTGAGTGACATAATATGCCCTGGAGTGTGTGGTGTACCAAGTGCTGTTGCAAGCGGATCAAACGGTCGATGCTGAATGCTAAAACTAAACTAAACTCCTCCCGAACAGGTCAAGAAGGCTCACCGGTACCGACCTGCCGCCGTGTCATCCTCAGACCATAGGCGTCACTGGATGCGGAAATGGAGGGGCATGTGATCAGCACACCGCTCTCCCGGCCGTATGTCAGTTTCCGAGACCGATACTGAATGCTACGAAGCCTAATTACTCAATCGGAATCGCGCAAGCAAAGACAAGCGCCCGAAATATGTTCAGAGTCATGTCAACGTTAGTTTGATTCTTGACTATTCCAAACCAGATGTTGTAACCGAGTGAAGGAAACCTGCAATGGACTTCGATGTGATGTGTTACCCCAGCCGACGTGTTCTCCAGACATCGTCCCTTCCGATTATTATTTGTTTCGGTTTTTGCAGCATGGCCTTTCTGAAGCAGTGTCATTTAACGATCTCGAGAACTGACTGCACGGGTAGATCACCTCAAAAGAACGTGAGTTTTTTTTTTTTTTTTTTTTTTTTTTTTACCAAGGAATCCATTTCTTACCCGAAAAATAGGAAATGGTTGGAACTTCCGAAGGGCACTGCTGTCAGTAAATCATCTAAAGGAATTATATCAAAATAAGCTAGTGTTTTCCATGAAACAAACAGCGAAAATTAATTCAAACATAATGGACCATTTGAAGTCGTGAAAGAAACTACAGAACGGAGCACTTAGTTTGGATTAGCACTTAGAGATCGACACCTGCTGTGAATAATTTTCATCAAAACCTGTATTAAGAACTCTTGAGAAAGATGGCACTGATTCAGTCCATGTTAGTGTACTGAAGACGATATATGTCAATGCTACAGCTGCTGGCTTCGTCGTTTGCCCTCGGGCTCAAAATGGTGACACAGGATAAGGTCATGATGAACTTCTTCTTCGACTGCAGGGGCCCTCCTCTCGTCGAGTTCTTCGAGCGTGGAATCACAATCAACGCACAACGCTATGAAGACACTTCGCAGAAACTGCGAGAAGTAGTGAAGTCAAAACGCCCAGGAACGCAGTCGGATGGAATCATCTTATTGCACGGTAACGCCTGCCCCGATACTGCCAATCGGACGAAGCCTATGTCTCTGCGGTTTGATTGGGAAACACTACGGCATTCTCCATACAGCTTGGATCTTTCACCATGTGATTTTCACATCTTTGGCGACCTGAAGATAGACATGCGTGGAGGTAGGGTTCAATCGGAAGAGGGAATGCAAGAGCAGATAT
This sequence comes from Schistocerca nitens, assembly GCF_023898315.1. NCBI lineage: Eukaryota > Metazoa > Arthropoda > Insecta > Orthoptera > Acrididae > Schistocerca > Schistocerca nitens. The sequence continues at coordinate 905,394,077 of NC_064616.1, read as the reverse complement.
GCTTGTGCATCCGTCAGCGGCCGAGCGCGTTCTACGAAACAGGAACTGATCGTCTCGTCTCCCAGTGAGATAAATGTCTTAACGCGTGTGACGATTACTTTTGGCTGGAACAATTCCATGGTCCCGTTGTGGCGAGTGTTCGGTGTTCCATTGGACAACGCCTTATAAATAGGAAAACGCCTTACAGTGATTGCGACTGGCTATGAATAGACACGAAGCTTGACGATGCTTGAGGTTGTGAAACATTAGTGATGTGAACCGAGGGCACTTCAAGACGCTACATCGGTGGTTTCAGACGTGCTTTTGTGAATAATTTAATTTTAATTTCGATAAAGTTCTAAGATTATAGATTTTGCAGAGCGCATCCAGTTAGCAACAATTTCGATTTTTATGCTTCTTTGGTTAATAAAGGCACATCACATCCGCAAGAATCGAATTTGCTTCAATTGGCATTGAACCACTGCTACATTCCGCTGTTCATATCACCAAGCGCTCTAATATTTAAAGGCCTGCACTTTCTCTGTGCAGTGGAACAACACACTACGAGATCGTGTATAGATTACTCTTGGTAGCGACGACCGTCCGGCACCTGTTGTGATTCATTATCGTGGTTACGCATCTACATCTACATCTACATCTACATTTATACTCCGCAAGCCACCCAACGGTGTGTGGCGGAGGGCACTTTACGTGCCACTGTCATTACCTCCCTTTCCTGTTCCAGTCGCGTATGGTTCGCGGGAAGAACGACTGTCTGAAAGCCTCCGTGCGCGCTCTAATCTCTCTAATTTTACATTCGTGATCTCCACGGGAGGTATAAGTAGGGGGAAGCAATATATTCGATACCTCATCCTGAAACGCGCCCTCTCGAAACCTGGCGAGCAAGCTACACCGCGATGCAGAGCGCCTCTCTTGCAGAGTCTGCCACTTGAGTTTATTAAACATCTCCGTAACGCTATCACGGTTACCAAATAACCCTGTGACGAAACACGCCGCTCTTCTTTGGATCTTCTCTATCTCCTCCGTCAACCCGATCTGGTACGGATCCCACACTGATGAGCAATACTCAAGTATAGGTCGAACGAGTGTTTTGTAAGCCACCTCCTTTGTTGATGGACTACATTTTCTAAGCACCCTCACAATGAATCTCAACCTGGTACCCGCCTTACCAACAATTAATTTTATATGATCATTCCACTTCAAATCGTTCCGCACGCATACTCCCAGATATTTTACAGAAGTAACTGCTACCAGTGTTTGTTCCGCTATCATATAATCATACAATAAAGGATCCTTCTTTCTATGTATTCGCAATACATTACATTTGTCTACGTTAAGAGACAGTTGCCACTCCCTGCACCAAGTGCCTATCCGCTGCAGATCTTCCTGCATTTCGCTACAATTTTCTAATGCTGCAACTTCTCTGTATACTACAGCACATCCGCGAAAAGCCGCATGGAACTTCCGACACTATCTACTAGGTCATTTATATATATTGTGAAAAGCAATGGTCCCATAACACTCCCCTGTGGCACGCCAGAGGTTACTTTAACGTGTGTAGACGTCTCTCCATTGGTAACAACATGCTGTGTTCTGTTTGCTAAAAACTCTTCAATCCAGCCACACAGCTGGTCTGATATTCCGTAGGCTCTTACTTTGTTTATCAGGCGACAGTGCGGAACTGTATCGAACGCCTTCCGGAAGTCAAGAAAAATAGCATCTACCTGGGAGCCTTTATCTAATATTTTCTGGGTCTCATGAACAAATAAAGCGAGTTGGGTCTCCCACGATCGCTGTTTCCGGAATCCATGTTGATTCCTATAGAGTAGATTCTGGGTTTCCAGAAATGACATGATACGCGAGCAAAAAACATGTTCTAAAATTCTACAACAGATCTACGTCAGAGATATAGGTCTATAGTTTTGCGCATCTGCTCGACGACCCTTCTTGAAGACTGGGACTACCTGTGCTCTTTTCCAATCATTTGGAACCCTCCGTTCCTCTAGAGACTTGCGGTACACGGCTGTTAGAAGGGGGGCAAGTTTTTCGCGTACTCTGTGTAGAATCGAATTGGTATCCCGTCAGGTCCAGTGGACTTTCCTCTGTTGAGTGATTCCAGTTGCTTTTCTATTCCTTGGACACTTATTTCGATGTCAGCCATTTTTTCGCTTGTGCTGGTGCGCAGCCACAAGTGATCATCCAACAATTAGTTGGGATGATTAAGGTTTTGTTTGTGATGGACGTGACAAGACACCCTGTGAAACATTATTAAATGCATGAAACTTCCTGGCAGATTAAAACTGTGTGCCCGACCGAGACTCGAACTCGGGCACACAGTTTTAATCTGCCAGGAAGTTTCATATCAGCGCACACTCCGCTGCAGAGTGAAAATCTCATTCTGGATTATTAAATGCATTCTCTGGAAACTACCTAGAACACAAGGTCCGGGATACTGTTCATGAAAGAGGGGAAGGAGATTAGTGATTAACGTCCGGTCGACAACGAGGTCATTAGAGACGGAGCACAAGATCGAATTAAAGAAGGATGGGGAAGGAAATCGAGGTTGCCCTTTCGAAGGAACCATCCCGGCATTTGCCTGAAACGATTTAGGGAAATGACGGAGAACCTAAATGAGGATGGCCGGAGACGGGTTTGAACTGTCGTCCTCCCGAATGCGAGTCCAGTGTGCTCACTGCGCCACCTAGCTCGGTATATTCATGAGAGAAATATATTAGATAGCAAAAAATTAACCTGACCCCTTTGAGGACGATCACATCGAATCTGATAGCAGCGACCGCGAGGCAGTTGTAGCAGCTCTGATTACTAAAGTACGAAGGACAATTAAAAGAATTAAATTATATGTTCAGTAAGCTGTTCTGGCCCGTAAATCTATTTCTAATTAGACCTATATCTCAACAGGTCATCGAAAACCACAGCTTCAGGTGCTCCCGCATAAGCAATTCTGGTGATTAACCAGGAAAACAAGGAAGAAGGAGAAGACGGTAGACAGCGTGAGTTTTGATGCTCGGAATAACTACTCAAAGAATCTGTTGTGTACACTGGAAGACACTTCAAGTTTCTGCAAATTCTTGAAGAGATCGACAGTTAATTTCACAGCTAATCGGAAACAGAGGTTTATAACAGAGTATAATATTAGCAAAAGATTCCGTTTTATATCCGTAAAGCGTCCACCTGACGCCTTCTTGTACGTCGAGATTCATGTACAAGTTTTATATATATCTTCAAATTATCCAAAAGCAGTACCAAAAATTTCGCTCATGTGACGTGCGAAGCCATGTATTGTTAAGTTCAGGAATTATGTGAAGGTAAGACAGAGGTTTTTTTATTAACTTTCAAGAAATTCAGAAATTGGATTCCGTAAATTTTATTAATAGTACCAGTGTATTCTTTATTATGAAACTGTTAATACTATATTCCGAACGATACAGAATAACACTCGTATTTTAATTGCTGAAAAAATTATTTACATATTTCTAAAAGATGAAGCCCAGGCTGCTGATGACGTAAATACAAATGATATGGGAATTTAAGGTCTTGAAACGAAGATGGACTTGGTTTAATGAGGAAATTTACGTTCATAATGTAAGACAAACAGGCTTGAGACAATAGCCTGATTGCGCTACTTGAATTTAAAAGGTATTCACTTTACATCCTGTTAAGCCAGTGATCATTCCATCACGATCTAACGTTATCCCGTAAATTGACCTTCTATCCAAAGATAGTAAACTCGTCATTGTTAATTGCTGTATTCGGCAATGATTTCATACATATTATTGCTATTGTAACATAACACTTTTTGAGGCCTTTAAACCACATTTGGCCGATTAAAAGTTTCATCATCAATTCTACTATTAACTGCTTGATATTGATACTCAGCTCATGTTAGTTTTCGCTTCTGTCACTAAACTATTGCAGAAAATACATAAAATACAACTGTGTTATCAAACTAAAATATCAGTGGAAATGGTTTTGAAAGATACATATAACTTATTCGACACACCAACTGTCCATTCTTCAATGGGAACCTTTGAAAGATGCCGATCACACCTGAATGAATGGTATCTCGAAACCGTAAAAAAAAAAAAAAAAAAAAAAAAGTTACAGGGTTCATAGTCAAAACGTATTGCTTAAAACAGGCTAAACGACAAAATACGAAACAACACATATAATTCTCTAACCTTCATACTGTGCTCGCACAACATATGTTCTGTTGCATCCTCCTCATGATTTCTTGTGGGTGATGTTGGTAGAAGATATCACCTGATGTTGATGATCTCAGGCGACTAACAGGGCGCAGACAATGTTTTACTGAGTGTTCGAATGATATCGCTCCGTTTTTCTTCAATTTGTCAGGAAACTCCACCTGCTGGCAACTGTTCTACCCGTAAAACTGGAGGGATGTGACAGATTGAACAGCGTACACAAGCCTCACTCTCGTGTTCACGGCTCCAGATACAGTGCTCTGTACTGAGAAAACAGGTTTACTTGTATCTCCGCAGGTGACTGTGCGTAGCAATTGTATGTGATCAAAGGAGTTTTGAGAAAGATGTTTCCGAGAAAAAAACAAAACTGTTCAAAGCGTGAAACACTTAATTTTTGCACTTTAATAATCTATAGCCGAGCACTTTCGAGAAACTGAAGTAGCTAACTGCAGTTCGGATTTGACTGAAACTAAAAAGAAGTGGAGAATTTCACCCTTTCGTATTTTAATAGATCTTCATACAACGGTGGATATTCGCTTGTTGCAAAGACCTAAGCAGCACGGCGTAATCCGCGGTGAATGGTTGCCGGTAAATTCGGTAAATTGTCGCATTTGTGAATACAGATGTTCCTGCTTCAACTAATTCCGTAGGAACACTTGCCCACTAACCTTCTAACTCTAGAGCATTAGAGTATCACGTGGTTGAGATCCGAAATTTTATCTGGTTGAGCTTTACTCAGTGGAGACGTCAATTGTTTCATCCTGGAAATCCGCGACTCAGTCTGATGAGAGTATTTGTACGTATATGTCATTGGGATAATCCTGTTTTAGAGAAACGGTAGTTTCTTATGGATAGGGGGTTGTACTTTTGGATAGTGTCATTACTAGTATAGCTACGGCGACTCCAGGTCACTTTTCGATATAACTGGTACGCAAAACTTCAGGACGAAAGTGACTTTCGCATGGTGTGTCACTGCCAAGTGACTTATCTCGATGAAACTTGTACCACACACATAGAAAGAACTGCTACACTATAGTGCAGAACGGAACTGAAATACATATGCAGTGAGACGAACAGAAATGACACTTTTATTGAAAGACAATAAATTCATTGAAGTTACCGCAGTTTGTGACGGTTCACTCCACATTGCAGAAGGCGGGGCGTGGTTCTTATTAGAGTGTGTAATCACCAGGGATGTGCAAAATGCTCCAATGCTGTTCAGAAGGCCGGTAAGGAGCTCTTGTGGCAGGGCGTTCCATTCTTGATAACTTCTGGATGGTTGTTCGTGCATGTGGGCGTGTTGCAGTACATCACCCAACGCACCCCACACGTGCTCCATGGTATTTAAGTCGGAGGAACGGACAAGGCAGTCCATTCGCTGAGTATCCTCTAGTTCCAAGAGCTCCTCCACCAGCGCAGTTCGGTGCAGTCGCGCTTTATCATCCATGAAAAAGAAGCCGGGGCCCAAGACTTTCCTGCAAAGAGATACATTAGGAAGGAGTACAGAATCATAATAACGTTGACCATTTGGAGGTAAGTATGCCCACACAGCGTTATGCCTCCCGACATCATAACACCTTGATCACCAAACTGATCCGGGCTGCATTACGTGTTCCCATCTCTCGCCATATCAGGGTTCGTCCAGAATCACTACTCAGACAAAATATGCTCTCAACCGAGAAGGGAATGTGACCGCACTCCTAGTTCTTCTTGACACCATCGCGAGCGATGCACCAATCCTTCGGTGTCAACGGAACACAACTTATTGATCCTCGGTCAAAGATCCACTCCCATGCAGTCGCCACTGTAGAACAAGATTGCGCCGGCCGTTGTGGCCGTTGTGGCCGAGCGGTTCTAGGCGCTTCAGTCTGGAACCGCGCGACCGCTACGGTCGCAGATTCGAATCCTGCCTCGGGAATGGATGTGTGTGATGTCATTAGGTTAGTTAGGTTTAATTAGTTCTAAGTTCTAGGGGACTGATGACCTCAGATGTTGTCCCATAGTGCTATGAGCCATTTTTGAGAACAAGATTGCATGCCTTGGATTCCTGTTAAATGTGGTGCCTTTTTGCCTGTTTCATTATGTATCAGTCATCTGATGCTGTAATTAACCGTGATCGACCATCTCCTCTCCTTCCGGAAGCAGTGCTGTTGTTCGGAATGCTCCCCATGCAAGTGAGACACTGCTGTGGACTGTGCTAAGCGCCTGTGTTACACTCGTCACACATCGTCTTTCTCCCAGTTTCCCAATGATTCCACCCCATATGAAATTATCCAAATGTTGCCTCCTCGTCATACTGTAATGTAGATCACCACCACAGAGCATCGTGATTGCTCTCTGATTGACACACACTTTCTTCTCACGTTCCTTCAACAACCCTCTTGCTGCGAGGCCATCTCCATTCGGTGATATAAACAAGCTGACCTCACACCATATGTCGTCCAGCTTCCTGTGCACGATTGGTAGACATCTGGAAACATGATTCCGCACTTTCATTCATTTCCACCTAGTTATTATTATGTTACGTTACTATATCTGTCTCGTCCTTAAGTTTTGCAGAGCCATTGCATGTGCTGTATACACAGTATCGTATGAGTACCGAACCCCTCACATCATATGTGCAGGTTGTCTAGATGCAGGAGGCAGATGAGCAGCGTAAATCACTGTCAGTAGCAGCCTGATACAGCATCTTGCCGTCCCCAACTCCCTCCCCCCCCGCCCCCGCTCTCTCTCTCTCTCTCTCTCTCTCTCTCTCTCACACACACACACACACAAACACACACACACACACACACACACACACACACACACTACACTCACACTTGTGCTTACAGCATCAAAAATACATAAAAATGTTGACAATGGGTCGTCCGAATAAAGAAGAGAACGTTCTCCAGAGAAGATTCTGTGAGCAAATTAACGCTCTCTGAGAAAGTTCTCAGTTTCGTATGAATAAAAAATTCGAAGGGTGTTCTCTGACGAGGGAGTTCTCTGTCTGTACCTCCCCTCCATCTTGGGAAGGTTCTCTGTGTGTGTTGTGCGCCGCGTCTTGCACAGAATACACCCGTAATCTTACATTTAATTCAACTCGCTCAAACAGGCGAACTGTTCAGTGTACAAGTATGGAACTGATATCGACGTGTTCTGGAAGAGTTGCACTACGTTTCGATTTTAGTTTTTTGTGCCCCAACAAATTATTAAGACGATTACGGGCAGTTTACGGAAATGAATTTTCTGACGATGTTACACATTTTCGACATTCGGGAAACGTTGTTATTGAAGTTAGATGAACACATTTTGCGAAAGAAATCTTAAGAATACATCACATTTTCATCTGCTCCAAACGAAACTTTGTCCGAATTTTCTAACACCAGATAAATTGGGTTAAATGTGACGCATAATGGTCCGCTCGCGCGTCAGGTAACTAAGAGGTCGCCCGTGCAGTTTTTCTCCGAGAAACAGAGCGCTCGGTCAGTAATAAACGAATTATTAACTTTTATGATCCACCTATTTACTTCTAACATAAAAAAGTATAAGATTTATGCCGTGCGAAAACATGATGAAGAAAATCTGAAAATGTCAGTGACATGGTTGTCTGTTTTATACTTAAATCTTCTCCTGCACCAGTCTGAAAACCTGGGTCAGCTAAATAGTACAAAAATGTTTTCACTTTCGCTTCGTTTGGTAGGTCCCCTCTTCTTTCATGAGTTTCGGGAAGGAAATTCTCCAGCCAAAAATGTTTTTATTTCTAAACCTATACAAACTTTTACAGTTTCTATCTTCGGTAATTTTTCGGGTAATGTATGTCTTTGTTGCCTTCCGAGAAAAATAAATTCTGCCATTTTTACCAAAACTCTTTATGAAACGTAACCTCAAAAGAACTTACTCAGCTCGAAGTATGGTACAGGGCTCACTTCAAAAAACGAAGGATGTTTTCCGCTTGTGAGAAACGTCTCTAGTTTTATTCATATGGACTCTGGCAATATTCACGTTGAGCAACTTACCCCACCCTTTTACTCAAACTTAGAGCTTTCTCAAGTGAAGTATATTCTCTGACTAGCTTTATTCATGTGAACCTGAGAATGTTCTCCGAAAATCCGAGGGTGAAGTACATTCTCCGTTTTATTAATACGAACAAATACTGTATTTCCATGTCTGTATTATTCACCAAAAAATAAGTAAGCTTCGTCAGTAAAACATACACACACACGCACAGTAACATCAGAACGTGAATGTCTGCATGCAGCCAGTTATTACTCTGAATGCTATTACGTGATATAATTTAGAGTATGCAGGAAGGAGGTGGAATATTCTGTCTATCAGGGCAGTTCAAACAAGACATGATAAGTATCTGTCACCAGAGAAACACAGAGTTGTGTGACTCATAATACACTCCTGGAAATGGAAAAAAGAACACATTGACACCGGTGTGTCAGACCCACCATACTTGCTCCGGACACTGCGAGAGGGCTGTACAAGCAATGATCACACGCACGGCACAGCGGACACACCAGGAACCGCGGTGTTGGCCGTCGAATGGCGCTAGCTGCGCAGCATTTGTGCACCGCCGCCGTCAGTGTCAGCCAGTTTGCCGTGGCATACGGAGCTCCATCGCAGTCTTTAACACTGGTAGCATGCCGCGACAGCGTGGACGTGAACCGTATGTGCAGTTGACGGACTTTGAGCGAGGGCGTATAGTGGGCATGCGGGAGGCCGGGTGGACGTACCGCCGAATTGCTCAACACGTGGGGCGTGAGGTCTCCACAGTACATCGATGTTGTCGCCAGTGGTCGGCGGAAGGTGCACGTGCCCGTCGACCTGGGACCGGACCGCAGCGACGCACGGATGCACGCCGAGACCGTAGGATCCTACGCAGTGCCGTAGGGGACCGCACCGCCACTTCCCAGCAAATTAGGGACACTGTTGCTCCTGGGGTATCGGCGAGGACCATTCGCAACCGTCTCCATGAAGCTGGGCTACGGTCCCGCACACCGTTAGGCCGTCTTCCGCTCACGCCCCAACATCGTGCAGCCCGCCTCCAGTGGTGTCGCGACAGGCGTGAATGGAGGGACGAATGGAGACGTGTCGTCTTCAGCGATGAGAGTCGCTTCTGCCTTGGTGCCAATTGATGGTCGTATGCGTGTTTGGCGCCGTGCAGGTGAGCGCCACAATGAGGACTGGATACGACCGAGGCACACAGGGCCAACACCCGGCATCATGGTGTGGGGAGCGATCTCCTACACTGGTCGTACACCACTGGTGATCGTCGAGGGGACACTGAATAGTGCACGGTACATCCAAACCGTCATCGAACCCATCGTTCTACCATTCCTAGACCGGCAAGGGAACTTGCTGTTCCAACAGGACAATGCACGTCCGCATGTATCCCGCGCCACCCAACGTGCTCTAGAAGGTGTAAGTCAACTACCCTGGCAAGCAAGATCTCCGGATCTGTCCCCCATTGAGCATGTTTGGGACTGGATGAAGCGTCGTCTCACGCGGTCTGCACGTCCAGCACGAACGCTGGTCCAACTGAGGCGCCGGGTGGAAATGGCATGGCAAGCCGTTCCACAGGACTACATCCAGCATCTCTACGGTCGTCTCCATGGGAGAATAGCAGCCTGCATTGCTGCGAAAGGTGGATATACACTGTACTAGTGCCGACATTGTGCATGCTCTGTTGCCTGTGTCTATGTGCCTGTGGTTCTGTAAGTGTGATCATGTGATGTATCTGACCCCAGGAATGTGTCAATAAAGTTTCCCCTTCCTGGGATAATGAATTCACGGTGTTCTTATTTCAATTTCCAGGAGCGTATATTATGAAAATTTTTCATTAATTTTTCATAATACATCGACAATCAGCTTGTTAAAATCACATTTTAGTAATCCATTTGTAACATGAAGGTTACATTTACATTTTCATAACACATCTAGAACCAGGGTGTTACATTTTCAGAGCAAGGTGTTGTATGATTCTCGTCCACTGGAAATCGTAACAGCTGATCAGCACATACGATGAGGGCATTATAAGCAGGCGTCTCAATTTATACCACTATACGGAACTGCTCATATGTAACAGATGAGGTATTTCTTCTTCTATTACCCTAGAAAATTTAAATATTGTTATCAAGATTAATAAGATAATGTCAGTTATTTAAATCATCATTTTTGCTTGTAACAATAAAATTACATGCTTTATCACACCATGCTCATTAACACATTTTGAGGAACGCATTTAAAGGCGTATGGGGGTTATGATGACTGAATACATGCTTCAAATTACGTTCGTCTGGTCTGAAAATAATAGTTACACTAGCATTGTCTCGAATTAACTGTTATAGAAGTTTGCTGTATGTTTGACATAAATCAGAGCTGTCTGTCACAGGCAATATCATCGAAAATAAAAATCGAAAACTGCAACATTTCGTCGGGCGACATTACGTCGTCCTTACTTGAAAATGTGAAATATTCGGTACGGTATTATTCAAGTTTTCAGATACTTGTCGTAAAAATTTATACTTATATAGCTTAACAAACTTGTGTATGTATATGTTCTTAAATTTGACAACATTTTCATGAAGGGGGCGTTTATTAATCACGCAATGTAGGCCATGAACTAAACATATGAAATGATTAAATAAAATGTGTCCGCTCCGATAGCTGAGTGGTCAGCGTGACTGATTGCCGTCCTATGGGCCCGAGTTCGATTCTCGGCTGTGTCGGAGATTTTCTCCGCTCAGGGTCTGGGTGTTGTGTTGTTTTCATCCCCATCCGGCGCGCAGGTCGCCCAATGTGGCGTCGAATGTAATAAGACCTGCACAAAGGCGGCCGGACCTGCACCGCAGGGGGCCTCCCAGCCAATGACGCCAAACGCTCATATCATTTCCATTAAATAAATTGGAGTCAGTTTATTAGATGGAACATGTAAGGAACAATACAATATACCCACCAGTTTAGCAAACATACACTGAGCAAACAAAATTCTGACTGAAGAAGCATGGCAAAGAATGAAAGCAAAGATCAGTGAAAAATTAATTGTTTTAGCAGCGGATGGTGCAGTGAAAACTAAAGTTAAGATAAGAATAAGTATGCAAAAGGTGGAGAAGATGAAGTTGAAGTATAAGATGAAGAAAAAGAATACGGAGATTATAATGGACAAAATAATAAAACATATCGAAGTAGTCTTAAGTGTATGAAGCCAGCCAGTAACCTCAAAGCAGCTGTGAACTATTCTCATAAATTATACTCGCAAATTGCTCCAAAAGCCCTATCGCTATATAGAGAGTGTATGACACCCATCCTCAAAACAGGTGGAAAATACCTTTCATTCCAATGTTTGCAGCTTTCTCAGCGCTTGGAGGGTTAGCTGGAGGTGGGGTGGGGATTCCTCAACCTGTTAATGATGCAAAAACAGTTCACAAACTGCTAGCTGAAGTTCAAAGTCATAATACAACAATGTAAGCAGTAGCACTTCATGAAGGTAAAGGGCTGTATTTAGGACCATACAAGAAAAACGGGTTTGGTCTGCATTTAACAAAATGAAGTTCTCCTTAAACAGTACTCTAGCGAGACCACTTATTAATACTGACCTAGAATATTATGCTAATAGACTGAGTATGTTTATGAGGGATATAGTTCTTTGCACAGAAAGCCTAAGGGTTATGATATTGTGATTATTTAACCTCCAGGGAGAAGCTGAATATGGTTCACAATGCGTATCTTACAAGAAGAAGGGTGATGTTGAGTATTATTTCACTACTTCGGCACTTTTCCACCTCCTCCAGAAACTGGGAGGTCTTTCAAAATCTGTACCATAAAATAACACTACAATAAATTTCAACGATCTAAGAATCATAGATGTGGCCACCGTTGTTTAAAGTTTCTGAATTTGAGATAAACTAGCAAATCTTTTAGCACATACGGACAGTATCACAATGGTTTACATGTAAAACTGCGTAACACTTGAAACATTAGGTAGAAACTTTATCATAGGAGCTGTCTTTAATCCCACGCACTAAATTTGTCTCATTACACATACGAAATTGTCTTATACAACTAATTTACCTACAATTCAGTAGTGAATATTATGTCGAAAAGCAACAACTTCTACTTTCACGATCAGAGAGGTGATAATGAAATTCTTGATAGAGTTACTTCAAAAGGTGTAACTTATGAACTCCATAACATTATTTCCTCATTGTTGAGACAGATAGTCATAGAACTTCAAGAATGATTACAAAGACGCTGAGAAGAAAAAGAAAAACGAATCAAAGTAAAACTGAACATCACTTACAATAAAACTCACAAAAAATACCAGATGAGGAGTAACGTATATGTTGGTTTTTAAGCTGGATAGTAATAACGCAGCTTTACTGTATGATTAAATGATGATGGCGTCCTCTTGGGTAAAATATTCCGGAGGTAAAATAGTCCCCCATTCGGATCTCCGGGCGGGGACTACTCAAGAGGACGTCGTTATCAGGAGAAAGAAAACTGGCATTCTACGGATCGGAGCGTGGAATGTCAGATCCTTTAATCGGGCAGGTAGGTTAGAAAATTTAAAAAGGGAAATGGATAGGTTAAAGTTAGATATAGTGGGAATTAGTGAAGTTCGGTGGCAGGAGGAACAAGACTTTTGGTCAGGTGATTACAGGGTTATAAATACAAAATCAAATAGGGGTAATGCAGGAGTAGGTTTAATAATGAATAAAAAAATAGGAGTACGGGTTAGCTACTACAAACAACATAGTGAACGCATTATTGTGGCCAAGATAGACACAAAGCCCATGCCTACTACAGTAGTACAAGTTTATATGCCAACTAGCTCTGCAGATGATGAAGAAATTGATGAAATGTATGACGAGATAAAAGAAATTATTCAGGTAGTGAAGGGAGACGAAAATTTAATAGTCATGGGTGACTGGAATTCGTCAGTAGGAAAAGGGAGAGAAGGAAACATAGTAGGTGAATATGGATTGGGGGGAAGAAATGAAAGAGGAAGCCGCCTTGTAGAATTTAGCACAGAGCATAACTTAATCATAGCTAACACTTGGTTCAAGAATCATAAAAGAAGGTTGTATACCTGGAAGAATCCTGGAGATACTAATAGGTATCAGATAGATTATATAATGGTAAGACAGAGATTTAGGAACCAGGTTTTAAATTGTAAGACATTTCCAGGGGCAGATGTGAATTCTGACCACAATCTATTGGTTATGAACTGCAGATTGAAACTGAAGAAACTGCAAAAAGGTGGGAATTTAACGAGATGGGACCTGGATAAACTGAAAGAACCAGAGGTTGTAGAGAGTTTCAGGGAGAGCATAAGGGAACAATTGACAGGAATGGGGGAAAGAAATACAGTAGAAGAAGAATGGGTAGCTCTGAGGGATGAAGTAGTGAAGGCAGCAGAGGATCAAATAGGTAAAAAGACGAGGGCTAGTAGAAATCCTTGGGTAACAGAAGAAATATTGAATTTAATTGATGAAAGGAGAAAATATAAAAATGCAGTAAATGAAGCAGGCAAAAGGGAATACAAACGTCTCAAAAATGAGATCGACAGAAAGTGCAAAATGGCTAAGCAGGGATGGCTAGAGGACAAATGTAAGGATGTAGAGGCTTGTCTCACTAGGGGTAAGATAGATACTGCCTACAGGAAAATTAAAGAGACCTTTGGAGAGAAGAGAACCACTTGTATGAATATCAAGAGCTCAGATGGCAACCCAGTTCTAAGCAAAGAAGGGAAGGCAGAAAGGTGGAAGGAGTATATAGAGGGTTTATACAAGGGCGATGTACTTGAGGACAGTATTATGGAAATGGAAGAGGATGTAGATGAAGATGAAATGGGAGATAAGATACTGCGTGAAGAGTTTGACACAGCACTGAAAGACCTGAGTCGAAACAAGGCCCCGGGAGTAGACAACATTCCATTAGAACTACTGATGGCCTTGGGAGAGCCAGTCATGACAAAACTCTACCATCTGGTGAGCAAGATGTATGAGACAGGCGAAATACCCACAGACTTCAAGAAGAATATAATAATTCCAATACCAAAGAAAGCAGGTGTTGACAGATGTGAAAATTACCGAACTATCAGTTTAATAAGTCACAGCTGCAAAATACTAACGCGAATTCTTTACAGACGAATGGAAAAACTGGTAGAAACGGACCTCGAGGAAGATCAGTTTGGATTCCGTAGAAATGTTGGAACACGTGAGGCAATACTAACCTTACGACTTATCTTAGAAGAAAGATTAAGAAAAGGCAAACCTACGTTTCTAGCATTTGTAGACCTAGAGAAAGCTTTTGACAACGTTAACTGGAATACTCTCTTTCGAATTCTGAAGGTGGCAGGGGTAAAGTACAGGGAGCGAAAGGCTATTTACAATTTGTACAGAAAGCAGATGGCAGTTATAAGAGTCGAGGGGCATGAAAGGGAAGCAGTGGTTGGGAAAGGAGTGAGACAGGGTTGTAGCCTCTCCCCGATGTTATTCAATCTGTATATTGAGCAAGCAGTAAAGGAAACAAAAGAAAAATTCGGAGTAGGTATTAAAATTCATGGAGAAGAAATTAAAACTTTGAGGTTCGCTGATGACATTGTAATTCTGTCAGAGACAGCAAAGGACTTGGAAAAGCAGTTGAACGGAATGGACAGTGTCTTGAAAGGAGGATATCAAATGAACATCAACAAAAGCAAAACGAGGATAATGGAATGTAGCCAAATTAAATCGGGTGATGCTGAGGGGATTAGATTAGGAAATGAGACACTTAAAGTAGTAAAGGAGTTTTGCTATTTAGGGAGTAAAATAACTGATGATGGTCGAAGTAGAGAGGATATAAAATGTAGACTGGCAATGGCAAGGAAATCGTTTCTGAAGAAGAGAAATTTGTTAACATCGAGTATAGATTTAAGTGTCAGGAAGTCGTTTCTGAAAGTATTTGTATGGAGTGTAGCCATGTATGGAAGTGAAACATGGACGATAACCAGTTTGGACAAGAAGAGAATAGAAGCTTTCGAAATGTGGTGCTACAGAAGAATGCTGAAGATAAGGTGGGTAGATCACGTAACTAATGAGGAGGTATTGAATAGGATTGGGGAGAAGAGAAGTTTGTGGCACAACTTGACTAGAAGAAGGGATCGGTTGGTAGGACATGTTTTGAGGCATCAAGGGATCACAAATTTAGCATTGGAGGGCAGCGTGGAGGGTAAAAATCGTAGAGGGAGACCAAGAGATCAATACACTAAGCAGATTCAGAAGGATGTAGGTTGCAGTAGGTACTGGGAGATGAAGAAGCTTGCACAGGATAGAGTAGCATGGAGAGCTGCATCAAACCAGTCTCAGGACTGAAGACCACAACAACAGTAATATAGGATCATTTTTAGATTTTAGGGGAGAAATAATTTGAAAGAAACCTTAAAGATAACAGAACATCCAGTAAATACTGAGAGTGATAACGTCCTGGGCGTTGACTGTAACATTTCTGGAGCTTCATTCCATAATACTGTTCCTATGCACACCTAACATCAGTTGTGGCTGTAGTAGCTTTCGGATACAACATTGTAGATTCACCATATTCACTCATTTGTGTGCCGGTTGTGGTACCTACGTTTCAGAACTAAGCGTATCAATCAGAGATCAAAACGGAAATCTTGTGGATTTCGATGGTGAAGAAATAAGTATTGCATTATACTTAAGGAAACACAACTCACTTCGCATACAGGCAGCATGTTACGTCCGAACAGAAAAAGGCGAATTCTAAGAAGATCAAGAAAGTGAGAAACGTGTTATCTCCTCACAGTCGTCAAATTCTATCATCACTAGGATATTCAGTGCTAACAGTACTACGAGTAACATCATTCTCCGCGAGGTCTCATTCGACATCGTGGTGAGTGAAGAAAAAGAATAAGATAAATTACATACTGACTGCAAGAGAAAAAATTCTGACTAACAACTGTTTTACTCGCTTTGAATATCGTAAGTATAAACCATTTGGTCAACCAATGTTCGCTCACAATGATTTCATACAGACTGTAATACAAAATGAAAACATTTACATCCTGCCTTGAATGACTCGTCTTTACATCGAAGGAAAACTTCTCGATAAACCAGGACTGCACTAAACTGCTGACACTGACTTAAATAAAAACTGTGCAGTTCATTTGTTTTCAGAAACTTATTGTCGACTGAATAACGAAATTATTGGTGATGTGCCCAGTCCACGAATTGCAGAGCTGAAGAAAGGAGATGTATCTTTTGCGCCACTGATGCTCAAATCGTTATAGGCACTGAAAGCTGGCTAAAGAAGGACATAAGTCCAACCGAAATTTCTGCGAAGAACCTAACGGTGTTACGAAAGGATAGGCTAAAGACAGTTGGCGGTGGCGTCCTTGATGCTGTAAGAAGTAGTTTATCTTGTCGCGAAATTGAAGTAGATAGCTCCTATGAGTTAGTATGGGCAGAGGTCATTCTTGGCAACCGGAATAAAAGAAGAATTAGACCCTTTTACCGACGTCCCAGTTCAGATGATACAATTGTCGAAAGGTTCAAAGAAAACTTGAGTTTCATTTCAAACATGTATCCGACTCACACAGTTATAGATGGTGGTAACTTTAATTCACCCTCGATATGTTGGCGAAAATACATGTTTAATTCCGGAGGTACACACAATACATCATCCGAAATTGTCCTATACGCATTCTCTGAAAATTATTTAGAGCAGTTAGTTAATGAGCCCACGCGAATAGTAAACGGTTGTGAAAACACAGTTGACCTCTTAGCAACAAATAATCCTTAGTTAATAACATCAAAACGGGCACAGGGATTAGTGACCACAAGGATGTCGTAGCGAGATTGAATATTGTAACCCCAATCCTCCAAAAAGAAACGAAAAATATACCTATTCAAAAATGAAGTTAAAAATTCATTTGACGCCTTCCTGAGGTACAATCTCCACTCCTCCTAAATTAACAATTTAAGTGTAGACCAGATGTGGCTTGAATACAAAGAAATACTGTCGGCAGCAGTTGAGAGATATATAACAAATAAATTAACAAACGACAGATCTGATCCCCCATGGTACACGAAACGGGTCAGAACACTGGTGCAGAAACAACGAAACAAACAAGCCAAATTTAAACAAACGCAAAATCTCGAAGATTGGCGATCTTTTACAGAAGCTCGAAATTTAGCGCGGACTACAATGCGAGATGCCTGTAACAATTTCCACAACGAAACTTTGTCTCGTAACCTGGCAGAAAATACAAAGAGATTCTGGTCGTATGTGAAGTATGCTAGCGGCAAGACACAATCAATGCCTTTTCTGAACGATAGAAATGGAGATACTACCGAAGACAGTGGTGCCAAAGAAGACTTACTAAACACAGACTTCCGAAATTCTTTTACTAAAGAAGACGAAGTAAACATTTAAAAATTCGAATCAAGAACAGCTGCCAACACGAGTAACTTAGAAGTAAGATATCCCTGGAGTAGTGAAGCAACCTAAATCACTTAATAAAAGTAAGACCTCTGGTCTAGATCGTATACCAGTTGGGATCTATACAGAGTATGCTGCTGTAATAGCTCCCTACTTAACAATGATATACAACCATTCGCTCAACGATAGATCCGTATCCAAAGACAGGAAAGTTGTAAAGGTCACTCCAATATTCAAGAAAGGTATTAGGAGTAATCCACTAAATTTCAGGCCCATATCATACGCAGCAGGATTTTAGAACATATATTGTGTTCGAACATTATGAATTACCTCGAAGGAAACGGTCTATTGACACACAGACAACATGGGTTTAGAAAACATCGTTCCTGTGAAACACAACTAGCTCTTTACTCGCACGAAGTGTTGAGTTCTATTGACGGGGGATTTCAAATGGATTCCGTATTTCTGGTTTTCCGGAAGGTTTTTGACACTGTACCAAACAAGCGGCTTGTAGTGAAATTACGTGCTTATGGAATATCGTCTGTTATGTTACTGGATTCGTGATTTCCTGTCAGAGGAAAGTTATCGAGTAATACAGAAGTGATTTCTAGCTTTCCCCAAGTTAGTGTTATAGGCCCTTTGCTGTTCCTCATCTATGTAAACGATTTAGGAGACAATCTGAGCAGATGTATTAGATTGCTCGCAGATGATGCTGTCGTTTATCGACTAGTAAAGTTTTTAGAAGATCAAAACAAATTGCAAAACGATTTAGAAAAGATATCTATATAGTGCGAAAATTGGTAATTGACACTAAATAATGAAAAGTGTGAGGTCATCCACATGAGTGCTAAAAGGAATCAATTAAACTTAGGCTACACGATGAATCAGTCAAATCTAAACGCCGTAAATTGAACTAAATACTTAGGAATTACAATTATGAACTACTTAAACTGGTAGGAACACACAAAAAATGTTGTGGGGAGGGCTAACCAAAGACTTTGTTTTATTGGCAAGACACTTAGAAAATGTAACAGATCTACTAAAGAGACTGCCTACACTACTCTTGTGCGTCCTCTTTTAGGATACTGCTGCGCAGTGTGGGGTCGTTACCAGATAGGACTGACGGAGTACATCGAAAAAGTTCAAAGAAGGACAGCACGTTTTGTATTATCGAGAAATAGGGGAGAGAGTGTCACTGAAATGATACAAGATTTGGGATGGACATAATTAAAACAAAGGCGTTTTTCGTTGCGGAGTAATCTTCTCACTAAATTCCAATCACAAACTCTCTCCTCCGAATGCAAAAATATTCTGTTGACGCCAACCTACATTGGAAGAAACGATCACCATGACAAAATAACGGAAATGAGACCTCGCACGGGAAGATACAGATGTTCGTTTTTTCCACGCGCTGTACGAGATTTGAATAATAAAGAATTGTGAAGGTGGTTCGATGAAGCCTCTGCCAGGCACTTAAATGTGGTTTACAGAGTATCCATGTAGATGTAAATGTAGTGAGGTAATCGCATTATAGAAAGCTGGTTGATGAACGAGAAATGTGCTAAAGGAATTTGTTGCTGACGATCGACGTTAAGGTTTATGCATCCCGCCCAGTGCAGTACTTGGATTCGCAGAGGTTTACAGGAAGATTATTTTAGACGCTTGCCATGAATTGTTATGGATTGGCAGCAGAGAAGACACGACATGTAGTATCTCAAATAAAGCAGACACCAAGTCGAAAATTGTGTTCGAATTAATGCATTGGGAAATGCCAGATATACGAGTGTCTGAGAAAGAACTAATATCATCATGGAACATCTAAAAAAAAATTTGATTCAGCCTGACATTTCGTCATTGGGATTTAATTGAATTGGTTGCATCATATGTTGGAACAAGAACGTAGCAAATTAAATTCAATACAGACCTCGAAATACAAGGTACGTAATTTCATCTTTTCAGTCAAACAAGAATTCGATTTTCAGATACGGAAGCATATTCGATGCAATGAACATAACAGAGTTGAAGGTAGATCTGAATTTATCTAAATATCTTGTTGAGAATTATTCAGTCGATTTTACCACAACGAATGCTGTGCAAGCTTATGAAATGTACTGCAGTTTAAAGTTTCTGTAAAATGAAGACAGAGGATCAAGTAGTACAGAGTTCCAAAAGTGCCCCATACATTTTATCAGTCATTTGCGTCAAGATGAAGACACTGAAATTGGCTGTCATTGACACGATAACTGAAATGCAAATGGAAACACTGGTCCCAATAAATCTTAGTCAAGGTAAGAGAAGCTTCGCTCATGCTATGGACGGAAATACGATTTTTTTCCTAGCAATATATTGGTCATTGATATATCATGTGCATGTATACCGTCCTCTTTGATTGTTGTTCTGAAGAAACTTGCTCTTCGTATGCTGTGTGTTGCTATTAGTAGTGCAGTTGCTAGTGGAGATTTCATTTCACATTGCACAACGCCCTACTATGATGTGGATATAAGTTTAGTGAAAAATCACCATGATCACATTATTCGTTCAGTTGGAGTGTGATTGGAGATGTCACTAAACGATTTACGCTCAGTAATACGAATATTGTGGTGTGTGTTGCTGAAGGCTTTGGAGAAAGTAAAGTAGGTTAAGGAGCTGTTGCCAGAGTGTGATGTCTATAGTATTGAAGTCAAGGTTTGCCCGTCAATTTCTACACTAAGATTGAAAATGTGTGTAGAGAAATATGAGCCAATGACTGTTAAGTTAAATATGAAGTTCTTGGATCAGTGGTGGTGCGATTGTCACACTCGAACTTCCCCGTTTGATACTAATGAGCGATGTGTACTTTATGTTAATGTTTTTACAATAAAATTTATATCTAAAATATTATTGTGTGATTTTTTTACCTTTCCTTCTGTAATATGTCGTATAAAGAAATATTTTATTGCTGATGTCTCATTCCAGCGAGATCTTACTCTTGTTACTGACTTCAATATAATCACCACACAAGTTGAAATAGCAGAAGAACTGCATCGCTCAACACACAAAATTTGTCTGAGGAGAGAAGCTATCATGAAATCTACTGACGACCTCCATCACACAGATTTAGATGACCTGATTGCAAGTTACAAACACAATTTGGGCTATAAATAATTATGAACAGTAATTGGTGTGTACTCCAGATATGCATGGAGACCGAAGACTAAAACTGGTACGGAGGTTGCAGATGCACTTAGAAAAATATACAGAAGAAGTAGTAGGATTCCAAATAAAAGAAGTAGTGCGATTCCAAATCATTTACAAACCAACTCAGGCAATGAACACCCATTTCTAGAAGCTGATAAAAAACTTAAGATTAATCGCTACTTATCATTTTCTACCATTAATGTTTCAGTTGTGGCACGATTCAGTAGAACCCTTAAAGGTAAGATGTTTAAACGTTTTACTGCCTAAGATTCTTTCAGCTGGATTGGTATGGTGTAAGTTCTTGTAAGTCAGTTCAATCACACAAAACATACAACAATTAATATGAGACATGTTGATGTGAAAGATAATGGCCTTTTGCCTACTGGGTGTAATAATATGATAAATTCACAAAAAGCTGCAACAAAGACGGTGATTATTTTAAAAATCAGCAAATATTAGACAATTTTTGATAAAGGTTTCATCCCAAACTCGTCTAGAGCGATATTCAAAATTCGAGCATGTATCAGATGGAGAATTATATGTTGCAACTTGTAGCAGGAAGTTTCTACAACATGGATCTACAAAAAACAGATACTCGTTCACATACACAGCGTTTAAAAAATATACGATATTTTGAGAGGTGGTGGTATGGGGACATGATGACACACTCGTCTGTAATTGACCACGGATATAACACGCAGTAAATATCTGTTAGCATACATCAGTTCTAACAGAACAAATTTGTATTTCCTTAATTTGAGAAAAATTTTTACATTGCAATTTTATCTTTGCACTTACCACCATAATGGAAGCCTATAATGCCACAGAGGAAATGCATACCATATTGAGCACCTCCTTTAGTGATGGCTCTCAAGTGCAAGTCATAGGTAATAGCAAGCAGGTTACATTAAAAGCTCTGCTGTTTCATTGTAACAGTATAATGTGTTCTCATTTGTTTACTGCATACTGTAGGTCGTTTTTAATAGCTACGAACTTGCAGTAGAAGAGATGTGTATCAGAATAGCAAAAATGAAGAATTACTCATAGCTCTTAAGGTATGTATTCTGGATTTAATGTTTATTGGATGTTTTTCTTGTTTTGGTCCATATTAACACATCCCCAGTATGGAACACTTTTATAACACCCGTTATAGCGAAAAAAACAAAAAATGAAAAAATGCTTTATAAAATGTTAGATTTTGATATAAAACACGATTCCTGGATTACCTTGTAAGAGATTGGATGTGTAAGGGGGTGGTTGCATTTACACAAGGGTAATACATGCCTGCAAGGCAGACATTATGCTATTGCCAACAGCACTGTATGAAGGGTGTGCATGTATGTTTGTGTGTGCGTGTGTATGTGTGTGTGTGTGTGTGTGTGTGTGTGAGAGAGAGAGAGAGAGAGAGAGAGAGAGAGAGAGAGAGAGAGAGATAGAGAGAGGTGATATTTACTGATGAGGCAGAATTTTTGCTGACGAAACTGTTAAGGTTGCTGCTGAAAATATATCTCACCACTCTTCTGCCCTGTGAATCTAAAGACAGGGACGGCCCCAAGGGTGTGGCTTGTGAGCCAGGCCCTGTCACGAGTACCATAGTGCTCAGCCTAGCTGCACACTTCCCCACGGTCAAGGCACATTGTCTGAGCGTGGAGAGGGAGAAACGGCGAGCATGCCGCATTTAAATGGCAATGCAGTCGCACCGCATACAACTATGTTTTATATTTCATACTTCTCAACCACAATGATCACAAACGAATATATTTTGGGAGAACTAAAGTCATGATATAATTTTTATCTGGTACAAACTGTCGGCACACGTACAGCCAAGGACAATTTCGTAGATTTTCCCAGCCAGGTTGCGACGTAATCATGATTTATTTAGTATCATAATCGAAGAAAGGTCTTTCATACACGTTGTTCAAAATATTGTAGCACTTTTGTAACCTAATTATGGAGATGAGGAGACTCTATCTCAGGAAAACAACGTAGAAGTCCTGGACAATTTTAACGTAAAAGGATTTGTTTCTAAAATGGGAATCACTGCATATCAGTCAACTACATCTGCACATACACAGAGGCGCTTTCAACTGAAATGGCAAACGATCTAGAAAATAGGTGTAAAACAGGTGTAAGATTGGCAGTGTCCTCGAAACGTTTAGGAAACTATCCTTGTAATTCTTTGAAGGCTACAATTAATTCTTCAGACTTCAAGTTTTCTTTGACACCAGTGAGCAAAGGGAAATGGATGGTGTTTTTTGTCGGAATTTGCTCCTTCCACAATGCGATTTTCTTTTTAATTGCATCTGCATTAAATCAAAAAATTTGCTGCTTCTCACTTTGCGGTGTCTTATTGTATGCACTATGTAGTCAAATCCACTTAAAATGCGAGGACTGCAATCCATTCCTGATATTCTAATTTTCGTTTCTGCAGTCATTTTTCCTTAATGAATTCCATAATAGCGGATTTGAAATAAACAAATCGTTCTAAGCATGTCCCTTGACTTCACCAACATTTTTTTCAGTATTATATATTCAACGTCTCCATACTCTTCGTCCAATTCCACCGAAAACTGTTGCAACTTACAGTAGAATAACGTGTGCAACAACTTCGGAAATTTTACTGTTCGTACCATCACCTTGTTCACTTGCTTCATACCTGTTAATTTAGCTTTTGATGTATAGAACAATGAATTCTGTCTAGAGATTATTATAATTTTTTCCTCTTTCACTGTCGACTAAACCTTCAAATTCCTTCTGCATGGTATAGTAATGTCGTTTCACAACAAATTACAGTATCTTTCGATTATGCCACTGCATAATATACATTGAGAATTCTCATCGGTTTCTTCTTTCATTCCGATTCGGTTCTAAAGGCTTGTGACGATAGATCGCTCTTTTTGTGCAGACGGCCACTGGACTTGCGAACGTCTTTCGTACTATGAACAAATGGCGAAGGGTAAACAAAGCTGCCACCAAAACTCTGTCAAACTGAAGAGAGTTGTTCAACGTGAGTTCACTATAACGTTCCTTAAACCTTTGTAGGATTGTTATGGCTCCGAGACATGGACGATAACTGAAAGATGACAGCACCGTCGGGGAAGATGTCGAGCTTGAGGGATGCAGGTGGTTCGCAGCTGTTAGCGTGTCTTCGCATACTACCACAGACCCCACGCAAGCGCAGGAAAATCTCCCCCATAACATAATACTGCTCCCACTGGCCTGTGTCCATGGCGCGCTGCACGTTTCGAGCCGCCGTTCACCTCAATGACGGCGTTTGCAGAGACGACCATCGAACCACTATAGCAAATTAATATATGATTCAGCCGAGGAGTCGACACGTTTGCATTGACTGACTGTCTAACGCCAATGGTTCCACTGCAATAGTAATTGACGAAGTCATCGGGTCAACATGTGAACACGTAAGGATGGTCTGCTGCGGAGTTCACTGTTCAATAATGTACAGTGAATAATGTGCTCCAAAACACTTGTGCGTGCACCAGATTTGTGCTCTTTCAGCAGAGATGCCTCAAATCACCATCTATCCTACTTTACAGAGCAGACAACCCTCCGAACCCCACGTCCAACGATTTAGTCTCTAGTTGTAGTTTCACTGTCCTTCTACCTTCTTCTGCAGGTGCTCACGACAGTAGCACGTGAAGACTCGACCAGCTTCGCCGTTTTCGAGATACTCGTTAACAGGCTCTGCGTAATAATAACCTGCCCTTTTTCAAAGTTGGTTGTCTCAATGGATTTCCCAATTTGCAGCCAATATCTTCGGTAGGGTGATCCCCCGTCTGTGTCTGCTCCGTTTACATACTTTTGTTACTGCGGTACGCGCTCGCAAACCCAGCTGGCGGCATCTACCGTTGCGGTGCGGTGAGCAACATCTTTACACCTGCTACGTCTAAGTTCTTTGACCATAGCCCACATGTTTGTATGTAAACACAGTGTATTTCACGATTGCACGTCGTAAAAAGGGAAATATACAGCTAAACTTCATAAAACTAAAATATGGACGTGAAAAATATAATATGTGTGCCACTGAGTGGAAAAACTGCCACAACAGCGTGATTATAATAATGATGCTTCATCTTTGTGTAAGTACAGATACATTTTCCACACATGCTGCCTTGCCAGTTACAATTGTCCCACTTGTATCTGTTAAGTCACCAGCAAATATTTTTTTTTGTATTTGTACAGTGATTTCCAGCAATATAAACATGTACATGAACGTATAAACACCTGAGGATGGGCACAAGCCCGAAACCGGTCGTGTGAAAAATACATAATCTTTTATTGTGAGTGGTAGCGGAAATTTTTCTACACCCTATACAGGAACAAAAATGGCTCTGAGCAGTATGCGACTTAACTTCTGAGGTCATCAGTCGCCTAGAACTTAGAACTAATTAAACCTAACTAACCTAAGGACATCACACACATCCATGCCCGAGGCAGGATTCGAACCTGCGACCGTAGCGGTCACGCGGTTCCAGACTGAAGCGCCTTTAACCGCACGGCCACACCGGCCGGCTATACAGGAACAGTCACAGAGTTCAACAGCATCCACTATGGATAAAATCCACATAACGTTTTGGCTTATCAGTGTGTATCCTGCGGTAGATTAGTAATTCGAAAAGTGGCCTCTAGTCGCAATAACTACACTACTGTCGTCCTTTGTGTCATATGAGAAAACTGTCACTTCCTTTTTACCTACTTTTTCAGTGAAGGACAAAAGTCAGTATGAAGTAATCTTACATAATAGGCCAAAAGTCAGTAATCTTACAGTAGTCTTACATAATAGGGCAGAAGTATCACACTCTGCTTTGCCACGTTGCCTAACATCTCATTTTGTGTGATACTGGAATGGCCTTTCACCTAAAGTAATTGCGTATGTTTATGTTAGTGCTCGCATTTTTATAGAAAGTTATAAGACTCGATACCTGATGAATAGTTCTGGAGTTACGTTCCTCATGTTATATTAATTCTTAAATACATGACTATATGGATACCATCGAACCAGTTAGCTGCATACCAGAAGTCTTCGATCATAAGAAGAACTTCTGCAATACAAATTCTGGTTTCTTCTAGGAGTTTTAATTTTACCTAGCTTGAGTATCTTTGCAATTAAGAAGTGAATCCAGTAACTGTTTTTGGTTTGGAACCTTCTCTAGAAATTTTGGGACATGTTGGGCAGATATGCGTTTAAAGTGAGAGATACTCACAGGTGAAGCAGTTTATGTAACCAGTTATCGAGGTCGACAGAAAATGTACGGCTAGTCGAAGCTAAACAATGGAGATTATGGTTTGCTTTTTCATGAGAGGAATCATATATCTCAGTATATTCCATTTTTGCACTAGGAGAGCAACCTGTCTCACTCAGATGACAACATCTTTGCATCCAACTTAAAAATTAGGAACGACTGAGATAGATCCCCACCATACTGCACGTATCATGTTAACCTACTCTGCAGCTGCCTTACTAACTATACAACATATCGATCACATGTGAGCTTTCAGTCAGTATACATCCTCAGCCATTTCATGGAGCTCTTGACCAGAATTGTTAACGGAGACAGTTAAATTGTTGGTGTTGTTATAGTCATGTGGTTCGCTGTGCAGATTAGATTTAAAATGCACGGTCACTGCTACGTTAATGCTGGTTTTGCTAGTTCAGACAAAGGAAGTCCAAAGCACGATTCTGCCACAGATTGTTCATCCTCAAACGAAATGAGGAGGTAAAAGGTTGTCACACTGTAGAGTGGCTATTAGCGACCCCAGAACACATATAGAGTAGTAACCATCACAAAGTAGGACCCTCAAGCCACGCCACTTATGCACGCATGACGTCACATATGGGAGTTCCCTAGATGCAGGAGCGAGAACCTTAGGTCATAGGATTTTATGTAATATCAAATTAATATATATGTAATGTATAATATATATGTAACCGAAATTCGTGAAATATGTAAATATACAATGAAGCAATTATAAGTAAATGCAAAAATTTTAATTTTTTTTTTACTAGAGAATATAAGTTCATTAGTAGGCTAGTCAAATATCTATGCTAAATCTTAATCAATTCACTTCTGCTACGAGGTATTGAAATACAAGTGCCTACTATTCAAGCATTTAAGTCACACTGGAATGAGATGCACAGTTAATTATAATATACTTTTTCAAATGTTCTGTTGCCATGCACAGTCTTCTGTCTGACAATAAAATGAGGTGATAAAGTCATGGATACCTCCTAATATCATATGCGGTGTGGACTCACCAAGTCGTTGGAAGTCCCTTGCAGAAATACCGAGCCATGCCGCCTATATAGCGGTCCGTAATTGCAAAAGTGTTGCCGTTGCAGGATTTTGTGAACGAACTGACGTCTCGATTTCTCACATAAATGTTCGATGGGATTCATGTCAGGCGAAGTGTGTTGCCAAATCATTTTCTAGAATTTTCCAGAATTTTCTTGAAACCAATCACAGACAATTGTGACCCAGTGACATGTTTGGGAACATGAAGTCCATGAATGGCTGAAAATGGCCTCCAAGTAGCCGACCATAACCATTTCCAGTTAATGATTGGTTCAGTTAGACCAGAGGTCCCAGCCCATTCCATGTAAACACAACTCACACCATTATGAAGCCACCATCAGCTTGTACAGTACCTTGTTGACAACTTGGGTACATGGCTGTGTAGGGTCTGCGCCCCAATCACATCGTACCATCAGTTCTTACCGACTGAATTCGGGACTCATCTGACCAGATCTCGGTTTCTAGTCGTCTAGGGTCTAGTCGATATGGACACGATCCCAGGAGGGGCGCTGCAGGCGATTTGGTGCTCTTAGCAAAGCCACTCGCGTCGGTCGTCTGCTGTCATAGCCCATTAACGCCAAATTTGCCGCGTTGTCCTAACGGACACGTTCGTAGAACGTTCAACCTTCATTTCGGCGGTTATTTCACGCAGTGGTGCTTGTCTGTTAGCACTGACAACTCTACGCAATAGCTGCTGCACTCGGTCGTTAAGTGAAAGCCCTCGGTCACTGTGATTACCATGGTGAGAGGTAATGCCTGAAATGTGGTATTCTCGGAACATTCTAGACAATGTGGATCTCGGAATGTTGAATTCCCCAACGATTTCCAAACTGGAATGTCCCATGCCTCTACCTCCTACAATACTTCAGCGTCCGAAGTTTGTTAATTCTTGTCGTGCTGTCATAATCACGTCGGAAACGTTTTCACATGAATCACCTGAGTGCAAATGACAGCTCCACCAATGCACTGCCCTCTTATGAACGTGATGCAGCCATCTGCATGTGTGCAGATCGTTATCCCACAACTTTTGTCAACTCAGCGTATGATTTTATAAATAGAGTAAAATCACTCAATTTCGCAAGGAGTCAACGGTGAATATTTATACAGGGATTATTCTAGGAATAATATTCTCATGGTTTTTTACAATTTCACAATTACATAAGTAAGATAAAATAACAAGATTTGATTATCCAGGGTTCTTATTCAGCACAGATTGCAGTTTACTCTGAACTATATCACTTCGTCTCCTAAAAAACTGACCCAACCAACTGAATCTTCCATTATTCCCACAGCCTCTCGGAGAAGCATACGAGAAGTCTAAAGTTTCTTGACACTGTTGGGAAGCCAACTGAAGTGACTTGCGATGTATGTAACTGAACTGTTCAATGCCGGCAAGGATTCAATCATAGACACTAGAGGATCAGAAGAAATGTTCTTCATCACTGGCTTTACAGTTTAAAAGTGCTTATTGAAGAAAATCACAACTGAAATCGATGTTGCCTACTTAGTTATCACTGGCTTCGAAACAGGGGTACTCAAGATAGCCGCTGCTTGTAGCGTTGCACACGGTAAGGACATTTCAAGAAAACCGTTTTTGCTGATATCAGTGTATTTACTTCCGGGAAGTGATGTCTAACTGCACCTACCACAATGCATGAGGCGTACATGTTACATGCACTAAACATGGGTGAAAAAGATTAAACGATTGCTCTGCTTTCAGCATGTATATAGCTGCATCTGTGTACATCAATATGACGCTCTCCTCTTTTACGCCGTCTGGGTATAGTACCTTAAGTCCACAGTTAATGAATCTTTCAATTGTTGAACTGTTTGTTTCCTCCATATGTTTGCAATAAATTAAATAGGTTTCGGTGTAGTCTCAGAGTCCAACTTGTCCACAGTTAGATTAGCGATCTGTCGTCTCATCAGCAGAAATCCATATAGGTGATTTGCCAAAGTCAACCGTGATATTTCCTAATAGGTCTATGTCAACATACAAGAATGCAGTTAATTCTTCCTGAGAGTGAACTCGTTGGGGACCTTGCAGCTGCAGTATTCCTGTAAGTAATATTTAAATTCAGGTACCTGAAGTTGGTTCCGAAGTATGTTCCCTGCAACCAGTGCAAAACACAGTTATTTGCAAAATTCAGTATATGATGATGTAGGCTCTCCCTACATCTTTGTAAGTAGAACATGTTTCTTTGAAGACACCATTGTTTATTCCCAATATGTAGACCGTTTCATAAACATTGTTCAGTTTGAGATTTCATTGTACATCGTATATGTTTACCACACGTTTGGGGAAGTCTATTTTACCATCTGCTCTTAAAGCGCTGTTAATATAAATCTATGATTTCATTTTGGATGATATGGAAGACGCAACAGGTTCCATGGTTAACTTAAATGCAGCTGACTGTTCCACAATGTGAGGCGTTTGAGAACAAGACAGAAAAACGTTTAAAACGAGACATTGTTGTCTGCATGGAACTTAAGCAATTTAGGTTTGAATGTAACGGGGTTGACGACAGTATGAAAAACACAATAATAAAACTTAAAATATGTTTTCCTTTCTTGCTACATAATGCTAATGTACGTGACTTACGAAAATTTATAATAATTACGCAATAATATTAAAATATGAAAGCTTATGTATTACTGTGTGAAATATGTATTATACTAAAAACATGTAACAATATGTAATTGAAAACATTTAAATAAGGGTCCTTTCAGTGTAATTCATCGACATTTTAGTTTTTATTACAACATATAAAGAAGCATTATATACAGGGTGGTCCATTGATCGTGACCAGGCCAAATATCTCACGAAATAAGCGTCAAACGAAAAAACTACAAAGACCGAAATTTGTCTAGCTTGAAGGGGGAAACCAGATAGGGCTATGGTTGGACCGCAAGATGGCGCTGCCACTCCGGCTGGCAACTGTGAAGAAAAAGCAAAATAAAAACAGTGAACGGTCCCTGCTTAACAAATGTAGTATTTAGCGCAGATACACAGCGGTGGCGTCGTAGTTATGTGGTCGCGGTGTTGTACTATAAAGCGGACGAGCCGGGTTCTAAAGTCTTTCAAGCATTTTATATTTATTTTTATTTTTTTTCACAACATTATGAACTGTCCGTTGGGTCATTGAAATATTTGTTCTCTTTCTGTAGTCTTGGCAGCTGTCACATTGTACATTGGTTACAGAATATGCGTCATGTGGTAAGAATACGTTACTGTAGTAAGTAAACGTGATGAATAGTGACAGCCAGCGAGATATCATATAGGCGTCTCACAAAAATGAAAACAAAAATTAAACGGGTGTGAACTACGTATGTTACAAGAAAGGAATTCAGTAGTCAAAAATTCCAAAACGGAACGCATCTTCAAAAACGCTAAAAACATATGTTTTGACAGAGCGAGAGAAACGGTGTGACTGTGAAACTGTAGCGTTCACTTGTTGCAGCTTATGTGACAAACTATCATGTTTTTATCATTTACTTGGCAGTGATCACATTCACATTCATACGAACACCTAAATCGGGCAAGGAGGCATACCTCACTCAGTTACCAATCGTACAAATTAGGTGCGTCGATAAGAGATTCCTATTGTATGACACACGTACTGTCACTAATGCCGTGTATGACATCCAGACGAGTTTTCCGGTGGAGGAAAATCAGCCCGTGAGACTGGTCGGGCATCGCGGCCAAACCTTGAGGTGCGTACTAATGTATAGAGACACCGCTCGATTATGAACAATGACAAGGCTAAGTCAGCCCTGTTCTTTAGGTGGAGTCGTATCGAACCTTAAATACCATTCCGGCGCTGACAAAGGAACCGAATGCCGCCACGATTCTCCGAGCTATGTGTTTAGGTACCGGTAGCGCCTACATATGGAATTCGTGATGCCTGATGGACATTAACAAATTCAGTCTGTTGATGAAAGCCCAAAGAACGAAGACGATGATCCACAAGTTCGCACGACATGTTGCAAGAAGCTCCGATAATTAGTAGTCGTGGTGCGTGAGATGTCGTCAGTGTACTCGATACCAAGACAGCGGATTTTATCGCGCAGTCTGAGTAACGCGACGCTTGCAGATGTCATCCCAGTGCCAACATTCAAAGCCATCGATTTATGTACATTTATACGACTCCCCGAAGTTTCACGACAAGTGGCTAACCAATCCAAGGCTCTGCGAACATAATGTTCCCCACGAAGAGTTAACATCAGATCAGCGGCATACTCAGTGCACCAAAAAACGAAGCCACCAAGAGGCAAAACCGTGAGTCGGTGCCGCAGACCGCACAACAAAGGTTATAATGCTGAAGCGTACAGTATTGTCGATAACGGGCATCCCTGTCTAACAGAGCGGCGAATTTGAAAGGTGTTCGACAGTCAACATTTGACAAGCAGTTTCGATGTTGCGCCACGTAGGAGGCGGAGTACCATCTCTACGAAAGCGCCCAGGTAATGCATATTCTGTAGAAGAGCAGTTAAGTACATATGTCTTGCGCGATCAAATGCTTGACTAAAGTCCGTCGCAGCCAGTGATCTCGGTACGCGACGCCCCTTAGCGAGGGCAATCAGGTCCCTGTAGCGGCACAGGGCGGCTCGGATATTATGCGTCCCACCCATCGATGCCTGATCCACTGATAGGACTCGAAATGTCGTACGGCGAATTTGAGCTGCCAGTATACGTGTGAAGATTTTCATATCACAGTTCAACAAAGTTGATGGTCGGTAGTCTGTAATACGTGATCCTCCGCGAGATTTACGGGTTTGGATGGTGATACCTTCCACAAATGCAGCTGGAAGTTGCACCTCTGGTGTCATGAGCGCTTGACATATGCACTACTGGCCACTAAAATTGCTACACCACGAAGATGACGTGCTACAGACGCGAAATTTAACCGACAGGAAGAAGATGCTGTGATATGAAAATGATTAGATTTTCAGAGCATTAACACAAGGTTGGCGCCGGTGGCGACACCTACAACGTGCTAACATGAGGAAAGTTTCCAACCGATTTCTCATACACAAACAGCAGTTGACCGGCGTTGCCTGGTGAAACGTTGTTGTGATGCCTTGTGTAAGGAGGAGAAATGCGTACCATCACGTTTCCGACTTTGATAAACGTCGGATTGTAGCATATCGCGATTGCGGTTTATCGTATCTTGACATTGCTGCTTGCGTTGGTCGTGATCCTATGACTGTTAGCAGAATATGGAATCGGTGGGTTCAGGAGGGTAATACGGAACGCCGTGCTGGATCCCAACGGCCTCGTATCACTAGCAGTCGAGATGACAGGCATCTTATCCGCATGGCTGTAACTGATCGTGCAGCCACGTCTCGATCCCTGAGTCAACAGATGGGGACGTTTGCAAGACAACAAACATCTGCACGAACAGTTAGACGACGTTTGCAGCAGCATGGACTATCAGCTCGGAGACCATGGCTGCGGTTACCCTTGACGCTGCATCACAAACAGGAGCGCCTGCGATGGTGTACTTCACGATGAACCTGGGTGCACGAATGGCAAAATGTCATTTTTTCGGATAAATCCAGGTTCTGTTTACAACATCATGATGGGCGCATCTGTGTTTGGCGACATCGCGGTGAATGTACATTGGAAGCGTGTATTCGTCATCGCCATACTAGCGTATCACCCGGCGTGATGGTGTGGGGTGCCATTGGTTACACGTCTCGGTCACGTCTTGTTCGCATTGGCTGAACTTTGAACAGTGGAAGTTACATTTCAGATGTGTTACGACCCGTGGCTCTACCCTTCATTCGATCCCTGCGAGACCCTACATTTCAATAGGATAATGCACGACCGCATGTTGCAGGTCCTGTACGGGCCTTCCTGAATACAGAAAATGTTCGATTGCTGCCCTGGCCAGCACATTCTCCGGATCTCTCACCAATTGAAAACGTCTGGTCAATGGTGGCCGAGCAACTGGCTCGTCACAATACGCCAGTCACTATTCTTGATGAACTGTGGTATCGTGTTGAAGCTGCATGGGCAGCTGTACCTGTACACGCCATCCAAGCTCTGTTTGACTCAATGCCCAGGCGTATCAAGGCCGTTATTACGGCCAGAGGTGGTTGTTCTGGGTACTGATTTCGCAGGATCTATGCACCCAAACTGCGTGAAAATGTAGTCACATGTCAGTTCTAGTATAATATTGAAACGTCCCCTTTGAACAATTATACACGATTGTGCTTAAACTGACACACAATATTTTTAGCGCAACGCAATCTGACTTTCAAAAATCCCTACAATAGAATGGCCCTGACTAACATTAACCTATACGTTTCACAAATCACTTACCTCACCAAAAATCTTCGTTACTCGAACTACTGCAATACAGCGAGCGCCACTACTGCCAGCTAAGTAAAAGATTCAAACTACTGAAGGCACTAACTACTGATAGGCATAGTTATCAAATGAAAGATTTTGATAGAGAACAAACAATGTATTTACCTTAATAGTCATAATTGACATCCCGTCTTACAAATTTCAAAACTCCGCCATCTCTCTCCCCACATCCACCACTGCTGGCGGCTCACCTCCAACTGCGCAACGCTACGCGCTGTTCACATCCAGCTGCCCAACACTACAATGGCAGACAACAATGCAAAATAGCTACAGACTGCACACAGCACAGCCAGTGATTTTCATACAGAGCGCTACGTAACGTTGCCAATAAGAAAACATAAGCAGCCTATTTACATAGCCCCCATGCTCCCCACAAAAATTTTACAAATTGTTTTGGGCAGTGGCCAATAATGATTTGATAAAATTTTTCATAATTACAATAACAAAGAAACCAAAGGCACACACTTACTGATACAATGTTGGTCAAAAGCTAAAATTTTATCACAGTCCATAAAGACAGTCCTGATCATTCATCACAGTAACATTGCAGTGTTTTTCTCAAAGTCTGAGCAGTAAAAGAAAATGCACACGGAAGTAGTGGATTTCCGTGCAATCTTGAAGAAGTAGTGTTGTCCTTCCAACGGAAAGACAGTGCTGACTCTTGATATGCAGACAGGTATTGGTCCACATCAGAGCAAACCCACAGCAGAGTCAGTCGACGTTTTGAAGAATATTGGTAGGTAGGTCATCACAGAGCAGACCCACTGTAGTCCTGGTAGAGATTACGGTACTGGTGGGCCACCAGAGGTGCAGACCCACTGCAGTCCTTGTAGAAATAATGGATGAGTCAGCAAAGGTGTAGACCCACTGTAGTCCTTGTAGAAATGGCCAGCAGCCATCTGTTGTGACTGTGCAGGTGCACAATCATCATTGAAGAGTCTTGCGGATAATATAGCAAGTGCATAACCCACCACTTGTCCGCTCACAAAAATTTGTTTGAAATGTCCTTAGAACCAACAATGTTGTTATCCAGTCCCTTGCTGAATTATTAACACACATGCAAACACTATCAGTCCCTACTTCTCAAATAATGTCCATATACTATGACCAACAGAAACGTGTGCAGTGAAATGTAACTTACAAGTTACTTAATTTGTTGAACTGGTGTCAATTACAATTATATAACATAAGAATACAATAACAAAGGTACAAAATACATCATTAAAGAACATAACAATACAGATAAGATTTGTAGTAAAACAGGCTTTACAAAAGAATAGAAATAAACATGTACATCAGTGTTACAAGAATTATGACATAAGTACATACATAAAAGATCAGAATAACTTTTGAAACATCAACTTCACACATGAGCATTAAAACAAAACAGAATAAATAATGTCTAAATATCTTTACAAAGTAAATAACATATTATTAATGCCAATTATATTTGAGGATAACAGTATTCCTCATCATAGTGAATTTAGCTTAGTATTAGAAGAGAAAAAAATTCTATGAAACAGTACACAGAAACAGGAAGAAAACAAATACACAAGGGTACACAAACACATAGGGGGATAACACAATGGAAAGGACAGGGTTCGTTTTCAGTGTAGCATTTGGTACTGCAGTATTTTGCGAACAAAAACTTTTTTGTTCTTGGAGATCTCCCTTCGTTCATCATTATTCCAAAAAAGTCCTATCTATACCTCTCTTCTGTATTCTAACCATATTTCTTTCAAAATAATTATGGCTCATTGTACAATACTCATTTTGGCCCAAATCGTTTTCATATAAATTCTTAATGCATTTCTTCCAATTTATCACAACTCGTTCTCACATATAGCCTACCGCATCTTAAGCTAACTTAAATCTACTGAGCTCAGATGCTAAACTAAGGGACAAGGCAATGCAGCAGCACAAAACAATTAACACAAACATCAATGACAAAAAAATACAAATTGGCAAAGTAAGCAACAATATTACAACTAATATAAGGCAATGAGCAGCAAACAAGAAAAATAAATCGGTAGTAAACTGGCTTAGCAGAGTAACACAAAGTCAAATTCAGTAACACTATGCCTGGAAAACAGCAGCAGCAAATGAAATAACTTATATCTAAACATGACATAGCTCAAGCAAAAAAAATATTACACTAAAGACAACAATGCAGACAAGGAAAATGTATATTCACATCTTAATATCTATGTCATTAAAGTGGTGCACCACTACTTATTCTACAAAATAAATTACCAAGTACTTGAAAAGAAAATTATCAATGCAGTTCCTGTGAAGGTACATGTCTTTTTGCGCTCCCTCATTTTTTTGAAAAAATTATTATTTACTCGATCTGTAGACAGAAAATGTTCATATTAGTACATCTATAAAATTTTATTTTAACCAATGCTACAGTGCAGCTAGAAACTAGATATTAAACACAATAGGCAAAGCAAGGCGTGAAACGTCATTCACTACCCATATGGCATTTCATAATGCAGTAAACAATCTTTCGACTAGCAAGGCAATAGATGTGAAATGTTTCTCATCATTTCATTTGGCATTTTAGTAAACATCATAAATTAAGAGCTCCACAGTATAATCATATGTTTTCAAGTTTGAGCGTGTCGTATTTGCGATGCTTTCTACAAAGGAATGTCAATAGCGAGGATAATGGCCTCCCTTTTTTTTTCTACCTGTGCCTCTGAAAAGGCACACACTAATGGCTTTTTCTCCAGGCGTCTGACACAGCTGGGTGCCCACAACGCATTATGTGCAGGTGGTCACTTAACTTTCTTATGGAAATATTTACGACAGCAGTTTCCGCTACAGTGGCAGTCTCATATAAAAAATTTCACAGGTCGAGAATTTGCGTTGCAAATGTGTAGAAACAAAATCCTATGAATATAAGTGTCCAAAAAATTTTCAGTGGCATTGTGATACATTCACACATGTACACACATTTCATAACTCTTAAAATACGATTCTTGGTTTCCAACAACCTTTTTCACAAACCAGAGTCCCTAACCACTACTCATTATTCTTACCTTATTCGTCGACACTTTTTCAATATTTCATCATAACAGATATGTAGCATACTCAAATAACTCATATAGCATCAGCTTATTGATCATAAACATACCGCAACAGCATAATACACATAGTCATCGTAATAATAACATCATAACACCTCAGTCAACTCACAAAATCGTCGTAGCTTCCTCCAATAATTTCAAAACCTAAAAAAAAAGTGTCATCTGCCTTAAACATACTTTAAAAATCGTGATCCCATACCAAATATATCATTCAAAGCTCTCATAATATCACAATGGTTCTAAAAAAATATGAAGAGTTCACAAAGTACAGACAAAATACAATTTCGTAAGTGTGAAATTATCCAACTGTGTATTTACGTAAACATCTGTCACTGACGTAGTAAAAAAAAAAAAATGTTTCTCTCTCTGTTAAATGATCTGATAGCTGTGTAATTTATGTGTTAGAGAAATATGGTACCGATGTGTAAAGTTGTATAAGCAAATACCATATTAGCTAGGGCTCCTTGTGCTTGCCAAACACATGGTACACAAAGTAAGTGTGTACCCCCCTGATGATATAATTATACCCTCAGGTGTTACAGATTACAGCAATGGAATGAAATGTATCACGGAAAACCTTTGTATCATTGTACTTCAAATATCTTAAAAAAATAAATGTTTTAAGTGCGAAATTAATCACGCAAATACGTGTACTGTAGCGCTAAACTGTGCGTCATGTTGTAAGATAATCTCTGTGGAAGTCTCGTAGTTATCGTCCTCCGAAAGCTAAGTTCTGCAGAAGTCTATGTACTTACCTCATGATAAACAAAAGTGAAATGCTTTGCATATAGATATCGTAGTTATTACGCTTATTGCCGTGATGAAGAAAGTACTGTGCTGTAACGTATTGTTGTCCTACAGAAAAGGCTGTCTCCTTGTAGCTATACCACAAAAGTTACTACTAAAACATGTTTTACTTTCCAGAATAATTCAGGAAAACTGTGCAGGTATAAAACAGATACACCGCAAAAGCAACATTGTAAATTGTCACTCATTAGTAGCGTCGTGATAAAATCGTGTAGCTGTCACATAAACTAACCACTGTGTCATCTGGTATCTCACAGAAAGTACTTTAAATCCAGAATGTATTTTCAAGTAAACCAAAATGTTGCATTAAAATCGCATTAGCAGTACTGGTAAATGTTCTAAGTATGTGAGCCTTATAGTCGTTACATAATCGTGCAACTAACAAGCAAGAATGTACACACACAATAACACTGTGTCGTCTGTTCCCAATAACAATGCATTCGTAATTTCTGTTTAAAAATGTTCCCTAGGTTCTAGACTGGATATTTAAATCCACACATTGTTGCATGTTAACAGTTTCTAAGTCTGACAAAGCATACTAGAAATGTGAAGTGAAAAGTTTTATGGCAAAAACTAAGTACAGCAATTGTCATGTTTTATACGTCGGTAAGGAATGCTAAATCTTTTCTCAAGGTTAGCGTCTGTGTTATTTTTCTCTGAGCCAGCCGGCGCAGGTGGCTGCCTGCAGTGTGAGTCATTGTCTGTTCCTTTATTGGCGCGCGTCGTTATTGGGATTTGGAGACCTAGCTTCTACAAATTCACGTTGTCGAAAGTGCCCTGCTCTGTTTGAATCCCGCCAGTTCTGATGAAATTCAGGTCTGTCGTTACGATCATATCGTCTGTCGTCATGTCGGTAGATTCCATAGTTTCTTTCTTGTCGGTCACGTGGTGGAGAACTTCTCCCTGAATCGTAACTGCGCGCTGAACTGTTGCGTCTGAAGTAATTATGTCTCCCTTGATAATAATTGTTTTGGTTGCCATATTGATTGTTTCTGTGGGTCTGCCAGTGGTTGTCATATGGGTGGTGTCTGTTTTGGTCACGATTTGTGTTGTGAGAATAGCCTTGTCGTGTCCAGTTATTATTTCTGTCATCGCGGAATTGAGACGGATGTGACCTGTAGTTGTTGTGTTCCTGTTTTCGCGTTCCGTGATTGGCAATGTCAATTTCTAATTCTTGTAAGAGTCCCTGAAAAGCTTCAATGTCGTCTTTGCAACGTCCTGCCGAAATAATATGTCGTAAATGTTCAGGTAATTTGATTAAGCAAATGCGGATGAGTTCTGAGGGGCTGTATGGGTTTGACAGGTACTGATTCTTGTGCAACATGTCTTCAAAATATTTCACAAGACTGGAAAATTCAGATTGTTCGAAATGTTTCATCATTATGATGCTATGTTTTACTCGGTCTTGTGTAGCTTGAGACTAATATGCTGAGAGGAAGGCATGATAAAAATCTCCTTCACTGTGACAATCGTGAATGACCGATCGCATTCTTACAGCTGGTTCATTCTCCAAGTAGCCACACATAAATTCTAACCTGTGCTCCAATGACCAGTTGGGAGGAAAACAATGAGAGAATTGGTGGAGCCACGCTTGTGGATGAATGTCGTTGGCAGAATTCTTAAACGTTTTGAATTTACGTGTAGTAATGAACAGCTTATAGTCAAAATCATCGTGTCGGCGAGTAGCATATCGGTCATTGTTACGTCGTGTCGGCGGTTCCATCTCAAAATTTGGTGCACCTTGCCAATTTCTTTCATAATTTCCGAAATGCCCTGTGTTATTATTTTGTGGCTTTTCCGTATTTCTATGTTCCTCTTCCCGTGTTGAGCGCGAGTGTCCTCTGAAATATGAAATTTTTGTATTACTTGTGCCAACTGATCTTGTACTTCCCGGATTTCTCTTTTGTATTGCGTATTAATTTGATTCTGATTTTCTTTGAATTTCTTAATTTGTTCATACTCTCCTGTGTCAGTGATAGCTACAGGTCTTGTGTCATTCAGATCATCATCTACCTTTGTAGATAAGTTAGTGAACTGATCCGAAAGTTCTGCTACTTTCTCCGACAGTGTACTTATTTCCTCAGTGTGTTTTTCTGAACCAAGTTTCAGAGTGTCCATTTGTGTTGAAATCGTATCTACTGTGTCCTTTCAGTTTTCTTGAGTTTTTGCAAGTTGCGTAACCGAATCGGTAGATGCAACTGAGTCAATTTTAGCTTGCAAGGTGTCGTGATTTTCATGAACAATAGTTTGCAGTTCTTTTATGGCTGCTTCGTGATTCTGTATTGCATTTTCATGACGCGAAAAAATAGTTTGGAAATGCTCACAAATTTGTGTTTTTACGTCATACAGACTTTTTGACATTTCGATTCGATGTTATGTAACTCAGTAGTTAAATCTTCACGTGTTTGTTCAAGCGTGGTGTCTAACTTTTGAAGATTTTGTTCCATTGTTCTAACTTTTTAAGATTTTGTTCCACTGTGTCTAACTTTTTAAGATTTTGTTCCACTGTGTCTAACTTTTGAAGATTTTGTTCAATTGTGTCTAACTGTTGCTGTGTTTGTCTCTGGTGTTGTTCCATTGTGTCTAACTTTTGAAGCTTTTGCTGTGTTTGTCTCTGATTTTGTTCCATTTGTTGCATTAGCTGTAATAACAATGCATTAGTGTCTGGAATCTGTTCCTATACGCTTTTCGGCAGTGCTTTTGCACCGGCAACATTCACATTTTGACAAACAGAAAAAGTGTCTTGACTTATTTGAGAAAACGGTGAGGACGCAAAACCTGAATCTACAGTATTTCCAAAATTGTGTCCTGTCATTTCGGATTCCTGAGGCGAGCTATTGCCGAGCGATCGATCGATAATGCTTCCCTGTTCACTAATTGTTTCACTGCCTACGCCATTGTTTGCCGCCCGCTCCATTTCCCTATGCACAATTACCAAATGACTATGTTGAACATTAGTTAATTCATTACACGGTGGCGCTAACACACTACTTTCGTCTTCACTGTCATTTCTCAGTTTACTTTGGAGCCTAGTATTACGTTTTTCACACGCCATAATTGTCACAATATTTCACACGATAGCACAGAAAAGCACAATTTGAAGAGCAAACTAACAAAACATATTAACATAGCATTGAAAATAATAACTAGTTAATTGCAAGCGCAGCTGCGAAATACTTGGTGCAAATCTACATGCATGCCACAACTGTGTACAACAATGAAAAACTGCAACTACAAAGGAAATTCTCTCTATAATTACGCGCTAGCAATAAATAAAAGCTACACTAATTACACAAACTACAAGAAAAAAATCAGAAGATTCCAGTGAGGTATCCTCGGCTAAGGGTCGACATATGAAACGTCCCCTTTGAACAATTATACACGATTGTGCTTTAACTGACACACAATATTTTTAGCGCAACGCAATCTGACTTTCAAAAATCCCTACAAAAGAATGGCCCTGACTAACATTAACCTATACCTTTAACAAATCACTTACCTCACCAAAAATCTTCGTTACTCGAACTACTGCAATACAGCGAGCGTCACTACTGCCAGCTAAATAAAAGATTCAA
The DNA here is from genome assembly GCF_023898315.1 of Schistocerca nitens. NCBI lineage: Eukaryota > Metazoa > Arthropoda > Insecta > Orthoptera > Acrididae > Schistocerca > Schistocerca nitens. Next base: position 905,353,082 of record NC_064616.1, on the reverse strand, counting down.
ACTACTGAAGGCACTAACTACTGATAGGCATAGTTATCAAATGAAAGATTTTGATAGAGAACAAACAATGTATTTACCTTAATAGTCATAATTGACATCCAGTCTTACAAATTTCAAAACTCCGCCATCTCTCTCCCCACATCCACCACTGCTGGTGGCTCACCTCCAACAGCGCAACGCTACGCGCTGTTCACATCCAGCTGCCCAACACTACAATGGCAGACAACAATGCAAAATAGCCACAGACTGCACACAGCACAGCCAGTGATTTTCATACAGAGCGCTACGTAACGTTGCCAATAAGAAAACATAAACAGCCTATTTACAATATAATTGTCCAATGACTACCCGTTTATCATTTGCATTTCTTCTTGGTGTAGCAATTTTAATGGCCTGTAGTGTAGTACTCCAGTAAGGCACCAATACTCTCTGGAACTCCTACAAGACTCCAAGGATAACCCATCCAGTCTTGGTGACTTAATGGGTGCCCCTTTTGCTATGGCATCCAACATTTTTTCAGTCACCGGTTCTAGCAGTTCCTTTTGGAGTTCCGAAGTAACCGTTGCGTGCGTCGGACCAGCGACGTTAGTAATGATCTCTGTATCAGATCTCCTCTCCGCGTATGGGTGAGAATAATGGGTAAAGTATGCATTGCTTATGTCTCTTTGCGTGACGTAATTGACGCCATCTTCTGTCGTCGCCTCATGGATTAGTATCCTGTGTCTGCGCTTACTTTCCATGGCTGTACGGCACATGGAGGACCGTTCATCGGCGATTTCGACCGTTCGACGTGTACGAATGATGGTCCCTACCAGGTGTTGACGTGTCAACGTCAAAATCTTCGCTATTGCTCGGTTGACAGTCATCTGGCGGTTCGGTGATGAGGGCATAATGGAAAACTCCCTCGGGATGGCGTAGTAGAACTCTGTAGTGCTGCGCCTCCATGCTGCAGTTTCCCTACTAGAAGTCTTCAAGGTACGTCGAACGCTCGGCTTGGCACAGTCCATCCACCACTGTAAAGCAGATGTATACACTCTCCGTCGTCGTAGGCACAGTCTCCACGTGTCTCCCACTGCCGCTTGACGTTACGGTGAGACCAGGTGGGCGGTGTTAAATTTCCACGGGCTGCCGCTACGCCACACTTACAGGCGTCGAAGCGTGATGCTACAGATGTAAGCAGTGTGGTCAGCTCGGCTGCCGTGAACGTATCCCCGAGAGAGCGGGAGGTATATATCCTATCAATTCTGTTAAACGAATGTTCCATAAAGTGCGTGAAACCCCGTCTATCAGCATAGATGATGTCCCAGGTGTCTACCAAACCGAGCTCGGGAGTGACAGCGTCGAGTGCTGGGCCTGGTGAATGCTGAGATTGTGTACAAACAAATCGCCCGCGGTCACCATATCGTCTACCTTGCCTTGGCATAACTGTGTTAATTCCTCACAAGGGAACCTCCCCATCGCACCCCCCTCAGATTTAGTTATAATTTGGCACAGTGGATAGGCCTTAAAAAACTGAACACAGATCAATCGACAAAACAGGAAGAAGTTGTGTGGAACTATGAAAAAATAAACAAAATATACAAACTGAGTAGTCCATGCGTAAGATAGCCAATATTAAAGAGACTGTGAATCCAGGTGCGCCGTGGTCCCGTGGTCAGCGTGAGCAGCTGTGGAACGTGATGTCTTTAGTTCAAATCTTCCCTCTACTGGAAATTTTATATTCGCAAAGTTATGTTCTGTCCGTTCGTTCATTGACGTCTCTGTTCACTGTAATAAGATTAGTGTCTGTGTTTTGCGACCGCACCGCAAAACCGTGCGATTAATTGACGAAAGGACGTGCCTCTCCAATGGGAACCGAAAACATTTGATCGCAAGGTCATTAGGTCAACCGATTCCTCCACAGAAAAACACGTCTGATATACTCTACACGACACTGGTGACAGCATGTGCGTCACATGACAGGAATATGTTGTCGACCCACCTAACTAGTACACTTGGCGAATGGGTAAAAAGATTCTTCTACCTTGCCCGATTTAGGTTTTCTTGTGGATGTGATAATCACTCCCAAAAAAGTGATGAAAACATAAGAGTTTGTCACATAAACTGAAAATAAAAAGTTAAACTTTTCACTCGAGGGAAGACTTGAACCAAGGACTTCTCGTTCGGCAGCTGGTCGCGCTAATCACGGGACCACTGCGCTCCTGAGCTCACACTCTCCTAGATAGCACATATCTTCCGCATGGACTACTCAGTTTGTATATGTTGCTTATTTTTTCATAGTTCCACACAACTTCTTCCTGTTTTCTCGATCGATCTGTGTTCGGTTTTTCAAGGCCTATCCACTGTGCCAACTTATAACTAAATCTGAGGGGGTTGCGATGGGGAGGTTCCCTTGTCAGTAAAGAATAGCGAACGTTCAAGCCTCTTGCTGGTGCCGGATGGTGCGTAAACATTGACGAGGTGTATTCCTTGGACTGTAAACGCCATGCCCCTGGCATTCGGTAGGTAACGTATCAGTGGCTGTTAATTCTTTTTTGAGAAGCACTGCGACGCCATTGCCCTTATCCAACGCGTGTGATATGCATGTCGTGCATCCGGAGATGTCCTGGAAACCAAGAACGTATATCTCTTGCAATAAGGCCATGTCATGCCAGCCGCAGAAAGTGTGTCACATAACAATGACGGGATGGTATTGATGTTAATCGTCGCGAATCGATATGACTGTCGTTCGCCCGCGAAGGCAGCGGTAGTCATCGGTGTGCGCAGTGGCGACGGGTTTGGTCACCTCCAAGTCACCCTGTCGTTTCTGTTATCACGTCCGCTTGGCAGTACAATACCGTGACCACTTAACCACGACGCCATTGCCTTCTCAGGCTCCTCTGTATTGAACTTCCTGTCCTTGTACCCTTCACTGTTTCTATTTATTTATTTATTTATTTATTTTTTTTTTTTACAGTTCAGTACAACTTCTTCCTGTTTTCATGCTTTATCTGTGCTCAGTTTTTGACGAGCTGTCCACTGAGCCCTCTTCCCACTAAATCGGAGGGGACTGCGATGGGAAGTTTCCCTTATTAGTAGAGTCTTCCACAAGTTCGTAGATTCATATTATTTTCAGCAATGAGCTGGTCCAATGTAAGAGAGGTCAGATTAGGTTAAGTATATAGATAAATAAAAGAGACTTGCGATGATTTTCATGTACATCACGAGCGAAGAGACTTTATTGACGCAAACTATTTCTAAGTATCTCATAAGAATTCCCATTTCCTTGTTAAATATTGTTGCGGTGGTGTAATGAGAACGGGTGCATTAATTTCATTTACCCGTCGTTACCCTGTTACATTCAGGTATAACAGTTATAGCTCCCAGACACAGTATAGAGTATCACACAGCCAGATACTGAACTCCCTTTGCAAAAACGTACAGTTAACATAAGTGAAGTGTGATCATGTTAATATACATGATGGTCAGAAACAATCTCAAAAGCTTGTGAGGGTGTTGCAGGGTAGGTTGTGCTGAGAAATAATTGTTCAGAAAAATATTCTATACGTTGCGCCGTTTCCGAGTTAAGTAGCATTGAAGTTAGTCAAGCGGCCCGCCAGATACAATTTCCTACAATTGTTCTCGTAGCGTACATGACTGCGCACGTGACTGCGCAGTCTTTGGGGCGGGTTCGGTCCTTATCACCATCTCACGACCGGTTTTTGTATCGCTCTCTTGTTCGGTCTTAGGAAACCAAACGAAGAACACGTTTTGCGGCACCATCTCTGGCAGGCTGCTTGAATTCGAGCGTGCAACACCTGATTGACTGAATTCAATGCTAATTACCTCGGAAACAGCACAGAGTATCGATATGTTTTTAACAATTATTTCTCAACACAACCTACCCCGTATATCGTTGACCTATTTCCAAGTTTATATTCGGGAGATGTCTCCACTATTTGTGGATGTCAACAACATCGCTGTTACTGCAGTGCAGCGACACACATTTGTTTCTATTCCTCCCCAACACGTCGATCACTGAATGTAACTGTCATTTGGACTGTTTGTGGACCTGGTTTTAACTGTCTTGTAACCACAGCATACAAAAATATCCCTCCAAAATAACTCACTCACTCACACACGCACACACACACACACACACACACAAACACACACACACAACTATGTAAAAAAAAAGTCAAACAAACTTTGTAGAACACTTTGCTTCTATTAACATTATTTAAATAAAGCAGTCTAGATTGCACGAAAATTGTATATATTTTGTTTGGTGATCGGTTTTGGTCTTTTATCAGACCTCAACAGACCATTTTTTATTCTGTAAACAATAGTATTACATATTGTAAGTGGTCAAAAAAAGAATACAATCGTAGAAGTAAAATAACATAAAACAAATGGCTGGTATAACTCTGGTAACATCAGGAGCCGGTGGCACGGAACAACTCGTTCTGGAGGCGCATGGAACACTGCCGGGTACAGCTCAGTCGCTTATGGTTTCATAACAAAAGCACCGCCTACCATCTCCTACATAACGTCATCAACACCCAGTCGTAGAGAAACGTTACTGTAATATGTGGGAGCTGTTTGTAAACGTGTATGATGGTAAGTTAAAGTCACAGAAAAATCTTAGACAAAAAACATTAGGGATAGTATGAATTTAGATAAAAGACGTGGATTATAAATTGTTCTCGAATAGAGCATAACGTCTTGTCCAATGACACTGGCTCATTTCAGCCAATTACTTGTGTGTAGTCATTAAGTACATCTCTGCCACGCTCACTTCTAGAGGGCAGCATATACTGAAATGAGCCAGTGTCATTCAGCGAAACGTTCTGTTCTATTTGAGAACAGTTTATGATGAAAATATTTTATGCATACTCATAATATCTCTAATTGCTTTTGGTATGTTTTATCTATGACTTTAACTTATAGTAATACACGTTTACAAACAGATCTCGCAGATTACAGTAACGGTTCTCTACGATTGGCTATTGGTGACGTTACGCAGGAGGTGGCGAGATGAGCTTACGCTATAAAACCACGAGCGACTGAGCTTTACTCAGCAGTGTTCTACACGTCTCCAGAGCAGGCTGCTCCACGCCACCGGCTCCTGATGACACCAAGGGTATGCAAACCATTTATTTCATGTAATTTTACTTCTATGATTGCATTCATTCCTCGACCACTAGCAATGTGTAATAGTCATGTTTGCAGATTAAAAAATGGTCTGATTATGGTCTAATAAAGGACCGAAACTGGTCACCAAACGAAATACATACAACCTACATGCGAAGTAGACTGTTTTATTAAAACAATTTTAAAATAAACTTATCGATTGCTGTTTTGCTAAGGACAGTGTTCCAAAAAATACTTTGCTTCTAGCTTGTAGTTTAAGTAAGCACTGGTGAAAACAACGCTCGTATACAACGCCGTTTCACAATGTAGGTTCAGTCACAATGCTGCCAACTCTTAGCTCTTATAATACAGTGTGATCTTTTCACCATGTACAAACTCTAGGGATTGATCAGTAAGAGCACACGGAACAAAAAAAGATCTTATGAACTTATGTCCGGAAATGCATAGTTTCCATGCTAGAGAACATTATTCAATCATACATTGTTACAGAGACTGCGGTGAAACAGGTTCTGCACCATGCAGCCACAGATACAGTTTGGGTTGAGAATGGTTACCATGCGGCACAGCGCATGCGTGTACGCACCGTAGCAAGTTCTGTCTCATACGTTGACATCGGCCAGGCTGTCCGCCCCCGGTAGCTGAGTGGTCAGCGCGACAGACTGTCAATCCTAAGGGCCCGGGTTCGATTCCCGGCTGGGTCGGAGATTTTCTCCTCTCAGGGACTTGGTGTTGTGTTGTCCTAATCATCATCATTTCTTCCCCATCGACGAGCAAGTAGCCGAAGTTGCGTCAAATCGAAAGACTTGCACCCGGCGAGCGGTCTACCCGACGGGGGGCCCTCGTCACACGACATTATTGTCGGCCAGGCAGCATCCGAACAGTGTCAAAGGCAGCATGAATACGCTGCTCCAGTGTCTCCACATCTGGAATGGACTCTACATACAAGATAATTCTGAGATGGCGCCATAACCGGAAATCGCACGGGTTGAGATCCAGCGAACGAGCAGGCCATGAAATTGGATCCTCTCGTCCGATCCATCGACCAGCGAAGACACGATTGAGAAGCGTCCGGACGTTAACGGCGAAGTGGGCTGAAGCGTCATCATGTAGCAGCCACATAACTCATCAGTGGCACTTCTTCCAGCAGAGGAAGCAAAGTCACCCACAAGAAACGCCAATAGTTCCGGCCTGTTAGGTGACGTTGAAGGCAGAATGGTCCCAAAATACGGTCGCCAATTATTCCAGAGCACACATTCCGCCTGCACCGATGCTGATAATTCGCTGTCACCATACCATTGGGGTACTGCGTACTATTCCACAGATGACTGTTATGAAAGTTGAAGGTGCCACTCCACGTAAAGGTGGCCTCGTTTATGGTTAGCATGAATGATACAAATCGCGGAATCGTAGTTGTCCGGTGAAGAAATCATTGACAAAATTGCTCCCGAGGTGGAAAGTCTGTCGCTAGCAAGCCCTGCACACGGTTTAAGTGATAAGGGTAGTAACAATTGTCTTGGAGAACGTTCCACACGGTCATCTGGCTTACCGTGTACTGGCGGGCCAACTGCCTGGTACTGACGTGGCGGTCCCCTGCTATAGTGTAAATCACATATTCCTCCAGTCTGGTGTCTGAAAATTTCGGGTACGTCCTTCGTGCTTTCCTGATTCCTGAAACGACCCTGTCTCAGACAAACGGCGAAACACTGTTGCAAACATTAAATGCTGAGGTTGTTGTCGGCGGGGACAGGTCTCCTGATACAACCTTGCTGCCCGCCGCCCGTTGCCATTTGTCTTTCCGTAAGTAAACATCATGTCGGGAAGCTCTCGATTCGAATACAGAACCATTGTGTACAACGCTGTATTACATCCACTACAAGGTGTGTCAGCAAGATAAGTGAATCGGACACAACATTACCTATTACTATGGGAGAAGATGGCATTAGGCATGACATATGAGGAACAGTAGCATCCTCAAGGTACAGACGGTGTTTAGGAAGGATAGATTGCATGCAACCGGTGGTGGAGTGTTCGTCGCTGTTAGTAGTAGTTTATCCTGTAGTGAAGTAGAAGTGGATAGTTCCTGTGAATTATTATGGGTGGAGGTTACACTCAACAACCAAGCTAGGTTAATAATTGGCTCCTTTTACCGACCTCCCGACTCAGCAGCGTTAGTGGCAGAACAACTGAGAGAAAATTTGGAATACATTTCACATAAATTTCCTCAGCGTGTTATAGTCTTAGGTGGAGATTTCAATTTACCAGATATAGACTGGGACACTCAGAAGTTTAGGACGGGTGATAGGGACAGAGCATCGAGTGACATTATACTGAGTGCACTATCCGAAAACTACCTCGAGCAATTAAACGGAGAACCGACTCGTTGAGGTAACATCTTGGACCTACTGATAACAAACAGACCCGAACTTTTCGACTCTGTAAGTGCAGAACAGGGAATCAGTGATCATAAGGCCGTTGCAGCATCCCTGAATATGGAAGTTAATAGGAATATAAAAAAAGGGAGGAAGGTTTATCTGTTTAGCAAGAGTAATAGAAGGCAGATTTCACACTACCTAACAGATCAAAACGAAAATTTCTGTTCCGACACTGACAATGTTGAGTGTTTATGGAGAAAGTTCAAGGCAATCGTAAAATGCGTTTTAGACAGGCACGTGCCGAGTAAAACTGTGAGGGACGGGAAAAACCCACCGTGGTACAACAACGAAGTTAGGAAACTACTGCGAAAGCAAAGAGAGCTTCACTCAAAGTTTAAACGCAGCCAAAACCTCTCAGACAAACAGAAGCTAAGCGATGTCAAAGTTAGCGTAAGGAGGGCTATGCGAGAAGCGTTCAGTGAATTCGAAAGTAAAATTCTATGTACCGACTTGACAGAAAATCCTAGGAAGTTCTGGTCTTACGTTAAATCAGTAAGTGGCTCGAAACAGCATATCCAGACACTCCGGGATGATGATGGCATTGAAACAGAGGATGACACGCGTAAAGCTGAAATACTAAACACCTTTTTCCAAAGCTGTTTCACAGAGGAGGAACGCACTGCAGTTCCTTCTCTAAATTCTCGCACAAACGAAAAAATGGTTGACATCGAAATAAGTGTCCAAGGAATAGAAAAGCAACTGGAATCACTCAACAGAGGAAAGTCCACTGGACCTGACGGGATACCAATTCGATTCTACACAGAGTACGCGAAAGAACTTGCCCCCCTTCTAACAGCCGTGTACCGCAAGTCTCTAGAGGAACGGAGGGTTCCAAATGATTGGAAAAGAGCACAGGTAGTTCCAGTCTTCAAGAAGGGTCGTCGAGCAGATGCGCAAAACTATAGACCTATATCTCTGACGTCGATCTGTTGTAGAATTTTAGAACATGTTTTTTGCTCGAGTATCATGTCATTTTTGGAAACCCAGAATCTACTATGTAGGAATCAATATGGATTCCGGAAACAGCGATCGTGTGAGACCCAACTCGCGTTATTTGTTCATGAGACCCATAAAATATTAGATACAGGCTCCCAGGTAGATGCTATTTTTCTTGACTTCCGGAAGGCGTTCGATACAGTTCCGCACTGTCGCCTGATAAACAAAGTAAGAGCCTACGGAATATCAGACCAGCTGTGTGGCTGGATTGAAGAGTTTTTAGCAAACAGAACGCAGCATGTTGTTATCAATGGAGAGACGTCTACAGACGTTAAAGTAACCTCTGGCGTGCCACAGGGGAGTGTTATGGGACCATTGCTTTTCACAATATATATAAATGACCTAGTAGATAGTGTCGGAAGTTCCATGCGGCTTTTCGCGGATGACGCTGTAGTATACAGAGAAGTTGCAGCATTAGAAAATTGTAGCGAAATGCAGGAAGATCTGCAGCGGATAGGCACTTGGTGCAGGGAGTGGCAACTGTCCCTTAACATAGACAAATGTAATGTATTGCGAATACATAGAAAGAAGGATCCTTTATTGTATGATTATATGATAGCGGAACAAACACTGGTAGCAGTTACTTCTGTAAAATATCTGGGAGTATGCGTGCGGAACGATTTGAAGTGGAATGATCATATAAAATTAATTGTTGGTAAGGCGGGTACCAGGTTGAGATTCATTGAGAGAGTGCTTAGAAAATGTAGTCCATCAACAAAGGAGGTGGCTTACAAAACACTCGTTCGACCTATACTTGAGTATTGCTCATCAGTGTGGGATCCGTACCAGATAGGGTTGACGGAGGAGATAGAGAAGATTCAAAGAAGAGCGGCGCGTTTCATCACAGGGTTATTTGGTAACCGTGATAGCGTTACGGAGATGTTTAATAAACTCAAGTGGCAGACTCTGCAAGAGAGGCGCTCTGCATCGCGGTGTAGCTTCCTCGCCAGGTTTCGAGAGGGTGCGTTTCTGGATGAGGTATCGAATATATTGCTTCCCCCTACTTATACCTCCCGAGGAGATCACGAATGTAAAATTAGAGAGATTAGAGCGCGCACGGAGGCTTTCAGACAGTCGTTCTTCCCGCGAACCATACGCGACTGGAACAGGAAAGGGAGGTAATGACAGTGGCACGTAAAGTGCCCTCCGCCACACACCGTTGGGTGGCTTGCGGAGTATAAATGTAGATGTAGATGTAGATGTACTGTAACTGTGGCTGCAGGGTACAGCGGGTATTAGACCGCAGTCTCTGTAACAATGTATAATTGAATAAATGGTCTCTAGCATGGAAATCATGCATTTCCGGACATCAATTGATTAGATTTTTTGTTTGTTCTAGGCGCTGATGCTACGGTCGCAGGTTCGAATCCTGCCTCGGGCATGGATGTGTGTAATGGCCTTAGGTTAGTTAGGTCTAAGCAGTTCTACGTCTAGGGGACTGATGACCTCAGATGTTATGTCCCTTAGTACTTACAGCTATTTGAACCGTTTTTTTCCGTACCCTCTCGTTGATCAATCCCTAAAGTTTGTACACGGTGGAAAAAATCACCCTGTATAAGAACCAAACCAAAAGAACAAAACACATTGAATTACACACCCATGTCACCACGAACGCATGCCATTCACATACATACAATCACACTACATTCAGAATAATCAGTACCAAACCGTCTATGTAAGTGCAACGTAGCGTCCAGTTGTACCTTAGGTTGACGATACCATTTACGAAGATCAGTGCAACATAATTCGTGGTATTTGATCTTAAAGCAGGTAAAGAATTGGAAACCTTTTTGACTGATTCTTCAATCTATTAATTACTAAAGCAACACTGACTCATAACTATAATTAAGGACAGAGGAAAAAACTTTCAACTCATGATTCAGTGTTCTACGTGAACAGAAAACACATTTGAAAGCCCTTCTAAAACACTGTACAGTCATTTTTAATTACTGAGTGGTCGTCTCATAAGCCGGATTTGGTTCTAGCTGAAGTATAATAGTTCATAAGCACATTACTGTAGTAGCTGATAGTAAGATTTTGCCAGCGTCTGCAGCTTCATGAATGAGTCTTGCCGAATAGTAGTATTGGCATACAGGATGTAATGGGTAAAAGTGCACATAATTTATATGTGCCTTAATACGTACACAAGTCATTTTGTTGGCTGTTTTCTCTCTGCGTCGAACAGTCTTCCCACAAACACGTCACAAACTTTACTGACTAACTATTTTACTTTCACGTGTCCACACTTCGACACCTGACCTGCCGCCTAGGAGAAAATAAGTATTAATCGCTTGCCATTGCCACACATACATTGAGGTAGTAACAAAGGGGGTAGCCGCGCGCGGTCTAGGCTCCTTGCCACGTTTCGCAGCTCTCCCCCCCCCCCCCTCCCCCCCCCCCTCGTCGGAGGTCGGAGGTTCGAGTTCTCCCTCGGGCATGGGTGTGTGTGTTGTCCTTAGCGTAAGTTAGATTAAGTAGTGTGTAAGCCTATGACCTCAGCAGTTTGGTCCCATAGGAGCTTACCACAAGTTTCCATGTAAGAAAGGTAAAAACATCCTACTCCTAATAGCTATAATTATCAGCCTGCAAATGAAGTAAATACTGATGTAATGTTATTCAGTACACTGTCCTAGTCACCAACATAAATATCTGCACTTACACCCGTTACCCCGTATATTTCACAAAGAGCCTCTTAAATATTGATCATTCAGCAAAATTCGCAGAGACACACTCATCCACATCCATTAGCCAGCCAAGCTTGTCTTTTTGCTCTCGCACTTCCTTTGTCTGAAATGTAACAAACAGTTATTACCAAGGAAGTTACTATGCCTTAATGACCACTCACTGAAGTATTAGTTGTTTACAAAGGATTTCAACAGAAACACTTGCACTGCATTGCAATATTACAAATGAATTGAAATGTGTATAGACATTACACAGAAATTAACTATTTACAGAACTTAAAATTACGTAATTCAGATACTTACGATAGCCAACAGATGTCACCATGTACTAGTCATCTCGCATTTACAGAAAGGTACCATAGCAAACCAGTGGTCAGCATGTCTGGCTACCGTGCAGAGGACATGGGTTCGCTTCCCGGTAATGTCATGGATTTTTCTTCGGTGGGAGGACTGAAACGGGGTGCACTCAGCCTCGATATGCTAATTTAGGAGCTTTTTGAATGAGAAGTAGCGGATCCAAAGTCAAGAAAGCCGACAACGTTCGGGAGAGCGATGTGCTGTCCGCACGCTCCTTCGTGCAGCATCCATCAACGCAGAGATGATACGGTGGTCGGTCGGTCGGTCCCGACTGGCCCAACACGACCAGAATGCGGTGCTTTGCTTCCTTGCTACTAGAGTTATAAAACTACTGTAGGCTACCGCAGACTATCGTAAGTAAGCGTAGACTACGGTAGTTTCTCTGGTAGCTTCGGTCGGTTAAGATGGTAACCACGTTACCAGTACGTTAGACGTTTTGCGTACATATTGGGCATTACCTCATTTCGATCGCTTTTGTGCTTACGACATCAGGTCTTACTAGATTGCCCGAGAAACCAGAAGCGGTGAATGTCTAGAAACGGACTGTGGAGATGTAACTCGCCGGGTAACCTACGAAACATTTTTATTCTACATAGTTATCTTCCTGTCTGTTACTTAATAATAAACAGCATTCATCGCAAAATTGAAACTAACATTGTTTAATTCAGGTTTTATTCGAAGTTTGTAGATTTACTATGTGAAACAGGGGGATGTTGTAGTAAAAATTAAAATTAAATACAGATTTCTCATATAGTGATAGAAAACTCAATTTCCTCAAAAAGCGGCTAAATTTTAAACAATGAAAAGAAAGAAACATATCAAACATCGCTTCAATACTTCGTCGAACTTATATAAAACATGTTTCGGCTACTGATAAACAACTTTCGCACTTATTAGTTATGACATGAAACTCTTGCCTTTGATTATGATGAAGGATGTTCTACTGATTACAATATAACAACAATAATTATTTACATTTATTGTGTTTGTGCATGTAAACTGTACTTGCATCAAAAGTAATGGTCTTGGTTACATAAAAGCGCAGAAGTTACACGAGCAGCTAATTTTTCAACTTATAAAATTCAATTTATATTTGTCAAGGCTATAAGATATACAATGGACTAACACTGAACGATATGGTGCTCTGAATACGTGAAAACAAACAAAAAACAGTTCCTCTGTCACACATTCATTTATGATAATGATTGAAGCAGAAGAACGTGGATTTTTTCCTCGGTGGGAGGACTGAAACGGGGTGCACTCAGCCTCGTGATGCTGATTCAGGAACTTTCTTGAATGAGAAGTAGCGGATCCAAGGTTAAGAAAGCCCACAACGGCCGGGGGAGCGACGTGCCGACCCCACACCCATCCATGCCGCATCGGCAGATAAAGAAGAGATTAAATATCTCACGGAAAAATATAATTATAACATTCATTTATATTGCTTTCTGTGCAATACTACCGGCAATCCTAACATTTACTACTACCAAACCGTAGCTCTGGCAGAGCGCAACTCTGCTTGCTGCTATGGCGAGCAGTTTAAATTAGTTAGACGGCCAACAGATGAAACTCGCATTTACGCACGCTCAGCCTTAATGTTGTGAGATCAAGTAATGTTAGTTTTCCAACTTGTATGTGGCGCGATGTACGTCACCATAAATTGGACGGATAGGGGTGTGTGAAGTGGCGCACGATGAGCTGCAATTGTGCTGACAGCCTTCCCCGTGTTGACTGCGAGAACAGCGGGAGCAGCACTACACGGAGGCATTGTCCCTTTGTGCTTCGCTCATTACTGGCGCTCTCCCCTTCGTGAGTATCAGCGCGGCTCTTGTGGGTCTTGGGATGAGCCCGTCTGTTATAGCGCCGTCGGCTCTAACAGTCTTTTTTGTGGAGTGCAAATGACAGCAGCGCTATAGAGCAAACAGCGTAACAGTGACATTATTCGGCGGTAGCATTTGTTCCCTCGTGTGATGAGACAGGTCTATTGCAAATTATACAACGTAGCCGAAAGAAGGCTAGGCTGAGAACTTGCATACTGATAGGGATTCTCTTGTGCGCATGAAGCGTGCTCTGTGAGTTCACATATCTACGTAGTCATAACATAGGCACACATGATGGTTGATCCCAAAGCTTTAACTTGAGAACAACATAAAATTTGTGCGGATAAATGCTGCAGATCCTCCTTTTATGATGTAATGACACAACGAACTTCAAATTTCACTTGTACAACTGACTGGGTCGTTGCTACGTTGACCGACTTTTCTGCAAGATACCTTGAGCCTGAACTTGGCAAAAGGTTCCTGGCGTTTGGGTTCGTTTCGGACAGCTTCCTTGAGGTCTAAATCCTGTTAAGATTACGTAAGAACAAATTTATCAATTGAAGACATGAAGTCTGAAAATGAGTCGTGATCATATTTTTGGCACCTTGTTTTACAGATCCGTCTTGATCGCACAAACTTCTACACTTCACTATTACCGGTTTCAGCTATTGCCGTCTTCAGATATGTTACAAACAAAAGCAGTATGTAACCAACTAAGTTCAGTTTGCTTACGCTAAATCTGTAACAAAATTAGAATTATATTAACACCTTCAGCTGCTTACGGGCGTTGATATATATCAACGGGGAGAGGTGAAAATGGGTGCCCCGACCGGGGCTCGAACATGAGAGCCGGCCGAAGTGGCCGTGCGGTTAAAGGCGCTGCAGCCTGGAGCCGCAGGACCGCTACGGTCGCAGGTTCGAATCCTGCCTCGGGCATGGATGTTTGTGATGTCCTTAGGTTAGTTAGGTTTAACTAGTTCTAAGTTCTAGGGGACTAATGACCTCAGCAGTTGAGTCCCATAGTGCTCAGAGCCATTTGAACCATTTTTTCGAACATGAGATCTTCTGCTTACTTGGCAGACGCTCTATCCATATCTTTTTGTTTTTCTTTTTTTTCTGAATTTTGTGCGTTGTAGATCGTTATGTTTGTCGTTGCGGATATCACATGACGCTCGTTTTGCCATGTGAATTAATTTTAATTAATGACTTCGCATACCCCATTTTAACCATTACATTTGCGATATTGGTTAATCATGTACCCTAGCTATAGTGCACTCTGCTGGCCTCAGTTTCTTTGTATAAATACCAGACACATTCTGATCATCACTAGCACTTACTATATACCTACATGTTTAGTGTCACGCTGATACTACATCAGAATACTTTATGGTATGTATGGCTGGCATACATAGCTGTTAATCTTGTAAACACCTTTTATCTTTCTTATGTAGCACCAGGACTTTTATAGATTTAGTGTAGGCAAACTGAACTTAGTTAATTACACATTGTTTTTGTGTGTAACAGATGTGAAGATGGCAGTAGCCGAAACCGGTAGTAGTGAAGTGTAAAAGTATGTGTGATCAAGACGGACCTGTAAAATAAAGTGTGAGAACAAACACCGAGAACAGTTTGAGGGGCTGTTTTATTTTATCCATTAGGTATTTCAATATGCAGGAATAGGATCAAATAACGTGAAAATCATGGTATAAACATCACACATATATTGTTTTGTTACTTGTAATACACTGGAGTTTTCTGTTGCTTTCATCTTCCATAACAACATCAGAAGAAGTAATTTCGCCCATAACGAACTACGGGACATAACGACCCCACTAAGCAAGGAATTTCAGCAATCAGTTAATTTTTAGGTTTCTAATTTATGATTGGTTACGGGCGATCTGACATTAGTCTACGAACAGTGCACATTTAGGTTGACTGCACAAATCACACGAGAACTTTGACATTTTCTCCGAATTCTTGAATGCTTTTATTTAATCCTATATATACGGCTACGGAAATCTCAGCGGAATGCCTTGCATACACATTTTGTAGGTTTTTTTCCTCGCGAATCAACAACATAGCATGTAGTATCGAAAAACAACCGGAAGAAAAAATCTGTTTTTACATTATCGACACACGCAATAACTACATATATTTCAAGTTCGTTTTTAGGCAGTATTATGTGAACGGCATTCAATAATTCTGTGGAATTACCTAGGTTTAGAACATAAATATACAATAAACATAAAATTTCTCCACGTCTCTCGAAGAAATGGGACCAGTTTCTTTCCGATCAATGGTATGAAGATACATTGGCCAGCACTTAGGATAAATATTCATCCATACCCAGAAGGATTCTCTCTATTACTTTCAATTCCAGGTCTGGTGGTTACTATTATAACCAACAGCTTTAGGCAAGTAGATCCATCGTGAAGCATCGGTTTTCGCTCTGATAACGTTGGTGACGCGTCGTGTCATGGAATCCACGAGACACCAAAAACATTGAACAATTATAATATTTTTATGAAGGCCCAGCCTCCGCCATCACGTGGAGGCCTATTTCAGATCCTATGTACAGTATGGGATCAATAGTACCCGGGCACCCCCAAAAGCATTCTTTTTTCATATTAGGTGCATTGTGCTGCCACCTACTGCCAGATACTCCATATCAGCGACCTCAGTAGTTATTAGACATCGTGAGGGAGAAGAATGGGGCTCTCCGCGGAACTCACTGGCTTCGAACGTGGTCAGTTGATTGGGTGTCACTTGTGTCATACGTCTGTAGTCTACGCGAGATTTCCACACTCCTAAACATCACTAGGTTCACTGTATCCGATATGACAGTGAAGTGGAAACGTTAAGGGACACGTACAGCACAAAAGCGACAGGCCGACCTCGTCTGTTGACTGACAGAGACCGCCGACAGTTGAAGAGGGTCGTAATGTGTAATAGGCAGACATCTATCCAGACCATCACACAGGAATTCCAAACTAAATTTGTATCCACTGCAAGTACTATGACAGGTAGGTGGGAGGTGAGAAAACTTGGATTTTATGGTCGAGCGGCTGCGTTGTGTGGCGTGACGAATCGCCGTACACAATGTGGCAATCCGATGGTGCCGGCCGGAGTGGCCGTGCGGTTCTAGGCGCTACAGTCTGGAACCGCGTGACCGCTACGGTCGCAGGTTCGAATCCTGCCTCGGGCATGGATGTGTGTGATGTCCTTAGGTTAGTTAGGTTTAATTAGTTCTAAGTTCTAGGCGACTGATGACCTCAGAAGTTAAGTCGCATAGCGCTCAGAGCCATTTGATCCGATGGTAGGGTGTGGATATGGCGAATGCCCGGTGAACATCTGCCAGCGTGTGTGGTGCCAACAGTAAAATTCGGAGGCGGCAGTGTTATGGTGTGGTCGTGTTTTTAAAGGAGCGGGCTTGCAACCCTTGTTGCTTTGCGTGGCCACACCATAGGCCTACATTAATGTTTTAATCACCTTCTTGCTTCCCACGGTTGAAAAGCAATTCAGAAAAGGTGATTGCATCTTTCAAGACGATCGAGTACCTGTTCATAATGCAGGGCCTGTGGCGGAGTGCTTACACGACAATAATATCCCTGTAAAGGACTGGCCTGCACAGAGTCCTGACCTGACTCATATAGAAAACCTTTGGGATGTTTTGGGACGCCGACTTCGTGCCAGACCTCACCGACCGACAGCAATATCTCTCCTCAGTGCAGCACTCCGTGAAGAATGGGCTACCATTCCTCAAGAAATCTTCTAGCACCTGACTGAACGTATGCGTGCGAGAGTGGAAGCTATCGTCAAGGTTAAGGGTGGGCCAACACCATATTGAATTCCAGCATTAGCGATAGAGGGCGCCACGAACTTGTAAGTCATTTTCAGCCAGGTGTCCGGATACTTTTGATCACATAGTGTGTATGTTACTCGGGAATTTTAACGCCTATACTGTACTCTGAGGTGACAAAAGTCATGGGATAGTGATATGCACATATACAGATGGATGTAGTATCGCTTACACAAGGTATAAAAGGGCAGTGTATTGGCGGAGCTGTTATTTGTACTCAGATGATTCGTGTCAAAAGTTTCCGATGTGCTTATGGCCGCACGACGGGAATTAACGGACTCTAAACACGAAATGATAGTTGGAGCTAGACGCATGGGACATTCTGTTTCGGAAATCGTTAGAGAATTCAATATTACGCGATCCACAATGTCAAGTGTGTGCTTAGAATACCAAATTTCAGGCATTACCTCTCACCACAGACAATGAAGTGGCCGACGGCCTTCACTTAACGACCAAGAGCAGCGGCTTTTGTGTAGAGTTGTCATAGCAAATGTTTAAGCAACACTGTGTGAGATAACCGCAAAAATCAATGTGGGATGTAAGCCGAACCTATACTTTAGGGCAATGAGTAGTAAGTGAGCACGTTGGGTGCACTTGGGGATAATTTACTGAGCAAACCCAACCCACCCACAAAAAGGGGATATAAAAAAATAAGATATAAAAAATTAAATCAATAAAAAAATAATCAAAATCAAACAATGAACTCTAGATCAAGAAAGTCGTTATGATTATTTTTAATTCTCTTCTTACCTTTATACTTTAGTTTAATATCACCATCTTTAAAAAACTGAATGTCCCAGTTATCATTTTCTTAAACTTTTCAGGAAAAAGAATTTTAAATTTATCATCAAGCTCCATACAAATTTTCTCCACATATCTAATTTTTAAACGTTCACAACCTGTAAAGTAATACCATTTATTTACCTCTAACTCACTAATCTCTTTAAACAATTTAAAGTTGCTTGCATTTTTTGATTCTTCAGTAGAGTATCCATTCGTATAGAATAAAATTTTAATTATCTATTAAATGTTTTAATCTTGTAAATAAACTAACGTATAGGATTAATTTAAATTTGAAATTTTCTCAATACGAATAATAAACCATGAGGAAGACTAGTTGTATGTAATGTCTGCAATGAATACTTTAAACCGTCTTCAATTATAGAACATTTGAGAAGTCAGAACTATGAGGTAAAAATAAGTGATACAGAAATATGTGAGGAAATAGAAAACTCAGATTCTCTCTTTTTTATTACTGTAAAAGTAATGGCAAATCATACTTTACCTATAAATAGCTTACCAAAAAATTACAAAATTACATTAAGGCCTAGTCATCATTTTTAAAACATCTGTGAGCATCCGTGTTGTTATATGGCTTATTACAGCTATCACAGAAATATAATGATCCTAGGAAATCTGTCATACTGTTAATTGCATCAAAATGGTTGTGGTCTTTGTCCAGGCATTGAAATTCTCAGCACATACAACATTTATTTGATTATCCAACAATTGTTCAACATTTTTAATGTCATCTAGAGAAATCCTTCTTCATTGGATTCACCCAGCTGATTACATAATACGTCACTTAGCTCTTTTTGGAAATTGTATTCCTCTCCTACTCTGATTTTCTTAATCTCATTTGTAGTTAGTTCTTTGCTTAAAATTTTATTTGTATAGTATGTTAATGCCCCAATTACTGCTTTAGAACAACCCAAATTATTCTTGTGATACATCTTTTAGTCTTTTTTTCTTATTCCTCTAGATTTATTATTTTTTTACCTTGGCACCTGTAGGAACTGCTATCATCTGAGCATTAAACGAGGTATCATCTATATCATAGTCTCATTAGATGTTAAGATATCTATCATTTTACTGCAAAAAACTTGAGCAGATTCTCTAGTATTATCTGATGCTTTACATCCCATGGAAATCGGATAAAACATTTTTAGGTTCTTGATTGTTAAATTCAACTTATCCCCTTTTCTAAAATTAGTTCTTGCTTTAGCTACTTTTACCATAGAATTGAGTGCTTTCGTTATATAATCTGTTTTTTAACTAATGGTATTGAGTTTGGCAATATTAGCGTCATTAAAGACAATTTTATAGCCAACAGACCATGCTTTAAATTTTTCATTAAATCTCGATCTAATTTCGTTAATCTCGAATAATTCCTTTTGACATGGTTTATCCTCCTTTTCTTGCTCAAATAGTTTGCTACTGAAGGTGTAAATTTGATCTAGTCTCACTATTTTCTCCTCTCTCAGTGGACGAAACTTTTCAATAATGTCGTCATCAAATCTGTAGAAAAAATTTACATTAGGTACACGTTGTGGTCTTGATCTTGTTGTCTGGAATACTTCTGGATGAAATGTAAACTCTTGTAATCCAATGGCATTAATTAAGTCTGATTTCTTTAATGTCTTGTATCCTCCAATACCAAGATTCCTAGCTCTATCTATCAATTCCTTTAATTTCAAATTATCGAGAATTATTGTAAGAGGAGGCCAATTATTTGAAAACATTAAGCCAATTAAATCAGCTTTTCTAAATCCACTATAAACTGGTAAATTATTCCTCCTGCAACTGTAAACTTTGTCAGTGCAGCATCCATTTTTAGTCCTTATTTAATTGAGATAAAAAGCAAGAGTCCCTAAAAAATAATAGCAAAATTAAGCTTCATCTTCAGTCAATTTCTTGTGCTTATTAGACCATAAATGTCTTTTGAGACCACTTTTAACTATTTCTTTTCCACACTTACACAATATTTTCTTTTTTGCTCATGTTCTAATTTACTTGAAAGCTTGTTCCTAGTTGAGCAGTTAAAGTGAAAACAATCGAAATCTTTAATTTCTTGACAACCAATACATTTTCTGCAGTCTGTTTGTTGTTCATTATCATCACTCAAAGTTCTGTTAATTTTATTTCATTGTTTATAATAATGCCGAATACAAATGTTACATCTACTAGGTAGTTTGCTTTTAGATGGAGGATACGAGTAAAAACAATCAAAATCTTTAATTTCTGAAAACCAATAATTTTTTTTAGAATTAGCATCAGTTTCTTGCTTTTCATCTCTTTCAGCTGCTATTGCATCAGTTTCTTGCTTTACCATTGACAATAACATTTGAGTATACTCTTCACTTGAGATTTGTTTTAAAATACTTATGATTGTTTATACACTGTTAAACACTTTCTTTTTATTATTATATGTATCTCTTGCAAAAAATTTCATTACATTCATTACACATACATGAAGCCTTATCCTTTGAGTATTTGTGTGAATAAAAATTACCAATCGACTTCTGCACTTCATATTTCTTACACTTCTTGTACTCTTCCATTTATTAAGACGATTTTTCCTTAGATTAATAAAATTTTTACGACTAAATGAATCCACTTTCATGTTACTGTTCACTAGATAGTGGTGTAGATAAAAATATTTACACTCTGAATTTTTTCAGTGTCACTAGCATTCCTACTATGTAGTTTTTATTTCTCTTATGAATTAGCAGTACAGTACACATTTTGTGAAAGGAAATTGTGATCTATAATAACATACTCTTAAGGAAATTGCAATTGGAATTCCAGGTGCTAAATACACTCCTGGAAATTGAAATAAGAACACCGTGAATTCATTGTCCCAGGAAGGGGAAACTTTATTGACACATTCCTGGGGTCAGATACATCACATGATCACACTGACAGAACCACAGGCATATAGACACAGGCAACAGAGCATGCACAATGTCAGCACTAGTACAGTGTATATCCACCTTTCGCAGCAATGCAGGCTGCTATTCTCCCATGGAGACGATCGTAGAGATGCTGGATGTAGTCCTGTGGAACGGCTTGCCATGCCATTTCCACCTGGCGCCTCAGTTGGACCAGCGTTCGTGCTGGACGTGCAGACCGCGTGAGACGACGCTTCATCCAGTCCCAAACATGCTCAATGGGGGACAGATCCGGAGATCTTGCTGGCCAGGGTAGTTGACTTACACCTTCTAGAGCACGTTGGGTGGCACGGGATACATGCGGACGTGCATTGTCCTGTTGGAACAGCAAGTTCCCTTGCCGGTCTAGGAATGGTAGAACGATGGGTTCGATGACGGTTTGGATGTACCGTGCACTATTCAGTGTCCCCTCGACGATCACCAGTGGTGTACGGCCAGTGTAGGAGATCGCTCCCCACACCATGATGCCGGGTGTTGGCCCTGTGTGCCTCGGTCGTATGCAGTCCTGATTGTGGCGCTCACCTGCACGGCGCCTAACACGCATACGACCATCATTGGCACCAAGGCAGAAGCGACTCTCATCGCTGAAGACGACACGTCTCCATTCGTCCCTCCATTCACGCCTGTCGCGACACCACTGGAGGCGGGCTGCACGATGTTGGGGCGTGAGCGGAAGACGGCCTAACGGTGTGCGGGACCGTAGCCCAGCTTCATGGAGACGGTTGCGAATGGTCCTCGCCGATACCCCAGGAGCAACAGTGTCCCTAATTTGCTGGGAAGTGGCGGTGCGGTCCCCTATGGCACTGCGTAGGATCCTACGGTCTTGGCGTGCATCCGTGCATCGCTGCGGTCCGGTCCCAGGTCGACGGGCACGTGCACCTTCCGCCGACCACTGGCGACAACATCGATGTACTGTGGAGACCTCACGCCTCACGTGTTGAGCAATTCGGCGGTACGTCCACCCGGCCTCCCGCATGCCCACTATACGCCCTCGCTCAAAGTCCGTCAACTGCACATACGGTTCACGTCCACGCTGTCGCAGCATGCTACCAGTGTTAAAGACTGCGATGGAGCTCCGTATGCCACGGCAAACTGGCTGACACTGACGGCGGCGGTGCACAAATGCTGCGCAGCTAGCGCCATTTGACGGCCAACACCACGGTTCCTGGTGTGTCCGCTGTGCCGTGCGTGTGATCATTGCTTGTACTGCCCTCTCGCAGTGTCCGGAGCAAGTATGGTGGGTTTACACACCGGTGTCAATGTGTTCTTTTTTCCATTTCCAGGAGTGTATTTAGCTCCTGAAAAGTTAAGAGTGCTATAGAATCACAGTGGCCAGTGTCATGGCAACTGAGAGTGATATAGCGTTTTAAGTTACTAAGTATATTCAGCTCCTGTATAATTAAGAGAGTGCTAGACAATTTTAGTGGCCAGTGTCATGCAACTGAGAGTGCTATAGTGTTTTAATTTAGTAATGCATTTTCATTCTACATCAATGGAGGCATCTAATGCAGTTGTAACTAGTATGATTAATATTTTTGAATTTATCAAGAGAACTATGAATTAAGCTTGGGGTCTTGGTTTCGAGATATTTGGGCTCCATTGTGTAATAAAAAGTCCGAGCTCCTGGACTCTGGAAAATTGTGAAAAATTAAAAATCAGTTTTTGCAATCTTTAAACAATTATAACCTCAAATACAAAGAATACAAATATATCCAAAATGAAATTAAGAAATTAATACCAAATGATTTAGTTTAAAAATCTTGGATTTTATTATATGTTAGAAATTTCAAAAAACTCATAACGAGTTTGGGAAGTAAAGTAGCTAATGAAAGAAAAGATTACCATATGACTCTTGAAGAAATGTTTCGTGGTTATGCTGACTATGTAAAAGAATACAAAGCTATTCAAGCTCAACAACAAGCTATTGAATTAAAGGAACAAAACCTACATTTGGATGAAAAGGAAAAAGAAAGCTACAATTAAAAGATGTAGTGTGTGATGTAGTAGAGATGAAGAAAGAACAAATTATATACATTGCGACATCAAAGCAGTATGCCAAGAAAAATTGTTTTTAAAGTTGGTGGCATATTATCTGAAAATCATCTTTCAAGAAGATTATCACACTATAATAGTGGAAGACATAAAGATGATAAAATATTTTAAGTCAGAAAATATAAATGTACTGATTATAAATTAATAGAACAAATGCTTAACATTTATTTTGGTGTACACAGAGTAGATAAAAGAAGAGAACTATATATAATATGCACTTCAACAGCCTATGTAATTTTGTTGAGAAATCACGTGAATAATCCAATGATATTCCTGATGAAATAAATGAGAAGAGAAAAAATATTTATGATGAAATGTTGACTGTTCCTGCTGTAGAATTTTAATTTATTGATGTTTTTCATTCTATATAAATGGAGGTGCTTAATGAACTAAAGAATAATAAGATCACTCATAACAACAATTCTTTTTAATAATTTTTGATGAAAAAATGAGTCACGGTTTAGAGCAAAAGATGCTGCAGAAGTTTTAGAATATAAAAATGCAGAACAAGCAATTTGTGTAAATATTGATATTGATGACACAAATAATTATGAAAATTTGAGGGGGGCCATCAGTCCCCTATTATGAATAATGAAAAACAAACAATTTTCGTCAATGAGAGTTGCCTATATTCTGTAATTTCATAATAAAAAAAAGGAGAAGCAAAAAAAACTCATAAAGTTTTACCAGCAATTTGAAGACATGGAGGATATAAGATTAGAAAAGAGATGGTAGATCCTTATAAATATCAAATAAAATCTTTATGAGAAACAAGTGAATTGGGTAAAAAACAGATCGAAATTTTAAGTGAAATGGTCGATATGACTCTTGATGTAATAAACAGTTAACACAGAGAAATATATGCACTGTTACCAAATGCTGTTCCACAATTTAACAATAAAAAATTTAATACAGACTTTCATTATTTTAAGACTATGTAATTTTAGTTATGGTTAGTATGTTATTCAAGCACAATTTACAAATGCACAAAAGCAGATAGATATTATGAGAAACATGCACTGAAACAGCAAACAAATTTTAAGAACTGACTACATACGAAAATCAATAAAATTTGTATCATCGAATGAAAGAATATTTAAGAATTGTTTGTTATCAAAATTATTTCAATATTTTGGATAACTATACACAAGAAGAATTTATTAACGATATAATTGATCTAAGACTGCTTTAGCTGTATGACACAGTCTAAGACTGCTTCGGTAGTCACTGAATTAATATAAGAACCGAAAAGTTCAACAAAAATAGGTGAGCTACATTTGGGCCCCTCACAAAAATTCAACTTTTAATGAAAAAATTCAACTTCTTATTAAAATGGTATATATAAATGGGAAATAACTTGACCAAGTCAGTAGAGCGTTTTAACAACTATAAAACATACAAAAGGTACAAAGTACAAAATAAACAACTTTTGAAGAAAATATTTAGAATTATGTGAAATATCAAAAACGTTAAACGTACAAGGCTATTCTTACAAACGTAAATGAGATTTAATAGAATGCATCGATAAAGTTCAAAACAACCAAGCTGATATAAACAATCGTATATCCTAAAGAATCGGAAATAGAGGCATTAAATGTAAAGCAACTCCAGGCTGTGGCAAAAATTGTAAAGATAGAAAAATACTAAAACCATCGGAGAGAAGAACTAATTGATTTAATAGAAAACTATAAACAGGTATTAGAAAGACCATTTCCAGCTAATTTAAAGATGAAGAAAGTTGTCGAATTAAAACAAGTAGCAAAAGAATACAAAACTCGTGGATATTCTTATGGTAATGGTACAAAGAGTATACAAAAGCAGATTTAATAAAATCAATTTTACAAGAAGAGGAAAGGCTTAAGAGATTACAGGACTTTAACTTTGATAATTCAATATTTTTATGACCCCTATGTTCGTTCACTTCTCAAAAATTAAACTTTTTCCATCGTTGATTTTTTATTCATTATAAAATTTCAGGTCCTACACTCAGAGGACCTGAAATAAAAAAGGGAATATTCCCCCCCCCCCCTAGAGAAATCTGATTATTCTCATGAAGATATTCATAGACCAATATCGAATACAAGTTTAACTTATAATGAAAAGAAGAACAATTTAGGCAATCTTTCAGTGCTCCCACAAAAATTCAACTTTTATAATAAAAAAGATAGTCGTTTATTTGCTACAGTCGCAAAAATTGAAGTAAAATTAAGGGGGGCTGTTCATTCACTTACCAAAAATTAAACTTTCTGTATGGAATTGCAGAGCATATGCTCATATTCTCTGAAAATTTTTAACTTTTTTGTATGGAATTATAGAGTGGGAAATTTCCCTACTCTTCAGATGTTAAACAAAATAAAAAGGATTTAGCAAACATTTCTTTGCCATTATCAGTTTGCAAAGTTTTTGATACTCCAGCAGTGAATATTTTTTCGAAAGATTCAACTACATTCTTGCCTGTTTTATATTTAACTGGAATAGCCCAAGCAAATTTAGAAAAGACAGCAATAACAGTCAATAAATATTTATACCCTTTATTTATTTTCGAAATTCTTTTCAGCTTGCCAGAGCCCATGTCCACCAAATCAGCTTCCCATGAATCATCAATACTGAGAAAAACAATATTTCTTCTTTTAAAATGTTTTCTCATTGGATTATGCAATTCATTTATAATTTGTTCATGAATAGAAGTGGGAAAAGATTTACCAACATTTATATCTACAAAATATTTTTAACTAATTTACTTTTCTCCTTTTTACAAATTGTACATAGACCTTCAATTCTTTCTTTTAAGTTTGTTATGGTGGCTCTGTGAGATTCATGAGTATCAATAAATTTTTTACACTTCAAACAGTAGATGAGTTCATCCATTTATATAGATGAAAAAGTTATTTAAGTTTAAATTAATATAATGACCTCCATACTTCTAGATATTTGGCAACTCTCTTCTCTAAACGTTTATTAATTTGTGAATCTAATGACTTAAGTTTACTTTCTAGTGACTCTATTTTATCTAGTGCATGAAGGTGACTTGTTTTCGTATTGTTTGTTTCTTTATTATGATGTTCCATGATACAATCGAAAATACCATTTCTTTGCTTCAAATCTGAGATAACTTGTTGTGTTCGTTTTTTGTAACCAGATTTTCTATTTCTTCTTTATTGACATAATTACCGAATTGTGTAAGAATACTTATGTTTTCGGGTTTTGTTACAAGATTGGCTACCTCTTTTTCTAGATACTCTTTTGTAACAGCATCATAACCATTTACTGGATCTTTTATATCTACCATCCTTCTCCCTTAAAATCAAGTTTTCGTTGATTTAAAACAGCTCGTAATTCTCTGTGAAACTGTTTAATTAACCTTTCTATTTTTGGATCAATTTCACTTGTGATTTTTTCTGATTCTCCATTGGCGTGTTCATTAGTCTTGTTCCCAAAAATGTCAATTTAGTAGATTTAGAATGTCATTAATTTTTGAGTAACAATTCCAAAACGAACAAACACAAATAACCACAAATTACTTCGTCGAAGTTTTCTATCCTCTCGCTAGTATAGCACAGATCATTTTTCCCTAATTAACAAGCTGTTTGGGAATATTTCCTCCATATGAATCAAAAACAAATATTATATCAATTGCTTTATAATAACTAGTCCAATGGGTGCCAGTATGATAAGAGGTATCGAAATTTACTATTCCACAATCTACATTTTTTGGTTCATTTGGTAATTCATCAATCGTAAAAGCATCTCGAAAATGTTTTATTTTTAGTTGTGTAACTAATTCTTCTATGTCATAATTAAAGGTTTATTGTATTTTTCGATCATTTTTACGAATTTCTTTTTGTTTTTTGAGTCCAGAATGTGTATTATTTTCCATTTCCAAATTATGTCTTTTTTGTTCTTCCAGTTCTTTATCAGCTTTTTTCTTGTTTATGAATGCACTTGCGATTTCTGCAGATCCACAAGCAAGGGAACCAATTGTTGCAAGATAAGGCAAAGCAGCAAAAAGTAAAGGAAGAAAACACATTCATGCTTTGTTTCTTTCTTTTTTCTTAGATATTCAATGATTTATTCACAACTGGAATAATTAATGTAATAAGCAAATTTCCACCAACAACAGTTTTTTCTTTGAGCATCAGTCAAAAATGGTTCAATCACATGTAATTGATCATCATTCAACTTTAATTTAATTGATTTTGGCTTAGTTTTGCCACTTGGAAGCAAGGTATAATCAACCGAAAAGTTGTTCATTTATACAGATTCAAAATTTAATTATATTTTTAAACTCCCCAACCATTTTCATCCAGGCCTAAGCCGGTGACAGCTGAAGTAGACGCAGTCTGAAGACTGCTTTGGCAGTCACCAGTCTTTGGACTGAGTCCCATTCCTATTTTTCGTTTTCCATACATAATTCCTCGAACTGCAGTTGCTCCGATTTTTCACCTAAAGAAGCATCACTTGCATGCATTCTTTCTTTTGCAGCTAACTGATGTTCTTTATCTGTTTCATGCCTTTTTTCTACATATTTATGAGCGTGATACGTAATGTCATGCTCTTTGCAAGCTTCATCTAATGGATTTATTCCTGGATCACCATGTGCTAATCTTTCTTCTAGTTTAGTAACCGATCTGCAATAATTAAATCTCAGTGGACGCATCTCTGGCATTGGTACATTATTTAAAACTCAACTGACTTAATTCTTTTCCATGTTTTTTTCAATTTTCCAAAACGTATGAGGAAGATTAATCAAAATTCTGATCAAATATGGGATTCCGTTTGAATTGTAGACGACGAAATCACTAAATTTATTTGTCAACATTTGTATTATTCTTACTTTTTCATAGGGATAATTTTTGTATCCTGCTAGTTCTTCACCATGAATAACTGCTAATCTGTGAATTAATTGATGAACATTATTCATCCAAACTTATTCGACTGGTTTGTCTGTATATTTTTTAACTAAACCTTCACTAACTTTTTCTCCTTCACTTTACAATGAATCATCTAAACTTTTTTGTCTCAGTGCTGGGCAAGTCATCAACAATTTCCTTTATCAAATAATTGTACTTATTTCCCATTCTCAATTTTTTTATTTGGATTATTATCAGAAAATAATGCTCCTGAATTGTATAATATATCTGCATAATTTGATAAATCAGAACCTGTAAATAACGTATTCATGCCTTCCATAGTTAACTGTATTTTAGTTAAAAGATTCATTAAGGTTTCTGTACCTTATTATGTACAATCACCAATAGTTAATTCATGTCCATCAAATTTTACAGGTAATTTACCACCGAATTTAAATGAACCAACAGGTCTTAATCCAAAAACTTTATCTTCACTGTGATTAATATATTCTAACATTCTTTCACTTACATTTATTAAACATTTTTATCGTTTTTCCTCTCTGTCTCTCTTTTCCATACTTCCTTAATAAATCTTGTATTTCTGATTCTCTTAAAGTATAAACACGCTGTGGACGTTCATATTGTTTAATTGATGGTACATCATTAAATTCTTCTAACTGATAAGGAGAATAAGCGACCATTTGATTTTGAACTTCTCTATTTTCTTCAGTAACTTTCAGAACATTAACACCTAATCCTTCGATACCTTGTTTAACCCTTTCAGTTGCATCGATAACTGGTTGATGTTCTTCTTTATGTTTTTCATACTCTGTTCTTTTTTGTTTCTTCCATTTTTAAACTCTTCTTTTACTTGTTCCTTTACTCGTCTATTTTGCCTAGCTCTTTTAACAACTTGTGGATTATACACTGAAGTTGTACTTAGTCCTTTAGGATGATCGTATTTTGCAAACATTTATTAATGATGGAAAAACATTAACTAAACATTTTTTAGCATTTACATTCATAATAAAATTTGTATTGTATTGTGACCGGGGACCTAGAAACGACGGAAAGGCTCTGTCCCTGCCACAGCCACAATGGTCCACAACCCCATGACAACTACTGCAGTCCACTTCACCCCTCCACCGCCCCACACTGAACCTAGTGTTATTGTGTGGTTCGGCCCCCGGTGGACCCCCCAGGGAATGTCTCACACCAGTCGAGTGTAACGCCTATGTTTGCGTGGTAGAGTAATGGTGGTGTACGTGTACGTGGAGCACTTGTTTGCACAGCAATCGCCAACATAGTATAACTGAGGTGGAATAAGGGGAACCAGCCCGCATTTGGCCAGGCAGATGGAAAACCGCCTTAAAACCATCCACAGACTAGCCAGTTCACCCGACCTCGACACAAATCCGCTGCACAGATTCGTGCCGGGGACCAGGCACTCCTTCCTGCCCAGAAATCCATGCGTTAGACCACACGGCCGACTTGGTAGACTAATAAAATTTAATTAGATGACGTATTCTAAATATACATCTATCAAAATAATAACAACCACATGTGTATGGTCCATATCTACCATCATTATCAGACCATACACAATTGCTATAATGTTGTAGTGGGAACTTCTGCCACCGAATGTAACAGCAATACCAAATGTAGTGGGAAGATGTAGAAGGCTCCGTATTAAGACTTGCCCAAGCTTTACAAGTGATTTATTATTTCCAGCTACAGTGCCCCCATTCCTCTCGATCTGTGTCACTGGGTCCTGCAGTGGCTAAAATGGTTCAAATGACTCTGAGCACTATGGGACTTAACATCTGAGGTCATCAGTCCCCTAGAACTTAGAACTACTTAAACCTAACTAACCTAAGGACATCACACACATCCATGCCCGAGGCAGGATTCGAACCTGCGACTGTAGCGGTCGCGCGGTTCCAAACTGAAGGGCCTAAAACCGCACGGCCACACCGGCCGGCTGGTCCTGCAGTGCTGAGGACACTAATTTGCCATCTGCAAAGTGGCTTATTGCGGAATGGCTGCCTCAGTGACCCGTACATGCACTGCTGTGTGTCTACCTTGTACAGCAGCAGAGTTGCGTCATCGTCAGGATGTCAGCAGTTGACTCAGCGGCCTGCGTTCTTGCTGACTCAGCACCACTCGGTGTGAGCCACAGAAGGCCAGCTGCATGCTTCTCACCAGCGTGGCTAAGATCGCGGCGACAACAAGCGCCCGCTATCCAGAGTCCGAATCTGCGGCACTCGCCTCGGGATGCCTTTGGCATGTGTTGGAAGCCAGGACTACTGCCCGTGATAGCGAGCCATGAAGTGGCCCATCACTGGCTGGCTGCGGACCCCCTGTCGACCTCAGAGGGTCAAACCAGTGACCCACTGTGGACTGGAATGCTGGTGTCCCATCTGCTGCTGCGTGTAGCTAGTGGTGTGACACGCCCCACCATCCAGGAGAGCTGCTACACTTGAATGAATCTCGTTAGAAACTGGCACCTATTTATATGCGGCTGGGCGCCTCTGTTTTGCTGTATGCACCACTTCATGTCATGTACTCATAACAGGTTAGGTTGGCCAGTGGGCCCCTTCTGCCCGTGATTTGTGACATGCAGAACTGCTACGTATACTCTTTCAGCAATCTGACGGGCCTGTGGCCTCTATTCTACTTCGCAGCTGTTGGTATGTGTAACTCACTGTAATCCAGCCCACACCTGGCTGTAACTTGTGCTCAGAATATTGCACAAAACTAACTTTCCCTACGCTAAACGGTGGTGCCGCATCAATGTTCTCCAAATCTCGATTCAATCTTATCTAATTTGTTGTTCAGGCCTTGTTATTGGAAAAGAGTGTGTGTTCGACCCTGTAGAAGACTGTCTGTTCTGCAATCTTACCAAAAATTTGACAGGTGTGTAACAACATTTCAAACCATCATGAAGGAGAAAAGATTATAAACTACATTCTGTCTGCCATTAAGTTTTAATTAATTGCCTGTAAACTATATGTAGGTTGTTAATACCGACTCCAACAAAGACGATATAAATATTATATATAAGTGTTATATTAAAGCTGGAAAACACGTCATCACTGTAAAAATGCTAGTTCTTCTACATTAGAAGGGCAATGTGTGACAGCGAGAGGAAGCTAAGAAATATGTAAGTCGGCTGAAGGTGCAGCAGCAAGACTTATTTGATGATTACTTTGGGGAACTGTTAATCTGTCTTCCCCTATATTCTCGCCATTGAAATAAATTATTGTCTGCTTGATATACAGCAATTTTCGTCTTCTTCATTTTGAAATGCAATTCGGTTATTATAAGCAGCACTTTTATTTCTGTAGTTGCTGCATCACAATTGCGCAGTCGTCCAGGAGTGCACCTATCCCATGCATGTCAGAGGGTTTTACTGAACTAAACTTCAGACAGCAGGCTAACAACCATACCATCTGAGTACCTGCATCACCAAGTACTCTTCAGAATTGTAAAGGACGCCACATAAGGTGTATAAGGTAGGCCGAATTTTTAAGCTTGTACATTTGTTAGTGGCAAGAATATAGAGTCAGTTTTAAAGAAGTGGATGGTGTCTGTATTAAACTTCAATCTCATGTGATGCTTAGTTGACATGACTAGATTATCGATGTGTTGCACATAGCTACGTTGGAGTAGCCTACTGGCAATTCTTTACATTTTAATGTCTCTGTTTACACATTTCGATTACACAAATATCGAAGTATACTAATTTGTTATTATTCTATAGAATGATGACCACTTTATCTCTAATCGGTACGATAATAGAACTTAAAAGAGGGTAATGCATTATACAGTGGGAATAATCAGAACTTCCCTTATCTATATGTAGATTAAAGTGCGCGAAGCTTGAAATACCCTTCTGTTATTAGTGCAACACCTTCCAGAAATGGAATTATACGTTGCTTAGTATTTTCGTATTCCCTATCTTTCCAAAACCCTTAAAAATCTCCTATTTTCGATTATCTACAAAACGGATAGTTAGACTTCATTCGCCGGGTCTAGTGCAAGTGGATCGGATGTCAAGATGTCAAGTTCCTCTCTGTGAAATTCAACTTCACAATAAAAATCCTATTTCTCGTACTTGATACGGACGATGGGACAGCAAGAGGGATAATGTAAAGCAATTCGACAAAAATCCTATTACAGCCAAGGAAAAAAGTGCATGCGCCTGTTAAAAACGAGGTGGGAGTGCTAATGGTAATTTCCAACCTTGTGTGTACCGTATTTAAACTTTGTGTGGTGTATTATGCATCTGTGGGTTACCATTTACGTTCTAGTTAAGTGCTACATAGTGTGCTCCACTAAGGTGAAGTGTGCACATAAGGTGTGTCGTGAAAAGATGAATTAGGTATGACAATGTTCAAAACTAGGACAACCCTGGCTGCACCACAGAATGGTGGTGGGATAGCCATAATTACTCATTTAAATATAGTAGAGCCAACATAAAAATTGTTACTATACAGATCCTATTATGGGCAAAAGTTGAGGTGGTGGTTTGTTAATAACATCTCATCTCTGGACATATTATAGTTTTAAAATTACTAGAGTTTGAGTCTGCCTACATATGATACAACCCGCAGCGCATAACTGCATCTCTGCAGAGTGCTTGCTGGTGTATAGGCAAGTAGCCACAAGTCTTGTCAGGCTGAGGGCTGAGTGGGTGGAGCACTGATCAGAGACAAATATCTATCTGATCCATCTGCACTTGCTTGTGTACATGGCCAGTGAAAGTTCTCCGCACCCTCACATGAAGGTGCCACTGGATGCACTATTGAATCATTTTACACTTCATCTCCAGCCACATGTGGTGGCTGCTGGCTGCCACACTGACAGTGACCGTAGCAGCAGGAGACCGGATCCTCAAGGCAGCATGAGTGGAGACAACCCAGATGATCAGTACAGAGGTCACACATTCTTATGAAGCAGATCACAGAAGATATCGTTTGCTAGTTTTAAATACTATGCATATGTCTGTCGCTCCTATCCAAGGCCAGTGGTGGTAGCAGCAACACAGGTGTTGAGTATTAATGTAATTTAACTAAGTCTTGTGTGTGTGTGTGTGTGTGTGTGTGTGTGTGTGTGTGTGTGTGTGTGTCTACATACATATCTGTAGAAACGTTCCTCTGTGGATTTTTTTAAATTTCTCACTGGTTTTACGTATCCACAGTAATGTCACGGTGTTAGACTCCTCTTAGGTAGCCTGATTTTGACATTTCAGAGTGTAGACCATTGTTTTTAAAACGCTAATAATGCAAAGAGAAGTATTCTGTTATTTAGCTAGAGTGTGTTTGTTTAAATAACACACTGGCAGTAACTGTTAAACATACCCTATATTTATGTGTGTCCTTGGATGATGACTGAAAAGTGGCATTGAGAATACTGGGAGAAAATCATTGTACCTAAGAGCTTCAGAACAGTAAATAGAAGTGGATGGTGGTCATGTATTGCAGAAAACGCCATTAATGCCATTAATTAATAGTAATGCAGCCAATTCTTCCTACATGCAGTGAACTGTCGAATGTCTGATGTCATTCTTTGGTTCACAACTCATAGTACCATAATTACTATAATTCAGCCAAATCAGACATTTATACACCGCCCAATTGTACTAGAGGAGTGGTGAGGGAAGTGCCTACGTTTTGGGTCATAATGTATGGTAATTAAGATTAGATTTCCATAAATATAACTGGCAGCCATTTTTTATCAATTATGGTAACTGAGATTAGATTAAAAATATTTCGCCATTAATTAGACTTTCATAAACATAACTAAGTACATACATATCTAGTTTGTTTACATTAGGACCATAAGTTCCACTGGTTTGTTTTCATAAGGATGCTTGCTAGGTCAAGTGGCCAGTTTGTTTAAATAAGGAGGACAGTGGGCCCAATTCATTTGAACATACACTGCTCTACAGATCTGTGTTGACTGCTCTGTTGTTTTCCCTGGATGTGTCCTCAAGATCCAGTTACCTCAAGAATTCCTGCGTTTGATGCAGAATTATACATCATCGTGAGGGCATTGGAACAGATGAGATGTGTTGTGACTGCTAAATTTCTCAGTTGTCTGCTTCCCTGAGTGTCATTAACTTGATTCAGCACTTGTACCCAGCAGATAAAATAGTCCTGAATATTCACGATGCCCTTCTGTACCTGCAAAGGCTGGGGAAGGAGGCGTGTTGTGATCATCAGATAATTCAGTGTGTCATTTCCCTACATGTTGACACCTCACTGTTGAGGTAAAGAGTCATGTATAGATGGGTAGAGGAGTGTCAGGACGTGATAAACAATAATGTGCATCTGGTAAAATCAGGAGCTTGCCCATGGTGTACCTCCTTCTGATCATGCAGACGGAATGAGGTCCTTCTCACTGGACCAACTATGATTCTATCAGGAACTGTTGTGCACAGCCACGACAGGAAGGAGAGGCACACAGCATTTAGTCGCAATCGCATTAGTATTTATTATGCTCTCAACAAACCCAGATTTCGTCTATAAATAGCCATCTACAGTGCATTTTCGTAACAATTCAACATACTCGCTGCAGTTCATGTCACCATAGGTTCTTACAGATGTATAGGCTTGTACACCTGTAAGATCATATGGTGACATGAACAGCCGCGAGTCTGTTGAATTGTAACGAAAATGCATTGAAGATGGCTATTTATAGCCGAAATCCAGATTTGCAGCCAGCGTAATAAAAACTAATGGGATTGTCACTGAATGCTGTGTGTCTCTCCTTTCTCACTTCTCTTTACACAGGACACAGCCCTATGACACATGACTTCTTGCTCCAGCAGAAGAACCATCCAGTGTGTGGTGCTAGTGGTGTACAGATAAATGTGTGCCCCAAGTAAGCAGACTGTTTTATAATCAGACAAGATTTACTGTCTGATTTCCTAGCAGATTTACTCTCTACTTTAATTGAAAATCGAATGAATGCTATACGACTTTGTGGAATGTTCACTTCTTCCAAAAATTCTGGGGGAGACGTTATTAACACGTCGTCAGGGTGGGTGGCTCATCTATGTTTTTTGTAAGTGATCAGCCTAAATTTATCTTCCCTCTTGTATTATTTGTGTTTTAATTGACAGTTTTAGAACATCCAATCGATTTTACTTACATTCAAGCATGTGAGATGGTGAGATTGTGGCTGACCCTGTGTGAGATTTGCAGAGTGTGAGTGTAGTTGTGTAAAACTTACTCTTACTTACAACAAAATAAAGTTTTGCATCAGCCCGGTTCCCAGAACTCCTGAAGATAGACGTTGACTGTGAATATTGTATCATAGACGCATTCCCATTGACTGTTCAGAGATGTCACTAAACCAGCGCAAAGATGTAAATAACCACGTATGAGCATCGCCTATTACTAGGAGGGGGTCCGACAGCCAATTAGTTCCAGGAAGGAGGTACACAGCCCTTATTGTCTGTAGTTCAACCATGCCTAGACGGTCAATACCGCGGTTCGGTCCTGGCCGCATTGTTACTTTGTGCCAGGAAGGGCTCTCAACAAGGAAAGTGACCAGGCGTTGTTGTTCAGACATGAAGGAGATACAAAGAAATAGAAACTGTCGATGACATGCCTCGCCCAGGCCGCCCAAGGGCTACTACTACAGTGGATGACCACTACCTACGGATTATGGCTCTGAGGAACCCTACAGCAATGCCACCAAATTGGATAATGCTTTTCGTGCAGCTACAGAACGTCGTGTTACGACTCAAACTGTGCGCAGTAGGCAGTATGATGTGCAACTTCACTCCCGACGTCCATGGCGAGGTCCATCTTTGCAACCACAACACCATGCAGCGCAGTACACATGGCCCCAGCAGCATGCCGAATGGACCGCTCAAGATTGGCATCACGTTCTCTTCACCAATGAGTGTTGTATATGCCTTCAACCAGACAATCGCCAGGGACGTGTTTGGAGGCAACCCGGTCAAGCTGAACGCCTTAGACACACCGTCCAGAGAGTGCACCAAATTGGAGGTTCCCTGCTGTTTTGAGGTGGCATTATATGGGGCCGACGTACGCCGCTGATGGTCATGGAAGGCGCCGTAACGTCTGTACGATACGTGAATGACATCCTCTGACTGATAGTACGACCATGTCAGCAGCATATTGGCGAGACATTCGTCTTCATGGACAACAATTGGCGCCCCCATCGTGCATATCTTGTCAATGACTTTCTTCAGGATAACAAAATCGCTCGACTAGAGTGGCCACATGTTCTCCAGACATGAACCCTATCGAATATGCCTGGGATAGATTGAAGAGGGCTGTTTATGGACGACGTGACCCACCAACCACTCTGAGGGATCTACGTCACTGAGGGGACGGACAATCTGGACCAACAGTGCCTTGATGATCTTGTGGATAGTATGCCAAGACAAATACAGGCAAGCATCAATGGAAGAAGACCTGTTACTGGGTATTAGTGGTACTGGTGTGTAGAGCAATCCGGACTACCACTACTGAAGGTCTCGCTGTATGATGGTACAACATGCAATGTGTGGTTTTCGTGAGCAATAAGAAGGGCAGAAATGATGTTTATGTTGATCTCTATTTCAATTATCTGTACAGGTTCCGTAACTCTCGATGCCAAGGTGATGCAAAACTTTTTTTGATGTGTGTATTTTATGAGAGTTGAGAGATTTTAACCACATTCACTTCAGTTAATTTTTTTTGATAACCTCATCGCAAACACACACACACACACACACACACACACACACACACACACACACACACACATACATACATACATGAATGTGCATGCAGTCAGTTTACTCCCACTGTCTGTCTCTCATGATTCAACTGCCCACTGTACCTCTGGTCATATGTCCTTGCTATAAAAAATTTTCAGTCAAAATTCCATACCTTGAATCATAAGGTAAATTATTTACACCATACATAATGATATACACAATTGTATCATTAGGTATATTTTCATTAGAAATGCATATAATTTCGTTGTTGTTTTTTGAGTTATTAAAAGATTCATTGTTCTAGTCATATTTATAACATAAATTGGGTACTTTTGAATAAAATAGAAT
This sequence comes from Schistocerca nitens, assembly GCF_023898315.1. Taxonomy (NCBI): domain Eukaryota; kingdom Metazoa; phylum Arthropoda; class Insecta; order Orthoptera; family Acrididae; genus Schistocerca; species Schistocerca nitens. Next base: position 905,316,077 of record NC_064616.1, on the reverse strand, counting down.
AGATTTACATATACACCATTACTTACTTCTGTTATCCTTTTAAAATCTCTAAAAGCATTGTAAGCTTATAAAAAGTTACTGAAGGGAAGAAGATTCCATAATTCTTGATGAACAACTTCATTCATAAAATTTTTTATATAAATATTTTGTAATATAAGAATGATGAAATAAAGAAGAATCATTTAACTGATTATTTTTTCGATTAGTTAGGACAACAAATAAAGTAAAGTAAGGCACATGAAATTCAGCAGAATTATAATAATTAGTAATATCTAGTTCAAAACTTTTTTCCATTTAATCCAGCAAATTCCATTGTTTGTAGTTCAAAGAAAGACATTGGAATTTTTAGACTTTTCAGTCTTTGTCATTCTAGTTCAAGTGAATATTCTGATTCATATTTAACAACAGAAACACTAATTTCCTTACTTTTTTAACAGTTTTACTTTAATATCATCATTAGTAGTCCATCAAGGAATAGAATCTTCTTGATTTTTCTTGAACTCCAAGTGAGCAACACTGTTAAATCTCCTTCCCAAATTATTTCTGTATTATCCTTAAAAAATTCAGCAAATAATTCTAGTCCATAAACGACTTAATTTTGATTGTTTTTAATTTTATCATTGTTAAGAATATGTCCTTTCATAGTTAATTCATTTAATAGAGATGAAACTAATCGAATAAAAGTTGATGAGGAAGTAAATTGCTTTTACATTCTACGTAAAATATTGTTTCCTTTAAATGTAATAACAGCAAACAATTTCAACATATAATTATCAGTTAGTTTGATATTCGATTTAGCATTGTAAGGTGAAAAATCCGTTCCACCTGTGTAGATGAGGATGAATCCATCCAACGCCAATATTAATACTATTTTCTGTTTCTTTGTTAGAAAGATTTAAATTTTTGTTTTCTCATTAACAGGAAGTGAGTACAGTTGATTACTCTCGATTTTATTCATGATGTATTAAGGAAAAGAATCATTAATTCATTTTTAAAATTAATGTTAGACAAGTCTCATTGAAGTCAATAAAATTATAATTTTCATCAGTGACACTAATTATTAAATCAAGAATTTGAGTATCTATAGAATAATTTGTTTCATAAATTATTGTTCTACCTAATTCAGCATTTTGTTTAAATGAAGAAATAATATTGGATTATCTATGAAAAATGACCATGAACTTTTTGAGTTACCATATTTGTAGAAGCAAATCTTCAATATATTTCTCATTTACGTCTCAGGTTATTACATCTTATATTATTGTATGTTAAACCCGGACACCTGGTACTTGCCATTCCATTATGAAAACATTAAGTGACGGAGAAAGAATTAGATAAGATGGTGGAATGAGGTGTAGTATGGAGATCAAGAAGAACGTTTTACAATGCAGATCTTACTGAGGAGGTATTAAATTAGTAGTGGATTGCCTCAAAAAGGCTCTTGGTACAAAATAAGACTTACCAGAAGCGGTGGAGACCTTCTGACAGGCTTTCGAGAACCCAAAACTTCCTCCACAATATGATTACATTGTACAGGCAAGTTCCACTGTCGGAGGAATCCAGGAAGCAAAGAGCATTTCTAGTCAATGGCAAAAGCTACTAAGATGCTGTGCTGCTATTTGCGTAAAACCTAAGTGCCACTATGTTTTGAGGCACAGAGGATACAGTGTTGAATCAAGACCATCCTACATCAATCACCTTGTATGACGATGACATAGTGACATCTACAGAGAACATCGAAGAGAACTGTGGAAGTGTATGAGTACTGTTACAAGTATTCTTTCACGCTGTCATGACCCTCAACTAGGGAGATTAGATTGTCTGGAAGTTGAATTTCTAGGTCGTATTTTAAGTAGGGATGGTATGTGAGCAAAGGAGGAGAAATTGGAAGCTATCTACCAATTTCCTTCACACACAAACCACCCAGCGTTAGTTAAGAGCATTCTTATGTTTAACGGGATTATTCCGTTAGTATGTACGCAGTTACACTGGAGACAGCATCCACCTTACGGTATTGTCAAAGAAGAACGCCATCTTCTTGTAGAGTGAAGAGCACGAACGTGAGCTTTGGGTTATACGGAACTCGCTAGCTACCGTACACCATCCAGACTCTAGTAAAAGTTTTCTGGTTCCAGATACCTCGCATCTGCCGCCAGAGCTCAACCCTACCAAGAAAACGTTGAGGAACATCATGCAACTTGTTCTGCAACCCGTATACTAAGCGACGGTAAGCGAGGCCGCATTATGATAGAGAAAGAACTATTAGTGGTAGTATGGTACGTGCAATGGTTCTGCAGTATCCCTCAGATAAACAGATAATGGCAGTGACTGATCATAGGGCACTAACGGTCCTGAACAGCTGTCCGCAGCTGAACGTCAGGCTATTGAGGTGGAAAGTTGTGCTTCAGAAATTTGATTATACCGTCCAGAATGTGTCCAATAAAGACAACAAGGTTCAAGGTACCTTACCGCATCTTTCTCTGGGACTGCCCCGGGAGGATCAGGAGCATGCAGAGGGCAAAGAGAAACAAATCTGCAGCATTCAGAACGTGCCAGATAGCGCCGAAATGAGCCCCAACTTCAGAAATAGAACCAAATCAAGTAAACAATGCCAGTCTATGTATTATGCCTTTAGAATCACATTATTAAAGATCGAGATAACGAGGCTTTACGCGCTCGCTATAGGTTACAGAACTGGGCACTGTATGTCTTAACTCGTAGAGACAGCGAGTGATGGAAGCTCTGCATATTGCAGCAAATGGAGGCCGACATTATTGAATACACCCACGTGATATTCAGACATTACAGTGCTGAAAAATGCCTCATATTCTAGAACAGGAGATTCACTTTTAAAAGATGGAATTAATTATGGTGAAACAGTTAGCCAAGTGCATCCTGTGCCAACTGTAACATGTTTCCGCATCATCACCACATATTTTGTATTAATTGACATAATGGGAAGCCTCCCAGTAAGTAGACGAGGGATACACTTGGTGTTTACAATCCTAGAGGTGTTTTTTAAACATGTCAAGTTACATCCCGTAAGAACAGCTTCAACTATCATGTTGGTAAGATCCCTAAGGCGTTATGCACTAGAGTTTGGCAACCCCAAGGGCGTCTCATCGGAATATGATCAGTGAGAGGTAACAGTGCAGAAGCACCATCCATAGGATGAGAGTTTACCATTTCACTGCTAACACTGTCGCGAGATGTTTCTGAGTAGACAGAAAACCAACCCATATTCATTGTTCAGTAAAACACACCAGATGGTTAGAATATGAACAGCAGTTCAAATTTCAAATGCAGTTGGGGAGTAAACCCCACAGAGAGAGAATGGGAGCTGTTAAGTAACCATGAGGTTTCTAGAGATTCGTTGATAGGAGCAGAACAGAATGTAGCACTTACTACATTAGTGGCAGCATGTAGGTGGCTGGCAACTTGTAACGTCAGCCCCAGGCATGTGTTGCCTCAATTATTACATCCGTCAGTACCATAGTCTTCCAATATGATAGAATTAATAGCAAGTCTGGACTCTGCAAATCTGATTCCAAGGTACTCGAGGTCAGAGAATGCTGTTATCTAGCATGACACGAGGGCGTTTTAACTCTAGGGATGCCTTCTCCCAGAGGTACCAACGTGAGGACAGGTAGATAAACGTCCCCCTCTGCGGGAAATGGACCACGAGCAAAATATGACTGGAAACAGATTTTCCTAATAGCCAACGCCACATTGGGATTTTTAATAGAAGTGTTTCATATCAACTATACACTACTGGCCATTAAAATTCCTACACCAAGAATAAATGCAGATGATAAACGGGTATCCATTGGACAATTATATTATACTAGACCTGACATGTGACTACATTTTCAAGAAATTTGGATGCATAGATCCTGAGAAATCAGTACCCAGAACAACCACCTCTGGCAGTAATAACGGTCTTGATACGCCTGGGCATTGAGTCAAACAAAGCTTTGATGGCGTGTGCAGGTACAGCTGCCCATGCAGCTTCAACACGCTACCACAGTTCATCAAGAATAGTGACTGGCGTATTGTGGCGAGCCAGTTGCTCGGCCACCATTAACCAGACGTTTTCAATTGGTGAGAGATCTGGAGAGTGTGCTGGACAGGGCAGCAGTCGAACATTTTCTGTATCGAGAAAGTCCTGTACAGGACCTGCAACATGCGGTCGTGCATTATCCTGCTGAAATTTAGGGTTTCGCAGGGACCGAATGAAGGGTAGAGTCACGGGTCGTAACAAATCTGAAATGTAACGTCCACTGTTCAAAGTGCCGTCAATCCGAACCAGAGGTGACCGAACGTGTAACCAATGGCACCCCATACCATCACGCCGTGTGATACGCCAGTATGGCGATGACGAATACGCGCTTCCAATGTGCGTTCACAGAGATGTCGCCAAACACAGATGCGACCATCATGATGCTCTAAACAGAACCTAGATTCGTCCGAAAAAATGACGTTTTGCCATTCGTGCACCCAGGTTCGTCGTTGAGTACACCATCGCAGGCGCTCCTGTCTGTGATGCAGCGTCAAGGGTAACCGCAGCCGTAGTCTCCGAGCTGATAGTCCATGCTGCTGCAAACGTCGTCGAACTGTTCGTGCAGATGGTTGTTGTCTTGCAAACGTCCCCATCTGTTGACTCAGGAATCGAGACGTGGCTGCACGATCCGTTACAGCCATGCGGATAAGATGCCTGTCATCTCGACTGCCAGTGATACGAGGCCGTTGAGATCCAGCACGGCGATCCTTATTACCCTCCTGAACCCACCGATTCCATATTCTGCTAACAGTCATTGGATCACGACCAACGCGAGCAGCAATGTCGAGATACGATAAACCGCAATTGCGAAAGACTACAATCCGACCTTTATCAAAGTCGGCAACGTGATGGTACGCATTTCTCCTCCTTACACGAGGCATCACAATAACGTTTAACCAGGCAACGCCGGTCATCTGCTGTTTTTGTACGAGAAATCGGTTGGAAACTTTCCTCATGTCAGCATGTTGTAGTTGTCGCCACCGGCGCCAACCTTCTGTGAATGTTCTGAAAAGCTAATCATTTACATATGACAGCATCTTCTTCCTGTCGGTTAAATTTCACGTCTGCAGCACGACATCTTCGTGGTGTAGCAATTTTAATGGCCAGTAGTGTATAATTAATCTGACATGATAGTCCTATCCTACCACAACACATTGTTAGTTTCAGAATTTCACACATTGGTAGAGATTCGCATATTAAGCTTATGTAAAAAGCAAGGCTCCACAGACTGGTTTTGACAAGGCATTCATCACCGACCGGCCGCCATGTCATCCTCTGGAAATGGCTTCTTCCAAATGCGTCATGAACAGGTATGATGCGAGCACACCACCCTTCGAACAGCTGTCGTCCTCCTTTACAACGGAGCGGCTACCTATCTTTCCAGTAGTTCTTCAGTTAGCTTCACGAGGCTGATGCAACCTCCTGCTACAGTCCTCCCTCTAAGAAAAAATCCCTGACAGTACCACGAACTCCGGCCTGTGTGGCCGAGCGGTTCTAGGCGCTTCAGTCTGGAACCGCGTGACCGCTACGGTCGCAGGTTCGAATCCTGCCTCGGGCATGGATGTGTGTGATGTCCTTAGGTTAGTTAGGTTTAAGTAGTTCTAAGTTCTAGGGGACTGATAACCTCAGATGTTAAGTCCCATAGTGCTCAGAGCCATTAGTACCATGAACTGAACCTAGGTCCCACACACAGAAGTCAGACACACTGATCACTTAGCTACAGATGTGGACATTAAGTTTATGTACTTAATATACATGCAATCGACCCGTGATTGAATCCATTCCATTCGTAATTTCATTAGCTGTTAGAATCTGTGATGGGCATTTATTTGTTCTGATTTACAGCATGCTCTTTCTTTGTATGGGCAGAATGTATTGGTTGACTTGACCTCGCCAACACGTGCGTGAATTACTCCAGAAAAGTCTATAATCTACAACCAGTTGTTGTTTTCCAGTGTGTAACAGGGCTGTTAATAATGATAATCTATCAGTGCGTATTAGTGACTCCCCCAGTGGTAAGGCTGCATCAAGTTTCATTTGTATTGAGGAATATATCTAAATCATGTTAAAACTCGCCTAACTCTCTCTTTCCTGTAACCATCCATCCTGTCCCACTATATTCATATAACAAGTTTCGATAGAAACACTTGCAGTATGAAGATAACTCCGGCCCATTATGCAGTTACGGTGCCCCAGGCAAAGGGTCATTAGTTACACCAGAAAACAAACTGATTGAAATGGATTTGGAGAGATCGTTGGGATTTATGAAGTGTAGGATAGAGAGCAAGGAATGTGGTGTCACACTGAAGGAGGTGGGCTGGTGGAGTTTACCAAGTTTGAAAAGGAGACTGGAATGCCATACATAGTTGAAGGCTTTCTCCAGGTCAGCGTCGAAACTTGCTATATGAATATACAGGGACAGGATGGATGGTTACAGAGAAAAGAGGGTTAGGCAAGTTTTAACATAATTTAGATATATTCCTCAGTGGAGTCAGAAACATCATATTTATAGGCACTGAACTGGTGGAAGAGGAGATGGGGAGTTGCAGGAGCTGGTCATCAGAAGAGACGATGAGATGGAAGTCACACTGGTTAGTGGGAAGGCATTGATGGATACAACAGAAGACGGTAGATTTGAAGATCTTGCTGAACACTGAGGTGAGACAGTTAGGGCAGTATGAGGCGGAATGAGTAGGAAGTTTCTGGTGGTTTTAGAAAAAGCAGGATTTTGAAGGTTTTCCACAGCTTAGGATAATAACCTGTGAAGAGGATTGTGGTATAAAGGATTGCAAGTGTTACATAAAAGCTGATGGAGCATTCTTTAAGGTGTTGATAGGTGATGCAGCAGTGACCAGGGTCACTTGTTTTATGTCATGTGTTGTAATTGGTGTATTCAATTCTATTTATGGTATGTTGCCCAAGTACTGAAAGCTGGGAGCCAGGGGTGGGGCAGCAGCATTAGTATGTTTGTGGACAGGAGGGAACAGGGAGTGATCAAAATGAGTCATCTGGGATGGAGAAGATTTTCGAGACATACAATACAAAGTGGTCAATTGCTGAGGCTGTGACCAAAGCCTTCTATTTGTAACAGTCAGGGAAGAAACTGCGCAAGCATGAACATACCATATTCGGTGACCAGTAGTACAGATATGTTGATCAGTAGCCATAGAGACAGCTATGCCATCTGTTGTACAATGAACACATGCACATTGGCTGTCAATCATACTGTGCACTGCTGTTGGCTGCCCTAGTGCCTTCTGAGAGCTGCCTGTAAAAAAAAAAACGTGTCTGCTCTGGCATGTGCCCATCCTCACTGCTGTCAACCAAATATGTATGTCACCATCATTGCTTCATCCCTTGTACGACCTTTGTAGTCACTGCGATTTCAATTTGGCCAGCACTGGATCCCATGCTGTGCTGAGTTGTTATCTTGTGCCACTGCCATAAACAGGAGGCTTTGGTCACAGCCTTAGCAGAGTGCTTGCTGCTCCTGAATATGTCAGTCAGTTGTGTCAATGAAATATTGTCGAAATTTTACAATGATTTCCAAAGTCTCACCTGAAAACCATATTTAAAAATGGATTTTTATGGGGGAATTTGACATGCTCATTCAGTAGAGGGATCTGAAGTTAGACTATACATTTTATCAAAAGGTTTTAACAGAAACAGTAAAACTCAAACAATAACTAGTACTCCAGCAGCAACTGAGCAGTGCTGCTACATTACAGTAGTAGTCAGTGCAGGCCAGTTGGTGCTCTCACTGTTGGAGTACTGGCTATTCTTCGTGTTTCACTGTCCCTGTTACACATATAAATTAAACAAATGTGAGACTAGACTAACTTTGGACCACTGTATTGAATGGATACATAAAATTATGCTTTAAAAATCACTTAGTTTGTATCAGGAAATAAACTGACACTTACCGTCAACAATGGGTGTCACTTGAAAGATGTGATGAGCAGTATTTGTTAGGACCAACTCCGGCCACTCATTGAAAAAGAAGAAATTGCAGATATCTGCCAAAACACCAGAGAAAATACCTGATGATTTTGGGAAGAAAACACAATGTACGCAACTGAAAGAAAAGAGACTTACACACCAGCCAAGTATCAGCAGTAAGCAGAAACCATGCATCCAAAGTGATCAAACCCATTTAATTTCCCTTGTTCTTACAGGTCTATGTGAGAAACACCATTGCCATTTGAGTGAGTTTGGAATTCAGGTACAGCCTCCTTGGCTCTATTTATTTTCCCCCACTTGCAAATTTAGGCCCATACACAAGAATTATAACAGTGTCAACCATAACGCTGGATGATAATCTCATAATTAGGGACTGTAGATATGATACCACAGCAAACCATACTCCCAAAAGACATTGTGTATAATTGTGGTCCATTTAACTGATGTTTTGTAAGTACACTTTTTAATTAAATAAAGATGATGGGATTCTCTTAATGACAACTACTTCTAGACCAGTTAACATCTCCAGTAATTCCTGAAACTCAGTGCTCCAACTAGAACTTGGTCTTTAGTTTCTCTTTTTCATTCCCAGATGTAATGATAATTTAACTATGATGAAGTGTATTTCTGATTAAGGTTTTCTTCATATGTCCTGCAGGAATAGGGAAAATGTATAACACACTTATTCCTTGTGGTAATTGTAATCCATGAAGAAGTGACATGAAAAAGGATAATTCTTATTACTTTGTAGTTGGAAACATAGAATTCATTTGTTACAATAATAATAGTAATTCCTTGAAGCTTAATGGCCTGGGTCAAGTTTTCCAATTAGATGCTGCTTGGATGACTAATATGCACCTAACATATGCCAGTAATTCTACTGAAGGAAGGGGACCCACAGTTTAAGGGGGGTAGGATGTCAAACGGGCTGACTTGGAGCAGGAGAGGCACCACAGGACATTTTAATTTCCACTGTCTATACTTTTACAAGTAAATTCATAAAACTTTGTCAGCATGACCAGGAAGGATTCAGGATTCACACTCGTAGCAGCAGAAGTTCAAAAACATAAAAAAAATATTTTTTTTACATGTGAAATTTCATCGTGTTTTCACTTACTATTGGCTGCATTTGTTGCTATAGGTACACTTTTCTTCATAAGAGGAGAGACTGTTCGATGAATTTTGCACAGCATACAAACCATACTTACAGGTGTCTGAAACTCTAGAATCTATTTAATTTATGAATAAATGAATGATATGTTACATTTTAAACTTTATGTTTAGAAAAAAATCAAATTTTGTAGTTAATTATCTCAATTTTTACCACAGTTTTTAATAGATTTGGAAAATTCTAGAGTTTCATACACCTGTAAGTATGGTTTGTATGCTGTGCAAAATTCATCAAAGAATCTCTCTTACTTGTGACGAAAAATGTACCTATAGCAACAAATGCAGCCAAGAGTAAGTGAAAAAATTATGAAATTTCATATCTAAAAAAATTTATTTTGTTATGTTTTTGCACCTCCACTGCTATGAGTGTGAATCCTTAATCCTTCCTGGTCATGCTGACAAAGTTTTATGAATTTATGTGTAAAAGTATAGACAGTAGAAAATAAAATGTCCTGTGGTGCCTCTCCTGCTCCAAATTGACCCATTTAACATCCTACCCCCCCCCCCCCCCCCTTAATGCAGCATCTGAACCACAAGTTGTTCCTGACAAAGTGTCACATCATTGAGAAGTGAAGGCCAGATTAAAGACCAACTGGAATATTTCATAGTCTGACCAGAATTCTGTCCCTTGATCTTCCAGTTTCCAAGCAATCGTTTTACTACTAGACCACCATGCCTAGAAATGCATGCAAAGTGACTATTAAATTGTCAATTTCGAGTATATTATCCAATTAAAATAACAGCAACATTCTTTGTCACTATTATGCCTTTGCTGTCTACAAGTACACAAATAAGTTGTGGGATATGTGTATGAAAAAATAGCCAAACCTTTACTTGTCTCACATTTTGAGAAAAGTGGAGCAACTTATGGTATAATATACAAAAATTTACAAAAAGCAAGATAGTCTTAAATATTTCATTCAGATAAGCTTTGTAATCAAATACAGTTTCTAAGAAACATTTACCACACGTACTTCTGTTGAGGTTTTGTATTGAGATGTGTAGTAATGTGATGTCATTGGATGAAACAAAACTGTAGAACAGAAGTAAAAATACCAGCCTCTCAACAGATGTTCTATTAATGATAATGTGGAATGTGATCCCAAATGAAGAGTACAGTGATCATAATGATGCTTGTGTTTGGTTTGTGGGGCATCCAACTGTGTGGTCATCAGCGCCCGTTCAAAGTACCAATTTTTTCACAGTCCAGTTTTTTACACAGTTCAATCTAGCCACTGTCATGAATGATGATGATGAAATGATGAGGACAGCACAAACACCCAGTCCCCGCACCAGAGAAAATTCCCAACCTGGCTAGGAATCGAACCTGGGACCCTATGATCCAGAGGCAGCAACGCTAGCCACTAGACCACGAGCTGTGGAAAAGGAGTACAGTGTAACATCTCTTGTCACACCAGTTATTATTTCCTTTACTAGAGGACATTTAGAGATTCATTCAGTATTCAGAAAGAAAATGAATGAAAACTCCATTTTTTGTTATTCCTAGATGGTACTTTAACTGTCACTGTATATGTAATACCTGAAATTTTGTTGGTGCAGCTATAGAGATATACGTGATAATGGTCAGTTGTCCATATTTAAATTAGGGGAGGTTGAATTGACACGTATCACCAGTTTCAGTATTCAACCATGATCCATTGAATTTCATGTCATTTTCTCATCAATCAACACTCTTGAAACGGGAAGGAATATGTACATTGTCCAGTCACATTATTGTGATCATCTGTCAAAAGCCTGAATTATCAACTTTTGCAGCACAAGGTGTACAGGAAGAGAGTCCGTGAGCTTCTGAAAGGTACTGATGGGGATGTGGAGCCATGCTGACCTGTTGCTATGGCCAGATGCACTAGGTTTCTTGGTTGAGGATTCATAGTGCAAACAGCCTGATCAAGGTGTCCTGGCAGATTATTCATTGGTTTGAATCCAGGGAGTAGTGTAAACTCATCTTGGTCTCTTTGAACAATGCACATACACTGCAAGCAGTGTGATGCATTGCAGCGTCCTGCTGGAAAATTCCATTGTGCCGAGAAAAAACAATCTGCATGTAGTGGTGGTCATGGTACCTAAGGAAAGATGTACACATGTGTGGATCCATTGTGCCTTCCAAAACAATGAGACCATTCAGAGAATGCCACAAAGCGCTCCCAGACCATAACACTCCCCCTAGTTGCAGGGCATTTGTTTTCAGACATTCCACGCTCTACACACCATCAGACATCTATCCATTGGGGTATAAAATGTGATTCATTTAAAAAGGTTGCTTGTCTCCACTCAGTGGATGTAAGGTTGTGGTACTGGTATACAATTTCCAGCCTTCATCACCAATGAATGGCAATCAGCATGGCCTCATAAACCAGATGCTTCCCACAGAGGCCCTCATTCAGAAATGGTCATTGACAAGACAGTGTTGGTAGCCCCTTGGCTGATCTGGGTATTCAGTTGCTCAACAGCTGCACATCTATTCGCCTGTACACATCCCCACAGCTATTGTTGACATCTGTCATCTACGGCCCATGGTGCACAACAGTTGTCTTGCTGCCAGTTTTGGATAGTGCCACTTTGTCATGCACAGTAAACTTTAACCATGGTGACATGTGAACAGTTTACAAATTTAGCCATTTTGGAAATGCTTCAACCTTTGGCCTGAAAGCCAATGATCATGCTCTTTTGGACATAAGGTAAATCACTCTGTTTCCACATTATGACAATGACTATACTGTTCCCCATGGCTCTCCCCCTCCTCCTCCCCCCTTCCTACTGACCAACATGGTTGATATACCCTGCTGTCACCTGCCATCTGTGATGGTTATTGGACACTGATGTTGAACAGAGGCCATGGTCATGATAATGTGACTGGACCAAGTATAATAAAATTCTGACTATTATCTGTCTTCTTGGTACATTAGAGCTTGATGGTGTTTATTAGAAGTATATTAAACTGATAGAAATAGCCTCTTGAAAAAAATTTTCAATATTGTATGCTCACACTTTACTTTAAGAGAATATGAAAAATGTATTCATTCTGTCCTCATAGCCAGAAATCTAAGGCATGAGGATCAGGTGAATGAGGAGACCATGTTATTCCACATTCTTGACTGAGGCAGTGCTTATATTAGGTTTGTGTTAGTTACTGTAGTGTGGGATTTTGAAAAGAAGGTGACTCATTGTACAGAATGACAATGAATGTAATTTATGAACAATGGCACATGTTCATGGCAAGTGATTTTTCATATATACTTACCAGGAGAATGTTTCCATGTGCCTTTGTGTGCTTGAAAATGGTCTAAAGCTCAGATCTGGCTAGTAGTGTTAAATAATGTATTTATTTTAATGGACCACACTGGTGGAAACGTTCTTGGAATTTATTGAAGCTGTGGTGCCCAATCAGTAGAAATCAGGGTATTAAGATGATGAATATTTCAAAGAGCTTATGAAAATGAGGTATGATGATGCAGCAGTTTTTTTATGTGACAGTTTTACTACTTTTCCAGAAAAAATTGTTCAAAGAATAAATAAACAGTAATTACAAGCTCCTTCCAATTAAGAGCATAAGTACTAATGTAAAACAGCATAAAGTTCATTTATAGACATAAGTGCTAGGTCCTCCAAGCTGTGCACATATTGTGCTAGACTCAGTGAAACTTGGCATTAGGGTCATTAGCACACCTTCTCTCGTGCCCAATTTAAGGAGCTTCTGCACATGTGCAACTGGCATGACATAATTGCCTCATGTGCCAAATACATATGGACTTGATACACAATGTGGACAGTTCATGGCATGGACTTACCAGTCAACTACAAGTTTACATCAGTGCCACCAGGTAGTAGCACACATCAGCAGACTTTTATCCACATTTACTTGGCATTAATCCCTCTAAGTGGTAGCACACTCCACAGAAATGCCAATTCACTCACTAAAAAGTAAACTTAGATCAGATATCAGTATATGTTATAGAGCTATACTGAGAGAAAAAACCTATTTTGTGGGATTCTGAAGGAGATATTATAGTACATTAAGTTTTGGATTTTATCATACAGTAATCCATTTGAGGCATTGAGAACCAAAAAGCACATCATTGTCGATTGTGAGATTTATTTATTCATGCTTCTGACATCCCTCAATCTTCTGGTTGGTCAGATTTATCTGTACTGTAGGCCCACATTGTAGGTACATCTGCACGTTCATGAAAAGCTGTCTCACTGGTTTCTTTGATATTCACTTAAATATGGGGAGTCAAAGATACTGAGCCTTTGTCCCTTATGACTCTCAGCACCTCATTTGTATTCTAGTCAATTGACTTTGTTGGTAGATAATACTACTTGAATTTAATAATTTCCACAATGGCAGTTTGTGTTTGGAATTGGTTGTTTACTGTGCAGGAATCGGCTTTCTTGTGCAGTGTCAACATGAACCCTGTTGAACCTGTGTTAAGTGCTAATAGAGAAGAAAATTACCAGGAAAAGTTAGACACAAAGGAAGTAGAGCCTCCCAGACCAGATCCGTTGTCTGAGAAAGTGACAAAATGAAAAAAGTGTGACTAAAAGTAAGCATTTAACAAAGAAGTGTATGATAAGCATAAGTTGCGTGGGTGCAATGTAAGACTGCCTGATTTCACCCAGAAGTTAATTCGTTAAATAATTCATGACTTACGGATCCTGTAAATCTTTCTGAAAAAATAAAAAAAGCACAAAAACTCCCACTTACTCGAAAATGTGAAACGGAGAGTAGCAATTGCTTAAACATTATTTCATTCTTGCCTTAAACTGTACCTAATTGTGTACAAAACAGCAAAAGTCCACAAAGATAATTCTTCCTTTTTTAAGACAAGTTATGCATATTGTTGTTATTATTATTATTATTGAAAGTGATTGAAGTTGTATAAATAGGTTGATAAGCATAACTGTTATACGGAAGATGTTATTAATTTCACACTCTCAAATTTATCTGAATTAAAAAATTTGTGAACACCCAGAATGTATATCTATGAGCCACTACTGGTTTAGTCCAAATTCTGCAAAGAAATATATCATGTGCAGTCTCTGTGATGTTAGAATTATGCAAGGGACAATTATCCAAACGTGTTGTTGTGCATTGTGTTTGAGGATTTAAATTCTCTCTGGTCGAGATAGATCAAAGACAACTTTGTGTTCATTTTCCTGTCCTGACTTATTTTGCATCATAAAATTATGTGTCAAGAACAGCTACATAGTCATACTGAACTGGCAACTATTGGTAGCTGTTTGATCATGATTTTTGACACTATGCACTGCACACAAAACATTAAATTCCATTTTTTGTTGACCACAGTGTTTCTACAAACACAAGAGCAGGTGGATTTCAGAATCAGTTAATTAATTTTGGGTGTTTGCATATATATTTCTGTAGCCACAGTAGAAGCTCAAAACAGATTAGGACTATGAATATGCATTAATCTGCCATGTGATTTAAGTAGCCAGTGCCTTAGAGTGAAGATATGAAATGCAATACTAGCCAAAAAAAGGTAGGATCATGGTCATGTGCAAAGACCAGTGAAGATAGTGACATGGAAAGTGCATATACAGTTTTCAGCAGAATGGTTGAGAGTTGTAGTCCAAGAAATGGAAAATATGGGTCTTAAAATTATAGAAATGAGTTAGGTTCACTGCAGGTAATAGATGCTTCTGTAATGAGAAAGTGAAAATGTACCACTGAAATATACTACTCCTGTAAAACTACAATTACTAGTACCACAAAAGCTTTGACAGCTCTGTCTTACTTCATTTAATTAAGTATGTCTCTACTTTTTGAACAGCACTTAGTTCTTGACTACATCCTCAAAAATAAATAAATAAATAAGTAAATAAAAATAAAAATAAAAAAAGGATTGTAAGCACCAAACTCTAATAAATCTTCAGATGATGTAGAAACTGAAAAATCACAATATGAATTCTGTTGCTTGTGAGCTCAATGGAAAATGACAAAGCCATAGTTGATAAGACTGTGGACCCATATGAATGTGGCCAGAGAAATGATAAAAGTGAGAGGTAAGTACAGTTGTGTGAATAATATGAGCTACTTGTCACTAACACTTAGTTCCAGGTATCACGTTGCCTCTTAGGAACTTGGAAATCCCACTGGACAGAAGGCAATTGATAAACCAGAGACAGATCTACTCCCTTATCACCAAAATGTGCTTTCAAAGGTGTGTGGAGGAGTATGCAGGCATGGAAACAATCTTGTACAGATATCATTGCATCTGACAGTCTGTGTCAATCAGGAAGCAGATTAAGTGAATAAAGATAAGAAACTAAGAAATATTAATTTGAAAACAGCTTCTCAGTTAATATTAATGGCAGGTGTAAACATTTGGCCTCTTCCACTTACAGAAGAAACCTGGAAATCTCTTAAAGAGTCAGCTATAGTAAGAGCACTAGATATACTAGGTTTCCAAACTTGTAAGAAGAGAAAAAGAATGGGCACGTTACGCTACCTCATACTAAAAGAAAGGATGAAGATTTTGAAGAGGTAATAAATTAATTTATGATAGAATACAAAGACTCTTCAGGTGAACAATACCAGAAACAAATGATATGGGGCTAAATAAAAAATGTGGAGGAATAGAAAAACTTCATATTGTACTACCTGATAACTTCAGTTCCCATAAGATTATAGAGAAAGTAACATATACTATTCAGAAACAAGCTCAAGCAAAATTATTTGGAAGTATTAACGAATTAACTGTGTTTAAAAAAAGAGCAAGTGAAATTATAGAACAATTATATCACAGATGTCTTCACTAACCATTGATGAACCTGATGCTGAAGAGGAACTAGGGGACCTAAATGTACAGAAGGAGGTACTGAAAAAAGCAAAAAGGTAGGCAAATCCCACTGGAACAACTGGACCAGATGAAACAAGTCAAGAGCTTATCGAACTTGCAGACACAAGTGCTACTTACACCTAAACTTGTTCAACCATTCAGTGATTGATACTATTCAATTATTTCATTCAGCCAGATATACCTTGATAAGCATTGAAAATCACCTTCATAGTTCTGCCTAAAACGTTTAATGCTAAATAAATGCTGCAGTGAGTAAAAAGTTATTAGCTTAATAAATTATATTCCGTACTGGTACCAGATCTGACTGTGAGAGTTTTACATGGCTGCCAATGGAGAAAATAATCCAGCACAAAAGAAATATATTTCAGATTTAGGCCCTTTCTTTATTTTCTATCTAGGACCTTGCCCTAAAAGTACTGTCTTGCAAGTACACTTTTTTCTTGCTTTGTGTGGAAAGTATTAGCAGTTGACATTATCAAATAGCACAGCCTTGCTGGTCATCTTTATTCCATAGTTGCTGAGGAAAAGACATCAATATGATTGAAAAGCTATGCTAGAATCAAACCTCCTACACATTATAGAGAACATAAGAATACAGGAAGATGTGAGATATGCATATTATATTCAACACTCAACATATGTTCTAAGGCAGTTTCATAAATTCCTTGGATAATGTTGATAAAAGAAGAAAGATCAGAGGTATATGGTTCAGATTCATCCATTTTTCACATAACATAGTGGTATTAACAAACAACAGAGAATTTTCAATGCTTTCTAGACAAATTAACATAAGCAGTGAAGAATTTTAACCCTAAAACAGTTTGCTTAAAACAAAAATCATAGTTTTGTGCCAGGAGAAGATAGACAACATGATCATCAATTAGGATGGAAATGTACTTGGCAGAGTAACTTAATTATAAAACCTTACATCATGGTTAAACAAAACAAAACAAAATCCAATTCAACATATGGTAAAGAATCATGAAGCACTATGTATTATCAGTACTGATGAAGACTTAACATTCATCTCATCCATGAATAGGTTGCAGTTGTTTGAAACATGCATGTACCATTGAATCTTAAAAATGTCACGGCTGGACCCAGGAATCAGTGATGAACAACTTCATCATGGCGGCAAAAATCACATGAATTTTAATTATGTCTTGGATTCATTTGATGTGTTTGAGGTCTGGAAACCATACAGATCAGAGTGAAAGCATTCTTGAAGCTCTTGCAAGCCATAAAACTCAAAAATTTACCATTTGTGCCATGTATTCTGTAGTGAGAAGTGTAACCTTATGCATCTCGTCATTAAAAGAAAGTTGGGGGAAAAAGTAAATCCAGGAAGAGAAGAGATTTATAATCACAAAGTTTTTGACAGTTGCCAATCATTGCAAATATTGTCTCCTTGATTAGATGGTTGCCAATCTGCTGTAAGGGTATGACACATGAAGAAGAAGATGCATTTAAAGAAGCTGTGAAAAGCTGACTGTACTTTTCAGAAAATTTGAAGATGCAGGGATAATAAGTCATCTGCAATACAAGATGTAAACTTTACAAAGCAATACCTAGAATCATCTATTGTAAAGAAACAAAGCTACACAAAATGATAACAGTAAACTATAGGAAGTGTATTTATGCTCTTGCATTTGTCTAGCATGTTTAATTTTAAAACTGGCCATTATCATGATTATCGTAAGTGGTATTGGGAAGAAATGGACTGGTGAGATAAAAGTAGATTATCTTAATCTTCCAATAAAAGGCAGTTATATAATGAATGAAATGCTAAACTTCTTCATTTCTGTGGACATGTAGATCAGTTGTATCTTCCATCATCTATTTGTCCTCTAATGTCAAGAACTCAGAGCAACTATTATGTTACAGGAGACAGTAAGTAGTGCATACTGTATATTTCTGGCATTTCTTCAGAGGAATTTACAACTAAATTGCCCATCTGTTACATTTGAATACTGTTCTCTGATGTAAGCAGCTTGTGGTCTTGTGGTGAATGTTGGCAACTCTCAACTGCAGGGCCACTGGTTGGGGATTTACTCCCTGCAGGATTGAGTGTATGTGTGTTGTCCTCATCATCATTTCATTATTATCAATGCCCAAATCATGAAAGTAGTGTCAAA
Source organism: Schistocerca nitens (assembly GCF_023898315.1). Lineage (NCBI taxonomy): Eukaryota > Metazoa > Arthropoda > Insecta > Orthoptera > Acrididae > Schistocerca > Schistocerca nitens. The sequence continues at coordinate 905,297,910 of NC_064616.1, read as the reverse complement.
TAAAAAGACTTGCAGCAGATGGCCAAAAATCCCAGATAGGGCCTCCAGCCACCAATGTTACTGTTCACTGACAACATGTTGTCGTAACATAGGAATTCACATTTGCAATTCACAAGGAACATGCAGTATTCCATTTAAAATACATGGTTTATATCTTGGCCTATTATGTATCCATAATTATGACTTACAAACTGTACGTGGGACTTAGACAGACTAGATTTGACTGATACTGCAACACCTGCATGACAGTTGGTTTGGCTAAACAAAGCTGTACAGTATATCCCAAAGACAAATGTTTAAACAGCAGTCGTTATTTGTATGACATAGTGATGCAGACTGATAACAGCTAAAATCTTCAACACTTTCCACACCAAATCGACATACTTAGTGAAGAATTTTGACTTATGAGAAATTTATGTGAAATGAAAGTTATGGTTTTGTGCCAGAAGAGGATGGTCAACATGTTTATTAACTTGGATGAGGGTGTACTTGATAGAGGAATCTAAATAAGATACCTTTCATAACATATCATATTCTTTACTTACTTGCTCACTCTGGATGATGAAACTTATTTCTAACAATGATATTGTAGCATACTTTCCTCATCTTGCTCAACATATGGTACATTTCATATGAATTTCAGTTTTTGAAAATTATCAAATAGCATCGCATCCTCCCTGTTTACCAACTTTGAAACAGGTATAGGAATTCATACTGATTGTTCCCCAACATTGTTTCAACAGTGTACTTTAATCATCTAAACTAATAATACTAAAGCTTTGTGAATGACTGCTATGAGCATTGCTAACACCAGAACCACTAAAAACTTATCACATTGGGGGGGGGGGGGGGGGGGCTAGCCTCTAAAGAACATATTTCTGAAATTTTTAAGTAACTCAGGAAACAGAAAGAGATACTCTGTGGTGATGGACATTCTGAGGATCTGAGGATAAAAACAAATTGAGATACTTGCACAACAGTTAAAATATGGAATGAATGCTAAAATGTCTCCCAAGCCAGTTTTGATCATTTTTGAGTTTATTTTATTATACAGTCATGACATTGAAAAGTCAACAGCTCTAAAGCAATTAGGCTATGTACAAATTATTAAAGAAGTAAACAAACTGAATAGTTAAAGTGCTGAATGATTAATTCAAACAAAAATACTGCTTATATGGCTACATTTCTCTGACTTACTGCATTGTTTATGTGCCTGCCAACAACTAAGCACCTCAACTATTTGGCCAGTTATTATTATCTCTGTTTCTTAAACCACGTGTTTTCCACAAAAGATCTTACAATATCAAATTTATATGAAAATGAGGCATGTACTTGGGGCACTGAAAAGGAGTAGTAAAGGTAATGATTCAAAGAAATTTGCTGTGGAAAGAATATGAACCATTTACAGAGCATGAAAATGATGATGCCACAATAACTGTTTTTGGATTTCTTAAAGAGCCATAGGTTCAAATGGCTCTGAGCACTATGTGACTTAACATCTATGGTCATCAGTCCCCTAGAACTAAGAACTACTTAAACCTAACTAACCCAAGGACATCACACAACACCCAGTCATCACGAGGCAGAGAAAATCGCTGACCCCACCGGGAATCGAACCCGGGTGTGGGAAGCGAGAACGCTACAGCACGACCACGAGCTGCGGACAGCTGTCTATGATTTTGAGCATTGTGCTGCATATATACACAGCACACATAAGCCAAGACAGTGCCAGTTGACACAATCTGTGCAATGAACCAAATTTCAGGTAGACTGTACTACCCGTATGTGGAAGCAAGTGAAAGAGTTGAGAGCAATTAAGTCACTAGGGCTGCATGGAACCCATTTCTGTTTTACAGAGAGTGCTGTATAACATTGATTCCTTACTTAGCTCAAATTTATCTCTAATCTCTTACCTAGTGCAAAGTCCCAAGTGATAGGAGAAAAGTACAGAGGACTCCTGTATATAAGAAGGGTAAAAAAATATAGTCATGCAAAATTACATACCAATATCCTTAACATCAGTTTGTTGCAGAACCGATGAACATTTTATGAATCTGACTACAATAAATTTCCTTGAGAGGGAAGAGCTTCTGACCACAGATCAGCATTGTTCATTCAAAACTCAGCTTGCCATTTTCTTACATAATATCCAGCAAAATGTGGGTGAAGGGCAACAGACAGTTTCCACATTCCTAGATTTTCAGGAAGTATTTGACATGGTGCCCCACTGCAGACTGTTAATGTGTTAATGAAGGTACGAGAATATGAAATAAGGTCCCTGATACGTGAGTGGCTCAAAGGTAATAGAACCCAGTACATTGTCCTCAACAGCAAGTGTTCATCAGAGACAAAGGTATCAGGAGTGCCCCAGTGAAGTGTGACAAGACTGCCCAGATTCTGTATTCATATAAATTGTCTGATGGACAGGGTGAGCAGCATTGTGTTGCTGTTGCTGATGATGCTGTGATATTCGGAGAACAGACATTTGAAGTTGACTGCAGAGTGATTTTGCATGAAGACCATGAAGATGAATAAGTGAAATTAGTGCTCGTACAGGGGCATATAGATAGTGGCTTTTTCCTAGCTCTTTTTGAGACTGGAACAGCAAATGAAATGACCAATAGTGGTACAAGGTATCCTCTGCCATGCACCATACAGTGGCTTGCAGAGTATGCCTGTAGATGTAGATGTAGATCTAGATTTAGATCTAGAAGATTTACCCTCCATATTGAATGTGTTGTTGTACATGTCTGTCATGTTTATTCGTTATGACAATGATGTATCAGTTCACACCAGGACTACAGGATAAGATCAGTCATTGCCAGTCTCATAGGAACTGCAGTACAAATTAGGACCCATGTTGTACCTCAACAGACAGTTTTGCATATCAGTCAAAAGAATTGCCCAAACATGTTGTACATATTGGTGCCAGTAGCCCAAGGACAAATTGCATAGTCATTGTTCTTCGCGATGATTGCAACATATGGATTTACACCTGGATTATATCAGAGGAGCAGTCACTGCTCATTTCACAGCACCTGCCATACAAATTAGTATCAATGTTACACCAAGATAGGCTGCTGGGAGTATTACTTACTGCTTGACAAATGTGGGACTATGAGGAACAGCCATGAGTTGGCGTTCCTCTGATATCTCATCAGTTTGCAGACCGTCTATAATGGTTTAGCAAAAGATATATTATGATGAATAAATGGCTCAGAGTTGTGTTTAATGATGACAGTATATTATATTTCGGGTTCTATAGTGTTTATTTGTGAGAGTAGCACTGATCGGAGTGCAGGAACTACCAAACTGTAACCACAATATGTGCATGTAATCAAGTGCTAGTATCATGTTGTAGGGACCCATAATCAATGATGCTCATACACTTACAGTGTTTGCTGAGGGGTATTAAACAGTATAGCGTACATCCAGAAATTTATCCATCCCACTGTGTTGTCCTCTCTGTAACCTTCAGGATATGCAGTCTTCCAGCATGACAATATCCATGTACCCAGTTCTCAAATTACCCAACATGCTGTTAAAGAAGTTCACCAACTCCCATAGCCATTATAATTGCTAGACCTGTCACCCACAGAGAAACTGTGTTTCTGGTAACATCCAAGCCAGTTGTAACAACAGATGAAAGTAGCATGGAACAGTATGTTGGAAAATGACCCCTAACAGCTAATTAGTCATCTCTGTGTTCACTAGTAGGACTGCATTGTGCCTAGGCTGTGTGATAAAAAATACTGAAATTGTTGTCCTAGACAACCTGTTAATAGGTGTATAATGGAACACAATTTACATTCTATATAATATGCTTTTTAAAGAGTGTGGATTCATTAAGAAGCTATGCTAAGCCCTGTTTCTGTTCACCATGCATTGTTCATTGTGTCATCTGTTAGAAAGATTATGGAGTTTTATTATAAAAATAGAAATATAGTACAACATTTTTCTGTTATGATATAGCAAATGAGACAGTAGTCAGAAGTTTGAGCTGTTCTTGCTGAGCGTTATCTCAGTTATGATACTTATTAGTGCTCGTAGGGATGTATTCACCACACATAACTATCAAAGAAAATTTTAAAGGTAGGTGTGTGTTATATGAAAAAATAAAACACAGCCTTTTTAAGCAATAATATTACTTATGTTGGTCTTTGGTATTTCACAAATCAGCTGAATTATAAATTATGAAATCATTGTTCACAATTAAGAAATATTACACATTTATGATAATGTCTATTAACAGAACGTGGAGTGCAAATCACAGCAATAAAAAAATGTGACACTGGATGTAACTAATCTTAATGCAGACTTCTTTAATAATACCACAGTCACTGATCAATTGCACTGTGCCCAGACATTGCTCAGTTAACTTTGGTTATAATTTTCCATTCCACAAGGAATTTCAACAACATAAAAAATTAACTGTAAACCTGAAATACTATTGTAAAATTAGGTGATTTTTATGTACATAAAAGATACATAAATCATCTTGTCAACATGCATACATTTGGTAACAAACATAAATACTATTAACATTTTACATAAAAATAATTTGTATACTTCCAGGAAATGTTGATATGACTACAACAGTTTCAGGTTTTGCTAAGATTAGCCATTTTTGTAAACTACAATGATCATTATAAACGTTTTCAAACACAAGTTGAACCTGAAAGATTGTTATTCAGTTACTTAGTGAGCTTGCATAACAATCTTTTATTCTGCGTAAGTTTTGAGAGAAAGTATATATTTCCAGAAGAGAACAAATTTACATTTCTGTAATATTGCTGGAATTTGAGAGGTTGATGTTGGACATTTAATTCAATTATTTTACTTAAAGAACTTTCAGTACATAATATCTCATGTTTCCAGTACTTTGTCATTCATCTTATCATCCTTAATGAATTATGCACTACTGATGTTTGGTTAATTCACAGATACATTTGAACTGTCTTAGAAATTTTCAAAACTGTTGCTGAATAAAGGATACCAAAAAGAGAGTGAGAAATTTTCTGGAGAGAATTTAATACAATGATACCATAAAATGAAATAAATATTGCTTCCACCCATTAAAACATTTGTTCATGAGACTGTGCTGTTCAGAAGGTGTCATTCACAATTTCATTCACTGATACCTTCAGTATATCTGTGTCCTAGTGAGATGCAAAACAGAAAACAGTTTAATAAATTTAAATAGTTATCACATAAAAACCATGAGTGCTGCTGTTTAAAATATCAAAGGAGAATATAACTCCAATAGCATTGTGGCACTAAATAATGGGGATCATCTATCCATTATCCAAATATGATAGGAGAAAACTGAAATCCATACACAATATACTTCAGAGTCACAACAAGAGTGAGATACCATCAGCATAATCCTTGGTAAACACTATTTCAATTTTGTTTATAGTTGCACTTGATATGTAAGTGTGAGCTTACAATACTCAATAAAATTTTATTTTGCTTGAGCTGAAATATTTGGAAAGCTTTAAATTTCCACACATGGTAATATCAGAGGCATTGTATGAGAATACTATCTACTCTGAAACCAGACTATGTCTGTACAAAAGGCCACATCACATGTCTCTTAAAAATATATCTATTTCATCCAATATTTAACAAACAACCGATCAGTATTTTTAAATTTTCCACACAATAGCCACAATCAAAATGTAATTGCCTCTGCATCTTTTAAGCAACCACTGGCCGTAAAACAGTTCACTAAATAATTTTTTTGCGTGATACATTTTGGTACATTTAGGAACAACAATTTATCTGTAATTTTTATGCTGCTACTATTGTCTCTTTGAATTATATTTACTGCAAATGCAAATTCATATCTCATACAGGTACCCTTTAACTATTACCAACAGGCCTAGACTACTGAATGGTATGTCATTCACTACCTGCATGTTGCTGAAAAATAATGAATTTTGGGTTACTGCGCATTTCATATTTTAAATAGACACAGAAGCAACATAAATATATTACTATGTTGACTAATTTTATTCATGATATATGCCTGGCTAATGTTTAATGCTTCTTACAAATATTTTTTGTAAGAAATCAGCAACAGAACTGCATAGATTCCATGGGTCATTTAAGTATAATGCTGATGGAGTACATAAAAATGTGTACTCTTTCCACTGAAGTTTTTCTTGATGAGAAAATACTTTGTTCCTTCTGCAAACTTGAAAGAGTACTTTTAGTCATTGAGCAGTAAATTCTCTTTTCTTTTGGGATCATAATTCAGCACACAGTGCTACAAATGTGATGAGCTTGCTTTATGTTAAAAATAATTGACTCCTTATTTCAATCCATATTCTCCCACAAGACATGAAACTATAAGGAATGCTTTTTGTTTATACACAGATTGTTTGCATGGGAATACATTTATACTTAAAAGCAAGAAGTTCTTACTGGTACAATTATTTTAATACTTCAGCACTGTACATCAGTTCTTTGCCATTGCATGGGATTATAATGATATACTGTTAAGTGAATAACCTTAATGAGGACTATTAGTGGCAGAGGATGCCATTCAGACCGGTTACACATAAACAGCCATGTAACTGACTTATTATGCAACTACTCACCATCAGGCTTCACAAGAAGAGTGTGGAAGTAAAGCTTTAAGACAAAATTTTTGTGTGCCAGAGTCATATGAAAACCACAGTATGGCAGTTAATCAGCATTCCCTGAGGTAAGATGATTTACAAAAACTGGAATTAGCTACCATAAGATACAGCTCCTGGTTTTCAGCCACTGTTGTTTTATGCTGGAAATATAACATTCACAAATATCTACCTCACGAGCACAGCATGATAATGAAAACTTGAGATATCTCCAAAATTAATCATAGAATTGTGAGTGTCGCATGAATTATGACTGCTGTACCAGTAATTATCTGTTTTTGTGAAACTGATGGTTTCATTATAACAGTATGAAAATTAGATTCTGATAGCTGCAGAAATATTTGTTTGTGACACTGTTAATTCCAGAAAACTCTGCAACTAATGCCTCAACAAGAAAGAGAAGATTTATCTACATCTTTCTGCAAGCAAAGTTCATCTCTATTATTCCTTAATCTTTGTGCTTCTCACCCTACTTATTTCTAAGCATACCTAATACAGTTACAAAAACAGTAACAATAAACATTTAAAAAACAAACTGTTGAATACAAAAAAGAGAAAATCCAGGAATAAACATGATTCAGGCATTTTACAAGATGATTAATACAAAACACATCATGGTCTTCATTGAGAAACCATTAGCCTCAACATACATGGAAAAAGTTCATAGTATCAGTTTCTGTTCATCATATGTTTGGCTATTTCTAATTCTGTAACAAGACATATAACCATACAACACTATATTGATATTAATATATTTCTCTTTGCAGTGATTTCTTATTACATTTATAAATTACCTTCCCTGCTCTCAAAGTTGATTTTGGACAAGTAATAAGTCTCCATTGAGTAAATGCAAATAATTGGACTAATGATAGTGTGTGTTTTTTTTCTTTTCCAACAGATGAATAAATCCAAAACTGAAATGTAAATTCAAAGCTAACAGTCTCTCTACATTATGACTGCTGAAGTGTGACAATCTTATAGTACCATAATTGTGTATGCCTTTCAACACCAGCAACAGCATGAGCCTATTGATGTCTGTTTCATATCACGCAACACAGTTATTGTCTTATAAGACCTACAATAACTGGTCTCTAAGGCATACAGGTAAGTTAGACCATGGATACACATCACTTTATTGTTGAATCTGTATTAGCTCATGCAGGATCTCTCTTGATCGTAACATTCAGCTAGTTTCACCAAAGGCTGCATTCATTTTTCAGCGAGCAATAGAGAATTTGTCATGAAATAGCGGAAATAAAGGAAATGGAAAAGTTTTATACATGGTGGTGTAGGATTAAAAAAAACAGTTGATGGATCTGGTCACTATTGTCAAATGCTGCAACACCTATATATTTAAACTTTCAGCAACATTTATATGAAACTCAACATGCGTTTCTCTATAGCTGTGAGGTAGAAGATTAATAATCAGAACAGTGTCCAATATTTGAACATTTCCATCAGTCAGTTAGTAAAAAAAAAGAAATAAAGAAATAAAAACCTCATTGAATGTGGCTTGCAATTGAGAAATAGAATTAGGGGTAAATGCAAAGGAAATTATCTTTGAGATTTTATTTTCTCCGGCAGTTTCTCATTACCGGAAATTAACTGCAATATGGTGCTTACCAATGAAACATTTACATTTGCCTGATTTATTGACACTGGTTTTGTCCTTGAGATATGAATATAACAACAAGATGTATATTGTGGTTCATCTGTTTCCAAGAAAAATATTTGTAAAACAAGCAACTCTACTTACTGGGTCACTTTACCTAAAATAGGACACTTTGGTAACATCTCCATGAACAATACACTTATCATATAATCAGGGAATCACATTTACTTTCATCTTCTTCATCTTCATCTGCAAACTGAATATTGTCTAGTATATCTGCATGTGCAGAAGAAAGCTTTTTCAGTGTGCTTTCCTTACTGTTGACACTACATATCTGATGCACTTTGACTGGTGACTCAGATTTCTTAGAAAATTCCTTCAACATTACATCCTCTTTGGATCTGACATTCATGACATGACCAAGACTTCCAACTTTGCTATACTCCTGATGATGCAAGGGGCCTATTAACTTTGACATACTGTCTGAAAGTCTTATAGTATTAGCAGCATTATTTGTGTCTGTTTTTTGATCTTTAGTACTGATGTTGCCTGTAGATGCAGTCTTGTTGTCCATGAGTTTGTCTACATCTGTTGAACAAAACGTTGTCACTTCATCCTTAACCTGCTGATCCTTGCACACTGATGGAGGTACTTGTGTATAGTACTCTCCTTTGAGTGGGAACACATGCAGCTCATGCTGTGATTGAAGCTCTGGCTGATTGCTGTATGAAAGTAAATTGTCGCCTTCCTCCTCCTGAAAAAGGAAGATTATTTTAAAGTTAAATAATGCAGTTGTCTTTTATCATGTTAGGGAATGTATGTTTTTACTGTGAGGAGGTAGAAAAAATCAGTTAGATGTCTCCAGTTAATGGCAGTATTAAAGTACTGGTATATGTACTTAAATGTATCAGTAAAAATATTTTTTTATTACATGAGTTTCTAATTAATTTTCATATTAGTTTCACAGCAACCAAAAACACAGTGATAAAGAAAAAGTGAAGAGAATAATTTAGGACCAGCTATATGTGCCATGTTTGTATAAAAGCAACTGATGAACAATAAAATTTCCAAAATGTAAGAGAATGCATATGCTACAATCTAAATGCTTTTTTCTCTCATTTAAATGCTTCTAATAAAATGCAGAACACAATTGCTCTAATATGTACAGTAATTTCAAGAATAGAGATTTCATATCAGTACCATATTTCATAGTTAAGTTTGGTCATATCTTCTTCATATATAGCCTGTTTATTGATGTTTATCATATAGGACTGTGATATTATACTTAATTGTAGATCTAAATCTTCATGAACATTTACTTTAAGACGAAGTACTCTCTTCCAAGCATATGAGAATAACTCTAGGTATTATCTCTTTTTCTGTATGGTGTATGTTGTATGCTTCAGACAAATGATAGATAGTCTTTTGTGCCATTAGTGTGATCTTAAAAGTTCCATTAAGAAATGTGCCAATATTTTCTCTCATAAATTATAAACAAAAGAAAATAGGAATGTAACGAGATAGTTTTCATTTTGAAGGGCTACTGTTATCTAACTTGATTTATTTGTGACCATCTGAAGTCGCCAATTTACATAATGTTTGTCACTTAACTGTATATCTCAGATCTGCTGAGGACAAAATGAGTTCCATGAAAATATAAAAATAGCCTGATTCTTGTATCAACTAATAAACTATACCTAGCAAGGTGATCCAATGGTTCAGTAATTCCAGTTGTATTTGAAGAGTTCTGATACAGATCCCTGTAATATGTATATAATGTGTGTCAGTGTGCTCTTTGGCTACATGAAAACTTTGTCTTAAAGGATGTTGAGTCATTAGCTTCAAATCACAACATAAAAATGTAAAAAAGTCCCATTGTGACTAGTTGATGCCATAGTGTGCAATATCAGTGTTTGAGTCAGTTGAAATTGTTCATAATGATTGATTGTCAAGAAATGGGCTTATAATAGATTCACATTTTGGCTGTTAAAGTGCATGCTGCTTTGACAGTGGAGTGAAGAAATGGAAGATTGTAGAGCATAAAAATGAGCTGGTATTGTACCAAACAATGTACCCAGAGGACAGGATTACCACTGTTTTATATGGATTTGTACAATAGACCACACAAATTCTTCCATAACATTGACTCAATACTGGACCATTGCAAAGGTATGTACCTGTGAATGGCTTGGCACAATCTAACATAAACTAAACTGGTGTCAACTTCCATTGACCTGAAACCACAAATGCCACAGACTGCAATGGACCCATGAATACTGTCATTGGCATGCTGAGTAGAAAAAGCAATCCCAGTAGAATCCATTAAATGGTGGTAGTTTCAGAAGTATTAGACACTAGACATTACTATGTTGACTGCCGTCTGGCAGTTTGGTTGCTTAGCTGCACAACAGACAAATGGAACTGCAATATGTCTGAGGTACCATTTGGTAACAAATGCCATCTTGTACCCTCCATATTGGCATTGACAGTTAGTGCGACATTAAGGATAATTTAAAGCCCAAGATATTGACCTTTCTAGTTATATTTTGTTATATTTCAGTAACAAAATGCACAACCACCATATTTGCTGAGGTATTTGCTAGACATTTTTGATGAGTGCTTCGATAAAGCTACGTGCCTCCCTGGTCATTCTAAATGGCGAGCACTTCAAGGACATCAGCATTTGTTTGCTGAGTATGGTCTTGGCCAACCTGGGTTTCCTGTGCTGAGGACTTGTGAGCACTGCCAGTCTTTGTAACCTTAAGCTCTGGGCATGCTTCAGCGACCACGGGACAGAGTGGTAGTGGAGCATTGTGTGTCACAGGGAACGAGGATCTTGGCTTAGCAGCTTGGATCACGAGTATTGCAGAAACCTCTATATATTAAAAAAATCAAGGTGTGCTGCACGCCGATGGGATTCACGACAGAGCATTCATTAGCATGTGACCTGTGAGGAACCTTCCACAGCTAATTGGTATATGGTGGGTTCTAAAAGTCAGCATCTTTTATCTTGGCATCTAATTTACCCAAGTACCTGAATATATTACGGCAGGCTTTCTGTTCCTTCAAGTTAGGCCCTACGTACCTAATCCAATGCACTGGTTTTAGTGTCAATTCTTTGGGCATACCACCATTGGTTGCAACCGTCAGGGTAGGTGTTGAAAATAAAGCTCTGCTGTCCCAAACCCAGTGTACAACATTTTGCACTGCCCAGGTGTGTGAGTTGTTCCCAAGCTCATCCAGTTTGGAGCAAAGAATTTCCTGTCTTTGCAGAAGGGAAGATAATCCAGGAGATTAAGGTGACACAGCGCATCACATTCTTCGACGCACTGAAAATATTTAAGGCCTCGCAGATATCCAATTGTGGACAGTCGTTTACCTCAGCATTGAATCCGCCTGTACAGAAAAATAGTGTTGGCACGCTGACATGGACAGCAGCACAGACCACATCTGCATACAGGTGTCACTGTAGCTGCAGAGCTGCGAAGTGAGTCGAAATATCAAGCATTTCTACATCCGAAATACTAGTGTCAACAGAACCAAAAACTTTATTTCCGGTCAAACGGCGTTATCTCCATCCCCAAATTCCAAGATGGGGACAAAAACGAACAGGCCAAAACGATCAGGTCCGAAGCTGGATCAGATGATGACCATACTATGGTGTGGATGTCGACGTTTGCCTGAATGGCAAGTCCCTCATGTAGCCTCCTCCCGTCCCCACCATGCTATCTTCCCACTATGGCAGAATGACAGTGGGAAAGAAAGATGAAAACCTCTCCGTTGAGATGGCTTCCATACTTCAGTGGAACTTAAATAGGTGAACTATGTCTATCAGCTCAGGGAAGACCAATGTTTGCCGCGCGGGATTAGCCGAGCGGTCTAGGACGCTGGAGTCATGGACTGTGCGGCTGGTCCCGGCGGAGGTTCGAGTCCTCCCTCGGGCATGGGTGTGTGTGTTTGTCCTTAGGATAATTTCGGTTAAGTAGTGTGTAAGCTTAGGGACTGATGACCTTAGCAGTTAAGTCCCATAAGATTTCACACACACAAGACCAATGTTTATTTGCCTTCAAGAGACACAAATTAATTTCTCAGACGTGCCTGAACTAGGTGGCTACATTCTCCACAAGAAGGACGACCATGGTGCAGATAGAGGTAAAGGAGGAGTGGCTATTTTCGTAAACAATGCCCACCACTCCTTGCTTCTCTCCCTCACGATCATCCTACATGCAGTCGCTATATCAGTGTATGTGTGTCATAAGCTGGCAATATGTTCACTCTGCACAGTCCAGTCACATTAATGTTACCACCGTCTACGTTCAATGTCAATGTGCAATGATCGCTCAGAGACGACAGGTGGCAGCACTAGCAGTGGGGGGGGGGGGGTGTATAAGACATGTTGGGGAGATACGGAAAAGAATGCAGTTAGTGTCGTAATACGGAAATGGAAGGGTTTTACGAAGGCCCAAAAGGGCGTGATCATTCGCTTTTGGGCCAAGTGTGGAAGCATTTCCTAAATGGCTAAGTCTGTAGACTATTTGTGTGCCTCAATGGTTAAAGTATACCCTGCATGACACAATGTCGCCATCCAAAACCGTCACTGAGGCAATTGTGGTGCACCATGGGCCATAAATGACATCGTAAACGGCTGTGGAGATGTGTACAGGCGAGTAGAGGTGAAACTGTGAACAACTGAACTCCCAGATGAACCAAAGTGCTAACAACGGTGTCTCCTCAATGACTGTTCAATGGAAGTTGCTGCATATGGGCACCCGCCGCAGGTGCCTGTTTCGTGCATGGCCTTTCCAGATGACAAATAGCCATTGGCGCACACATTGTGGAACATCTGAAAGCAAATCGGAAGGCTCTAGGCCAGAGGAGGGAATGTTTTCGTGGCATTCCCTGGGTGACCACGTCATTCAGGAAGGCACAGTGGTTCAAATGGTTCAAATGGCTCTGAGCACTATGGGACTCAACTTCTGAGGTCATTAGTCCCCTAGAACTTAGAACTAGTTAAACCTAACTAACCTAAGGACATCACAAACATCCATGCCCGAGGCAGGATTCGAACCTGCGACCGTAGCGGTCTTGCGGTTCCAGACTGCAGCGCCTTTAACCGCACGGCCACTTCGGCCGGCTGAAGGCACAGTGGTTCAACACAAGTCTGTATCTATTCTTAGGAACCATGTCCACCACATACATGCACTATGTACTTCCTCAGCAGGATGGTATCTACCAGCAGGACAATACAATATATCACAGGATTTGCAGTGTATGAGTGTGGTTCAAAAAGCACCAGGATGTTTACTGTACCCCCCTGGACACCAAATTCCCCGAATTAAAACCCAATCGAGATTATGTGAGACCGCTTCACTCGGGCTGTTTTCGCCAGGATCGTCAAGCCAAGAAACCTAACGAGCTAACCACAGCACTTGAGTCGGAATGGCTTCACATTCATGTCAGTACCTTCCAGCACCTCATTGACTCTTTTCTTGCATGTCTCACAGCGGTCAACACTGCAAAAGTTGGTTATTTGGGCTTTTGGCAGGTGGTCAAATTAATGTGACTGGATGGTGTATCTGCCCCCTCATGATGTACTAGACGAATACGCTCTCAGTGAACGCCTCACTTAGCTACCCAACCACTGATCCTCTGTGGTGATTATAACGCTCACAGTGTGCTTTGGAGCTCTGCAACCACCTGCTTCAGGGGCAGAACAATTAAGAGTCTTCTCATGTCCTCGAGGCAACGGCCTTGCCGCAGTGGATACACCGGTTCCCGTCAGTTCACCGAAGTTAAGCGCTGTCGGGCGTGGCCGGCACTTGGATGGGTGACCATCCGCGCCGCCATGCGCTGTTGCAATTTTTCAGGGTGCACTTAGCCTCGTGATGCCAATTGAGGAGCTACGCGACGGAATAGTAGTGGCTCGAGTCGAAGAAAACCATCATAACGACCGGGAGAGCGGTGTGCTGACCACACGCCCCTCCTATCCGCATCCTCATCTGAGGATGACACGGCGGTCGGATGGTCGCAGTGGGCCACTTGTGGCCTGAAGACGGAGTGCTTCATGTCCTCAGGTGCGTGCTTGTTGAACATGGGGCAGAGTAAGTGATTTAGCACTACAACAGGGTGGTTCACTGCTGTGGATCTCTCAGTATGCTCTCTAGTCCCTGCACTCACCACTCTGTGGGTAGTGTTCGATCACTTCCGATCCGGATTCACCTGCCAGACAGAGTGGTGCTTCAAAGGAGTCCGTCAAGTGCAGAATGGAGACTGGACACCTTACAGATGACTTGTTGTGACTGAACATCGTAACAGTGTCCAGGAATGGGTGAGTAATACTACCAAGATGACCTGCCACACAGCATCCATTCCACAGTCTTTGGCTATCTGAAAAGGCAGCCTGTCACTTGGAGCGACGAATGCTGCCCTGCAATCAAAAATAGTCGGGCGGCACTGTGTAGTTTAGAGTGCTGGCCAACTGCAGAGAACCTCTAAACCTTGAAGCTTAAAGCAATGGCTTCACCAGGGATACAATATTTTTGTAAAAATTAAAATTTATTCACATAAACATGGTGATACATAGGCGTGGAACCAACTTATTGCAGATATATTAAACGAGTGCCACCTAGACAGACCATCCGCAACCCACAGTGCGGTGGTTAAACTCTCACGAAATTGCTTGAAACTGGCCCTGTCGCAGACAAACTGAAAGATGGACTACTGAAAACTGCTACAGTTGTAGCAACATCAACTGCTTTTCTGGCACCATTCAGTACCACCCCTACATCAATAAAGATAATTTTGACCTTACATGATACCCTAACATAATGCCAAATTTCCGGGATTTAGGTCCATCAAATTTCCATTTCTGGGGACATGTGAAGGTAGCTGTGAATGTTTTGAAGAGCAGAAACATTCCACACCTGAGGGAGCGGATTATTGATGCTTATGCTCGCATTGCAGTACATATGTTGGTTAAAGTGGAACAATTCGGTCACATCCTTCGATCAAAGCCTTTTTGTGTTTTATTTGCCTTGTTGTGCACGAAATATGACAAACTGGAGAAAGAATAAAGCTGTGCTCAAGTGAAAGGTACCGTTGTTTTTCTCATGTAATTGTCCATCTGTTTGATGTGTCACTTGACATCCTTTCCATTTGAAAATTATGAGTTGCAGCCAAGATGGCAGCTTCCAAATTGGCTACCATGCCGGTAACAGTCTCACAGGTTTTTCTCCTCTCCCACCTCATACTACTGGACGTTCAGTGTGTGTTCATCCACCTGTTTGTGTCTCAGAACGATGGTTTTACATGTACTACAGGCCTGTTTCTACTTTTAAACCATTGCCAAGATTTACATCAAAATCATTTATCCTCTGACCTCGTTTTGATTTATATTTACATGTACTTTACCCGACACTGTAGTTAAGTGTAGTCTGCCTGAGAATCATCAGTTAGGAAGCACAGGTGACAAGAATATAATCTCTATAATCTCAACAGGTGGAGCTGTAAAATGCCGTAAATAAAACATTGAGAATTAGGTGGACTGACAAATTAGAGAATGAGGAAGCTCTCCGCAGAAATTGCAGAAGAAGGAAAATATGGCAAACACTATAACAAGAAGGGACAGAATGATAGGACATGTCTTTCGTCATCAACGAATAGCTTCAGTGCTACTAATGGAAGCTGTAGAGGGTAAAAACTGTAAGGGAAGACAAAGATTTGAATACATTCAACTTCGACAAATAACTGAGGGAGTAGGGTACAAGTGCTACTCTGAGACGAAGAGATTAGCGCAGGATAGGAATTTATGGTGGGCCGCATCAAATTATTCAGAAGACTGATGACAAAAAATAAAGAAAATTAATCGTATTTTAAGACACGTGTCCACGTTATTTCCGGATTCACGTGTAGTCTGTGTTCCTTAGGAGCTTAATAATGACGGGAACTATGAAAGAAACCTGAAGAAGTTTGTAACCCGCTGGCAGAGCCATTTGCTGGGATTTGTTGTAATTCGTGGACGTTTCGACAGGACATATGCTGGAGATCTCAACACTTGCTGAGTTCGCCGTTACCTTATATCACCTTCCATTTTAAGAACTGCTTTCTATTTTAAGTTGAAAATGCCGCGAAAATATAAGAATAACGATACTTGTGGACAGCGGAATCTAGAAGATAAGGCAACAGAAACAAAATACACTCCTGAAAATGGAAAAAAGAACACATTGACACCGGTGTGTCAGACCCACCATACTTGCTCCGGACAATGCGAGAGGGCTGTACAAGCAATGATCACACGCACGGCACAGCGGACACACCAGGAACCGCGGTGTTGGCCGTCGAATGGCGCTAGCTGCGCAGCATTTGTGCACCGCCGCCGTCAGTGTCAGCCAGTTTGCCGTGGCATACGGAGCTCCATCGCAGTCTTTAACACTGGTAGCATGCCGCGACAGCGTGGACGTGAACCGTATGTGCAGTTGACGGACTTTGAGCGAGGGCGTATAGTGGGCATGCGGGAGGCCGGGTGGACGTACCGCAGAATTGCTCAACACGTGGGGCGTGAGGTCTCCACAGTACATCGATGTTGTCGCCAGTGGTCGGCGGAAGGTGCACGTGCCCGTCGACCTGGGACCGGACCGCAGCGACGCACGGATGCACGCCAAGACCGTAGGATCCTACGCAGTGCCGTAGGGGACCGCACCGCCACTTCCCAGCAAATTAGGGACACTGTTGCTCCTGGGGTATCGGCGAGGACCATTCGCAACCGTCTCCATGAAGCTGGGCTACGGTCCCGCACACCGTTAGGCCGTCTTCCGCTCACGCCCCAACATCGTGCAGCCCGCCTCCAGTGGTGTCGCGACAGGCGTGAATGGAGGGACGAATGGAGACGTGTCGTCTTCAGCGATGAGAGTCGCTTCTGCCTTGGTGCCAATGATGGTCGTATGCGTGTTTGGCGCCGTGCAGGTGAGCGCCACAATCAGGACTGCATACGACCGAGGCACACAGGGCCAACACCCGGCATCATGGTGTGGGGAGCGATCTCCTACACTGGCCGTACACCACTGGTGATCGTCGAGGGGACACTGAATAGTGCACGGTACATCCAAACCGTCATCGAACCCATCGTTCTACCATTCCTAGACTGGCAAGGGAACTTGCTGTTCCAACAGGACAATGCACGTCCGCATGTATCCCGTGCCACCCAACGTGCTCTAGAAGGTGTAAGTCAACTACCCTGGCCAGCAAGATCTCCGGATCTGTCCCCCATTGAGCATGTTTGGGACTGGATGAAGCGTCGTCTCACGCGGTCTGCACGTCCAGCACGAACGCTGGTCCAACTGAGGCGCCAGGTGGAAATGGCATGGCAAGGCGTTCCACAGGACTACATCCAGCATCTCTACGATCGTCTCCATGGGAGAATAGCAGCCTGCATTGCTGCGAAAGGTGGATATACACTGTACTAGTGCCGACATTGTGCATGCTCTGTTGCCTGTGTCTATGTGCCTGTGGTTCTGTCAGTGTGATCATGTGATGTATCTGACCCCAGGAATGTGTCAATAAAGTTTCCCCTTCCTGGGACAATGAATTCACGGTGTTCTTATTTCAATTTCCAGGAGTGTATATTCAAGAAAATAAGATTTTTCTCGCTGCAGCTGCGAAATCAATTACTATACCAAGAAACACACTGCGATGTACACTGATCCAAGGGACGTCAAAAAACAGACCAACTGATACAGAGGTAGCCCCGGACAAATATTCGGGGTACTAGTCAGTAGGCCATCTGTATATTATGAGGTTGATGGTGACATCAAAACACTTCAAAGTAAACGAATCCTTAGGTTTTAAATGATTGGAAAGATCAGTGTCACTCAGGGAGGAACTGATATACATACATATGCAAATATGTATTGTAACCAAACAAATGGACAGAATGTCATAATTACAATTTCGTTAACGAACAACTAAAATGCAATTTTTTGCTTAAAAATGTCAGAAATTACAAAAAATCTTTTTTCTCCTAAAGTATCGGATACCCCTAAATGACTATATGCGGCTCATTCTTCTCTCACGCTACGCAGACAAATATGACAGCGTAACGCATTCTTCCAATCAGTATAGGTAGTCTAAAAAGAAAAAGAAGAAATATTTATCGTATTCGGCCCTCGATTGACTTGGTCCTATTATTCATTACGTTGCTGATCACGTATTTATTTCTCGCTCGTTACATTAAGATTCGGCAGTTTCTAACAAAAGATTAACACTGAACATCGTAATCGGATTTGAACTCGGATCTCTAAATTTGTTGGACATTGTGTGACCGATAAACTGAAAGTTTCGCTGTTCTGTAATAACATTCTGTTCCACATGTTACAATATTCCCTTCCAGCAATAACGTGTCGCACATATTTTGTAAGCACTGCTTGCCTGCAGTAAGTTATACTTAACAACTTGTTTTGTTTCTATTGTTGTACACACCCAACATCCTGGAGCGAAAGGTGGTATCCACAGTAGGTAGGCGGGGTCCATGCCCAGGAGGGAGCCTGGAATGCCTCCAGCGTTTGTGACGTTGTAGTCGTAGTAGTCCAGCTCCAGGTCGTGGTCTGGCCCGGACAGACTGAACTCGGATCCAGCGAGCTGACATTCACGATTAGTCAGGTCTTTCCGTGCCTTGGGAGAGCTCACGATCTGAAACAGAATTTTCGGTACGAATTAGAAACATTTTTGTCCTGTGTAAACTATTCCTACGATCAAAGTACGAGAAGGGAAACCGCAGTAAGTCTGGTGTTCACAGAACTCAAAACAATTTGGTAAATCTTTATTCATCGTCTGCAAAGAACATCTTAAAGCGAGCACAATGACAAAAGAATCAATGGTATGATACCCTGTGTTATCAAACTGTGAAGCACTACATATATCATTGCTCTCGTGTTAATAATGAATAGATTAGTTATAGGTAATGTCAACATAATGTAATAACGTATGGTTTGAAATACTTGTTGCGCACCGACAATATACACTACTGGCAAAAACTACTGCTTGAACACGGCAGGAAACAGCAGATGTTGGACACGTGTGTGTATTATCGTACGAATGGCTACTTTTAATAAGAATTATGTCTTCTGACCACTAGAGTAATAAGAAGCATGCGAGGTCACATTAAAGTCACAATAATTTTTTACACACACACACATACACACACACACACACACACACACACACACACACACACACACACATGTAAATACCAAACACAAACGAGCACAAATTGAGACCAAATTTGTGAAATCATATTTTATATATCTATTCAAACACTTTTGCAAAGGATGTCCTACTAAAATTGAGGTGCACCTGGAATAAGGGCTGTCATGAAAATACGTTATCTGATGGCTCAATTTCTTTCTTTATTTTTTTTTGTGGGGGGGGGGGGGGGGGAGGGTGCCTTCCTGGAGAAGACTGAATTCTGGTTTTGACTTCTGAGATAGCGCATGTTTTAGCATCTCACGAACACCATTACAACAACACTCCACTGAGCGTAATGCGTAACAGATACTTAAACAGATAGTGAGGGATTTTAACACCGTTCTCTACCAATGTATTTCAAAGCTTAGTTAGAGACCGTACCCCAAATTTGTGTAGTTAAACATGTACCCTCGCAGCTTCTTTATTTAGACCTTCCATGGCATTGTCTTGAAATATTTCCAGGCCCGTCGGAATGGTTGGTTACAATAAGACGTGGTCGTGGCCTTTCCCTATACATGATTATCAACAGGAATTTCAAATTAACCTCTCAGGGAACCACACTCCTTTTTGTATTCTTATTATTGTTCTTAAATTTATTTAACTGACTTTCACTTAACTTAGTGGTACATTTCGTGGTTATGGCCTCAGTTATATTATACATTCTTTTACAAGTATTTCAATAGATATTAATTAATAAATTTTTCAGCTTGTACTTAAACAGTTTAAGGTTCAAGAGAAAAGATAAATACAAGGAGAACACCAAAACATAACACATTACCATGCCTAATAAGATGTAGAAACACCGTTAGAATTCAAAACAGCTTCCAGTCGTCTCTGAATGGATGAATACAGATCCTGTATGGTTATAAAAGGAATATTATACCATTAGTCCAGCAAAATAGTGGCAAATTCAAATAATGATGACGGAGGTGGATGGCGTTCAAGCACCCTTATCTCCTATGTAGACCACAAAGGCTCAGTAATGTAGAGATCTGGTGTCTATTATGGACAGGGAAGATGAAAATTCATCCTCGTGCTGAAAAAAGCAGTTTTGGACTATGCGAGCTGTGTCGTCTTGGAACTCAGCATCACCAGTAGAAAACAAATATTGCACCATCGGAGGGCCCTGATCAGCCAAAGTGGTCACAGAATCTCTGGCAGTAGTGGGATCTTGCAGAGTAGCCATACTGCCATGGGATACCACGATATGGCTGCCAGAATCATTACCGAAGCACCGCCGTGTTTCACATTTGGGACGTAAACTCGGCCAGACGTTGGAAACATTATGAAACGAGACTCATCCGACCAAATAACTATCTTCCATTGCTCCACTGCCCAGGTTTACTAGCTTCGGCAACACGTTTTCCTGTTACATGCATTTCAGTCACTGATGAGTGGTTTTCCCTACTTTTGGATCTCCCTTCGTGTTGTTTTGATGCTGTCTGGGTTTGCAAGTGCGACACATTCTGTTCTGCAGTGACTTTTGCAGCTCTCGTTCTTTTAGTTTTTGTCAAAATACTCCTCAATGACAATATGTCACGATCACTCAACGCACATTTTCGTCTGCGTTATGACTTAGCGCACGAAGTTTTCCCGCTTTCCATGTATGCAGTATGAATCTTCCACACGGTGACAGACCAAACACTTCGGCTTCTTTGTTTTCGGAAATACGCACCATACGAGCAAGAACAATTTGCCAGTGTCACTTGGCTTAGACATGATGCACTCACAGCTGCACAGAAAACGGTTCTGACCACGACTGAACCTTGCAAAGTATTGAGGACACTGCACAGGTGCTGTTTGTGATCAAGCACAACAGTGCAACCAGCAGGCTTGGTTAGCATCTGCATTTATGTCCAAGCATGTATTTGGCTCGGTGTTTCCATATTTGTGACTAACCCCTCTACCATTGTTTCAGAGCCCACAATCACTCTGACGTCGTTGTTAGTTCTACTTAGATGACAGGTACCACGAAAATAAGTGTCACAAGCTAAAGCATTGCAGTACATAAAATATTAGAGAATATGACAGTATTAAAAATACCCGCAGATGATGGTGCAAAGGTGCTGAAACATATTCAGGCATAAAGAAGACTAGATGTCTGCTTGATAGTCGGTCCTGAATTCCCATTATTTATCTACAAACACAGTTGCTGTTAGAATTTTAGTTTTAATAGATGTGCGATAATGACAGAAGCTAAAGAAATGATTTAAAATTTGTCCCACGATCAGGACCTGAACCCATTCTCCTGCTTACTAGGCGGATGTGCTACTCATTACACCACTGTAGCAGTATAAATAACATACCTGCACGGACTACCCTAATCCGACTCCCTCGTTTATTCCTACCACAAGCTTCAATTCACTCGTCAGCCTATTTTCCACTTCTTAAATCGTCAGTATTACTTACGTTCTCCAGTACTGGAATAGCACCCCTGTTTCTGTACATAATGGAGGAATCCTGCCTTTACCTCAGGCATAGGTGATCTATTGATATGATGGAACTAAATTTTCCTTGAGACATATGAGTTACTTACCATAGAGATAGAAGCTGAAGGAATGAATTGAAATTTGTGCCCTGGCTGGGATTTGAACCCAGGTCTCCTGCTTACTAGTTAGATTTACTAGCCGTTAGCCACTGTAGCAGTATGGTTAACAACGGACTACGGTAGTCCGTGCAGCTGTGCTACGTAGAGTGTACTCTGCTGTAACGGCTAGCACGTCTACCTAGTAATCAGGAGACTCAGGTTTAGGTTCCGACCATGGCACAAATTTTAATTCATTTCTTCGGCCTCTATCATTAATGTATATGTAATTGAAACTCATATGTCCCAAGGAAAATTTAAGTCCATCAGATTAATAGATAGACATTGGACTAGGGTATTCCGTGCAACTGTGTTACCTCTACTGCTAGGGTGGTGCAATGGTTAGCACATATGCCCAGTAAACAGGAGACCCACATTGAAGTTCCAGATGTGGCCCAAATTTTAATTTATTTATTGAGCTTCCATAATTATCGTAGATAAAGTTAAGACTCATATGTCTCAAGGAAATTTTAATCCCATTTAATAGATGTGTTGTAGAACAACCCTCTTCCCGTATGCAATAATAAATTTTCGAAGCTATTGCTCGACACGTACGTTAAACAGACCGAGTCCGACTCAGATCGCGTGTCACAGTCATAATCTAGAGCTCGCGTAGAGTGTCAATACTACAAAAGCAGGGCAACGCTACTAGCTCATTGCCACACAACGAGCAGAGCCGTAACAAGGAGGTATGAGAGTATCCAGAACGTCGTTCTACAAACTCTATAATACGGAGTAATAACATGCAACATACGAGCTCCGCCGCTCCAAGGCGTTCTAGTGCTGATGAGAAATGCAGAGGCAGGGAAAACAGTCCGTAATTGAGACACAACTGTGCGGACGGGACCAGACACCTCTGGTTAAAAGAGGGCAAATAGTCGCCTCCATTTTCAGGGATTTCTTCAGCATTAAATTTCATTCGTTCTCATTCAGCAGAAATCGGAAGTCATAGGTCACAAAGCATTCACAGAAGCAAATGAAACTTACATGTATCTCCACCTGCTATGGATGAAAGGACATCATGAAATTCTACATAACGAAATAGTCCATTACCTAACACAGAGGACTAATGGTGAAGGACAGTTCTCTCTCACATCAGTTTCCCATACTCATTTCAAACCTAAGATCAGGGAAAATGCTTACCATGATTGGAAACGTGAATGGAATGTATCTGAGCAACATAATGTCAGACACATAGCAATCTAGCAACATTACATCTCTCTTCGACCGTAATTCGATAGTGTGAGCTAAGTAAACGTCATGTGACGCCCATCATTCATACGAGGCTGGCATGTGGATGTTACTCCGCACAATTACATCGAATTCATTCTAGTTTTTGGACGTTGTGATCAGATTGATGTAAGATGTTTGTCTAAGAATGCATTTTTCTCTCGTTTTTTGACATTTTCTTCTTTTATGTGGGTCGATCATATTTTGGCAGTGGATAAATACTGGATAGGCCCACACCTGTTCGTATATCAGCTCTCTGAACTTCATTTGTGTTACGCTCTTGGTGTTTTCCTGGTGACTGCACAAACAAATCAACTGTTACTGAGGAGCAGCGCCGGCACATCAGTCGGGAACGACAGAGAAGAGATGGCTGTGAGAAGACGTCAGCCAATCGTACGCTGACCGACTCCTCTCCAGGACGACAACGCGACAGCAGAGGCCCCTACGCAAAGAGGAGATAAGCGTCGCGCCCAACTGGTCGCAGCCCCAGTTGAATTGTAGCTTCAAGAATAGGCACTTGTATAGCGGCGTCAACTCTGTTCACTATGTAGCAGCGACTTGTGATTGGTTATACTGAATAACATGGCTTATTTCGCATGTCGCCCTTTCCTCGCGACACATTTGTGTAATTGACAGAGTTAAGTAATGTAATCTTTTCATTTTGTAAAAAATTCATGAATATGATTTGTTTGAATGTTGTGTAGCGATCCGAGAAAGCAGGTTTCCTAGACACCCCATAATTGACGAGTAGGCTGGATTTAACAGTCCGTGGGCTCCTGTTTAACTTCTTAGCCCTCTTGAGTTGTTGAAAATTCGCCTCGCTCAGTGATTTCTGGTGGAGCGTAATCTTCTGCTGTGTATACATCCGGACTGAACGGGAATATTCCCATTCACTCGAAGGATTTCTCAGCCTTTCGGATTGCGGATACTCTAGAATATGCAGTACGAAACAAAGCACTCAAATCTTTCTGCCAAATAGGTCTTTTTGGATTAGTAACCGTTAGAAACGAAGAGGGAGGGGGCTGGTGGAGGTTAACAGTACACGCGTAGTCTTTTCCGCTATCTTACAGCGTACTCTTAACCGATGCGCTACACAATTAAAAAAAAAAAAAAAAAATCACAAATGGCAGTCTCTGCTCCGTTCCGCTGTTTGTAGCGTCGTGGTCTGTTCCAGACAGAACGGAACTTCTTTTGGCAAATAACTTTATTTTCGAGCCCATACCTAGATAGTGCTTACTGTTTAAGATTACATAATTTGAAACAAATCCAATATTTACCTGCTATAACCAATAAATCTGGTGGAGCTACCCACGATTACATGTGATGGCGCCAGTATAGAACCAACAGCTGAATGTAGTTTTTCGTTGTCGTCAGTGTTTCCAGCGAAGAGAAAATGCCACTGCGAACCCTTACCAGACGCGTACTCTTACCCAACCTTACTCTGTATGTATGCGCCAGATTCTAAAGTGACTAATTACGATAGAATGGGACACATTTACACTAATGGCCATTAAAATTGCTACACCACGAAGATGACGTGCTAAAGACGCGAAATTTAACCGACAGGAAGAAGATGCTGTGATATGCAAATGATTAGCTTTGCAGAGCATTCACACAAGGTTGGCGCCGGTGGCGACACATACAACGTGCTGACACAGGGAAAGTTTCCAACCGATTTCTCATACACAAACAGCAGTTGACCGGCGTTGCCAGGTGAAACGTTTTTGTGATGCCTCGTGTAAGGAGGAGAAATGTGTACCATCACGTTTCCGACTTTGATAAAGGTCTAATTGTAGCCTATTGCGATTGCGGTCTATCGTATCGCGACATTGCTGCTCGAATTTGGTCGAGATCCAATGACCGTTAGCAGAATATGGAATCGGTGGGTTCAGGAGGGTAATACGGAACGCCGTGCTGGATCCCAACGGCTCGTATCACTAGCAGGCGAGATGACAGGCATCTTATCCGCATGGCTGTAACGGGTCGTGCAGCCACGTCTCGATCCCTGAGTCAACAGATGGGGACGTTTGCAAGATAACAACCATCTGCACGAACAGTTCGACGACGTATGCAGCAGCATGGACTATCAGCTCGGAGACCACGGCTGCGGTTACCCTTGGCGCTTCATCATAGACAGGAGCGCCTGCGATGGTGTTCTCAACGACGAACCTGGGTGCACGAATGGCAAAACGTCATTTTTTCGGATGAATCCAGGTTCTGTTTACAGCATCATGACGGTCGCATCCGTGTTTGGCGACATCGCGGTGAACGCACATTGGAGGCGTGTATTCGTCATCGCCATACTGGCGTATCACTCGGCGTGATGGTGTGGGGTGCCATTGGTTACACGTCTCGGTCACCTCTTGTTCGCATTGACGGCACTTTGAACAGTGGACGTTACATTTCAGATGTGTTACGACCCGTGGCTCTACCCTTCATTCGATCCCTGCGAAACCCTACATTTCAGCAGGATAATGCACGACCACATTTTGCAGGTCCTGACGGGACTTTCTGGATACAGAAAATGTTC
This sequence comes from Schistocerca nitens, assembly GCF_023898315.1. Taxonomy (NCBI): domain Eukaryota; kingdom Metazoa; phylum Arthropoda; class Insecta; order Orthoptera; family Acrididae; genus Schistocerca; species Schistocerca nitens. The sequence continues at coordinate 905,272,072 of NC_064616.1, read as the reverse complement.
GACTGCTGCCCTGGCCACCACATTCTCCGGATCTCTCACCAACTGAAAAAGTCTGGTCTATGGCGGCCGAGCAACTGGCTCGTCACAATACGCCAGTCACTACTCCTGATGATCTGTGGTATCGTGTTGAAGCTGCTTGGGCAGCTGTACCTGTACACGCCATCCAAACTCTATTTGACTCAATGTCCAGGCGTATCAAGGCCGTTATTACGGCCTGAGGTGGTTGTTCTGGGTACTGATTTCTCAGCATGTATGCACCCAAACTGAGTGAAAATGTTATCACATGTCAGTTCTAGTATAATATATTTGTCCAATGAATACCTGTTTATCATCTGCATTTCTTCTTGGTGTAGCAATTTTAATGGCCAGTAGTGTATGATATGGATCCGGTTCGATGTCCTGAGGCGCATACTAATGTAGTATTCTACGAATATTTACATAATATACCGAGCAACACCGGTCTACATACACTGAAGCAGACTGGGACTATAGCAATCAGAGCAGAGTGACCAGAGACAAAGTCGGCCGCGAATAATTCAAATTCAAATGACTCAAATCACCATGGGACTTAACATCTGAGGTCACCAGTCCCCTAGACTTAAAACTACTTAAACCTAACTAACCTAAGGACAACACACACATCCATGCTCGAGGCCGGATTCGTACCTGCGACCGTAGCAGCAGAGCAGTTCCAGACTGAAGCGCCTAGAACCACGGCCACAGCGACCGGCGGCCGCGAATATCCAGATTGACAAGGAACCCCCCCCCCCCCCCCCCGAGTGTGAGATCACAAAATAACAATGATGTTTACGGCATTCTACACCATCCTACATCTTGTCTACCATGCAACGGCAATATTGGCTGCTAATGCCAACAAGGGCTGGGAGTGATGAGCACAGCATGAGACTGCGGAGCGCAGTTGAACCGCGTAGTTGACGGGTAACTCACAACAACGCTACATTGCTAGTGGTGCTGATACAAAGCAGAGCAATTTCACCGATAAACAATGTAAACATTGCACTATATATACGACAACAGTTGCCGAAGATGACATTTCGACAGAAAGGGAGCCATGGAATTTCGCAGAGTGAGAAAGAAGTGACAGATGAAATATCAGCGTTTCTGCAGGATGTCATTGGAATGAGTGGTGTCGTATACGCTCGACTGTGCGAACAATGTACATGAAGAGCACAATGATGACGATACATGCATAACAAGTGAAAGTGATACTGAAACAGGTGTCGAGCCCTGTAGCTCATCATCCTTGTCGGACAGAGAGCCACATATCCCGTTTCCAGTGAAACTTAGTAAAGGACAATCGTTGTCCAAGGACTGGGTATTAAACATAATTATGTACATGGGAGATCATCCACAGCGCAGAAGAGAGAACAATTATGAACATATTTCAAATAAATGCGCATAAATATGACCGTGCAGAAAAACTACGGATGTTCATGGGAGGACAAGAAGCACTGGTTACAAAAACAGGGCTATACGCATTTCAAGAACGTTCGATAAAATTTACAAGATGTGCATGATAGTGACCTACGACGTTATACACATTAAACTGCGCGATACATAGATTACAGTGGTTTCAAGGGAAGGAGTGGATGACTGCATAACTTCAAACAGTACTACAGAATTGGGAGACGTAAGACGTAAGACTGCCTCTGAAATTTCAAACAAAGTGTCAGCTGGACGATGTGCAACAAAGTGCGGAATTGGTCCAAAATTTGTAGAGATAAACAAAATTATCCCATCGTTCAGTAAGGAATTTGTTTTCAACTCCGACCAGTGGGGATCTGAAGAGGAAATGCACATGAAAGAAACCCTGAAATTAGAGGTACGAAGAGAGTTGTATCAAGATAAAGTAACGTGAATGCTTTAACGCATTCGTGATCAAATATGTCGACTATTTGCGATTGCAGTCTTTCTCGGCGTATTCCACTGATGAATTCTTCTCGGGTTATCAGCCGAGTGGTGGCGTCGTCTTGTCACGAGTTTCGTACCCATCATCTTCGCCAGAAGATGAAGGGTACGAAACTCATTGAAACGTTGTGACAAGACGACGACGCCACCACTCGGCTGATAACCCGAGAAGAATTCATCATGTCGACTCTTCATCTGGATGGTAAACTGACTGGAAAATTATGCTGTGAGAAGTTGAAGATGCTCTGCTGCGTTGTTCATCACTTCAAATCATTCCTTTACAGTCACCCACTGTCCAGTGGCTCGCTCTTTACATCACCTCAAGCGTCTCTTAGCATTTTCTACAAAAATGTATGGCTTACGAGGAGATATTCGACCACTGTATGCCACTTTTTTTTAACCTTACGCTGAGTCATTGTGCTGTACTTCTGGTACCATTTTTGAACTCACGAGTAATCCGTTCCACAGATTTACTGCGATTTCTACAGCCATTCTCCGCATTCCACAACTGTTCACAATCACATCATCAATAGTCGACTTAGGAACCTTTAGATGAATTAAAACATCCCAGATGTATTTGGTACTCAGGTGACCTCCAATGACTAGTCCACGTTCGAAGTCACTGTGACCCATTCGGTTGTTACTGGTGTTCTACTGACAACACAACATTCCCCTCCTCATTTTATTGTGGCGGGTGGGCATCTCGTCACATCGGTGGTCAATTCTATAGTCAATTATATATTATGTTCTGTATTTAATTATATAGCGATAATCAAATATTATTCATCAGAACGTGTATTTGCCCGGATCGGGTTTCTTCCTCTCGCTTCTCTTTCTCACCGTCATCAACAACAGAATCAGAATTGTAAACAGTACACGTGAGTGTCATTGTCTCCTACGCTAGTCGGATACATTAATGACACGATACACTCATTACGAGAAGGATAGGTGCCGTTGTGCACCAAGAAGGAAAGTTTTTCTTGCAAGTCCTCGAGATTCTCCCAAGTACCATGGCCATACTACTTTCCTTACTTTCTCTGTGTGCACTGCATTGCTGCTCGGATCAGTGCTCTTCATAACAATGGAACGAGCGCGTGCTGGAAAGTACTGCCTCTGAATTTTTTATGTGAGGATTCTTACAGATTTTTAGATACAACAGACTTTACTAACAGTCTACATCTTTTTTCTTCGCATCTACATATCTGTCGTCGAGCACATTTCTCCAAAGAAGGGACCAGTTTATGGATACTGTCACTGTAGAATGTTTGAGTTTGTTGTCGGAGTCACTATCTCATTTCTGCTTGCATCAATTCATCACTATCAAAGTGAATTCCTTGAAGCCTAAGTTTAGGAAACAGATGAAAATCGGATGGAACCAATTCGGGACTATACGGAGCATGGTTAGTGACAGTGAACTCAAGGTGTCGGATTGTTCCAAATGTCACAGCGCTCGTGTGTGGTCTGACGTTGTCATGCTGAATGAGTGGGTGCTTCATGTGTGCACGAACTCTTCGGATTCGTGCTTTCAGTTTGCTGAAGATCTCGCAGGAACTCTAAGAAATTGTTTTGGTGCCTTCAGGCATGAATTCCAAATACACCACACCTTGAACATCCCAGGACTCTGTGAGGATTATTTTGCCTGCTGATGGCATGGTTTTGAAGTTTTTTCGCGTCGTAGGTTATTTGTGGCGGAACTCTATTGATGCTATCTTATCTTCGGGATCAAAATGGTGAACCCAGCTTTTATCAACTGTCACAATATCACTCTCACTCTTAAAACGCAAAAGAAGTTGTTGACCAATGTCTAATCTCCTGTATTTCATGTCAGGAGTGAGCATTCGAGGCAACCACCTGCAATAACGGGCCTGTACGCGCTCTCAATATATGCCACACTTACCCGAACGCTGTGTCTGTGCTACCCGACGATTTTCTCTGATGAGCTCATCAACCCTATTCCGATGAGTCTCGTCGGTTGCCGTAAGCGGTCATCCACTCCGAGGTCTGTCACACAAGTTGAAGTTACCGCCGCTATTTCCTTCATTACGGGCACGAACAGCCCACCGTCACACATCACTGACGTCAATACAATCATAACCATTCACAGCTTTCATTCTTCGATGGATTTCAATTGGAGGGACTTTTTCTGCGGTCTGAAACTCGATTACAGTACTCTGTTTCTCTCGCATCCACTTAGTTATGTTGAATACCGCCATGGTACACTCTAGAGAGCCTATATAGGGAGAGAGTGGCCAATCGGCCCGTAGCCGCCATGATTTAACCAGACCGCGCGGGACGTGCAATTAGGTACCGCGCAAGCAGAAAGCTAGCCACTTTATGAGTAAAATAAGGCATGTGTTTGACGCATGAGACCAAAGCAGATCTTCTAGCTTAATACCCGGTACATGATTAAAACAAATGACATTCGTCTATGTTTATATAGGCCTAATAAATGTGTGAGCAAATGGAAGTATCGTGAAGCAGTGTGTATGTCTGCCGAATTTCAACAGCTGTATTTTATGATGCTATATAAACATTGACAACTGATTAATGAGAAAAAGAAGTTTCATTTAATGTATCTCAGGGTACATGATGCTATTTCAGATTTTTCCGTGCAGGTATTCATCGCTGAAATTGGTAAACTCTTGTCTCTTTCCATCCCCACATAATTCATTTTAAGTGTGTGTCGATCTGATAACATTTTCTTATGATGACATTCTGAACACACTTTTAGGAACTCTATACCACAGAAAATCGGGAAAATATCAATACTTAGGTACTCTACTGAAACAGCAGAAAGTAATTCAAAATAGGTAACTGAATATCCACACGATAATTATAATTTTCAGGAATGTGAGTAGCCAAGACTACAGAGCCAAGTGCGAGTCGTCAGTCGGAAGTAGGAAGACTTAGGGTTCCGTATACGTGTTAAAACACATCGTGTAGCATGAATTGTCTCTCTAGAACCATTAAAAGTCTAGAAAATAACGTTAAAAAACAGGGATGGTGCAGGATTTGAATTCACGACCTTTGCATTATAAAGTTAAAACTCTGCCCCCAGGCCATATTGCCACGTTAGGAGTGCTAAAGTGTTTGTTTATATACTTTTACTGTCATGGAGGAGATGTATCAGTGAAAAGGTTATTCTGTATTTTTTTTAATTTTTGTAGGCATTATAAGCAAATAGAAAGAAATTGATTGTTCGATACACAAAGAAACCAAACGAGCTTTCTAACAGTTTCTTCCTTTCTTGGGAAAACGAGCATCGTATATCCGTCTTCACTTCGGTTTTTGCACCCAACAGCGGAGCAATCAGGCATTCCTCTTGACTGTCCTCGATGATTTTGTAATTCATATTATCGGTGACGCTCAGTAAATCACTTTAAATAAAAATTTTGCATCTAAAATTGCTGTGAAGTTCTAAAAGTATCGTCATAGATCCGATCAACAGAGTGACCGTAAGGTAATTTACGTAAATAGAACCGACAGAGAACATGCAAAAGTCCTTCAATATTACCATATTACAACGTGTACATAATTGTACAGTGGAATTCGCGTTCGAAGCGTTAAAGAGAACCAATTGTACAGAATCATACAGTATTTATTTATACCCGTACCAAGTCAGCGTCAGTTTGGTAAAAACATGGCGTCCTTTTCCCCGAGGACATGCAGCTTTACTGTATGATTAAATGATGATGGCGTCCTCTTGGGTAAAATATTCCGGAGGTAAAATAGTCCCCCATTCGGATCTCCGGGCGGGGACTACTCAAGAGGACGTCGTTATCAGGAGAAAGAAAACTGGCATTCTACGGATCGGAGCGTGGAATGTCAGATCCCTTAATCGGGCAGGTAGGTTAGAAAATTTAAAAAGGGAAATGGATAGGTTAAAGTTAGATATAGCGGGAATTAGTGAAGTTCGGTGGCAGGAGGAACAAGACTTTTGGTCAGGTGATTACGGGGTTATAAATACAAAATCAAATAGGGGTAATGCAGGAGTAGGTTTAATAATGAATAAAAAATAGGAGTGCGGGTTAGCTACTACAAACAGCATAGTGAACGCATTATTGTGGCCAAGATAGACACAAAGCCCATGCCTACTACAGTAGTACAGGTTTATATGCCAACTAGCTCTGCAGATGATGAAGAAATTGATGAAATGTATGACGAGATAAAAGAAATTATTCAGGTAGTGAAGGGAGACGAAAATTTAATAGTCATGGGTGACTGGAATTCGTCAGTAGGAAAAGGGAGAGAAGGAAACATAGTAGGAGAATATGGATTGGGGGGAAGAAATGAAAGAGGAAGCCGCCTTGTAGAATTTAGCACAGAGCATAACTTAATCATAGCTAACACTTGGTTCAAGAATCATAAAAGAAGGTTGTATACCTGGAAGAATCCTGGAGATACTAAAAGGTATCAGATAGATTATATAATGGTAAGACAGAGATTTAGGAACCAGGTTTTGAATTGTAAGACATTTCCAGGGGCAGATGTGGATTCTGACCACAATCTATTGGTTATGAACTGCAGATTGAAACTGAAGAAACTGCAAAAAGGTGGGAATTTAAGGAGATGGGACCTGGATAAACTGAAAGAACCAAAGGTTGTACAGAGTTTCAGGGAGAGCATAAGGGAACAATTGACAGGAATGGGGGAAAGAAATACAGTAGAAGAAGAATGGGTAGCTCTGAGGGATGAAGTAGTGAAGGCAGCAGAGGATCAAGTAGGTAAAAAGACGAGGGCTAATAGAAATCCTTGGGTAACAGAAGAAATATTGAATTTAATTGATGAAAGGAGAAAATATAAAAATGCAGTAAATGAAGCAGGCAAAAAGGAATACATACGTCTCAAAAATGAGATCGACAGAAAGTGCAAAATGGCTAAGCAGGGATGGCTAGAGGACAAATGTAAGGATGTAGAGGGTTGTCTCACTAGGGGTAAGATAGATACTGCCTACAGGAAAATTAAAGAGACCTTTGGAGAGAAGAGAACCACTTGTATGAATATCAAGAGCTCAGATGGCAACCCAGTTCTAAGCAAAGAAGGGAAGGCAGAAAGGTGGAAGGAGTATATAGAGGGTTTATACAAGGGCGATGCACTTGAGGACAATATTATGGAAATGGAAGAGGATGTAGATGAAGATGAAATGGGAGATAAGATACTGCGTGAAGAGTTTGACAGTGCACTGAAAGAGCTGAGTCGAAACAAGGCCCCGGGAGTAGACAACATTCCATTAGAACTACTGATGGCCTTGGGAGAGCCAGTCATGACAAAACTCTACCATCTGGTGAGCAAGATGTATGAGACAGGCGAAATACCCACAGACTTCAAGAAGAATATAATAATTCCAATCCCAAAGAAAGCAGGTGTTGACAGATGTGAAAATTACCGAACTATCAGTTTAATAAGTCACAGCTGCAAAATACTAACGCGAATTCTTTACAGACGAATGGAAAAACTGGTAGAAGCGGACCTCGGAGAAGATCAGTTTGGATTCCGTAGAAATGTTGGAACACGTGAGGCAATACTAACCTTACGACTTATCTTAGAAGAAAGATTAAGAAAAGGCAAACCTACGTTTCTAGCATTTGTAGACTTAGAGAAAGCTTTTGACAACGTTAACTGGAATACCCTCTTTCAAATTCTGAAGGTGGCAGGGGTAAAATACAAGGAGCGAAAGGCTATTTACAATTTGTACAGAAACCAGATGGCAGTTACAAGAGTCGAGGGGCATGAAAGGGAAGCAGTGGTTGGGAAAGGAGTGAGACAGGGTTGTAGCCTCTCCCCGATGTTATTCAATTTGTATATTGAGCAAGCAGTAAAGGAAACAAAAGAAAAATTCGGAGTAGGTATTAAAATTCATGGAGAAGTAGTAAAAACTTTGAGGTTCGCCGATGACATTGTAATTATGTCAGAGACAGCAAAGGACTTGGAAGAGCAGTTGAACGGAATGGACAGTGTCTTGAAAGGAGGATATAAGATGAACATCAACAAAAGCAAAACGAGGATAATGGAATGTAGTCAAATTAAATCGGGTGATGCTGAGGGGATTAGATTAGGAAATGAGACACTTAAAGTAGTAAAGGAGTTTTGCTATTTAGGGAGTAAAATAACTGATGATGGTCGAAGTGGAGAGGATATAAAATGTAGACTGGCAATGGCAAGGAAATCGTTTCTGAAGAAGAGAAATTTGTTAACATCGAGTATAGATTTAAGTGTCAGGAAGTCGTTTCTGAAAGTATTTGTATGGAGTGTAGCCATGTATGGAAGTGAAACATGGACGATAACTAGTGTGGACAAGAAGAGAATAGAAGCTTTCGAAATGTGGTGCTACAGAAGAATGCTGAAGATAAGGTGGGTAGATCACGTAACTAATGAGGAGGTATTGAATAGGATTGGGGAGAAGAGAAGTTTGTGGCACAACTTGACTAGAAGAAGGGATCGGTTGGTAGGACATGTTTTGAGGCATCAAGGGATCACAAATTTAGCATTGGAGGGCAGCGTGGAGGGTAAAAATCGTAGAGGAAGACCAAGAGATCAATACACTAAGCAGATTCAGAAGGATGTGGGTTGCAGTAGGTACTGGGAGATGAAGAGGCTTGCACAGGATAGAGTGGCATGGAGAGCTGCATCAAACCAGTCTCAGGTCTGAAGACCACAACAACAACATGGCGTCCTCGGCTCTTAGCCAATCAGGTCCGCTATCACCAGTGGTCACTCTCTCCCTCTATATAGGCTTTCTATTACACACTAGAGAGCCTGTATACAGAGAGAGTGGCCATAGGTGAATTTGCCCGTGATTGGTTGATTAGCTTTGGCACCATTTTACTGCCAAACGTCTCTCGCGCTTCCTATGTTCGCCGTGATTTTGAGTTGAATTGAAGTTCAGAGGACTTTTGGAAACGATTAAAAGGTATTTGAATTATTGAGAGACTTGTTATGCGTTGTGCCTGCATGTTCGATTTAGTTGTATTTCGTTTTTAGTACGTAATTAGCGTTTGCGATCTTAAATACGAGTTGAAATAATGAAGCGTTTTGTGATGAAGTCGGTAGGCCTACATGATTGAGGTGAACACGTTAGTAATTGTACAGTATTGTTTATGACATCTGTAATTCGTTTTGCAGGCACTAGGCATTATTTTGGTTTCAGTATTAATGCCTGACTGTTGACGCAGGCAAGTTGTAAGCACGTTTTCCGCAGTTGTCGTAGTTGCTGAATCATTATTCGAAATAAATAATTGTAGGTACTCTTGAAGACAGTTTTTAATAGGCCTACTTACTGTGGGGTAGAAGGGATACGTTTGCAGTCAGTGCAATGTTTACAAATGCGGAGTTGGCAGATGCCCATTTGATGTATGGATTAGCACGGGGCAATAGCCGTGGCGCGGTACGTTTGTATCGAGACAGATTTCCTGAACGAAGGTGTCCCGACAGGAAGACGTTCGAAGCAATTGATCGGCGTCTTAGGGAGCACAGAACATTCCAGCCTATGACTCGCGACTGGGGAAGTCCTAGAACGACGAGGACACCTGCAATGGACGAGGCAATTCTTCGTGCAGTTGACGATAACCCTAATGTCAGCGTCAGAGAAGTTGCTGCTGTACAAGGTAACGTTGACCACGTCACTGTATGGAGAGTGCTACGGGAGAACCAGTTGTTTCCGTACCATGTACAGCGTGTGCAGGCACTATCAGCAGCTGATTGCCCTCCACGGGTACACTTCTGCGAATGGTTCATCCAACAATGTGCCAATCCTCATTTCAGTCGAAATGTTCTCTTTACGGATGAGGTTTCATTCCAACGTGATCAAATTGTAAATTTTCACAGTCAACATGTGTGGGCTGACGAGAATCCGCACGCAATTGTGCAATGACGTCATCAACACAGATTTTCTGTGAACGTTTGGGCAGGCATTGTTGGTGATGTCTTGATTGGGCCCCATGTTCTTCCACCTACGCTCAGTGGAGCACGTTATCATGATTTCAAACGGGATACTCTACCTGTGCTGCTAGAACATGTGCCTTTACAAGTACGACACAACATGTGGTTCATGCACGATGGAGCTCCTGCACATTTCAGTCGAAGTGTTAGTACGCTTCTCAACAACAGATTCGGTGACCGATGGGTTGGTAGAGGCGGACCAATTCCATGGCCTCCACGCTCCCCTGACCTCAACCCTCTTGACTTTCATTTATGGGGGCATTTGAAAGCTCTTGTCTACGCAACCCCGGTACCAAATGTAGAGACTCTTCGTGCTCGTATTGTGGACGGCTGTGATACAATACGCCATTCTCCAGGGCTGCATCAGCGCATCAAGGATTCCATGCGACGGAGGGTGGATGCATGTATCCTCGCTAACGGAGGACATTTTGAACATTTCCTGTAACAAAGTGTTTGAAGTCACGCTGATACGTTCTGTTGCTGTGTGTTTCCAATCCATGATTAATGTGATTTGAAGAGAAGTAATAAAATGAGCTCTAACATGGAAAGTAAGCGTTTTCGGACACATGTCCACATAACATATTTTCTTTCTTTGTGTGTGAGGAATGTTTCCTGAAAGTTTGGCCATACCTTTTTGTAACACCCTCTATATATATGAAAGAAAGTTGTCAGCAGTTGTTTCCTTGTGATATGCAAAAAGTTTGAAGACGTGACAAGAAATACTAATACGTCTCACACTTTTTGCATGTCACAAGTAAACAACTGCTTACGACTTCCATTCATCTGACGTAATACAGGTATGTTAAATATTTAGCGTTATGCACTTCCGATACAAAACAAATGCTATACACTATATTTTTTTATTTACGTTACTTTCATTGCATTATGTCCAGTAAACGAACTTGAAAGGAGATAAATGCAAGTAACGAATAATTTTTACAGCCAGTGTATCAAATCCTGTGCTGTACGTGCTATGAGTATATAATAGCTGTAAAGAAAGGCATTTAACGAATGATTTCGCCATATTGTCTTGTGCTTTTGATTTGGTGAGTGTGTACTTCACTACTCCACTACTGGCTATTGAAAAGTCCCGCTCGCAGGTTGGCAGAAAAATGGCCGCCGTATCGTCTGGTTGGCCACTCTCTCCCTATACAGGCTCTCTATTACACACTACAATTCGGAGTCCTCTAGCGGCAGAGGGTTGTAACTAGCGTCAGCGAACAGAGAAAGTTGACATTTCAGACATATTGTAGTTACGAACATAAATTATTTGTGTGGAGCTGTGTTTTCATGTGCTACTAAACCCCTGTTACGTGTTCTACAGTTTGTAGAAATTTAACGACAGTTAATATCTTAAAGATAGTATTGCGATTTTTTTTTATTTTTGCAAATAAGTGTGGTTTCTTTCTAATGCTTTTCTCGGTTCCGTATACTCTTCACACCCTCCGACGTTCGTAACGTGTTTGACACGTGTCAGAATGCTGTGGCGTCAATCAGTGAGAGGAGAAGCAGCTGAGAGTGTGAGCCGGCGCGGTGGAGTGCGACTCGTCCGCCGGCGTGGCGAGTGCCCGGAGAGGAGCCCTCGCAGCTATCAGCTGGCTGCAGCTGCTGATGACCGCTGGCCCATAAATACCCTCCACCGCGGCCAATCGATACGGCGCTCGCCTCAAGTGCCGCTCCGACTCCGCAAACATTAGAATGCCGTTTGTGACGAAACGCGGACAGAATGCTCGCCTCCCGTGTAAATATACGATTCTCGAATGAATTCGCGGGCACTATGCTTACTTTCTATGAAGCCGAGAATGCACATTGACACTTAAGAGGATTTTAATTGGCTCGTATTTCTATAATGTCTCGATGTCACCTACGGACGCTGGCGTCGAATTTTAGCATCTCTCTTACTTTAATTTCCATAAACATTGTAAACAATACAAATACAACATTATACTGCACGGACACTCATTACAGGTCTGCCCAGAGGTGTGTGTTATCGAACTCGGCTACGGAGGCGATTTTCTCGCTTAGAGACTGCACTTAAAAAATCTCGTAGGGCAGTGAAACAAATTCAACAAAATGAGTAAATAAAATGCACGAAGGTGTCTGTGAATGATGCTGTAGTAACAACCGAGTTATTTATTCCTTCTCGCCTTCTATTGTCCCGTATTTATATTCTTTTGTATTCGATTTGTCTCTCGAATTTATGCAATAGCACAAAGACATCGTCAGAGTTTGGTATTCAGATACCGGCTGGCGGATACGCTGAATTTCATTATTTTCCTTCTTTACTGGTGTCGTACCTCAATAGACGAAAACGGAACATTTGTAGGATAACTTTGTTGTCCGTCCGTCTCTCTGTCTGATTGTCTGTCTGACTATTAAGGCCCTTTTTCGTCACATCGGATAGAGATATAAAATTGAAATTTATGTCACGTTCTGAGGTCTACAGTCCCGTTAGCGGCATGAAAAACTTAAGCTTCTAAGTTAATGCAGTCTAAAGATTTGGCCAATATATGTCACATATTTTTATACACTACTGGCCATTAAAAATGCTACACCACGAAGATGACGTGCTACAGACGCGAAATTTAACCGACAGGAAGAAGATGCTGTGATATGCAAATTATAAGCTTTTCAGAGCATTCACACAAGGTTGGCGCCGGTGGCGACATCTACAACGTGCTGACATGAGGAAAGTTTCCAACCGATTTCTCATACACAAACAGCAGTTGACCGGCTTTGCCTGGTGAAACGTTGTTGTGATGCCTCGTATAAGGAGGAGAAATGCGTACCATCACGTTTCGACTTTGATAAAGGTCGGATTGTAGCCTATCGCGATTGCAGAATATGGAATCGGTGGGTTCAGGAGGGTAATACGGAATGCCGTGCTGGATCCCAACGGCCTCGTATCACTAGCAGTTGAGATGACAGGCATCTTATCCGCATGGCTGTAACTGATCGTGCAGCCACGTCTCGATCCCTGAGTCAACAGATGGGGACGTTTGCAAGACAACAAACATCTGCACGAACAGTTAGACGACGTTTGCAGCAGCATGGATTATCAGCTCGGAGACCATGGCTGCGGTTACCCTTGACGTTGCATCACAGACAGGAGCGCCTGCGATGGTGTTCTCAACGACGAACCTGGGTGCACGAATGGCAAAACGTCATTTTTTCGGATGAATCCAGGTTCTGTTTAGAGCATCATGATGGTCGCATCCGTGTTTGGCGACGTCGCGGTGAACGCACATTGGAAGCGTGTATTCGTCATCGCCATACTGGCGTTTCACCCGGCGTGATGGTATGGGGTGCCATTGGTTACGCGTCACGGTCATCTCTTGTTCGCATTGACGGCACTTTGAACAGTAGACGTTACATTTCAGATGTGTTACGACCCGTGGCGCTACCCTTCATTCAATCCATGCGAAACCCTACATTTCAGCAGGATAATGCACGACCGCATGTTGCAGGTCCTGACGGGCTTTTCTGGATACTGAAAATGTTCGACTGCTGCACATTCTCCAGATCTCTCACCAACTGAAAAGTCTGGTCACTGGTGGCCGAGCAAGTGGCTCGTCACAATACGCCAGTCACTACTCTTGATGAACTGTGGTATCTTGTTGAAGCTGCATGGGCAGCTGTACGTGTACACGCCATCCAAGCTCTGTTTGACTCAATGCCCAGGCGTATTAAGGCCGTTATTACGGCCAGAGGTGGTTGTTCTGGGTACTGATTTCTCAGGACCTATGCATCCAAATTGCGTGAAAATGTAATCACATGTCAGTTCTAGTATAATATATTTGTCCAACGAATACCCATTTATCATCTGCATTTCTTCCTGGTGTAGCAGTTTTAATGGCCAGTAGTGTAGTTGGAAACGTCGCTCAAAAAAACTTATAGGGTAGTTCCCGTTGACCCAGAATCATGAGATTTGACAAGTCGCAACGTTTTGCAACACAATTAAAAGAAAAAAGAAGGAAAATTTTTAATTTGTAATTTTACCACATGAAAGATACTTGTTTGCCATTTTTTGTCCGTCTGTCTGTCTTCCCTTTTGTTAACAACCCTTTTTCTCAGGAACAGGTAGATTTATCAAGCTGAAATTTATGTCAAATACTAAGGTCTACAGTCTCTTGGCAGTGTTAATAATTTAAGCTTTTTAACTCAATCAGTCGAAAGATACGGCCATATATATCAAATATTTTTATACTTGCAAACTCACTCAGCAACGGCTATATGTGAACTATCTGTCTTCATGTTTCGAAGTTAAGCGCTATCGGGCTTGGCTAAACTTGGATGGATGACCGTCCCGGTTTGCCAAGCACTGTTGGCGGGCGGGATGCATTTAGTCCTTGTGAGGCCAATTGTGGATCTACTTGATTGAGACGTAGCGGCTCTGCTCACGAAAACTGACAATGGCCGGTAAAGAGATGTGCTGATCACATGCTCCTCTATATCCGCATCCAGTGTCGCCTATCGGCTGTGGATGATACGGTGGCTGTCGGTAGCGTTGGGCGTTTCGAGACCTGTTCGGACGGAGAGGAGTTTTGTACACGTCGGGCCTAGTGATCTAGCAGTATACTGCAAGCATAGGGGTCACGGGCTCGAATCTAGGACGACGGACTTTTCAATTTTCATTTTAAGCTAGCTGTCACCTTACAACGATGTAAGGAGCCACCAGAAACAACACGTAGTTCGGATTCCGCGTTAAACTGTAGGTCTCCATTCACTGGTTACACAACTGGGGTAGATTAGGAGCACACAAGCCGCCGGTGTTGCATCAATAGGACAACGTGCACGAGGCAGCTGAGCCACACGAAATTATTATTATTATTATTATTATTATTATTATTATTATTAATCAACTATGCAAGTAATTATGGTTGTACGGAACACTCAGAGAACGAGTTATACTCGCACTTGTCCGGTTTTTTTAAGTTGCATGCTATTCGGCTCCGAACTAGTCCGTATAAACATAATTCACAGAGAGCTGATTAAAAAGGGAAACGTGACACTAAGAGATTCTCGATAGTATATACGCTTGAGTAATATAATATAGACTTTAAACTACGGCAAGGAATTTCTGTACGCAATTAAATGTGTGTTCTGCAAGGAAACTTTCCAACCTCGGTTTCAAAACATAAGGTTTATCGCTCACTTTTTTCAGTTATGTTAGAAGACTGTTACGGTTAAGACAGTTTTATTCGAGCGCGTGTCGCTTTTCTGCCTAATGTTCAATGAGAGAGTGTTATAGTTCCTTTCAGTTGAGGCCATATTCCTAAAGGCACGTTCGCGGGTCGGGTGTGGCATGAGCCATTTATGTCATCCTGATTTCCAGGCAGCGATTGGCGCCTGGATTACCGTCCTGTAGCCGGCCGCGGTGGTCTCGCGGTTCTAGGCGCGCAGTCCGGAACCGTGCGACTGCTACGGTCGCAGGTTCGAATCCTGCCTCGGGCATGGATGTTTGTGATGTCCTTAGGTTAGTTAGGTTTAAGTAGTTCTAAGTTCTAGGGGACTAATGACCACAACAGTTGAGTCCCATAGTGCTCAGAGCCATTTGAACCATTTTGAACCGTCCTGTACTCTTTCTGCTACGCTAACCGTTTCCTGGAAACTACGCTAACATAAATGGCTTGTACCTCATCCGATCCGCGCCAAAGGTGCTATCTTTTCCAAACGACTGACCGTCTGGAGCTGTGGGTGTTGTGTGACGTCCTTAGGTTAGTTAGGTTTAAGTAGTTCTAAGTTCTAGGGGACTGATGACCATAGATGTTAAGTCCCATAGTGCTCAGAGCCATTTGAACCATTTGAACCATCTGGAGCTGCAACTTCTGTCACTTTCATTTCTGGCCAAGCCTAGCACGTTCCATAACTTAGAGGAAATCGGTGACGACCAGTGGGCGTGGTCCCCTTGTAAGTAATCCTTCATGAACGCACAGTTCCCCAGAAATATAGCCCTCAGAGTCATTGTTTGCAGTCGTTGTTTTTATCCTAAAGACAACATTCACTTTTACACTATATACCGAATGTGATTCTTTAAATAAAGCTTTGTTCTCTCTTCAGTCATAAAGGTTTTGAAATGTTGGACTTCACTGAAGATTTGTTCATATTAAGATAATAATTTCACTTTTACAAAAATGTGTGTCGAAACTGAATGTACTATAGAGTTTGTTGGAGTGTCCATTTATCATTATTGGAATAAGCAAAAGGTGTTGCGTGTGTTCGAATACATATTGACTACATTTAGAAAATGTTTGTCAATGTCGGCCCCATCGGTAGAAGGTGACACCTGCTAGATCGTAGATCGCCGGACCTCGAAACTCCAGTTAGTACGGACAGACCTGATCACGAAAAACTATCCTTGGAGATATTTTTTGTTATATTTGTTATCAATTTTATGGACTTTCAAAGTTATATCCATATTTGCTTAAGTAGTTCTAGAGACTACATCATAAGCATCCAATGTTTCAAAGCAAAGGGCAGCCTGATACACACTGAGTCGCCTACGACTGGCACTAGAATGCCACAATGAGGATGAAAATCAGGTTTACTTTAAATGCACACTGTAACGGTCGTGAGCTTTTGTTAAATTTGAGATTTGGCGTGGCGAGTTGATTTTGGTCAAGAATGTCTTTAATGTGACAAAGACGCCACTATCAGCATCTCACTGAGTTTGAACAAGTTCGTGTAACAGAGCTACGAGAAGCTGGAAGATCATTCTGCGATGTTGCAGAAACACTTGGCAGGAGTGCAGCCACTGCACATGACTGCTGGCACCGATGATCACGAGAATTTACAGTCGCAAGAAGACCGAGCTCCGTACGACCACGTGGCACTACCGAGAAAGAAGATTATCGTATTCGGCGTATGGCTATGGCTCATCGTACTGCCTCTGCAACAGCAATTTGAACAGCAGTTGGCGCAACAATGACACAGCAAACTGTTACAAATTGATTACTTCAAGGACAGCTCCGAGCCAGACGCCACACAGCGTGCATTCCACTGATCCCAAATCACCACCTTTGCGAATTCTGTATCAAGCGACAGCTCACTGGAAGGCGGGGCCGCGAGTTGTGTTTTCTGATGAAAGCTGGTCCTGTTTCGGTGCCAGTGGTGACCGTGTGTTGGTCAGTAGGAGGACAGCTGAGGGCCTGCAACCAACATGTCTGCCTTCTAGACACAATGGACCTATACCTGGAGACAATGGACCTACACCTGGAGTTATGTGGTCCGAGATGCGATTTTGTATGACAGCAGGAGCCATCTCGTGGTTATACTACGCGCTCTGATTGCTAATATGTACGTCTACCCAGTGATTCGACCTGTTGTGCTGCCATTCATGAACAGCATTCCAATGGGTGTTTTCCAACAGGATAACGTTTGCCCACATACCATACTTGTGACTCAACATGCTACACAGAGTGTCGACATGTTGCCTTGACTTGCTTCATCACCACATCAGTCTCCAGTGGAGCACATATGGGACAGAACTGAACGACAACTCCAGCGTCATCCACAACCAGTATTAACCGTCCCTGTACTGACCGACGAAGTGCAACAGACATTGAACTCCACCCAGCAAATTGACATCTGGCACCTGTACAACACAATTCATGCACCTTTGCATGCTTGCATTCAACATTCTGGCGGTTAGACCAGCTGTTAATGTAGCTGCATTTCACATTTGCAATGGTTTATCTCGCGCCTTCATTAACCTGTGAACTTGCAATATTAGTCACTTAAATATGTTACCTGGGCAACGGCCTTGCCGCAGTGGATACACCGGTTCCCGTCAGATCACCGAAGTTAAGCGCTGTCTGGCGTAGCCGGTGCTTGGATGGGTGACCATCCGGGCCGCCATGCGCTATTGTCATTTTTCGGGGTGCACTCTGCCTCGTGATGCCAATTGAGGAGCTACTCGACCGAATAATAGCGGCTCCGGTCAAAGAAAACCATCATAACGACCGGCAGAGCGGTGTGCTGACCACACGCCCCTCCTATCCGCATCCTCAGCTGAGGACTGGATTGGAGGAAGTTTAGAGCTTAGCGTCTCGTTGACCTTGAGGCCAATGGGCGCGGAGTAATAGTTCCGATCTGATGAGGATTGGAGAATTAATGAGACACGATCATCTAAGCTTTGAGGAGCCATCTGGCTATGACTCTCTGTGGCATCAGTGCGCGCCCAACAATCCGAATCACAGCTCAGTCTTGGCAGTATTTCTCTCTTCTAACATCCATCGAAATTCTCTTCCATATCTTGGCTGTCTAACACTTGTGGGTAATGGATGTGATTAGACGAATAACTTGTTCTCAGGACGAGACTTTTCTTCTTTGGGGGAGGGGGGGCGTAGGTTGCAATACAGCTACCTGGCAGATTACGAGTTTGCTCCACACTATGACCCAGTCGCATATCTTTGTCTTTCGCAAATAAGGCAAGCGCTAATTGGATCAGCTGAGTGCGCCCCACTTTTCCACTGAAAACTTTAATCTGTCTGTGGCTTTGTGCTTCTATACCAGACCCCATTGTACTTCTCTTGAACACTTAACAAGGTTAACAGCCCTATCGAAACGTATATGACTGATAATGACTGCATGCAAAACGTATCCTTCTTTCTGCAGCGGAGTGTACATAATAATCAAACATCCAGACAGATTGAAACTGCGTGGTGGACCGTGCTGGAGCCAAGATCTTCACCTTGTGGGTACTTATCCTGCCTATACTTTTAACATGTCGGGATTTTTCATTACCACGGACAATACACTGCACTGATAAAGATTTTTTTTTCGTTTTCGATAAAGGCCGTTGCTCATGGACACGGAAGTATTACCATGAGCCAGCTGCTAGACATAAAGAATGTAATGAATCTGTAATGACTCTTGCCTCCTCAGAACTTTCATACTTCAATTTGAATGCTCGATTCCGAATAAATTTCGGCCTCACTTGAATTAATTTTTGTACTTAAGTTTTATACTCCACATCTAAAGATAATTTTTCGTGTACACTGATAAGATAAAACATCATGACCACTGCCCACCACGACGTTAGATGACATCTGGTGCGTTGCGGGCACGCGACGCGGTTAAAAAAGTTACGTAAGCGGAGCAGACACGGACAGAGGATCACCCTACTGAAAATACGTGCTGAAAATGGGGAAATCCACTGAGATAAGCTACTTTGACAAAGTGCAAACTATTACTAAGCAAAGCCTGTGAACGGGTATCTCGAAAACGGCGAAGCTTGTCGAATGTTCACGTGAGCATCTACGGAAAGAGGTAGAAGGACATTGAAACCACCACTAGGCGCTAAATGGTTGGAGGTCCACGACTCTTCACAGAACGTCTGCTCTGTAAAGTAGGATAAATGGTGATCTGAGGGATCTCTGCCGAAAGAGCTCAATGCTGGTGCACGCACTAGTGTTTCGGAGCACACTGTTCATCGTTCGTTATTGAATATGGAGCTCCACAGTAGACCACACCACATGTTGACCCAACGGCATTAACAATTATGATTTCAGTGGGCATGGGACCATCGGGATTCGGCCGTTGATCAATGAGAACATGTCGGATCTTCGGATGAATCACATTTTTGCTACATTAGGTCGATGGTCGTCTCCACAAACGCCGTCATCTAGGTGAAGGGCGGCATGAAATGTGCAGCGCGCCATGGACGAAGGCTGGTGGGAGCAGAATTATGCTATTGGAGACATTTTCCTGCACTTGTGTGGTACCTGTGGTAGTAATCGAAGACACGCTGACAGCTGCGAACCACCTGTTTCCCTTCATGCCTGATGTCTTCGACGACGGCGATGTCACCTTCAGCAGTATAATTGTCCTCGTCTCGGAGCCAGAGCTGTGCTACAGTGGTATTAGCAGCATTACAGTGTATTCACGTTGATATCTCGGCGACCAAATCCTATAGAACCTATATGGGTTGCTATTGGGTGCCATCACCGCGTACGCAAAGCAGCGGCCCGTTATTAACGCGAATTACATGACCTGTGCGTACACATCTAATGACACATACCACCACAAACATACCAACAAACTGTAGGCGCCCTGATATGCAGAATCAGTGATGTATTTCGTTCCAAATACGGGCTAAAAAGCTATGAAGCAGGCGACCATAACGTTTCGGCTCGTCTATACAGATATCATCGCACCGACTCCCATATGGATGGCATAGTAGTAAGCATATCTGGCGTGGAGGAACAACTGATAGAGTAGAAAGCTAGTAAGTCGCCAGTTACTGTTAGAAACCCAATTCGGTTTTACAAAGAATACTGTACGGTATTGGTCCTTTACTTACCTTGCCATTATCATGAATCTCTCGCCCACAGCAAAGTTGCAAGCTACTGCAGAAAACTGCAGGTGAGTCCTGTTTGTAAGAAGCGTAAAAGAACGGACGCGCGAAGTTACAGACCAATATCCTTAACGCCTGTTTGCTCCAGAATCCTCGAACATATTCTCAGTTCGAAAATACACTACTGGCCATTAAAAATGCTACACCACGAAGATGACGTGCTACAGACGCGAAATTTAACCTACAGGAAGAAGATGCTGTGATATGCAAATGATTAGCTTTTCAGGGCATTCACACAAGGTTGGCGCCGGTGGCGACACCTACAACGTGCTGACATGAGGAAAGTTTCCAACCGATTTCTCATACACAAACAGCAGTTGACCGGCGTTGCCTGGTGAAACGTTGTTGTGATGCCTCGTGTAAGGAGGAGAAATGCGTACCATCACGTTTCCGACTTTAATAAAGGTCGGATTGTAACCTATCGCGATTGCGGTTTATCGTATCGCGACACTGCTGCTCGCGTTGGTCGAGTTCCAATTACTGTTAGCAGAATATGGGATCGGTGGGTTCAGGAGCGTAATACGGAATTCCGTGCTGGATCCCACGTCTCGATCCCTGAGTCAGCACATGGGGACGTTTGCAAGATAACAACCATCTGCACGAACAGTTCCACGACGTTTGCAGCAGCATGGATTATCAGCTCGGAGACCATGGCTGCGGTTACCCTTGATGTTGCATCACAGACAGGAGAGTCTGCGATGGTGTACTCAACGACGAACCTGGATGCACGAATGGCAAAACGTCATTTTTTCGGATAAATCCAGGTTCTGTTTAGAGCATCATGATGGTCGCATCCGTGTTTGGCGACGTCGCGGTGAACGCACATTGGAAGCGTGTATTCGTCATCGCCATACTGGCGTATCACCCGGCGTGATGGTATGGGGTGCCATTGGTTACACGTCTCGGTCACCTCTTGTTCGCACTGAGGGCACTTTGAACAGTGGACGTTACATTTCCAATGTTTTATTACCCGTGGCTCTACCCTTCATTCGATCCATGCGGAACTCTACATTTCAGCAGGATAATGCACGACCGCATGTTGCAGGTCCTGTAAGGCCTTTCTGGATACAGAGAATGGTCGACTGCTGCCCTGGCCACCACATTCTCCAGATCTCTCACCAATTGAAAACGTCTGGTCAATGGTGGCCGAGCAAATGGCTCGTCACAATACGCCAGTCACTACTCTTGATGAACTGTGGTATCGTGTTGAAGCTGCATGGGCAGCTGTACCTGTATACGCCATCCAAGCTCTGTTTGACTCAATGCCCAGGCGTATTAAGGCCGTTATTACGGCCAGAGGTGGTTGTTCTGGGTACTGATTTCTCAGGATCTATGCATCCAAATTGCGTGAAAATGTCAGTTCTAGTATAAAATATTTGTCCAATGAATACCCGTTTATCATCTGCATTTCTTCTTGGTGTAGCAATTTTAATGGCCAATAGTGTAATAAACTTTCTTTAGAGGGAAAAGCCTCTGTCCACAAATCAGCACGGTTTTAGAAAGCATCGCTTGTGCGAAACTCAGCTTGCCCTTTTCTCACATGAGATACTGCATACCATGGATTAAAGGCAACAGGCGTATTTCATTTTCATGGATTTACGTAAAGCAATTGATTTGTTCCTACGCTGCCAAATATTAACAAAGGTGCAAGAGCGCGCAATAGGCTCCCAGGTATGTGAGTGGCTCGAGGACGTCTTGAGCAACAGAGCCCAGTATGTTGTCCACGACGGCGACTATTCATCAGAGAGAAGGGCATAGTCATGAGTTCCACATGGAAGTGTGATAGCGTCGCTGTTTTTTTCTGTTTACGTAAATGATCTGGCGGACAGGGTAAGCCACAGTCTGCGACTGTTTGCTAATGATGCTGTAGTGTATGGGAAGGTAACGTCATTGAGTGATAGTAGGTGGATTTCTAGTTATTGCGACCAGTGGCAGCTAGCTCTGGTACCCAGAACAGGCCCGAACGCTGTTGCAGAGGCAACGGAAAAAGCATGCAAAGTTCAGAAGAACGCGAAATCCCGAAGATTGGCTAAAATTTACAGACGCGCGAAATTTGCACGGACTTCAATGCGAGATGCCTTTAATAGGTTCCACAACGAAACATTGTCTCGAAATTTGGTAGAAAATCCGAAGAAACTCTGGTCGTATGTAAAGTACACAAGCGGCAAGACGCAGTCAATACTTTCGCTGCGCAGTGCCGATGGTACTGTTACCGACGACTGTGCCGCTAAAGCGGAGTTATTGAACGCAGTTTTCAGAAATTTCTTCACCAGGGAAGACGAATGGAATATTCCAGAATTTGAAACACGAACAGCTGCTAGCATGAGTTTCTTAGAAGTAGATACCTTAGGGGTTACGAAGCAACTCAAATCGCTTGATACGGGCAAGTCTTCAGGTCCAGATTGTATACCGATTAGGTTCCTTTCAGATTACGCTGATACAATAGCCCCCTACTTAGCAACCACATACAACCGCTCGCTCACCGATAGATCTGTACCTACAAAAATGGTTCAAATGGCTCTGAGCACTATGGGACTCAACATCTTAGGTCATAAGTCCCCTAGAACTTAGAACTACTTAAACCTAACTAACCTAAGGACATCACACACACCCATGCCCGAGGCAGGATTCGAACCTGCGACCGTAGCGGTCCCGCGGTTCCGGACTGCAGCGCCAGAACCGCACGGTCACCGCGGCCGGCTCTGTACCTACAGATTGGGAAATTGCGCAGGTCGCACCAGTGTTTAAGAAGGGTAGTAGGAGTAATCCATCGAACTACAGACCTATATCATTGACGTCAGTTTGCAGTAGGGTTTTGGAGCATATACTGTATTCAAACATTATGAATCACCTCGAAGGGAACGATCTATTGATACGTAATCAGCATGGTTTCAGAAAACATCGTTCTTGTGCAACGCAGCTAGCTCTTTATTCTCACGAAGTAATGGCCGCTATCGACAGGGAATCTCAAGTTGATTCCGTATTTCTAGATTTCCGGAAAGCTTTTGACACCGTTCCTCACAAGCGACTTCTAATCAAGCTGCGGGCCTACGGGGTATCGTCTCAGTTGTGCAACTGGATTCGTGATTTCCTGTCAGGAAGGTCGCAGTTCGTAGTAATAGACGGCAAATCATCGAGTAAAACTGAAGTGATATCAGGTGTTCCCCAGGGAAGCGTCTTGGGACCTCTGCTGTTCCTGATCTATATAAATGACCTGGGTGACAATCTGAGCAGTTCTCTTAGGTTGTTCGCAGATGATGCTGTAATTTACCGTCTAGTAAGGTCATCCGAAGACCAGTATCAGTTGCAAAGCGATTTAGAGAAGATTGCTGTATGGTGTGGCAGGTGGCTGTTGACGCTAAATAACGAAAAGTGTGAGGTGATCCACATGAGTTCCAAAAGAAATCCGTTGGAATTCGATTACTCGATAAATAGTACAATTCTCAAGGCTGTCAATTCAACTAAGTACCTGGGTGTTAAAATTACGAACAACTTCAGTTGGAAAGACCACACAGATAATATTGTGGGGAAGGCGAGCCAAAGGTTGCGTTTTATTGGCAGGACACTTAGAAGATGCAACAGGTCCACTAAAGAGACAGCTTACACTACACTCGTTCGTCCTCTGTTAGAATATTGCTGCGCGGTGTGGGATCCTTACCAGGTGGGATTGACGGAGGACATCGAAAGGGTGCAAAAAAGGGTAGCTCGTTTTGTATTGTCACGTAATAGGGGAGAGAGTGTGGCAGATATGATACGCGAGTTGGGATGGAAATCATTAAAGCAAAGACGTTTTTCGTCGTGGCGAGATCTGTTTACGAAATTTCAGTCACCAACTTTCTCTTCAGAATGCGAAAATATTTTGTTGAGCCCAACCTACATAGGTAGGAATGATCATCAAAATAAAATAAGAGAAATCAGAGCTCGAACAGAAAGGTTTAGGTGTTCGTTTTTCCCGCGCGCTGTTCGGGAGTGGAATCGTAGAGAGATAGTATGATTGTGGTTCGATGAACCCCCTGACAAGCACTTAAATGTGAATTGCGGAGTAATCATGTAGATGTAGATGTAGATGTAGAAAAATGCAACTTAAAGCATGTGAGTAAGAGAAACAAACCGATATTGTTCGAAAACAGTATTAATAGTGTGCTGCTTGACACAGTCACGTCGATTAAATATCTAGGCGTAGCAAAGTTATATGAAACTGAAGATTGGGAAAGCGAATGGTCGTCTTCGGTGTATTGGGAGAATTATAGGAAAGTTTGATTCATCTGTAAAGGAGACCGCATTAGAACACTAGTGCGACCCATTGCTGAGGACTGTTCGTGTGTTGGGAATCCGCACCGGGTCGGATTAAAGGAAGACATTGGTTAAATTCAGAGGAGAACTGTTAGATTTGTTACCCGTAAGTTCGAACAACATGAACGTATTACAGAGATGCTTCGGGAACTCGAATGAGAATCACTGGATGAAAGGCGCGTTCTTTTGGAGGAGCACTGTTAAGAAAAATTTTTAGAGCCGGTGTTTCAGACAGACTGCAGAACGATTCTAGTGCTACCAACGTACATTTCACGTAAATACCTCGAAGATAAGATTAGAGAGGTTATTGGACTTCCATAGGCAGTCGTTTTTCTCTCGCTCTATTTGCGAGTGGAACAGGGATGGAAATGACTAGTAGTGGTACAGCGTATCCTCCGCCACGCTCCATACGGTGGCTTGCGGAGTATGTAGATGTAGATGTACATACATGGTGGACAAATTCATATGTGGATTAACAACAAGAGCAGGCCGTCAGAGTTGAACGGCAGCCAACAGCGTGTAGCGAACGAGGAGAGGAATGTCAGAACAAGCGCAGCTGAATAAGTGAAGCGCCGCCGCCAGCCATCACAGTGGAGCCGGCTCCGGCCCGCCCCAGGCCACAGATGGCCGCTCAGCAGCATGGCCGAACACCTTTCCTTCACTCAAAGGCCAAGCAAGCTACCTCGGTGTAACGTTTGAAGCCAAGAACTCCGAACAAAACGTATCTTATTAAGCAGTTCCCGTTCTTACTGCGGTGGAGAGAAGAGAAAAGGAAAATCAGCCTTTGAAGTAATAGTTTATAGACGAGTGCAATTTGAGCTTCTGTGTCCGTGATAACGACAAAATACAATAGAATTAGCGATTAATTACAAGGCTTTACAAATATGGTGCTCGCTCAAAAAACTTTTTCTTCATTTTCTTGTGCCTTTGTCCGCTATCGGCGCAGGGTCGACATACTTATTTACGGATATTATAAGCGGTTCTTGGAGGAAACTCATGACGTTCTTAAAATAATCACTAGCTGTGGGACACAACATTTAAAAAAATACGAACAATTTATTTCCGAAAATTGGCTGGATTTAATTGAATTTATCTTTCGATAGCAATTAGTAATGTGTTTGTATTTCGACTACGCGATAAATGACATAAATCTAAAGGCTGTGAATACAATTAAATACCTGTGGATTGCAATTACGAATAACTTAAAGTGGAACGATCACATAGATAATGTTGGGAAAGTTAATACTTGGATGAACACCTAGAAGTTGCAACATGAGTACTAAAGAGGCTGCCCACATTAGGCTATACCTTAGGTAAGTTAGCCAGCCGGGGTGGCCGAGCGGTTCTAGGCGCTGCAACCTGGAACCGCGCGACCGCTACGGTCGCAGGTTCGAATCCTGCGTCGGGTATGGATGTGTGTGATGTCCTTAGGTTAGTTAGGTTTAAGTAGTTCTAAGTTCTAGGGGACTGATGACCTCAGAGGTCAAGTCCCATAGTGATCATAGCCATTTGAACCATTTTTTTAGGTAAGTAATCATAAATATTAGTTAGTCAAATCCAAGTATATATTTAAAACTACAGAATTCTTTAAAAAAACGGAATAAATTATTGCATTACGCGACGCATAGTCTTACTGTGATCCTGAGTGTTGCATATTCTGCCTGATAAACCATTCAAAATGTTTAGAATTCACTAACAAAAACATAATAGTTAAATATGGATGACACCAAAACGACTGCAAAATAGTAAGGCAACGTCGAAAAGCGACAGCCATCACAGCCATTTGCAAAAACACATAAATGTTACTAGTATATATGAAAAAGTTAAAATACAGTATGTTATGTCAGATTCAATGATATTAGTAGTTATCGAATATAACTTTCAAAACTTAAGTAAGATTGCTGTAGTCCAAAATTTACGGAATGACTTTGGTAACACACAAGAAATGTTCAATTTCAGTGAACCATACAGATATCTTATGTAAATTGTTTTTCAATTCGTTTTGGTCATCTAATGACTTTATAGGACTGTAAATGACAGCGTCATCTGCAAACAATCTAATAGGGCTACTCAGATTGTGTGCTATGTCATTAATATACACTCCTGGAAACTGAAATAAGAACACCGTGAATTCATTGTCCCAGGAAGGGGAAACTTTATTGACACATTCCTGGGGTCAGATACATCACATGATCACACTGACAGAACCACAGGCACATAGACACAGGCAACAGAGCATGCACAATGTCGGCACTAGTACAGTGTATATCCACCTTTCGCAGCAACGCAGGCTGCTATTCTCCCATGGAGACGATCGTAGAGATGCTGGATGTAGTCCTGTGGAACGGCTTGCCATGCCATTTCCACCTGGCGCCTCAGTTGGACCAGCGTTCGTGCTGGACGTGCAGACCGCGTGAGACGAAGCTTCATCCAGTCCCAAACATGCTCAATGGGGGACAGATCCGGAGATCTTGCTGGCCAGGGTAGTTGACTTACACCTTCTACAGCACGTTGGGTGGCACGGGATACATGCGGACGTGCATTGTCCTGTTGGAACAGCAAGTTCCCTTGCCGGTCTAGGAATGGTAGAACGATGGGTTCGATGCCGGTTTGGATGTACCGTGCACTATTTAGTGTCCCCTCGACGATCACCAGTGGTGTACGGCCAGTGTAGGAGATCGCTCCCCACACCATGATGCCGGGTGTTGGCCCTGTGTGCCTCGGTCGTATGCAGTCCTGATTGTGGCGCTCACCTGCACGGCGCCAAACACGCATACGACCATCATTGGCACCAAGGCAGAAGCGACTCTCATCGCTGAAGACGACACGTCTCCATTCGTCCCTCCATTCACGCCTGTCGCGACACCACTGGAGGCGGGCTGCACGATGTTGGGGCGTGAGCGGAAGACGGCCTAACGGTGTGCGGGACCGTAGCCCAGCTTCATGGAGACGGTTGCGAATGGTCCTCGCCGATACCCCAGGAGCAACAGTGTCCCTAATTTGCTGGGAAGTGGCGGTGCGGTCCCCTACGGCACTGCGTAGGATCCTACGGTCTTGGCGTGCATCCGTGCGTCGCTGCGGTCCGGTCCCAGGTCGACGGGCACGTGCACCTTCCGCCGACCACTGGCGACAACATCGATGTACTGTGGAGACCTCACGCCCCACGTGTTGAGCAATTCGGCGGTACGTCCACCCGGCCTCCCGCATGCCCACTATACGCCCTCGCTCAAAGTCCGTCAACTGCACATATGGTTCACGTCCACGCTGTCGCGGCATGCTACCAGTGTTAAAGACTGCGATGGAGCTCCGTATGCCACGGCAAACTGGCTGACACTGACGGCGGCGGTGCACAAATGCTGCGCAGCTAGCGCCATTCGACGGCCAACACCGCGGTTCCTGGTGTGTCCGCTGTGCCGTGCGTGTGATCATTGCTTGTACAGCCCTCTCGCAGTGTCCGGAGCAAGTATGGTGGGTCTGACACACCGGTGTCAATGTGTTCTTTTTTCCATTTCCAGGAGTGTAGATCAGGAAAAATAGAGGGCCTATAACACTTCCTTGGGGAACGTCGGATATTACTTCTGTTTTACTCGGTGACTTTCCGTTTATTACTACGAACTGTAGCCTTTCTGACAGGAAATCACGAATGTAGTCGCACAACTGAGGCGATATTCCAGAGGCACGCAGTTTGGTTAGAAGACGCTTGTGAGGAACGGTGTCGAAAGCCTTATGGAAATCTAAAAATATGGAATCAACCAGAGATCCCTTGTCGTTAGCAGTCATTACTTCATCAGTATAAAGAGCTAGTTGTGTTTCACTAGAACGATGTTTTCTGAATCCGTGCTGAGTATGTGTCAATAAATCGTTATCTTCTAGGTAATTCATAAACTTCGAACACAGTATATGTTCCAAAACCCTACTGCAAATCGACGTATGTGATATGGATCTGTAATTCAGCAGATTACTCCATTTTCCTTTTTGGGTATTGGTGTGACTTGAGCAGTTTTCCAGTCTTTAGGTACGGATCTTTCTGTGAGCGAGCGGTTGTATATAATTGCTAAATATGGAGCTATTGTATCAGCATACTCTGAAAGGAACCTGATTGATATACAATCTGGACCGGAGGCCTTGCCTTTATTAAGTGATTTAAGCTGCTTTGCTACACCGAGAGTATCTACTTCTATGTTTCTCTTCTTGGCAGTTGTCCTTGATTGGAATTCAGGGATATTTACTTCATCTTCTTTGGTGAAGGAGTTTCGGAAAACCGTGTTAGTAACTCTGCTTTAGTGGCACTGTCATTAGTGACTTCACCGTTGTTAATTTAGAAATGACCATCTCTCAAGGCAAAATTGAGGGTAGAATACCGTGAGGAAGAGCACCAAATATATTGTTGGATCAAGCGAAGAAGATTTCCGGCTTACCTCTTCAAATTATATTAAGAAGAGCTGAAAGTCGCTTTGTATGTAGACGTCTTATCAGAGATTCAGTTACCGCCGAAATGAGGTCATCACATTCAGTAATGAGTAAACAGACTGATGATGATGGCAGTACATAAAAATAATGACCCGAAAGAATTCATATTCTGAGAATATGTAAAATGGGTACCAGCTCCATTGGTTCAAATACACATCGATGACGAACCCATAGTTCGAGCTGCTTCCTCTGTGACCAGAAGGGCAGTGTTACACAAAGGTCTGGCAACAGAAGTGGAAATGTGAAAGCAACTGTCAATATGATTAGTAGACGTCATCTGACACGTTTTGTCCCAGCATCGACGTCAAACGTCCAGAACCTACACACGCCTCAGCCTGCTTGAAACAAGTGAACACTGCAGCTAATTAGCCAATGGCAGCGTTTTGAGACGACTCCCGCCACAGTGTGTTTTGAGGGCTATGGCTGCATACATTCTAGACGCTGTCGTGGCGACCATAATCCGTAACCTGCGCTAGGGATCGGCAAGAGGAAACAAATATGATATTTAAGACATTATTCTACACTTACACATAAATAAATAAAAGATGTTATGTGGACATGTGTTCGGAAACACTTAATTTCCATGTTAGAGCTCATTTTAGTTTCGTCAGTATGTACTGTACTTCCTCGATTCACCGCCATGATTTCATACGGGATACTCTACCTGTGCTGCTAGAACATGTGCCTTTCCAAGTACGACACAACATGTGGTTCATGCACGATGAAGCTCCTGCACATTTCAGTCGAAGTGTTCGTACGCTTCTCAACAACAGATTCGGTGACCGATGGGTTGGTAGAGGCGGACCAATTCCATGGCCTCCACGCTCCCCTGACCTCAACCCTCTTGACTTTCATTTATGGGGGCATTTGAAAGCTCTTGTCTACGCAACCCCGGTACCAAATGTAGAGACTCTTCGTGCTCGTATTGTGGACGGCTGTGATACAATACGCCATTCTCCAGGGCTGCATCAGCGCATCAGGAATTCCATTAGACGGAGGGTGGATGCATGTATCCTCGCTAACGGAGGACATTTTGAACATTTCCTGTAACAAAGTGTTTGAAGTCACGCTGGTACGTTCCGTTGCTGTGTGTTTCCATTCCATGATTAATGTGATTTGAAGAGAAGTAATAAAATGAGCTCTAACATGGAAAGTAAGCGTTTCCGGACACATGTCCACATAACATATTTTCTTTCTTTGTGTGTGAAGAATGTGTCCTGAAAGTTTGGCCATACCTTTTTGTAACACCCTATATATATACCTGTGCCAGTCGCGAAAGGCGCACGAGAAGAACCATTGTTTTTTTTTTTCTTTCTACTCTTGTGTGAACGTAATTTCTCGGAACTTTAAAAGTAAACCTATTCGTGATGAAGAATACATTTCTTGTAACGTCAGCCATTGGAGCGAACAAGTCCTTCCGTGATGTTTCTGTGCCTACTAAACGAATTCGTGATGAACGCACCTCTTATTGATCATCTTCGTTTCATCACTACTTCCTCTACAATCCTCTCTGATAACAGACCCAAACTGACGTGAAATACTAAAGCCTCAGTCTTACGATGAGCCTGTAAAATGTTTTGTGAACTACCTCCTTCGTAATTTAACTATATTTACTGAGAATTCTTGCTATGAATACACGTTTTTGTGGTCGTTCCATTTTCCGAACGCATGCTCCCATATAGATTGACGAAAAAAACCGGAACACAAAAAAATGATTAATATAGAGTAATGAAATTTCTGGAATACATTTGTGTAGGTAACATATTAAAATGATTAACATTGCACGATCACAGGTTAATGAAAGCGTGAGATAAGTGATTGAAAATATGAAATGCTGGTAAATTAATAACTGTTGTAACTGCCAGAATGTTGAATACAAGCTGCAAACGTGCATTCGTTGTGTTGTACAGGTGCTGGATGTCATTTTTTCGGATGGAGTTCAACGCCTGTTGCACTTGGTCGGTCAATACAGGGACGGTTAATGC
This sequence comes from Schistocerca nitens, assembly GCF_023898315.1. Taxonomy (NCBI): domain Eukaryota; kingdom Metazoa; phylum Arthropoda; class Insecta; order Orthoptera; family Acrididae; genus Schistocerca; species Schistocerca nitens. The sequence continues at coordinate 905,241,100 of NC_064616.1, read as the reverse complement.
TGGTTGTGGATGTCGCTGGAGCTGTCGTCCAATGATGTCCCACGTGTGCTCGATTTGAGACAGATCTGGTGATCGAGCAAGCCAAAGCGCTATGTCGACACTCTGTAGAGGGTATTGGGCATGGCGCATTAGGGCAAGCGCTGTCCTGTTGAAAAACATCCCCTTGAATTTTGTTCATGAATGGCAGCACAACAGGTCGAAGCACCAGACTGTCATACAAATTTGCAGCCAGGGTGCGTGGGATAACAACGAGAGTGCACCTGCTGTCATAAGAAATCGCACCCTGGACCATAACTCCAGGTGTAGGTCCGTTGTGTCTAACACATAGACAGATTGGTTGAAGCCCCACAACTGGCCACTTAAAAGCCATCTTAAGGCCATTAATGGCATCAAGGAAGGACCAGCTTTCATCAGAAACCGCAACAGACCTCCAGTGAGGTCTCGCTTGACACCATTGAAGTCGCAAATGGTTGTGGTTTGGGGTCAGTGGAATGCACGCTATAGGGCGTCTGTCTTTGAAGTAACCAATTTTTAACAGTTCGCTGTGTCACTGTGGCGCCAACCGCTGCTCAAATTGCTGCTGCAGATGCAGTACGTTCCTACCAACTCCTTCTGCAGTATCACAGAATGAACATCCAGCTTCAAGTGGCCCTGTTACACGACATCGTTCATACTCAGCGCAGTGTTGATAACGGCGTCTTTGGCGCCTTAAATGCATTCTTGATTGACATCAACTCACCACGTCCAGTCTCAAAGGTAACTAACACTCAAAACCGTTACAGAGTGTATTTACAGCAAACCCGATTTGCATCCTCATAGTGGCGCTACTAGCGCCAGTGCTATATGATGGTGCGGAATCTGAATCAACATCACCTTTCAGATGTAGAAACACGCTTACCAACTTTCGGTTATGTCTCACACCTTCTGCTTGGTATTGCGATTTTTTTCTGTCATTGTATTTACTGAATGTGATTCTTATCAGCGATTTTTCTGCGATCGTTAATCAAATAATAACGGGGATTACGCCAATTTGCGCACAATATGTCACATTTACTTATGTTTAGAGCCAGTAGCCAATCCCTAAATGAAACGCGGATCCTCCACATGCCTTCATTTATTTTACTAAAATTTTCCAATATTGTGATTTCTCTATATAACAGTGATTTTCAAATTTTTGGGGTTCAAGGCTATCTTGACCTGAACATAAACATCTGCGGCTCCTTTCGATACATGAGATCCGACACGAACACTCGGATAAATAAAGGATAGTTTCGAAAAAAAATGAATAAGAGTAATTATCTCTTCACTAAATGTTGACATAATATATTATAATAAGTTTTTGTTGTCATCACCTCTTAACCTTGCAACGAAATCAATCGAAGAATGAGCCTGCTTCTTCATCAGAAGTTCTTCAAATCTCAGCACAGGATTGGAAGTTGAGTCTCGCATCTCTTTCTCCCCATTCATTCGGGACCTATAGTTCGTGTTGATGATTGCCAATGGTGCGAAACCTTCCTCACATAAGTAGGATGTTGCAAAAGTTATTATAACTCGTAAAGGCCTGTTACTTACTTGTGGATACTCTTGTTCCTCCAAGCCCCAAACCTAAAGCAGTTCAAAAGAATGGGTCTGAGCACTATGGGACTTAACATCTGAGGTCATCAGTCCCCTAGAACTTAGAACTACTTAAACCTAACTAACCTAAGGACATCACACACATCCATGCCCGAGGCAGGATTCGAACCTGCGGCCGTAGCGATCGCGCGGTTACGGACTGAAGCGCCTAGAACCGCTCGCCCACACCGGCCGGCTCCTAAAGCAGTTATGAGGAACTTCGATTTCGTCGTGGAGTTTGAAAGTTGCATAATGTTCATCTCATTACCTTGAACGGATACATTCAATGAACTTTTTTCGAAGATGTTCCAAAGATACGCCATCTTCAAAACAGTCACTTTCTTCTAACTTCTACGACCTCAAATATGTCCTGAGCTCATTTGCTCTTTTCAGATATTCCAGCCTGCAAGTCAGTGAGAGCTACTGCAATAAATTAGGGATATGTGCTCAGCCACCATATCAACGCTAATTTGTTGAAAACACCTCATCTTAAGTGGCCGACTTTTTATGTTCGGTCACTTGTTTTCGGTGAATAGAACAGCATGTCCAAATAGCATGAAAAGCTTCTTTAGCGATCAGAGCTTGCAATCCGGCGTAATAGTCAGCCATACTGCGACCACCACCTGTACCCACAATTTTCCAAATTAGTGTTAGTTCCTGCCCAAAAACGGTGTACTATTTCAAAGTATTTCGAATCAGATGTACATTATTGTGGTTGACTGTAGCTTGATTCACTTGAATCAATCGAAGAAGAAGACTGAAAACTTACCAGCTGCTTGGTAGTTGACTCACGTACTAATAACGAATACCATGTCTAGAGCATCTAGTCAAATAAGGTCTTCCGTTATGGTGTGAGGTTTCTTGCTCTTTGGTACACGGTAGGCAACTTCGTCAGACGAAAGAAGAGCCTTCGTAGGAATCGAAGTTTTTACAGCGAAAGTATTTTTTGTTCTGTTATTTCTTTTGTTTATCAAACCTGAGTGATGTGACTTCAAATGTCATTTCATTTTATTAGGGAGCATGATTTTCAGCGGCTAGGACTTACAAACAAATAGCAAACTGTGGCCGTTCTTCATTTCCAACATTAATACATGAGAAACCGGTAATCAAGTAGCTGTCGTCATACTTCCTGCATCTTCGTCTATTCATATCTTTTGAAACATCACGTTTTGTATTTACCTTTAAAAAATTGTCCATGCTGACAGAGAAACACAAATCATAGAAGGCAAGAAACAATTAAAACCGATCTGAATTCGACAAAATAAACCTTCTGACTGACTTCTATTACATAAAAATAAATGAGTTTTACTTGTTGTCCCGCTAAATATCATTATTAGAGCACATGTTGGTCCTTTACTCATGAACCAAATAAACGAAAATATTATTTTTATGAAACCACCACCCTGCTTCTACTGTATAGATGCGACGCATCTGGGAGCGGCAACTCACAATTTGGAAACGCTTCTTATGTACAATAACGTATACAGACCATTAGGTCATTCATATATGTTGTGAAACGGAATGGTCCTATTCCACGCCACTAGGGTACGCCCGAATTTTCTTTTACGTCGGTAGGTTTCTCTCCGTTAAGAATGACGTGCTGTGTGTTATTTAAAATGAGCCCTTCAGTCGAGTCGCAAAGCTGCTCTGATATTCCGCACGCTCATATTTTGTTCATTAGGTGACAGTGCGGAGCTGTATCCAGTACGAACAGAGTGAGTTTGATTTCACAACAAATAATCTTGTCTGTCGTGTACTGAGGGTAATCTGAGCAGTTACCAATACAGGGAGAGCAGAGAACCCTAGCTACTGCCACTCTTTCTACCAGCCGCAAGTGTCATATTGTATCAGAGCAATGTATGCTCACGTTTGGCAAGGAATTTGTCAGCCTTTTCCGAAAAATAACGAGTGACATTGCTTTCCTTGCCTCCACGTTAACATTACAGCGACTGTGTCAGGTACTGGCTGGTTGGTAACTCTGTTGTGTCGGCACTCGTACCTTACGAACTCGCAAACAAATCTCACGTACGAAAATTTTCCAGAAACAAATCCAGGCCCTTTTTGGTTCCTTGCTACAGGAATAACATTGTGATTGTAGCACCGTACTGTGTCCTTAGAGTCAGAGAGCATGTAAAGCTCTGTAACCCTCGAAGCTGATACATTCTCATGTACTTGTCGGTGGAATTATGTTGAATACAGACACATGTAGACGTCTCGGCGCTGAAATTCTCAAAAACTTTAGTATGTGTAAGACAATGGACCCTATTTTATTCGATTAAATTCTTACGAAATTTCTTGAAAAGGCTACTATTTACAGTGATATATCGAATTTAACCCCATTTAAACATAGTTCTTCCTGTAATATACACGAAGAAAGGAAACAGCACCAGGTTAAGCCCTAGTAGCTGTTACCAGCGTAGGGCATACCTAACATCATACGTTTCATTTATCTCACAGTTTAATATTATGATTCAGTTTATAATAAACGTCATTATATTGACCATATATGTTTTGTAACGGATAGCTGAACTACGCCTGTGGAACAGCAAACTGTACGGCGGTCGTGCAGCAAGTGAGAAATAATTTTCAGCAGCCCGCCCAGTCACGAAAGTTGCAGCATAAAGAGCGTTGTTGCGGAGTACACGGTGGCGGCAGATCCATTATAATTATCGATTAAATGACACCGCCCCTTGAGTACCGCAGATAAATGGCTTCTTACTTCAGCTAGATCGCAACGCGATGGCATTCCAACGACACTAGGCTTTGTAGATACTCCACTTTCAAGCCCGTAATTAATTAACTGAAGAAGCGTACATTTGTGTATTAATGCACAGTTTGTTTTGGAAAGTAGTATATGAGGTTGAAGTTGAAAGGCTCTGCTGCTGTTATGAGGATTCAAAGTTGAGAACTATATGTTGCTTGACGTATTACCTGTTAGCTCCTATCTCGAATTCTTCAGCCGACGTTTGTTTGATGATTTTTCTGAGATTTGACCAGCCACTCATGCAGGCGAAATGTCAGAAAAGTCGTCACACAAACATCGACAGAAGACCCCGAGACAGAAGCCTAGATGCAATATGTCAACAAGTAGCACAAAAGCCTCAACAATTTTGTAATATGTTGCTTGTTATTGACGAGGAAAACGGTACTAGTGATTTTGCCACGTGGATGTCCTGAACGTTTCCGATGTTCGTAGTAACAGTGCATTGAACCTTGGCATTGTTCGCCTTCGCTCCACGGTTGCAGGATAATCTTATCGTACGGTCTGTGAGAAAATATCTTCCTTCCATAGAAACGCAGTGTCGCAATAAAACTCGATGTGTGTTTGCGTTCAGAAGATCCATTTCTCAATTTGTTATACAGTATGATCGATTAGCCACCAGAGTAGTGATTTATACCTAACGCCTGTATAATTTGCCAAAATGTAGAAACATTGCCTCATAGATGACAGTTAGGTTCGTGCCAGAGAGTGTATTGCCTCTCGTCTCAATTTTTTTTTCTTGCTCGTGGAGTGAAACACAGACAGCCTGAAAAGAAGAAATTTATGGTTACAGATGCTGGAATAAGGTTTTTAAAATTATTTTCGAAGTTTTCTAACTCGAAAGCATAAGCCTGTAACATCTTTGGAGATGGCCTTCAACAAAACTGCGGTGGTGTTACGGCTCTAATGACTTCCATGAAAATGAGGCGCATATTCTTTCCTGACTTTGTTCTGGCACTGGACAAACGATAGTTCCACCACTCAGCGATCTTCAGAGGTACCGTCTTCTGTAATATCATATGTTTATCAAAACACATAATATTCTTCTGGAAGTCTGCCATCGGACTTTGTTTACGTGTATCACTACTACGATCGCATTCATAACTTTACTATACTCGCAAACTAATTGAATGTTGTTAAAATTACGTATTTCCATGAAGTATTGATTGACAATTTATAGACGTTGAGTTCTTCGGCCGACGTGTTTTGCTTTAAAAAAAAGTAAAAAAAAAAGGTTTCAAATGGCTCCAAGCACAAAGGGACTTAACATCTGAGGTCATCAGTCCCCTAGACTTAGAACCACTTAAACCTAACTAACCTAAGGACATCACACACATCCATGCCCGGGACAGGATTCGATCCTGCGACCGTAGCAGCAGAGCGGTTCCGGACTGAAGCGCCTAGAACCGTTCTGCCACAACGGCCGACACAGATAAAACACTTCACATTGCAAATACCCTTGTCATTGCAAACGTAAACTAAGAAGAATTAGGTAAAGGTTGTAAGTAAATTTTGGTCTGTAGTTTAATAAAACCTGCAAAACGACGAAAACGCCAGGACTAACAAAGAAACTGACAGGATAGCACTGTGGAAGACAAGAAACAAAATTTCGGCTACTTACGTCAGCAACTGCGAACATCTCACTATTCGCCAAGCAATGTATCAATGTGTAGATCCCTTACGTAGGTTAGGCATTGTTTTACATAAATGTCGTATTTCCAGATGCTGTTTCGTAGATCCCTTATGGAGGTTAGGCATTGTTTTACATAAATGTAATAGTTCCAGATGCTGTTTCAATGTTATTACAAGCTAAAGTGTGAATATGTGCGTAATTAATGAGGAAATTATTTCAATAAGCAAATATTTATTTTGTTACAACTCGGTTTTTAGCTTAACTGCGAAAACTGATGCTTGATGAAAGCCCCTTAGGCCGATATACGATTTGTACAAAAATAAGAACTAATATAACATATGCCATTTGTGTATTTTTCTCGCCTAAAAGATTTTAAGGTGTTGTTCTGCTGTACACAGGAAAATCTGATCCGACCCTAATGAGTTCATTGTCCACGGAAGTATAAGCAGAAAAGAGTAACGGAAGTAACTGTGCCCAATGACGACTAAAGGAACAAAAGGACAGATTACACTTAAAACAACACTGTGTACTAAAACTCGATCTGTTCCTTCTTTTGCCGCGCGTAGGGGCCGCGCGGTTTTTGAGGCGTCATTTCACGGATTCCGCGGCCGCTCCCTCCGGAGGTTCGAGTCAACCCTCGGGTATGAATGTGTGTGTGTCTGTGTGTGTGTGTGTGTGTGTGTGTGTGTGTCGTTCTTAGCATAAGTTAGTTTACTTTAGTTTGAGTAGTGTGTAAGTCTAGGGATCGATGACCTCAGCACGTTGGTCCTTTAGGAATTCACACACATTTGAACATTCTGTTCCTTCTTTTGTGTTCGACTGCTTACCGAACCGCCAGTTTCCTTCATATGAATACAGAGCAGTTTTCTGAGTGACACTCGATGAACCAGCCGGCCGCTGGTGGCCGAGCGGTTCTGGCGCTACAGTCTGGAACCGCGCGACCGCTACGGTCGCAGGTTCGAATCCTGCCTCGGGCATGGATGTTTGTGTTGTCCTTAGGTTAGTTAGGTTTAAGTAGTTCTAAGTTCTAGGGGACTTATGACCTCAGCAGTTGAGTCCCATAGTGCTCAGAACCATTTGAACCATTCGATGAACCACTACTGTATGCATAGTGTAGTACATCACACAAATTACTGTGATATATCCAGAACGTTTGGATAATTCGAGTTCCTTCTGCATGAATACGCAAATGGGTGTGGTTGAATGTCCTGTCTTTGTAGAAGCACACTTACAGGAGCCAGGCTATCAGAATAAGGTTGTGACTGAGCGAGGTAACGCTGTGGTTAGCATACTGAATCGCCTTCCGGAAGACGAGGGTTCAAATCCGCTTCCAGCCATCCAAATTTAGGTTCTCCGTGATTTCCCTAAACCGCTCCAGACAAACTCCCGGAGGATTCTTTTGAAAGGACACGGCTGAGATCCTTCCCCATCCTCGAAACTTTCCGAGCTTGTCCTCTGTCCCTGATGACCTCGATGTCGACAGGAAGAAAGCTCTGGTTTCCCTTATTTTATTATGATGATCGTTTCTCCCTTGTAGGTCGGCGTCAACAAAATGTTTTCACATTTGGAAGAGAAGGTTGGTGATTGAAATTTCGTGAGAAAATTCAAGCCGCAACGGAAAATACCTTTGTTTAAGTGATGTCCACCCCAAATCCTGTATGATGTCATCGACACTCTCTCCTCTATTTTACGATAATACAAAACGTTCTACTCTTCTTCGAACTTCCTCAATGTACTCCGCTAAATCTAGATGGTAAGGTTCCCATATCGCGCAGCATCACTCCAAAAGAGGAAGGACAAGCGTAGTGTAGATAGTCTCTTTAGCAGGTTTGCGGCATCTTCTAAGCGTTCTGCCAGTAAAACGCTGTCTTTGGTTCACCTTCCCGACAACATTTTCTATGTGCTCTTTCCAATTTAACTTGTTCGAAATTGTAATTCCTAGATATTTAGTTGAATTTACCGCCTTTAGAAATGACTGATTTATCATGTAATCGAAGTTTAACGGATTCCTTTTAGCACTCATGTCGATGACCTCACACTTTTCATTACTTAGGGTCAACTTCCATTTTCACCCCACGCAGATAGCTTTTCTAAATCTTTTTGCAATTTGTTCTGACCTTCTGATGACTTTACCGCGCGATAACCGACAGCATCATCTGCAAACAACCTAAGACGGTCTCCTAAATCTTTTATATAGATGACGAACAGCAGAAGTCCTATAACACTACCTTGGGGAAAGCCAGAAATCACTTCCGTTTTACTCGATGACCTTCCGTCAGCTGCTACGAACTGTGACTTCTTTGACAGGAAATCACGAATCCAGTCACATAACTGAGACGGTATTCCATAAGCACGAAATTTGATTACAAGCCGCTTGTGAGGTACAGTGTTAGAACCCTTATGGAAATCTAGAAATACGGAATCAATTTGAAATCTATTGCCAATAGCACTCAACACTTCGTGTGACTAAAGAGCTACTTGTATTTCACAAGAACGATGTTTTCTAAAACCGTGTTGAGTGTGTGTCAATAGATCGATCTACACTCCTGGAAATGGAAAAAAGAACACATTGACACCGGTGTGTCAGACCCACCATACTTGCTCCGGACACTGCGAGAGGGCTGTACAAGCAATGATCACACGCACGGCACAGCGGACACACCAGGAACCGCGGTGTTGGCCGTCGAATGGCGCTAGCTGCGCAGCATTTGTGCACCGCCGCCGTCAGTGTCAGCCAGTTTGCCGTGGCATACGGAGCTCCATCGCAGTCTTTAACACAGGTAGCATGCCGCGACAGCGTGGACGTGAACCATATGTGCAGTTGACGGACTTTGAGCGAGGGCGTATAGTGGGCATGCGGGAGGCCGGGTGGACGTACCGCCGAATTGCTCAACACGTGGGGCGTGAGGTCTCCACAGTACATCGATGTTGTCGCCAGTGGTCGGCGGAAGGTGCACGTGCCCGTCGACCTGGGACCGGACCGCAGCGACGCACGGATGCACGCCAAGACCGTAGGATCCTACGCAGTGCCGTAGGGTACCGCACCGCCACTTCCCAGCAAATTAGGGACACTGTTGCTCCTGGGGTATCGGCGAGGACCATTCGCAACCGTCTCCATGAAGCTGGGCTACGGTCCCGCACACCGTTAGGCCGTCTTCCGCTCACGCCCCAACATCGTGCAGCCCGCCTCCAGTGGTGTCGCGACAGGCGTGAATGGAGGGACGAATGGAGACGTGTCGTCTTCAGCGATGAGAGTCGCTTCTGCCTTGGTGCCAATGATGGTCGTATGCGTGTTTGGCGCCGTGCAGGTGAGCGCCACAATCAGGACTGCATACGACCGAGGCACACAGGGCCAACACCCGGCATCATGGTGTGGGGAGCGATCTCCTACACTGGCCGTACACCACTGGTGATCGTCGAGGGGACACTGAATAGTGCACGGTACATCCAAACCGTCATCGAACCCATCGTTCTACCATTCCTAGACCGGCAAGGGAACTTGCTGTTCCAACAGGACAATGCACGTCCGCATGTATCCCGTGCCACCCAACGTGCTGTAGAAGGTGTAAGTCAACTACCCTGGCCAGCAAGATCTCCGGATCTGTCCCTCATTGAGCATGTTTGAGACTGGATGAAGCGTCGTCTCACGCGGTCTGCACGTCCAGCACGAACGCTGGTCCAACTGAGGCGCCAGGTGGAAATGGCATGGTAAGCAGTTCCACAGGACTACATCCAGCATCTCTACGATCGTCTCCATGGGAGAATAGCAGCCTGCATTGCTGCGAAAGGTGGATATACACTGTACTAGTGCCGACATTGTGCAGGCTCTGTTGCCTGTGTCTATGTGCCTGTGGTTCTGTCAGTGTGATCATGTGATCTATCTCACCCCAGGAATGTGTCAATAAAGTTTCCCCTTCCTGGGACAATGAATTCACGGTGTTCTTATTTCAATTTCCAGGAGTGTATTATTAATGTTCTAACACAATATATGTTTCAAAGTTCTGCTGCATACCGACGTTAATGATATGGACCTGTAATTTAATGGATACTCCTACTGCCTTCCTTGAATATTGGTGTGACCCGTGGAACTTTCCAGTCTTAGAGTACGGATCTTTCGTCCAGCGAGCGGTTGTATAATATTCTTACATATGGAGCTATTGTATCATCATACTCTGAAAGGAATCTAATTGGTGTGCAGCCTGGACCGGAATACTTGCTTTTATAAAGTGATTTAAGCTCCTTCACCATTCCGGCTATTCTACTTCTAAGTTACTTATGTTGGCACCTGTTCTTGATTCGAATTCTAGAATATTTACATCGTCTTATTTTGTGAAGTAATTTCGGAAAGCTGTGTTTAGTAACACTGTTTTACCAGCACTGTCGTCGAAAGTATTTCCATTGCTGTCGCGCAGAGAAGGAATTGACTGTTGCTTGCAGCTAACATACTTTACATACGGCCAGAATCTCTTTATATTTTCTGCGAGGTTCCGAGACAAAGTTTCGGTGTGGAAACTATTGTAAGCATCTCGCATTGAAGTCTGCCTTAAATTTCAAGCTTCTGCAAAAGATCACAAATCTTGGAGATTTTGCATTCGGTCAAATTTGACATGCTTTTTTCGTTTTTGGTGAAACAGTGTTCTGACACGTTTTGTGTACCAAAGGGGATCAGCTCCGTCGTTTGTTAATTTATATGGTATCAATCTCTTAATTTCTGTCGATGCTAATTCAAGCCACATTTGGTTACACTTAGCGGTACTTGTAATTTGCAAGGAGTGGAGAATGTCTATCAGGAAGGCGTCAAGTAAATTTTTATCTTATGTTTACAGAGTTAGATCAATCAAAAACCATAAAGAAAGGTATTAAGAGCATCTTCACAGCTTCCTCACACTCTTCGCACAGCAACTGAAAGAGACTGGAGACGAAACTTGCTTTCTATTCGTTGTTGCTAACGACATGTTGTTTGAAGGCAGAACCGCGGTCTCATTATGCCCGGCACGGAGTGCCTGCTGCTATCGAGCTGCCTTGCATTCCGCCAGCGTCTAGTAGGAGCCAAGGCCATCATCTTTGTAGTTATTTACGTAAAAGGAAAAATACATTATGGCATATGTGAAGAGAGTTATTTGTGGTTAGATGTGTAAAATCTAGCATTCAGGGGCAAGTTCCCCACAGTCGTTTAATGAACAAAGTAAGAGCATATGGACTATCAGACCAATTGTGTGATTGGATTGAAGAGTTCCTAAATAACAGAACGCAGCATGTCATTCTCAGTGGAGAGAAGTCTTCCGAAGTAAGAGTGATTTCAGGTGTGCCGCAGGGGAGTGTCGTAGGACCGTTGCTATTCACAATATACATAAATGACCTTGTGGATGACATCGGAAGTACACTGAGGCTTTTTACGGATGATGCTGTGGTATATGGAGAGGTTGTAACAATGGAAAATTGTACTGAAATGCAGGAGGATCTGCAGAGAATTGACGCATGGTGCAGGGAATGGCAATTGAATCTCAATGTAGACAAGTGTAATGTGCTGCGAATATATAGAAAGAAAGAGCCCATATCATTTAGCTACAATATAGCAGGTCAGCAACTGGAAACAGTTAATTCCATAAATTATCTGGGAGTACGCATTAGGAGTGATTTAAAATGGAATGATCATATAAAGTTGATCGTCGGTAAAGCAGATGACAGACTGAGATTCATTGGAAGAATCCTAAGGAAATGCAATCCGAAAACAAAGGAAATAGGTTACAGTACGCTTGTTAGCCCAGTGCTTGAATACTGCTCAGCAGTGTGGGATCCGTACCAGATAGGGTTGATAGAAGAGATAGAGAAGATCCAACGGATAGCAGCGCGCTTCGTTACAGGATCATTTATTAATCGCGAAAGCGTTACGAAGATGATAGATAAACTCCAGTGGAAGACTCTGCAGGAGAGACGCTCAGTTGCTCGGTACGGGCTTTTGTTGAAGTTTGGAGAACATACCTTCACCGAGGAGTCAAGCAGTATATTGCTCCCTCCTACGTATATCTCGCGAAGAGACCATGAGAATAAAATCAGAGAGATTAGAGCCCACGCAGAGGCATACCGACAATCCTTCTTTCCACGAACAATACGAGACTGGAATAGAAGGGAGAACCGATAGAGGTACTCAAGGTACCCTCGCCACACAACGTCAGGTGGCTTGCGGAGTATGGATGTAGATGTACATGTAGAAGTGCTTTGCAGTCTCACGTTACCACCGGTGTCTTTAGTAAGAACTGTCACTCGTACCCCCCTCACTTATTTGGATTCCTTTGTTTTTATTACTATGCGACATTCAGAACTTGCACATAGTAGAAGCTCTTTGTAGCATGTAGGAAATGTCTGCGGGATGTGTATGTGATCCCAGCATATCTAATCACGAGAAAATAATTACTATTGCTCTATAGGACTCTCAGAAAGAAAGAGATTCTTGCAAATAGATCTACATCTACATGTATACTTCACAATCCATCATATGGTACAAGGTGGAGGGTATGTTGTATCACTGATACTCATTCCGTTGCCTGTTCCACTCGCAAATGGAGCGAAGGAAAAGCTCTTCAGTACGAGCCCTGATTACTCTAGTTTTGGCAGTCCTTGAGCAGGATTTATGTTGGTGGTAATAGAGTCGTTCTACTAGCTGTTGCAAATGTCTGTTCTCTAAAGCTTTCCAACAGTGTTTCACGAAAAGGATGTCTTCTTCCCTCCACTACTCTTTTTAGTTCTAGGAACATTTCCTATAACGCGTGTGTCAATCGAATCTACAGGTAACAAATGTAGGAGTATGCCTCTGAAATACTTCGAAGCAAATCTGTATATCCTGACTCTTTAATAATTACTGTGCTCGATCTTAAAATTCACCGATCGCAGTGATAAAGAGTCTAGGAAATATATTCTAATTAAGGGTTCAAAACCTATCCGGTGTTCTGCACGAGGCTATGTATTTATAACTATGAACTCGAAATAAGAATTACGTGAATATCACTGGTTATCACAGTGATCGCGTTGATACACACCTAAAGTAACACTTGGAGGTTTACCATATCTCTGGTTTCTGTAAATTAATAAAGGCTACTACCGTATTCTTTCTCCATTCTTGTACAGTAAGAGCTTATACTTCGTCTTTAATGACTTTATCACCGACAGGTCGTTAAACCCTGACTGTCCACGTTGTCTCCCTAAAATTAGACCTCGTGCTGACTTAATATATTTTCCCTACTAAATACATTTTGAATGGAAATTCAGATCACTGTTCAATGATATATGTGTGGATGTCGATAAATATCATACGATGTGTGGCGTGCGTACTGTAAGACCTTCGGTACACACACCATCAGATTATTTGACTTGTCGCTCTATGCGAGTGTCAGCAATATGTCTCGTGGTCTTATCGTGGCGTGTTTATCTTCTGTTGTTAGGTCAGACGATAGAAATGCCACTTGCACGCTTAGAGTAGCAGATTGACGGTGACCAACTTTAAACAGAACTTGATTAATTTTCACACACATTTCTTAAAATAATAAAATGCATAGATATACGTAACTTGATTCTGGATGCTGTTTACAATTGATAATCTGAAGTTCCTTTGGTCTTGGTACGTTAATCTTATTCTCACATATCTCTGATCTTGACAAAGTGTCTATACATTTCTCTTCATGGCTATGTACAGGAATATGGTAATCTTATTAGGTGCAGACTGAAACTTGACTACAGACTAATGCAGACTGACTAATCGGAGGTCTGTACACTCGTTATAGTACCTCGCGCGTTCAGGTATCACTGCACGAGTGTGATCCGCGAGGAGAAAAGGTTCTACATTAGCAGCAATCTCATTGTTTGCGTTACATATTAATACGCGGATCGGCGGAAGCAGAATTTGGTCCGTCTCTAAGACAGCGCCATCTCGTAGTGCGGAGACGGACGAGCGCTGCGCCTGTGCTGTTGTGCTTAGCGGGGCGCGCTCTAGTGGGAAAATTGTGTACGCACTGACTACGCGGAACTATTTACACAACACAATGTTATTATTTTAACATACAATGAGGTGACAAAGTCATGGGATAGTGGTACGTACATATACAGATGGCGGAAGTATAGTGTACACAAGGCATAAAAGGGCAGTGCATTGGCGGAGCTGTCATTTGTACTCAGGTGATTCATGTGAAGAGGTTTCCGATGTGACTATGATCATATGATAGGAATAAACAGACTTTGGAAGCAGAATGGAATCTCTCCACCCTCCTTACCCTCTCCCAAGGTGGCTTCCGCCAGCTCCCCCTCCCTGATGATGTCGTCCTCCCCTCCATCTACCCCTCCTATCAACTTTGACCCTGCCCCCCCCCTTCCGGTGTCCTTTCCTTTAGGCACCCTCCCTCCCTCCCTTCTCTTCCCTTCCCTTCCCTTCTCTTTCCTTTTCCCCCGTCCCCTCCCTCCACCCCTCTTCCCCCCGGGCTTCCCCTCCCACTTCCTCCCTCCCCCCTTTCTCCCCTGCCCATGGCATCTCTGCTCTCCCCCCTCTCCCACTCCCCTTCCTCCTCCTCCTCTCATGGCAGGTCCCCGGACTCGCACACGCATAGTGAACATTCGCGCGCCGGAGATCATCGCCATCAGTGTCTAGTGTGTGTGCTTCGTTTTGTGTTTCGTGCAGTTACAACTCAACTGTTCACATGTGCCGTCGCCGTTCTCCGTGTTTTGTGCGCCGTGTCAACAAGTGTTAGTGTTTTTATCGTCCGACGTGAACGGCTTCTTGTTTTTTGTTTTTTGTAACTACTTTCTTTGCCCGCCATTTTTTGTATTGTCTGTGTCACCTATATCATATTATTGTACCCCATAAGGCTGAAGAGCAGCGTATTAAGCTGCTGCCAGCCCGCCTTGTATGAGGTGATTAAAATTACAATAAAGAAAAAAAAACAGAATGGAAATCTCCCTCACCCCCTGGTGTCTCCCTTCCTCTCCACTCCCAACCAGTTACCGCGCCTTTACCGTTGTGTCCCTCCCTCTCTCCATCTCCACACCCTCCATCTCCTTTCCCAACACAACTTCCACCATCTACCCCTCCCAGATGATGAGCTTCGCCCTGACATCTACCCTTCCTACCAACTCTAACCCCCTCTTCCTGCTTCCTCCTCAGGGCTCCCTCTCCTCCCCCTCCCTCCTCCTGAGCGGCTTTCCCCTCCTACTTCCCCTCCATCTCTTGTGCCTCCTTTCAGTGTCTCTGCGCTCCCTCCTGCCCTGTCTTCCCTTTTCCTCTCCCGCCCCAAGTGTTTCCTGCCTCTTCGTGAACCCACAGTTGCCCCTCCTCTCTTCATCCCGCCGCTTCCTCAGCTGCCCCATGCTCTCCCCTCCTTTTCCATCCTGTCTGACCTTTCCCTCGGCAGGTCCCACCTGGTAGTTTTACTCTTCGTCGTGTGTGCTCGTAGTGGGTTTTAAGTGTGTTGTTTCGGAGTGTTTTCAATACTGTGGCCAACTTTTAACCTGTGCATTCGCATGCAGTGTCTTCTCTGTGTTTCAAGAATCGCCAACTGTGTTTTTTAACTTTCTGGTGACTTTTCTTTTTTAACTGTCCCCCATGAATGTCTACATGTCCATGTCTTTTTACCTCCATTTTCTCCCCTTACTCTGTTTTATGTTCTCCTTTTTCATCTCCTTATGTATGTATCATTTTATTCTTGTTTTAGCTGTCGTGTCTCCCGGCCGAAGAGCGGCGGATTGTGCCGCTGACAGCCCTCCCCTGCCCATATGGGGCAGGGGAATGAAATCACAATAAAGAAAAAAAACATAATGGTAAATGGAGCTGAACGCACGGGACATTCTATTTCGTAAATCTGTAGGGAATTCAGTATTCAGCGATCCGCATTGTCAAGAGCATCCCGAAACTTCCAAATTTCGGGCATCACCTCTCACTATGGACAAGACGGGGCCGACGGCCTCCACTTAATGCCCGAAAGTAGCGGCGTTTGCGTAGCGTCATCAGTGATAACAGGCAAGCAACATTGCGTGAAATGAACGCACAAATCAGTGGGGGACGTATGACGAACGTATCCGTTAGGATAGTGCTGTGAAATTTTGTGTTAATGGGTTGTAGCAGCAGAAGACCAACGCGAGAGCCTTTACTAACAACAAGACATCGCTTGCAACACTTCTCCGGGGCTCGTGGCCATATCGATTGGACACTAGACGACTGGAAAACCGTGGTCTGGTCATATGAGTCCCGATTTCAGTTGGTAAAGACTGATTCTAGGGTTCGAGTGTGGTGCAAATTGTCTACCAAACATAGTGCAAGCTGGTGGTGGCTCCATAATGGTGTGGGCTGTGTTTACATGGAATGGAATCGGTCCTCGGTTACTTGCAGGCCATTTACAGCCATTGATGGACTTCATTTTCCCAAGCAACGATGAATTTTTATTGATGACAATACGCCAAGTCACCGAGCCACATATTCGCGACTGGTTTGAAGATCATTCTGGACAATTTGAGCAAATGGTTTGGCCACCCTTATCGTCGGACATGGGGCGTAATCGAGGAGCCAGTTCGTGCACAAAATCCTGCACAGGTAACACTTTTGCATTTGTGGATTTTTTTTTCACTAGCTGCTTAATATTTTATGACCCACCGTCTAATTTCTTATGGTGGGTCGTATGTTGCCACTTAGCCGCTGTGACTGGGTGCGGGACCCGGTGTGACTGAAAGTAACACCACACCGGCTCCCGTCCCCACTCAAACCGTTGCCCGTGTTCCGCCACGTGGAGGCGGGCTCTATTTGGTTAGATCCATTTGATATCTTTTCTTGTGCAGCATTAGAAAAACTTATAACTAATACAAAATCAAGTGAGATATTATCAAACAAAACGAAATTAAACATTTAGAAAGAAGGAAGAAAGAGAATTGAATAATATTGCCCGTCACCTGGTTGTGGGCGGCGGCCCGGGTCTTGGAATGACCCTCAAGACGGTGGCCGTCGCTCACCATGCCTTTAACATCTACCATCCTAAAAACTAACTTAACTAGAAGAGATTAGGGTACGTTAAAGCTAGAAGCTAAGACTAAGACCTCCGTGTCCAGCCTGCTAAACTATTTACGATATACAATAGAGAGGTAGCTGATTTTGTGCTTGGCTCAAAGTTGCTAATGATAGGGTACTTGTGGTAAAAGTAATAAGGTAATGACGCTAACGGTTTGTGTTGAGCCTACAAGGCTCCTAGTAGAGTACATCAGGCGCAAGCACCTCCCGGCCCCGCCGACAACACGACCTGAACGGTAGTTTTCCCCGATCTACCATAGGTATCCGTCGGGTTGGGCTCAAAAGAGAGGAACCACAATTAAGATCCTTCCATCCAGGCCGTGCGCCGCCTCTTACCAGGGGGCGTAGGTCCCTTGAAGAGGTGCCTAACTTTAAGCTTCAGATCAGAAGTTATTAGTGTAGTGCAGGTTGAGGTATAGGCTGTGTAGGTTGGTTGTACAAACAATTCACGCTGAGCCAATGAGACTTACAATGATACGTGGTGTGGCAGTTAGCACCTTCCGGCCCCGCCAGGAACACAACCTGAACGGTGGTTTTCCCCGATCTACCATAGGTATCCGTCGGGTTGGGCTCAAAAGAGAGGGACCACAATTAAGATCCTTCCATCCAGACTGTGCGCTGCCTCTTAACGGAAGGCGTAGGTCCCTTGAAGAGGTACCTAGCTTTAAGCTCTTATTAGACATGGAGATGCTGTTAACTATGTACATATAAGATGCAATCTGTTTTTAGGATTGTGCGTGACTTGTGCACCTCTTGTCGGTTGTTCCAGACTGTTCTTTGAAATTGACTTGGTTGACACTATGGATCATCCGCGCTGGACGCTTCAATATCTGTGGACTGCTACAGATGCAGCATGGCTCAATATTTCTGCAGCAGACTTCCAACGAGTTGTTGAGTTCATACCACGTCCAGTTTCTGGACTACGCCGGGCAAAAGGTGGTCCGACACAATATTAGGAGATATCAATGACTTTTTTCACCTCAGTTTGTGTGTTATGTATGTTGGTTTTATTCTGCATATGTACATAAATTGCTACACAGAGAGAAATATAGCTAATGAACTAGATTATAGCCATAATTATGGTGACACTTGTGTATCACAATTTCCACAAGCTATACTATAGTGAGAGAGGGGAGGGGTGGAGGGTATGTTGTAAATAAATATAAGATATCGATACAAAGGAGCTAGCTTGGGTTGTTTTATTTTACGGATGAACTTTTGATACGTGTTTTGTCTTCTAGCTGCTGATTTGAATGTGAACACCACTTTTTTCGCGTGAATGTTAATATCACGCGTTGCCTATACCACATTTCGAGGCTTAGCCAGGGATATAGTTGCGATCGAGGCTATACTAAATGGAGTGGTCGAATTTCGGACGAAGAGTAGTCCCATTAGAAGATGTGCTGCGTATGGCGCACGAATGTCGCGACTGAATGTGGCGTATGGTGCCAGTCTCGACACGCTATCTGAGGAGTCTCTTGCAGACAAGTGTGTACTGAACACGACTCTCAGTGTATGATGCAAAGGGGATTCATGTTCCCAAGATCAATAGCGTCTAGGGTCGATCTTCAATAACGCAGATAATATTTTCTAAGAGCGAAAACAGCTGCACTGCACGATCACAAATATTTAACGAAAGGAAGGAACGTTGCCCTTGCTGAGTCGCACGGAGCGGTCGGCGCTGAGTTCGGATCGTATTTCTATTATGTCTCTTGCGAATAAAGTACTACATTTCACGACTATGTCTAATGTTTATGAATGAATTTTTTACTAATTATGGTTCAAAAAATGGTTCAAATGGCTCTGAGCACTATGCGACTTAACTTCTGAGGTCATCAGTCGCCTAGAACTTAGAACTAATTAAACATAACTAACCTAAGGACAGCACACACATCCATGCCCGAGGCAGGATTCGAACCTGCGACCGTAGCGGTCGCTCGGCTCCAGACTGCAGCGCCTAGAACCTCACGGTCATACTAATTATGGTGGCAGGAAGCTAAATGATATAGCGGTGCATAAGACAAAGTAGGTTAATATGACAATAATTTTAATTTATCTGTTGATGAGTGCATGAGTGCAGTACTATACTGAAACAGATCAGATGCTTACAGAGTAACGGCTCTGTGTAAAGTAGTGATTCAGTGTATGGTAAATAACTCGAGAGCTTAGGAACAAAAACTTTATCGAAATATCTGATGACATTACCTACATACACGGTCCAGTCACATTAATCTGACCATCGCCTATGTTTGACGTCAACGTGCAATAACCACTCACAATGAGCAGGTGGCAGCCCTAGCAGTGGGGGGTATGTAAAGCTCGTCCGGAGAACGCGATAACAGTTCAGTCGTTGTAATTCCGAAACGGAGTGATTTATCTGACGTCCAAAAGGACATGATCATTGGTTTTCGGGCGAAGGGCAACTGTAATTCACCTCGGGGCCATAGATAATGGAGGTGAATGACTGCTCCGAAGATGTGTGCGGGCAAATAGACGTGCAACTGTTGAGTAACTGACCGCCCAGATGAACCAAAGGCCTACCAACAGTGTCTCTTCAACGACTGTTCAATGAACGTTGGTGCGTATTGGCATCCGCAGGAGGCGCCTGGTTCATGCACCCATGCTGACTGCCGTTCATCGGCGAAGAAGGCTGGAATTCGCACTCCATTATCGCACTGAGTGGCAACAGCTGGCTTTTTCAGGTGAATCACGTTTTATGCTCAATCGGCGTGAAACGTCTGAAAGCAAACACCCTGCAACAATCCTCGGAAGGTTCCAGGCCGGAGGAAGGAGCAATGTGGTCTGTGGAATTTATTCGTGACGTTCTCAGGGTGTTCTCCGCATTGTCGAAGGCACAGCGGATCAACACTAGTACGCATCTGTCCTTGGGGACCGTGTCCATCCCTATATGTAGTTTGTTTTTCTTCGGCACGATGGCCTCTACCAGCAGGACAATGAAACGTGTCACACAGCTCGCTGTGTACGTGCGTAGTTCGAAGAGCACCAGGATGGGTTTACCGCACTCCCCTGACCATCACACTCCCCGGATTTAAACCTAACCGAGAATCCGTGGGAACAGAAACCTCTGTCGGTGCCTTTCCAAACCTCACTGACTTCTTCCTGCATCTCTCTCAGTGGTCCGCACTGAGAAAGATGGTTATTCAGACATCTGATAGATGGTCACATTAATGTGCCTGGACGTTGTATAATATGATTCAGTAAGCATGTCATCGTGGATTAAAAACAGAATACCAACCGAGGGGGACAAAGCACTACATTAATGCATCTATATATTCTAAAACCTCTCCTGCAATTAATGAGAAAAATGAACTGTGACAACAAGATTGGTACGACATGAAATTCATCGTGGATGACATCCCATTAAGTAGATCAGAGATATTCTGCTATCAGCCTACAGTTAGGCGACTAAAGAGAGGACATAATAATTTAGACTTTCGCACCCGCTTTTGAGCATCAAAAGGTGTTACAAATTCTTTACAGTTGCTCCAGTATGCTTTATCTTGGAATGAAATAAACCTGATGCTCACATGTAAATTTATATAAAACTACTAAGAAATCGAATAATAGGTGGCTGTCACACTGCAGAAATAACACCAACGTATCTTCAGTGAATAAAGCTCTAAATAGATTCATAGCTTTGGTACAATAATCCATCATTGTCTTCCATCAGCTTTACCTGTAAAACTATGCATATGTATCTTAAGAACAGTGCCTTCTGTAGAACTGTGTAATAGACACCAGATAAAATAATGGGCGAAGAGGTATTTGAGAGACGTCAATCTTACTAGAAGAATAAATATTTACTGGTTTTACAATAGCCAGATCCTTATCTTCATGTTTTTCAGTATACAGTTCCATACCCGTTGTCTATCAAATGTGTGCCCCGAATGGCGTGCTGAAACACAGAGGAAAGTATGTTCTGTTCAGTTCCATTATTTTGAACTTCTTTATGTTAAGAGGCAACGGCCTTGCCGCAGTGGCTACACCGGTTCCCGTGAGATCACCGAAGTTAAGCGCTGTCGGGCGTGGCCGGCGCTTGGATGGGTCACCATCCTGCCGCCATGTGCTGTTGCCATTTTTCGGGGTGCACTCAGCCTCGTGATGCCAATTGAGGAGCTACTCGACCGATTAGTAGCGGCTTCGGTCAAAGAATACCGTCCTAACGGTCGGGAGTGCGGTGTGCTGACCACACGCCCCTCCTTATCCGCATCCTCCTCGGAAGATGACACGGCGGCCGGACGGTCCCGGGAGGGCCACTTGTGGCCTAAAGACGGAGCTTTTTTTTTTTATGTTAAGAACAAGCTGTGTAACAGCTTGGACTTTCTAGTCACCACATTTGCATCTTTCGGAGAAGAGATTCTCTATAGACGGAATATTATAGCTACCGCACTTTTTAAAATGTCGCAATCTCGTGTGCGACAAGATTAGTTTTTATCGAGTCAAAATGGTGAATCTGGATCACATGTATTACTTTTTTGATACTAACAAGTGTTACAGTTCTCCGACAGTTATCATCTGTGACCCAATTCGACCAAGAAAAATATTTCGTGAGTGATGTGACTTTACGGTGCGTACTTAACAGGAGATATTTTGAACACAACATTTCATAGATCATAGTCCCCCTTGAAACTAATATTTCCTATTTGTAGTTCTGTACATCACGGCTTTAAAAACACTCATAATCACTTGGAAGTAAAGCATAAGTTCAGGGAAATTGGATTCTGGGTGGTAGTCTCCATTGTTGCACAACTCAGAATATTATTACTAATCTCCAGCAATAAAAGAATGTGAAAGGGCGAACTGTAATTCGTAACAGTCTGTTGCACATAAGACAACGCGCTAGTATTTCAACAATGAAGTATGATTTCAAGAAAATGTCCCTCGGAATGTACTGCGCTGAGGAAACGTGAAAGATGATGTTTTTTTTGTTGTGGTCTTCAGTCCTGAGACTGGTTTGATGCAGCTCTCCATGCTACTCTATCCTGTGCAAGCTTCTTCATCTCCCAGTACCTACTGCAGCCTACATCCTTCTGAATCTGCTTAGTGTATTCATCTCTTGGTCTCCCTCTACGATTTTTACCCTCCACGCTGCCCTCCAATACTAAATTGGTGATCCCTTGATACCTCAGAACATGTCTTACCAACCGATCCCTTCTTCTTGTCAAGTTGTGCCACAAACTCCTCTTCTCCCCACTTCTATTCTATGATGTAGTAGTTCCATAAAACTCAAATAGTCAGCAGCACTGTAGAGACTGAATAACATGCCTCATACAAGAAAAAATTTTAATAAAGACACTGTAATTGATCTTGTAGGATAATGACAAAATAACGGATACTTCACGAAAGTAATTGTGCTGGGGGGACCTTGCTCGTATGAATGCCGACACAGGAACCAGCC
Source organism: Schistocerca nitens (assembly GCF_023898315.1). Classification (NCBI taxonomy): domain Eukaryota; kingdom Metazoa; phylum Arthropoda; class Insecta; order Orthoptera; family Acrididae; genus Schistocerca; species Schistocerca nitens. Next base: position 905,218,635 of record NC_064616.1, on the reverse strand, counting down.
ATACTTTGAACTAGCGCGGTTCTACAGCTGACTTACAGAAAAAGAAAGAGAACTTTCAGTTTCATATCTCATTGACAGCGAGACAATTACAGATACAGTGCTAGGTGATTTTCCATGAATACTGTACAGCTGAAGGAATCAGCCACTATATTTTCAAAGGAAGCATCCTGTAAGCCACTTAAAGTGATTTAAGAAAGTAACGAAATACTTAAATCAGGGTGGTTAGGTACGGTGTTCGAACCTTGTTCGTCGAAATGTGAGTCCTGTGTCCCAACCATTTTACTACCTTTTTCGGCAAATGACTTATATCTCAGCAAATGGGAATGATTGTAATAGATGACAAATGGACTGTCGGCAACATTGACGTTCATAATGTTTGAAATGCAAGGAACAATTTGCTGATGTTCCTCGCACAATCGTGTTGGTGCAACATTTGAAAAACGCACACTTCACTTGGTCTGAAGTAAGGCCTGTTAACTAACGTCTGAGGGAGTCAAGTTACCAACTGGACAGGCATGCGCAGAGCTCGCGTGACAGGCAATCGATAGCGTTCTAGTTCTTAAGTTGGCGCTAAGAGTAGGTCAGGAGTAACAGCCACTCACAGTAAGGATACTGAACGTTCACGGTGATGCAGTAGGCGAGTATACATAAGAAATGGACTAGCTACTTAGGAACATATTAGACCACTGATTAGCTGCCGATGTGACCCGTACGTTTAAGGCGACCAGTAGAGGTCATACAGCCCGGATGAGCACAGGGGCGATTCTAGAAATCGGTGAAGGAGGGAGGGGGCTAATGGGGGGAGGGGGTTTGGGGGAATGGAATATCGCTTAACAAAAGGAGAGTTGGGGTCCTCCGCCGACAAATTGTTAAAATTTGGTTTTGATTAAAGTAGTTTTTGGAAACTGTTTTGCAGTTCAGGGTAAAGAATTGTATTAATAAATAATAAGACTCCCATTTTAAGTTATATGATATTTATTAGTTTAGATAGTAAGCTATTTGCCGCTCTTATTCTTTTGTTAAAGTGTGTTTGAAATACATTGCAACCTATATTGCTACATAATTATAAATAATGACTGAATCTGTTGGAGTAATATATTCGCTGATTTATGAAGTCATTTAATCCAGTGTAATATGATATTGCATTGGGGGGGGGGGGGGGGGGGCGGGGCTACAGCCCCCATAGTTCCCCCTCCCCCCATTTCCACTGCCCCTAGACGAGCATGAGCTGAAGAAATCATCCAATATCTTTTAACACACAGACACTGCACTGAAGGATTTAATGTATAACTGTTTTATCGATGTTTCTTTATCCATTTAACGCAACTACCGTTGGATCAGAAAGTCTGTTGAAAATAACATTTCAGTATTGCACAAAACAAACTACAGTGTTGTATTATCAAAGGGCCACCATCTTCGAAAAAAAAAAAAAAAAAAAAAGGAGGACTGCGCTCAAATCAGCTGTCATTAGCACATAGTATATAGTAGTTTAAGTACGCTCTTCTTCAAAACTTAAGGAAGAAATAAATAAAGCAACATAACATATTAACTACTGGGTGGAAATTTATGAAAGTGAGGGTGCCTGTTGCCAGAGGTCTCCCAGTTGTGCACAGAAAATTGGACGTTACATGGCGTGGGGTCAGTGTGATTCTAGAGCCAAATCTGGCTGACCAGGGGACACGAGGCAGCTGAAGGAATGCGAAAAAGACAGTGTCTGTCAACCAACGAGCAGTTACGGTGCACTGTGGCGGCGTTCTTCAGTATAACACGGCCTGGAGGCAAGAACTGAATGATTTCACACGGGGAAGTATAATCGGGAAAATTGAAGAAGGACGAAGTGTAACGAGTACAGCCCAGGAGTTTGGTATTGTTCATGGCATTGTTTTACGTGTGTGGGGAACTTTCCGAACCACAGTCACTGCCACCCAAACGAGGGAAGTTGGCCGACCGCAGTCAAATACAGCAGCAGACGAGCACTGCATTGTGTAACAGACAAGAAGGGGGCCACTTCAAACAAAGAGCGCAATTGCAACAGCATTTAACAGAAATGCAAGGCACGCTATCTCACTATCCTCAGTGGCACGGCGACAGTATGGATGTGGTTTCTTAGCCCGCCGAGAGACGTTGTGTCCCGCAGGCACCCGCACATCGGCAGCACCGTTTGCTTTGGTGTCAAGAGCGTAGGGAACAGACCAACGGAACGTACGTCGCGTGCTCTTCTCGCATGAGAGCAGATGCTGTCTGAGTAATGATTCTGGACGCACCCTCGTATGGCGAGAGGTGGGAACACGTAATACACCCAGGAATATTGTCGAACGCGATCGTTTTGGTGGTCCAGGTATTATGGTGTAGGGATGCATGACGTTGCGTGGGCTCACTGGCCTACAAATCTTTGAACACAGCACTATCACCGGTCAACGTTACTGTGACACTTTACTCCGCCCCAAAGTGCGTCTTTTCAGTGGTGCATTTGACCTGACTGCTTTTCTGTGGATGACAATGCATGATTGCATCGAACAGTGCAGGTGGAGCAGCTCTTGGAACGAGAGGATACTCGACCAATGGACTGGTCTACGCGTTCCCCCGATTTAAATCCCTTCGAGCACGAATGGGATGAGTTTGGGAGACGTACACTACTGGCCATTAAAATTGCTACACCAACAAGAAACGCAGATGATAAACGGGTATTCATTGGACAAATATATTATACTAGCACTGACATGTTCAAATGGCTCTGAGCACTATGGGACTCAACATCTGAGGTCATAAGTCCCCTAGAACTTAGAACCACTTAAACCTAACTAACCTAAGGACAACACACACACCCATGCCCGAGGCAGGATTCGAACCTGCGACCGTAGCAGTCCCGCGGTTCCGGACTGCAGCGCCAGAACCGCTAGACCACCGCGGCCGGCCACTGACATGTGATTACATTTTCACGCAATTTGGGTGCACAGATCCTGAGAAATCAGTACCTAGAACAATCACCTCTGGCCGTAATAACGGCCTTGATACGCCTGGGCATTGAGTCAAATATAGCTTGGATGGCGTGTACAGGTACAGCTGCCCATGCAGCTTCAACACGATACCACAGTTCATCAAGAGTAGTGAATGGCGTATTGTGACGAGCCAGTTGCTCGGCCACCATTGACCTGACGTTTTCAATTGGGTGAGAGATCTGGAGATTGTTCTGGCCAGGGCAGCAGTCGAACATTTTCTGTATCAAGAAAGACCTTACAGGACCTGCAACATGCGGTCGTGCATTATCCTGCTGAAATGTAGGGTTTCACAGGGATCGAATGAAGGGTAGAGCCACGGGTCGTAACACATCTGGAATTTAACGTCCACTGTTCAAAGTGCCGTCAATGCGAACAAGAGGTGTAACCAATGGCACCCCATACCATCACGCCTGGTGATACGCCAGTATGGTGATGACGAATACACGCTTCCAATGTGCGTTCACCGCGATGTCGCCAAACACAGATGCGACCACCATGATGCTGTGAACAGAACCTGGATTCATCCGAAAAAATGATGTTTTGTCATTCGTGCACTCATGTTCGTCGTTGAGTACACCATCGCAGGCGTTTTTGTCTGTGATGCAGCGTCAAGGGTAACCGCAGCCATGATCTCCGAGCTGATAGTCCATGCTGCTGCAAACGTCGTCGAACTGTTTGTGCAGATGGTTGTTGTCTTACAAACGTCCCCATCTGTTGACTCAGGGATCGAGATGTGGCCGCACGATCCGTTAAGGCCGGTTCCCGCTAGAGCGCGGCAGCGCGGCGTGCGGCAACGGCAGCAGCAAGCGTTTTCCGCTTTGACGCGGCGGCTCGCGGAATTGGCGTTCCCATCTGGAAGCGGCAGACGCTAGCGGTAGCCAATGACGGACAGCCACTGAGGTACGGGGTGGGACCCACCGAAAAGACCGGTGTGTTTGAATAACTATATCTTACACCTACATGAAGGAAAGACGAAGTTGGGTGAAGCCATACCAATTTTTCATTTTCTGTACAATGTACTCTTTCACATATTTCATTATTCATGTTTTCTCATTTCAACATAAACAGATTTCATGACTACAGTTCATGATTGTTCACTATCTCCTAACACACTGAAACAATGAACGATAAAAGAGATTATTCAGATAGTTAAGCGAGACAAAAATTTAAAATGTGATACGGTAGCAGGTACACGAAAACAGTAAGAACACAAAGGCTAGGTGGAAGGGATGAAAGTGGAAGCCACCTGATAGAATTTCCCATAGAGCATAATATAATCATCGCCAGCACCTTGATTAAGAATCATGAAAGAATATATATTTGGAACAGAGTTTCGAAACCAGATTTTAAATTGTAAGGCATTTCCTGGTGCAGACGCAAACCTGACTGAAGACTGTCAATAGCAAGATAAGCGTTCTGAAAAAAAAAAATTTGTTCACATCGAATATAAATTCTAATGGTTGGATACTATTTTACAAAGGTATTTGTGTGGAGTGCAGCCTTGTATGTAAGTGAAACGTGGACGATGAACAGTTCTGTCAAGAAGACAATGGACGCTTTCAAAACGTGGTGATCAATAAGCATGCTGAAGATTAGATACGAGGATCGTGTGACTAAAGAAGAGTTACGGAATTAAATAGAGGAGGAAGAGGAAATTACGGCACAACTTTGACAACAATAGGGATTAGTTGACAGGACGTATTATGGGGCGTCAAAGAGTGAGGACAAAGGGGTTGGATGATAGTATTCTGATAATAATCATCTGTTGAAATACTATCTATTAATGTAAGCAGTGAATTTACTCTTCCATGCACTCCTCCACAAAACATTTAAACCAAAACTGAAATCAGCTGAACACCAAATCTTTCAACCACTGTCTGACAACTACTGGATTCACTTTCTATAACTATCACTGGCTAGCCACACACACATACAGATATAAGGAGAAGAAAAATAAACAAACATTAGTTTTCAGCATGTAATTCTGCAGGTTGGCAACATGTACATAAACAAACCAGACAGGCAGGGACATGAGGTGAACACACTGTAGTTACGACTTCAAATCAGAGTTTTCGGTAAAACGTCTACTGCTAGTGACAGAAGAAAAAAGAGTGAACATGAAAATGTGCTTATGTTCCATAATCTAAGTTTTAGTTCAACCTCCAGCATGTGACCAGGTGAGGGGAAACGTATATGTCCGCCAAAAACTCGATTCACTGTAAGTAATCAGTCATTCACGTAAAAAAAGATGTGAACTGTTTTATAATCTGCAAGTATCACATATCAAAACAAAACTGAATCATTCTAGATTCCACCGAAGATGCCTTAAAGTAAAAGACGAAACGCGTTTTCAATCAGTGAAGTACACTGGATAAAGAAAAAAAAGTTTGTTACTTACCAAAGGGAGTAATCAATAGCTGTAGATATTTAGTAAATTACATCTTATGACATACCAGCAAATTAGTTTCGGTTTAACTTCTCATTCCACATGCTATTAAATGCTGTTTAAAAAAATTCGTCCATCCCTTCTGAAAAACTGTAGTTACTTTCATATCTCGGTAGCTAAACAGATTTAGGATATTTATCATGTGACGAAATACATGACTTTTCACAAGTTCTCGTTTGCAAAAAAACACGTTTCGATTTCTTGAACCGTTTACGGAATTTGCGGTTGATACAACCACATGGTTTACGACGAGCAGGACGAAGTACCGGTCGCGTCGCGAGCAACCCGCACGCGGTCACGGCACAGCCCGTCCGCCGACATATCATTCAATATCTCGAGAACGGTGATATCTATCGATCTGCTCTCAGCTTTAAAAACAATTTCGATATGTTGACTAAATTTCATACGCAATAATGTATTACTTAAAATGAACTGTACGCAAAGTTCACGCAATGCGTTTTTACCTCTGCACACTCATTAAAATTTCGTGTAAAGGTTTACGTAAATGCGATACAGCAAGTAACCACGACGAATAACGAAAATAAATTCGGTCCTTTATCGAGAGAAGATATCAGGCTGTAACATACCCAAGAATCAAATTTTTCTGCCGAACAGTTTCCTTGGAATCGGAAGATAAGTATTTCATAGCTGCCGCCGCGTGCGCCAGCGGTTCGGTGAAAGTTCGTGCGGCCAGGGGTTCCGTACCTGACGTCACGCTCAGCGCGTTCTGTGATTGGCGGCGCGGACCTGGAGCGCGGCACGCGGCAGCGGAAGCGGTCCGACATGGTCAAACCGCGACGCAGAGCCCGCCGCGGCGTGCCGCTGACGCCGTTTCCATGGCAACCACGCCGCTGACGCGCGGTTTTGACGCGCGGCAGCCCTAGTGGGAACCGGCCTTTACAGCCATGCGGATAAGATGCCTGTCATCTCGACTGCTAGTGATACGAGGACGTTGGGATCCAGCACTGCGTTCCGTATTACGCTCCTGAACCCACAGATTCCATATTCTGCTAACAGTCATTCGATCTCGACCAACGCGAGCAGCAATGTCACGATACGATAAACCGCAATCACGATAGGCTACAATCCGACCTTTATCAAAGTCGGAAACATGATGGTACGCATTTCTCCTCCTTACACGAGGCATCACAACAACGTTTCACCAGGCAACGCCGGTCAACTGCTGTTTGTGTATGAGAAATCCGTTGGAAACTTTCCTCATGTCAGCACATTGTAGGTGTCGCCACCGGCGCCAACCTTGTGTGAATGCTCTGAAAAGCTAAACATTTGCATATCACAGCATCTTCTTCGTGTCGGTTAAATTTCGCGTCTGTAGCACGTCATCTTCATGGTGTAGCAATTTCAACGGCCAGTAGTGTATTAGACGTATTGCAGCACGATCACCTGCACCAGTGACCACCCAATAGTCTTTAACCGCACTGGTGGAGGAATGGAATGTCCTACCTCGAGAACTTCTTAGCAACTTTATGACTGATTGAGGTGGCGCAGTGGTTAGCATAATGGACTCGCATTCGTTAGGTTGACTGTTCAAACAAGCGTCCGGCCATCCTGATTTAGGTTTACTGTGATTTCCTTAAATCGCTTCAGACAAATGCCAGGATGGCACGGCCGTCTTCCTTTGTCATCTGTCCCTTATCCGATTGGTCCGATGATCTCGCTGTTTGGTCCCCTTCCTCAAATCAACCAACCAACCAAATAACTTTACGGACAGCATGGGAGGACATTGCAAAGACGCATTGCTCTCTGTGGTGGTCACACAGCGTATAAAGAAACATATGGCGTCTTTAGTAATGCCCAGGAGACCATAATAAATAGCGGCGACTTCAATATATATGGTGTCTGTTCTTTCAGATATGTCCTAAAGATCAGACAACAGTTTGATCCGGCAGTCGTTATAAATTAAGACACAAAGGAATTACAAACATCAGCTGCGAGTAGGCTTTGATTGAAATCAATCTGAAAAGTTGAAAATGTGTGACAGATCGGGATTAGCACTTGGGTCTCCTGCTTACTAGGCACATGCTCTGACCTTTAAGCCATCCAGACACAGTGGTCAGTGTAACTGCCCGGACTACCCTACACACTTCTCATCACACACAAATTCTCAACTTATCCACGTAATACTAATGCAGTGCCCTTTGGCCGTTATCCTAGTTACTCACGGCATTTCACCGATTCCCGTAAGAGTTCGAGCTTGGTGTGCATCTGCGCCGAAAAGATCACTGGCGTCTCGAGCCGAAGAAACTGGTATAGGCATGCGTATTCAAATACAGAGACATGTAAACAGGCAGAATACGGCGCTGCGGTCGGCAATGCGTATATAAGACAAGTGTGTGGCGCAATTGTCAGACCGGTTACTGATGCTACAATGACAGATTATCAAGATTTAAGTGAATCTGATCGTGGTGTTATAGTCAGCGCACGAGCGATGGGACACAGCATCTCCGAGGCAGTGATAAAGTGGGGATTTTCCCGTACGACCATTTCACGAGTGTACCGTGAATATCAGGAATCCGGTAAAACATCAAATCTCTGACATCGCTGCGACAGGAAAAAGATTCAGCAAGAAGGGAACCAACGGCGACTGAAGATAATCGTTCAACGTGACAGAAGTGCAACCCTTCCGCAAATTGCTGCAGATTTCAGTGCTGAGCCATCAACAAGTGTCAGCGTACGAACCATTCAACGAAACATAATCGATATGGGCTTTCGGAGCCGTAGGCCCACTCGTGTGCCCTTGATAACTGCACGACACAAAGCTTTACGCCTCGCTGAGCCTGTGAACACCGACATTGGACTGTTGATGACTGGAAACGTGTTACCCGGTCAGACGAATCTCGTTTTAAATTGTATCGAGTGGATGGACGTGTACGGATATGGAGACAACCTCATGAATCCATGGAACATGCATGTCAGCAGGGCACTGTTCAAGCTGGTCGAGGCTGTGTAATGGTGTGGGATGGGTGCAGTTGCAGTGATATGGGATCCCTGATACGTCTAGATACGATTCTGGAAGGTGACACGTACATAAGCGTCCTGTCTGTTGACCTGCATCCATTCATGTCCATTGTGCATTGCGATGGAATTGGGCAGTTCCATCAGGACAATGCGACACCCCAGACGTACAGAATTGCCACAGAGTGGCTCGAGGAACATCCTTTTGAATTTACACACTTCCGCAGGTCATCAAACTCCCCAGACATGAACGTTATTGAGCAACGTGCTGTTCGGAAGAGATCTCCATCCCCTCGTCCTCTTACGGGTTTATGGACAGCCCTGCAGGATTCATAGTGGTAGTTTCCTACAGCACTACTTTAGACATTAGTCAGGCCCATGCCACGTCATGTAGCTGCACTTCTGCGTGCTCGCGGGTGCTCTCCACGATATTAGGCACGTGTACCAGTTTCTTTGGCTCTTCAGTGTTATATATCCTGCTGACTTTTTTGTAATGTAATCTCCCTGGCGGCCAAAGGAAGGAATGGCGGCAAAGTGGGCAGGGGTCGGAACCGACGTGTAGCCACAATGCTCCTTTCCTTCCCCCAGGAACCACGGAAAGCGTAGAGAACTTGGTGTAGAGGTACAATGCAAGGTTTATTTATTTATTTATTTACATTTATTTATTTTTGTTTATCTTCTTTTTATGTTTTATTTCCTTACCATCGAGCCTATCAGGAAGCCGACGTCGCCGAGAAAAACATTGCAATGACCGGAGAATAGCTAATAGCGGATAGTGCGTTTATCAACTCGTCGTTACAGTAATACCGCAACTCCAAGGTGGTTTAAGAAAGACACTACAAAGAAAATTAGAGAAAAATTATCTGTATTTGGAACTGCTTACAAGTGCATAATGTCATTCATTAAGAAAGTGCCAAAATCAAGAACATGTTTCTAGCTGTCAGCAAACAAGTAGTGAACTGCGTGTGCACAAATCCACTCTCGGAGTTCGCCTTCAATTGTGGGAAGTATCCTGAATCCGGAAGGAGGAGCAGACGAAGAGGTGTCTGATGGGGAGTCGTAGGGATAATCAGACCAGAATCTGTTGCACCGTAAACGAGACACCAGACACCTATCGCCGATCCGCAAACTGCGCGATTCTCGTCTGTGACCAGAACATAACAGGCGACACAGAGTGGGGTGCTCACTAGGTGAATCCCCTGAAAGGGTGAACGGCATAATTACTTCCCATTGACCATAAGGCACCAAGCAGATTGGACGTCAGTGGCAAGCTAAGCAGCGGACACTGACTGCCAGTCGGCACACCATTCGACGTGGAGATATTTTTCTTCAGCCACATTCGATGACCTGTTCTGCTCACGAAGACCAGAGGTTGCCTTCGTGGAAATCAAGCGCGTTGACAGTATTCCTGTGCAGGCATAGTTCATTCAAGGAAAAAAGTCGGAAGTAAAAGATGCGTAACGGGACGTCCAAAAGCTGGATAGTGGCTGAGAGAGAGTGTGGTTGGGCATCCAGTAACAGGCTCGTGAGGCTCATGGGGCAATGGCGCCACACCATCTGAGAACTGACGAAATTGGCTATCGCTCTGTCAGGGACATGACACAGACCGGAACCGCTTCTGAACCACGGGAGGGTAAAGATCTTGTACTGAATCCTGACCAGCAAGCCGTGGCAAACGTACGGACACAATGCCGCTTGCATGCGGCGTGTGATTGCTGATGGAGTCCGGTGAGTGTCTATGCCACGTGGGAGATATGTGACGCCAAATGTAGATTTATTTACATAGTGTGTCCGTTGTAGAACATCGAGAGCTCGTAAACAATGTTCAAGGAGCCCAGCTCTAAATTATCAGAGTAGGTGCCAGCAGCTGAGGGCAATGGCCCGATGCAGATCACTCGAAAAATCGAGTCATAAGCATAGGATACTGGCAGCTATATGCAACGGATCAGTGCAGTCCTCAGGGAACCGGGCATCTGTAGCCGTAGAGCTTGATTTGTGGACGTTAAGGCAGCTACCAGAAGCTTCGTCGTAGGCGGTAAACCATGTCAGTGATTCCCTGACCTGAGTACCATTACGAAGAAGGACGGGACATTGTAGAGCACTCGGAATGTAGCTCTGCGAAGGAGATGCATTACGTCGACGGTGGAATCACGGTATGCCATATTGCGGAGCACCCCTTCCAGATAGTCATGATCGATCCTATAGAATGCCTGACTGAAGTCAACAGTGGTCAAATGTCCAGGCATACGACGAGCGTGAGCTAGAGTGATTATGTCTCGATAGCAATAGAGGGCAGTGTGGATGTTACGGACACATTCCAGATAGGTTTCATCAGGGGAAACCATATATCGGACCGTCCGCTGGAGATGTGCAGCCAAAAGCCAAGTAAAGATCGTTGTGTCGCTGTTGAGCAACGTCAAGGGTCGATGGCTTGTGGATGTGAATGAGGAGAACATCAGGGATCTGCACGTTAGGCGACATAAGGTCCTGACAAATTTCTACCCAGGCCAGAGCTAGTAGGGGACGAAATATCTGATAAAACACTAGTGGAATGAAATCAGGGCCAGGCGACTCGTTCATCAAACCTGTCTGGATAGTATCATGGACTTCAGCCTTCATAATGTCGGCAAGCAGATCCATCGTTGCATCCCCAGGAACCTAGCCACAACAGAGTCAGGAGACTGCCGTAATGTTGGAAGGTCAATAACGTTGTGCAGAGTACAGCATTACGTAATGCACATGGAGGGCAGACCCTATATCGTGTTGAGTATCTATGATGGGCGCTGCCCATCATCAGTCGTAAATACATTAATTAAAGCTCTTCGATGGTGGCATTGTTCAGCTATCATGTGGTACATAGACGGACGCTCCTACGCTATCCTGTCTTTTGTGCGTCTGCAGACCATAGGCCCTTCAAGGTGACGTCGAGAGAGGGCACTGAGTTGTGCCTTGGCACGATTCACCATCGCATGACACTCTGGGGAATACAGCATCTGAGTACATTCCTGGAGAACGGTGAAGTAGAAATCCTGGGTTTGTCACCACAATGACGTGACCAACCGTCTGTAACCAATCAAGGCCTTGCGGAGGGTAGGTTTTGTGCAGAGGACTCACCATGACACGGCTAACTGATATGTATCGCGACGTTGATGACAGGCTATCCACGTGGTCTCAATAAGCTGCCGGCAGTCGAGTAAAGTAACGTGGATTGTGTTCAATTTCCTTGTCTCCCGTCCACGTCACACCCTTTGGGGGCAGAGTCTGATGGCACAGATACAGGCGTGATGCTCAGAGAATGTAATGGTCAGACTTCAACAGCCTGGAAGAATGGCTAGTGAAATATGTAAGCCCCGGACAAGCACCATGAAAATGCTCCCAAAAATCCCCAAGGTTGAGCTGCTTGAGAATTTTCGCTAGTGCCGCGCACGGAGAGTGACGCGGTGGTTGGTCTCTCGGAATCTGGGTGGAGCTGAAGTCACTTCCCATGATGAAGGCATCCTGCCGACTCAAGAAGAAAGGCGTGACCGTATCGGGGAAGAAAGAGGAACTTTTACAGCAGCCACCCGAGGCTAGTGGCGCATAGACATTGATGATCCTGACGGTACCAAACGTGAAAGCCATACCTTAGACATCAGAGAGATAGTCAACTGCATCAGCGATGATACCATCAAGTAAGAGGATCTACACCCTACTACCATTAGGGAAAGCACGAGAGACATGTCACATAAAGCCATGGGGAGCACAAAGAGCTACAACATGCATCTCCTGAAGGAGGGCAACGACAACGTCCGCGCCATACAACATTTCATGCAGTAAAGTCAGTTTGTGGCGTACACGAATGGTATTGACATTGACTGCGGCTATGTGACAGGTTTGAAAGGTTGCAATCAGCAGGAGGGTGGGGGAAGCAAACACGGAGGAAGCACGGGGAGAGCCCTGTTAGGCCTCCATGGAAGGGCACAGTACTGTGACGGGGAGGAAGATGACCACACTATCGGGGTTTCATCGCCCTGTACACCCCCCAGAGCGTCCATCCCCAGCATCGACGACGTCCGCCTAGGAGACAGCGTCTCATCTGGCTGGTTCAGTGGAACACTATCAGAGGTGCGCCCCGGGGTAGTGTGAGACACAGAAAGAGGGCAACCACATTAGACGCAGGCGGAGGAAGGTCGATGGTCTCCACAGGTGATGCTGACTGGAGACTGGGGTGAGAAGAGACGTCGCATCGTCCGGTGCTAGGGCGTCGCAAGACAGCGCATCATCAACAGGAGGGTCGTCATCCTGTGCACAAATTAGATGGAATCAGTTATCAGGAGGAGTACGGCGCTCTCTCTTCCGTTTCCCCAGCGTTTCCCTAACGTCATATGGCGGACGGCTGCCCTCCGACGTGTGGCCAGACGGCAGAAAAGTGGAGGTTGGTACAGCTCTATGATCACCAACCATGGGGTCAGCACAGACGGCTTGCACCTGCTGACGGCCATCGTCCGTTGGTACTGCCTCCGGCGGCAGTGTAGGAGAGACAGGCAAAACGTCCATCGCTTTGTCGAGAGGACTGAAAGGACTGAGTTAAAGTGGGAGCAGCAGGCAGCCCCACCGTGGACGCGTAAATAAGTTGGAGATAACGCAGTGGCGCCTCAGGGAGAGCGACGTCTTCAGTCGGCATCTGATCCAGTCTACGTCGGAGACATTTCGAACGGACATGGCCTTCCTAGCTACAACCTGAACAAGCGGCCGGCCATTGTACATGACAACAGATCTGCAGCTGGCAATAACCAAGTAAGAAGGCACGTGTTTCTTCAGCTCAGTTTTTATCTGACGGACATCATTGAGGACAAAGTATGTTGTTCACAACGGCTTCCACGTTTCAGCAACGTGACTGACGAAATTGCCGTTAGGTTTAAAGGCAGCCACCACAACGTCCGACGGCACCTCAAACGAAGTACGAAAACCTTCTTGGGTCGGTGCCAAAACCAGCGTAATCAACCACGACAGCCCCTATACGGACGTCAGATTATCAAAACTTGAGATCGTTAGCATGGCGTCGCAAAACGTCAGAGCACAGCTCCTCACTAGCTAGCTTTAATAGGTTTGTATATAAATAGATTTTCTGCTACCAGTCACGATTTTCTTTACTTTTCGCACGATGCGTTTCGGGAAATGAATCCCATTTTCAAGTGCGTTTTTGTGCGTATTATGTCATTTATATTGATGTTGTCAATGTGTAAGAGTCTGCTTCATTTAGTTGACTTTTACTGCAATTTATAAGAAACAAGCGATTTTTTAGTTGGTTATCGATTCTTTTGATGAAGTTAGTGACGAAATTTTGAAGAAATTGTACTTATAGTTTTCTAATGGTCCATTTGCGCAGAGTCTCATACACACTAAACATGACACAAAACTTGTTGTACACTTTAAACATCGAAAATATCTTACATGCAGTTACAAAGATGTTCTTACAAGTAGTCCACAGAGATAACATTATAGGTCTTCCATAGACTATGATAAGCTTTTGTACAGAGGTTATTTATTTCAACAATTTGGCTCATAATTTACTTATAAATATTTTACAACTGTGCTTATTTCTATGTGTTACTATACTATCAAAACATGCGAATAAATTCACTGATTCACTTTCAAATTTTTCGTTTAATATTTTATCTTCACATTTTCTGTGATGGGATTATATCTCCAGTTTTTCTAGGAAATCCATTTTATGTCCTTTATTTAGTCGGTGGAGTACTTTGACATTTTGCTCTATTTTTACAAATGGGTGTCCTGTATTATGTATGTGTGTTGCTATTGCTGATGTAGTGTGTTTGTTGTGTGTGTAGGCTTTAATGTGCTTTGTGTACCTGGTGTTGAAATTTCGGCCTGTTTGTTCAAGGTAGAATATGGAACATCCCTGGCATGTTACATTGTATATTCCAGAGTCTGAATATGAATCATAATTACACTTTATATATTCTGTATTAGTTTTTGTTTTAGTTTATTAGATGTAGAAAACCCAATTTTTACTTTGTGATTTTTTAAAATGTTTGCAATCTTCTGTGATACATTGCCAATGTATGGGGTACTGGATATATATTTCTTTTTCTCTTTTTCTTCTATGGTGCAGTTTTCACCTGGGTTTTTCTTCACTTTGTCTATGATAATGTCAATCATTGAAACATTGTAACCATTGGCAACTGCAATCTTTTTCACTGTGTTTATTTCTTGTTGCATGTTTTCTTGGTTCAATGGTATTTTTGTTGCCCTATGTTGCGTTGACCTGTATGCTGCCTGTTTATGGATATTTGGGTGACACGAGGTTGCAGGGATTGTGGTGTCAGTCATGGTGTTTTTCCTATAAATTTTGAATGTTCATGTGTTGTTGTGTCTTGTAATATTTAGGTCCAGAAAGTTGATACTCTTATTTTGCTCATGTTCCACTGTAAATTTGATTGCCTCATGTTGATTATTGAAGTAATTTAGAATGTCTGTGATGTCTTTGGCATCCCCTTTAACTAACAGTAGTGTGTCATCTACATATCTCCTATAAAATTCTATTTTCTTTAGGCAAGGTTCTTGGATGATAAATAATTTTTGTTCTGAGTGATTTATGTATATGTCAGCTATGGTACCAGATATACATGATCCCATTGATAGGCCATCTGGTTGTTTATAAATGTTACCATTAAAGGTAAAGAAGCTGTAACTTAGGCTTAGCTGAAGGAGTTCCATAAATTCGACACATGCACATTCAAAATTTATAGGAAAGACACCATGACTGACACCACAATCCCTGCAATAAATAAAGGACATAAAATGGATTTGCTAGAAGAACTGGAGATATATTCCCATTACAGAAAATATGAAGATAAAATATTAAACGAAAAACTTGAAAGTGAATTTATTCATGTGTTTCGACAATATAGTAACATATAGAAATAAGCGCAACAGTAAAATCGATATAAGCAAATTATGAGCCTAATTGTTAAGATAAATAACCTTTCTACAAAAGCATATCATAATATGTGGAAGACCAATAATGTTATCTCTGTGGACTACTTGAAAGAACATCTTTGTAACTGTTTTGTTTATGTAAGATATTTTCGATGTTTATTGCGTAAAACAAGTTGTATGTGATGTTTAGTGTGTGTGAGACTCTACCCAAATGGACCATTAGAAAACTATAAGTACAAATTCTTCTAAATTTCGCCACTAACTTCACCAAAGGAACCGATAACCATTTCAAAAATCGCGTGTTTCTTATATATTGTAGTAAAAGTCTGCGAAATGAATCAGACTCTTACAAATTGGCAACATCAATAGAAATGGCATAATAAACACAAAAAAAACGCACTTGAAACTGGGAATCATTTCCCGAAACGCGTCGTGCGAAAAGTAAATAAAGAAAATCGTGACACGTAGCAGACAATTTATTTATAAACAAACCTATTGTTTTCACAGTCGCAGGCTTTCAAAAACCATTTCTAATCGATCAAATCAGATGGCTAGCTTTATGTGTACAGTGGTAACAACGATCGAAAAATGAATTCTCAGAACTGCTTACGGCGGGAGACGTATTTCGTGCCGTATAAACCGTTCGACTTCATATGCTTTTTGTCGTTCATGATCCAAAGCAAACGTTAATTTAATCGTGTGTTGGTGATAAGAAAACGCCATGATGGTCAGAATTCGAATATGAAGACAAACCGCTAAGCGGAAGTTAAAAACGCGCGCTCGCTCGCAAGCAGCACAGCAGGCGAGACGCAAACAAGACGTTCTCGCCTCACCACTGCTGAAAGCAGACTGCCCGTATCACTAAGCCATCTGGACGCAGCGGTCACTACAACTGCACAGACTGCCCTAGCTTGCCTCCCGCACACCCAAATTCTCACACACACTACTTATGTAGTGCCACTTGCCCATTATCCTCATTACTAGCGGCATTTTGCCGTAAGAGATCGAGCCTGGTGTGCATCTGCGCTGAATAGATCATTGGCTGTCTTGCCTTAATTTATGTTCTCGAAAGAGCAGACACCACATATACATAATTTATGTCAAGACTTCCATTGATCTCTTCAGCACAGATGCACACCAGCCACGTACTTTTATGGGAATCGGAGAAACGCCTCGAGTAATGAGGATAATGGCCAAAAGGGGTACTACATCAGTAGTGTGTGGATAAGTTGAGAATTTGTGTCTGACGCGAGGTGTGCTAGGATAGTCCGTGCAGTTGTAATGACCACTGTGTCCGGGTGGCTTAGTTTTTCCGCATGTTAGTGGCACTGAGTTCATTTGTTTTCCACGGCTTGCTGTTAAAGATAAGGTACGAGACCCTCACACTTCCGCGGTGCAGTTGCAGTTTAGGTCTGTGTCATGGGCCTAACAGAGCGGCGGCCGGAGTGGCCAAGCGGTTCTAGGCGCTACAGTCTGGAACCGCGCGACCGCTACTGTCGCAGGTTCGAATCCTGCCTCGGGTATGGATGTGTGTGATGTACTTAGGTTATTTAGGTTTAAGTGGTTCTAAGTTCTAGGGGACTGATGACCTCAGAAGTTAAGTCCCATAGTGCTCAGATCCATTTGAACCAACCTAACAGAGCGATAGCCCTTTTTATTGCCTCTCACATGCTGTGGTGCCCTTGTTCTATGTGCCTTACCAGTATATTGCCGGAGGCTCTTGCATCACACTGTCTCTCAGCACCTATCCTGTTTTCGGACGTCCCGCCTCCCATCTTTTACTTCCGCCGCTTTTTCCTCGACCTTAGCTACGTCCGTACTGCGATAATGACAGCGCACTTCACATCCACGAAGGCGATCTATGGCTTTCTTCAGTAGCATAGGTCACCGAATGTGGTTAGGGGGAGCATCCCCAGTCACTGTACGCCCCTTATCTTGACACTGATGTCAGCTTGGTACCCTACTGTCGAGGGGAAGCAAGTATGCCGGTCACGCCTTCATGGGGCTCATCTCGCGGACACCCCGTTGTGTGCTGCTCTTGATGTTTTGGACACAGGCGTGCATCGCCTGATGTGCAGATCGGCAAGAGGTGTCTGCTTATTGGCGCAACAGATGTTGGTCCTAATTACCTGTACGACTCCTCATCGCATACCTACTCAACTGCTCCTCCTTCCAGACGCGGGATACTTCCCGTACGCAAAGCCGAACTCTGTGAAGTGAAGTTGTGGACACGCAGCTCACTACTTGTTTGATGATGGCAAGAAAAGTATTCTTGACTTTTGGCAATTCCTTAATTAACGCCATTGTGCAGTTGTCCGCAATTCCAAAATACAGACAACTTTTCTCCAATTTCCTTCGCAGTGTCTTCCTTCACCCACTCCAGAGCTGGGGTGTTCCTGTCATGAAGAGTTGATCCCCACCTCTTCCACATCTAAACCCGATATATTCTCTGGTAATCGGAATGTTGTTCTTGGAAAAACTGTACGTCGATAGTTTGAGCCTGACGTCTTGCTGCGGACGCCGGTTTCTTTCTGTTCTCGGTGGTAATAATGTTAAGAAAAACAAGAAAATAAATCATTCATGTTCATTGTCCCTCTACTCCACGTTCCCCACGCTTTCCTTGCTTCCTGGATTGTGAGAACGGAACATGGTCTCTAGGCCTCAGGTTGCGAGCCTTGTCCACTTTGCCGCCACCCCTGCCTTTGGGCGCCAAGGAGGTTGCTATAAAAAAAATAAAATAAAAGTAAAAAATTAAAAAAGTGGTTAGCGTTTGAGCTCTGTAAGACGAACGTGCATGAGGTGACGGTTTGAATCCTGCTCAGCTTTAATTTTTAATCTAAAAAACAAGTGGTCAGAGCATGTGCCTAGTAAGTAGGACACACGGTTTCTGATCCTAGTCTGGCACAAATTCAACTTTATCTATTGATTTCAATCAATGCCCACTTGCAGTTAATGCCTGTAAGTCCATTGTGTCTTAATTCAGTCTAATTACTGTCTTTGAATAAGATTGTTATTTTTATTTGCCTCATTGCGTACTTCTTTCAAACACCTTCTGTACTGTACTGTACTGTGATGTACTATACTGCAACATTTCTTTATATGAATGGTCTACGTTTTATCGAAGTATGTTGCCTGTCAATGGCACATCATGTGTAAGTCACAGTCATCGATAAGTTTTGCGCACTAGTGTTTTTTACTTCTTCTGTGAATAACGCTAGAAATATTCCAGTATTCTTTTAAAGAGAAGGAACTTACGTGAAATACACAGAAATTCAGGTAACATGAGCAGAGAGGAGGAACTATGGCATAGATTATGGCAGATGATCACGAGCTAATTGATACAATGTTTTTCTTCCGTTGTTAGGCGTAGAAAGTCTTTCTGATGATGTCCGATCTGTACTCCGAAGTAACCAATGCGACTAGAATAATTAAAATTACATGGAACAAAACGGTAACATAATACTCAGCAGTTCTAATACCATATGTAGGCTACTGTAGCTACAGAACACTCCTCCAATAGTGCATACAGATGATCGTAAAGATGGCGGATGGTGCGTTTGTAGATAACGTACTATAGGACGTTCTTCTGTAGATGCGACGAGCCTTAGGATGTTGCCAGTAATGCGCTAGAGCATTCTAATGCTGGAAGGTTACATCTCCCTGACGTTGTGACGTTGAAGATCTATGCATTACCGGCTGGATGTGGTTCGAGATGCACATTGCACTGCTCAGTATTCCTCAACAGATGCCAGCAATGTGTCGTCATTCTACGTTATGGTTCCGCACCCCATGATGACCGTGTATCTTATACCTGTAGTTGTAGTTGGATATCTACTTGATACGTTCTGCTAGCGGTCGCGTCTAAGGTGACGCTGCAGTCACTGACGCCAAAAGTGTGCTCTCATCACTAAATTGAGCAATGCTTTATTCCTCCCTCAAGTTGCGTCCTCCGTTCCTAGAGCAACATTCAGGGAAATGTTCCTTATGGTCTTAGCTGACATTCTGAGCGCGATGTTGTGCCTGACTGATATACGGTAACCTTGCAATCAGCCACGTGTGTTTCTCTGATGCATCAAATAGCTCAAATATCTCTGAGCACCATGGGACTTAACATCTGAGGATATCAGTCCTGTAGACTTAGAACTACTTAAACCTAATTAACCTAAGGACATCACATACATCCACGCCCGAGGCAGTATTCTAACCCGGACCGTAGCAGCAGCGCGGTTCCGGACTGAAGCGCCTAGAACCGCTCGGCCACAACGGCCGCCAGCAGCGATCAAGGCATAGTTGTGTATGCCGCCGTCTTTAGAAACCAGAATGGCGAAAATGCACTTGTACGGGCAACATCATTGATTCTAAAATATCGCTCAACGCCCAACTTTTCAGGAACACTTTCACAAGGACAATCCATTCTTCCTCACGCCATCAATACGATCTCTCTGAAATTCGGTTAATTGGACGACTAATGTTGATCGGGTCGTATTGATAGCTAAATTTGCAATGTAAAGGCAGACGTAATGTCTATAGAGAGGTACAGCATCCCTTGTGAATTTTTTGCTAGTTATATGCCTACAGTGTATTACCGTTACAGTAGCTATGCAATAAAGGTGTAGAGCGCTTTCGGATGTTAGAAGTTGGTTACGGAGTAACACGTCAACTTCATCATCAGTTGTGAGTTGCCTTTTGATGTGGTTGGCGGCAGCGTCACCTTGGTGCAGCTAGTTCTCTCGTTCACTCGCTCGCACATTACCCAATGGGCGCCCAGTCGAGATAACACAGTCGCAAATGGCGTTTTACGCTCTCCCTTTCAACAGGTGCAATTCAATTTACAACTGAGTGACGTGATTTTCGTTGAGAGTACGGCACTTGACATCCTACAGCGTAAAAAGCGCACGTATCTCACACTGCACCATCTGCCTCGAATGTCAGCTGATCTCATGGTATGTGGCATTTTTGGCGAATGCTAAATGAAAACTTTGATCCTAAACTGAATTGTAGAAAGTACGCCAAGGTTATGCGCATGCATGAAAAGCTATACTCTTGTAAAAGCGGATGGTTCGTTATAATATAATAGCTATATTTCCCTATACGTAAATTTACACTTACCCAAAGTTTCTCTATTTATTCATGTAGAAGACACAGTGTTGCGAAATCGGATGAATCTTTTTAAGATCCTGTACACCACGCCAATTTACATGTTCTATTTAGCGACAGATTCACTGAATTAATCATTGTATCGCAAAAATCGAATACATTTAAATCAGAACTTACCTATTAATAAGAGGAACAGCAGCTCAGCAAAAGATAAGGCTGTTAACGCAGCACCTTCGACCCATTGCAGGGATCTGCCCCAGATCTCTCTGGATGTTGCTGGGTAGACTACAGCAGTAAGTGATTGGTGCCTCTCGAAAGGATTAAAGGCTGACCTAGTAGCTGCTCCGAGCGAGCAAGGTATTTGTGTCGTCGGAGGGTCAGCTACGACTCCACATTTTCTTCGGGATAGAGTGCTATTTCTTTAGACTACATGCTATAAATAAATTCACGAACTCATAACCAGAAAACTGTAACTCGCAAATACTAAGGTTTCTAATTTTAAGACAAAGTTTGTTACAAGTAAATTCTAAAAAATTAACATCAAACTCTCGTAAAAATGATGGATGTCTTAACAAGCCGTATTTCAGATTCCTATGTATTTCCATTGAAAAACACCTCCTTGAGCAGGAGCAATGTCCACTAAGAAAATGATTTTATTTTATATTTTTTATAATTCAGGTATATGTTGTACCTCTGATATAGTCGGTACAGAAGACTCGAATTGCATACGGTGACTATTGTTGTACCCTTTGCATGGAAATTAATTAGAAGAATCCCTTTTACCATCCAGATAAATTTGAGCATAAACTTTCCCGCAGATAAAATCGACGTCACATTTTCTGGTACAGTGTCACCATCTTCCGCCTGCTGCCGTACCCTCGCATCAACCACAATAATAACTTGATGCATCAAACGAGTTAATTCTTGGAAAGAAAAACTCACGTAAAGCTGATTATGTAAATATTCCGCATTCTTTCGTTTGATATTGCATACACCATTATTCGCTGATCGTCCAGTATCATGTAGAGAACTTTGTCATTGTTTACTCTCTGGTTGATGTTTTCATTTACTGTGCATAAGTACAGTCGTTAGAGTTCTGCTGTCTCTTTCTCAATTAATCCTATGCACCAGAGAAATTTTATTGGCCTAGATGATAAAAGGGCCTAATTCAGACGTTTAGGTCAGACATTCGTGTAGCACGATCAAGCGAAGTGAGCATCTGGAAGGATGGCGTTACAGTTTGGATTATTTCGAGGTACGTTTCGAGTACTCATACTCTGGCGAGAACTGGGGGGCCGGCCGGGGTGGCCGAGCGGTTCTAGGCGCTACAGTCTGGAACCGCGCGACCGCTACGGTCGCAGGTTCGAATCCTGCCTCGGGCATGGGTGTGTGTGATGTCCTTAGGTTAGTTAGGTTTAAGTAGTTCTAAGTTACAGGAGACTGATGACCTCAGAAGTTAAGTCCCATAGTGCTCAGAGCCATTTTAACCATTTTTTTGAGAACTGAGGTCACTTCCGTCTACGAGCGTTACGTGGTACATTGTTCATCTCGTATTTAAACACGTACGAACATTTAGCTATAAATATTTAAATCTTATAGTCAAAGTGCCTGTAGTGAATACGAAATACGGGTCCAATATATCAGTGAAGCCGTTGCTCAAAAATTTTTTAAAGCACTAACTGCAGTTTTCGGATCACGTTATCCGCACCTAAACGACCTATTTTCTCCTGATCATTTTACAAAAGCAGAAGTAGTTCAAAATAATAACCATTAAGAATCCTCTAATGCCGTTTCATTTACAATATTACTCCTGTAAGATTATATACGGTGACAATTATTAAACTATATAAAATAAAATCGTCATAGATTCCGAACGCTTTGCGTTAGGACGTTCAAACTACATGGTTGGCCTCGGGGGATAATGGGAATTACTAGGCGCATGCGCACTCACCTTTTTTGTCGTCAGCCATTTTCATTTGGATGGGTTCGTCAATAAACAAAACTGATGCATTTGGGGGACTGAGAATTCGCATTGCGCAATCGAGAAGTCTCTTCACCCTCAACGGGTAACTGTGTGGTGTGCAATGTCCAATTACGGAATAATCCTTGATGGCACCGTGACTGCCGAACGGTTCGGGAAGGTTTTGGAAGATGATTTCATCCCCATTATCCAAAGTGGCCCTCATTTCGACTCTATGCGGTTAATGCAAAACGGAGCTGGACCCCATCGAAGCAGGAGAGTGAAGTCTTGGAGGAGCATTCTCGCGACCACATTCTGGGTCTGGGGTACCCAGAGGCCACTGGCATGGGCCTCGATTGGCCGCCATATACTCCGGATCTGAACACATGAGACTCCATTTTGTGGGGCTATGTTAAAGACAGGACGTACAGCAATAACCCGCAAACCACTGCTCAGCTGAAAACAACCATTCAGGAGGTCACCGAAAACATCAATGTTCTGACATTTCAGCGTGTCACGCAGAATTTCGCTATTTGTCTGCGCCACATCATCGCCAATGATGGCAGGCATATCGAACATGTCATAACATAAATCAGAATATCTGTAAGGGCGTTTACAAGTTGAATAAAGTGTACTCATGGCGTAGTTTGTAACTAATTTACCTTTTTTCATATTGTTCCATAATTGTCACCCTGTAGGTGTGTATCTAAAATTAGTTCACATAATATCAACGAAGTCCTAAGTCCACTTTGGAATGTTTATCGTAAGGATAGGTTAGTCGCCAATGGTGCCGGTGCGTTTATTACGATAAGGAATTCGATGAAATGTAGCGAGGTTCTCACGGATTCCGATTGTGAATCAATCTGGGTGAAGTTAAGTATTAAAGATCGATCAAAAATGGTAATCGGATGCTTTTATAGACCGCCTGGATCAGGAGTTCTAGTGGTGGAGCGCTTCACACAGAACACATCGGATCAGTTAACGTAGAGGAAGGTATCAGTGATCATAAAGCTGTGTGATAGCATCTGTGACAAGGGATCTGACAAAGACTGTTAAGAAAGCTAGGAAGATATTTCTGCTTAGCTAGACTGACAGGATACAAGTTTCAGAGTAGCTGATCAGTCAGCATCAAATATTCGGTGATGAGGACGAAGATGTGGAAAACAAATGGAAAAAATTCAAAGGGATTGCGCAATATGCCTTAGAAAAATACGTTCCGAGTAAGGTCTTAAGGGATGACGAAGACCCACCAAGGTATAAAAGCTCTGTTAGAAAACTGATACGTAAACAAAGAGAATTTCACCTGAGATTCAAGAGAAGTAAAAACCTAGCTGACAAACAAAAGTTGAACGAAGCGAAAATGAGAGTAAGGAGAGCAATTAGAGATGCGCACATTGACTTTGAAAGCGAAACTTTGTCAACCGATCTGAGTAAAAGCACTGAGAGATTTTGGTCGTATGTAAAATCAATAGGTGGGTCAAAATCATCTGTTCATTCATTCAGTGACCATACTGGCACCGAAACGGAAGTTTACAGAGAAACGGACGAAATACTGAATTCGGTCTTCCAAAATTGTTTCACTACGGAGGATCATAACACGGCCCCTCCTTTCAATCGTTGTACGAACGTCAAAATGGTAGATATTGAGATAACCGATCACGGAATAGAAAAACTACTACAGCCGCTTAGTAGTGAAAGGCGTCAGGACCAGATAAGATACCTATAAGATTCTACAAAGATTATACGAAAGTACTTGCTACCCATCTGCCAATAATTTATCGTAGATCGCTTGAGCAACAAAGAGTACCTAGCAACTGGAAGAAAGCGTAGGTCATTCCCGTTTTCAAGAAGGGCCGTTGGACAGATGCGCACAATTATAGACTTATATCGCTGACGTAAATCTGTTGTAGAATTATGGAACATGTTTTATGCTCAAGAATTATGACCTTCTTGGAGAACGAAAATCTTCTCTATAAAACCAACATGGATTCTGCAAACAGAGGTCCTGCGAAACTCAGTTCGCTCTGTTCCTCAATGATCCACGGTGCCGTAGACAATGGCGCTCAGGTTGATGCCGTGTTCTTTGACTTCAGGAAATGATTTGATACCATCCTGCACTACCGTTTAGCGAAAAAAAACGAGCTTATCGAGTATTGGAGCAGATTTGCGTCTGTATTCAAGACTTCCTTGCAGACAGAACTCAACACGTCGCTCTTAACGGAACAAAATCGACAGATGTAAAAGTAATTTCCGATGTACCCCAAGGAACTGTGATAGTACCGTTACCTTTTACAATATATCTATAAATGATATAGCAGAAAGCGTCGGATATTCTCTAAGGCTGTTCGCAGATGATGTGGTTGTCTATAACAAAGTAGCAACGCCAGAAGATAGTAACGATTTGCAGAATGATCTCCAGAGAATTGATGAATGGTGCAGGCTCTGGCAGATGACCCTGAACGTAAATAAATGTAAGATATTGCGCAAACATAGGAGAAGAAATTCACTATGTATAGCTACACTATTGATGACAAACCGCTGAAAACTGCATCTGCCGTAAAATATCTAGGATTAACTCTACGGAGCGACCTTAAGTGGAATGACCTTATAAAACAAATAGTGGGGAAAGTACATGCCAGACTCAAATTGATAGGAAGAATATTGAGGAAATGTATCTCACCCACGAAGAAAGTGGCTTATAAGGCGTTTGTTCGACCCATTCTTGAGTACTGTTCATATATCTGGGGGGCTCCCTACCACAGAGGACTGATAGAAGAGAGAGAGAAGTCCAACGAAGGGCGGCACGTTTCGTCACGGAATCGTTTAGTCGGAACGAGAGCGTTTTGGTGATGCTGTACAAACTCCACTGGCAAACGTTACAGGAGAGGTGTTGTGCATCTCGGAGAGATGTATTATTGAAATATCGAGAGAGCACTTTCCGGGAAGAGTCGGACAACATATTGCTTCCCCCAACATACGTCTCGCTTAATGACGACGAGAAGAAAATTCTAGAAGTTAGAGCCAATACAGAGGCACACCGACAATCATTCTTCCCATGCGCTATTCGAGAATGGAACAGGGTTGGGGGGCTAAGCTAGTGGTGCAAAAAGTACCCTCCGCCACACACCATTAGGTGGCTTGCGGAGTATGATGTAGATGTAGATGCAGATGAGGATGAAAGAAATCCACAAGAATGATTAAGCGCGTCACGATAATTTCCTTTTTGCAGTTTATGAGACTTCTATGGAACACAAAACCGACACTCAGTTCTTGCGTTCGCGGAGTTTCATGTGCTAACATTAAACATTTTATCATGAATGTATAATTAGACCTACACTTACGTAGTAACACAAACTGATGGCTATCATGTACCATAAATCTACGATTATTACATTGTTTTTGCTGTAAAACACAAAAGACAATAACTATTGGTAAAGGACCCATTAATAATGAACTAATAAAATATATGACTGTAACGCCCGTGTAGATTAAGAATTGCATCACATCTTTACAAATAAGAGGAGGCACATTGTGAAAGAAACGGGGGCGAGCTGCATCGATCAGCCAGAGGTATACGTCACGGGCTGTGTGTCGCTTCACAGGGCTACTTTCCTTCACCGTCAAACTGCAGTTCGAAATCTCGAAAGGTAAGAAACTTCAATTATTATAATAAAAGGAATTAAATACATAACTGAATTCCCCTTTCTTCAGTTCTTCAGATTTTTAAATCCCCAATTTGGCTTTGTGTGTTTCCTCTTTTTGTGACGACGTATAGCTTTTTATGTTGCGATTCCACCAGGAAATCGTATGTTCGACGTTGCAGTCAAGATATTTTGAGAACTGAGATGAAGTGTCACACCTGTCAGCGGGTGTTATTTCGTGTCTCGGTAACACTGCTCCTACTTTCAAAAACCGTTATCTGTGGACTAACTCTATGTTCTAAATTAGAAGACGAACGATGGAGGTCAGAAGAATGACTGACAGCTATTGGATACAAAGCAAACAGACGAATTTTTTTATGATTTTTGGGGAAAACAGCTGTCGTGTATGAGAATACGACACATAACTGAGTATAGGGAATGTTCATATATTATGAAATGAAATCAGTTTGTTCCTGGAGAACTATCACGGAATGCGATAGTAAGAGCAATCTTCGTCTTTGTTAGCGATCTCTCTAGGCAGGTGATCTAACTCAATTTTGATACAGATAGCAGATGAAATCAGACGCGCCTTACTTAAAGTTCCGAAAATCGCTTGTAGTGACTTTGGTAAACTACAGGATACATAAATGGAAAACGCCGCAACGGTAGTCAAATCCAGCTCGTACCGAATGCGGCTCCCGAGTTCTTGTACTCTTATTGTCCAATATATACATGCTGGATTCGACCATGAAAAAGTAATATTTGGGATGGCACTGAGAGTTGTGTGATGTCAGCTTCTAACTGGCTTATGGACAACTGGTCCTTTCCGATGTTTTTTAAAGACGATGTACCGTGCTGGCAATCAGAAAAACTTAACTGTCTTAACGTCCCACATGTGACATGGATTTTTACACGCTGGGAATATCATAACTATGCCGATCAGTTAAACGGAAATCACATTTCTAAGATAACGGTGTTGAAAATTTAACAGTAACAGCGCATTCAAGTAAGGCAGCATCGCTTGTTTGGTTTCAAATCACAAAACATTATCCGTCAGTCTTCGGAGAAAGAAAACACTGATACTGCGGAAAACTCGGAACTAAAACTAGTATTTAATGTCCATTCAACGTCGGGGTCCGTAAAAACGGAGTAGAAGCAGTGAAGGGACAAGGATTGGAAAGTTTGTTACGAAGCTGTACCGGCATTCGTTTGAAGTGATATAGTGATACCACCGGACTGTTCAGAGAATTGGTAAAAAGATCAGATTAAGTAGTATGGTAATTTGCCTACAATGAATAACCACTGGGGACCAAACACCTTCGGAAAATCTTCCCTTTTTAAAGAGAATGAGGAGAACAACCTTTAGTATAAAATTTTGAGAGAACTGAAATGCAGACCGTTTCAAGTACGGATTAAGCGCTTTCACCGGCGCTAAGCGGCAACCTGTGTCAGCATTTGCTCTCAGAAATGCACACAAACGGAGACTGAAGCATTACTACGTAACGATAGTACATCGACAGAGCAGTTCATATAAATAACGTGAGTGCTACAAGTTACTGTTGCTGTCTGCGCTTGATGCACTGGCTCTTTCTAAGACGCTCTTTTATTTCTGATGGGGTGTCGCATGCATTTGTCGAAGTATATGAACTTTCGGAACAATCAATGTTGTTATGAAAATCGTCATCGGTTACATCAAGAGCCTCTGTATGATTTGAAAACAGGATTGCGGCGTGTAGTTAGATTGACGGGAATTATTGGGCCGATGTTTTTCCAAGCAACCATGATTTTTGATGGGTACCTGAAAATAAACTGCAAACTTTTTTCAGAGAACCAACAGCTAACAAAATACTTACGGTTATTTAACGCTCCCCCCCATGAACCATGGACCTTGCCGTTGGTGGGGAGGCTTGCGTGCCTCAGCGATACAGATAGCCGTACCGTAGGTACAACCACAACGGAGGGGTATCTGTTGAGAGGCCAGACAAACGTGTGGTTCCTGAAGAGGGGCAGCAGCCTTTTCAGTAGTTGCAGGGGCAACAGTCTGGATGATTGACTGATCTGGCCTTGTAACAATAACCAAAACGGCCTTGCTGTGCTGGTACTGCGAACGGCTGAAAGCAAGGGGAAACTACGGCCGTAATTTTTCCCGAGGGCATGCAGCTTTACTGTATGATTAAATGATGATGGCGTCCTCTTGGGTAAAATATTCCGGAGGTAAAATAGTCCCCCATTCGGATCTCCGGGCGGGGACTACTCAAGAGGATGTCGTTATCAGGAGAAAGAAAACTGGCGTTCTACGGATCGGAGCGTGGAATGTCAGGTCCCTTAATCGGGCAGGTAGGTTAGAAAATTTGAAAAGGGAAATGGATAGGTTAAAGTTAGATATAGTGGGAATTAGTGAAGTTCGGTGGAAGGAGGAACAAGACTTCTGGTCAGGTGACTACAGGGTTATAAACACAAAGTCAAATAGGGGTAATGCAGGAGTAGGTTTAATAATGAATAGGAAAATAGGAACGCGGGTAAGCTACTACAAACAGCTTAGTGAACGCATTATTGTGGCCAAGATAGATACGAAGCCCACACCTACTACAGTAGTACAAGTTTATATGCCAACTAGCTCTGCAGATGACGAAGAAATTGAAGAAATGTATGATGAAATAAAAGAAATTATTCAGATAGTGAAGGGAGACGAAAATTTAATAGTCATGGGTGACTGGAATTCGTCAGTAGGGAAAGGGAGAGAAGGAAACGTAGTAGGTGAATATGGATTGGGGCTAAGAAATGAAAGAGGAAGCCGCCTGGTAGAATTTTGCACAGAGCACAACTTAATCATAGCTAATACTTGGTTTAAGAATCATGATAGAAGGTTGTATACATGGAAGAACCCAGGAGATACTAAAAGGTATCAGATAGATTATATAATGGTAAGACAGAGATTTAGGAACCAGGTTTTAAATTGTAAGACATTTCCAGGGGCAGATGTGGACTCTGACCACAATCTATTGGTTATGACCTGTAGATTAAAACTGAAGAAACTGCAAAAAGGTGGGAATTTAAGGAGATGGGACCTGGATAAACTGAAAGAACCAGAGGTTGTACAGAGTTTCAGGGAGAGCATAAGGGAACAATTGACGGGAATGGGGGAAAGAAATACAGTAGAAGAAGAATGGGTAGCTTTGAGGGATGAAGTAGTGAAGGCAGCAGAGGATCAAGTAGGTAAAAAGACGAGGGCTAGTAGAAATCCTTGGGTAACAGAAGAAATATTGAATTTAATTGATGAAAGGAGAAAATATAAAAATGCAGTAAATGAAGCAGGCAAAAAGGAATACAAACGTCTCAAAAATGAGATCGACAGGAAGTGCAAAATGGCTAAGCAGGGATGGCTAGAGGACAAATGTAAGGATGTAGAGGCTTATCTCACTAGGGGTAAGATAGATACTGCCTACAGGAAAATTAAAGAGACCTTTGGAGATAAGAGAACCACTTGTATGAACATCAAGAGCTCAGATGGAAACCCAGTTCTAAGCAAAGAAGGGAAAGCAGAAAGGTGGAAGGAGTATATAGAGGGTCTATACAAGGGCGATGTACTTGAGGACAATATTATGGAAATGGAAGAGGATGTAGATGAAGATGAAATGGGAGATACGATACTGCGTGAAGAATTTGACAGAGCACTGAAAGACCTGAGTCGAAACAAGGCCCCCGGAGTAGACAACATTCCATTGGAACTACTGACGGCTTTGGGAGAGCCAGCCCTGACGAAACTCTACCATCTGGTAAGCAAGATGTATGACACAGGCGAAATACCCTCAGACTTCAAGAAGAATATAATAATTCCAATTCCAAAGAAAGCAGGTGTTGACAGATGTGAGAATTACCGGACAATCAGTTTAATAAGCCACAGCTGCAAAATACTAACACGAATTCTTTACAGACGAATGGAAAAACTAGTAGAAGCCGACCTCGGGGAAGATCAGTTTGGATTCCGTAGAAATACTGGAACACGTGAGGCAATACTGACCTTACGACTTATCTTAGAAGAAAGATTAAGGAAAGGCAAACCTACGTTTCTAGCATTTGTAGACCTAGAGAAGGCTTTTGACAATGTTGACTGGAATACTCTCTTTCAAATTCTAAAGGTGGCAGGGGTAAAATACAGGGAGCGAAAGGCTATTTACAATTTGTACAGAAACCAGATGGCAGTTATAAGAGTCGAGGGGCATGAAAGGGAAGCAGTGGTTGGGAAGGGAGTAAGACAGGGTTGTAGCCTCTCCCCGATGTTATTCAATCTGTATATTGAGCAAGCAGTAAAGGAAACAAAAGAAAAATTCGGAGTAGGTATTAAAATCCATGGAGAAGAAATAAAAACTTTGAGGTTCGCCGATGACATTGTAATTCTGTCAGAGACAGCAAAGGACTTGGAAGAGCAGTTGAACGGAATGGACAGTGTCTTGAAAGGAGGGTATAAGATGAACATCAACAAAAGCAAAACGAGGATAATGGAATGTAGTCGAATTAAGTCGGGTGATGTTGAAGGTATTAGATTAGGAAATGAGACACTTAAAGTAGTAAAGGAGTTTTGCTATTTGGGGAGCAAAATAACTGATGATGGTCGAAGTAGAGAGGATATAAAATGTAGACTGGCAATGGCAAGGAAAGCGTTTCTGAAGAAGAGAAATTTGTTAACATCGAGTATAGATTTAAGTGTCAGGAAGTCTTTTCTGAAAGTATTTGTATGGAGTGTAGCCATGTATGGAAGTGAAACATGGACGATAAATAGTTTGGACAAGAAGAGAATAGAAGCTTTCGAAATGTGGTGCTACAGAAGAATGCTGAAGATTAGATGGGTAGATCACATAACTAATGAGGAGGTGCTGAATAGGATTGGGGAGAAGAGGAGTTTGTGGCACAACTTGACCAGAAGAAGGGATCGGTTGGTAGGACATGTTCTGAGGCATCAAGGGATCACCAATTTAGTATTGGAGGGCAGCGTGGAGGGTAAAAATCGTAGGGGGAGACCAAGAGATGCATACACTAAGCAGATTCAGAAGGATGTAGGTTGCAGTAGGTACTGGGAGATGAAGAAGCTTGCACAGGATAGAGTAGCATGGAGAGCTGCATCAAACCAGTCTCAGGACTGAAGACCACAACAACAACAACAACATATTTAACGCTAGACTACTGCAGATACACGTACCGTCAATGTGTCTATGACAATATTACGAGGATGTTTCCTATCATAAAAACGCACCTCGTAATAATTAACTGGCGCATTGACGACGTATGCTCTTGTACTGTCCTGCACGAAATAATTGTAGGTCTTTTCGATAATTGTTAGTTTTCTGAAAAATGTTGCAACACCCGCCAGATTAGCCGAGAGCGCTAATGAGCTGCTACCTGGACTCCGGTAGGAGCGCCGGCCCGGGATCGAATCCGCACGGCGGATTAACGACGAGGGCCGGTGTGCCGGTCAGCTTGGATGTGGTTTTTAGGCGGTTTTCCACATCCCACCGGCTGCTGCCCACGTCCCGCCTCAGTTACACGCCTCGCAGACATTGGAAACACGTTCGCACTATTTCATGGTTTATACTCGACGCAGACAGCTGCGGTACACTAATTTTCGTCCCAGGGCGCGCGGGGTGGCGACAGGAAGGGGGTCCGGCCACCCTCTGACTTTCCATAGTAACAAGGCAGACCCCGCGTTGAAGTGAGACAAAGGCCCTAAGAAAATGATGATGATGATCTGAAAAATGTTGCAATACAGTGTTCACATAACCATGAGAAGTTATGGATTGCTGGAGAAAGATCCGTACAGTAATTCGTGCAACACTAAAAGCACACAACATTCCCATTTTCATACCATGCAAAGCCTCTTGAAGTAATAGATGAGGATTTTCAGGAGAACATCGTCGATTGTTCTGCTACTTCATGTACCCTAATAAATACAGCTACACTTATAAGAAAAAAAAGAACATTCCATCATACACAGACTGCAATAGCCAGCTGCAGTACTGGCGTCGAGCAAGAGTATCTGAGCTGGTCAGTCGATGCACAAACGTTACTGTGGAAAGTTTCAGTTTGGACAGCTCTGTGAGTGTATTTTACTGACACACCAGTCTGAAGTGCTAAAACTTATTTTCTCGAACTTATTCCAAGCTGCCCCCCCCCCCCCCCGTCCGCTTCTGTCTC
The DNA here is from genome assembly GCF_023898315.1 of Schistocerca nitens. Taxonomy (NCBI): domain Eukaryota; kingdom Metazoa; phylum Arthropoda; class Insecta; order Orthoptera; family Acrididae; genus Schistocerca; species Schistocerca nitens. The sequence continues at coordinate 905,186,385 of NC_064616.1, read as the reverse complement.
CCCCCCCCCTCTTCACTGCCTCCCTCGCTTTAAAATAATACGCCAGCTGCCAGAGTCCGTGGAACGAGGCAGAGTGTATCGGCGATCGGAGCAGTCTTTCCCGGCATTAATTCCCGCACAACGCTAGGCATGGTGCTTAGGTCGTATAATTACACTACTGGCCATTAAAATTGCTACACCACGAAAATGACGTGCTACAGACGCGAAATTTAACCGACAGGAAGAAGATGCTGTGATATGCAAATGATTAGCTTTCCAGAGCATTCACACAAGGTTGGCGCCGGTGGCGAAACCTACAACGTGTTGACATAAGGAAAGTTTCCAACCGATTTCTCATACACAAGCAGCAGCTGACCGCGTTGCCTGGTAAAACGTTGTTGTGATGCCTCGTGTAAGGAGGAGAAATGCGTACCATCACGTTTCCGACTTTGATAAAGGTCGGATTGTAGCCTATCGCGATTGCGGTTTATCGTATCGTGACATTGCTGCTCACGTTGGTCGAGATCGAATGACTGTTAGCAGAATATGGAATCGGTGGGTTCAGGAGGGTAATACGGAACGCCGTGCTAGACCCCAACGGCCTCGTATCACGAGCAGTCGAGATGACAGTCATCTTATCCGGATGGCTGTAACGGATTGTGCAGCCACGTCTCGATCCCTGAGTCAGCACATGGGGACATTTGAAAGACAACAACCATCTGCACGAACAGTTCGACGACGTTTGCAGCCGTACGGACTATCAGCTCGGAGACCATGGCTGCGGTTACCCTTGACGCTGCATCACAGATAGGAGCGCCTGCGATGGTCTACTCAACGACGAACCTGGGTGCACGAATGGCAAAACGTCATTTTTTCGGACGAATCCAGGTTCTGTTTACATCATCATGATGGTCGCATCTGTGTTTGGCGACGTCGCGATGAACGCATGTTGGAAGCGTGTATTCGTCATCGCCATACTGGCGTATCACCCGGCGTGATGGTATGGGGTGCCATTGGTTACACGTCTCGGTCACCTCTTGTTCGCGTTGACGGCTCTTTGAACAGTGGACGTTACATTTCAGATGTGTTACGACCTGTGGCTCTACCCTTCATTCGATCCCTGCGAAACCCTACATTACAGCAGGATAATGCACGACCGCATGTTGCAGGTCCTGTACTGGCCTTTCTGGATACAGAAAATGTTCGATTGCTGCCCTGGCCAGCACGTTCTCCAAATCTCTCACCAACTGAAAACTTCTGGTCAATGGTGGGCGAGCAACTGGCTCGTCACAATACGCCAGTCACTACTCTTGACGAACTGTGGTATGGTGTTGCAGCTGCATGGGCAGCTGTACCTGTACACGCCATCCAAGCTCTGTTTCACTCAATGCCCAGGCGTATCAAGGCCGTTATTACGGCCAGAAGTGGTTGTTCTGGGTACTGATTCTCAGGATCTATGCACCCAAATTGCGTGAAAATGTAATCACATGTCAGTTCTAGTATAATATATTTGACCAATGAATACCCGTTTATCATCTGCATTTCTTCTTGGTGCAGCAATTTTGATGGCCAGTAGTGTAATACCATGTATTATTAGTTACAGCAGACTTATCCTTTTATAAATTTAGCGTTACTTACCGCTCTATGGATTTTTAAATGCAAATTTCAATAAAATTACTTTAATAAATTGCGCAACAACCATGAAACTCCTTGTTAAGAAAAACTTTGTTCAACTTTACTTAGATGTCATTACTGAAGTAACTGTAGCATTCATGAAATAATTAGTGTGTGAAGAACATGCTTTGGCCCAAATAAAGTGAACACCATGCTGTGAAATTGCAACTTCTACTTATCTGTAACACTGATGAAGTATTTTATTGTATCCTTCTACTAGAACTCCTTTGGAAGTTTTCTGTGCCATAGTGTTATTTTGTGTCTCTATAGCGTCGTATCAGACCTTACACACCTTAGACGCGTGCAAATTGTCAGCACTCTGTTAGCTGGTGCATCCTGGACATCATTAGATAATTTATTAGAGGGTTATCTCGTAACCTGACACACCTGAATGTTGGACATTAAAGAGACATTTTTGCATCCGCCAACAACGCAAAGGCCATGTTTCATTCTTCCCAACTGCACAGCATCTGGACTTCCTGCCAATGGAACCACGTCGTGCAAAGACTATGATTTGAAACATGTCTGTGTTGTAAGGCGCGTGTTCATATGGGGAAAGGCTAGGACGTGGATAGCTTTCAGAATATCGTTTCCAGCTTTTACTCTATAGATGATATTCCACTATGGTTTGCCATTCTCGACGAGTCCTACGCTGAAATTGAACTTCAAGGTAACTTATGAGCGTTGTCAAAGAGCAGTAAGTGACTTCGTGACGCAAGCACTTTCCCCAGCTGTGAGCTGCAGTTTCCAATACGATAATGCCCCACACACACTGCTGGAAATGTTCGGCAGTGGTCTGGTTAGCATGTTCTTGGATTGAAACGCTTTTGAAAGTCCACACAAGCCCTTAATTTCATTTATAATGGAGATATTGTGGTTTGAACTATAAAAGCAATTAGGAACTCACTATCTTTCAAAGAATAGGCACAGTTCCTTTGAGAGGAGTGATACACCAGTCACATTTTAAATGCATGAATCGCCAGATGGAACAAGACTGTTTTCGATAATGAACGTGCCCCTACGTAGTACTGAATGGGAGTCGGTATTATACAGCCATTACCTTTATGTGTGAGTATTAGATTTAACGACAGTAAAACTTTCATATTTATTATCTATGATTTCCAAACGTTATTATTTCTCTGCTGCAAACTTGTTTTGATATTTGTTACAACGTTGTTTGAGTGTGCCTCTTATCTGTAACCAATTTTATTGTGTATTTAGACCGATCTTCAGGGTTTTGTAAATGATAGAGCTGTGTTTACCTCTTCGGACTGGGACAGAGAATCCTCGGCGGTGGCCACAGGTATCCTTGCTGGTGCACTTCGGGCTGCAGTCGCGTCGGTGTCGAGACGTTTCCGCTGGTTTCTCCGTTCCTGTGCACGTTCACAATAGTCAATGCCTTACTGCACTTTGGCAGCGAAATATGTTGACTTATTTTAAGAAAATCTGCCGGTACTTTAGGGTATTTTCCTCTTAAGCGCTATACAGCACAAGATATTTTTTCTTTTATTTATTTATTAGTTTTCTTATTTACTTTGTCCGTGTATCACTTTTGAGAGGATGAGTCCTCTGTTCCCTACATCCATTCCTACCTCTCCCACTGGTTCATTAGTGATGTAGTATGCACCTCAATGAGGCGGGAATTCGGAGTAGTTGCAAATTTTAATGTTTGAAATATTCACTCAGTTTTTGTAATTCCATGTCTATGCTGGAGTTTCTGTGGAGAGGACAGTCATCGCTACAGTATCTGTAAAAGGAATTGTGAACGCTCGTCACTAAGTAATTTTTCTGAATTCTGCTATACTGTTTTAGGCATACAAGAAGCTATCCACAGTGGTAACCGAGTTCTGCGCAACACAACTTGCTAGTGAGCCAGGACGTGCGGTGTTCGGAACAGATCTGAGAATATTGTGAAGTAGTACATATTGTAATTTACATTTCAATAATATTTCACTAATTTTATTCCGGAATCAACTCATTGTTTTATAAAAATTACTCATAATATTGCTGTCCATACAGTGCCATACGGGTATAGCTGAAAAACAGTTAGGAAAAGTGATAAATCACTATTATGTAAAAAGAGAATGATTTATTGAGTTGAATATAGATTTCATAAATCTCTTTATCTAACTGTCAACGTCACTGTAGAGACATGTAAGTAATAGTTAATGCGTACGAACTTCACGCCAAATAATTATTGCTTTCTACCGCTTAAAAAATGCAAGAAGTGGAAAGCAACTATAAAACATATTTTTGAGGTGCGATATGAAGTTTTCACGGCGTATTTCTAAGCTGGAGAACTCTTGTTCGCAAATTCTTATGACGTGACCCGGGCAGACACCGGATTTCAACAAGCTTTTGAGGTACTGTCAGATGAACATTTTGGTGGTGGCTCTAACCGATGTTAGCAGCATTAACCTACTATATCAGTAAAATATATCAAGGAATGTATAGATACTGTCATAAATTTCGATCATCTACAAAATCTTGAACCACTGACTTGGCACAGAGATAAACGCACTAGACTCGCATTCTGTAGGAACGAGGTTCTAACTCACATCCAGCCATTTAGATTTGTCTGGTTTTCTTAGGTTATTTATGAGAACCGCCGAGGGTGGTCCTTCCGTCAATTCGAGCTTGTACGCCGTCTGTAATGACGTCAATGTATTAGGTTGGTGCATAATTTCGTAGCGTTTATGTTTTTCATATTGGTATTCCGGTTGGTATGGGTTTGTTTACCGATTATCATTTTTTATTTGTAATTCACTGTTGCCATCTGAGTGTATATATCGTCATTTTTTCATTTGGAGATAGGAAATGGAGATGCTGAAAAAAGGATTACCAAGTGGAGAAATCGGAACATTTCCGACAAAGTCTTCTGTTTGACTTCAGTAGAGGGGTGACAGCAGCGAAGGCAGCTAGAAACATTTGCGCCGTGTTTGGGGATAACGTCATTGGACGGAGCACGGCAAGAAAATGGTTTTCTCGTTTTAAGGAAGATTGTTTTGACATTAGTAACTCTACACGTTCAGGAACACCTTCAGGGTTTGATGAAGATCGCTTAAACGCGTTCATCCAATGTAGTCCACGTCAGTGTACTCTAGAACTGACAGATATGAATTTTGAACATTCCACCGTCGCGTGACATTTGCATGCAGTGGGGAAGGTTCAAAAATCGGGTGTGTGGGTATACTCTAAGCCAAACTCACAAAAATCAGCGTCACTGCTTGCTTCTCATCAACTGGCTCGTCAGTAACACCGACCAATCCTATCCTGCATCGTTACTGGGTAACGAGAAATTGTGTTTTTACGGTAACACAAGGAAAAGAAAGTAATGATTAAGCCTAAACGAAACAGCAAATCTCCGTACAAAGACCTGTGTGCATTCCAAAAGGTAATGTTATGTGCCTGATCGAACAGCAATGATGTGGTGTACTCCGAATTGCTTCCGCGAGGTGTAACCATCACTGCTGACATGAAATGTCAACAAATGAGTAGTCTTGCAGACGAAGTCCAAGAAAAACGTCCAGGGAGACTGCGTGAAGTGATGCTTCTCGACGATAACGACCAGTCGCATTCTGCAAGACTAACAAAAAACACTATACAGGAGTTGGGTTGGGAAGTCATTTCGTACCCACCTTATTCACCTAATGCTGCGCCCTCATATTTTAACCTTTTCCGCTCTCTATCGAACAACTTTCAAGCAATTTCCTTTCCGGATGAATACGCGCTCCGGACATGACTCGACGAGTTCTTCGCTTCCAAACCAATTGACTTCTGCAGTCGCGAAGTAGAAAAGTTACACCAGAGTTGGCACACTGTTGTAAATAGTGAAGGAGAATATACTATTGATGACAAAAGTCTCTCTTATGTATATCTATTATTATAATATGTGGAAAAACGCTATGTGCTTATGCACCAATTTAAGATAATGGTGTTTACGAACTCATCTTGACTTTGTTAAGGGTTACTTGAGTTTTCTTGACACCTTCTCATATTGTGCCTTCCTTGTTCGAAGCACTTTTCTTATGATAAGATGTCGTTCCTCCTTAATTAATCTCCTTTTTGCTGTTTCCTCTTAAAACTCAACACAACATATGAATCACGAACCCAGTAGATGAGATGTTAAGCTAGACTCTAACCTCCCATTCCTTTCTTTACAGTTATCGACTAAAATAAAATATATGGACTTCACATCTTTAATGGTTGTACCCCTACCAAATGTGCTTGTCCGAGACTGTTGTTATGGGAAGCATAACATGTTTACCTTTTTCTCATACTGATGTGTGGATCATAACAAAATGTCAGCGCAACAGTCTTATTGGCATATAGCCTGATAATGCCTAAGTGGGCGCAATTAGGTAACTGCTAAATACTAAAATGAGTATTTATTTCACAATAAATGAAAGCATACGTAGGAAAATTGCTTCGTTTAAGGTTCTGAAATCAATGAGACTAATAACATTTCCAGCATGGAGCAATAAGACATCAGAGTAGAAGTTGTTTGGTTTCCACAGCTGAGTGCCGTAATAGCAGGAAATGATTTGCAGCATTGTCGAACAAATCATTTACATATCAGTGCGTTCTAGGATAAGGCACCCATCCGTCACGAATAATGAACGTAGAATATCCTTTGAAAATGATGGCTGCTCGCCACATTTATAGTTCAGGAGAGTGTTGTAATAGATGTCTGTGTTAAACATCGAAAACTAAACTTAATATGTTATTGTCGTAAATGACGAGATACTTTGATCAAGACGATTTTACTGAGGCAGAAACTGCAACAAGCAGTCACTATATTATCAAATTTATTTTATTCCGTTTTACCCGTTCCGGGTGTTTTCTCATCCACCTATGGATGGTGTACACGTAAGTTATTACATAAAACAAATAGTGGGTCTAGCATTTGTTTGTAACACTAACATTTTGTTATTTCAAAAATGGTTCAAATGGCTCTGAGCACTATGGGACTCAACTGCGGAGGTCATTAGTCCCCTAGAACTTAGAACTAGTTAAACCTAACTAACCTAAGGACATCACAAACATCCATGCCCGAGGCAGGATTCGAACCTGCGACCGTAGCGGTCTTGCGGCTCCAGACTGCAGCGCCTTTAACCGCACGGCCACTTCGGCCGGCTGTTATTTCATTTCATGGACGTTTGATATATGAACACAATGGATTGCAAACATAATGTGCAGGCATTTTACATGTGAGGGTGCAGCACAATTGTAAATATAACGCAAATAGCGACTGTTAACTGCAATTTTCCTTTGTAATATACGACATAGCCACCTCTCTTTTTCTATTATGGAAAGTCACAGATGCAACTAGTACTGAACGTCGATAACTATTTCGGTACGAGTAGAAGCGATCTCAAGGTTTGTATCTACCCAATTATTGGCTCTGAGCACTATGGGACTCAACTGCTGAGGTCATTAGTCCCCTAGAACTTAGAACTAGTTAAACCTAACTAACCTAAGGACATCACAAACATCCATGCCCGAGGCAGGATTCGAACCTGCGACCGTAGCGGTCTTGCGGTTCCAGACTGCAGCGCCTTTAACCGCACGGCCACTTCGGCCGGCCACCCAATTATTCTCACATAACATGAAAGTACGTATATTTCATCAAGTCCATAGCTGACGCGTGGGAAAGAATGTACACTTATACTCTATTACATCAGATATATACTCAAAAATCCACAGAATGGTATGTATCGGCGGGTACATGGTGTATTGAAAGATTATTCCCCTTCCCACCTTTATCCTTCCCTTCTCAATTTCGGATGGTATACACGAAGAAAGACCTTCGTTGCCGCCCTGCGCACATCCTAATTCCTCTTCCTTCGCTTTCTTAGTCATTAAGTTGGGGAAAGATATATGTTTCTTGGCTGATAGTGGGAAGTGGGCGGTAGTAATTTCGTGTAGAAAGTTCTGCGTGATGCACAGCGCTATTCCAGTATCGTCTCCCATCGGATTTTGGCGAGTATTTCTGGGGCATTCCCGCAATGGATAGGCAAACACACGACGAAGCGCGCATCATTTCGTTCAATACGTTCTTTTCTTACGTAAATACTACTTGATAAGCATCACAAAGCCCATAAACAATACTCTAGAATAGGTGGAACGAGGGGTTTGTGAGCGTCCTTGCCTTTGGGCGAAGCAGTTATTTGGGCGTCTTCCAATAGGTCTCAGCGTGACATCTGCCTTCACATCAGCTACATTTATAGCGTAGTTACACCCTAAATTACCCCGAAAATATACGGCTATATATAAGTTGTGTGTGGTTTCAGCGAATGATCACTGACCGTACAGGCCAAATGCTACCAGGTCTTTTTGTCAAGTTACGACCATCACATTCCATTTATTTATGTTGAGGGGTCTGCCACCTGTTTTTCACAAAGTGCCTATCACCTTTAAGTCTTCGTAAAATTTTTCTAGAGGTGTGATATTTTGTTCACAACTGCACAGTCTGCGCACAGCGTGAACAGCCTCAGGGAGCTAAAAACAGTATTTGTCAAGCCGTTGCCAGCCAGGGTGGCCGGCGCTACAGTCTGGAACCGCGCGACCGCTACGGTCGCAGATTCGAATCCTGCCTCGGGCATGGATGTGTGTGATGTCCTTAGGTTAATTAGGTTTAAGTAGTTCTAAGTTCTAGGGGACTGATGACCTCAGAATTTGTCCCATAGTGCTCAGAGCCATTTGAACCATTTTTTTGTCAAGCCGTTCATGTGCACAGTGAAGGTAACTATCCCATTACACTTTCTTACAAGATGACTTGTACAAAATTTCATGAATGGCAGCTTGCTCTAAATGTAGGTAAATGAAAGTTAATGCGTATGGGTAGGAAAAATAGTGCTGTAATGTTTGAATACAGCATTAGTAGGGTGCAACTTGACAAGTCACTTCGATTAAATATCTAGGCTAACGTTGCAAAGTGATATGAAATGGAATGCGCACGTCAGGTTGGCAGTAGGGAAGACGAACGCTCGACTTGGTTTTATTGGGGGAATTTTGGGAAAATGTAGCTTCTCGAGTACTGTTCGAGTGTTTGGGATTTGCACCTAGTCGGATTAAAGGAAGATACCGAAGCAATTCAGAGGCGGGCTGCTAGATTTTTTACCGGTAGATTCCATCAACACACAACTTCTTCGTGTTGAACTCACATAGGAATCACTGGATGGAAGACGATGCTCTTGTTGCAAAGCAATATTGCGCAGATTTAAAGAACCGGCTGTTGAGACTGACTGCAGAATGATTCTCCTGCCGCCAACGTACATTTCGCGAAAGGACCATGAAAAAAAAATGTTACAAATTTGGGCTCTTGCGGAGGTTTCTAGACAGTTGTTTTCCCCTCGCTCTACTTGCGAGTGGAGCAGGAGAGGAAATGACTAGTAATGGTACAAGGTATCTTCCGCCATACACCATACGGTGGTTTGCGGAGTATTTATGTATATGTAGATGAAATGAAATGATCGCGTGGCATTGTTGGCCGAGAGACCCCGTCCGGGGAAGTTCGGCCGTCGTGTGCAAGTGGCGCTATACTGAGCGACATGCGCGGCTGTGATGATGAGTGATGACGAAACCACAACACCCCGTCCACTGGCGGGGAAAATCTCTAACCTGTCCGGGAATCGAACCCGAGCCCCATGCATGGTAGGCGAGCTCCTTATCACTCAGCTAAGCAGGTGGACGATGTAGACGAAGTTGAAGATACACTACATTACTTTCACTTCTGACGATGTCTCCTTATTAAGAACGACATTCTGGGTACTTATAGTGAGGAAACAATCTGTCCAATCACATACTCATGACCGATATTCCACAAGCACCTTTTACACTGCCTATAACGATATCATTTGTTTGCTGTTATTGCGTCGTTACAATGCATAAAAATTGTGCAAAGATGACGCGCACATGCAGCTTACCGCCACTTAATTACTTTTAGAAACAGCAGATCATTGGCATGAGGGACACAGGAGTATCATACCGAAAGTTGGCTGTTGTACAATGATTGCAGAACGAATGGTGACGACATCCGCTCAGGACAAAAATATGTCAAGAAAAGTGGGCATTGGTTCTTCGGGAAGCAATAAACGACGAGAAGATCGTAGGATTGTTTGACTGGCTGTGAAGAATAGGCAAACGACTGCAGTTGAAATCTAGGCAGCGGTTATAGGCAGAGTGTCATCACGGATCGGTGTTAACAGATGACTGGACTGTGGGTTGAGATTTTAAGTTGCCATGTGTCGTTCACCGCTGACTCTACACCATAGACGACAGAAACTGGCATGTAGTAGATGCAGAGTCTGCTGGCATACTGAGTGGCATTCTGTGACTTTCAACAACGAGTCTCGGTTCTGTTTGTGGTGGCAAATCGACCTTAACGTGCCCGTAGACGACCTGGTGAAAGGTCACAAGAAACACCGACTCTGGAAACCCACACCTCTCCAGCTCCTGGAATCATGGTGTGGGGAGCTACTGGATGTGAAACAGGACTGATTCCGTAATTGTTGAAGGGACATTGAATACACGCCCCTAGAATGGCAGACCCTTTTATCATGTCCTTCGTGATTAGAGAACCAAACGTCGCATTCCAACAGGACTATGCAAGGCCACATACTATAGATCAGGCTACGAACGCTTTGAGGAATGTACTGATCGTTGATTGGTCAACCCGATACCCCGATTTGCACCCGAAGACTGTGTGTGGGATGTGATGGAACGACGTGAACTTTCATGTTAGCGTCCAATGTCTTGAACTGAGACAGCATGTGTTTCATGCCGTTTGCTACCATGCCACCACGAATAGAAGAGTAAATTAGTGCCTGTCGGGGGCGTGGGGGAGCGGGGGTTGCACTCTCCAAATAGAAGGCAAGTTTAATCATTTAATATCTGTTGCGTGATGAACATCTCCACAAAGTTTGATAAATGTTGGGGTGATGCTTCATACTCTAGCTCTTACCATTCCCATAAATGTATTTGGTCCTCCTTACAATATAAAATTCACAGTATCCGGAAATAGTGCTATAATGTAAACAATCTATTTACAAAATAATGTAATACGTAATATGATATATGATACGACATCAACGCAATTATTTTGTAGTTAATAGTGTGTAACACGGAAATAAGCAGGGATAATTATCTGTCATGATCCTGTATCCACATAGGGATGGTAAAATGTAGTCTGAAGAATAGACACATCCGTCGAGAAGCACTCTTGTAACATACGGAGAAGCTATTGAGCTCATCGCCCGCAGCTATACTGGAAAGTAGTAAGTAACTATGTAATGAACTGAAGTCGTTCTGCAGTTCGCCCACATCTTGGTGCTGAACCATCCTCTCTCGGCTATAAGAATCATTTACGACTTGGTGTGGCCTGTAAACTTCGTTTCCCTCCTTTTTTCCGGCGGTTGCCCCAGGGGGGGCCTGCTCTAGACAGCAAGAAGAATGGCTGCAGGACGACCTTAATGCCATCTTTGTCTCTGACAAAACTCGCCGCGCCTCTCTCAAGTTTACCACGACCATTCTCTGGTTCAAGCTCACAGAAATTCACTCGTTACTTCTCCCTCAGACTTATGTACAAAAATGGGTAACAGGTGGTACTGCTATTTATACCATCATGATTGCTCATGCATTAACGATGCTTGCGTCTTTATGAAAGCAGCAACCGATTTGAATGAAACTCACAAGGTATTTTTCCGTCCATAAAGATGTGAGAATATGCCAGAAATTTAACTTGGGAGCACGATGCGTATAGGTACATCGACATCTAGATTCTGTAGATGGCAAGTAAGTACAATTGAGTGCCATAATGTATAAAGCATATTTCCTCTCCTAACTATGACTCTGACGTTTCACTGACAGATGAAGAATAGCAAATATTATTCCAAAGATGAAACATGAAAGCGATAGAGCCTTAGATTTCTGTACTAAAGTATAAAAATGTGTAGCTGAACATATTATCATGTAACAGACGGCCACTGAGAATCATCAGTCATTATGGAAGTGACTGCTGCATATTCACGTGCTCATTTATATATTTACTATCGATATCCTTTCATGTAACTACGTAATTCATTCCGATATCTCAAAACGGTGATTAAACTGTATTACCTAGCAATGATCGGAGGATGAAACTTTGTCGTTGCCTGCAACTCTTATGCGCGTTGCTCGACATATTTAAGGAAAATGGAACTAAAGAACGTACTACGGTTCAGCCAACAGCGCAGGTGTCGAGCGTACAAAAACAGTTGCATGACGTAGCTGCACTTATGTTCCGAAAGTATATCGATAGCTATATCGGACAATAAAACAGAGTACACTGAACGTCTTGCAGACGCTGTCACTTTTTTCTAACTCTTAGCAATAGTTTAAAGCAAAAATTTTAAATGTAGTAGGGTGTGTTGCACATAAAAATTGTTATATACTTGTTATCACAATGTTTTCAGTGTACGTCCTTTTAATCTGTCATGATTTATTTCATTTGATCAATATATTAATGTCTTATTTTTAGGTATGTAGGTCGCAGTTTTCGCTTCCGCATATTTCTTCAATTCGCAAAAATCCATTCCTGTTGTTTAGATTTGCTGATGAGTGTAATGATCTAGTATTTGCGTGCGAGACAGGGAGGTGAACCACCCGACTGATACCATGGTTAAGCGACAATGGCCACCAGTTTCAGGCCCACCAGCAGTTTCCACACTCCAGTGTTTTGTAGTGTTTTCTAATTCCACGCCACATACGTATACCGCACGCGAAAATGCTCTGAACAAAGTAAGGAGTGTTTAAAAACAAAGTATTGCTTCCATGTACATCTCTAAGGCGTCTGGAGAACAAACCACCGTTGGAGGAAATTGTGAGGAAAACTGCTTGAACCATCTGCGAATGGGTATAAAGAGGGCTAGTCTTGCCATTGATTCCCTTTGTTTAGGGCTTCTGACAGTAAATGTAGTGGAATTACAGCGTAGAATGTTAGGATATGTGTATCATTTTGGTTTCATGTGTAGACATCTCCTCTTATTTCACTAAAGGCCGAAGCCAAATTATTGTACTACTTCACACACATTTTAATCCACTTTTGAAAATATACACTCACAAATAGCAGAATGAGACCTTCCTGATACCAATGATAGTGTGAATACAGCAAAGTTTTCAATAAACTAAATGTACTGAATTTTCTTTTATAAAACTGTTGGGGCTTAAATTCACTCACGTCTGAATTCCTACGAAATTCATGAAATAAGTGATCTCTTCCCCAGAAAGACAAGATTTCGGAAAGCTGATCTAACTCTCAGACAGTGTGATACCTGCCATTTTACCTAAGACTTACTTTTATCCTTCTCCATAAACAAAGGCAGTATTAAAATCCTCGTCCTATTATGATCTTTGCTCAATACCTGCCAAATTCTATGACTTTCTGGACCCCAGGATAGCGCTAACATACCCCTGTTTTTAGCGTGAGCAGATGTCAGGACGCTTGACTCTGTTGGTTTTAATGAAAGCCCAGCCTAGGATGCGCCTCATGTTTTAGGTAAAAGAAGGCATATGCCGACTGGAAACTGATGGAAATTCCTAATTTGTCCTTTTTCAGACGATCGTATGAAATGCACTGAACTCTCTGAGCGGAGCACAATCACCAATAAACTAGAATGAAGCAACATGTCTGACTGAACAGTGGCAGCTTTCACTATTGTTTGAATAACATACCACGTCGGAAAGAGAGAGAGAGAGAGAGAGAGAGAGAGAGAGAGAGAGAGAAGGAAACTGGTTACCCACAACAAGGTACAGAAGTGGAGAGACAGAACGATTAAAAGGGGCTACCTATACAATAGATGATCTTAATATTATTATCAGTCCGATGTCGCTCATTGTTGATATGCACAGACATCCGAGACGGCTACGTGCATCACGCCCATTTACATTCGTTCGTCATCTAACGTGCCGAGAAGCTCTGCGAGCATACTCCTCATGGAGAGACAGTGCGGCTGGCAACCTATTGTGAAATTGCTTTGTAACAGCCGAGTCATGTAAGGCAGCGAACGATGAAGCCTATCTGACGGAATCACGAAGGAGAAACTCTCGTTTTTCAGCAACGGCGATTCTCAACTTGGCTGCTCGCCAAACGTTTGTAAAGTATGAAGCATTTTTATGGTTGTAATATCGCCATTTTTGTATGCATACCTCCAAGTGATGAAACTTCTAAGTATGTGAGTGGTGCGTTACATTATGTGCACATAGATACACAAAAAAGTGCATTATACATTTTTCGATGTTGCAAAATGATAAGGGACCTGCGCTGGAACGTAATGGAGTGGATTCTTCATTGGCATCACCACCCCAAGGAAGTTTCGTCAGGTGGGGAAACAAACCACGAAATGTAATGTAAAACGTGAACTAGCCGTCTGAAGATGAACCTATCGGTTCGAAACCGGTAACGGCGCTGTTTAAATAAATAAATAGCATTGTAAAAAGTCAGCAGACCCAGTTAAAGAACAACGACCAGGAAGACTGCGTGAAGTGATGCTACTCCTTGATAACGACCGCCCGTATTCTACTACAATGAAAAAAAAAACTCTATAGACGAGAAGGGTTGGAAAATCATCCAACACTCAACTTATTCACCCAATATTGTGCTCTCAGACTGTCACCTTTTCCGCTCTCTATCTCAAATTCTTCAAGGAACTTCCTTTCCGGATGAAAATGCGCTCCGAACATAGTTCGACGAGTTCTTCCCCTCAAAACCACGTGATTTCTACAATCGCGGAACCGAAAAGTCATCCTAGAGTTGGCAGACTGTTGTAAATAGTGAAGGAGAATATATCATTGATGAGTAAATTCTCTGTACGTGTATCTGTTGTGCTGATAAACTTATGGAAAAACGCTAGGAACTTATGAATCACCTAATACATTTCTGTAGTGTTTCGTTTTTGCGAATCCAAACGTTTAGAAAATAAATTCAAATTGTGTTTCGTTAAGAATATTTTTCCTCGGTGTTCTGAGAATAAAAAATAATAAAATCTTGTCTGAGTTTATGCAGTGAAATCTTAATGGATTAGTTAATCTACGTTTAACTGGTATGTAAATAAACATTCTGGCAAGACTCAATGCCATTTTCCTTTAAGCTCAGGTTGTCTCTAACTATTCGTAAGAAGCATCAGTGAGTAATTTCTAGGATCAGAAAAAGACAAACCTTGTTGTGAATACGAGGGGCGTTTGAAAAGTCCGTGCAAAAATAAAAACTACTTACGTGTTGGGGGTAAACATTTTTTATTTTTCGACTTAGTCTCCTTTTAGACTTATACACTTAGTCCAACACTTTTCTGATTTGTTGATCCCTTTCGAATAATAGGAATTGCCCAAGTCTGCAAAATAGCTATTAGTTGCTGCAATCACCTCCGCGTTTGAATAAAATCTTTGTCCCGCCAGCCATTTCTTCAAATTTGGGAACAAATAGTAGTCCAAGGGAGCCAAGTCTGGAGAATAGGGGGGATGTGAAACAAGGTGGAATCTTATTTCCAATAATTTTACGTCCACAACTGCTGAGGTGTGTGCTGGTGCAATGTCGTGATGGAAAAGGACATTTTTGCCGTCCAATCGCCGGCGTTTTCCATCCAACTCGGTTTTCAAACGGTCCAATAACGATGAATAATATGCACTTGTAATAGTTTTACCCTTTTCCAGAGAGTCGATGAGGATTATCCCATGCGAATCCCAAAAGACAGTTGCCATAACCTTTCCGACCGAAGGAATAGTCTTCCTCTTTCTTTGGCGCAGATTCTCCCTTGTTTAGATTGCTGTTTGGTCTCAGGACTATAGTAATATATACATGTTTCATCCAAAGTGACGAAACGACGCTTTAAGTCCTGTGGATTCTTCCTGAATAGCTGCAAACCATCCTTGCAACACTTCACGCGATTCCGTTTTTGGTCAAGCATGAGCAATCGCGGAACCCATTTTGCAGATAGCATTCTCCTGTCCACATGTTTATGCAAAATGTTATGTACCCGTTCATTCGAGATGCTCACAGCACTAGCAACCTCACGCACCTTAACTCTTCTGTCATTCATCACCATATCATGGATTTTGTCAATGATTTCTGGAGTCGTAACCTCCACAGGATGTCCAGAACATTCAGCATATCTTGTATCCATATGACCACTCCGACAATTTTTAAACCACTTATAAACTGTTCTAATCGAAGGTGCAGAGTCACCGTAATGTTTATAAAGCTTCTCTTTAGTCTCCTGAGGCGTTTTGCCTTTCATAAAGTAATGTTTAATCACCGCACGAAATTCTTTTTCGTCGATTTTTTGACAATCACTCAAATTCCTTGATTCACACGAATGTCAAACACAAAGAAATAGACCAATATGGCTGAAACTTGGTGTGCATTCTTTCCAAAGATGATACTAACTAAACATGACCTCGATATGCGCCGGTGGTACCATCTCTTGGACTTTGCACGGACTTTCCAAACCCCCCTCGTATATAGTGATGAATAACAACATTATAACAACCTGCTGAATAACGTGTCGGTCAACCTTTGAAACATAATACAGTGACACCTCTGGAGGGTACCGAATTCGACAAGTCCTTGGTAAGTTTTCAGAAGTATGTGCCACCAGGTGCCTACGCAGAGGTCACGCAGTTGTCATACCAAACGAGCTGCTGGTTTGTGGGCGTGGAGATGGAGTTTGATAACGTCTCAGATGTATCCCATCGGGTTCAGACAGGGCGAGTTTGGTGGCCGCAACGTCAATGTGAGTTTACTATAATGCTCTTCAAGTTAATATAGGACGATTTTGGCCTTGTGACATAGACAGTTGCCCTACTAGAAGACGTTGACGCCGTCGGAGGAGACATCAAGCGTGAAAGGATGCAGGTGGTCTGCAATAATGTTCACTTAATCCACAGCTATCACGGTGTCTTCGTTTACTACCACAGTTTCCATGAACCTCAGGTGTGTGACCTCCATAGCATAACACTGCCCCACCACTCTGCGTCCGTGGCGCAGTGCCTATCTCGTGCGGCCGTTCGCCTGGATGACGGTGAATCAGGGCAAGGCCATTAATCCGACCAAACGATAGCTTTCCATTCATACACGGTCCAATTTCATTGATCCTGAGCCCACCACAATCGCAGTTGTCGATGTCGTTGGGTCAGCTTGGGAACACGTAGGATCGTCAGCTGCAGAGCCCCGTGTTCAACAATGTGCGCTGAAAGGTGTGGTTCGACGTATTTGTGCCTGCAGCACTGTACTCTGTTGTCAGATCCGCCACAGGTCGTCTCTTACCCTGCTTTGCAGAACAAGACTCCGGCGTTCATATTCTGTGATGAGGTATGGACGTCCAGCGGATTTCATCTACTCATGGTTTCACCGTCCTTCAACCACTTTCCACAGATGTTCAAGGTGTGAACACCCGACCAGCTCCGCTGTTTCAGGGAAGCTCGTTGCCGTGCGCGTGGTCAACAACAATCTCCCCTTTGTCAAAGTTTCTTGTGTCAGTGGATTTCCTTATTTGTGGCCCGTATATTCGCTTCAGTGAGTCCCCATCGCAGTCTATTCCGCTTAAATGATTGCCTTACTGCGTTACATGCCTGCAACGCCACCAGATGGCATTCACTTTCCCAGTGGGCAGTGGCGATAATGGCGTGGCTTATCAGTTTGTGTGTGTGTGTGTGTGTGTGTGTGTGTGAGAGAGAGAGAGAGAGAGAGAGATAGAGAGAGAGAGAGAGAGAGAGAGAGAGTGTTGCTCATGAAGATTATGTACGTTCTCCATTCGAAGGATAATGAAGATTAGTGTTTAACATACCATCGACGACGACATCATTAGACACAGGACGGAACCATTGAAGAATTTGCCTGTTGCATGTAAGAACTTAAACTTGGATGGGCGGGCGGGTATTTGAGCTACATTCCTCCCAAATTCGAATCCATTGTCTTACCACAGCATCATCATGATTCTGTATCCCAATCAGTTGTCGGCGTAGCTTAAATCAGCCAACTAGGTAATTGCGTACAGTGCTACACTACAGCATATCACACAACATACTGAGACTAAATCAGCGCTAACTTTAAGCAGCAGCCGAGCCATGGAGATCGTCATCAGCCCAAATGTGAGACAGGAAGTCTTTTATGTATTGCATATGGAGTGGCAGAGCCATCATCACCATACCACGCTGTGGTAGGAGTACGCGGTACCACATTTTGTACAACACGTGAATCTCACTAACATAGCGTTATAAGACATACACTGTCTGGTCACATTAATATGACCATCAGTCAAAAGCCCGAATAACCATTGCTGGGAGACGTCCTGGAGGAGAGTCAACGAGGTTCTGCAAGGTACTGACAGGAACGTGGATCCACGCCAATTCCAGTGCTGTGGCCAGCTGCGCTAGTTTTCTCGGCTGAGGATCCATGGCGCGGAGAGTACGATTGAGGTTATCCCAAAGATTCTGTCTGGGTTTAAATATTGGGCGTTTTGTGACCAGAGAAGTACAATACACTCATCAGGGTGCTCTGTCAACCACAGACTTACACTGAAAGCTGTGTGACATAATCTATTGACCTGCTGGTAGATGCCATCCTGCCAAGGAAAAACAATCTGCATGTAGGGGTAGACATTGCCCCCCGGGGAGACGAATACTTGTGTTGATCCATTGTACCTTCCAGAATGACGAGATTACCAAGGAGTACCACGCAAACCAGACCATAATGCTCTATCCTCTGGCCTGGACTACTCTGAAGATCCAACGGCCATCTGGCCGATGGAACAAACAACGTGATTCGTCTGAAAAGGCCACCTATCGCCAATCGGTGGACGTTCAGCTGCGGTATTGGCGTATGAATTCCAGCCTTCGTAGGCGATGAACAGCATTCAGAATGGGTGCATGAACTAGGCGCAACGTTCACTGAACTGTTGTTGAGGAGACACTGTTGGTGGCTCCTTTGTTCATCTGGGCGGTCAGCTGCTTGACAGTTGCGTCTATTCTCCCGGTCACCCCTGTCATCTCCCTTGATGGATCACAGCTGCCTCTGTGCCGGTTCTGGACAACGCCAAATTCCTTTGGACGGTAAACTTCAACCACGGCGCTCGCAAACAGTTTACAGATTTAGCCATTTTGGAAATGTTTCTACCACTGGCCTGAAAGCCAATGATCACGCCCTTTTGAACGTGAGATAAATTGCTCCTTTCCCTATTTCGACAACTGCATTGTATTTCCGCATCCTGCCGACGCGCTTTATATACCCTACACTGCTAGTGTTGCCAGCTGCCGTTTGTGAGTGATTATTGCACGTTGACGTCAAACACGGGCAGTGGTCATATTAATGTGACTGGGCCATATATGTTCATTTAAACGTTTTGTGTTACTTGTTGCATACAATTAGTAATACACAACAAGAAAAATGTTCAAATGTGTGTGAAATCTTATGGGACTTAACTGCTAAGGTCATCAGGCCCTAAGCTTACACAGTACTTAACCTAAATTATCCTAAGGACAAACACACACACCCATGCCCGAAGGAGGACTCGAACCTCCGCCGGGACCAGCCGCACAGTCCATGACTGTAGCGCCCCAGACCGCTCGGCTAATGCCGCGCGGCTACACAACAAGAAAGTACAGTACTTTAGAAGCGAATGTATACGAAAGTCAAGTGCTTCAGAAGTGAGATAACTCTTTTTAAAATGCTGGTCCCTCTATTATGAAATCGTAATTGTACTGGAACTACGTATAATGAGTGTGTTCTCGTTTGTATCATAATAGTTTCTGTAGTTTAATCGTGGCGAATACCACGATGGAATCTCAAAGAAGAAAATGGATTTGTACACCATAGACAGAGAAAGACCAGTGTTCTTAGGATTTTGTTCACTAACTGTGGACTACGGGAATGTATTATAGAGGAATTATGTTGAAACCACATCTATCCGCAGTAATTTACAATCTATGAGGGTTAGGCTCTTTTAAATCACGTCACACAAATGCCAAGGCGTTTCATTGAAAGGTAGTGGCCCGATGCCTGTCCAGTGGACTCTAGGAATGCTTGGTGACCTGATAGCTATGGACGTTGCTCACTAACAAATACGTTTTCCAATCATCATTGACATTTAAAAGTCAGGTTTTAGAAGAAGAATGTATTAGAATATGCTAATAATGTTATTTGGATGAACGTGATATGTTTTTGAGTAGTCTTGCGCTTTCCGGCAAGTACTCTCCAGTTAACTCTGCCAACAGTTGGCGGTTCTCACGCAGGGTCTGAAACTCTCCGCTTCTATTCGAAGTTACTTCAGAAATTCTTTAAAACCTCTTACTTTTTAAGTACGGTGTGGGGAAAATGAAGTGGGCAGAACTGTATTACTATAGGAATAACAGTTCTGCTCTAAAGACCAATATAATGTTTGAAAGTATTTTGAAACGCATGTCATTTTACAATGTTGATTTAGGGCGCACCCCCACATAGCCGATCCTAAGCCGGTATTTATAATGCTATATTAGTCTGATAATGTCTGTGCATCTATGCAACTACTATATTCGTTTTTCAGAGACCGTATTCGTTTCGTTTTATTGAGTTAAATCATTTCCAGCGGTCTGAAGATAACAGATACTTTACGATTTTTTTATTTATTAATTAATTTATTTTATTTATGTTTTTGTTTTTCAGTATAATGAAGTGCGCTTCCTTACACGTTTCACCTTATATGTAGATATATATGTGCGTATTTTAAATGACTTTTGGTGGTGAGTTTACCTTTCTTATGTTACTTTCAGCACTACACATTTCCCACATAATACATAAAGTCTGCGTAATAACTAAACAAACAGTGGAAAGCTGACACTGTACAAAATTATGGAACACATATGGGATTAAACCAATGAGACGAAAATAATTTCTAGCTCCTAATCCTCGTGAATTCAGGAAAGAGAGAAACAACACCCTCTTCAGTGATTCATATACCTTCGTCCCCTCTCCCACCACGCCTCACCACTGTATCATTTACATTTATTACGCACCGCCCACTCTCCCTACCGACTCTTGTACTCAGAATTTTCTGCCACCAGAAAACAGTAAGCCTCAACGTGATAGAGTACGTAAACATGCTCACCATGTGGAAGGACTGTTGTCCTGAAAATAAAAACCAAAATTGGGCAAGAAAATCAGTAGTATAAGTAGTTGTGGAATATGCACGCAGGTAATACATATACATGTGCTAGAAAGAAACCAAACTGTAAACTACCTCCAACTTTCAGACCACTAATCATGTTTTATTTCAACCGTATGAAACGTGTATTGCGAAGAAAAAAGGCATTCATTAATTGAAAACAGAGCACGAGCGTTATTAAAATATTTGAGTGTAAACTATAATTATCATGGTCATAGAAGTGATATTTATAAATTCCTTGGGGAGGAAGTCAAATTTAATTGCGACATTTGTCCTCTGTGACAATTCTCAACTTGGCAGCATGTTGTTCCTTTTGGTGAAAAAGTCATATTAAAAAAAATGCAGTACTGACTGTTTTCCTGTTAAATTTATAGACCAGGCAGGTTGGCAGCAAATCCAGACCATTGTCAGTAGCATCCTTCGTGTTACTACTCCTGGCGAAAAGAAGTTGTGACGTCCCAGCATGAAATTTTCACTACAGGGAAATAACTTCGATAGTCAGATAACTACATTATACAATGCCTTTATTGATCTAAATTACAATTTAATGAAAGACAGGATTTTTTTTACTTCACTACAACTAACATTTTAAATTTTTTCGAGCTGTAACACACAAAACAGTGCATTCCCTATGAATCTAACTTTTTCTACTACTTATTGCTACAATATTAATTTATAATACTGATTTTTCTCAACAGGTACTTATAACAGGACAGACAAAAAACCTAAAAAGTGTACATTCTTAAATTCCGGGAAGTTTTGAATGTCCCATTTGCTGGACAAACGCGCAAAGCGTATTTTATGCAACAATACTCACGCTGGTTAACTTGTCGCTGTTGTTAGAGCTGAGTCCATTAGAGGAAGCTGCGCTCGTGACTGGAGGTCCACTGAAACATTAGCCCTCTTTCTATATGTGACATGTTTATGACATCTAGTTTAAATAGAATAAATAACTTATTTCTAAATGAATAATATTTTATATGGAACTTCGTACTTAAAAAGAATTCTATATTTCAGTTCTATTAAGTATGTGATGACATAAAATATGCAGTAATTTAGTTAGAGTCAGGTGTTTCAATATAATACGTCATTGTTCTACAGGCAAAGATAATAAATAAAGAGTGTTGACGACGAATCGAGATAAGAGAGATTAAGGACGCTGTTAAATTCATACAGTTAACAGTGTATGGAGAGCAGAGAAACGTATGTGACTATTTTGTAGACTACCCTGCTTAAACGCCGAGAAGTGTAATCCGAATGTAATAATTCTGGATTGAGTTATTTTGCTGAATCGAAATGGTGTCACTGTGTATTCGTCTAGACCTAAATCGCTGAGCACCGCAGATATGATATATTTTCTCCTATACCTACTTTTGCGTCGCTCTCCACGTACTCTATCGTTCTGTGCGAACTCCGAGGGACGTCATGGGGTCAATTCGGGGATATATAAGTAAATGCACAATCTGTAAACCCCATAAATAAGTGTACTGTAAAATCAACCAACCACTGAATTAGAAGGAGGTATAGTTGTAAAGGCCCACAAATTCGAGCATTATGTTTGAGAGATTTAGTATAAAGTGGAAAATTTAGAAAAGAATTAAAGTGAATTATACCTTACGGTAGACCTACATCTGCATCTACACACATACTCCGCACCGTACAGTGCGTGGCGGAGAGTGCCTAATAAATTAACTGTCAGGGACTGCCGAACACTCAAACGTACTGCCGAGCGACGTGGAGCTATCGTTGTGGAACTGAAATCGCACTCGGGAGAAATGGGCCTCAAATCAGCTTTCGGGTACGTAGATGCAGGACTACTTGGTTCTCCTAAATCGATTAAGATTAGTGCCGTGATTGCTTCCTTGAAAAAAGACAAGGCTGAATCCCTTCCCCATCCTCCTCCTACCCGAGATTGTTCACATCTAGTGATTTCATCGTCGACGAACATTCCTTCCCTTCTGAAGCGTATTGTACGGAAAACGTGGCAGGTGGGACATAAACCCCTTGATAGAACTATCCCTCTATTAAGCGATACAACACTCTTTTCGTGGTCATCCTGATTCGCAGAAACCACTGATGACAAGAAGAAAAGAGCGACATAGATTAAAGTGCTGCAAGCAACGCTTCTTTGCTCTGTGACGTACTTGTAGAAAGTTTTGTGGGTGATTTAGTCAGTTGGTCCTGTGCTGATAGGTCGAAGCCAGACAAACCGTTTTTACCTTAGTGTGGTACAGCAAAAATGAAACTCAGTGAAAGTAATTGATTGCCTGGGGCTGTTTTATTGCTTTATAAGCAGCTAATTTGCTTTTCTCGATGGATTATTGCCAAATTAGTCTGTGTCTACAGACTGGAAATGTATCTATCTGTAACAGTTTGAAAATGCTCCTGTCAACAAAGCAAAGATCATTCTGTTGCTTTTCGAAGAGATTCAGCGGTTAGTCTCCTGCTCTAACCCCGACACTACATCACTGAACATCTTTGAAATGAAGTAGAAAAACAGATGTGCACGAGACCAGTCCGCCAAGAGCTCGGCGTAAGGTTCCCCATGTTCTGTCCAAGAAGAATGTTAGAAATGTCTGCAAGTGTTTATCGAACATACTGGAATGCAATCCACGTGACCGCAACAAAAAGGTACCCCGCACGTTACTGGATGCATGAATGTCGTATTTGTTGCTATCAGCAATGGGTTTTGTAGACATAGAACACACAAAGTAAGTATAAGCCATTTCGCGACCAGTTTCGTCGTTATCAGTCTGCAGCTATGTCGGTTTCAAAACGCAAATATAAGTTAATTACCAAGATTGTACAAGTTTTTAAAATAAAATAGAATAATATTCTGAACGAACTTTCTTAAGTGAAAACGGAAGTATGGGCTTAAAGAGGTAAGAAATAAAGGTTTTACTGTAAAATGAGCTTCGTTTATAAAACCAAAGTTCGAATCTCAACGTCAGTAAGAAACTGGTTGCAATACACAGAAGCTTATTACACACAAGAATTAGTGAAGGGATATTAAATGACGAAGAGGCAAACAGAAAATTGACCACAAAATTTTTGAATGAATGGGCATTGGGTATAATTACAACACTGTATGCTAACTTCCGGGACTGTGTGTGGTTAAAACTGGATTAACTTTTTTTTCCGCCTTGAGAAACATAACGCTTCCTTCTTTTCTACACAGATGCGTTTAGCTGAAGTTACATCATCAGTCTTTTTTTCTTTTCATTGCTATTAAATAACAGGAAAAATTGCTTTATACTGACTGTACATATAGAACTTCGGTTCTTAAGTAGATTATTCGCAAACTTAAAACAAACATATTTTATGTATACACCTTGTTGACAGATGTTGTGTTTTCTGTGTATTTATTTTGCTTTATAACAGTCTTTATTTCACAGTTCGTCTTCTGCAACCATGGAGGGCTTAATATAGAAAACTTTATTACCTCGAAAGTTTACGACTGGGCATGTTAAGACTGTTATGATTAATATTATTTTATTCCACGCGAAAGGTGGTGTGTGTATGTGTACAAAAATATTGTCTATTTTTAAATTTACGAATTATTTACTCAAAAACTGAAAGTCTACATTTACAGACACAATAACGCAATTAATAGAAAGGAAATATAAAATACAGCCACTGATGATGCTGTAACTTCAGCAAAATATATCGACGTAGAAAAGAAGAAAGAATTGTGTTTGCTCAAGGTGAAAACTAGCCAAAGACAAATTTTATTTGTAAGAGTGAGCTTCAAACCTCAAGATGAGTATTAGATGAAAACTTATTAACTTTTATTACTGGCTGCAGTTCGAGGTTCTTTCCTCATACCGTTGCTTTTGGACGGATTGTAACTAGTTAATTTTCATGCTACAGCTACGTGTATCACAACCGCTCTTGACTGACTGACTGACTGGTAGTTACTATGAAATAAAATTAAGTTCTTCGTACTGGTAACAATAATAACCAAACAATCGTGTTGATTGCGGTACATAATTTCGTAATTCGTTGTTTGTTACACGAATTGCAAGTGTAGCGAGGCGTGATGCACGTAGGATTTGCGAAGATGCTCCCCGCGGGCTACGTTCTCGACTGTCAGATCGTACAACTAAATATATATTATCCACGCAATATTCTTCTGCTGTTTAATCATCCATTTGAAGAAGTCAAAAGTGTTCAGCCAATGACTAATCTTCGTCAGCGACCACCAACGATTATAGTCAAACAATATTTCTGAACAGGGGCAACCGCAGTATCTCTCCCGAGTCCCTTTATTTTTAAGAACGTATATTCCTTATAACTAAATTGTAGCAGTGTTCACCATTAAGTGCATCTGCCCATGTATAAGGTAGTTTAAGGTCTCAATTAGGTCTAACATTTAAGCATTTATGTATTCTCTATATGTTAGTTTTTGTGTAGCAAGAAACACAAGCGCATTTTAATTTGGTTGGCGATATTATACGAGCGAGGCACCAACGTACCTTTTCTCGAGACTCTCTACAACTGCTGCCTGAGATTTTCTCTCCCCATTCCACACATCATTCCTTCAAAACGGAAAAGGAAAATTGCGTTGATAGTATTTTCTAGGCAGTCGGTCACGAATTTCTAGTAATTTTCGATGTTTAACGTATTTAATAGAACTATTTTCAAATACAAACGTATACCATATAAAAATGTTTCGCGGTCATTTGCCATTGCTACGACTTGTTAGTCTTTACTGAATTCTATGCGTTAACAAACCGTCTGAAATTGTTTCGGTTAACTTTCATTTATCAGCAGATTGTAGGAAATCGATTTCTGCAATTCTGTATTTTCAGAAGTTGCTCTCAACATAAAATATTTGATTCAGTTAATGGAAGAATCCAGATGGCAGATTGCTTCGTCAGTTTCATATGCCTGTTCCCCAGTAGATTCAAGATGTAGATAGGAATAACAGCGATAATAATGGCATTCGTAACATGATGCCGTGAATCTGATACGTTGCAGTAGAATTCTTCTCAAGGATACGCTTCAGATAATTGACTGTTATGCTGCTGCCCCTTTCTTTACCTTTAGTGGCAGGCACTACTCTCGCAAATGTACTCCCGATCAGGATAAAAAGGTTTAGATAATCACAATCTATTATTTGCGGACTTCTGTAATAGTTTAGGATTTGGCACAATGCTCTGTAGCCAACGGTGTTGCCGCAGATCATCAAAGCTAAGCGCTGCAGACTTGGCTAGGCCTTGGATGGGTAACCGTCTGGTTCTGCTGAACGCTGTTGGTAAACGGGATGTACTGATCCCTTGTAAGGGTAATTGAGGAGCTACTTGGGTCAGAAGTACCGGCTCTGGTCACGAAAACTGACAACGGCTAGAAGACCGATATGCTGACCACATGTCCCTCCGTATCCGTATTCAGTGACGCCTGTCCGCTGATGATGATACGGTAGTCCGTTGGTACCGTTGCGCCTTCCGGAGCCTCTTCGGACGGAGCTCAGAATTTTTTTTTTTTTACGAATCTTTGTTGCCTGGTGTGAAGTATGCGCTCTTAAATTTCCCATCAGCATTCTAGTCAATAATGTTGAGCAGAATAGTCCGTAATTGGTACTTTTTTCGACATGTAATCTCGTATAGCGTAAGGCGGAGCGTGATAGCTTGCGAAACAGGAAGGTGGATCGGACCTGGATCAAATCCGCGTGGCATATTAACCACCGTGGTTGGTTCACCGGGCAGCCTGAGTGTGGTTTTTGGGCGGTTCCTCACGCTCGTTTAGGCAAATACTGGGCTAGTCCCTAATTTATGCCTCATAAAATACAATACACAGACAGTTAAAATATGATCACACACGGAAAAAAGTAAGAGACATGTGGCGCACACAACTTCCCTCCCTCAGGCAACTGACGACTGCGGCCACAGGAAGGGCATCCAGCCGAAATGTCAGAAATAAAATAAATATTCCAAACTCCGAGAATAACGGAGCCTATAGTAGGAAGGATTAACGCTAACTAAAATAATAATAATAATAATAATAATAATAATAGTAACAAGGAGAAGAAAAATAAGACTCTTGTTGAGCACACAGCGTCGAGAAACCTTTCGTGTCAGTACGAACTGCTCTCTAGGAGGTCATAGACATTAATAAATACCACAGCCCCACACCGTAATAAATAGGACCACACTATAAACCTAGCAAACGCAAATTCCTTTGTAGGCTCCACGTAGGTAAATCGATCTCGTTTGCCACGTTTCATTACAAAACGCAACTCGCATAGTAAACCACGATTAATCAGTTTGCGGCGTGATTAACCGATCTACGAAAACATTTGATCGTTTGACGGTTATATGGCAGCGCAGCATACACTTGGCGAGGCAGCCTTTAGTGGCATTTCCTAGTATGACGTCTGGTTTATGTATGGCTGCTTGGCCAAATCAACATAACATCCTTCGTATCTAGCAGCTACAGTTTTGGGAACAGGCACAGTACAGGAGTTATAAAGAGAAGAGCTCTTTGATGAGTATAGCGATAGATGAACTCGGGTTAGTCAAAGCGTCTGAACACTCAACCATATCCAGTGATGAAATCGATTTTATACACGAAGGAAAAAGCGTATCTGAACTACTGAAGAAGGAGTGTTTTTGTGTACGTAATGCACAATATTCAAAAGAAGTTTTCACCCTCAAGTACACGTGACATAATGCCCAAAAGACTCGGTTTTTGATTATCGCATCATCATGAATATGCCATCTTAAAGAGAATTTAATCATTGGTGTTCTGCTATCTGTAATAAAATACCATTGCTGACAGTGTGGCATTTTTTTACACGTCAGTAAACCGTTGTGACATGTAGACAGTTTCTGTTGACTGCAGCATCTACGGAACTGACCTCTAACCGCTCGTCGACCTATTTCTAACCTGCTCCTCATTCTTGCAGTAATTGTTGTAGGGTTCTCTTCATAAACTCACCTCGCTCTTGACGATGTTGGCTTGACGACAACAACTTCAGCCGATGATCTGGAATTCTTTTCCGCTTTCTCGCTGCTTCCACAGCTCTTCACAGAAGCAGTTTTAAAGTCTTTAACGTCAGGCTGCAGTGGTTCAATTACTTCGTATTCACTGTAAAAAGAAATGATCAAGGTGTCAATGACCGTTCGAGCACTAAACTCAAGGAAATTAATAATATATATGTCCGGTAAAGAGCTTTATTAATAAACACAGAGGTGCAGAATCTGAAGTCTAAATTTTTTTTGAGTTTGAGGCACAAATGTTCAATCCAGAACTTTGAATGACTTGAGCTACTGTTTAATGTGATTGGAATGTGAGGCTTAATTCAAAGCCGTAATACATAAATGTACGATTTGAAACACAGAAATCTCTCCAAAAATTTATAAACTGAAGGTATTAAAATATGTCCTTATGAGAACCGAAGAAGACCATTTGATTCAATAACTTATCCAAAATCATTACAAGTAGTGTAATATTTTCCCTAGATTTTTGCTAAGAAGAACAAAAATGTATTGCTGAATTCTTCTGTATGAAACCAGAGAAATACTGCGCAGCCCCTGTTGCTTTCTGCTGGTTGCAGGTAATGCTTTCTAAATGCAAAGGGCTTTCGAATAACGATTGGAGTTTATCTTCAAGTTTCAAATTGCTTTCTCTGCACTCAGGCGAGGTATTTCATAAAGTTGGACGAAACAAGTTCCGCCGTATTGACCAAGAAAAACCTCAGCTTTTCATCTCATTTCCACCTAGTAGTATCTGAGCTACTCCAAGGAACGAAAAAGAAGCTAATGAAAACGAAATTACAGAGACAGCTAACTCTGCGATCCATATGACACAGGTACATGTGCGTTTACGTCTATGCAGTACCTGGAAGCGGCATAAATAGTGATAGGTTTTTTTATTGTTTATTGCTAGAATGTTATACACTCCCGGAAATGGAAAAAAGAACACATTTACACCGGTGTGTCAGACCCACCATACTTGCTCCGGACACTGCGAGAGGGCTGTACAAGCAATGATCACACGCACGGCACAGCGGACACACCAGGAACCGCGGTGTTGGCCGTCGAATGGCGCTAGCTGCGCAGCATTTGTGCACCGCCGCCGTCAGTGTCAGCCAGTTTGCCGTGGCATACGGAGCTCCATCGCAGTCTTTAACACTGGTAGCATGCCGCGACAGCGTGGAAGTGAACCGTATGTGCAGTTGACGGACTTTGAGCGAGGGCGTATAGTGGGCATGCGGGAGGCCGGGTGGACGTACCGCCGAATTGCTCAACACGTGGGACGTGAGGTCTCCACAGTACATCGATGTTGTCGCCAGTGGTCGGCGGAAGGTGCACGTGCCCGTCGACCTGGAACCGGACCGCAGCGACGCACGGATGCACGCCAAGACCGTAGGATCCTACGCAGTGCCGTAGGGGACCGCACCGCCACTTCCCAGCAAATTAGGGACACTGATGCTCCTGGGGTATCGGCGAGGACCATTCGCAACCGTCTCCATGAAGCTGGGCTACGGTCCCGCACACCGTTAGGCCGTCTTCCGCTCACACCCCAACATCGTGCAGCCCGCCTCCAGTGGTGTCGCGACAGGCGTGAATGGAGGGACGAATGGAGACGTGTCGTCTTCAGCGATGAGAGTCGCTTCTGCCTTGCTGCCAATGATGGTCGTATGCGTGTTTGGCGCCGTGCAGGTGAGCGCCACAATCAGGACTGCATACGACCGAGGCACACAGGGCCAACACCCGGCATCATGGTGTGGGGAGCGATCTCCTACACTGGCCGTACACCACTGGTGATCGTCGAGGGGACACTGAATAGTGCACGGTACATCCAAACCGTCATCGAACCCATCGTTCTACCATTCCTAGACCGGCAAGGGAACTTGCTGTTCCAACAGGACAATGCACGTCCGCATGTATCCCGTGCCACCCAACGTGCTCTAGAAGGTGTAAGTCAACTACCCTGGCCAGCAAGATCTCCGGATCTGTCCCCCATTGAGCATGTTTGGGACTGGATGAAGCGTCGTCTCACGCGGTCTGCACGTCCAGCACGAACGCTGGTCCAACTGAGGCGCCAGGTGGAAATGGCATGGCAAGCCGTTCCACAGGACTACATCCAGCATCTCTACGATCGTCTCCATGGGAGAATAGCAGCCTGCATTGCTGCGAAAGGTGGATATACACTGTACTAGTGCCGACATTGTGCATGCTCTGTTGCCTGTGTCTATGTGCCTGTGGTTCTGTCAGTGTGATCATGTGATGTATCTGACCCCAGGAATGTGTCAATAAAGTTTCCCCTTCCTGGGACAATGAATTCACGGTGTTCTTATTTCAATTTCCAGGAGTGTATATTGTAAACATACAGTGAGTGAACCAATTCTAGATATTCTGACTCTGTGAAATGTCTTTCCATTCATTATATATAAGACGACCGCTTTGTATCATTTATGAAGAAAAAACACGAAGTTCTTCTGCTGGAAGTGTGTGTGCCTCCGTAGCGCAGCGGTAGTGGTACCGCCTACCACGCAAGGAGGTCCAGGTTCGATTCCCGGCAGGGGATTGGGTGTTTGTCCTTCATCACCATTTCATCATCACTGACGCGCAAAAAAAAAAAAAAAAAAAAAAAAAGGGTTCAAATGGCCCTGATCACTATGGGACTTAACTTCTGGGGTCATCAGTCCCCTAGAACTTAGAACTACTTAAACCTAACTAACCTAAGGACATCACACGCACCCATGCCCGAGGCAGGATTCGAACCTGCGACCGTAGCGGACGCGCGGTTCCAGACTGTAGCGCCTAGAACCGCTCGGCCACCCCGGCCGGCATTGACGCGCAAGTCGCCGAAGTGGCGTCAACTAAAAAGAATGGCTTAAGGCGGCCGAACCCCGAAAGGGGATATCCCGGCCATGGAATACCATACGATCATTTCGTTTTTACTGGAAGTGTGAATCCTAGTAGTGGAGTACACTGAATCCAGTTGTCATTATTTATGTTTAATACTTTTTCAGTCGATTACATTCCTTATCATTATCAATAAAATGAAGCAAATCATGCTGTTTACAACACTGTAATTAAATAAATTCATTCAGTGGTTACACGAAAAGAAACCTTAGAGAATAGTGCCAGTATTTTATCGAAACATCAAGATACTGTCGGGGAAAGTCAGTGAACCAGAAGTATATCTCGCTTCTGATATTCTTTGTTTCTCAACTTCGAAATGAAGAGACAGTGGGACTCCCTTTGCGTGGACATATGCTAAACAAATTTTCTTCCCGGACGGGAGTATTTGCAATGTATGTCGAAGATAACATTTCATTCTCAGAGACTAATATTTCAAAACTTCATATTGCTGTACAGCAATGTTTGACTTACGGGAATCAATTTTTTAGAGATTGTGATACACAGATCCCTGAGTTCGAACTGCAAGCTTTCCCTGAGCGAACATGACACTATGTTAAGTTTTGCTAGCGATGTAAGCACTAGTGTAATAATATGTGATGGCTTCAGAGATGGCTTGTGAGGTATTATACGGACAATAAAGGAGGAAAAAAATCTCCGTCCTTCAATCAATTTGCTTTAAATGCGCGTTTCTGAACAAATATTTAAGATGGAACGACTGTACGTCTTGTTGGACAGCCAGTTGCAAAACAGATTCATTGGAAGAATTCCATTGAAATGCACACACGCACGAATGATATAGATAGAGAATCCTCGTACGAATGACGCCCCAGTATTTCACACCGTTCTGGGACCATTAACAGGTACGATTAAAGCATGAAGTTGAAAAGATTCCAAGATGAGCTGCACATTTCGTCCTGGCTTCGTTTAATCATAGCGACAATGTCACGTGGATACTAATTTGACTTCAGCGGCAGAGGCGTTGTTCATTACGGTGACAATAAGGTTTTAAATTATTGCAAAAATTATATGAATGCGCGTTCCAAGAAGAAGGGCAGGAGGAGGTTAGACTCTCACGTCACATCGAAGAAGATGCCGTTAGAGGCGGAGCACAAGCTGATTTGGAGCATAATATAGAAGGATACCGGCAGTGTCCATTACAACGGAACCATCCCTACATCTGCCTTAAGCAATTTAGGGAAACCACAGACAATCTTAGTCTGGAAGTCCGGACTGGGGTCTGAAGGGCTGACCACCGCGCCATCTCGCTCGCTCAAAGAACATACTACTTCTTCCTATGCATATCTCGGGGAATAACCAATACAGTAAATTCAGATAAATTCTAAGTCATACTGACAGTTGTTATTTCTGTATATCATTCGGAGATGAAACAGAAAGAGGGGCGGGGGCGGGAGGGTATATGAGTGTGCTGAACGACATATGCTGGATGTCTGGTGGCTTGTGCACTACAAATAAAGATGTAGAGGAATACAGAGATACAACAGAAATGCTGTGGATAATATTTTGACTGAAATCTCATTGATGAATAGGTTCAGTGTCAAATCTGTTTTAATGTCTTATGAGAAAATGAGACTTTCGCCTCAGTGTTGGAAGGTATTAAAAAGGAAATCAGTAAACAGATATGCACGAAATTTGACGTTACTACCCTGCTTTTTGTCGAATCATTTATTCAACTTTTGAAAAGCATGTGGCAGGAGGTGTGCAGCGCACACAGCAAGTATGTTACATTCCATTGCATTTATATAGGCTATTACAATGTACGAACGATTTTATCGAAACTTACAGTACAATCAAGAGCAAAAATTGCATCTCATAACAGAAAATACAGGAAGATCGTAAGATATATTATTAAAGAGGCTATGAGCTTAGTAAGTAGGATGCATAAGTCAGAGTAAGTTGAAACAATATGGTGTATAGTAAGGGCAGCGTCAGAGAAAAAAACATAAAGACTCAGTTATCAGTTAATACAAGTAACACAACTAACATTACAAATTTTCTGTGATCATTTCTTGTCTATTCTGGGAAAACTGAAATATACACAGGTTTCTCCTAGAGCGCATATTTCGAGCGAACAACAGGAGATAGGACTACTGAAACTAACAGAATAGAATTATAGGCAATGATGAAGTCTGTAAGCCTTTGATTCATATAATTACGATAAGGAACCAAACAAAAAAGTAAATGTTTGTGCACTGCATATTAGCAACAAGGAACCACCGATAACAGCTTCAAGATGATAACATTTGCAGCTTCAGAGAACTTGGTTATTAGTTCAACAACATTCTCACGTATGGAAAATCATATAGGAACATAGTGCTCACCGGATGGAATCCATTCACCGGATGGATCATGTAATGATAGTGACAGATATGCGGCTCAAGAAAATGTTGAAAGATTTTGTAGCCTGACGAGGAACGGTGTGTGTGACTGGCCTCTTCTTCGTATAAGTGAAACTAGACATAGAAAATTTCAGGTCTGGTAAGAAAACAAAGAATGGAAACCTTGAGCTTGACGTGGCAAAACTAAAAAATGAGGAAAAAACAAAGAATCCATCCGAGTTAGAAACAAATAACCGTTTCGATGTACTAAAAATGTAGATAAGGAAGACGTGGAGAAAGTGTGACTCACTGTGAAGACAGACGTGACAGATTCTGGGAAAAAAGCGCTGGGTAGAAAGAAAAAACGGGGAAAAAGAAGATGGTTTAATGAAGAATGCAGACATGTAGTTAAGAAAAGAAAGAAAGCACGTGAGTTACTGCTATAGGACACATATAATGAAACACTGAAATAAACATATCTAGACCATATGTAAAAGCTCGCAGAGTGACATCAAGAGTACTGAGAGCTGAAAAGAGAATACTGAGAGCTGGAAAGAGAAAATACTTAACAAAAATTATTGAAAATGTGGAACTGAATAGCCGAAACTGGAACAGTAGGAGCTTCTTCCAAAATGTGAAAACAGCAAGAAAAGAGTTCAACGTAAGAAGTCAGTTTATCAATGCCAAACGTGGCAACGTGATTATGAATGTTGAATCAGCCTTAGAGAGTTGGAAAGAGTATTTCAGCGAGCTGCTCAACTACCCTAACCCAAAGCTACGTTTCAGTGAAAACTAAGAAGAAACAAGTGAGATAGAGATTGACATCACGGTGGAGAAGATAGTCAAAGCCATCTGAAAGATTAAAAGCAATAATACGCCAGGAGAGGATATGGTCTAAGCAAAGATGTCTAAGTAAGGAGGAAGCAGACTACATATCGAGCTATGTAAACTCGTTCAGCTCGTTTGGAAGACAGAGACGTTACCAGATAGCTGGAAGACAACAGTTATTTGTCCAATGTAAAAGAAAGGAAGAAAGATAGATTGCTCTTACTGTGGAGAAACCAGTTTACGTAACGAGGCAAACAAGGACTATTCTACAATTATCTTAGAAAATCTAAAACTATTTGCAGAAAATGTCATGGGAGAATATCAGACTGGATGCCGTCCAAGCAATTCAGCTACTGACAATGTGTTTGCTCTTAGGCAAATTCTTGAAAAGTTAGTTAATTAGTTACATGTTTCATGGATCAATTCAACAATTCTTTCGTCGAAATTAATTGGAACGAGTCTGTTTACAGGATATGTATACATCATTACATGATTGGTGTTTGTTAACTTTCTATTTTACAGGTAGAAATTTGTCAATTCGCTTCTTTACCTGTCAGACATTTTATGTTATTGGGCGAATGGTTAAAAATATTTATTGCTGCATATTGAACTCCTCTCTGAGCCACTAATGGCTTTAACAGTGGGTAATAAAGGTCGTTTTTTGTAGTAGTGGGAAAGAGATAGAAAAGTCCAGGTATTGTCCATAGAATTTCAAAGAGCTTATGAAACCATTCATCGAGATAGCCTCTATAGAATCCTGATGGAGTTCCGAATACCAAATAAGCTCACTGAAATGATTAGAATAGGTATGAGTGAATCGAGAGCGGCAGTAAGAACTGGAGGAGTATACTCACAACCTTTTTCCATAACAACTGAATTAAGACAGAAAGATGCACTTTCATGCACACTGTTTAATCTCACCCTGTAGAAAGTCGTAAGATAGAGAAAAGTTGAAGTGGAAGGTGACAGATTTCAGATATTTGCTTACACGGACTGCATAGTGTTAGTGAGCGAGAGTGAACAAGATCTTGGGGAGATGTGAGATCGTCATAGCGGCAAGTAAAACGGGACTATTCATCAGTAAACACAAAACTGTACATAGGAAAGTAGGCAGAACTAAATATGCACAAGAGCACATCACAAGTTCAAGTCAATTGATCAGTTCAAGTATCTGAAAAGTTGGTACAGTTGTTGTAATCAAGTACCCACAGATGTAAACGAAAGAATTTCTGCTAGCTCCAGAAGTCTACATGCCCTCAGAGAGATGTTAAAGACTAAAGTCATATGACATCCTGCGAAAGCCAGCCGCGGTGGCTGAGCGGTTCTCGGCGCTCCAGTCCGGAACCGTGCTGCTGCTACGGTCGCGGGTTCGAATCCTGCCTCGGGCATGGATGTGTGTGATGTCCTTAGGTTTAAGTAGTTCTAAGTCTAGGGGACTTATGACCTCAGATGTTGAGTCCCATAGTGCTCAGAGTCATTTGAACCATTTGAACCATCCTGCGAAAATGTAAATCTACAGTGCCTTTATGTGTCCCATTGTCCTCTATGGTTCAGAAGGCTGGATACTAACTAAAGGGGAGAAGAAAAAGCTTCTAACATTTGAAAGGAAGACGAGGAGAAGACTCTGAGGCCCAGTGACAGGTGGACATACTTGGAAAACAAGAAAGGATAATGAAATTTATGAGATCAAGAATCAGTCAAATGTCTTACAATATTTAAAGAGCAGACGACTCCAATAGGAAGGTCGCGTAATCTGTATGCCCAACACTCGACATCCCAAGCAAGCTTTCACTGTCGACATTAAAACGAAAAGACTCCCGGGCAGGCCAAGAAATAGATCGGAAGACGACGTAAAGAGAAATGTGGAAGCTCTGAATGTAGTCAGTTGGGAGGTGGCAACAGCAAAAGACAGAATAAGTGGAGACTTATTGTTGATGGAGCGCATGGCCTACAGGGACGGTGATAGCTGGGTGAGTAAGTAAGTATCAACAGTAGCAGTTACTTAGTTGTTCCTGTGGCACATATTTTTCCAGAATTCGGTGGCGAGATTTCTATGGCACAAGTAAGAAAATGATGTTAATAACTGTAGGTCTAGATAATTTTTACCACTGTTTTCAGAGAGTTTTGGAAACATAATGTACAACTGAGAAATTATTTATTTCCCTGAGTATAATGTACTGACAGATAAGCAGTTCATTTCTACAAATTGCTTTTCTATTGATAAGTCAATGCATTTTTTGCGTAAGGTATCCGGTGGCATGGATTAAACAAAATCTGCGTCCATTGGTTATCTTCTGTGATATAGCAGATACGTTTTACTCTTTAGGCATGTTACTGAACTGGTTATCTGGACACCACATAGCCGAAAGGTGCTTTACATTATCACTTAACAAGAAATAAGCACGGTCAACGAACTTACGGTGTTCGTATGGTTGCATACAAGGATCTTTCTTAAAATTTGCAATTAATGACTTCCCTTGAACTGTAGCAAATAGCAGTGAACTTATTGGTTTGTGGGTGAATCAAGAGTAATGGTTACATATTTAGGTAACTACATGCCGATTTGATTCACACATAAAAGGCTCACTCTTAATAGCAATAAGTCAAAGTAAATCCAAAAGTATGAGACACAGTTGTTTTCTTGCTGACATCGCACTTTCTTGCAATATGGTAAGTTTAATTAAACAGAAGACACTAGATTAATGCGGCACAGGGTAGATGGCAAGCTCTCAAGAAAGCTCCGGCAGGAGTTGAAATCAGCTGCTTGTATTATTAGTATATCATCAACAACATTGAATATTTTCACGACGTAATTGTTGATCAGTGAAGTTTTCGGATTGGAGAAGGAAGCAACACTTCTCTTTTTCTAGTATTTCTGTCGCGAAACGTCCAGTAATTTTCGGGGCAAGCCGCAAGACTGACAGTACAATAGTAAAAGTTTATTTCCATTTTTTTCCTTTGTTGTTCATTTAGTTCCCTCTACGAGAGCAGGGAGAGCTGGCAGCGACCATATTTCTGCTCTTCAGACTAATTATGTTAAAAGAATAATCACAAACATTTTTACAGTTGAAACAAATAAAATAATAGGATTAAAATACAATAAAACATGATTGATGTCTTTTTTGTGTAAATGAGAATTCTGCTCCAGGCAAGTTCATAGACGATAGCTCCCACCCAGAATGGGGATTCAATGGTCAAGACCAATACGAATGGGTTGGAGTGTCTGGCGGTGGGCTGAGAAGTATATGATCGTGAAGTGTGGAGTATAACAGGGAGCAGCGAGCGTGCCTTGATTCAAGGAAGGATACGGAGACTGTGAAGCAGTTGTGTCCGTCATGTAAACCAAAGAACCAACGTGCATACGATCACAGACACTAAGAGTTGGAGGGGTTTTACTAGGGTGCCACACATATGCAACGTAATGACTGCGTACCAATTATAGAGCACATCTGAATGACACATTCTGATCAGAAGTATTAAGCACCATCGATATGAGCATAGTACCACTGTCTTTGAGAACTGACTATAACAAGCTTATGATTCCCCACTCTGTTCATATTGAAGCCGACATACTGATTAAGTCTTTCATCAGATGGGTTCCGATACCTTACTTGAGGACCGAATCCCACAAAGAGCATAAAGAAGGCAAAGTTTCCGATGTTAACGTAATTCATACAGCGGCTGATTTTTGAATGGTTCGTGCGCTTGCTCAACATAAACTACACTCGCACGGGACTTTGTACACAGCTGGCTTTCTAAACAGCACGTTATCCGTAACTGAACCGACAAGAGACGGTCTTCGGTGGGGAGAGAAAGATGATATTTACTTTATGCTTCGTGAATATCCGATGACACACCCTCTTACTCTACGAACAGAAGGGTATTTTTTGACTGGAAAGGAATAGGCAGTTCAGTTTACGAAAGAAATTAGGTCTGAAACCATGAAATAAAAAGGTTTCTTCTCACTGACAAAGACTATATGCTAGGATGATAAGCAAACGAGAACCTGTCAAGTAATTAACAAAACCAATACTTACTGGAACGTACAGAAAGCGTACAACGAAGAAAAGCAACTGGTTCGAGTAAGTAATGAACTGGACGTAGAGAATGGCACTAAACTTCGATATCCGTTGTACTTTATACTAGAAAGCTTAATGTGGTAAGGGGACAGGACACTAAGCTAGTTATGCAACTGGAGATGCTCGACGGCACAGAAAGGCCTAGGTAAATTCGGCTTTGTTATGAGGGCAGTCAAATGAAAAACTATTACGCGCGACAACGGACAATGGAATGGTTCCATTCAAAAGTAAACACCGCACACATTAAGACATTTATCCCACTGAGAGACGAGACGCTCAATTCCTGTTTCGTAGAATGCGGTCGGCTGCTAACGGATCCAGAACCGCAACCATTCTTGCACTTCTTCGTCCGACTGAAACCGACGTCCCCGCGTGTCTTTCTCCACGTCCCAAAAATGTGAAAATCATAAGGTGAAAGATCCGAGCTCTACGGAGGATGCTGCAGTGTTTCCCAAGCAAATCACCAAAGAAGAGTCTCCTTCCAAATGGTAGTGTGGGAGCGGGCGTTCTTTGCATCAGGATGATTCCGTCCGACAGCATTCATGGACATTTTGACCGTATGACGCTTCGCAGTTTCTGCAAAGTATCTTCATAGCGCTGGGCAATGTTTCTGGTTCCACGTTCGAGGAACTCGCGGAGCAGAGTACCCCTGAAGGCGAAGAAGAATGTCATCATGACCTTACCGGAACCTGTGTTAACAGTTATGGATTTGTGATTCTTCAATTTCTCCAGGCGTATTTTATGACGAAATAAATCTCGGATGTACAGCCTGGTATGAGTGTGCATAGGACACAATATTTCGGCAGTCGACCACGTTGCCATCTTCAGGTGCGCTGATGTACTGACCGGCGGTGGGCCGCCGCCATTTATATATAGGACAATTTCCCTCCTGATCCTCCCTCAGGCGCTTCCTATGAGTCGGTGCGGTCCGCGCCCTGCGCGCGGTCCAGGTACAGCGTCCGTTCTCCCGCCGTCTGGGCGCTGCGTCCTAGGTCTTCTCGTTCAGGGGGGGTCTGCCGGCACCGCTCTCGTTATTCTTCCCTCCTCCCCCGAAGTCAGTACACTCTGGGGAATATCCTTTTTCTTCTTAATCCGGGTGATCGCGGGTTCCGACGCCTTGCTAAGAATGTAACTGCTATCACGATTTAGTTGTGGCTCCCTTACTCTGATCTCTATGGCTTCTTTGATGACACAGTTCCAGTATTTGGACGTCTGTGTGAGGACTTTGGTTTCGTCATAATCCATGCTGTGGAGTTCCGACAGGCAATGCTCAGCGATTGCCGACTTACTGGGCTGTTGCAGTCTAGTGTGCCGTTGATGTTCTCGGCATCGGTCCTCAATGGTACAAATGGTCTGCCCCATGTATACACTGCCGCATTGGCAAGGTATCTGATAAACCCCTGATTTACGTAGACCAAGGTTGTCCTTGACACACCAAGAAGGCTCTTGGTTTTTCTTGGAGGACGGAAGATGGTTTTCACTTGGTGTTTACGTAAAATGCGTCCAATTTTTCCGGATAAGGCCCCACAAAACGGAATAATACCCAAGGCCGCCTCCTCATGAGGTTCATCCTCAGTTTCCGTCGGTGCTGCAGGTGTGGGATGTAGAGCCTTCCGAAAGTGCCCTTGCTTGTAACCGTTCCTCCGAAACACGGTCTTCAGATGGTCCAGTTCTTGTTGGAGACTGTCCCTGTCGGAGATGGTGTTTGCTCTGTGTACAAGAGTTTTGAGCACGCCATTCTTTTGTGCCGGATGGTGGCAGGTATCCGCATGTAGGTACAAATCGGTGTGCGTCTTCTTCCTATACACGCTGTGGCCCAAAGTGCCGTCAGCTCGTCTTCTAATCAAAACATCTAGGAAAGGGAGCATCCCATCCGTTTCGATCTCCATGGTGAACTTAATATTCTCGTGTCTGGAGTTGAGATGTGTGATGAAGTCTGCCAGTTTATCTCTTCCATGTGGATTTCTTTGGCGGGGAAGATATGGGGTATTTCCACTGTTGGTTTCGCCGTTTTCCCTCGGGCTATCGGAATTCTGTCGGACTGAGTTATTCTGTTGTACGATAACGGCCGCCCCACAGTGCCAATGAGACGAATTCTACGATTCGGCGGTTTGGTTGCAAAACAATGCAGCATCCTCCGTACATCCCTCGTCTATCTTTCGCGACCTTGAGAATGGCATGCGTGGACGTTAGTTTCTGTCGGACGAGGAAGTGTAATGGTGGGTGCGATTTCGGATTCGTCAGTGGCCAACCGCGTTCTACGAAGCAATAATTGATCGTCTAGTCAGCCAGTGGGATAAATGTCTAAATGATTAGTTTTGAATGGGACCATTCCATGGTCCCGTTGTGGCGCGTCTTCGGTTTTCATTTGATTGTCACTTATAGTTCGCTGAAAACATCAACAGTACATACGAGGGTTATTCGGAAAGTAAGGAACGATCGGTCGCGAAATGGAAACCACTGTGAAAATCTGATGAAATTTTTGGACAGGTGTGTTGGGCAGTGTCTTTAGTATGCCCGTCTATCGCGTTACGTAGTTCTTTTTACTTCTGAGCACACAGGGAGCACATAAAGGTACCTAGAGCAATAGTGTCTCCCGCCAAGTAAGAGGGCCTGG
The DNA here is from genome assembly GCF_023898315.1 of Schistocerca nitens. Classification (NCBI taxonomy): domain Eukaryota; kingdom Metazoa; phylum Arthropoda; class Insecta; order Orthoptera; family Acrididae; genus Schistocerca; species Schistocerca nitens. The sequence goes on along the minus strand of NC_064616.1, from coordinate 905,145,828 downwards.
TGAGAAATTTCGCCTGAAGCTATGCAGCCAACATTACATAACTGTAGTGTGTTTCCTTCTTCAAGACAATTCTCAGCTGCATTCTGCAGTGACAATGAAGTTGCTCCTGCATCATTGGAAATGTTTGATTACTCACAATACAGCCCGTAATTGTCTCCCTCTGAGTTTCATCTCTGTCCACATGAACCGCTGGCTACGAAGACAACATTTTGGCACAGACAACGAGCTGTAGGCCAGCGTAGAGAATTGGCGAAAAGCACTGGCGGCTGTCTTCTATAACGAGGGTACTGGAAAGTTGGTACAACGCTAAGACAAATGTCTACGTGGGGTCGCCGACTAAGGAGATAACTAGCTGGAAGTTGTAGCTGACTGTTGCAAATAAAACATTTTTGATTTTCACTGTGGTTTCCATTTCGCGACCTATAGTTCCTTATTTTCTGAACAGCCCTCATAAATCTCACTTGACACTGTGAAGAGGTTATGATGGAAGAGGAGTTGAAGATTCGTCGACAGGGCGAGTGACGAATTGAGCCTTCCGTATGTAGTAAGTGGTGGTTTCGGGCTCATTTCTTATAGCGAATGAAGGTCGTAACATGAGAAGCCGAGTAGCATTTATCTTGGGAGCATTCTCCGTTTTACTGAGGATGTTATTTTTTCTACGTTTCGCTAATTTTTCTGAATATCTGCGTATACATCAATCAGTATCATTAAAATCGCTATACATAGTGTACCACTTTCCCCATTTAATTGCATATGCGTGTGATTCGCCGAAGAATGATTTTGGATACTCCACCTTTTAAGGCCGAATCTGCCTAATTTTACCACTGTGGTTGTCAAGCGAGATAATGCTTAAAGACATAAACTGTTTCTTGAATTGTCATGGTAATTACACTTTCCCAAGTAAAAAGCTAAGACTTTTTATAATTCATAACGCTTTTTTTTCTAGAGATCTCTCACACGCTGCCTGACAAAAGAAAGTGAAACATTCACGAGAGAAGTGGGAAACAAAACTTCTCGGTTTGAGTGACTATGTGATATTATTTCACTGTTTACAAAACTTTTAGAAACAACTTGGCATTATGAGTTCACTTATCAGTATAACGTTGCACCCCCTCTGGCCCGGATGCATGCATTGATTCGTTTGGGGAGGGTGTCATAAAGCCGTCGCATTCTTTCCTGAGGCAAGCTGGATCACACTTGTTGAAAATGGTCCTTGACATCCTGGATACTTGCGGTGGGACGTTGAAAAATGGGAGCACAATGTTATGGAATGAGAAGTAACACACGATCACGCATAATATCCGTGATGTACCGTTGTGTCATTAGAGTTCCTTCAGTCATTAGCAGCCGTGACCTCAAGTCATGTCCGATGGCTCCCACATCATGATGCTTGAAGCTAGGAGTAATACGGCTTTGCCCCTCTAAAACATCGGAATAATGGGTCCTCTCCCCATGTCGCTGCCATACTCGCCAACAACAGTCATCCAGGGTAGTACAGAACCGCGATTCATCGCTGAACACAAACGATGCCATTCATCGCCAGTCCTTGCTTCACAATCATGGCACCATTCCAAACGCAATTGTTTGTGTTGTGGCGTTAACGGGGGTAAGTTCATGGAACGGTAATTTCATAGACTGATGACGGTCTACGAAAAATGGCGCGGGATGACACGGAATGATGCAGGGAGTTGGTTGGTTGTTCCCGGGTAGCAGCCTCAGATGGGAAGGGGTTACGAAATGCTTGATGCACAATACGGCAGCCCTCCTATGTGGTGGTCAGACGTGGTCCATCGGAACCTTGAAGACGAGTATGCCTGCCTTACGTTCTTATCCAGTCCAATATCAGGCCCTGTCACATCTGAATGCCCCACATAGCTGGATATTGCACGATTCGACCAGCTGGCAAAAGTCACAAGTACAAAGAGGTCCCTTTCAAATTCTTTCAGGTGCTGATAACGTTCTCTTACATGAGTACGCGGCATCTCCTTGTCCTTAGTGATCATTTAACGTCAGACGCTATCGCGCCCTTTGTACACCGAGCTGACAAAGTCATGGGACAGCGATATCGTCCCATAGAGATGGCGGTAGTATCGCGTACACAAAGTATAAAAGGGCAATGCATTGGCAGAGCTATCGTTTGTACGCATTCGTTGACCGTTAGCGCTGCGGATCACGTCGGGGTAGCTCCCAGTGGACAATCACTCTGCGATAGTGGCGGATAAGCTGCGATTCGCATAGCGCTGCGCCGCGAAAGGGATAATACTGGACACGCTCACGAGTGCTTGCCGCTGTTTCCTCCGAAAACTCCCCGGAATCTAGCCAATCGCCGCTTTTTCTCTTTCTGCAGGAAGAATATATCTCGCCCTCGCTACCACCTCTGGGACCGTTAGTGGCAGGGAGATTAAGGACTCCCAACGGTTTGATCGACAAGGGCGTGTCGTTCCCTTTCACAAAAGAGTGGAACTATTGTGCATTCATGGAAAGAAAAGTGTTGTGTTCAAGGGAAGACCCAAATCTACGTCTGAGATGCCAGGATGGTTCAAATGGCTCTGAGCACTATGGGACTTAACATCTGAGGTCATCAGTCCCCTAGAACTTAGCACTACTTAAACCTAAATAACCTAAGGACATCACACACATCCATGCCCGAGGCAGGATTCTAACCTGCGACCGTAGCGATCGCGCGGTTCCAGACTGAAGCGCCTAGAACCACCCGGCCACACCGGCCGGTAGATGCCAGGAGAAAGTCGCGTTTGCGATACTAGTGGTGTGGGAGATCGGCGCCTAACGGAAACTTTTCTGCCAGCGCAGCCTCTCTGCTCGCAGCATTCGAATCCCGCCAAGTTGGCGAAGACCACTTTGAGTGACTAAGGCGGTCATGGCTGACAATGCCGAGTTTCGTGAAGTTGCTATGCACCGAGTCAGCGCGGGATGTCACATGTAAAGCTCCACAGGGGATGAGGATCTCATGGCGAAGACCAGGTACACAGCAAGTAGTGACACCTGCACGCTGACCACCGCCACCACTCGGCCGCAAATTTCTGCCTGTGGAGTGACTGGCGACGAGCCTGCAGTACCGGCCGCAACCGCGCCCGATGCGGCAGGAGCAGCCGCACCGAAGGAAGGTGGGACGCACCGCCCGTTCCGGGAGAAGACACGGAGGTGTCCCAAAGCATGTGGAAGCGCAATGCCGCAGCCGTAGAGGAATCCTCCCCCATCTAGCCCAGCAAGCCAAAGCAGCAGAAGAAGAGTCGAAGAGGAGAGGTGGCGCATGCCTGCGTCAACCCGATGAAGACGGCTTCATCGCTCCCGACCGGACGCACACTGGCGGAGCCGTTGAGCTCCATCAAGCGGGACCGGCTGGTGTGGAGACTGCGAACCGGTACGGTGACATGCCGGAGGCAGCCGAAAAGGATTGGACGACGCTGCCACAGCTGAAGAAACCGTCTCGCCCATCAGTGATCACCATCCGGTGGTTAGCAGACTACGCGCACTTCCATGGGAAAATACACTCCATCGCCAATCTCCGTGGTGTTCGCAAGGGATACTCCTACCTGTGGAAGGTCCAACCGGAGAGTATCGCTGACTACAGCAAGCTCATGAAGCTTGTGGGGGAAAAATGATATTGTTTCACACACAATGGCGAACTGCAGAAACAGTTGAAGGTGGTCTTCCGCCCCCTTCCAATGGAGATGGAACCGGAGTTCCTGATGCAGCAGCTCGCTGCTCTGGGTTTCCCAGTCCACTCCACAGGCCTGGTGAAGTAGCCTAGGACACACAGGTACTTACCTCTGTTCCTGGTTGTCCTGGCCGACAACATCGAAAGTCGGAAAATTTTCGAGGTGGGAAAGGTCGCGGACTTTTCGGTGAAGGTTGAGCCCATTCGTGCAAAAGGTAGGAGAGCTCATTGCTACTCTTGCCAAGGCATGGACCATATGGAACATTACTGCCACATGCCAGCCCACTGCGCGAAGTGCGCTAGATTGCACCAGACCAGGAGGTGCAGCAAGAAGAAGAAAGACCCGCCAATTTGCTGCAACTGTAGGGAGCCACATTGCAGGTGCTGCAATGCCTTCCGCCGCAAGGGAGCCGTCAGGCGTGTCCAGCCGGGACGCAGCTGCCAGGGGGAAAGCGCCACCCGCGAACTACACGCCTGCGCCGTCAGCTGCACCACAGGCCGCAGAAGAGGGGCGCGGACGTCAGAAGGAGCGACGCACCACCTCGCACGTACAGAGCACACGCAGCAGCCAGCGGACAGCACCACAGCGACGAAGAACGTCGCAGCCGCCGGAACGGACGCCAGCGAACTCAGTATTCTCCTGCGGGCACTGATCCAGCTTATGAGCCAAATTCCAGCACTCGTCGAAGAAGCAACGCCGTCAAAATCCAAGGACACCATAGATAATGCCTATAACCATGATTTAACCTTATGCACATTCAATGCGAACGGACTGTATCCCCAGCAGGGCGAATTTCGCGAATTCCTACTGGACGAGGATGTTGAGACTTGTCTGGTGCAGGAAATATTCCTCAAACCCGGGGTGAACGTGCGACCAGCGAACTACTGCTGCTACCGAGACGACAGAGCCACCCACAGGGGTGGCACTACCATCTACGTGAAGAGGTCGCTGTGGCATCATCGAGTCTACCTGCCGGAGTTCGGCATGCTGGAGGCACGGGTGTGGCTGTCAGCACCACTGCCGAGAAGATTCTCTTCGTGTCGGTACAGCGGAAGACCGATAGACCGATACACGAGGCAGATTTTAATTCTCTGCTGTCACTGGAGGGACGACTTTTTGTTGCGGGGGATTTCATTGCAAAAAGCCCTGAATGGACCTCTCGCCAAACAAACGCCAGTTGGCGTCGGCTCTGCCACGTTGTTCGTCGAAACGGCGCAGTCTGCTGAGGCCTTTTGACCCCACGCACTTTTCCGCCCGAGGTCGACCGAATGTGATCGAATTCGCACTACTGAAAGGTATCGGACAATTCACGTATGGGTACGCCAAAATGCGGTACGTCCTATCATCCGACCATGCTCCAGTCATCTATGAGATGGACGTGATCGGTACCTCCCTTCCAGATCAGCGTCAAAGATACAGTAACTTCGACTGCGATCGTATCCAGGGTAGAGTCTCTAGAAGGGGCGGCTTAACCCGAAGTAGTAGGAGCCGACGCAGCCTTTCCTCAACTGAAGGATAGTACGAGCAGCAAATTCGGCCATTCCAAGAGGACCGCAGCACCCACGAGACTTCTCGCAGTAGCTACTGCCACATATCCTGGCAACTATCACCGAGAATAACCGACCGTTCTGGGAATGGCAGCTCACTCGCCAACGCAACACCAAACACAGCGTCAACCGCATGCGACGGGGACTGAAGGCAGTAGTCGCAGAACATAGGAAGAGAGAGTGGGCAGGCTTAGTGTCCACGCTCAACGCAGACGACGGCAGCGCCTGGAAAATCGCGAAGAACGTCCGGCGGCCCCGACAGCGCATACCACCGCTAAAAGTCGGCAACGAATACTTCAGTGAGCCAGATGCAAAAGCCAGCGTGCTGGACAACGAAGTCGGCTCAACCTTCACGCCAATGGCCGACGTCGTCGATAAGGCACATAGCCGTTAGAACGACGAGCAACTTCCGATCTTCCTAGCAGCTAGGAATGAAGAACACGTAATCGAGCCGATTACAGAGGAAGAAGTCGCGGTGCAACTGCGTTCCCTGAGCACCAGGAAAGCAGCGACAAAATATTCTACCAACCTCTCACTAGGAGCTCACCAGCATTTAGCTTACGTGTTCAACGTGATACTTCGCAGAGGAAGTTACCTGCCAACGTGGAAACACGCTGCAGTTGTGGCCATCCCGAAGACCAGCAAAGATCCACGCCAGATCACCAGCTACCGACTCATCAGCCTGGTCCCGTCCCCCTCGAAAGTTTTCGAGAGGCTGTACGGGAAACACGTCACCCAGGAGGGTGTTATTCCAGACGAGCAGTCCGGTTTTCGTAGCTGTCATTCTACCTCTCACGAGCTTCTGATCCGCACGAGGTAGCCGCGCGGTCTAGGGCTCCTTGTCACGGTGTGTGCGGCTCCTCCCTTTGGCATGGGCGTGTGTGTTGTCCATAGCGTAAGTTAGTTTAAGTAGTGAGTAGGCTTAGGGACCGATGACGTCAGTAGTTTGGTCCCATAAGACCTTACCACCTATTCCCATTCCACCAGCTTCTGAGACTGGTAGAGCCGGCGATGAGAGAACCGGAAACAGGAGAATACCTTGGGGAAGTGTTCCTCGATATGTCCAGAGCGTTCAATTGCGTCGTGCAAGGCGGCCTCGTGTACAAACACTTTGCACTCGGGATACCGACATTGCACGCAGTCCTCCTCAGATCCTACGTAGCAGAGCGAACGTTCCACGTCAGGGCAGGCGATGGTACGTCGAAAGACAGACGGATACGTGCTGAGGTGCCATAGGGGTCGTTGCTCGGCTCCTTGCGATATTCACTATACACTGCCGAAATACCGCAGATGGCGCGCTTCGAATTGGCACTCTATGCCGATGCTACAGCGCTGTACACACGCAGCATTATCGTGCACACGATGCAACGTCGTCTCCAACTCGAGTGCGGCGCCCTGGGTTCGTGGTCAACGAAATGGTGGCTGAAATTCAACGCAGCGAAGAGCCAGGCAGTGTTCCTCATCTGAAGAATGCTGCCACCATATCTCCCGCCAGTCGAAATCCTGGGAACACCTATCCCACGGAGGAAGACGACGAAGTACGTATGTGTCACCCTAGACCAAAGACTCTCCTGGACGCCTCATATCCGAGACGTCAGAAGCAGAGCCATAGGGCGCCTTCGCGCTCTTTACCCGCTGCTGAACCCGTAGTCGACACTGCAGCCGCAACGCGGCATCACGCTATACCTAACAATGGTCCTACCAATGTTACAATACGCAACTGTGGTGTGGGGAAAGGCCGCAGATTCGCTCATCGCGACACTGTAAAGGATCCTGAATCGAGCTCTGAAGACCACTCTACGTCTTTCGAGGCACTATTCCACATGCCTGCTGCACAAACATCCCGTTGGGAATACCGCGAGATCGTTCTTTCAGGAGGAGGTGGTATCCTGCAACCGGCTCGTTCGTGGCCTGGGCCACCAGGCACATCACAGGCCAGCATCACATTCGCCTGATCTGCTGCGTGAATAATTTTTTCTCAGCCGACACGGGATATCATTAGCACCTCACTCAAGGACAAGTCGTGTAGGTAAGGTTCTTTTCTTTTCTTCCCCACAGGAACAGCAGGAACAGCCTTTTTATGCTTACACTGCTCAACATGCCGAGCAAGGAGAGCTCGACAATGGAGCGACAGCGACAGGAGCTGTCATTTGTACTCGTGATTCACGTGATAAGGTTCCCGACGGGATTATGGCTTCACGACGGGAATTAATAGGGTTTGAACGCGGAATGTTAATTGGAGCTAGATGCATGGGGCAATCCATTTCAGAAATCCTTAGGGAATTCAATATTCCGAGATCCACAGTGATAAGAGTGTGCCGAGAATACAAAATTTCAGGCATTGCCTCTCACTACAGCCAACGCAGTGTCCGACAGCTTTCAGGTAAGGACCGGGAACAGCAGCGTTTGCGTAGAGTTGTCAGTGCCAACACGCAAGCAACACTGCGTGAAATAACCGCAGAAATCAATGTTGGACTTGTGACGAACGTATCTGTTACAAAGTGCGGCGAAATTTGGGGTTAATGAGCTATGGCAGCAGACGACCGATGCGCGTGCCTTTGCCAACAGCACTACACCCCTATCCTCCTACCGTGACCATATCGGTTGGACCTTAGACGACTGGAAAACCAAGGCCTGGTCGCATGGGTCCGCCCCGATTTCATTTGGTAAGAGCAGATGGTAGGGTTCGTGTGTGGCGGAGACCCTACGAAGACATGGACCCAAGTTGTCAACAAGGTACTGTGCAAGCTGTTGGTGGCTTCATAATCGTGTGGGATGTGTTTACATGGAATGGAATAAGTCCTCTGGTCCGACTGAACCGATCATTGACTGAAAACGGTTATGTTAGGCTACTTGGAGATCATTTTCAGCCATTAGTGAGCTTCGTATTCCGAAAAAACGATGAAATTTTTGTGGATGATAATGAATCATGTCACCGAGCCACAATTGTTCGTCATTTGTTTGAAGCACATTCTGGACAATTCGAGCGAATGATTTGGCCACACAGATCATATGACATGAATCCCATCGAAAATTTATCGGACGTAATCGAGATCTCATTTCGTGCATGAAATCCTGCACTGGCAATTCTTTCACAATTATGGACAGCCATAGAGGCAGCATGGCTCATTATTTCGGCAGGGAACTTCCAACGACTTTTTGAGTCCATGCCACTTCGAGTTTCTGCACTACGCCGGGCAAAAGGAGGTCCGACACGATATTAGGAAGTATTCATGATTTTTGTCACCTTAATGTATAGCCTATGAGGACTGGTAACAACGCTAAAGATGAACAACACTAATGCACTCTGGTTGCCGTTCCAAGAGTCATAGAAAATCGCAGGTGTAATCATTTACCTACTGTCAATGATGTGTATGTGTACGAAATTAAACTGACATCCGACCATTTGTTCTGAGTGCTTAACTTTTTCTGTCAGACAGTGTAGTAGTATATTGTACATTGCTGCGACACTCTCACGCAGTATTTCTCTGAACCTTGGGTTAATTCACCTCGAGAAGGCACCAGAGTGTAATGACTGTAGACCGCGATGTGAACCAGTGTTCTGTAAACTTTATAGCAATGCGACGCACTGCAGACGGTAGCGGAACAAGAGATGTTATCTGAAAGCGAATGGGGCTTTCTTGGAAACGATGAGTTGCGAGAAGGATTAATTGGCAATTACTCCGCCTGTCTTACCTCTGGAGCGAATTTATTCGGAGTAACAGACTGGTGAAGGAGAGTTATGTGAGCAGCATTATTCGGCTGACAAACTGAAGGAGGTGGTGCAGTCACTCAGTCACTGGATTTACATATGGCAGGATCGTGGTTACAATACCGGCACACTCGTCCGTGATTTTCTTAAATAATTTCCATCAAGTAGCAGAAAGTATTCATTTCTGTGCTGTACTCGTTTTAGGGCTCCACCTATAGTGGTCTAAATGCCAACAGAAGTTTAATTTAGCGTCTGCCCTAGAGAGATGCATATATACGGTTAAAAAAGCGGTGCCGACAATGTCAGAGGGGCTGCAGACGTGGCTTGAGGAACAAACTGAGGACACGCATCCACAACCGGGACCGTCATCCGATCTTACTACAGAGCTTCATGTGTAAGGCGATCGAAACCTCCATGTAGGTCACCCATACTCTAGCAAACATGAGTTTGTACGCTGATCGACCGCAACTAGAGTTCCGACAGGCGTGGGCGTCTTCGACATCATCTAACGTCCGTAGTGCCATCGGTCTCTTTCCGAATGTTCCTCTTGAAGTTCGTCAGCGTCCCAACTTACGTTTTCTGACGAACGGCTTGTCTAGTTGCAGGCAACATTGCCGTTCTGTAGTGTCGTTCAAAATGGTTCAAATGGCTCTGAGCACTATGGGACTTAACATCTGAGGTCATCAGTCCCCTAGACTTAGAACTACTTAAACCCTAAGGACGTCACACACATCCATGCCCGAGGCAGGATTCGAACCTGCGACCGTAGCAGTCACGAGCTTCCGGACTGAAGCGCCTAGAACCGCTCGGCACCGCGGCGGGCTGTAGTGTCGTTGTATAACGTTTCCGGAACTGGGTTTCTATAGTCAATTTGTTCCTCAAGACACCCTCTACGACCCCTCGCAGTTTCCCGATGTCGTTTTGTTACGTCCTGTTCATAGGGTGTCTGTGAAAATAAGCGGCAGGAAGTGCATGAGCTTCAAAATAACCTAACAGGGTATCCCTCAGTCATTGATATCTAAATAATTTAAGCGATGATCAGTTTCAACTGGCGTAAGTCCTTTAATTCGCTAAAATAATGTTAGCAACGAACAAAATATATATATAATTCCCATGGAACTTGCTTAGGAGAGGCGCAAATGAACACAGCTTCAATCAGTAAACTGAACGTAAACACGAGAGTGCGACTGAAGACCGCAAGCTACTAGTTTAGACAGTGCATTGTCATATCTCAGAACCGACAACTCGGCATTTCTTAATAGAACTTTTACTGAATTTTCAGTCATTGCACATCGCAAACATTGGAAAACCCTTTTTGGTTCCTGCGAGAACGTCCTCTTACAAGTTCCGTATTTCATTTTTAGGCACCCTGTATACTAGTTAGTGAAACAGCGTATTTTACGAAAAATATAGGGACGAAGATTACGTTTTAACGCCCATCGACGACAAGGCAAATACAGATTGAGCACAAACATGATTTGAACAAGGATGAAGTAAATCGTCGGTGTCGTTTTCAAGGGAACCATTCTAGCTTTTATTTGAAACAATATAATAAAATTATAAAATCTTACATCTGGATGACGGCGTGAGTATTTGAATTGCCTTCCTCCTGGCTGTAAGTCAAGTGTCTTAACCATTGCATCAGTAATGGAGCTGTAGGGGTACGAGGACAAAGGGCCCGTTGTACTTCTTATGTAAACAAACTGAGATAGCGTCTTTATGGAAACAAACATCTCACTTATGCTCCTTAAGTTATGTTTACACTGGTGTAGTTTACGACACCAATGTGAACAATAATCTTAACTTATGTTGACGTAACTATAATTGATGAGCAGGTGCTTTTAGCCCAATCTTAATGCCCATAATTTACAACCCGCTCTTCTAGTCCAGTTGGGTGGAGTGAATTATTATGATTTATGATCCGAAAATGACGTCACACTCTTTGACATTGCAGTGGATACATGAAATTCAAAGGGATGTTACCCTATTGGCTGAATTACCATAATTTAATGATGTTGTAGCTATCCAGACACTTTGACATTACACTGTACAAGGGCAATTTAAAGAAATCCTTCCCCACACCTCTAAACCAGTTGGGTTGTGTACAAACAGCTTAGCGGGCATCAGTGTTATTTAGCACATATTTTGCGAATTTTTCTTATGTAGCTACTGCTCGAAGTTCAACATTGATTTCGCAATATTTGAACCTTACGAGGGCAGTTCAGTAAGTAATGCAACACATTTTTTTTCTCGGCCAATTTTGGTTGAAAAAACAGGAAATTTCTTGTGGAATATTTTCAAACATTCCCGCTTCGTCTCGTGTAGTTTCATTGACTTCCGACATGTGGCAGCCCTGTACGGAGCTGTTAAAATGGCGTCTGTAACGGATGTGCGTTGCAAACAACGGGCAGTGATCGAGTTTCTTTTGGCGGAAAACCAGGGCATCTCAGATATTCATAGGCGCTTGCAGAATGTCTACGGTGATCTGGCAGTGGACAAAAGCACGGTGAGTCTTTGGGCAAAGCGTGTGTCATCATCGCCGCAAGGTCAAGCAAGACTGTCTGATCTCCCGCGTGCGGGCCGGCCGTGCACAGCTGTGACTCCTGCAATGGCGGAGCGTGCGAACACACTCGTTCGGGATGATCGACGGATCACCATCAAACAACTCAGTGCTCAATTTGACATCTCTGTTGGTAGTGCTGTCACAATTGTTCACCAGTTGGGTTATTCAAAGGTTTGTTCCCGCTGGGTCCCTCGTTGTCTAACCGAACACCATAAAGAGCAAAGGAGAACTATCTGTGCAGAATTGCTTGCTCGTCATGTGGCTGAGGGTGACAATTTCTTGTCAAAGATTGTTACAGGCGATGAAACATGGGTTCATCACTTCGAACCTGAAACAAAACGGCAATCAATGGAGTGGCGCCACACCCACTCCCCTACCAAGAAAAAGTTTAAAGCCATACCCTCAGCCGGTAAAGTCATGGTTACAGTCTTGTGGGACGCTGAAGGGGTTATTCTGTTCGATGTCCTTCCCCATGGTCAAAAGATCAACTCTGAAGTGTATTGTGCTACTCTTCAGAAATTGAAGAAACGACTTCAGCGTGTTCATAGGCACAAAAATCAGAACGAACTTCTCCTTCTTCATGACAACGCAAGACCTCACACAAGTCTTCGCACCCGAGAGGAGCTCACAAAACTTCAGTGGACTGTTCTTCCTCATGCACCCTACAGCCCCGATCTCGCACCGTCGGATTTCCATATGTTTGGCCCAATGAAGGACGCAATCCGTGGGACGCACTACGCGGATGATGAAGAAGTTATTGATGCAGTACGACGTTGGCTCCAACATCGACCAGTGGAATGGTACCGTGCAGGCATACAGGCCCTCATTTCAAGGTGGCGTAAGGCCGTAGCATTGAATGGAGATTACGTTGAAAAATAGTGTTGTGTAGCTAAAAGATTGGGGAATAACCTGGTGTATTGCAATGCTGAATAAAACAACCCCTGTTTCAGAAAAAAAATGTGTTGCATTACTTATTGAACAGCCCTCGTACATTACTATTTACAGGTTTGGGGACGTTTGTTACAGTTTTGGGGCAGTTTATTATAACGTTTGCTCAAGACCGTCATCTAAAGACTCACGTATATTATTACAAATAAGAGGCTTCTAAATTTTAACAATTGCCACAGTGCATTATTTAAAAAAATACAGTGATATCCCAAAGTTTAATGTTTTCCTAATGCCACAATGCTTTATTTAAAACATACACTCCTGCGACACAGAAATTACACTGGCATCCCACGTTTAAACAAGTCCCACACTTGCGCTGCTACTGACGTCACTGGGCCATTGCTGCTGCCAATAGTGACAGCCCAGCGCACTGAATTTTGCGCCCTCTATACACCAAAATCACCTAAACAATCAGTCATGTGTCCTTCGGACAACAGCTGAAATTTAATTATTTGCTATTCCCTCCAGTTTTGCAATTTTAATTTTTAGCTATTTATTGCACAGAACTGACGCAGGTAAAACAGTAGTGGTGCTGCAATCCTATTGCATATGTATATGTACATACGGACAACTAAATATTAGATATTGTGAAAGTAATTCATTGCGTGAGACTGAGAGAAGACTATAGGGACAGGCAGCGTGTACAGTGGTATCTAGACTTCATTTCCCGGAAAAAAAGTAAGATGGAAAACTACTGAAGATAAGAGACAGGAAATTTCAGCTAGAGGTCGCAAATGTTCGTCTTTGTGTTGACAATACGTTACGGTTAGAATGGTAAACGCTGGCAAGTGCTTTACGTAGAGAACGGCTACATTTTAATATTTGTTTCCATCGATGTAAGATGGTCGAAAATTGGCGGTTCCCGTATGGAATTGCCAGCTTCACATATTTATGAATCTACTATACAGGCAGGCTACTACATTTTAATTCATTCAAAAGTTTATGTTGCCATATACTCTGCCGAAAATTTCGACGCTCTTCTCAACATAGATAATTGGATGAGTTGCTAATAACAGTTATCAGTTGTAAAACATCTGCTGAGGCAGTGTCTGTATGTAAGGGGGTATATGATTCGGTGGACTCATAAGCCTTCCCAATTTCCCAGACGGTACTGTTGGCTCACAGATCCATAGGGAAGACGTGTTTGGTACTCATGTTTTCATGAGAAATAAGTTGAGATACCGCTAACTGTTTAGTTTCGGGGTGGGCACTCCTGATGCCATGGCGAATGCAATAGTGCGCCCTATTGCCAAATTAGGATGTAGTTACAGCTTATACTGCACCTCAACATCACGTGGAGTACTAATTTGGCGAGACGTGCGGTATCAGCACGGATGATCGCTCTCAGATAATGCGACAGATAATCCCCGAAGTCATGCACGTGCTGGGCTTTCCGAGAGCCAACACATCAGGTATGTCCCATGAGTACCACGATTCGGGAAAAGTCGACGTTGTAGACAACTGCGGTGAACAAAAAGATGTTGACAACCAGGCTTGTCGTCGAATATCGCGAATTACCAGGGGGTTTAAAAGTTAGGTAACATATCGTCTGCAAGATAAAGTTTAGTTAGGAAATTCGAAGACATACACAACGTTACTAGGCCACTGGACATATACACATCAAAAAAAGTTTTGCATCACCCCAGTTCTCACAACTCATAAAGACAAACATTGACTGTGGATATTGAATCACAGACACAGTCCCTTCGACTGTTCAGGGATGTCACTAAACCTGCCCAAAGATGTAAACAACCATGTATGAGCAGCGCCTATTAGACGGAGGGGGTCCGACAGCCGATCAGTTCCAGTCATTCCACCAGGAAGGAGGTACACGGCTCGTGTTGTCTGTAGTTCAACCATGCCTAGATGGTCAATACCGCAGTTCGATCGTGTCCGCATTGTTACTTTGTGCCAGGAAGGGCTCTCAACAACGGAAGTGTCCAGACGTCTCGGAGTGAACCAAAGCGATGTTGTTCGGCCATGGAGGAGATACAGAGAGACAGGAACTGTCGATGGCATGCCTCGATCAGGCCGCACAAGGGCTACTACTGCAGTGGATGACCGCTACCTACGGATTATGGCTCGGAGGAACCAGACAGCAACGCCACCATGTTGAATAATGCTTTTCGTGCAGCCACAGGACGTTGTGTTACGACTCAAACAGTGCGCAATATGATGCATGATGCGCAACTTCACTCCCGACGTCCATGGCGAGGTCCATCTTTGCAACCACGACGCTATGCAGCGCGGTACAGATGAGCCCAACAACATGCCGAATGGACCGCTCAGGATTAGCATCACGTTCTGTTCACCGATGAGTGTCGCATATGCCTGCAACCAGTCAATAGTCGGAGACGAGTCTGGAGGCAACCCGGTCAGGCTGAACGCCTAAGACACACTGTTCGGAGAGTGTAGCAAGGTGGAGGTTCCCTGTAGTTTTGAGGTGGCATTATGTGGGGCTGACGTACGCTACTGGTGGTCATGGAAGGCGCCGTAATGAATGTACGATACGTGAATGCCATCCTCCGACTGGTAGAGCAGCCATATCGGCAGCATATTGGCGAGGCATTCGTCTTCAGGGACGACAATTCGCGCCCCCATCGTGAGCATCTTGTGAACGACTTTCTTCAGGATAACGACATCGCTCGACTAGTGGCCAGCATGTTCTCCAGACATGAACCCTATCGAACATGCCTGGGATAGATTGGAAACGGCTGTTTATGGACGACGTGACCCATCAACCACTCTGAGGGATCTACGCCGAATCGCCGTTGAGGAGTGGGACAATCTGGACCAACAGTGCCTTGATGAACATGTGGACAGTATGCCACGACGAATACAGGCATGCATCAATGCAAGAGGACGTACTACTGGGTATTAGAGATACCGATGTGTATAGCAATCTGGACCACCACCTCTGAAGGTCTTGCTGTATGGTGTACAACATGCAATGTGTGTTTTTCATGAGCAATAAATAGGGCGGAAATGATGTCTATAGTGATCTCTATTCCATTTTTCTGTACATGTTCCGGAACTCTCAGAACCGAGGTGACACAAAACTGTTTTTGATGTATGTATATTTTTCCAGATAGGCACAGTGGTTGTCTAACAATTAGGTCAACCAATGAACCAATATACTGAAGCCGGCAAAAAAGAATTCAGAATCTGTGTCTAGGCGCCACTCAACAACAGCCTCGTGAATGTCGGTATCGGTTCTGAAATGGTGACCGACCAGGTGCTTCTTTAATAGTGGGAAGACATGAAAATCACTTAGTGAGAGATCCGGGCTGTACCGCGGGTGTTCCGATACAGTACATCGGAAAGTCTGGACAAAATTATTCGAAGCCGAGACAGTATATTTCCCATACTGTCCGACGTTGTCGCGCAACGACACCTTTCGAAAGCCATCTCGGTTATTTCCATTGAATCGCCTTATGAAATTGTTCCAGCGTGGCGCAATGATTGACACTATTCACTGTCTCTACATGGGTGAGGAAATCAACCAGCAACACATCCTGCGTGTCACATAAGACAGTGTCAACAACTTTCTTCGCCGATACCGTGGTTTAGAAATAGGAATAGGGAGACGAGGGGTGTCTGCACAACATTGTTATTTTCTTCGCTTCAGGTTTCACGATACGGCGCAGGAATGAAATAACTTCTGCCTGATACTAAAACTAAGGGTCGGAGACAAAACCCGATTTTCTTGGCTTTATTTCTCGTTACAGAAATGCAGCGGTACCGAGCGATAACACGTCTTCGCGTAGCTCAACATATTGAGTACGATATCCATTTTCAGTGGAGATTTTGAGTTCTCGTGCTGTCTGAGTCGTATGAATGTGACGACCGGTTTGAACCAACACGTTAATACAGCACACGTTCGCGTCCGAAGGGGACGTGCTTGCCCATGACAACCTTTGCCTGCCTCACGTATCTGTTTTGCCTTTCTGAAATTTCTGACTCCAATATTACACCTTCTTTCGTTATATTACACACTCTCTGTAAACTTCCACTAGCTGGCGATGAACTGCAGGTGGGGTCGTCCACTTTAAACGCAAAAGCCGTACTAAACTTCTCGGTTCAATTACCGACCACATATCTGTGAATAACTTCATTATGAAAATATATTTAGAATCATAGGGGCGCAGCTACCACCATCTAGTTCAAATGGTTCAAATGGCTCTGAGCCCTATGGGACTTAATTTCTGTGGGCATCAGTCCCCTAGAACTTAGAACTACTTAAACCTAACTAACCTAAGGACATCACACACATCCATGCCCGAGGCAGGATTCGAGCCTGCGACCGTAGCGGTCACGCGGTTCCAGACTGAAGCGCCTAGAACCGCACGGCCACACAGGCCGGCCCACCATCTAGTTGTGTCGCTTGAAAGACTGATCGCGTTTTCTATCTAGATACGGAATTTAATTCGCACGGTAGATGCACACAGCTGCGACAGCGCGTGTTGCCTTACTTATTCAACTACTCTGGTAAAAATGTCGTGGGACTATGGCCTCCCGTCGGGTAGACCGTTCGCCGGGTGCAAGTCTTTCGATTTGACGCCATTTCGGCGACTTGCGCGTCGAGACTACTCTGGTATAACAGCGGATGAACAGACAGCAACAACAGCCAATAACTTGGCAGTTCAGGATTGAAAGATAACAATCTGGGAGCAGCCGCGATATCCACAAAACCTCCTCGCTATGAAGCAAGTATCCCACATTATTACTTTGATCCTCGCACGCCACATTTCCTATAGTTAACGATAGATGCAGAACCGCCGCTGGTTGACGCTCGAAGTATTGTAAATTTCGTCTGGACTGATGATACGTCGCTGACGTTGACACACGCCATGCAAAGCTTCAATAATGTCAGAAATCACATCTGGTGATGCATACCGTTTGCCAGCCAAACACCCTTCAGCCTGGTGATGGGTGTAGTTCCGCTTGCCGAATGTCTGCATGACTGAAGCGTGTTTTCCGATACGCCTACCATTGTCCCTCATAGGTGAACGAAAAACAAATTTCTATCCCATCATGTGCATTAGTTTGCTTATCTGTATCAGCACTTTAGCGAGAAATTCATGACACCATCACTCCTGCATGTATCTGAATGGTTAGAAGAACGCTCCACGAGCATGAGGAAACATCAGTCTTGACCACCATTCTATTGAGCCCATCTGGACAACATAGAGCGAGATGGAAAAATATTAGTCTTGGATACAGCTCCGAATAACGTCTGTCAGTCGTTGGCGCCGACTGAGCGATAGGGGAGAAATACACTCCTGGAAATTGAAATAAGAACACCGTGAATTCATTGTCCCAGGAAGGGGAAACTTTATTGACACATTCCTGGGGTCAGATACATCACATGATCACACTGACAGAACCACAGGCACATAGACACAGGCAACAGAGCATGCACAATGTCGGCACTAGTACAGTGTATATCCACCTTTCGCAGCAATGCAGGCTGCTATTCTCCCATGGAGACGATCGTAGAGATGCTGGATGTAGTCCTGTGGAACGGCTTGCCATTCCATTTCCACCTGGCGCCTCAGTTGGACCAGCGTTCGTGCTGGACGTGCAGACCGCGTGAGACGACGCTTCATCCAGTCCCAAACATGCTCAATGGGGGACAGATCCGGAGATCTTGCTGGCCAGGGTAGTTGACTTACACCTTCTAGAGCACGTTGGGTGGCACGGGATACATGCGGACGTGCATTGTCCTGTTGGAACAGCACGTTCCCTTGCCGGTCTAGGAATGGTAGAACGATGGGTTCGATGACGGTTTGGATGTACCGTGCACTATTCAGTGTCCCCTCGACGATCACCAGTGGTGTACGGCCAGTGTAGGAGATCGCTCCCCACACCATGATGCCGGGTGTTGGCCCTGTGTGCCTCGGTCGTATGCAGTCCTGATTATGGCGCTCACCTGCACGGCGCCAAACACGCATACGACCATCATTGGCACCAAGGCAGAAGCGGCTCTCATCGCTGAAGACGACACGTCTCCATTCGTCCCTCCATTCACGCCTGTCGCGACACCACTGGAGGCGGGCTGCACGATGTTGGGGCGTGAGCGGAAGACGGCCTAACGGTGTGCGGGACCGTAGCCCAGCTTCATGGAGACGGTTGCGAATGGTCCTCGCCGATACCCCAGGAGAAACAGTGTCCCTAATTTGCTGGGAAGTGGCGGTGCGGTCCCCTACGGCACTGCGTAGGATCCTACGGTCTTGGCGTGCATCCGTGCGTCGCTGCGGTCCGGTCCCAGGTCGACGGGCACGTGCACCTTCCGCCGACCACTGGCGACAACATCGATGTACTGTGGAGACCTCACGCCCCACGTGTTGAGCAATTCGGCGGTACGTCCACCCGGCCTCCCGCATGCCCACTATACGCCCTCGCTCAAAGTCCGTCAACTGCACATACGGTTCACGTCGACGCTGTCGCGGCATGCTACCAGTGTTAAAGACTGCGATGGAGCTCCGTATGCCACGGCAAACTGGCTGACACTGACGGCGGCGGTGCACAAATGCTGCGCAGCTAGCGCCATTCGACGGCCAACACCGCGGTTCCTGGTGTGTCCGCTGTGCCGTGCGTGTGATCATTGCTTGTACAGCCCTCTCGCAGTGTCCGGAGCAAGTATGGTGGGTCTGACACACCGGTGTCAATGTGTTCTTTTTTCCATTTCCAGGAGTGTATTTATTCCAACGCTTTTTCTACCTCGTGAATACATACCACAATTTATCGTCGTTGTTATCAGGATGAAATGAGGAACTACACTTTAATTACATGAGTGACATTCTTCGTGCATGTTGGTGATGTTTTCACTCTTTAAGACGAGGACATGCCACTTAATGAGTTCTGGAATTAGGATGCGTTTCGCTCTATGTGAGGTACAACTTGAGTTATTTTTATTTTAATGGTTGTTTTCGGGGCTACATAAATTAGTTTACGCCATCTCTCCAAAACTGTCTGGACGCAAATGAGTGAACATTACTATGGGGTGCGATCACCCTCTGCCTTTATGTCAGCTTAAGCTATGCTGGTGACATTTTTAGTGAGATGTCTAAATATTTGTGGCTGCATGGTAACCCATACTTCATCAAGAGCCGAAATCCTGTTCCATTGAGTTCAGGTTGGGACACTGGTTAGGCCAGTCCATTTCAGGAACGTTGTTGCCCACAAACCATTGCCTTACAGATGCTTCTTTACGATAGGGTTTATTTTCATGCTGATTAAATCGATCATCGTCTCCAAACTGTTCCTCTACTGTACGCAGTACATCATGTTGTAAAATATGTTTATATCCTTCCGCATTTAACGTTTTCTTAAGCACGATAAAGGGACAATATCACAACTATGAAAAAAAAAAACATTCCGTAATCCACCTCCTACATACTTCACTCTTCTCAATACACCTGATGGCAAGTAACGTTAACGTTCTCCAGACATCCAGAACCAAAAATGCTTCTATCGGATTGACAAACGGTATGGCGAGATTTATTGCTCCAAATAACTTGTTTCCAATCATCCACTGTCCAGTGGCGTCGCTTTTTCCACCACTTGATGCGTCACTTAACACTGACTACAAAAAGTGTGGATTGTGACGAGCTGTTCGACAAATGCATCCCATTGTTTTTATCTCCCTACGCATAGTCAGTGTTCTAGATAGACTGATGGTAGCACTTTGGAAGTCACGAGTGATTCCTTCTGATGATTTCATGCGATTTTTACAACCACCCTTCACAATGCTCAACGGTCTCTGTCTGTCAGTACATGATGTCTGCCTGCTCTTGGTTTTACTGTGGTTGTTTCTTTGCGTTTTCACTTCAAATGTCATCACCAACAGTCGACTTGGGCAGCTTTAGATGGTTTTAAATGTCCATCATGGATTTATTACTCTGATGACATCCATCTTCTAAGTCACTGAGATCTCCTGATCGACCCTTTGTGCTGTTACCGCTTCTCTACTGACAACACAATGCTCCCCGCCTCCTTTTATATTGGCAAGCCCGCGTCACGTGACATCAAGTAGTTAATTTCGCATTATATAAGGGTGTCTGGATACTTTTGCTCAGATAGCGAGTATATGCTGTGATCCACTTCCATAGGTAAGCAGCCGACGTGTCTGCGGAGGTCCTAGATCAATTCCCAGTACTGACAGACATTTTTTCTTTGTGGGAGGACTTGAATAGGGTGCACTGAGCTTCGTGCTTCCAATCGCGGAGCTACCTGAATGAGAAGTAACGGCTGGAAGCTCTAGAAAACTGTTAATTGTCAGGACAGTGTTGGAATACCCCCACCTCTCTCCGTAGAGCATCGTACTGACACCATTGACAGCAGTTGACGACTGCCAGTCAGAATGATATGGTCCTCAAGGCCGGAACGTGGACTTCGTAAAACTGCATATGTACTGTAACTACTGCATAATTGGATGGTATTAGGAAATCGAAATTCTTTGAATGTTTGGCAGTGATACCACAAATGAGATTTCCCCATTTTCGCGTTCCGTTAAGACGGGTGCTGGTGGGTGGCCCACAGAGATGGGCCCCGTATAGTAGGCGGAGGAGTGGCTTAAAGCCGCCAACAACTTATGTATTGACAGTCCCATTCAATTAGCCGCGGTCAACACAACTTATTCTTGGAAATGCTTTTACCAGAGAAAGCTAATATTCGCCACAGTAGCGTTCTCTGCCTATAGAACTGAATCCCCGAGGACAGTAGAAGCCCCTGAAGTCCAGGAGTGGCCGCAATACAGCGCGTCAATGAAGAGCAAAGATTAACTGCAACAGAACTGCAAAAGTCTGATATTTTGGCTCCATTTGTGCGAAAGTTGGAGCGATGAAATAATACGAAAACAATGGGGGGACGTTCCTTGGAATCAGAAGGCCCCCAAGCACGAAAAGAGGGAAGACGCACGACATAGTGGATAGCGCAGGAGAAAAATTTACTTTTTTTTTGAGACACTGAAGAAGAAATATTCTAGTATGAGATGCATAAGATAAAGCAGCTGTTTGGATGCCAGCCAACGGGATGAAAACTTCTGACTTCAGTCACCACTGAATGCAGCACACTCCACTGTGTGTGTTACGAAATGTGACCGACCAAAAGATGCCGACCGAACGTGGCCGAACTGTGTGCCACTACGAGGCACACTCCTTCCGGGGATCAGAGATGCTTACAGCTGCAGCTAGCTCGCAAGCAAATACCAGTTCATCTTTTCTAAAAATACTCTTGCCTTCTCGCACGCAAATGAGCCAGTGAGAGGAAATCAAGATTCGTGTTTTATAACTGCTTGAATTTCATTTATCTTTCATGATGAGAGTGAACACCTAAAAACCACTCTGATCGACTGAATTAAATACAGTACTGGCCATTAAAATTGCTACACCAAGAAGAAATGCAGATGATAAACGGGTATTCATTGGACAAATATACTATACTAGAACTGACGTGTGATTACATTTTCACGCAATTTGGGTGCATAGCTCCTGAGAAATCAGTACCCAGAACAACCACCTCTGGCTGTAATAACGGCATTGATAAGCATGGACATTGAGTCAAACAGAGCTTGGATGGCGTGTACAGGTACAGCTGCCCATGCAGCTTCAACACGATACCACAGTTCATCAAGAGTAGTGACTGGCGTGTTGTGACGAGCCAGTTGCTCGCCCACCATTGACCAGACGTTTTAAATTGGTGAGATATCTGGAGAGTGTGCTAGCCAGGGCAGCAGTCGAACATTTTCTGTATCCAGAAAGGCACGTACAGAACCTGCAACATGCGGTCGTGCATTATCCTGCTGAAATGTAAGGTTTCGCAGGGATCGAATGAAGGGTAGAGCCACGGGTCGTAACACATCTGAAATGTAATGTCCACTGTTCAAAGTGCCGTCAGTGCGAACAAGAGGTGACAGAGACGTGTAACCAATGGCACCAGTACCATCACGCCGGGTGATACGCCAGTATGGCGATGTCGAATACACGCTTCCAATGTGCGTTCACCGCGAGGTCGCCAAACACGGATGCGACCATCATAATGCTGTAAACAGAACCTGGATTCATCCGAAAAAATGACGTTTTGCCATTCGTGCACCCAGGTTCGTCGTGGAGTACACCATCGCAGACACTACTGTCTGTAATGCAGCGCCAAGGGTTACCGCAGCCATGGACTCCGAGCTGATAGTCCATGCTGCTGCGAACGTCGTCGAACTGTTCGTGCAGATGGTTAAAGGCGCTGCAGTCTGGAACCGCAAGACCGCTACGGTCGCAGGTTCGAATCCTGCCTCGGGCATGGATGTTTGTGATGTCCTTAGGTTAGTTAGGTTTAACTAGTTCTAAGTTCTAGGGGACTAATGACCTCAGCAGTTGAGTCCCATAGTGCTCCGAGCCATTTTGCAGATGGTTGTTGTCTTGCAAACGTCCCCATCTGTTGACTAAGGGATCGAGACGTGGCTGTACGATCCGTTACAGCCATGCGGATTAGATGCCAAAAACGTTTCACAAGGCAACGCCGGTCAGCTGCTGTTTTTGTATGTCAAATCGGTTGGAAACTTTCCTCATGTGCTCACGTTGTAGGTATCGCCACCGGCGCCAGCCTTGTGCGAATGCTCTGAAAAGCTAATCATTTGCATACGACAGCATCTTCTTCCTGTCGGTTAAATTTCGCGTCTGTAGCACGTCATCTTCGTGGTGTAGCAATTTTAATGGCCAGCAGTGTATGTCCTCAACAACCATGTGTTTTGTATGCGTGTGTCTCCTTCGGGAGATAATTTACTGATGAAACACTACGGTATCTGGCGTCCAGAAGTAGATTTAAATCACTGCAATCAAATCAACTCGGTACAATACTGGAAGGGAGATAATTTCTGTGTTATGTAGAGTGAAGGTGGACGGTGGGGAATGGAGAGTAAATAATGATATCAGATGCATCAGGACTTTATGTAGAATCAGCGGTGATGCGTGAATATGTATACCAGCCCAGGACTCGAATCCGGGATTTCCTGCTTACTAGGCAGTTAGGTTAACCACTGCACCACCCAGACACAGTGTTCATCGGAAATGCGCAGACTTTCTCGGCACGCTCCCAAATGACGCAAATGGCTCTGAGCACTATGGGACTTAACTGCTGAGGTCATCAGTCCCCTAGAACTTAGAACTACTTAAACATAGCTAACCTAAGGACATCACACACACCCATGCCCGAGGCAGGATTCGAACCTGCGACCGTAGCGGTCGCGCGGCACGCTCCCAGGCCGACTCACAATCCCACACAACACCATCTACCCACAGACCCCGTCCTTGTCCTCCATGGTCGCTAATTTTAAATTCCCGCTGGAAGTCGAACGTAAATGTGCATCCTTACTGAAGGTCGTGGATTAATTGTCCATCGAGGCGAGTCGATTATACACTACTGGCCATTAAAATTGCTACATCACGAAGATGACGTGCTACAGACGCGAAATTTAACCGACAGGAAGAAGATGCTGTCATATGCAAATGATTAGCTATTCAGAGCATTCACACAAGGTTGGCGCCGGTGGCGACTCCTACAACGTGAGCACATGAGGAAAGTTTCCAACTGATTTCTCATACACAAACGACAGTTGACCGGCGTTGCCTGTTGAAAAGTTGTTGTGATGCCTCGTGTAAGGAGGAGAAATGCATACCATCACGTTTCCGGCTTTGATAAAGATCGGATTGTAGCCTATTGCGATTGCGGTTTATCGTATCGCGACATTGCTGCTCGCGTTGGTCGAGATCCAATGACTGTTAGCAGAATATGGAATTGGTGGGTTCAGGAGGGTAATAGGGAACACCGTGCTGGATCCCAACGGTCTCGAATCACTAGCAGTCGAGATGACAGGCAACTTATCCGCATGGCTGTAAGAGATCGTGCAGCCACGTCCCGATCTCTGAGTCAACAGACTGGGACGTTTGCAAGACAACAACCATCTGCACGAACAGTTCGACGACGTTTGCAGCAGCATGGACTATCAGCTCGGAGACCATGGCTGCGGTTACCCTTGACGCTGCATCACAGACGGGAGCGCCTGCGACGGTGTACTCAACGACGTACCTGGGTGCACGAATGGCAAAACGTCATTTTCTCGGATGAATCCAGGTTCTGGTTACAGCTTCATGATGGTCGCATCCGTGTTTGGCGACATCGCGGTGAACGCACATTGGAAGCGTGTATTTTTCATCGCCATACTGGCGTATCACCCGGCGTGATGGTATGGGTTGCCATTGGTTACATGTCTCGGTCACGTCTTGTTCGCATTTGAACAGTGGACGTTACATTTCAGATGTGTTACGATCCGTGGCTCTACCCTGCATTTGATCCCTGCGAAACCCTACATTTCAGCAGGATAATGCACGACCGCATGTTGTACGGACTTTCCTGGATACAGAAATTGTGCGACTGCTGCTCTGGCCAGCACATTCTCCAGATCTCTCACCAATTGAAAACGTCTGCTCAATGGTGACCGAGCAATTGTCTCGTCACAATACGCCAGTCACTACTCTGAATGAACTGTGGTATCGTGTTGAAGCTGCATGGGCAGCTGTACCTGTACACGCCATCCAAGCTCTGTGTGACTCAATGCCCAGGGGTATCAAGGCCGTTATTACAGCCAGAGGTGGTTGTTCTGGGTACTGATTTCTTAGGATCTATGCACCCAAATGGGGTGAAAATGTAATCACATGTCAGTTCTAGTATAATATGTTTGTCCAATGAATACCCGTTTATCATCTGCAGTTGTTCTTGGTGTAGCAATTTTAGTGGCCAGTAGTGTATGTCCGAAAAAACAGACACCACGTTCGTATAGTTTCTTTCCTGTCAGGCTATGAAGTATCAGAGTAGACTGGGCAATATACACTTTGAATGAAGCGTTTGTCTGATAGAATATCCATTTGTTGCTGCAGAGGCTTTCGTAAGTAACTGGTGAGACGTGTACGCCGGTGATATCCGATCAGTTTTCTTTTATGGCAAGTTGCCGTCGAGTGAGTAGGTAGGGAGCGTACTTGTCGGTGTGGTCGTCGTCGGGCTCGCAGTCGGGCAGGCGGCGGTGCGAGCGGCGCAGCGACACCACGTCGGACAGCAGCGTCAGCGTCGAGCCGAGCAGCGAGCAGGCCGAGGCGGGCTTCCGCTGCACGGCCAGCCGGTACTGGCGGTAGCGCAGCACGTACTGCGCGCCCAGCGCCAGCCCCGCCGCCAGCGTCAGCGCGCCCACCACCAGCGCGCCCACGCGGCCCGCCAGTGCCGCCCCCGCCGCCCCCGCGCCTGCCTCTTCCGCCGACCCCGCAGCCGCCGCCTGCGACGCCGCCGCTCCCGCCACGGCGACGCCCGTCTCGTTGCCGGAAGCTGCACAGTAACCGACAGTACCCTGCGTTATGCACTTCGGTCACAGGGTTCAAAACTTGGTCCACTCGAATTACTTACACAGGTCGTACATGACTGATTGACAATTCATAAAGTAAACAGTTGTCTAAATATAGGTGTTAAAACTATTAAATATAAAACAGAACGAAAAATCCAATAGTCTGCTGTAGCTGTATTTGTTTAAGTCAGCTATAGACCCACACAACTTTTAAGTTGAATCTTCTGGTGTATATAAATGCTATTTCATATGGTATAGGGATTAATTACAGTATGCCGCAGAGTAACAGCAGGCGTGGCTAGGCAATGTTCTCAGTGCTCCTCAATTCATTGCTTCTTCTGTAGTGGTCAATCCAAGGATTTGAAACTTCCTGGCAGATTAAAACTATGTGCCGGACCGAGACTCGAACTCGGGACGTTTGCCTTTCGCGGGCAAGTGCTCTACCGACTGAGCTACCCAAGCACGACTGACGCCCCGTCCTCACAGCTTTAATTCCGCCAGTACCTCGTCTCCTACCTTCCAAACTTCACAGAAGCTCTCCTGCGAACCTTGCAAAGGCAAAGGTCCCGAGTTCGAGTCTCGGTCGGCGCACACAGTTTTAATCTGCCAGGAAGTTTCATATCAGCGCACACTCCGCTGCAGAGTGAAAATCTCATTCTGGAAACATCCCATAGCCTGTGGCTAAGCCATGTCTCCGCAATATCCTTTCTTCCAGGAGTGCTGGATCTGCAAGGTTCGCAGAAGAGCTTCTGTGAAGTTTGGAAGGTAGGACTCGAGGTACTGGCGGAATTAAAGCTGTGAGGACGGGGCGTCTGTCGTGCTTGGGTAGCTCAGTCGGTAGAGCACTTGCCCGCGAAAGGCAAAGGTCCCGACTTCGAGTCTCGGTCCGGCACACAGTTTTAATCTGCCAGGAAGTTTCATATTAGCGCACACTCCGCTGTAGAGTGAAAATTTCATTCTAGAATCTGAGGATTGGTTCGCAACAGCTACAATGGCAGCTTGTCTCCATTCTGTGCGTTTTTCAGCTTTTCTCTTCATTTATTTATAGGTGTTACATCCCACATCTTTCACGATTTGATCCATGTACCTCAGCCGTGGTCTCCCTCTTGGTCTTTTTCCTTCGACATATCCCTCTATGATTGTGTTCAGGAGTCCTTTATGTCTTAATAGAGGGCCTGTAAATTGCGCTCTTCTTTTAACAATGAAACTGCAGAAGCTTCTCTTCTCACCTGCCCTTTCCAGAACTACTTCGTTTGTGACCTTGTCGATAGATTTTATTTTGAGCATGCGTCTATAGCACCACATTTCAAAAGAATTTAGCTTCTGGTCTTCCTCTGTTCCGAGAGTTCATGTTTCACACCCATAGCATGCCACACTCCACACATATCATTTCAAAAATGTTTCCCTGATTTCAAGGCTGATGCTCTTAGATGTTAAGATGTTTTCCTTCTTGTTAAAAGCAGCCTTTGCTTGAGCAATTCTACTTCTCACTTCTGCCTTCCTCCTTCCATCCCTGGTAATATTACTGCCCAGATAAGTAAATTTATCAACTTGTTCAAACAGTTCATTGCCTACATGAACTTGGACTTTCACTTGATCTTTTTTGTCGCATGCCATTACTTTTGTTTTTGCTTTATTAATTCTCATATTATATGCTTCCCCCATAACTTTATCCATTCTATTCAGTAGGACTACAAGATCTTCTTCACTTTCAGCTAGGACAGCTATATCATCGTCATATCTTATCATATCTATTCGTTCGCCATGAATTACTACACCTGTCTGTGATGAATACCATGTCAGTGTTAAAATCACGAACTCTCATCACTTAACCGATTAAGATGTGGTCTTTTCGGCCTATGTCAAGCAACAGACAATGCCCCTTATAAATGTTACACAGGAAAGTACTGGGTCCAAGAGCCGACATGCTCATGTGTGTTTGTTACCGACATAGCAGCTGACAACATAAGCTACGAGCATCCCGTGTATTGTCGAGTCGCCGGCCGCGGTGGTCTAGCGGTTCTACGCGCTCAGTCCGGAACCGCGCGACTGCTACGGTCGCAGGTTCGAATCCTGCCTCGGGCATGGATGTGTGTGATGTCCTTAGGTTAGTTAGGTTTAAGTAGTTCTAAGTTCTAGGGGACTGATGACCAGAGATGTTAAGTCCCATAGTGCTCAGAGCCATTTGAACCATTTATTGTCGAGTCGTGTGCTGTGTCTGCCATCTGGGTGTGCAGAATGATGAAAAGATGAGCTGACAGTAACTTAGTACCGAACTACTCAAACGAAGTTCAACGACTCTGCTCTTCCTAAGCTTACTAGCTTTGGAAACAAACAAGTAAACTTTGTAACATATTTGATTTCTTTCCACTCATTAATGCATCATGGCATAATTTTTTGGGGTAACTTATCACAGAGAAAAATGGTACTGATTCCACAAAAGGCCAGTGAGAATGTTATGTTGCGTCCACCCACAATAATCTTGTAGACGTTTCTTCAATGAGTTAGATATTTCATCTGCTTCTTCACAATTTGTATATTCGCTAACAAAATTTGATATATATAATCCATAAAATTTTGAGAAGAATAGTGGTGTCGATCTCTATCTATAACACTAGAACAATATAAAGATATAGATACAGCCAAAGAAATTCATTAGTTATTTACCCAAAATCATAGAATTCTAGTAGGCAAAAAAAGAAAATTTTCAATCAAGTCGAACATGATTCGCTTAGAACAACTCCATCAATTTCATAGACCCACATAAATTGAAAACTGGCAGTAGCATGTGTAGATGAAAGAAAGAAGAAACTAAATTTAGGTGTACCTTTTGTTTACATGAGTAATATCGAAGACGTATATGTTCATTCTTATTGAATATAAGCCAGGGTGCTATTTAGTAACTTGTAAATGGCCAGCAGGTAGCCATACTCACAAAAATATCATGTATTCGTAGCCTAGAAACTACTTCGTTACACATAATTTTGATAAAAACATGCAAAGGATCTATGAAACCTAAAACTTAATGTTACATAAAAATAACCTAAAATGTACCTACGCCGTTGAGTTATTTCCAACTTTACCGCCTGTGTTTCATTTACATATACACCGACACCTACATCTACATACATATCCCGCAGGCCACCATACGGTGCTTGGCGGAGGGTATCCTGTACTACTACTGGTCATTTCCTCTCCTGTTCCATTCGCAAACAGAGCGAGGGAAAGACCACTGTCTATATGCCGCCGTACGCGTTCTAATCCCTCTAACCTTATCTTCGTGGTCCTTCGCGAAATGTACGTTAACGGCAGTAGAGTCACTCAGCAGTCAGCCTAAAATGTCGGTTCTCTAAGTTTTCTCGATATCGCTCCTGGATAAGAATGTCGTCTTCCCTACACTGATTTCCATTTGAGTTCCCAAGCACCTTCGTAATACTTAAGTGTTGTTCGAACCTACCGGTAACAAATCTATCAGCCTGCCTCTGAATTACTTCGATATATTCCTCTAATCAAGATAGTGCGGATCCCAAACACTCGAACCTTACTCAGCAATGGGTCACACTACTGTCGTATATCTGCGGTTTCCTTTATTTATTTATTTATCGTACGGCAATACAGACACACAAGAAAGAAACAGACAGATCACTAATACAACAAATGTTAATAATTGCAAACAAACATCACTAATATAACAAAGTTTAAGGATTACAAACAAACATCAAGTATATTAATATAATCTATCGACTCTGGAGTTGCGAGCAGGAAGTCGTCGGGCTCCCATTATAGGCTCTCCTGGAACTCTCTTCAACACTGTGGCTGATGGTCTGATTTCCTCTGCAGTCACACTGAGGGTATGGTATTTTACCCCATTTATACAGAGAGTAAGCACATCTGCCATGACGAGTTCGAATCCTATTTAGAGTGGACCACGTTTTGCGTGGTAGGTCGAAACCAGGTGCTGGCCGCGGTGGTCTCGCGGTTCTAGGCGCGCAGTCCGGAACCGTGCGACTGCTACGGTCGCAGGTTCGAATCCTGCCTCGGGCATGGATGTGTGTGATGTCCTTAGGTTAGTTAGGTTTAAGTAGTACTAAGTTCTAGGGGACTGATGACCACAGCAGTTGAGTCCCATAGTGCTCAGAGCCATTTGAACCATTTTTTTTCAAAACCAGGTGGTTTTTGTGTGATGCAAGGCATGTTACGATTTTGCCATGCGTTCCATTTTTGAGACCACGCGTTTGTGATACTGAAACCTTCTTGTACACAGGTCCTTGGTGCTCTTGTTGGCGGGTTCCTAGATCGAAGCCTATTAGTGTTTGCAGCCTCATTGTCTTGGTGGATTGGCAGACCTCGGTTTCCCATGATGTTTTTGTATTCACGTACAAGGGCGTCAGTACGTCACAGGTGTGGCGGCGGGATGTGGCTTAATGTTGGGAGCCATTGGGTTGGAGTGGGTTTAATTACTCCAGAAATCATCCTTAGAGTGTTATGCAACTGGACATCCACCTTTTTTACATGTGGACTGTTTAGCCAAATCGGAGCACAGTATTCGGCAGCCGAGAATACAATTGCTCAAGCAGAGGTGCAGATAGTGAACCTCAGGCTGTGAAAGCTCGTATTGGTGGTGTTTCGTTGAATGGCTCGCACGCTGACACTTGTTGATGGCCCAGCACTGAAATCTGCAGCAATTTGCGGAAGGGCTGCACTAATGTCACATTGAACGATTCTCTTCAGTAGTAGTTGCTTCCGTCCTTACAGATGAAACACACTTTCTTAAAATTCTCTCCAGAAACCGAAATCGACCATTCGCCTTCCCTACTACATTTCTTGCCTGCTCATTCCATTATATATTGGTTTGCAACGTTGCGCCTAGCTATTTAACCGACGTGACTGTGTAAAACAGCACACTACTACTGATGTGTTCAAAAATTATGGATTCGTTTTCCCTACGCATCTGCATTGACTTACAGTTTTCTACATTTAGAGCTAGCTGAAATTCATGACGCCAACTAGAAATTTTATCTAAGTCATCTTGAATTCTCATAGTGTCATGCCATTTCAACAGCTTACAGTACACCAGAGCATCATCAGCAAACAGCCGGAGACCACTGCTTACCCTGTCCGCCTGATCACTTATATATATACACTGAAGAGCCAAATATACTAGTACACCTACCTAATATCGCCTATGGACTCCGCGAGTACGCAGAATTACCGCAACATATCGTGGCATTGACGCGACTTATGTCTGAAATAGTGCTGGAGTGAACTGACACCGTGAATCCTGCAGGGCTGTCCATAAATCCGTATGAGTACGATGGGGTGGAGATCTCTCCTGAAGAGCACGTTTCAAGGCATCCCGGATATGCTCATTAATATTTATGTCTGGAGAGTCTGGTGGCCAGCGAAAGTCTTTAAACACAGAAGAGTGTTTGTGGAGCCACTCTGTAGCAATTCTGGGCACGTGGACTGTCGCATTGTCCCGCTCGAACTGCCCAAGTCCGTCGGAATGCACAATGGACATGAATGGATACAGGTGATCAGACAGGATGCTTACGTACGTGTCACCTGTAAGAGTCGTATCTAGACGTATCAGGGATCCCCTGTCACTCCAACTGCTCACGCCCCACAACACTGCAAAGCCTCCACCAGCTTGAATAGTCCCCTGCTGACATGCAGGGTCCATGGATTCATGAGGTTGTCTCCATACCCGTATACGTCCATCCGCTCGATACAATTTGAAACGAGACTCGTCCGACCAGGAAACATGTTTCCAGTCATCAACTATCCAACGTCAGTGTTGACGGGCCCTGGCGAGGCGTAAAGTTTTGTGTTGTGCAGTCATCAAGGGTACACGAGTGGGCCTCAGGCTGCGAAAGCCCATATTGGTGATGTTTCATTGAATGTTTCGCACGCTGGCACTTGTTGATGGCCCAGCACTGAAATCTGCAGCAATTGTGGAAGGGTTGCACTTCTGTCACGTTGAACGATTCTCTTCAACCGTAGTTGATTCCTTTCTTGAAGTATTTTTTCCGGCCGCAGCGATGTCGGAGATTTGATGTTTTACTGGATTCTGATATGCACGAAACACTCTTTAAATGGTTGTACGGGGAAATCCCCACTTCATTGCTACCTCGGAGATGCTGTATCCCATCGCTCGTGCGCCGACTTTAACAACACGTTCAAACTCACTTAAATCTTGATAACCTGCAATTTTAGCATCAGTAACCGATCTAACAACTGCGCCAGACACTTGCTGTCTCACATAGGCATTGCCGACCGCAGCACCATATTCTACCTGTTTACACAACCCTGAATTTCAATAGGCATGTCTATACCAGTTTCTTTGGCACTTCAGTGTAGAAATTAGCAGCGATCCTGTCACACTTTCCTGGGGCACTTCGGATTATACCTTTATCTCTGATAAATACTCGTCGTCGAGGACAACATATTAGTTTCTGTTACTTAAGAAGTCTTTAAGCCTATCACACATCTGGGAACCTACTACGTATGCTCGTACCTTACTTAACAATCGGCAACGTAGCACCTCTTCAAACGCCTTAAGGAAGTTTAGGAATACAGAACCTGCCTGCTGCCCTTCATCCATAGTTCGCAGGATACCAGGTGAGAAAAGGGCAAGCTGAGATTCGAACGCACGATGCTCTCTAAACCGTTCTGATTTGTGGACAGAAGCTGTACGCTCTCAAGGAAATCTATTATATTCCAAATGAGAATATGTTCAAGGATTGTGCAGTAAACCGATGTTAAGGATTTTAGCCTGTAATTTTAGAGATGCGTCTTTTACCCTTTTTATATATAGAAGTCACGTGCCCTTTTTTCCAGTCGTTTAGCACTTTGTTCTTGGCGAGAGATAAGCAAGAAATGCAAGGTAAAGTAAGGGGCCAGTGCTGTAGAGTGCTCTTCATAAGACTGAAAATGGATTCCATCAGGACCTTGTGACTTACTTGCTGTCAACTCTATCAATTGTTTCTCTGTGCCAGGGGTGATTATTACTATGTCGCCCACACGGGAGTCTGTGCGATGGTCAAACGACGGTATGTTTGTACGATTCTCTTGAGTGAACAGTTTCTTAAAAGTGAAATTTGAAACTTCAGCTTTACTTTTGCTACCTTCTACTACCACACCAGACTGGTCAACGAGTGACGGGACAGAAGCCTTAGACCCGCTTAACAGTTTTATGTAGGACCAGAATTTTCTAGGATTATCGGCAAGATCTATTGCTATGGTATGACGGGGGTAGTTGTTATAAGCTTCGCATATCGATCTTTTTAGAGACGCACGAATTTCTATTCAATTTTGCCTGTCGCTATTTGCACGTTCTCTTTTGAACCGAGAATGCAACAGCCTTTGCTTCGTCAGAATTTTTTGAATTTCATTGTGAAACCAAGGTGGGTCTTTTCCGTTCTTAATCGACTTGCTCTCCATATACCTCTTCAGAGTATGATTTACAATCCGTTTAAACTTTGCGCATAATTCCTCTACGTCTATCGCACTGGGACTAAATAATGTCAATTCATTGTCTAAGTGGGATAGTAACAACTGTCTATCTGCTATCGCTATCTGCTATCTGCTCGCAGAAATAATCTTCTAGCCTTCTTGACTGATTTCTTAACTTTAGTAATCAAAGACACTGTTACGGATATGTTGTCGTTGTTGTGGTCTTCAGTCCAAAGACTGGTTTGATGCGGCCCTCCATGCTACTCTATCCTGTGCAAGCTTCTTCATCTCCTAGTACCTACTGCAACCTACATCCTTCTGAATCTGCTTGGTGTATTCATCTCTTGGTCTCCCTATACGATTTTTACTCTACACGCTGCCCTCCAATACTAAATTGGTGATCCCTTGATGACTCAGAACATGTCCTACCAACCGATCCCTTCTTCTAGTCAAGTTGTGTCACAAACTCCTCTTCTCCCCAATCCTATTCAATACCTCCTCATTAGTTATGTGATCTACCCATCTAATCTTCAGCATTCTTCTGTAGCACCGCATTTCGAAAGCTTCTATTCTCTTCTTGTCCAAACTATTTATCGCCATGTTTCACTTCCATACATGGCTACACTCCATACAAATAATTTTAGAAACGACTTTCTGACATTAAATCTATACTCGACGTTAACAAATTTCTCTTCTCCAGAAACGCTTTCCTTGCTATTGCCAAGGCTACATTTTATATCCTCTCTACTTCGACCATCGTGAGTTACTTTGCTCCCCAAATAGCAACTACTTTAAGCGTCTCATTTCCTAATCTAATTCCCGCAGCATCACCCGATTTAATTCGACTACATTCCATTATTCCCATTTTGCTTTTATTGATGTTCATGTTATATCCTCCTTTCAAGACTCTGTCCATTCCATTCAACTGCTCTTCCAAGTCCTTTGCTGTCTCTGACAGAATTACTATGTCATCGGCGAACCTCAAAGTTTGTATTTCATCTCCATCGATTTTAATACCTACTCCGAATTTTTCTTTACGGATATAACTACAGTTAAAACGTTATGAGATGCGAGGCGAGCAAGGAAGGCTGCATGTTATATATTCTAGAAACCAGTAACAGCTGCGTATTCATCTTGCGGATTATTACAGAAAGTGACGTCTCCAGGCGGATTATCAGCTACAAGAGGTAAACAGTACGGCAGGCTATCTGAATATAATGTGACTGTCTAAACCCATCGTAACTATTAAATCATTTTTTGCGCCTGCGAATTCGAAAAATATTTATCCTATCAGCAAATTAATAAAAGTTCAGGCAGAATAACAGATGATCGCCGATTTCACAGCAATGATTTGGTCTCATAAAAAGTAATTTCACATTATAGTAAAGATTTCTAAGCATCTACGTCTACATCTACATGGATACTCATCAAACCACATTTAATTGCCTGGCAGAGAGTTCATCGAACCACCTTCACAATTCTGTGTTATTCCAATCTCGTATAGCGCGCGGAAAGAATGAACACCCATATCTTTCAGTACGAGATCTGATTTCCCATATTTTATCGTGGTGATCGTTCCTCCCTATGTAGGTCGGTGTCAACAAAATATTTTCGCATTCGGAGGAGAAAGTTGGTGATTGGAATTTCGTGAGAAGATTCCGTCGCAACGAAAAACGCCTTTCTTTTAATGATTTCCAGCCCAAATCCTGTATCATTGCTGTGACACCCTCTCCCATATATCGCGATAATACAAAACGTGCTGCCTATCTTTGAACTTTTTCGATGTACTCCGTCAGTCCTATCTGGTAAGGATCCCACACCGTGCAGCAGTATTCTAAAACAGAACAGACACGCGTACTGTAGGCAGTCTCCTTAGTAGGTCTGTTACATTTTCTAAGTGTCCTGCCAATAAAACGCAGTCTTTGGTTAGCCTTCACCACAACATTTTCTATGTGTTCTTTCCAATTTAATTTGTTCGTAATTGTAATACCTAGGTATTTAGTTGAATTTACGGCTTTTAGATTAGACTGATTTATGGTGTAACCGAAGTTTAACGAGTTCCTTTTAGCACTCATGTGGGTGACCTCACACTTTTCGATATTTAGGGTCAACTGCCACTTTTCGCACCATTAAGATATTTTTTCTAAATCGTTTTGTAGTTTGTTTTGATCTTCTGATGAGATTATTAGTCGATAAACGACAGCGTGATCCGCAAACAACCGAAGACGGCTGCTCAGATTGTCTCCCAAATCGTTTATATAGATAAGGAACAGCAAAGGCCCTATAACACTACCTAGGGGAAGTGTATTAGCAGATGAATATCTGTGCTCAGATTATGCCTGTTGAACCGTCAGGTTGTTTTATGAAGTATGGAAATGCCATATGGTATTGTTGGCTGGGATATACCATAGGGTGGGTACAGCCACCGGTCGGAAACACTTTCTCTTCCGTGCTCCTTGGCCCCCTTTCCAAGTGTATGTGTCAGAGCTGTGTCGTATGAGTACCGTAGAGTATAGCTTAGTGTAATGGATGCGTGTATAGTGTGGCATTGCGTTGGTGTTGTATGATGATAATGATGATGATATTGAGAGATACTCCTTTCGAATAGCAGCAAATTGGCCGCCAAGCTTTACGTCCCCATCCGACGGACAGATCAGCGTCAACAGTGTCACATACCTTCACTTTGTGAGACACTGCGGAGAGATTTGGAATTTAATCCAGGACACGGACGCAAAGGCTGGTGATCAGGAACCTTAAGGCATCATCTTTCCACTCCTGGTCAAATACTGGCAATGGAAATTTCAGCCCCCACCACAATTCGAACTGGCGAACTACTGAGTCGAACAACACTTCGGACACCGAGGCGGGTTCGATGAGGTAGTGTAAAATCGCGAAACTAGTGATTAACTTCGTGTTATGTAAATAATATTCCTACTTATTCATTTACATAAAGAATAAAACCTATATCCCCAGGATGCTTATGAAATTTCGCTGTTTACAGCCACCATCTCGAGCGAATGATGAAACAAAAGAGAAGAGAGGGAATTTGGTGTAAATTTGCGTATACGGAAGGGTACGACGCATAGAGTGAGGAGACAGAAGGGTAAGAGTCTGGATTTGTACTCGGGATGTGCGGAGATGAAATCTACCGCTACCCATGAAGATTCATATTTCTTGTTGTTTCTCACAATAAATGAAAGTGAGTGTGGGATGATTTGTTTGAGAAGGTCATGGCCTATTTCCGCTCCTGTCCCTCCCTATTGAGTTAGCGATCCACGTCTAATAACTTCCATGTTGATGAATTGCTAATCATTTTCCTTATTTTATTACGTGACGGGCATTTTGTTAAATAAAATTACAGCAGTATGATGAAATAATATAATCTACAGTTTTTCTTATTATTTGAGAAACCTCTGAGAGTGTTACAGCAGAGCGCGATGAATTCATTTTTTGTTTGGAGATGGATCAGTTGGCTGCATAATTCCCGCACTGTGATGAGAAAAATATCCTCAAAACTAGGCATTAGAACATCTCTAAAGTAATTAGGATTCATTTAGAGTGTTCCTATTTAACGTCTCAGCTAGTTTAAGTGCCTGGAGAAGTATACAGCAGAAAATCAACAGCCTCTTCCGGCATTTCACCCGTTGCAGAACACCTCGACTCCTCAGTCGCTATGAATTCTTTTTTTGGATGATGCATCGAGAATATTGTCTCCACCATAATATGTTCATAAGGTTTGACTATCTATGACATCGTTCAGGCGAAGTGAAGGAGGCTAAAAAATCGTTTATCAGTACCGGATATCGTGTAGTTATCTCCATTTCGTATATAATAAATTTGCCACTGGTGTAAACGGGACTGGCAATGAAATTCGGTAAAAAGTATACTGTTCCAAAAATATCAGGACTATTAATCTTTCGTTTGTTAATGGAGGGTAAATTTGAACCGTGTAATGTTACAGAGATAATGATACAAATCAATGACCGTTCTATGGTTTTCGACACGGAAGGAGCGATGTTATCAGTATACAAAAAGCTCCAGGCGCTAATATTTGTGGCGTCTGTACAATTTTAAAGCACGTGCCCGTGAGCTTCGGGCATAAATCTGCTCATTTACGCCGGTACGTGACCGCAGTGGCTTCGTGTTACATGACCTGATAGCAACGTCCACTGTTTCCGTGTGTGCAGCTGCACATTTCTTTAAAATTGGTGGGGGCTCGTA
This sequence comes from Schistocerca nitens, assembly GCF_023898315.1. NCBI lineage: Eukaryota > Metazoa > Arthropoda > Insecta > Orthoptera > Acrididae > Schistocerca > Schistocerca nitens. The sequence goes on along the minus strand of NC_064616.1, from coordinate 905,108,318 downwards.
GTGATCCATCTATATAACGTCTGCATAAAAGAAAGTAACGAACATTTAGCTGGTAAAGGACATTCTCTAAAATATTATAAAATCGGTTTTGTGATGTTCTATAATTAATCATCTTGAGTAATAAGGCATTTACGTTAATGCAGTGACTGTGTTGTTAAGAAGTATGTTCCTTTGGACATGCGGTGACTGCAGCCGCCGTGAAATACTTGAAATATATTCGCAGTTGCGAAAACGGACAACAATCAATTGTATAAAGGAATAACGACAATGAAAATTGTGCTGGACCGAGACTCGAGCCGGGATTTCCGGTTTTACGCGAGCGATCACCTTAACCGCTTTGGTTATCCGTGCACGACTCACTGCCAGATCCAAACTTCCGTATGTCGTCGTTCATCCGTCACAACTTGCACTCGAACACGTTATGTAATTCCCGTACAGGAGGAAAAATGTGTAAAGAGGGAAATCCGGCAAAAATTTTCACTGTCGTCATTCCATTATACACCTAATGGTTGTCCGTATTGGCAATTGCAAATACATATCATGCAATAAGGCATTATCGTACGTCGACTCCACGTAGCTTAACAAATTTTAAAATGCTTTTTTGGGATCGTTGGCCGGATTTATAGGACCATCCGTCACGTTGGTACCACACGGACTGTCTTACATCCAATGAGATGTCTTCTGACAGTATATCTGCTAGAAAATGTAGATCTACATCTACATCTACATGGATACTCTGCAAATCTTATTTAAGTGCCTGGCAGAGGATTCATCGCACCACCTTCACAATTCTCTATTATTCCGATCTCGTATGGCGCGCGGAAAGAATGAACACCTATATCTTTCCGTACGAGCTCTGATTTCCCTTATTTTATCGTGGTGATCGTTCCTCCCTATGTAGGTCGGTGTCAACAAAATATTTTCGCATTCGGAGGAGAAAGTTGGTGATTGGAATTCCGTGAGAAGATTCCGTCGCAACGAAAAACGCCTTTCTTTTAATCATTCCCAGCTCAAATCCTGTATCATTTCTGTGACACTCTCTCCCATATTTCGAGATAATACGAAACGTGCTGCCTTTCTTTGAACTTTTTCGATGTACTCCGTCAGTCTTATCTGGTATGGATCCCACACGGCGCAGCAGTATTCTGAAAGAGGACGGACAAGCGCAGTGTAGGCAGTCCCCTAAGTGTGTCTGTTATATCTTCTAAGTGTCCTGCCAATAAAACACAGCCTTTGGTTAGCCTTCCCCACAACATTTTCTATGTGTTCTTTCCAATTTAAGTTGTTCGTAATTGTAATACCTAGGTATTTAGTTGAATTTACAGCTTTTAGATTAGACTGATTTATGGTGTAACAGAAGTTTAACGAGTTCCTTTTAGCACTCATGTGGATGACCTCACACTTTTCGTTATTTAGGGTCAACTGCCACTTTTCGCACCATTCAGATATTTTTTCTAAATCATTTTGCAGTTTGTTTTGATCTTCTGATGACTTTATTAGTCGATAAACGACAGCGTCATCTGCAAACAACCGAAGAGGGCTGCTCAGATTGTCTCCCAAATCATTTATATAGATAAGGAACAGCAAAGGGCCTATAACATTACCTTGGGGAACGCCAGAAATCACTTCTGTTTTACTCGATGACTTTTCGTCAATTACTACGAGCTGTGACCTCTCTGACAGGAAATCGCAAATCCATTCACATACCTGAGACGATATTTTATAAGCACGCAATTTCACTACGAGCCGCTCGTGTGGTACAGTTCAAATGGCTCTGAGCTCTATGGGACTTAACGTCTGAGGTCATCAGTCCCCTAGAACTTAGAACTACTTAAACCTAACTAACCTAAGGACATCACACACATCCATGCCCGAGGCAGGACTCGAACCTGCGGCCGTAGCGGTCTCGCGGTTCCAGACTGTAGCGCCTAGAACCGCTCGGCCACCCCGGCCGGCTGTGGTACAGTGTGAAAAGCTTTCCGGAAGTCCAGGAATACGGAATCGATCTGAAATCCCTTGTCAATAGCACTCAGCACTTCATGTGAATAAAGAGCTAGTTGTGTTTCACAGGAACTTTTTTTTCTAAACCCATGTTGACTGTGTGTCAATAGTCCGTTTCCTTCGAGGTAATTCATAATGTTCGAACACAATATATGTGCTAAACTCCTGCTGCACATCGACGTTCACGATATGGGCCTGTCATTTAGTGGATTACTCCTACTACCTTTCTTGAATATTGGTGTGACCTGTGCAACTTTCCAGTCTTTGGTTACGGATATTTCGTCGAGCGAACGGTTGTATATGATTGTTAAGTATGGAGCTAATGCATCAGCATACTCGAAAAGGAACCTAATTTGTATACAGTCTGGACCAGAAAGCTTGCTTTTATTAAGTGATTTAAGTTGCTTCACTACTCCGAGGCTATTTAATTCTACGTTACTCATGTTGGCAGCTGTTCTCGATTCGAATTCTGGAATATTTACTTCGTCTTCTTTTGTGAAGACATTTCGGAAGGCTGTGTCTAGTAACTCTGCTTTGGCAGCACTGCCTTCGATAGTATCTCCACTGCTATCGCGCCGAGAAGGCATTGATTGTTTCTTGCCGCTAACATACTTCACATACGACCAGAATCTCTTTGGATTTTCTGCCAGGTTTCGAGACAAAGTAGATACAAGGGCTATTTGGAAAGCAAGGTCCGATCAGTCGCGAAATGGAAACCACTGTGAAAACCAAAAATGTTTTATTCGTAACAGTCAGCTACACCTTCTAGCTACTTCGCTACGTAACCGCTGCTCCGACTGAGACATTTTTCTTAGCATTGTACCAACTTTCCAATACTATCGTCACAGACGGCAGCCGCCCCTGCTTTCTGTCGATTTCCACACTGATCTCCAGCTTGTTGCCTGTGCCATAATGACGTCCTCATAAACAACGGTTCGTGAGAGAAGAGATGAAAATCAGATGGAGCCAAGCCCGGGCGGCATGGTGGGTGATCAGACACATCCTATCGACAACAGTTCAGGAGCGTCCTCATTCCCCCTGCAGTGTGCGGCCGAGAATCGTCATGAAGAAGGTAATGCATGGTAGTTACGTCGTTTGGCGTGCAGGACATCAGGCGAAATCTGTCACAGGCACTCATACTTGGCGGCAGACACCATTTTCTAAGCACCTTTAGTGCTAACTACGCGCTCAGAACTGAAAAGAGCGACTTGACTCGATCGACGTGCATGCGAGAGACACTATCTAACATATCTATGCAAAGCTTCATCAGATTTTTACTGTTGTTTCCATTTTGCGATCGATAGGACTTTACTTTCCCAACAACCGTCGTATTTGCGGCTATGTAGAGTCCCATCCATAAAACAGGGTCTTGTGATGCGATTGTTGAAAAGCACCAACGACACGTTGATAGACCACGGTCTTTGTTTATCCGTTTCTCTCAGCCAGTGTAGATTTTCAACCAACCAGTAATGTTTATCTGGAAGATTGATTTGCCCACAGTTTGTGAACGATACTTCATTCTTAAAATACAAGGCTATTACAAATGATTGAAGCGATTTCATAAATTCACTGTAGCTCCATTCATTGACATATGGTCACGACACACTACAGATACGTAGAAAAACTCATAAAGTTTTGTTCGGCTGAAGCCGCACTTCAGGTTTCTGCCGCCAGAGCGCACGAGAGCGCAGTGAGACAAAATGGCGACAGGAGCCGAGAAAGCGTATGTCGTGCTTGAAATGCACTCACATCAGTCAGTCATAACAGTGCAACGACACTTCAGGACGAAGTTCAACAATGATCCACCAACTGCTAACTCCATTCGGCGATGGTATGCGCAGTTTAAAGCTTCTGGTTGCCTCTGTAAGGGGAAATCAACGGGTCGGCCTGCAGTGAGCGAAGAAACGGTTGAACGCGTGCGGGCAAGTTTCACGCGTAACCCGCGGAAGTCGACGAATAAAGCAAGCAGGGAGCTAAACGTACCACAGCCGACGGTTTGGAAAATCTTACGGAAAAGGCTAAAGCAGAAGCCTTACCGTTTACAATTGCTACAAGCCCTGACACCCGATGACAAAGTCAAACGCTTTGAATTTTCGGAGCGGTTGCAACAGCTCATGGAAGAGGATGCGTTCAGTGCGAAACTTGTTTTCAGTGATGAAGCAACATTTTTTCTTAATGTTGAAGTGAACAGACACAATGTGCGAATCTGGGCGGTAGAGAATCCTAACGCATTTGTGCAGCAAATTAGCAATTCACCAAAAGTTAACGTGTTTTGTGCAATCTCACGGTTTAAAGTTTACGGCCTCTTTTTCTCCTGCGAAAAAAACGTTACAGGACACGTGTATCTGGACATGCTGGAAAATTGGCTCATGCCACAACTGGCGACCGACAGCGGCGACTTCATCTTTCAACAGGATGGTGCTCCACCGCACTTCCATCATGATGTTCGGCATTTTTTAAACAGGAGATTGGAAAACCGATGGATCGGTCGTGGTGGAGATCATGATCAGCAATTCATGTCATGGCCTCCACGCTCTGCCGACTTAACCCCATGCGATTTCTTTCTGTGGGGTTATGTGAAAGATTCAGTGTTTAAACCTCCTCTACCAAGAAACGTACCAGAACTGCGAGCTCGCATCAACGATGCTTTCGAACTCATTGATGGGGACATGCTGCGCCGAGTGTGGGAGGAACTTGATTATCGGCTTGATGTCTGCTGAATCACTATAGGGGCACATATCGAACATTTGTGAATGCCTAAAAAAACTTTTTGAGTTTTTGTATGTGTGTGCAAAGCATCGTGAAAATATCTCAAATAATAAAGTTATTGTAGAGCTGTGAAATCGCTTCAATCATTTGTAATAACCCTGTAAATCTTGAATAGAAACACCGCATCAATTTGCAATTGACACCATTCGGAGAACTGTAACCGATTTTGGAAATTATTTATCCTCAGAGTCTTTCGCGGTGGCATGCCTGAATAAAATCTCGGTTTGCAAGCGGTGTCACTTCGAGTAAAAGAGTCGAGCTTTCGACAGCTGTTTCCGCCATCGCCATTAGGATTTCAAAACCGCCCACTAACAGGTAGTTGAACGTAAATAATTGCATGACCTTGTACAAAAGAAAGAGGTCCTGAAGACGTTAGTTCAGAGAGAAAAGATTATTTCTGACGACGACCATCTGCAGTCTGGAGTGCAGTTTATGAGACGGGTGTTACAGCAAGGGAGACATTGCAAACTCTTTATGGAGCCACCGACGAATGACGCCTCTTAAATTGGTGCAATAGGCTAAGTCGTCTGTATTCCTTCCGTATTGTGGACCAACAAGAAAGAAGAGATGAGTACTGCGGAGACATGCCCCCGAGATACGAAGTATGTTACGCCCCGTTAAGGACAACGGTGGTCTTGGAGTGCCCGATGTGTGAGGTGATCATTGCGAATGCGGCAGCATTTAAACAGACCAAATTGTTCTTATTGCTGCTGAGCGTTGTACTGAGTGTACGCGACACATCAAACAAAGCGAAATTGTGAGTTCGGCGAAGGCTGAACATTGCCTGAGAAACAGGCACAAAATACAATTTGAGCAGAAAATTGTCTTAGCTCGTGTGTCATAATATATGAGTTCCATTACAAAGAGAGGCTGAGATCAGAATAAGCCGCAACAGTTTTAATCGACACCAGGGTTACACGCTCAGCATGACATGTAGGTGGTGTTTGGAAATCGAAGGGAAGCGAGGACTGACGCTTGACGCTTTTCGGGAGGTAGGAGCGACAGTTTCAACCGTGACGTTATACTACGTCACTCGGTCCCGCAGCGGGCCGCAGCTGTTATCAAGTGTCCTCCACGCGCATGCGTAACCTGTCTTCTCTGGAAGGTTCCAGACGCTACTATCGAGCCTGTATAAGCGGCGCACTGTTCCCGCTTCTTAGTCGTTACCCATTCGTTGCTCACGCGCGGCAAAGAGACGTCGTGGGTCCGCCCTGAGTTTCTTCGAGAGTTGAATAGAGCTACAGGTGTGGCGGATCGCCATCCGGCGGAGCTTGCACCGTTGGCGGCCACATCCGCACGTACGACGACTTGACCTATGTAACTGAACATGAGCACGGTGGTGACTGATCCTAGAGACGCGGAGAGTGCTCCTTACGTACCGCAAAGGAGAGCACAACTCCTTGAAGAAATGAAGAAGCGTCGAAAGGCTGTGCTGTTCCGGTTCGACAGCGAGCAGCGGAACCGTGACGCACATGCGAGCGGTAAGGGAAGAAGGGAAAGAAGAGGAGATAGGTCGCTGTTACTACTACCGGTAGTAAGAAGCGGCTGTAGTAATCACTAGCGCTGCGGGCCGTGCCCGCCACCCCGTCGTCTCCCACAGCAACCAACCGAGCACACATGCGTTGTGTATCGTCCAAATTCGCGGCTCGCCTGGCACAGCATGCCAAAGCAACTGCAACCCTAACTGCCAAACGGTTCCTACCATTGTCGGCGGAGCGCGAGCCGACAGAAAGCAACCGAATGCAGAAGTGGCCACGTCCAACCCAGTGCCCTTTGCCTGGGCGATCCGAGGAATAGTAACTGAAGTCAAAGACGACTACAGAGGATTCCTGCAGCCCCTCAAGCAGTGGACAACCTCCGACTGCACCCTGAGCTCTGTGGGAAACGACACGATGCGAGTTCAGATTGCAAACTATGACGACTTCTGGAATATGGCGAGCGAGGCGACAGCGCTTTCTTTGTCCTCCTGCTCGCTCGTCGCCGTTACAGAACCACTCATCAAGGCCGTCTCCAACGGTTTTCCATGCTGTAAGGACCCTGATCTCCTGAAAGAGGAGCTGGAGGAGTTCACATTTAGGATGCGCACAGTGACGAGCGTCATGTTCCCCGGGATGCAGAGAGAGCCTCCATCTCTCTTGGTTATTGCAGATGAAAACCGAGAGGACAGAAGGCTCTTCCAACTGAAAAAGCTGGCCGACAAATTGGTCACCGTCTAGCCACTGAGGCCCAAGAGAGGCTGTCTCAGTGCTCCTGCTGCTAAAGAGTGGGGCACGTGACACGCCACTGCACCTTCATGTAAGCATGGGTGAAGTGCGGGTGGTCAAAAGAGATCAATTTGCCTGCATCTGAAGACATACCCACTAAAGTGCAATGACAAGAGAATTGCGAGTCATCGTGGCTGTGAGAAATTTAAGGCCATGGTAGCTCGCGAGAGTGGCGTGCCCTGTAAGAGGGTGGACGATCACTCCGCCTGACGTTCGTTCCCAGGCAGGCGGACAACGGAAGGCCAGGCCATCACCGCCAGCACGGCTCCAAGGCCGCCTAGAGATGCTCTACACCTGGAGGCAGCAGAGAAAGCCTCGTACGTGCCAACAGGAGTACCAGGATGAGAATTACAGACGATCACTGAGATAAGCCCCCCAGGGGCAAAATCAGATACAAAAAAGTGGTGGTATCGCTCTGAGCACTGTGGGACTTAACATCTGAGGTCATCAGTCCCCTAGAACTTAGAATGACTTAAACCTAACTAACCCAAGGACATCACACACATCCATGCCCGAGGCAGAATTCGAACCTGCTACCATAGCGGTCACGTGGTCCCAGACTGAAGCGCCTAGAACCGCTCGCCCACTGTGGCCGGCTCAAAATCAGATACCTAGCAGAGGTCACCAGCACCGTGGTAGGCGGCAGTAGCAGAAGCACTACTATTTCTAAGGCAGAGCAGTGCCACAGTACAAGATCTGCCATGACCAGTGGCGGCTTGTCTGCTCTCTTCGCCTTGCTGTGTACAGTGCTTATCAAAGTGTCGCAACTTGCATAGACGCTGCAAGAATTCTTCGATGCAGAGGTGTCGACTGCCCAAGCAGCAAGTCGACTGTACCACAGCCGGCGCGTAAAACTCGCTCCCAACGTGGTCCGTGCCCAGAACAGTGATATCAGGCCAACCGCTGGCTTCCAATGAGCTGACAGCACTGCTACCAGCGATAGACGTCGTAACACACTGAAAAGGGAATCCAAGCTGGTACAACAAGAAAAGGAGGTGTAGGAATTCTATTCACAGATCCTGGAGGGGAAGCACAATGTGCTGGTACTCCACCATCACCAGTTGATGAGCATTCCTTAAGTTACATTTATCCCTTGGGTGGTGCTAAGCCTGGTCACTTCAAGGCACCTAGAGCCAGAAGTCACGGCAGCAAAACCACTTGACAATTTTTCTGATTAATTCGAATATGAGGACGTAGAAGCATCATGATCCTGATTCTGTATTGACAAGACAGGTGGATAGCGCCACCCGAATTTGCCAACTGAATGTAGTGGGGCACAGTAGTTGTAGCACCGAATACCTTTCATAGCCAGCAACGGCAGCCCAGAGGCAGTATCCATGGCTATGATCTATTGGAAGCTGTGTATCACTGACAATGCAGTCTCACATTCTGCGTGAGGAGCAATATCGAAAACACTTCCCTGATCGTACTTCCAGCAGACTGTTTCCAACAAATAGTCAGAAAAATTGGTGGACTAAGAGTGGTAAATGTGTAAAAGCCCCCTTAAACAGCATGGCCATAGTATGTTATACATACTCATCTCCACTATATAACATGTGCCGATTGGAAATATCTACATCTACATCCATACTCCGCAAGCCATTCATTGTCATTCGATGACAATGGGGAAAATTTATCAAACTCGGCCGAAGAAAACAATCTTCATCTGGTCTTGGTGCAAAAGATAAATGCACTTTCAAATCTGCTGCTCACAAAACTGAAACGAACGCTTTCCTGAGCTTTAGTACCTGTAATTACTGGTCGTATCGTATACCCAAAAGTAGAATGGTTAAGGACAGTTTCCCACACAATCAGTACTGTCCCATCCTTCTACAAATTGGAATCAATATCCCTTTATCTGTTCCTTCACGAGGCTTTCGTAGAACTTGCAAAACGCAAACTGGAAAAAATATTCTAATGACGTTGAATAAATTCGGCGATGGATCACTACGAGGCAGTACAGATATTGTAGAGTTGTAAATATAACAATAGCAGCTACAAAATGATATATTATCCTGGTTTATCTCAAGGAATATATTGTAGGATGGAATGAAGAGACGGAGCAACTGTGCCAGAGATCCTTGCAGGTGAATGACGTCGAAACAGCTGACTAACTAGTACAAAACCTGCATGCAACCCGAAGTAGTAAACGGAAAGAAACCAAGGAACCATTAAACTTCACCAAGTCAAGAAGGAAGACATGGAATATCTTAGGGAAACTCAGAGATGATAATGCACCTGAGCGACAAATACCAGATGTCTCTCCCAACCAAATTTCCTCACGAATTGTATCCTTACCAAGAGCTCCTAAATACTGGAAACGTATCACTTTCATCAAGCACCAAATGAAACTATTCTGTCAGTCAGTAGAAGTTCCAGATAAAGTCTCCTCCTTCGCAACTGATGAAGTAAGTACTGTCATCAGTAGAATGAAAACAGGGAAGGCCTCAGGATTTGGTGGTGTCCTACCTGAATTCCTAATACATAGTGGCCAGTGGACCGGATAATGGCTGAGTCAGTTCTTTTCACATGTTATGCATACTGGTCATGTAACACCTGAGTTCAAGAAAATTGAAATAATCTCTTTTCCAATGCATGAAGGCCGCTATTCTTCAACGCCAACTACTACAGGCATGCGACATCCTGATACAGTGGGCAACGCTGTGGTGGCTATTAAACAGGGCAAAGACGTAGGCCCTTGTCATCGCCAGAAGACCGGTTCCAGTGGACCTCATGCCGATAAATGCTCAGGGAATGGCACTGCTGGGTGTCATCATCGGCCACCGCATCACTTGGGATCAAGACATGGATGATCTCTACAAAAAGGTGACAGGTAGGCTGTGGGTACTATACACCTTTCTCAATTCGCAATCTTCACTGCCGCCACAAGTTGGAGACACCATATATGTGACCCTAACGCATCCCATTCTCCGGTAACCGGGCATCGTATGACGCAACACTGTGAAGACCAACAGAAAGTAGCGCCACAGACTCCGAGACAGGGCGACCGCCTCACCCTTCATCTGCCTCAGATTTTCGGTTCGCCAACCACCACAGGATCAGATAGGTGCCTCTCATCAACGAGAGGATATAATGGATTGGGCGGGTTTTCTACCAGAAGACAGCACGCTCACCTGATAGCCACATACACACGCTTGGGACACGTGTGCAACGCCTGAACGCCACAGTACAGCCTCATCAGCTCCGGAGCTAAAATTTCGGCAGCACTGGTACCGAGGAAACACAAACAGAAGAGTAGTGCAAGAGAGGCCAACCAACAAGTTAGGAAACATAATACAGCTTCAAAACAGAGAGGATTTTATTTTGGAAATCGCTGCCATGAAGCTGTTGATGGAGAGAAATGTGGAATGGATTAAATGTATTGAGATGTGGTGATCACATAACATTCTTTTACTGATACCACTCGCACAGTCATACCTCGTAGAGACATGTGGATCATATGTTACCAGTGGTGAAATGTTAATTCCGAATCTCTCATCAGTTGCGCCTGTTTCTTCGTTGGTATATTTTATTCTACATCCTTCCAATTTCTTCACTTTTTTATGTTAACAAATACAGGTCTCCGTGGCGTGAAACGATCAGGATACCATTGAGTATACAATGACACTGCTGTTCCAGCAGTTTGGCGACATTCACCCTAAAGGAAAACCAAATCCACTCTTGCGGCTGTCGTATACATGATGAAAGTATGAATAGCTTCATGACGAGTTTTTTTTTCTGCTACACCATCAGAGCTCAGACTGATGGGATTCAGTTTTACAAGTAAACACACAAACCACATCTGTATCAAGCGTTTTATTACGTTTGGTACTGGACAGATGTTTGTAGGGCCTCTTCTTCTGACGCCGGGACAATGGTCTGAGGCACCTTTATCTTGTTAACACTTGATAAAGATCCTCACGCATTACGTCATTGACGTCCCATTCGGAGACTCATTTCAATGCCACAGAGATAGTACAAAGCAATCCAAAATGAATATAACGGTTACAGACGACTATAAGTACACCGGTGTGCAAACCGTAGGTACGAAAGTAACTTCTGCATGATGTGTCACTACCAGGTAACATAGCTCAATGAAACTTGGACCATACATGGAAAAAACTGTTACAGTTCAAATGGTTCAAATGGCTCTGAGCACTATGGGGTTTAACCTCTGAGGTCATCACTCCCCTAGAACTTAGAACTACGTAAACCTAACTAACCTAAAGCCATCACACACATCCATGCCCGACGCAGGATTCGAACCAGCGACCATAGTGGTCGCACGGTTCCACACTGTAGCGCCTAGAACCGCTCGGCCACTCTGGCAGGCAACTGTTACAGTATATTACAGGAAGTAACTGAAATAAATATGGAATGAGGCGAAAAGAAATGGCATTTTTATTCAAAGACAATAACTGCACAGAAGTCAGTGATTTATAATAGACACCAGGACGTCACAAAATGCTGGACTTGGTTCTTAATAGGGTGTGTGATATCCACCGATAGCGTTGAACGGTCTACAACGTGCTCCTATGCTGGCCACATGGTTGGTAAGCAGTACTTGTCACAGGACGTTACAGTCCTCCACTAGCTCGTCAGTAACCAACCACTGTCTGGTCATTGGTGCATGTGGACGCGCGGCAGTACGTCTCCACGACGCATCCCGCATGTACTCGATGGGATTTAAGTCGCAGAACGGGGAGGCCAGTCCATTCGCCGAATATCCTCCCGTTCCAAGAGGTCCTCCACCTGCGCTGTTCGATACGGCCACGCGCTGCCATCCATAGAAATGAAGTCAGGAGAGTGCACCCTTGAAAAGACGCACGTGGGGGAGGAGTAGAGCGTCACAATAACATTCACCGACCAGTACACCGTGTTCAAAGGACACGTCCATGCATCATTATAACTCCCTACATCATAACACCTGGACCACCAAAACGATCATCTTCACCAATATTCCAAGATGTATGACATATTCCCACATTCCGCCATATGAGGGCACGAATAACAGGTGTCATTTCTTTTCTCCTGATCGCGTATTTCTTTCAGTTACCTTTTGATCTATAAAGTAGTTGTTCTTTCCATGTATGGTCCGAGTTTCGTTGAACTACACTACTGGCCATTAAAATTGCTACACAAAGAAGAAATGTAGATGATAAGCGGGTATTCATTGGACAAATATACAACAAGTGACATGTGATTACATTTTCACGCAATTTGGGTGAATAGATCCTGAGAAAATCAGTACCCAGAACAACAACCTCTGGCCGTAATAACGGCCTTGATACGCCTGGGCAATGAGTCAAACGAAGCTTGGATGGCGTATACAGGTACAGCTGCCCATGCAGCTTCAACAAGATATCAAAGTTCATCAAGAGTAGTGACTGGCGTATTGTGACGAGCCAATTGCTCGTACACTATTGACCATACATATTCAATTGGTGAGAGATCTGGAGAATGTGCTGGCCAGGGCAGCAGTAGAACATTTTCTGTATCCAAAACCCCCGTACAGGACCTGCAACATGCGGTCGTGCATTACCCTTGTGAAATGTATGGTTTCGCAGGGATCGAATGAAGGGTAGAGCCACGGGTCGTAACACATCTGAAATGTAACGTCCACTGTTCAAAGTGCCGTCAATGCGAACAAGAGGTGACCGAGACGTGTAACCAATGGCACCTCATACCATCACGCCGGGTGATACGCCAGTATGGCGATGACGAATACACGCTTCCAATGTGCGTTCACCACGATGTCGCCAAACACGGTTGCGACCATCATGATGCTGTAAATAGAACCTTGATTCATCCGAAAAAAATGAAGTTTTCCCATTCGTGCACCCAGGTTCGTCGTCGAGTACACCATCGCAGGCGCTCCTGTCTGTGATGCAGCGTCAAGGGTAACCGCAGCCATGGTCTCTGAGCTGATAGTCCATGCTGCTGCAAACGTCGTGGAACTGTTCGTGCAGATGGTTGTTGTCTTGCAAACGTCCCCATCTGTTGACTCAGGGATCGAGACGTGGCTGCACGATCCGTTACTGCCATGCGGATAAGATGCCTGTCATCTCGACTGCCAGTAATACGAGGCTGTTGGGATCCAGCATTGCGTTCCGTATTACCCTCCTGAACCCACCGATTGCATATTCTGCTAACAGTCACTGGATCTCGACCAACGCGAGCAGCAATGTCGCGATACGATAAACCGCAATCACGATAGGCTACAATCCGACCTTTATCAAAGTCGGAAACGTGATGGTACGCGTTTCTCCTCCTTACACGAGGCATCACAAAAACGTTTCACCAGGCAACGCCGGTCAACTGCTGTTTGTGTATGAGAAATCAGTTGGAAACTTTCCTCATGTCAGCACGTTGTAGGTGTCGCCACCGGCGCCAACTTTGTGTGAATTATCTGAAAAGCTAATCATTTGTATATCACAGCATCTTCTTCCTGTCGGTTAAATTTCGCGTCTGTAGCACGTCATCTTCGTGGCGTAGCAATTTTAATGGCCAGTAGTGTATATTACAGTCACACATTATGCGAAACTTAATTTCATCCGTAAGTTATGCACACAAGTGTATTTAGTACATAGTGACACATCCATAAGAATTACAGAGAATCTAAAAGAAGCCCCTTTTTTGCATATTTTATAGGTGTCTTATAGATTCCCCATGGTCACACGGATAACATCTAAGCAATAACCCATTTTACGCCATGCTCTTTCACCTGACAGTGGGTGGGAGATCCAGAGATGTATACGGCCAAGAGCAGAACACAGCGTCATCATGTCCAGTGCGATCGATTCAAAGGTTTGGAAGCCGTCAACTTACAAATGTACGAACCTCCAGACTCGAATGTGTGGATGCTCCGTCTTGCTGAAAGATGTAGGTCGTGTAATCCTTATCAAGCCTTGGGATCAGCTATTGCTGAAGCTTGTCGAGGTAAATGTTTCTTGAAACAATAAACTCAGTGAGGAAAAATGGATCGCACAGAATTTGTGCTGGCATAGCACATTAACTTTCAGTGAGTCAAGCTGATGTTTAGTTAAACACCTACGCTTTTTGTACTGCGTATTCCAATGTTGTGCAGTGTAATCTTGCCACATACGTGCCTCGTTGCTAAAATGAGACGTGCAACAAATATTTATTCCTCCATACCTTCCAGATTTGCTGTAGCATAAATCGAGTGTTTAGCATAAACTTCCTGTTTCAGTTCGTGTAAAATTACACTTACACACGGTTTCAGCTTCAGCTCCGTATAGAGAGTAGGTCAAACTGTCGTTTGTCGCGTTTGTAGCTCCTTACCGGCTTTGTTCGTCGATTCCTGTGGACTGCGTTCAAATTAAAGGCGAATTCTTTCAACTTGTTGTGCTGATGCACGTATCCTTCCGGGAATTTCCCTTTGCATAAACAAATTGTTTCTTCAAAATACCGAAGCCGTCTGCGAATGTTGTTCCATCTGCACGTGCTTGACTGTATAGCTGACGAACTCACAATTCGGCAGTTATGATCGTTAAATATTTATTGCGTACGCCGTAAAATTAGGCAAATTTTCCGCTATAACAGCAACTCCATACACACTGTCCAGTCACAGTAATGTGACCACATGTGAAAAGCCTGAATGATCACCTTTTTCAGTGTGGACCGCTCCGTGACGCGCAGGAAAAGAGTCAGTGAGGTTCTGGAAGCATCCAACAGGGATGTGGAGCCATGCTGACGCCAGTGCCGTGGGCAGCAGCGCTAGGTTTCTCGCTCGATGATCCATGGCACGAACAGCCCCACCCAGAAGGTCCCAGAGATTCTAGATTGGGTGTAAATTCGGGGAGTTTGGTGGCCAGGGAAGTATGGCAAACTCATCCTGGTGCTCTTCAAACCATACACGTACACAGCAGTGGTGGATGTGGGGAGTGAGATGGCGGAGTTTTGAGAGCGGATGATCTGAACGTGTGTCCATCAGAGAGAGTAAATTGGTAAGACTGGATGTCATGATCTGATATATATATGATGAATTGTGGACATTATTAAGGTAAATACATTGTTTGTTCTCTATCAAAATCTTTCATTTGCTAACTATGCCTATCAGTAGTTAGTGCCTTCAGTAGTTAGAATCTTTTATTTAGCTGGCAGTATTGGCGTTCGCTGTATTGCAGTAGTTCGAGTAAAGAAGATTTTTGTGAGATAAGTGATTCACGAAAGGTATAGGTTATTCTCAGTCAGGGCCATTCTTTTGTAGGGATTATTGAAAGTCAGATTGCGTTGCGCTAAAAATATTGTGTGTTAGTTTAGTGTTGATCAGAATAAGTAAAGAGCGAAATGTCTGAGTACGTTTAGTTCTGCTCAGTTGTTTGAAAATCAAATAACGTAAGGGGTTTACCAGCACAGTAATTCATAATTTTTCTAAGGGGACGTTTCACTCTTCAAACCATACACGTACACAGTAAGCTGTGTGTCACGTTGCACTGTCCTGCTGGTAGATGCCGTCGGGAAGAGGAAAAACAAATTGAATGAAAGGGTGGACACGGTCTCCAAGGAGAGATGCATGCTTGTGTTGACCCATTGTGCCTTCCAGTATGACGATATCACCAATGGAATGGCCTCGGCCTGGACACGTCCCACGACGGTTACAGGATGTTTGCTTTCAGACGTTTTATGCCACACACGCCAAAGGCCAATTGTCAAATGCAGCATAAAACATGATTCGTCTGCAAACGCCACCTGTCACCATTCAGTGGACGTCCAGTTGCGGTACTGGTGTACGAATTCCAGCCTTCGTTGCCGATGGACAGCAGTCGGCATCGGTGCATGAACAAGGCGCTTGCTGTGGAGGCCCATACGCAGCAACGCTCGCTGGACGGTCGTTGATGGGACACTTTTGGTTGCTCCTTGGTTCGTCTGGGTTGTCAGCTGCTCAACAGCTGCACGTCCATTCGGCCCGTACACATCTCCGCAGCCGTTGCCCTCCCCTGTCTTCTACGGTGCACCACAACTGCCTGGGCGCCGGTTCTGGATAGCGCCAGTTTGCAATGCACCGTAATACTTCAACTACGGCGGCACGCAAATAGTTCACTAATTTAGCAATTTCGGAAATTCTTACGCTCTTGGCCCGAAATTCAATGTTCATGTTCCTCTGGACTTCAGATAAATCGCTCCGTTCTCGAATTATGACAACGACGTCACTGAAACTTCCTGGCAGATTAAAACTGTGTGCCCGACCGAGACTCGAACTCGGGACCCTTGCCTTTTGCGGACAAGTGCTCGCAGGAGAGCTTCTGTAAAGTTTGGAAGGTAGGAGACTACGGTAGCTCAGATGGTAGAGCACTTGCCCGCGAAAGGCAAAGGTCCCGAGTTCGAGTCTCGGTCGGGCACACAGTTTTAACCTGCCAGGAAGTTTCATATCAGCGCACACTCCGCTGCAGAGTGAAAATCTCATTCTGGAACGACTTCACTGTTTCCACGTCTCCCCGACACGCTTTATATACGCTTCACTGCTAGTGCTGCCACCTTCTGTCTGTGAGTTGACGTCGAACACAGGCGGTGGTCACATTAATGTGTTCGGACTGTTTGTTTACTCATTGTGGATACGCAGGGTAGTTAGAAACAGTCTGAAAAACTTGTAACGGTCTTGCAGGGTAGGTTGTGCTGAAAGATACTTGTTAATAGAAATTCGATATGTTGCACCGTTTCAAGTTAATTAGCATTGAAGCTAGTCAGTCAGACGGTTGCGAGCGCAAATTCAAGCGGCCTGCCTGAAACGGTGTCGATAAAATTGTTCTTCATTTGGTTTCCTAAAACGGAAAAATAGGCCAATGCAAAAAAATTGGACATGGACGGAAGTAAGTGTCGAACCGAGCCAAAGGCTGAGTAGCCTCTTCCGCTATCATCTACACTACGAGAACAACTGACACTAATTGTATGTGGCGGACCGCTTAAATTTGCACGCGCACTTGCATGATTGGCTAACTTCAATGATAATTAACTAGAAAAGGGCGCAAAATATCATAATTTTTTTCTTATCAGTTTTTCTCAGCACTGCCTACCTTGCAGTATCCTCACAAGCTTTTCACACTGTTTCTGACCACTTTCAGAGTGTTTCTGACCACCATATGTTTAGATTACCCTGCCTTAGCTGCATCACCCTGTGTACAATGGAGGTAGTACAAATGCTGTAGCCGGCCTGAGTGGCCGTGCGGTTCTAGGCGCTACAGTCTGGAGCCGAGCGACCGCTACGGTCGCAGGTTTGAGTCCTGCCTCCGGCATGGATGTGTGTGATGTCCTTATGCTAGTTAGGTTTAAGTAGTTCTAAGTTCTAGGCGACTGATGACCTCAGAAGTTAAGTCGCATAGTGCTCAGAGCCATTTGCACCATTTGAACAAATGCTGCACAGTTTTCCAAGTATACCGGTACCTTAAAGTTACCTAACACACTCTCCGGAGGAGACTGCTTTCTTTCTTCCAGAGATTCCAATTTAATTTTTGTGAGTATACCATTTATAATTGTGTATGTGTTATACAGACCTATTGCGATCCTAGCAGCACATATCTGAATTCTTTCGATGTACAGGGTGTTTCAAAAATGACCGGTATATTTGAAACGGCAATAAAAACTAAACGAGCAGCGATAGAAATACACTGTTTGTTGCAATATGCTTGGGACAACAGTACATTTTCAGGCGGACAAACTTTCGAAATTACAGTAGTTACAATTTTCAACAACAGATGGCGCTGCAAGTGATGTGAAAGATATAGACGACAACGCAGTCTGTGGGTGCGCCATTCTGTACGTCGTCTTTCTGCTGTAAGCGTGTGCTGTTCACAACATGCAAGTGTGCTGTGGACAACATGGTTTATTCCTTAGAACAGAGGATTTTTCTGGTGTTGGAATTCCACCGCCTAGAACACAGTGTTGTTGCAACAAGACGAAGTTTTCAACGGAGGTTTAATGTAACCAAAGGACCGAAAAGCGATACAATAAAGGATCTGTTTGCAAAATTTCAACGGACTGGGAACGTGACGGATGAACGTGCTGGAAAGGTAGGGCGACCGCGTACTGCAACCACAGAGGGCAACGCGCAGCTAGTGCAGCAGGTGATCCAACAGCGGCCTCGGGTTTCCGTTCGCCGTGTTGCAGCTGCGGTCCAAATGACGCCAACGTCCACGTATCGTCTCATGCGCCAGAGTTTACACTTCAATCCATACAAAATTCAAACGCGGCAACCCCTCAGCGCCGCTACCATTGCTGCACGAGAGACATTCGCTAACGATATAGTGCACAGGATTGATGACGGCGATATGCATGTGGGCAGCATTTGGTTTACTGACGAAGCTTATTTTTACCTGGACGGCTTCGTCAGTAAACAGAACTGGCGCATATGGGGAACCGAAAAGCCCCATGTTGCAGTCCCATCGTCCCTGCATCCTCAAAAAGTACTGGTCTGGGCCGCCATTTCTTCCAAAGGAATCATTGGCCCATTTTTCAGATCCGAAACGATTACTGCATCACGCTATCTGGACATTCTTCGTGAATTTGTGGCGGTACAAACTGCCTTAGACGACACTGCGAACACCTCGTGGTTTATGCAAGATGGTGCCCGGCCACATCGCACGGCCGACGTCTTTAATTTCCTGAATGAATATTTCGATGATCGTGTGATTGCTTTGGGCTATCCAAAACATACAGGAGGCGGCGTGGATTGGCCTCCCTATTCGCCAGACATGAACCCCTGTGACTTCTTTCTGTGGGGACACTTGAAAGACCAGGTGTACCGCCAGAATCCAGAAACAATTGAACAGCTGAAGCAGTACATCTCATCTGCATGTGAAGCCATTCCGCCAGACACGTTGTCAAAGGTTTCGGGTAATTTCATTCAGAGACTACGCCATATTATTGCTACGCATGGTGGATATGTGGAAAATATCGTACTATAGAGTTTCCCATACCGCAGCGCCATCTGTTGTTGACAATTGTAACTACTGTAATTTCGAAAGTTTGTCTGCCTGAAAATGTACTGTTGTCCCAAGCATATTGCAACAAACGGTGTATTTCTATCGCTGCTCGTTTAGTTTGTATTGCCGTTTCAAATATACCGGTCATTTTTGAAACACCCTGTATGTTGTGTATGTTTTTGTATTTCATTGGAGTTGTCATTTTCTCGTGCATATTTTAATAAATACACTGGTTAAACATGTGGCTCATTTTATACCGTTGTTGTCATGAGTGCTTTACAGCCTATTTTTGTCTCCAGAAATTCATACAGCACGTTTGAATACCTTTCTAATAGTACCAGGCGAGACATATGACCACGGTTTTAGAGGAGGTTGTACCTGGACACTTAAAACAATTATCACACGATTTTCTTCTTACGACTGTGAATTTGTGTGTGCCCGTCCACACGTTGTCAAAGTTGTTTCGGGAAATCTACAGAAATTTCGCTGGGAAACCCTTCCACATCCTCCATACAGCCCCGATATCTCCCCATGCGTTTTTCTTATTTTTGGAGTCCTGAAGAAATATATTTGTGGCCATCGAGTTGCTTCGGACGAAGAGGTGAATGCCTGGGTGCAATCATATTTCCGTAGGTTAGCGCATATGGTTTTCCATGAAGGTATTGACCGTCTTGTCTCACAATGGGATAAATATATTAACAATTACGGCGATTACTTGTGAAATAATAAACAGTTTACTTACTTTTTCCCGTCTGCCTCGATTCCTTTTGACTACCCCTTATATTTTCGTAAGCGAGGACTACTTCTTCGAGCAATATGCGTCGTGTGGTGCTATTTTGTACAAGATGTCAAGCAACGTCCGCGAATTTTGTAGATTTTATTTAAGATACCAGTAGGCTAAGTAACTGGATGTGGCATTACTAAACATGTAAACTGATATACAGTCTTCATTCTATGCTTAAATCGAGACTAATAGCTCCTGGATGGGCAAAGTAGGTGCACTTGTCGGCATGGTTCTTAGCATTCACTGCGAAGATTCCTCTTGTTTTAGTATTATCCAGTACTGTTTTGCTTTGTTAGAATCAAAGTCCTGCTTCCCTATAATGTATCCTGGTCTATCAAATTCTGACAGAGTGATGCCTTCTTTGGATCACCAGTTGCACCCCGAAAAAGGTGAGCATGATATCCAACGTAACTTGAACTTTTATTTGTCGAAGTCATCATCAGCACCCTTAACACCCACCCTCCATTGTTTTGTCATTCAGTATAACATTCTGACTTGCAGATGATGCGAGAAACTAGTAACGCTGAGCCTGGACTGTATTGTACAGGGACATAATGGGATACAGTACGGTCGTATTGTGTGATTTTCAGTTAGTTATTATATTAAAGACGTGTAAGACTCCTCCCTGCGTCAGAAGGAAATAAAGAAAGACACACATTAGCATCAGTTGAAACAAAATAAACAATGAAGCCTCTGGAAGTGATGACATTTGTGTTTGGTCAAACGCTAATGAAAAAGATACAGCGTACGGCAGCGCTATAGTCTAATACGTGACCTGACATCGGTTTGATGTACTGCAGTTGAAATAAATCCAAATTATCCAATAAAAACAGAATTAATTTCATTCCACTTTGCCATGACGTCGCGTCAGTTTCTCACCGTTACGTTAGCTATTTTGTGGGTGAACGTAGCACTGAACTATAAAAAGACGTTAAAATACAGGTAAAATTAAAGAAAAACATGTCTAATTGTCCATTCTGTAATACTGTGGCTCTTCCTTAGTGTTAAAATACTCTCATAGTACAGAGTGAACGCTTGCGTTTTTTGACAGCGCGTTTCATCTTCTTCAGTGTAGTAGTTTTCTTTTATAATACAGAACTCTGGCTGAAACATTGAGTTTTCCTGCCATACACTTTCACCAGTAGAATACGGTGAAAATTTGCTCCCTTCCTGTGCTGCTCGGGTTGAACATGCAGACTTTATGGATTCCCCACGCTGCGGAATGCAGAGCACACAATCGTTAAAGCAAATTTCTGCCTCTGGCTTCCTAAACAATTCAGTGTTCTCCGAAAGCATCAGGGTGATATGTACACAGTGAGTTAAGGACATCGAAGCGAATATCTCCGGGCCTTTACAACGTTACAAAACTATTTAGCAGCGTACATATTGTTACAATCATGTATGTCAATAAAATTTTTGTAGAATTTATAGACACTATTGTTTGTAAAGACGCCAAACACGTAAGGAAATCAACGTAATGAGTGATATTTAGCCCACATACGACCAACAGTAATATTAAGAAACAATCACATATGCTGTACTATCCACAAAAATAGTAAATGCACTCATACACAATCTGCTTACGCAAAGTAACAGGCTTTGAATGTATCCCAGTGATATCATCGCAGCTACTGTACAAACTTCATGAAATAACCACTAGCCCAACGACATCAGAAAATGCAATAACAGGTAAATTTAAGGTTACAGAAAGAGCACTACGTACTATGCAGTAATAAAGACTTAAAAAATTTTATAGCACATGGGCAAAAACTACCATGATCCATAAAATTGCGGGAATTTAGCCGTAGCCAAACTTTGTCTTCTGCTAATATTTCGAGTGCAAACCGTTCGGCCATATCTGGAGTGATCAGCTGCATTACACTAGTCAACATATAGGTTTACATGTGAATAGGCAATTAAGGAGTCTAAATTTTACATTCCGATAAGAGTAGTTCTTTAAATCTTCATGTTCTCATGGTGTATTACTTGATTTATAAAATCACGGGAATCCAGCGGTAATGGCAGTAAAGCGCTGTTGTCCGCATTATATACCGAAAGGACGAGCCAATTGCGCATGCGTACTAGGAAGACCATAGTGGATGTAATATGGCTAGTTGCAAAGATGGCTAAACGGACTACAGCCGAAATTTCAGCAAGTTGACAAAGTTGGTTACGGCTGGATTCCCGTGATTTTATAAATCAAGTAATACGCCATGAGAACATGAAGATTTAAGGAACTACTCCTTTCGGAATATAAAATTTAGACTCCTTAATTGCCTATTCACATGTAAACCTCTATGTTCACTAGCGTAATGCAGCTGCGAGAAGAAGAAGAAGAATTAGGGTCTAACGTCGCGTCCACGGCGACGTCTTCAGAAACGGAGCTGAGGGTCTTATTTGGGATGCATGGGAAAGGAAATTGGAAGTACTCTATAAAAAAATAAAAAAAAAATCATCTCGTCGTTCACATCGAGAGATTTAGTGGAATCTCGGGAAACCTAAATGAGGGAATTGAACAACAGTCCGCGTAAAAGAGTACCCAGAGCCTTGCCCCTGCGGAAGTTCTCATAATCGTTGCAGCTCGAGACCACTTTTGCTGTGGGCGGGACGGTGCTTTGCAGCGCTGATATTTTGTTACTGTTTGATCAAGTTCCACACCTTTTATGTTGCTGAAGTCATCTTCGAAAGCTCTTTCCGATTCTCCAGAAAATAGTACAGACACCATCTGATCAAATGTATCCGAAGACCCCTATGCCATGCGGAATTCGCCACTAAATGTCAAGAGAGGCGGATACGTCAGTATAGAAGGAGGCAAAGAGTACTGTGTTTTCAGTAAAGAGGCGGTAAGTACATAAGGGCTCAACTTCGGACATGGACTAGTCATTCTGCATCTACCTAAATCTATCTACATACTCTGCAAGCCATCATACGGTGCATGGTGGAGAATACCCCTTACCGTATTAGTCATTTTCTTTCCTGTTCCACATACAAATAAGGCGAGGAAAAAAATGACTGTCGATATGGCTCCGTACGAGCCCTAATTTCTCTTGTCTTTGTGGCCCTTACGTGAAATGTACGTTAGCTGCAGTAGAAACGTTCTGCAGTCAGATTCAGCTGCCGGTTCTCTAAATTTTCTCAATAGTGTTTCTCGAAAAGAACGTCCCCTTCCCTTCATGGATTTCCATTTGAGTTCCGGAAGCACCTCTGTAAGACTTTCGTGTTTGTCAAATCTAGCGGTAACAAGCCGATCAGCCCGCCTCTGAATTGCTTCGATGTCTTCCTTCAATCCTACCTGGTGCGCATTGCAAATACTCGAGCAGTACTCAAGAACGTGTCGCATTAGTGTCCTATATGCGGCCTCTTTTACAGATGGACCACAATTACAATTTCCTAAAATTATCCCAATAAACCGAAGTTTAGCATTCACCTCCCCTACTACAATCCTTACGTGCTCGTTCCATTTCATATCGCTTTGCAACGATACGCCTAGATATTTAATCGACGTGACTGTGTGAACCAGCACATTACAATTATGTATTCGAGCATTACGGGTTTGTTTTTTCTACTCATAGGCATTAACTCACAATTTCCTACATTTAGAGATAGTTGCATTTGATCGCACCAATTAGAAATTTTGTCTGCGTCATCGTCTAACATCCTACAATCACTCAACGACGGCACCTTTCCGTACACCACAGCATCATCAGCAAAAGGCCGCAGATTACTGCTCACCCTGTCCGCCAGATCATTCATTTACATAGAAAATAACAGCGGTCCTATCACACTTCCAGTAGCACTCCTGACGATGCTTTGTCTCTGATGAACGCTCGCTGACGGGGACAACGTACTGGGTTCTTTTACTTAAGAAGTCTTTGAGCGCCTCACATATCTGGAAATTCCATAAGCTCTTATCTTCGTAAACAGCATGCAGTGGTCACCGTTCCACACGCTTTCCGGGAATCTAGGAATATGGAATCTGTCTGCTGTCCTTCATCCATAGCTCGCAGGATACCACATTTCAAAAAGGAAAACTGAGTTTAGGACAAGCGATGCTTTCTAAAATCGCAACTATTCGTAGACAGAAGAATTGTTTTGTACGTAGAAAATGACAGCGAATCTACCACACTTCTCTGGGACACTCCTGACGATACCCTTCTCTGTGATGAACATTCGCCGCAGAGGACAACTGGATTGAATATCATCTGAGTAACAAATCAATCAGAAGCATTTCAACCCTTCTAAAGCAACGAAAGTCGACTGTTGGTTATGCCATTGTGAGGTAGGAGTGCGAAGGAAGAACTAAAGTTGAAGCAAGACTATGCAGGAACCGTCAAGCATTGTGGAGAATGGTTGTAAAACATCGCATGAAGTCAGGGAAAGAAATCATTGGTGAGTTCCAAAGCACTACGAGCAGTTCAGCACAGTGCTGTAATCAGTGCTAAGCGACGCTCGAGGTGGTGTAAATAGCGAAGCCACTGGACAGTGGATGGCTGGAAACGAGTGATTTGGAGTGGTAAATAACGCTATACCGTGCGGCAATACGATGGAACGGGTTTGCGAATTCCTGGTGAATCTTATCCTCCATCATGTGTAGTGTCAATAATGAAGTACGAAGGAGATAGCGTTACGATATGGGGGTCTTTTTCGTGGATAGGATGTGGTCCCCTTCTTGCGCTTAAGAATACGATACATGCAGAAGAATATCAACATATTTTGCACAATTGCGTACTGCGTACAGTAATGGAAAAGTTCTGAGACGACAATGGTTTTTATCAATATAGCAGCGCACTCTGTCATAAAACAGCTTCTGTGCGGCAACTGTATGTGGATAGTAACATTCCTGGAAAGGTTTGACTTGCACAAATTCTCAAGTCGAACGCACTGTAACATGTGTGGGATGAATTATAAAGTCAACTTCGCTCTATACCCCAGCGTCCAGCATCACTATCTTCTCTGGTTTTGGCTCTTGATGAATAATGGGCTGTCAATCCTCCACAGACATTTAGACACCGCATCTCGTGGTCGTGCGGTAGCGTTCTCGCTTCCCACGCCCGGGTTCCCGGGTTCGATTCCCGGCGGGGTCAGGGATTTTCTCTGCCTCGTGATGGCTGGGTGTTGTGTGCTGTCCTTAGGTTAGTTAGGTTTAAGTAGTTCTAAGTTCTAGGGGACTTATGACCACAGCAGTTGAATCCCATAGTGCTCAGAGCCATTTGAACCATTTAGACACCCCACTGAAAGTGTCCCCAGCTGAGTTCAATACGTCATAAAGGCCAATGACTGAATCATCTGATATTTATGTCCAGTAATAGGTTTCTGCCAACGGACTTTCCGCAGTGGTAACATCGGTTCCCGTCAGATCACCGAAGTTAAGCGCTGTCGGGCTGGGCTAGTACTTGGATGGGTGACCATCCGGTCTGCCGAGCGCTGTTCGCAAACGGGGTGCACTCAGTCCTTGTGAGGCAAACTGAGGACCTACTTGAGTGAAAAGTAGCAGCTCCGGTCTCGTCAACTGACATACGGCCGAGAGAGCGGTGTGCTGACCACATGCCCCTCCATATCTGCATCCAGTGACGCCTGTGGGCTGAGGATGTCACGGAGGCCGGTCGGTACCGTTGGGTCTTCCAAGGCCTGTTCTGACGGAGTTAAGTTTAATTTTAATAGGTCTGTGGATGCTTTTGGCATAATTTTGCGTGAAACTGTGGCTTTTGACGCAGGTGTAAGTTCTACTAGTAATTTTATTGCAGATATCGTTGGAGTCTGCCTTTCATTTACGGTCATGTATCTCCCTTGCTTGGCAATGGTTACTATTGGGCGATATTGTTCTGTGCTCCTATGTACGTTTGCTGTCTATCGAAAACACAGTGATGTCTGGAAACGACATTTTGTGGCATATTCAAAGCTGCGAATCTAATCTCTCTAACCTGCTTGAAGGCGTCCGATTGGGTTTTCCTACACATCAGGATCTAAGGGGAGCCATGTGGCATTAAGTTATACAATTCGCCGCGATACTAAAAATTGCTTACAAAGACAAATGTAAACACGACTGAAACACTGTGGAATAATGCATTCGATACATTGAATCAAATGCCTACTAGGGGGAAGGAATATGCCTTTTTCATGCAGATGGCTCAATTTTGGTTTGTGGAAAAATACTGACTCACATTAATAATGAGTTCTTTCCTTCCCTCCTTCTGTTTCATATCTTTTTCCAGAATATTCTAACATTTAAACAATAGGGTGAATACAGAGAAAACTCTAAAATCATGTGTATTATGCAGGGGGCCATCCGTCTGGCGGGAGTACAGACGAATTAGACAACATTTTTATTTCTTAGTTGATTCCGGTAACTGAGTTTCCTGCTGTTCAGAGACCGCTCACAGCCTGACCAACGTCCCAACACGTGATTGTGGGCTAAGCCTGGTTCTCACGGCAAGGATTGCTGATGTACAGACGTCCTGGTAAAGAATCAGTCGCAATTTTCGTCCAGTAGAAGCTTAGGAAAATTTCAGTGAAATCCCAGACGTTGGTAGCTGAGGGCTAGTACAAAGACACTTCGCCATCTTGGCTGCCGGCTTCGAATTCATAACATGTTCTTTTTCCTGCTCTCATACGCTTTGGCTGTGAAAGCTTCCAAGAACTTACCTAGGTGCGCCATATGTATCCATTAGAGATCAATAAACAACGCAAGGTTTTTACCAGATTCATTTAGTTCTCGTTTTACAAACACAACTATCCTGGATGTCTGTCCATCCGCCTATTCGAAACCCATCTTGTACAAAAGTAGGATAAATCCCACCTTTCGATCCAGTGGTTGGGTGACACCATGAACATGTTACCCACGGACAGAAGCCATAACTTTTTATATGCTCTGTAGCCACTTCTAGCTTGTTTTAGGCAGTGCTGCAGGTGTGAAATTTGCCCATTTCAGCCGGCACTGGCACAGCACCTAACTTTCTGGTATCCAAGGCTTACCAGGGTTCTATAAGCAGGCGAATGCGTAGTTTGTTAGGAAGAACAAGTCTTAAATTTGAAAATAATATCATTAATGAATGTAATAAGAGGAACATAAATAGCCTCCACTATCCAGAACTTAATTTTATTCTTGCACAAGGAGGAGCTGCCGTAAAAATAATTGACCATCTCCCTTGTGGTTCGGAAGTGTTGAAAACTGGTGAAAGTCTTGAAAACAAGCTGAGATACACGGTGTTTATAATTAAACTTACGCTACTTGAGAGGATCCCCATGAAAAACGAGTGACTGTAGGACAAGAAACTTTGTGGAAACATTTGTAAGGATATTCTGAAGAGAAGTAATGAATAAACCATTGAAAGAAACACATTTTAAGTTACACATTAGATGGTAACATTGGGTAATTGCATACCACGTTTACGTTCCAGTTTACAAACGTTGCACAATGTGACGACCATCTGCATCCACAACAGCCTGGAACCGCACTAAAGATTGTTCTACTGCTGCCCGAAACAATGGTGGACGATGAAATGTTCAGTTGTCGTGACACAGCTCATCCAATGCTTGAAGATTGCACATTGCGTCCTACATTCTTAAACATGGCAACAGTAACTTCAACAATTTGTGGTTCAACTGACCGTCAGGTTCTCCCAGGTACAATTCCCAAATCGCCAGTTAATTCGAACTTCCGAATCATGTTCTTCAACTATGGTGCGGAAAAATGACTTCTCCGTATCCGTTAATGCGCCGATACTCCTGAAGAACAGCAGAACTACTGCTGTTGTTTTGATAAAACAGTTTTACAAGTAGAGTCCTGTTCACCTTGTCCAGATCCATGTTGACTGTCTGCAACTGTAATGCACACTTGATGCTTGTGTTTCAACCCTACGTCGCCGTGCCAGTATCGGCACCTAACGGGATGTTATGACACTAACGCTACTAACAACGGAAATACTGCAGTGCGCAGTCTGAAGATCAGTTCTGCGAAGTGGGTACCCATATCATAAAAGTTTTCCGTCTACACTAGCCCAAGTAGGGGAAGTATAATTATCCAGAGTGAGATTTTCACTCTGCAGCGGAGTGTGTGCTGATATGAAACTTCCTGGCAGATTAAAACTGTGTGCCGGACCAAGACTCGAGTCTCGGTCCGGCACACAGTTTTAACCTGCTAGGAAGTTTCAAGTATAATTATGACTACCCTGTATATCTTCTTGATAACTGCTTCTACGGTCTAGCTGAATTTCTGAATAGACAATATCGGTCTGTGGCTGGGATACATTTATCGAATTTTAGTGTAAATCTATACATGTTATAAATCAAAGTATCCCCCCCCCCCCCACGACTTTCTGTTTGTACATTATGGCTTACCTGAAGAACTACTGCAGGAATTTTGACATAGTTTTTACTAAAAGACAGACTGGTTCATGGGGAAGGTGTATAATTTATATTCATAGTAATATTTAGTATGTAATAGATTTACTGCTATCTATTCCATATTTAATTTGCATTTGAAGTGACATCTGTTTACAATAATGGGAGCTATATGCTGGCCAGCTACTGGGGAGGCGATATCTGGCGGGAAAAGCAGTAAATAGTCGCCGCATCTCCAGAGCGCGGCGATGATTGACCAAAATCTATGCATACTACGTGTAAATTATAGCCCCCGCCGTGTTTTTTGTATGTGTGTGAATGCTAATTTCAGGGACTATTGTAGTGATTTTGTTAGTAGGCTGTTTAGGTTTTGATGTTGGTAACGCCACGTAGCGCTCTATATGAAAATCACTAACTGTGCTGTGTGAAGTCTGTGGCAGGTTTGCATTGTTGGAATATTTTCTATTGTAGTGTTGGGCAGTTGCATGTGAACAGCGCGTAGCGTTGCGCGGTTGGAGGTGAGCCGCCAGCAGTGGTGGACGTGGGGAGAGAAATGGCAGAATTTTGAGAGCGGACGATCTGGACGTGTGTCCATCAGAAAGAGTAAATTTGTAATACTGGATATCAAGAACTGATATATATATGATGAATTGTGAACATTATTAAGGTAAATACATTGTTTGTTCTCTATCAAAATCTTTCATTTGCTAACTATGCCTGTCAGTAGTTATTGCCTTCAGTAGTTAGAATCTTTTATTCAGCTGGCAGTATTGACGCACGCTGTATTGCAGTAGTTTGAGTAACGAAGATTTTTGTGAGGTAAGTGATTCATGAAAGGTATAGGTTATTGTTAGTCAGGGCCATACTTTTGTAGGGATTATTGAAAGTCAGATTGCGTTGCGTTAAAAAAATATTGTGTGTTAGTTTAGTGATGATCAGAATAAGTAAAGAGAGAAATGTCTGAGTACGTTCAGTTTTGCTCAGTTGTTTGAAAATCAAATAACGTAAGGGGTTAATCAGCACAGTCATTTAACAATTTTTCAAAGGGCTTGTTTCAATTTTAATACTATTTTCGCTAATAGATACATTGACTGACAAGGAAGGTTTGTGTCTATCACTACATATCATGAACAAGTCGTCCGGCCCTACACTGGTGTCCAAAATTAAAGTAACAAACTGCTGCTTCCCCGCCCTGTGTCTAATTCACTATATAGTCATATAAAGTGTCAAAAGATGTCGTTACGATCGTGTTCTGCACGTAAGATGGCATTCCGATCAACGGACAAGCACGCTAACAATGACATCATGACACCTATCAAGCAGAGTAGTGTATGCAGGGTAGTCCCAGATCCACAGTCGCTATGAACACAGTCACAGACGGTGCAGCATGGCACAGAGAAGATACCTACAGACACTCTGCTGTGGAGGGCCATAGGAAGAACGGAGGCAGGAGAGTTGGAAACTGATATGGCCCGATCTCTTAATGTGAATCGTTCTGTTGTTTCTCGGATGAGGCGTCAGTTTAGAGAGACCAGGACAGGACCAACGACGTGTGACATCAGAAAGAGTGGACCATTATTTGACTGTATGAGCACGACGGTACCGCGTTAGTACTGCATTGCAACTGGCATCTGACCGTGCAGCATCCCCTAGACGTGTTGTATCGAGACAAACGGTGTACGGAACGCTTCAGCAGAGTGGTTTTTATTGTTAGAAACCTGATGTCTGTTTACCCCTGGCGTGTCTTCAAAGAAGGGAACGTCTAGAGGGGAGCCGTCCACATGATACCTGGACGGTCGAACAGTGGGACAATGTTCTTTTCACATATGAGTCACGATTTGGTCTGGAGAGTGATCTCGACGGACTCTCATCTGGAAGTCACGTGTAACACGATTTTAGGACCCAACCATTGTGGAAAGAGACCGATATCGTGGAGGATCCTTAATGATGTGGGCAGGGTTTATGCTGACCACTCGAACACTCTTCATTAAATTATACAGATGAATCAACAAGATTTAACTGCTGTCAGGTACGATGACGGGATCTCATGCGCGGTTGTTGTGAGGTGCTGTGGGTTCAGACTTCGTATTGATGAATGATAATGCTCGACCTCATAGAGCACCGGTGATTGATGTTTTCTGGGAAACGGAAGATACTGCACACATGGCGTGAGCTACTCGCTCTCCCGATATGAACCCCACGGAGCATGTCTGGGATGCAATAGGGAGGCGGGTTGCATCAAGTCAGCATCCACTAACCACTCTCCAAGAGTTGTGGGCAATTCTGCAAGGAAGACTGGGCGTTATTGCCCCAACATGAGATTTACGACGTCATTCACAGCATGTCCCGTCGTTGTCAAGCCGGTTTTGGTGGCAGAGGTTGTCACACCTCATACTGAGCACATTAACCAGTTGTCAGAATGTATGTGCAAATCCGTTAAGTTGGAAAAAAAAACGAAGAACACTTTTGTTTACCGTTATGCATGTTGCAGTTGATTACGTTCTGTATTCTTTACATTGTTTCTACTTTACTATCACCTGCTTATATTGTTTTGTGGCAAAATAAACACATCCTTGCAAAATTTCCATTTGTTGCTTTAATTTTGGACACCAGTGTAGGTACTCAGTGCTACCCGTGCGAATCCAGGTCGGATTGCTAGTTGGAAGCAAAGAAACATCTTATGTATGTAAATCAACAGCATCTAGCCATGTTTTCAAAAGGAAAAAGTAGTTTTGTTAGTGTACGTACTAGTTTTTTTGCGTGGTGCCGAGTTTATGACAGGTATCAATCACAGAACATGAAAAACTAACTAAATCTAATAGTAGCTTTCACAGTTTTAATGAGACAACCAGAGACGAGAGACCAATTGACGTCTATCTGAAATGTAAGGGCACATCGAGAACATATAATATTACGACGTAGCAGACGAAAAAAACTTTGAAAGGAGAAGACAAGGATCTAAACAACTCCAGATTTTCCCGAGGAGAAAATTAGATTCAGTGTGGCTAACCACGCTGTCACATATGTGGCTGACGGTTATAATCTCTCGGCCGCAAGCTGCAGCAGTGTTTCCACCGCTTTGTGCTAACAGTCTCTGATCCGCAATACCGCAGACTCTCATGAATATTGAACGAATTTGCATGCTCCCCTTGTATGCAGTGACAGAACACTGACATGACGAGTATTTGGACGATTCTGATAACTTGGGACCGGATACCTTCTATAATGGGAGAGTTGCGGCTACCATTAAAACTCGTAACTGCTATATTATGGCGCCTGTGTCTAGCGTAGCGTGATTAGTTACGTTGTCTGTTTATCGCAACGGAACAGATTGATGCTTTCCGTCGCATATTATTCCCAGAGCGCCATATTTTAGTACGGCACTAATCCCACATTGACAGTTATTCTCCTACAAAATGTTCAAATTCACTTAAACAGCTATTCTTATAAAATTAACGAGCGATGTGACGCAGTGCTGAGAAATTGTATTCGTATTCGGGAGAACGGCGGTTAAAATCCCATTCAGCCATACAGGTCTATATTTTCTGTCATTTCGCTAAATCGCCTTCAGGCGAATGCTGACGCAATTCCTATGAAAGATAACGGACGATTTATTTCCCCTTCCCTCTCCAATCAGAGATTGTGCTCCGAATCTAATAACTGTGTCGCCTACTCGTCGCTAAATACTAATATTCCTTCCTTTCTTGCAAAACTGCTAACAAATGAAACTGCATCCTTCTTTATGTGTCACGACATTCATCCGAAGATTCTGCGCTCAAATCCTAATAGGCAAGATTTTAATTTGCTGTAATGTTTGGCAAAGGTTCGTTTTCATGAAAATTGCCAAATTACCGAGCGCTCACTTATAATTGTACGTGTGAGTTGTAATGAGGCGACAACATTCTGCCTCCTACAGAATGGTGCATAAGAATTTGCAGAGCATTTCGTAACAGAACTGCTAGCACATCGAAAATTGTCAAGTGATCTCATAGAATAGATATTGTGTTATACAGAGTCGAAATTATGGTGCTCAAGCAACCTAAAACTTGAGTGGCTAAAAGCATTAATTTTCGTACCTGTTGTTCGAAACGTTGAATTATATCAGTGGTAAGAATACAAAGAATCAGATATTCAAATACGAACAACATTAAATAAATAAACCAACACACCCAACATCTCTTCTTCATGGCACATGCGGGGTCTAGGAGTACTCATTAGTGAAACAGGGGAAGACATAACTAAGAACCACGCTATACGGATTTTTCATCCCGTTCCCCATAATCCGAGCGCAGATTCATAATCACTGCACCAATATGTTTAAGGGGAACACTTGTTGCTCTGGAAGTTGCGCACTTGTAGTCACATTCTGAGACCATAAATAGGCGGAACTTGTTTGGGTATAGGTATTCTGGATGAGCCCCGGATGCTCTCCAGTATGGACGCAGTAGAAATGGTATCTCTCTCAAATAATGGAATTATGCAGATATTTTACGCCTAGATAACGTAGGGAATGGCTGGTCGCAACTAAGTATCTGTTCTTCAACCATAGTTTTTTAACATAAAAAAATTGGAAACAAAACACTAAAACACGAAAAAGTAGCTGTCATAATTAAAATTAGCGATATGACAAAGAACGGCTAATGAGCAATTTAAAGCGAATTACAATGAGATTAGAGATAACACTTCAATAAGTAAATTAACCAAAAAGACTTTGCCTCTTACGCTAACAACTTGTTTTCTAAATACATATAATTAACCCAGATACTCATCTCTCCCCCACTCTTTCTCTCTCTCTCTCTCTCTCTCTCTCTCTCTCTCTCTCTCTCTGAAGAAAACTCATTTAAAAGAAACGTTAGTAACATTCTACAGCTTTATTCTTCATGTCTACATACTTTCAGCCCTCTGCAGCTAGAGGTCTTCGAATTGTAGCGTGTATCATGGCGGTGTGTAACGTAACTACGTCGGTGCGTGAGAAACAGCGGCTGTAATCGAGTTTCGAATTCGAATAGTTCGTCCACACATGGAACATTTACTCCTTCAGCATGATGGTGCCAGACCACACACGACCGCTACCACGTATATAAAAGTGCTATCATCGATCATCCTCCATACAATCTCGATTTGGCACCATCCGACTTTCATCTGTTTCCAAAACTTCTACAACACTTTCGAGAACTTCACTTTGTTAGCGAAGAAGCGCTGCAAGTAGAGAGGTGGGTCATGAACGTCAAACATTCTACAGCGACGTTATCAACAAACTGGTCTCTCATTCGAAGAATTGCGTTCGTCGCCAGCGTGACCATGCTGAGAAATAAACATGTAGACATGAAGAACAAAAATGTAAACTGTTGATTACGTTTGTTTTATTTAAAAAGATTTAGAGTTTATGCATAAAAAATTCAGAGGCATTACTTTTCAGCACGCCCTCGTATATGACACTGACCTGGATTTCCCCACAGTCGCAGTGTGAGGATGGCAACATGAATTCTATGAAACCGTTTTCGGTAGCAGCGGTGGCTGTATTTCCGTCTGACAAAGGTAATCAGTAACCGTCTCGTGCTACTTTTGCCAGCAGAATCATGTTTCATATTCCAGTTTCCTACGGACCATTACGCGTGTAGTGTATGCGATTGGTTTTGTAGCAGGTGTTCAGCTGATCTTTTGCCATTTTGCTGCCTACGAAAACTAGACTTTTACCTGGAACACGTGTCTCCTGTATTCTATTAGTTGTCCGCAGCTCGTGGTCGTGCGGCAGCGTTATCGCTTCCCGCGCCCGGGTTCCCGGGTTCGATTCCCGGCGGGGTCAGGGATTTTCTCTGCCACGTGATGACTGGGTGTTGTGTGATGTCCTTAGGTTAGTTATATTAAAGTAGTTCTAAGTTCTAGGGGACTGATGACCATAGATGTTAAGTCCCATAGTGCTCAGAGCCATTTTTTATTCTATTAGTTACTGCGTTCTGTGTCAGTCCGTTTGCTTCCGCATTCCTGGCAGTCCTGGTATGCCCCATGATCCACAGGAATGATATGTATAATGGAATAGCTTTTGTTATAAAAAAAATGTTCAAATGTGTGTGAAATCTTATGAGACTTAACTGCTAAGGTCGTCAGTTCTTTCTTTCTTTCTTTCTTTTACTTCTGCCTGTTTACCGCAATGACGCAGGGTCGGCATGGTTAATCGGAATTGGCAAGGTTAATTTAAGGGGTGGCCAGATACCATTCTTGCCACCAAACCGTACCCCCGGGACGGAATTAGTGTACCTCAACTGTCTGTGTCTGGTGTAATCCATGGAATAGTGCAAATGTGTTCAGATGTCTGCGAGCCGTGTAACTGAGGCGGAACGTGGGAACCAGCCCGGTATTCACCTAGTGGTATGTGGAAAACCGCCTAAAAACCACATCCAGGCTGGCCGGCACACCAGCCTCCGTCGTTAAGCCGCCGGGCGGATTCGATCCGGGGCTGGCGCGCCTACCCGAGTCCAGGAAGCAACGCATTAGCGCTCTGGCCTAACCTGGAGCGTCTGCTAAGGTCATAAGTCCCTAAGCTTAAACACTACTTAACCTACATTATCCTAACGACAAACACACACACCCATGCCCGAGGGAGGCCTCGAACCTCCGCCGGGACCAGCCGCACAGTCCATAACTGCAGCGCCTATGACCGCTCGGCTAACTCCGCGCGGCGCTTTTGTTATACTGCCGAAAGTATTGATGTTTGTGCTGCAATGGTCCTGATGGAGATATGTCTATTTCTCAGCTCTAGTTAAACATTAAGACGGAATGCGATTGTGGGAAGGAACGTGGAGACGGAGTAATAGTGGAGCTGCAATGGTCCTGATGGAGATATGTCTATTTCTCAGCTCTAGTTAAACATTAAGACGGAATGCGATTGTGGGAAGGAACGTGGAGACGGAGTAATAGTGGAGAGTTGATTAGATGTTTCGGTTGGAGAAGGCAACTGTCATGTATGCACTGTGAGGGTTGGTGTAATGTAAAGTGCTCTGGCAGTCTTTCTGGTGGAGAGTCGACCTAAACACAGATCAGTGTCACTTTTTGGATCTTTTACGGCTACATCGCTAACGAACATTTTTGATTTTGTTGTTATGGCAAACAGATGTCGCAAGCGCAGCCGAGAGACGTACTTACAGAGGGGAGTGGCGCGAGCGACGAAGCTGCCGCTGCAGCCCAGCACGGCGAGCGGCACGTCGGAGAAGAACTCGATGAGCAGGAAGGGCCCCTCCGAGATGATGGTCAGCGGCACGTGCGGGCGGCCACTCAGCTGCGCCAGCAGCGTCGCCGACAGCGAGTCGCCGTCGCGCACCTTGAGCCAGTGCGAGCCGCACGGCAGCACCACGTGCTCGAACGTCAGCTTCAGCACCCAGCCGTCGTCCGCCTGCGGGCAGTCGCCTCAGCTTCATTTTCAAGTCGAGTCTACACGCACGGAAATAGGGAGTGCTACTCCATGTATCAAACTGTTCTGTTTTTGAACTCGAAAGAGACTCCCCTACAACGTTTTAAAAGGCTGTCTACTCATCCATTCGTACTGCACCTTTTGAAATTAGATGGCCC
Source organism: Schistocerca nitens (assembly GCF_023898315.1). Lineage (NCBI taxonomy): Eukaryota > Metazoa > Arthropoda > Insecta > Orthoptera > Acrididae > Schistocerca > Schistocerca nitens. The sequence continues at coordinate 905,072,655 of NC_064616.1, read as the reverse complement.
TTATCATATACACTACTGGTCATTGTAATTGCTACACCACGAAGATGACGTGCTACAGACGCGAAATTTTACCGACAGGAAAAATATGATGTGATATGCAAATGATTAGCTTTTCAGAGCATTCACACAAGCTTGGCGACGGTGGCGACACCAACAACGTGCTGACACGAGGAAAGTTTCCAACCGATTCCTCATACACAAACAGCAGTTGACCGGCGTTGCCTGGTGGGACGTTGTTTTGATGCCTCGTGTAAGGAGGGGAAATGCGTACCATCACGTTTCCGACTTTGATAAAGGTCGGATTGTAGCCTATCGCGATTGTGGTTTATCGTATCGCGACATTGCTGCTCGCGTTGGTCGAGATCCAATGACTGTTAGCATAATATAGAATCGGTGGGTTCATGAGGGTAATACGGAACGCCGTGCCGGATCCCAACGGCCTCGTATCACTAACAGTCGAGATGACAGGTATCTTATCCGCATGGCTGTAACGGATCGTGCAGCCACATCTCGATCCCTGAGTCAACAGATGGGGACGTTTGAAAGACAACAACCATCTGCACGAACAGGTCGACGACGTTTGCAGCACCATGGACTATCAGCTCGTGGACCATGGCTGCGGTTACCCTTGACGCTGCATCACAGACAGAAGCGCCTGCGATGGCGTACTCAACGACGAACCTGGGTGCACGAATGGCAACACGTCATTTTTTTCGGATGAATCCAGGTTCTGTTTACAGCATCATGATTGTCGCATCCGTGTTTGGCACATTGGAAGCGTGTATTCGTCATCGCCATACTGGCGTATCACTCGTCGAGATGGTATGGGTTGCAATTGGTTACACGTCTCGGTCACCTCTTGTTCGCATTGACGGCACTTTGAAGAGTGGACGTTACATTTCAGATGTGTTACGACCCATGGCTCTACCCTTCATTCGATCCCTGCCAAACCCTACATTTCAGCAGGATAATGCACGACCGCATGTTGCAGGTCCTGTACGGGCCTTTCTGGATACAGAAAATGTTCGACTGCTGCCCTGGCCAGCACATTCTCCAGTTCTCTCACCAATTGTAAACGTCTGGCCAATGGTGGCCGAGCAAGTGGCTTGTCACAATGCGCCAGTCACTGCTCTTGATGAACTGTTGTATCGTGTTGAAGCTGCATGCCATCCGAGCTCTGTTTGACTCAATGCCCAGGCGTATCAAGGCCGTTATTACGGCCAGAGGTGGTTGTTCTGGGTACTGATTTCTCAGGATCTATGCACCCAAACTGTGTGAAAATGTAATCACATGTCAGTTCTAGTATAATATGTTTGCCCAATGAATACCCGTTTATCATCTGCTTTTCTTGTTGGTGTAGCAATTTTAATGGCCAGTAGTGTAACGTCTGAAGCCTTCCAGAGCTATTTGCTTCCTTAACGTCGCCAAGAACGAAGTGATGGGATTAATACTTTCACACCAACGTGTTCTACCGGCGGTTCGCGCTTGACTCTGCCAATTATGCTACTAGCAATAGAATAACGTGTGACATACATTCCCGGAAAAAGAATTAGTACACCTTTTTAGATGTTTCAAATTCACTCAAGATTTATTGTTCCAACAGTGGATATGAAGTACATGAAATGATTACGTTTACAGATTAATAGAACAAGCGCTTCTGAGGTACCAGGTATCGACCCATGCCGAAGCACCCATTTTGGTAGTGGTGTAGCTACCACCGGTGGTGATGCAGGCGCTGATTCTGGCGTCCAGTCGATCGTGCAGATGGAGAATACTGTCCTGCTCGAACTGTTCACGTAGTTCTGTAAGAGTATTTGGTTGACGAGCCGCATGAATCACTTCTCGTTCATCATATCACACATGCTCGATTGGAGACAATTTCAGCGATCGTGCTGGCCAGAGAACTTGCTGCACGTCTTGCAGAGCACGTTAAGTTACACACGCAGTGTGTGGGTGAACATTATCATGTTGGAACAACATATCACGTTCCTGTTGCAAGAACGACAAAAGAATGGATCTAACAACATTGTGCACGTACCGAGTGCTGGTTGACGTGCCCTTCAGAAACACCAGAGGAGTACGAGTGTTGTAGTTTATCATGACCCAGACAGTAAGGTCCAGGGTGGGACCAGTGTGTCTCACACAAATGCTCTCTACGAGACAGTGATCACCAGGTATGAGTCGTACACGCAAACGACCATCATTTGGATGCAGGCAGAATCGGGTAAACACAGGTGGCGCTCTGGTACTATGCCACTACCTGTTTGCGGACGACATTGAAATCATTATAAGTACATCTACTATCCCCCAGGTGAGATATGCCGTCATTGGTCAAAATCGCCGTCAACTTTCCAGGTGTACTTTTTTCGCCAGCCTGGCGCAATGAAGAACTGTGAACACAATTTTGTGCGACCCTTCAAGGAGAGAAAAGGAGATCTCTGAACAAATATCACATAATTTGCCATTAATTTAGTATAAAATCATTTTATATGATCTCTCCTTCTTTAAAAAATAAAAAGTCTATATATTAAAAAAGTAGCCCAGGGCGTTTGAATACGACTGCCGCCCTACGGTGAGAAACGGGAATAGCAGCTCCACCAGACGAAACAACGCATGAATACTCGCGCCCCTCACAGCGAGGAACACAATTCACAGCACCGGTGTGAACTTGTTCAAAAGGGTGTAAGACAGGGATACAGTATTTCGCCCGTACTGCTCAATCTACGCATCGAAGGAGCAATAACGTAAATACAAGGAAGGTTCAGGAGAAGGATTCAAATTCAGGGTGAAAGGATGTCAATAATAATATTTGCGGATGACATACTATTCTCGGTGGAAGTGAGGAAGAATTGCAGGACCTGTTGTATGGAATGAACAGTCTAATGATCAGACACTATTGATAGAAAGTAAACAAGAGAAAGATGAAAGCATTGAGGAGTATCACAAACGATATTAGCGATAAACTTAACTTCAAAGTTGGGGGCCATGAAGTAGCTAAAGTAAAGGAAGTCTGTTACCTTGAAACAAATTAACACATGACGAACGAAGCAAGGGGGACATAAAGAAACAGACTAGCACAGCGAAACAGGGAATTCTTGGCAAAAAGAAGTCTACCAGAATAAAATATCTGCGTTCATTTGAGGAAGAAATTTTCGTCAATGTATGCTAGGAGCACAGCATTGTATGGAAATGAATCAATCACTGTGGCGAAACTGGAAAAGAGGAGAATCGAAGCGTTTGATATGTATTACAGAAAATGTTGAAAATTAGGTGGACTGATCAGATAAGAAATGAGGGTGTTCTCCGAAAAATTGACGAGAAAAGGAATATGTAGGGAATATTGACAAAAAGAGGGGACAGGATGTGTTAAAACATCAAATAATAATTTCTGTGGTGCTTGATGGAGCTGTTCGAAATAAGAACTGTTGAGGAAGACAAATATTGGAGTTATGGACGTTGGGTGTAAGTGTGCTATTGTCAGATGAAGAGTGTGAAACATGAGAAGAATTCATGGCGGGCTCCATTAAATCAGTTACAAGGCTCATGACCAAAAGTCACCACATACAAATAATGTGCTTTGCCTCTTAAATGTCTTTCTGAATGTTTATTCCGCAGGTGGATAGTCCACTGCTGTGCCATAGCTTCTCCATTTCGCTTTACTGTCGACATTTTCAGGTTTTAAACTAAACACGCAGTCGGACTTAATGATGTTGGTCTATCAATTTGTTGGATTTCCACGTGATTGTATGCCACCTGCTCAATTGGAGAACAGTTTTTGCGACAGAGTTGTCTTGCCTTGCCATTACGTGACTGAGCAGCGGAAACAAGCATTCCTCCCATTATCCACAATTCGGAAGACGTCAAATCTTTGTCGAACATCCTCATCTCTTACGTGGTCATATCAAGACAGCCCGAGAGTCCATCGAAGTATCTTGATCTCCGTTGTATGAAAAATTGCTTATATGTTTCGTCACTGGACGGCATTCCGCGCCATAAACTGGGCTTACCATGGTGATTTAAATTTTTGTCTTTTGTATTTTGATCGTAGACGACTCCGGCGACCTGCTCTTCTTGAGTTAAGCTGTGTTCACACTCGCCCGGGTATCAGAACTGGCATCAGAATTTGAGATTACAATTGATTATAGTTATTTAAATTCCAAGTGTTTAGCGAATCTTGATCACTGAGTCTCATAGTACAATCAGTTTGGAGGCTAGGACGTGGGTATTCAGTCTTCTGGGTATTGAGTCGCAGCCAATTCTCATATAGTCTGCCTTTCCAAGTCTGGAACTGGTGATGGAGTTCACGTACTGTTTCTTGAGTTAGGCTTATATCATTCACGTAAAGAATTGTCCAGGAATATTGTGTCTGTACGTCAGTCGTTGCTGTACCCATGCAGAGGATGAATAATAGGGGCGAAATGTCAGAGGCCTGATGAAAATGCTGACAGTGTTGAGAGAAATTGCATCTCGGCTCAGGACCACCTTAGTGGCGATGCGATACAGAGTCTGTCCCCAGTTTACATAGGCCTCTGGGACTTCGTATGATCTGTTTCTGACGAAATTCTCGAACCTGAGGCCCGTTACAATGCTTCACTGTTCGAGCTACCTAACACATTCAACTGAGTCATTCTGACACAAAAGACGAGAATGACACCCCTAGCCCATATTGGCTGACATAACACAGTCCGGTTTCAGTGAAATGTACAGGGTGTCCGAAAAGTCCTCGTATTCCTCTTGGCTTTGTACAATGTGGGAAATAAATATTTGTTTTATTGGTATTCCTGCTTTGAAGCTGAAGAAAGGAATTGTCAGCGTACTATTGTGTCCAGTGGTTCACGGCCGTCGCGTCGGATAATTTCGAGCAAACTGCAGAATATTTCAACGAGACAGCTGCTCGTAATCTTCAGGTGCTTATTAATGATTTGTTGCAGTGGGTCGCCAAGATATGCGCAGTAGTCAATGGGCGTGGCTGTAACATCATTCCAGACGAATCATAGAGGACGACGACATCCAGTGCCTCTTGTCGGAGAAACCGGCCACGGTCTTCGTAGGCGCGACGCGAGAAAAGTGTGGCCGCAAATCGTGGCCTAGTGCGCGCCCAGGAAGTGCGTTGGCACCCAGTTTAAGTGTCCGGATTCTGATTCCCAGGCTGTGTTGACTCTAGATTCATCCGTCTGCGGCCGACGATGCCGTAGCACCACCAGTGCTGGTTTCCATACCTTGCAGAGTTGAGATCCCAATGTCTCTAGTAAACAGGCCGCTACTTACGCGTGTTTCGACTGCTTCTTTAATGGTGAAGTCCCTGTACGTGGAGGCGGACGAAACGAGCTTTGATTCGCTATAGTTTATGCTATGTCCCGTGTCAAGAAATTGTTAAACAACAGCAGACTTTTCTGGCTGACTCAATCTGGTGTGATGTCTATATTCAGCGCATCCATCTTTAGCAGTGCAACACGTCTGACTAAGATATGATTTCCCACACTGGCAAGCGATTTTATACATTCCTGGCCTCGTTAGGCCCAAGTTGTCTTCAACAGCATCGTTTGCACTCGCGCTAGAGGGCAGATGACAAATTTTATTTTATGTTTTCTGATATTAAAGGACACGCCACCAACAAAGGGTTTTGCGTTTCTTCTGACTGTCCTTGACGTTTAGTATTTGCAGGCTGAAATTAATTTCGAATCTGTTTATCAGAGCATCCATTTTTTACAAACACAGAGCAAAGATGGCTAACTCCTGCTGATAATTTCCGTGTATCCGAGACAACTGTAGTCCTATGAACGAGAATTCGTAATACAGTTCTGCGTTGAGATAGGTGATGGCAGCTCGCATCTCGTAGATATAGGTCAGTGTGAATTTGTTTACGGAGCACACTGCGACCCAATGAACCGCCTTCTTTTCTGCGGACCAAAACATCTAAGAACGAGAGGTCTTCATTTTTCTACAGTTCCGTGGTGAAGGAAATGCTCGAATGGAGGGAGTTACGGTTTTCCAGAAATGTAGGAGACGTTACTGAACCATGTGGCCATACTACAAAGGTGTCGTCCACATATCTCCAGTGACATTTACATTTCAAAGCCGCCTACTGAAGTGCTTTTTCCTCGAAGTTTTCCATAAAAAGGTTAGGTACTGTGGGAGACAAAGGGCTATCTATAGCAACATTGTCAGTTTGCAAAAAATATTGTTCATTAAATAAAAGTAAATCGAGGTAAGCCCATGTCTGAATAGAAGTAAGATGTTCTCTTCCAGCTTATGTCCTATAAGTTGTGATGAATCTACCAAAGGTACTCGTGTGAACAAAGAGACGACGTTGAAACTCGTTGACATGCTAGTTGGTTCGAGACGCAAAGTCTTCAGTCGCTGTATAAAATCTTCCGAGTTTCGAATATCCAAAGGGTGCATAACAGAAGCCAGATGATAGGTAATACCGTCTTGTTTCACTATTGCATTCCTACAATTGTGAATCCATGGCAGATGTGAACGGACACAATTATACCATCGAGGAATGATTAGTTGTGTATGTGTGTGTGTGGTGCACGAACGTCCACAGACAGGGATGATGGGCGTGTATAGGGATCACTGTGGCAAGGCAATTCCTCATAAAGTAACCCTTCTTGATTGGGACAAACGTGCTTATGTTTCGTGCAGTGCGAAAGCCGTTTTATTGGCACAATAGCCAAATGCCGTTTCTCCCTCAAGAGCGTTATTTTCCCACGAATATGTGATATATCGCAGTTCAAACAGGAGAAATGTGGTTTTCTAGTCTAATGAAAATCCCCATTACGTGCAAGCACTGGAAAGGAACCCGCCTTATGTTATGATATGGGCTAGTATGTCATCATGATACATGTTCAAACCATATTTCTCAGCTTGGAAACATGGATTACGTGTGGTTACAGCGTACTGGAGCTCCAGCACAGTTCTCTATTCAGCATCCTCCATGAACAATTTCGACGGCACTGGTTTCGCCATGGTTCAGAAACACCTCCAACCCAAATGAAACGGCCATCACGAAGCCCAAAACTCACCACTGCTGTCAACTCTCGACGGGGAATAATCAAGTGCAATTTCGCAATGATGGACTAATGAAGAAATGCCGCAAACTGTTGAGGAAGCCTTTCGAAGCATAGCTCCTGAGATACGCTGGGTACGCACTTTTAGATGAAAGTACTCCGATAAATACAATATACTGTTCTGAAATACACTACTGGCCATTAAAATTGCTACACCAACAAGAAATGCAGATGATAAACGGGTATTCATTGGACAAATATATTATACTCGAACTGACATGTGATTACATTTTCACGCAATTTGGGTGCATAGATCCAGTACCCAGAACAACCATCTCTGGCCGTTATAACGGCCTTGATGCACCTGGGCATTGAGTGAAACAGAGCTTGAATGGCGTGTACAGGTACAGCTGCCCATGCAGCGTCAATACGATACCACAGTTCATCAAGAGTAGTGACTGGCGTATTGTGACGAGCCAGTTTCTCGGCCACCATTGACCAGACGTTTTCAATTGGTGAGAGATCTGGAGAATGTGCAGGCCAAGGCAGCAGTCGAACATTTTCTGTATCCAGAAAGGCCCGTACATGACCTGCAACATGCGGTCGTGAATTATCCTGCTGAAATGTAGGGTTTGGCAGGGATCGAATGAAGGGTAGAGCCACGGGACGTAACACATCTGAAATGTAACGTCTACTGTTCAAAGTGCCGTCAATGCGAACAAGAGGTGACCGAGACGTGTAAGCAATGGCACCCCATACTATCACACCAGGTGATTCGGCAGTACGGCGATGACGAATACACGCTTCCAATGTGCGTTCACCGCGATGTCGCCAAACACGAATGCGACCATCATGATGCTGTAAACAGAACCTGGATTCATCCGAAAAATGACGTTTTGCCATTCGTGCACCCAGGTTCGTCGTGGAGTACACCATCGCAGACACTACTGTCTGTAATGCAGCGTCAAGGGTAACCGCAGCCATGGTCTCCTAGCTAATAGTCCATGCTGCTGTAAACGTCGTCGAACTGTTCGAGCAGATGGTTGTTGTCTTGCAAACGTCCCCATCTGTTGACTCAGGGATCGAGACTGGTAGTGATACGAGGCCGCTGGGATCCAGCACGGCGTTCCATATTACCCTCCTGAGACCACCGATTCCATATTCTGCTAACAGTCATTCGATCCGTCGACCAACGCGAGCAGCAATGTCGCTATACGATAAACCGCAATCGCGATAGGTTACAATCCGACCTTTATCAAAGTCTGAAACGTGTTGGTACCCATTTTCCTCCTTACACGAGGCGTCACAACAACGTTTCACCAGGAAACGCCGGTCAACTGCTGTTTGTGTATGAGTTGTCGGTTGGAAACTTTCCTCATTTCAGCACGTTGTAGGTGTCGCCACCGGCGCCAACCTTGTGTGAATGCTCTGAAAAGCTAATGATTTGTATATCACAGCATGTTCTTGCTGTCGGTTAAATTTCGCGTCTGTAGCACGTCATCTTCGTGGTGTAAAAATTTTAATGGCCAGTAGTGTAAGTAGGTCTCGGGCAGTCAGTACGTAGCGTTCAGTAGAATGTGGGTAGTTTTATCGGGGCAACTGCTGGTGAGTAGATTTTGTGGAAGGTGGACGTAGTGAGTACCTGCAGCAGCCAGAGGCTGCGGCCAGGGCAGCTGGTGGAGGAGGCGGCGAGTCTGGCGGTGGCGCCGTCGCGCACGCGCATCTGGCAGCCGCCGCAGCGGCAGCCCGGGCCCGGCTCCAGCGCGCCGTCCGCGCAGTCCTCCGCGCCGCACGACTCCGACTCGTAGCCGCGGCCCTGCGCAAAGCCCGTCATCAGTAACCTCGTAAGAAATAGCTAAAATTATCTGATGGATCTTTGGTGAAGTTTCCAAAAAGTGATAGGACATGAATAATAAATGAAAACACAGTTACAGATAAAAAATTCTTGTCCTAGGAAGCGTAACAATACATACTTCAGTTTCATTTATCACAAGTAGGGTGAATGATGAATGTTATTATCCTGAGTAGGAATACATGAAATGTGACAATGCATGATGCAGCGAGGAGCTTCTTAGGGCTTGAATACATTTTTTTCCCTCTGAAAATACTCTCGGAATGTGAACAGATTGAGAAGTACTAGTGTGGGTTAGAAATAGATTTTCCAAGAGAATCCTATGTACGTTATCCATGTCCATTTGACCACCTCACATGCTATTTTGACTGCTAGTGTTCGAGCGTTCCCGACTCGTAGGGAGAATTTAGTACTAGGGTGAAGATGTTAACTAGGCAGCCAAAGTGGAGATAACTACCTAGTGCAATGTCATTCTGATGACGGCGGTAATGCATTGTTGCAGGAATAACATGAAATACCCAAAGCGTTGAGGAGTCACTCTATTCTGTGAGCAACAACTGCTGCCCACAGATCACGGAGACTGGCTCCGAGAAGCGCACGTCTTGTTCGATGGTGTCTCAAAGTGCTCAGTAGAGCTACGGCCTTGTGGTCTAGGAGTCTTACAAGCACCTCCTGAAACCGTTGTGGTCTTACAAGCACCTCCTGAAACCGTTGTGACACCATTCAGGAGAGATCGTGTTGCGCATTTTCATGCAGAGGGTATGAGAGACTATAGCAGACGTATCAGAGAGCCGGCCGCTGGTGGCCGAGCAGTTCTGGCGCTACAGTTGCAGGTTCGAATCCTGCCTCGGGCATGGATGTGTGTGTTGTCCTTAGGTTAGTTAGGTTTAAGTAGTTCTAAGTTCTAGGGGACTTATGACCTCAGCAGTTGAGTCCCATAGTGCTCAGAGCCATTTGAACGTATCAGAGACCCTAATACAGCCCAGAGAAACATCTTCAATATCAGAATATCTCTCGTACTTAACGGATCGCTACCATGTTTACACGAAAGTGGACTCGCATTCTGGAGGACGGTGGTAAAACTTCCCATACGACCACCCAGACGCAGGTTTTCTGCAGTTCCACTAAATTTCTTAAGGCCAATGCCAGTAATGTTTCTTTACAAGAAAATGGCCGAATCTCTTCCTCATCCTCCCGTTATCCATTTCCAATTATTCCGTTTCGTCTTTCATGAACCCATCGTCGACAGGGTGTTCGAAGTTCATCCTCCTTCCTTCTACTGTTGACAGGCGCGAAGCGCTGCCTTGTGTGCTTCTATGCAACCATAACGAGCATGTAATTCTAATTCATACGACTTATCATCACTTGTAAACTTCTATCGTGTGATCTTTTACTCTTGCGCTTGACGACCAGTACGTCTGGGGCGCCTTGCCACGGTTCGCACGGCTCCCCCGGCGGAGGTTCGAGTCCTCCCCCGATCACGGGCGTGCGTGTTGTCCTTAGCGTAAGTTAGATTAAATAGCGTGTAAGCCTAGGGACCGATGACCTCAGCAGTTTGGTCCCATAGGAACTTATCACAATCTTACCCATATGTCAGACGACATCCCAGTCATGTAACAAGCCGGTCTATTCCATTCTTTGTAAGAACAGAAGCGCCTACCCCTAGCCCCTATATCTCTCACTGTCGGTCTGTTTCTTTCTCTCTCTGTCTCTCTCCAGCGCGTCAACTATCTCTGATTTAAAGGAACTGAGTGCAAAACGGGAAGGTTAAATGCGGATTTGAACTAGAGTTCAGTGACTTAATTACAGTAACATCTCACAGCATATTTGTCGTACAGTTCACTAAGACAACAATCAATTATTCATGTTTATTGTTATTACTTTCGTTTCAGTTCGAAACATTAGTACATACATTGTCTGATAAAAAGCGCCCGAACACCTATTATTGAACCATTTGCCTTTGTGACGGCTTGAAGTCTGTTGGGAACACTTTCAATGACGAGTCGGAATGTATGTGGAGGATTAGTAGCCCAATCTTCCTCAGGAGTTGAAACCAGACAAGCTAGTCACCTTTGACGCTGGGGTCCGGAGTGAAGTCAAGTGTCTAATTTCCACTGAGTTAGGGTCGGGACTGCACAGGTCAGTCCATTTCAAGAATGTAATTATTCACAAACAATTGCCTCAGAGATGGTGCTTTGTGGCACGGTGCATTGCCATAGCGATACAAACGTTCATCGCCGGCCGGGGTGGCCGAGCGGTTCTAGGCGCTACAGTCTGGAACCGCGCGACCGCTACGGTCGCAGGTTCAAATTCTGCCTCGGGAATGGATGTGTGTGATGTCCTAGTTAGTTAGCTTTAAGTAGTTCTAAGTTCTCGAGGACTGATGACCTCAGAAGTTAAGTCCCATAGTGCTCAGAGCCATTTTTGAACAAACGATCATCATCTCCGAAGTGTAAGCAATACAGGAGGCTGGAAAATGTGTTAATATCATTCCGCACTTAGCGTTAAGGGCAATGAGAGGACTACACCTTAACCACGAAAAATACCCCCATACCGTAACACCAACTCTTCCGACCATCACTGTAGGCATTACACGCGATGGCAAGTAAAGTTATCCAGGCAATTGTCAAACCCAAACTCTTCCATCGAATTATCACAGGGTATAATGTGATTCAACACTCCAAAACACTCCTTTCCAGTCATCCACTGTCCACTGGCGTCGCTCTTTACACCACCTCAAGGGCAGCGTAGCACTGTCTATAGAAACGTGTACCTTATGAGCAGCGGCTCGACCATTATACCCCATTGTATTTAACTCCCTAGGCACAGTCATTGTGCTAGCTGGACTGTTGGTAGCATTTTGGAAATCACGAGTGAGTAGTTTCACGGATTTCATGCGATCTTTTACAACCATTTTCCACAATGCTCGACGGTCCCTCTCCGTCGGTACATGAGGTTTGCCAGGTCTTAGTTAAACTGTGGTCCTTTTCTTCGCGTTTCCAGTTCACAGTCTCATTATCAACAGTCGACCTGGGCAGCTTTACAAGAGTTGAAATATCCCTGATGGATTTGTTACTCAGATGACATCCAATGACTAGTCCGCATCGAAGTCACTAAGCTTCTTGATCGACTCTTAGTGCTGTTACTGCTTCTCTGCCAACGTCGCAACATATCCCGCTCCATTTTATACTCTCAGGATCGCGTCATGTGACATCTAGAGGACAATTCTACATAACATAGGGGTGTCCGGATACTTTTGATTAGGTAGTGTGACAAGGGCAACGATCGGAAATCGGTAGACAGCGGTCCCTATCCAGACTGCAGAAGGCTGTAGACTGCTAAGAAATACACTCCTGGAAATTGAAATAAGAACACCGTGAATTCATTGTCCCAGGAAGGGGAAACTTTATTGACACATTCCTGGGGTCAGATAAATCACATGATCACACTGACAGAACCACAGGCACATAGACACAGGCAACAGAGCATGCACAATGTCGGCACTAGTACAGTGTATATCCACCTTTCGCAGCAATGCAGGCTGCTATTCTCCCATGGAGACGATCGTAGAGATGCTAGATGTAGTCCTGTGGAACGGCTTGCCATGCCATTTCCACCTGGCGCCTCAGTTGGACCAGCGTTCGTACTGGACGTGCAGACCGCGTGAGACGACGCTTCATCCAGTCCCAAACATGCTCAATGGGGGACAGATCCGGAGATCTTGCTGGCCAGGGTAGTTGACTTACACCTTCTAGAGCACGTTGGGTGGCACGGGATACATGCGGACGTGCATTGTCCTGTTGGAACAGCAAGTTCCCTTGCCGGTCTAGGAATGGTAGAACGATGGGTTCGATGACGGTTTGGATGTACCGTGCACTATTCAGTGTCCCCTCGACGATCACCAGTGGTGTACGGCCAGTGTAGGAGATCGCTCCCCACACCATGATGCCGGGTGTTGGCCCTGTGTGCCTCGGTCGTATGCAGTCCTGATTGTGGCGCTCACCTGCACGGCGCCAAACACGCATACGACCATCATTGGCACCAAGGCAGAAGCGACTCTCGTCGCTGAAGACGACACGTCTCCATTCGTCCCTCCATTCACGCCTGTCGCGACACCACTGGAGGCGGGCTGCACGATGTTGGGGCGTGAGCGGAAGACGGCCTAACGGTGTGCGGGACCGTAGCCCAGCTTCATGGAGACGGTTGCGAATGGTCCTCGCCGATACCCCAGGAGCAACAGTGTCCCTAATTTGCTGGGAAGTGGCGGTGCGGTCCCCTACGGCACTGCGTAGGATCCTACGGTCTTGGCGTGCATCCGTGCGTCGCTGCGGTCCGGTCCCAGGTCGACGGGCACGTGCACTTTCCGCCGACCACTGGCGACAACATCGATGTACTGTGGAGACCTCACGCCCCACGTGTTGAGCAATTCGGCGGTACGTCCACCCGGCCTCCCGCATGCCCACTATACGCCCTCGCTCAAAGTCCGTCAACTGCACATACGGTTCACGTCCACGCTGTCGCGGCATGCTACCAGTGTTAAAGACTGCGATGGAGCTCCGTATGCCACGACAAACTGGTTGACACTGACGGCGGCGGTGCACAAATGCTGCGCAGCTAGCGCCATTCGACCGCCAACACCGCGGTTCCTGGTGTGTCCGCTGTGCCGTGCGTGTGATCATTGCTTGTACAGCCCTCTCGCAGTGTCCGGAGCAAGTATGGTGGGTCTGACACACCGGTGTCAATGTGTTCTTTTTTCCATTTCCAGGAGTGTACTTTGAAACATGAATTTCTCATTCAATTTCCATTCAAGAGACAGTTGTCTCTCTTTGTGCTTGCCATTATGTTCTGCCACCCTGATAATAGCGTGACTGAGCCGCAGGTACAAGAATTTTTAGAGGGGACTCGTAACTCTGCCCTGTACTAGCATCCAGGAGGCCGAATGGTGACTAGTCAGGATTATGTTGGTTTAGAGCTGACACACATCTGGCAGAGAGCGGAGCAAAGCATACTCGAACAGATTTCTACACGGAGGGAATTCAACATTACTGACGATGAAATAGAGTGAAAAATAAATAAACTTAATTCTAGTAAGCATCCGCGTTCGCATTCTTGAACATCCGCTTTGAGGCTCACGGAGACTGTAGTTAAGTTTATTAATTTTTGATTTTATTTCAGCGTCAGCAATGTTGAAACATATCTAGCACAGAAACCTCACAGCTTTTCCCTCTACCAATTGTGTTCACCCTTTGTATGACGAAAGTGTGTGTTGTGATGCTGGTGGTAGCTGTCCGACGTTCGTCGTCGCGATCCTATGCGATGTGAACGTTCTTTAGTTTGTGTCTTATATTGACGCCTGCTAATAAATTTTCTTGCATCAATCAATACGTTCCTAAAAAGCGTATAGCTGACAGTGAAAATAGAAAGTATCTGAGTGGACCGAAAAATATTATTTTGCTCTGCCTGATAGGGCTAAGGCCGTTCCAGTTTGCCAAATGTGCAACAAAACGGTCGTTGTTAAGTGTGCTGGTTTAAAGCGACACTACGAAACAACTCATGCGTAGTTCCATAAAAACGCTCCCCCTGGCAGTGAAGCGCGCCAAGATAAACGTCAGGCATATTTCACGTGTCACAAAAAAAAAAGCACAGTCCGGTGCAAGAAAAATCAGCAGGAACAGCACTGCATGTTTTCTGGAAGCTTTATAAGAGCCAGAAGCCATTTTCAGGTTCTGAGATAGTGAAAGACTGTATGTTACAAGTGGACAATTTCTGAAGAGAATAAGGGTATTATCACTGTTATTCACGTTACTCCATTGTCTGCAATAAGCAGTACAGGAAGAACAGAAACTTTGGCTGTCAACAATAATAACAGTTTGTTGAACTTTTACAGAAGACACCATGCTAAACCATTAACCTTGACGAATCATGTGACATTGTTGTTGATGAATAACACTAGCTTTTGTAAGATTTTTTGACATTGAAAGTGAAGTATTTATGGATGAAATGTTGGAATTATCGCCGTTTAAAGACAAGAAGAGTGTAGAAGATTTGTTCAAGAGTTTTGATGACTGCATCACTGTTTCACTTTTCTCCCTAAAGTCACCACACGAACGTCAAAATTACAAATCTCGAAATAGGAGACAATGAAATAGAAAAGCAACTACAATCGCTCGACTGAGGAAAGGCCACTGGATCTAACGTGATATCAGACTGATTTTAAATAGAGCACGCGAAAGAACTAACTCCTCTTCTAGCAAAAGAGTACCATAGGTCGCTGGAGGGGCGAAGCGTTCCTAATGATTGGAGAAAGCGCATGTCATTTCCGTTTTCAAGAAAGGTCGTCGTACAGGCACAAGGAACTACAGGCCTATGGCTCTAAAGTCGGTCAGTTGTAGAATTTTAGAACATATTTTGTGTTTGCGTATTACGGCATTTCTGGAGAGCGAAAATTAGCTTTGTAGGAATCAACATGGGCTCCGAAAATAACGATCGGGAGAAATCCAACTCGCTCTATTCGTCCATGAGACCCAGAAAGCAATAGATACAGACTCCCAGGTTACGCCGTGTTCTTTGATTTCCGGAAGGCGTTCGATACAATTCCACACTGCCGCCTAATGAACAAAATACGAACATACAGAATACCAGACTAGTTTTGTGACTGGATGGAAGAGTTTCTAGCAAACAGAACGCAGCATGTCAGTCTTAGGGAAGTGAGATTGTCAGACGTAAAACTAACTTTGGGCGTGCCAAATGGAGTGTGACAGGAGCATTATTCGTCACAAATTATATAAATCATTAGGGGCACCGCCCCTTGGTGTAAAAATCTGTCAATTTACATATGAATGGAATTCTACCTACCATCCTAAGGAAAGACGGTAATATCCAAATCTACAACGAAGAGTAACAACTTTAGCACATCATTTGAAACTTGCCAATGTGTTCCTAGAACCACTCCATCACACTCTTGGCCATGTGACATGCCGCGTTATCTTGTTAGAAATGCCACTGCCATCAGGAAACATGATCGTCATGAAGGGGTGTACGTGGTCTGCACCCAGTGCAAGATACTGCTTGGCCGTCATGGTGCCTTGCACGAGCTCCACAGGACCCATGGGTGCCCACGTGATTGTTCCACAGACCATAATGGAGCCGCCGCAAGCTTCTCTCCATCCCGCAGTGCAGATGTCAAGGAGCTGTTCCCCTGGAAGACGACAGATTCGAGCACTACTATCAGCATGATGAAGAAGGTACCAGAATTTATCAGACGATGCAACGCTCTACCACAGCACCAACGTCCATTGCCGATGGTCACGTGCCCATTTCAGTCGTAGTTGACGATGCCGTGGTGTTAACATTGGCACGTGCATGGGTCGTCGGCTGTGTAGGCCCATCGTTGGGAGTGTTCGTTGCACTGTTTGTTCAGATATACTTATATTCCGCCAGCATTAAAGTCTGATGTTAGTTCCGCCACAGTTCGCCGCCTGTCCTGTATCACCAGTCAGCCCAGCCTACGACATCCGACATGTGTAATGAACGGTGGCCAGCCAAGCCCACGATGTCTGGACGTGCTTTCACCTAAGTTTCGCCACGTGTTGAATACGCTCACCACAGCACTCCTCGAACACCCGACAAGTCTTGCAGTTTCCGAAATGCTTATGCTGAGCCTCGGGGCCAGGACAATCTGCCCTCGGTCATATCGCGCGCCTTCCCCACTCTACACTGACAGCGCGCTCATTGACAGTGCATGCGCCATGCGTATGTCTGACTAGCAGTAATTTCTCGCCAGGTGACGCTGCTATCGCCTGGACGGTTTATATTAACAATAAGTCGGTGGTCATAATGATCTGGCTAATCTGCGTGTGTTGCCTTGAATTAGGCCTCGGCAAGACCATCTCTTTCAACTGGATAGTGTCTCCACTCTTTGATACAAGGTTGCTGCTTACCGATCATGTCCACATTCACTGAGCAGCCACTATAGCTACTAGTAACTGGAAAACGGATCAGAATTCTCCTCCCACACACGAGAACACATTATTAAATCCTTATTAGCTTTCTGCACGCTTTCTGCATTGGCGGAATAACTTTGTCGAGTGCTGCGGATCACTAACTCTGAAATTCAAGAATATTAAAATCTTGTAAAGTCAACCCTACTCCAGAGGGCCCGCGACGTTGGAGGGCTGGTGGCCAACCCGTAGACTCGGCAAACTATCAGTCTTAGTTTGCTCCTCCCGCTAATAGCAGTCCTCTGCAAAGTGCTGCTTCTGGAAAAGAACTGCCATCAAAGTGCTTAGGCCAAAAGTCACTTTTGGCAGATAAGGGAAAGACAAGTCCCTCAGATCTGGGCTGCACAAAGCCCATATCCTCCGGTACCGAATGCTGACCCTCATCTCCCTAACAGCTAAGAGGACGAACCCACAACTTGGTTGCGATGATGCGTTACACCCCAACATTTCATGTATCTTGTGAAGTGGTGACACGCCACTAAGGAAGTGTCTCTAACTAAACTGTTGAAGAGCTTGTGACGATGAATGTGTAGCAAGGAATGAGATGGGATGAGATGTTGGCTTACCTGGCAGAACTTTGCGCCGTATCTGGGCGGCGGGTTGTCGCAGATGCGGTAGCGGTTGCGCGAGCCGGCGCACGTCGCGGAGCAGGCTGACCATGCGCTCCACGCTCCCCAGTTGCCGGCCTCGCCCTCTGCAACAACGCCAGCTACGATATTCTCTCTGTACATAGCATAAAATGCTCAATAAACAGTTACAGCTAAACCTGCTGAGCCAACACACCCGCCGTTCATTTTTCTAATTAGCTGCCTCATCCTCGTAAAAGTAAACACTTAGACTTTTGAATACTTCAGATGGTCTCACCTATATTACTTAGAAAAACTGTAGAACATTTCTGTATCATGCAGAATTTATTTTTTCCCTTTTTTTGCCCATACATGTTTAAGCATTTTACTGCTATCTTCAGTGAGCTTTTTAATAGTTCTTGCATTCCCATTCGTCCGTGCATTTCACCCAGACGCGCTCTACAGAGAGCCTTTGCTGGCCTGTCCACACAATTGGCAGGAGAAATTCGTGCCCAGAGCGGATTAACGCTGATTGGAATTATTATGCACGAAGAAAAAACTGGACTAAACTGCAACCCTGAAAATCAGTGCATATACACTTCCTGACAAAAGTGAAGAATCCAGAAGACATAGTCGGATGTCAATATAACATACGTACCATCAGCAAGTATGTAAATGACTAGAGCTGCAATTCTCTGTGACAGATAGAATGGCCATCTGAATTAATTAGTGTTGTTCGTATTTAGTGTTGCTGCCAGGCCTGGTAGGGTATATAAGGGGCGTGGACAGAGTCAGATGTTTAGTGATCACTGTGAACGGCACAGAGATACTGCGTACTCGTGTGAGTCACCGTTATCAGCACCCAACAGTGTTTGAAATGGCCTCACTGTGAGTCTCCATTGGGTGGGCCGATCGAGTCGTGCAGTATCCAGATTGTGTGACATTCGGATGTGACAATTGCCCATTGTTGGACAGGCATAGTCATCGTCAAGGTACTGGTCGACCATGTCCGACCACTGCGAAGGAGGATCCCCATGTTGTGCACCAAGCACATTGTAAACACTTCACATCTGCATCTGCGATTCGAGAACAACTAATAGACTGACTGTAACATCTTGTGTCAGCCCATACCATTGGTCGGATACTAGCATCAACTGAACTGGGAATCTGTCGTCCCACGTGTAAATTACCACTTACACCACAACACAAACGGCTGTGTTTGGAATTGTACCGTGACCGGGAGTTTTAGACGGCTGACAAATGACATCGCACTGTGTTCATCGATGAATCGCAACTCTCCGTTACCCTGGATGACCATCGTTGGCGAGAATGGCAGCGATCTGCGAAGAGGTCCCATTTTTCCAATGTTTTAGAGAGGTACAGCGCTGTTACTCGTAGCTTCATCATGACTTCAGATCATGGGTGGTAGTGATGAAGCGAACTCTGGCAGCAAAATGGTACGTCACAGACATCCTGTGTGCTCATGTGTTACACCTCATGTGACAGTACCGTGGGGCCATTTTTCGACAGAACAGTGTTAGTCCGCACATGACATGTGTTATCTGTGAGCTGTCTGGGTGATGTTGAGGTACTCCCGTGGCAACCAAGGTAACAAGATCTTGTGGGACTGTGGTAAATGGTCGGGCGTTAACTCCGTCCTTGTGCCAGTAAAAAGGATACCTGGGACTAGCTGCAATAGCTGTGGGTCAGCTTGCTTCAAGAGGTGATACAATGGCTCTGTTCATGTACCCAGGTCAGTAGGTTGCAGCGTCATACTTATAAATGGGCTCATACTGCAAAGTTCTTTGTAAATTTGAATCGATGTTGTAGTCACTGAAATAAAATCTGATACCCTCTCAACCCGTGACTTTCATTTCGTTTCCTTCTCTCCTTCTGGATGTTTTTGACAGGCACTGTAACTTCATTACACCCTCTCCAATAACCGAGTGCGTTAACGTGCCACTTCCAAGATTCGGGGATACGGACCTGCCCTCAATCGAATCAATCTCGCGGATTAACGACGAGGCGTGGTGAGCCGGCCAGTCTGCATGTGGTTTTCAGGCAGTGTCCCACTACCAACAAAGTAAGAATCGAGCCGCTACCCACGTCACGCTACACTGACAGTTTGGAAACTACCTAATATCTGAGAATGAGATTTTCTGTAGACTCTGACAGATGGAGTACACAGATTTCGCACCGGGGAAATAGTGGCGTCAGAAAGGGTACCCGGTCACTAACCGCCACTAGCATTGCGAAACCCCATATAACAATGCCGACCTTGTAGAGAAACGGGGAAAAAGGCAAAGGAAAAGAAAAAGGAAATAAAGAGGAAACAAAGAACAGGAGGAAGAAGAGTGTAACTGTAGTACTTCATCTCTTTACCTCATCGTATTTTGTGTACTATATCGATCACAAAGGGAGACGTTAAGCTCCGCACTTCCATCCACCTTGATGCTTCTCCTATGTCATACCACGACCAGTACCACGACCAAATGGATTCTGTCCATGATGTTCTTGTAGTTTTACTGGCTATCACTGTCTCCACCCGAATGAGAGACTAGAATCATTCTGAGGCCTGACGTGGAGTTCATCTGTAAAGAGTGCACTATTCCCTTCATATGTGGCTCAATACTGAAGTTACTGAATAAGCAACATACGTTCTCGGCTCTCCAATACCGAAAGTGATACACACTCGCAGCCTAACACATGGTATACAGCCCAATTGCTTTGAGAATTCGATGAATTCTTTGACGGAAAACTGTAGCTCATGAGACAGCTGTAAGTTCCGCAGAAAAAAAAAGAGTTTCGTATGACACTGTAATGTGTGTGAACCCAAAGGGGTTGTTCAGTTGCCCAATAGGTAAGGGTTTGCTTCCTCGGCAAATATGGCACCTATCCATGGGATGTTTGAGAGTTGTTTCTTAAGTGCATTTGCTGATTGTAGCTGAGAGCAATGAATGTCTGTATAGTGCTGTATGATGATGAAAGAAAGGAAAGGGTGAAACCCGATGCAGGAAAACAGTCTACTCACTCGAACACCATCAAGGGGGTCGCCGGGCTAAACGGTCCCATCTGGCAAAGTTTCATGCCACCAATCTGTAGGACAATAAGGAGAGATTTGGAATGTAATCCAAAACAGTGGCGAAAAGTCTGGTGATCAGGGTCTATACATCATCATCCCTCCTCTTCTTGCAAGCCAAACACTGGCGCAAAAATCTTATTTCACCAGCAACATTCAAACAGCCTACCTTGGAGTCGTGTGCCGTCACACAAGCATGCGTATGTGACTTCGGCTATGGAGGCAAGTTGTGTCAATGTCAAGATATTTAAACTGAAATAGAAGAGAAAAATCGTGTTGTTTACCGACGACAAGCTGTAAAAATACGAATGACACTATAACAACAAAATAAGTGATAGCGTTATGTGATGTAAATACACTGAAGTGCCAAAGAAACTGGAATAGACATGCGTAATCAAATACAGAGATATGTACACAGGAAGGTTATCAAGAATTAAGTGAATTTTAACGTGGTGTTATAATCGTCGCACAAGCGATGGGACACAGCATCTCCGAAGTACCAATGAGGTGGGGATTTTCCCGTACGACTATTTCACGAGTGTACCTTTAATATCAGGAATCCAGTAAAACATCAAATCTCCGACATCGCTGCTGCCGGAAAAAAATCCTGCAAGAACGAGACCAACGACGACTGAAAAGAATCGTTCAACGTGACAGAAGTGCAACCCCAGCGCAAATTGCTCCAGATTTCAATTCTGTGCAATCAACAAGTGTCAGCGTGCGAACCATTCAACGAAACGTTATCGATATGTACTTTCGAAGCCTGAGGCCCACTCGTGTACCCTTGATTACTGCACGGCACTAAGCTTTACGCCTTGCCTGTGCCCGTCAAACCGACATTAGACTGTTGATGACTGGAAACATATTGCCTGGTCGGACGAGTCTCGTTTCAAATTGTATTGCGCGGATGGACGTGTACGGGTATGGAGATAGCCTCGTGAATCCATGGGCCCTGTATGTCAGCAGTGGATTGTTCAAGCTGCTAGAGACTCTGTAGTGGTGTGGGGCGTGTGCAGATGAAGTGATATGGGACCCCTGATACGTCTACATACGACTCTGACAGGTGACACGTACGTAACCGTCCTGTCTGATCACCTGCAGCAATTCATGTCCATTGTCCAATCCGACGGACTTGGGCAATTCCAGCAGGACAATGTGACACCCCACACGTCCAGAATTGCTACAGGGTGGCTCCAGGAACACTCTTCTGAGTTAAAACACCTCCGCTGGCCACCAAACTCCCAGACATGAACATTATTGAGCATATCTGGTATGCCTTGCGGAGTGCTGTTCAGATGAATCTCCACCCCCTCATACTCTTACGGATTTATCGGCAGACCTGCAGGATTCATGGTGTCAATTCCCTACGGCACTACTTCAGACATTAGTCATGTTGCGGCACTTCTACACTACTGGCCATTAAAATTGCTACACCACGAAGATGACGTGCTACAGACGCGAAATTTTACCGGCAGGAAAAACATGCTGTGATATGCAAATGATTAGCTTTTCAGAGCATTCACACAAGGTTGGCTCCGGTGGCGACACCTACAACGTGCTGAGATGAGGAAAGTTTCCAACCGACTTCTCATTCACAAACAGCAGTTGGCCGGCGTTGCCTGGTGAAACGTTGTTGTGATGCCTCGTGTAAGGAGGAGGAATGCGTACCATCACGTTTCCGACTTTGATAAAGGTCGGATTGTAGCCTATCGCGATTGCGGTTTATCGTATCTCGACATTGCTGCTCGCGTTGGTCGAGATCCAATGACTGTTAGCAGAATAAGGAATCGGTGGGTTCAGGAGGGTAATACGGAACGCCGTGATGGATCCCAACGGCCTCGTATCACTAGCAGTCGAGATGACAGGCATCTTATCCGCATGGCTGTAACGGATCGAGCAGCCACGTCTCGATCCCTGAGTCAACAGATGGGGACGCTTGCAAGACAACAACCACCTGCACGAGCAGTTCGACGACGTTTACAGCAGCATGGACTATCAGTTCGGAGACCATGGCTGCTGTTACCCTTGACGCTGCATCACAGACAGGAGCGCCTGCGATGGTGTACTCAATGACGAACCTGAGTGCACGAATGGCAGGCTCTGTTTACAGCATCATGATGGTCGCATCCGTGGTTGGCGACATCGCGGTGAACGTACAATGGAAGCGTGTATTCGTCATCGCCATATTGGCGTATCACCCGGCGTGATGGTATGGGGTGCCACTGGTTACACGTCTCGGTCACCTCTTGTTCTTGCTCGCATTGACGGCACTTTGAACAGTGGACGTTACATTTCAGATGTGTTACGACCCGTGGCTCTACCCCTCACTCGATCCCTGCGAAACCCTACATTTCAGCAGGATAATGCACTACCGCATGTTGCAGGTCCTGTACGGGCCTTTCTGGATACAGAAAATGTTCGACTGCTGCCCTGGCCAGCACATTCACCAGATCTCTCACCAATTGAAAACGTCTGGTCAATGGTGGCCGAGAAACTGGCTTGGCACAATACGCCAGTCACTACTCTTGATGAACTGTGGTATCGTGTTGAAGCTGCACGGGCAGCTTTACCTGTACACAGCATTCAAGCTCTGTTTGACTCAATGCCCAGGCGTGTCAAAGCCGTTATTACGGCCAGAAGTGGTTGTTCTGGGTACTGATTTCTCAGGATCTATGCACCCAAATTGCGTGAAAATGTAATCACATGTCAGTTCTAGTATAATATATTTGTCCAATGAATACCCGTTTATCATCTGCATTTCTTCTTTGTGTAGCAATTATAATGGCCAGTAGTGTATATACTCCGCTAGCCACCAGGCGGTTCCATTCACGGATCGCGCGAGGGAGAAACGACTGTCTGAACGCCTCAGTACGAGCTCTTATTTCCCTTATCATGTCACAGACATTAATTACACAAAAGAAATAGGAGAGTAGCACATAATGTATTGATTCCTGTGCGAGTAAAAGAAAAACAAATTAAGAATTTGATACATAAGGCTGACATTCTCTCCAGTTTTCTTTGAAAGCAAGGAAATCAAGGTGAGCTACAGTGTATAAAATATCAGTGTTAGTTCAAATGGTTCAAATGGCTCTGAGCATTATGGGACTTAACATCTGAAGTCATCAGTCTCCTAGAACTGAGAACTACTTAAACCTAATCAACCTAAGGACATCACACACTTCCATGCCCGAGGCGGGATTCGAACCTGCGACCGTAGCGGTCGCGCGGTTCCAGACTGTAGCGCATAGAACCGCTCGGCCACAGAGGCCGGCTCAGTGTTTGTCAGAAAGGTCGACAGCCCTGGACGACGTCCACATATTAGAATTGAAAGGGGCGAAATTTGCAGGTTACCACTGAAGGAGAAGGTACCCTAGGGTAGCTCCAAAGCAACAGCCGCAGCAAGAAATATAACGCCATTCTTGGTTGACCAGATGGCTGTACGCACCATTTTCTTTTAGTTAACGCAACAATAATACTTGCTTGGGGATAACTATTATTCTCACGTGTTCAAGAAATTTACGTTGGCTTCTCCGGTAAGCAGTTCAAATTGGGAGAAGCTGTTCTTGGAAAGTAGATGGTTACCAACAGACAATGGAAGGGAATATACCAAAATATATTTGGGTGTTGGTGTAAAAATACGTACCATTTGATAGAGGCAAATCAGATAACAGATATTCTGTAAGGATATTTCGATTTTTAGTATAATGCGCGTATTCCACCTTTCTTCCGATTGTCTCTAAGCGCTTTCTTTTCAGTGTTTCTTCAGATATCAGAATTCAACGAATGGATGAATGAATGATTGAATGAATGCTCCTTGTTTTCGTGCACTTCTCATAATGCCTTTTGTATTTGGCACAGAATCTTCAAATATGTACTGTTAAAAGCAACTATCACATACAGCTGCCACAACGGTCGAGAAGGTCTCATTAGCCAATTCGTAGATTATGAAACCAAATATTTCTTTACAAGATCTCAAAGCTATTCAATAAAACTGCTGTCACCGTTACATTTAATATGCATGATTTTTAGTTTTCTCATAAAAATTTGGTTTTAAATCACTCGTGGATGCTCCCTGTAGTAGAAAGAATATCAATATTTACATAAACGTCGGAAAGCCGAGAATTATCATATCCATACAAACAGTGAATGATTGTGAGAGATCTGGGATACAGCTCGCTTATGACATGCTGTTCCGTTAGTATACATTTCACGACTATTAGTGGGCAATAATATTTACGACCATTACTTATGTGAAAATCGCTAGTATTTGATGAACGAGTACGCGTGAACCCGCTTACCTGACGTAAGCTTGTGAACCACTTACTTATTCGCATTCGCTGTAATATTTTACATATTAGCGGTATGTCACTTCTTCTTGTTGTTCTACTTCAGAACTCTTTCAACTAGGAAGTTCTAAATATGTTCTTAATCAACGTAGGCATTTGGCAGTGTAAGTCACCTTGTTCCGAACAGTGACTGAAACATACTGACAGTCACCCGAAAAGCTGATATTTACACTACTGGCCATTAAACTTGCTACACCAAGAAGAAATGCAGATGATAAATGGGTATTCATTGGACAAATATATTATACTAGAACTGACATGTGGTTACATTTTCACGCAATTTGGGTGCATAGATCCTGGGAAATCAGTACCCAGAACAACCACCCCTGGCCGTAATAACGGCGTTGATACGCTTGGGCATTGAGTCAAACAGAGCTTAGATGGCGTTCACAGGTACAGCTGCAACACGATACCACAGTTTATCAAGAGTAGTGACTGGCGTATTGTGACGAGCCAGTTGCTCGGCCACCATTGACCAGACGTTTTCAGTTGGTGAGATCTGGAGAATGTGCTGGACAGGGCAGCACTCGAACATTTTCTGTATCCAGAAAGGCCCGTACAGGACATGCGGTCGTGTATTATCCTGCTGAAATGTAGGGTTTCGCCGGCCGCTGGTGGTCGAGCGGTTCTAGGATCTACAGTCTGGAACCGCGAGACCGCTACGGTCGCAAGTTCGAATCTTGCCATCAATGAGAACAAGAGGTGAACGAGACGTGTAACCAATAGCACCCCATACCATCACGCCGGGTGATACGCCAGTATGGCGATGACGAATACACTCTTCCAATGTGCGGTCACCGTGATGTCGCCAAACATGGATGCGACCATCATGAAGCTGTAACCAGAACCTGGATTCATCCGAAAAAATGACGTTTTGCCATTCGTGCACCCAGGTTCGTCGTTGAGTACACCATGGCAGGCGCTCCTGTCTGTGATGCAGCGTTAAGGGCAACCGCAGCCATTGTCTCCGAACTGATAGTCCATGCTGCTGCAAACGTCGTCGAACTGTTCGTGCAGATGGTTATTGTCTTGCAAACGTCCCCATCTGTTGACTCAGGGATCGAGACGTGGCTACACGATCCGTTACAGCCATGCGGATAAGATGCCTGTCATCTCGACTGCTAGTGATACGAGGCCGTTGGGATCCAGCACGGCGTTCCGTATTACCGTACCGTACCGAACCACACAACCTTGTGTGAATGCTCTAAAAAGCTATTAATTTGCATATCACAGTATCTTCTTCCTGTCGGTTAAATTTCACGTCTGTAGCACGTCATCTTCGTGGTGTAGCAATTTTAATGGCCAGTAGTGTATTTTCTTTGTAGCTCCGAAAGACGGAACCATGACACAGAATCTTGTAATGTCGTCTTTCTGTCTTATATCCACCAAAGGTCTAAAACTAATGCAACACTTTTTTCTGTAAGCAGGCTGGATTTATTTGGGGTTCCAGTACACCGTACTATTTCATATTCTCTTGGCTACAAAACCCTGTTTTTCAACATAGCCTCCGTTCAATGTGACAGCCTCACGCCACCTTACTGGGAGTGACTTTATGCCCGCGTGGTACCA
Source organism: Schistocerca nitens (assembly GCF_023898315.1). Classification (NCBI taxonomy): domain Eukaryota; kingdom Metazoa; phylum Arthropoda; class Insecta; order Orthoptera; family Acrididae; genus Schistocerca; species Schistocerca nitens. The sequence goes on along the minus strand of NC_064616.1, from coordinate 905,046,230 downwards.
CTCCACTGGTCGACGTCGGGGCCAACGTCTTGCTACGTCAATAACCTCCCCATCATCCAATCATCCACGTACTGCTTTCCTCGGAGTGCATCCTTCATTGGGACAAACAAATGGAAATCAGAAGGTGCGAGATCCGGGTTGTTGGGTGGATGAGGAAGAACAGTCCAGTGATGTTTTGTGATCTCCTCTCAGGTGCGCAGTCTTATGTGAGGCCTTGCGTTGTCATGGAGAAGGAGAAGATTGTTTGCATTTTTGTGACAGCGAATACGCTAAAGTAGTTTCTTCAGTTTCTTGAGGGCAGCACAGTACACATCCGTGTTGATCGTTGCACCATGAAGGAGGACATCAAACAGAATAACCCCTTCAGAGTCCCAGAAGAAGGTCGCCACGACTTTCCCGGCTGAGGATGCGGTTTTGGACTTTTGCTTCGGAGGGCAGGTGATGTGGCGTCACTCCATGGATTGCAGTTTTGTTTCTGGTTCGAACCTATGAGCTATGTTTCACAGCACGTGACGATGTTCGACAGAAAATTGTCACGATCAGCCGCGTAACGCGCAAGGAATTCCGCACAGACGGTCTTTCGTTGCTCTTTCTAATTTCCCGTTAGGCGGCGAAGAACGCTGGGGGCGCACACCTTCGGGTACCCCAATTGGTGGACGAGTGTGTCAGCACTAGCAAAAGAGAGGTCCAGTGGTGCAGCGAGGTGTTTGATTCTGATTCGTGGATCACCTCGAATGAGAGTGTCCGCATAAAGTGCTGGAGTCACAGCTGTGCATGGCCAGCCGGCACGTTGGAGATTGGACAGGTTTCAAATGGCTCAAACGGCTCTGAGCACTATGGGACTTAACATCGGAGGTCATCAGTCCCCTAGACTTAGAACTACTTAAACCTAACTACCCTAAGGACATCACACACGTCCATGCCCGAGGCAGGATTCGAACCTGCGACCGTAGCGGTCAAGCGGTTCCAGACCGAAGCGCCTAGAACCGCTCGGCCACAGCGGCTGGCCTGGACAGGTTTGCGTGACCTTGTTGGGATTATTTGGCCCCTGAAACGACTCACCAGATTATTGTTCACTACCAGGTCTGTGTAGACATTCTCCAAACTGCGTATGAACTCTGCGATCTCTGGTTTTCCGCCGAAAAAAACTCAAAGACAGCTCTATGCTTGGAACGCACTTCCGTTACAGACGCCATTTTGAAGGCTACGTATAGAGACGCCATCTATCGGAACTTCATTAAAAGGGCTGGAGGGAGAATAACCCACGATATCCCACGAAAAATTACGTATTTTTTCAACCGAAACTTGTCGATAAAAAGAGTGTGGCGTTACTTATTGAATGCCCCTCGTAGGTAGTTAATTAAAATATAATCTTGTTTGAGAGAGCGCAGGCATCGCCGGCAGGGGGAACAGCGTCCGTTGTGAATTAAAATTATGGAGCAGCAACAAGTCGCATACAGATTTCCGTTATTGGCATGTTTTGGTTGTCACACGCGAGCATCATCAGAACTGTGGGAAATTAAAATATGTTACACCAACATAAAATGAAACAAATCACAGATTTAACTTACAGTCTAATAACTTATATTTATTATCCAACGGCCACAAGTTTAATTCCGTATATCTCGCTGTGTACGGTGCCGAAATCATACATAAAGTGGAGAATGTTCGCTGTGTTACAGTTATCGTCAAATCTGTGGTCAGGTACATTCAAAGATAAACCAGCTAGACCAAGAGATATCATTTCTCTTCTGAAGAGCCATGGCCCTGGTCTGTATACACTTTGGTCCTGGTGCAATACCAAAAACAATAGCCGGACCGCGTGGCCGAGCGCTTCCAGGCGCTACAGTCTGGAATCGCGCGACCGCTACTGTCGCACTTTCGAATCCTGCGTCGGGCATGGATGTGTGTGATGTCCTTAGGTTAGTTAGGTTTAAGTGGTTCTAAGTTCTAGGGGACTGATGACATCAGAAGTTAAGTCCCATAGTGCTCAGAGCCATTTTAACCACAGAAAATAACCAACGCTTTCAGTGGCGTTAACTTACATGTGTTGTACTTGCAACACCTCATTAATACCCTTATGATTAATCTATTGCCTATAGTGCAAATAATCTTTTATTAAATTGAGCAGTCAGACACAGCGACGTGTTCATCTTAAGCTTGTGGTTTATTCGAGTGCAATACATGGAACGGTAGGTGTTTACGACGTACATGATGTATTAGTATGCAACCTGTGACTGCTCCACAATTTTAATCACGTGTCGTTTGCCTGAAAATACTATAATGTAGTATTAATCTGCACGTCACAGAGGTAGCAGCAATTTTAACAACATCCGAAGGAATCACATCAAACTGATGTGTTCTTCGTATTTACATTGCAGATCTAGGCTGAACAGTTCTTCTATGAAAGTAATTTATAAAAGGTCTCTTAGACTCGAGTAAGTGTCACTGAGCCGCATGTTTTTCTTAAACAGCTTTGACGATGTTTCGAATCAAAGCACAGGGGGATGAAAAATGGTGTTTTAAGTCCATCGAGGATGATGTCATTAGAAGCGTAGCACGATCTCCAGTTCGACAGCAGTGGGACGAAGATTGGCTGCTTTATTTTCAAGAGATCCATTCCAGTTTTCCAATTAGTGAACTATGGAAACAATAAATATCTTAATCTGGGCGGATTGTCTATGATTGGAAATCAGCACCTTTCGAATTCGATTTTGGATATCCGATACCGTACTAATTAATCTCGTGAAAACAGCGTCTAGCTATTTTCATATACAGGTGCAGGTCATATCCCACGAAATACATAAACTCAGTTGCTCCCTGTTATTTAATGTCTCGTCAATAGTGAGGTAGAAGAGACGAAGTTTTCCACCTCTACTGAACTGAGAGCGATACTGCTTTTAAGTCTCAACGAGGAATGTAAGCTAATGTAGGCAATTTACCTAACTTTTATAGAATGGTATGGAACATTGACGTTTGCCCCCAATTTGGTAAATGACATTGAAAACAAAAAAGCAATTTTAATACATACCTAGACCATCAGAATATATTTGGTTCATTTAGAGGAGAAAGACAGTGACACGTCGAATTCATTTCATCATTTCCATACAGAGGCCAGTCCGGTCTCGTAAACTGACATATGGTCGGGAGAGCGGTGTGCTGACCACATGCCCTTCCGTATCCGCATCCAGTGACGCCTGTGGGCTGAGGATGACACGGCGGCCGGTCAGTTCCGTTGGGCCTTCATGACCTGTTCGGACGGAATTTAGTTTATATAGAGGCCAGTTGATTTACTCGACTATTCCTAACTCATGGTCATTACTTCCTAGGGTGACTAGGTCGTGTACGCCTCTGAGATTCTTCTAGATTCGAGCAACATGGCAGGCAATAAATCGGAAAGTGTTACAGTATCTATTCAAGTCGATCGTGAGACGTCTAGAAGCCCTACTTGTGCTCATGGAACCGTACTTGTGCTTACTACATGACAAGGTCATATTCAGCCGTTCGGACGAAAGTAGAGACAAAGGAGAGAGTGGTATTTGCTGATCGCGGATGACTGTAAGGGTATCTGAACGACGCGGAACGGTCATTATCCCGCTCAAATATGGCGCTAGATGTGAGTAAGCGCTGCAGTGTGGCCACTACCTGCGGCCATACCGCACTCGCGATGTATCGTTGAGTGGCAATAGATCGTCAGGGCGCATCGAACATCATTACAGCCGTTAATCAGTGCCAGTGTAAAAAGGTGATATTAGGCTCGTATAACAGTACGGAGAGCACGTCTGTTCTGCTGCGTACATGCTGTTAGATTTACACGTGAAGTTGCTAAGACTATTACCAAAGATCGTACTTTGGAGACACATCGTGTCCTTTTTTACTGTATGCATATAAATGTTTTTTATACTTTGACATTGGAGTATACAGGGTGAATATTATTTACACTGAGGCTGCACGGGACAACGAAACAAATATTTTTCTCTAATGTCATATTTTACTGCAAGGACTTTTTAAACTGGTAGAGAAAGTTTTCTCTAGATGAAAATTAATCAAGCTAACGAACTCTAATGGTTTTTCCTGTGATGAGAAAAGGTAATACAAATAAATTTTAATTCTTTATTACTAAGACACAACAACATTAACACAACACAGTTACGTCAATCATACTACAGGTTCAAAAATGCCTCCGTTGAGTTGCAGACAGAGGTTACACTTGTGGGTCATATTCTGTCTAACACTTTCAAAGGCTGCAGGAGTGTCCGTAACTCCTACTGCTGCTGCTACTGCTACTATCCGGGTTACCGGATCCTCTTCCGATTCAACAAGAGTTTCGTTAACCAGGCTGCACATCTCTCCTCACATAAAAATGTCCAGAGGAGCCAAATCAGGCTTTCGAGTAGACCATGGTATAGGACAACAACCGCCAAACCAGTCTTCTGGAAATTGTCGGTTCAAGAACCGACACACAGGACTATTGAAATGTGCCGGCGCCCCGTCATGCTACTGCTTTGCAGCGAATGGCACGTCACCCAGCAACTCTGGCAATGCTCTGGGGAGGAAATTGTAATAATGCCTGCCACTTAATAGCCTAAGTAGGAGATACGGCTCAATTAAACAATTGCCAACAATGCCATCCAACACATCCACATAGAACCGCACTTAATGAGTAAATGCGGCATGTGGATTACCTCACTCAAAATACGCGAATTGTGGATGTTGAAGGCCCCATCACGCCCGAACATTGCCTCATCTGTAAACAGAACAGAGGACGGAAGTGTAGGATGGGTCCGACACTGTTCCAAGTACCACTACGATAACTGTGCTCTGAGTGGATAATCATTGGGTTCCAGGTAGTGCACATGCTGTAAGTCAAATGGATTAAGAATTGCTCATGAAGGACGTTTCCTATATTCGTCTGACTGGTCCCTTATTATGCGCAATTACACGAGTTCTGAGAGCAATTACACTCTCTGCCGGTTTAAGAAATGCTCACAGGATATTATGACACCAGAGAACAATATTTGTTTTGATGACCCGTGCAACGTCCCAGAGTTTGTCGGCTTAAATAATTTTCACACTATTTTGTGACTGCAGCATCTATTATTGGTGGGAAGTGAAACCAGCTACAATCCTCATGGGTCCATTAGTGGCATGGCCAGGAATAAGAGCTTTTGTAAGCGGGTGTTATAACTGCAGTATAATAATGTATTACATGGCAACTGAATGAATGTTCAACTTTGATGCAGACCAAACAGTCCAGGCCCTAACCAGAAAGGTTGAGAGAACGATTCGCACGGCATTGGCGGGTGTAGATTAGGATCATTGGATTTATTGTGTTAAAGTGCATATCTGTAATTTCAGTTTTGAGGAGTTTTATTTATTTATTTAGCGTATGGCTAATACAGACATATCATGAAATTACATATACATATGTACATATTGACACACAAGAAACTTAAGTTTGTCTTTACAACTGAATATCCAGTCCTTCAATCCAGCGCACTGCATCTGGAGTTGCTAGCAGGAAGTCCTCTTTGGCGCCGTGATAGTCTCGAATCCTGCATTCACTGACAATGTGGTGAACAGTCTGGTATGGAGCCCCGCAGTCACAAGCTGGATCAGGCAGCTTCTTCCACTTAAAGAGAGCATCCCTGCATCGCCCATGGCTGGTACGGATTCTGTTGAGAGTAGACCACGTCTTGCGTGGTAAGTCGAATCCACTTGGAAGTTTAGCACCTGAGAAGATGTTATGCAGGTGCACATCTGTCACTGCTTCCCACCGACCTTTCCATTCTTCAAGAGGTTTGAAATTCTTAGCAACCATGTCAGCAGCATCGCACAGAGTTGGATGACGTGATTTCAGTCTCTTGCGATTTAAAAGTGGCAGGTCGCTATGCACGGGTAGGTTAGAATTCCTGGAGATCTTGTGGAATTCTCTCATAAGGGCAGTACATCTGCGTAGATCAGGAGGCATTATACCGGTTAACAGTGGAAGCCAATAAACTGGAGTAGATCTGATTGTGCCAGATATTATGCGCATTGTCGTATTCAGCTGGGTATCAACAAGCCTTGTATGATGACTATTCATCCAAACAGGGCACAATACTCAGCACTTGAGTATACCAAGCCCAGAGCTGAAGTTCGCAGGGTGGTTGCTGTAGATCCCCAGGTAGTTCCGCATAGCTTATGGAGGATGTTGTTTCGAGTCCTCAGCTTTTGAGCTAAGTTAAGAAGGTGTCGTTTGAAGCATAGTGTACGATCCAGGATGACACCAAGATATTTTGGGTTCCAGTTGTGACGAAGAATTCTGCCTCTGAAACGTAGCTCCAGTTTTACGTTCGCCAACTGGTTATTTAGATGGAAGCAACACACTTCTGTTTTACTCACACTGGGTTGGAGTCTCCAGATTTTGAAGTAATTGTCTAATGCAGACAGGTCATTGGCTAAAATCTCTTCTGTTGTCTTCATTTCCTGGTGTTTGACGGCTAGAACCAGGTCATCGGCATAGCAGTATTTTCTGGACGAAGTGTCAGGTAGATCAGATAGATATAGGTTGAACAGTAAGGGTGAGAGAACCGATCCTTGAGGCAATCCGTTGTTCAGCTTCCTCTCCTTACTTATGTTGCTTCCAGTGATTACCTGGAACTTCCGATCACTTAGCATGCTGTTAATCAGTCGAGCCATTGTTCTGCAGGGAATGATGCGGAGAAATTTGTAGATAAGGCCTTACCTCCACACAGTGTCGAAGGCGGCAGTTAGATCAACAAATGCCACAGATGTTTTCTGCTTCATTTGGTATCCTGACTCTATGAAGGATGTGAGAGACAATACTTGGTCGCAGCAGCTGCGCCCTGGTCTGAAGCCTGCCTGATCAACTGGAACGTTCTCTAAGATAGCGCTACTTATTCTGTTATATATTAGCCTTTCAAAAAGCTTGTAGCAGCAGCTGAGTAGGGAAATGGGGCGATAGTTTTCTACCCTGTTGCTGGGTTTGCCAGGTTTCAGAACAGATATTATCTTCACCTTTTTAAACTCAGATGGAAGTTGACCAGTCAGCAGGATGTCAGTGGAGAATTCTGCCAGCCATTTCTTAGCTTTTCCTCCCATATGGATCAGGAATTCTGGGTGGATACCATCGAATCCAGGTGCCTTAAGAGGTTTGAGGTCCTTCAGTCCAGAGTCAATGTCTGAAACTGTGAAGGGATGGGTATACTCAGATGAGGGAGATGCCTTCTTTTTAAGTCACGAAGCTGTCGTCTGATATGTCTTGTATGTTTCTTGTCAGGAGGTACTCTTGAGGTGGTAATGATGTGGGAAGCAATTTGGTTTGGTGTTACTTCGGAATTTTTTCTGCATGCTGGTGCACTTCCTCCCAGTTTTCTCAGAAGACTCCATGCTTTCCTGCTCGAGTGGGTAAAGTCCATAGTTTTGACTGTTTCTGCCCATTTCTGCCTCCGAGACATGTCCAAGCTGGACAATAGTTCCGTAGCTATCTCTGGGTCACCACTTTGCTGGAAGTATTGGTACAGTGTTTCACTTTCCTCATTCCATCCTGGAACATATTCTTTTCGGTATCCTCTTGGCATACACTTTTTAGCTGTTGCTGTTACTGCACCAATGAAGCGTTGATAGTTATTATGTGATGGAGGTATCCATCGAATGGTCTTATCCAGTTTCGTTGAAAACTTCATCCAGTCGGCTTTCTGGAAATTCCATCGAGCATGCGGAGTTGATCGTATGACAGGAACAGTGCAGCCAATTTGTATTATTACAGGTCTGTGTTGGCTGTGAGGAAAGGCATCCATCACTTTCCTTGTGGTGTTGATGGGAAAGCCAGTTTCGTTGCAGCTAACAAAGCATAAGTCAGGATTTGAATCCTTGTCCCAAGCAGCTGACCTGAAAGTGCCTTGATCTTTGGCATCAAACACTAGATGAAGATTATTCTCTTCGATCCATTCTGCAAGCATGCTCCCATTTTCATCATTTTGAGAGTACTTCCAAAGTTCATGGTGACTATTGAAGTCTCCTATGTAAATTGCAGGATGTTCTGCTGTGTGTAGGACAAAATCGGGCCATGTTGTTTTGGGTGGTTTGTAAACATTTGTAATAGTAATGCCGTGCAATTGTATGACAACTGTACGTATATCTGCCTCCACACTTACAGAAATCAGCGAAGCTTCGTTTATGTTGTTACGGACATACGTAGCAATTCCATACACCTCGTGGTAAGTTACACCAAGTGCAGAATATCCAGGAATTCGACCTCGGCTTCGGAATATTTCTTCGCTGGAAACACGAGTTTCTTGAATGGCGACGACATCGATATTGTTGTCCAGCAAAAATTTTGACAGGTAGTCACACTTTGCCCTGCTAATGCTTTCGATATTCAGTTGAAGGAGTCTGATAGTTGGTCCAATGTTTCTTGTTAATGAGCTCTGAAAAGAACTGTTTCTGCTATTTAGTTGATATGTCATTGCCAGGAGATCCTATGGATAGTCTGGCTGCCTGTAATCACTGTTGCTCAATTAGCACCACCCAGGAGGCACGTGTAGGGTATTTTAAGGTTAAACCTACGGACGTGAGTATTGCACTGGTACAAAAAAATGGTTTAAATGTCTCTGAGCACTATGGGACTTAACATCTGAGCTCATCAGTCCCCTGGAACTTAAAACTACTTCAACCTAACTAACCTAAGGACATCACACACATCCATGCCCGAGGCAGGATTCGAATCTGCAACCGTATCGGTCGTGCGGTTCCAGACTGAAGCGCCTGGAACCGCTCGGCCACACCGGCCGGCGCACTGGAACACGTGAGAGATGTCACGGAGATGTGAAACGACGTAAATGTCTATTTTATGATGGCAGAAAGCTCGCAAATACTAAGATGAAGCTTAAGGTGAAGTACAAATTTAGTTTCTCGAGCGTATGTATGCTCTTAAAAAAATTCCACTTCATAAAGGCAGCAAAAAAGTCAGTATCATTACAAAAAAGTAACCAAACGAACAATCGTTGACTCGCCCGGCAGGTGCTTGCATAGTACACTGCTAGGCCTCCACTCATTACGAATACAAAGTTACTTCCCAAATCACTAAACAATACATTCACGACAACCTACGTGCAATAGCTGTCATTCTGCCTGATGGGAGCGTCATGGTTAGATAAATGTAAACATAAATGCTTACAAAACCTCTCCAAGTGTCAGAGGAAGTCATTGTAGTGGGTGACAATCACGAGGCTCATCCCGCAAGCTTTTAAACCTAGTAGTTTCATTCCAACAAACAAGCTGCGTTGCAGCACTCTCCGCCTTGAAGGAAGAATCGTGTGACTCAAGAGGCACTCTTGGTATCTCAGTGCTTACCACTCACCTCCTGGAGTTCTCTCTGAGAGCCGCAGTTAATGGCGCTGCGCGAGCGGGTGAGCGGTTGCAACAAAGTTTTACTTGCCTTGAAATTCTTATATTTGGAATACCTGTTACTCTGTCGGTCACAATTTTTAAAACCGCATTTACAACTTTTCCTTTACGTAAGTAAAGAAACGAGCTACATTACTGGATCAGCAATAAATAATATAAAGAGGTTCACCTTCACGTATGGCACAATTCCTGGTTTTTTTTAAATTGAAACTTGTTCTGTACTGTTACCTTCAGCAGGTAATTAATATTAGGTTTGAAATGAAATAAAACAATACAAGAAAATTTGATCCTTAAAGCAATTGGTGGGAAAATAATTTAATACATTTTGCAGTATCTTCATAATTTATACGCTGTGTTGCGTAATTATATACCCATGGTGAAACTTCCCGGAAGATTAAAACTGTGTGCCAGACCGAGATTCGAAATCGGGACCTTCGCCTTTCGCGGGCAAGTGCTCTACCAACTGAGCTACCTTCCAAAGGTAGGAGACAAGATACTGGCAGAAGTAAAACTGTGAGGACGGGGCGTGAGTCGTGCTTGAGTAGCTCAGTTGGTAGAGCACTTGCCCGCGAAAGGCAAAGGTCCCGAGTTCGAGTCTCGGTCCGGCACACAGTTTTAATCTGCCAGGAAGTTTCATATCAGCGCACACTCCGCTGCAGAGTGAAAATCTCATTCTGGATATACCAATGGTGTTCGTCGAAGTTTCAGAGTATCATCCCAGAACAAGGAATGCGTTTGTTTTCGATCATTTAGGGCTAAAGTAACAGAGCTGCAGAATAATGATTTTTATTGAGTTAGGGCTTTCGGAATCGTGATTAATGGGTGCTTGCCATAAACTCTTTGCCTTCATCGGGCGAGATTCTGTGAACTACGACGTAGTTTAGTCTTTCACTACTAAACTAACATAAGAAATTTTGCAGTTTAATACAGACATTTCAGATGGCTTTTCTCATATTCATTTGGATAATTTCCACTCTGGCACCAAGGTTCCATCTCATTCAACATAGGCCATGTAATATGTTCAGGTAAGTTTACAACTATTCCAAAGATTTAAACGCAGTGTCTGCAGCAATACGTTGGATGCGGTTGACTTAATCTTCATTATCTCGCTGTCGACGAGTCTAAAACACTGAATAAAAAAGTCCATTTTATACAGCTCGTGGGAACCAAAATTACAAGAGATTTTCTTGACCTGTCTTCATAGCATAAGGTAAAACTGTCCTCGATCCGAAGATAATTTCGGTATCGTATTGTTGTACGAGGCGTGGTCATGTTGGAGGTGATATGGCCTTGCCTTTCTCCGGCATTTAAACAAATTTGCTCGGCCAGTTACAGGGGAAACAACACTTTAAGATGGATCCAATACCATGGATCAGCTTTGGTTTTTACGTATACAAATAATCCACAGAGACGAACGAAGCGATAAGTATAGAAAACTCAAGAAGCGACTGAGAATTAAACTTCTGAGATTTATGATCGTAGTGAGAGTCTTACCTACTCACCTACCGAGTACGAGACTACACAGTTTCGTGGCATCTGGAAGAAGCATGTTTCCGATCCCTCTCTGGGATTGTGATTTAGGATTTTTATGGTTTCACTGCTCCACTAATGTCGAATGTCAGGACAGCTCCACGGAAAAGTTACGACCGATTTTCTGTAACATACTTGACGAATCCGAGGTTATATTGCGTTTCTAATGAATTGGTCGTCTGCGACAGTTAATATACCAGTTCCAGTTACTTCAGTCTACATGAGTTATAATGTTTTAAAGAAGTCACAATTACAGTCATCACACCAACTTACAAGCACAAAGGAAGAGTCTCTGAAAAGATTTTGTTTGTTCCTGTTAAGCACTGTGCTTAGAAGAAAAAAAAATGCTCATCATTTCCAAAAAAAAAAAAAAAAAAAAAAGGAATGCGGGTTAGCTACTACAAACAGCATAGTGAACGCATTATTGTGGCCAAGATAGACACAAAGCCCATGCCTACTACAGTAGTACAAGTTTATATGCCAACTAGCTCTGCAGATGATGAAGAAATTGATGAAATGTATGACGAGATAAAAGAAATTATTCAGGTAGTGAAGGGAGACGAAAATTTAATAGTCATGGGTGACTGGAATTCGTCAGTAGGAAAAGGGAGAGAAGGAAACATAGTAGGTGAATATGGATTGGGGGGAAGAAATGAAAGCACAGAGCATAAATTAATCATAGCTAACACTTGGTTCAAGAATCATAAAAGAAGGTTGTATACGTGGAAGGATCCTGGAGATACTAAAAGGTATCAGATAGATTATATAATGGTAAGACAGAGATTTAGGAACCAGGTTTTAAATTGTAAGACATTTCCAGGGGCAGATGTGGATTCTGACCACAATCTATTGGTTATGAACTGCAGATTGAAACTGAAGAAACTGCAAAAAGGTGGGAATTTAAGGAGATGGGACCTGGATAAACTGAAAGAACCAGAGGTTGTAGAGAGTTTCAGGGAGAGCATTAGGGAACAATTGACAGGAATGGGGGAAAGAAACACAGTACAAGAAGAATGGGTAGCTCTGAGGGATGAAGTAGTGAAGGCAGCAGAGGATCAAGTAGGTAAAAAGACGAGGGCTAATAGAAATCCTTGGGTAACAGAAGAAATATTGAATTTAATTGATGAAAGGAGAAAATATAAAAATGCAGTAAATGAAGCAGGCAAAAAGGAATACAAACGTCTCAAAAATGAGATCGACAGGAAGTGCAAAATGGCTAAGCAGGGATGGCTAGAGGACAAATGTAAGGATGTAGAGGCTTGTCTCACTAGGGGTAAGATAGATACTGCCTACAGGAAAATTAAAGAGACCTTTGGATAGAAGAGAACCACTTGTATGAATATCAAGAGCTCAGATGGCAACCCAGTTCTAAGCAAAGAAGGGAAGGCAGAAAGGTGGAAGGAGTACATAGAGGGTTTATACAAGGGCGATGTACTTGAGGACAATATTATGGAAATGGAAGAGGATGTAGATGAAGATGAAATGGGAGATAAGATACTGCGTGAAGAGTTTGACAGAGCACTGAAAGACCTGAGTCGAAACAAGGCCCCGGGAGTAGACAACATTCCATTAGAACTACTGATGGCCTTGGGAGAGCCAGTCCTGACAAAACTCTACCATCTGGTGAGCAAGATGTATGAGACAGGCGAAATACCCACAGACTTCAAGAAGAATATAATAATTCCAATCCCAAAGAAAGCAGGCGTTGACAGATGTGAAAATTACCGAACTATCAGTTTAATAAGTCACAGCTGCAAAATACTAACGCGAATTCTTTACAGACGAATGGAAAAACTGTTAGAAGCGGACCTCGGGGAAGATCAATTTGGATTCCGTAGAAATGTTGGAACACGTGAGGCAATACTAACCTTACGACTTATCTTAGAAGAAAGATTAAGAAAAGGCAAACCGACGTTTCTAGCATTTGTAGACTTAGAGAAAGCTTTTGACAACGTTAACTGGAATACTCTCTTTCAAATTCTGAAGGTGGCAGGGGTAAAATACAGGGAGCGAAAGGCTACTTACAATTTGTACAGAAACCAGATGGCAGTTGTAAGAGTCGAGGGGCATGAAAGGGAAGCAGTGGTTGGGAAAGGAGTGAGACAGGGTTGTAGCCTCTCCCCGATGTTATTCAATCTGTATATTGAGCAAGCAGTAAAGGAAACAAAAGAAAAATTCGGAGTAGGTATTAAAATTCATGGAGAAGAAGTAAAAATTTTGAGGTTCGCCGATGACATTGTAATTCTGTCAGAGACAGCAAAGGTCTTGGAAGAGCAGTTGAACGGAATGGACAGTGTCTTGAAAGGAGGATATAAGATGAACATCAACAAAAGCAAAACGAGGATAATGGAATGTAGTCAAATTAAATCGGGTGATGCTGAGGGGATTAGGTTAGGAATTGAGACACTTAAAGTAGTAAAGTAGTTTTGCTATTTAGGGAGGAAAATAACTGATGATGGTCGAAGTAGAGAGGATATAAAATGTAGACTGGCAATGGCAAGGAAATCGTTTCTGAAGAAGAGAAATTTGTTAACATCTAGTATAGATTTAAGTGTCAGGAAGTCGTTTCTGAAAGTATTTGTATGGAGTGTAGCCATGTATGGAAGTGAAACATGGACGATAACCAGTTTGGACAAGAAGAGAATAGATGCTTTTGAAATGTGGTGCTACAGAAGATTGTTGAAGATAAGGTGGGTAGATCACGTAACTAATGAGGAGGTATTAAATAGGATTGGGGAGAAGAGAAGTTTGTGGCACAACTTGACTAGAAGAAGGGATCGGTTTGTAGGACATGTTTGAGGCATCAAGGGATCACAAATTTAGCATTGGAGGGCAGCGTGGAGGGTAAAAATCGTAGAGGGAGACCAAGAGATCAATACACTAAGCAGATTCAGAAGGATGTAGGCTGCAGTAGGTACTGGGAGATGAAGAAGATTGCACAGGATAGAGTAGCATGGAGAGCTGCATCAAACCAGTCTCAGGACTGAAGACCACAACAACAACAACAACATCATTTCCAATCATGTTAACAGATTTTGGTACTTTCTCGTGATTCTCTGCAATTCGGGTATGGAGCTGATCGCTGAGATGATAGCGATAGCCACATATACAGATGGAGGTAGTATCGCATACACAAGGTATAAAAAGATAGTGCGTTGGAGGAGCTGTCATTTGTATTCAGGTGATTCATGTGAATAGGTTTATGAATTGATTATGACTGCACGACGGGACTTAACAGACTTTGGACGCGGCATGGTAGCGTTAGTGAATTCAATATTCCGAGACCTACAGTGTCAAGAGTGCCGAGTCTACCAAATTTCAGACATTACCTCTCACCGCGGACAACGCAGTGGCCGACTGCCTTCACTTAACAACCGAGGCCAGCGCCGTTTGAGTAGAGTTGTCATTGCTTGCAGAGAAGCAATATTGCGTGAAATAACCACAGATGTGAGACTTAGGACGAACGTATTTGTTAGGACACTGCGGCGAAATCTGGCATTAATGGGCTATGGCAGCAGACGACCGACGCGTGTGTCTTTGCTAACAGCACGACATCGTCTGCAGCGCCTCTCTTGGGCTCGTGACTTATCCGTTGGACCCTAGACAACTGGAGAACCGCGGCCCGGTAGGATAGTATAGCCCAGATCTTACGGAGCCATGGACCCAAGCTGTCAACAAGGACAGTGCAAGCTGGAGGTGGCTCCATTATGGTGCAGGCTGTGTTTACATGGAAGGACTGGATCCTCTGAGCCAATTGATACGGCCACTGACTGTAAATGATTATGTTCGGCCACCTGGAGACCGTTTGCACCCACTCATGGACATCACGTTCCAAAATAACGGTGGAGTTTTTATGGATGGCAATGCTCCGTGTTACTGAGCCACAGTTGTTCCTGATTGGTTTGAAGAAGATTGAGGACAATTTGACCGGATGATTTGGCCACCCAGATCGAAAATTTATGGGGCATAATCGAGAGGTCAGTTCCTGCACCAAATTATGCACCGGCAACACTTCAGGAATTATGGATAACTATAGAGACAGCATGAATCAGTATTTCTGCAGGGGTCTTCCAACGACCTGTTGAGTCCATGATGGCACGTAGAGCTGCTGCACTACGCCAGGCAAAAGCGTGTCCGACACTTTATTAGGAGGTACCCCATGACTTTTGCATCTTGGCTGAACTAAAGATCTGACTTAACAGGCATTACGGACAGGACATTTACAAATTGAAAACTAGCCTCGGTGATGCCACAGACTATAACGGACTCGGAACTTAGTTTAACGCTACTAACACATCAAGCCTAGTAAGATTCATCAGAGTCCAGAAAACTATACTTTCTATATGAATGAAGACAGAAACGTGTGATAAATTTTAATTTACGCATCGAAACTAAAAGTTTAGCTTGCAGCCATTTGTAATTTGGCGGTTGATGTGATTGCCGTTGCGCAACTACACTCATGCTCATAAATTAAGGGTAATGCTGATACATGATGAAACAACGCTCTGGTGGGCGGTTTAAATAACCTCGGGTTGTGGTTCAAATGGCTCTGAGCACTATGGGACTTAACTTCTGAGGTCATCAGTCACCTAGAACTTAGAACTACTTAAACCTAACTAACCTAAGGACATCACACACATCCATGCCCGACGCAGGATTCGAACCTGCGACCGTAGCGGTCGCGCAGTTCCAGACTGCAGCACCTCGGGGTATGTCCATGCGGTGCATTTGACCTGCGGCCGTCACACGTTGGCGCTGGCAGCAGTCCACATACGCAGAGGTGTATTGGTGCATGTCAGAGTACGGTGCAGCGAGTAAGTGTGCAGATGTTTTTAGACGTGCTAATGGTGACTGTGTGTTGAAAATGGCTCAAAGAACACATATTGATGACGTTATGAGGGGTAGAATACTAGGGCGACTGGAGGCTGATCAAACACAGCAGGTCGTAGCACGGGCCCTCCGTGTGTCACAAAGTGTGATCTCACGATTATGGCAACGATTCCAACAGACATGAAACGTGTCCAGGCGCTACATTACGGGACGTCCACAGAGTACAACACCACAAGAAGACGGCCACGGTTCGGAGTACTGCAGCTAGCCTTGCTCGGGACCTTACCGCAACCACTGGAACAGTTGTCTCCAGACACACAGTCTACAGACAACTGAACAGACATGGTTTATCCACTCGGAGATCTGGAAGGTGCTTTCCACTGACCTCTGGTTACAGGAGTGCCCGTAAGGCCTGGTGTCATTGGAACAGTGGTCCCAGGTTAGGTTTACGGACGAGTCCAGGTATAGTCTGAACAGTGATCCTTGCTGGGTTTTCATCTGGTGCGAGCCAGGAACCAGATACCAATCCTTTAATGTCCTTGAAAGGGACCTGTATGGAGGTCGTGGTTTGATGGTGTGGGGTTGGATTATGAATGGTGCACGAACACCCCTGCATGTCTTTGACAGAGGAACTGAAATAGGCCAGGTGTATCGGGACGTCATTTTGCACTAGTATGTCCGCCTTTTCATGGGTGCAGTGGGTCCCACTTTCCTCCTGACGGATGATAACGCATGGCCCCACCGAGCTACCATCGTGGAGGAGTACCATGAAACAGAAGATATCAGGCGAATGGAGTGGCCTGCCTGTTCTCCAGACCTAAACCCCATCGAGCACGTCTGGGATGCTCTCTGTAGACGTATCGCTGCACGTCTTCAAACCCCTACGATACTTCAGGAGCTCCGACAGGCACTGGTGCAAGAATGGGAGGCTATACCCCAGCAGCTGCTGGGCCACCAGATCCAAAGCATGCCAACTCCTTGTGCGGCCTGTGTACATGTGCATGGTGATCATATCCCATACTGATGTAGGGGTACATGCGCAGGAAACAGTGGCGTTTTGTAGCACATGTGTATCGGGACGGTTTTCTCAACTTATCACCAATATCGTGGACTTACAGATCTGCGTCGTGTGCGTTCCCTATGTGCCTACGCTATTAGCAGCAGTTTTATGTAGTTTCACATTGTGTGGCACCACATTCTGCAGTTATCCTTAATTTATGAGCTTGAGTGTAGTTCATCACTGTCTACTCACTCCTTCATTAGCCAATGCGCATTGAGTCGAGATGGCAATGACACAGCAACAAAAGGCGATTTGCGTTCTTATTTCAACAAGTGCAGTTTAGTTACAACTGTGTGGCGTTGCTTTCGACAATAGCACAGCACTGTACCTCCTACAGTGTAAGGCACGTATGGGCCTCGCACTGCACATAGGTTTCAAGGTCCCCCACGTCACAGTATGTGATTTGCTTGGTGTGTGTTTCCTGTGGCCTATTTGCTTCCAACAGCTTTAGGTGAACAACGAAGACACACAGCCACAGCAAAAGATGCAGACATTCGCGTAAAAGCATGGAAGAGTTTGGCTGACGTCTGAATGTTTGTCGTGCATCCGGTAGTCGGCACACTGAACATTTGTAAAAAGTAAAGGGAATGTTTGATCCTACAAAATGTACCACAAGGTTGTACCTTCATTAGTGTAGAAGACATACCTTCGTAAAATCGCATGGTTCTTTTGAAAATAAGAAATTGATGGGCCTGTGTGTAAATTAAAATGTACCTCATGTATCGATCTTCATTCATGCAGAAGACAGTCTTGTTAAATGGAGTGAATCTTTTTGAAAAAAATGGTTCAAATGTTTCTGAGCACTATGGGACATAACTTCTGAGGTCATCAGTCCCCTAGAACTTAGAACTACTTAAACCTAACTAACCTAAGGGCACCACACACACCCATGCCCGAGGCAGGATTCGAACCTGCGACCGTAGCGGTCGCTGGGTTCCAGACTGTAGCGTCTAGAACCGCTCGGCCACCCCAGCCGGCGAATCTTTTTGACATAACCTGTATAATTGGATGTGAAATAGCATTCTCTGAAAGCGCTCAGTCATTGCAAGCACTTATAGTGTTATATACCATGGGTGGGAACATCGGCGGAATGTGTCAGTTACACTGAATGCTGCCTAAAATCAATACTAAGTGTCTTAGTTCGAACCAATGGTTCGTAAATTTAATTCATAACTTAATTCGTAATTTTAATAACAATATATTTTGGAATACTATTAATGTCAAATAAATTTCTGTCTGTGCTTACACAAAAAAGGAAAACTATCGCTCTAGATGTCGCCTCCCTGCTACAAGTAATACCGTAGTTCCACTGTCGAAAGTGAAGACATTAGAGACGGATCACTAAATAGACAAGAATGGGAAACATTTGTGGACGTGATATTACTGTAGGAATCCCCGCAGGATTCACCTGAAGTGTTTTCGGGAAACCTAAATCGACGTGGCCGGGGATGAGTTTGTGACTAGCTCCTGAAAACGAAGCCAATTTCTCAAAATCACGCCACCCCCGTTGGTACTTTGGGGTGAATATTCGGATAAGTACACCTCCCCTATCGCTCGGCTTCATCTAACATGATGTAAGGCAATCGTCTCCCTCTCCACCAACGATTTCTCCGTGATTGTTATTCATGCACAGACTGGTAATATGTTCCTCATATTCAAAAACAGATGGGTGCTTATTTCAGTACGACGGCTAACACCACTGTCGTAGTATCTATGACGGTGAAGGTGCTTGCAGATAGCTTCAGTTAAGAATAAATCTCGGTTAGCGTGCAACTTGAGGCGAGAATAACTTGAACTTATCGGGAACCTTGTAGTAACAACGTTGACGGCTAGAGAACACGCAAATAGCGTGTCTTATTAATATATATGGCTGTCTCTACCTTTCGTTACTGATTAAAACGACAGTCAGTGCACTGAATAGCTGATATGAAAGTCGTTGTAATTTATATGATGGGCATACTTACACTCTACACTCCATCGCAAACTTCCTCAAGGTTAAAGGGCAGACAGCCTTGGAGAAATACGAACTTAATTTATATGCATCATAAGACAATTTAAAAACTAATTCTACACAATTTATGATAATTCTGTTCTTTAGTTTTTGCAAGTGAAGCTGATGATGATGAATAGGAAGGTAGCAATCATTCATCATGTTATATTGCTTTTCATTAGTGAACTATTCTATAATAGATAAGCCGAATCATTTTCTACTTTTTATTTTTTGTATATTTTTTAAGGATGAAGAACACAACTACTATTTGTTTCACTTGTATGAGGTGTACTTGTGAATGAAGTTGTTCTTCACTGGAGCGACACAAGGAACCGATAGTAGTATGTTTGTATGTTGATTATTACTTTTTCTTGGCGTTAGGTCAGCTGAAATCTGTATAAAGGATAAATAATAGCATCAAAGGTACTCTTGATTATCTTAACCCTGTGGTGTACATTTCCACTGCAACGGAAAGTGTGTGTGCGTGAAATATTATAGGACTTAACTGCTAAGGTCATCAGTCCCTAAGCTTACACACTACTTAATCTAAATTATCCTAAGGACAAACACACACACCCATGCCAGAGGGAGGACTCGAGCCTCCGCCGGGACCAGCCGCACAGACAACGGAAAGCTGTCAGTGTCGCTTCTTTGGCGTTTTCCACCAGTCGTGAGGCTGCAAATGAACACAGTCCATTCCAGTGGACACTCCTTGCTGGTGCTGCGCCCTGCGAGCATCTGCAGCCACAGGACTAGTTGAAAACGCCAAACAAGCGACCATTAACAGTTCTATACTGTAGTGGACATGTGCACCACAGGTTTAAAACTGTAAAGCATGTTACAGTGATATAAGATACGACTATTTAAACGGAAATAATGCTGAGAAGCGGAGGTAGAAATTTGGAACTGATTTTATATCAATCCAAAATACTGTTCAAACAAGCCTATATCACATATACACTGTCGCTTAGCGATACGTCGGTGTAAGAGATTTTGTAAGAGATTTCTCATAAATTGATGTATTGGCTGTGGGTGGAAGCTCCACACCTTCCTGTGTTTGCGCATAAAGTAGACAAAAATCTCGTACACCTAGTCCAATGACCTTTCGCACAAAGAAACAAAGGAACATATTTCTTCAGCAACATAGCACTTAGCACTTTGGGGCGAATATTCGGATAAGTAAACCTTCTCTGCAGCTCGGCTTCATGCACCTTACGCAAGATAAACATCGCTATGGGAGACCTTGAACCTTCGAAAGTCAGTTACACCACCTAGAAAATTCGTCCTTTTGTACCAAGAATGTCAACTCAGACCACAACAGAAATTGCACATGCTGGGTAAGTGTACGGAGGAGGAGGAGGAGGAGGAGGAGGAATAGGAGAGAAGCGGAGAAAGTTGTGCTGGTACAGAGTAGAGTTTTGACGTCGCATCTAAGGTGATAGAAAAGGGACCAGTGGTTAAGCTGTGAAATGATGCAGTGGGAAATCCAACGTAGGTGTCTTAGATTTTTTTCCTCCCAAATACTATTTCAATGTCCTATCCAATGCGCTGAAGATCTACATCTACATCGATAGTCCGCAACCAACTCAGTCATTTCCTCTCCTTTTCCACTCGCAAATAGAACGAAGGAAAAATAACTGACTGTATCCCTCCGTATGAGCCCTACTTTCTCGTATCTTACTTTCGTGTTCCTTGCGCGATGTATGTTGGAGGCAACAGAATCGTTCTTCCGTCAGCTTCAAATGCTGGTTCTCTAAATTTTTTCCATAGCGTTCCTCGGAAAGAACGTCGCCTTCCGTCCAGGGATTCCAATTTGAATTCCCGAAGCATCTCCATACACTCGCGTGTTGATCAACATATCAGTAACAAATCTAGCAGCCCGCCTCTGAACTGCTTCGATGTCTCCCTCTAACCCGGCCTGATATGGATCCCAAACCCTTGATCAGTGCTCAAGAATAGGTCGTATTAGCGTCCTACATGCGGTCTCCTTTACAGATGAACCACACATTCCTAGAGTTCTCCCAACAAACCGACGTCGACCACTCGCCTGTCCTACCACAATCCTCACACACTCGTTCAGTTTCATATAGCTTTGCAACGTTTCGCCCAGATATTTAAACGACGTGACTGTGTCAAGCACGACACTACTAATGCTGTATCCAAATATTGCGGATTTGTTTCTCCTACTCATCCGCATTAACTTATACACTGCTGGCCACCGTAAATGCAACACCCTGAAGGAAGCATCCGAATCAAGTGAAATTTACACCATGAGTTTGCAGCGATAAGATATGCAACTGATTAGAATTTCAGCGCAGACGCACATCACGCGCGCCTGTGGCGCCACCTCATAGCGCCATTTAAGGCTTGGCGATTTCGACGAGTGTACGTTCGGCACGTGTGTTTACCTTGTGGTTGTTTCACAAGACGATCAGTTATGCCTCGTAGACAACAGCGAACATCTTTTGATCAGGTATCCGAGTTCGACAGAGGAAGGATAGTGGCTTACCGAGATTGTGGATTATCATACAGAGAAATCGCTAGCCGTGTTGGACGAAACCAAACAACTGTAATGCGGATATGTGACCGTTGGATGCAGGAGGGTACGACGGACCGACGTGGTCGATCGCATTCACCTCGGTGCACCACTGCACGTGCTGATAGGCAAATTGTGCGCATGGCAGTGACGGATCGCTCAGTGATATCCCGAACCATAGCACAGCACATTGCGTCTGTAACGCATCATCCAGTGTCTGCGCGTACCATTCGACGCCGTTTACAGCAGAGTGGTCTGTCCGCAAGACGTCCATTGCTTCGTCTACCATTGACGCAGAACCACAGACGTCTCCGTCGCCAATGGTGTGATGACAGACGGATGTGGACGGCAGAATGGAATGACGTTGTCTTTACTGACGAGGCACGCTTCTGTCTGCAGCACCACGATGGTCGGATTCGAGTGTGGAGACACCGTGGAGAGAGGATGCTGGACAGCTGCATTATGCACCGCCACACTGGTCTTGCACCGGGTATTATGGTATGGGGCGGTATTGGATATTACTCTCGCACGCCTCTAGTACGCATTGCCGGTACTTTAAATAGCCGGCGCTACATATCCGAGGTGCTGGAGCCAGTTGTCCTTCCTTACCTTCAGGGCTCGGCCACAGCCATATTTCAACAGGATAATGCGCGACCACACGTGGCACGCATTGTCCAAAGGTTCTTCTTCAATAACCAGATTGAATTGCTTCCCTGGCCGGCTCGCTCTCCGGATCTTTCGCCGATAGAAAACATGTGGTCCATGGTTGCTCAACGAGTGACCCAGATTACATCCCCAGCTGCCACGCCAGATGATCTTTGGCAACGTGTGGAAGCTGCTTGGCCGGCCGAAGTGGCCGTGCGGTTAAAGGCGCTGCAGTCTGGAACCGCAAGACCGCTACGGTCGCAGGTTCGAATCCTGCCTCGGGCATGGATGTTTGTGATGTCCTTAGGTTAGTTAGGTTTAACTAGTTCTAAGTTCTAGGGGACTAATGACCTCAGCAGTTGAGTCCCATAGTGCTCAGAGCCATTTGAATTTGAAGCTGCTTGGGCTGCTGTACCCCAGGAACACATCCAACGTCTCTTTGACTCAATGCCGAGACGTGTGGCAGCGGTGATCTCCAACAATGGCGGCTACTCTGGCTACTGATTCTGGCAGGAACCACATGTCACAGACGTCTGTAAACGTAATCATTTGATACTTGGTCAACATGTTATCTACAAAATAAATTTTGTTGTGCTGCCTCTTGTCTTTCTTGGTGTTGCATTTACGGTGGCCAGCAGTGTATTTTTTTCTACATTTAGAGCTATCTGCCATTTATCACACCTACTAGAAATTTTGTCTGTCATCTTATATCCTCCTACAGCCACTCAGCTTCGACACCTTCCCTTATACCACAGCATCATCAGCAACCAACTGCAGAATGTTGCCCACTCTGTTCGTCAAATCATTTATGTATATAAAGAATAATAGCGGTCCTATCGCACTTCCCTGAGGCACCCCTCACTATCCCTTGTCTGTAACGAACACTTGCCGTCGTGAAAAACGCACTGGTTTCTATAACTTAAGATGTCTTCGAGCTTCTGTGAACCAATTCCATTTGTTCGTACCTTCTTTAGCAGACTGCAATGGAGCACAGAGTGAAACAGTTTCCGGAAATCTAGAAATCTGTCTGTTTCCATTCATCCATAATCCGCATGTGAGAAAAGGGCAAGCTGAGTTTCGCACGAGCGATGATTTCTAAAACCGTGCTGATTCGTGGACATAAGTTTCTCGGCCTCAAGATATTCTTTTGTATTCGAACTGAAAATATGTTCAAGGGCTCTGCAGCAAACCTATGTTGAAGGTATTGATCTGTAATTTGCGTCCGTTATTTTGCCATTCTTATACACAGGACTTGGGCCGGCCAGAGTGGCAGAGCGGTTCTTGGCGCTGCAGTCTGGAACCGCGCGACCGCTACGGTCGCAGGTTCGAATCCTGCCTCGGGCATGGATGTGTGTGATGTTCTTAGGTTAGTTAGGTTTAAGTAGTTCTAAGTTCTAGGGGACTGATGACCACAGCAGTTAAGTCCCATAGTGCTCAGAGCCATTTGAACGATTTGAACACAGGACTCACCAGTTCTTCTTTCCAGTCACTTGGTACCTCAAGTTGGTCAAGAGATTCGCAATAAATGCAAGCTAAGTAAGGGGTCAATGCCGTAGTGTACTCTTTGAAAACCGAATTGAGATTCCATCCGGACCTGGAGACTTAGTTGTTTTCATCGCTTCCGTTGTTTTTCTGTGCCAGGGATGCTTATTACTATGTCATCCATACGAGAGTCTGTTCGATGGTCAAACGACGGTATGTTTGGATGATTATCCTGCGTGAACGATTTCGTGAACGTGACATTCAAAACTTCGGCTTTCGTTTTGCTGTCTTCAGTTGCCACGCCTCACTGGTCAACAAGCGACTGGATGGAAGCCTTAGACCCACTTAGCGATTCTACATAGGACCAGAATTTTCTTGGGTTCTCCGCCATATCTTTTGCTAAGGTGTTACGGTAGTAGTATTTGTATGCTTTAAGCGTATATCTGTCCACAGACGCACGAATCTCTACTAACCTTTGCTTGTCGTCATTTCCGCGTTCTCTTTTGAACCGAGAGTGCAAAAGCCCGTGCTTCCTCAGCATTTTCTGAATCTCGTTATTAAACCATCGTGAATTTTTTCCATCCTTTATCCACGTATTAGGCACATAATTCTCCAAACCAAGATTTACAGCCTGCTTACACTTTGCCCCTAATTCCTCTATGTGCATCTTACTGAAACTAAGTGATGTCAATTCACTGTCTAACTGAGATGCTAGCAAGTGCTCATCTGCTCATTGTACCAAAAACACTGTCCTAGCCTTCTTAACTGATTTATTAAATTTCGTAACTATAGTTGCTATAATAACATCATGATCGCCAATCCCCGTTTCTATACTAACGTTGTCGATTACGTCAGGCCTATTTGTAGCTACATCTTCTATGATATTCCCATTGCGTGTGGGCTGCCGAACTAGCTGCTCAGGATAGTTTTCTGGAGACATGTTCAAAAGCATTTCGCACGACTGTCTGTCTGCAATGCTGAAAAGAATCCATAGACAACCTGATCTATACTCGTTACGTTAAAGTCGCCTCAAGCTAGTAACGTATTATCTGGGTATTTACGCGCTACTGACCACAGACATTCTTTGAATGACTCTAGAACTGTCACGACAGAATCTGGTGGAAGGTAAAAACTTCAAACAAATATATTGGTTTCACCTAGAGTTGTTATACGCGACCAGATAATTTCACTGTTACACTCAATTTCGACTTCAATAGGGACAATATTTTTGTCGATTGCAGTGAACACTCCCCTTCCTGTGGCCTCTAACCTGTCTTCCTGATACACGTTCCATATCTCTCTAAATATCTCAGTTTTTTCCACTTTGGGTTTCAGCTAGCTCTTGGTCCTGACAATAGTTTGAGCACAGGAACTTGCTGGAGGACAGTAAATTCTAGAACTTTCTTGCATATAAATCGACAGTTTACTGATCAAATTTTGATAGTGAAGTGTCTTTATCTGAACATCATTTGACTCTCCTTGCTGTGTGTTGACTCTGTTCTTCAGAGCACCTGAAGCTACCGCCTAGCCTAAGAAACTCTCATGTGCTCTCCACGAGTACTGCGTTACTAGAGTAGCTGCTTCCTTTGTGTAGTGCACACCTGGCTTATCAAGTGGGTCCTACAAATCCCCAACCGATGACGCAGGTCTAGAAATCTGCAGCCAAGACTGTCACAGAGTCGATAAATCATGTGGTTAAGACCATCCACTCGGCTCCAAATCAAAAGACCTCTATCAGCTCTGAGAACAATGCTGCATATTGCGAGCCCTGCTTGCAGCTACTCGTGAGGCCAGCGGCCTTCAAGCCTTCACCACTTTCGCCAGCCGCCTGTATGAACTGAGGATGGCCTGAGAACCCATGTGACTGATGTCGTTGGTGCCGATGCGGTCCTCAACTTGCAGACGACTGCATCCTGCACTCTCGACAGCTACAGGCAAAACCGCCTCCGCATCGCGAATGAGGCCTCTCGGCAGGCATACCGGGTGTACATTGGCTTCCCTTCCAGCCCTGAACGCTGTCTGCCTAACGGGCTCCATAATCTGCTAACGTTGGAGCTCCCGATAACTAGTAAACCCCTCGCCACGTGTACCTGCTCGGATCCTGCTGAAGAAGTGACCACCTTTCCACTCGAAGGGTGAATGGACGACGCTAGACGACCAGTCTCTACACTGGGCCTCCGTCTCGAGCGACGCGAACGTGACACCACCTCCCACTCACTCTACTGCGAAGCAAATTCCACGCGTCGGGTACACTTGCAGGTGCCTCGGTAGCAGAATCCGTGGGCGAAACAAGTGACACCTGAGGTGTCCCATGCGACACGCCAGAATCTCCGCCACCGTTACACCCCGAGGCAGTAGCCTGAAAGAAACTGACAATAGCCAAAAGCTCATTCAGCTGTTCGCGAACTGCGGCCAGCTCCTCCTGCATCCGCGCACGGCATGCACACACCCTACCCATCCTAGCAAGACTAACTGAACAAGGAAACTATAAAAACAGACAGAATCCTATATTTCTTGATGCAATAATTTACCAACAGCCGTATGTATTGCAGAAATTTATTTTATGAACTTCTTATGTTCTACCAGTTTCTGCATTACATTGATGCCATCTTCAGGCCCCACTCGTCATAGTCGTAAAATCGCTATACACGGAAGGAGCCATATAACTGGATCCGTGAATCAAATCGCTATGCAACAGCTCTTGGTGGCCAGGCGACACAGAAGCAATGAAAACTGCGCTACAAATTGCCCGAATTTACTTTTACAGCATGCGAGTTAACACCTCTTAAACGAAACACGCATGAAATTTTAGGAATATACTACTAGGAAAAGCCAGGCAAATATAAACACTTACGCTACGGTCGCAGGTTCGAATCCTGCCTCGGGCATGGATGTGTGTGATGTCCTTAGGTTAGTTAGGTTCAAGTAGTTCTAAGTTCTAGGGGACTGATGACCTCACATGTTAAGTCTCATAGTGCTCAGAGCCATTTGAACCATATAAACACTTACCTTGCCACGCTGGAGATGCGTATCAGCCGAGAGCTGGATCAGATGGTTATATCGTTTACGTAATAGAGGGATACGGACCCGAACTGGAGAGAAAAGAAATTTGTGGCACAGCTTTACTAAAAGACGGAGTGAAGTGTGTATGTAAGAACTGTAGAGGGAGACCAACGCACCAATACAGTAAGCAGATTTAAATGGATTTACGTTGCAGTAATTATTCAAATACGAAGAGGCTTGTACAGGAGAGACTACTGTGAAGAGCTGCATCAAACCAGTATTTGAGGTCACGAATACAACAACAAAGAACCAATGTGTAAAAATTTAGAGAAGTAATACTTGCACGTCAGTAGGTTCTAGAACGCATAGCGTCTGAAGTTTTTGAAGAGAAGGGTTACCAGTAGTGAAAACTGGATCTTGGAGAAAGCTACAGAGAGAAGAAAACAATCCCAGACCCGAAGAGGGTAGCCACAGAGCTATTGCAAAAGACAGGACCTAGGAACTAAATAAATCAATCACATATTAGCTTCCTTTTCTCACTGTCAGGTAATCTTTACTGAAATATTCGGGGTCCTATGAAATATTGAGATTCGGCACTTCACCATCGCCAACTTTGGTCTTCCGACCTCATAGCATGCGCTTTCTTTTTGTGGAGGCTTACAAAAGATTCGTTACGAACGTCACCCATGCTAAACACTTCGCATGGGGTTGAAGACACACATTGACGCAGATGATGGTTCTGTGACGGTAGGCACGCTACCTAACATTTGGCGAGAGTTAAGTCTAACGCACCTACGGTGAACATTGTTATAATAAGCGCGATAAGTGCATTGCTGCCAGAGAGAAAATTCATCTAAATTTTATTGACAAATTCATGCATCTGAATTATTATGCAAATATTAATGAAAGTGTTTCACTTCGGAAACTACAGTCTTTAGAAATTTGATAAGGAATTTAATGAAACCATCATGAGTTACATACGCGTGGAGTGGATTCGACTACATGAATGTTAATGAAATTTGTAACACCCAGAAAGTGTTGCCCCACTGCACCCAAAATCGGTAGTTGAATAGAAAAATGTACCAGAAATAAGTGCTTGAAAATCCGCAGAGATGACAATGTAATCTTAGCAGATACGTGACAGTAAAAGTCAGTCGTATGCCTAACGTAGTCAGCGAAGAGCCGTCAAACGAAGTGGAAACGTGAACGCAAGTCCCCTAAAACTGGTGCAATAAAAGCATCTGATGGGGTGTAAATGGGTTAGAATGATTGCTATTGTGAAAGGTCAGCCCCTGAGTTTTCGGTTTGAGCAGTGCGTGTTGCTACGGCAGTGAGGCACGCGAGCGTTACCACTGCAAAGAGCGGCTGGTGAATGGGGTAAAGCGAACACTTTCGGAGATGATCGCGAACTCTTCAGCGTGGACGGTATACCTTTATTCAAAGCGTTACCTCAGCAACGAATGTGGATCTGCCTAATTCAAGTATGGATCTTTCTAATTCGGGATTTCTGATACGGGCTGGACTGGTGGCAAACACGTCACTAAATCGGCTGTCTTTGACAAGTAGCCACTAAATGTTATCTACGCATGTGACGATCGGCATCCTGTCCGCAAGGACGTATTGCGTTGCACAATTTCTTCCATGGTGTTGGCCCAACGCTGGGGTATTGCAGTTTGTTAGGATCTGTCTGTTGACTTCCATCGTTCAGAGAACGCAAACCTTGAAGACTGGAATGGGCGGTTGAACGCCGCTCCTGATGCGCTGGAGGAAAAAGGCAGTGTTTTGAGACGATTCCTGCTTCAAATTAACTTACAGTAATAGCC
Organism: Schistocerca nitens; assembly: GCF_023898315.1. NCBI lineage: Eukaryota > Metazoa > Arthropoda > Insecta > Orthoptera > Acrididae > Schistocerca > Schistocerca nitens. The sequence goes on along the minus strand of NC_064616.1, from coordinate 905,017,920 downwards.
ATATACTGTAGGTTCTGTCAGGTGCTTTCCATGTGACTGAAACATGTAAATATCATGAGTTTAGTCGGATAGTGTACAAAGGTCAAATGAAATGGGTTTGGTCCTGTAGCCAGAATATGCGATATGATCTCCAGCAAACTGAGGACAGTGCGAACCGCAATCGCAACTTTATATATTTTGCATTTTGCCGTAAATAACTCTCAGCAATTATATTCAGCCGGTTGGTCCATTTGGTCCATAACTGCAACTGAGGGTACAGAAAATCCATTTACGTCAAAATATTTTTTGTGTCCGCGTATGTAGTGACAGTTGAGAAAGTTTTATAAGTCCTGAGATTTAGCCTAAATATTTATGTCTTACCGAATTTGTATAGGGCACTCAAATGAAAAAGAGGCACACGGAAAAAGTAAGAAAACTGTTCATTATTTCAAAAGTAATCGCCATAGCTGTTAATACATTTAGCCCAGTGGAAGCACAGTGTGATAGGTGAATTAACAGCTATGGCGATAACTTTTGAAATAATAGAGAGTTCAGTTACTTTTTCCCATTTGTCTCATTTTCATTTCATGGTCCCTTATATGTATAATCATATTATTTATACATCTGCATCTACGCGATTATTCTGCTATTCACAATAAAGTGCCTGGCAGGGATTCAATGAACCACCTTCAAGCTGTCTCTCTACCGTTCCACTCTCGAACGGCACGCGGGAAAAACTAGCACTTACATTTTTCTGTGCGAGCCCTGATTTCTCTTATTTTATCGTGATGATCATTTCTCCCTATGTAGGTGGGTGCCAACAGAATGTTTTCGCAATCGGCGGAGAAAACTGGTGATCGAAATTGCATGAGAAGATCCCGTCGCAACGAAAAACGTATCTTGTCTGTGACACTATCTCCCCTATTTCACGATAATACAAAACGAGCTGCCCTTCTTTGTACTTTTTCGATGTCATCCGTCAGTCCCACGTGATGCGGATTCCACACCGCGCCGCAATACTCCAGAATATGGCGAACAAGCGTAGTGTAAGCAGTCTCTTTAGTAGACCTGTTGCACCTTGTAAGTGTTCTGCCAATGAATCGCAGTCTTTGGTTTGCTCTACCCAAAATATTATCTATGTGATCGTTCCAATTTAGGATATTCGTAATTGAAATCCCTAAGTATTCAGCTGAATTTACAGCCTTCAGATTTGTGTAAATTATCGCGTAATCGAAATTTAGCTGATTTGTTTCAATACTCATGTGAATAACTTCACATTTTTCTTTATTCAGGGTCAATTGCCACTTTTCGCACCATACATATATCTTATCTACATCATTTTTCAAGTCGTTTTGATCATCTGATGACTTTACAAGACGGTAAATGACAGCATCATCTGCAAACAATCTAAGACGGCTACTCAGATTGTCTCCTATGTCGTTAATATTTCATCATTTAAATGAATTTCATTATTTAAATGAATAACTTGAGCTGTATTCGTATGAAGTATTCAGCAGTGGCAGACGAGCTTGATATAGGACATAATTCAATACAATATATTAATAGGTCCTTCATATTGCAACCAAGATGCTGGTTTTTCTTATACCACATGTGCGCCCCTCTTAAAAAAAGCCTAAAACGAATACATGAAGAAGTAATTTGTGTAGTCTTCTTTGCTGTTCTTGCTTCATACAGCTTAAAATCGACGCAATTAGGTGTGCTACAGCTGAAGATGGTCCATGTAACAGAGATACGGTCTACAACAGATTCAGGCACAGAAACCTCGCTGAGCCGAGAAAAACCAAAGCGTTCCCGCACAGTGAGGTCAGCACCGTCGGCGACGGCACGGATACTGCGGCGCGCAGTTCGCAGCCGGGCATCGCCACCGCCACCACCACTGCCACCCACTGAGGACAGCGACAGTGACGGTGTGACGGAGGGAGTAGCAGCCAACGTATATAAGACACCGATCCGAGCAGACGAGCAGTTTCCATTGACGAAGATTGTGAAGTAACTCGGGTCTATCCTTGAACAAAGGCTCACCGAGGCGCCACAAATTCGTGCCGTCAGAAGCAGAGCACTAGGGTGATTCCGCGGTCTATATTCGCTGCTTAATCCACAGTCTTCGCTGCCGTCGCACCGCGGCGTTACGCTCCACCTAAGACTGGTCACACCAGTGTTAGTCTATACGGTCGTGGGGTATGGCAAGGCCGCTGACTCACACATCGCGGTGCTGCAGAGGGTGCAGATTCGAGCTATGACACTCGCTCTCTCCCCCCAGAGGCTGTATTCAACTCATCTGCTGCACGAAGACACTGGAATTCCGCTTCTGCGGGACAGAATCCGACAGAGTGCCTTCTACGAAAAATCGAGTCAATTCCGCAATCGGCTTGTTATGGAACTGGGCCACCAACGACACCACAGACAGACAACACGTTGGCCTGACCTGCTGCGGGATTAATTTTATGCACAGCAACGTGAGGTAAACTTACGTCCACTCCTCCTGAGAACAGTTTTGCTGTGACATCAATTTTCTCTGCGGCAACATGAGGACAATCATCTCCACATTACCTTAGACAATTCCAGCTAGTCAGGTAAAATATAACATCACACCGAGAGGTCCCGCAGGAAAAACATTTTAGTTTTCAACCTGCACACATGCCGAGCAAGAAATGCTCTACAATTAAAGCGGCCAGCTACTGTTACTGGTTGTCACACAGCTGTTGTTGTAGTGTATTGTCCGAAGACCGCTTGATGCTTCTCTCCATGCTAGTCTGTCCTATGTAAATCTGTGTATAACTACTGTAACAGACATTCCGTTTGAATCTGCTTATGGTATACGGTCTTCTGTCTTCCTATACACTTTGTGTCCTCCACACTTCTCTCCGTTACCAAACTGATGGTTCCTTGCTGCCTCATGAAGTGTCCTATTAACTTGTTTTAGTCACGTTATTATATGAACTTCTTTTTTCCCCCTTTCAGTTCAGTATTTCGTCACAAGTTACTCGATCTACCCACCTACTTTTCAGTACCCTTCTGCAGTACCACATTTCAGTGGTTTATATTCTCTTCTTATCTGAACGGTTTTCCATGCACCTGTCACTTTTGTGTAAGACTATGCTACAGACAAATACCTTCAGAAAAGACTTTCTTACAAGTAAATTTATTTTCGATGTTGATAGAATTGTTGGGTATCAGCCCAGGTCACGACGTAAGTTCTCCAAGATATTTCGGCAAAGAGACGTGTTACCATTTTCAGGCGGCTCCTAATGACTGTCCATCGATGCCATCCTGTTCCAACTCCGTGGTAACATACATTTTGCGGTGAGGTGAGTTGAAGGCAGGGGGATATTCGCCTACGCTATACAGCCAACCTGGCAAAACGACCAACATGTCATTCACGTAACGGTAGAAACAGGTTGTTGGCTTGCTGAAAGGTCTTCTCCTCCAAATCTTTCACGAACAAGTTATCGAAAAAAGGTGACAGATAATACCCCATAGCGACGCCATCCATCTGTTATAATAATTTATATCTAACAGGAAGTAAGCTGAGATGAGCAAAAACTGGAAGAGTCTCGAAAGGTTAATACTGAATTTCTTGTTTATCAGTTCCATGAATTAATATAGTGGTGTCCAGGTGAAGAGGGACACTGCATCAGAGCTCACCAACAGGTCACTATCATTGAGGGGAAGTTCTTGTAGACGCTGTAAATAAAAAATGGAATGATGGATGTGATGTTAGCATTTCCCCTCAGGTGGACCCAGGAGAGTAGTCACGTGTTTGGCCAAGACATATGTTGCTACTCCTATATTGATATTGGCTGCAGTAGGTGCCCTCTTTGTTGGCTTTTGGCAGCCCATACAATCGTAACGGAGAAGCAACTTATGGCCGAAGTTTCTTGACAGTATTCGCATCGGAGGAACTGCGAAGATGTTCGATACTTTTTCTCCGGAGACAACCTGTCGGATACACTTCTGCTTTCCCGTACGCTCCGTCATTGAGAATTTCATGAACTTTCTTTTGTTATTCTGGGCGCAGGATCGACATGGTAGCGTTTCCTTTGATCCGAGGAGATCAACAGTCATCAGAAACCACCTGAAGCCGACAACAAGTCTCTTTTCCGAAATCTCGTGGGGCACTTATGATGTGTTCTGAGCGTGTACTCGAGGATTATACAAGTTAGACATGCACCAGGAAAGCATCGGATCTCATATGTTAACAAATTTCTGTTTTTCAGCAATGTTCTTCATGTTATTGCCAGACTGCATTTTACACTGCCTGACAAAAAAGGTGAAGCAATAGGAGGACTAGGAAATGAAAAAAAATGGTTCAAATGGCTCTAAGCACTATGGGACTTAACATCTGAGTTCATCAGTCCCCTAGACTTAGAAATACTGAAACCTAACTAACCTAAGGACATCACACACATCCATGCCCGAGGCAGGATTCGAACCTGCCACCGTAGCAGCAGCGCGGTTCCGGACTACTAGGAAATGAAATGAGACTTCATGGGTTGAGTGATTAAAAGTGATTACAAAATGTAACCCACTTTATAAAGAACTTGACAGTATGAGCCACTTATAAGTATGATGCTGCACGTCCTCTTACCTGGATACATGTACTGATCCGGTTCGGAGGGGTATCATACAACCGCTGTATACTCTATTGAGGCAAGCTCGTCCACAACCGTTCTAACTCGTCTCTGATAACCTGCACACTGGCACTGTCTTTCGAAATGGCCCACAGGTTGTAATAGGGACATATTGTAGGATCTTGCTGGCCACAGAAGTACCGGGTGCTTATAATTAAATTGAAAGTTTTCCTACTGCTGCGGTGTGAACAGTATACATCACAGGACGCTGAAACATCGTAGGAATGTCCGTTAATAGGTACGCTCAAGGAGTATGCTGAAAAAGATAATAGTTTCGCTTTCTGCCTCCTGGTGAAAATATGGCGCTGTAAGCAGTCAGAATGTGGTGTGGATACAGGAAAAAATGAGTAACGATTAAGCACATGATAATGATTGTTACAACATGTGTTCAATACGGTCTCTGAACTCAGCAACTTGCTGCATACGTAACACGGTATGGCCGACATTTGCCCGCAGCAGTCTGTCCGGTGCAATCAGAGTGATGCGTCATCATATGCTATCCTCCAGATCAGGAAGAGTACGGATACATCCCTGATAGACACGATCTTTCAGATATCGCCACAACCAGAAGTCACATTGATTTAGGTCGGAGGATCCGGCTCAGTTGGCTCTGAACGCTATGGGACTAAACATCTGAGCCGAGCGGTCCGAGGCGCTGCAATCATGGACTGTGCGGCTGGTACCGGTGGAGGTTCGAGTCCTCCCTCGGGCATGGGTGTGTGTGTTTGTCCTTAGGATAATTTAATTAAAGTATCGTGTAAGCTTAGGGACTGATGACCTTAGCAGTTAAGTCCCATAACATTTCACACACATTTGAACATTTTGAACTTAACATCTGAGGTCATCAGTCCCCTAGACTTAGAACTACTTAAACCTAACTAACCTAAGGACATCACACACATCCATGCCCGAGGCAGGATTCGGACCTGCGATCGTAGCAGCGGCGGAGGATCCGGAAGGCCACAGATCTTGAAACTGCGTAGAGATGATGCGGTCGTTACTGAAGATTTCTCGAAGCAAATCATTCAACTGCCAAGATACATCGCCCCATCTCGCATCAAAATAATGGTAGGGGCACATCTGCGTTCTTGCAAAGCTGAAAACACCTCTTGCACAAGGAGATCATTTTTACGTGGAGATGTCACTGCATACCTAACAGGCTTACGATGTATCATTTCCTCGAAGAAAAACGGAACGAGAATGAAGGAGCTTGTGACACCACACCACACAGTCACATAAGCTGAGTGCAGGAGATGTTCCTGCACAACATGTGACGGAATAGAACCCCATATGAGACATATACGAAAGTTCTGTGCATTCTAAGCAGCGTGCAGAGTAAAATGTGCCTCGTCCATTCAAAGAATATTTACTGGCCACATGTCCTCTATTTCCATGCTTTCCAAAAACTGAAGAGCGAAGTCATGGCTTTGAGGCCTATCTTGTGGCTCCATTTAGTGCACATTCTGGATCTTGTAGGGATACGAGTATAAAATGCGCCCCAAAATCTTTTGAAGTGTTGATCACGGCGGAGACAATTCCAGTGACACAGCTCTAGCACTGGTTGCAGAATCTGAGGCATGTGCTACAAAGGTCGGCTATAGCTACAGAAACTTCCTCAACAACTGCGATGGGAACGGGCCGCCGCCTCCCTCTCCCTGCTGTACCGGCAAATTCTCCTGTTTATTCAAATTTGTTTCTCATATTCTTTAGCCCATTTATTGACATGGGGATTCTTCGCAGCTGTTTCTGTTGGCTGTATTCCTGCAATGCAGCGCTGCTATTACTCTCGTTCTGATAACACAACTTTACCAGCAGTGCACGGTCTTTCTTCTCAACACCCATTGCGTTTCGTACGGAGAACTTCAACCTTTGTAGCACTTTACATCACACTCACTTCACAAAAGAAATTATCACGCGTCGCCAAGCGACAAACAGCATACTGATGTCAAAACAGGAAAAAATCTAACATCGTGACTGCTTACAGCGCCATATTTGCACCTGCTGGCAGAAAGTGGAACTATCATTTTTTTCTCAAGATACTCTGCGAGTGTACCGATTAATGAACGTACCTATTAGGCTTCACCGTCCTACGATGTATATAGCCCGTACTGTAGCACTCGTAACACAGTTTAATTGTAACCAACCGGTACCTCAGTATTTTGCAAATAGTTCATGGACACATGTGTCGTGTGCGGACGAATATTTTGCTTTTAAAAATGGCAGTACGATATTGTTACATGGGTGGTAACACCTGACGGCACAAGACGTGTGTGACGTACAAATGGCTCTGAGCACTATGGAACTCAACTGCTGAGGTCATAAGTCCCCTAGAACTTAGAACTACTTAAACCTAACTAATCTAAGGACATCACACACATCCATGCCCGAGGCAGGATTCGAACCTGCGACCGTAGCGGTCGTGCGGTTCCACACTGTAGCGCCTCGAACCGCTCGGCCACCACGGCCGGCTGTGTGACGTACAGTTGTGCTGTCAGAGGTCCCTTAATCGCTACTAGCCGTCATACCGAATGACGTCCCACATGATTGAAGACTGATCCCCAGGTCGCCTTCAGATTCAATCGCGACGGTCATTCGGGGCAGTGCTGAACCGCGAATCATCGCAGAACACACTACGATGCCATTTATCAACAGCTCATGCTTCCCAGTAACGGCACCACTCCAAGCGAATCCGTTTGTGTTATGATGTTAATGACAGGAAACTCATGGAACGGTGATTCTTTAGTGAGGCTCCACTAGTCTCTGACCAATGGTATGGGACGACACAGAATGTGCACTTCATTACCTGTTGTTAGAAGGCAGGGGCAGATGTAAAGGGGTTACAGTGTGCTTGGAACACATGACGCCGATCTCCCCACGTGGTGGCCAGGCGTGGGCTGCCGAAACCTTGATGACGAGTATACTTGCCCTCGTGTTCTCATACGGTCCAACATCGAGCCACTGACACATCCGAATGCTTTGCAAATCTGGACATTACATGCGTTTACCTTCTTGCGAAATGGAAACCCAATATAAGACTTCTACCGAACGTTGTCAGTTGTTGATAACTTTGCGTCACATGAGCACGCGGCATCTCGCGTCCTTCACAGGGACCACTCAACATCTGACACTGTTCACATCAGTTACTACTTCATATCTAAGAATTCATCTATTGAGTAGAAGGAGTCGTCATTCAGAAATTCTTTTAATTTCCTTTTAAATGTTGGTTGGCTATCTGTCAGACTTTTAATACTATTTGCCAGATGACCAAAGATATTTGTGGCAGCATAATTCACCCCATTCTGTGCCAAAGTGAGATTTAAACCAGAATAGTGAAGATCATTCTTTCTTCTAGTGTTGTAGCCATGCTCTTCGCTGTTATTTTTGAATTGGGATGGGTTATTAATGACAAATCTCATAAGTGGATATATGTATTGCGAAGGTACTGTGAATATTCCGAGCTCCTTTAATAATTGTCTGCAAGTTGATCTTGGGTGGACTCCAGCTATTATTCTGTTTACACGCTTTTGTGCAATGAATACTTTCTCTCTTAATGACGAATTGTCCCAAAATATGATGCCATATGAAAGAAGTGAATGAAAATAAGTATACTAGGATAATTTAATGATATGTTTACTACCAAAATTTGCAATAACCCTAATAGCATAAGTAGCTGAACCTAACCGTTTCAGCAGATCATTGATGTGTTTCTTCCAATATAATTTCTCATCAATGCACACGCCCAGAAATTTTGAGTACTCTACCTTAGCAACAGACTTCTGTTCATAGTCTCTGTTTATCAATGTTGTTATGCCATTTACTGTACAGAACTGTATAAACAGTGTTTTGTCAAAATTTAGTGAGAGTCCATTTGCAGAGAACCACTTAATAATTTTCTGAAAGACATTATTTGCAATGTCCTCAGCTGATTCTTGCTTGTTGGGCGTGATTGCTATACTTATATCATCCGCAAAAAGAACTAGCTTTGCATCTTTATGAATATAGAATGGCAAGTCGTTAATATGTATTAAGAACAACTGATTTCGTGATGATCTTTTACGGACAGTAATGTAGAATAACTGAGAAACTTTCACTGTACTATTTCGTCGGGATTTGAACTATGATATTGCTACTGGTTTGCCGAATTTGCTAGGGACTGTGCCGAATAGTTTGCTATTTTACGCAAAATTAATTGCAATCGCTACAATTTTAATTATTTCATTTGAGGTGGAATTGAGACGCTTTTAATAAACTTTTGTAATGCCGTAATTTTGTTTGAGAAATTTTTAGTGACAATACAGTATTCAGGTTAAAATCAAGTTTTCCATTGTGTTGACTTCTTTATCCATCTACATCTTCCACTTATTTCCTCAATTTTGTTTAAATTGTTTTATCAGTTATTTATTTGCATAATCGCCTGACGTAATTTATGTGTGCTCGGTGCTTGCCTATTAAAGCCTTTCTATTGAACGGCTTGTGCTGTTACAGGGTAAAAGTATAGAGGTGCTCGGCCCACCCCTTACTCAGAGACAAACTGCCTACACGGTCGATCACTTACCTGGGCTGCCATTATTATTCTTCAATAAGGGGTCGCAGATAGGTCTGACGATTCACTGCACCGAAGAGCTTTGGCTTGTTTGTTATCAACAGACCTAATAGGTTTCCTTCGCGAGAGGGTTCTCTAACCCATTGAATAAGGCAATTTTTCAAAGGTACGTGCTAAACATGTCACAAATCTTTGGATCTGCCTTCTGGTATAAACTCACCTGTTTTCCCTGACCATATCTACCAAGCTAAAATCTTTTTCGCCACTATGTCAGGCGTGGAGAATTTACATGCGGTATTCGCAAGGTCTTCTCTGCAATGTACCACCAGTGCAATACTATCTATAGGTATGTTATAGAGTAGATCACCTTTGGAGTTTATCTTTGCCGATATTGTATCGCATGTTGATTTTTACTTACTTCATAAAATATTAGCGAGTTCTTCACGCCAGTAAGCAGGGCAACATTATTCGTTTTAGGTGTATTTTTACGGTATGAGAATTTATGATTTGTCTGCTTTTTATTTATAGTTTCAGGTGGAATTTTGTTGCAAGTGCATTCTAAGACGAATACAAAAGCACGAAACACGAAGGAGTTATTCGAATGAGACGCAAAAAGGTATGTGTGACTTACATGTATAGGCAATCAAATTTTTACAGTTCCAGAAACATTTGGTGATTTGTTCAAGAGAAAGAGCTTCAAAACTTGATTAAGTCAATGATCGACAGAGTTGTTGGATGTCCTCCTGCTGGATATCGTACCAAATTGTGTCCCACTGACGCGTTGATACCGAAATGGTTGGAGGGCCATGTCCATAATGGTTCAGACGTTCTCATGCCTTCTCACTGACTGGATTAAAATTGTCTTCAGTAATGAGTTCCACTTAGAAATGAGCCCCGATGACCAACGGAGACGTATCTGGAGACGCCCCGTACACATTACGATACAACCTGACTGAGCCAGGGGTGATTGTCTGGGGTGCCATTTGTTTTCATGGCAGGACCCCTTTACTTGTCATCCATGGCACCCTTGCAGCACAGCGGTACGTTGACGATGTTCTGCGAACCGTTCTGTTGCCGTTCATGGCGAGCCATCCTGTGCATGACTTTCAACGAGATAATATGCGCCCAAGCACAGCGTGAGCTTCTACTTCTTGTCGTTATGCTTGCCAAACCCTACTTTGGCCACCGAGTTCACCAGATCTCTCCCCAACTGAGAACATTTGGAGCGTTATGGACAGGGCCGTCCAACCAGCTCGGGATTTTGACAATCTAACGCACCAATTGGGCAGAATTGTGCACGGTATTCCTCAGAAGGACATGCAACAAATCCGTAAATCAGAACCAAGCCAAATAATTGCTTGCACAGGAGTCAGAGGTGCACCAACGCATTATTGAAATGCTTAGATAGTGAAGCTCTTTCTCTTGAATAAAGCATCCTGTTTTTGTGAAACTGTAATCATTTGTTTATCTGTAGATGTGTATCACATCTGCTGGTCTCCGTCCCATTCATATAATTCCTCCGTGGTGCGTCGCTTTTGTGTCTTAGAGTGTATTTCGTACGTGTTATTAAACTCAATTAGTGAGCGTAATGTAGGGATCTTAACCTGATAGCTCTGCTGTTAACTAATATTACACTCGAATTCTTTTTCTGACCTGTGCGAACGGGTATTTCCTCTAAAACAAATACGGGTGACCTGCTCTTTACTCTGCGGAGCTTTACGTCAAAATACTTTAAACCCTGTCATAGTGAATTTTGTTACACAAAAATTCCTCATGTGCATGTCGCACGTACTCGGCTGTCTGATTCCTAACTACAGTGCATCCCTGATCTATTCAGGAGTACCCTACGGTTTTCCTCCCACTAATACGAGTCGGGGAATCTACCACCCCAGAACGCTGCAGAATCCACGGAGCGTTTGGTTTAAACGTAGCATCCGGCTTATAGTAGGTCATGGCGAGGATACTACAAGTGACGGGCTGTACTTAGACCTCACGAACGAGGAGCCAAAATGAATGCGAAGTGGCTTCATAATCCAAGTGAGAAGCAACGATGGTTCCGGCACGGAAGACGACTTGCAACCGACTGCATCCTTTGAGTTCACCAGCTGCTGATACAGTCACCACAACATTTTAGATGACAAAAATGGTCCAAATGGCTCTGAGCACTATGGGACTTAACATCTGAGGTCATCAGTCCCCTACAACGTAGAACTACTTAAACCTAACTAACCTAAGGACATCACACACATCCATGCTCGAGGCAGGATTAGAACCTGAAAACGTAGCGGTCGCGCGGTTTCAGACTGTAGTGCCTAGAACCGCTCGGTCACAGCAGCCGGCTTTAGATGACATCCCCGAGAAAATATACTGGGGACGTACTGGTCTTCCTAGTCGACCTGACGGTTATTTCTCGGAACTTTGGAGAACATCGGTTTCAATCTCAACAGATGAAACAACTCGTGCTGGTGCAGACGCGTTCTCAACAAGTTAACATCTCATAGACGATGTTAATGTTTGCAGGCGGCAAGTATCGTCAGCTGGCGCACAGAGACAGGCGAACCCAGCTCTGGCTGCCATTCTCTGCCCAGTGAAAATGAACCGGAGGTGTCAATATTTGAAGGCCAACAGTATCAGTGATCTCAGTCGACGCCGGAGGTCGCAGTTGTTGACCCGAGTGCCACAACAGCTCCTAACATCACACCGAAGCCTGTCGGCTGCGGCCAGTACAGCTTGTAGCTGTTTGCGGACGGCGACTAACTTCTCTTGCATCCGCACTCAAATAACACAGATACCAGCCATATTCGCGGTCAGAACTAACTATGTAGCTGAGACGATCAAAAGAACTCACAGAACTTAAACACAGGTTAACTCTTTGCTTTGCAGAAATCAAGTGCAGTGGACGCTGCAAGTGAAGCTGCTAATGGAAATGGAAATGCCGTATGGCTAGGGCCTCCCGTCGGGTAGACCGTTTGTGTGGTGCAAGTCTTTCGAGTTGACGCCACTTCGGCGACTTGCGTGTCGATGGGGATGAAATGTGATGATAAAGACAACACAACACCCAGTCCCTGAGCGGAGAAAATCTCCGATCCAGCTGGGAATCCAACCCGGGTCGTTAGGTATAGCATTGCGTCGCGCTGATCACTCAGTTACCAGGGGCGGACATGTTGCTAATGACACCTGCTACATAGCTTAGGCACATGTCAGCTTTGTTTTCAATTATCGCTGATCTACTCCGATCAACGACAGCGGCGCCAATAGCGGCGTGAGGATAAACGGCAACATTCTCACACATAAACATAGTTCTCGTGTACACACAAACACGCCACATAAACAAAAATAATGGGCACACACAAAATATATCAAATTATTCCTTCTACTAAGAAGCAAATTAAAGGACAGGACAGACAGAACGTAACGGACGCCCGCAGGGTTCAGCCAGGTGGGAGAAGGAACCACACTGAACGTAGGAATCAAGGCCAGTTTGCACGTATCAGGTGAATGTCACCTCGGCAGACAGTTTGCCAACGTCGTGAAAGATGTACGTTTGTAGAGAAATGAGTGGCTTCGACAAACTCCTCCTCACTGAGCATCACAAAATGCCACGATGCAAAGACTATCTTTGTTTGAACAGTTCTCGGGTATCCTACCGGGTAGCGTCGTAATTTCTCCACAATATTTCGGCAGACGTACACGCTGCCATCTTCAGGTGGTTCCTGACGAATGCTGTGCTGTTCCTCTCGGCGCCCTATATACAGTAGCCGTTACCCCCTCCACCGTTTCTCTCCTGGTGTCTTCGGTGCGGCCGGCGCGGCGGCTACTGGAGGTGGTGGAGGAAGCGGCGCCTGGGCCTGAACTGGTGTCTGCAGTCTACCTGCTGCCGCCGTCGAGGGCGGTCCTCGATCTCTGAGACCGCATCTTTCTCTCCAGGCTGAGTGCAGGGTTCCAAGCCTGACTAAGTTGAAGGCCGCTGTCTTTATTAATTAGATCGTCCTGTAGTCGGATTTCGATGGCCTCTTTAGTAACGCAGTCCCAGAAGTAGTAGGATTGACAGAATATTTTTGTCTCACGTGTTAAAGACACTCACCACAGCACTCATCGAACACACGACAAGTCATGCAGTTTCCGAAATAGTCGCACCGAGCCTCCGGGCCGTCAAAATCTGCCCTCGGTCAAATTCAGATATATCGCGCGCCTTCCCCATTCTGCAAACGGACAGCACGCTCACTGATACTGCATGCACAATGCGTGTGTCTGACCAGCAGTCGTTCCTCGCCGGGAGATGCTGCTATCGCCTGGACGGGTTTATATCGATAGTAGGTCGGTGGCCATAATGTAATGGCTGAGCAGTGTATACGTGCAGTCGTCGTTCCTCCAGTGGTAATGGCATATATATGAGACAGGAGCTGAGCGAGTCAGCAATGCTTACGTCGGACATACAGGGTGAGAATTAATAAAACCGACAAACGGCAGGGACGGATTCCTGACTGGAAATGAAGGGAAACAGGTTCTAGGAACATCTGTTCGGAAATACATCGTTGCCACTGTAGATGGCGCTGACGAATGGAAGTTGCTCTGACCACGTGTCATGTGGTCTTTGTGTGCTGCAGGCCGTGTGATTGACGAAACGTCCTGCAAGATTCAAAATGGTCCGGTATTCATGTCGGGAGCAAGCCGATATGGTGTTTGTGTACGGCCAAGCAGATGGAAATGGTCGAGAGACAACACGGCTATACCAAAACAAGTAGCGTCACTGACACCAACCGCATCTCACAACATTTCAACCTTTCTTGTACGTTTGTGTGATCGTGGGTCCTTTCGGACAGACGAGAGTGCAGGGAGGCGGTGGACTGTGCGTACACCAGATTTGGAGGACCCGGCTGTGCAGGATATTGAGACGAACCGTATTACAAGCTCCAGGCATGTGCCCCGCCAAAATCGTGCAAGCCAAAAGTACAATTATGTGTATCCTGCTTGACAACCGCTACTATTCCTATCAACTGCAACGAGTGCAAGGATTGTCAGTAGCGGATCGGATTTTTTTTCTTTTAGTAGTAGATTTGTCGATGATTTTTGCACCGGACCATCAAAATTATGAGATTTCTGTCATCAGTCCTCCTTATCGACGAAGCAAGCTTTACCAGAGGTGGCATGATCACTCTGCATAATCGTCTTCTGTGGGCTACAGACACGGCACGTGGTCAGAGGAACTTTCATTCGTCAGCGCCATTTACCGTGATAACGATGCATTTACAAACGCATGCTCTTAGGGCATTTCTTCCTCCATTTCCAGTCAGGAATCCGTCCCAGCAGTTTGGCGATTTTATAAATGTTCAGTCTCTATACATTTCGAGGTTTTCTTAGTAAATTTGCGCTTTAAAACACACGCTATATGTGAACGTTTGGTTCACAAGTGTATCTATTTTCCACTAGTTGCATGAAAGAAGAACAAATACAGTAGGTACGGTTCACACGCACGGGAAAGGTAAGCCAAAACTTGAAGCGAAGCTGTAAAGACGTGAGATGGAACCTGACAACAGACGTTATGATGGCCTTGAAGGGAAAAGAGACTATGTTGGTGGCATGCGGTGCAGTTACAACGAAATCAGCTGCGAAAATGGATCACCAGACTAATACCGAAAGATTTAAATAAAAATTTGTGTTGTAACGGAATGTATTCTCAAAACACTGAAACGGTACATAAACTATTTCTTGACTCCCTACACACATACGTGTTGAATTCTCATGTTATGTACAAGGTTCCTATCGGAAATAATACTTCAGTCGCCGAATTTCATTTTAGCATCGTTTTTGAGATTCTGGAGGCATACTACCAAGAAAGGAAAGCATCATGAGGTCGAACAACAGACGAGCAAAGTCCACTGTGAATTCTAGAAAGGCAGAAGACAACACGGACATGTAAGGTGATGCGTCATGTGAAACAAGAAGAAAAAACGAAAGGAATCTCGTTACTACTGTAAACAGTGCGATGTGGGACTGTATGTATATGGCAAAAATACTTTCTGAAATGTGCTTTTTAATGTCATCTAGTTTACGAACTTCAACAGCAAAGAATATTCAAAGTACACTGTATTTTAAGAACTTATTGGTGAGAATAAATACATATGAAGCTACGACGATATCGACGCAGCGCGCCCAATACTCCAGCACTCTGCGCCACGAGCACCGGCGTGCAGAGCGTCCCTGCCGCACACGCGTATGCGCACTGTTACTGCACACTCAGCAGTGAAGAGGTTAAATGGGAGCGAAAATCGACGTCGGAAGATGAAGTCAGTCAACCAGAACGGATTTTCAGACTCGGTAATGAAGTTTATACGTGACCGTCCAGAAGCTGTTTTGGGAAATTGTTTTCCGAAATCCAGTTTTGGGAGGTTCGTGTAAACGTAGTGTGGCAGCTGTCCGCCGCGTCAAGTGCTGACGTAACGCAACAGCGTCCAGGCTCGGCCGCGGGGGAAGGTAGCGTTCTGACTGGCAGGATTTTGACTCTACGGGCACAGCTAGCGCAGCGGCAACTGCTACTACTACTGCGAAAGCCGATGCGCTACTTCACCTACCAGACACGGGCATCGTGGGCACGCAGTCGACGCGCAGGTCGGAGACGGCGCCGGTGACGGCCTGGCTGACGTAAACGAAGCAGTACTCCACGTAGCGCTCAGAGAAGACGGAGCAGGGGAAGCGCAGCGCGTGCTGGCCGCGCGTCACGCGCGCCTCGGCAGCGTACACCAGCGTAGACGGCGGCGCCACGGACGCTACGTCCGCGCGCAGTCGCGCGAACACGCGGATGCGGTCCGCCGACGCGAGGATGCACTCCGGGTACTGGAACAGCACCGACACGCCGTCCTCGCACGGGAAGACGCTCCGCGCGTGCACGTTGAACACGAACTGGTCGCTCCACGCCGCCTGCACACAACGCGACATCTGCTTTGTGAGCTGAAATCATACTTCACTTAAACTAACACGTATCATATGAAGGGCTTATTTCAATAGTGGTACAAGTCCATCTTTTTTTTTTTTTCTTTAATCTTATGGGACTTAACTGCTAAGGTCATCAGTCCCTAAGCTTACACACTACTTAACCTAAAATATCCTAAGGACAAACACACACACCCATGCCCGAGGGAGGACTCCAACCTCCGCCGGGACCAGCTGCACAGTCCATGATTGCAGTGCCCTACACCGCTCGGCTAATCCCGCGCGGCCATCTTTGTTCAGTTTGAAATACGGAGTCCTAAAGTTAAATGAGCGCTGAAAAATCTGCAGTTGAGATACCAGAAATATTCAAGCATATGGCTTCTCGCTAGAGATGAACCTTTCATTTTTACTGATTAAAATTCTTCTGGGTATTATGCCGCGTCATTGCTAAAAGCTAACAACAATAATAAACTAAAACCGACGTTTCGACCGAATTGCAACGGCCTTCCTCAGGGCACGACTGGTTTTGCATGGGGATAGGTGCTTCTATTTATTACAGAGTATCGATGTCTGACGTCACTGTTGTAAAACTTTTAATTGGCCCTCTAATATGATTGGCTAGTCATGACGTAAGGGAAGATGGAAGGAAAAAGGCTATTCGTGGATATCCATGTCGTCAACGATTGGTAGCTGTCTACCAATCAGCGTTCGGTTTCTGGTCGGCAAGTTTTCCTCCTGTTGTGCGCTCTACTGCAGATACGTCCGTGTCCCGTGTAGCTTCTGCCCCGCGACCGCTCGCGGCCCGTTGGACTGGGACGGTCGGCAGCCAGGACGCCGGGAGGTTGTAGCCATCTTATCTGGCATTAATGTTAGGTTTAAGTAGTTCTAAGTTCTAGGGGACTGATGACCACAGAAGTTAAGTCCTATAGTGCTCAGAGCCATTATTATAACCATCTTGGCTCTGAGCACTATGGGATTTAACATCTGTGGTCGTCAGTCCCCTAGAACTTAGAACTACTTAAATCTAACTAACCTAAGGACATCACACACATCCATGCCCGAGGCAGGATTCGAACCTGCGACCGTAGCGGTCACGCGGTTCCAAACTGAAGCGCGTAGAACCGCACGGCCACACCGGCCGGCTTGAACCATGTTCTCTGTTGATGTTGTCAGGCTGCTTAATAATTTCCATCGCCTCCCGTATTTTGCGTTCTCGCATCCAGGATTCTTTCGCCAGTACTCGGGCTTACTGGAACCTGATAGGTTGTCTATAGTCACTGTGGTTTTCCGCTATCGCCGACTTATTATGATGTTGTAATCGTACATTGCGTTCGTGTTCTGCTACTCGTAAGTTGACAGGTCTCCCTGTTTCACCCGTGTATGTAGCTCCGCACTCACACCGTAGTTCGTAAACACCTGCAGTGTTAAGGTTGTTGACTACATCCTTGGTGGAACCTATCATTTCGTGGATCCCGTGACTGCTTCGAAAAATCGGTTTGAAACCTCGACGGCGAAGGACGTTGCCTAGCCGTTTACTGGCGCCTTTTACTTGTGGTAAGTGTACCAGTGGAAGCTTCTCTTCTTTGCCTTCTTCTCGTGATCTGCTCCCTTTTGTTTTCACTAACTTTCTTATGATGTTGTCATCATAGCTGTTGGCACAAAATGTGTGTTGTAGCTCCTTTAATTCTTCTTTGATGTTATTTTCATCGCTTATCCGGTAGGCTCGGGCAGTTAACGTATGCAGAACAGAATACTTTTGACACGGGACACGGACGTATCTGCACAATCAGCTGTAGAGCAACTGTCAGTCCACTTTCGCGCACACCAGGAGGAAAACTTGCCGACCAGAAGCCGAACGCTGATTGGCGGACAGCTACCAATCGTTGACGACATGGACATCCACGAATAGCCGTTTTCCTTCAATCTTCCCTTACGTCATGACTAGCCAATCATATTAGAGGGCCAATTAAAAGTTTTACAACAGTGACGTCAGACATCGATACTCTGTAATAAATAGTAGCACCTATCCCCATGCAAAACCAGTCGTGCCCTGAGGAAGGCCGTTGCAATTCATCTGAAACGTCGGTTTTATTTTATTATTGTTGTTAATTTTTAGGGGCATATTACCCAGAAGAATTTTAATCAATATGACACCGGCCGCAGAAGCCTACGTTCTTAAACCTTTCATTCTGTTCGTTTGGCTCATTAATTTCAGAAGCATTATAGGCAAAAAAGTGGAGGTAATGGACTTGTACCACTATTGAAATAAGCCCTTCATATGTTCTTTAGTGGGGTGGGGGAAGGGGAAGAGTTTGTATAAGTATCCTATTCCACTGACGAACAGGCAACACTCGCCTCATAACTAACTTGAATTTCCCATTCGGCTGCAGATGATCAAATCATTCTTGCAGCAGCATTCAGCAAATGGTCGAGTAGTATCGGACACATATGCTTCTACAAAAAATATAATATTGTCTGAGGATTGTATTGAAACATTCCTTACACTAAGCATTACTGTGCTACGCTAGTTAATATTATCCATAAAAAATTATAAAAATTATGTATGTATGTATGTTCCATATCTCCTTCTAAATAACGGTACCGACTTCACCCATACTTGGTACATATATCATTTACTATCTGTAAAGATCACTGTTGGTGTAAGAACCATCCACCAATCAAAAGTATAAGGGTGTGGGTGAAAAAGAAGTGTAGCCCACGACGCGAGAATGCCCATACTTTTGCTATCCAGTATTTCAGAATGAGAGCACTTAGAGACTTGCAACAATCTTTAGACATAATTTCAAACCTTTGTGAAACTTTGTCTGTGACGATCCCCGTAAAAAGATGTAAGGGAAGAAAGTTTGTCACTTACTACATTTTCGTTGTTCACATGAATCATGATGTTTTAGTTTATCACTTCTTTACTATAAACTGTACTCGTGACAAAAATTTTCCGACAGTATTCACATACAGCACTGAAGGTACCAGTAAAACTACATCATTGTACACTTAGCTCAGGAAATACCACGTATAAACACTGAACTACAGCACGATATTACCACTTTGCTAGCAATTCTATTCGCAACGTATTTCGCGGACAGTATCCTCATACGCCGCTGAATGTACCCAGAAAAATATAGCAGTCTATGACACATAGTTCAGGACATATGATGTCAAACACTGAGCTGCGTGAAAAATTGCCACATCATGCATAACGATTTAATTTATTCCTTCTTTATTACTAACTCTATTTACAACACATTTCACAAGCAGGGGCACATATATCACTACATGTACCTACAAAAGTATATCAATGTACAGTATATAGTTCAGATTCAGTTTATTGATGAGGTAGATAATTGTTTTTCTACTATAAATAGTACATTTGAATTCCAATCAGAAAGACATATAAATCAAGAAAAACAATCCTAGTTCTATCTATGAGAGAGTTTATTAGATTTATTATCCCAATAATTGTTATAATCCTCACAACAACATTATCAAAAAAAATCAATCGATGACTGAGAAAGATCACCATTTCAATGTGGGTTTGACCCAAAAACATCGGCACAAAAACCATTATCCATCCAATTCTTTCTAATCGCTGTAATTTTTCTAATCTTTGATGTAAAAATCGCATTAATTCTACCAATTGTAATTATTTTAAAAGCATCAGACATTATAATCTGAACAGTATCAACTATATTCTTCGTTCTAGTCCTGTTAGGTGGACTATATCATGGATGAAATCAAGGGGCTCTACAATTAGCAGAACAACTATAACATACATGTTACATTCAGAAAGTAATGATGTAACTAATCAACCTTAAACAGAATAAGAAGCGAAATATTGCAGTCAGTTTCGACCTGAAATGTTGGTAAATAATTACCCTTATTCTTTATTAATTGAAGCCAAAAAGGGATGTATTACTGTTAACAATATAATTGAACTATAAAGATCCAATTAAGGATATGTAAAAACAATATGTAAGTTGCTAACTTTTTATATTAGCATTTAAACTCCATTAACATTCCCAACATTTATATAGTTTAAATAAAGCATTAAATTTTCACTGTAAAAATAATATAAATTATATTTATAAATATGTAAAAATGAAAATATTTCCTTAACATCTTCAGTATCACACTGTAATTACAAGCTATTTAGGTATAAAAAAAATTATTAAAAGTAAATACTAAAAAATAAAAGTTGAAAGGTAACTCTTAAAATTTGTGTCGTAGCAACATCCAATATCATTTATTAAGTAAATAAATAATCTATACAAACCCTGACCACCTGATACCTCATCACAAACATAACCAGAAGGCTTTGATGAATAATGACCCAACTTTAAAGGTATATAACTAGCAAACTTATTTGAAAGGAAAGGTAAAAATCACACAGAACCAGCAAATCTAACAAAAGACAATACATTCAAAGAAAATAAATTGTGAGAAATATCAAACTTAGAAATAAGATACCCTTAAGAACCACCTAAAACATCAACAGTAATTGTTAAAAATTTCAAATAATATGGTAAAGCAATCACATGAGGAATAGGAAAAATTAATCAAGACAAAAGACTACCGCCAAAAACCGTAACAAATAGTAAAGCAATTATACCAAATGAAATAAAACCCAGCCAAAAAAGGCATACCACACAAAGACAAACTAGAAACATTGAAACAGACAGAAGTTAAATGCATAAAATTAACAATGGAACCCATAAAACGAATACACTGAGAATCGTTTAAATTATGAATTATTGAACCTGCACGCATAAATAACAATGCCTTCAATAAAGCATGAGCCAATCAATGAAATAAAGCAAGCTATGGATAACCTAGCGCCAAAATTCTTATTATTAAACCATGTTGTCTTAAAGTAGAGTGAGCAATAATCTTCTTTAAATCAAACTCAAAAATTTGCCCCCAAGCCAGCCATACATATAGTTATACAACCAATTAAAAGTAAAAACCAACCACAATTATAAATCTCTTATATTGGTCTAAAACGAATTAATAAATAAACCCCCACAGTAACAAGAGAAGAAGAATGAACCAAGGCAGAAACAGCAATAGGAGCAGCTATAGCAGTAGGAAGTCAAGAAGAAAAAGGAATCTGAGCTTTCTTAGTTATAGCAGCTAGAACAATTAATATAGAAATAAACTTTATTTCAAAAGAACTCGAAATAATATAATTCCAACCACCAAAATTTAATATTCAAGAAATATGAATTAAAATAACAACATCGCCAAACCGATTAGATAAAGCAACTAATATGCCAGCACTATAAGACATTACATTTTAATATAAAATAACGAAACAGTAAGAAATATTTTCGCAGTCACCAGTGGGCCAAAACCCAGCCGATTATTCAAAGACCGCTATGCACACCAAATGGATGAAAGTTTTGCTATATATTCCTAAGAGCCCGATCCCGAACAACCTCAAAAATTTTCTTGATATCTTTATCCGTTTCCCAGATACCAAGGTCCAAATTACCCTACTTCTACACGTAAACTCCGGTATGAAGCGAAATCTAAATAATAAATAACCGTAGCAAATGCTCAAATTTTAACGGTATATTCTCTAGCCATTTATCTAGAGCAGCTAGTTAGTTTTATTTATTTATTCAACCCCATCTTATTAGGGCCATCAGGCCCTCTCTTTCGTTGGACCAGGTTTTCACACATACAGTAACTTTTTCACATCGTAGCTACCTAAAAAATAATAATTTTAATTTGAAAAAGTACTAATATTGTTCGAGTGTCTAAAGTGGCAATGTCAGTATATAATACTGACTAGGGGACTAAAAAAATAATGCTTGAAGTGCTTGTACCACTGCAGCTGCTGCCAGTAATGGAGACAATAATAATAATGATAATAATAATTATTATTATTATAGCGGCAAATATAAAAAGAATTTGTAGGTATACAAAATAAACGTTTTCTGATATAGCGAGTTCTGGGGAAAGGAAATTTAAAGAGAGTGACTCAGCTAAGAATACTGGGAAATGAAGAAAATCTTGTTGGAAAGGATGCAAAAGGGTAACGAGTGCGTTCAGGGACCACGGTAATCATAAAAGATATTTTATTAACAGTCTTGTGAAGCTGGTGATGTTATTCAGTTCTCTAATACAATACGCGATATTATTTCCTACTACTAATGAGGACTTCGAGCAAGTGGCTGAACGGTGGAATGAGACAGAAAGGATTTTGCTCTGATGGGGACGGTGCCCCTGCCACGTTGCTCAGACAAGAGCGTTAAGGTCGAGAAGAGATATGACGGACTGTGTTTGTTGATAAGACAGTAGAGAAGACAGAGGGTGTGGAAATCTCTGCGCTTGTCTGCACTCAGTCAGGATAGCTGTGCATTTGATGGTGAAATACGATCAAAGAGTCGAACATCACAGATATAACGAACACAGGCATTCATAGCAAGTTCCAGGAGCCGTGAGCTCTCCTGAGAAATACCTTGCAGGTTAAAATTGCTGCAATCAATGAATGGAAGTGCAAATGCTTGTAAAAGTTTTTTTCGCATTTGAAGAGGGAAGAATTTTTTTTATATTTTTGTTGGACATAGAGAGATGCTTATGCCTTCTTGCACATTACAGTTATGTGCTCAGTACAATTTAGATTTTCATCTATTATTACTCCTAGACTCTTTGCCGAAGTAGAGAAGTTGAGATTTGTCCCATTTAGGGTTAAACGTAGTAGGGATTCCCGATATTTTAGGGTAATGAGCCTAGAATGACCAACCAATGTCGCTTGGGTTTTGAATGAGTTAAGCTTTAATCCTATATGCTGCGCCCGTTTTGATAGTGCACACAGGTCGGAATTTAGATTCTCGATAGCTGTCTCCTGGTTTATTGGTTTTGCACTTATATACAACCGGAGACCATCAGCGTATATTTGGTATTTTCGGTAGGGCCAAGCTGTTGACACATCATTTACGTACACTGAGAAGAGTATAAGACCTAATACCAGACGATGGGGGACGCGTGATTCTACCTGCCTCCATTGTGACTTAATGGTGCAGGACATACGCACTGCTGCCATCACGTCAAGTATGAGTGAAAGAGTTGCACTGCAGATCAGAAATATTGTGCACAGATGACAGTTTGATTTGGCGACAAGAATTTTTTTCTGCTAATGCGCCCTTAAAGTCCACATAGTCACACTGCACTGCCGTTGGCGAGATATTTAGGCTGCTAAGTTTGGCAAGCAAGGTGTCTAAGTCGACAGTATCGAAGACCCTGTTGAAGCACATGTTAGTTGCCTCTTGTAGATACTTGGAAACTTCATGTTATCTGTTACCTTTATTAAAGTAGATGTTGTGCTGCGATATAAACGGAAACCTGTTTGGTAATCGTCTAGTAAGTTGTTTGCAGTTACGCAGTTTGTTAGCTGGTCGTGGACTATTGTATTCTGAGGCATTGGTCAGTGCAGGAAGAACGAAAATAGGCCGGTAATCAGACGGTGCCGTGGCAACATCCTTTTTAGGTAGTGGCTTAACGAGTCCCTGCTTACAGGCCTCAGCGAAAACATTTGTCGTTAAAGAGTAGTTGAAGATATCTGTTATAGTGTGCAGTAGTGGTTCAGTAATACTCTTCACCATTTGGACTGTGATGCCATCGTGTCCACTGACGATATTCCAGCAACATGCGTTATAAGATTTTTTTGTAGTTATAGTCGTTTACTCCCCCGATATAATCAATGAGTCTCTGTTTCGGTTGTAGTTCAGTTGTGGTTGTAGGTAATGTGAAGTATCGGTTTACTTCTTCGGTTGGGACAATGGGATCATGAGAAGCTTTTAGTTTACCTATACCAAGACCACGCAGGTCTAACCACAGAACATCTGATCTATTTCTGTTGTCGGTTAATGTACGGTTATGCGCGAGCTTAGCATTTCTCACAGTTTGACTGAATCTGTTGCTCTTCTGCATGAAAGCAATTTAACTTTCAGACTTGGGGTGTAATTTGTGTGCCCGATGTGCAGCGTCTCCGACGTATATGAGCAGTTTCAGTTCCTCAGCTAGGCAAGATGCAAGTTTCCTTCTTACTTTTCCGGTGTTTATGGGATCACTAACGAATCTACTTTTACAGTAAACCGAAAAGTGCCGGCCGGTGTGGCCGAGCGGTTCTAGGCGCTTCAGTGTGTAACCACGCGACCGCTACGGTCGCAGGTTCGTATCCTGCCTCGGGGATGGATGTGTGTGATGTCCTTAAGTTAGTTAGGTTTAAGTAGTTCTAAGTTCTAGGGGACTGATGACCTCACATGTTAAGTCCCATAGTGCTCAGAGCCATTTGAACCATTTTTTTG
Source organism: Schistocerca nitens (assembly GCF_023898315.1). Taxonomy (NCBI): domain Eukaryota; kingdom Metazoa; phylum Arthropoda; class Insecta; order Orthoptera; family Acrididae; genus Schistocerca; species Schistocerca nitens. The sequence goes on along the minus strand of NC_064616.1, from coordinate 904,993,486 downwards.
AACTAATGAGTTCTTATCTTTTAATGAGTTTTGCAGCTAACTTTTAGGTGGCAGGCCTCAAAATTTACATTGCCACCTCTACTATATAACTATCTCGACCAATGCTACCGACCACATAAAACTACCAATCACCACAGACTTCATCATGCCAATATCTGCAGACATACCCTCACAAAAACAATTTCTGTGAATTGCTTCCTTAACATTCAGATTGTTCGTTGTATATTAAATTTTGAAAACGTTTGTCGCTACATGGGCTGATATTATCATCTGTAAGTTGCTGGTAATGCTCTCCACGAAGTTATACAGTTAACTAAATTTGAATCACTGATTTGCAGGGTCCGCAGCTCGTGGTCGTGCGGTAGCGTTCATGTTTCCCACGCCCGTGTTCCCGGGTTCGATTCCCGGCGGGGTCAGGGATTTTCTCTGCCTCGTGATGACTGGGTGTTGTGTGATGTCCTTAGGTTAGTTAAGTTTAAGTAGTTCTAAGTTCTAGGGGACTGATTACCATAGATGTTAAGTCCCATAGTGCTCAGAGCCATTTTTTTTTATTTGCAGGATTATTGCCTTGTTATTATTTTATTGTGCCGTTATCAATTCTTCCATACTATCGTAACGCAGACATATAGATATTGGGTTGATTTCATATACAGAATTTCCTCAAATCTAAGCAAAACTACAGAGAATTTGCTGCTCTGTTACAATTGAGTGTAATGGATTGAATAAAACCGTTGATTACAATGTAAATGAAATTTTTAACAAAGAGAGAGAGAGAGAGACAGATAACTGTGTGATTTAGATACCAAAGACGCTCTTCTATAGGGAATGTACGAAAGTGAACTGGAGTGATGTAGTCTTCGCAACGAAAATGGTTCAAATGGCTCTGAGCACTATGGGACTTAACATCCGTGGTCATCAGTCCCCTAGAACTTAGAACTACTTAAACCTAACTAACCTAAGGACATCACACACATCCATGCCCGAGGCAGGATTCGAACCTGCGATCGTAGCGGTCACGCGGTTCCAGACTGAAGCGTCTAGAACCGCACGGCCACAACGACCGGCAGTCTTCGCAACGGCTTGACAATATAATCCACATGTCAGGTAGGTAAACCCCGAAAAGGAAACGTCACATTTCACATTATCTCATCTACAACATGTTTACAACATATTTGGTATACATATATCAGTTAAAGAGAAATAAGCAAGACAATTTCTAATCTTAACGTTCTCTCTGTCACAGTGCATTTAAATGAAGATATAATAACAGGTACTTTTCAGACAGAACTTTGATTTGTGATCAGTGGTTTTCCCAGTGTACGGAAATCGTGAAAATTTCTCGGGTATTCAGCCGGGTAGCGTCGTCCAATCGGCGCGATATTTCGGCAAACCGACTTCTTGCCATCTTCAGGCGCCTGAAGATGGCAAGAAGTCGGCTTGCCGAAATATCGCGCCTTTTGGACGACGCTACCCGGCTGAATACCCGAGAAATTTTCAAGAGAACTCTGATTATTGCGTGGTGAATGAAGTAGCTTTTCTCTATGCAGTGTCTCATACCACTGTACTTTTAAAACGGAAGTTATCTGTCACAGTCGGAACTTTCAGAACAGATTTCCCTGCAGAGCAATCGATCTCTGAAAGCGTAACTGCTGTTGACAAACTCAGTAGGAGTATATGAGGAAATTCTTTCGTGAGCGGTTACGGCAACCAGTCAGGGTCGAGCCGAGCACGCCACGTGGTCCACTGGGGAATGTTTACTTTAAACACAGAAAGGGAGCAGTGGTTCAGTCCTCTTTGCCTTGGGATTCCAGTCCGCATATGTTTGTGTGCAGAGACGCTTCTATGGTTGAGTAATGTGGAGAACTGTGGTCAGTTTCTGTTGTGCATTCTCAGATGTCGTGCTATAAATGGTTGCCGAGGTCCTGCCTTTTATTTCAAGGCTTGGTGTAGTGGTATTTACAGCATTTGCAGACGTTTAACGAGCACTTGTCCATGCTGAAATGATTGTTTAGTGTGGTGGTCAGTTCTCAAAGCACAGTACAAAATTAGTTTTAAATTAACCCAGCCGAATAACAGGGTATTTGAAATCATCACACACTCGTTTAGTAAGTATGAATCAATACTTTATAGTGCATATGGCATTCGTTTGTTTGAACCTTTGAGTTATTGCGATTTATTGTACCACATGTTCCACACATGTATGTTGTGTGCCTTATTATGGCCATTATAATCCTTTAAAGGCAATTATAGTTTCCAGATCAAAGGTTCTAGGTTTCATTCGTGATCCCTTGTGGCTGCTTTTAGATTCTACTAGTCTACAGCTGATAATGCACTTTGCAGTCGGCATATTGCTATCTCACGTGGAGTGGATTTTCTGCCTTGAACAGAGATAGCAGATTTTCTGAGCTATTATTACAATCTGTATACACGTTTCTTACAAGGGAACCTCCCCATCGCACCCCCCTCAGATTTAGTTATAAGTTGGCACAGTGGATAGGCCTTGATAAACTGAACACAGATCAATTGAGAAAACAGGAAGAAGTTGTGTGGAACTGTGAAATAATAAGCAAAATATACAAACTGAGTAGTCCACGGGACGCATAGGCAACATCATGGACAAAATAAGCTCAGGAGCGTCGTGGTCCCGTGGTAGCGTGAGCAGCTGCTGAACGAGAGGTCCTCGGTTCAAGTCTTCCCTCTAGTGAAAATTTTATTTTCTTTATTTTTGTATAGTTATTATCTGTCCGTTCGTTCATTGACGTCTTTGTTCACTGTAATAAGTTTAGTGTCTGTGTTTTGCGACCGCATCGCAAAACCGTGCCTCTCCAATGGGAACCGAAAACATTTGATCGCAAGGTCATAGGTCAACCGATTCCTCCACAGGAAAACACATCTGATGTATTCTATACGACACTGGTGACGGCATGTGCGTCACATGACAGGAATATGTTGTCGACCCACCTAACTTGTACACTTGGCGAAGGGGTTAAAAGATTCTTCTACCTTGCCCGATTTAGGTTTTCTTGTGGATGCGATAATTACTCCCAAAAAAGTGATGAGAACATAAGAGTTTGTCACATAAACTGAAAATAAAAAATTAAAGTCTTCACTTGACGGTAGACTTGAACCTAGGACCTTTCGTTCCGCAGCTGCTCACGTTACCACGAAACCACGGCGCTCTTGCGTGCTCAGTCTCCTTGACATTGCATATCTTCCCATGAACTACTCAGTTTGTATATTTTGCTTATTTTTTCACAGTTCCACACAACTTCTTCCTGTTTTCTCAATTGATCTGTTTTCAGTTTTTCAAGGTCTATCCACTGTGCCAACTTATAACTAAATCTGAGGGGGGTGCGATGGGGAGGTTCCCTTGTTAGAACTGCAATCAGCAGTACGCTTCCTCTATTTCTTTGCTTGTTTTTCAGACCAGAAGATAAGTCAGCAGTTCTAAATGGAGAGAGAGCTGGCGGTTCATCATTTTATATACGACGTGACTGTTAGATATCTTTAATGTCAGAATTCTAAATGGCAAAGTCAGATTAACAGAATGACTCAAGCCAGCTCACTTCACGTAACTCGGCTATGAACTGGGTTACTTACACGTTATTGATGCCAAGCTATGAGCTTATCACAACTTAGTATGTTCGCAGCATTCAGTCTAATGTTCATTTACGCCCATTATTACTTTGTTGCGCAAAGTAAACTGTTTCTGTCCTTCTCTTGTTCTGTTCCTTCAACAAATGGTATTAAGATAGGATTATTATACAATTTCACGGGTATAAACCTCATATAGAACAGAACATTTTATTCATGGATTTTTTCAGTATATATATTTGCTTGCATCCAGAATTTAAAAAAGAGAGTATGAGGCTGACAAAAATCACTAATGTTTTTACATAAATCTCCGACCCATAACCGTAAATCACCGCCTGTACCTTTATTTCTGTGTCCACGCAGAGCCCCCCCCCCCTCCCCCCAGATCGCCGAAAGGCATAAATAACGCGTACAAGACGTGGGCACACAAATGTTGTTATATATGTAGATATACGTTGTTTGCCAATAATTTCTCTCTGAGTTCATTACATACAAGAATCTAAAGTGTCTACATAAAACTGGTGACTTAAGTACGAAAGGAAATGACCTAAGACTCACGAAAGCATTATTTACCAAGACGTGAAAATCTTCACTCTCTATCCGGAAACCGAAATATCTTCAGTCGTCTGACTAAGAAAATAGATATTTTTTGCAGTAACCTTTTTATTTCTCTTATTAATCACGGACGCAACAGTAATCACAGGATTCTTAAACACCAGATGCCAACACAGTTCAAAGACAGGCACCCGTCATGAATGAAAGCACGTGCCGAGCGCTTTGTACATTAGCGATAAATGCAAACCTTGTTCCAAATCGGGTACCAAAGCCGGATTGTGGGCTGGCAGCCAGATATTCGGAGTCGAGTTCTGTTGTGCGGTCTTAATCAGAGATTAATGTTTGATTTCAGCACAGTCAGATCCTACTTGGAAAGCCCTTGAGTTGCGAGGTCGATAACTCGATGACGAGTGGTTAACCGCACTGCTGAGCGAAGTATGTGACCGTTATTACGCCACTCACCCTTTGTATTTTGTTTGTAGCTGTGATTACACCGGTTCGTAATAAGTATCATTAATGGTAGTTTCCAAAACTACTACTTTGTGGCACGAATGACAGTAAGAGCGAACATTACTGTTGAACAGCCTTCTTTTTTCAGAAAGATATTTTTAAAAAACTGGCGAATGAACGTAGACTATTGTGTTCGCTTACATTTACTTTTAACAGTTGACGAATACAAAATTAGACCGGTCGTGGATTTAAACAGCGCTCCTCGCGGATGCGTGGGAAATGTATTAACAATTGTGCCTCGTGCTCAATAATAAATGCAATTTATTTCTTGCGTACAACAGATTTTTGTAGTAGTTTGTATTGGCTTTACGGCGCAGATATATTTTGGAATAGTTTTATGTACTGTGCATACTTGAGCATAACAATTATAATATTTATGAATTATAATCCAAATGGTTCACATGGCTCTGAGCACTATGGGACTTAGCATCTGAGGTCATCAGTCCCCTAGAACTTAGAACTACTTAAACCTAACTAACCGAAGGACATCACACACATCCATGGCCGAGGCACGATTCGAACCTGCGACAGTAGCAGTCACGCGGTTCCGGACTGTAGCGCCTAGAACCGCTCGGCCACATCGGCCGGCCATTGTAATCCCTGACTGGGTATAACGACGATTCATTGCAGGAGATACAGACAGACAGTCATGCGAAATACTTTTTAACGCGTTTTCTCAAAATTGTCTCGAGCAGCTATCTCGGCAGCCCACACGCAGTGGAAGTATCTTAGAGCTGGTAGCTACAAATAAGCCGCACCTTATCAGAGTCAGTATAGAAACATGGACTAGCGACCATAATGTCATTATAGCAACTATGATTACGACAGTTAATAAATTAGTCAAGAAGGCTAGGAGAGTGTTTCTGCTAGCTAGAGCAGATAAGCAGTTATTACAGTCTCACTTAGACAGCGAACTGGCATCACTTAGTTCCAGTAAGGTGGATGTAGAGGAATTATGAGCAAAGTTTAAGCAGATTGTAAATTGTGGTATGGAGTGTTATGTACCTAGTAAGTGGATAAAATATCTACATCTACATATATACTACGCTAGCCTCCAAGCGGTGTGCGGCGGAGGGCATAATTCGCGCCAAAGTCATATTCCCCCCCCCCCACCCCCCACCACCCCGTTTGTTCCACTCTAGGATCGCACGAGGGAAAAGCGACTGTCTGAACGCCTCAGTACGAGCTCTAATTTCCCTTATCTTTGAATGGTGATCATTGCGCGATTTGAAAATTGGTGGTAATAATATATGCTCTACATCCTCGGCGAAGATCGGATTTCGGAACTTAGTGAGCAGCCCCTTCCGTTTACCAGTCACGAATCTTGCCGATCTTCTTTGAACCTTTTCCATCTCTTGAATGAGGATCCCATAAAGACGAACAATACTCTACGACTGGATGAACTAACGTATTGTAAGCAATTTCCTTTGTTGAAGGACTGCATCGCTTCAGGCTTCTACCAATAAACCGCAGTCTAGAGTTCGCCTTGCCCATTACTTGCGTAATCTGATCATTCCATTAGAGATCATTTCGAATAGTCACACCCAGATACTTGACGGATGCTACCGCTTCCAAAGACTGGACATTAATTTTGTATTCGTACATTAATGGGGATTTTCGCCTTGTAATACGCAGTAGGTTACACTTACTAATATTGAGAGATAACTGCCAGTCATTACACCACACATTTATTTTCTGCAAATCCTCATTGTTTTGTTCACAACTTTCGTATGATACTACTTTCTTGTAGACTACAGTATCATCGGCAAACAGTATAATGTCACTGTCAATACCATCAACCAGATCGTTTATGTAAATCGTAAAAAGCAGCGGACCTATTACGCTGCCCTGGGGCACACCTGAAGTTACGCTTGTTTCTGTTCAAGTCACCCCATTTGGGACGACATACTGCTCTCTGTCTGTTAGAAAACTTTTTATCCAACCGCATATGTCATCGGACAGACCGTAAGCGCGCAGTTTTTGGACCAAACGACAGTGCGGAACTGAGTAGAACGCCTTTCGAAAGTCGAGAAACATGGCATCAACCTGGGAGCCGGTATCTAGAGCGAAATTCGGTGGATGCTGAAAAAGCAGAGGCTGTTGCTCTCTCGGCTCAAAAGAGAAAGCATGAATGACGACAAGCGAAGGTTGGTAGAGATTCGTCCGTCTGTGAAAAGATCTATGCTCGAAGCAAAGAAAAGCTACCACAGTCACACCTTAGCAAAAGATCTGGCAGAGAACCCGAGAAAATTCTGGTCGTATGTATAATCACAAGGTGGGTCTAAGGCTTCCATTCAGTCCGTTGTAGACCAGTCTGGTGTGGCAGCTGGAGATAGCAAAACGAAAGCTGAAGTTTTAAATTTCACATTCAAGACATCGTTCACACCGGAGAATCGTACAAACATACCGTCATTTGGCCATCGGACAGACTCCCGTATGAACGACGTAGTAATAAGCATACCTGGCTTAGATAAACAAGTGAAAGATTTGAAAACAAATAAATCTTCAGGTCCGGATGGAATCCCAGTTAGATTTTAGCTGGCATTTATCACGAATCTCTCGCTCAGCACAGAGTCCCAAGGAGTGTAAAAAAGCGCAGATTGCTCCACTGTATAAGAAAGGTAAAAGAACGGGCCCGCCAAATTACAAATCAATATCCCTGACTTCTGTTTGCTTCAAAATCACTGAACATATTCTCTGTTCGAACATAAAAAACTTTCTTGAGACTGAGAAGCTTATGTGCACGAATCAGCATGGTTTTAGAAAGCGGTGCTTGTGCGAATCTCAGCTTGCGCTTTTCTCACATGATATACTGAGAAATGGTTCAAATGGCTCTGAGCACTATGGGACTTAACATCTGTGGTCATCAGTCCCCTAGAACTTAAAACTACTTAAACCTAACTAACCTAAGGACATCACACACATCCATGCCCGAGGCAGGATTCGAACCTGCGTCTGTAGCGGTCACGCGGTTCCAGACTGAAGCGCCTAGAACCGCACGGCCACACAAGCCGGCGATATACTGAGAACTATGGATGAAGGGCAACAGGCAGATTCCATATTTCTCGATTTCCGGAAAGCATTTGAGGCGGTGCCCCATTGCAGGCTGTTAACGAAGGTGCAAGTATATGGAATAAGTTCACAGATATGTGAGTGACTCGAAGACTTCTTAAATAATAGAAACCAGTATGTTGTCCTCGACGGCGAATGTTCATCAGAGACAAGGGTATCGTTAGGAGTGCCCAAGGGAATTGTGATAGGACCGCTATTGTTCTCTACATACGTAAATGATTTGGCGGACAGGGTGGGCAGCAATGCGCTGTTGTTTGCTGATGATGCCGTGGTGTACGGTAAGGTGTCGAAGTTGAGTGACTGTAGGAAGATGCAAGACGACTGAGGCAAAATTTCCAGTAGGTGCAATGAATGGCAGCTAGCACTAAATATGTAAAAATGTAACTTAGTGCGGATGAGTAGGAAGATTAAATCTGTAATGTTCGGATACAGTATTACTAGTGTCCTGGTTGACGCAGTCCCGTCGTTTAAATATCTTGTAGTAACGTTTCAAAGCTATATGAAATGGAACGGGAATGTGAGGATTGTGGTAGGAAAGTTGAGTTGTCGACTTAGGTTTGTTAGGGGATTTCAAGGTACGTGTGGTTCATCTCTAAAGGAGACCGCATATTGGACACTGGTGTGAGCTATTGTTGAGTACTGCTCAAGTGTTTGGGATCCGTACTAGGTCGTATTGAAGGAAGACGTCGAAGCAATTAAGAGGCGGGCTGCTAGATTTGTTACCGGTAGGTTCGAACAACACGTAAGTCTTACGGACATGCTTCGGGAACTCAAATGCGGATCCCTGGAGGGAAGGCGACGTTCTTTTTGAGAAACACTATTGAGAAAATTTAGAGAACCGCCATTTGAAGCTGATAGCCGATCGATTCTACTGCCACCAACATACATTAAGCGTAAGGACCACAAAGATAAGATACGAGAAATTAGGACTCATACGGAGGCATATAGATACTTATTTTCCCTCGCTCTATTTGCGGAACAGGAAAGGAAATAACAACTAATGGTACAGAGTACCTTCTGCCACACACCGTACTGTAGCTCGCGGAGTATCTGGTTCAAATTGCTCTAAGCACTATGGGACTTAACATCTGAGGTCATCAGTCCCCAAGACTTAGAACTAATTAAACCTAACTAACCTAAGGACATCACACACATCCATGCTCGAGGCAGGAGTCGAACCTGCGACCGTAGCAGTCGCGCGGTTCCGGACTGAAGCGCCTAGAACCGCTCGGCCATAGCGGCCGGCGCGCAGTATCTATGTAGATGTAGGTGTAGAACGTGTTGACTTCGGTCAGTACAATAAGAAGGGCAATAATCTATGTATTATATTCGTAACATGAGCACAGGGTAGCATTTACTATATACTACTTGTTGGAAGATTGGTACAAAAGAAAATATTATTCTACGATTAATTTTCTCAATTAAATGTAAGTATCTGAAAATGGCTTGAGAAGAAGTTGAACGCTTGCCCTTCGCCAGTAAATACAATTATGAAAATAAATCTTCGGCCATATTGAAGAATGGGTCCAGTTCTCATTCGGAAAGCTATGGGTGATATTGCATAACCTCTTTTTAGCATAGCTGAGTGAACAAGATTCACCCATCGTTTGCGAAATTTTAATTTATGGAAGCTGTATAATTAGGAGCAACACTTTCAACGGGAAATATTTCTTGAACTGAAAATCAACATCAAACACGGTCAGTTTTCAAAGAAACGAGACTTGTTTGAGCGTACCTGCATTTTATCGTTGCCATATCTCGGTTACTTAGGCATAAAAGTTAATTTCTCTATTTATCATTTTATTTAACCGTTTTAATCATTTAAGATTGTTTCTCAACCACTGAAAACAGACTTAAAGTTTGATATTTTCTAAATTCAAAGTTTAGATTAATTGAAAACATAATTAGTAATACTGAAGGTGTTAGAGGATATGTACTGGAAAGATAATTCATACTGCATGGAGTAGAGATCACTCGCTGATAAATAAACCATACGTAAAATGACAACGTTGAATGCGAAACCATAATCGGGTAACTTCATCCCATTGGACTCAACGGAAAGATGTACACAGTGGTTGACTGATGGATGTCGTCTACCGCAGTCCCTTTTCCAGCAAACATAGTGCAGTGATTACCGGGGAACAGCGCAGCTTTTCGCGAAAACTAGCTATGCCAGTTATAAATTAAATGACGTCATTATCCATACTTTCTGGCATAAAAGATATTGGACTCTCCATTCCCGTTTTTTTTTCAGATGGAGAACGCAGTCCTGATGTTCTTTAGCTGTTGGCCGCATATATCACGTAATTTGAGGGTTAACTGGGGAATCAGAGAATGTGAGGAACACCAATACAAAAAAGAATCTCATCATCTTCAGTGCCTCGCATATACACTGACTGAAAAAAAAATAATTAATGTAGAGTAACGAAATTTAGCGAATACACTTGTATAGGTAACATATTTAAATAATTAGCACTGCAAGATCACAGGTTAATGTAAGAGTGACATAAGCCATTGAAAATGTGAAATGCTGGTACATTAATAAACGATGTAACCGCCAGAACATTGAATACAGTCATCCAGACGTGCATGCATTGTGTTGTAGAGGCGCCATATGTCAGTTTGTAGGATGGAGTCCCACGCCTGTTGAACTTGGTCGCCGGCCGCGGTGGTGTAGCGGTTCTAGGCGCGCAGTCCGGAACCGCGCGACTGCTACGGTCGCAGGTTCGAATCCTGCCTCTGGCGTGGATGTGTGTGATGTCCTTAGGTTAGTTCGGTTTAAGTAGTTCTAAGTTCTAGGAGACTGATGACCACAGATGTTAAGTCCCATAGTGCTCAGAGCCATTTGAACCATTTTTTAACTTGGTCGGTCAACACAGGGACGATGAATTGTGCTCGAGGATGACGATGGAGTTGTCGTGCGATGGAGTCACATATGTGCTCGATTGGAGACGAATATGGTGATCTAACAGGCCAAGGCAACATAGTGACACTCTGTAGAGCATGTTGGGTTACAGCAGCGGTATTTGGACCACCGTTATCCTCTTCGAAAACACCCCCTGGAATGCTGTTCATGAATGGCAGCACAACAGGTCGAATCACCCGATTAACGTAGGAATTTGCAGTCAGGATGCGTGGTATATCCACGAGAGTGCTCCTGCTGTCAGAAGAAATCGTACCCCAGACCATAACTCCTAGTGTGGGTCCAGTGTGTCTAGGCCACAAGACAGGTTGATTGCAGGACCTCAACTGTCCTCCTCGTAACCAACGGACGGTCATAACTGACGCCGAGGCAGAACCAAATTTCATCAGAAAACACAACAGGTCTCTCCACCCTACCCTCCACTGCGCTCTCGCTTAACACCACTGAAGTAGCAAACGACGGTGATCTAGGGTCCGTGGAATGCACACTACAGGGCGTCTAGTTCGGTGCTGTCTTGGAGTAACCAATTTGAAACATTTCGCTGTGTCACTGTGATGCCAACTGCAGCTCAAATTGCTGCTACAGACGCAGTACGATGCGCCGGACCCATACGCCGAACACGATGGTCTTCCCCCTGGGTTACACACGTGCCCGTGTGTAACCCAGTCGCGTCTTTAAATTCTCGTGACCACTGGTGCCAACGGTTTTGTACAGGGGCTGCATTCCTGCCAAGTCTCTCTGAAGTATCACAAAAACATCCTGCTTCTCGCAGCCCTATTACACGACCCCATTCAAACTCACGAGGGGACATTCCAAAATGTCAATAACCGATCTTGATGAAACTTGTCAGTTGTGTAGAGGGCAAAATACTACAATACGCATCTTTATTCTTTGTGTCTAGTTCCACTTTTAGGGGGTAAAACACGCCCCGAAAGCTAATTTGGCGTATTAGGTTTCGAGGGAATACCTTCTAACTGATGATACAAAAAAAAAAAAGCTTCTCGCATAAAAGTTGATATGTAATAAACCTTTCTGAAAACTGTATAATCGAATTTTGTAATAATCGGGCATTTAGTACAAAACCACACCACCATTACTTGATTTTGAAAAACGAAAACTTCCTTTGCAGAATTAAGTAATGAAGCTTTCAAGCTACATACATCCATATGTAATAAAGCTGGTTTCTGAAATACCATTTCTGGAAAATACTCTGTACACAATGTGCTGTCAGAGTATTTTTAAAAATGGTTCAAATGGCTCTGAGCACTACGGGACTCAACTGCTGTGGTCATAAGTGCCCTAGAACTTAGAACTACTTAAACCTAACTAACCTAAGGACAGCACACAACACCCAGCCATCACGAGGCAGAGAAAATCCCTGACCCCGCCGGGAATCGAACCCGGGAACCCGGGCGTGGGAAGCGAGAACGCTACCGCGCGACCACGAGATGCGGGCAGAGTATTTTTAACATACCTAATTAAAATATCCAAGCATTAATTATTAGTTTAGTTATTTATTTATTGTTTTTTGTTATGTTTTGTTTCTGTTTACCATTTCACATACGTTTATTCTGTTAACTGAAAATGAATAACTCATTATTATGATACTACATCATTACAATAATGATGATCGGTAAATAAATGCTTAAAAATAACATTTTCTTACACAATGCACATAAAATGAACCAAATTTCTTTACATAATACACATGAAGGTGAACACAGCATAAAACAACAGAGAACACAACATAAAATAGTCCATCAGCATTTCAAATCGTCGCGGGTAATCCTCTAAATATCCTGAGTTGTATCAGGCCATATTGGTAAGCCTTGGTGAAAAGAACTGATTATATACACACATCACAAAAAGTTTTGCATTTCTCCGGTTCCCAGAATTCTTGAAGATAGACGTAGGCTGTGGACGTTGTATCACAGACACAGTCCCTTTGACTGTTCAGAGATGTCGCTAACCCCGCCAAAAGATGTAAACAACCATGTGTGAGCAGCACCTATTACACGGAGGGGGTCCGACAGCCGATCAGTTACAGTCATTCCACCAGGAAGGAGGTAACACAGCTCATGTTGTCTGTAATTCAACCATGCCTAGACGGTCAATACCGCGGTTTGATAGCGTCCACATGGTTACTTCGTACCAGGAATGGCTCTTAACAAGGGAAGTGTCCAAGCGTCTCGGAGTGAACCAAAGTGATGTTGTCCGGACATGGAGGAGATGTGTTTGGAGGCAACCTGGTCAGGCTGAACGCCTTTGACACATTGTCCAGCGGAGTGCATTAAGGTGAAGGTTCCCTGCTGTTTTGGGGTGGCATTATGTGGGGCCGACGTACGCCGTTGGTGGTCATGGAAGGCACCATAACGGCTGTACAATACGTGAATGCCATCCTCCGACCGATAGTGCAACCATATCGGCAGCATATTGGAGAGGACTTCGTCTTCATGGACGAAAATTTGCGCCCCCATCGTGCACATCTTGTGAATGACTTCCTTCAGGATAACGACACCGCTCGACTAAAGTGGCCAGAATGTTGTCCAGACATGGACCCTATCGAACATGCCTGGGATAGATGGAAAAGGGCTGCTTGTGGACGACGTGACCCACCAACCACTCTGAGTGACCTACGCCGAATCGCCGTTGAGGAGTGAGACAATCTGAACCAACAGTGCCTTGATGAACTTGTGGATAATATGCCACGACAAATACAGGCATGCATCAATGCAAGAGGACGTGCTACTGGGTATTGGAGGTACTGGCGTGTACAGTAATCTGGACCACCCCCACTGAATATCTCGGTGTATGGTTGTACAACATGCAATGTGTGATTTTTATAAGCAGTAAAAAGGGCGGAAATGATGTTTACGTTGATCTCTATTCCAATTTTCTGTACAGGTTCCGGAACTCTCGGAACCGAGGTGATGCAAAACTTTTTTGATGTGTGTACTAATGACTGCTGCTTGATGATATTGTTTTTCAAGTGGAGACTGACATCAAAAGCATTCAGTACAACTAGATCTGACAAACCTTCTCACAAAGTTCTTCCAACATCGAAAGTCATAAATCTCACAACTTTACCTGTGCTGTCAAGCCCTTTGGGACCACCAGACGGATGAGTTCCTTGTTCTCAGGTATGACGCTCTATACACTTGACATGGACATCCCTAATAATCTAACAATAATACAGATTTCTCTCTCACTGGGAAAGAAAACATCTTTCAAATATCTTTCGAGCTGGTCAGACATTTGTTTACCTGATGTAGACGCAGTGACAAGGACATTTGGGGCTACAATAAGAGCTTTTCGAACTCTTGGTCCAGACTCACCAGCAGTTTCTTCTAAAACGATGAAAAAGCGGGTGGTCAGTGAGAAAAAAAGGTTTTGACTATCATATTCGATGACAAAGAATTTGTTCATCTGATAATACTAAAGGACACGACAGCACAGGTACACACACGGTATGTATACGATTTTTTATATAGAAAGAAACTTATGAAAGATTTTCAGATCTTGTTCTGTTGTATGATTTTGATGTCACTCTATACTTGAGAAACAATATAATTAAGCTGCAGTCACTATTGCATAACCAGTTCTTTTCACTACGGCTTACCAATGTACTGATATGTCTGACACAAACCAGGATATTTAGGGGAACACCAGCACCAATCTGAAATCCTGCGCGCCCGCATCTCGTGGTCGTGCGGTAGCGTTCTCGCTTCCCACGCCCGGGTTCCCGGGTTCGATTCCCGGCGGGGTCAGGGATTTTCTCTGCCTCGTGATGGCTGGGTGTTGTGTGCTGTCCTTAGGTTAGTTAGGTTTAAGTAGTTCTAAGTTCTAGGGGACTGATGACCATAGATGTTAAGTCCCATAGTGCTCAGAGCCATTTGAACCATTTTTTTGAAATCCTGCGGAATTATGCTTTATATTGTGTTCCCTGTCGTGTATATTATGTGAAGAAATTTCGTTCATTTTATGTGTATGGCGTAAGAAAATGAAATGTTTTAACCATTTGTTTACAGATTATCATTATTATAATGATTTCTAACATACCTATGAGTTACTAATTATTTTCAATCAACAAGATAAACGCATGTGAAGCATAAAACTAGAAAAATAATGAATTTAAAACGAAAAACAACGATTTCAAACATAAAACAAATATAAGTGAGACAAATAAGTAGACTAATAATTAATGCATAGATATTATAAACTCCTGGAAATTGAAATAAGAACACCGTGAATTCATTGTCCCAGGAAGGGGAAACTTTATTGACACATTCCTGGGGTCAGATACATCACATGATCACACTGACAGAACCACAGGCACATAGACACAGGCAACAGAGCATGCACAATGTCGGCACTAGTACAGTGTATATCCACCTTTCGCAGCAATGCAGGCTGCTATTCTCCCATGGAGACGATCGTAGAGATGCTGGATGTAGTCCTGTGGAACGGCTTGCCATGCCATTTCCACCTGGCGCCTCAGTTGGACCAGCGTTCGTGCTGGACGTGCAGACCGCGTGAGACGACGCTTCATCCAGTCCCAAACATGCTCAATGGGGGACAGATCCGGAGATCTTGCTGGCCAGGGTAGTTGACTTACACCTTCTAGAGCACGTTGGGTGGCACGGGATACATGCGGACGTGCATTGTCCTGTTGGAACAGCAAGTTCCCTTGCCGGTCTAGGAATGGTAGAACGATGGGTTCGATGACGGTTTGGATGTACCGTGCACTATTCAGTGTCCCCTCGACGATCACCAGTGGTGTACGGCCAGTGTAGGAGATCGCTCCCCACACCATGATGCCGGGTGTTGGCCCTGTGTGCCTCGGTCGTATGCAGTCCTGATTGTGGCGCTCACCTGCACGGCGCCAAACACGCATACGACCATCATTGGCACCAAGGCAGAAGCGACTCTCATCGCTGAAGACGACACGTCTCCATTCGTCCCTCCATTCACGCCTGTTGCGACACCACTGGAGGCGGGCTGCACGATGTTGGGGCGTGAGCGGAAGACGGCCTAACGGTGTGCGGGACCGTAGCCCAGCTTCATGGAGACGGTTGCGAATGGTCCTCACCGATACCCCAGGAGCAACAGTTTCCCTAATTTGCTGGGAAGTGGCGGTGCGGTCCCCTACGGCACTGCGTAGGATCCTACGGTCTTGGCGTGCATCCGTGCGTCGCTGCGGTCCGGTCCCAGGTCGACGGGCACGTGCACCTTCCGCCGACCACTGGCGACAACATCGATGTACTGTGGAGACCTCACGCCCCACGTGTTGAGCAATTCGGCGGTACGTCCACCCGGCCTCCCGCATGCCCACTATACGCCCTCGCTCAAACTCCGTCAACTGCACATACGGTTCACGTCCACGCTGTCGCGGCATGCTACCAGTGTTAAAGACTGCGATGGAGCTCCGTATGCCACGGCAAACTGGCTGACACTGACGGCGGCGGTGCACAAATGCTGCGCAGCTAGCGCCATTCGACGACCAACACCGCGGTTCCTGGTGTGTCCGCTGTGCCGTGCGTGTGATCATTGCTTGTACAGCCCTCTCGCAGTGTCCGGAGCAAGTATGGTGGGTCTGACACACCGGTGTCAATGTGTTCTTTTTTCCATTTCCAGGAGT
The DNA here is from genome assembly GCF_023898315.1 of Schistocerca nitens. Classification (NCBI taxonomy): domain Eukaryota; kingdom Metazoa; phylum Arthropoda; class Insecta; order Orthoptera; family Acrididae; genus Schistocerca; species Schistocerca nitens. The sequence goes on along the minus strand of NC_064616.1, from coordinate 904,977,194 downwards.
GTATTTAAAGTAAGACTGATTTGCATCCTCATAGTGGCGCATTAGCGCCGTTCTCATACGACTGGCGCGAAATTGGAACAGACATAATCTTTCAGATGTAGAAACATGGCTGCCAACTTTCATTTATGTCGCACAACTCCTTGGTGTTGTGATTTTTTTCCCACCAGTATAGTTTTATACTGAAGTTGGTGAATTTGAAGACGTGCACTACTGGTCATTAAAGTTGTGACTCAACACGCAACGAACTTCAAACAGGAATGAGGTGAACAGTATTCTTGAATATGTAAATAATTAGCGTTTCAGCACAAGTAGGTCGAAGTAGCTCCGTCTAACTATATGACCGCGCCTACTCTTCAGCAACAATTTCGTCCAAATTTGTGGTATATGTACGGCTTGGCTGGAAGTAAAAGTGACAGCAATAGCACCTCCAGATGACCAAGCATTTAGAAAAAACAGGATTTAAGATGCGGGGCATGCGACGCATGAGCCATTTATGTCAGCGTCGTTTCCGACCAGCGGAAAGACCGCAGGATGGCAATCCCACGGTCCTGGGGTCGAGTTCCTACGCGAAACCTTTTTTCCTTCCTTGTATTTTCTATATTTATCCTACTTACACCGCAAATAAACAAAATAAGGCTCAGTATATTGTATTTACTAATATTTTCATTAAAGGCATGAACAGAAAAAACAAAGAAAAATTGGGTTTGCAGTTAAATTTTTCAGAAAAGGATTGTTAGGCGTACAAGAGAACTTCGTATATAATATTAGACCATTGTATATTTTACAGGGCTTCCTTGGCGCTTTCATTGCAGTAGGGGAAATCGGTTCAAAGGCATGTACATTTGCATGAAAATTAACATTTTCAGTTGGAATAGTTGTGTACAATATCCATAGTATGTCTCCATAATTGTGTGACCTGTGTTTATATAGAATGGACTGGGTCCTCTGGTCCAACTGAACCGATCATTAACTGGAAATGGTTATGTTCGGCTACTTGGAGGCCATTTTCAGCCATGCATGGACTTCATGTTTCCAAATAACGATGGACTTTTTATGGATGAGAGTGGGAGAACAACAATCGGCGTACGTCTTTCTGCTCCAGTATCAGGGAAAGCGGAAACAACGTACCTTGCGCTGACAGTCCGCGGGACTTGAGAAGTCACTGCGCTGTCTGTATGAGTACAGGTCTTGCTGCAAATAAGACCATTTTTTGGTGAGGCTGTACGATCCTGCACGATGGGCAAACACTATACCTATAGTTGTCACAAGCAGACAACATTCAAATGCATTTGCTGAATGAGAAACCCGCTGCGTAGTTACTCCTTACGTGAAGAACTTACACGGAGAGCGCGCCTACTCGTCATCTTTGATTCCGTCAAAATTTACAGTACCTGCAGAGCTCGGCTAGAAATGAATGTGACAGGTGTGGGAGTTCCAGATGGCCAAGTGTTTACAAGAAATGCCATCTCTGGCGAGGGTCGCGAGAGGCATGAGCCACTACACTGAGGTGAAAAAAAGTCATGGGATAGCGATATGCACATAAACAGACAACGGAAGTATTGCCTACGCAAGGTATAAAGGTTGTGTCCATAGGCGGAGCTCTCATTTGTTCTCAGTTGATTCATGTGAAAAGGTTTCCTACGTGGTTGCGGCCGTACAACTGGAATTAACAGACTTTGAACGCGGAATGGTAGTTGGAGCATGAGACATTCCATTTCGGAAATCGTTAGGGAATTCTGTATTCCGAGATGGACAGTCTCAAGAGTGTGCCAAGAATATCACATATCAGGCATTACCCCTCACTACGGACAACACAGTGGCCAACGACCTTCACTTAACGACCGAGAGCAATGGCGTTGGCATAGAGCTGTCATTGCTAACACATAGGCAACACTGCTTGAAGTAATCGCAAGAATCGAGACGGGATGTACGACCTACGTATTCTTTAGGACAGTGCTGCGAATTTTGAAGTTAATGAGCTATCGCAGCAGATGACTGGTACGAGTGCTTTTGCTAACAGCACGACGTCGCCTGCAGCGCCACTCTTGGGCTCGTGACCAAATCCGATGTACCTAGACGACTGGAAATCCGTGGCTTGTCGGATGAGTGTCGATTTGAGTTGGTAAGAGCTGATAGTAGGATTAAAGCGTGGTGCATACCCCTCGAAGCCATGAACCCAAGTTTGCAATAAAGCACTTCATGCTGGTGGTGGTTCCACAATAATGTGGGCTGTGTTTTCGTGGAATGGACTGGGTCCTCTGGTCCAAAAATGGTTCAAATGGCTCTGCGCACTATGGGACTTAACATCAGAGGTCATCAGTCCCCTAGAACTTACAACTACTTAAACCTAACTAACCTAAGGACATCACACACATCCATGTCCGAGGCAGGATTCGAACCTGCGACCGTGGCAGTCGCGCACCCGGACTGAAGCGCCTAGAACCGCTCGGCCACCATTAACTGGAAATAGTTATGTTCAGCTATTTGGATACCATCTACAACCATTCATGGACTTCAAGTTCCCAAACAACGATGGATTTTATGAATGCCAATGCGCCACGCTACTGGGCCACTGCTGTTCGCGATTAGTTTCAACAACATTCTAGGCAATTCGAGCGATAGTTCGAAATGTGACATAATCGAGAGGTCATCCGTGCACAATACCCTGCATTGGCAACACTTTCGCAATTATGGACGGCTATAGAGGCAACATGCTTCAATATTTCTGCAGGGGACGTCTAGCGACTTGTTGAGTCCATGCCACATTAAGTTGCGGCTGTGCGCTAGGCAAAATGAGGTCCGACACAATATTAAGAGGTATCTCATGACTACTGTTTTTAAATATTGTATTTTTATTTTCAGTTATTACATTGCTCATACTACAAATAAACTGAAAAAGTGCTCAGTATATTGTATTTATTAATATCTTCATAAAATGCATGTAAGATTCGGGAGGACGTCGACACAAATCCGCGTCCGGCCACCCAGGTTTCCCTAGATCGTTCCAGGCCATTGTCGGGATGATTCCTTTGACAGGGCAAGGTTGATTTCCTTCCCCATCCATGACACAATCCGAGCTTGCGGTCTGGCTCTAATGACCTCCTTGTCGACGGGACGTTGATCCCATTTCTTCCTTCTTCTCTAAAATGCATGGAAAGGAAAGGCAAAAGAATATTTCTAATCGAAATTAAATTCCAAGAAACAACTGTACGTACAGCGTCCACAAGGCAACTTTCCAGGAAGGGATGTACAGTACTGGAAATCAGTATAAAGAGAGGGGTTTTACAAAAGTAATAGTACAATGTCTGAAGCATACGTGTATCGAATTTATTATGAAAGTAGTAGATACACATAATAAATTGATATTCATGACGGAATCACATAGTTTGTTTCATAAAACGAATAACAGGAAAGGATGTTTGTATTCTCTGGAGCGAAACTGGTATAAAGGCACTCACTGTTCTGTTGTGTTATTGCACTGCCAGTACTTTGTCCAACCTCTGTTCTCCCTAATTACCTCAAAAATGCTCTTTGGCACTAATCTTGTTACTGTTTCTAGTTCTATCATTTAAGATGTTTGTCATTTGACAAAATTTGTCATACACGTCTGGAATTTTCTGGCAACTGTAAATCAGCAACAAGTTGAGAAGAATAACGTTTTGTGGCCGTTGCTTTGCGCAAAAATAGTCATTTTGAGCCGGCCGGAGTGGCCGAGCGGTTCTAGGCGCTTCAGTCTGGAACCGCGCGGCCACTACGGTCGCAGGTTCGAATCCTGCCTCGGGCATGGATGTGTGTGATGTCCTTAGGTTAGTTAGGTTTAAGTAGTTCTAAGTTCTAGGGGACTGATGACCTCAGATGTTATGTTCCATAGTGCTCAGAGCCATTTGAACCATTTTTGATATCTCAAATAAGTTTCTACTTTGCCCATATTTTCCGTTCTCTCTGTGTCGTACGTCCAATCGAACGAAACTAGCAATCACTGTACTTGAACAGTTCAATTTCCTGGAAATTTGACGTTTAGAGAGTCCAGTTTCCTTGTACCCACCGATTTTTGTTTTTTCATCGCATAATTGTATTCGCGTGGCATTGTGACAATCGTGGTTTATTGCATATACAGGTATATTGTACATAATATGCATATATGCAATAGTATGAGATCCAATACATCGACAAATGCAATCAACTGGTATAGCATTTGATGTCAACAGTACAGTATATATCAAGACATCAACGATTTAGTTGATAGAAGGTGGAACTCTGTACAAACTCACTCGAATCTGTGCGGTGTTACTGTGTGCGTACGTGCCTTTACAGCAGATAGGAAACAGAGACAATTAATGACGGTGCGTCCTGTTCAGCCGAATCCCGGGTCTGCGTACAGCATGACCATGGACGTATCGGCGAGTAGAGGCTCTGAGGAGAACAAATGTTGTTACACTACATTCTTTATCGGCACACGAATCCACAACTATTGAGTACGCAACACGTTCGCCTCCGTGTCGCATAGACGGTAACTAGTAAAGCAGGAGTTACATTTCTGCTGTGATAAGGGCTGTCCCCTATCTTAGATATTTCCGTGACAGCACATTCTCCAGATCTTTCACCCACTGAAAACATATGATCATGAGTTGCCGAGATACTGAAATGCCTTCACTCATCAGCCTCTTTGACTGAAATGTGTGGCAAAGTCACAGCAGCATGGAATGGCGTACTCATATCTGTCATCCATCACCAGTTGAACCTTAAGCCCAATCATTTTGAAGCCACTGTTGCTCCCAGGGGTGACAGCTCTGAGTACTAAATTTCACTCCTTGTACACTCAGGTGAGAAAAGTCATGGGACAGCATGTCAATAGTATCGTGTATGCAAGGTATAAAAGGGTAGTGCCTTGGCGGAGCTCTCATTTGTACTCCGGTGATTCGAATTAACAGACTTTTAGTGCGAAATGGTAGCTGGAGCTAGGCGCATGGGACATTCCATTTCCGAAATCGTTAGAGAATTCAGTATTCCGAGATCGGAATTGTCAAGAGTGTACCGAGAATACCACATTTCAGGAATTACCTTTCACCACGAACAACGCAGTGGCCAACGGCATTCACTTAACAACCGAGAGCAGCGGCGTTTGCGTAGAGTTGTCAGATCTAACAGACAAGAAATACTGCATGTAATAACAGCAAAAATCACTGTGGGACGTACGACGAACGTATCCGGTAGGACAGTGCAGCGAAATTTGGCTTTTAATGGGCTATGGGCAGCAGATGACCGATGCCTTTGCTAACAGCACGACATCGCCTGCAGCGCCTCTCCTGCTCTCGTGCCATATCGACTAGACTCTATACTCATCTGGGCTGGTCAGCTGAGTCCCGATTTCAGTTGGTAAGGGCTGATGGTAGGCTTAAAGTGTGGCGCAGACCCCACGAAACCATGGACCCAAGTTGTCAACAAGGAATTGTGCAAGCTGGTACTGGCTCCATAATGGTGTGGACTGTGTTTACATGGAATGAACTGTGTCCTCTAGCCCAGCTGAACCGATCACCACTAGAAATGGTTATGGTCGGCTACTTGGAGATCACTTTCAGCCATTCATGGACTTCATGTTCCGAAGCGATGATGTCATGTCACCAGGCCACAATCGTTTGAAACTGACAGTTCGAGTGAATGATTTGGCCACCCATATTGCCCGGCATGAATTCTATGGAACATTTATGGGACATAATGGAGAGGTCAGTCGTGCACAACTTCCTGCATCCGCAACACTTTCGAAACTGTGGACGGCTGTTGAGACAGCATGGTTCAATATTTCTGCAAGAGACTTCCAAAAATTATTGAGTTCATGCAACGTCAAATTGCTGGACTACGCCGGGAAATAGGAACTCCGGCACGATATTAGGAGCTATCCCATGAGTTTTGTCACCTCACTTGCAAGTCAACTATAAATTTAGTCATGTAATCTTCCTACTGTATTGCATACACACAGCAAATAAAATTAAGTTATTTATAAGCTTTCCTGATGTTAATGGCTGTCGGTGTATGTATACTGCATGGTAAAAGGTTATTTTCGCTGTTAAACATTTCTTGCCGGTCCATTATTGTAGGACAGCTCCATCAGTGGTGTCTTCGTGATCGTTTGCTCATATTCATTCGGTGATTCTCATCTCAACGTATTTTAAATTAGTGAGTTGGTGAAGTACTGCCTGATGGTTTCGAGCAGGAGAGTTAAGTCCCCAAACGAAATGTCTTAAGTGTTAACTTCTTTGCCTTAGCGCTGAATAATATAATGTTCACGATACGAAATTCTGTTTAATGCTCCTTATTTGTGGAAGATTTCGCAGTTTGTTGCTCCTTCTCCGATCCTGCAACAGCAATCGTCAATTTCGTCTCATAGCTGAGGATTTTGAGAAGTGGTCTGCAGAGATAGATATTTATTTACTACGTGTAAGTGTGTGTCTTTTGATTTTAACCGTTCTCGACAAATTTTTAATTTACATGGCTAGTAAATGAGGATAACACCCTAGTTTTACACGTTCTTGAAGTCTTTAGGCCTCGTTTCCTATTCAAAACGGTCGTGGCTACCACACCTGAAGAACATGCAGGTAAGGACATCGAAGTCATTGAGCGGCATCTTCAAGAGGCTAATCCATCCATACAGATGACTTGTTTCTTGTCGCGAAGCACGCCAGAAGTGGTGTCCGCCGTGGCTGCTGCATGCTCTGAAAGGAATGTGATTCTCACCGTGATTTTTAACCCCAGCGCTCTTCAACGGTGGTTCTCGGCTGCATATCATGTGCAAATCACACAGTGTTCGAACGAAAATAGTTGCGTTAACTTTGCTACTGTTGAAGAAGAGCACAGAAAATCGCGAGGAAGTTTGTGGACTCGTCGATGGCATGAACAGCGAATTGCTGGTAGAAGAACACTACCCAGTGCTGTACAACGATATGAGATTCATCATAGTAAAATTAATTTGTTAACTGAATTGAATCTCCATCTTATTTTTAGTTTTGAATTTAATATAGTTAAAATACAGTGTCTAACGACAGTTTGTGCATGCGTAATAGCCATATTCTCAATGTAGTATTGACTACCATCACTCTGAGGTAACGCACTTCACATAGGTTTCAGGATCGGATTAGTTTCGTTATTTCCTATGAATGAAAGGCGAAGTTTTTTCGAAGCTGCTCACCATAATTGAAAAAGACATTTGCTGGCAAGATACAGACATGAGGCAGCCCATAAAGCTAAGAGGTAGGTAGATATATTTCACAAAACGTTTCATAGTAGCAAAAACTTCCAGTGTGCAACTTATGTTTACTTTCTAACTAGACCAGCAGTCATGTTAAGATTTGTAGCCACTGGGGAAACATTTCAGTCATTGCCCGGTACAACAACAATTACCGCGAATACATTATTTATAATAATTAATTTCGACCAATATAGGTAACATATCTGTTAAATTGATAAGAAAGATGCAGAATCTTTTAGAAAACAGAAGATGAAGAACAAAATTTGGAACTACCTTGACGCGAGGCTGCTACTTCTCTTTCTGAAGTTAGCAACACTATCAACAACGCTACAGCTTTAACATAAGTGCAGTGCCTCTCTTGTACTGTATACACTCTGTAACAACTGTATGTACGAGGGGCGTTCAGAAAGTAAGCTCCGATCGGTCGCGAAATGGAAACGACTATGAAAATCCGATAAAGCTTTGCACAGATGTGTTGGGTAGTGTCTCTAGTATAACCCCAGTTAGCATCACGTCGCTCTTCTCATTTCTGAGCTCGCAGTGAGTGCGTAAAGATGTCTAGAAAATAGTGTCTGCCGCCAAGTACGAGGGCCTGGTGAGAAATTTCGCCTGAAGCTATGCAGCTAACATTACATAACTGTCGTGCTGTTTCTTCTGCAAGACAATTCTCAGCCGCATTCTGCAGGGGCAATGAAGATGCTCCTGCATCGTTTTCAAATGGAAATGTGAGATTACCCACAATACAGTCCGCAATTGTCTCCCCCTGAGTTTCATCTCTGGTCACATGAACCGCTGTCTTTGAAGACAACATTTTGACACAGACAACGAGGTGTAGGCCAGCGCGGAGAATTGGCGGAAAGCACTGGCGGCTGCCTTCTATGATGAGGCTATTGAAAAGTTGGTACAACGCTATGACAAAAGTCTAAGTCAGAACGGCGACTACGTAGAGAAGTAGCTGAAAGGTGTAGCTAATTGTTACAAGTAAAACATTTCTGATGTTCACTGTGGTTTCAATTTGGCAAACAATCGGAGCTTACTTTCTGAACAGGCCTCGTAGAAGTGTCATTATTTAATATGCCACTGCCACACATTGCACCAAAACAACGTGCTTCTGCTAGGTTCTCATTGCACCGTAGCACTGAACTGGTATGCTTTCGTGGCAAACAAGTTACAAAAGCATCAAATATGGGAGGTCTTTAACTACGTATTTTTCTGTCATTCTGTTATGACAAATCGTATTTAAAACGTCTCGTTTTTGTGATATTCTCAGTTTGCTGATGCTTTGAAACAGGTTATTTTCATACTACATACCCTATAATAAATGAACCGTCAAATACGAAGTTTATCGCCATATAATATAGTGGTTCCCACGTTCTGCTTTTGACGTACAACCGATGCCATCTCTCACTAGCCACATTCCTCTACACGAGACAAAAATCTGAGGATTCTTCACTTCACGTTTTGCAATGTAGTGGAATGCGGAAATCCAAGCTGTGACGTCACCAGCTCCTACGTTTTCGTATGTTTTCAAGTCCCGTCAGAGGACGGCTTTAACCACAGGTTTTAAAGAGCAGACATGACGCATTTTCTCCAATTTTACAAGGCAAGAGTTTGGGCTCACAGTATATGTATTAGCTAGACCTCTTTAGCTCAAGATCATTGACGTTATCCACCATGAGGGAATCAGGCTGGCCACAGGAGCTTACAAGACCAGCCCCATACCTAGTCTCTTTGCTGAGGCTATGAATCCGCCACTTACAATCCAACGGCAACTCCTCATGGTGTGTCAGGCACATAAGATCTTCGTTGTTTCGAGTTCTCCATCATACCAAACCGTTGCTCACTCTACTTTGGGGCAGATCTTACACGAGCATCGAGGTCATTTGGGATCGGCGTGAAGTCTGAGCTAGAGATAGTTGGTACAGGACAAGTGCCAACTCATACTCAGAGATGGAACAGACTGGCACATAGGTTACTGAAGAGGCCCAGAGTAATTTTAGATTTAGTGCATTTTTTATACAATTTTATATTACAGTTGCAAGTACAGGGTGGCGCAAAGTAGGTGTTAGAAAGTTTCTGTCTACTACGACACAATACGGGCTGATGTATTCTTGTTATTATATTTGTACTATAGCAGACAACCTGAAATTTAATACAGATCGATATCAAAGTGGCTGAATGTCACCTGAAGATAAATGGAAGACATCTGCAGCCCAGTGTGAACGTGCTCCATCTTTCATGAGCCAGTAGTCTCAGAGCATTCGGTGGCGTCGTGCAACCGGTACAATTTATGTTCCAGCCCTGTAATATACAGTGCACAGATTGCGCACCAGACAGTGACTTTTTGAGGATGAAGTGGAGTAGCAGCTTGAACGTGTGGGTTCACAGTACCACTGTTCCAATGCTAGTAATTCCATTCCGAAATGTGAATGCAACTGCAACTGCTGTGTTTGGATGCGGGCTGAGTTGGCATCCCTTCGCTCGCAGCTTCAGGCAGTGTTGGCTTCGGTCACACAGCTTGAGACTGTTGCCAATGGGCATCACTGTGGGGGTCCGGATGGGGGTTTGTCGGGGACGGCCAGCTCGTCCCACGCATCTCCAGATCGGACTATGGCAGTGGCTGCCCGGGATACTTCCCGCATTGAGGCTGACCCATCACCTGTGGTAGAGTGGGAGGTCGTCTCGAGGTGTGGCAGGGGGCGAAAGACATTCCGGAGGGCTGAACGGAAGGCCTCTCCAGTTTGTCTGACGAACCGGTTTCAGGCTCTGTCTCTGGCTGATACTGATCTTCAGCCGGGCATGGCTGCTTGTCCTGTTCCAGAGGTTGCCCTCTGTCTGCAAGATCCGGGCGGTCGCAGAGGGTGGGCGTACTGGTAGTTGGGAGCTCCAATGTCAGGCGCGTAATGGGGCCCCTTAGGGATATGGCCCGTGTGCATACCTGGGGGAGTCATTCCAGATGTGGAAAGGGTCCTTCCGGATGCCATGAAGGGTACAGGGTGCACCCATCTACAGGTGGTCGCTCATGTCGGCACCAATGATGTGTGTCGCCATGGATCGGAGGAAATCCTCTCTGGCTTCCGGCGGCTATCTGATTTGGTGAAGACTGCCAGTCTCGCTAGCGAGATGAAAGCAGAGCTCACCATCTGCAGCATCGTCGACAGGACTGACTGCGGACCTTTGGTACAGAGCCGAGTGGAGGGTCTGAATCAGAGGCTGAGACGGTTCTGCGACCGTGTGGGCTGCAGATCCCTCGACTTGCGCCATAGGGTGGTGGGGTTTCGGGTTCCGCTGGATAGGTCAGGAGTCCACTACACGCAGCAGGCGCCTACATGGGTAGCAGGGGTTGTGTGGCGTGGACTGGACTGTTTTTTAGGTTAGATGGCCTCGGGCAAGTACAGAAAGGGCAACAGCCTCAAATGGTGCAGGGCAAAGTCAGGACATGCGGGGATCAAGCAGCAATCGTTATTGTAATTGTAAACTGTCGAAGCTGCATTGGTAAAGTACCAGAACGTCAAGCGCTGATAGAAAGCACCAAAGCTGAAATCGTTATAGGTACGGAAAGCTGGCTGAAGCCAGAATAAATTCTGCCGAAATTTTTACAAAGGCACAGACGGTGTTTAGAAACGATAGATAGCATGCAACCGGTGGTGGCGTGTTTGTCTTTTTTAGTAGTAGCTTATCCTGTAGGGAAGTAGAAGTGGATAGCTCCTGTGAATTGTTATGGGTGGAGGCTACACTCAACAACCGAGCTACGTTAATAATTGGCTCCTTTTACCGACCTCCCGACTCAGCAGCATTAGTGGCAGAACAACTGAGAGAAAATCTGGAATACATTTCACATAAATTTTCTCAGCATTTTATAGTCTTAGGTGGAGATTTCAATTTACCAGATATAGACTGGGACACTCAGATGTTTAGGACAGGTTGTAGGGACAGAGCATCGAGAGACATTGTACTGAGTGCATTATCCGAAAATTACCTCGAGCAATTAAACAGAGAACCGACTCGTTGAGATAACATCTTGGACCTACTGATAACAAACAGACCCGAAGTTTTCGACTCTGTAAGCGCAGAACAGGGAATCAGTGATCATAAGGCCGTTGCAGCATCCCTTAATATGGAAGTAAATAGGAATATAAAAAAAGGGAGGAAGGTTCATCTATTTAGCAAGAGTAATAGAAGGCAGATTTCAGACTACCTAACAGATCAAAATGAAAATTTCTGTTCCGACACTGACAATGTTGAGTGTTTATGGAAAAAGTTCAAGGCAATCGTAAAATGCGTTTTAGACAGGTACGTGCCGAGTAAAACTGTGAGGGACGGGAAAAACCCACGGTGGTTCAACAACAAAGTTAGGAAACTACTGCGAAAGCAAAGAGAGCTTCACTCTAAGTTTAAACGCAGCCAAAACCTCTCAGACAAACAGAAGCTAAACGATGTCAAAGTTAGCGTAAGGAGGGCTATGCGTGAAGCGTTCAGTGAATTCGAAAGTAAAATTCTATGTACCGACTTGACAGAAAATCCTAGGAAGTTCTGGTCTTACGTTAAATGAGTAAGTGGCTCGAAACAGCATATCCAGATACTCCGGGATGATGATGGCATTGAAACAGAGGATGACACGCCTAAAGCTGAAATACTAAACACCTTCTTCCAAAGCTGTTTCATAGAGGAAGACCGCACTGCAGTTCCTTCTCTAAATCCTCACACAAACGAAAAAATGGCTGACATCGAAACAAGTGTCCAAGGAATAGAAAAGCAACTGGAATCACTCAACAGAGGAAAGTCCATTGGACCTGACGGGATACCAATTCGATTCTACACAGAGTGCGCGAAAGAACTTGCCCCCCTTCTAACAGCCGTGTACCGCAACTCTAGAGGAACGAAAGGTTCCAAATGATTGGAAAAGAGCACAGGTAGTCCCATTCTTCAAGAAGGGTCATCGAGCAAAACTGACGTCGATCTGTTGTAGAATTTTAGAACATGTTTTTTGCTCGAGTATCATGTCGTTTTTGGAAACCCAGAATCTACTATGTAGGAATCAACATGGATTCCGGAAACAGCGATCGTGTGAGACCCAACTCGCTTTATTTGTTCATGACACCCAGAAAATATTAGATACAGGCTCCCAGGTAGATGCTATTTTTCTTGACTTCCGGAAGGCGTTCGATACAGTTCCGCACTGTCGCCTGATAAACAAAGTAAGAGCCTACGGAATATCAGACCAGCTGTGTGGCTGGATTGAAGAGTTTTTAGCAAACAGAACACAGCATGTTGTTCTCAATGGAGAGACGTCTACAGACGTTAAAGTAACCTCTGGCGTGGCACAGGGGAGTGTTATGGGAACATTGCTTTTCACAATATGTATAAATGACCTAGTAGATAGTGTCGGAAGTTCCATGCGCGGATGATGCTGTAGTATACAGAGAAGTTGCAGCATTAGAAAATTGTGGCGAAATGCAGGAAGATCTGAAACGGATAGGCACTTGGTGCAGGGAGTGGCAACTGACCCTTAACATAGACAAATGTAATGTATTGCGAATACATAGAAAGAAGGATCCTTTATTGTATGATTATATGATAGCGGAACAAACACTGGTAGCAGTTACTTCTGTAAAATATCTGGGAGTAAGCGTGCGGAGCGATTTGAAGTGGAATGATCATATAAAATTAATTGTTGGTAAGGCGGGTACCAGGTTGAGATTCATTGGGAGGGTCCTTAGAAAATGTAGTCCATCAACAAAGGAGGTGGCTTACAAAACACTCGTTCGACCTATACTTGAGTATTGCTCATCAGTGTGGGATCCGTACCAGATCGGGTTGACGGAGGAGATAGAGACGATCCAAAGAAGAGCGGCGCGTTTCGTCACAGGGTTATTTGGTAACCGTGATAGCGTTACGGACATGTTTAACAAACTCAAGTGGCAGACTCTGCAAGAGAGGCGCTCTGCATCGCGGTGTAGCTTGCTGTCCAGGTTTCGAGAGGGTGCGTTTCTGGATGAGGTATCGAATATATTGCTTCCCCCTACTTATACCTCCCGAGGAGGTAATTACTGGCTTTGGAGCAGTGAGGAGATTAACCCTGTCTCACAGGTCAAAGCGAGCCTGGCGACCATTATTAAGACTGATTTTATCAGCGTAGTATTACAGAGAATTAATCCGGGTCCGCCAATAAACGTTTCCGAGTAAATCTGGGGAGCAATATGTCACGTAATTGGTCTCGCGCGCGCCGCTCAGCGCCGAGATTGAGTGGATTATTGCCGCGGCCGCAAGTAAGACTTTGTACTACGCTGCAGAAGCTCCAAGGATAGATGAAAGGAATGTTTCATCTGGCGACCATGCCCGGATCTTCAGAAATCTATTTCCATCAGGCGCTGAAGGACACCCCCCCCCCTCCCGCCCACATTCTTACACAGGTATTCTTTCTTTTCCCTTCACGATTAGAGTTGTTGGGTGGACGTTAAACGCTAATATTCTTTCCTTCTTTCACAACTAGAGTGTGACATACTACCTTCAGGGCTCTTATTAGCGATACATGTTGCTAGCGTAACTTCACACTGGAAATAGGATGCAGTACATTCTGAGAGTGAAAGATGTAAACTACACTCAAATATCAATCTTGTCATAGATTTTCCATGCCGACTCTAGTTACTAGTTCAAGCCCAAACGTTGTGAGCCACTTTGAGATACTGATTAAAGGTTCTGTTTCATCCCGCAGTATAGTAGGTTTACAGTTATTCTTTGTAGTGAGAATTTACATTTCCTCTCATCCCACATGAATACTCCTCAATGCAATGTATAGCAAATGCTGGAGATTACTTCTTATTGTTCCTTGCCCCTCTCTTTACCTCTTCCACTAGCAAGTAGAGCATTCTTAAAATCACTGCGTACCTTCATACTTGCCCTAATCTAACCAACTTTGTTCTTACGGATCTTCCATGAGACGTATGGTGGACACAATAGAATAGTTGCCGTTGGCATAAAATATTGGTTTTTTAAATTTCAACAGCGTTTCACTAAAAGATGGTCAAAGACAGTTTAGCACCTACTTACAACAATGTAAATAAGCGAAGGGCTCACCTGCTGTTTGATTATCCTGCTGCCAGAAAGTCACTGGGAACAGTAACTACGGTAAAATATCTTGGAATACCTATCCGGAGACACCTGGGGTGGAATGACTACATAAAATAATTTGTAGGCAAAGCAGTCGTCAGGCTCATATTCATTGGGAGAATCTCAGGAACAGCTAACTTCTCCACGAAACCTATTACTTACAAAACACTTTTTCGACCAATATTTGAGTTATGTTATTTTCACCAGGCACTGAAGGACACCACCACATTCTTAGACAGGTGTTCTTTCTTTTCCCTTCACGATTAGAGTTGTTGAGTGGATGTTAAACCGGGGACCTAGAAACTACGGCGAGGCTCCGTCCCCGCCGCAGCCGCAGTGGTCCGCAACCCCACGACGACTACCGCAGTCAACTTCACCCCCCCCCCCCCCCCCCCGCCGCCCCACACCGAACCAGGGTTGTGCGGTTCGGCCCCATGTGGACTCCCCAGGGAACGTATCACAGCAGACTACTGTAAACCCTATGTTTGCGTGGTAGAGTAATGGTGGTGTACGCGTACGTGGAGAACTTGTTTGCGCAGCAATCGCCGACATCAAAATGGTTCAAATGGCTCTGAGCACTATGGGACTTAACTGCTGTGGTCATCAGTCCCCTAGAACTTAGAACTACTTAAACCTAACTAACCTAAGGACATCACACACATCCATGCCCGAGGCAGGATTCGAACCTGCGGCCGTAGCGGTCGCGCGGTTCCAGACTGTAGAGCCTAGAACCTCTCGGCCACACTGTTCGGCTCGCCGACATCGTGTAACTGAGGCGGAATAAGGGGAACCAGCCCGCATTTGCCGAGGCAGATGGAAAACCGCCTGAAAACCATCCACAGACTGGCCGGCTCACCGGACCTCTACACAAATCAGCCGGGCGGATTCGTACCGGGGACCGGCGCTCCTTCCCGCCCAGAAAGCCGTGCGTTAGACCAATGTTTGAGTACTGTTGATCAGTCGGAGACTCCTACCAATTTGGGTTAACCGAAGAGATAGTGCACATCCAAATGAGAGTGCGTCTTTCGTCACGGAATCATTCAGTCAGTATGAGAGCGTTACGCAGTACTGCAAATTACATTAGCTGACGCTGAAAAAGAGGCATTGTGTATTACGAATAGGTTTACTGCTGAAATGTCAAGAGCGTACGTTCCGAGAAGAGCCGGGAGTAAATTACTTCTTCCCACATACGTCTCGCGAAATGTCTACGATGAAAAAGTCAGAGAAATCTGAACTCGAACGGAGGTTAATCGACAGTCCTTCCCATACACAGTTTGTGATTGTAACAGGGAGGGAAAGGACAAGAACCCTCCGATATACACTATAAGGTGGCTTGCGAAATATAGCGGAGAGTCGTGCAGTATTGGCTGGCTTACAGTACCGGCCAATACTATGATATCTTTTTGCGCCTGAAAATGGCAGAAGTGTACAGTAAGCAGAAGAAAGCTTGTGTATCCATGTAAAATGGAGTTGGATATTTTCTCCGTCTCTTCAGTGTTTTGTCTGCTCCCACAAGGAAACCCCCCCAATACACCCCTATCAAATTTAGTGGCAATATGGCGTAGTGGATAGCCCGTCAAAAACAACACACATCAAGCATGAAAACAGGAACAAGGTGTACTGAACTGAGAAAAAAGAAGCAAAATAGAAACAGCGAAGCGTCGTGGTTATGTAGTCACTGTGTTGGATTTCGAAGAGAGAGATCCGTGTTCAAGTCTCCCTCATGCCCCACTCTTTTTGCACAAAATTACAAACTGTCCGTCAGGTCAATGATATGTCTGTTCGAAAAAAATGGCTCTGGGCACTATGGGACTCAACTGCTGTGGTTATCAGTCCCCTAGAACTTACAACTACTTAAACCTAACTAACCTAAGGACATCACACACATCCATGCCCGAGGCAGGATTCGAACCTGCGACCGTAGCAGTCGCACGGTTCCGGACTGTGCGCCTAGAACCGCGAGACCACCGCGGCCGGCGGTCTGTTCGCTTTATTCAGATCTGTGTGTGTCGTGGTATAACGTCTGTTTGTAACAGCGAGACGTAACGAAGGGAACTCCAGACGTACGTGTCTCCTGTTTGTTCTGCACAAACACCACATGTTACCACTCTTGCGTTCCATTTTTGAAGTGTTGATTCTCGAAATCCTTTCTTTTAACAGTTCACATCCGTTTATTTGTTGTTATAATATCTGTGAGAGGTCTATGCCTCATCTCGCCTGCTCTCACTACTCATCGCATTTACTTGCGACGGTAATATATTCTTACCACATGACTCATATTCTATTATCAATGTATAGTATGACAATCGCCAAGAAAACAGAAGGAGGAGAGACACGTCAATGAACGGACGGACAGTTCATAAATTTGTGAAAAAAAGGGGGGCGGGCACAAGGGAGATCTGAACAGCGATCTCCCGCTTTACAATCCAGCATCGTAACCACACAACCACGACGCCGTGGCTGTTCAAACTCGCTCTTTGTTGCACATACTAAACTTGAACCGTAAGCTGTTTCTGTTTCGCTTCTTTTTTCACAGTTCACTTCACCTTCTTCCTGCTTTCATGCTTGATTTGTATTCAGTGTTTGACGGACTGTCC
The DNA here is from genome assembly GCF_023898315.1 of Schistocerca nitens. NCBI lineage: Eukaryota > Metazoa > Arthropoda > Insecta > Orthoptera > Acrididae > Schistocerca > Schistocerca nitens. The sequence continues at coordinate 904,960,244 of NC_064616.1, read as the reverse complement.
AATGGGCCATCTTACCACTAAATATTAGAGGGATGCAATGGGGAGTTTCCTTTGTGAGTGCGTGCTGGTGTTGCTGTAGCTCTTAGCGCATGGAAGATATTTTGAGGACTGTGGTATCCGTTTTTAAGGTGATTATTTCATTGTTATATTTCAGTTCTCTCTGTTTTGGAAGGATTGACATCTAACATACGTTTCATGACAATTTCTATAAAATAACGTACAATATGACTAGATCCTATTGCTGGTCTGCCGTGGAGTACCGGCCACCCGATTGTCTTTCAGTATCGGCCAGAGTAATTTTTAAATTGTATTTTCTGCTTCTTACTTCTTTTCAGATTGAAATTCCGGAAACTGAGAGAAAATTAAGAAGAAAATAAAATGAAGAGTGCATGAAAATGATTGTGAGTAAGGTCATGTCTAACAAAATGACTGCAAGGAATGCAGGTGAAAGGTTTTCGACAATTAGGAAAGAAAAGTACCGCCACCGAAGAAAAGAGATTAAAAGCAGGCAAAATAAAATCTCAAAGAGAGTTGCAGAAGTCTGGGGTGTTCCAAAATAAAATAAAGAGGCAAAAGGGTGGCCATCTAAAACTAGTTACAAAGCGGCGAAGGAAATCGGAATTTACTGGAAATAAAGGGTCTACAGAAGAGACTGAAAAGTTCATTATGTGTCATTTGAAGATGACTGGCCACATGGTGGAGGCATTAATCGGGAGAATATTTTGTACTGTACTTGGGATCTCTGTAAAACAGTGAGCTAAACATTGGAGAACTGAACTGAAATACACTCCTGGAAATGGAAAAAAGAACACATTGACACCGGTGTGTCAGACCCACCATACTTGCTCCGGACACTGCGAGAGGGCTGTACAAGCAATGATCACACGCACGGCACAGCGGACACACCAGGAACCGCGGTGTTGGCCGTCGAATGGCGCTAGCTGCGCAGCATTTGTGCACCGCCGCCGTCAGTGTCAGCCAGTTTGCCGTGGCATACGGAGCTCCATCGCAGTCTTTAACACTGGTAGCATGCCGCGACAGCGTGGACGTGAACCGTATGTGCAGTTGACGGACTTTGAGCGAGGGCGTATAGTGGGCATGCGGGAGGCCGGGTGGACGTACCGCCGAATTGCTCAACACGTGGGGCGTGAGGTCTCCACAGTACATCGATGTTGTCGCCAGTGGTCGGCGGAAGGTGTACGTGCCCGTCGACCTGGGACCGGACCGCAGCGACGCACGGATGCACGCCAAGACCGTAGGATCCTACGCAGTGCCGTAGGGGACCGCACCGCCACTTCCCAGCAAATTAGGGACACTGTTGCTCCTGGGGTATCGGCGAGGACCATTCGCAACCGTCTCCATGAAGCTGTGCTACGGTCCCGCACACCGTTAGGCCGTCTTCCGCTCACGCCCCAACATCGTGCAGCCCGCCTCCAGTGGTGTCGCGACAGGCGTGAATGGAGGGACGAATGGAGACGTGTCGTCTTCAGCGATGAGAGTCGCTTCTGCCTTGGTGCCAATGATGGTCGTATGCGTGTTTGGCGCCGTGCAGGTGAGCGCCACAATCAGGACTGCATACGACCGAGGTACACAGGGCCAACACCCGGCATCATGGTGTGGGGAGCGATCTCCTACACTGGCCGTACACCACTGGTGATCGTCGAGGGGACACTGAATAGTGCACGGTACATCCAAACCGTCATCGAACCCATCGTTCTACCATTCCTAGACCGGCAAGGGAACATGCTGTTCCAACAGGACAATGCACGTCCGCATGTATCCCGTGCCACCCAACGTGCTCTAGAAGGTGTAAGTCAACTACCCTGGCCAGCAAGATCTCCGGATCTGTCCCCCATTGAGCATGTTTGGGACTGGATGAAGCGTCGTCTCACGCGGTCTGCACGTCCAGCACGAACGCTGGTCCAACTGAGGCGCCAGGTGGAAATGGCATGGCAAGCCGTTCCACAGGACTACATCCAGCATCTCTACGATCGTCTCCATGGGAGAATAGCAGCCTGCATTGCTGCGAAAGGTGGATATACACTGTACTAGTGTCGACATTGTGCATGCTCTGTTGCCTGTGTCTATGTGCCTGTGGTTCTGTCAGTGTGATCATGTGATGTATCTGACCCCAGGAATGTGTCAATAAAGTTTCCCTTCCTGGGACAATGAATTCACGGTGTTCTTATTTCAATTTCCAGGAGTGTAGTAACGATACGTTCCCAGGCATACTTGTTATATTATTATTGTAAGCGCAGGATATCATAAAAACAGATATCACAGAAAAGACAATGACCGAGAGACTACAAGACACTTCTGCAACCCTTGTAATTGGAGCTCTTATATTTCCAATGTAATTAAGTGCTATGAATAAGAATTAAAAATTATTACACTGTAAAATCTTGAACATGGTTGGATGCAACAACTGTAGAATGGAATCTTCGCGAGGATAATATGAAATACAGCGAATCAGCCGCTGAAATGAAAGGTTTATTCAAATCCCTTAACCTAGTTTTCTACATTTTTCAAATATCTTCTTCAGGAAGGTCAGTGGTTGCACTTATCACAGTTAATAGGTATACAATTAATTATAGGTGTACAGAAAAAGTGAAAAATAACTCACTACCTTACAATGAATTATTTACACTTACTGATTACAAAATATTTTCTACGTATGTTAAAATTGTAGCCATCAGGCATCAATGAAAGAAAGCACCTCCGTAATAGAAAACCATACGAACCATGCTGATCGTCAGAAAGTACTCGACAAATGTAACTTGTGATCTGACGTCGCGCCGATGTCTGTTGTGTCAAGGAAAGTTTCGAAACAGAGGGGGCGGTACTTGTATGCGCGGCATGCGTGCCCGAGAGTGCGAAACAATAGCACTAAAATAGCTTCAGACCATAAGAATATTGGAACAATAACCTAGAAGAAAGGTAATTAGTTACCATATGACAATACGAAAACGCAACATATGGCATTTTTTTAGGTTATCACCCGAAAAACGTTTTTTTAAAAAACATTTAATTCGCTAAACTGTAAAATACCTTGAAGTATATCATTTGTAAGAGAGGGAGGTGGAGTTGGGAGGGGAGAAGGGGTCGGGGTGGGGAGGATGAGAGAGTTAGTAAAATATTAGAGACAATTATTATACAAAACGAGTAAAAATGTGAGAGTAAAAATGTAGACTTTCATAAGTGCACTCTGTACCAAAGACCGAAAGGTAATCTTATATACACAAAGTGTAAGTAAACGTCTAAACTGAATCATTTACATTATCAACATATTATTGGAGGTGGTAATACACTGAGATTCTAAAAGTCATGGGTTATCGATATGCACGTATACAGATTGCGGTAGTATCGCGTACACAAGGTACAACAGTGCAGTGCGTTGGCGGATCTGTCGTTTGCACATAGGTGAGTCATGTGAAAAGGTGTCCGACGTGATTATGGCCGCATGACGGGAATTAAGAGACTTTAAGCGCGGAATTGTAGTTGGAAATAGACGCATGGGACATACCATTTCTAAAATCGTTACAGACTTCAATATCCTAAGAGTCACAGTGTCAAGAATGTGCCGATAATACCAAATTTGAGTCATTACCTCTCAGCACGGACAACGTAGTGGCCGACGGGCTCCACTTAACAAGCGAGAGCAGTGTCGTTTCCGGAGAGGTATCTGTGGTGTCACCGCCAGACACCACACTTGCTAGGTGGTAGCTTTTAAATCGGCCGCGGTCCATTAGTATACGTCGGACCCGCGTGTCGCCACTGTCAGTAATTGCAGACCGAGCGCCGCCACACGGCAGGTCTAGAGAGACTTACTAGCACTCGCCCCAGTTGTACAGCCGACGTTGCTAGGAAAGGTTCACTGAGAATTACGCTCTCATTAGCCGAGACGATAGTTAGCATAGCCTTCAGCTTAGTCAATTGCTACGACCTAGCAAGGCGCCATTTATCCTTTGCTATGTATCTAATGAAGCATGTACAGTAACAAGACCAATGTTCACCAATTGTTGATTAAAGTTAAGTATTCCAGCAGCTACGTACTTTTCTTTATAGCATTCATTAAGTATCCTGTTTCAGACCTCACGCCATCCTGCGTGAGCTTATAGCGTACATTTCGGCTTCCTGAAACAACACGGTGTTGGCACTTCTGCCGACACTTCAGTATCAGTGCTAACAGACAAGCAACACTGCTTCAGATAACCGTAGCAATCGAGGTGTGACGTACGACGAACGTATCCGATAGCACAATACGGAGAGATTTGTCGTTAATGGGCTATGTTAGCAGACGACCGACGCGAGTGCCTTCGCCAACAGCACGACATCGCCCTCAGCGCCTCTCTTGGGCTCTTTCCCATATTGGTTGGGCTCTAGACAACTGGGAAACCGTGACCTGGTTGTACGAGTCCCAAATTCAATTGGAAAGAGCTGACTATTGGGTTCGAATTTGGCGTAGACCCCACGAAGGTAAGGACCCAAGCTGCAACAAAACACTGTGCATACCGATAGTGGCTCTATAATGATGAGGGCTGTCTTTACATAGAATGAACTGGATCCTCCGATCAAAATGAATCGATAATTGAGTGGAAATGGTTATGTTCGGCTGCTTGGTGACCATTTCTAGCCATTCATGGACTTCATGTTCCCAAACAACGATGGAATTTTTATGGATTACGGTGTGCCTTGACACCAGGCCACAAACGTTCAATAACATCCTGGACAAGCGAGCGAATGATTTGGGCACCCAAATCGGCCCACGTGAATCCATCGAACACTGCTGGAACATAATCGAGAGGTCAGTTCGTGCACAAACACCTGCACCGGCATCCCTTTCGCTATTACGGACGGCTGTAGAGTGTAAGGGGTCCGCAGGCCCTTACTACTAAGTTTGCACTCACACAGGTCGGTAGGGCAACTATCGATTAGTGCGTGTCAGGGCGCGAGAGCTAGAGGGGGTTCACCGGAGTGCCGAGTGCTGCTTGGGTAGATTCCCGCGAGGCGGGAAGAACTGGGCGTAGTTACAGTCAGAGTTGAGAGTGCGGAGTCAGGGTGTGGTAGGTTCCCGCGAGGCAGGAAGAGCTGTGCAGAAGCCAGCAGTTGAATTAATGCAAATTATCGACAAAGGGAGTGGCCATCGCCGCGGTTTAACCCCTTTGTGTTAGTATTATACGGGAAAGTGAGAAAGTTTTATTACAGAGTGTTTTCAGTGATATTAAGTGCCGTTATTGAACTTCCGCGTCTACCGCGCCGGCATTACTTGGATTACAGTGATTGGATGTTGCGTGTGACGATTAAGAATAACTAAAGAAACCTGTGCTGAGATTAGCCGTCATTTACAGTGTATTGACGAAGGCAGTGGCTGTCTCCTTATTTTGTGCTTTTGCTAAGAATATAGATCTTGTTTGTGAAACTGTGTTGTGTCCTTCTTACCACTAAACAGTACTTATTACAGTATTTGCGAAGGACAATACGGAATGTAACATCCCCTGAGCAGTCCAATCCGATTGCCAGCCCATTAGGTACACGGTCACATTAATCAATTATCTAAATTTGGGCTGCTATTCAGATCCCGAACGAGCGGAGGAATAAAAGGGTATGTTACACCCTTGGCTTACCGTGAAAGGACAAGTGCAATTTTCGGACGAGTCGTAATGAACAATAGGTAATTTACCTTGTTTAACGCCAGAAAACTAATTTTGCAATGTGGAATCGGGACAGTGCATGAACGTTAAAATCGCGATAAGGAACAGTGCATTTTTGAACAATACGAAGTAATAATATCGCACGATTGTGACTAAACTGTTTTTCTTGCCATATTAAATAGCCAAATAGCGTCAATAAACTGTGTTGTAAAGTGCAAATGCGAAAATCCGCGTGAAAAACTGTGAAAAGTGGACGCTAAAGAAAGACACGTGTGGACAGTAAAATAGCAAAACGAGCCAAGATTTCGTCACAAAAGTTGTTAGAAAGGTGTTTAATGGTAAAATGTTGACTGAAATTGCTTTTTGAACGGTGAAAATCGGACGGTTTAGTGTGGACCCGTAAACTGTTATGCTGACGACAAGGTATTGTGGCAACGCAATTAGTGAGTGACGTCACGCAGACCCACGTAGCAGTTGCACCAATGAGCTTCGATCCGCGAGGTGATTTCACACGACACCACGGCGAGCGACGCGACTTCGAGATACCGAGCGCAGTTCCGGCATCTAGCGGCCGAACTACGAACTACGCCCGCCTGCAGCGCCACGGAGCGGCCGACGGGGAACTACGTCGCCTTGCAGCTGATCGTCAACTTCACGCGAGCTCCAGCGGCGGCACAGCCACGCCCATCTCAAACGTCAAAACATCGCGACTCGCGGTAACGTCGGTTGGTGAGTGAAGACGACGGGTTAACATAACAGTAAATTGCAGTGTGCAGTCTTCGCGATAAATAAACAGTTTTTAACTGGTATTTACATTAGGAAAAGTGCTCAATTGCAGTAATTTCAAAAAAGTTGCGAAACATACTCTGAAGTAGAGCATGCTTACTTATGCGCACTGCACTGTATAAATGGTAATTGTTTTGATGAATTTGCATTTATAGATTTTGTGAGTGTTATGATTATCTTGTTTAAAACATTTTCACATAAACTGTGTATGTGGAAATTGTTACTAGAAATTTAGGTTTGTGAGAGCTGTTATGTTCAGTACTCAGGCATGTTGTATCATTTTGGGAACTAAATGAAAGGATTGCAGGTACTGTTTGATTAGTTTCATGGTAATTAGGAGTGTTTTGGGTTATTGGAGGTTATTTTGTATTACTTGCCTGGGCATTAAATATAAACCAAAAATGTCTTTTGGAGATAAGCAGGTCTGTGAGGCAGTAGTTGAGAGGAAAGGGATAGGACAGGAAGACAAAGATGATTCAGGAATTAGTGATTGTGGATTGTCATTAGGAAGCCCATCAGCACATTCAACTAGTTACCCTGAAACACCGGGACAAGCGATGAGAGCTAGGCCAGTTTCAGAAGATGCCGATATACGGTCAATGTTAGTAGAGTTGCTAAAAGGTCAAGCATCAGTAGAGAAGAATTCACAAGAAACAAAAGAATCACTAAAAAGTTTACAAGAAAATAACGCATCGTTAGAGAAGCGTTTACAAGAAACTAACGCATCGTTAGAGAAGAATTCGCGAGAAACGGGAGAATCAGTAGAAAAAAGTATACAAGAAAATAACGCGTCGTTAGAGAAGCGTTTACAAGAGACTATAGCACAAGAGATCAAAACATCACAGATGAAGATGGAATGTAATCTAAAGAAGGAAAAACAGGAGCTACAAGAACAGTGGAAAAGGGATATCAACGAGAGAGAGAATAAGCTGCAGAAGAGCATAGACCAAGTCCAGGGAGACGTGGAGAAGGTGGAAGGAAATTTAACAAAAAAGATAGAAGACAATATTGAAGAAACGAAAGCCGAATTGGGAGAAAGAATCAACGAAGTGGAAACAAATTGCAATCATCGAATCGCCAAGGTGACGCAGATGCAGAAACAATGCAACGAGGCGGTTAAGGGGATAGGAGATAGGCAAAACCAACTAGCTGTCAATCTGAGAAATGCTATAGCCGTACAACGAGAAGAGGATAACAAGAGGTTTGAAATGGAGGTCAAGCAGTTACAACAAGGAGTGCAGCAATTGGAAAGCAAGACAGAAGAAATTGATAGACGAATTAGCAATGCCACCTTAGCCGTTGGGGGAGGTAAGGTCGTTACATTGATGAGCAGTGATAATCGGTGCATCCAAAGTAATACAGGGCAGAAATTTAGACCGAAAGGAGGGTTGCACCCAATGATATTTATGAAATGGCTAAAAGGAGTTTTCCCAGCACATCTTAAGGACTCAGACAAGATTCAATTTGCAATAGATAGAATGGAAGGTGAGGCCTTCACTTGGGGAGTCAGGAAGAAGGAAGGGACTACTAGTTATGACCAGTTTGAAGAGGAATTCTTGAAGAAATACTGGTCCAAAAGCCATCAATGTGCAGCAATTGAGGACCTACTCCATCGCAAGTCACTTAGTACATGGAGAGGAACGTTGAGAGAGTTTGCCGAACATTTGTGGGAATTGAACGAGACCCTGGAACAACCCCTGAGTGATGACGTAATGATATCGGCAATAAAAAGAAGATTGAATCAGAGAATGGAAGAAACTGTTTCTGGGAGCCTAATTAAAGATAGGGAGGCCTTGATGGAGATACTGGAACAGTTGGAATCTGTTCGATCACAAGGACACAATCAACCTAATGATCAAAACCGAGGGGGAGGTAATGACCCAAGGAATCATTTCGGTAATTCGTCTAATTATAGAGGAAGAGGTGGCAGTCATAGATACAGGAACCAGGGTGGTGAACGTCAATGGAGAAATGATTGGAGAAGGAATGAAGAACCAAGAGATCATGAGAGAAGATGGGATAGGCGAATGAATGACACGGTGCATATAGAAGAGGAGGAGAGACCGGAAAACCGAATGACACTCCAGATGAGGTCCGATCGGGAGTGAGAACTACGAGGACCAGAATAAACCTATTAAGACACGACAATGGTGGAGACCTCAGAGAAGATCTACTGGAGGAAAGAAGTGGGATTCCCAAAGAACCTAGGCTACCCATGATAGGGATCAAGTTATGTGGACTGAATATTGAGGCATTAGTCGATACAGGAAGTGAAGCTTGTGCTATATCCAAAAGGTTATATGAACAGATACTAAAAGCAAATGTTAGCTTGCCTAGTTTCCCAGTGAGTGGAGTGAGAATTGTGAACGCGTTGGGTGCAAAGAGTAAACCTATTAAAGAACAAGTGTTAATTACATTCGAAATAGAGGGAGAAGAATACGAAGCAACGTTTTTGGTGGTGGATGGATTGAACACATCGATTATTTTAGGGATAGATTGGTTGAATGAAGTTGATGCAGTAGTGAGTTTTGATGAAGGTACTATCAAAGTCAAAGGAAGAAAGGGAGAAGAGAAGAGGTTGAAATTTGCTGAGGGGAGTGCAATCGAAGAAGAGGAAGAATTCAGAAGAATAAATTTGTGTCACGAAGAGGAACCCACCACGGGATACGGGGATGAGGAACCAGGAGCAGAAGTGTTGATATACCTTGAGGGACTAGCACGAGAGGATAGACATAAAGAGGACAAGATCAGAAAAAAATTGGAGGAAATGACGCACCTAGATGAGAGGGCTAAGAAGAAATTAGCTACAGTATTATACAGGCGTTGTAAAGTATTTTCTCAACGGCCAGGTATCATGCAAGGAGTGGAGTGTAAATTAAAGATAAAGAACCATAAACCGTTCAATATAAAACAGTATCCCATTCCCCAGGCGAAACGAAGAGCAGTAGATGAAGAAATACAGAGGATGATGGACCTTGGGGTTATAGAACGGGCCAATAGTCAATACAACAACCCCCTATTTGTTGTTGATAAGAAGGATGGAAAAGTGAGGATAGTTTTGGATGCGCGAACGGTGAACAAAATCATCGAACCGGAGAGGGACAAACCAGAAACTATAGAAGAACTGATTCAAAAATTCCGAGGGACAAAGGTGCTTAGTAGTATCGATTTGACTGCTGGGTACTGGCAGATACCATTGGCCACAGAGTCTCGCCAGTATACAGCGTTTACTTATGGAGGAAGATGCTATCAATTTAGGGTGTTGCCATTTGGACTTAATGTGTCAGTGTCTGAGTTTATAAGAGCAATGGATAAGATACTAGGCGAGGAGTTACTTAAGAAAGTCACTGTCTACGTGGATGACCTCTTGATAGCAAGCGAATCGTGGGAAGAGCATTTGGATAGACTGGATGCAATCTTGGCAGCTTTTGAAACCGCAGGGGTAACTGTAAATCTGGACAAGTCGGAATTTGGCAAATCAAAGATAAAATTTCTGGGCCATATAATATCCGAGGAGGGTATCTATCCTGATCCTAGTAAAATGGAGGCTATTAAAAATTTTCCGGCTCCCCATAGTAAGAAGCAGTTGCGAGCATTCTTTGGGGTTTGCGTGTTTTATAGAAAATTTGTCAAAGGATCTGTGCTTAATGCCCCGAGTATGAGGGAATTGACCAAGGCAAGGATGCCGTGGCATTGGAGTACAGAGTGCCAAACCGAGTTTGAAAATATTAAGAAGGCACTATATAATGCAGATATATTGTACCACCCGGATTTTTCCAAGGATTTTTATTTAGGAGCAGACAGCTCTGACTATGGACTAGGAACACATTTGTACCAAATAGAGAAGAACGGAAATGGTGAGAGTGTGAGAACAATAGCATTTGGTAGCAGAAGTTTAAATGCTTGGGAGAGGAAATACTCGATTACGGAAAGGGAAGCATTGGCAATTGTGTGGGGCTTTAAGCGTTTCCGGTATTATTTGGCTGGGAGACATGTGAAAGTCGTGACTGACCATAAGGCCCGGACATTTCTGACTACAAGTAAATTGAGGCATAGCAGACTAACGTGATGGGCCCTAGCATTACAAGACTATGACTTCGAGATAATTTATGAACCAGGAGCAACACATATAATACCTGATGCGTTGTCAAGATTACCAGCTGACTCAAGAGGAATGTTGGTGGACAGGCCGGAAGGAGAAGGAGTTAGAATTAACGTGATGAGGGGAGTACAGTATGAAGAATTCATAAGGAAATTCCTAAGGAATGTGCGTAGGGAACAGACGAGGATGAGAAATTAAAGACAATTAAAAACAAATACGGGTGTGCAGGAGAGGAAAGAATTCGCACATTTTATTATATTCACAATGGGATACTTTATAAAAGAAATAGGGAGAGTGAGGAGAACTGGAAACTCTGTGTGCCTGAGCATGTGGTAGAAAAATTAATTTGGTATACGCACTATAGTAATGCGCATTATGGACCGAAGAAATGTCTGGAAAAGTTGAAGTTGGATTGTGCTTTCAACAACATGGGAAGGCGTATACGTAAAATACTGAGTACATGTGACACCTGTCAGAAATGTAAGACGACCACAGTACAGCACAAAGGATATATGCATCCAATTGTACCAACAGCAATTAAGGACATAGTTGCAGTGGATCTATTTGGGCCACTTCCTGCCTCACGAGGGAATTACACACAAATCTTAGTAGCGGAAGAACTGGTTTACAAGTACATAAAATTTTACCCGTTGAAGAAAGCTACTAGTAGAGCCATCATTAACCAATTTGAGAAAGACTATTTTCAAAAGGTGTGTATTCCTAAGCGAATTTTGAGTGATAATGGGTCACAGTTCAGGTCAAAGGAATGGACAGAAATGCTAAGTGAGCACGGAATAGAGCAAATTGCCATTTCTAGGTATAGGCCAGCTTCTAACCCAGCGGAACGAACAATGAAGGAATTGAACCGTTTATGCCGAACCTACTGTCATAGGAAGCATGGGTCATGGAAAGAATATCTGGAAGAATTTGAGCGGGTTAGGAATCACCTCCCACATGATTCCACAGGGTTTGCACCATGTGAAGTATTGCTCAATCAGGAACCCGATAGTATTTTTCGTGAATTGGTAGTCTACCCACCAGGAAGTTCATTGACCCGGGAAAGGAAGTTGGAGCTGGTGGAATTAAGTATGAAGGAGAAGGCTAGGAAAAGACAGGAAAGACACGACAAACTAGTGAAACCGATAACTTACCGAGTGGGAGACCTGGTATTAGTGAAGGTTCATGCTAGATCAAAGAAAATAAACTCTGAAATACATAAGTTTAACCACGTTTATAAAGGACCATACAGAATTATAAAAATTGGTCATCCCAACACTGTGGAATTGGAATATGCACGGACAAAGAGAGTGCATGGTAAAGAGCATGTGGAAAACATAAAAAGGTACTACTCGCACGAGAGTAGAAGTAACCCAGGTGAGGAAGAGGAACTCGACTAGGGCAAATGAATGAACTGAGAGTGTCTAAACTCCTTGAAGTAGTGGCGTAGGATATATTTAGGACATTTGGCTGTAAAATGGACTTTTGAAAGAGGGAAGTGTTTATTTACATTATATTCTGTGATGTATTACAATTAGAGTTGCATATTTCATGTCAAGATTATCTCAGAATGAATATAAAACCTGTAATAACTATTTTGTAGTAATAATTCATATATCCTGTGTTTAGGTAATGAATTTTTGAGTGTATATGTTGTGTGTTGTCATTTTGATATTGGACTAGAGAGGACTATTGCTGTTTGAAGGAAAAATTGTAATTTTGAACAATGCCATTTATGTGATGTAATAACCTTTTGTAGAAATTGTTGTGGAGGCAGTCCACTACCGGAGTCCAGGAATATTTTGACAAATTGTAAATCCATTAATTATTTGTATTGTATGTTCTGTTCAAATGTAACCATGTTTTTAAATCCCTTGCCGATTCTTTTTCACCTGCGGTTCAAAAGAAGTTTTTGAGGGCGGGGATGTAAGGGGTCCGCAGGCCCTTACTACTAAGTTTGCACTCACACAGGTCGGTAGGGCAACTATCGATTAGTGCGTATCAGGGCGCGAGAGCTAGAGGGGGTTCACCGGAGTGCCGAGTGCTGCTTGGGTAGATTCCCGCGAGGCGGGAAGAACTGGGCGTAGTTACAGTCAGAGTTGAGAGTGCGGAGTCAGGGTGTGGTAGGTTCCCGCGAGGCAGGAAGAGCTGTGCAGAAGCCAGCAGTTGAATTAATGCAAATTATCGACAAAGGGAGTGGCCATCGCCGCGGTTTAACCCCTTTGTGTTAGTATTATACGGGAAAGTGAGAAAGTTTTATTACAGAGTGTTTTCAGTGATATTAAGTGCCGTTATTGAACTTCCGCGTCTACCGCGCCGGCATTACTTGGATTACAGTGATTGGATGTTGCGTGTGACGATTAAGAATAACTAAAGAAACCTGTGCTGAGATTAGCCGTCATTTACAGTGTATTGACGAAGGCAGTGGCTGTCTCCTTATTTTGTGCTTTTGCTAAGAATATAGATCTTGTTTGTGAAACTGTGTTGTGTCCTTCTTACCACTAAACAGTACTTATTACAGTATTTGCGAAGGACAATACGGAATGTAACATCCCCTGAGCAGTCCAATCCGATTGCCAGCCCATTAGGTACACGGTCACATTAATCAATTATCTAAATTTGGGCTGCTATTCAGATCCCGAACGAGCGGAGGAATAAAAGGGTATGTTACAAGAGGCAGCATGGCTCAATATTCCTGCAGGGGACTTCCAACGAATTGTTGAGTCCATGGCGCAACGAGTTAGCGCACTATGCCCGGCAAAAGGAGGTCCGACACGATATTAAGATGTGTCCCATAACTTCTGTCTCCTCAGTTTACTAGCAGGAAAGTAGGAAAAGACGAAAGTTACACCTTCATTCCCGTCTGTATGACTGAAGCCCCTCTATTATCTTGCCAAAAGTATCGGCCTGGGGGTATCTAGGATATTTCTGATTTTCGGGTTGAACCTGCTCGTTTATTTTCTCTCCTCCCGTTCTCCCCTCACTCTTACTTTCACTCACACATGCTGTACTTGAAGTTATTTTACAGTTTACATAATTCATTGATTTACAAAAGAATTGGACGATAATCTAATAAAATGCCATATGTTATGTCTTAGTAATATCATATGGTCACTGAATCCTTTGCTCCTATGTTACGGGTTTAATGTTTTAATGGTTTTGAACCATTTTAGAGATATTTTCATACTTTTGCGCACACATCGCGTGCGTACAAAACTGCCCTCTCTTGTCTGAAACTTTTCTTGACATGACAGACATAGGCGTGACGTCAAATCACTAGTTACATTTGTGAAGTACTGTCTAATGATGATTAGAATGATTTGTATGGTTTTACTATTATGGAGACAGATTGTATATTTCATTGGTGCCTTATAGCTACAATTTTAACGTATATCCAGAACATTATGTAACCAGTAAGAGTAACTTTTTCAATGTATGGAAGTGAGTTATTTTTCAATTTTTTTGTATACCCATATTTTAAGATGTGTATAATGTTAAGTGTTATAAATGAAATCACTGATCTTTCTGAAGAAGATGATTTAAAGACGTCGAATTCTAGATCAAGAGGTTTGAATAAAACTTTAATTTCTGCAACTGAATGGCTGCATTTCACTTTGCGTTCACGAAAATTTCATTACACTGTGCTATTCATAGAACAGGTCTTGAGGTAAGAGCATAGTATATTAATATTCCGATTAACTACCACAATTACACAGTAAAGTCAAAAAAACTTCAGCCAGCCGACATTGCAGCATTCTCCCCTAGATGTAAACGTAAACTTAGATGTAGAGACACTATCATACAGGCTTAATCGGTCAGTTACAAATTTATCAGTACGGATTTCAAATATTTCGACCTCTTGCTTTTATCCCATCCGGAGAGCCACATACACTGACGGAAAAAAATTACAACACCAAAAAGTAGTTGTGTGACATAAACGGAAGTTGGTAGGCGTGTTTGTACATCTGAAAGATGATGTCTATTTCAATTCCGCCCCATTCGCCTAAGAGTGGCACTAGTAGTGCCACTATAGGGATGCCAATCAGGTTTGCTTTAAATACACGCTGTAACGTTCGTGATCGTTAGTTACTCATAAAATTAGACATGGTGAGTTGATGTTAATCAAGAATTCTTTTACGGCGACAAACACGCCATTGTCAACACCCCACTAAATTTAAACGAGACCGTGTAATAGGGCTACGAGAAGCTGCATGTTCCTTCTGTGATATTGCACAAAGATTTGGCAGGAATGCAGCCACCCGTGCATGTTTGCTGGCACTGGTGGTCACTAAAATGTACGGTCGTAAGAAGACGGTATCATGGCGCTACCGAGATGGAGCGTGTTGGGCGTGTGGCTCTGCATCTGCAGCAGCAAATTGAGCAGCAATTGACATCACAGTCATACAACGAACTGTTAAAAATCTGTTACTTCAAGGATAGCTCCGAACCAGAAACCCTGTAGTAAACATTCCACTGACTCCAAACCACGCCGGCCGCGGTGGTCTAGCGGTTCTAGGCGCGCAGTCCGGAACCGCGCGACTGCTACGGTCGCAGGTTCGAATCCTGCCTCGGGCATGGATGTGTGTGATGTCCTTAGGTTAGATAGGTTTAAGTAGTTCTAAGTTCTAGGGGACTAATGACCACGGATGTTAAGTCCCATAGTGCTCAGAGCCATTTGAACCATTTTTTCCAAACCACGGCCATTTGCGACTTCAGTGGTGTCGGGAGAGAGCTCGTTGGAGAACATTGTGGAGGCCTGTTGTGTTTCCTGATGAATGCTGGTTCTGCCTCGGTACCAGTGATGGCTGTGTGTTGGTTAGAAGCAAGCCAGTTAAGGGCCTGAAAGCTACCTGTCTGCGTGCTGGACATAAACCTGGAGTTATGGTCTGGGGTGCAATTACGTATGACAGCACTAGCACACACCCGGACTGCAAATTTGTATGTCAGTGTTGTGATTCCATCTGTTGAGCTACCAATTATGACGAGCATTTCAGGTGGTGTTTCCAAAAGGATAACGCTCGTCCACATACCGTTGTTGCAACCCAACATGCTCTACAAAGTGTCGACATGTTGCCTTGGTCTGCCTGATCGCCAGATTTCTCTCCAATCGTGCACATATCGTACACCATCTCATGACAACTCCATCGTCGTCCACAAACACAATTAACCGTCCCTGTATTGAACGATCAAGTGCTACAGGTTTGGAATTCGATTCCACAAAGTGACATCTGGCACCATTACAACACAATTTATGAACGTTTGCATGCTTGCATTCAGCATTCTGGAGGGTCACACCGGTTATTAATGTACCCGCCTTTCACATTTGCAATGGCTTATCTCGCGCTTACATTAACGTGTGGTCTTGCAAAGTTAACCACTTAAATATGTTACCTGGACAAATGTATTTCTGAAATTTCGTTATCCTTCATTAATTATTAACTGGTGTTGCGATTTTTTCTTACGTCAGTGTATTCGGAAACCTTTCTTTTTCTTAGTTTGTTTCCCTTGCATCTATCCTGACCGCATTTTTCAGGATTTTTCAAATTTCATTTTAATTCTTAACTTTGTGGCCGGATTCCCTTCCTGGCATCACACTCGAAAGGGTAACCTAAGGGAGGAATGTCGTGTGAGCCATCTGTGAGTGCATCGTGTAAACTTTATCCTGTGTGTTATCTTCTTTTAATTGATTGGGTGTCGTATTTTCTGAAGTGGATTTTCGGGGCCAGCCCAGCATTTTCTAAATAAGCGTGGGAAACCGCCTAAAGACCACATATAGGCTGTCCAGTGTACCGGCCCACGGTCGTTAATCCGCCGCGCTGATTCGACCTGGGTCCAGCTCACCACTTGCGTCGCACATGAAATGTATGCACGCTTGTGGATATGGACAGCCATCAACTGTACAATGGAACGAGGACAATGAAAATTTATGCCGGACCGGGGCTCGAACCCGGATTTCCCGCTTATCGCGAGCGGTCGTCTTACTATTAGGCTATCCGAGTACGACACACATCCAGGCCCAAACTTCCATATGTCGTCGCTCAACTGTCTACAACCTGTACTCATACATCCATTATGTGTATTCCCGTGCAGCGGAAAGATTTTAATTGAAAGTTGCTTGCCGGTGTCGCTAGATAAATACGCTATTGCTGTGCCCGTGTTGTTCAGAAGTTCAATACAACGTGTCTTCGAACAAGCATGCATGCAGTTTTTGTCTAGCCATGAATCGTGCTGGGATAGTCTAAAGGGAAGGCGACCGCTCGTAGCAAGCAGATAATCTGGATTCCAGTGCCTGTCCGGCATAAATTTTCATTGTAGTCGTTCCATTATACAGCTGATGCTTGTCCTTATTTGCAGCTGCGAATGCATTTCATGTACGTCACATATTGTTTTTGTATATGGTGTTGTTTGCAGCCGCACTGTACGAAATATTCTTTTGATAAATACGCGGCAGAAAAATGCGCTCGTTACAAGTGATTTTTTATTATTATTTTACATCATCCAGCTGGCCGCGGTGGCCGAGCGGTTCTAGGCGCTCAGTCCGGAACCGCGCGACTGCTACGGTCGCAGGTTCGAATCCTGCCTCGGGCATGGATGTGGTGATGCCCTTAAGGGACTGATGACCACATATGTTAAGTTCCATAGTGCTTAGAGCCATTTGAACCATTACATCATCCCATTCCGTTACATTATCCCTAGATATTTTATCGATGTTTGGGATGAGCTGCTATAAAGCACTTGTATGTGTTGTTTTTTCCTGTTGTTGATCCAGAAATATAGAACTGGGGAAGAGTGAAATGTGGTGTCACCATACAGCCCACTTGCTGCTCCGATTGTATTGGCTACCCTAACGTTCCTAGCCGACGGAAGCATCATCATCAAAAGTATCACATTCTCATACTACATTATCGAATCCCAAAAGGTCTAAGTTTTAACAGCGGGACATTCCCCACTTTCTGATGATCAGAATCTGTAAGTCAACATCTCTTTATCGTCTAATAGTTGTATTTCCGACTGCGTTCTCCCGCACGAACGCCGTCACATGAGTTTGCGTGGGTGATTCAGATAACACAGAGAGAAACTTTCTACAAACTGCAGAGCTTACGGAAGATCAAGCTGGTCCAATTTTCTTGTAGATAAGACAAGGGTTGCTGGGAAAATAGTGCCTGCCTGCCTTTCCCTGTTTTTCTAAAATTATACGCAGAATTGAACTAACAGTTGTGAGTGGAGTGGAAAGCGGAGGATCACCCCTGACCTACTTTCTCACTTCATCTACATCTACGTACAGACTCCGCAAGCCCCTGTATAGTGCGTGGCGGAGGGTATCCTGTAACACTGCTGGTCATTTCCTTTTCTGTTCCATTCGCAAATCGAGAGAGAAGAAAACGACTGTCTATTTGTCTTCGCATGAGCCCTAATCTCTCTAATCTTGTCTTCATGGTCCTAATGTGAAATGTACATTGGCGGCAGTAGAAATGTTCTGCAGCCATCGTCAAATGTCGATTCTCTATATTTTCTCAATAGTGATCCTCGAAAGGAACGTCACCTTTTCTCCAGCGATTCCCATTTGAGTTCTCGAAGCACCACCGTCATACTTGCGTCTTGCATGAACCTATCGGTAACAAATATAGGAGCCCACTTCTGAATTATATCGGTGTCTTTCGTTAATCAGACCTGATGGGGATCGCAAACACTGGAACAGTACTGAACAAAGAAACGCTTTTCAACAGAAATTGCTATATATGCTTTCACTGATCAAATATTGAATGTAATGAATAACCGAACATCACCCATTGGGATATTTTGTGATCTCTCAAAGGCTTTTGATTGTGTGAATCATGAAATTCTTCTAGATAAGCTTAAGTATTGTGGTGTGGGTGGGGCAGAGCACATCTGATTTAATTCATAATTAACTGGAAGAATGCAGAAGGTTGAAATTAACAGTACAGGTAGTCTACAAAAACCAGCAGAGTCCTCTAACTGGGGAGGTATCATAAAAGATGTTCCACCGGGTTCAGCCTTGGGTCCCTTATTGTTCTTAATATATATTAACGACTTGCCACTCTATATTCGTGAAGATGCAAAGTTAGTTCTTTTTGCTTATGATACAAGTATAGTAAACACACCCAAGAAGCAAGAATCAGCTGAGAAAATTACAAATAATGTATTTCAGAAAATTATTAAGTGGTTCTCTGCAAATGGACTCTCACTAAATCCTGAGAAAACACAGTTTATACAATTCTATACAGTAAATGGCATAACACCATTGATATATATAGATCATGAATGGAAGTCTGTTGCTAAGGTAGAATACTCAAAATTTCTGGGTGTGTGCACTGATGAGAAATTGGATTGGAAGAAACACATCGATGATTTGCTGAAACGGTTAGGTTCAGCTACTTATGCTATTAGGGTTATTGCAAATTTTGGTGATAAAAATATCAGTAAATTAGCCTACTATGGCTATTTTCATTCACTGCTTTCATATGGCATAATATTTTGGGGCAGTTCGTCATTAAGAGAGAAAGTATTCATTGCACCAAAGTGTGTAATCAGAATAAATGCTGGAGCCCACCCAAGATCACCTTGCAGACATTTATTTAAGGAACTCGGGATATTCACAGTACCTTCGCAATACATTTATTCAGTTATGAAATTTGTCATTAATAACCCATCCCAATTAAAAAAATAATAGCGAAGTGCATAGCTACAACACTAGAAGAAAAGATGATATTCACTATTCTGGATTAAATCTCACTTTGGCACAGAAAGGGGTGAATTATGCTGCCACAGAAATCTTTGGTCATCTGCCAAATGGCATTAAAAGTCTGACAGATAGCCAAGCAACATTTAAAAGAAAATTAATAGAATTTCTGAATGATAACTCCTTCTACTCAACAGAGAAATTCTTAGATATGAAGTAGTAACTGTAAAAAAAAAAAAAATATATTTTGTATAAAGAAAACTTATGTTAAAGTGACACGTACCACATCATTACGAAATGTCGTATTCATAATCTATGGAACAAGGATTAATGTATGTATGTAAGTACAATGACTCGCACTAGTGGTCTGTATGTGGTCTCCTCTACAAATGAACCACACTTTACTAAGATTCGCCCAAAAACCGAAGTCGACCACTCAACTGCTACAGTCCTTACATGTTCATTCCATTTCGTACTGCCTTGCAACGTTACACGCAGACATTTAAACAACGTGACTGTGTCAAGCAGCGCACTACTAATACCGTATTCAAACATGATAGTCTGGTATTCATACTCATCTACATTAACTTACATTTTTCTACATTTAGAGCTGGTTAGCTTTCACTACACCAACTACAAATTTTGTCTAAGTTATTCTGTATCCTGCTACAGTCACCCAACGACGACACCTTCCCGTATGCCACAGCATCATCAGCAAACAGCCGCAGGTTGCTGCTTACCCCGTCCGCCAGACCATTTATGCATGTAGAAATTAACAACAGACTTGTAACACTTCTCTGCGGCACTCATGAATATACCCTTGCCTCTGATTGACACTCGACGTCGAGGACAACATACTGGTTACTGTTACTTAAGAAATTTTTGCTCTTGCGCTGATATCCATATCGCTCATCAGCGTCAGTTCTCCAGTACTGTGCATATAACAGGGAAACAGGTAAACGGCTCTAAAGATATTTGAGTAAAATGTTTCTGTTCCTTTCTAAGAACCGAGCGAGGTGGCGCAGTGGTTAGCACACTGGACTCGCATTCGGGAGGACGACGGTTCAATCCCGTCTCCGGCCATCCTGATTTAGGTTTTCCGTGATTTCCCTAAATCGCTTCAGGCAAATGCCGGGATGGTTCCTTTGAAAGGGCACGGCCGATTTCCTTCCCCATCCTTCCCTCACCTGAGCTTGCGCTCCGTCTCTAATGACCTCGTTGTCGACGGGACGTTAAACACTAATCTCCTCCTCCTCCTCCTCCTTTCTAAGACAGGTGCAACGTACTATAGCGTAACGTGGTTATTGTAGTGCACATCTAGGTTTCAGTTGAGACTGTACCTTAAGATAAGCAGGGTCGCCAACGAGGAGCTGTAGGCCGGACTTGGCGGCCTCGGTGAGTGTGAGCGCGTAGTAGCCCGCGATGCCGAACAGGTCGCACGCCAGCGTCAGCAGCACGCGCTCGGGGTAGCCCTTCACCTGCCGCCGGAACAGCACCTGCAACCAGCCCTGCTGTTCAGACTAGACGCACAGTGTGTACCGATACAGCCTCTGCGGCTTGTTTGTAAATCGTATACACTAAAGAGTCATAACAATATGAGCACCTGTGTAATAACGTATTGGTCCACATTTGTGACGCAGTACAGTAGCGATTGTGTCTGACATGGATCGGAAACAGCTTGGTGGGTTTTTGGAGATATGTTGCACCACATATCAATGCACAGGTCACGCAGTTCCCATTATTTATAGGCCGGTAGTTTGTGGCCGCGCAGCTGGCGCCAAAGATTTTGTGAGGTGGGGTCGCTGTGGTTATAGTACACAAACCCCTGAGATGCAAAATTAAGTTCCCCGTGATTAGGACATGGAGTGTCGCTCTCCATTCAATCACTTTACAGTTACTTTTAAAAGGTAATGAAACATGTCGCGCAACTGATAACGTCTTCTAAAATCTTCATTTAACATGGGTAAGCCCACATTTAAAAGTTACTGGTTATGCATGAAATACACAGGTCAGCCACTACAATAGGGCGCATTTTAGTTAAGGGAGGCATGTAATTATGAAATTAAAATGCACGCTCGTAAAAGATGCTATTTATTTCCCTTAACGAGCATTCAAGTGGGAAACCCTTGAACAAGGTAGCAAGGAATGCAAAGGTCGAGAGGAGTTATGTTTAATTCCGATCTCGGTAACAACTTTAGGATCGTGTAATGAATATAGCCAATAGTCAAGTGAAGAGCGTATCAGAAAGTGGTAATGAAAAGTGAACTCGAAAGAACAAACAATTGACAGACGCAAAGTGCATCCTTGAGGTTAAACAACAAAGTGTGCTCATCAGTTACCGAAACGATTAACTCCACGCGGTCAACAAATACAGTGCCCCCTGAGCTATTCCACAGCAAAGCACTGCTGATCGAATCTCACCAAATAAACTTCCAGTACTCGGCTGCGTGCGCGCCAGCTGTGACCGGCAGTTAATAGCGTACTGGACACATACACTACTGGCCATTAAAATTGTTACACCAAGAAGAAATGCAGATGATAAACGGGTATTCAATGGACAAATGTATTACACTAGAACTGACATGTCATTACATTTTCACGCAATTTGGGTGCATAAATCCTGAGAAATCAGTACCCAGAACAACCACCTCTGGCCGTAATAACGGCCTTGATACGCCTGGTCATTGAGTCAAACAGACCTTGGATGGCGTGTACAGGTACAGCGGCCCATGCAGCTTCAACACGATGCCACAGTTCATCAAGAGTAGTGACTGGCGTATTGTGACGAGCCAATTGCTTGGCCACCATTGACCAGACGTTTTCAGTTGGTGAGAGATCTGGAGAATGTGCTGGCCAGGGCAGCAGTCGAACATTTTCTGTATCCAGAAAGGCCCGTACAGGATCTGCAACATGCGGTCGTGCATTATCCTGCTTAAATGTAGGGTTTCACAGGGATTGAATGAAGGGTAGAGCCACGGGTCGTAACACATCTGAAATGTAACGTCCACTGTTCAAAGTGCCGTCAATGCGAACAAGAGGTGACCGAGACGTGTAACCTATGCCAACACATAACATCACGCCGGGTGATACGCCAGTATGGCGATGACGAATACACGCTTCCAATGTGCGTTCACCGCGATGTCACCAAACACAGATGCGACCATCATGTTTGTGTAAACAGAACCTGGATTCATCCGAAAAAATGACGTTTTGCCATTCGTGCACCCCGGTTCGTCGTTGAGTACACCATTGCAGGCGCTCCTGTCTGTGATGCAGCGTCAAGGGTAACCGCAGCCATGGTCTCCGAGCTGCAAACGTCGTCGAACTGTTCGTGCAGATGGTTGTTGTCTTGCTAACGTCCCCATGTGTTGACTCAGGGATCGAGACGTGGCTACACCCTCCGTCACAGCCATGCGGATAAGATGCCTGTCATCTCGACTGCTAGTGATACGAGGCTGTTGGGATCCAACACGGCGTTCCGTATTACCCTCCTGACCCCACCGATTCCATATTCTGCTAACAGTCATTGGATCTCGACCAACGCGAGCAGCAATGTCGCGATACGACAAACCGCAATCGCGATAGGCTACAATCCGACCCTTATCAAAGTCGGAAACGTGATGGTACGCATTTCTCGTCCTTACAAGAGGCATCACAACAACGTTTCACCAGGCAACGCCAGTCAACTGCTGTTTGTGTATGAGAAATCGGTTGGAAACTTTCCTCATGTCAGCAAGTTGTAGGTGTCGCTACTGGCGCCAACCTTGTGTGAATGCTCTGGAAAGCTAATCATTTGCATATCAGAGCATCTTCTTCCTGTCGGTTAAATTTCGCGTCTGTAGCACGTCATTTTCGTGGTGTAGCAATTTTAATGGCCAGTAGTGTATTCGTCTGTGCGGCCTCTCGAGGATGCCAGCAAGACCGTCGTTCGCGGAGGCAGGAGACAGAGTGTCTCCAAACAGGAATTCTAACTTCTCTCTCAAGTTTTGGAAAAGCTCCAAGTCACACACCAGTGACGATAATGATTCCGAGCGCCGCCCAATCTCCAGCTAAGTTTTAACGAGATTGCGACCATTGCTCCAAAGAAACTCCAGGATTTCGACAGAGGGCCAGCAAGAGTGAGACTTTTTGTTTATTTTATGGGCAGGAGCACGGACCGAAGCTAATCGTCTTTCTAGCCACGGCCAGAGCAGCTGTTGATACGTTGTGTCTTTCGGTACCGTCAGAAAATTTCATCTGCCGTTTGCTTTAAATAAAGGAGACATTCCTCCACATAGGCACCGCACTTTTGCACGAGCGCTTTCTTGTCACCTGGATCACTATCTCCCATCGTGCTAACACAGCCAACTCCGAAACGGGGAAGTGCGAGGGTGGAGGCTGTATTGACCATGGAGAGCACTTAAAGCTACACGTTTATGGCTGTGGCGAAGGTCCAATGTTTGCATCCCTTCACCGTCTCTCTCTACTAGGCTGTTGTACTGAATAAACAGCTTCTCACAAACTGAACAGCTAATTCATTTCCTAGATTGACCGTAGACAACATGTGGAATTATATGTGCATTTTGCATACAGTAATACGAATTACGAAAATTACATCTCAGTTACCCATTAATCATGTTAATAGACCTAGGGATTACTGTTAGAGCATAAAAATATGAAGAAAATATGCAGGGTGGCGCTACGTGAATAATTAAGCCACCATTCAATGTGTTCCATAAGGTTCAAATCAGGAAAATTTCATGGCCATATATCAATGTGAGTTCTTATCATGTTCTCAAATCACTGCAGCACGATTGTGACCTTATGACACAGACATTTATCATGCTGGAATATGCCACTGCGGCCGGCCGGAGTGGCCGTGCGGTTCTAGGCGCTACAGTCTGGATCCGAGCGACCGCTACGGTCGCAGGTTCGAATCCTGCCTCGGGCATGGCTGTGTGTGATGTCCTTCGGTTAGTTAGGTTTAATTAGTTCTAAGTATTAGGCGACTGATGACCTCAGAAGTTGAGTCGCATAGTGCTCAGAGCCATTTATGCCACTGCTGTCGGAGAAGACATCAAAC
The DNA here is from genome assembly GCF_023898315.1 of Schistocerca nitens. Taxonomy (NCBI): domain Eukaryota; kingdom Metazoa; phylum Arthropoda; class Insecta; order Orthoptera; family Acrididae; genus Schistocerca; species Schistocerca nitens. The sequence goes on along the minus strand of NC_064616.1, from coordinate 904,935,945 downwards.
TTGAACGCATGGACGTAAGCTACAATTATGTTCACAAAGTCCACAGTTGCAATGGTGTCTTCGATTACTACTACAGGTACCACGGAAGCCCATGTGAATGACCCGTAGCATAATACTGTTCCTGTTGGGGTACATTGAAGTAGCCTCCCTGCAGATTGCTTGTTAATCAGCAGTTGGGAGTTACCTGGGCAACGTTAGCACCATGCCATAGTTAGGTTTAAGTAGTTATAAGTTCTAGGGGACTGATGACCACAGATGTTAAGTCCCATAGTGCTCAGCGCCATTTGAACCATTTGATACAGGCCTAGGATCCATAGACAATATGAATGTGCAGTGTTTGTAAGGCGAGAGATCAATATTAAGTCTGCAAGTTTGACATCCAGGGATAATACAGGATTACTGACAATAGAACTAGAGACTAGCATTGTAATACTAGTATGCAAACCATCTAATACAGACTTCAATTTCTAGAAGCCCAGGAATTTCAATGTAAGGGTATCAAGACCACATTGGAAGATTTCAACTGGAGAAGCACAGGCTGTGAAACTACAGACAAGAACTGAGATGAACTGGAAAGCTGGGTGAAAAGGGAAGGCCTAGAACTCATACACATTCCTAAGCTGAGACCATCTTTTGAAAGCGGAAGAGGGTGCAAGGGCTACAATCCGAAAAATGTTTTCATTAGTTCGGAAGCACGTCAACATGTGGTAAAACACTTAAGGAACCTATACCAAAAACACAGCAAAATACCATGACGTGTGCAGTATTTCAGTCCAGAAGAAATTTCTGTTAACCCTTTGACCGCCATTTATTCCAAAGACATTGATGTATGGTTATTTTAATTAATATCGTTGTCAGAATCAGCAAATGAAAAGAACATTTACCACTGTTTCATTTTCCAACACGTGGAGGGGTGAGACATGCAATACCTCCACGTTTTCAGAAGATGACTGTGCAAAAATTACAAACCTAAAGAACAGAGAAACAAATCAGTGGACGTAGCATCTATCCGACATTGTAAGTCATATTACATGTGGCCAATTTGGGCCTCGTTTGTGATGCGGCAAGCATCATTGCGTACGCGCATTTCCTTGATGCGATGTGTCCGACAAGGCGCAAAAGCAACCCGCTTCACAAATGTAGTAATAGGGTTGTCTCGACGCAGGGGCGAACAAATTCAGTGTAGCAACACGGAAACGAGGGTCAACAATGAAACTTGATGACAGCATGTCCAACAGGTGCAATCTATAACTAGAAGACTTCGGCAAACCATTAGCATGCTTCCCTTTGTCAGCGGGACGTTGATAAACAGCAATAACATGCAGAAAATTCCAACTGGCTCTCTGCTCACATATCGTGGGCTGCAAACGTCCCGATATTAGTCAAAGGATTAAACGACGATTCAACTTCAAATGGCGCACTGAGAAAGTTTCTCAAAAGAACTGAGGTTTACGTAGTCCTGGTAAAAAAAATCTCTCGAAAGCACGTACTTTGTGGGTGTCAAACGCAATAAACAGAGTGGTCAGAAATAATCTGAAAAACTTGTAAGGAAGTTGCATGGTAGGTTGTGCTGAGAAATAATTGTTAAGAAAAAGATTCGATACTTTGCGCTTTTTACGAGTTAATTAGCATTGAAGTGAATAGGCCCTTATGCGCGCAAATTCAGGTTGCTAGCCATGTAAGATTGGTGTCAGTTGCTCTCATAGCAAGGATGATAGCTCATGAGACTGCTCAGCCTTTGGCTCGGGTTCGATCCTTAAGACCGTCCCGAGTCCTATTATCGTATCGCTCTCTTGTTCAGTTTTAGGAAACCAAACGGGGGACACGTTTGGCTACACCGTCTCTGGCGGGCTGTTTGAAGCTGCGCGCGCAATGGCCTGATTGGTTAACTTCAGCGTTAATTAACCCTAGAATATCAAGCTGTGAAATGTATATAACAAGGTGGGGTAAAAATTCACCCCGCGTTTTTCTAAATTGTCTCTGTTAATAAATATTCTGGAAATAAAGAAGCAATATGCAACGTAAGTCCGCAGCCCGTGGTCTCGCGGTAAAGTTTTCGCTTCCCCAGCACGGGGTCCTAGGTTCGATTCCCGGCGGGTTAGGGATTTTCACCTGCCCCGAGAGCTCTGTCAAGAAGCATGCGACTTCATTTCCATTCCATGCAACATTTATTAAAAAGTATTGTTAATTTTTTACAATATGATAAAATCAATAATAATTACAGTGTCAATGTATTTTATTATACTACTAGTATCTCTGGAAATATGAGTGTGTAATTATCTTTTTTATTCATTTAACCTTTTTATTATAACATTTCGAAACACTGCAGAACATCTAATAAAACATATTGAAACAAACAAGTATTATTTATCGCAGTATGACAAATAATATGTATACCGTTTTGGTAAAAAATATAAAGCTAACGACAAGGAATAAAAAAGTGCATCACGTAAAAGGAAATAAAGATTTTATGAACTTATTTCGAAATTTGATAAAATTTTGAATATATAAAACATTTTCAAACCAAACTTTTGTGGAAACGTTACCGAGCGAGGTGGCGCAGTGGTTAGCATACTGGACTCGCATTCGGGAGGACGACGGTTCAATCCCGTCTCCGGCCATCCTAATTTAGGTTTACCCTGATTTCCCTAAATCGCTTCAGGCAAATGCCGGGATGGTTCCTTTGAAAGGGCACGGCCGATTTCCTTCCCCATCCTTCTCTCACCTGAGCTTGCGCTCCGTCTCTAATGACCTCATTGTCGACGGGACGTTAAACAATAATCTCCTCCTCCTCCTTTTGTGGAAACGTTGACAAATATTTTTCCGATGGTCTTTGCACACTGGTTTCGAACAGACTCAACATTCAAAGAACTTCTTTGGTCTTCTTTTCGACTCTTTAGAAAGCATTTTCCACTTTTTATTTAGATTGGTTGTGGTTATGTTGCTGATCCTGGAATATCACTCCCAAATGTGTCAAGATCTGTACCGTCGTTAGGCCAAGATTTTTATGTAATTGTTTTTCGTAAGTCTCTCTTTCATTTTTCCTTCGACCAGCGCAAACGCCAATGAGTTGAGAAAGTTGCTTCGGCTGTCTGTGCCGCCAGTTCCCTTATACAAGAGAAAGGCGTTTATCCCTGACGCATCTAAAAGTCCATACACACACTGCCGGAAAAAAAGTAATACATAGTTTGAGAAGATTCCAATTAACTCAGGAATTATTGTTGCAACAGTGTGTATGGAGTACACGAAATGATTACATTTTCAGATTAATAGCACGAGCGTTTGTGAGGTACCAGGTATTGATCCATCCTGAAACACACATATTAGTATGTGGTGTAGCCTACACAGGATGCAATGCAGACACTGACTCTGGCATCCGGTCGGTCTTACAGATCGCGAATACTGTCGTGGTATACATTATACCATGCCTTGCTCAACTTGTTCACGTAGTTCTGTAAGAGTTGTCAGTTGACGAGTCGCACGAGTCATTCCTCGTCCCATCATATCACATTTGCTCGATTGGAGAAAAGTCCGGAGATCGTGCTGACCAGGGAAGTTGCTTTACGTCTTACAGAGGGCGTTGGGTTTCAGGGGCAGTGTGGGGACGAGCGTTATCTTGTTGGAACCACACATCACTTTGCTGTTGCCAGAATGGAAAAACAACGGGTGTAACAACATTCTGCACCTGCCAAGAGCTGATTACCTTTCAGGTCAGAAACACGAAAGTTGAACGAGAGTTGTAGCTTGTCGCACTCCAGACCATAAGGCCTGAGGTGGAGGTAGTGTGTCTTGGACGAATGCATTGTACGAGGCAGCGCTCACCAGGTCTACATCGTATGTTCAAACGACTATCAACTGCGTACAGACAGAATCTGCTTTCATCGCTTAAGACGACGGTATGTCAGCCCATCTTCGACGTGAACTTCTGTCGGCACCAGTCAAGCTGCCCACGTCAGTGTTGTGGCGTGAGTGGAATACGGGCTAGACGTGAGCTTACTCACAGCCCCACTGCTAATAACCGGTTCGCAACAGTTTGTGTTGACATGTCTGGACTCAGAAGCCGTCTTATCAGAGCTGTGGTGGCTGAACGGTCTGCCAGTGCTTCCCTTATAATACGACGGTCCTGGCGGCCGTCTGTGCTGCGTGTACATCCAGAACCTCGTCTACAGGTGTGAGAATGTTCACGTGACTACTGATACCAGATTCGAGCACAACAGACGCAGCACGTCCAACATGTGTGCCGGTTCTCCGAAAGGACCATCCAGCCACTCACAAGGCAATAATCTGACCCCTTTCCAATCCGATCAGTTGGCTGTAGGACGCACGAGTGCGTCTCTGTGGCATGGTTGCCCGCTTGCTTCACAAGTTTGTACCACATTGAGCCTTCTGGCTGAGAACATTCCCTATTAAAGGGTAGACACAGGTGGCGTTCTGGTGGTTATGCCACTACGCTATGTTGGCTGGCGACGCTGAAACCATTATCAGTACATTTACACTGGCGTACAAAATTAGAGAAACAAACTGAAATTTTGCAAGGTTGCGTTTATTTTGCCACAAAACAGTATAAACAGATGACAGCAACGTAGAAAAAATGTAAAGAATACAGAACGTAAACATGTGCAACGTGCTTGACAGTACACGAAAATGTTTTCCGATTTTTCCATCTTAACAGATATGCACACACGTTCCGATAACTGGTTAATGTGCTCACTATGCTGTGTGATCACCTCTGGCAGCAATACAGGCTTGACGACGACAGAGCGTGCTGCGAATGTCATCATTGTTACGTTGAGGCAATAACGCCCATTTTTCCCGCGGAGCTGCTCGCAAGTCTTGGAGTTGGTGGATGCTGACGTCATGCAGCCTGTCTCCCTAGTGCATCCCAAACATGCTCTATGGGATTCAAATCAGGAGAGAGAGCAGCCCACGCCATGCGTGCAATAACTTCCGTTTTCAAGAAAACATTAACCACTCGTGCTCTAAGAGATCGAGCATTATCGTCCATCACTACGAAGTCTGGGCGCACAGCACCTCGCAACAACCGTACAGGAGGTCCCAAAACCTGACAGCAGTTAAACCTTTCCGATTCAACCTAGAATTTCATGAAGAGGCGTTAGAGTGGTCAACGTAACCCCTGCCCACATCATTAGTGATCCTCCTCGATATCGGTTCCTTTCCACAATGTTCGGGTCTCGAAGTTGTGTTCTGCATTCCCTTCAGATGAGAATCCGTCGAGAATGATTCTCCAGACCAAATCGGGATTCATCTGTGAAAAGAACATTGGCCCACTGTTCGATTGTCCAGGAGGCATGTTGACGATTCCACTCTAGACATTCCCTTCTCTGAAGACGCGTTAGAGCGACACATACAGCAACTCTTTAATAATAAAGGTCACTCGGTCGAAGCCTTCTCTACACCGTTTGCCTCGATACAACTGTCCAGAGGATGCTGCGAATTTAGATGCCAGTTGCTTCGCAGTACTAAGGCGGTACCGTTGTGTCCTTACAGTAAATAACGGTCCTCTCTTTCTGATTTCACACGTGGTCGGCCCTGCCCTGATCTTCGGGATACAGTTTCGGCCTCTATAAACCGTCACCAAATCCGAAAAACAATAGAACGATTCACGTTAAGCCATCAGGCCACATGGGATTCCGACTGTCCTGCTTCCATTCTCCCTCTGGTGCTCCACCGCAGAGAATCTGGTAGGCGTCTTCTCTGTGTCATACTGTATCGTCTGTGACTGTGCAGAAAGTGACTGCCGATGTGGGACTACCCGGCAAACAATACTCCGTTTGATAGGTGCCCTGACGTCATTGTTGCGTAGTTACCTGTTGACCGAAACGCCATCTTCCATGAACAACACAGTTTGTATGATTATATCATGAATTAGAAACAGGACCCATAGGACGGGGAAATAGCGGTTTGTTGCTTTAATTTTGGACACCAGTGTATTATCCCACATGTGGCATATGCCGTCATCGGATCAAAATCGACGTCATCTTTCCAAATGTACTAATTATATTTTCCGGGAGTGTGTATCACGAAGGCGATCGCCAGAGTTTTCGTGCCGTGATCTTATTGTGGCATAGTAAGTCAAACACATCGACTCCCTCTTTATCACTGTAGAGAAACACTATGTTCGATGTTTTTGCCTCTTCATTTACTATACCCATCTCATGCATTATTGAAAATAGAGTAATGTTTATGTTTTTCTAACGTGTGACTAACACTTTTTCTTCCCTTTAAATTAATGGAGACAAAGAAATTTGCCTATTCTTGGTCTGAAATAGGGAAATTTTTGTCTGATACTTTTTCGGCTATTTCACAAGAGCCAGACTAATTGTCCATCGTAATATTCCGGCTGGTTCCATAAATAGGTTCGCATAGCTTCATCACATAATATGTGGGAATCGACATATCTTTGTCCCTAGTTCCTTTACCCAAATATGGAATGCCCCCATAAAAGTAATACGTCTTAGCGTCACACAAGGAACTTATCTTTATCCCATATTTGTCCCGTTTGCTTGGCAGATACATTTTCAATGGGCATCTGGCTTTGAAGCTGAGGAGTGTCTCGTCAGTGGTTATGACAGGTAAATGGAAATGCCGTGTGGCTAGGGCATCCCGTCGGGTAGACCGTTCGGATGGTGAAAATCTTTCGAGCTGACGCCAATTCGGCGACTTGCGTGTCAATAGGGATGAAATGAGGATGATAAGGACAACACAACACCCAGTCCCTGAGCGGAGAAAATCTCCGACCCAGCAGGGAATCGAACCCGGGCCGTTAGGTATGACAATCCGCCGCGCTGAGCACTCAGCTACCAGGGGTGGGCGTTATGAGAGGTGAGGGAGTGTACCGTTCTTAACTACACTTAACATACACCAAAAATCACGGAATGCAGTGAACTTGTCTGCTATTCGTCTTTGCAATCGAGTATTTTGGTCATCTAATCTTAGATCATTCATCAAAAATTCAAACCGGTATTTCGTCATAACTCGGAGAAATGGGGGCCCCATATGTCACAGATCACGCATCAACACAACTGACGAGCATTTTTTAGCACTCTGCTCATAAAAATAATGTCAAATAATGCTTTTATTTCTTTTTGGTTGGTATCCCCTAACACTGAGGGGGGGGGGGGATAGAAGATGTAAATTTTGTCCTTGCATGAGCAATTTTTACGTATGTGTACATAATTATTAGTGAAATCATGTTATTAGTTAACAACAATTCAAGTAATTCCAGAGCGGACGTTTCGTTTCTTGCTTCGTCTAGTGCATCAGGCATTCGTATCACTATATTCTTTGCTGGCTCTCTCGTCGCTATTTTATGGAATAAATATGTGTTCCAACAATACCTGTTTTTACCAAACAAAATTTTCTTACCGGCTGATCAGTTTATCTGCTGAATCAACCTCAAAAGGCGTTACATCAAATTAGTCATCCTCCTTGTCGTCTATCATATGACCATCTTCAGGTACGCTCGCGTCTTCATCTGGTGCACTGTGATACTCGTTTTCGACCTTTGTTATTATTTCATCCGTGGTTCTTAATACGAGGGGCGTTCAGAAAGTAAGCTCCGATCGGTCGCGAAATGGAAACGACTATGAAAATCCGATAAAGCTTTGCACACATGTGTTGGGTAGTGTCTCTAGTATAACCCCAGTTAGCATCACGTCACTCTTCTCATTTCTGAGCTCGCAGTGAGTGCGTAAAGATGTCTAGAAAATAGTGTCTGCCGCCAAGTACGAGGGCCTGGTGAGAAATTTCGCCTGAAGCTATGCAGCTAACATTACATAACTGTCGTGCTGTTTCTTCTGCAAGACAATTCTCAGCCGCATTCTGCAGGGGCAATGAAGATGCTCCTGCATCGTTTTCAAATGGAAATGTGAGATTACCCACAATACAGTCCGCAATTGTCTCCCCCTGAGTTTCATCTCTGGTCACATGAACCGCTGTCTTTGAAGACAACATTTTGACACAGACAACGAGGTGTAGGCCAGCGTGGAGAATTGGCGGAAAGCACTGGCGGCTGCCTTCTATGATGAGGCTATTGAAAAGTTGGTACAACGCTATGACACAAGTCTAAGTCAGAACGGCGACTACGTAGAGAAGTAGCTGAAAGGTGTAGCTAATTGTTACAAGTAAAACATTTCTGATGTTCACTGTGGTTTCAATTTGGCAATCAATCGGAGCTTACTTTCTGAACAGGCCTCGTAGTTAGTCCAAAGATAATTTTTATGCTTGCAAAGAAAACTATCACCTACTATCTAATATAAATAAATAAACATAAATAGAAAGTTGGGATGATTTTTCATCCCGACGGAACAAGTTTCCAAATTTGCCTGTTAAAGGATGACGGTCAATGGAGCCTGAGAGATTATAACCTCCTCAACGCGAACAACAATACTGAATGGATAGGTAAACATAGACTCCAGCCAGAGAAGCCAGTAGTATCAACCTAGGATAAAAGAATTATATGGACTGGGATAATTATTTATCCCATCTTATTATTTTAGGGCTAACTCGTAAATGGCGCAAGGTATAGAATTTTTTTTCTCAACAACTACTTCTGAGCATAACGCATCCTGTAACACCCTTATAAGCTTTTCCGATTGTTTTTGACCACTCAGTATATCTGGGCTCAACCAATCCGTTGGCCTGTTTAAGAACTACGAAGATAAAAACGAAAGACAGACAGTAGTTGAAGATATGATTCGAGCTGGTGGAGAGTTGATGACATGTATCGCAATAGGCACAAGATAAAAATTATCATTCCTTCTTGCTGGTGCAGATATGGCTCAAAATAGTAGAATGGCATGGAAACTAACAAAACATTTAAACAATGATCCTAAAAAACAACCAGAGGAATTCACCTTAGTAACGCCAAATGAAACAGCTCACCAAATACTTAAGAACGGCGAAAAGAAAAGGAAATTACAAACGAATAAATTATCACCATACACTGAGGAAAATAACTTGGAAGCCTCGCTTCGCGTCTGTGCTCTCTTCTTGTATGGAAAATTAATCTCACGAATACTCTATAGATGAAGTTGCTGGCTATGTGTTGCTGTTGTAACCAGACCTGGCTCATAAGCGCGCTCTTCTGACGCCTATATGCCAATTGACAAGATATGGGTACAATACATGGCATGCGTAAGCCAAAAAACAAAAGACTGAACAACAATTCGACTGGCGCAAAGCATAACCACCTCGAGAATTTGATTAAATTCACGATAGGCATACAGGCTCGACTTACCGAACGAGGTGGTGCAGTGGATAGTACACTGGATTTGCATTCGGGAGGACGATGGTTCAAATCCGCGTCCGGCCATCCTGATTTAGGCTTTCCGTGATTTCCCTAAATAGCTTCAGGCAAATGCCGGGATTGTTCCTTTGAAAGGACACAGCCTACTACCTTCCCCACCCCTCCCTAATCCGACAGGACCGATGACCACACTGTTTGGTCCCCTCCCGCAAATCAACCAACCACCCAGGCTCGACTTAAACAACGTTGTCAGCAGTGCAAATATTAGGTACAAGGTAAGGGGGGACTCTTTCTTCTCTGCAATTATTCAATTAAATGATGCGGACCATGAAGTGGCTAAATGTCAACGGTAACGTTAACTCTTAGCAAGTTACCTAATTGCAACATGTGGATGGTTACAAGCCGTCTGATTTGCCACTTTCCATTAATAGGCTAACACTATCTGCTCCTCGTCATGATTGGAGATGTGCGGGACACGATTCCCATTTCCCATCACTTCATTTAGTCTGCTTACCGTACTTGGTTCTGAATATTTTATTTGGTAAAAAAAATACAGAGGTTGTCTATCTGAACTTACGAGGCTTCAGCCAAGGGATTTCGTTGTAACCTTGCAGTTCGTTTCTGTAGGTGTTCGGAGACGGCCGAGGCACACAACACGAGGAATAGCGGGGCAGTCCGCTCGCATTCAGAGGGTTAAGTCACTGGCTTACGCGGGTGGTGGAGACACTCGCTTGAGGCTTGCGAGATTCTCGTCTCGTTCAAATAAGGACGGGATTTTCGGTGTTGTGGAGTTCGGTACTGTCTGGAGCATTTAAAGATGGCCGCACAAATGTGCATGATGAACAACGGAGTGGGCGTCCTTCAGTCGTTAATGAAACTTTGGTGCAGGAAGTGGACAATAAGGTGAGAGAAAACAGACGCATTACGATTTCCTCCTTGCGGGTTGACTTTCCTAATGTTTCTCGTAGTGTTTTGTATGGCATTGTGACCGAGCACTTGAATTACCGTACCGAAAATTGTGCACACGTTGGGTACCGAAAATGTTGACGGATGTGCACAAAACCAAACGTTTAGAAAGTGCATTGACTTTCCTTGAGCGGTAGCACAACGACAGTGACGATTTCTTAAGCCAAATTGTTATGGGCGATGAAACATGGGTGGCCTACGTCACACCAGAATCAAAGCAACAGTCCATGGAAAGGCGGCATTCAGATTCACCCAGAAAAGTGAAGTTTAAGCAAACAATTTCTGCCCAGAAAATCATGTGCACAGTTTTTTGGGACAGAAAAGGAGTATTGCTTGTGGAATTTCTGCCTCGTAATGAGACAATCAATGCAGCAACTTACTGTAAGACATAGCACAATCTGCGGCATTCATTTCAGAACAAAAGACGTGGCAAGTTGAGCAAGGGCATCGTTTTGCTGCAAGACAATGCCCATCTGCATGTGACGAATCAAACCAAAGATATCATCACATCTTTTCAATGTGAAACTCTAGATCATCCTCCGTACAGCCCTGATCTTGTGCCCAGTGACTACCATCTGTTCCTGCACTTGAAGAAACAACTGGGCGGTCAGCGTCTTCAAGACGATGACGAAGTCAAAACAGTGGTGATGCAGTGGTTAACAAGTCAGGCGGCAGACTTCTATGAGGAGGGTATTCAAAAACTGGTACAACGTTATGACAAGTGCCTCAATATTGACGGAAATTATTTAGAAGAGTAGATTAAGGTACAGGCTTTCATGCAAAAACAAAATTATTGAGATATCTTACCACGTCTTTTTTTAATTTCAAAACGGTACTTACTTAAATAACACGCCTCGTAATTAAATTCCATGAACACTCGCCACATGTCAGGGGGTCTTGTACACAGAGATGTTTGAGAACACAAGCACACTCCTCCATGCATTAACCATAACCGATGCAGTCATGAAGGCAGCCAAGCACATACTAAGCACTAGTTCACTATTCATGCACCCAGGCACCCAGGGAGCGCTTCAAACTTTGTCACTTGCAAGTGCATGGACCCAGAACAGAACTCAGCATCCTTTTGATATTTCATACCTGGAAAACCACCTGTTCTCTTTCTCAAGTGACTAGTTCCTGTTTGTGCATGAACCAATGTATGCAAATATACACAGACCAAGATGTCATTCCCATTCCTCCTCTCTTCTATTCCCCTCTCCCGACTAATACAGACCTAGCACTGGTAGTCAGTAGATCCCTTTCTTCTCATACTTCCACTACTATAGAACCCTGTAGCAGATGGAACAAAGACATCCAAGAATCAGTAGGTAGAGTATGTCATGAGCCACACTAACCCTGCCTTTGTCCTGAACAAAGCAGCAGATACCTGGGAAATTCCCAGTCCTTCCTAAAGCCCAAGGCTGTGGATGCCTTGGAAATACTCCCTCACTCCGTTACACTGACTGACTAATTAATTAAATCGATACCCTACATGTGGAACAGTTTTTCCTTGCTTCCTGTTGGTGGATAATAGGATTGGTATATGTAGCGGGAAATTCCAGGATTTAATCCCACAACTGCCCATTTTCCAAACCCTGCTCCTCCCCCTCCCAGATTTTTTCCTTTTATCCTATTGGTGGATACTGTCAAAGGTAGGTCGTTTGGCAGGAAGTCCATTACGTTGGAGGTAACTAAAAATTTTGAATTTCAACTCAAATGCGCTACGTTATTAATCAATTTGCAGAAAATGGGGCAGGGGTTGGAATGGAGTGTGCTATCAATAAGACTATTGGAAACAACAAACTGATCAGTTGGGAATCTGACGCCACATATTTATCAGTGTATTACGATTGGAGCCCCAATCTGGTGACATTCAACAATGAGCGAAGTACTGGAAATACCTTCTCCTGATGGCTGTGTTTCTGAAAATATCAGTTGCCCACGTAAATCTACATCCTTCTTATGACTGGACATAACTTTCCACATAAAATCTTTCACCTCCCCCCCCCCCCTCCCCCCTTACGGCTATCGATGCATTGAAATTGCAGTTTTCCATGTCAGTTCCATACATCCCTTAGGAACAGACAGTCATTTCCTTTGCACATGTTGGAACACTGACCACAGTAACTTTACAGCCCCCGACACATACTTTATAGGCCTACCGATCACAGCGAATCTATCACACATTCCCTACTAAGTAAAGTACTTTGCCAGTAACTGACTGCTGATGGCACCAAGCAGTATTGGGCGAAAATTCCAGAATGTATGGACATCCTCCTTTTGTTCCTCTTGCAAGTGGTACAAGGTACAAGCATACGGAATAGGGTGCCAGGTATGTGAGCGGCCCAAAGACTTCTTAGGTAACGGAACCCAATGTGTTGTCCACGGCGGAGATTGTTCGTCAGAGACAAGGGTGTCATCAGGAATGCCCAGGGAACCGCTGTTATTATCTATATACGTAAATTATCTGACGGATAGGGTAAGCAGCAGTCTGCAGCTGTTTGCTGATGATCCTGTGGTGTATGGGAAAGTGTTGCCACTGAGTGACTGTAGGAGGATACTAGATGACTTAAACAAAATTCCTAGTTGGTGTGATGAATGGCAGCTAGCTTTAAATGCAGAAATATCCAATTTAATGCAGATGAATAGGAAAAACAAATCAATAATGTTCGAATACAGCGTCATTAGTGTGTTGCTTGACACAGTCACGACGATTAAATATCTGGGCGTAACATTGCAAAGCAATATGAAATGGAATGAGCATTTAAGGACTATAGTAGGGAAGAAGAATGGTCAGCCTTGGTCTATTGGGAGTATTTAGGGAATGTGTGGTTCATATGTTAGTGAGACCGCATATACGGCACTAGTGCGACCAACTGTTCAGTACTGTCCGAGTGTTTGGGATCCACATCAGGTAGGATTAAAAGAAGACACAAGCAATTCAGAGGCGGGTTGCTCGATTTGTTACTAGTATGTTCAAAAGACATGAAGGTATTACGAAGAGAGTTCGGGAACTCAAATGAGAATCACAGTAGGGAAGGGGACGTTCTTTTCGAGGATCACTATTGAGAAAATTTAGAGAACCGGCATCTGAGGCTGACTGCAGAAAGATTCTACTGCCGCCGAGGTACATTTCACGCAAGGACCACGAAGATAAGATTAGAGAGATTAGAGCTCGTACGGAGGCATATAAGTGGACGTTTTCACCTCGTTCAGTCTGCGAGTAGGAGAGTAAAGGAAAAGACTCTTCAAGTGGTACAGGGTACCCTTTGTCATGCACCATATATTGGTTTGCCGAGTGTATGTTTGGATGCAGATGTAGATGGAGGGTGATGCGAATTCGCCGCCCAGCCCGAATATCGACAGAGAGAACACGTCAGAGGTACTGGGGCTCCAGGCAACAGCCCCGGCTTCCGCCCACGGCCACGCCCACGCCGCGGCTAGCACGTGAGGTGGCGCCGCCCTCTGACGAGTGCTCACCGATACACCGCAGCCCAGCATTGGCAGCCATTCTCTCACTAATCAGTGAAGCCTTATTTACGCGGTGAGTTTCGATCTTGCTGTTTTGCGTTTGTGATTCGATTTTACTCCCTGCATAGTTGTATATACGTTATACGACTTTGTTACGTTCTGGACTTGTGTTGGTTATTAGTTCACCTCGTGATCTCCGCTTTCATTCGTCTCCGGGACTGTCTGTTTCAATCCACCGATCTCTACGTCATCATCGGTGTGAGCTATCATAAACCATGTATCCACCTACGAAGAATACAATAGAAAAATGGTAAACTGAAATCTTCGTCTGACGGGAATTTTAGCCGCCTCTTCTCGGATTAGCCGGCCGAGGTGGCCGAGCGGTTCTAGGCGCTACAGTCTGGAACCGCGCCACCGCTACGGTCGCAGGTTAGAATCCTGCCTCGGGCATGGATGTGTGTGATGTCCTTAAGTTAGTTGGGTTTAAGTAATTCTAAGTTCTAGGGGACTGATGACCTCAGAAGTTAAGTCCCATAGTGCTCAGAGCCATTTGAACCATTTTCTTCTCGGATTCGAGTCCAGTGTCTTACCACTGCGCAACCTCGCATTCTAGGTTATAACAGGATCCCACATTGTGCGATTTAGGGCTGTTCAGAGTGTAATATATTTATCTCTCAAACAAAATGTTGATCATCGGAATAAATGAATATAACATAAAGTGAATGTCTGGGAGTAACAAATGAAAGTATTTTTGCGTGATGCTGCGGAGTGAAGCAGTTTCATTTTGCATTTCTTCTCATACAATAGTCTGATTTTTTTTAGCAACGTACATATTTCCGGTACCAGATTTGTGGCTTGTAACTTCCACAGTTATAACGAGAGGAAAATGCTGGTTGTTTACTTCAAGTGGACGATCAGATACCATTGAGCAGTTACCGGCGGTTTCTTGCACTCGTTAGTGTGGACACATAATGAGATCATCATAGTAGGATCCAGCCAAGAGATAAATCTGCAACTAAGTCATTAATCTTGTCATAAGGATAGACGCAATACACGCTGTGTGTAGTTACATTAGCTGAATGCAGCTTTAGTGTTACCGGTACGTTAGTAGCAAAGATAAATAACTTTCTCGAGTAACAATTTGAACTGTTTATTGTTTGCGAAGTTACGCTGCAGACTACGTTTTTATTACTGAAACAATAGAGTTATACTCGTATTTTGGGTTTAACTTTTCTGCCAGAGTGATCTTTTCCATTATTTTCCCAGCAGTGCTTACAGCAAAATTATTTCTTTTCGTGCATTTTCAAGATAATTGGAGTAGAAATATTTTGTATGGTAATTGCTTTAAAACAGAACTGAGTGACAGGGTGAACAGCCACTGAACTGCCAATCATAGATTTATATGCTGCTATTGTTTGGTAGTAGTAAACAGTGCCATATATATCGCCAAATGATATTATATTGCTGATCATTATTTTTGTTCTTAATATTACTGTTTTTAAAAGAAGAATGCATTCTCATATACTAAAGAGGTCATAACTCACAGTTGTTGAGAATTTCCTGTTGGATAGCCAGCTTATGTGGACGGAACTACGTATAAACAGGATAGAGCAAAGTATGAACAGTTCGTATTCGACCAGTGTAACTCGCCCAAGATGGATACAAACAGGCTGAATAATTCGAAGCAGCAGTACTGCAAATACTGAACAACTAAACCGTGCAACAAACATATCCTCTTAACAATAAATCTACACGTACTTTATATAATTCAAAGAAAGAAGATTAAATTTCTACTTTATGTGGACGACGAAGTTATTCGATGCGGAGCGCAAGTTCGGATAGGGGAAGGATATGGAACGAAACTTTTCACGTTCTTTCCTACATATACATCTTGATACAAAATCCGCAACTCATCACATGCTGCATGGTGGAAGGAAGATTATAACACTGCTACTCATCCACTTTCTTGTTGCACTCTCAATTGGAGCGAGTGAAAATTTTCTAGCGACCTAATCCCTAGTCAGTAGTGTTGTAAGTTTTAAAACAATTCACTTAGCCAGAAGTTTTCTGTATTCTTGACTTATCTGCGACTTACGAAGTGTGCAACTATTCAGGCACAACTATGCTGCTTCGAAGTCAGGAAGAAGGACAAATCTGATCTCAGTATATTATTAACTTAAACTCTAAAACTGTAGGAGGAAGTAGTCATTGTACTTACTAAATGGCACTCGCTAATACGATCGTTCACGCTCATATCGATACAAAAATTAGCTACTCTGAGAATGGTGGTAAGGGAGTATCATGAATACAACAAAGTCAAATGTGCCTCACGTACCATGCCAGAAGCATGGAATTCGTGGCGTTCAGTGATTTATTTGGTATGCGAAGGAGCTAATTTTAACATGTTCCTACATTTCAACGCTATCTTCCACTGTAACACTCGTCGACGGAAACGCTTTCTATCAAAGAAAACACTTCTCAGTCAGAGAATTCGTCTCGCAATTTTGCGACCAAAAACATAAACGATGGCAGCCTCTTATATACGGACAAGTACGCTACTCGCCCTTAATTTTGGCGTTGAAGTGATTCAAAGCATCAAGCCGCCGCTGTCAGACGAGAAATTCGGTGCTGCGAGGATGTGGAATGCAGAACTCCCCTTATTAGCCTTGCTCAACAGAAGCATTGTGCGCGCTCCACTTACGACGGGGGGATGGAAATTACGTCTCTCAAGAACAAGTGACGTGGAATACTCGTACATTTCCAACAAAAAGGCCCCAGGAAACATTTTGCTTGTGAAGCGTATGTACCAGAATCAAAAGTGAATTTAAAAGGTCTTGCAGAGGAGAAAATTGCTTTTCCAGTAAGAGAACACGGTGTAGCAGGGCTAAGAAGCTTTCCTCCTTGTTTGTAAATATAATATCGCTCTGTAGTATTTGTAATTAACTTCTGTTTTATGAGATTTCACCGTTTGTGGTGCTTGTATGATTTTCCGGTGGCGTATTTTTTGTGTCTGCAGTAAATATTTATACAGAGAGTCCCAGAAGGAATGGTCAATATTCAGGGAAATGATAGGAAAGATCATTCGAAGTAAAAATTCTAGTAAAATGGGCTCTAAGATGCTTACGTTAAGAGCTATGATCACTTCATCTTCGATGCTGTGAAAGAAATCTGTTGCACCGCAAGCTCTTTGCTTTCCATAATTTTGAAGGGACATTATGGACCAAACCAAGAAAAAATTGTCTACTACACGTACCGTAAAATGTTTATCGTAAGAACTACAAGCACTTCTTCAATAGAAGAGATGTGTTTCACAGTAGCAAAGATGAGCAAGTGCTCATAGTACTTAAGGTATGCATTTTAGAGCCCTCTTTTGCTGGGCCTTTTTTACTTCGAATGATTGTTTCTGTCGATGAATGCTAAATATTCCTCCTGGGAGACCCTGTATAACTCCTCATAGCCGGCCGGAGTGGCCGAGCGGTTCTAGGACCTCGTATGCTAAGCCCCATAGTGCTCAGAGCCATTTGAACCATTTAACTCCTCGTAAACTTAGGTCCTGTTATTGGAGATTTAATATATAAAATGAAAATGACAGATTTTGCTCATACGTGCACTTCTATAAAAACATGGGACGTGACAAGTAATCGTTAAGATTTGTGAACTGGAGAGCATTGAATTTGAGCGCCCTTGAACGTGGCATCTCGACATATACAACATAAATGAGACAAACGTACTAAGATGGATTATCAGGGAAAGATAAAATACACCGCTAATACTTGAATACAAGCGTCACACAAAAATAATATTTATTGAAATTTTATACAGGTTGTGTGCAGACATCTACAGATCAGTAATGCAAGTGCAAATAGGTAAAATAGTGTGTAACATATAAATTGCTAGCCGCGCCCGTCGGCTTGTGCTGGTCGTTAATGCGAACGCCAGTAACGGTTTTCCGTTTTCCAGGGGGCGGGGTACATTCTCCAGCCTGGGAGTAATAGGCCTGTCTTTCCTTAATCCGGATAAATGGCTGCTGGTCTGGACCGCCTCTGCTGTTTTCAAGGGCGAGTGATTTTCATAGGATGGTAGATTTTTCCTAACACCTTTTGGGAAAGAAATTTCTGGAGGCCCTAGCAGAAAGCACACTTTATGGTAAATAATGAGCGTTAGCAGGAAATGGCCAATTGAAGTGCCTCCATTCTTTTGGACGCTGATTTGCTAATATAAGCAGTGTTACAACAGTTTCGTAGAGATGCTTGAAGTATGTGAAATATGGAGTCAGCCGGCAGCCCTCGCTAGAGTCGTGGCCCCTGGTGGCGGGGGGGGGGGGGGGGCGGACGTGGGGAGGGGACGCTAAGTTGACGTATTAAAAGGGTTGCGTGCATGAAGTAGGGAGCGAATGTTTCTTAGTGATCAATACAGTTGTTCTTCTGGTACGGCAAACTAGTAATTGTCAAATGCGATTCCCATTCATGAG
Source organism: Schistocerca nitens (assembly GCF_023898315.1). Taxonomy (NCBI): domain Eukaryota; kingdom Metazoa; phylum Arthropoda; class Insecta; order Orthoptera; family Acrididae; genus Schistocerca; species Schistocerca nitens. The sequence goes on along the minus strand of NC_064616.1, from coordinate 904,917,769 downwards.
TATTAGGGGCTAAACTGCTTTTGGGTTTTAGTGAGAAAGCGTGCGATTTAGTGAGCGAGCACCTGCGAGGTGGACAGTTGTCTCATATCAGGACGTGGGGGCAGGTAGCTGAAGGTAGTGTTTGATAAAAACGGCGAGGATTTGACGGCGTCTCGCAGATGACGATAAATTCCGGTTACTGCAGTGGAACAACTGCGTGTGTGTTCTTCTTGTTCTTCTCCATTTTAACTTCATACTATTATCCTGTTTTATTTACGGAGGAGATGCCAGCAACCGGTGGCGGCGGTGTCATGGATGGTTCAGTTCTCGTTTTCCAATCTTGTGGTCATGTGAGAGATTTTTGAAAACGGTTGGATTGCTTCGGAACACTGACTTTTGTACCAGTGCATGGAATTCATCTACATCTATATAGGTACTCCGCAAGACACCGTTCAGTGCGTGGCAGAGGACACCCTGTACCACAATTTGTCATTTCCTTTCCTGTTGCACTCTCAAATAGAGCGAGGGTAAAACGACTATCTGTATGCCTCCGCAAGAGCCCTATTTTCTCGTATCTTATCTTCATGGTCCTTACGCGCAATGTATATTGGGCGGCAGTAGAATCGTTCGGCAGTCAGTTTCAAATACCGTTCTCTAAATTTTCTCAATAGTGTTTCTCGAAAAGAACGTTGTCTTACCTCCAGGGATTCCCATTTGAGTTCCCGAAGCATCTCCGTAGCACTTACGTGTTGTTCGAACCTACCAGTAACTAATCTGGCACTCCGCCTCTGAATTTCTTCGATATTTTTCTTCCACACGACCTTGTACGGGTCGCAACCACTCCAGCACTACTCAAGAATAACTCGCACCATGATCCTAGATGCTGTCTCCTTTACAGGTGAACCACTCTTTCTTAAAATCCTCCCAACAAACCAAAGTCGACCATTCGCCTTCCTTACCACAGTTCTCACATGCTCGTTCCATTTCATTTCGGTTTGCAACGTTGCACCCAGATATTTAAATGACTAGACTGTGCCAAGCAGGACACCAGTAATACTGTATCCGAACATTACAGCTTTGTTCTTCCCACTCAACCTCATTAACTTACATTTTTCCACATTGAGAGCTAGCTACCGTTCATCACACCAAAAATGGGTTCAAATGGTTCTGAGCACTATGGGACTTAACATCTGTGGTCATCAGTCCCCTAGAACTTAGAACTACTTAAACCTAACTAACCTTAGGACATCACACACATCCATGCCCGAGGCAGGATTCGAACCTGCGACCGTAGCAGTCGCGCGGTTCCGGACTGCGCGCCTAGAACCGCTAGACCACCGCGGCCGGCTTCATCACACCAACTAGAACTTCTGTCTAAGAATTCTTGTACCTTCCTACAGTCACTCAACTTTGATACCTTACCGTACATCACAGCACAATCAGAAAACAATCGCAAATTGTTGCCCGCCCTGTTCGCCAAATCATTTACGTATATAGAGAATAATAGTGGTCCTATTACACTTCCTTGGGGCACTCCTGACGATACCCTTGTTTCTGATGAACACTCGCCGTCGAGGAAACATACTGGGTTCCATTACTTAAGAAGACTTCGAGGCACTCAAATATCTGTGAACCGATTCCATATGCTTGTACCTTCATTAGCAGTCTGCAATGCGGCACCGTGTCAAGCGCCTTTCGGAAATTTAGAAAAATGGAAACTACCTGTTGCCCTTCATTCATAGTACGCAATATATCACGTGAGAAAAGGGGAAGCTGAGTTTCACGCGAGCTGTTCTTTCTATCACCATACTGATTCGTGGACATAAGCTTCTTAGTCTCAAGCAATTTTATTATATTCTAACTGTGAATATGTTCAAGGAATCAGCAGCAAACCGAAGTTACGGATATTGGCCTGTAATTTTACGGGTTCGTTCTTCTACTTTTCTTATATACTCGACTCACCTGCGCTTTTCTCCAGTCGCTTGGAACTTTGTGCTGGACGAGAAATTCACGATATATGCTGGCTAGGGCTAGTGCCGTAGAACATTCTTTGTAAAACCTCATTGGGATTCCATCCGGACCTGGTGATTTACTTGCTTTCAAATCTTTCAACTGGCCTAAGATATTTCCATTTCGTGTGGGCTGCTGAGCTAGTTGCTCAAGACAGCTTCCATAAAACGTGTTCAAAAGTATTTCGCATGACTGTCAGTCTGTAACCCCCCCCCCTCCCTCCAAAATGAATCCATAAATATCCCAGTATGTACTCGGTAGGTTGAAGTCGCCTTCATCTAGTGCTGCATGATCTGTTTATTTACGCGCTATTGACTGTAAACTTTCGTTAAATGACTCTAAAACTGTCACAGAGGAATCGGGTGGCCAGTAAAAACATCCAATAATTGATTTGGCTTCACCTACATTTCAGTGTCACACTCAACTTCGACCTCAGTAGAGACAATATTTTTGTAAACTGCAATGAACACTCCCCCTCCTTTGGACAACAAACATTTCTGAGGAAGTCTATGGAGCAATATGTCGTACCACATGGCGCTTGGTGGATTCCGGCCGCGATCGCGAGTGGCTGGCCGACACTGTGAAAGCTCCGAAGAATGACGAGAGAGAAAATTTCAAGTTTAAGTAAATTCACTGGCAATTTGGAAGTGGTTCAGTAAGTAAGGTAACAGCAGCTCCCACAGTTGTATAAATATCCCATGTGTCTAAATACAGGGTGATTCAGCTGCCCCTACCCATGAGTTTTATGTAACCTGCAATGCCTTCAAATGTCATGTGCTGATTTTCACACTATATCCCTCGCTACACGCAAATTATTAGTCCAACAGGAAAATGAACAGAATCTTTTTGTAGGGAATATAATGTAGATAAATTTTGTATAGGGACAAGAGGCCATAGTTTCTGAATTATTGAAGAAAAACATACAAAAGTTGTAAGGTGGCATGGTCGCCTGACCTTCATTTCTTATATACTCCGTCCTCACAATCGTATTCTGCATATCAAGACGCTTCATTCGAACCCAAACTCGATAAGGTAAAGTCAATTGTGCATGAATTCATGTAAGCAATATGTAAATCTAATAAGTAAATCGCAAGTGCACATCGAGGTTGGCTGGCTGGCTGGCGTACACAACATAACAGCCACAGGAATTTTTGTTCTAAAGAGGAGACCAGTCCACTGGGAAGACTGTCCCTTCAGAGGGCTGGATCAACAACATACCTACTTCAGCCGAAGTGAAGAGAGAAGACAGCTTTTGCTGGAGCGAAGGGATAATGGCCCCCGTGTTCGACTTAAAAGCAAATTCTGCTAAATTGTGTGGAAGCGCCCAGAAGACGCATTTTTTCACGAACCGACTGCGTAGTTACAGAGTTCTCACAAGAGGACAGTATATGCCTAACGGAGATGCTACAGATTTCCACATTGGTCGACTCAAACGAAACGCCATTCTCTCGTTTAAAAGAGCAACGCTGATTGGCGGATTATTTCTGATGCAAACAGCCAGAGAAGTGAGGGAAGACAGCGAATGATATACCCTTGCAACTTTTCCAGAAAAAGGACGTTCTGTTGTCGCTCTTGGAGCAGGAACACGTAACGAGAGCGAGTGCGCTCGTACGTGTACGCAAAGAGCGAGGAGCAAAGTCTCTCCTCAGTACTTCACTGGGAGAGTACCTCTGTCGTTAGCGACTCGGAGTGACAATCTATATTAAGTCACTCGCGATGAAGTGTTGTTCACTGTGTTGGCCGCCACACTTATTTTGCAGTGTGAACACGGGCAGAGTACTAGTTAGAAACGCCTGTGAGCGAGTATTGAGTGGCATCACAGGGCGGATAGGAGTCTTTGACTTCATCAAGGCGTAGCGAGAGTTTGATTGGCGAAGGTCAATCCAGATAGAAAGAGATAGTTGCGTTATTTGTTAGCAGCGAGCGACGCTGGCAGCAGTCGTCGCAGCTCACGGTATTGTGCGCTACAGCGTATGTGAGCCCCATCTGTCCTCCATAACAGTACACTCCATTACATTTCTCATGCAACAGCCTTGACCGTACCTAGAAAAGTTATTCAAGTTGTGTAGGCGTGACTCTGAGCCATTCTGCTGAGTAAATAACTTTCTTAAAGAAAAGGGAGGAAAGAACCTTTCCATACTTTGTAAAATAATAGCATTCCTATCCATAAGAGGTAATTTACTGTTTCGAAAAGAACCCGGAAATTTATTATTATTTTATAAGAAAAAGTCTCACTTGATTTCTCAGAATTTTTTGTAATAAATAATATTTTTCGTTCGTTTGATGTTTTTCTTACACTAACTAGCAATACTCCCATACCCAAGCATTCCATTAGTTATGTAAGAATATAGAATATTTTTGTGTCTTTTCCTTACAGCTGACGACTCCAGAAGATATTTGTTGCTGAATGTTTTTCAAGCAATTCTTGGTACATTAGGAGCGTCTGTCTGACTTCTGTAGCAGTGTGGGGCGGAAATTGTTTCTTGCAGGAGCCAAACGGCACTTGTTGGATCAATCCATTGCGCAACTTGACAGAATAAAACCCACACACTCACAAAGTGACCTTTAACGCGTTTTTCTTGAATATCTCGAAAACCGTGGCCTCCACAGAGAACGTATCCGAGTACAAAATTTAACTACATTGCATTTCCTACAGAATAGTTTGTGTATAGCGAGCGAGAGAATATAAAAATCTCGAGCGTCGATTTTGAAGCTGTTATGAGTTACATAAAACCCATAGGTAGGGGCAGCTACACCACCCTGCATGAGGGACAATGGAAACGTTCCTATTGGAGGACGTTGCTGCAGCGTATATGTGACATAGCACGGCTTCGATGCGGGTATGGAAGCACTGACGTCTAGGCAAGGGATTAGTGTGGCATTCATGTCTTTCCGACGTGCCTGAGGTAAACGCGAAAACGTGAACTGTCGCGACTATATTACCAAATGCATCCAAACAAGACCACCGTGTTGTTAGTATTTTTTTAGATGCCAAAGAACGAACACCGGTAGATATGTATCGAAGAATGGGGGATGTGTATGGGGCAGCATGTCTATCGTGACCACCGTTATGGAATGGTGCGTCAATTTACGTGCTGGTCGTGGTTCGACACAAGACATCGGTTGATCTGGGAGACACTGAACACCCGTCCTAGCCCTGGTCCCTTCCGATTTGATTAGCACGCTTTCAGTCCTTAAAAAATGCCTCGAAGGGTCAACGCTTGTCGGACGAGGATGAGTAACAGGCAGTAACAGATCACCGTGTTTTATCAAACGGATATCTTCACCTTGGTGCGTCAGTGGGATGATTGCGTCAACGCTCATGGCGTTTTGCCATATTAACACTTAAACGGAAACTCTTGGTCATTTCTTATAGAACAGAAGACCATATTCAGATATCATTGCTAGATGGATGTAGAATTGCCGTTTCATTTTGAAATAAAGTCTCAGGATGGATGCATTGACAGATACATGGTCGGCGACTGAAGTGTGGAGTATAATAGGGTTTGTGTGTTAAAGGCAACGTCCCAAGCTCCAATTCACGCCAATCTAGTAGAATATTAGAAAGCGGATGTAACGTTACGAAAATATGTTTTGTATTTGTGTCTGGAATTTGATAGTGGCGTAACAGAGGTTAATACGAGCAAACGACAGCGCAGCCAAGCATGTCCACCTCATATGACAACTTGTGCTCGTGTCTTAATTCAAGCCGATTGTCGCATTCATGTGACGCACATTGCACACCAATGCAACATCTCCGTTGACAATGTAATGTACGTATATCGTACAAAATACATAGGACTATCAGAAGGCGTGTTCTTGCTAGGTACCACAACTTATAGATGAGATTAAAAGCCAAACAAATGGCGTTGTTTCCAGCATGTAATTGTACGATCAGGTGGAAGATGTTCTATTCCATAGCCGTATCGTCACGTGGGACGAACGTGGGTACATCATGTGAAGTCTGAAACGAGAAAAGCATCAGTATCTTGGAGAAACCCGATGTCCGTGAAGAAACTTATTGCTTTAATTTCTTTGGACTCTCAGAGAATTTCGATTTCCTCACCCACGGAGGGACCGTGAATGCTGACAGTATTTGTACCACGCTAGAATGTGTGCAGAAGGCGTTTCAGAGGAAACGAGCGGGGCTGCGTTTGAAAAGAGTTGTGTTGCGGCCCGACTACGCCCGATCGGTTACGGCCTATGTCACGCGTGATTTGGTCTAGCCATTCCAATGGGTCATTTTCGAATACCCTCCAGCCTGGGTCTCACTCTGGCTGATTTTCATCTTTTCGGACAATTAGGGAAACATCTAGATGGTCGCCAGAACTGCTTCCGACGTTCAGGAGGCTGCTGTTAAGCTGCTCCTAGAAGCTGACACTGATTTCTTTTACCCAAATTTCGACAGATTTTTATCGATGGAACAAATGCTCCGACATGCATAATTGCTATGTGAATAAGTGACATATACCACTTCCTTAATAATTCTGTGCAAATCTTTGATTTGCTGAATGAACTGGACCTCGTAGTGGACTTGATACTTCACTTTTTGAAACATACTCGTATACAGTATCAAATGATGCTGAAATAAAAATGAGAAGTCTATATGAGAGTGGATGTTACCATTCTCTAAATTATTTATTAAAATCCACAGTCATATCACCTAAGCTGAAATTCGAAGTGCCAAGACTGCAGGTCGTACTCTTGATTGTAATCAGAAGACGGCACAATATAAATCTAGAACAACACACGAAATATTGTTTGACCAATGAAGGCTAGAAGACGTGAATGGGCTGGTCTTACAAGAAGAATGAAGATGAACAGTGGACGAAGATAGCATTTACATGGTTCTGTCAAGATAAATATGACGGGAGATCGATGACTGGAATTACGAATTAAGGAGGACTTGCAACGAATATTAAAATGGGAAGGCTGGAAGAAACTAACACAGGCTATAAAGATCAATGGAGGATCTTATTGATAGTAACATGTTGGCCACGGTGCTCAATAGTGTGAAGTAATGTATAAGTGTTATACGGGTGGTCAATTGGGTACGATCTTAATCAGAGAGTCACACTCCTAATGACAGAGTATCTTTTACAGTAATTACAGTATCTTTTAAATGCCCTCTAGCTACAGTACAGTTCTGCACTCCATATGTCACTCGCAGACACACATGACAGGGCCAAGGAGGAATCAACTCCACTTACTAAACGTAGCTTTCATCCGGTTACATCTTTCGCTACATCATGGCGGGAGTAGTGGACTTCACAGTCATTAAATGTGAGAGGACATATGCAGAAAGAATATCTTGCCCTTGATCACGACCAAGTTAACGTGTCCTTGTGGTATTGGGTTTCACCAGGTTGAGAGATGCAACTAACCACTGCCCTGTATAACAGCTTACTAGGTTATTGCGAAAAGGGCAACAGAGTGGTAAGCAGAACACCATAAAGCAGTCAAGACAAAAACAAAGTGATGCCCAGAAGGCTCTGTCTGTGGACCAGTATTTTGGGACATTGGTATCGAGCTGCTCCTAAATAACTTGGTCGCGGATGACGAGGTGAACGGGGTAGTCGGTTACGCAGATACCATATTGGTCTTTGTAATTGCAAATACACCAGTGCACCTAGAAAACAGTACAACACAACGTCTCATAAGTATAAGTAACTGGTATAGCCAAAACAAACTCAAAACAGAAGCAAACAATACAGAATATCTATTATTCAACGTGGCACTGAAACCGAGTCCAATTATTAAACTAGAGTAACATTAGCATGAAGAGGAAATAAGTAACTCGATATTCAGGAACACATATTGACGTGGCCGAGAGGTTCTAGGCGCTACAGTCTGGAACCGCGCGACTGCTACGGTCGCAGATTCGAATCCTGCCTCGGGCATGGATGTGTGTGATGTCCTTAGGTTGGTTAGGTTTAAGTAGTTCTAAGTTATAGGGGACTGATGATCTCAGAAGTTAAGTCCCATAGTGCTCAGAGCCATTTTGAACGCATATTGACGAATGACTTATTTTCAATGTGCACGCTAGACTGACAATGACGAAGCGACGAAACTAATGCACAAACTGGCAAGACTAAACACCACACATTACAGACTACCTTTGAGGACGCTACTAACGTATTACACAGCTTTCGTGGAAGCCATAGTAAACTTTGCAGCAAGTGCTTTGGTGTCCCACCTGTGTGAAGTGACCTACAGAAACAAAGTGAGGCGAGGACAGAGGAGCATACTACTGAGAATGTCGAGTGCTTTTGCCACCACATCCGTAGAAACCTAGTTTGTGGTTCTGGGGACTTGCCTCATTGACATCACTATTCACCACAGAGCAGTGGCGTACTGGCTAAAGAGGGACAGGCTAGACACGATAAGATTCGTAAAATTACAGACGAAAACGTTGCAGACATGCGTCACGTAAACAGCTGGCGCCTTGACACATAGCAACAGGAGTAGGAGACGATCGACAAATGCCGTAGCGTTTTCTCCTCATTCCCCAATACACGGGAACTACTGAAGCTGAAGCATGCAGATCCAAGCCGTGGCATGGTTCACTTTTTGATCAGCCACGGCCCGTACCCGGCACATCTGAACCGCGTGGGCCTCAGCCAGAGCGCTACATTCGCATATGTGTCTCCTGGACACGAGCCATTTTATTGCAACACCCTCACGCAGGTAAGACCTGTACATGAATACGATGGCATTAAAGATATGTTAAGAGCTGAGGCAAACGATGTGCACTGCATTACGTCTATAGACAAGAAAATCAGTATATTAGCACGTCTTCGAGAAATAAAGGTAATTTCTGTTTATTTTTAGAAATTTTAGATTATAATGTGCTTCGATCGTGGTGCAATATGCAAATATATCAGACTCTACCGAATAAGTAATTGTTTATTTCATCACAACAATAAAGCGATATTTGTATTTCGATGTGACAATGGGAATGCATTCAGTAACGATCTATATTTTCACATTCAGAGGCATTGTTTTCCATACTTTTTAGGTGTTTACTAATGGATTTTCTGAGTACTGCACATATTTCAGTTAGTTTATAACATGGATAGTATCCACTATGGACACGTTCCAAAATTTGGTGGTTTACACAAACATTTTCATGTATAGTATTTTAATCTTATTTTGTTACAGAAAAAAGCATTGATCGCTAACAGAAACGTTTCATTCGTAAAATCTAAGCTGAGGACTGAGGAGGGTAATAGAATAATTACTGCGAGAGGAACACTAGGATTCATAGCCTTGACTGCGAAGAAACACTTTCTACAGCGGTACTATGCGAATCACTGTGAAGTGAACAGCAAAATAACTTCTCCTTGTACCACATATTAGTTCCTTCCGTTCCATTCACGGATGGAGTGCGGGAAGAACGACAACTGAAATGGCTCTACGTGCACTGTAATTACACGAATCTTGTCTTCGCGGCCATTATAGAAGCGATACTTAGGCAAAAAATTTATGTTGCTCACAAATTGATACAGTCAGATACAGGGTAATAATTTAGCAATACAACACGCAGTATCTCTGACAACGAAGAACTAAGCTTGCAGAAATTCCTGACCCACAATAGCGGGTTTTCAATAATACCCACTTACAGTATATGATCAAAAGTATCTGAACAATTATTAGTGGTTATTAGTATGGGGTATGTCCACTCTTAGCCTTTACGATGGCTTGAACTGTGCTGGAGACACTTTTAGTGATGTATCTGAACGTCTGTGGAGGAATGGCAGTCCATTCTCCCTCCAGAGCCGACAGCAGAAAAGGTAGTGATGTTGGACAATGGAGTCTGGGACGAAGATGTCGGCCTAACTCTCTCAAAAAGTGTTCAGTTCAGTTCAGTTCACGTCGGGACTCTGGACAGACCAGTTCATTTCAGGAATGTTAGTGTCCGCACATCATTTCATCACAGACGCTGCTTTATGATAGGGTTTATTGTCTACTGATACAAACAGTTGACGTCTCCGAAGTGTTCCTTTACTGTGCACAGTGTGTGTGTTCAAATAATTCCTCATTTAGCGTTTCCTTAAGCACAGGGACTACACCCCAACCACAATAAACACCTCCATACCGTCACATCACATTTTTCAGCTTCACTGTCGGCACTATACATAACGGCAGGTAACCTTCTACAGGCATTCATCACTTCAATCTGACTGTCAGTCGAAAGCACTCGTTTTCAGTCATTCACTATCCGGTTGCTTCGCTCTCTACGCCACCTCAAGCATCGCTTAGCAGTGACTTCAAAAATGTGTTGTTTACGAGGAACTACTCGACGACTGTACTACACTCTTTTTAACTCAATATGCCCAGTCATTGTGCTACCTGGACTGTTGGTAGCATCTTAGAACCAACGAGAGATCGCTTCCGTTGAATTCATGCGAATTTTTACAAACACTCTTCGTAATGCTCGACGGTCCTTGTTCGTCATAAATGGGACCTGCGTTTGACGCCTCGGCAGGTAGAAATCTAAGGCTTTAGAGTTATGGGTGATAAAGATGGTGATGGATAAGTGGGAGAGAAAGTGGAAGGAAGTCACAGACAACAAGCTGCCTTTGATCTTCCAAGGGACGTAACCCTCAATTTTCGATAGGAAGAACATCGTCAAAATTTTTTGTGGCATCAGAGCTCCTCTCCATCTTGATCGGCGAAGATTTTAACATGTTTTAGAATGGCTATTGTTTTAAACATATGAGAACAGTATGATCACATATACGTGTGACTGTATCTGCAACATTTTAAAGATTGAGTATCTTGATATGTAGTTTTTATTTTTAGTTTAACAATTTTAGCTATTCATAAGATTACATTGGAAATGGATGCTGATGACCTTGTTGTTTAGCACCCAAAATCTAATATAACTAACCGTCAAGCACATGTCTTCCATGCACACATCTGTAGTAGCGTTATGTCTCCTAAAGGCCTGTTTTATAGCACGATAAAAAAGTTTGTCACTGGCAGCCTACGATCCAAAACTTTGATGGTGCTTCCATATAATTTTAGGTACTCACCAGATTCACTCGCTCGAGAGAACCGAGAAATGTGGCGTAGTGCTAACACACTCAGATCGTATTCGGGAGGACACGGGTCCTAATTTCTTTCTGGCCATCAAGATTTAGGTTAACAGTGATTTTCTTAAATCGCTAAAGGAGAATGCTGGGATGGCTCCTTGGAAATGGCATGGACGATTCTCTCCCCCACTCTTTCCCAATCCGAGATTTTCGCCATCGCTGTCGTCGATGGATCGCTAAACTTCGATCTCCCTTATTTTTCGACCAAAAGACGCTATTCGAAACATGCACGCACTATTTTTATATTATTATTATTGTTTGCATCATATGCCATACTCTTAATGTGATGTAAAGTTTATTTTTAAGCTTGGTTCATGATATTACAGTTTTCGCATAGTTGAATGACGAGTCAGTGTGCCATCCAGCATGGCTACGGTTTTTCGGCGGTTTCCAACATCCAACTACGTGAATACTAGCCTAGTTACCACATACCACGTCAGTTACAAGACACGCAAACATTTAGAAAACGTACACACTCTATCATAGGAGTAACACTAGACGCAGACAATTGGGGAATAGTGTAGTTGTGCCAGTTCTGGGCCACATAAAATTGTTACCAGATTCCCCCTCCCTCTCAAAACTCCACCTAGGTCTCCCTATCCGTCTATAACGTATTCGACGATGCCATACAACGTTGCAAGATTTCCTTCCCCCTCCACTCTGACATAGGACAATTGCCCTATATTTACAATGGCAGAACATTCAAAAATTGGCAGGGAACCCACTAGCATGGCATTACAGTAGAAGTGGGGCTGTAGCCATATGTGTACACTGGAGGGGAATTTAAAAATTCAAGATGGATATATCATTCTATTGTTGGCACTATGACATCATCATCCAAGATGTCGATTCAAGATGGCGGACACTGAGATACTGGGCCAGCCAGACAGCAGATCGTGGGATACTGGTCCAGTCTGTATTATGTCAGAATCCAATGTGGCGGACATTGAGATAATGAGTCACCTTGTATTTTTGTCAGATCACTTGTGAGAAGTATATAATTCAAGATGGTGGACCTTGTCGGTACTGGCACAGCCTGCATGGTAGCCACGTCACTTTTGTTCTGATTGTGGAATCTAACCTCGTTGGAAAATTCAAAATATCTGGTTTACCACCGGCTTCTATGACCTTAATTTCCTCCAAGTTTAAAAATCGCTCAGCTTACATGTTTATCCAATCCCTTCGACCCCTGTGATGGCGCAGGCTAAACAATTTAAACCACTCCACTTATCTTAGGTTTTAAACCCGAGAGCTAACTTCAGCAAAGTTTAAAAGGCGGTAGAATTAAAAAAATCACTTTTCCAACATTTAAAATGACGAGAAAATTGAAAACCACTTACACTACGTTTAAAATGGTGTGAAGGTCTCTGGTTCTCAGAAATAGGGCAGATGGCCTAACTTTACAACTGTATAGCTCAGTGGTCGAGTCTTAGGGTTGTCAGATACACACCATTGTTGTGTGTGTGCATAGCAGGATAGATAGTGGAGAGGTACTGAGTTATATTTTGTTTAAACACGCCAGGTTTTCTGGTCATGGATCTTGCACTGCTGCGACTGAGTCCCATGAGGTTCACGGGTGCAGCTCCTGCATCAACGGAGGCTGAATTGTAGCTCCATACTGCACCTCACCACACTGCCTTAGAGCCGGCCGCGGTGGCCGAGCGATTCTAGGCGCTTCAGTCCGGAACCGCGCGACTGCTACGGTCGCAGGTTCGAATCCTGCCTCGGGCATGGGTGTGTGTGATGTCCTTAGGTTAGTTAGGTTTAAGTAGTTCTAAGTTCTAGGGGACTGATGACCTCAGAAGTTAAGTCCCATAGCGCTCAGAGCCATTTTTTTCTTCACAGTTCCTGTTTTCATGCTTGATCTGTGTTCAGTTTTTGGCGGGGCATCCACTGGGCCTTCTTACGACTAAATCTGAGGGGGCTGCGATGGGGAGTTTCCCTTGTAGGTCTTAAACATCACGCTGTAGTTTAGAATTAAGAGACTGCAAATACACCGTAGAAATACTTCTGCGCTCTGCCATTGTAGGAAGACCTCAATACTGTGAGTGGAGCCGGCCTGTGTGGCCGAGCGGTTCTAGGCGCTTCAGCCTGAAACCGTGCGACCGCTACGGTCGCAGGTTCAAATCCTGCCTCGGGCATGGATGTGTGTGATGTCCTTAGGTTAGTTAGGTTTAAGTAGTTCTAAATTCTAGGGGACTGATGACCTCAGATGTTAAGTCCCATAGTGCTCAGAGCCATTTGAACTGCCTCAGACTGATGGCTCATAACCATCCCGCTGCCGTTACGACCTATCAGTCAGCACAGCTCATCATAAAGGCACACGGTACCTGCCTGCCCTGGTATGTCTGCTTCTGCTGTTTGGAACATGAGTAGATGTTCGTCAGTCACCTATTGTACTCCGCGAGTCCGCATCTCGTGGTCGTGCGGTAGCGTTCTTGCTTCCCGCGCCCGGGTTCCCGGGTTCGATTCCCGGCGGGGTCAGGGATTTTCTCTGCCTCGTGATGACTGGGTGTTGTGTGATGTCCTTAGGTTAGTTAGGTTTAAGTAGTTCTAAGTTCTCGGGGACTGATGACCATAGATGTTAAGTCCCACAGTGCTCAGAGCCATTTTGTACTCCGCGAGTAGTGCATCCTCACCACAGTCAGCTACACGATTTCATTCTTTAGAACTGTACGGCATCGTCTGCTCGATATACGTTTCGTCTACATCAATATCATATTACCATTACATCATGGCATACCTACGACGAAATTCAGTGCTAGGTGAAAATACAATGCTAGCCAGAACTTTAAATTGCTTTATATTTATAGGGAAGATGATTGGAGTTTAACTTTTCATCTACATCAATATCAAATTTTCATCACACCTAGGTATACCTACAACGAAAAGAAAGTTGAAGGATAAGACTTTCATCCATCAAAAAATGTGTGGTCATTGTGTTACAGGTAGTTGAGTCTATGGCGTGAATCTACTACTACTACTACTACTACAACTACTACAGCTAATAGGGAAACCATTTGAACCTACAGGATGGATCTGTTCCTGCTAATTTACTAAAATCGCCATTGGATTTACTGTCTGAATCTATAGAATGAATGTACTACTACAGTAACCGCTAGTATGCTACTAACTGCGCCACACGACTATATGAATTATTATAACGCATTTTCATGGAAAAACACCTCATATTTCACCGTGGTATAAGGTGAAAATCGAGCTAAGTGGTTTAGGGAGCATTCATGTTGATGTCTTCACCATAAAAGACGTCTTATCTGTATTGATCTGGAACACTACAGGGCGTCAGCTCTAAACCAACAATTTACAGGAGCTGTGTGAAAACATGTGATGTCAAATATCTCTGGAAACCTAGAAGAATCCGTTCTAGCATCCATATCTACATACATACTATGCAAGTCACCGCACATAACTAGTCATTTCTCTTCCCGTTCCACTCACGAAGAGAGCGAAAGAAGAACGACTTTCTGTGTGGTTCCATACGAGCTCTCACTTCTTTCATCTTATTTTTATGGACTTTACGTGAAATGTACATTGGCGGCAGTAAAACGGTTGAGCACCCGGCATCATATTCCTGTTCTCTAAATCTCCTCGTGAAAAAGGCATCGCCTTCCCTCTAGGGATTTACTTTTTAGTTCATTAAGGATCTCCGTAATAGTTGCGGGTTGTCCGAACCTACCAGTAACAAATCTAGCAGCCTGCCTCTGAGTTGCCTCGATGTCTTCCTTTAATCCAATCTGGTCAGGATCCCAAAAACTCTCTCAGTTCTCAAGAATGGGTTGCACTAGTGTTCTATATGCGGTCACCTTTACAGATGAACCACATTTTCCTAAAATTCTCGCAATAAACCAAAGTCTACCATTCGCCTTCCCAACTACAGCACGTTCCATTTCATATCACTTGCAACGTTATACCTAGATATGTAATCGAGTTGACTGTGTCAAGTATCACACAACTAATGCTCTATTCGAGCATTATGGGATTTTTCTCTCTACTCATCTGCATTAACTTCCATTTTTTTTCTAAATTAAGAGCTAGCTGTCTTTCATCATACCAATTAGAAATTCTGTCTAAATCATATTGTATCCCGCCACACTCACTCAGTTACACCTTCCTGCACACCACAGCATCACCAGCAAACAACTTCAGATCATTCCTGTCTAGAATAATGGCCGTGCTATCACACTTCCTTGGGGTAGGTACCCTTGTCTCTGATTAATACTTGCCGTCGAGGAGAACATACCGCGTCCTATTACTTAAGAAGTGTTCTAGCCTCTGGCATGTCTGGGAACCTATTCCGAATGCTCATACTTTCATGAAGAATCTGCAGTGGGACAATGTGTCAAGCCCTTTTCGAAAATCTGGGAAAACAGAATTGTCTGTTGCCCTTTAGCTATAGTTCACAGGGTGTCATGTGAGAAAAGGTCAAGTTAAGCTTCGTAAGAGCGATGCTTTCAGAAACTGTGCTGATTTGTGGACAGAAGCTTTTCTATCTGAAGGAATTTCATTACATTATAACTGAGAATATGTTCAAGAATTCTGCAGCAACCGATGTAAAGGATATTGGTCTGTAATTTTGCAGGTCAGTTCTTTTGCCCTTTTTGTATACAGGAGTCACATGCGCTTTTAACAGTTGCTTGGGACTTGGCGTTGGGCGAGAGGTTCGTGATAAAAGCAAGCAGCCTTGGTCAGCAAAAGACTTCCAACACAAGTGTGCTGTTGAAGGAATCGCATCTGCATTCATCAAAAATGGTTTAGAAATTCTTTTGAAACATGTGATAACTTTGTCTGACAATTTTGACGAAACTGTGATAGTTGCCAACGCTTCCGGTTTTTGAAGCAGTGTTTACAAAGAGGCAACTGAAATTAGGCTGGCGGATAATTTGATTAATAGAGCCAATAGGTTTCCGCTTAGCAGGACGTGGAACCCTGTACTATCCCGCATCAAAACAGAACGTTCTTTGTTGCGGCCAGTCCGAATGTTCGAAAATCGTCTCTGAGTGCGATACATAGTTGCCACCGGTGTTCTACTAAGGGCAGCATCTGTGATGGGCGGCGCATGCGCCGTGTACGGTACAGATCCCAATATAGGACGTCGATGTGAAGCCTTGCCATCAGTTCTCTGCGGGACTCAGCAGCAGAAGCAGCGTTCTCCTGAAGATGGAGAACTGTTGGATCGCCTCAATTTTGAATCGAGTT
The DNA here is from genome assembly GCF_023898315.1 of Schistocerca nitens. Lineage (NCBI taxonomy): Eukaryota > Metazoa > Arthropoda > Insecta > Orthoptera > Acrididae > Schistocerca > Schistocerca nitens. Next base: position 904,901,465 of record NC_064616.1, on the reverse strand, counting down.
GGTTTTAGTATCCGGCAGCAAACCCGGAGAGACTTTCAAGTCTTATTGTGCTGTGAGTCACATCAAGAGACAATGTTGTTTGTACTTCTGTAGTGTTATTTTTTTAACTGCCGTCGTAGTCATCACAATGGCGAGTCATACTGGAACACGTGAGAAACACATTTCGAATAGTGCCAAATTTTAATGAAGTCCCATTGATACTGAAGTCGCCGGCCCCGGTGGCCGAGCGGTTCTAGGCGCTTCAGTCCGGAACCGCGCAACTGCTACGGTCGCAGGTTCGAATCGTGTCTCGGGCATGGATGTGTGTGATGTCCTTAGGTTAGTTAGGTTTAAGTAGTTCTAAGTTTTAGGGGACTGATGACCTCAGATGTTAAGTCCCATAGTGCTCAGAGCCATTTGGACCATTAGAGCCATTTTTTTACTGAAGAAATAAAAATAATTATGAAACTATATACACTCCTGGAAATTGAAATAAGAACACCGTGAATTCATTGTCCCAGGAAGGGGAAACTTTATCGACACATTCCTGGGGTCAGATACATCACATGATCACACTGACAGAACCACAGGCACATAGACACAGGCAACAGAGCATGCACAATGTCGGCACTAGTACAGTGTATATCCACCTTTCGCAGCAATGCAGGCTGCTATTCTCCCATGGAAACGATCGTAGAGATGCTGGATGTAGTCCTGTGGAACGGCTTGCCATGCCATTTCCACCTGGCGCCTCAGTTGGACCAGCGTTCGTGCTGGACGTGCAGACCGCGTGAGACGACGCTTCATCCAGTCCCAAACATGCTCAATGGGGGACAGATCCGGAGATCTTGCTGGCCAGGGTAGTTGACTTACACCTTCTAGAGCACGTTGGGTGGCACGGGATACATGCGGACGTGCATTGTCCTGTTGGAACAGCAAGTTCCCTTGCCGGTCTAGGAATGGTAGAACGATGGGTTCGATGACGGTTTGGATGTACCGTGCACTATTCAGTGTCCCCTCGACGATCACCAGTGGTGTACGGCCAGTGTAGGAGATCGCTCCCCACACCATGATGCCGGGTGTTGGCCCTGTGTGCCTCGGTCGTATGCAGTCCTGATTGTGGCGCTCACCTGCACGGCGCCAAACACGCATACGACCATCATTGGCACCAAGGCAGAAGCGACTCTCATCGCTGAAAACGACACGTCTCCATTCGTCTCTCCATTCACGCCTGTCGCGACACCACTGGAGGCGGGCTGCACGATGTTGGGGCGTGATCGGAAGACGGCCTAATGGTGTGCGGGACCGTAGCCCAGCTTCATGGAGACGGTTGCGAATGGTCCTCGCCGATACCCCAGGAGCAACAGTGTCCCTAATTTGCTGGGAAGTGGCGGTGCGGTCCCCTACGGCACTGCGTAGGATCCTACGGTCTTGGCGTGCATCCGTGCGTCGCTGCGGTCCGGTCCCAGGTCGACGGGCACGTGCACCTTCCGCCGACCACTGGCGACAACATCGATGTACTGTGGAGACCTCACGCCCCACGTGTTGAGCAATTCGGCGGTACGTCCACCCGGCCTCCCGCATGCCCACTATACGCCCTCGCTCAAAGTCCGTCAACTGCACATACGGTTCACGTCCACGCTGTCGCGGCATGCTACCAGTGTTAAAGACTGCGATGGAGCTCCGTATGCCACGGCAAACTGGCTGACACTGACGGCGGCGGTGCACAAATGCTGCGCAGCTAGCGCCATTCGACGGCCAACACCGCGGTTCCTGGTGTGTCCGCTGTGCCGTGCGTGTGATCATTGCTTGTACAGCCCTCTCGCAGTGTCCGGAGCAAGTATGGTGGGTCTGACACACCGGTGTCAATGTGTTCTTTTTTCCATTTCCAGGAGTGTATGTTACACGCCCAACGCAAACTGCAATGGCAAAGTAACAATAATCTGCTATTAGCAAGAGCTTTGAATTTATAAAGGCTCTCTTACAATTCATGCGATATCAGTAGTTTTTCCTGACCATAACAGGCATGTGTCTACAATTTAGCCCACGCAACAGATGTTCGTTAATAATCCTAGGTGTTACGATAGCAAAGAGGCCTATAATAACTTAAAAATATACATTTAGAGCACGCAAATGTACAATAACATCGCGTATCCCAGAGTTTGGTTATAGTGCATGAACTTTTAATGCTACGTGGCCCCTAAAACCATATTGACCCCGTCCTCTGTATGTGTTAGACATGGGAAAATGACGCGTCTTAACTGATGTAGCACAATGTATTTTTTGGTGTGTCGTGAGTTTTGTTGGAAATGAACAGCGTTTACCACCGAAACAATCAGCGGACAGAAAGATAAAAGGGAGAACAATCGTTCTTTATTAAGATTTGCAGAAACTTTGCTTCCAACACCATAAATAGCAACGAATTCAGTGGCCCTTATATTTTCATTTCTCTTTTACCTCGCAATAAAGTATACTGTCCATAATTTTTTTGTCTACTTTGTCACCGCCTAGATGTCACCGTGGGTTGACACCGGTTTCATAACTCTGACGCCTTTGCCGCCCCTCCAGTCCGAATTCGCTGCCATAAAACTAGCTGTGAATGATTTATGGAACCCATGGTAGCCTTAAAAGTAAATTGCTTCGGATGTTATTGAAATCGAGTTCTACAAAATTCGCAGCTCTCACATCATATCCTTACATCTTAATGCGGAATCGAGGAGAACGTTGCAAAATAAATACTCAGAAGAAATAATAATCACCTGACGTCCATTTAGACAGGAAATCCCAGCTCTCATACGTATAAAGCATATTTATCCACTCCTGCCCCCTCCCACTTTTCTCTTGCCTCTAAGATACAGAAAATTTATTTAGATTAACTATATAAATAGCTACCCAAGTTATTTTGTGTGTGATCGAAGACAATGTCACTATCTACTGAGGCTTGTTCCCTGGGGAGAAGCCCCTGCTGGAATCCATATAAGCACGTAGTTCATCGTACTGTACTTTCTACGTGGGTTGGAACTTTAATAATGGCAACTATTTATTTACAGCTCGTACACAATAGATACGTGTTTCAAAGTTTTACTTACCTTCAAAGTAGTCACCAGCATTGTGTATAGCCCGTTGCCAGCGATGTGGAAGTCGTAGGATACTCTTAGCAGCGCCAGTTGTGTTGACAGCTCGACTATCAAATCAGTAACAGCTTGCACTGTACGTGTTTGAGCATTGTTCTGCAAAATGATAGTCACGTCCTGCAGAAAGTGTCATCACTTCTGTCTCTATGCTGTTCATTTTTGGAACACAACCAACGATCAGCTGGACAATGCTCAAGCACGTACAGCGCAAATGGTTCAAATGGCTCTGAGCACTATGGGACTTAACATCTGAGCTCATCAGTCGCCTAAAACTCAGAACTACTTAAACCTAACTAACCTAAGGCCATCACACACGTCCATGCCCGAGACAGGATTCGAACCTGCGACCGTAGCAGTAGCGCGGACCCAGACTGAAGCGCCTAGAACCGCTCGGCCACTCCGGCTGGCACGTACAGTGCAAGCTGTTACTGATTTGTTTGACTAATGGGGCTGCTAAGTGCTATACCACCTGCTGCACTCCCCTGACTTTAGCCCTCGTGAGTTCAACTCGATTTCTAAACTGAAGGAAACACTTCACGGCATTCGCTTCAGAACTGCTACAAATTCGTTGGGCAATAGACCGCGCCACCCGAACTGTCAACACAATTGGCACTACTAAGAGTATCCTAAGACTTCCACATCGCTGGCAACGGGTTATACACAATGTTGGTGACTACTTTGAAGGTAAGTAAGACTTTGAAACACGTATCTATTTTGTAAGAGCTGTAAATAAATAGTCGCCACTATTAAAGTTCCAAGCCTCGTATATTGTTACAATGCACTTCTAACAATGACTGCCGCGCGGTATTAGCCGAGCGGTCCAGTCATGGACTGTGCGGCTGATCCCGGCGGAGGTTCGAGTCCTCCCTCGGGCATGGGTGTGTGTGTTTGTCCTTAGGATAATTTAGGTTAAGTAGCGTGTAAGCTTAGGGCCTGATGAACTTAGCAGTTAAGTCCGATAAGATTTCACACACATTTGAACATTTAAGAACTATTCAAAATACAACGTTAAGGATTTTAGCGAATATTTTGCTGCAGCGTTAATACTCGTGATCGCTATCTAAATAAATACCAAAGAAATTTTCAATTTTTCAGTGTTTTGTTTAAAAAGCGTTGGACAAATCTAGAAAATTCTCATGACGGGAATTAACAGACCTTGAACTTTGAACGCTATACGCATGGGACAGTCCATTTCGGAATCCGTTAGGGAGTTCAATGTTCCGAGATCCAAAGTGTCAATAGTGTGTTGAGAATACCAGATTGCAGAAATTACCTCTCACCACAGACAACGCAGTGGCCGACGGCCTTCACTTAAAGACCGAGAGCAGTGGTGTTTGCGTAGAGTTGTCAGTTCTAACAGACAAGCAACACTGCGCGAAATAACCGCAAAAAAAAAAAAGAAATGAGGGACGTACGACAAAAGTGTCCGTTGGGACGGTGCGGCGGAATCTGCGTTAATGGGCTATGGCAGCAGACGACCAACGCGAGTGCCTTTGCTAATGGCACGGCATCGCCTGCAGCGCTTCTTCTAGGCTTGTGACCATATCGGTTTCACCCTAGACTCCTGGAAAACAGTGGGCTGGTCAGATGAGTCCCGATTTCATTTGGTAAGAGCTGATGGTGGGGTTCGACTGTGGCGCACCCACAACAATGCCACGGACCCAAGTTCTCGACAAGGCGCTGTGCATGCTGTTGATGGTTCTATAATGGTATGAGCTGTGTTTACATTAACTGTAAATGGTTATGTTCGGCTACTTCGAGACCATTACAGCCATTTATGGACTCATGTTCTCAAACAACTATGGAATTTTAATGAATGACGATGCACCATGTCACCAGTCCACAATTGTTCGCAACTGGTCTGAAGAACATTCTGGACAGTTCGAGCGAATATTTGGACACCCAGATCTCCCGACACGAATCCCATCGAACATTTCTAGGACATAATGGAGAGGTCAGTTCATCCACAAATTCCTGTACCAGCAACACTTTCGCAAGTATGGGCGGCTATAGAGGCAGCATAGCTCAATATCTTTGCAGAAGACTTCCAAAGGCTTGTTGAGTCTTTTCTGCATCGATTCGCTGCGCTACATCGGGCAAAAGAAGGTCCGACACGATTTCAGGAAGTATCCCGTAACTTTTTTAGCCTCAGTGTATGTGACAGATGGCGGGAGGAGAGTCCACCCTTTGCTAAAAACCTTCCGTACACTTTAGTTAAACAGCTTCATTAAACAGCAGCGATGATATCTTCAGCCCATCAGTGGATAAAATGGTCAAAATAATTCCCCATACAAAAATTTAGAAGTACTCAATATATTGCTTTCTGTCATTCACCGAAAACCATGATTCCATATCTATAACTGCGTCTCAATACACGCTGTATCTACAACTACCGGAGACGGGAAGCTTTCGTTGAACTTACAGGGCGAGTATATCATAATTGGCGTGACAAGTAATTCATGCTTAAACTCGTCCATACCGAATTATTTCAGCAGCTGGATATAATTCGGAATGAATTTTCCTCTGTGCAGCAAAGCACGTGTTATTTTTAAACTTCTTGGTCGTTTAAGGGTGTGTGCCAACCTAGGACTCTAACGCGGTATCTTGTTTTCGCGGGCAATACTCTTAGCGACTGACGCATCCAGGCCCGACTCATGACCCGTTGTCACAGCTTCATCTCTCCCAGTACGTCTCCCCTAGTATCCTAACTTCACAAAACAGTTCCTGCGTGTTTTTCTGGAAGAAAGCATGTTGTGGAAAAATGATTTATACCCACCATGTGGACAAAAAATGGTTGAGATGGCTTTAAGCATTATGAAACTTAACATCTGAGGTCATCAGTCCCCTGGACTTAGAACTACTTAAACCTCACTAACCTAAGGGCACCAACCACATCCATGCCCGAGGCAGGATTCGAACCTGCGACCGCAGCAGCAGCGCGTATCCGGACTGAAGGACCTAGAACTGCTCGCCCATAGCGGCAGGCCATCATGTGGACAAAATACCTGTTGAGAATTATATAACGGTTCAAATTGCTTTTCGTAGCTTCCTAGTAGATGTTGATTGAGAATTTCGAGTTTACCACTGCGTGGTGCAATGGTCTCGAAGCAGTCGTTTCAAATGGAAGGAAGGAAGCAACTCATAGAGCTGTAAACAAATAAGCCACCAAGTTCGAACGTAATCCCAATTCGGTTTACAAAGAGTACTCTTCGCCGTTGGCATCTTACTTAGCTTCTATTTATCTCAAATTTATTGCTCAGAGCATAGTCCCAAATCACTGGAAGGTAGTGCAGGTGACTCTTGTATATAAGTGGGTTAAAGGAACGGACACGGCCGGCCGGGGTGGCCGAGCGGTTTTAGGCGCTACAGTCTGGAACCGCGCGACCTCTACGGTCGCAGGTTCGACTCCTGCCTCGAGCACGGATGTGTGATAATCTTAGGTTAGTTAGGTTTAAGTAGTTCTAAGTTCTAGGGGACTGATGACCTCAGAAGTTAAGTCCCATAGTGCTCAGAGCCATTTTGAACCAATTGAACGGACACGCAAAATTACAGATCAATAGCATTTACATAGGTTTGCTGCAGAATTGTTGAATGTATTCTGAGGTCGAATACAATAAATTTCCTTGAGACAGAAAATCCTTTGTCCACAGATCAGCGCGGATTTAGCAGGTATTGCTCATGGGAAGCTCAGCTTGCCCTTTTCCCACACGCTATTCTGGGAGCCATTCAACAGGCACATTCTACAGATTTACGAACATTTGGCACGGTGTCCCACTGCAGACTGTCGACAAAGGTCCGAGCACACGGAATAAGTTCTCACATATGTGAGTGGCTCGAAGACTTCGTAAGTAATGGAACCCAGTACTTTCTCATGGACGACGATTGTTCATCAGAGATGGAGGTATCATCAGGAGTGCCCCATGGAAATTTTATAGGGCCGCTATTGTTCTCTTTATAGATAAATGATCTGACAGATAGAATGGGCAACAATCTGCGATTGCTTGCTGACGACGATGTATTGTACGGGTAGGTATAGTCCTTGAGTAACTGTAGGAGGATACAAGATGACTAACATTGAATTTCTAGATGGTGTGATGAATGGCAAGTTGCTTTAAATGTAGATAAATGTAAGTTAAAGCAGATGAGTAGGATAACCAATCTTGCGATCAAACTTCCTGGCAGATTAAAACTGTGTGCCCGACCGAGACTCGAACTCGGGACCTTTGCCTTTCGCGGGCAAGTGCTCTACCATCTGAGCTACCGTAGCACGACTCACGCCCGGTACTCACAGCTTTACTTCTGCCAGTATCTCGTCTCCTACCTTCCAAACTTTACAGAAGTTATCCTGCGAAACTTGCAGAACTAGCACTCCTGAAAGAAAGGATACTGCGGAGACATGGCTTAGCCACAGCCTGGGGGATGTTTCCAGAATGAGATTTTCACTCTGCAGCGGAGTGTGCGCTGATATGAAACTTCCTGGCAGATTAAAACTGTGTGCCCGACCGAGACTCGAACTCGGGACCTTTGCCTTTCGCGGGCAAGTGCTCTACAATCTGAGCTACCGAAGCACGACTCACGCCCGGTACTCACAGCTTTACTTCTGCCAGTATCTAGTCTCCTACCTTCCAAACTTTACAGAAGTTCTCCTGCGAAACTTGCAGAACTAACACTCCCGAAAGAAGTGAGTCGTGCTTCGGTAGCTCAGATGGTAGAGCACTTGCCCGCGAAAGGCAAAGGTCCCGAGTTCGAGTCTCGGTCGGGCACACAGTTTTAATTTGCCAGGAAGTTTCATATCAGCGCACACTCCGCTGCAGAGTGAAAATCTCATTCTGGAATCCTGTGATGTTTGAATATTGTATTAGTGGTGTGCTGCTTGATACAGTGATGTCGATAAAATATCTAGGCGTAGCGTGGCATAGCGATATGAAATGTGGAACGAGGTCATGATGTCATTAGTATAAAAGAATAATGCTTGACTTCGGTTTATTGGGGAATTCTAGAGAAGTAGAGCTCATCTACAGAGGAGACCGCTGATAAAACACTAGTGCGGCCTATTCTTGAGTACTGCTCGAGAGTTTGAAATCCCCACGAAAGGAAGATATCGAAACAATTCAGAAGCATGCTGTTAAATTTGTTACCAGTTGGTTCGATCAACGTGCGATTATTACGGATATGCTTCGTTAATTCAAATGCAATCCCAGAAGGGAAGACGACGTTCTTTTCGTGAAACACTTGTGAAAAAACGTAGACAACCAGCATTGGCGGCTGACCGCAGAGCGATTCTACTGTCGCCAATGTAGACACAGATAAGAGAAGTTAGGGCTCGTGCGGACGCTTATAGACAGTCCTTTTTCTCTCACCCCATTTGCGAGTGGAGCAGAAAAGGGAATTACCAGCAGTGGTACAAAGTACTCTCCGTTATGTACCATACGTTTACGGAGTATGTATGTAGACGTAGATGCAGAAGGATGGAAAGAAGAGGGAAGAAAGCAAAGAAGAAAGATGATATGGGTTTAAAGCCCCGACGGCGATGTCACTATGGACAAAGACATGCCTGAATTGAGGAAGGGTGGGGAAGATACGGGATTTATCATTTTTCAGAAGAGCTATCTCCTCCAAGTGAGGGAAACCACAAAAGACCTAAATCTGGGTCGCCGGACGGGGATTGGAACTGCCGTCCTCTCGTATGTGAGTCCAGCATCTTATCATTATGTGTTCGCGCAGGGGACGCACCTAATTCAGATCTCGAGAATATACCCCATTCTTTTATGGGAACATTACCCAATTAAACAGTGGGTGCATGGTGTCATACGGCTTCCGCTATGCTTGATTCGACCATTAGCTCGAAGCAATTGGTGCCACGACTCATCTGGTTGCGGGACATGTTCCAAGAAAGTATAGTGCTATGAGTGTTATGTACGAGGGGACTTCAAAAAGTAAGTTACTTATTACTATGACAGACCAAGTAAATTTAATGGACGCTGCAATCAACATAGTCACCAAGTCTCTGTAAACAACGGTCGGAAAGTTCTACCAACAATTCAGATACTCGACGTCAGATATCCGCTGCTTCGTCACGGAGCCATTCAAGAAGCTCTTTATGATCGCCCCGATCACTGGTAAATCTGCGCTTGCTACGAATCAGTTGCTCGATTTCTTGGATACTGTCGTCTGTTGATGTTGATGACCTTCCATCCTGATCAGCGTCATCCATGTCCATGACTTTCATCAAATAATTGACACCATTTGACTACCGCTGTACGCGACATATACGACCACAATGTCACGGTGAATCTTTGTACAGTTTAAACATTTTGCCCACACGAATCATACAGTCCCGTGTACTTAAGCTACCACGCCATTTCAGACGCACACTATGGTGCAGCAGGTATCTGTAAGCCGGCCGCGGTGGGCGAGCGGTTCTAGGCGCTGCAGTCCAGAACCACGCGACTGCTACGATCGCAGGTTCGAATCCTGCCTCGGGCATGGATGTGTGTGATGCCCTTAGGTTAGTTAGGTTTAAGTAGTTGTAAGTTCTAGGGGACTGATGACCTCAGATGTTAAGTCCCATAGTGCTCAGAGCCATTTGAACTTTTTTCTTTTTTTTTTATTTGTACCACAGCAGACTGTCTGCAGAAAACATAGAGCATGCACTCTCTTCTGACAACCCGCCACTCTTATATCGCAATGATCTTGGTGTGGGACGACGTGTGTAACTTACTTTCGATGTCCCGTCATATTAAAGGGAGCATTTTTTCGGTTTCCTGCTTCGGTATCCATTGAATTTAATGAAAAAGTCGCAATCTGAGACATGAAATGTAGCTGTTGTATCAAATTATGATTTTCTGTTCCTGGTGCGGGCTTGTCAATTCTTGTACAATTTTTCATCTCGTTAAGACTCTGAGTTACGTGTGATAGGTCATAGCATTACTACCAGTTGATAGTCGTGTCATCAACATTCCATTTTTTGTATATACGTCAAACCGTAGACTGAAGAACAGTTAAGATTCTAAATATTTCGGAGATGAAATATTCTTCATCCTAACATTATCGTGTCTCGTGCCTGTTCCATACGTTAAAATCATCTTTCCGTAAGAAGTACAGTCATTCTTAAACAATTGCTGACTCGACACCGTATTTGGAAGCAGTTTACTGGGAAATGTAATTAATGATCATTCTCTCGTGGGACACCACAACCATATGGAATTTTTTGAATGTAATTTCAGCCATTTGGCTGTTAATTGCTCATTTCTTTTACCCAAAGTCACGACTTCAGCTTTGAAGCCATTCTCAAGTGGATATTGAAATGTTAAAAAATGTCCGACCTGTCTGACGATGAAATGTCACAGACAGTCATACATATTTTAACATTTCAACATGCATTTGAGAATGGCTACTAAGCCGAAATCATGATTGTGTGAAATAAGAGAATAATTAACCGTCAAATTACGGAAGTTTCTTACCAATAAAAGAAAAAAAAGAGGAAATGTGTCACTGTGCCTCTTTTCTTGACATATTTATGTAAATGTAAAATTATTTAGAAAAATCTTCGAATATTTCATTCTACACTAGACTAGGATTTTAATCACGTCTTCCAAAGTTGATTACAGTTTTACTATGGATTTATTAGACCGTTTTATATCACTAGGCACAGGTATCTCCACAAGTATCGTATAAAAGACATCTGTTGCTTGTACACTTAACGAATCTCCATTTAATCGCCGCTGTCTACAAAGTTACGACTAAGAATTTCGCCAGTAGCTGTCTACGTACATTCATCGGCTTTGTCTTCTGCGGAAACAATTGCCGCCTAATTAGTTTTCGAAGAGGAATTTCAATAAATGCAGTTATGACTGTCGGTTTATTTAGTGGAAATTGAATCATAACTTCATGCAACTTTTCTTGGCGAAGTCTCTCGCAACATTCCAAGTTCTACCTGCAAGCAGCGAGGCGCAACCCCGCCAGACAGAAGGCAATCGATAGTCCTTGAGTCAGTAACTGGAATTTTCTAGTTCGCTTTGTTCACAGAACACGAACAATGCCCTCCGTAGCTCCTCAGGTAACCACATATGTATCGTATTGCGCTGGAGGAGACGCTATATTTCACCGGTATACAACTGAAAGAGATTCGATAAAAAAAATACACGCCCTCCCAAGCTAGAGTTAGAGGGGCTCCTGACTCGACGTTTCTTCCTCATCTTGAAGCATTATGTTGTTGACTCCGAAGTTCATAAAATACTCCAGTTAATTATGGAGCTGCCAAAAAAGTTAAAATACGCAACACCAACAAAAAAGGATATGAAGAATTCATGTAGGATGTTAAGAATTCATATAGGTGAAAAATACAGGATCTGCAGAGCCCACCTTTTTGCGACTAAAACGATGTATGGTGCGATAAGTTCATAAAGTTAAGAACTTTCAGACGATGTGAAAGTAAATTCAGCATGCGTCATAGATTAAAAAGCATGCAGTGTGCACACTTTCTAGGCGCTTCAGTCCGGAACCGCGCTGCTGCTACGGTCGCTGGTTCGAATCCTGTCTCGGTCATGGATGTATGTGATGTCCTTAGGTTAGTTAGGTTTACGTAGTTCTAAATCTAGGGGACTGATGACCTCAGATGTTGAGTCCCATAGTTCTTAGAGCCATTTGAACCATTTTGTGCACACTTTCAAAGTGGTTGCGTGATAGGTTTCTGTGAAATGTGTTCATAATTTCGTTGATGGAGGGCACGCCACTATGACGGATATGTCTGTGATGAACCAGATGGAGCAGAGCCGCACACAGTGACGGGTCATTACAAGACCACGTATTCTGATCACAGCATGAGACGTTATTCATTGTGTCTCTGAGATTGTAATGAACCGTAGAGTTTTGTCAGCACTGTTGTCGTCACGCTGGAATAATGCAACAGGTGTGGACCTGTTTGCATAGACACCTTCTGCAATGGGCTGGGTGGTAACACACATATCACTGCAAGTCTGATTCCATACCCAGATCTAGCGAGGTGCTGCACGGATTTAAGATACTGGACTGAATTCGAAAGAAATAACGTTGATATTCTCATCTCTCTGTTCAGATTTACGTTTGCCCATATTTTCCCAAATCTCGAAAGGAGAATGCTCCTTTGAAAAGGTTACTGTGATATCTTCGACATCCTTGTCCGATCCGAGATAGTGATCCATCTCCAACCAACTTAACTCGACGGATTGTTACACCCTAAGCTTCCCTTGTTCCTTTCCTTAGACAAAACCACAAGCCTCAGACTGCAATGAGCACGTGGGCATCACTGATGGTGCACTGAGTGGCAAAATGTGTTTTTGAACAGATCTTGTTTCACTCTGCCTTCAGCGATGGCGGCACATATGTAACGATGCGTACACACTTGTCAGTAACATTCTCGCGAACGACTTACGAAGCACTCGAGGAACTAACTGAAGCAGAGAGCCTCGGCAGAGCGTTGTGTAAGCCACATTTCCCGTGAGCGCATAGACAATTATGAGCACGCAATAGTGCCGCCCCCGCTGACACTGAACGTTGGCGTAGTCGCCGGAAAAACGCATAGCGCGTTGCTCGTTCCGAGTGCTGTGGCGCGCCTGCCGTGGAGCGCTGGAGAACGACTGCCTGCCAGACGCACAGTTCAAACTCCCACGGCAGGGCTGAGAAGTCAGCGAGTAGCTCGTCAGATGGCGACGCCGACGGCCGTGCCAAAATCTAAATCGCACGGCGCAGGTAGCATCATCTTGTCTGCGTATTAACTGTCTTGCGTCCTGGTTCATTAAACTCGGTCTTCTACGTCTTAGAGTATCGCAGATGACCACTACGTGTTCAGGTGTATCATTCTCGCCACAGGTACGAGTTTGAATCGGTTTTAGGCCAAATCTGTGGAGACGTACAGGATACAGGCCGGGGCCCGTGAGAAAGTGCACCACGCCGCGTGTTGGATTTATGTTCTTCAAATTCATCCGCTCTCGGATATTGGGGAAAAAGGAATAGACTCGTCTTCCCTTATCAGGTGTATCGTGTTCTGTCTGCCATGTATCAATTCTCCACTTGGTTAATTTCCCTTTGTTGGTTACTTCTTGTCTAGGTATTTCTCTTATTTTGTCGCGTCTTACCCTCTTCAGCCAGTTGGCAGCTGCTCTGTGGCGAATTGTAATATCTATAAGGAAAACTCCCAGTGCCACACATAGCGCCTCAATCGAGGTTGTGCCGAAAGACCCCGAGACTCTGAGTAGAACACTCCTATGGCCGCGCCTCACAATGGTTTTGCCGCACGGGATTAGCCGAGCGGTCTCTGGCGCTGCAGTCCCGGACTGTGCGGCTGGTCCCGACGGAGGTTCGAGTCCTCCCTCGGGCATGGGTGTGTATTCGTCCTTAGGATAATTTAGGTTAAGTAGTGTGCAAGCTTAGGGACTGATGACCTTAGCAGTTAAGTCCATAAGATTTCACACACACACACACACACAATGGTTTTATGCGTACCTAAAGATAATCGATGTGCCCAAGCACTAGCCGCAGAACAAGTTATTGACTCAAAGAGTGCTGTGTAATATATCCTCATTATCTGTAGGGGTAGTCTGTATCTGATAGTGTTCAGTCTTGCAAGTTTATGCATATGTGTCGTCGCTTTGTTAAGTGTTAGTCTGGCATGGTTCAAATGGCTCTGAGCACTATGGGACTTAACATCTATGGTCATCAGTCCCCTAGAACTTAGAACTACTTAAACCTAACTAACCTAAGGACAGCACACAACACCCAGCCATCACGAGGCAGAGAAAATCCCTGACCCCGCCGGGAATCGAACCCGGGAACCCGGGCGTGGGAAGCGAGAACGCTACCGCTAGACCACGAGATGCGGGCTAGTCTGGCATGTTCGTTAAAATGTTAATGCTCATAAAATGTTCAAATGTGTGTGAAATCTTATGGGACTTAACTGCTAAGGTTATCAGTCCCTAAGCTTACACACTACTTAACCTAAATTATCCTAAGGACAAACACACACACACACACACCCATGCCCGAGGGAGGACTCGAACCTCCGCCGGGACCAGCCGCACAGTCCAGGACTGCAGCGCCTAGACCGCTCGGCTAATCCCGCGTGGCAATGTTAATGTTCTTTAATTCAAGTGCCGAGGTATCTCGTCATAGGTTTCCTTTTTATAAATATGTTGTTCAGCTTTATATTTGGACTTCTTTCAGTGTGCCTCTTAGCAGTAGGTAAAAAGTTTTGTTTGTTGCTACTGCGAGTTTGTTGTTCGTGCACCATCAGCAATATATGGTAATTCAGAGTCTACCTTATTAAAGTATATATATATATTCCTTGATACAAAGTGTAAGGAAAACCATTATTAATTTTAATTGCTCTGTTTTATTTCCTTACAAAATAATCGATTAATATCGTCTTCGATAAATTTTTCTTGGAATCAGCTATCTTATCTTTTACTGAACCTTTTCTTATTTGTGATGCGTGTAATGGACATCTGAATACCAGACAATGAATGTAACTGAAACATACAGGGTGTTGCTAAAATGAATACAGAAAATGAGGGCTGGTAGAATGCATCATAACGAGCAACTTTCACATCTCTTAGCTTTCGGCGCTAGACGTCATGTAACAGCCTCGCGTGCCTCCGAGAAGCCGCCATCCGAGTCGAAATGGTAGCAGGTACTCCGGACGGTACAACACTACGGAGTTTCTTCCGGCATTTTCTGAAATGCGAACGCGTTGCGTTTGGCAGTGCAAATGCATGTTGGATACGATGAGGCACAGAGGGCGACACCTGTCCACATTTCAGAGTCTTGTTCGCCCTGCGCCAGTGTGTCAACAAACAGGGACAATGTTTTATTTGGCACTGTGCAAAGCGGACGGGAAATGGAGCTCTTTTCTTGGTGGGAAAGGGTAGACATACACTGTACTTACGAGGCGGTTGATGGAAATGACGGCTGTACGTTCAGCAGTTTCTGAATTGTGGAATGCCAGATCCATGCACGTTCACCACCATCAAAAAATGGCTCAAATGGCTCTGAGCACTATGGGACGTAACATCTGAGGTCATCAGTCCCTTAGAACTACTTAAACCTAACTAACCTAAGGACATCACACACATCCATGCTCGAGGCAGGATTCGAACCTGCGACCGTAGAGGTCGCGTGGTTCCAGACTGAAGCGCCTAGAACCGCTCGGCCACAGCGGCCGGCCTCACCACCATCCACAGGTTCCTAAGGGAGACAGGTGCGTCTGAGGTTAGTTGTCCACTGACAAGGTATCGTAATGGAGCATGTGCGTTTAAGACAGAAAGTCATTCATTTTGTGATACTGGTGCAAAGGCCGGACGGACTTAGTCGTCAACGCACAGTGCCTACACCGTTATTTGAAGAGGATAAGTTAGCACTGTTGCAAAACAGCGGAGTGTTGCTCGAGAAATGGGTGTAAACCATGGTATTGCGTCTAATGAAGACGATATGCGTACTTACCGTCTTCAGAAAGTTCAGGCCCTTAACCCAGACAATTTTCCGTGCCGCATTGCCTTCTGCCACTATGCTTTTTACGGATGTAGCATCCTCTACAAGGGAACATATGTTCAACAGCCACAAAAACGTGTGGGCGCGGGAAAAAGTGCACGCCTCCTTTGTTCGTGGTCACCAAGAGCGCTTGGCCATCAAAGTTTGGGCTGGTGTGATAGGCGATAATCTGACTGGTCGATACATGGTCCCCCAACGACTGAACTCAAACAGGTACCCTATCTACTTAAGGGAAACACTGCCAGAGTTATTGGAACATGTCCCACTCAACCTGCAACAGCGCATGTGGTACCAACATGATGGTGGATCTGCGCATTCCGCCAATGCGGTAATAAGTCATTTGGACAAGACCTTTGGTGAGAACTGGATAGGGTGCGGTGGGCCGGTGGCATTGCCTACATGTTATCCCTACTTGACGCCACTTGACTTTTTCTGAGGACACGTGAAATCTGCCTGTTTACGAAACAAGTATCAAGAAGGATGAAGAGCTGACAGCGCGAATTATGGTAGCCTCTGATGCAATCACCACTTGGTTACCGGTGTTTGAGAGGGTGCTAAAGTCACTCAGGCGTCGTTGAACGGCGTGAGTTTAAGTAGGAAGACATAATTCCGAGCATTTTTGTAACTGTTTGCAAATAAAGGTAATGAATCTTCAATCCTACGTCTATTTTACTTTGATGTCACAAGGAGATTGAAAACGTTGCCCTGCAGACGTGTTACTATGTCGACTTAGGTGGCGGTTGTATGTCTACTTTTCTGGATGCGCGGGATGCTGTCAAATGACTCCTACTGCCGAATGCTGAGGGATGTGGACATGGGTTGCTATGTGAAAGTTGCTTTTTATGACTCATCTTAGCATCTACCTCATTTTAGAAACATCCAGTATGATCATGACTGAATCAGCAACAGTCGTAGGGTAATATTTTTCAAATTTTTGGAGAGGAGATGTGTAACATATCATTTCCAGACCCCACCCGCTCCCCCCTCCCTCCCTTTTCGGTGTTTAAGTCGTCTCCACCAATTTGCAGCTGCATGGGAAAAAGGACTACTGTTTCGCCTGTAGATGACTAACAGGTCTTTTCCTAATACTCCTTAACAGATACAAGGAGGTTGGAGGGGGGAGGGGGCATTCGGGTGGGTAATTCTCGGCGTGTCCATGGCATTCAGTGAGCCACATGTGTCCCGCAAATAGTGCTAAATGGCGAAATGGCTCAAATGGCTCTGAGCACTATGGGACTCAACATCCCTGGTCATTAGTCCCCTAAAACTTAGAACTACTTAAACCTAACTAACTTAAGGACATCACACACATCCATGCCCGAGGCAGGATTCGAACCTGCGACCGTAGCAGTCGCGCGGTTCCGGACTGAGCGCCTAGAACCGCTAGACCACAGCGGCCGGCGCTAAATGGTGAGCCACAGCATCTGTTTGCTGGATCCGATGAGACACGTGGCTGTTGAGATGGAACGATCATTAGCGGGCAGCTTCTTAAAACGTGTTGAACCCCAGTTGCACAAGACGTAACGAGGTAAGCCGAGCTCTGGGTGGCTTTTAATATCCTTAACTGCTCGTGGGGATATGATGGCGAGTCAAAAACACATATACCACCCAACACAATGAGTGCACCATCTGGGATATTCATATCACCTCTTCTTAAAGACAGAGGAAGTCTAGTCCACGTGATAATCTGATTGTTTACGACGGCCAGCGAAACAGTACCCACCACCAGCACTTGTACCTTCATCTGTACAGCCCAAAGCAATCAAAGTATAGATATAGCGACCCAGGCACCTTCGACACAAGTTAGAGGCAAAATATTAGCAACGAGCCTAGAGTGTGCACCCCAAAAACAGAGTGCATCTCAACTTCCACTTTCCTCATCAACCTCGAAGGTAAAAGGGGCGGGAATGGATCACGACGTTTGGGTCAACAGCTGTCCCACACGCCATCAGACGTCATACTGGAACGTCTGACTGATGAGGAAGATATCATGAAGTTAGAATCCTCGACACCAGACCCAGAAAGCCTCTCCACTCTTCTTCACTCTAAAAGTCCCTCGACATCCCAGTAGATAGATACTGGTAAATTAACATCACGATGGCTTCAGTATTTTAGTGGCATATGTCTCCAAGAGACTCATTTTAAAAATACTGCCGCAACTGTATTTAGAGGCTATGACCTCCGCAGGAAAGACGACGTCACTGGTGACATGGCGAAATGAGACGTACGAGTGTTCGTCAAAGCCACATTCCACTCCTCGCCTGTATCCTTAACCACAACAGTCCAAGCAGCGGCTTTAATATCCAAGGCCCATGTTAATGTCGCTGTGTGTCCCGTGTACCTGCTGTCCCATCATCCAGTTGTCTGTGAGATTCTGAAACAGTTTAATGCTGAACTGCTACTTTAGGGGATTTTAATGTACACACAGTGCATTACGGCGATCCAGCATTACCTGCCACATGGATCGAGTATTTCACGATCTCACATAAGCTGAAGACATCATACTGATGAATATGGGCCAAGCTGCTGCAGGTTCGTCTGCCGCCATAGACCTCTTCTTCTGCTCACCTGCCCTGCAGACACTGCTCAGTGACCGGAAGCAACCGCACCCTATCTGAATCCAACTGCTAGATGTAGCAAATCATGAAAGAAAGCTGTCGAGATGGCTGTTCAAAAAGGTTAACTGGATGCTTTAAATCAATCACTGTTTCTGAGCGGCGTGAATGCGTCCAGGAGTGGGTGGATCACGATACTGTCATTATTCACCAAGCCGCTGATGTATCCATCCCCAAGTCCAAGGGGAGGCAGCCTGTCCGTTTGTGGAATGATGAGTGTCGTTCTGCAGTCAGGGACAGGAATGAAGCTATGCGAATCGGTGCCATACAGACGTGAATCTTGCAACCTCTACGGTGGCGAGGGCAAAGGCGAAGAGAATATTTCGACGCAGTAAGCAGAAGCCTTGGAAAGAGTTTCTGAACTCCATTAATAGGTCGACACTAGCAAGTACAGTATGTGAAGCCATCAGGAGGATTTCCAGGTGGAACTCACGACCGCCCGTACCACCTGTACGTGAGCGGGAATACCTCCAAACATCACCGGGAGACATCGCTCAGACACCGGCTGATTAATATAAGACCACTGCGGCCAATTCTAGCCAGGCTCCAGCTTTCCATCATTATCGGGCGATACAGAAGAGGGCTGATCGTGATTTTCATTCCACCAGTACTGTCGGTCTTTCTAACCTTGAGAGTTGGATTTTGCATCGTCAGTAGCTCGTGATGCCACGCCCGGTCACCACCTGATAACGTCCAGAATTCTGAAACAGTCGAAACAGCAGTCGAAGGAGGTCCTCCTTCAACTCCTTAATGAAATTCTTGCAAATAATCCATTTTAATCGCGATTTTAAAACCAGGCAAGGATTGCACTAAACCGAGAAGTTATCGTAGCATCAGTCTCACTAGGTGCGTACGAAAGACACTGGAGCGCACAGTCAACCGGTGCCTAGTGTGGGTTCTCGAAACTAAGTCACTACTAAGTCGTTCCCAGTGACGGTTCAGGAGATATCACTCCGCATTCGATAACCCGACTCTGCTCGAATAAGCAGTTCAACGAGCTTTCCTATGAAAGCAACAAATTTTCGGTATATCAGTCGATTTGGAAAAGGCCTACGATACTAGCTGCAGATATACTACTTTGTTGGAGCTCTACGAGTGGTGTTCCCGTTGACGTTTCCTTCCTTTCATACAGTCCTTCCACTAGGAAAGTTATTTTAGATACAGGGTCGCGAATTTCCTGTCCGACAGTTTTAAGAGCGAGAACGTTGTCTCTCAAGGGAATGTTTTAAGTGTAACGGTGTTCACCATTGCGATAAACTCTACTAAGTCAGTCGCGAGAAGTCTGGACCAATCTTCCTTGTTGCATTGAAGGCAAATTCTCCATTTTCATTGCATCCTCCAACCCTGCAACAGCTACTTGGCAACTGCATTCGTCGATCAGGCGGTTGGAGAAATGAGCAAACACCACATGTATCAAATTCTCTTTGGAGAAAACTGTCTTGATTTCAATCAGTCTCTCCCTTCTTCCCTTCCCCCTCCCCTCCCCCCCTCCCTCTCCCTCCCTCTCTCTCTCTCTCTCTCTCTCTCTCTCTCTCTCTCTCTCTCTCTCTCTCTCTTTCCATAGCCAGACGAATAGTGAGAAATGGATAAACGGAGTATCAAATTGACCAGCGTGAGGTCTAGTTTTGCAAAAGCGTATTTCATTACTTGAAAGAAATCAGGATTATTAAGAAAAATTTAATCAATTATTTGCAGTAAAATTGAACTATTTGACGAACAGCTGGTGATGGTTCTATAAATGATGTGTCAAAGTCCGTATCTTCAAGGTCCAGCAGTTTCGTGCAAAAAACGGTGCATTTGTGAGATGTTAAACTGTCAAAATGACTTACTTAGAACTAAGTACTAAATTCAGTACAATTCAGGAACAGAATACTCTAGGAAAGTATTGGAGCAGAGAAGCATGTCAGAAGAACCGAGAACGGAAAATATCGTCCAGCAGCGCTGAATTACTGAAAAAGTAGTGAGAAAATTCTTTGTAGGCATTGACACTTTGTCTTGATTTATATACTCATAATAATTATAGAATACCGATCGATATTCATTCAAAGGTGCATCAAACGTTTCTCTGTTCTATTTTATTTCTTACTTATAAACAATCATTTTATGTTCTCTGAACAAAACCTGAAAGAAAAGAAAAACTGAAAAAGAACGGTCAAATGTTTTGTGAAATCATTTGTCTGAACTTAAGAAATAAAATAGGTTAGAAAAACATTTGACGTGCCTTTAAAGGATGCTCGAAATCATGTGTAAGTGAGGTGCCGTTTTAGAATTTAAAGATCAATGTTTACCATAAGATCCTAGAATTTTAAAGCATACTATAGGCATTTTTCGGGTGGATTATGTAGACCGTGCAATCTGCTGTTGTGTGGCCTTGATATACTCCTACCATGTATGCCCAAAGGTGTTAAAAAGTTTCAACAATTTTTCATTTACAGAAATGTTTCAAAAGAGAATCCTTCAGATATCATGGAAGACAATGCGTGAAGAGCAAGAAATAATGTCACCCTTGCAAACTCTGGCATCGTCATTCTTCTCCCAATAAGAACAGTACAGGACTTCGAGCGTCATTCAAAGGCGCGTCAAATGTTTCTCTAATCTATTTCATTCCTCATTTTTAGAGAAGGATTCCAGAAAAAATTGACCGTTTTTAATTTTTTAAATTTATCTGTTTTAAAACCGAGGAATACTGTTATCAGTTTTAGGGAAAAGGTGAAATATCTGGGCCTCACATTAAAGAATTGAAATTTCGATGCCATAGGGCTTTAAACTTCCTGCATGCGTTAGTCATAGGTCTTGGGAATCCGACGGGGCACGTCTGCACCAATTTTATAAGGCATTCGTGAGATCCCGACTTGAATACGGGTGCCAGAAGTATGGACAAGCAAGGCCTTCATATCTCAAAATGCTAGATGCTGTTCACCATGTGGGTATTAGGCAGTCAACAGGGGCTTAAAGCACCAGTTAGATTGCTAGCCTGTGTGCTGAGGCTGGTGAGGCTCTAGTGTCTGTTCGACATTGTGAGTTAACGAGCATTGCGCTCTCATTTAAATATATGGCCGAAAGAGTCAGCCTACAGGAATTGTGAAACGAACGCTGTCGTCCAGGACCGTGTGCCACAAAGGGCACAGATTCACCATGAGATGGGGAAATTCACAGGCGCCTATTTTCTATTGAGGACTAAGGGCTGTGGGAGTGAGACAGTCGAGAACCTACGCCATAGGGAAACCCAGTAGATGCCGTTTGTGGCCGAGGAGACGTAGCAGGAGTGTTAAATATGTCGGATCTAAGATCGGCCATAAAGGGAAATATTTATGGAAACTATTTCATTCTGTAGTGATGCAGGGAATTAGGCCACAGTTATTTTAATCTACCATCCTTCATAAATCTTCATGGTGATCCCAATAAAACTCGAATATTGATCATATCTGTAATAGTTTCGGATTTACTGTCAAAGTGAAATGAACAAGTTTTGTAATAAAGACCTGAATGCTAAAATCTGAACGCTTTTGTCGATCTTAACGACCGACATTTCATATAGGAGCACATCATTAAAATGAAAAATGTTGTAAATGTCAACTCTGTAACTTTATTTGTTTAAAGGATATAGTAAATTTAAATTATATGTATTTTCAGTTAAGCATCAGATCATAATTTTCTCCACAGGAAACACATTGAACGAAGGAAGTCGGCCGTGCCATTTCCAAGGAACCATCCCGGCATTTGCCTGGAGCGATTTAGGGAAATCACGGAAAACCTAAATCAGGATGGCGGCAGTTCTGGTACAGTTCGGACTGAGACGCGAAAACGGACAGTCGTTCTTTAGCCAGCTAGGAAGTGAAACGACACCTTGACACCTTATTGAATCATTAAGCAACAGAATATTTTTTGTAAAGTTTAGTGCATAATGGTTACTTTTGTTCTTTATTTATTTACCAGAAAGCACATTGGTGCAAGGCTACTGGCCGAGATATTCAAAGTTAAGAAGGAAGTTGTATTAGTTTTATGAAAAGAATTTAACGTTTATTATGTAATGGATATTATTGTTACTTTATTTAGAACGTGAAAGTGGTCAAGCTTTGATTATTTAAATATGTTAAAATGTAAAGTAATGTAGAACAAGCTGTAGCCAATCAGATGGACGGCATCAGGAAAGGGAACTGCCCTAGTCAGATGAGCGAAGATGTACGGCGCGCGGGAAAAGCGGTCAGAGACGGGAAGAGGGCAGTTCTGGTTGGTTGGGTTGTTTGGGGGAGGAGACAAAACAGCGAGGTCATCGGTCTCATAGGATTAGGGAAGAACAGGGAAGGAAGTCGGCCGTGCCATTTCCAAGGAACCGTCCCGGCATTTGCCTGGAGCGATTTAGGGAAATCACGGAAAACCTAAATCAGGATGGCGGCAGTTCTGGTACAGTTCGGACTGAGACGCGAAAACGGACAGTCGTTCTTTAGCCAGCTAGGAAGTGAAACGACTTCGAAAATGTCGCGTTGTGTGGTATCGCGGGACTTCGTCTCTGAGCAGTGAGCAGCCGCGCGCCTGGCGTGAACTCTAACCTTTCGCGTAGATTGTAACAACAACAACTGTACATATAAAAATTTTTCTTCTGATTTTC
The DNA here is from genome assembly GCF_023898315.1 of Schistocerca nitens. Taxonomy (NCBI): domain Eukaryota; kingdom Metazoa; phylum Arthropoda; class Insecta; order Orthoptera; family Acrididae; genus Schistocerca; species Schistocerca nitens. The sequence goes on along the minus strand of NC_064616.1, from coordinate 904,878,606 downwards.
GATAAATTAATATAAGCGATGTTTTGATGCCATTTCTTTTCTTGTCATGTCGTTATGTTAAAGACACTGTAAACACATTTCGATGTAAATTTTAATATTTATGTTAAATTTCAAGTAATATTATAATAGAAAGGAAGTTTAAATAATGTTGGGAATATTGTAAGAGGTGAAAGTTGTAATTGTACGCCTGGTCCATACGTAGGCAATGTTTTAGGATATGTGGAATGTAAAACCTTTGGTGAATACCCTATCTGTAGGGGAGAGGTAAAAGGTGGATGGCAGGCGAGCGCGGGAAAATGCACACGGGCGCGGTACGGCATAACGGGCTCAGTAGTCAGTCGGAGTTGGGCACCGGTCTGAGGAACACGTTCCGGATCGAGGAGGCTATCCTGGAAAAAGTGGTTTCATTTGAGCCTCGGATGTGCCGTTTCCGACGACTATACAGCATGGCTATATCCAATAGGCACTGAATTGAAAAGGATTACAACGCCAAGAAGAAGCAAAGTGCCGATACAGCAAGAGCCATAGCTGTGATTGTATGTGTGCTGTGCGCCTCGCCATCTCGCTGCCCGCCAACCGCCGCATCGACTCGCACAGGTCAATTCTTTACAAGTGTATCCGTATGGACCAGTGTTAAATTTGTTCCTAACTGTTCAATAACTTGACTTTTACCAGAATTGCCCTATTAATTAATGATCCTAATCACTAACGTGGACAGGGTCCTTTCCGCATGTTGTGCAATCCGAGTGTCCCGAAATGAAGATTTAAAATTCATGTTAATAAGAATTACGTGCAGAACTATCTATGATAGAAAGATATTTAAAGAACTTTGTTGTTAATGAATATTTTGGTAAATAATAGACCTGACAAATTTTGAAGATAATGTTGAAAGTGGTTTAGTAATGAAGCTTAATTAAACAGAAACAAAAATAATGGTAGTTAAATGAGGAATTAATAAGACAAAAAGAATAGTAACATATATTTTTTTAAATCTTGAGTGCTTCATGTGTCCAATAATTAATAGTTTCAACACAGTGACCATAACAGTTTCAGGGTCCCCCCCCCCCTTTTTCATTCTGTTCATTTCTATTCATTTAATTGCTGAAGTGCACTGAACTGATTTGATCTGCAAAGTGAAAGCCAATATAAAACCTAAATTTACCAGTGTTTTTTCCTTATTAAGATTGACTTTGTATGTGTGTTTCAAAATTTTTATTTCTAGGGCAACCTATGCCTGATTTCAGTTGGATCAATAGACAAAATGCAGTGTGTAGTAATCATTGTAGTGCAATGTTGTGTATTTGTAGCTTGTACAAATCAGAAAAAAGGGGAAAATACTAGTGTAGTAGATTTTTCGGGTTCTAAAATTTTCCATATAATGCTGTATTACTACGTGTTGTTATGTTTGTACGTACATCCACTTGTACAAGGGAAAAACTCGCGTAATGCCTAATTAGGCTGGCGACCGTATTATTAACCATTGGTAGCATCTACTGTATGTGTTTCTTGCCCGTCCTAACGTGTAGTTGCACTTTATACTCGCTTGACGTGTCATTGTTGTTACTGACTGGGTATAAGTCCGATTTTGCTTCCATTCAGGTACACGCGGTCATCTTATTTAATAAAATCCTTTCTTAGAAGGTGAAGCCCGTCAACTTATCATAGTACAGGCCTTAAAGAGTTAACGTACGCAAGAGCGGGGACGTTACAAGTGGCTGTTTCGTGACAGGACTATTTGTTCTGTTGCGACAAGCTACGTAAACGTAAACGCTGCTGCAACGTTACAAGATAACTTGTATTTCGCGATGAGATTGTGATTGATCGAACTGTGTCAAACCGATATGCGCTCGAGTGTAACAGTAACTCTGAATACGACCACTTTCGCTATTAGTTTGATTTCTGAATAAACATTATTTTAACCAAATCGCAACTGTATGGCCTACATCATTTATGGGTCGTTAATTTAGTTCCCGATATTATTATTACTGTTATTATATGTTGTTAACTTCGTATTTCGCAAACTTGCCGTCAGCCAAATAAATTAACCAAAGGGTCATAAATGTCTAATTTTGGGCGTGTAATGCGATACGTGCGATTCAACCACTAGACGAGTTTGAGCCAAGACATTTCGACGAAAAGGAACGGCATGCGAGCCCGAACATCTGTGGGACGTTAGCTCGCAACGTCTTCTCCTCTTGGTACGCCAAGTACACAGGGATCTGTGTGTTTCAGAATCGCCAGCACTGGAACGTCTGATCAGTCACCGTCCGCGGGCAACGAAGCCATTTCGGATCCGTGAGAGGGAGAGCCTTAAGTTATTACAGGCATTGAGATCCCACGCCAGGGATGGAGAAGGGGATCCCCTTAGCTAATAAAGATGTCCAGGTTGCTTTCTGAATTGGCAGGGTACAGGAAGAATAAATTGTACCCCAGTTTATATTTTTTAAAATAAATTGTATCCGTTTTTAAATCGTTACTCGGGTTATAATAGTGTTCACACGGATGGGTGAGTTTATCGGCTGTTCCGTCGTGTTCCTCGATTGTGTCCTTAGGATATGGCTCCCAGAGTAGTTTTCAGTTTATTCTGCCGAACTGCTTGCTATCTTGAGAGCACTAGAGCGGATGAGACGGCGTCGTGGCAGGAAATTCCTTATTTGCTCAGATTCCCAAAGTGTCCTTCTCGCTATTGGTCAGATGTATCCAGTAGACTGGATTGTGGAAGAAGTCCAGGACGCATTCCTTTTCTTGAAAAGACAGGAAAATGAAATAATTTTTTGCTGGTTGGCAAGGCACGCAGGGATCCGGCGAAATAAACTCGCTGATGCGGCTGCCAAGGAGGCTTGCTCCCTTTCACCTCAAGCTCGCTATTCTGCCTCCCTACAGACAGTTAACCACATGCGTGACTCGTAAGACCATGTGTTAGTGGGAGTCTCAGTGGTTGGAAGTCAGGAGTAACAAGCTGCGGCCAGTGAAACCTACAGTGTAACCGTGGCTTACCTCCTTCCAACCACGACAAGCTAAGAAGTAGCCCTTACGAGGCTTAGAGTGGGACATTGCCCATTGACACTCGGCTTTCTCTTACGTCACGAGCAGCTGCCAGTGTCCCACACACAGATGTGAAACACCGCTGTCGATATGTATTTTAATCGAGTGTGTTTTGCTAGGGCGTGCTGAAAAGTAGTTGTTGTTGTCTTCAGTCCTGAGACTGGTTTGATGCAGCTCTCCATGCTACTCTATCCTGTGCAAGCTTCTTCATCACCCAGTACTTACTGCAACCTACATCCTTCTGAATCTGCTTAGTATATTCATCTTTTGGTCTCCCTCTACGATTTTTACCCTCCACGCTGCCCTCCAATGCTAAATTTGTGATCCCCTCATGCCTCAGAACATGTCCTACCAACCGGTCCCTTCTTCTTGTCAAGTTGTGCCATAAACTCCTCTTCTCCCCAATTCTATTCAATACCTCCTCATTAGTTATGTGATCTACCCATCTAATCTCCAACATTCTTCTGTAGCACCACATTTCGAATGCTTCTATTCTCTTCTTGTCCAAACTATTTATCGTCCATGTTTCACTTCCATACATGGCTACACTCCATACAAATACTTTCAGAAATGACTTCCTGACACTTAAATCTATACTTGATGTTAACAAATTTCTCTTCTTCAGAAACGCTTTCCTTGCCATTGCCATTCTACATTTTATATCCTCTCTACTTCGACCATCATCAGTTATTTTGCTCCCCAAATAGCAAAACTCCTTTACTACTTTAAGTGTCTCATTTCCTAATCTAATTCCCTCAGCATCACCCGACTTAATTCGACTACATTCCATTATCCTCGTTTTGCTTTTGTTGATGTTCATCTTATATCCTCCTTTCAAGACACTGCTGAAAAGTAATGTCTCCCAATTTGTTATTATGTTCTCAGTATCGGTTGAGGTATTATATGTGATGCATATTACTGATGCTCAGTGTTATGGGATGATCAAAGTGTGGTGCCTTTGGAACTCGTGCCTAAAGGCGTCACCATCAACTCTGCAAGGTACTGCGAGATCCACTGAAAACTGAAAGCATGAATTCTAAAAATTCGCCCACACAGGGAGCACCCTCTTCTTCAGCATGACAATGACAGACCACACAAGAGTACTGCAGCATCTATAACAATCCGACGCGTTGGGTACACTGTCACCGATCACCCCCATACACTCCCGACTTGGCCCAATGCGATTTTCATCTGTTTCCAAAACATAAAAAGCACCTAGAGCTGAGTTAGAACCTGCGTCAACAATGTGAAACATCCTGGAGCGACGGTATCAACAACCTGGTCTCTCGTTGGGAGAAACGTATTCGTCGCCAGGGTGACTACGTTCAGAAGTAAACATGTAGACATAAAGAACAAAGACGTAAGATGGTAATAACTTTGTTATATTTAAAACGTTTAAAAGTTTTCATATTAAAAATTCGGATACATTAGTTTTTAGGACGGTCTCGAACATGGTTCATACCTGAGAGATTTGGGTAGCGATGAGATTTCTCATGCTGGAAACGTAAAAATAGAAGGCATTTGTCGTCAACCGTGTGACGTTCGCAGTGGACTAGCGTTAAATATATGCATGGTTAGTAGGTGTGTGCATAGATCAATACTGAAGGTTTCTCACAGTGAATAAAAGCGGTCGTTTAAAGTCTTCAAACACTTAATTTTTAATTAAAATCTTTGACATGTAAATGCGCGACGCTAACAATAAATTTCGTTGTTAGTTTTCGTGGAGCAAGTTTTGTCCTAAATGTCGGGATTTCAACAATTTCTCAACTATTCACAAAAGTACACACATCAAAAAACCTTTTGCATCTTCTCAGTTCCGAGAGTTCCAGAACCTGCACAGAAAATCGGAATAGAGATCAACATAAACATTATCTCCGCCCTCTTTATTGCTCATGAAAACCACACATTGCATGTTGTACAACCATACAGCGAGACCTTAAGAGGTGGTGGTCCAGATTGCTGTCCACACTGGTACATCTAATACCCAGTAGCACGTCCTCTTGCATTCATGAATGCCTGTATTCGTCGTGGCATACTGTCCACAAGTTTATCAATGCACTGTTGGTCGAGATTCCCCCACTCCTCAAAGGCGATTCGGCTTAGATCCCTCAGAGTGGTTGGTGGGTCACGTCGTCCATAAACAGCTCTTGTTAATTTATCCCAGGTATGTTCGGTAGGCTTCATGTCTGAAGAACATGCTGGCAACTCTAGTCCAGCTATGTCGTTATCGTGAAGGAAGTCGTTCACAAGATGTACAAAATGGGGGCGCGAATTGTCTTCCATAAAGACGAATCCTTCGCCAATATACTGCCGATATGGCTACACTATCGGTCGGAGGATAGCATTCACGTATCGTACAGTCGTTACGGCGCCTTCCATGACCTCAAGAGGAATTCGTCGGCCCCACATAATACCACCCCAAAACATCAGGGAACCTCCACTTTGCTGCACTCGCTGTACAGTGTGTCTAAGGCGTTCAGCCTGACCGGGTTGCCTCCAAACATGTCTCCGACGATTGTCTGGTTGAAGGCATATGCGACACTCATCGGTGAAGAGAACGTGATGCCAATCGTGAACGGTCCATTCGGCATGTTGGGCCCATCTGTACCGCCCTGCGTGGTGTCGTGGTTGCAAAGCTGGAGCTGGCCGGAGTGGCCGTGCGGTTCTAGGCGCTACAATCTGGAGCCGAGCGACCGCTACGGTCGCAGGTTCGAATCCTACCTCGGGCGTGGATGTGTGTGATGTCCTTAGGTTAGTTAGGTTTAATTAGTTCTAAGTTCTAGGCGACTGATGACCTCAGAAGTTAAGTCGCATAGTGCTCAGAGCCATTTTGCAAAGCTGGATGTCGCCATGGACATCGGGAGTGAAGTTGCGCATCATGCAGCCTATTGCGCACAGTTTTAGTCGTAACACGACGTCCTGTGGCTGCACGAAAAGCATTATTCAACTTGGTGACGTTACTGTCAGGGTTGCTCCGAGCCATAATCCGTAGGTAGCGGTCATCCACTGTAGTAGTAGCTCTTGGACGGCCTGAGCGAGGCATGTCATCGACAGTTCCTGTCTCTCTGTATCTCCTCCATGTCCGAACAACATCGCTTTGATTCACTCCGAGACGCCTGGACACTTCACTTGTTGAGAGCCCTTCCTAGCACAAAATAACAATGTGGACACCATAGAACCGCGGTATTGACCGTCTAGGCATGGTTGAACTACGAGTACAGAGAACACGAGCTGTGTACCTCCTACCTGGTGGAATGACTGGGAGTGATCGGCTGTCGGACCCCCTCCGTCTAATAGGCGCTACTCATGCATGGTTGTTTACATCTTTGTGCGGGTTTAGTGACATCTCTGAACTGTTAAAGGGACTGTGTCGCTGATACGATATCCACAGTCAACGTCTATCTTCAGACGTTATGCGAACCGGGGTGTTGCAAAACTTTTTTGATGTGTGTATGTGAGCTAAAAATTAATGTTATTATTTTACTTCGTGCATCTGAAAATATTGCTATTCATACGTTGCACTATCCAACTTTTTTAGGGCAACAAAGAGTATTCTAATATTATTTAAGCGACGCATACAAAATATGTTGCCATCTACGTCCATCCCTGAACAGCTGACCGCTAGGTGACCTAATTGGTATGCTGCGTCACTGCTGTTCGAGGGACACTTGGTGTCATGTCTTTAACTGCAAAGTTCGACCAAACTTATTCCACACGCAACAACAATAAATATCATTTGTCCTTTGCACAATAATTCGGACTTGTTTGTCTCCTTTCAGGAGGGGGTTCGTGTCCTGTACTTTGGAAGATAGTGGATTTACTTTTTACCGTAACCTGCAAGGGATAAGTTATCTCCTTCCTTTCGCAGTTACTCAAAACACACAAAAATCTTATTTATAATAGATAAAAGGAGTTTATTGATACCTTTAGTGGTCGTAACATAGTTAAAATTGGCCTTCCAGAAACGCGTTCATTAAGTTATACGTGACATGCAGCTGCGGGCAAAGGGTGCCCTAAAATTAAACGCAACAATACTCGTACGTTGGAGGACATATGTCTGACAGAATAGACACCACTCATGTAGATGTAGATGCGCAGTGAAGGCTGATGTAATCATTCAGTGCTGAGCACTCTTCAGCCAACCTCGTTCGGTACTTCACGTGATGTGAAGAGCGAAAAGAGGAAAAATGGCTATGGGACGCTACTTTGGTAGAGTACGGAAATGGGAATTTGGACTGAAGGGGAGGCGTGCGTGCATTTACGTATAACCACTGTGCCCAGGTCGCCGGCACGGTAGCTCAACGGGTTCCTCTGTAATAAAAAAAACTCAGTGAATGGATCAACGGTGAACTTGAACAAGCTTCATTGGACGTCTGCCCCGAATCAATACAACGACCACTAACGAGCTAAATGAGCGTAAAAAAAGTAATGTGGATGGTTAATGCATCTGCCTACTAAGCGGGAGACCCGAGTTCGAGTACTCGCCCAGGTACAAATTTTAATTTATCGCAAATGAATTCCTTCATTGCCCGGATGCGGCAGAGATCTGAATTTCTTCTTTCACAACTTCACCTATGGCTCAGTTATGCTCTGCGATAAACAGTTCCGAATATACAGGGTGATTCAAAAGTAACTGTACAAACTTAGTGGGTGTAGTGTATGCACTAAAATAAGTGTAAAACGTTAAATAACGTTTTGTCTCAATTTGTTTTATTTCAAAGTTATGCAGTAGAGTAGGGATCAAAGGTGCAACACAAACAACACAAAATTAATTCTCCACCGAAAGCCACGGCACGAAGAGGCCCGTACTGTATGTTTACCGCAGGACTTGTTCAAAAAACGTCCATGTAGGCGGACTTCTTACCACCCTCGGAATGCAGCAAGCTCCGTTCATCTCATTCTGCACAGCGGCACAGTCATTTTCAATTCGCTGCCGTAGTTGTACTACAGTTGTAAGTAGGCGGTTTATGTTTTCTTATTGGCAACGTTACGTAGCGCTCTGTATGAAAATCACTGGCTGTGCTGTGTGCAGTCTGTGGCTAGTTTGCATTGTTGTCTGCCATTGTAGTGTTGGGCAGCTGGATGCGAACAGCGCGTAGCGTTGCGCAGTTGGAGGTGAGCCGCCAGCAGTGGTGGATGTGGGGAGAGAGATGGCGGGGTTTTGAAATTTGTAAGACTGGATGTCATGAACTGCTATATATATTATGACTATTAAGGTAAATACATCATTTGTTCTCTATCAAAATCTTTCATTTGCTAACTATGCCTATTAGTACTTAGTACCTTCAGTAGTTTGAATCTTTTATTTAGCTGGCAGTAGTGGCGCTCGCTGTATTGCAGTAGTTCGAGTAACGAAGATTTTTGGTGAGGTAAGTGATTTGTGAAAGGTATAGGTTAATGTTAGTCAGGGCCATTCTTTTGTAGGGATTTTTGAAAGTCAGATTGCGTTGCGCTAAAAATATTGTGTGTCAGTTTAAGCACAGTCATGTATAAATTTTTCTAAGGGGACGTTTCATATGGCGACCCTGCCAGAATACCTCACTGGAATCTACTGATATTTTCTTGTAGTTTGTGTAATTAGTGTAGCTTTTGTTTATTGCTAGCGCGTAATTATAGAGAGAATTTCCTTTGTAGTTGTAGTTTTTCATTGTTGTACAGTAAAACAGTTGTGGCATGCATGTAGATTTGCAGCAAGTATTTCGCAGCTGCGCTTGCTATTAACTAGATATTATTTTCAGTGCTATGTTAATGTGTTCTCTTATTTTTGCTCTTCAAATTGTGTTTTTCTGTGTTGTCGTGTGAAATATTGTGACAATAATGGCGTGTGAAAAACGTGATACTAGGCTCCAAAGTAAACTGAGAAATGACAGTGAAGACGAAAGCAGTGTGTTAGCGCCACCGTGTAATGAATTAACTAATGTTCAACATAGTAATTTGGTAATTGTGCATAGGGAAATGGAGCGGGCGGCAAATAATGCCGTAGGCAGTGAAACAATTAGTCAACAGGGAAGCATTATCGATCGATCGCTCGGCAACAGCTCGCCTCAGGAATCCGAAATGACAGGACACAATTTTGCAAATACTGTAGATTCAGGTTTTGCGTCCTCACCGTTTTCTCAAATAAGTCAAGACACATTTTCTGCTTGTCAAAATGTGAATGTTGCCGGTGCAAATGCACTGCTGAAAAGCGTAGAGGAACAGATTCCAGACACTAATGCATTGTTATTACAGCTAATGCAACAAATGGAACAAAATCAGAGACAAACACAGCAAAAGCTTCAAAAGTTAGACACAATGGAACAACACCAGAGACAAACACAGCAAAAGCTTCAAAAGTTAGACACAATGGAACAAAATCTTCAAAAGTTAGACATAATGGAACAACACCAGAGACAAACACAGCAACAGTTAGACGCAATGAAACAAAATCTTCAAAAGTTAGACACCACACTTGAACAAACACGTGAAGATTTAACTACTGAGTTACATAACATCGAATCGAAATGTCAAAAAGTCTGTAATGACGTAAAAACACAAATTTGTGAGCATTTCCAACCTATTTTTTCGCATCATGAAAATGCATTACAGAATGACGAAGCAGCCATAAAAGAACTGCAAACTATTGTTCATGAAAATCACGACACCTTGCAAGCTAAAATTGACTCAGTTGCATCTACCGATTCGGTTATGCAACTTGCAAAAACTCAGGAAAACTTAAAGGACACAGCAGATACGATTTCAACACAAATGGACACTCTGAAACTTGGTTCAGAAAAACACACAGAGGAAATAATTTCACTAGCGGATAAAGTAGCCGAACTTTCAGATCAGTTCACTAACTTATCTACAAAGGTAGATAATGATCCGAATGACACAAGACCTGCAGCCATCACTGACACAGAAGAGTATGAACAAATTAAGAAATTCAAGCAAAATCAGAATCAAATTAATACGCAACACAAAAGAGAAATCCGGGAAGTACAAGATCAGTTGGCACAAGTAATACAAAAATTACATATTTCAGAGGACACTCGCGCTCCAGTACGGGAAGAGGGACATAGAAATACGGAACAGCCACAAAATAATAACACGGGGTACTTCGGAAATTATGCAAGAAATTGGCAAGGTACACCGAATTTTGAGATGGAACCGCCGAAACGAAGTAACAATGACCGATATGCGACTCGCCGACATGATGATTTTCACTATAAGCTGTTTATTACTACACGTAAATTCAAAACATTTAAGAGTTCCGGCAACGACATTCATCCACAAGCGTGGCTTCATCAATTCTATCATTGCTTTCCTCCCAACTGGTCTTTAGAGCACAGATTAGAATTTATGTGTGGCTATTTAGAGAATGAACCAGCTGTAAGAATGCGATCGGTCATTCACGATTGCCACAGTGAAGGAGATTTTTATAATGCCTTCCTCTCAGCATATTGGTCTCAAGCTACACAAGACGGAGTAAAACATAGCATCATAATGATGAAACATTTCGAACAATCTGAATTTTCCAGTCTTGTCAAATATTTTGAAGACATGTTGCACAAGAATCAGTACGTGTCAAACCCACACAGCCCCTCAGAACTCATCCGCATTTGCTTAATCAAATTACCTGAACATTTGCGACATATTATTTTGGCAGGACGTTGCAAAGACGACATTGAAGCTTTTCAGGGGCTCTTACAAGAACTGGAAATTGATACTGACAATCGCGGAACGCGAAAACAGGAGCACAACAATTACAGGTCACATCCGTCACAATTCCGCGATGACAGAAATAATAACTGGATACGACAAGGCTATTCTTACAACGTAAATCGTGACCAAAACAGACACCACCCATATGGCAACCACTGGCAGAGTAATAGTTACAGAAAAAGATCGCATTTTCGTAGTAATGAATGTGACAGAGACAACCATAGAAACAGACAATATGGGAACCAAAATAATTATTATCTAGGGAGACAGAATAACTTCAGACGCAACGGTCCACCACGCAGTTACGATTCCGGGAGAAATTCTCCACCACATGACCGAGAAGAAAGAAACTATGGAATATACCGACATGACGACAGACGATATGATCGTAACGACAGACCTGAATTGCATCAGAACTGGCGGGATTTAAACAGGACAGGGCCCTCTCGACAAGGTGAATTTTTAGAAGTTAGATCTCCAAACCCCAATAACGACGCGCGCCAACAAAGAGACAATAGGCAATGACTCATACCGATGGCAGCCACAAAACGTACGTATGAAACTAACGACGCAGCTGCCGTAGCTAGTAATTACGTAAAAATGGAAGACATTAGGGACATCTTACTCCAAGAACACGACGTAAAACATAACAACATTGCATATCCTGTGATTCACATTACAGTAAATGACGTAAAATTTACGGCAGTATTTGACTCTGGCAGTCCCATTTCAGTAATTAGTGAAACAGCCTTTAGCAAATGCAACAAATCGAACAATTGCCCCACACTTCCGTTAAGTATGATTAAATTACAAGGTGCAATCATTGGAAAAAGTGTAGATGTACGCCAACAAACCAACTTAGAATTCTTTTGTCAAAGCCACAGCTTCTCTATGAACTTTCTTATTGTTCCATTATTGTCGACGGAAATTATACCGGGAGTAGACTTTTTGAATGAATACAAAGCAATCTTAAGCTTTCACGATGCTGAAATAAGTTTAGAAAAAGAAGGTAAGTCAGTAGCTTTGAAATTTGAAGATTGGCTCTCAAACCATGACGAAGAAATTAATCGGCTTTACCTCCTGTTAGACAACAATTCGGAATTTTTGACGGAACTTGACACTAACAATCACTCTGCAAGTACTGACAGGGATGATATCGACGGCGCATTTGATACTAATGAGTGAATTCAGAATAAAATTCAAACAATTGAGAATTGTAATGACACTGATAGGCAAGACCTTTTTGAGATTTTACAAGCACATTCCACAGTTTTTACTCACAAAACAGGAACAATCAAGGGATTTCAATACCAATTTCGTGTTCGTGAGCATACTAAATTTTGTGTTAGAACATACGTAATTCCGGCACATTATAGGGACCGTGTTAGAACAGAAATACAATCTATGCTTGACGAGGGCATTATTGAGCCTGCAGTAAGCTCATACAACAATCCATTACATGTTGTTGAGAAGAAAAATGGACCGATCAGGCTTGTCTTGGATTCGAGACAAATCAATGCTATCATCATTCCTGAAACAGACAGGCCGCAAACGTTTGAAGAACTTCTTCAAAATTTTAATTGTGTAAAAGTGTTGTCTTCTACTGATCTCAGATCCAGCTTTTATCAGATCGAACTTCATCCAGAATGTAGAAAATACACAGCTTTCCTTTGTTTCGGCGTTTGTCATCAGTTTCGGAAACTTCCTATTGGTTTGAACATTTCTTCGGCAGCATTCATTCGCGGGCTAAATTCCATATTACCTGAGTTCTTAAAACGTCACATCACCTTATATGTGGACGATATTCTGATAGCAGAAGCCTCATGGGAACAACACAATCGCATCCTCAACAGCGTGTTACATATTTTTGCAGAATCTGGAATTACAGCTAACTTGGAAAAGTCTGAATTCGGTAGGACAAAGGTGAAGTTTTTGGGACATATTATTTCTTCTGAAGGCATTCAGCCGGATCCTGAAAAGTTAGAAGCAATCAGAGCCATTCCAGTTCCATCCACAAAAAAACAAGTCCGCAGTTTTCTAGATATCGTTAATTTTTACCATCGTTTTCTGAATATGCAAATTCTAGTTACACCAAAACTTTGTTCTCTCACTGGAAAAAATACTATTTGGAACTGGGACGAACAAGCACAGTTGGAATTCAATTCTTTGAAAGAAGCGTTACTTAACGCACCAATACTAGCTCATCCAGATCTGTCACAAGATTACTGCCTTAGCACGGATTCTTCTAAAGTCGGTCTTGGTGCCTATTTATTTCAAGAAGCCACAGAAAATGACACTGCTGTTCAGAAAACCATTGCTTTTGCTAGCCGAGTGCTAACAAAATCTGAAAAAAATTATTCAGTTACTGAATTAGAAGCTTTAGCTATCGTTTGGGCATTTAACAAATTCCGTTTCTTTCTTTCTGGTAAGCACGTAAAAGTATACAGTGATCATCGTGCATTACAATTTCTTATGTCTTCAAAATTAAATCATGACAGGTTAAAACGTTGGGCATTGTTTCTGCAAGAATTCCACTTCACAATAGTCTACATTCCCGGCAAGGAGAACATTGTTGCGGACGCACTGTCACGCTCACCGGCTGGGCTTCAGAAAAGTAACACAGAAGGCAACCTCGAGAAAAATTTTCAGTATTCTTTACATTCAGAAAGTCGCCTTTGAAAACTTCATCACTACATCTTTAAAGGACATTGCTCATGAACAAGATAAAGATCCGATTTGGAAAGACATCAAAAGTAAATGGCATGAAAAGATACACACACAGATCGGCATTATTGTCTGGTTAGAAACAACATACTGTTCTAACGCTGCACTGTTGATGACAAGCTATGGGTACTTTGCATTCCTGACGATTTTGTTAATAAGCTCATTTGGTACATTCATTTTGGCTACGCACATTTTGGTCCACGAAAATGTTATATTCTTCGAACGACTTGTTATTTTAACAATATGGAAAAGAGAATTCGAAGAGTATTGTCTATTTGTAAACTTTGTCAAAAGGCGAAACCATCTACTTTCTCACATCGTGCTTCGTTGTTTCCTATCATTCCTTCTAAATTAAAAGAATTTGCTGCTGTTGATCTCTTGGGACCCCTTGCCAGAACATCGAATGGATTTTCGTACGTTCTAGTCGCTGTTGAACTTACTTAAAAATTTGTTTCTTTCACTCCATTACTTAAAGCCACTGGACAGTCTGTATCCAACGCCTTTGCTAAAAATTTCTTACGTGAAGTTGGCCACGTTGCTAAAGTCATTTCAGATAACGGACCGCAATTCAGATCTGGTGTTTGGTCACGCATGCTTCGGAACCATAAAATCAAACCTGTTTTTATTTCATTGTACTCACCACATTGTAACCCGTCTGAACGGATTATGAAAGAAATCAATAAGCTTTGCAGACTTTATTGTCACAGAAAGCATCAGCATTGGGACTGATATTTACACTTATTTCCAAACGTGCTGAATGAAATGCCTCATGACTCCACAGCTTTACCACCTATTCTTGTACTGAAGAATGAAGAACCACCGAACAGAATCAGAGAGCTTGTACCTTTCCCAAATACACATAAACTTCGACACAAAGACATAATTGATTTGGCTATTAAAAATATAAAATCTGCAGCAGACAAAAGGAGAAAACTACACGGTAAAGCAAATGCAAAGAAATTATATATTGGTCAGAAAGTTCTCATTAAAGCTCATTCATTGTCACACAAGAAGAAACACTTGAGACACAAATTCTTTCTAGTTTACAATGGACCTTAGAGAGTCCGACGTATACCACATGATAATTGCGTTGAAGTTGAAACTCTGCGTACTAGGAAGAGCAAAGGTTTACACCACATTTCACATGTAAAACCGTTTATTGAAAGATAATCTGCTTTTTAACTTTGTCTTTGCCATATAACTTTTCACTTTGCATTACTAGTATGCTTGTCAGACTTAGAAACTGTTAACATGCAACAATGTTTGAAGTTAAATATCCAGTCAAGAACCAAGAGAACTTATTTAAACAGAAATTACGAATACATTGTTATAGTGAACAGACGTCATAGTGTTATTGTGTGTGTACATTCTTGCTTGTTAGTTGCACGATTACGTAAGGACTATAAGGCTTACATACTTAGAACATATACTGGTACTGCAAATGAGATTTTAATACAAAATTTTGGTTTACTTGAAAATACATTCTGGATTTAAAGTGCTTTCTGTGAGATACCAGATGACACAGTGGTTAGTTTATGTGACAGCTACACGACTTTTCACGACGCTACTAATGAGTGACAATTTACAATGCTGCTTTTGCGGTGTTTCTGTTTTATATCTGCACAGTTTTTGTGAATTCTTCTGGAAAGGGAAACATGTTTCAGTAGTAACTTTTGTGGTATAGCAACAATGAGACAGCCTTTTTCGTAGCACAACAATACGTTACTGTACAGTATTTTCTTCATCACGGTAATAAGTATAATAACTACGATATCTATACGCAAAGCATTTCACTTTTGTTTATCATGAGGTAAGTACATTGACTTCTGCAGAACTTAGCTTTCGGAGGACGATAACTACGACACTTCCACAGAGATTATGTTACAACAAGACGCACAGTTTAGCGCTACAGCACACGTATTTGAGTGATTAATTTTATACTTAAAACATTTATTTTTAAAGATTTTTGAATTACAAAGAAAGTTTTCCGTGATAGATTTCATTCCATTGCAGTAATCTGTAACACCTGAGGGTATAATTACATGAATCCTCAGGGGGGTACACGCTTACTTTGTGTACCATGTGTGTGGCAAGCACAAGGAGCCCTAGCTAATATGGTATTTGCTTATACAACTTTACACATCGGTACCATATTTCTCCAACACAGAATTACACAGCTACCTGATTATTTAACAGAGAAACAAACATTTTTTTTACTACATCAGTGGCACATGTTTACGCAATTACACAGTTGGGTAACTTCACACTTACGAAATTGTATTTTGTCTGTACTTTGTGAACTGTTCATATTTTTTCGGACCCATTGTGATATTATGAGAGCTTTGAATGATATATTTGGTATGGGATCACGATTTTTAAAGTACGTTTGAGGCAGATGACACTTTTGACATGAGCAGAGAAATTTTTTTAGGTTTTGACATTATTGCAGAAAGCTACGCCTTTTTTGAGATTTGGCTGAGGTTTTATGATGTTATGATGACGATGTGTATTACGCTGTTGCGGTATGTTTATGATCAATAAGCTGATGATATATGAGGAATTTGATTATGCTACATATTTATTATGATGAAATATTGAAGAAATGTCGACGAATATGTATATGTGTAATAAGGTAAGGAATAATGAGTCATGGTTAGGGACTCTAACTTGTGAAAAAGTTTGTTGGAAACCAAGAATCGTACTTTAAGAGTTACGAAATGTGTCTAAATGCGTGAATGTATCACAATGCTGACGAATATTTTTTGGACACTGTTATATTTATAGGATTTTGTTTCTACAGATTTGCAACCCAAATTCTCGAACTGTGAAATTTTTATATGAGACTGTCACAGTAGTGCAAACTGGTGTCGTAAATATTTCGGTAAGAAAGCCAAGTGACCTTGACGTAATGCGTCTTGAGCGGCCAGCTGTGTCAGACACCTGGAGAAAAAGCCATTAGTGTGTGCCTTTTCAGAGGCACAGGTAAAAAAAAAGGGGGGGAGGCCATTATCCTCGCTATTGACATTTCTTTGTAGAAAGTATCGCAAATACGACACACTCAAACTTGAAAACATTTGATTACACTGTGGAGCTCTTAATTTATGATATTTACTGAAATGCCTAATGAAATGATGAGAAACATTTTACATTTATTGTCTTTCTAGTTGAGAGATTCTTTTGCCTTTGGAGACGCCATTTGCCTATTGAGTGACGTTTCATGCATTGCTCTATATAGGCTATATATATTTGCTCATTTTGTTTAATATCTAGTTTCTAGCTGCACTGCAGCATTGGTTATTATAAAATTTAATAGATGTACTAATATCACTATTTTCTGTTTACAGACCCAGGAAAGAATACATTTGTGATGTACTTTCTTAGAAAAGAGAGCACAAATAGACATTTCCCTTCACAGGAACTGCATAAATAATTTTTTAAACAATTTGGTAACTTGTCTGCTACAGTAACTTATCGTGATGCATCACTCTAGTATTATGATGTGACATAGGTATTAGACATGGCCATCTTTAGTGTAATATTTTTTCCGACTGAGCTTTGTCATGTTTAGATGTAAGTTACTGCATTTGCTGCTGCTGTTTGCCAGGCATAGTGCTACTAAATTTCACTTTGTATTACTCTGTTAAGCTAGTTTTACTACTGATTTATTTTTCTTGTTGCTGCACATTGGCTCATATTAGTTGTAATGTTGCATTGCTTGGTAATTTAGATTTACTGTAGCTTGCTTTGCAATTTTCCATTTTTTTTTTGTCATTGCTGTTTGTGTTAATTGTTTTGTGCTGCTGCATTGCCTCGTCCCTTAGTTTAGCATCTGAGCTAAAGTTAGCTTAAGAGGGGGTAGCCTATAAGAGAATGAGTTGCGATGAATTTGAAGAAATGCACTGAGAGACTATACGAGAAAAGTACAGAAAGCAGGTATAGATAGGACTTTTTGGAAATAATGAAGAACGAAGGGAGATCTCCGAGAAGTAAAGAATGTTTTGTTTGCAAAATACTGCAGTAAAACAAACCCTGTCCTTTCCTTGTGTTATCCCACTATGTGTTTGTGTACCCTTGTGCATTGATGTTCTTCCTGTCTTTATATGTTTATCTGATAAGACTTATGTTGTAGAATTTTTCTAATACTCAGCTACATGAACTATGATGATGAATACTGTTATCCTCAAATATAATTTGCATTAATAATATGTTATTTTCTTTGTAAAGATGTTTAGACATCATTTGTTCTGTTCTGTTTTAATGCTCATGTGTGAAGTTGATGTTTCAAAATTTATTCTGATCTTTTATGTATGTACTCATGTCATAATTCCTGTAACACTGATGTATATGTTATTTCGATTCTTTTGTAAAGCCTGTACTACAAATGTTATCTGTATTGTTTTGTACCTTTGTAATTGTATTCTTATGTTATAAAATTGTAATTGACACCAGTTCATCATATTATTAACTTGTAAGTTCCATTTCACTGCACACGTTTCTGTTGGTCATAGTATATGGACAATATGTGAGAAGTAGGGACTGTTAGTGTTTGCACGTGTGTTACTAATTCAGCAAGGGACTGGATAACAGCGTTGCTGGTTCTAAGGACAATTCCAAAAACTTTGTTAGTGCACAAGTGGTGGTTATGGACTTGCTATATTATCTGCAAGACTCTTCAATGGTGATTTTGCACCTGCACAGTCACAACAGATGGATGCTGGCCATCTCTACAAGGACTGCAGTAAGTCTGCACCTCTGGTGGCCCACCAATACCGTAATCTCTACCAGGACTACAGTGGGTCAACTCTGTGATGACCTACCTACCAATATTCTTCACAACTTCGACTGACTCTGCGGTGGGTTTGCTCTGTTGTGGCCCATTACCTGTCTGCATGTCGAGAGTCAGCACTGTCTTTCCGTTGGAAGGACAAAAGGACAACACTACTTCTTCAAGGCTGCATGGAAATCCTCTACTTCTGTGTGCATTTTCTTTTACTGCTCTGACTTTGAGAAAAACACTGCAATTTTATTGTGATGAATGATCAGGACTGTCTTTATGGACTGTGAGAAAATTTTAGCTTTTGACCAACATTGTATCAATAAGTGTGTGCATTTGATATCTTTGTTATTGTAATTATGAAAAATTTTATCAAATCATTATTGGCCACTGCCCAAAACAATTTGTAAAATTTTTTTGTGGGGAACATGGGGGCTATGTAAGTAGGCTGTTTATGTTTTCTTATTGGCAACGTTACGTAGCGCTCTGTATGAAAATCACTGGCTGTGCTGTGTGCAGTCTGTGGCTAGTTTACATTGTTGTCTGCCATTGTAGTGTTGGGCAGCTGGATGCGAACAGCGCGTAGCGTTGCGCAGTTGGAGGTGAGCCGCCAGCAGTGGTGGATGTGGGGAGAGAGATGGCGGGGTTTTGAAATTTGTAAGACTGGATGTCATGAACTGCTATATATATTATGACTATTAAGGTAAATATA
Organism: Schistocerca nitens; assembly: GCF_023898315.1. Classification (NCBI taxonomy): domain Eukaryota; kingdom Metazoa; phylum Arthropoda; class Insecta; order Orthoptera; family Acrididae; genus Schistocerca; species Schistocerca nitens. The sequence continues at coordinate 904,859,647 of NC_064616.1, read as the reverse complement.
TCATTTGTTCTCTATCAAAATCTTTCATTTGCTAACTATGCCTATTAGTACTTAGTGCCTTCAGTAGTTTGAATCTTTTATTTAGCTGGCAGTAGTGGCACTCGCTGTATTGCAGTAGTTCCAGTAACGAAGATATTTGGTGAGGTAAGTGATTTGTGAAAGGTATAGGTTAATGTTAGTCAGGCCCATTCTTTTGTAGGGATTTTTGAAAGTCAGATTGCGTTGCGCTAAAAATATTGTGTGTCAGTTTAAGCACAGTCATGTATAAATTTTTCTAAGGGGACGTTTCACAGTCCCAGTTGGAACCACGTACACGGGCTCCATGAGACGGCCCCAAACGTAGAAGTTCAGGGGCTGAGATGCGGAGATCTGGTGGGCCAAGCAACTGGTTCTGCACGACCTGTCCACTTACCGGCATAAGCAACACTGAGATATTTTCTTGCTACCCCACTGAAATGTCCAGGGGCACCGTTGACAAAGCAACCTCAGTCGATATACACGCAAAAAGTCTGTACTGGCCCATGACGTAATGCCCACCACAAATGACATTATGCATCATAGCTCGGTAATGAAGTGGTTTAAGACAAAACTTATTTTTGTGCCTACATACATCCACGAAGTGCGTACAGCTATTTTTGAATCACCCTGTATACACTTTTCAACCGTAAATCGAAATGGTAATTATAAGAGTAAATGCAGCTATTTATCGGAAAGAAAAAGAACAGAGTATCATAAAAAGTACCAAACTGAAATATACTGGGTAAACTAGAACTCCATCGGCAAATTCTCACAGGTGGTAGTATGGACCAAAACAAGAAAAAAATCTAGTAAAATGGGCCCTACAAGGCATACCTTAGCAGCTATGAGCAATAATTAATATTCGATACTGTGAAATACATTTCTTTTACTGCAAGCTCTTTGCTTTCCATAATTTTGGTTGTGGTGGTCGTGCGGACCAAAACAAGAAAAAAATGTCCAGTAAATATGAAATATAAAATGCATACCTAAGGAGCTACGAGTACTTTCTAGTTAGAAGAGATGTGATGTACAATAGGGAGGATGAATAAGTGTTTGTAGTTTTTAAGGTGTGCACTTTAGAGCTCATGTTGACATTTTTCTTTGTTTTGGTCCATAGTACCCCTGCCGGAAGCTTATCCGGAGAGTTCTTGTTCACCTTGTATATACAGAGTGTAACGATTATAAGTTCAGATATTTGTATTTGTTGTTGAGGGTGGTGTACTGAATAACATTAATAAGTATTTACGTCATTTTCAGACTAATAATTATACCTATTACAAGTCCAATTTTTTTAGGTTGGTTAGTATCTCCAAGTATGTGTGCACTTGGCAGAAAGCCATATGTGGACCCGTGGATGCAAGACGGTTAGTCTATAACGACATGTGCAATCCACTTAGTGATTTATTTATGACCGTGCAGAAAACATCAGGTCGTAAGGTTTGTGATGTGTTTGTGAGAAGATTATTCGATGCAGAGAAGAGACAACCAATAACAATGATGTGTGTTTATATTAAGGTACCACATTTAAAACTAACTGCACTTATATCCGTTATATTTGTTGCAAAAAAAGATTGATAAATCGACTCACTATCGCAATTCGCATTGAAACAGACGAGATAGTACTTTCTTTCTCATATGCAGCAGAGGTTAAAAACATAATTTCTCTGGAAAGCAACGAAAATGTGACAACAAATGGCGTTATAAAAGAATGCAATTCAAAACCTGCACCAAGAAATGCAATCACAGCACCCACAGTGGTGAAATTCCCGTAGAGACCTTCCCACAGTTGGGAAAACGGGCCACACAGTGTCGAAAGCAGCGGAAGCGCCTTGTGTGCTGGTCTATCGCGAAACCTGCCGTCCCTACGCCTAATGGCCATAATAGAGGATCTGTTTCGTAGTAGCTACCTGCAAGTACCTGCAACATAACTGTTGAATTAAATAAACGTGCCATCGATGGTGCACTCAATGGGACCAAACATAAAGTGGGACGCAGTTTAGTGAGATGAGTAGTTCTTCTGGCAGTTTTCAATTATTACTTTTGATTGAACAGTTAAAGCTTGGACTCCAGGGATGAGCTACTTTAATTATTTCACATGAACGGTCATTTATTTCCATTACTTCAACTGGCAATGTCTTACTAATCTATACATTTATGTCGTGTCTTCTTAAAGAGAGGAGGGCAGCTGCAGTGTATTGCACACATTTTTGCCACGAAGTGTTGGCAATAATTCAACAATTTTAAAATATAGCCTAATTTCTCGGCTGCCAACTATACATGGAATGCGTTGTTCAGTTTTAGGGACCACTGGAGAAATGTTTTGTTTTCTGCTCAAAACATTCCTCGCCTCCATGCTTCGGAGCTTTCAGAGATTACCAGGGATTCATATTTCGACCACGAGGCTGTGGACCTTCATCCACAGTACTGAGTTCAGTTCACGAAGAATGAACAAATAGTTGCTGTTTCAGCGCGTACATATCAGACATAGCCTTGGCACGCCACTCGGACAAGGATACTTCCATTTCAGTCATCCCTAGCCAGTTCTGTCTCTTTCATCCAACACCACCTCCTACTACCTATGGTTCCACACTGTGCTAATGAGCGACTTTCTATCGAACAAGTACACTGTCACTAACCCCCAACACTCATCAAGAAAAATAGTCCCGGGTTCGATTCCCGGCTGGGTCAGGGATTTTCTCTGCCTCGTGATGGCTGGGTGTTGTGTGCTGTCCTTAGGTTAGTTAGGTTTAAGTCGTTCTAAGTTCTAGGGGACTGATGACCATAGATGTTAAGTCCCATAGTGCTCAGAGCCATTTGAACCATTTGATGAAAAATAGGACAGTGTCTAAGTAGAAATTTGAACCTGTGCAAGTGAACGCACTTTCGATTGTTTCGTGTCGTAAAAGTAACCTCGTTAAACACAAAGGATCACTACCTCTGACCTCTGAAATGATAACACTAAGAAACATAATTCGTCCTAGTGGGTCCACCACTTGCCAGCTCAGCCCCACGAGAGCTGCCGGCTGACTCCTCAGTTTCGCGAGCCCCAGGCCGCTCTACGAAATCGTTTAACCTCTAGCCGTTCCATCAGAATCAGAAACAGAATGTTTTGTGCAACGCAGCTAACTCTTTATTCTCACGAAGTAATGGCCGCTATCGGCAGGGGAGCTCAAGTTGATTCCGTATTTCTAAATTTCCGGAAAGCTTTTGGCACCGTTCCTCACGAGCGACTTCTAATCAAGCTGCGGGCCTATGGGGTATCGTCTCAGTTGTGCGACTGGATTCGTGATTTCCTGTCAGGAAGGTCGCAGTTCGTAGCAATAGACGGCAAATCATCGAGTAAAACTGAAGTGATATCAGGTGTTCCCCATGGAAGCGTCTTGGGACCTCTGCTGTTCTTGATCTATATAAATGACCTGGGTGACAATCTGAGCAGTTCTCTTAGGTTGTTCGCAGATGATGCTGTAACTTACCGTCTAGTAAGGTCATCCGAAGACCAGTATCAGTTGCAAAGCGATTTAGAAAAGATTGCTGTATGGTGTGGCAGGTGGCAGTTGACGCTAAATAACGAAAAGTGTGAGGTGATCCACATGAGTTCCAAAAGAAATCCGTTGGAATTCGATTACTCGATAAATAGTACAATTCTCAAGGCTGTCAATTCAACTAAGTACCTGGGTGTTAAAAATACGAACAACTTCAGTTGGAAAGGCCACATAGATAATATTGTGGGGAAGCGAGCCAAAGGTTGCGTTTCATCGACAGGACACTTAGAAGATGCAACAAGTCCACTAAAGAGACAGCTTACACTACACTCGTTCGTCCTCTGTTAGAATATTGCTGCGCGGTGTGGGATCCTTACCAGGTGGGATTGACGGAGAACATCGAAAGGGTGCAAAAAAGGGCAGCTCGTTTTGTATTATCACGTAATAGGGGAGAGAGTGTGGCAGATATGATACGCGAGTTGGGATGGAAGTCATTAAAGCAAAGACGTTTTCCGTCGCGGAGAGATCTATTTGCGAAATTTCAGTCCTTTTCCGAATGCGAAAATATTTTGGTGAGCCCAACCTACATAGGTAGGAATGATCATCAAAATAAAATAAGAGAAATCAGAGCTCGAACAGAAAGGTTTAGGTGTTCGTTTTTCCCGCGCGCTGTTCGGGAGTGGAATGGTAGAGAGATAGTATGATTGTGGTTCGATGAACCCTCTGCCAAGCACTTAAATGTGAATTGCAGGATAATCATGTAGATGTAGAATGTAGAATGTACGCCCTCTTCTTGACTGTTTCCTTCTCCTGACTACAGTGCTTCTGTAAGGTGCTGCCTCCTGGCAGGAATTCAAAAACATTTCTGGTACATATGTTGAAACTGGTACCCTACAACTTGAAGGCATACCTCAAGGATCTGTACTGTTACTGATGATGTTTATCGTGTTATGTTAATGATTTACCGGTTCTTCCGAAAGTTGTCTTGGCTCAATGACAATGAGCTCCTCATAAGCAGTCGTCGAATAATACCACAATCGGATAACAAAACAGCAGATGTAATGCCGAAAAAACCACGGTTGTCATGTTCACTCATCCTACGGGACTGGCTCGGAATTAAAAATATTCAACTCCCCCGAGTGGATAACTATCTTGGAGTTACAACTGACAGGAATCTTCTCTTTAAAGCGCGCACACACAAGGAAAAAAAGAGTGAAGATTTCTGACTTCCTTCACCTACTTCATCCACTTATCTCAAGTACGCTAGTGAATATACAAACCAGTTTATGACTATACAAAGCAACAGTCCTGTCTGCCATCCTTTACACGTGGCGAGTGAGGAGCAGCTTCAACCTTGGACCACTACAGAGGTTGCAGAATAGGTGCCTAAGATCGATTCTCATGGCCCAGAGATGGGCACACTTACTTGACCTACATCGATACCTTAAAGTGCAGACGTTACCAGACCACTCACGGAAACTGCTGGACAAAATAGACGCCCTTAGTCAACGTCGCGGCACCTCAACTATGTTGGTTTGGTCGCCCCGGAACAATGACAGAGTTAAGATACCTCGAGCCATTATCAAGGTACCTCAATAACTTCACAAAATGAAGACAACCTCCATGCCAAAAGGGCAAATGTCCTCCTCTTGTGTAAATAAAGTTGTTACCGTTTCACCTGCAGTTCAGGAAGTTCATCGGCTAAGCGGTAGCACTTTTGCCACACTTGCCCCGCCCTCACCCTTCCCTGAAAGAAGAAGGTGTTGGAAATGTCGACTGTCGTAGGGAAATTACTAGTCCTGTATGCTAGCCATTTTGCCTCCGGCCACAACCCATTTAGGAGGATTACAAAAAGACCGGCCAATCAGTTTCAGGCTGAAATAAGTCTTATCTCTCCAAAAGCTGACGCTGTTGTACACAATGGCGACAGGAAGAGTACACAGGCATTTCCAGGGAATGAGATGTTACATTACATGAAATCGGTAGCTCGAACACGGACACGAACATTCCGTTTCCAGGTAACGAAAGATCATTTCCAAGTTCAGTCTCCGCAACAACTGCTTCACACACAACATTATCTTGTCTAGAGATAACCAGTCGTTCTAGCCAAAGATAAAATAACGCAGTGATATTTGGTAACCAACGCACTGAGGCACGGGTGAATATAAAAACGCATAAACCCATTGCACGCTTTTGACGCGCGCAGTCTCGTTTCTATGAATCTGACCTAGCTGACGGTAAAGTAAAATGTGACGCCCAGCTTACCTGTGTGCGCGTTACGTTGGCCACGTGGCAGTTCTGCTTGGTGTGTCCACAGAAGAGCAGCTGCAGCCAGAGGTCAGGGAAGTCGAAGCCGGTGGCGGGTGCGCACGCTGTGCGCGAAAACTGCAGGGCGGCCGACACGGGCTGCGAGGGGAACGTCTGGATGTGCGACGGCTCCAGAGCCAGCTCGGGCCGCGGCCACCGCACGTCGAGCGAGCGATCCTGCAACCACACGACGTTACTCTGTCATATTGCAAGACCAGTGAAATAACAAATCCAAACAAGGCACCCGGAATAGACATGTCTTCATAATTACTAATCCTTGGGAGAAAACACCGTGACAAAAAAGTACCATCAGGTGAGCAAGATCAATGAGATAAGCGAAAAACCCACTATTTCAACGCGAATGTAATAATTCCAGTTCCAGAGAAATCGGCTGCTGAAAGGTCTGCAAATTACGGAAGGTACAGGTAAAGTTTCACGTTCTAGCCTTAGATGGGGCAGTCGGGACTGACCGACCGACCACCGTGTCACCCTCTGCCAACAGCGTCCTAGGGTGCAGTGTGGGACTGCCCCACATGGCAGTCAGCCACGCTCACCGCTCAGCTACGGAGGCGGACGAATATTGCGGAACCATCAGTTTAACAAGTCATTAATTCGAAATACTACCACGAATTATGGACAGAAGAATAGAGAAAATTACGTAAGCCAATCTCGAGGAAGATAAATTTGTGTTTTGCTGGCATGCAGAAACCTCAGAAGATATACCGATGAACGGTAAACCTACTTTTATAGCATTTTTTGACTCTGAGAGATGTTTTGGCATTTCTGAGTGAAAAAAAATTTGTTCATGTTCTACAGGCAGCAGTGATAAAACACAGAGATCGAAAACTTTTTATAACTTCAACAGAAAGTTGTAAGAGGCAAAGGACGTGGAAGGAAGGCAGTAGATAAGAAGGTAGTGAGACAGGGTTGCAACCTCTCCAGCGTTTTACTCAGTTTGTACATACAACAAGTACTGAAGCAAACTAAGGAAAAATTTGGAAAGGGAATTTAAGTTGAGAATGAAGAAATAAAAATTTTAATGTTTGCTGATGACATTGGAACTCTGTCAGAGATTATAAGGGGCTTGAAACATCATATGAACGGAATGAATAGCGACTTCAAAAGAAGTAAAAAATGTAAATGCCGTGTGGAATGTATACCAGTACAGAAATAATACTCCGTCGATAAACAATTCAGGAAACAAGGAATAGAAGTTTTTGAAATATGGTGCTACAGAACAACGCCGACGACTACATGGATAGTTCGAATAACTAATAGAGGAGAGCTGGATCGAAATGCATTGAAGTGGAATTTATGGCAAAACTTCACGAAAAGAGTTCATCGGTTTTTGGAACGGATCTTGGGGCATCAATTAATAGTCAATTTGTTAATGGGGTGGCGGGGGGAGTGGGAGGCAAAAATTGTAGATGGAGATCAAGACTTAACTACAGTAAGTAGGTTCAAGTGGAGATGGGTTGCAGTAGATACGCAGGGATGAAGAGGCTAGCACAGGAAAAACTAGCATGTGAAATGTGTCAAACAAGTCATCGGACTGAAGAGAGATAGAAAAACAACGTGCCACATGTCATCTCCAGGCGACATTATGGTGCTGGGATGATCGGAAAATAAGATCTCAATTTATATGACAGTAAAGTATTGAGACAAATTTTGCACACTTTTCTGAACAATAATTTCAGCAGTGACAAATTCATCAATGTTCCTGAAACTTTTCAAAACGACCTATTTACTCGGCTGATTTGCCGAGAAGAATTCGTCAGTGAAATTCATCGATGCACGATACATTCAAATGTAATAATTTATGCCGTTAATTAATAAACGTGTTAATACATCGGTAATGTAACACCACCTCGCAGAGTGTAATAAGGGATGCACACTTTCGTTTACACAAGGGAACATGCTCTGCTAAAGAAGATTCAAATTAATTGTGTATTACAGAGCTTTTATAGAGACTAACTTCTGGGCGTTATTGCTGAAAAACATGCTTCCGTGGACTATGTATGCTGATGAGGCAAAACGTAATGACCTCTACCCACAGCAAAACTAAATGCCGCCTGATACCGTTGCGCGCACGCCACGCGGTAAGGAGAGTATACAAACCGAGCAGAGACGGATGAGGAACAATCTGCCAATAAAATGGCCCGCAAAAGGGGAAATCCACTGGCATAAGCCACTGTGAGAAGGCGTAGATTGTTGTACCCCGGCGCCTGGGAAAGAGCATGTCAAAAACGGTGTTGCTGGTCGGCTGTTCCAGTGCTACTGTCGTGGGCATCTATTGAAAGTGACAAAAGGACAGAGAAATTACGAGAAGCCGACAAGGCGTTGGCTGTCTACGCCTCATCACAGAACGTACAGGTCGGAGGGCTGCCCGTTCTGTAAAGAAGGATAGGCAGCCATCTGTGGCACGTCTGACGACAGATTACAACTCTAGTGCAAGCACAAATGTTGCGGAACACTGTTCAACGCACATTGTTGAACACGGGGCTCTGCAGCTGGCGACCATTTCGTGTTCCATTGTTGACACAACGACGTAGTCAATTACGATTTCATTTGGTCTAGGACAATCGTTCCCAGTCTGAAGGTAATTATTCCCTGGTGGGTAAAATGAAATTTTCTGAGGGGTAAAAGCTAATCGATTCGATTACGTTTCTGTCACGAAACTAAATTATTTTCAATAGATCATTACTACACTCCTGGAAATTGAAATAAGAACACCGTGAATTCATTGTCCCAGGAAGGGGAAACTTTATTGACACATTCCTGGGGTCAGATACATCACATGATCACACTGACAGAACCACAGGCACATAGACACAGGCAACAAGCATGCACAATATCGGCACTAGTACAGTGTATATCCACCTTTCGCAGCAATGCACGCTGCTATTCTCCCATGGAGACAATCGTAGAGATGCTGGATGTAGTCCTGTGGAACGGCTTGCCATGCGATTTCCACCTGGCGCCTCAGTTGGACCAGCGTTCGTGCTGGACGTGCAGACCGCGTGAGACGACGCTTCATCAAGTCCCAAACATGCTCAATGGGGGACAGATCCGGAGATCTTGCTGGCCAGGGTAGTTGACTTACACCTTCTAGAGCACGTTGGGTGGCACGGGATACATGCGGACGTGCATTGTCCTGTTGGAACAGCAAGTTCCCTTGCCGGTCTAGGAATGGTAGAACGATGGGTTCGATGACGGTTTGGATGTACCGTGCACTATTCAGTGTCCCCTCGACGACCACCAGTGGTGTACGGCCAGTGTAGGAGATCGCTCCCCACACCATGATGCCGGGTGTTGGCCCTGTGTTCCTCGGTCGTATGCAGTCCTAATTGTGGCGCTCACCTGCACGGCGCCAAACACGCATACGACCATCATTGGCACCAAGGCAGAAGCGACTCTCATCGCTGAAGACGACACGTCTCCATTCGTCCCTCCATTCACGCCTGTCGCGCCACCACTGGAGGCGGGCTGCACGATGTTGGGGCGTGAGCGGAAGACGGCCTAACGGTGTGCGGGACCGTAGCCCAGCTTCATGGAGACGGTTGCGAATGGTCCTCGCCGATACCCCAGGAGCAACAGTGTCCCTAATTTGCTGCGAAGTGGCGGTGCGGTCCCCTACGGCACTGCGTAGGATCCTACGGTCTTGGCGTGCATCCGAACGTCGCTGCGGTCCGGTCCCAGGTCGACGGGCACGTGCACCTTCCGCCGACCACTGGCGACAACATCGATGTACTGTGGAGACCTCACGCCCCACGTGTTGAGCAATTCGGCGGTACGTCCACCCGGCCTCCCGCATGCCCACTATACGCCCTCGCTCAAAGTCCGTCAACTGCACATACGGTTCACGTCCACGCAGTCGCGGCATGCTACCAGTGTTAAAGACTGCGATGGAGCTCCGTATGCCACGGCAAACTGGCTGACACTGACGGCGGCGGTGCACAAATGCTGCGCAGCTAGCGCCATTCGACGGCCAACACCGCGGTTCCTGGTGTGTCCGCTGTGCCGTGCGTGTGATCATTGCTTGTACAGCCCTCTCGCAGTGTCCGGAGCAAGTATGGTGGGTCTGACACACAGGTGTCAATGTGTTCTTTTTTCCATTTCCAGGAGTGTAATATCACAACTTTGTAAGACTTTAATGTTGATTATACAAGTTATCAATAATTACCTTTCGCAATTAGTAGCATCAACGAGGTGGAAGTTACAGGTTCCTTGCATAGTCCACCCACTACACACATATGTTGTGATTTGTCCCGTACACCACTGGTGATAAAAGTGAGACATATAAGTAACAAATGCTAAACGTCTCAAGAAAATGTCTTCTCCAAGTTGTAGATACTATCTGCAGTAGTCCAGAAATTACTTCATTTTTTGCTTCGAAACAGATAAATAAATTAATTGGCAGCACTACACGGCAGTAACTACATAATGGCTACTATAGTGCTGTACACAGTTTTATTATTGTTCAATTTGTGCCAGTTCGGAAGTAAAGAGTGCAGCAAAGAAGTGATTTACGAACAGTTGAAGGTCAAGCAGGTGCCGCAACGGAGTGGAGTAATTGCAAGGGAAACACGTTTCGTGACAAGTGAGTATCCTCACTGTGGATAATTAGCATTCTTTTTTCTGAGGAGGAGTTGTGGGTAGTACTCACGATGCCCCACGAATTCCTTGATCATTCATCCTCACACATACACACACATGCACAAATTAAATATCATTCATCTTTCAACATTTTAAAAATAAAAGTGTTCCAAGAAAAGTCTTTCATTCTACAGTTTAGTTAGATGCTTGGTGATAATGTGGTCGGAGTGGGAGGAGGGGAGGACATCAGATTCGGGTGGGGGGGGGGGAGTGGGGATGCGGGGTTACTAGTTAATATTAGGTTGCACTGAGGAGCAGCAGAGACACAGGCTGGTGTGGCAGTATTACGTTACGGGGACACATTCATCTTGATTTTCGTGTGGCCTGTGGTAGTAATCAAAGCCACTATGACAGCTGAGGACTACGCGAACATTACTACGGATCCCTGCATCCTCGACGGCAATGACAACTTCCAGCAGGATATACATTCGTCTTACAAGGCTGTAACAGTGCTACAGTGGTTTGAACACTGGTATTGAATTCACTTTGGTATCTTGACCACCAAATTTGCTTGATCTGAACCTATTGGAACACATTTAGGACGCTATCGGGAGCCGGCTCCACACTCAGAAAACAGCCCTTAATTTGCAGGATTTCTAACCAGTGCGCAGAGACCTGGTGCTACATACCTACTAAAGACTTTTAGAATTCACGCCACACTGAACTGTTGCTGTATTGCGTTACAAAAATGGACCAACACGTTACTACACTGGTGGTCGTTACTTTTTAGCTCATCAATGTACGTTGATTATTTCAACGACTGATTTAACCGTCTTTCTCAACTGTTACAAGCAACTGAAGAATATTCTGTAGCAAACTGAACTTAGTTTACTTCTATATTTACGCTCCGCAAACTACCTGGGTGTGTGTGATGGAGGGTACTTGTTGTATCGGTGTCGTTTCTCCTGCTCCAGCCGCGAATAATGTGCGGAAAGGACGACTGCCGGTAACTCTCTGACTGAGCTGGACTCTCTAATAAATGCAAGAGGAAGCAACAGCATACCCATTCGGTATGATACCAGTGACTCACAGCTTGGTGTCCAACGCCTCCCTTTACAGAGTATCTCACAAGCGTTGATGAGTATTTCCATGACTGTTTTGCGCTCACTAAACGGACTAGTGAGGAAACTCATTGCTGTTCCTTAGATCTTCTGTATTTACATTATCAATCCCACGTGGTAAGGGTCCCTTATTGGGAGCAATACTCAAGTATCGGCTGAACGAAGATTTTGTAAGCTACCTAATTCGTTGGTAGACTGCCCTTCCTAAGGACTCTTCCAATGAATCCGTCTGGCATCTCCCCTTCCTTAGCTTAGTCTGTTGTAGCCGTTCCACATTAAATCGCTTCTTACCGATACTCTCAGATATTTGGTAGATGTGACTGAATGCCTTGCGCGAGACAGACAAATACTAGAATCTCCGTTTTAATCAGTTTCTTTCTCTTCATGTTGAAGGAACTGTTCCTTAAGCAGGGAATCGAAGCCAGTTCACCCTCAGAGAAGAGCTGTCGGTCTTACAGATAAGAAAAGAACATGCCAATGTATTACTACCAAACTGCAAGAGCATCAGTGCCCAGGTCCTAAGACTGGCCTCACTTATTAACGGTAAGAATAACCAAGTAGTATTAGGGAGAGAAAGTTAGATGAATCCGTAAATCAACAGCAGTGATATCCTAAATTTAGATTTGAATGTATATCACAAGGATAGGTTAGGCGACAGCGGTGGTAGCATATTTACTCTCTTAAAGAACTCAGTAGTATGCAGTGAGCTTATTACATACACTGAATGTGAAATACTGTGGATAAAGGTAAGCATCAAAGGTTGGTAAAACATGGTAACGGGTGCGTTTATAAAAATGGCTCTAAGAACTATAGGACTTAACGCCTGAGGGCATCAGTCCCCTAGACTTAGAACTACTTAAACCTAACGACATCACACACATCCACGCCCGAGGCAGGATTCGAACCTGTGACCGTAGTAGCAATGCGGTTCCGGACTGAAGCGCCTAGAACCGCTCGTCCACAACGGCCGGCGGTGCGTTTATAGAAATGCGTTAAGAGCTCTAGTGGCAGAGCCCTTCAGAGACAGCGTGGGTGAAGCTTTCCGGAGTAAGCTGCCCGATCACGCTACTGTAACAGGGACAGACTTCAGTTGCCAGCTACACAGTGGGAGAGTCACAGAATAAAAATTGGTGTTTGAGAAATTGCTTCGTGTGAGATTGTTCTGAATGTCTCCTCTAAAAATTACTTAGAGCATATAGCTAAAGAAATGACGCGTGAGGACAATGTCGTAGATCTCCTAGTAACTAGCAGACCCCAGCTTTTCAAATTAGTTAACGTCGAATAGGGAAACAGTGATCATAATATTTTGATAGCATCAAAACCAAGGCTACTAAAAGGATTGTTAAAAAAGTAGGAAAATATGCACTCGAATTCAGAAAATACAGAACATTTTGAAAGACTAGAGATAGGACATTCTTATTCACAGGACATGTACATCGGTTCAGACATCTCGTTTCAGCATGTGTCCTGTTGCCTGCTAGGCACAGGGTCCGCCATGGGCCCTGACAACTTGTTCCATGCGTGAGGGCATCGAAGCGCATAAGGCGCGAAAGGCGTCCAGTGCTATATCCAGCCATACTCCATTCGCCTGGTTCCAAAGTTCATCTATGGTGGTTAGCATTGGATCACAGCGCCACACCCGTGGTCTCACTATACCCCCCCCCCCCCTTGTTGGTGACAAGTCTGGTGATCTGGCGGGCCAGGGCAAAAGGCTGACATCCTGTGACACATAGAAGTCACGTGTCCGTGCAGCAACATGTGGTCGAGTGTTGTCTTGCAAAAAAGTGCCGTCTGGGATGTTGTGCAGAAAGGTTATGGCTGGGGGTCACAGGATGTCATTTACGCAGGTCCCACCGGTCACAGCACCCTGGACACGCACCAACTGTGATTTGTAGTCGTACCCAATAGCACCGCACACCATAAGGTCTTGTGTTGGCGATGTATATCTTGTGCAAATGCGGGCACTGTGGTGCCGCTCCCTCTGTCTGTGGTGAACCAAAATGCGGCCATCTTTTCGAACAAACAGAGGCTGGATTCGCCCGAAAACACTATCTGATTCCATTCCTATACCCAGTGACGTCATTCCATACACCACTGCCGTCTAGCATGTTTCTGCGCATTCGTCAAAGGTAGACAGAGAAATGGACCACGGACACGTAACCTATGCCATAATAAACTGCGACAAAATTGCACCCCTGATACTGTACGATGTCTTACACTGTCCCACTGTTGCGCCAGAACGGAGGAGGGACGCAGATCTGTCTTGCATTGGCATTCGGGTGAGGTTTCGATCTTCTTGTGAGGGGGGGGGGGGGGGGCAGGGTGGTGCGACCTGACCCATCTCGTCGTATTCTGCGGCCTTACGTGAACCATGAACCATTCGGCACACACCCGTTGCACTGCCGGAACACTTCGTCCCACATTAGCGGCAATTTCCCAGACGGCTGCACGTATTCTATCATGCCAATAATGCGCCCTCTTTCAAACTCACTGATTTGATGGTACGGTTCACGCACGCGTTTGCGAAGCACCCTGCACGTCTGCACCAGTCACACTGATCCATTATTTTCAGTTTATAGCTACAACGAGAGCGGTAGGCAAATTTTAACGGTAGGCGGTGTTGCGTCGCGATGTCGATGGTGACCTTGAGCTCGCGGGCCGACATGTTTCAAATGCTAATCATTTCTGCAAACATACTAATGTACATGTTCTGTGAATATTAACGTACTATCTCTAGTCGTTCACCGTATTCCGTTTTTTTCTGAACATGCGTGTATTTGGTTAATAAGTGCGACAGGATTTTGAAACTAATCTGCATTAATAACGGTTTGAGCTCCGAAATAAAAAACCTGCGAGCACTACCGACTCGACACCACAACAAACAGCTTTGCATGTTACGCCATATTTTATACAAAATTCGACAACTGCATACAACGGAAAACACCATCACATTGAAACCAACACCTCAGTGTATTTCTGATTATATTTGTTAAACAAGGGTCGCCTAATCATTGAAGAAATTGTAGGAAGTGGGAATATAAATTTTAGTCGATTAAACAATAATATTTATTCAAATTTGAAACCACCATCGAATCTTATAGCAAAGTGACTCTTGGAAAACAAAATCACAGAGAAGTTACATGGGACACTAGAGCTGATAATGTGGCACTTTGAAATACATAGGCAGGAAGACTGAAAGACCAACAAAATCAGAGTTCCTCGTCTGTGTAACTCGCAATTTCAAATACACAAGAGACATAACCCAGTGAACTTTGCGTACACAATGCACAGAGAATTCGATAAACGGGAGCTGTTCAGAGCACGGACCCTCGAATAAGAAACTAACAGACAGTGCTGCTAGCGAAAGCGACACTTACGTCTTCAAAATGCACAGTCAGCACGTCACGACAGCCAGGAAGCAAATGATAGGAATGCAAAGTTCTTTGTTCTCAAACCGAGCTGCTATTGGGGGGGGGGGGGGGGGGGGCAGCAAGCTTTTAGCCAGTGTGACAAACATAAACGCGGCTCAAAGCTTGAAAATAGAACGGAACGCTGCAAAACTTCCCGTGTTATGACGTTCAAATACGTATAAACCATTTCCTAGGTTGGTACCAAGCTTTAACGGTCTTCCTCTATTGGAGGACGTAGCACACACAGTATCTAGAAAGGGAGGCAATACATAGGATTCTTCGAACAGGAATAGTGTTAATATGGCGCTAAATTTCTCACATTTCGTAGGAATGGAAAGGCAGGAGTATTGTAGACATCCATGCTAAGTACGAAGCGTGCTTTTTAAGTAAGTACCGTTTTGAAATTAAAAAGAGATGTCCTAAGATATCTCAATAATTTTAATTTTACATGAAAGCCTGTGCCTTAATCTACTTTTCTATATAATTTCCGTCAATATTGAGGCACCTGTCATAACGTTGTACCAGTTTTTAAATACCCTCCTCATAGAAGTCTGCCACCTGACTTGTTAACCACTACATCACCACTGTTTTGACTTCGTCATGAAGACGCCGACCGCCCAGGTGTTTCTTCAAGTGCAGGAACAGATGGTAGTCACTGGGCGCAAGATCGGGGCTGTACGGAGGATGATCTAGAGTCTCCCATCGAAAAGATGTGATGAGATCTTTGGTCTGATTCACCACATGCGGACGGGCTTGTCTTGCAGCAAAACGATGCCCTTGCTCAACTTGCCACGTCTTTTGTTCTGAATTGAGCGGCGCAGATTGTGCAATGTCTTACAGTAAGCTGCTGCATTGATTGTCTCATTACGAGGCAGAAATTCCACAAGCAATATTCCTTTTCTGTCCCAATGAACTGTGCACATGATTTTACGGGTAGAAATTGTTTGCTTGAACTTCACTTTCCTGGGTGAATCTCAATGCCGCCATTCCATGGACTGTTACTTTGATTCTGGTGTGACGTAGGCCACCCATGTTTCCTGGGCGGTCAGCGTCTTTCCTATATATAGTAAAATGAAACGCCTGCAGCTGTCCTTATAATATTATTTACTATATATCTACAATGTTAACTGAATCTTCAGTCGGTTCTTGGTAGAACAACATTATAATAAATGAAAAGCACCAGTTTGTTTTCGTTCTAACATTCCCATGTGTTCAACCACGTGTATTCAGCCTCTATTCTTGCATCCATTATGTATATTTTCGTACAGGTGAGACATTTTAACTGAAAGTCAAATGCCCGGTGTCTGCTCGGATAGATTAATGGTAAGGTGACCGCTAGCGATAAGCGGGAAATCCATGTTAGAGCCCCGTCCGGCCAACATTTTCACAATCGTCATTCCGTCATACAGCAGATGGTTGTCCATATTCGCAACTGCGAATACATTTCATGTAGTTGTAACCTGGTCACAGGAGAGACAAGAAACAACTCCTAGATCGAAGCTTCCTGGCAGATTAAAACTGTGTGCCGGACCGAGACTCGAACTCGGGACCTTTGCCTTTCGCGGGCAAGTGCTCTACCAAATTAGCTACCCAAGCACGACTCACACCCCGTCCTCACAGCTTTACTTCTGCCAGTACCTCGTCTTGGAACTCCTAGATCATCGCTAGCAGTACCTGACAGAGTCGACTCGTCCAGTTGTCGGAAAATGGAGCACAAAAATAAAATAGTTGGACAAGCCTGTCACCTGAAAATTTTACTTCTTCAGATGATAGTTCCTGGCCGGCCGGTGTGGCCGAGCGTTTCTAGGCGCTTCAGTCTGGAACCACGCGACCGCTACGGTCGCAGGTTCGAATCCTGCCTCGGGCATGGATATGTGTGATGTCCTTAGGTTAGTTAGGTTTAAGTAGTTCTAAGTTAGGGGACTGATGACCTCAGCTGTTAAGTCCCATAGTGCTCAGAGACATTCGAACCATTTTTTTTATAGTTTTGGATTGAATTTACAGAAACGGTCGTCATAATTTAAAGTCCTGTACTGTAGCAGGACTGGTCATCTTGCTAGAGCTCGCACAGGATAACTTGCCCCATGCACAGATACGGATTCTCATTCTCAATGCTGGGCGACTCCACCCCTGTGTTCCGAAAGGGCAGCTACCCCCCCCCCCCCCTCCCAGTTGCCAGTCGCCGAGAAACATTCTCTGCCTGCCTCGTCTACAGTGTGGGAACGGGTGCGTGCGCCCACGATTGCGCTGCAACATTTCTCAAACGATTTCAAAGAAACTATTTGGTAAAAAGGATTGATCCTCACACACCTCATAGCCTCAAGCGTCAGCTTCATATTGAGCTGCCAACCATTTCCTTAACGGTCATAGTTATTGTGATGTTTCTAAATTTAGTAAGGAGCTGTGCGGAATGTGAATGTAAAACAGGGGTCGCTATGAGTTTGCATTTGATGTATGTTAGATGAAAAACTACTGCTTAGAAATGGAGATAATACGTTGAATTTTTCTTGAAACTTGAGAAGTGAACTATACCTGTTGCCAATCTCAAGGCAGTGGACTGTATGTGGTGCACCCACTTCCGCATCGATCATTCTGCAGCCAACTGTCTGTGCGATATGTCGATTGCTCCCATGCCCCTTGCGCCTGTGATTTAAACTTTCTCAAAGTTGGAAAGATGGCAATCTGCATACTCTGGGCATGTTGTGGCGCGATCTCCTCATATCTAGTCACACATATTGAGAAAAACCACAGAATTTGTTTGAAAGAAACACATTTTAATTTCCACACGTAAGAGTATAATTTTTTAACTGTGTACCATGTTTACGTTCTCAGTTACAACCGTTGCTCAATGTGACGACCATATGTATCCACGACAGCTGGAACCGCACTAGAGATAACATTTCACAGTTGTTCCAAAACTTTTAGAACGTTGTAATATGGAATATTCAGCTGTCGTGACACAGCTTGAGAAGTGTTTGAAGATCGCACGTTGCATCCAGCTTTCTCAGCCATGGTAACAGTAACTTCTTTAACAATTTGTGGCGCAATTGGCCGTCGGTCTCTCCGAGCAGCAATTCCCACATCTCCAGTTAATTCGAATTTCTGAAATATGTTCTTCAACCCCTCTAGAGGAAAGATGACCTCTCCGTATTCCTTTAATGCGTCGATATTTTCAAGTGATGTTTGATGCAAATAAGAGGTAGTTGTGCCGTGAAAGACGTATGGGGCGGCAGGACATGTCTTAAGCCTAATGTTCTCCTAGTTTCCATGAAATTGTTTGCCTTTTCTTTATTTTGTATACAGTAAGTTCAGTAAGTTGAGAAACAACAGTTATCTAATTTACCAAATTACACTCACATAAGTGCTAAACCATGAACGCCTACCGGACGTTAGTAAACTGATACTCTAGTATTTCGATGCTTCTGGAATCTGTTGACTAAAATTTCATCCTATGGAAGATTACTTTCAGTACAGGAAAAACGAGTTCCAGCAGATGAAGATTGTTGTTCTCCCTCTTTTTGTGGCTCAACTAGGTTATGCTTCCTTCGGTACAGAAAATTAACCATCATTAAGAAATGCATTCCTACAGAAAATTCCACGAAGTAAGAGTCTGCTTAAATTCTGGAGAACGTTTCTACAAACAGATATTCTATTATAAAGCGATTAGCGTAAATCCTCTTGGTGGAGAATCTAATTAAGTGGGATATCTGTTTTGCGTCTCAGCAAGAGCTGAGAGCCTGCTATTTCTGAAACTGTACCCAGCACAGCTTTTGAAACTGAATGAGTCCTCCGACGACATTGATGCTATGCTTTCAGCAACTAGTACTCCAGCAGTTTGTGTACGATCCGTTACTTTTTTAACCTCGTGCCAAACAGTAGCAGCTCTAGGTGCAAATGAAAGTGTAAAGTTTCATATTGCACATTTTTAACATTTGTTACAAAAATTGAAATCTAAGAAGTCAATCGTCGATTAGCTGTATTGTCAGTCTGATAATAATATTTGACTGAACGTTTTTTTGTGTTTTATCCTCCAGTATTGTCGTTTTTTATTAGTGCCAGAAAATCCAGAGTAGTTGTATAAATAGTCCAATATATAACATTACGTGATATTTTTTCAAAACGCTGGTCGGTAAATGAGGACTTTTTTATGCAAAACACATACAAGTTGCCTCAAAAACTGTGTAAAATGTAACTTTGAGGTAGAAAATAAGTATCTAAATCGTAGATGATTTTTCATATTCCCGGCTCAATACTTGATTTACAGTCTACGGGACACATCACAATTACATGTCAGGTAACGCATCCGAGTGTATATAGGCGCAGGCACAAAGTTTCAACATACAGACTAATTTTCGTCACTTTTTCCGTTTTCCCTTGTGCCTAAGTTGCTTCGAAATCCATGGATGTATGTTCCGTTCTTGCAAACTAAATGAAAGGCCGTTTGTTTTCTGCCATACCCGTTTCGCGTCTTTTATTTATGAAGCATCTTCAGTGACCTGTAACATATGTTTCTTCTTACATATACAATAAATGAATTATTTAGTGGTTGAAATATGCTACTATGTTACATTTTCTCATGTTTTTCAAATTAGAAACAACTTTTGTAGCACAAGTTTCGTGAGATTAAATTATCGTTAGGTGTTACCATTTCCAATGTTTCTAGTCCATGAGAGCGTTCCTGGATATATGTTCTTCAGTCCCCATACTTCAGCTGGCCGATTTCCGGCGTTTTTCCACCCGCATTTATTGTAGCACATCACTTGTATCTTTCACTACGTGGTCAACATGTGTCTGTTTATAGTGAGTAGTGCTGTCAACTGTCGATGTGTTTTTATCTTTAGTCTTTTGTTTGTGTAGTGTGTGTGGCTTGACATTTTTCAGTTGTTTTGTGTATGTGTGTGTGTGTGTGTGTGTGTGTGTGTGTGTCTGTGTGTGTGCGTGACATTACAAGAAAACTACCGTATAAAAAAGTCCTTGCAATGAAAAAGAAAGTAATTAATGACCAGATCAATATAAGCAGTAATCCTCTGGTTATGTTAGCCAATAAAACAATACCAAACAGGAATGTGAAATACAATCAGAATAAATAATGAATGAATCTTCCTCCCCCAATCTCTCTCTCCGACACACACAGACACACACACACACACACACACACACACACACACACACAGGCGCGCGCGCGCAGAGTCACATAAAGAATAATTCATGCACACATTAATAATACATACAAATAAATAAAGCTCTGGAGCTACAAATGACACATTTGCATATCACAAAACACACCCACACACCCACACAACAAATGAAAAATATCAAACCACACAAACTACACGTAAAATAAATACACAGCGGCAGTTGGCAACACTGCACTCTGTAAACACACACATGTTCGCACAATGAAAAATGATAGATACGTGCTATAAAAAATGCGAGTGGAAAAAATCACCGGAAATCGACAAGCTGTAGTATCAGGACCGAAGGGACACATCTCCAGGACCATACACATGAAACTTTCGACACAAAAAATGTTTCTAATCTGAAAAACATGAGAAAACGTAACATAACGACATATTCGTAAAAGCTAAATAATGCATTTATTATATATATATATATATATATATATATATATATATATATATATATATATGCCACTGAAGATGCTTCATTAATAAAAGAAGCGAAACGCGTATGACAAAAAACAAACTAACTTTCATTCAATTGCAAAGACGGAACGTACCTCCATGAAGACTTGTTTTGGAACGATACGCAGATCTTTTATGCACACCGTCAATTTTCTAAGCGTTCAAATATGAAGACGACGACCTAGTTGAACGTAGGTAAATGACATTAGAGAAAAGACTGGAGTGATATGATGATGTATACCTAAAGACAGCAACACATGGAAAAGTCTGGAGGAGAGCTTTATCGAGCAATGGATGTCAAATCCTTACACACAGCTGAGTGCGTTTAACAGAGTAATAGGATGTTGGCGACACACACGAAAGTTTCTGCAATAGGACTCACATGTGTTCAGGTCACTCATGTCCACCGCGGCCAGGCCAACCACGCAGATGCCCAAGATTTTAATAATAATAATAATGCAATAGAATGCATAAGATGATTTAATCCAAAAATGATAATTTGTTAACATCAGTACTTAGAACATAGCTTTTGAACAACATTAAAGAAATTGCAATTCTGAGAAACGTAGCGTATCAAAAGCGTTTGGACGAAAATTTAAAAAGAACTGGGGTCATACAATTAATTTAAGAACTACACTGCCTGACAAAAAAATGAAGCACCCAGAAGGTGAGGAAGAAAGTAAAACTTCACGGTTTGGGGGGATATTTTACGTTATTTCAGTGATTACAATATCGAAACAAATGTACACAGAACGCGGCCATATCAGCCCACTGCTGAGTATGACGTTGCACCCGATCTGGCTTGTAAGCATGCACTGATTCAGTTGGGAAGGGGCTCCTAAGGTAATTATATCCTCTTCTGAGGCAAGCCGGTCCATAACTATTGTAACTGGTACTTGATATCCTTCATACTGGTAGTGCACGACATTGACC
Source organism: Schistocerca nitens (assembly GCF_023898315.1). Classification (NCBI taxonomy): domain Eukaryota; kingdom Metazoa; phylum Arthropoda; class Insecta; order Orthoptera; family Acrididae; genus Schistocerca; species Schistocerca nitens. The sequence continues at coordinate 904,838,135 of NC_064616.1, read as the reverse complement.
TCCAAGCTGTCCTTCACGTCTGGGACAGATATGGGGATCTTGCTGACCATACGAATACCTCAACAACAGGTAGACAATTCACACAGACACATTACATGTGTGAACGAGCATTATCTTGTTGAAGAACGGCATCACGATACTGTAGCATGAGAGGTAACACATGAGGACGCAGGACGCCAATGTCGTACCGTTGTGCAATCAGAATTCGGTCAATCGCTAGCAGTCTGGGTGACTTGAAGTCATACCCGATGGCTCCCCACACCGTGATGCCAGGAGTAACACCGCTGTGCCTCTCCAAAACACTGGAGCAATGGGACCTCTCCTCACGTCGCCGCCATACTCTTCGATGATGCTTATCTGGTGTAGCACAGAACCGCGATTCATCACTGAACACAATGCGATGCCATTCATCAGCAGTCGATGCTCCCAGGTCATGACACCACTCCAAACACAGCCGTTTGTGGTGTTAACAGCAGAAGAAGTTAATTCCCAGTCCGGCTGCTGCTGGGCTCCGACAATAGATGCGGGATGACACAGAAGGTTTCAGGGAGTCAGTTACTTGTTCTCGGGTAGCAATAGCAGATGCGACGAGGTTACGATGGGCTTGGGGCACAATACGGTCATCCTTCTTTGTGGTGATCTGAAATGATCGCCGAGTTCGTTGGCTCTCACGTTCCCACTCAGTCTATCATTGGGCCGTTGTCACTTCGAATTTTCTGCAAGTCTAGATATACACTGCTGGCCACCGTAAATGCAACACCAAGAAAGACAAGAGGTAGCTCAACAAAATTTATTTTGTAGATAACATGTTGGAGGCAACGGCCTTGCCACAGTGGATACACCGGTTCCCGTGAGATCACCGAAGTTAAGCGCTGTCGGGCGTGGCCGGCGCTTGGATGGGTCACCATCCCGCCGCCACGTGCTGTTGCCATTTTTCGGGGTGCACTCAGCCTCGTGATGCCAATTGAGGAGCTACTCGACCGAATAGTAGCGGCTCCGGTCAAAGAAAACCGTCATAACGACCGGGAGAGCGGTGTGCTGACCCCATGCCCCTCCTATCCGCATCCTCACCTGGGGATGATACGGCGGTCGGATGGTCCCGATGGGTCGCTTGCGGCCTGTAGACGGAGTTAGTTTTTTAGTTTAGTTAGATAACATGTTGACCAAGTATCAAATGATTACGTTTACAGAAGTCTGTGACATGTGGTTCCTGCCAGAATCAGTAGCCAGAGTAGCCGCCATTGTTGGAGATCACAGCTGCCACACGTCTCGGCATTGAATCAAAGAGACGTTGGATGTGTTCCTGGGGTACAGCAGCCCAAGCAGCTTCCACACGTTGCCAAAGATCATCTGGTGTGGCAGCTGGGGATGTAATCTGAGTCACTCGTTGAGCAACCATGGACCACATGTTTTCTATCGGCGAAAGATCCGGAGAGCGAGCCGGCCAGGGAAGCAATTCAATCTGGTTATTGACGAAGAACCTTTGGACAATGCGTGCCACGTGTGGTCGCACATTATCCTGTTGAAATATGGCTGTGGCCGAGCCCTGAAGGTAAGGAAGGACAACTGGCTCCAGCACCTCGGATATGTAGCGCCGGCTATTTAAAGTACCGGCAATGCGTACTAGAGGCGTGCGAAAGTAACATCCAATACCGCCCCATACCATAATACCCGGTGCAAGACCAGTGTGGTGGTGCATAATGCAGCTGTCCAGCATCCTCTCTCCACGGTGTCTCCACACTCGAATCCGACCATCGTGGTGCTGCAGACAGAAGCGTGCCTCGTCAGTAAAGACAACGTCATTCCATTCTGCCGTCCACATCCGTCTGTCATCACACCATTGGCGACGGAGACGTCTGTGGTTCTGCGTCAATGGTAGACGAAGCAATGGACGTCTTGCGGACAGACCACTCTGCTGTAAACGGCGTCGAATGGTAAGCGCAGACACTGGATGATGCGTTACAGACGCAATGTGCTGTGCTATGGTTCGGGATGTCACTGAGCGATCCGTCACTGCCATGCGCACAATTTTCCTATCAGCACGTGCAGTGGTGCACCGAGGCGAATGCGATCGACCACGTCGGTCCGTCGTACCCTCCTGCATCCAACGGTCACATATCCGCATTACAGTTGTTTGGTTTCGTCCAACACGACTAGCGATTTCTCTGTATGATAATCCACAATCTCGGTAAGCCACTATCCTTCCTCTGTCGAACTCGGATACTTGATCAAAAGATGTTCGCTGTTGTCTACGAGGCATAACTGATCGTCTTGTGAAACAACCACAAGGTAAACACACGTGCCGAACGTACACTCGTCGAAATCGCCAAGCCTTAAATGGCGCTATGAGGTGGCGCCACAGGCGCGCGTGATGTGCGTCTGTGCTGAAATTCTAATCAATTGCATAGCTCATCGCTGCAAACTCATGGTGTAATTTTCACTTGATTCGGATGCTTCCTTCAGGGTGTTGCATTTACGGTGGCCAGCAGTGTAGCACGATTCCACTAGCTCGCCAAACGGAAACCCTCAATGAGGCCCATTTCAAACTCTGTCAGTTGCTGATAATGCTGTCTCAAAGCGGTATGCGGCACCTCTGTGTCCCTCACAGCGATTACTCAAGATCTGACAATGTTGACGCCCCCTAATAACCGTACCAGGCCTAGTTAACAACACTCAACACGAACAACACTAGTGTACACTGTTGGCCGTTCTACTTGTCATATTGGACTACAGCTACAATCATTGCCATACTCGCGCATGGTGAATACGTTTACGAAGTTTCAACGACATCCGACCATGTCTTCTGGGTGCTTCAATTATTTTGTCAGGCAGTGTGTAATAGAAAGAATCTGTCACAACTTCGACAAAAAAAAAAACATAAAAACGCACTGTGCACTCGCCATTAGTTGACTTAGCATTAAGACTGCGAACACAGGCCTGCAGAGTGTGCTACTGAGCTGAATGCAGGTTCTTTGAGTCGTTTCCACCTACTTTCGGGAAGACAGTAATTCCGTTATTTCTCTCTTTTTTTGTGTGAACGATTTTTCGCTTACAGTCTTCCCTTACAGAACGTCATACGGTTCACCGGTTCTACCTGTGGATTTAAGAACTGATTTTAATTTGTTGATGATAGCAAGTGCGGACAGCCTGGGTATGTCCGCCTTACATGAATAGCACGTCACCGGTCAAATCGTAAGCACAACCATGCGGGCAGGCCCACAAGCAAGCAGTTGTAGGGCATCCTGTGTTAAATTTAATTTCTAATTTATAGAATTATCCGCGAATTTCTAGATTCTTAGTTTTTATGCTGCTTTTCTCTTCTAAAGTTAGTTTTGACATTTTCACAGTGATATATGTAAATATATAAACCGTTTACTGAAGTGTTCAAATGGTTCAAATGGCTCTGAGCACTATGGGACTCAACTGCTGAGGTCATTAGTCCCCTAGAACTTAGAACTAGTTAAACCTAACTAACCTAAGGACATCACAAACATCCATGCCCGAGGCAGGATTCGAACCTGCGACCGTAGCGGTCTTGCGGTTCCAGACTGCAGCGCCTTTAACCGCACGGCCACTTCGGCCGGCTACTGAAGTGTATTTGAAAGGATAGGCGATCGTGAGACACCTCCCCCCCCCCTCCTGCTCCCCCCTCCCAACCACACCCTTGTATACACGCCTGCTGCTGTCAACGTTATTGTTTATTGCGAACAGTAAGCTAAGTCGTCCCTAACGTAAGGCTAAGAAATTAAGTTAGCAGACCGTCGAACTCTAAGGTATACCGTACGAAACAATCGTCAGACATTCTGCTCACTATCACGGAGAACATCAGTTGCAGCTCAGCTTGTTACATAGGTCACTGCTAGAAAGTTCCACCGAGAGTCGTTCGTGGCCCTGCTGCTGTTCTGAAGCTACAGATCGCAAGAACTAATGCATGGCGTCGATTAGAGTGTTGCTAATGGCGCTGTCATTACTCTATGGTGCGATGGGAGAAGGCTTTGTGAAGTGATGAGTCACGATACATGGGATGCCACTCTGGTAGGTGGGTGGGTGTGGTCCTGGCGGATTCCTGGCGGCCGGGATTGATCGGACTGTGTTTTAGCAACAGTGAAATCACTTCTAAAAGCCCATGATAAACTTGTTTCTCCAACTTTCCCTATTTCAATACTGTCCTATATATTTAGAGAACAAGTAACAACATATTTAAAATTATTTCAAGAACCCTCACAATTACTAACAATATTCGTGAGGTTGATAGCCAGTAGCCAATGAAATCGATTGCAAGTTAAATGACTCCTCGAGGACACACGAGCCTCCGGCAGAATTTGCAGCAGCATTTACTGATTATCAATTTATTTAGGGTCTGACGAACAAAACAAAACTAAAGATAGTTTATTTAACAGGTGATATTGACTTCTTACGAAGTAGATGAACCACAAATAAGGAAGAAAGGAAGATTATAAGGCCATTAGCGATGGAGGATAACTTAGTTCTGGGGAAATATGGGGAAAGAGATCACTGCGTACTTTACATAGGGACCATCCCAGAATTTGCCTTGAACGATTTGGAGAAACTACTGAAAATCTAAAAATGGATTACCTAGTGGGTATTTGGCTCGTGCGCGGCTTGCAGATTATAATTATTAGAGTCATATTGTAACACGTGTGCACGTACAGATGTCCATTTCTTTCGTAAAATTTTAGAGGAAAGTATATTCTGCTCTTCGAATATTTTCCCTGAGCCACAATAAGTTCACTACTGAACAAATAGTACTTGTATCTTTCATTTTTTAATTCTTTTTAAAAGTGAAATAATGTTAGTCAGACAAATATTTTATCGTGTAAAATAACATTTCGTTTAATCTCTGAGAATTGATTCGAATCAAATGAGCTCCCCCTCAATACAAGACATTCTACACACATCAAAAAAGTTTTGCCTCACCCCGGTTCCCAGAACTCCTGAAGACAGACGTTGACTGTAAATATTGTATAACAGACACAATCCCTTTGACTGTTCAGAGATGTCACCAAACCCGCCCAAAGATGTAAACAACTATGTATAAGCAGCGCCTATTAAACGGAGCGGGTCCGACAGCCGATCAGTTCGTCATTCCTCCAGGAAGGAGATACACGGCTCATGTTGTCTGTAGTTCAACCATGCTTAGACGGTCAATACCGCGGTTCGATCGCCAGGAAGGGCTCTCAACAAGGGAAGTGTCCAGGTGTCTCGGAGTGAACCAAAGCTATGTTGTTCGGACATGGAGGAGATACAGAGAGACAGGAACTGTCGATGACATGCCTCGTTGAGGCCGCCCACGGGCTACTACTGCAGTGGATGACTGCTATATACGGATTATGGTTCCAAGGAACCCTGACAGCAACGCCACCATGTAGAATAATGCTCTTCGTTCAGCCACAAGACGTCGTGTTACGACTCAAACTGTGCGCAATAGGCTGCATGATGCGCAATTTCACTCCCGCCGTCCATGGCGAGGTCCATCTTTGCAACCACGACATAGTGCAGCGCGGTACAGATGGGCCCAACAACATGCCGAATGGACCGCTCAGAATTGGCATCACGTTCTGTTCACCGATGAGTGTCGCATATGCCTCCAAGCAGACAAGCGTCGGAGACGTGTTTGGAGGCAATCCGGTCAGTCTGAACGCCTTAGACACACTGTCCAGCGAGTGCAGCAAGGTGGAGATTCCCTGCTGTTGTATGGTGGCATTATGTGGGGCCGTCGTATGCCGGTGGTGGTCATGGAAGGCGTCGTAACGGCTGTACGATACGTGAATGCCTTCCTCGGACCGATAGTGCAACGATATCGACAGCATATTGGTGAGGCATTCGTCTTCATGGACGACAATTCACGCCCCCATCGTGCACAACTTGTGGATGAGTTCTTTCAGGATAACGATATCACTCGACTAGAGTGGCCAGCATGTTCTCCAGAGATGAACCCTATCGAACATACCTGGAATAGATTGAAAAGGGCTGTTTATGGACAACGTGAGCCACCAACCACTCTGAGGGATCTACGACGAATCGCCGTTGAGGAGTGGGACAATCTGAACTAACAGTGCCTTGATGAACTTGTGGATAATATGTCACGACGAATACGGGCATGCATCAATGCAATAGGACGTGTTACTGGGTATTAGAGGTACCGGTGTGTACAGCAATCTAGACCAACACCTCTGAATGTCTCGCTGTATGGTGGTACAACATGCAACGTCTGGTATTCATGAGCAATAAAAGGGCGGAAATAACGTTTATGTTAATCTCTATTCCAATTTTCTATACAGGTTCTGGAATTCCGGAACCGAGGTGATGCGAAACTTTTTTTTTTGATGTGTGAATATAAGAAAGGAGCTGACAGTGTCCGTAATAATATTTTCGTAATTAAAATATTCAGCGTAGTCTTGATGTTGGTTCAAAAACTCCAGAACTTTCATGAATTATATCAGTAACTATCATAAATTCATGAATTTGGTTTGCCTGCAGAAGATTCAGCAGGAACTTTCGCCTTGTACGTTCCACATGTTATGTCCGGCGTTAACGCAAAAACATAATGAATATTCACTTAAATATTTTCTCCGAAATGATAAATGTGAGGCGCAAGCTGACAGGTTGACAGAGATAACCAAAATAAAAACACTTACGACTAAGCTGATCGAGCAAGCCAGAAAGACATGATATGTATATTACTGCAAATACACTCTGTGCTTGATCTGTTCCTTATTTTGTTATTTGTATGCTGTGCAGTAACAAGATGAACGACAGGATTTGGAGGTATGGCGGGGACCGGCCTTTAGAAAATCCTTCGGCCGCCCGCATGTCTGACAAGCTTGCTTTGAGTATGTCAAGTACGCCAAGAATGCCGGCGAATCGAATACCACGTCAAGCTTCTGTGCTTGCAGCGTGCTCACCGCTTCTCGTCCTGACACTGTTCTATAAAATTATGGCCCAGTGCTTGTTACGGTAAAGAGTGGAAAAGGCAAAATAACAACAAAATCCGCATTGAGAATTGTCAAGTCTGCAAGGTGAAAAATTTCCGGTGTATGATAACAGGGCATGTCACTCTCTGTCTTCACAACACATTGAGAGTCATCAGTTACGAATTTTAGTACACACCCAGTGATAACTTGGTAAAATATGTCGATTAATAAGCTAGTAAGCGTCGCAAATCGTGATAAAGGTATTTAAGTAGTAATCAATGAATGCGAAATCATTCGGAACCAATTTACGGTCACAAAGTTACTTTTTACTGTTTGATGAAATCTGAACTTCTGGAAACGGCGCTGAAACACGTAAATGAAATGTTGAGATTAAAAAGAACTGCAGCTCTTTTCTGCATCTTGTTAAGGATCTAAGTGTTTCAAACAATGGGATATTGAATTCAGAATGATTTTAATTCTGTATTTACGGTACAGTTTGTACATCGTATCACTTACTGGAAAAATACATACAATGTGTTCTAATATAAGCGGTAAACAATACAATAATTATTTCACTTAGATACAACGTGTTATCAATATATATTTGTTACCTATCAGACAGAATGTCATGTTTGCAACTCATGAAACTACATTTCTTTTTTTTCAGACTGAATTAAACAGATGTGTGACCTAAAACAGTTACTCTCCGATTGTTGTCCTGGGTAGAGAGCTTTCTTTTTATCGTACATACAATCAATATCCGTAGAAAACTACAGACACTCATAACTTTTTTAGTAGATCATGCAATTGCTGTAGTCTGCTGAACGAGATTAGATCCTGTTAACTATTAGGTGTACTGAAAAATGGGTATGATATCAGTAAAGTCGTTGATTTTAGGTGGTCGCTGAAGGAAAGAAAACAGGTAAACTGTATGAGAAAAGCAATTTCCAATTTTGTTTAATTTTACGTCCAGCTCAGGACTAACATATACATCCGAATTTGTGCTTGTGTTACCACTTGAAATACGTATGATAAATTTGTCGCAATTCCTTGAGCAGTAGCGTGTTATGAGCATTTTAACAAAAACCAATGTGAAATTCGTGAATTTGTATCAGTTGTTTGTTCATTATCGTCTATGATATTTTTAATTTTTCGGTACCAGTACTAGTATGTGACTCTTATTACTCCAGATGGCAGTGTCTAAGGTACTGGACTCGTATTTTTTGAGTAGCACTGTTCAAATCACAGTCCAGCCATCATGATTTTGGGTTTCTACTATTTCTCCAAATAGCTTTAGGAGAGTACTTAAATGATACCTTTTAAAGTCCGATTTTTTTCTAGAACTTTTCTCTGAGGAAAGTACTGTCTCCTTTCTAATGGCCTCACTGTTAACGAGGTATTAAACACTAATGTTTTGTCACTCTTACTTCAGTCTGTTTTGGTCGTATATGGGTCCGACAACTTCACATGGAAATTCTGCTCGTATTGCGTATAATAAAGGAAGGAAGATTATTATTTAACACTGAATTGCATACAGCACGCGTCTATGTATGTATGTGTATGATGATGATGATGATGTTTGGTCAACTGCGCGGTCATTAGCGCCGTACAAAGTCCCAGTTTTTACACATCCCAATTTAGCCACTGTCACGAATAATGATGATGATGAAATGATGAGGACAGCACAAACACCGAGTCCACGGACAGAGAAACTCCCCAATCCGGCCGTGTGTGTGTGTGTGTGTGTGTGTGTGTGTGTGTGTGTGTGTGTGTGTGTGTGTTCATGTGTGAGCGTGAGTGTGTCAGAGATGGAGAGGGGATGGGGAGACAACTAGGATAGTCAACTACGTCAAATGGCGGCAGGGCACAATTTAGCCGGCAGATTGGAGGCAGATGAAACTCGGGCAGCGGGGACTATATGGAGAACTAATTGAAGCACGATGCCATTTAACTATAGTGTTCCCTTGTTATAGCCAATATAAAAGTGAAATGATCGGCCACTACGTGCAAAAGGCATCACGAAGATGGATTTCAGATGAGGTGATCAACCATAAATGTACTGCTCATCTGTCGTTAAAGGAAGAGTATGTGCAACCGATACGTTGAAATGTACACTGGATCCATAGATAACATATTTTCGTTATGGAGAATACAAGCTTAGCTTAAAAAGCAAAAGAAGTCGTTTTTACATATGGCTCACAGCTGCTTCGAACATTGTTAAAGAATCAAAATGAGAGTGTGATGTGATCTCTCTCTTGATAAATGCATGTGTGACACCTCCACTTTTCCTGTATCTTTTGTGTATCTTAACAAGTCTATTAGCTGACACTCGGTAAGGGGATAAATGCTGTTTTCTCTGAGTATCTATTTTCAGTGGTAAAATTTGGAAATTTGTGGTAAGGTCCTATGGGACCAAACTGCTGAGGTCATCGGTCCCTAAGCTTACACACTACTTAATGCAACTTAAGCTAACTTATGCTAAGGGCGACACATACACCCAAGCCCCAGGGAGGACTCGAACCTCCGACGGGGGGAAGCCGCGCGGACCGTGACAAGACGCCCTAGACCAAGCGGCTACCCGCGCGGCCTTTTCGGCGGTATCGGAAGCTAGCTAGGATACGCACGGGTACGTTTGTGAGATGAACTGCATGAGGTACATAACTGGCTCGAAACGAAGGAGCTTTATGAACCCAGTATATATATATATATACCTGTTAAAGTGAGGCTTCCCTGTGCACGAAAGGAAGGAAGATTAGGTTTAAACTTGCCGTCCACGACGAGGTCGTTAGTGACGGAACGCAAAGTCGGATTCGAGAAGGATGCCGGAGGAAACTGGTTGTCCCCTTTCAAAGGATCTGTCCCAGCCTCAGTCTCAAACACGTTAGGGGAATCATGAAAAACTTAAATGTGGATGACCGGAAGGAGATTTGTAATGCCGTCTTTCGAATACAAGTCCAGTTCAACGACGATGCTTTATAAATCAAATAAATGATAACTGAAGTACAATGAAAGTCAAATGTTACCATTGTACGATGAGATAATGCGATGTGAGATTTAATACTAGACTGGAGTCAAAATAATTCAGCAGTTTGCCTATATAAAGAAATCACTCATTTTTGTTAATAGTTATATTTTTGTAAGATGCTTTGGATAGGCAAAATGTTACGAAACAAGCGGAAAACACATACTTATAACGAATACTAAGTTATTCAACAAATATGAATTATGAGCCCTCTAAAAGCTATTTATTAATTTAAAATATTTGTCATACCGAATAATACGTGCATCGCTGCCACAACTTCACAGTAGTGTGTAATTCGGAACTGAAAGAGAAAAAAGCTAAAAACGATATTGTGGCACGAAATCTATACTCAGTAGTCTATAGGATGTTTTGAGACCCTTACCCTCAGAAAACGAAGAAGTAATGAGTGTTAATGGAATATGTGTAATAAACCTTGATATCATTCGTCTGTTTTCCTATATTGCAGATGAACTTCAACAGGGAATAGAAGGCTTTAATAAAATTGATAGAATAAACGAAGATTAGGTTTTAATGTCCCGTCGACGACGAAGTCGCTCGAGATGGAGCACAAGCTCGTTTGCGGAAGGATGGGAAGGAAATCGACCGTGATATTTGCAAAACAGACCACTCCATCATTTGTCTTAAGCGATTTATGGAAACCACGGAAATTTAAACTGGGATTTACAAACAGAATTTGAACTTATGTCCTCCCGAATGCAGAAATAAATATACGAAGTTGGAAAGGAGGCCTGAAAATTAAATATTGTGAAAAATTAACTATAGTGAAACTAAAATAATGTAGAATCAACACCCATAAAAGAAAATTATACAAAGTGCGATCAAAACGTTTCCGTTTGAAGGCGTATATATAACGAAGCACGACTCCAGTGCGGGTATACAAGAACCGACACGTAGGCAAAGGATTAATGTGGCATTCATGTCTAACCGACGTTCGTGTGGTAAATGCAAAAGCGTGAACTACGACTATGTCATTACCAAATCCGTCCAAACAGGATCAACTTCCTGTAATTCTTTTCTTGCCTGCCGAAGGACAAAAACCGGTAGGCAGCTATCGGAGAATGAAGAATGTGTATGGGGCAGCATCTCTGTCGGAAACAACCGTTGTGGAATGGCGCGCCAAGTTCCGTGCTTGCCGCTATAACGCACGTTCCCATATCAAAAACGTCGTAACGCAGAAGTTACGCCAACTGAAGTGGAAGACACTCGAGCACTCGTACCATAATTTTCACCTCTCCCCATGTGGTCGTTGTGCTTTGAAGTGTCGAGAATTCCTGTCGGACGAGGATGTGCAGTAGGCATTAACGGACTTCTTCACACAGCAGAAGACGGTGTTGTTCCAAACGGGTTTCTTTAACCTGGTACGTCAGTGTAATGATTTCTCATCGTTCACGGCGATTTTACCTGATTGGCATACCCATTCTGGACCGTGAGGCCTTCGAGCAGAAACGTTTTGCTCGCCCTTATTCATATTAGCAACGAAGTCACCGAACCATTTGATGAATTTTCTTCTACGCAGTGAAGATGACGACTGGTTAGACAGCCAAATAAATAAACACAAAAGCGATATGGCCCTCTCTATGTTTGGTATATGTAAATACGTTCCGATATGTTTCATGTGTGTGGTTCAGTGGCCCAGTGCAGGTATTTGGATTGGACGCCACATTAGCGATTTTTTTTCTTTATTGTTATTTCAACCCCCGCGCCCCATATGGGTAGGGTGGGGGGCTGTCAGAGGTACAGGCAACACGCACTTCAGCCAGTTGACAGTGAAAAGTTAAACGAGACAATAAACAAGAAACAGATATTGGGGACAGTTACACTGAATTTAAAACTACACTCCTGGAAATGGAAAAAAGAACACATTGACACCGGTGTGTCAGACCCACCATACTTGCTCCGGACACTGCGAGAGGGCTGTACAAGCAATGATCACACGCACGGCACAGCGGACACACCAGGAACCGCGGTGTTGGCCGTCGAATGGCGCTAGCTGCGCAGCATTTGTGCACCGCCGCCGTCAGTGTCAGCCAGTTTGCCGTGGCATACGGAGCTCCATCGCAGTCTTTAACACTGGTAGCATGCCGCGACAGCGTGGACGTGAACCGTATGTGCAGTTGACGGACTTTGAGCGAGGGCGTATAGTGGGCATGCGGGAGGCCGGGTGGACGTACCGCCGAATTGCTCAACACGTGAGGCGTGAGGTCTCCACAGTACATCGATGTTGTCGCCAGTGGTCGGCGGAAGGTGCACGTGCCCGTCGACCTGGGACCGGACCGCAGCGACGCACGGATGCACGCCAAGACCGTAGGATCCTACGCAGTGCCGTAGGGGACCGCACCGCCACTTCCCAGCAAATTAGGGACACTGTTGCTCCTGGGGTATCGGCGAGGACCATTCGCAACCGTCTCCATGAAGCTGGGCTACGGTCCCGCACACCGTTAGGCCGTCTTCCGCTCACGCCCCAACATCGTGCAGCCCGCCTCCAGTGGTGGCGCGACAGGCGTGAATGGAGGGACGAATGGAGACGTGTCGTCTTCAGCGATGAGAGTCGCTTCTGCCTTGGTGCCAATGATGGTCGTATGCGTGTTTGGCGCCGTGCAGGTGAGCGCCACAATCAGGACTGCATACGACCGAGGCACACAGGGCCAACACCCGGCATCATGGTGTGGGGAGCGATCTCCTACACTGGCCGTACACCACTGGTGATCGTCGAGGGGACACTGAATAGTGCACGGTACATCCAAACCGTCATCGAACCCATCGTTCTACCATTCCTAGACCGGCAAGGGAACTTGCTGTTCCAACAGGACAATGCACGTCCGCATGTATCCCGTGCCACCCAACGTGCTCTAGAAGGTGTAAGTCAACTACCCTGGCCAGCAAGATCTCCGGATCTGTCCCCCATTGAGCATGTTTGGGACTGGATGAAGCGTCGTCTCACGCGGTCTGCACGTCCAGCACGAACGCTGGTCCAACTGAGGCGCCAGGTGGAAATGGCATGGCAAGCCGTTCCACAGGACTACATCCAGTATCTCTACGATCGTCTCCATGGGAGAATAGCAGCCTGCATTGCTGCGAAAGGTGGATATACACTGTACTAGTGCCGACATTGTGCATGCTCTGTTGCCTGTGTCTATGTGCCTGTGGTTCCGTCAGTGTGATCATGTGATGTATCTGACCCCAGGAATGTGTCAATAAAGTTTCCCCTTCCCGGGACAATGAATTCACGGTGTTCTTATTTCAATTTCCAGGAGTGTATTTAAAGGTGAAAAACAAAATGGAATTTTTCAGATATATGATGGGTGAATTCTTGCACTGGTAATTAAAAACAGTAAGAACAAAATGTAAATGAAACATAACAAGAACGTATTTAAAATATTAAAACCATGTTGCCGAAACACTGTTATGTAAAACATGCACGTTCCTCTCACTATAAACTGGAAGGACCTGTTAAAGGATAGGGAGCTAGTTGCTGAAGGGAAAAAGGTGGCCGGTGAAGAGGGTAGAAATATGGTGATATAAGAATGGAGGACTGGTGCATAGAAGCGGAGAGGTAGGAGTGGCTGTTGGGGCAGAAGCGAGGGTGGGGTAGAGGGGGAGATTGGTGACACTAACAGTTGGGAGAGCGGGGGTTGGGGAAAGAAAGGCAGAAGTGAAAAGGGGGGGTAAGGATATGTGGTGAGGAGAGGAAGAGAAGGTATGATAAGATGGACTAGGTGGGGTTGACCAATAGCTGGTAGGACAGGTAAATGTCAGGCTCTCTCTAACCAACACGGGAGAAGGGACTTACAGAATAACATGGAAAACGAACCACATGTCATGCCTGGTGATCCCTCACAACGTTGAGATGTGAATGGTACGAGGGGTGTTCAATAAGTAATGCAACACATTTTTTCTCAGCCAATTTCGGTTGAAAAACTGCGTAATTTGTTGTGGGACATCGTGGAAGGTTCCCGCTTCAACCCCTGTAGTTTCACAAAGCTCCGGTAGGAGGCAGTGCTATACGTTGCGTTCAAAATGGCGTATATAACGGGGGTGCGTTCCAAGCACAGAGATGTCACCGAGTTTCTTTTACCGGAAAACCATAGCATAGCAGATGTTCACTGGTGCTTGCAAAATGTCTGCGGACACTTGGCAATGAACAAAATCACGGTGCGTCGTTCGATGAGGCGTCCGTCATCATTGCTACTAGGTAGCGCAAACCTGTCAGATCTCCCGCGTGCCAGCCGGCTGCACACAGCTATGACCCCTGCAGTGTTGGAACGTGTGGACACTCTCTTTCTAGGTGATCGACGGATCACAATCAGACACCTCGCTGCACAACTGGACTGGTTAGACAGCCAAAAAAACTAAAGCAAATATGACCCTTTCTACGTTTGATGTATCTAAATACCTTCCGATATGTTTCATGCTGACACATACGTCCATCAGTTGGCGTACTCAAAGGTGTATGACGGCTGGGTTCCTTGTTGTCTAACAGAAGACCATAAAGAGCAACGAAGAATCATCTGTGCGGAATTGCTTTCGCGTTAATAGACTGACAGAGACAATTTTTTTGTCAAATATCGTCGCAGGCGATGAAACACAAGTTCATCAAACAAAACGGCAATCCATGGAGTGGTGCCACACCATCTCTCCTCCGAAGAAAAAGTTCAAAGCCGGACCCTCAGACGATAGAATCATGGCGACGGTCTTCTGGGACTCTGAAGGGTTCATTCTGTTTGATGTCCTCCCTCATGGTGCAACGATCAACTCTGTGAAGTTTACTGTTCTAGCCTCAGGAAACTGAAGAACTACTTCAGCGTGTTTGTCAACACGAAAAAAAAAAATGAAAACGAACTTCTCGTTCTCCATGACAGTGCAAGGCCTCACACAAATCTGTGCACACAAGAAAAGCTCACAAAACTTCATTGGACTGTTCTTCTTCATCCACCCTACAGCCTGCATTTCGCAGCTTCCGATTTCCAATTGTTCGACCAAATGAAGGAAGCACTCCGCGGAAATCAGCACGTGGATGATTGGAGGAATGGGGATGGTGGTGGGTGGAGGGGGAAGGGTTATTGGTGCAGCAAGACGTTGGTTCCGACATGTACTAGTAGAGTGATACCATGCTGGCATACAGGCTCTCCCAGTAAGGTGGCGAATTGCCGTCGCATTAACGGAGGTTTTGTTGAAAAAGTAGGGTTTTGTAGCCAAAGGAGTGGGGACGTTTTATTGGAATCCTGAATAAAACCAACCTGCTTTCAGAAAAAAGGTGTTGAATTACTTATTGAACACCCGTGGTCCATTAAAGACAGGCTGAAAACTTCTACAGTCTGCCGGGATAAGATACTGAGATCCCTCTGTTTCTAGCCACATCTAACTCATAAGGCCCAGCTTTCAGATGTGTTTAAAGCGTAAGGTTTTTAATCGATCTGAATTACCATTGTTGTCTTACGGCTGTAATACTTGGTCTTTTAATGCGAGAATCATTCAAAATCTGATGGATTTGTACCGACTAATGGACACATAAATTTTGGAATTTAGTAGGAGAAGGAGGGAAATAAACAAATTGTTTAAGAAAATGGCTGGAGCAGAGATTTACTCGTAATTATGATTATGATGAAAATTAAATGTAGTTGGTGGGCACCCAAACAGACATTAGATGGAGCAAGGAAGCTATTTACTGGCTTCACTACTTAATAAAGGACCGATACATCGGCGTTATGTAAGGCGTGTAGTCGACATTACAAAAGATGCAGCACCTGTATGGAAGTGTATCGCTGAAGATTGCAGTAAAAGGAAAAGTAAAAATCTAACTCTTGTTCATGATCAATACATGATTTGATGTTCCATCTGAATAACCAAAGAGTCATTGTCCAATTCGCAAAGTTTTGCGAGGCCCTTGAAATGACGCCAAGTGTCAGTATGAGCACAACAAAGGAACTGCAAGAGCATCCTTCGAGGCAATAGACTAGAGCCCTACTAGACTCACACTGATTGCGAGCAATAACGCGCAGTTCCTGAAATTATAACCGTTGCGGTCATCACAAAACAAGTATCAGAACTATGAATTTTCTTCGAAATACACACACTGTGGCACTGAGAATGTGTTTCTCTGTAAAGATGTTATCCTGTGTGATTATACAGCCACTAAAGTGCATGGTAATTTTATCCTCTTCGATGTGAATGCTTGATTACACACGTGTCCGCTCGTGGATAAATATTATCAACATTAAACAATTAGGTACTTTTCCAAACAAGTAAAAGGCCACCATTTAAGATTTTACAAACACCGCTAAATGGTGCCATTGACGGCGTCTCTTTACTCGAAACGGTGCCACCGGTTACATATTCTGCAGGCGAGGCCGTTTCGTGAGGTTGACAGCTGGGGCTGCTCAATAGAGCACAGCGGCCGCCGGAACTAATTTGCCACCCCTTCCACGGATGCCTATCACCCACTAGATGACATCAAGTTATCAAGCACCTCGTCACGTCGGCTAGTGGCAGCCAATTACGCGGATTGAGTGTGCTCACCCGCGTGATAATAGAACCGGGTCCAGCCGGCTTCTAGAGTCATTGCACAGCGAGTTCACAGCACGATCAGTCCACGGTTGGAGTCCATGCTCCGATGCCAGCGAGCTACCGTCTACAGCACTCACCAGTGAGTTGTATCGCCCCCAGTACCGTGGACCTATAGGTAGTCATCTCGGAAGATGACTTGGCAGATACGGAGTAGTAATAGGAACTGTCAGGCTTGTTCTGTTTATCAAGTTGCAGACTTAGTTACTGGAAGTACCTGTTCCGTGAAGTGTTGTTTGCATTCAGTTATACCACAGTTCTACGTTCCGGTCGAGTGTTCTAATAAATGTAGTTATTGTACCTGGATTACTTATTTGTGTAGTTGTCTCCGACACTACCCTGGCACAATCGTTAGTGCACGTCCCCAATTATCAACGCACAACATCATCTACAATAGACCAGCGGATTCCACTGGTGGCATTCGGTCATTGTAACAGTTGTGTTGACAAACGCCGGCCGGAGTGGCCGAGCGGTTCTAGGCGCTACAGTCTGGAACCGCGCGGCCGCTACGGTCGCAGGTTGGAATCCTGCCTCGGGCATGGATGTGTGTGATGTCCTTAGGTTAGTTAGGTTTAATTAGTTCTAAGTTCTCGGGGACTGATGACCTCAGCAGTTAAGTCCCATAGTGCTCAGAGCCATTTGACCCATTTGTTGACAAACACAGCAGCGGCACTGGTGACACGCATGCAACAGTGGCGCATCTTTTGCACGTAATCATTATTTGATTCGAAGCCTCCACTTTCCCTACACGTGCTCAGGTTTGAATATTTTTTTGACAGTTTCCAAGTGATATGCATTGACATTGTGGCTGTCTCTGTCATAGAATTTTCTACTTCTTATCACAAATCTACTGCAGTGCAGTGTGCTTGCTCTGTTCTCTGGGTATTTTGTTGGTGGTTCCACCATTTCCATAGTCACCTAGTGCTGGAACTCTGGACAGTGTTTTGCTCACCGCCGGAAATTGGTTGTGCGTTCTGTGCTACTAATTCTCATTGCATGTGTAATTTTTCAGATGGTAGAACCTGTGACTTCTCTGTTCTCATGTTTACTCTCCTCCAATCCCTACAGACTACGCTGGATATACGGGCAGTTGTTCAGGGCCGGTTGCTATGCCACCTGGAGGACATGTCGCATCACAGCCTTGACGTCGGGCCAGTTTGCATGTGAAAATTCGAGATGAGTCAGGTCTTACGTGGATTCCACGGTCAGAGATATGTTGCGTGTTCCTGTCCCACTCAGGGCTCTAGAAAGATCTCCTTTGACTGAGCAACACCTCATTAAAATAATGTCTGTTAGTGGTGCATACTTTCCGACAGGCTCAAAAATCTACACGAGCATTTCAGTGCGACGATTCTGGTATGTTTCAGATGTCGGAAGTCAGGACCTCGGGCCACCATTCAGGATTCGGCTCCATCCCCTTCTTCTGCTGGTTGTCTGTCACCTAGGCATTACGCTGCACCTCACGACCCGGACTCCACTTCATCTACGGGTGACTCACCAGCAGAACCTGGGCTATACCACAGGACCAGGACTCGCCCCTTACCAGTAATCTGACGTCGCCCGTCAAATCTCGTGCCCATTAATCCATCCACGATGACAGGTCGTGCTGTCCTTCTCGGCGCTTGAAATGCTTATTTGGCCACAAATTGGGTCACAAAGCTGAAGTACATTTACAAAAACTGCACCGCACTGGTCCTTCCGGTGTTACAGACGATCCAGTCTTTCTATATGACTCGTCAACTCATGCTTGATAAACTGATTCTTATACCTATCAGTTTGAGCATAAGATCTGTCATATTCAATTACGATGTTCTAACAGTGATACTGCTCACAGTGTTTTTCAACTACATATAATATAGATAACGGTTATCCTGTCAGTTCTATTTAAAATAATGTTGTCTCCATTCTTGAACAATTTGGTGATGAGATTTTTGTGGATTATGACCTTTATCTGACACATTGTTCAATTTAAAATAGATACTGTGTCTTCTAAATCTAATATTAATGCAGATACTTATGCTTTAACTATTTCTCCGGAACTGTTCTCCTCTGGTACTCTCAAAAACTATAATAACCACGAATTTCCACTTCGATGTAGCTGTCAGGTGCACGTGGATTACAATTCAGTCAGTGAACTGGGACACTTTCTTGTTACTCCATCGCGCACCTCAACTAACATTTTGAGTCTTTATCTTCTCCAGCGCCTGTGTTTATGTATCCATGATTCAAGTGCACATGTTCAGATCTCGGAGGTGGCCGACAGTGGTGCCACTCTATTTCCTGCCACACGTGGTTCGGAGCAACTGGCACCACGATATCGGCTGCTATTCAACTTCTTTGAGTACCTTCAGAACACAAAATGGATTGTCATTCTGAATGATTTCACCAGGTACACATATGTCACAAGATGAGACATTTCACGGATGCCTCACATTGGCCAAGTGCATCAGCGAATTTATGCAGCGCACACAACCTTCCTCTCCCCATAACGTCAGACTCTGAAGCTTACTTCATGCTGTACGATCCTTCATCTTCCAGTGTGGCTAGCTGTATGTGCCTCAGAAGGACCCACCAGCCACGTCCTCCACCCGCCTCTGGACACCATGAAGGGTCCTCTTGCTGATGTTCTTCAGACAGAAGCCACTATTCAATAGTGCTCTCCTTCCAGGCTCTATTCTCCCGGGAACATGTCACCACTGGGAGTGTCTCACTAGCTCTTTGGGCAGCACCTTCCGTCTGGATCTGTGCTCTTCCACCACAACGCTCCTGGTGCTCCTAGCTCCCCTCCTGTACTACGTCAGCGCTCCATCTAGCCCTTTGCTTCCCCATAGATGCTGTGGGTAAGCCAGGCCGAGTGCACCTGCTGCCCTTCCGCGGCTGACATGTCTCTGGCACATCAGTTCCTTTGGTCCGTCCACATCTCAGCTCCAGGAGCCATTATCCTGTCTTCCTGCAGGGAGGAAGTGGACGTTTCACTGGTTTGCAGCATGGAGGCAGCGATCTACTATGCCAAGTGACGATTGGGCAACAGAAAGACATTACCACAGTCGTGATTATGGTTCACGCCGAAGGTTCTTCGCTCCTCTTCCCATGAGGGGGAGGGGGGTGGGGATGTTACGTCCTCCAGCGTCCGCCAGACATCTCATTGTACGGCACAGCGTAACTCGTCACATAATCAGTAGGCACAGCTATTGTGAAGAGATGACAGTGACGGGCACCTCAAGAGGGGACCGTAGCCGACGGAACTACTTTATCAAACCTTCCTCCAATCTCCCCCTGGATAATATCCGGCAAGCAGTTTATCATATTGTCCAGCAGGAGCCAATCACGCGGATTGAGTATATTCATGTGCGTGATAATATAATCAGCACCGACTTGCCTCTAGATTAATTTCACAGCCAGTTCACAGTACGATGATTCCACTGTTGGATTCCATGCTGAGATAGCAGCGAGCTACCATCTACCGATGTCACCACTGAATGGTATCGCCACCAGTACAGTAAACCTAAAGGAAGTCCACTTGAAAGATAACTTGGTAGATACGTACTTCTAGAGGCACTCTCAGACTTGTACAGTATGTCAGGTTGTAGTCTTAATTATTGGAATTGCCTGTTCCAGGAAGTGCAATTTGTATTCAACTATACCAAAGCTCAAAGTTGCATTCGAGTATTCTAATAAATGCAGTTATTGTACCAGAATTACTTACTACACTGGCCCAGTCATTAATGGACGTTTCCACTTATCGGTATTTACCCTCGCCTACAACAGAAGACCGGCATGTTACACACATCAAAAAAGTTTTGCATCACCCCGGATTCCAATACTGCTGAAGACAGACGTCGACTTTGGATATTGTGTAACAGAGACAGTCCCTCTGACTGTTCAGCGATGGTACTAAACCCACCCAAAGATGTAAACAACCATGCATGAGTAGCGCCTATTAGACGTAGGGGATCCGACAGCCGATCAGTTCCAGTCATTCCACCAGGAAGGAGGTACACGGCTCCTGTTCTCGTGTTGTCTGTAGTTCAACCATGCCTAGACGGTCAGTACCGCGGTTCGATCGCGTCCGCATTCTTACTTTGTGCCAGGAAGGACTCTCAACAAGGGAAGTGTCCAGGCGTCTCGGAGTGAACCAAAGCGATGTCGTTCGGACATGGAGAAGATAAAGAGAGACAGGAACTATCGATGACATGCCTCGCTCAGGCCGCCCAAGAGCTACTACTGCAGTGGATGACCACTACCTAAGGATTATGGCTCGAAGGAACTGTGACAGCAACGCCACTGCGTTGAATAATGCTTTTCGTTCAGCCACAGGACGTCGTGTTACGACTAAAACTGTGCACTCGAACCCGGATTTCCCGGTTAATGCTGGCGGTCGCCTTACCATATTTTTTTCTGTATTTTTTTCGTTAATGTTCGCTGTATTTGGTCGTAGCGGACGTCACATGACATCCGTAGAGGATCCTGTCACTCAGTTTGTTTAATACAGAGGCCAGCCAGCTCTCTGAACGAACATGCTGAGCTACCGTGCCGGCAACCATTGGGCTATCCAAGCATCACACACGGCCGGACCCAAACTTCTCAGTGTTGTCAACCACGCGTCTACAACCTGTACTCGTACATCTATTATGTATATTCCCGTACAGGGGAGACATTTTACTTGGCAGTCGCTTGCCCGGTGTCGGCAGATAAATAGTATATTGCAATGTGTGCGTTATTTCAAATTACGATGCAATGTTTCTTCGGATATACGTGCATGTCCGAAGGAACATTGCATCGTAATTTGGAGTAACACAGGCATTGTAATAGCGTATAGCAAAAGTGGTTGGTTCACAAAGCACTTCCACGAAATGATCGGTTGTTTCTTATGGTTAAACTGGGCATGTCACTACCACTTGTTCACAGGACCAAAGAAGAGTTATGCTGAATGGTACACAACACTTTTTTGCCACAAGTAATCGATTAAATCAGGAAAATCGACCGTTCATCACCGTGGCGGTTGCAGGTGTCACACGAAACGTCAGAGAGATCATTGGACGGATAGAGTCATCGGAATAAGATATTTGTCTTTTAACGGCTTCTTTTTGTTCCCTTATGTCACACAAAAATTTTGTGGACAGCGATTTTGATCATCTCAAGTAGCTATTCTGTCCTTTTTTCAGATCTGGTTAGAACGCAAGCAAAAGTGTACATGTTCAAAAGCCTAATATTTTGAGAAAAGATGAAACTATTTGTACCAATTTTTTTTCTTTCAATGTTTTTATAAAAATTTAATTTCGGCTCTGGTATCAACGTCTAAATTAATGACACTTCATCAGTGTACAGGATGACACTTGTCTTAAAACGTATCTTACCAAATAACCACTAACTGTCATCTAAACATGAAATGTAAAGTAATGTACTGTATGGAACTGTAATCTCCATGTCCGGTGAATGGGTAGATTGCTTTCACAGTGAGATCAGCTTTGCAAGATGTAATGACATTCATGTCCTATGCAGCTCAAAGACAACATAATTTACAATTTAACGCATTACTATCTCTGCAGTATTCCTAGCCTTGATAGTCACATTCCATATTGTTGTTACATATGTTACAGTGGAAGGAGAACTCTCTGGGAAGGTATTCCACCACTGTTGATGTATGGTGCACCTTCACCGACCCTTCAATGAAAGTGAATTATTAATTCCAGTTTTGCCAAACAATACACATTCAACAGGGATAATGCACCATCGCTAGTGAAATATATTCACTGCCACGAGGTAAGAACTGTGAACCATGACTGCAATAAAAAAACATAGTCATGTTCCGAAAGTTGACTTTTATGAGCTGCAATTCGGAAACATAGTCATATTATATAAAATCCATTTATTGCAGCTAGGACGAGCTCCGTGGCACTTATAGTTGCACAAGCTATTTTTCTTTTTGCAAAAGCTTTTCGGAGTCTTGACACTTGTGCTGATAGTTGCAGTTGAAGAATGCCTGGCCGCTTCCAGCGACTGAAAGGTCTCAAATGTCCTCAGGACAACAGTTTTCTCTGCTGGGACTTCCTCCTCTGAGATTATTCTAAGAGGGAAACTACTGAACTGGGACCTGAAACAAAATGTTGTCACAATAGCATGTCGTACCGTCCCTCCCATAATTGTTTAAAAACAGTCATGTTATTACGTTAGGTAAAGCTGGCTCAGCAAACCATTCCTCGTCCCCACTCGGTAGAAGCCCTCAGCCGTGGTCTCGAGGACGACATCTAAGATCGACCTTGTATCTCCCCTTCCTCTGTCGAAGTCGGGGACCTGAGCTCTCAATGTGTATCCCTTTCCCACTGGTGCAAAACGACAATCTGAGCACTGGTGCATTCTTTGCGCTTGTTCTTCTAAGCACTTGTACACCTCAGTTCCGTGTTTTGTAAAAGCGTGAATTGACTCGTCCAGCCGGCCGGGGTGGCTGAGCGGTTCTAGGCGCTACAGTCTGGAACCGCGCGACCGCTACGGTCGCAGGTTCGAAACCTGCCTCGGGCATGGATGTGTGTGATGTCCTTAGGTTAGTTAGGTTTAAGTAGTTCTAAGTTCTAGGGGACTGATAACCTCAGCAGTTGAGTCCCATAGTGCTCAGAGCCATTTGAACCATTCACTTGATTAATTACACACTGAAGTGCCAAAGAAACTGGTATAGGTATGCGTATTCACATACAGAGATATGTAAACATGCAGAATGTGGCTTAACGGTCGGCTACGCCTATATAAGACGACAAGTGTCTAGCGCGGTTATTAGATCTGTTACTGCTGCCACAATTGCAGGTTATCAAGATTTAAGTGAGTTTTAACGTGGTGTTATAGTCGGCGCACTAGCGGTGGGACACAGCATCTCCGAGGTAGCGATGAAGTGGGTTCAAATGGCTCTGAGCACTATGGGGCTAACATCTGAGGTCATCAGTCCCCTAAGACTTAGAACTACTTATACCTAATTATTCTAAGGACATCACACACATCCATGCCCGGGGCAGGATTCGAACCTGCGGCCGTAGCGGTCACGCGGTTCGAGAGTGAAACGCCTAGAACCGCTTGGTCAGAACGGCCGGCGATGAAGTAGGGATTTTCCCGTACGACCATTACGCGAGTGTGCCGTGAATATCAGGAATCCGGTAAAACACCAAATCTCCGACATCGCTGCGGCCGGAGAAGATCCTGCAAGAAGGGGAACAACAACGACTGAAGTGCAACCCTTCCTCAAATTGCTGCAGATTTCAATGCTGGGCCATCAGCAAGTGTCAGCGAGCGAACCATTCAACGAAACATCATCGATATGGGCTTTCGGAGCCGAAGGCCCAATCGTGTCCCCTTGATGACTGACGACACAAAGCTTTGCGTCTCGCATGGGTCCGTGAACACTGACATTGGATTGTTGATGACTGGAAACCTGTTGCCTCGTCGGAGGAGTCTCGTTTCAACTTGTATGAGCGGATGGACGTGTACGGGTATTGAGAGAACCTCATGAATCCATGGACCCTGCATATCAGTAGGGTACTGTTCAAGCTGTTGTATATGCAAAGAAGAGATTTGTACCTTTCTATTTAGCACTGGCCACCAGTCATTCACATTGGCGACGATTTGTTCGTCGTCATCGTAACAGAGACGACACGTGTAACTTACTTCCTGAAGTCCCTGCATACAGGGTGTTTCCTTAATAGCGAGCAAAAATTTAACAGGAGATAGAGGATGTTCCACTGAACAATTTGAGGTAGGGAACCTGGGGCCGGAGAAGCCAACTTAAGGAGGTGATCGGAATAAAAACACATTCCTGTGTACTGTTTTATTCACATTAGTTAACTGCAAACACCATCATTGACACAATGAACATAACATTTGTATTGTATCTTACAAAATGTGCTGAAACTGACAGCCATCAATCTCAGTGCAACGATGGCATCGGGGAACAAGATTCTGAAGCACCTTGACAAATATCCCTGGTGTATTTCGAATAACATCACAGGCAACTACAATTCTGGCAACTAATTCCATCTCCGTATCTACTGGGGTCTCATACACAAGTGACTTATGTATCCCCGTAGGAAATAATCAAGGGGATTCAAGTCAGGCCTTGGAAGAGGACCTCCCCTTCCAATCTAGCGACCAGGAAATATAGCATTGAGATGGTTGCGGACATCAACGCTGAAATGAGGTGGTGCACCGTCATGTTGTATTCACATCCTCTCACAAACAGCCAAGGGTATGTTCTCCAACAACTCAGGTAGAACTCTTTGCACGATACTCAAGTACAAGTGGCCACATAGACGTCCAGGTAGAAGATATGGGCCAGTGAGATTGTCGCCTACAATACCGGCCCAGATATTCGCAGCAAAACGTACTTGATGATGTGACTCTGCTACACCGTGAAGGGTTTCCTCAGCCAACACATGGCTAATCCTGCTGTCGAAATACCATCAGGATCATCATGACTTCCGAGTAAGCGGGCTCGTGTTCCCTGTTTCCTTGCAGGAAATAAGGAATGTACATATATATAAACAACACAGTACGCGTAGAGTTGTAAGCATGTTAGCTGTAAATAAGTTGGAAAATAGTAATGCTACACAAAGCGGTCGACAGGTTTACTTCCACATCTCTTTCAGCTGGCTTCTCCGACCCCAGATGCCCTACCTCAAATTGTTCAGTGGAGCAGTCTGTGTATCATATTACATTTTTGCACCCTCTTACGGAAACACCTTGTGTATACACTTTACTGATGTATTCTGATATTTTACAAAATAATTGGTTTTATAGTTAGGGTGATGTTTATGACTCTTCTTCTTTTATAAAATCAAGCACTTTTCTTAAGGTACCTTATTTAGGTTAATGTGACTCAACCATGTTGGCCACCGCCGTTTCCATGTATCTCCATTCGCAAACTTCGGCGTGAATACTAGAACATGTAATGTCAGCAGCACTCGTGATATTTCACTCACGAAATAGTCGCGAGGAACACAGTGCTTCATACAGGAACTACTAACTAAGTCATATTTCGTGTAATATAACCACAAGATTAGAACGACAAAGCGTCCTGATATTTGAAGACACATTTCTTGCGCTTACGATCGTTTCCTCCCACCATGGCCTTCCACGCGACACGCAAACTGCTGCCGCACGGCGACGCCCTACGGTCGAAACTCTCGTCAGTTATCGATTCTGAATCTCATTCACAACGGCCACTACTATTTCTGTAGTAACCTCACTGAAGCACGTCAGTTTATTAAACCTTATTCCTAGTGCGGCCTGTTTGATTTTAGTAATTCATACTATAAAGGCAAGAGCGGGGCTCTGATTGGCGGCTCATGTTTTCGCGTGAACTCCTCTGGGACTCATCAAAAGAGAGGAGAGAATTTCTGACAACAATTTTTCTTTCGTGCTAACTGAATCTTCCGTCGGTTCTTGGTAGAACATTATAATAAATGAAAAGCACTAATTTGCTTTTGTTCTACAGTATTACTTTTATTGTGTTAACCGGTTTTCGGCTTACAAGGCCATCTTCAGACATTCTCTGATAGGTCAACAAATAACCACGAGCCGTGGTTGGCTGGTGTGGTTTTCAAGGTCTTCTTTTCGCTGGGACGCGGGAATTAGAGATACGCAGTACTCAGAAGGCATTCGAGGTCTGAGGGTGGAGAACTATGTATTCAGGGTGTCATGCTGGTAAAGTAGCCCTATAGATGGGGTTTCGACTCAGGTGCTGCGAATGTTGGTAAGTGTTCTCGCTCCGGTGTTTAAATGTAACTGAGGCTGGTACCGTGTGAATTTTAGGAACGTCACAATAACGTAAGATGTTATTTAAAATCCGTATGACTTCCTGTGCATGTCTGAATATCACTATTGTAACATGGGTAGGGGAGAGTAGGGGAAATTGGCATAGAGCGTAAAATAAAGCACGTCAATATTTTTTTTTTAACTGAGAGAGCCACTCTTGTCTTGTTCGTGCTGCCATCTGGTGCTCAGTAATACAAATAACCATACAGAGTGCGAGAAGAGTTACTTGCCAGTTGTTGGCGCAAGAAGCAAGAGTTTGTTTTGTCTTTGTTTCATATAGTATTTCATCTCTAGTTTCTAAGAGATAAGCCATCTCATGTTATGATAAAATACAAGTTTTACTCGCTGTGCCTATTTTTGCAATTAACACTCACGATTATATAAGTATTATTTGTCTTAAGCATAGCGCAAGTGTGGAACTATAGTTTTATACAAGCCATGCTTGTTGGGGTAATTTGGAGATCCTCAAGCGCCATGCACTCGGCCTCGCCTTCCGTATGCACCCCCCGCCCCCCCATCTTCTACGACGATCCTCTATGACCTGATTCCTTTCCCCCATCTGCTCCTTTTCCTCGAACATATCCATGTCCTCTACACCTCCCGCCGCCTTGATCCCTCTAATCCCTTGGTTGCTCCTCTCCTCTCCAACCCCCACCCTCTACCGCACCTTCCCCGTTGTGTCCCGCTACCCCCCACCTCTATACCCTTCATCTCCTTTCCCAAGGTGGCTTCCGTCAACTCCCCCTCTCAGATGACGCCCTCTCTCCCTCCCTTTGTCCCTCATATCAAATCTGATCCTCACCTCCCCATCCCTTCCTCTGTCCTTTTCCTGGGCTCCCTCCCCATTCCATCCTGTTTTTCCCCTCCTACCCTCTCTCTGCCTCCCTTCTCTCCCCCGAGCCCTTTTTGCTCCCCCCTCTACTGCCTTTCCCACTCCTTCTAGCGTCCGCCCAGGCTCCCCGCTTTTTCTATGTCCGCTCCTTCCGTTGGCTCCCCGCTTTCTTCCTTTCCTCTCCTCCTCCCCTTTTTCCCCTCATCGGTCCGGGTCCTCCCCCTCCCCTCCTCCCCCCTTCGCCATCTGCTGCTGTGTCGCCTCTATAGTACTGTTTTAAGTGAGTGTTCGGTGTTGTGTGACCCCTGTCAGTGTTGCAAACAGCCACCATACTGTCGCTAGTTGTGTTTTTTTTTTTATCTCATGTGAACAGAAACCAGACTGTCGCTGTGTTTTTTAAATTTTGCCTGACTACTTCCTATGTGTTTTAATCAGCATCGACGACTGTTTTGTTTTTACATTGTCTTTGTAACTTTTTCTCCATGTTACAGTTTTTAACAGTCACGGTTTTATCGCCTGCTTTTGTTTGCTTTTCATATCTCCTGATGCTGTTTTTTAACTTTTCTGTAGGCTGTAGGGCGGCGTATTGTGCTGCTGCCAGCCCGCCCCCCGTCTGGGGGGAGTCGAAATCAAATGAAGAAAAAAAAAGTGTAATTTCACGCACAGAAGTCGAGTGCGTCATTTTACCCCACTTCAGTTTCACACTAATGAAAGTAGGTAGCTAAATGAGCTACGCTAACGCATATTTACCGTAAGGCAAAATGACCTACTGCGTCTTTATATAAGACTGGGCTCCTCTCCACAAATGCCAAAGACATACACCCGTAAAATAAAGAGATCTTCTTGGACGGCGAATGAATTACAAAATTCCGTCGTTGATGTTAATAATGGGACTTCTATTAGACAGCACCATCCAGCACAACATACCAGAGTAAAGGATTTATGCATAGTGTGTGGTGAATTCGGCAAATATGAGGAGAAAAGGTACAGTTGTATTACTTGTTTTCTTTGGTGTCGTTCTGAATGCAATGGGTGGGACAGTCCTGGAAATTATAACTGTGAATCCTGTCTGAAGAACGTTAGTTATTTTACAAATATCCAAGAGACCAATTACTGAATACACTTATATTCGAGTCTTCTTCTTCATTTTCGTCACTATTTTATAATAAAACTATTATCATTGTTTTGTATCTATTCCATAGGTAATTAATCTGATATTTTCGCTATTTTCTTTTTTTTAACCATGTTATTCAATGTTTTGTCCAACAAACATAATATTTAATACATATATTTTGTATTATAAGATTTGTGGAACTAAATCTCTTATACCATTCCTTGCTCCAACTTACTCCTCTTACTACGTCATTTTACACGGTATGTCGGGTAAAATTACGCAATGCAATGATGTTATAATTATCAGGTTTTTATCTAAAACGTGTAGCTGTTAATTTATGGTTTTAAGATATGTTACTGTAAACACACGCAGCTAATCCTATGAGAAAGTTGGAGCCTCTAGGTATTACAGAATAAAGTTTGTAGTCAAAATGTCTTAGGTGCGCCAAATGTCTTCAGTTCCTTTGTGCATTAGTACACAGAACTCAAACATCTGGTTTCAACAATGGCTCTAACCTGGCCGGTCATTTAGTCGAAATGTGCATGGAAGATACAAACGGATACATCATTGCATGCTGCTTCAAATCTAGTCCAGAGTTCATCGATCATAGTGATTGGCGACTGGTGGCAACCAGCCTCACAGCAACCCAACACCACTACAGTCCAAAACCTTCTGTATCCGGATACATAATGACAGCATGGGCAACATAGCTTCTTGAATTATCTTGCTGAGAGAGAATGTAATGCAGAACGGGAAGATAAAGCAAAGCCACCGGCCTTAACATGTCAGAAAGGTAACGGCTGCTGCCCGAATTAACGGTATGTGTAGGTTACCGTATTGTGTACCCAGTGGCACCCCACACTATCACACCAGCTGTTGGGCCCGTCTGACGCTATCTGGAAATCTTCCTTCTCCTCGGAGTCTCCATGTGATGCTGTGCATAGGAGCAGGCCTCGTCCGGAAGACCTCTCTGCAGCCGTCTCAAGGGAAGCCGCAACAACGGTCGCACTGCCGGCTGTCCCTGGTGTTACAGACGTTATCGCACGTACCCTTTCTCAATCAATCTGCTAGCTTCTTCACTCGCTCTCTTCATTACTCCTGTTGTATAGCGATGCTTTATCTCTCGCTCTCCTATCCATTCTTGCCAGTGCCCTTAGTTTAAACCCATATTCTTGTAATACTTGTGTTTGTTAGCCACTTTTAAAATACGAATGTAAACTGCAGTCTTTCTGCAGCCAAGGTTGCTGTTTCCGCTATTTATGTTACTGTTATCTCTGAGCGTAGGATTCCATATTAAATGTGTTACTCATTACAGCATGTGCATCGTCATTAACACACACTCTAAGACAAAAAAAAGATGCACCACAAAGAAATTATCCGAATGGGACGGAAATCTGTAGATGTGATGCAGATGTACGGTCAAACAATTGACTACAATTTCAGAAAAATTGGATGATTTATTCAACAGAAAGAGCTTCATAAACTGAACAATTCAGTACAGTGTTGGTCTACCTCTGGCTCTTAGGCAGCAGTTATTCGGCTTTTCATTGAGTGACAGAGTTGTCTGGTGTCCTCCCGAGGCATACCGTGCCAAATTTTGTCCAACTGGCTCGTCACATCATCAAAATCCCGAGTAGGTTGCAACGTCTCTGCCCATAATGCTCCAAACGTTCTCAGTTAGGGAGAGATCTGGCGACTTTCCTGGCCAAAGTAGGGTTTGGCAAGCACGAAGACAAGCAGTGAGGACGGGCATTGCTGAATGTAAGCCCAGGATGGCTTAAAATGAAGGGCTACAAAAGACACGTATTTGCTGATCACTGGGGCTCAGTCCAAAGCAGAACTCATCACTGAAGACAATTCTACTTCGATCAATAAGATTCCAGGCCAAAGACGTGTCTGGAGCCACCCCAGACAATAGCAGGATATCAACCTGAGTGTCGTCCATCAAACGCGCTGATAACCAGGAATAATGGTCTGGGTTGCCACTTCTTTTCATAAGAGGGCCCCTTCGGTGGTCATCCGTGCCACCCTTACAACACGATGTACATCGACGATATTGTACACTCCATGTTGTTGCCCTTCTTGGAAAGCCATCCTGGCCTTACATTGCAGCAAGGTAATGCCTACCCATACACGGCTTGTCTTCGTGCTTACCAAATGTTATCTTCAGGGCCGGTTTAAAACCCAAGTGACGCAAACCAGCGTTGGGGCACCAAGCTGAGAGGGGCGCCGGAGGCGGCATTCTGTACAGAATCTATTACAATCAGAAAAAAAATAGCAGCGGCCGCTTGTGGCTCCAAGCTGCGAGGGGTACCGGGCTCGTCCAAGTGCAAGTTTTGTATACAGTATCTATCACAATCATTAGCGAAAACTGACACGAGGGAAAACAAGGGGAGGGAGGGGGTACCAAATTATAAGTCGTATGTGTGGAAGAATGTTCTCTAACCGGGCCTGCCTACCATGGTCATCAAGGTCTCCCCAGTTAAGAACGTCTGGAGTATTATGGGCAGGTCCCTCCAACCAGCTCGGTATTATGGCAATCAAACGTGCCAATTGGACAGAATTTGGCACGATATTCCCCAGGAGGACATCCAGCAACTCTCAGTCAATGCTAAGTGAATAACTGCTTGCTGAAGAGTAGTAGGTGGATCAGCGCTTTATTGATTTGCTAAGTTTGTGAAACTCTTTCTGCTGAATAAATCATCAATTTTTTCTGAAATTGTAATCATTTGTTTGTCTGCTCATGTACATCGCATCGACCGATTTCCGTCCGATTCGGATGATGGATAATTCCTTCGTGCTAATTGTTTTGTGAAATACCTGGAAACTGGAACGCAGATGAGACGCCTTTTCGCTGTGATCACTTCATCAAGCTTTTCCTCTAATTATCTAGTCACTTTTGACGAGCGTCTGATATGTTTTCATTTGAACATTCATATGTGTCTAAAGAATTTATTCATTACATTTTCCTTACGTGCGTTCGACATGTAAAGTTTACTGCTGTTATGAATCACACTCGGAAGCATCGAGACATTACCAAAATCTATCATAAGACAGCCGAATCAGGTCGATTCCTCCCCGTCATTGTGTTAAGTACGGTGTGTGGTGCAGGCTCGTGACCAGGCTATTGGCCTGATTGCAGATAAAGTGCAGCCTTTCTTCACAGCGGCACTAAGAGGAGGAGACTGGTGGTTTCGCCTTTTACCCCCGGGAAGGATCCCCAGTTCTCATTTCATTGCAGGTTAAGTGGACCTTGGGACCTCCTGGAACGAGGTAAAATCCCCGCCCCTACCCAGGATTGAACCCAGGACCTACAGAGCCGGTGCGTGGTGCTCTTCCTGCCAGACCACTACGGCCACTCTGTGCCAATGACTACACCTAAATATAAATGGCGTACTTCCCCAGTGAAAACTGAAAAAATGCTAACTTAAATTATAGATGAGCTGTCCCATCATTATCCGGTGGTCTCATGTTGTTCTTTGCCACAGAGAAGTTTTTTATAATTATTTCTGTTGAAAATCAGTGACAAATATTAGTCTCGTAGAAATTCAGTTTAAATAAATAGTTCTGACAGTTAATTTCAATATCCCGCAGTTTCGGTGTAGAACCCCGCGAATCTATTTTATGTAATTGTAAGAACTCGGTAAGAAAGATCCGATAAAACCTAAGAACAAAAATCTATCTGTTCCAGCCGACTGTATGTGTGGCCCAAGGCTCCGTCCTCTCTCCTTATCTTCATGTCCTGTATGCGATCGACATACACAAGCCGGCCTCTATGACCGAGCAGTTCTAGGCGCTTCAGTCCAGAACCGCGCGACTGCTACGGTCGCGGGCTCGAATCCTGCCTCGGGCATGGATGTGTGTGATGTCCTTAGGTTAGTTAGGTTTAAGTAGTTCTATGTTCTAGGGGACTGATGACCTCACATGTTAAGTCCCATAGTGCTCAGAGCCATTTGACCCATTTTTTGAACCATTGGCAGCTTCCGTCTCCATGAATTCGAATTCACCATTTACAACGGTCCTGTCTAGTTAACTATTACGCCAAAATCTATTGGACTACCAGTCGACCGACTTCACCTGGTAACCATCAAGTAGGAAGCCCGTAACAGACAAACAGTTGAAGCTACCAACTGGCCAAACTTGGAGATTACACCCCACAATTATTGTCCCGCCTCAAAAACCTTGATCCTCTCCTATGCAGATATTGCATCGATATCCGCTCCATCAAATTTCTATCAGTTCCTCCAAATCCTCGAACGTTGTAAGAACCACTGCTATCGTTGATGTCATAGCATATCGATAATATATTCCTTACTTATCACTGGCTTCTGGAACTTTCAGAACCGAGTGCGCCTTTTCTGTGACGGAGCAATGTCTTCATGTATAATGTCTCATCGCTAGTGGTCACGCGCCGTCTTAATGTGGGTAGTGGAGTCGGTGTTAAGCTTCCGTACTAATCGGACGCGCGCTACCGCGCTGCGGATAAATAACCTGCAGAATTTGGTATTCATAGTTAAAAGCGTTACATCGGTTTGTAAATAAAAGGGTTACAGTAATTCACTTAATTCGCGGAAAGGCATGGGGTATTAATTCAAAATGGTTCAAATGGCTCTGAGCACTATGCGACTTAACTTCTTAGGCCATCAGTCGCCTAGACCTTAGAACTAATTAAACCTAAATAACCTAAGAACATCACACACATCCATGACCGAGGCAGGATTCGAACCTGCGACCGTAGTGGTCGCTCGGCTCCAGACTGTAGCGCCTAGAGTCGCTCGGCCACTTCGGCCGGCCGGGTATTAATTAAGAGATGTATGGTTGATACAGTATAGAGTCTGAATATAAGTAATTGTCGTCGAGAAACGTATTGCTAGTAGAACGTAAGTGGAAAGGCTTCCTTGATTAGTTCAAATGGTTCAAATGGCTCTGAGCACTATGCGACTTAACTTCTGAGGTCATCAGTCGCCTAGAACTTAGAACTAATTAAACCTAACTAACCTAAGGACATCACACACATCCATGCCCGAGGCAAGATTCGAACCTGCGACCGGCGGGGTCGCTCGGCTCCAGACTGTAGCACCCAGAACCGCACGGCCACTCAGGCCGGCCCTTGATTAGTGATTGCCTGCTTAATTAATGTGGAAACACAACGTAGCAATAGTTGCTTTAGTGTGAATGTGAAACAAACAGAAGTGTTTAACGATACTGGGTGAGCGTAAGCATTGTTAGGGAAGATTGTTACTAGCAAAAGGAACAGTATACAGTATACTTCGATTTGTACTGTTATTATTTTAAAGTGACGTGTTTCATACTTTAATTGAGTAACTTTAATATCTGAAACATAAAAGAGACACATATTCGCATTAGACACATATTCAGGTTATTCTCGTAACAAATCTTGATTTCTCAGCAAACCCACCAAACCCGAGTCTGACAGTAGCAACATGTACCTTACCAAAACTAAGGACAGACATATGACATTTGCCTCTGTGGCAGGACACAGTTTATATTTTATCATCGCAGCACAACAGATATATTTCAAAGTCATGCACTCGGCCTTACTTTCTCACCTTCGAGAAAACGTACACCATCCGTAAACTCGACTACAATAATTCTACTTTCTCCCCACTAACTTCTGTTTCTAGCACGCTGCAGCGCTTATGCCAATACATTACACCCACCCTACACCTGCACATTATCCACATCCTCTCCCAACAGCATTTCAACCGTCGCCCTCCCCAAGACCATGAAATTCTCCCGTTTACCCATCCTACCAACTATAATTACATCCCATCCACGTACCTCACCACGGATCCTTTTTTCCCCTTCTTTCTCCATCTCTTCTTACCCACTTTCCCCTTTCATATTATTGTCTCACCGACATCTCAGACTACTCCTTCCGTTATGTCTCTCCAACATCCTCTCCTTCTCCATCAGTACTACCCATCAGTCCTCCATATTTTTATTCACACTCTCCTACCGTACTAAACCTCTGACGTTTTTCTGTCAAACAACATTCTATTTTCCTATGGCAGGTTCACCTCTTAGTGACAGTGTATTACTTCATTGTTAAGACCACAGTTTCATTCATCCTGTTTTAAACGGATTCTTATTGTTATCGGTGTCCCTTTCAGCATTCCTGGTTGAAAATTGACGACAGGAAAAATCAAGTTTATTATATATATAATCTCTGTTATATCCATTGTTTCAAATTTTCAAATCACCCCATCTCAGTTTTCAATGTATTTTTATCGGTTTCTGTTTTTATCGTGTTCTGCTTCCCCTTTGGCTGAAGAGGGTGATAGTAACGCTTACAGCCCAACATCCGCCTGGTCTGTGTGGGGCGAGGGGGAATAATAACAACAAATAAGAAAAATATATTTGTGACAATACCACTAAGAACTCGAGTGCATCCATGCTTTCATTCTACACTGCGCGACATAATTAAATGATCTATTTCTCGAAGCCTCGTAACTGTCTCCCACTACGACGTAGAAGTCTGAAATTTGGCACAAGCCTCTTGCAACCTTCTTCTTTAATGCTACAAAAGTGTGTCGTGCCACGTCCCCTCCGGCTTGACGACACTTCAGACAGAAAGGTGTCGACACATGCGAAAAACAGGCCAGAGCTCAGAAGCTCACGTGATGTGTAAAACGCGTTAATGACGTCACATTGACACCAAATTTCACCGGAATTATTCCAGTTGCTCATCGCACTGCGAACCGCCGCTTTCGACTGTGAAATGTATGGGGATGAACGCACCAAGGGAAGGAGTGGCTTCATCTACGCCCTTTATGCCACCCATGAGGCGTTTTTCGCGTCAATTCTGAGCAGCGGTGTGTCTGAAATATTTTCCTCTGCCACCCATGAGAAAACAACGTGATCTTAACGCTGGGCGTCGCTGTTCTAACCACCATTTTAGAGGCGTCTAAAGAACGGGTGAAATGTGGGTAAGAGGGACTGTGACAACGTTACGCTCGTGTGACACGTACACAGTTTCGTTGGGCAGAATTATGATGAAATTGTGTGACATCATTAAGTCACCTTACACTGAACTGTGACCTTTTTTCCACTTGTGTCGATATCTTGTTGTTTGAAACGTCATCGAGCCCAAGAGTGACGTCGCAGGGCGCCACGCTTATGAAGCATTACAGGAGAGGGCACCTATGAGCCGAATTTCAAACATCTACGTCGCAATGGAAGACAATTATGGGGTTTCGAAAAAGTGATCCTTTTATTGTGTTGCTCCGCGTATCATGCGACACTAGTGTAATTCCGTTAAAAAGTTTTTTGATTTGTGCCTCTGTCTCCCGTCAAGTCGAAAACTTCGCCTCCTGCCTATCAGTCTTTGATGAGACGCTAAAACCCAAGAATCCCTCCTTCCTAACTTCTATATTCGAAGACCGTAGAGTGTCAGCTTATGACCTTGAAAAAAACATTGAAACTGGCGCGAGTGAATAACTAGAACTACGGACTCAGTTTCTTTATCAAATGAAAGTACGAATTATACCAAACTTACTAGCGAATATTTTTAAATTTATTAATGCTGAAATGAAATTCTGTTAGGTTTGTGACTGTATTAGAAAATTTGTAAGATGAAAGTTGACACTTTTCTGCTTGAGGCATTTTTTACATTTATTTCACAAAATAGCGTGGCTGATTTCGATAGTATGCTGCTATCGTCAGATGCAAGACGCATTAATTTATCTTGCGTTCGGTACATTCCACTTACATGCTATGTTTTTGCTGAGTGTACCAGTTACGTTATGTGGCTACATATAGCCTCTGATCGGAAAATTTAATAAAATTTATTTAACATAACCTTACGGATTACATTGTCTGATTGGGACCTGCCGATATCTTTCTAATGCCATCATTTTACATTCTGGATAAGTTCGACAGTTTTCTTTTATGTTTTCATGTTTTCAAATGAAAGAAAGAGCTAAGGATCAAAACTCTAAGACTTTGCTGAGGTGGAATAATGTTTTGAGAGGAATAATGCGTTGCGAAGTTGACTTCATTGCGAAACACGAGGCAGGAAGCCATTAAATCAGTTCTTGCTTATAAAGTTATTTTAATAGAAAACTTTTCTCGTTACCTCTTATTTTGTTAAATGACGCTGACGAAGTAGATGAAAAATGTATACGCTACTGGTAATAAGGAATCTAACAAGCCTGAATATAGAGTTTATAGCTTCGAACGCAGGGAAAATAAGTTATAAAACAAAGGCCAGCGCTTTCTCGCCGATCCTACCTTTTTGGCGTCGCAGCGGACGCACTTTTGGTTGTTATGGCAACCACGACAAATTGCCTTCGATGTTACTCGCTGGCCCATGCTGTCGATACGGAGTGGCGAGCCAGTTACTCATTCTCTGACATCGGCGTCCAGGCAGGCAGTTGGCGTTGCCGCTTTCGTGTCTTTTATTCATTACAAGGAAGAGGATTAAATGTAGGATATATGAACGGGATTTATCGAATGGTATAACTGTTGCTGTCCTTTCCTGGATTTATGTCGGTACAATCTGAGACTTTTGAACTTTAGTTAAGTTCATTAGTCATCATTTCTATACCTAGCAGTCTCTTAAAAAGTCTTCCCCCCTATAACTCAATACAGTTGCTGTTTTGTTTGCTGCAAAAAGAAATATACCATGATGAGATTAATTTATAACGATTACGTGTCGCTGACAATCAAGAATATTATTTTGAAATTTAAGTAGAAAATCTGGAAATGCTCAGTAACTTATGTTCTTCAAATGTATAGTCCTTTGATGATCAGAAATGCCATGCGTCGAATTATTGCTTTTTACTGAGCTATTTAGGTTCATGTTCCAAGAGTAATTTACACGATAAATCGTAATGATGTGGAACGAGCAATTTTATAATCACATCAAAAATTGTTTTGTACATATGACTTCATGCTGATGATTGACCAGTGTATTTTTTAAGACATACAAATGTGAGTTAGTAATTCCAACCTATCACCTTTTACACACTACAATAATAAAAATTCTTCTACAAAATAGACACGTCAAGGAGGAACTTTGTCGCTTTGTTTCCAAATTTTACGTTGCTGTCTGTCAGATATTTTATATCACTGGGAGCCGGCCGCTGGTGGCCGAGCGGTTCTGGCGCTACAGTCTGGAACCGCGCGACCGCTACGGTCGCGGGTTCGAATCCTGCCTCGGGCATGGATGTGTGTGTTGTCCTTAGGTTAGTTAGGTTTAAGTAGTTCTAAGTTCTAGGGGACTTATGACCTCAGCAGTTGAGTCCCATAGTGCTCAGAGCCATTTGAACCATTTTTATATCACTGGGTAATCAAAAATTTTGGATGCAGCACTGTGCACCGCTTTTTGTGCTAACGACATCCGCATTGTGGAGCAGTGAAAGTCATTTCTTGCTTCTGGTATTGTAATCATGTACATCATTGTTCCTTTTCAGCTGCAGTGTATTATTCACAACAAACTTCATGAGTGTATAAATATACTCTGAAGCAGTAGTCAAAATGCCCAACTCCAAACAGATATCTACAAACTGATCGTCGGTGAGCGACACATATTATTCTTACAGCACGTTTTGGAACGATGAAGACTTTCTTTTTTAAAAATGATTTACCTCAGAAAATTATTTCATATTACATCATTGAATGAAAATACGCAAAATATAGCATCCTAATGATTTGTCTCTCCCCAAGATTTGCAACGTTTCCTAATACAATTGTGGCAGGTGTTTCAATACATGCCTTTTCCAGTTTAAATCTTCATCGTTATGAAAACCTAAGAATTTTGACCTCTCCTTCTTGTTTATTATTTCCTCGTGTTGTGTTACGCATATCATTGCTGTACTACCTCTAGATGTGCAGAACTGAATATGATGTGTCTTTTTAAAGTTGACAGTGATACCATTCGCTCAAAGGCAGTCAACTTTTAAGAACATGCTTTACATTTCTTCTGTTGCTGTATGTATGCTTGGAGTGGATTGAGTACTAGTGTCATCCGCAAAAAGAACTAATTCTGCTTGTATATTAGAATTACACGAATGAGGAACAATAGTGGACATAAGAGTGAGCCTTGGGGAACCCCCAGTCTGAAGAAGTGTACCTGATTACAAGCGATGAATTGCTATTAACCACACTCTGCTTTATTTTCGTTAGATATGACATTATTCATTAGTTGACTACCATCTATCCCATGAACCTCAGTATATGTAGGAGAACATTGTCATTAAAAGGGTCAAATACCTTAGGTAGCTAGCATTAAATACCAACCATTGCAAACTTGTAAAATTTTGTGAGTGAACGCGTAAATGACATTCTCAGTAAAGCAACTCTTCTGAAATCCAAACTGTGATGTACATCTACATCTACATTTATACTCCGCAAGCCACCCAACGGTGTGTGGCGAAGGGCACTTTACGTGACACTATCATTACCTCCCTTTCCAGTTCCAGTCGCGTATGGTTCGCTGGAAGAACGACTGCCGGAAAGCCTCCGTGCGCGCTCGAATCTTTCTAATTTTATATTCGTGATCTCCTCGGGATGTATAAGTAGGGGGAAGCAATATATTCGATACCTCATCCAGAAACACACCCTCTCGAAACCTGGACAGCAAGCTACACCGCGATGCAGAACGCCTCTCTTGCAGAGTCTGCCACTTGAGTTTGGTAAACATCTCCGTAACGCTTACCAAATAACCCTGTGACGAAACGCGCCGCTCTTCTTTGGATCTTCTTTATCTCCTCTGTCAACCCGACCTGGTACAGATCCCACACTGATGAGCAATACTCAAGTATAGGTCGAACGAGTGTTTTGTAAGCCACCTTCTTTGTTGATGTACTACATTTTCTAAGGACTCTCCCAATGAATCTCAACCTGGCACCCGCCTTACCAACAATTAATTTTATACGTACTGCGGATATCATTGTTGCTCAGGTGGGATACTATTCTAGAATAAATCACCATCTCAAAAATTTTCGAAAATGATGTAAGTAATGAAACAGGCCGGTAGTAATTGACATGTTTCTCATCACCTTTTTTATACATTTGTTTACCAATGGCATATTTCAATCTCTCTGGAAAATTGCCAGGAGTTAGTGATGTATTACATGTTTCAGATAGCACAGACCTTATTACATGGGAACAAATCTTTAGTACTTTGTTGGAAACACCAGGAAATCCAGAGGAGCTTTTATTTTTGAGAGAATACAAAATTTCGTCAGTTTCAGAAAGGACACTGATGATGCATGCATATGATTCAATTTTATGAGAGTAGCTTTCTCAACGTACTGCTCTG
Source organism: Schistocerca nitens (assembly GCF_023898315.1). Lineage (NCBI taxonomy): Eukaryota > Metazoa > Arthropoda > Insecta > Orthoptera > Acrididae > Schistocerca > Schistocerca nitens. The sequence goes on along the minus strand of NC_064616.1, from coordinate 904,798,568 downwards.
ATTTTCCTCTCTAACTATTTGACCATATATTTTCTACTACATTTAAGAAATTATTGTTAAACATATTTCCTACCTGTGATACGTCATTTTCAGTCCTTCCGTTTTATTCAGTAATGATTTAATGCTGTCCTGTGGTCAGTTGTCCTGTCTCTCTTTACTTTCCATATATCTTTAAGCCTGTTGTTGGAAACACTGACTTCTGACATAGTGTGCATGTTCCGTGATTATTTAATAACTTTTATTACTAATTTAGGTCCACAGCGTGATACAAACCTTGTAACGGCATTATATACAAGTACAGATGAATCCGAGTCCGCTGCTCCAATTGAATTTTTTATTACGAAAGGCCCATTTCAGCTATAATTGACATTATCAAGCTATCTGCAAATAATACATAGAATTTTATCATTATTTGATGAAATTTTTTGTGTTTACATGTTATGGCTATATAGTTTGTCTACACGCTGGTACTTACGTCTAGGTATGACTTCCATATCATATCGGTGGGTACCGTCGCTTCTTAATTTGTTGTCTATGTTTTTGTGGTCTTTGTTTGTATTTTATCGAATTTTTGACAGCTTGTTGGTCCTTATTCACATCAGTGAAAGTATGTTTGTTTATGTTTATATGTTAAGGAATTTGTGACAGCATATTTGACAGTGCACCAATGAGGCTGGGTAGTTACGAAGTTTATTGTTCTTGAAGTTAGTTGATTAATGTTTTAACCTTTGCTACTAATTTTATCTTTGACTATCAAACGCTTTCTTTACGTTCGTCTGTATCCGTCATCTTCTTGTAAGATTTCAATAAAATTTCTCATGTAGTTTTTATGTTTGAAATCTGTTCGTCCATTCTGTGGTTGCTTAAATGTGTGGATATGTATTTCAGTTTCTTCAAGGACTTTCATCCTAGTGCCTTTGATATTATGTACAGGGTATTCATTGCTAGATCTATACATTATGCTTTGTGGTTCCCGTATTTTAAGCGTTTGAATAAAGTAGAAACATTACTCTCGTGATCTCTAGTGCGCTCTCGACATCTAATGTCAAAATTTCGTCCTGTTTGACGAACGTAATTTTTTTCATAAATTTTGCGTTCGGTTTGATACATGCCTTCTGTGATGTGGACTGATAATTTAGTTTTCCCTGGGTGAATTCGTGATTTTAAGTTATCGCTTGTTCGGTAAGCGAATTTTACTGTTGTATTTTTTAGTAATGCATTCGATTTATTAGATGTTTCCTAGATATATCATTGATATACACGAGGTTTTATGTTTCGTCAGTGATTCTCTTATTAATTTTATGCCCTTATGAATATTCTTGTGTGTGATTTTAGTGTATTTTTCACGGAATGGAACTATTGAGACCGCGTTCAAATCGTTCCGTTGGGCTACATATTCGAGCACGGCAATTTCCTTATGTATCGCTGATTATTCTAGCTGTAAACTGGTCTTCAAATTAATAATTGTGTGGAAATATGTGTATTTTTGTGTCTTAGGATGGCAGAATTTTTCTTTGACGGTAGTATCTATATTTGTGGTTTTCCAGTAAACTTCAAATTTTTGTGTAGTGTTGATAGTGCTCATTGTCAGGTCTAGAAAATTTACTTATTTGTTGGTTTCGGATTCCATTGTAAATTTCATTCTTGGATGGTGGGATTTAGTACTTTGTGTAGGCTTATATGTTGGATGTCGGGGTCGTCTCCACCTATTTGTAACAAAGTACGAGTATCACCTACAAACTCGTATCTGTGATAATATGTAATTTTCTTGACTGATGGATTTATGGGAATAAAATTTTTTTCTTTTATTTAAGGAGTTTGCTATTGACTGGCAATGCTACATCCCATAGCTACTCTGTCAGTTTGTGTATAAACTGTATTGTTGTACCAATCGGATCGTGGCTGCCCGACGCATAGGACGCTCCAAGTTTGAGCTCTTGAAGGCACTGGGTTTACACCTGACAACGCGTCAAGGAATACAGTGGCTATCTCGGAGAAGCGGACTCGGCCAGCATCAAATCTGGTGGAAGATCCCGATACAAGGTTAATGCTGCACACGTTGGGCATGTCATTTTCGCATAAGTATCGTGTGAAGAGATGTGAAATGGGACCATAACGTAAAATTAATATTACGGAAGGCGAAATGAAGACATAGATTTCTTGGTAGAATTCTGGGAAAATTTAATGCAACTGTAAGTGAAGCGTGAAAGACGCTAGTTAGATCAATTACAGAGCCTTTTTCCAGAGTTTCAAGTCCTTATCAAGTAGACATGACAACACACATCCAACGAATTCAGTTACGCTCTGGCAGGATCGTAACAGTTCGATATATCCCATACGAACGTGTCATAGAAACCCTCGCAGAACTGAAATGGAACTGCTTCGAAGAAAGATGACTTATCTCTAACAAAATTCTGTTAGGTGAACTTAGATAACCTGAATTCGAAGTTAACAGACCATTTTCCTGCCATCATCTAATATTTCACGTAAGATTGATGACACCAAGGCAAACAGAAATAAACAACAAGATAAACAGAAACACCTCACGGTGGTATTTTCCATCTTTGACTACCATGCGCTTCTGGCCCCGGAAGTTCCTTTTTGGGATCATATTCTACTCGGTTCGCTATTTTCCAGTGATGTCTTTGATGAATTTGCTTCATTCTGCCGCAGTCGTTCTCGAAGAACGAACGTTTCCTGTGTCCAAGACGACTGCTAGAGCTTATAAACTAATCTGCGTCGCAGAAGTAATCGAAAAACTTCAGTGGAAGCAACTGTAGATGTGCATCACGGGAGGGTTTGCTTATATAATTTCGACCCCAACCTTCGCCCGCTCGTGGGCCATACGTCTTGCGTACCTACTATGACTACAAAATTTATGGAAATCGTGCTTTTTACCAAGGAGTACCAATAGTCTTCTTTCCTCGCATTCGACTCCAACGGAACAGGAAGGAGAGAAGGCATATCACAGAGTTTACATGCTAGTACGTACCTTTCAGGTGTTTGTGCGAACAAATGGCTGTCGTATAGACGAAAGTACTTTCCTCTCAAAGCACTGAGTGTCAATCAGCACAAAAGATTTAAGAGGCAACATGCGTCTTCACGAGAGTGCGAAGCTTGTTCATTAATATAAAGTGTATTCAGATCGTTGCGTCAGAGCGTTACCTACGGTATGCAGAAGACCTGCCGGCACACAGCACAGTTATCTGGTCGCTCAGTTCAAATTAGAATCTAAGCACAGGTATTGCCATAGATGGAGCACTAAAACGAGAAGCACAACAGAATTTCTTTGTTATTCAGACAGTCGTGAAATCCGATAAGCGATCGAATTTAGAACGTAATAGACTAAACAAGAAATATTAATGATAATCAACTTTTACAGGATCATTGGAATGAAGTACTAGCAGTTTTTTTTCCGTCCACAACATCTATCTTCTTACACACTTTTTCAACTTTTTGTATAAATTTCTAAAAGATAATTTATTGTACCTTCCGTTTTTCATTTTCACTATTGTGGTATCCTGGTTCCCTTACATAACAGAAAAAATTTTACCAATAGCAGCATGCTTTTTCTTTTCACTTTTTTTTAAAGCAAGATTTTTGTTACTCTTAATGACCACAGTACCGAAAACATACTGAATCAACGTGGGCAGGACTTAATGCTATGTTATAATGGAGAAAGATGATCACTCTTTCATTTTATATAACAATTATTAATCGTTCTACATACAGTGATATCATTTGTGTTAGAGAAAATTTGAGTCTAACAACTGACAACACATGGTGCAGGAAATATTAGCACATCTTAAATGTAAGTGTAACATAACACCTCAGCGTAAAATACATGAACTGAGCCACACTTCGGTTAATCCCTATGCTTCGATTAAAGTAGCATTGTGATTGATGTTTCAGAGAGTCGGGGGGAAGGGTCCAGCAGCCAGACAATCGCGGTTGCTTCCCGAGCGCCACGTATTGGCAGTATAGCCTGTTCTGTAGCTGCAGAGTCTTGTCCAGCGTTGCTGATTGCACATCGGTTACACTGCACCCTCCTGCCCACCCCCCCCCCCCCCCCCAACAAAGTGCGATTTGCCAGTCACAAAGTTATTGTAATCAAAGTGCGGGTGTAACATTCCTAAACGATATGAAGGAGAATGAATACATAATAACTGTCTGTAAGGCTGTTTGTAAGGAGATGCACTGGAAAAATCCCGGAAGAGTCTAATTCTTCTGAAAATGAGACTGAGTCCAAAAACATTGTGATACGTGCGGATGTTCTGAGGATAATTAGGTAGAAATCTTTTGGAACCAGGATGACATTCACTTCGCTAAAATGCTTTTTAGTAAATTATAAGAGAAAAAGTGTGGCTGATAAATTCTAAAAAATGTTGCACCTTATAACTAGTGTGGCTGGGCGGCTCAACGTGTGTCAGATTACCCATCCGAAGATATGTGGTTTCGTCCCCAGTCAGTCTTAGGATTTTTTCTGTCACTTATCGGTATTTCCCCTCTGTCAATGATCTGTATGCGTAAAATGACAACTTCAGCTACGGTACAGAAGTCGCATTGTACTATAGGCCCTATTTTAATTTGTGGGATAAGCCAGTTCAGATGTCAGAGGAAGGAGAGAGTAATTAAACCTTGAAGCAACTATGAGGTCCCGAGACAGAAATGGGTATAGGTGATGGCAAATGTAGAGCTAAAGAGGTATAATATACATGTCGTTTTATTCATGGTTGATTTGATACAAGTCACTGTTGTGGGCACTGCGTTCTGACCACTGTGTCTCCTTGCTAGCGCCAGAGTTCATTTCTCACGGCTCTAACAACAAAATGTGAAATAATCGCATCGTCTAGAAGGACGAACATTACGTTCTTCTGTGTTGGCTGCACTTTCCGGGACATTGGCACTGGCTCGCTGTGGTATCACTGCGTATCGACATGAAGACGAGACGTTTGGTGATGCTCCTCTATTCGTTCTTGGCATTCCGGAAAGAAAAAATTTTTGATAGGATCGAAAGTAATATATACATATGTCATAATTTATGTGGTTTTAATCAAACGACCAGTGTAGTTTAGTACACTTCTTTCACTCTTATGTCACCATGGTACTTATCCTTTGCCCACGCGGTAGCACCTGTCTGTGACGAGGTGTACTTAACTATACACTCGTCAACCGTAAACTTTCGGGCAACAGTACTCGTCACAGCGGCGAATTAGTCTGAGGTGGTTTGCTGCTGGACGGCAACAGGAGAGTAGGCAGCAAAAAACAGTTTACGTAACGAGATTATGCTTATACAATCCTAATATTTATCCAACGGAGAACTGCAAGTGCCGAAATTCTCGTCAATTGACAGAAGAAAGTGGAGGGCGCAAAAATTGGAAATCCTCCACCCATATATAGTGAAGAATATTCTCGAACAAAAACAGAAGGCAAAGGACGGAAAGGAAAACCGAAGAAAATATTAGAACAGAAAAAACCTCTTTCTGAAAACGGTAAATTGCTCATAGCTCCTCAGACAGCTGATTCCACAAAAAAATTCATTTGCCCTGGGTGCTGATGTTATTTTGATAATGATTGGATACAGTGTGATGAATGCAAGTAATGGTAGCGTGAGGAATGTACGGATTCTGAAGGTCTGTGACCACTGCTGAAGAATTTCGTGTGCGAAAGCTTGGCCTACTGTGCAAATAACAGTACGAAGTTAACGCTTTTACACTCGCGCTCTTATTGTGTCTGTCTTACGATTAAAAATACGTGTATAAATAGTTATATTACAAAAAGTACTCTTAGCCGAAACTTCGTTAAGTGTGTGTAAAAAAAATAAAGAACACTAATTCACAAATGTAATGGGAATGTCTTCCTCTTCCTTCTTATATGAACAGAGCATTATTCCTCAAACAACCGAGATGCTTGTTGTATTTTAGTTTAGCAGTTCTCAACTAAATAATCCTGCTACGACATGGAATACTAAGATCAGTATCGATGTTTAAAAAGTGCATTAAACCTGATAATAGCTACATAGAGGCTCTTTCGTTCATAGCTGAAACAATTTTGTTTTCGGCAGTAGCTCGTTTAAGTTTTACAGTTGTTGGATATGGATTAGCTCGGCGTGAGATAGAGGGATTGAAGGCAGGAGCTACGAGTGCATCGCGTGAATTATCTAGCTGTCAGACGAAGATGTCACAGTGATAAACAGATACGAATCGTAAATGGGTAGATCCCATCTAGAACGTTGGCACGGGCATGTGTTTATATTGAGTAAATTGGTATAATGTACACCCAGTTCTCAGTGACGGAACCCTTGCGTGCATTTTCCAGAGAAAAATTTCCCCTGCTCACAATAGTTAAAATTTAGGAGTGGTCGATAATGTCGCTCCTATCTTCTTTTGGATGTAGATGTCTTAGTCAGGGGGTCAGCTCACATCGCAGTGAGTTTGCGTGCAGAGGAGCGCGTTGCTTCCAGCACTAAATTGCGTTGTGTGATGTAATCACAGCCATAGTTGCCTGATACCGTGAAAGGGTCTGCTTTAGGCCTTATGCGAGCTTCTCACGGTTTTATACATTTATGCGCCGACATGGAATCGTATATGAGTACATAATATCAACGTATGCTAACCGGCGATACGATTCGTGTATGAATGCACTACGAAGACCATGATTACGTCGAATACATATGCAAGAAATACATTATTCAATTTCCTCCACATAAATGGGGTCATTACGGCTAATCGAATTAGTGAAAAGCCTTACTTTCAGCTGCTATCGCTTCTAAATACCTTCCCTTAACGTCGCCTCAGTAAAGCAGTGGAAGTGCTTGTAATAATAATAAAAGAGACGTGCACCGTGTAATTAGTATGACCTGCATGTTCCGTGTAATTCGTGGAACATGCAGAAATAATCAGGTAGAATGTCGCCTATTTCCTCAACGCGTTATGTGAAATATTTAGCTGTAGACTGGATGACAGTGATGATGGCTCATGCAGTGCAGTTTGCGTTCGTTTTTTTTTTTTTTTTTGCGAGTGATTATGAAAAAGGAAGAAGCACTTGCTTTAAGCGAGCTGGAGGAATCACTGAAACCTAATTTGGGAAGGGCAGACGGGACTTTGAAACCCAGTTCGTAACCATCTCTCTTGGTACCATGCCGCACGGTTAGAGGCTTCGTATCACGGATTGCACGGCCGCTCCCGCCGGCGGTTCTAGTCATCCCTCGGGCTTGTGTGTGTGTGTGTGTGTGTGTGTGTGTGTGTGTGTGTGTTGTTCTTAGCATAAGTTAGTTTAAGATAGTTTAAGTATTGTGTAAGTCTAGGGACCGATGACCTCAGCAGTTTGGTACCTCAGAAATTCACACACATCTGAACATCTTGGTACCGTTAGTTGGAAGAATATCATATTCAGTTTAATTTAATAAAGTGTTCGGTGTCAACGAGCGACAGCCCGTGCGTACATCATGATACTGAGTAGTGCCTCTCTCACAGAAGCATTGCGATATTATGTCAACAAACTGAATCGGAGCAATAAATACTGTTATCTGTTTTAAATACAGAGAAGATCTAAGTTCTAAGTTTTTGCGAGAACTGTCATCATTAAAGGATTGACCGTACAGATATCTGTTGGCATTTAAGGAAAAATGGAGACATATATTTGTTAGGAAAGCTGACTTTACTACTAGTCTTCCTAGGCAACACGTATTCTTCGCGGAGCAAAGGTGTCAAAAGTTACTTACTTTCTATCTGGACCGTCTTCTTGGCATCTAATCTGACAGAAGCTTCACTTATGCTGCATATCAAGTATGTAATTTTCGATCCAGATTTCAGAAAATGTGCGTCTATTTGCATTAATTGCAGTGCGAGCACCGCCCTAGGCACTGAGACGGGCATGACATTTCTGATGATTTTCGGAACCATTCAAGGGATAGAACACTTTCTGATAATGAAAATATTGACCTACATATCTTATCAATCTATACCTATCATGCCTGTTTGAATTTGTATGGCAGACAGAATATTCTATCTTCCTCATGCATGTGTACCTTTGCCTAGATTATACACACTGAGCACGGATGACGTTATGTCCCACCAATCTTTACCATAGCAGGCTCTCTGGCTCTTCCATTTTTATGGCAGTAAAATATTGAGCGGTTAATGGGAGTCCGTCGAAAAAGTTCCGAGACTGATTTTATTCCTAACGTACAAGCGACGTTAGCGAAGAAACTACGGTAGCAGCCTGCACTAACAGTTGTATACAACAGATGTGCATTCGACCAGTGAGCTGTGAGCAGACATGTTAAGCAGTGGACGTGCGACCGTTCTGTGACTACGTTGATGTGCTGCAAATCACAATGCAGCAGTATCTCTAAATCAAGTGTTCAGGAAACTCTACAGAATGTTTTGAAGCAGAGAAAAATGTGTGTAAGGTTTGTCCTGCAGACATTGACTCCCGAACAAAAACAACGGCGCGTGAATACCTGCCGCAACTTAATTGAAATGCAAGATGAGGATAATTCTTTTCTGGAAATAATCGTCGTGGGTGACGAAACCTGGAGTTGTCAATACGAACTTACAACTAAGTGCACAAATTCACATGACGAATTAACTCTTTGACGACGTAGACGACACTGAAGCCAGTGTGACGCACGAGTTGAACATCCCAAAACTGACTTTTCTGACTGTTTTGCATGGTTGTATGAACGCCCCGTGCATTATACTCAAGTGGGTGGTTACACTGTACAACACCCGAAGCACTAAAATCATCTTAACTTTTCTCCAATTTTTATTTATCGAGTCTAGAAACTTTTTGTACTAGCAGTGTATGTGTCACACACTCGGCTTAGAAGCTCTCTGACTGCCATATTTCGTTGAAAGGGAAGTTACTTAGCAAGCAGTTGACAAATGTGATTGGATGAGCTGATCTGACAGTAAAATACTGAGCTGTTATAGGGAGAGCTCAATATTTGTATTGGCTTAGAGGGTCTCTGGATGGCCTGTTTCCTTGTGAGAGAAGGATAATGGAGGGGAAGAGAAGGGAAGAGAAGTGGGAAGGGAAAGGGAATGGAGAGTGTGGGGAGACAGAGAGAGAGAGAGAGGGAGAGACGAGGGAAAGGAGTTCAAGGACAATTTTATCCAGAATTTGCATTGCACTCATTCTAATGACCCCAGGATTTCATTACTCTCTTCTGTTCTGATTAACTTATCATTCATCTGACTCACGAAAATTACGACTCTTCCTGATTCTAGGTTTCCAGAATGGGAATGTCTCCAGTCAGAATACATCCCATTACATGTGCCATTCTTAGAACTATATCCCCTATCATTTTTCTATCTCTATGTTTCACAATGGGAATGTGAATTACAATAACATAATTTTACGCAAGTGACGGTTTATCAAGTGCAACACAATCGTCTTTCTCCCTCAGGCATTCCTTCTTTGAGAAACAAAACTCATCTCTTCTAACTGACTATGACGTGCTCATGAGTTAACTGCCTTTTAAAGGAACTAAATGCTTTCTGTCATCTAAAACAGTACAGTAGAGTGCGTTGCACCTGACGACATAAAACACCATCTGTACACTTTGCTTGGTTTAAAGTTTGACGAGGGGCTGGATGGAGGGGAAACGTAACAACGAAACTGTCGCAGTTATAGACTGCGCCGTGCAGAAGTGGAAACAAGTTGATCTTTATGGATGTCTTGGAATACTAGTTTCACGTCAAAAACTATAGCTAGTATCGATCTCTGTAAAACCAGAAGCGTAAAACTGGAATCATTGTATGGTCTTGTTTGTTGGTAGGCTCTGAGCGTAGTTTGGTCGTCCGTTAGTAAAATTTTCGCCCACTCGCGTAGACACTTTTTCCGCAGGTGCATTTTGTCTTTAATGCATCTGTTTAACATAAATGAATGCGATGCTAGGATGTAGAGTGTAGCACTGTAAGTAATGGAATGAAAAGAGTAAAACTCGGAGGTGATACGTTGGCTAGTCCTCTAAATAACGACAATGATGTTTAATGTCCTCATTTGAAGTCAAAATCATCTGCAGTTTCTTAAGTCATGAAAAACTATCTAGGAAATTGGTGCACCATCCGCTATCAGAAATGTACATGCGTCGCATCTTATGCCGGTCAAATATCACCAGTCGCACAGGTGTCGCCAGGGATGTGTGTCACCACAGCAGCGAATGGTAACGGCCTCTGCTATAGAGGTTAGTAATCAATGCTTTCGCTGAAATGAGTGCAATGAATGGACACCAGTTCAGTAGCAAACATTTCAGCACCCATTCGTTACTAAACTTCAGTGCCTGTGATTTTACGATGTACTCTGCAATGCCCTTCAGATACGCACGCATCGTACAAACTCAGGTACAGCAATTTAGTATTTCATACCAAGAATAGGCCGTGATAACAATCATGTCTCTTCTTGTGCAGGAATCACAGAAATTGTGCGAGCATAGGACGTAGTCACACGGTGATATATGGAAGTTGGGACCGGTCCTGGAGGCGTGTTCAGATGACCGAGGCAGCTGAGGCGACCGCTCGCATAAACCCGGGTTCGAGTCCCGGTCAGGCACAAATTTTCATTGTTACCGGTACATTGTGCTGGTGGCTGATCATATTCGTTATTCCGAATACATTTCTTGTGCTCTTGTACCTAATCGTTAGTATTCCATCAAGACTGCAAACACTAATAAAGGTCGTCGTTAATTATGTTTTCAAAAATGGTTCAAATGGCTCTGAGCACTATGGGACTTCACATCTACGGTCATCAGTCCCCTAGAACTTATAACGACTTAAACCTAACTAACCTAAGGACATCACACACATCCATGCCCGAGGCAGGATTCGAACCTGCGACTGTAGCAGTCGCGCGGTTCCGGACTGAAGCGCCTAGAACCGCTCGACCACAACGGCCGGCATGGCGCTCCCAGTTTCGATTTGCAGATACTCTGGGATTTCCTGACGGCGGGACTCAATCAGATAGGCGGAATAACTTATCTCCAGAAGTGGTATAGGCCATCAGCCAGTGAATTTTAAGAGAAATTTAGGACGTCACAGCACCGACACATATGGAACCTAACACCACGGTGCGGCGCGACAGCACTATCAAGTGGCATTATCTGCTTCCTTCGTAACACACTAACGTAACTTTTTTTCGTGTGTTTCAGATCGATCAGAATCAAGAGCGTCGTCAGAAGTGCCACAGGAATGTGTGACAGGTCCACTCTCGTTTCCTGTATACGTAAACGATCTGACGCATAAGGTGAGTGGCAATCTGTGATTCTGATGATGCTGTAGTGTACCGGTAAGTGTCTTCGTTGAGTGTCTGCAGGGCGTTACACGATGACTTCTATTTGGTGTGACGAATGGCGGCTTGCTCTAAATGAGCAAAAATGTGGTGAATGCAATCCTGTAATGTGTGGTGTACTGCATGACGTAGTTACTTTGATTAAATACCTAGGCGTAACATTGCAAAAAGAGATATGAAATCGAAACAGTAAGTAAAATCGGTAGGAGGTGAACTGTCGATTGCGGTTAATTGGGAGAAATCTCTGAAAGTGTAGCTCATCTATAAAGTAGACCGCCTATAGATCTCTATTGGGACCCATTCTTGAGTACTGCTAGAGTGTTTGGGATACGGAACTAGTCGGATTAAAGGAAGACGTCGAAGCAATTCAGAAGCATGCTGATAGATTTGTTACTGGTAGATTTTGTTGAATGTGTGGTGTCTAGGTTCAAAATGGTTCAAATGGCTCTGAGCACTATGGGACTTAACATATCAGGTCATCAGTCCCCGAGAACTTAGAACTAGTTAAACCTAACTAACCTAAGGACATCACACACATCCATGCCCGAGGCAAGATTCGAACCTGCGACCGTAGCGGTCACACGGTTCTTGACTGAAGCGCCTAGAACCGCTCGGCTACAACGGCCGGCTGGTGTCTAGGAAACCTGCTTTTTTGGATCGCCAGACAACAATTAGGGGACTGATGACCTAAGGCGTTAAGTCCCATAGTGCTCAGAGCCATTTGAGCCAGATAACAATTCAGACACATCGTACTAATGAGTTTTATTACAAAAAGTACATGACAATACTTAACTTTGAGAATTACATAGACGTGTTGCAAGTAAAGGGTGACATCCGAAATAAACATGCTTCTTCAGTATAACAATTCTAAGTCGCTACTATACAAGTTTCTAATATTGATGCTGCTGTTCACCTGGCCGCGACCAGTGGGGCACGGCGCTTATGTCGTCTTCGCATAGAGGCCGCTGCTGTTGCATTGTAGTCTTGCAGAGGGGTTGGTCAGCATGCAATTGGCTGACGTTTTCTTCAGTCCTCTCTGCCCTGTCTTTCCCGACTGGCGCGTCGGCGCTTGACTTTACACAGTAACAGATTTGATCATCATGTACCCGCCAGGGTAGCCGAGAGCACTAATGCGTTGCTTCCTGGACTCGGGTAGGAGCGCCGGCCCCGGTTCAAATCCGCCCTTCGGACGAGGGCCGGTTTGCCGGCCAGCCTGGATGTGGTTTTCAGGCGGTCTTCCACATCCCACTAGGTGAAAACCGGGCTGGTCCCCCAGTCCCGCCTCAGTTACACGACTCACAGACATTTGCAATCGTTCGCACTATTTCATTACCTACACTAGACGCAGACAGCTGGGGTACACTACTTCCACTCCGGGGGCTTCGGGGTGGCGGCAGGAAGGGCATCCGGCCACCCTCTGCCATTGACACTGCCAAATCCGTCATAACAAAGCCGACCCCGCGTTGGAGTGGGACAAAGGTCCGAGAAAGAAAAAGAAAGAAAGAAAGATTTGATCATCATGTCTGTGTTACAGAGATGCTTCGTGAACGCAAATGGGAACCGCTGGAGGGAAGTCGACGTTCTTTTTACAATACACTACTGAGAAAATTTAGGGAGCCGGAATTTGCGTCTGACTGGAGAGATTACCTCCTGCCGCCAACGTACACTTCGTATAAGCACCGTGAAGACAATGAAACAGAAATTAAGGCTCGTACTGTGGCGTACAGACAGTCGCTTTTACTTCGCTCCATTTGCGAGTGGAAAAGAAAGGGAAAAATGACTAATAATGTTACAAGGTACCCACCAACCTGCACCGTTTGGTTGCTTGCAGAGTATATAGAAAGCTGCTTCATCACTTCCTTTATACGACAACCTTACTATTAGTTCTGGTTTCTCATAGGCTGCTATTTGAACAGACTGGCTAGAGTTAATCACGGATCACATGTTTTTTATTGCTGTTCATTCCTTTAGTGACATAGTCCGCAAACGATGGCTTACGACGAGAACACGGCAAGTGCCATAACACGATTTCCCAGAAATTTTGCTGAGTGGAAGAGGTGTCAAAATAAGCGAAAACGTATTTCGGTTTATACATAGATACTCGAAGGTTTCTGAGACAACAACGGACATTGTTTGCGAGGTACTTTATGTGCCTTTTAATGAGTAAGTTGTTAACCGAAGTGCTGTCACAGTGGCTAGCCTCGCGGCTACACAAATTTGAGCACTCGTGTTCGAAACCCGATTATTACTTTTTATTTTCGTTTTTCATTTATCTACCAATATCTATAGAAAATTACTACATGAATCTTTTCCAATGTATACTGAAATAACATTTCCTTATTCGCTTACTGATTGTATGTTGGAAAAAAATTAAAATACGATAAACAAATGAGAAAATTATTTGAAATTGTTTTCTGTGGAATTTCTATAGTGCATCTTGATTGGCGGAAAAATGATCCGTTATCCGTGGTTTGCCGCGAAACTATGGCCAAGGAGTGAAATCTTTAGTAGAGTTAACGACGTTTATTTTCCAAGTGAGATTCATACGAGGAAATGTCACTATTGTGAAACTGCCTTAGCGCTATGCTCATGGTGTTCGGAATGTCTATGTTTCGAATGTTTCTACGATCGATATCATCCAATAAAATATACCAAATCTTCCCCGAGAACAAAGATAAGAATAAAGTATAAGAATTGGTATAAGAATGAAATATATGAATATGAGCATTTAAAAGGACTGTGCGGCGAAATAAGTACTGTATCATTGTAAGAGGTAAGGAGGCGAGCGAGTGTACCGCGGCTTACCCCAGTTCACTACTACCAACGTCACACCAACATAACGCGCCTGTGCGTAACATACAATGGATTGCACCATAATCAAAGAGTGAAATTAAAAATCAAAGCAATTTTTCCAGAGTTTGTCACCGTATGCTTCAGTATATTAATGTTAACATTGCAATGTCTCAGAATTATCAAATGATTATATTAGGCAAAATATGTAATCTTAAGAAAAAAATAAGTGCCGCTGAACAAGACTAAAACGCTAAAAACTGTCCAAAATATGCAGATGTATGCCACAATCAAAAGTTACAAGTCTCAAGTTCATCAGAGCAATATTTTGGTCAAAATCTGCGTTTTTGGGACAAATTGAAAACGCTAAGTATTAGACGCAGAAAGATGAAAATTCGTATGTAGCCCCAGTTTCATATAAAAATATTAACTATTTGGCACCAATAATAATTGTTTTCAATTAATTTACTGGAAGCCCAGTTTGGAACTAAAACGTCTTTATTCATGATAGATTAAATATCAGTTGTATTTGCAAGAGAAAGTTCTACTTACAGCACTCGACTACATTCAAGCTATAATACAGATAAACAAAGTTTCAACCGACCGCTTTGGCAGAGCGGTTCTAGGCGCTTCAGTCCGGAACGGTGCTGCTGCTACGGTCACAGGTTCGAATTCTGCCTCGGACATGGATGTGTGTGATGTCCTTAGGTTAGTTAAGTTTAAGTAGTTCTAAGTCTAGGAGACTGATGACCTCAGTGCTTAGAGCCATTTGATTTGAACCAAGTTTCAAGACTTTGTTGTAAATAACAATGATTACAAGGAATGTCCGCCCCCGGTAGCTGAGTGGTCAGCGCGACGGACTGTCAATCCTAACGGCCCGGGTTCGATTCCCAGCTGGGTCGGAGATTTTCTCCGCTCAGGGACTAGATGTTGTGTTGTCCTAATCATCATCATTTCATCCCCATCGACGCGCAAGTCGCCCAAGTGGCGTCAAATGGAAAGACTTGCACCAGGCGAGCGGCCTATCCGACGGGAGGCCCTCGTCACACGAATAAATAAATTACAAGGAATCTTAAAGAGGCAGTTCAGAGGTCACGTTCTACTATCTATAGGTTCTATTCTAAACATACTCGCCGGCCGCGGTGGTCTCGCGGTTCTAGGCGCTCAGTCCGGAACCGCGCGACTGCTACGGTCGCAGGTTCGACTCCTGCATCGGGCATGGATGTGTGTGGTGTCCTTAGGTTAGTTAGGTTTAATTAGTTCTAAGTTCTAGGGGACTGATGACCTAAGATGTTAAGTCCCAATGTGCTCAGGGCCATTTGAACCATTTTGAACCTAAACATACTAACAGGCAAAGTTCAAATTTAGTCAAGCTAAGACTTTTTCAGTAACTAAAGCAAAATTAACTCTATTTATACAAAACTTAAGAAAATTTTAAATTGCCACTCTGAGTGGCCGCGCGGTTTGAGGCGCCATGTACGTTTTGCGCAGCTGCTCCCGCTGGAGATTCGAGTCCTCCCTCGGGCATGTGTGTGTGTGTGTGTGTGTGTGTGTGTGTGTGTGTGTGTGTGTGTGTGTTGTTCTTAGCATAAGTCAGTTTAAGTAGTGTGTAAGACTAGGGACCGATGACCTCAGCAGTTTGGTCCCATAGGATTTCATACACATTTGAACATTTTTTGTAAATTGTTAAACAACGGAGCTATTAATTCATATGTGTCCTAGAAAAGGGCCATTTAGATACTACTACCTGTGCCTAGGGCGGTTGATAGCAATGTTTCATTTGGCGGTCTACTGCGTCCCTACATAAATACAGCCAGAGAGGCAGTGAGAAGAGGCAAATCGCACCGAGATACTGTATCAATCTGTTCGCGTCGGCCAAACGCCTGCGTGTGTGGTGCCTCGGATGACGTCAGAGGTGGGCAGATCTGCAGGCGTTTTCGCTGGAAGTAGGAAGTGAACTCACGAGGATTGTAAACCGTCCTGGCTCGCTTAGATTTCATGAAAGTAGCTTTCTGTGTGCTGCCTTTAATGTTGACAAAAGCCGCGTAGCATGTGGCGAAATTATTTTCCACTGTTAAGGCGAGCAATTAACTTTTGGTGATTAGAAGTCAGGGTGACAGACCATTTTACTTGGAACTTCCCGTAGACGTCGCCTCTGAACTGTTATTAGTGCTGTTTCAATAGGGATATTATTATTACTGGGGTGTTATTACATTTTGTGTTTGTGAACTTTTACAGAACATATCAAACAGTTAACACACATAACTTCTATGTACAGTCATAGTTCCTGACACCGCCGGCCGGAGTGGCCGTGCGGTTCTGGGCGCTTCAGTCTGGAACCGCGCGACCGCTACGGTCGCAGGTTCGAATCCTGCCTCGGGCATGGATGTGTGTGATGTCCTAAGGTTAGTTCGGTTTAAGTAGTTCTAAGTTCTAGGGGACTGATGACCAAAGATGTTAAGTCCCATAGTGCTCAGAGCCATTTGAACCATTTTGAACAGCAGTACGTGAAACGTGAGACTAGTGATATTGAAACGTTACCGGCAGCTGCTGCGGGGGGTCGAGGCGCAGCGTGTAGCGGCCGCCGTAGGCGAGCACGGCGCAGGGCAGCGTGGCGCGGCTGGCGTTGATGCGCGCCGCGTGCAGCCGCAGCCCGGCCCGCAGAAGCAGCAGCCGCTGCGCGCCCGCCGGCACGCCCTCCAGCTGCAGGGGCACCGCGCCGGACAGCGCGCGCACCTCCTCCGCCAGCGGCCGCACCTCCCAGCACATGTCCCTGCCTGCAACACGCCACAGACAGCTCCAGTTACACCGACGCACAACACGATCCGGCTTCAGAGGAAATCCTGCGGACGTTGTAAGGTTCTGTCTGCGACACACAAAAAAACTTGACCAGCAGCAAAATAAAGTCTCGAGCACGTGATGTTATCTAATAGGGGACCAATACGAGATAGTGTCTCAAACAAAAAAAACGGATTTTTTTTTAAATTTGATTCTTTGGAGTCTTGTTCATACACTCTCCAAAGGATTCTCCAGAAAAATTTTTTAGAACATTTATTTTATTGAGCATCGTGTGTTTGCTGCTCACTCCCGGATTGGCTGTGACAGTAAGGTATAACTTTCAACCTTTCCTTATCACTTAGCTTAATTTGGTTCTATTAGTTAGTACCATAGTTAATAGTGATCCGATGTGTGCGCCTTGGATAGGTATTGGATGTATGCATTGTATGTTAACCGGGGACATAAAAACGACGGAGAGGCTCCGTCCCCGCCGCAGCCGCAGTGGTCCACAACCCCACGACGACTACTGCAGTCCGCTTCACCCCTCCGCCGACCCACACCGAACGCAGGGTTATTGTGCGGTTCGGCCCCCGGTGGACCCCCCAGGGAACGTCTCACACCAGACGAGTGTAACCCCTACGTTTGCGTGGTAGAGTAATGGTGATGTACGCCTACGTGGATGTTGTGTACATAGTTCCGCGTAGTCAGCGCGTACACAACTTTCCCACTAGAGCGCGCCCCGCTAAGCACAACAGCGCAGGCGCAGCGCTCGTCCGTCTCCGCACTACGAGATGGTGCTGCCTTATAGACGGACCAAATTCTGCTTCCGCCGATCCGCGTATTAATATGTAACGCAGCCAATGAGATTGCTGCTAACGTAGAACCTTTTCTCCTCGCGGATCACACTCGCGCAGTGATACATGAACGCGCGATGTATTATAACGAGTGTACAGACATCCGATTAGTCAGTCTGCATTTGTCTGTACCAGTCTGCATTAGTCTTTACCAGTCTATAGTCAAGATTCGGTCTGCGCCTAATAAGATTATCATATTCCTGTACATAGCCATGAAGGTAAATATGTAGACACTTTGTCAAGTATCAGAGATGTGTGAGAATAAGATTAACGTACCAAGACCAAAGGAACTTCAGATTGTCAATTGTAAATAGCATCCAGAATCAAGTTACATAATGTTTGTGCTTGTTATTATTTTAATTAATGTGTGTGAAAATTAATCAAGTTCTGTTTAAAGTTGGTTACCGTCAATCTGCTACTCTAAGCGTGCAAGTGGCATTTCTATCGTCTGACCTAACGGCAGAAGATAAACACGCCACGATAAGACAACGAGACATATTGCTGACACTCGCCTACCTCGTTAGAGCGACCAGTCAAATAATCTGATGGTGTGTGTACCGAATGTCTTACAGTACGCACACCACAGTGGAGAACTAGTTTGCGCAGCAGTCGCCGGCATAATGTAACTGAGGCGGAATAAGGGGAACCAGCCCGCATTCGCCGATGAAAAACGGCCTAAAAACCATCCATAGACTGGCTGGTTCACCGGACGTCGACACAAATCCGCCGGGGGATTGGTGCCGGGGACCTGGCGCTCCTTCCCGCTCGGAAACCCGTGTGTTAGACCGCACAGCCAGCCGGGCGGACTTGGATGGGTAACTGTGTTTATGGGTGCTGTGCATCGCACTCAGGTCCAGGTGGGGTGGACACTTATCGAACTCATATTCACGAGTGGCTCGGTCACCACCCCGTATAAAATTGCGAAACTTCCAGGTAGTTTTCAATCAGAATTATAGGTTCTTTTGAAATGTAGTTAGAAATTTTTTTGGATAACTTAGTTCTAAATCTTCCACAGATGGAAGTCCATGTCATTGTCTCTGGCCAACCGGTGACCCATAATGGCGCAAGTTTAACAGGGCAAATGTTTCAGGAGAATCTTATTCGCCTAAGCATAGTCTTCCAGCAGCCGCACTTGGAGCTATAAAGCCAATATTTGGAGATAGGCCAGGAATGAGCTACTGAAGAAGTTTTTTCATGGGCGAAAACAAAATCCGAATGAGTCAACAGTTTGATCCATAAACGTCTACCACAAACCGTGTTTGTAGGTATGTAGATATTAAAAGTAGGTGTACAGGATATACTGTTCTCATATACGACTGTGAAAATATTGCCAAGTGTTGGGTATTACAAAAATTAGGGATTATTCCTGGGAAGAATGTGGTGTTACATCTTCGCCGTTGTGGCAACTGTAGAATGTAAGATGCGGAAAGATCTGTGACAGTAACGACAAAAAATGCAAGACAGTTAGGTAGATGCAAAACAAAGCTGGAGGACACGCTAGAGGCAGAAGGAGATAAAACATACGCATTAGGATGTTTATAATCATCTCTAAGAGTTCAAACCAGCTCATTTTATTTAGAAGTGTTTTCCTATATATAACATTTTTTACTAGAAAAAACAATTTTCTGAAGAACTATTCAAGATAATTAACTGAAATTTGGGTTGCATGTAGATGACAACCATCTTCAACAATGCATCCTCAAATAACGTGAAATGTTTTGATATTTTCTACTAAATAAAATTATAAGTGAACAAAAATGTGTCAAAGTTTCTAATCCTTTCGTTTTCTACATATGTTCTTGAAAAAAAAAGCAGCTCGAAAAGATTTTTTTAGGTTCAATATAATTCACAGCAGGTAGTTACTGTTTGGCAGAAATTTCATTGCTGTACATTTAATAGGCTTCTTATACATGGGACAATGGTTTGGTATGAAATTAAGGTTGACCGGATAGGCCACGTCTTAGTCCCCATAGGTTCTAGGCGTTTCAGTCTGGAACCGCGCGACTGCTACGGTCGCAGGTTCGAATCCTGCCTCGAGCATGGATGTGTGTGACGTCCTTAGGTTAGTTAGGTTTAAGTAGTTCTGAGTTCTAGGGGACTGATGACCTCAGATGTTCAGTTCTATAGTGCTCAGAGCCATCTGAACAATTTTTTTAGTCCCCATAAACAGCATGATTGCTTTTCTTGTAATTTTGTTCTTTACGTAGATATGAATAGTAGTACTCCTTCTTTAAATAACACCCAATGATTTTTACTCGGTAATCCACTAGCACTCCTCATAACCTGTTCAAACGCATAATAGTATAACCTCAAGTAAACATGATATTATTTAAAACGTAACACAAAATCGACTTTGAGTCTCCTGTAATACGTAGTATATGTACCCTGGGAAAAATTTTTGGTCCACTTGATGAAGTAGGCAGTAAACAAACGGAAACATAAGGAAAATTCCCAACGGTCATTCCATCAACCATTCTCAGCTGAACGTTTGTGTGAGTACAATGTACACCAACGAAGAGAAGGTACAAATGCGATTCATCTGTGGAGAAAGTAATGAGAATAAAGCTGGTGACCTGTTAGAATGTGATGTACCCTAACTTTAGAAATGCCAATCTTCACTTCAACCTGCCGTTTGCTCACGTGTGGATTCATTGCAACAGAGGGGAGAAAAGTAACTTCGGCGGCCTCGACTGTGCAAGTTCTACCACGATTAAGATGTCTTTGGTTGAAACTTCCGCTTCCTGAAGTGTTACAACAAGACGATAAGGCGTCTATCGAGAAGGTGGGGTCTTGTCATGATACCCTCTATTAGATTCCCTCTGTCTCAGAACCACTAAGCCTAATTTCAGCCACAATAACATAAAAGTAATGAAGATGCAGTTCTTAACCAAGGACCACCTTTGCTGCACACAACATATACACTCCTGAATTCATTGTCCCAGGAAGGGGAAACTTTATTGACACATTCCTGGGGTCAGATACATCACATGATCACACTGACAGAACCACAGGCACATAGACACAGGCAACAGAGCATGCACAATGTCGGCACTAGTACAGTGTATATCCACCTTTCGCAGCAATGCAGGCTGCTATTCTCCCATGGAGACGATCGTAGAGATGCTGGATGTAGTCCTGTGGAACGGCTTGCCATGCCATTTCCACCTGGCGCCTCAGTTGGACCAGCGTTCGTGCTGGACGTGCAGACCGCGTGAGACGACGCTTCATCCAGTCCCAAACATGCTCAACGGGGGACAGATCCGGAGATCTTGCTGCCCAGGGTAGTTGACTTACAGCTTCTAGAGCACGTTGGGTGGCACGGGATACATGCGGACGTGCATTGTCCTGTTGGAACAGCAAGTTCCCTTGCCGGTCTAGGAATGGTAGAACGATGGGTTCGATGATGTATCGTGCACTATTCAGTGTCCCCTCGACGATCACCAGTGGTGTACGGCCAGTGTAGGAGATCGCTCCCCACACCATGATGCCGGGTGTTGGCCCTGTGTGCCTCGGTCGTATGCAGTCCTGATTGTGGCGCTCACCTGCACGGCGCCAAACACGCATACGACCATCATTGGCACCAAGGCAGAAGCGACTCTCATCGCTGAAGACGACACGTCTCCATTCGTCCCTCCATTCACGCCTGTCGCGCCACCACTGGAGGCGGGCTGCACGATGTTGGGGCGTGAGCGGAAGACGGCCTAACGGTGTGCGGGACCGTAGCCCAGCTTCATGGAGACGGTTGCGAATGGTCCTCGCCGATACCCCAGGAGCAACAGTGTCCCTAATTTGCTGGGAAGTGGCGGTGCGGTCCCCTACGGCACTGCGTAGGATCCTACGGTCTTGGCGTGCATCCGTGCGTCGCTGCGGTCCGGTCCCAGGTCGACGGGCACGTGCACCTTCCGCCGACCACTGGCGACAACATCGATGTACTGTGGAGACCTCACGCCCCACGTGTTGAGCAATTCGGCGGTACGTCCACCCGGCCTCCCGCATGCCCACTATACGCCCTCGCTCAAAGTCCGTCAACTGCACATACGGTTCACGTCCACGCTGTCGCGGCATGCTACCAGTGTTAAAGACTGCGATGGAGCTCCGTATGCCACGGCAAACTGGCTGACACTGACGGCGGCGGTGCACAAATGCTGCGCAGCTAGCGCCATTCGACGGCCAACACCGCGGTTCCTGGTGTGTCCGCTGTGCCGTGCGTGTGATCATTGCTTGTACAGCCCTCTCGCAGTGTCTGGAGCAAGTATGGTGGGTCTGACACACCGGTGCCAATGTGTTCTTTTTTCCATTTCCAGGAGTGTAGTTTAAAGTCGCTATAGTACTGTACCGCATGTCCCTTATCGTAAATAAGAAAACACTGTTGCAGTAAATGTTTTCCTAACTCATGTTCTCCGTCGAAGAACAGCATTTCCGCCTTCCCTTCATTGGTATACACTGTACTCACACAAACCTTCAAATGAAGACAGTTGAGCGGCCGCTGTGCATGTTCCTTGTGTTTCCATTTCTTTACTGTCAACGCCGTCATACAGTGCAGATGGCCTACCTACATTGTGCGTTGTTACAGGAGAGTTGATTCAGATGGCTCTGAGCACTATGGTACTTAACATCTGAGGTCATCAGTCCCCTAGAACTACTTAAACTTAACGAACCAACGGACATCACACACATCCATGCCCGAGGCAGGATCCGAACCTGCTACCGTTACAGGAGAGTCAAGGTCATTTTTGTGTTATGTTCTTAATAACGTCATGCTTACGTGAACAGTACACTGTGATACGTTTAGAAAAGGTTTTGAGGAGAGGAAGTCGATTACCGAATAGAAAATATAGGGAGCTATCTAATCAGACGTGCTGCTGTTCAAATCTTCGTAAAGAACAAAGTACTGAAGAAAGGAAATCATACTGCTTCAAGTGCTCCTTGTAACTAAACAACATTAGCTTAATAAATTTCTTATTTTCTTCTGGAGAAAGAATTATTTGGGAAGGAAGAAACAAAATGAAACTTCACGGATTAAGAAGGTGTGAGGTTCTATTTCAGTATTAGGAAACCGAGTCAAATTTACAAAGAACTTGGCAGAATGAGTCCACTTTGCGGTGGCGCGGTTCCTTTCGTCATGCACCTACCCGTGAACTCGCAACAGATCGCCCTGAGGAGAGCCGAGCAGAAAGCTACCGTACTGCGACTCGCACCAGGCTGCATACAACATAGCTGTTCTAAAAATCTGGAAAAGGTGTTAATTTTTAGTGAAAGGTGGAAATACTGGCAAAACTTCGGTATATTCTGAAGTTAAGAATTACACGTTCACTGCCAAGCCCGTGCTAATCCTAACACAGCCATGCACAAATCCTTTCATTCACGTTAGCAAGTTTATGATAACGTATTGCCCGAAATCTGAACAGCTACTAAGCACGGATTGTTCTTAGATGAAAATGCTCGCCATACAATTTAGTTTATCAGTATCTAAAACACTCCAGTTTTTAGTCACCAATCTGCTCAATATGCCACGCGAAATTACTGTCTTTTCGCATACACAAAATCACTTAAAAAATCCGTACTTTGCACCGGAATAAATATGCCTTCACTTTAAAGCACTTTTGAGGCATGTAGCACAACTAAAACCGGCAAATTACAACTTTCTTCGGAACTCATACTACACACGACCGTACCATTGAAAGGCTGGGCTCCGACTCTTTTGACTGCTGTTAGCATTTATACGTCCAAGAGAAAACACGCGCAAAGAGTACACCGTTCTGATTGGTCAATTTTCTTTAAGGCCAATAGAGAAACATTATTCTCCCGCGTTAGTCCGCGCTTTTCATTACTAATCATTCAACAAATAACACACTTTGAAACTGTACTTTTTCCTGGAATAAATCTTTAACATTCTTATATTTTGTTCATACTTTACGTTATTAAATGTTTTCATTTGCATTCGAATCAGCTTTCCTTTTACCATTAACTCACTTAACATATTATGACACAAAATTGCCCGGCGTCTGCATTCACACTGTCTTGAAACTTTCTCACACTACAACGTTCATTAGTAGAACAATGATCTACATTTTTACTTTAGACCACATTCACGCTTCATTCACACTACTAAAAGCATATAAAAATTGTACAAACATAAATAAACAAAAAAGTCTTCAAGAAGAAAATAGAACAATTCACAAAAACATTCTCCTGAGCTGTTTCTTGAATGTCTCTGTCCGCTACTGTACTCTGGTGGATGAAAATTAGAACTACGTACTCGACTGAACCCGACAGTGACAGACCATCTGTCACTGTGCACGTGTGAGTCATTCTCCCGATACGCAGGCTCTAGACAGGAGCGATATAAGGCGCCAAGCCTCAACTTGTCCATATGACGTTTGCACCCATCTGGCCTGGATGCATATGCTGATTCGGTTGGGAAGGGTGTCATAACGCTGTTCTATCGCTTTCTGAGGCAAGGTGGCCAACAACTGTTCCAGATTAATATCCTGCATACTAGCTCTGGGACGGAATTGAAGTCCAAACTTGTCCCACCAATTTTATATCAGAGAGAGATCTGGGGATTTTGCTGCCCTCGGGTGTAGCTGAACAACATGCAGCCACTTCATAGCGACACGTCCCGTGTGAGGACGAACATTGTCCTATTGAAAAATGGCACCACGATATTGCTGCATGAGAGGCAGCAAATGAGGGCGCAAGATTTCCTAGACGTTTGGTTCTGGCCTCAGTCACTTTATGCCGTGATTTGAAGTCACAAGCGATGGATCCTCACACCATGACGCTAGGGGTAACATCACTGTGCCTCCCCAGAACATTGGAGCGCTTGGACCTCTTCCCAGTTGCCGTCGATGGTCATCCGAGGCAGTGCAGAACAGTGATGCAGCAGGGAGTTCAATGTGACGCCATTCATCAGCAGTCCATGCTTCCCAGTCACAGTACCACTCCAAAAGCAGACGTCTGTGTTGTGATATTAAAGGCAAGTTACGCATAGGACTGTAATTCCCCAGTCCGACTGCTGCTAATCTCTGACAATGGTGTGAAATGGCGATTCGACCAGATGGTAAAATGGAGATCCACAATAAGGCCTCTTTCACACTCTGTCAGGTGCGCTGGTAACGCTGTCTCATATGAGTACATGGATATCTATGTGTCCTTGGAAGTGATCACTCAACATCTGACGCTGTTAACGCCACTTATATGAGGTACCAAGTCGGATAGAAACACTAAACAGGGACAACACTATTGAACTCGGTGGATGTTGTATACCTCGCAGTGATTTGCAAATCTACTCGTTTATATACTCGTCCGTGGTGTGTATGTGTACGAAGTTACATTCACATCCGACCATGTCCTCTGGGTGCTTCCCTTTTTTGTTAGGCTGTTCATAATTCGCACGCGAACTTGCTCCAATTTCACACATGTTGCAGTATCTACGGCCGGACGACTTCACTGGTGTAGTGGTAATCAGTCTATTAGTGAGATCGTATACAAATCCCTACAGTGGTTCCTGAGATTAGCTTTTACATACAGACTTAAAACGCAGCAGGGGAATTTATACCATATAAAAATGTACGTATGGGTACATGTGTACGTATAAGGGACAGTCAAATGAAAACAAGGCAGAATCAAAAAAGTAAGTAAACTGTTTATTATTTCAAAAGCAGTGACCATAAGTGTTAACACATTCATGTGGGCGGGCATTATCCTGTAACAATTACGCAGTCCACGAATATTACTGGGCATTTGGACATCAATTTTTGTGTCTTTCGTGTAGCCCCGGTCTCTCCCTATGTGACTGTCATGTTTTTGGTGTCTTGGAGAACGACTTTCGTGGCAGTCGATTTTCTTCGGAAAACGATGTGCGCGCCTGGATACAATTATGGTTCAGTTGGCAACCGCAAACATTTTCCACGAAGGTACTACTGTCTTGTCTCACAGTGGGACAAATATACTAAGGGTTACGGAGATTACGTTTGAAACAATAAGCAGTGCAATTACTTTTTTCAGTATGTCGCGTTTTCATTTGATTTCCCCTTACAGTTGACTTGCAGTACTTTTAAAAGTAT
Source organism: Schistocerca nitens (assembly GCF_023898315.1). NCBI lineage: Eukaryota > Metazoa > Arthropoda > Insecta > Orthoptera > Acrididae > Schistocerca > Schistocerca nitens. Next base: position 904,772,785 of record NC_064616.1, on the reverse strand, counting down.
GAAGTGCAATTTGTCTTATTTGTGCTGTTCAGTATGTCAGCCGGGTCACGAGAAGGAGCACTAAAGCGAGCCAAAAACTTTGTCAGCATGTTTCGGGATCTAAGATCAAGAAACATGGCTGAATACCACAGATAAATTTAACATTTTGTCTGGAGTCGTTTGATGTGCAACAATAGAATTAGACATTTGTTCAATACATGTCACATAGTAATATGTTCAACATCATCAGATCTTCTTGGCTGAATTCAACCAAACTTGGTACACATATTACCTATTATCTAGAAAGAAATACTGTGAAGGTAAAAACCTCCATTCTCCCTTTGGGATGGGGATAGTGGGATAATGTGGTGATGGACAGAGAAGGGATTATGAGATGGAAGGCCAGAGGGGATGAGGGCATGGACAGGCAGAGGTGGAGTGGAAGAGCAGATGGACATACAGCGCAGGGAGGAACAGATAGACAGATAGAGGAGTGTTGAATAGATAGAGGTGAGGAGGAAGATGGAACGAAGATTGGTGTTTAATGTCCTGTCGACAGCGTGGTCATTAGAGATGGATCACAAGCTCTGGTTATGAAAGGATGGAGAAGGAAACCGCCTGTGCCATTGTCAGAGGAACCACTGCCTGGAGTGGTTTGGAGAAATCATGGGAAACCTAAATCTGGATGGCCGCATAGGGATCTCAACCGTCATCTTACCTAATGCAGGGGGAGGAGGATATTGGTAGAAAGAGAAGTCAGGAAGATGTTGACAGAGAGAGATGTGAGGAGGAGATGGAGAGATAGGAGGAAGGAGAAGATGGGCAGAGAGAGAAGGCCGGCCGGGGTGGCCAGCGCGGTTCTAGGCACTACAGTCTGGAACCGCGCGACCGCTACGATCGCTGGTTCGAATCCTGCCTCGGGCATAGATGTGTGTGATGTCCTTAGGTTAGTTAGGTTTAAGTAGTTCTAAGTTCTAGGGGCTGATGACCTTAGAAGTTAAGTCCCATAGTGCTCAGAGCCATTTGAGTCATTTTAGAGAGAGAAGGGTGGAGGTGGACTAAATATTTAGATACAGAAATATAAAGGATTGTCAGGAACAGTCTGAAGCGCTAGTAAGGGAGTTGCAGGAGAGGTTGTGCTGAGAAGTAACTGTTAAGGAAAAAATTCGAAACGTTGCAAGGTTTCCGAGTAATTTAGCATTGAAGTTAGCCGATCAGATCGTTGAGCGCGCAAGTTCAGGCACCTGCACGAGCTAAAATGCGGTAATGGACAGGCATCTGTGGGTCCGTGAGTTACCACTTGTTCAGATGCTCATTACCAGTTAAATTGTGCCTTTTTCGGAAGTGACAAATCTAAACTAGGTAAGCCTCTCTCTATCGAAATAGCTTGCCTCGGAGATGCAACTGTCCCTGGAGAGTGGCATAAAATTATGGGAGGTGTCTCATTCAACAACAGAACAAAAATCCACATGTTCGGTATATTTACACTTCGTAATTTCTTGTTACTTCCACGAAAGAGTTATATCTCTTAAACGGTCTCCTACAGATCAGCTATGTCAACGCAGACAGTATCATAGTCCCATTTTGAAAGAATACCAGTGGCCCTTGCAGTTTTCATGAAATGTAATACACATGATTTATAGGTTCCATAAGCGGACAGGGCTATCGCAACCAAGCAACATTTGCTGATCCATTTTCTCGTCACCTACAAATTAACTCAGCTTTTCAAATGCCGAAGTTTGATGAGACTCTTTTGTAAGTGAAGTGTGTAACTCTCTGAGATCCTTCGTCGATGTCGCAGTGGCATACATAAAGATTGCATCATTAGAAAATCACTGCAACGGCACTAGAACTGTCAGATGATAAACGCTTCGCAACAAAGCTTCAAAGTAAACCAAATACATTGTCTCCCACGCGTTTAAGGGTCATACTCACGTGCCTGGTACTCAGACTTGAGTATACTGAGACGAGGAACTATCGATCGTTAATGAATATTTAGCATATCAAACAGTAACAAATTACGTACATAGCGAATGTCCAAAATGATGACTGTTACGGTCAATGCACGCATTACATCATAATCTACTGGCAAAACTGAACACTTTTTTTAGAAGCATTTCGCTTCATTACTTGCACACGATATTTATGATAATGGTGTGACTACTACTTCACAACTACTTTCCATACTGGATTTTTCAAAACGTGAATTTCATGGTCCTGTTGACTCTGTGTGTATTTGTAACGGTCAGTAAAATGGAAAGGAGAGATATGGAAAAAGTAAGTAAACTGTTTATTATTTCAAAAGTAAACGCCGTAACTGTAAATACTTTAATTCCCCTGTGAGATAAGACGGTCAGTGCTTTCATCAAAAAATATTTTCCTTTGCCTACTGAACTATGACTGTACCGAGGTGATCACCTTTCCTCTGAAGCAAACCGACGGCCACGAGTGTCTTTATCCAGGAATCCAAAAGTATGGAAATCGCATGGGGAGAATCGGGACTGTACAGTGGATGCGTACGGACTTAGCAGTGAAATATCTGCAGCGTACTCGAAACAGCCTTGGCAACACCATGTGGACGGGCCCACGCTGTATAAGTTTCGGCAAGAAGCTCTTGTGATCTTCCGTAGTGTCCCGATCTCTCGCCATGCGATGTCCATATGTTTAGAGCACTGCAGATAGACAGTCGTGGCCGTCGATTTGCTTCGGACGAAGAGGTGCACGTCACGATACAATTATGGTTCCTTAATCAACTGCGAACATTTTTCCACGAAGGTTCAAAAATGGTTCAAATGGCTCTGAGCACTATGGGACTCAACTGCTGTGGTCATAAGTCCCCTAGAACTTAGAACTACTTAAACCTAACTAACCTAAGGACATCACACACATCCATGCCCGAGGCAGGATTCGAACCTGCGACCGTAGCGGTCGTGCGGTTCCAGACTGAAGCGCCTTTAACCGCGCGGCCACTACGGCCGGCCTTTCCATGAAGGTACTGACCGTCTTGTATCACAGTGGGACAAATGTACTAACCTTTCTGGCGTTTATTTTTGAAATAATAAACAGTTAACTTTTTCCATCTGTCTCGTTTCCATTTTATTGCCTCTTATACGAATCTTCTCCGCACAATCCAACACTCTTTCCTCAGATTTAAAGTGTGAACAAAATTTTCTGAGCTCTATTGACAGCTCTTTATTGCTTCAACGAACGAGTTTCCTTTTGTTTTCATCCACGGCGATACGTTTCATCCAATTCGGCTGTCGGCTGTCTCGAAATTTCTCTCTGTACATTTTTTTTCCGTCCCCAGGCAATATACCCTGCTGCAACACACATTAAATGTATGTCTGTAAATTCTTTTAACTATTAATGCTACCTCGTCCGTAACAAGACGTGAACTATAAACACTGGACATATCGCAAATGATTATGCATTGATCCTCATGAGAGCGCCACCAGCCTTGCGTTGCAGGAGATGGTTTTTCATACAACATAAGTAGCTTACAGAAGCTGCACATTTCTCATTCTGGAGTTTGCACCGTCTGAAATGTTTATTTCTGAACCTCTTTCAAAATACTCACTTATACTTAATATAGTTTTGACACAAGATTTTCGTGAGTAAGTAGGCAAAATACGCGCCAGTTTTTGAACATATTATCGTCACGCCATCACTGAAATCATAAAAGTGTCAGATGACTTTAGGTGTACATCAAGAGCCATTGAATATGGCACAGTCATATGCACCATCGCTTTGATGACGAGGTAATTTCAGATGTAGAATCAGATGAGGATGGACGATTAAATTAGAGGTGTCCTTGCCAAACTAGCAAGAAGGGATTTAAGGAGGCAATGAAAAATCTCAATATGGACTGCCGAACAAACGTTTTAGCATTAACGATGCCCGGCGTTGCCCAGGTATACATTTACTCCAATCTTCTATTAGTGCACCTCCTGTTTCCCCTCTTTCAGCACCTCTGTCCACCTTCTCAACTCCCCACCCTCTGCCCACCTCCTCCTGTTCTCTGCCAGTCTGCACCTTCCCCCACTCTCTGTCCATCAGCTCCTAACCCCTCTCTCAAGCTCCATTTACTCACTCACCTCTCTGTCCACGTGCAACTTCCATCAATGTACCCTTATTCCTCCCCCACCCCCAACTCCAACTCCTCGCCTTCTAACTGTCTCTCTGTTGTTAGATCCTTTTTTTTGTATTCTTGCAATAGGGAGGCGATGTGTTGTTCCAACAGGATAATGCTCGCCCACACACTGCCCGTGAAACTCAACGTACTCTGCAAGACGTCAGCAACTTCCCTGGCCAGCACGATCTCCGGACTTGTCTCCAGTCGAGAATGTGTGGGATATGACAGGACGAGAAGTGTCTCGTGCGAATCGCCAAACAACAACTCTTACAGAACTATGTGAACATGTCGAGCAAGAGTGGAATAACGTATCCCAGCACAGTATTCGCAGTCTGTACGACCAACTGGATGCCAGAGTCAGCACCTGCATTTCCGGCTATGGTGCCTACACCATATATTAATATAGGTGTTTCAGGTATTTTCGGCATGGGTCGATACTTTGTACCTCAGACCGCTTGTACTACTGATGTGTATGCGTAATCATATCACGTACTCCAGATGCACTCTTGCAACAAAGAATCTTGAGCGAATTGGAAACCTCTAAAAGGCTTTACTAATTTCTTTCCGGCAGTGTAACTTGCTCCTACACCTCTCTCGATCGAATTGTTATTTATTCCACGCATTTCAAACTTATGATTCGTCTGAAATTTTCGGCTGCATTAGGAAGTGTACCTGGTGGTCGATAGAAGGCTCAAATTATAATTTATCCCCATCCATAAAATCGTCTTTCTCAAACAATCTTGCATACAGCTCTAATTTCTATCTCGGCGGATTTGAGTTTCCTGTCTACTGCGCCAAATACACCGCCTCAATCTTCCATTACCCTGTCCTTTCGATATATGCTTAAATTTTCCCCAAAAATTTCACTGCTGTCAATTGTGGGTTTCAAACAGCTTTTAGCTATCATTATGTGAGCTTTACTGCATTTTAGGAACGCTTCAAGGTGTGGCATCTTGTTGCGAATGCTTCAGCAGTTAAACACTATGATTTTAATAATCTCTCCTGAGGGGAGCATTTCTTTGGATCTTAAACTGATATTGTCACCTCTCCTGCAGCTGTCGTGTTCTGTACTGAATGAAGACTCGCCTAAACTTAAAAAATAAAAGTAAAAAAAAGGATGAAAAAACAGACTTGTGTGCATCCCACTAACACCCAGTTACCTAGGTGCCTCGGATGTGTAGTACAGACCTGACCCATTTAGGAGGCCCAGCAATTCTCGAACTTACGATGCAAGTCTAGAAAGTCACAGACTAGCTTTTCACAGAACATTCGAAGTCCCTAGTTGGGCCTTCCACTCGTCTGAGAACCTGGGGGTAATGATCAGTTCTGGGGAAAATACTGCAGATTGTGAGCGTCGTTGAAACTCCGTGAGCAAGGCTAGTCTTTTCAACGTTTTCTACCAGTCACTGGAGTTATCGAAGTGTGACCCTACATATCAGACGTCTGGCAACTTTTGATTCAACATGCCCCACAACCTGCATCTGGTTGTAACTTGTTCTCTCAATGACTGCTGCAACAATCTCTCGAAAATGTTGAATTAGGACCTCTATGATGCACACTGAGTGCACCTTCTCTTCTTTCCTATCATTTGCTGCCAGTTTCCCTATTATTCACAGCAGCTTTCAAATGCTGACGATTAATAGACTCTTATACCTTCGTGTTTGCCTCCCCTTGACACGGGACACAGTAGGTTTACCGACATGTGATTTGAGTCTCACTGGCTTAGTTTCGGAGTTTTCACAGGTCCCTGTTTCCCCTGTACAGAGCGCCTAGCTCTACCAACTGGTATGCTATTCACAGTTAAGTGGACGAGCAGTAACAATCCCATAGTTCCTGCAGAAGAGACTGCATCCACAGGAGAGAACTGTACATGGAGTAGCTTTGGTTTCTCCGGTGTATGACTGTTGGTTCCCCTCCCAACACATCCGTTCGCAACAGATTCTAGTCGCTTGATAGCTGCTTACGAACATTAACAAATTCATCCTGTGTCCGAGAAAAGCATTCACAGTGTGGCTCATAGTGGCTGGTGCAATGTTTCTAATGAAAAGCAACTTCAAACTAAGCTTGCTTCTTCTCATTTTTAGATTTCTTAAGCTAAAGGTACAGCTAGTTCCCTTTGAGAGCTGAAACAATTTATACGTAAAATGAGATTTCTGTTAATGCAAAAAGAAGAAGTCGTGAATAAAAATTACGGACTTCCTGAAACTTTGAGGTTATGGTCACTAAAAAAGGGTAAAATAGCGTTAATTTACGTTAAATGCAGGCAATATTCACTGAGGTTACCAAAGTTATGGGATAGAGTTATGCACGTATACAGATGGCGGTAGTAAGGCTTACACAAGGTATAAAAGGGCAGTGCTTTGGCCGAACTGTCATTTGTTCGCAGGTGATTCATACGAAAAGATTTCCGACGGGATTATGGCCACACGACGGGACTTAACAGAGTTTAAACGCGGAATGGTTGTAGGAGCTAGACGCGTGGGGAATTCTGTTTGGGAAATCGTTAGGGAGCCGGCCGGAGTGGCCGTGCGGTTCTAGGCGCTACAGTCTGGAACCGCGCGACCGCTACGGTCGCAGGTTCGAATCCTGCCTCGGGCATGGATGTGTGTGATGTCCTTAGGTTAGTTAGGTTTAAGTAGTTCTAAGTTCTCGGGGACTGATGACCTCAGAAGTTAAGTCCCATAGTGCTCAGAGCCAATCGTTAGGGAAATCAATATTCCGAGTTTCACAACGTCAAGCGTGTGCCGGAAATACCACATATCAGGCATTACCTCTCACTACGAACAACGCAGCAGCCGATGGCCTTCGCTTAACGACCGAGAGCGGCAGCGCTTGCGTATAGTTGTCAGTGCTGACAGACAAGCAACTCTGCGTGAAATAAGCGGAGAAATCAATGTGAGACTTAATACGAACGTATCCGATAGGACAATGCGTCGAAATTTGGCGTTAATGGGATATGGCAGCAGACGACCAACATGAGTGCCTTTGCTAACAACACATCGCCTAAAGCGTCTCTCCTGGGCTCTCGATCATATCGGTTGGATCCTACACGACTGGAAAACCGTGGCCTGCTCGTATGAGTCTAGATTTCAGTTGGTAAGAGCCGACAGGGTTCGAGTGTGGCGGAGACCCTCGAAGCCATGGATCCAAGTTGCCAACGAGGCGCTGTGATACCTGATGGTGGCTCCATCATGGTGTGGGCCGTGTTTACGTGGAATGAACTGGGTCCTCTGGTCCAACGGAATCGATGAATGAGTAGAAATAGTTATGTACGGCTACTTATAGACCATTTGTAGTCATTCGTGGACGTCATGTTCCCAAACAAAAATGAAATTTTTATGGATGACAATGCGCCATGTGTGAGTTAATGAGCATTGCTCTCTCATTTAAATATATGGCCGAAAGAATCAGTCTACAGTAATTGTGAAATGAACTCTGTTGTCCAGGATCGCATGCCACAAAGGGCGCAAATTCACCACGAGATGGGGAAACTCATAGGCGTCTATTGTCTATTGAGGCCTAAGTGCTGTAGTGTGTGAGTGAGACAGACGAGAACCTACGTCATAGGGAAACCCAGTAGACGGCTTTTGTGGCCTATGAGGCGTAACAGTGTTAAATATGGCGGACCTAAGATCGGCCATAAAGGGAAACATTTATGAAAACCATTTAATCCTTTAGTAATGGAGGGAATCAAGCCACAGTAAATTTAATCTGCCATCCTCCGTAAATTCTCATGGTGATCCCAATAAAACTTAAGTATTGACCATATCTATAATAGTTTAGGATTTAATATCAAAGTGAAATTAAAAAGTTTTGTAACAAGGACGTGAATGCTAAAATCTGAACGCTTTGGTCGATCTTAACGATCGACATTTCATATAGAGCCGCATCATTAAAATGACAAATTTTATAAATATCAACTCTGTAACTTTATTTGCTTAAAAGATATAGTAAATTTAAATTATCAGTATTTTCAGTTAAGCATCAGATCATCATTTCCTCCATACAAACACTCTGAACGACAACAGCATGACACCTTATTGAATCATTAGGTAATAGAATATTCATTGTAAAATTTAGTGCATAATAGTTACTTTTGTTTTTTATTTATTTATGAGAAAGCACATTGGTGCAAGGCTACTGGCCGTGACATTCAAAGTTAAGAAGGAAATTGTATTGGTTTTATGTAAATGAATTTAACGTTTATTATGTAATGGATAATATTGTTACTTTATTTAGAACGTGAAAGTGGTCAAGATTTGATTCTTTAAATACGTTAAAATGTAAAGTAATATAGAGTACGCTGTAGCCAACCAGATAGACGGCTTCAGGAAAGGGAACTGCCCTAGTCTGTTGAGCGAGGATATTCAGCGGGCGGGAAAGGCGGCCGGGAAAGGGCAGAGGGTACAGCTCGGATTGAGACGCGAAAGCGGACTGTCGGTCTTTACCCAGCTAACAAGGGAACCTCCCCATCGCACCCCCCTCAGATTTAGTTATAAGCTGGCGCAGTGGATAGGCCTTGAAAAACTGAACACAGATCAACTGAGAAAACAGGAAGAAGTTGTGTGGAACTGTGGAAAAATAAGCAAAATATACAAACTGAGTAGTTCATGGGAAGATAGGCAACATCAAGGACACTGGGAACGACGTAGAGCCGTGGTTTCGTGGTAACGTGAGCAGCTGCGGATCGAGAGGTCGTTGGTTCAAATCTCCCATAGAGTGAAAAGTTTAGTTTTTTATTTTCAGTTTATGTGACAAACTCTTATGTTTTCATCACTTTCTTGGGAGTAATTATCACATCCACAAGAAAACCTAAATCGGGCAAGGTAGAAGAATCTTTTTACCCATTCGCCAAGTGTACAAGTTAGGTGGGTCGACAACATATTCCTGTCATGTGACGCACATGCCGTCACCAGTGTCGTATAGAATATATCAGATGTGTTTTCCTGTGGAGGAATTGGTTGACCTATGACCTTGCGATCAAATGTTATCGGTTCCCATTGGAGAGGCACGTCCTTTCGTCTACTAATCGCACGGTTTTGCGATGCGATCGCAAAACACAGACACTAAACTTATTACAGTGAACAGAGACGTCAATGAACGAACGGACAGATAATAACTATGCAAAAATAAAGAAAGTAAAATTTTCACTCGATGGAAGACTTGAACCAAGGACCTCTCGTTTCGCAGCTGCTCACGCTACCACGGGACCACGGCGCTCCTGAGCTCACATTGTCCATGATGTTACCTATGTGTCCCACGGACTACTCAGTTTGTATATTTTGCTTATTTTTTCACAGTTCCACACAACTTCTTCCTGTTTTCTCAATTTATCTGTGTTCAGTTTATCAAGGCCTATCCACTGCGCCAACTTATAACTAAGTCTGAGGGGGGTGCGATGGGGAGGTTCCCTTGTAAGAAGTGAAACGACTTAGAAAATGTCGCGTTGTGCGGTACGGCGGGACTTAGTCTCTGAGCGGTGAGCAGCCGTGCGCCTGGAGTGAACTCTGACTTTTCGTGTAAACATCGAGGTGGAGTATTGTGTTTCGCGATGAGATTGTGAATGATCGAACTGTGTCAAATGGATATGCGCTCCAGTGTAACAGTAACTCTAAATACGACCACTTTCGCTATTAGTTTGCTTTCTAAATAAACATTATTCTAACCAAATCGCAACTGTGTGGCCAACATCATTTATGGGTCGTCAATTTAGTTCCCGATATTATTATTACTGCTTTTATATGTTATATTAACTTTGTATTTCGCAAACTTGCCATCAGCCAGAAAACTGAACCAAAGGGTCACAAGTGTCTTATTTCGGGCGTGTAATGCGACACATGCGGTTCAACCCCTAGACGAGTTTGAGCCAAGACATTTCGACGAAGAGGAACCGCATGTAAGCCCGAACTTCTTTGTGATGTTAGCTCGCACATGTCACCCCGCCATAGTTGTTCGCTATTGGTTTGAAGAACATTTTGGACAATTCGAGCGAATATATTTGGTCGCCCAGAACGCTCGACATGAGTTACATCGTACACATATGGGACATAGTCGAGAGGTCAGTTTGTGCACAAACTCCTGCACTGGCAATATTTTCGCAAGTACGGACGGCCATAGAGTCAGCATGGCTCAGTATTTCTGCAAAGGAATTCCATCGACTGCACTACGCCAGGCAGAAGGAGGTCCGAAACGATAATAGGAGATATTTCACGACTTTTGTCACCTAACTGTACATTCCTCTTTGAAACGGAAACTAATCTATCAGAAAATGTTAGTTAAAATTCTGCTACAGTAATTGTAAGTCACAAATGTCGATTTATTAGGATTCAAATGGCTCTAAGCACTATGGGACTTAACATCTGAGGTCATCAGTACCCTAGACTTAGAACTACTTCAATTTAACTAACCTAAGGACATGACACACAACCATGCCCGAGGCAGGATTCGAACCTGCGACCGCAGCAGCAGCGCGGTTCCGGACTGAAGCGTCTAGAACCGATCGGCCACGTCGGCCGGCATATATTAGAAAATATGTTATTCATAGTATTTGTAAGTTCCTAAAATTCTTAAAAATATACGTCTGTCGACGTAATTATAGATTGAAATTTCTGGCACACGATGTTTTTAACAATGATATTACTGCAAAAATTGTTTAAAGCACAAATGTATATTGCAACTGTTGCTGTAGCACAAAATACATTTTTCGCGCCACTCAACGTACAGAAATACAAATTATATCACAAGACACGCACAAGTGTTGATACAGGTAACACGAAAAGCACTTTTAAATCTTACGAGAGGACTTTGGATCTAAGTGTCCGAAACGACATATCTGGCTCTTGATTTCACAAAGGAAATGCCGGAAATCTGCTTATATACGTACATATATGTAAACAAACATGCAAAATACTTTGATTTTTTCCGTTATCTATATCGACAACTACATAGGTAGTCCGCAAGCCAGCATACGGTGGGTGGTGGGGGGTCCCTGTACCACTACTAGTCATTTCCTTTCCTGTTCCACTAGCAACCAGCGCTTCGAACACCTAGATCCGAAATCTTCTCGTAAAATTTAAAAGTGCTGTGCTATAGCATCAGTTTCAATATACATTGTGCTCCATATGAGCCCTAATTCTTATCTTCGTGGTCCTTACACGCAGTGTATGTTGGCGACAGTAGAATCGTTCGGCAGTCAACTTCAAATGCCGGTTCTCTAATTTTTTTCAATAGTGTTTCGCGTAAAGAACGTCGCCTTCCCTCCAAGGATAGCCATTTGAGTTTGTGGTGTCACCGCCAGACACCACACTTGCTAGGTGGCAGCTTTAAATCGGCCGCGGTCCATTAGTACATGTCGGACCCGCGTGTCGCCACTGTGTGATCGCAGACCGAGCGCCACCACACGACAGGTCTAGAGAGACGTACGAGCACTCGCCACAGTTGTACGGACGACATTGCTAGCGACTACACGTACGAAGCCTTTCTCTCATTTGCCGAAAGACCGTTAGAACAGCCTTCAGCTAAGTCCATGGCTACGACCTAGCAAGGCGCCATTAACCATATCTGGAGAGAGTCTCACTTGTATTATCAAGAGCGATGTACCGCAGAAGTGAATAAAAGTTAAGTATACGAGAAGCTCCGTTCTTTTCTTTATAGCATTCATAACGTATCCTGTTCCAGACTTAACGCAAGACGGCTTGAGTTGACGCGTGCCCTTTCGGCTACCTCCCTTGTGTCTAGACTGTCTTGTCTAGACACAGCAGAGTTCACGAAACATCTCCGTAAGAATTACGTGTTGCTCGAACCTACTGGTAACAAATCTAGCAGCCCGCCTCTGAATTGCTTCGATGTCTTCCTTCTATCCGACATGGTACGGATCCCAAACACTCGAGCAGTAGTCAAGAATAGGTCCCATCAGCGTCTTACATGTGGTCTCCGTTACATGTGAACCACTGTTTCCCAAAAATCTCCCATTTAACTGAAGTCGACCATTCACCTTCTCTAGCACAGTTCTCATATGCTCCTCCCATTTCACATCGCTTTGCAACCTTACGCTCAGATATTTAAACGACTTGAGTGTCAAGCAGGATACTTGCAACAATGTATCCGAACATCACAGGTTTGATCTTCCTACTCATCGGCATTAACATACATTTTTCACACATTCAGCTACCGTTCATCATAGCAAATAGAACTTTCGTCTAAGTCGTCTTGTACCTTTTTACAGTCACTCAACTTCGACACCTTAGCTACACCACAGCATTATCAGCAAACGAGCGCAGATTGCTGCCCTCCCTGTCGACCAAATCATTTATGTATAGAGAGAACAACAGCGGACCTATCACACTTCTCTGGGGCACTCCTGACGATACCCTTGTCTCTGACGAACACTCGCCGTCGAGGAAAGCATATTGGGTTCTATTACTTAAAAAATCTTTGAGCCACTCACATATCTGTGAACTTATTCCATATGCTCGTACCTTCATTAGTAGCCTGCAATGGGGAACCGTGTCAAATGCTTTCCCGAAATCTAGAAATATGGAATCTACCTGTGACTTCGTAGGCTTTCCCGGCGTAAGCCTTGAAAGTCTCTTCGGGTTTGCTGCCGGATCCTAAAATCATTTTGACTCGATATTTAGGTGCTCCAACTGTTCGCCATCTTCAGGAGAATGCTGCTTCTGCCGATGATTGCCCCTAAGTACACGCCAGGCTGCAAATCGATTTTCCCCCACTCCCAAGAGACTTCCTGTCACAAAGTTCATATATTCTGTAGAACAAAAAGTACACAGCCTACCCGAGGACCAAGTGGAAGAAATAAGGCAAGAAGTGTCCCGCAAATTACGTCGGGCTCGGCCACCGCGGGATAACATCTCTTCCGCAGAGAGAGCAGCCATTCGTTCCCTTACGAATGATGATGAAGTAGTAGTCGTACCAGCTGACAAGGGAATGCCACGGTTGTAACGACGCGGGATGATTACGTCCTAAAAATCGATTTACTACTCAACGACCCGGCGTACAGAAGACTATCTAGTGACCCCACAGAAAGGATTAAGCGCAAGACAATTTCACTGTTGAAAAAGAGTTCGTTGTACGAAGATTTACATAAGGAGCTTCATCCTGGTGCTACCGTTCCGCCTAGGTTGTAAGGTCTGCCTAAGTTGCATAAGGAAGGGGTTCCTCTACCCTCTATTGTTAGTAATTTGGGTGGATCCACTTATAACCTGGGGAATTATTTATCATCTGTTCTCAGCCCGTATGTTGGCAAGTGTGAACACCATATCTCCAGTTCGGTGAATTTTATTCGACGATTGAAATCTTTGACGCTAAATCCTTCAGATCTGTTAGTGAGTTTTGATGTTTTATCTCTGTTTACACAAGTCCCTCTGGAAGAGTCCCCTAGTTTCATTAGTGAAAAACTGGATGAAGAGTTGGTGAAGCTTTGTCGTCATGTGCTGACATCCACGAAATTTTTATTTAACGGTGTTATTTTTGAACAGAATGACGGAGTGGCTGTGGGTAATCCTCTATCACCCACTTCGAGGCTATGGCACTGAGGACTTCGGCTTTGCAACCAGCGTGCTTCTGGATATATGCGGATGATACCTTTTTCGTCTAGCCACATGGTCATGATGCTCTTAATAGATTTTTGGACCACTTCAACTGTCTTCATCCCCGCTCTAAATTTAACATGGAGATTGAAAGTGATGGGGTGCTTCCATTTTTAGACGTTTTGGTTTATAAAAAACCAGATGGTACTTTGGAACACAGAATTCACCGAAAGCCGACGCACACAGATCGGTATCTGCATTCTAAGAGTTGTCATCCACCACACCAACGCATTGACGTCCTTAGAACTTTGGTACGCAGAGCATATGCCATTTCCGACGCGGACAGCTTAACCCAAGAACTTGCGCATTTGATGACTGTTTTTAACGAAAATGGATACTCCGAGAAGCAGATTCGTCGGGGTGTGGAGTTTGGATCATCACTGGAAGAACATAGAGCGGTGGCCTTTCTTCCTCATGCTGGTGGCATATCGTTTACAACTGGAAGAATTTAAAGGAATTTTAACATTAAGAGTGTGTTCCGTCCACCTTCTAAGGTTAGAGCATTACTCGGCTCTGTAAAAGATGATTTGGGGCTTAGGAAAGCCGGTGTATACAAAATTCCATGTCAGTGTGGGAAGGGTTAATAAATCGGCCGTTCGGTTCGCACAGTTCATGACAGGTGTGTAGAGCATCGCCGTCATATGAGGCTACAACAGCCGGAAAAATCGGCAGTAGCAGAACATTGCTTAAATTGGGGACACAGTATAAAATTAAAACAGTGTTAGTTGCCAACACTTCCGGTTTTTGGAACAATGTCTACAAAGAGGCAATTGAAATTAGGTTGGCGGATAATTTAATTAACAGAGATAATGAGTTTCCTCTTAGCAGGACGTGGAATCCTGTACTATCCCGCGTCAAAACACAACGCTCTTCGGTGCGGCCCTGAGTGCGATGTATCGTTGCCCCCAGTGTTCTACTAAGGCCGGCGCCACCTCCCAGTCTTGAAGGGCAACAACCGTGATGGGCAGCACATACGCCATATGTGGTGGCCTATATAGGACGTCGATTTGAAGCCTGGCGTCAGTTCTCAGCGGGACTCATCAGCAGAAGCAGCATTCTCCTGCAGTTGGCGACCAGTAGGAAGCCGAAATATCGAGTCAAGTTGATTTTAGAATCCGGCACCAGACCCGAAGAGACTTTCATGGAATCTACCTGTTGCCCTTCACCCATTGTTCGCAGTATATCATGTGAGGAAAGGGCAAACTTATTTTCGCACGAGCGATTCTTTCTAAAACCATGTTGTTCTCAGTCTCAAGAAAGTTTATTATATTGGAACTGAGAATGTGTTCAAGGATTCTGCAGCAAACCGAAGTTAGGGATATTGGTCTGTAATTTTGCGGGTCTGTTCTTTTACCGTTTTTATACAATAGAGTCACCTGCGCCTTTTTCCAGTCGCTTGGGACTTTGTGCTGGTCGAGAGATTCGCGATAAACGCCGGCAAGGAAAGGGGCCAGTGCCGTAGACTGTTCTTTGTAAAATCGAACTGGGATTCCATCTGTTTTCCTGCCATACATAATTGTGTGCCAAAGATGAACACTGTGTGTTAGTACATCTCACGAAAACAGAGTATATTGTGGAACCAAATAAAACATGTCTTCTCCATTGGGTGTCAAACATTTCACCATGTATGACAGAACTAAAAAACCTTACGCCACGGAGTCTTTGAGAGCACTGAGTTCCTAGCAGTGGTCTTTTAGCACTGTGTGAAAGTGCATTTGGTGTACACACACGCATATAAAGTGTTAACCAAACCTCCGAGTGCCCCCCTATCGGCAACGTTGTATGCTGTCGCCACTGACTCATAATAGTCGAAATTGACCAATACACAAAACAGATTCGTATTTCAAGAAGTGAAGCTGGTAGCAAATACCTATTGGAACGTCATCTTACATAACTAAGAGAATACTGACTTTGCCCTTCAGATTATTCAGGAGTATCCACAGGATGGTGGAGCTGAGCATGGATAAAACAACAACTATAGCAATCGAATTGAACCCCCATGTCAACAACGGGACCTGGCTGAAAAGGATGAAGTTACTGAATCAGTTTGGTTTATGAAGCGTTGCAAATCCAAGAGATGTGGCATCCATCAACTGGGAAGAAAATGTCGAGCTATCCCTGTGACCTAAAGGACGCAAAACATGAGAGACCTCGATTGTTTGCAAAAGGCGTTCTTTATTACAAAATTACATGCTCCCTTGATTACAGAATATTACCGCTCTTTTCCAGTTACTCAAAGGTCTTAACGGTGTGGTTTTGTCAGCGTAGATTTGGAACATTAGGCATATGAACATGTACTATTATTTGTTACCGCCACACCTCTGACCAACGGCAGGCTAGGACTACATATTCCGAACGTACACTGCAAAGTAGCCTCTATAAGAAGAGCTTATAAGATATTAGAAAGCACATAAGATTCTATAACTAAGCAACTATTCAAGACGCCCCATTTCCAATACTTGACCCCGTCCATTGACTTGAGCATCGCAGTTGATGGGTTAGTCCATTTTTACCACTATATTGAAGTATACCGACACTTCATCTCATAAAGCCTTGCAGACACGAAAAGATCATGGAGGAACACGCCCCACATCCAGTATTGCGCAGTCAGTCCACACGATTGGCCCCGCATCTGAGCGAACGTGCATGCCAAAAAGCCTTGTCCGCAGTGGTTCCCTCCAGATGGTATGATGTGGTCACAGATATAGTTTCTACTAGAGAGAAACCTCACTTATCAGTGTTCTAAATCTCATACTGTAAACCATGTTATGCAGTGGCATCGCTGTCCAACTAGAGAGAAACCTCACTTATCAGTGTCCTAAATCTCATACTGTGAACCGTGTTATGCAGTGGCATCCCTGTCCCACCGTTTTACTTGTGCCGAACAATACAAGATCTGAATTTGGACCAGGAAACCCTCGGTTTCATAACTAGCTCAGCGCGACAGATATCTTTGAAATGTGGTTTTTCCAGATTGGAGTTTCTACCCAGTGATGCCTGGAAATTTTATTTACTGAAAGTGAACAAGCCACAGATAGAGGACTATTGATACTGCACACTTGATCAGCACTGAATGCTGAAAGTGGTGTAAATATAAGAAAACGTCTCAGGTATTTTTAATACAGATCTGGTATCAATACCTGGAGGAAATATTAATAATAGAGGTCAGATCACGTTGTAGAAGGTGGCAGACACTGATTACAAGATCGCTACATTTCTAAATTGGTAGCACTCTTAATGCTTCTTCTTTCTGTTTTTATTTAATTTTTCTGTCCAGAATTATTATTTCATTGCACACAAATGTTACTGTTACTTTCGTTGCCTCAATCAAAAATGGCTCTGAGCACTATGGGACTCAACTGCTGAGGTCATTAGTCCCCTAGAACTTAGAACTAGTTAAACCTAACTAACCTAAGGACATCACAAACATCCATGCCCGAGGCAGGATTCGAACCTGCGACCGTAGCGGTCTTGCGGTTCCAGACTGCAGCGCCTTTAACCGCACGGCCACTTCGGCCGGCCATTGCCTCAATCCAAAGGTGCCACTTCATCAGATTTCACGCTTAGAAGACAGTAGTCCCGACAGCTTAGATATAAAGTATCAGCCAAATATTCTTCATTTTCCTTTGAAATAACCAAGGGACAATAACGTTTTCGTACATTTTCTTGAGAAGAGAATTTCTTTAGCTAAGTGCTAATGCAGACGAAGTCGATTTTGGTGAAAGTAAAATGGGCTAGAAAGGGAAATAGGAGATCCATAAACATTGAAAAAAAGTTGGTCAAGAGAAATGATTAAAAAATAAGAAATAAAAAAGACTGTGTGATGTCGATTGCTTACGAAGAGTGGAATTAGGGCTCCAATCTGGAACAAAATTTTCAGTCCCCATTATATTTTTTAAGAGATTGCAGTTTTAGTGTATATTAAAGGTCATCACTAATATCATTTGATTCATTGCATCTCCATTAATTTCATCATCTTCCATTTCATTTTAGTGTATTTAATTTTTTCCAGTTAGCATTGCTTACTTTTAATGCAAATCATGACCTTTGTCGTTTCTGGCTCCGTTTTACTATAAGATTGTCTGTTACATAAAATACTCAATATAGCAACATATCATAAGATCAACAAAGACCAAACTGCTGCTTTTCTCAACTGGAGCTCTCTATCCAGGCGTTTACTAAGAGGGTGAAGGGAGGCAACTCTTTGTATCCCAGAGTTTACGGCGTTCGTAAGGTCCAGAAAATTATACAGAAGCAAGAAAAGAAGGTTCAGATTAAAAAGGAAGTTATAAACCATGCTTGGAGCAGATGCTAAAAGCATTGACTTTTATACCAATAATGAGTAACACAGGTCCACCTATATATTGGATAGCGAAATATTTAGCCTCATTGTTGAGACATTTTGTGGGAGAAATGTGAACATCATGTCCGTAATTCATCAGATTTTATTAACAGGTTAAAATCTCTGAAACATAAATGCTCTTATGTACTAGTTTGTTTTGACGTCGTCTGCTTGTATACCGAAGTACCTATTCTTGACCCTTTATCAGTGGTTAGCAACAATTTTTAGGGAGACATAATAGCATTATTTAAGCATGTGCTGACCTCCAATTTTTATTTGATAATTAATATTTTGCACAGATTTTAAGAGAGGCGAGTATTTGTCGGATTCCTTGTTAGTGTGGTAAGAGTTACATAGGACAAACCATACGCACCGTACTAGAACGGCCCATCGAACACCAGTGACACACCCACCTTCTGGAGTCCCAATCGATATGCTGTTGCTGAACATTGTACCGGGTAGTTATAATTAAACTTTCCTTATAAACGTTATAACGCAGAAACTAATTACCGTACGAGTACCAAACATGGTAGCGTTAATGTCAAGGACATGGGGAAGAGAAATAATTCAGAATCAATTCGATTGAAATACTTTTAATGTGCTGTTAATGTAAATCATGCCATTACATACCTGTACCATTACCGTCACAAAAGGGGTTCAATATGCCGCCCATCAGTGTACACAAGAGCCTAAAAACCCAGAACTGCATCCTGCACAGCAGAACAAAGCATGTCCGTAGGTATGCTGGCTACCACTCCTGATATACTGCACTTCATATCAGCACATGTGTGAGTGTTCCCCTGGTAAACCCTGTCGTTCAGGTAGCTCCACAACCAAAAACCAAAGGGAGTGAGATCATGTGATCGTGCCGGCCAAGCATTTGGAAACAATCGTCTGATAATGCGATCGTTTCCAAATGTGTTTCGGAGAAGCAAGTGAATTTCACGAGCGATGTGCATTGCGACTCCATCGTGCACGGAAACTGTTGAGTTCAATGCGTCTCTCTCCTGTAGGGCGGTTATGACATGCTGGCGAAGCATATCGCAGTAACGCTGGCCTGTCACACAGCACGTCTTTTGTCCCTGAGAGCCAACCAGGTCAAAAAGAAAAAAAAGGGCTAATGATGAACGTAGCCGTGAAGCCACACCATACGGTGACACGTTCACCATACAGAGGAACTTCATGCACAATGACTGGAGATGAAGATCCCCGCACTCGGCAATTCTGTGTGTTTGCCTCACCCGTGAGCAAAAAATGAGCCTCGTCCGTCCATAGGATGGTCCAGGGACAGCCCTCGTCAATTTCAGTTCTTGCGAGAAAGTGGAGAGCGAAGTCAACACGTCGTTGTGCGTCCTGTGGTGCAAGCTGCTGTAGGATATGGATCTTGTACGGATACCATTTCAGAATGATTCGAAGAACCTTCCGTGCAGAGGACCGCGCGATGTTCAACTGTCGTGACAAAGCACGCTCACTGCCTGACGTTCGGGAACTGCGTGCAGTTGTCTGCCATAGCAACAGCGATTTCATCAACCACCTGAGGTGCAATCGGGCGTCGGCTTCTTCCCGGAGCGACGCCCTGTTCTCCAGTTAATTCGAACTTCATCATGCTCCGCATAACAGATGGAGAAAGAGGATCCTTCTGTAATTCATTCAGCCAGTAATATTCTCGAAGTTCAGCTGCAGCATTACTGTTGTTTTGATAATAGACCTTCCCCAATAATGCCCTGCGCCTTTTGTCCAAGCTCATCTTGACCCGTCCAAAAGTGCACTGCGACTGGTCAGATGTGTGAGACGACGAATCACGATGGTGGCCGTAATTGGAACTGGACGGTGGCTCCCAGACTAACGCATGGAAATCATGCAACCTATACCTTGGACATTAATGCTACCAAAGTTGGTACTTGTACGGTGATTAGTTTCCGTGTTATTACGTGTTAAATAGGGAAAGTTTAATTATAATCACCCGGTATATCCTCTGGTCATTCCGTGGATTGAGGAAGAGTCAAAATGAAACCTTTGAGGCTTTTCTGACGGATCTGTTGCAAATACACTTCTCGGGTCTGCCGTCGGATCATATTGTGCAAATCCCTCAATGTTTCGTCGATACAACTGTTCGCCTTCTTCAGGTGGTGCTAGATGCTGTTCTCCTTGCTACAAGAAGGGGCGATAATCGAGTGGCAGCGCCGACATGTGTCAGGCCAGGAGAAGGCAATACGAGTACGCGGGGAGACGCTCGCAGTTGGAGGAAAGCAGCGCTCACAGTGCGCTCTGCCGGCTAGAGAAGGCAGAAAGGCCTTCCTCGCGTGCGCTATGGAGAGATTAGATTAGATTAGATTAGTTTTTCGTTCCATAGATCCGTGCTGAGGAGATCCTCGTGGATGTGGAACATGTCAATATTTTTTTTATTTTTTTTAAGCTGAAATAAGAATACTAATAGTATGGATATATACAATACATCATTTGTTTGTATTAAAAAAATTCGTCAATGGAGTAGAAGGAGTTGGCCACTAGTCAGTCTTTCAGGCTCCTTTTAAACTGACCTTTATTTGTAACTAAATTTTTTATGTTTGCTGGCAAATTATTGAAGATGAGTGTTCCTGAGTAGTGGACACCTTTTTGAACTAAAGTAAGTGATTTTAAAGTCCTTGTGCAGATCATTTTTGTTCCTGGTATTGTGTGTATGAACTGAGCTGTTTGTTGGAAAAAGAGATATATTATTTAGGACAAATTTCATTAAGGAGTAAACATACTGAGAGGCAGTAGTTGGTGTACCCAGTTCCTTGAAGAGGTTTCTACAGGACGTCCGTGAATTTACTCCACAATATAATACGTATTACACGTTTTTGGACTCAGAAAACTTTTGTTTGACTTGAAGAGTTACCCCAAAATATTATAACAAATGACATAGAATGAAAGTGGGCAAAGTATGCAGGCTTTTTCATTTTTATGTCGCCTATGTCAGCTAACACTCGAATTGCAAATACAGATTCGTTAAGGCGTTTCTGCAGTTCTGTGGTGTGCTCCTCCCAACTGAATTTATTATCAAGTTGTATCCCAGGAATGTAAGACTGTCAACCTCTTCTATCTGCTCTTCTTCATACTTTATGCATATGCTGGGTGGAAACCTCTTACAGGTTCTGAATTGCATATAGTGAGTCTTTTCGAAGTTTAATGTCAGTTAGTTGGCTTTAAACCATTTATTAAGATCCATGAAAATATCATTAGCAGATCTTTCTAGACTTACACTCGACATACTATTTATTGCAATACTTGTGTCATCTGTAAACAAAACGAACTCTGCTTCTGGTAGTGTAACTGATGAGAGATCATTAATGTACACAAGAAAAAGCAATGGCCCTAAGATGGATCCTTGTGGGACACCACATGTAATTTCTTCCCATTCTGATGATGACTGATGACTTAATTCACTTGTCCCTTGCACTGACACCCTTTGTTTCCTGTTAGCGAGGTATGACTTGAACCATTTTGCAGCACTGCCCGTGACACTATAGACTTCTAATTTATTTAAAAGGATGTTGTGGTTCACACAATCAAATGCCTTTGACAAATCACAGAAAATACAGAGGTATAGAGAAACAATTAAAATCGTTCAAAAGAGGAACGGCCGCTGGACCTGATGGGATACCAGTTCGATTTTACAGAGTACGCGAAGGAACTTGCCCCCCCTTATTGCAGCGGTGTACCGTAGGTCTCTAGAACAGCGTAGCGTTCCAAAGGATTGGAAAACGGCACAGGTCATCCCCGTTTTCAAGAAGGGACGTCGAACAGATGTGCAGAGCTATAGACCTATATCTCTAACTTCGATCAGTTGTAGAATTTTGGAACACGTATTACGTTCGAGTATAATGACTTTTCTGGAGACTAGAAATCTACTCTGTAGGAATCAGCATGGGTTTCGAAAAAGACGGTCGTGTGAGACCCAGCTCGCGCTATTCGTCCACGAGACTCAGAGGGCCATAGACACGGGTTCACAGGTAGCTGCCGTGTTTCTTGACTTCCGCAAGGCGTTCGATACAGTTCCCCACAGTCGTTTAATGAACAAAGTAAGAGCATATGGACTATCAGACCAATTGTGTGATTGGATTGAAGAGTTCCTAGATAACAGAACGCAGCATGTCATTCTCAATGGAGAGAAGTCTTCCGAAGTAAGAGTGATTTCAGGTGTGCCGCAGGGGAGTGTCGTGGGACCGTTGCTATTCACAATATACATAAATGACCTTGTGGACGGCATCGGACGTTCACTGAGGCTTTTTGCGGATGATGCTGTGGTATATCGAGAGGTTGTAACATTGGAAAATTGTACTGAAATGCAGGAGGATCTGCAGCGAATTGACGCATGGTGCAGGGAATGGCAATTGAATCTCAATGTAGACAAGTGTAATGTGCTGCGAATACATAGAAAGATAGATCCCCTATCATTTAGCTACAATATAGCAGGTCAGCAACTGGAAGCAGTTAATTACATAAAATATCTGGGAGTACGCATTAGGAGTGATTTAAAATGGAATGATCATATAAAGTTGATCGTTGGTAAGGCAGATGCCAGATTGAGATTCATTGGAAGAATCCTAAGGAAATGCCATCTGAAAACAAAGGAAGTAGGTTACAGTACGCTTGTTCGCCCATTGCTTGAACACTGCTCAGCAGTGTGGGATCCGTACCAGGTCGGGTTGATGGAAGAGATAGAGAAGATCCAACGGAGAGCAGCGCGCTTCGTTACAGGATCATTTAGTAATCGCGAAAGCGTTACGGAGATGATAGATAAACTCCAGTGGAAGACTCTGCAGGAGAGACGCTCAGTAGCTCGGTACGGGCTTTTGTTGAAGTTTCGAGAACATACCTTCACCGAAGAGTCAAGCCGTATATTGCTCCCTCCTACGTATATCTCGCGAAGAGACCATGAGGATAAAATCAGAGAGATTAGAGCCCACACAGAGGCATACCGACAATCCTTCTTTCCACGAACAATACAAGACTGGAATATAAGGGAGAACCGATAGAGGTACGCAGGGTACCCTCCGCCACACACCGTCAGGTGGCTTGCGGAGTATGGATGTAGATGTAGATGTAGATGCTTGTAATTTGTTATTTAATGAATTAAGTACATTTTCACTGTAGGCCTTCTCGATATCAGAACCCTTCAGAAATCCAAACCGTGGTCTTGATAATATGTTATTTGTGGTCAGATGGTTGAGAAGCTGCCTGTACATTACTTTTTCTAAAATTTTTGAGAATGCTGGCAGAAGTGAAATCGGTCTGTAGTTTGATGGAAATACTGTGCTGCCGGACGCTTCTGTGGTTAAAAACTGAATCAAATCCCTGCAGTGTACTGCGTCGAGTCATGAATCAGAAGTTCTTGTTTTAATTTAAGGGCAGACAGTGCTGTATTCCAGGCGGCGCTTAATTGAAAACCTACATCCCTGTTGATAAGTGTCCGCTGTACGGATACGTACGGCCTCCTTAGTATCACAGTCTCAGAAAGATGACGCTGAGGATAAAACTTCAGTCTTCTCTTAAAATATGCGATGCCCCGCGTCCAGGAAATGTTTCACTACCGCTGACTTACCAGCTTGCACCAGGTATGTATGACGACGGTGTTCAACACAACGTTCTCGCACGGTTCGGCATATCTGACCAATGGAAGATTTCCCACATTTGCGTAGGATCTTACATACGTCACATTTCCTTAGGTCAAGATCGTCTTTGACCGAATACAACAAGTTCCTCAACTTCCCTTGAGGATTCTTTCTATTCTTGAAGAAATGCCACCATAATAGGGCAGGAAGGCCGTTGTGGTGGACGCTTTTGTCGTATTTTGGTAGCAAATGTTCCAGAATAAAAAGAATCCTCAAGATAGGTTGATGTGGGAGCAGAATCTTTGATATTTTCATTTTGCGTGCTCACGGCAACTTGTGGCAGCCATGTTGTAATTATGCAAGGAACGAAATACTAGCATCTTTATCCAGTACGTTCAGACAGGCGGAGTTTAACATCCAGATAATATATATAGCCGGCCGGTGTGGCCGTGCGATTTTAAGCGCTTCAGTTTGGAACCGCGTGACCGCTACGGTCGCAGGTTCGAATCCTGCCTTGGGCATGGATGTGTGTGATGTCCTTAGGTTAGTTAGGTTTATGTAGTTCTAAGTTCTAGGGGACTGATGACCTCCGATGTTAAGTCCCATAGTGCTCAGAGCCAGATAATATAGAGATCATTGCATCCGCATTTTACTACACAGTATATCTTTGTCACGCGGTTGTAGCTTTTCGGGACATAAATAGGCACGGTTGGACATGCATAAACCAGTCAGCTTTGAAGATCACTGTGCGGTTAAACGACGAAATATCTCAAGACCAAATATTGCGTCCCAGGTGCCCACCCGGATGATTTTGGAATATTCTACCCGTCAGGAAAACTGTCATGTAGAGAGGAATTTATTCTGAAGTTGATTTCTATTTTGCAGTTATGGGCAAACACGTGTTCTGAGGAACATACAGAGCAGTGATCTTCTAACGTAAATGTAGTACGTATCGACTACCCGAGCAGAGTACAACACTCACGGATAGCCTTGTAATTGGCCACTGAAGACCCATCGGGCAGTGGTGTACGCTAATCCTGCGGCACACCACTAGGTGGTCAGCCGACGGGAGACGCCGGAGGGCAGAAATTGCCGGAAGGGAGCGCCTCGGAGCTCGCCCACGCCCAATGGCTGCCTGGGGAGCCATTTCCTAAGATGGCTGGACACACTTGTTACTTGTGTTGTCGGCACAGCGTTTCGTCCACAGCTATCCGCGATCTGTTTTGCTGCTGTTCCCCACACATCGTTGGGAGGCCGTTCTGCAGCACAGCAACTCGCAGCTACACACGGAAAGGCTCCCTGCAGAGTACTTTTGTACAGACGATACACTTCCACAGTCAGGCTGTTTGTTCCAAGATATACCGACTGCCAGTGTTCGAGACGTGGCTCAATACTGATTATCCTGATGGCGGCAGGTCAGTGATATACCGGGTGATCAAAAAGTCAGTATAAATTTGAAAACTGAATAAATCACGGAATAATGTAGATAGAGAGGTACAAATTGACACACATGCTTGGAATGACATGGGGTTTTATTAGAACAAAAGAAAACGGTCAAAAATGTCCGACAGATGGCGCTTCATCTGATCAGAATAGCAATAATCATAACAAAGTAAGAGAAAGCAAAGATGATGTTCTTTACAGGAAATGCTGAATATGTCAACCATCATTCCTCAACAATAGCTGTAGTCGAGGAATAATGTTGTGAACAGCACTGTAAAGCATGTCCGTAGTTATGGTGAGGCGTTGGCGTCTGATGTTGTCTTTCAGAATCCCTAGAGATGTCGGTCGATCACGATACACTTGCGACTTCAGGTAACCCCAAAGGCAATAATCGCACGGACTGAGGTCTGGGGACCTGGGAGGCCAAGCATGAGGAAAGTGCCGGCCGGAGTGGCCGTGCGGTTCTAGGCGCTACAGACCGGAACCCAGCGACCGCTGCGGTCGCAGGTTCGAATCCTGCCTCGGGCATGGATGTGTGTGACGTCCTCAGGTTAGTTAGGTTTAATTAGTTCTAAGTTCAAGGCGACTGATGACCTCAGAAGTTAAGTCGCATAGTGCTCAGAGCCATTTGAACCATGAGGAAAGTGGCAGCTGAGCACACTATCGTCACCAAACGACGCGCGCAAGAGATCTTACACGAGTCTAGCAATATGGGGTGTTTTTTTTCGTTCTAATAAAACCCCATGTCATTCCAAGCATGTGTGTCAATTTTTACCTCTCTATCTACATTATTCCGTGCTTTATTAAGTTCAAATGGTTCAAATGGCTCTGAGCACTATGGGACTCAACTGCTGTGGTCATCAGTCCCCTAGAACTTAGAACTATTTAAACCTAACTAACCTAAGGACATCACACACATCCATGCCCGAGGCAGGATTCGAACCTGCGACCGTAGCAGTCGCACGGTTCCGGACTGCGCGCCTAGAACCGCGAGACCACCGCGGCCGGCCTTTATTAAGTTTTCAAATTTATACTGACTTTTTGATCACCCGGTACTTTGCCAAATCGGTCACATACGGTACGCTACACGCTGCACAAGTAAATGTGAACCGCGTTCGGCCTTACAGTTTGTCTAATTCTACCAGCGTTAAATTTTAAATTGAAGGTAAATAACATTACATTCACCTAGAATCACTGTTGTAACTTATCGCCGGCCGAAGTGGCCGCGCGGTTCTGGCGCTGCAGCCTGGAACCGCGAGACCGCTACGGTCGCAGGTTCGAATCCTGCCTCGGGCATGGATGTGTGTGATGTCCTTAGGTTAGTTAGGTTTAACTAGTTCTAAGTTCTAGGGGACTAATGACCTTAGCAGTTGAGTCCCATAGTGCTCAGAGCCATTTGAACCATTTGTAACTTATCACTTCCGGACTACCCATGTGTCCTCGTTGGATATAGAAGTTGTGTGCCCTTTGGAGAAGATGTGATGTTTTCATTGTGTAGATCAGAAGTAGGGAACAGGTGACACTACGTGATGATCCGAGTTACTTACAAGGGGAGGCATGACCTTCGGATCACGGATTTATTTCAACCTTTGCGCACTCGTAGTAGTCCACTTGGACAACATAATGTGCTAGTTGTAAGGCATACCACTTCGGCAATTTCGATAAAATAGCAAGGGTGTCACGCGTCAGTGATAAACCGGTGCGTTGCGGTGCTGAGCTCGAGATAGCGGCGGTCGTTGGTTAGCGTTCATGTTCAGTGATCGCTGTATCGAGTCCCGCTCGTGTCTTTTTATTTTTTATATTTTTGTTTTCAACATTAGTCAGATCATTTAGTACAAGTCATATTTGAAAGGTAATATAATGAAAAACGACGTGTATTTGGACGACCTTCTCTTGAATTTCCAAAGTCATTTCGCTGTTCATTAATTATTTTTATTACAACAAATATTACGCGCATTTTATCGCTGTAGGCAAGTAAAAACTTTATCAAGCGCATTCAAACTTGTTCGCATTTGGTCGACACCAAACGAGGAATTGCTTCTTGTGAAGATACTGTTAAAATACGTTCTCATACACCGCCAATCTTCGGCACCGATATTTACGAAAATATTGCGCTACGCATTGTTTGCATCAAAATTGTCGGAAGGAAGAGAAGTGTTTCAGAATGTCAAAGAGCATGGTTTTTCCTTAGAAACTCTGAAGATTCCTTCTGCATGCAGGAAAATTGCATTTATTCGATATAGTAGATGCCGTTTTAATCTACGTTGTCCGTGTCCGTATGAAAACTATCATCCTGCAAAATGTAACGTCGAAAGCACATCCGACGATTAATCGTACATTACTCTCATATTCTGGCATATTGTAACTCATTGTATTGTTGAATAAAGTAATTTGTATCTTTATTTATCGATGTATGACTTGGGCTTTCCAAGCCTGTCCTTCGTCTTTTAAACATGTGTCAGCAGATCGAAGCCTTTACGTGCAAAGCTGTTCTCGGTAACTTACTCGATTGCAGGTGTAAGTAATTTCGGAAATCACGAGAGGTTTCAAGGAAACTTTATTCGTTTGGTCAGATACTTGCGATAGTTATAAATGTAATACTTCTTATGATAGTAAAAATTAGCAGAAAACGAAATAAGATTGGAAATTCAAATACAGGTGTCTTTTTATCATATTACCTTTCAGATGTAATATGTGCGAAATAATGTGACTAGTGTTGAAAACATATAAATTAAAAAAAGGAGCCGACCGAAGTGGCCGAGCTGTTCTGGGCGCTACAGTCTGGAACCGCGCGACCGCAACGGTCGCAGGTTCGAATCCTGCGTCGGGCATGGATGTGTGTGATGTCGTTAGGTTAGTTAGGTTTAAGTATTTCTAAGTTCTAGGGGACTGATGGCCTCCGACGTTAAGTCCCATAGTGCTCAGAGCCATTTGAACCATTTTTTTTTTAAATAGGACATGGGCGGGACTCGATCCTGAGAGCCAATGATAACGGAATATGAACGGTAACATGACCACCACCAGCTCGTGTTCAGGGTCGCAACGCACCGGTACATCGCGGAAGCGTAAAATTTCTCTTACTATTTTCTCGTAATCGTCTAAGTAGTACGGCTTACTACTTGTTGTCCTAATGGACTCCCAAAAGTGTGTTCGAAGCAAATCCGTGATCCGAACGTCGTGGCCTCCACTTTTCGGTACAGAACGGAAGGCAGAGAATCCTAAATGCGTTCCCAGGAGCGGGCGCGTAATTCTACTGAGCACTTCCCTGTTTTTCTCGGCGAGTGTTGCGGATTAGTGAGTTGAGACTTGTTCGAGTAAGAGAGAGCGTTAACCGTCAGCTAGTTAGTGTGGGATAAAACTGACTCACTCGACTGGAGTTAATTTGTGCCAATACATTTTATTTCTTGCAGTACGGCAATTTGAGAGTGGTAGTTTTGCGCCGGCCGCGGTGGTCTAGCGGTTCTAGGCCCGCAGTCCGGAACCGCGCGACTGCTACGGTCGCAGGTTCGAATCCTGCCTCGGGCATGGATGTGTGTGATGTCCTTAGGTTAGTTAGGTTTAAGTAGTTCTAAGTTCTAGGTGACTGATGACCACAGATGTTAAGTCCCATAGTGCTCAGAGCCATTTGAACCTTTTTTTTTTATAGTTTTGCGTTCATCTTCCCCTGATTACTTTGAGTTTTATTCGTGTTCTGTTGTTGTGGTGATTATCTGCAAGAGTTGCTAGTGGCCAGTTGGAGGCGGTATATCACGTACAAGTGGAGAACGTATTCCAGTCCTGTGGTCAACTATCTGAACCTTTCTGAAAGTAGCTGGATTGCAAAAGGGCTTTGCTATTGACACTAGAATAGTGAGGAGCTTAAATGTGACTCACGGGTCAAAGCGACGATGTATGAACTGTACGTATTCCAATCCTGCGGTCGACACTCTGAACGTTTCTGAAAGTAGCTAGATTGTAACAGAGCTTTCCTATTGACACTGAAGTGGTGGGAAGCTTAAACCTGATTTGCGGGACAAAGTGAGACTGGCGACCCTTATTTACATTGATTTGGTAGGGTTACAGCGCAGATAATTAATCCTGGTCCGCCAATAAACGTTTCCAATTAAATTTGCACAACTGTACGTCGTGTAATTTGTCACGCGGCGCAAATTGCCAAGAGTGCGTGGATTCAGACCGTGGTGGCGCGTGTGACTTGGTACGGCGCCACGGAAGCTCCGAAAAACGGGTGAAAACAGCTTTACACTGTAACACAATCCGCACAGTATTTGTAACACGTATCAGAATAGCTTAAGTGGACCTGGACGCCTTCGCCTGTAGTTTTTACTAGTATTTTGAAATTTAATATCTCAGAAACTTGAATAAATATTAAAATTAAACTTAAACCAAATAATTAATATATTGTGACCTCTTTGAGAAATAAAATTAAAAACTTTGGAATACATAGTAGAATGGATATTCATTATTATCTTACGTACTGAATTACGTGTAACTGTTGTTTTAGGTACTCTGTACTTCCATCGTATTCAAAATAAAAGGTTAAAACAAACGTCATTCTTTTAATTATTAACTCGTTGGAACAGTAAACCAGGAATATTTACCAGTTAGTCGTTCTGTTTTTTTAAATGTTTTTTAGAAGTCAATTTTTTCTTAATTTAAGAACATATGACATGCTCCACGTTGAAATATTTAACACTTTGTTGAAT
Organism: Schistocerca nitens; assembly: GCF_023898315.1. Taxonomy (NCBI): domain Eukaryota; kingdom Metazoa; phylum Arthropoda; class Insecta; order Orthoptera; family Acrididae; genus Schistocerca; species Schistocerca nitens. Next base: position 904,742,984 of record NC_064616.1, on the reverse strand, counting down.
AATGTGGTTCACTGCATAGGCAAGCACCATATTATTATCCAGGCAATTGTTTTTCTATAGCTTTAATATTGGATGATGTAACGATACTTAAGTATTCAAAATCGTTGGTTACTGGAAATATAAATTAAAGATTTGCATGTCATTTTCTTCTTAATTATAACATATCAAAACATTCCAGCCCCATAATCTTGTTGATTCGGTGTGTCCTTTTCATCTTGTTTAGCTTTTCTTCTTTTCTTTGTTATTCTGGCCTCTTCTGTCATGCTTTCAGCAGGTTTTTTGTTTCAGCGACACGTTGCCTGTTCACTAGTAGCTGCCCATTTTTCAAGTTGTCCCCAGTTTTGATGTCTAGTCTGCTCATGATTTTTAATCTGCTCTTTACTCCATCATTAAAACATAATAGGGCGTCCGTCACACCAATCTGAAAAGCTGACATATTAACAAAAACAGTTTTTGGCAAGAGTTCCCAAATGCATCTATTGAGGCTTTCATTCGGATTCTCTGTTTTGCCATATAAACATTTTTCCGGGGGTTTAGAATCTGAAAGATCTGTATGCATTCGCTTTAGTTCTGCCATAATAGTTCCTGGTATTGGGTGTGCATGTGTATGTTTTTGTTCATTTGCTGCACACATATTATGCTTACACGATGAGATGTTTCATTTTGAGCTGAGGCTATGCTGTGGATGCTCATCAGTGGATATTCTCTGAAACAGAGTGGCCCAAATTGATTTTCTCATTTCGCTAACATTTTCGCTGTTTCTCCTGATGGCTACACAATGATATTTTGTGATGATTTCTGTTTCTGATTTGATGAGTATACCTTGTCCATTAAGTGCTTTGCCATCAGAGAGGTTGTTTCTCCTGTCATATCCCTGCAGAGTTTACTAAGTCTTGCCCCAATTCGCTTCTGCACATGTCCTATACATTCTATTTTTCCCCCTAGAGACCAAAAAGCTCATGTTTAAGAATCAGCGCCGCGTGGGATTAGCCGAGCGGTCTAACGCACTGCAGTCATTGGACTGTGCGGCTGGTCCCGGCGGAGGTTCGAGTCCTCCCTCGGGCATGGGAGTGTGTGTTCGTCCTTAGGATAATTTAGGTTAAAGTAGTGTGTAAGCTTAGGGACTGATGACCTTAGCAGATAAGTCCCATAAGATTTCACACACATTTGAACATTTAAGAAGCAGAACGGCTTTAAAAAGTGTCGCCCGTGCGAAATCCAGCTTGCTCTTTTCTCACACGATATACTGTGAACTATGGATGAAGGGCAACAGGCAGATTCCAGGTTTCTAAATTTCCGAAAAGCATTCGATACGGCATCTCAGTGCAGACTGTTAACGAAGTTGCGTGCATATGGAGTAGTCTCCCAGATATTTTACTGGTTTTAAGACTTCTTAAATAATAGAATCCAGTATGTTGTCCTCGACAGCGAGTCTTCATCTGAAACAGGTGTAACATCAGTAGCCCCCACGGGAAGTGTGACAGGACCGTTTCTATTTTCTATATACGTAAATGATCTGGCAGACAGTGTGGGCGCCCTTTGATTGTGGCACCATACACAATCATTAACCCGGCTCCAGGGAGGTAGGGTCCCCTTCCCTATGCCTCCACTTGGGTAATTCCTGTCTGGCGCGTCTACATCGCGGAGGTGGGCACCCTACACTTCAGTAGGCTGGAATGATAGGATGGCTGAGTTCAGGCAGGGACTCAATTCCGTGAGGTATAACACGGAACCCATGCCCATGGTTACGGGTGAAGACCTTAATGGCAGCAACGGTGGAGAAGAAAGACTTAGGAACGGCATAGCTGGCAGATGAGGCAACCCTCCTTTTTGGGGAGGGAGTAACGAGCTGTCTGCGAATAAATATTAGTGCAACAGTTTTAGGTCGCTCCATGATGCCGCTCATAGCAGAAAGTTTTTGTCCTGCCAAAGGTAGAGACACAGCTATTCCACTTGTTGATAAATTTGGTTTCATTTAATGCCCTGTTGTCTTTTCACGCAGTTTGCAATTTCCTTGCATGTTGTGAACTGAGACTGAAAGATCAATAACAGTGGAAGACATGGTCTTAGTGTATGTATTTAAAGTGTCGCAGGCTCCAACTTACCAATCGGACGATGTGCCAGATGCTCCAGCAGAACAATCTATTAGACAATAGTAGACACATTGTGTGCTCTCGTCGTCTGCTAATACGTGTATTATTAGCCCCCGTAGCTCGTCTTCGGAGTGATCTACCGCGGAGTTCTTAGCATACACGTTGCAGTCATGCCCAGACAGTTTCCGACCACATAAGCAATGCCTCGTCGCTGTCACGTGGCTGCAGTTAGCGGATGTGGTGGTGGTTAGTGTTTAACGTCCCGTCGACAACGAGGTCATGAGAGACGGAGCGCAAGCTCGGGTTAGGGAAAGATTGGGAACGAAATCGGCCGTGCCCTTTCAAAGGAACCATCCCGGCATTTGCCTGAAACGATTTAGGGAAATCACGGAAAACCTAAATCAGGATGGCTGGAGACGGGATTGAACCGTCGTCCTCCCGAATGCGAGTCCAGTGTGCTAATCACTGCGCCACCTCGCTCGGTGCAGTGCAGTTAGCGGAAGCGGAGCCCAGTGATAATCCGCCGTGACGGAAGAAAGGCTAATCGCTCATGGACATTAAAAGTGTGACCGCTACGTGTCCCACAATAACCTTACTCCACGAAAGTAGTATATTGCGTTGCGCAAACATCAACAAACAATCGAGCTACAGGATTACCCAGGAACTCTGTTTAACTCGTTAGTCTGGATACTAGTCTGGATACAGTCAACCGCAATAAGCAGCCGTTTCAAATTGAAGAAAAATTCAACGCTGACACTGTTCACTCAAACCATTCTCTCTATTTTTTCTATGTCGTATATGGTTCCAAGTCCGAGAAACTATTCTGTCTCGACGTCTTTGTTACTTTGGACTTGGCAGTTAAGAGCTATGTTAAGATCTATTCCAATGAAATTCTTCCTAAACGTCTGCAGAGGATTTGTAGCAATCATACCTGCAGGATTATTTGCCCTGTAAATTAGGAGCCTACATGACAGCGAAAGAGCGTAACTTTGACGTCCGTCCTTTGCCTTTCACAGTAAAACTGGATTTCATGTAAGAATAAGACACACAGCAGGTTCAAGACGCCATAGGACCTGTCTCACACAACCCGTAGACACAACCTTTGGTGATCATCCGTAAACCAATGCGAGCTGTTCGCTCATCTGGGTAGTTGAAATCCATATTGGACGTGAAGCCGATTATTTATTCCTCGCCGGCCGGAGTGGCCGTGCGGTTCTAGGCGCTTCAGTCTGGAACCGCGTGACCGCTACGGTCGCAGGTTCGAATCCTGCCTCGGGCATGGATGTGTGTGATGTCCTTAGGTTAGTTAGGTTTAAGTAGTTCTAAGTTCTAGGGGACTGATGACCACAGATGTTAAGTCCCATAGTGCTCAGAGCCATTTGAACCATTTTTTGATTTATTCCTCAGCCCAAGGATTTACTCGTTTACTTGACAGGAATGTACGGTTTTTTTTTAAAATTAGCCTTGATCGATGTATATTTACAGTTGCCGTTGGGATACGTAATATTTGTAAAATCACGGTTGGTCTTCATCGCTAAGCCATCTACTTCTCAACGTATCAAGTGCCACCCCAACTTTTTGATTGTTTTTAGAATAGCTTACTCATCCAGTTCTTAACTGTGCAAGTTAATTAGGCGATATTGTGGTTAAAACTCGACAGTAATGCTTGCCAAATCACTGTCCCTTGTTCACTACCTTGAAAAAATCTGGCAAAAAGAAATCTTTCAGTAATCATCTTATTCGTCAGACTATCGTGGAATACACACTATCTTCTGTGAGCGTCGAATTGCAGCCATAAGTAAACGCCTTGAATAATAAACACTTGGCTGCTCTTGTAAATAATTTATTTAAAGGTCGGTTTAGTAGCCTAGAAGCCACATCATTTCGTCAAATATGTTAAATCACGACATCCCGTCCATGCTGCTAGATTAGTGACTGATTCAGCATATCTAACCTAATTATGATGCATGCCCTCGGGAAAAATTACGGCTGTAGTTTCCCCTTGCTTGCAGCCGTTAGCAGTACCAGCACAGCAAGGCCGTTTTGGTTAGTGTTACAAGGCCAGTTCAGTCAATCATCCAGACTGTTGCCCCTGCAACTACTGAAAAAGCTGCTGCCCCTCTTCAGGAACCACACGTTTGTCTGGCCTCTCAAGAGCTCCGTTGTGGTTGCACTTACGGTACGGCCATCTGTATCGCTGAGGCACATTGTAGAATGCTTAGGCGCCGTCCTTTCTCAAGATGGTATCGGATCTGCGAAACAACATGTCGCTCCAGTTGAGATCAAACGTCCGCATCTCGTGGTCGTGCGGTAGCGTTCTCGCTTCCCACGCCCGGGTTCCCGGGTTCAGATTCCCGGCGGGGTCAGGGATTTTTCTCTGCCTCGTGATGACTGGGTGTTGTGTGCTGTCCTTAGGTTAGTTAGGTTTAGGTAGTTCTAAGTTCTAGGGGACTGATGACCATAGATGTTAAGTCCCATAGTGCTCAGAGCCATTTGAACCATTTGAGATCAAACACAACGACGCAATTTAAAAGTATAACGATCCATTTTGGGAAAAAGTAATTAATATACTAAATTAACTCTTCACGTAGCAAAAAAAAACATTTTCATTCAATAAACTGCGAACGGACAGAATTCGAATCGAGTACACGTCAAACTGCGACGGAGTGTTCAACGGAATAAAAAGGCATGGGGTCGGTAACACGCGTGACGGCTGTCACTCTAGGGAAATAGCTTTTCCACGCAGCAGATGGCTTTCTATGCATGGTTGAAGCCGTACTATCGCTCAAAAACTCTGAACAGAAAGTGCTCTTTGTCTGTAAAATGCCAATAAGCGCACTGACAAACTGTTCTCCTATAGTAAAGGGGTCCTTAGCTACAGTCTATGTAATAACGAAATTCGTCATGAATAATCCATCACAATTTGAAAAGAACAGTGATGTCCACACCTACAACACTAGAAGGAAAAATGACCTTTGTTGTCCATTGTTAAAGCCATCAGTGGCTCAGAGAAGAATTCAATATGCAGTAGTAAAATTTTTTGATCCTTTACCCAATAACATAAAATGTCTGATAGGCAGCGAAGCAAGTGTTAAATCTAATTTAAAATCATTTCTCCCGGACAACTCATTCTATTCCATTGACGAATTTCTACTTAAGAACTGGTAGCTAGGAAAACAAAAAGGAAAAAAAAAGACTTGTTTTAAAGTTTAGTTGCATGAGCAGAAATAAAATGATAATGTGTTCATTAATGTTAACACTAATCATTAACACGTATACTGTAGACCAATTCGTTCCACATCATTCTGATAAAAGAATCGTTCAAATGGTCTATTGAACACGTAACTAAAGTAAAGAATATCCCCGTATTTCTATTCAGAAATAAATTCCGCGTGCTTACAGACTACTCAGGCATAAAGGCTGTTCTTAAGCAGCAGTGTTGCTGAGCTTCGCTCCTTTGCTATCACGTCGTATCGCCCAGCAGCGTTGGTCGGGTTGGTTCCTTTACTATCGCGTCTCATCTAACCTGCTATACAGCTACAAGTAGTATCCGTCGAACGCTGCAAAACTATGACATTTCTACACATATCCGGATCTGTCAGTGATCGTCTATATGGATTTATGTCGTTACAAGTTCAGTCTCTATACACATCTGTAAGTAGCAGGCAGCAGTTCTTCAGTTCTCAAATGTGTCAAATGGCTCTGAGCACTATGGGACTTAACATCTGAAGTCATCAGTCCCCTAGAAATTAGAACTACTTAAACCTAACTAACCTAAGGACATCACACACATCCATGCCCGAGGGAGGATTCGAGTCTGCGACCGTAGGGGTCGAGCGGTTCCAGACAGAAGCGCCTAGAACCCCTCGGCCACAGTGGCCGGCTCTTCGGTTCTGCTGGTACTCAGAAATACAGTCGTAACTTTCGAGGTAGAAACAACTGAAAAGCAGGAATTTCATCGAGGAAAAGATAAAAATTAGTGCTTACGTTTTGGCGAGAAGAAAAGTGTGAGGTACGAGATCTGGAAGTATATAGACTTGATGGTTTATGAAGCAGATACAGAATACCAGAAACGAGTGACTAGGACAAATTTATATCCTGGTCTTAATTTCTGTTGCTAATTTCTTTTAAAAAACAAGACTCTATATACTGTATAAATTTAACTGAAGGTAAATTCAGTTGAACTGGAGCTGCTTCATTTAATAATTCTTCTGGTACCGGTGACGATACTGTTCGCTGTGTACTCACTTTAAAGAGACCGCGGCCGCTCCCCTACCAGATGGTTGGCAGCGCGCCCCTCGGGTGGCAGGTGCTGAGCCGTGCTGCGTGCACGATTTGCCACTGGCTGGCTATACACAAGTCGGAGCTCTACTGTGCCCGAGCGCCGAAGCGGAAACGCTGCACGAGGCGCCGTCGTCGCTGAATAGACCGGCACTACGCACGGTCTGCTAAACAGCCGTCATTACTAAATTCATTGTATACGAGCAGCACAAATTGAATGGTTACCGCGGGCACGTCGTTAGACTCACAACTACATGTCTGCTTTCAGTTAGATGAGTAAGTTTCAAAGACTTAGATATATTGTCAATAATGGTGCGACGTGAAACTGAATCCCCCTTAAGATGTCATTCTCACACAGGCAGTCTACTGTATGCTAATCAGGTGCCCCGACATTTGCCTGTCGCAACAAAGGACTCTTCCCATAATTACTTTGTGCTTGCTGCAGCCCAGTATTCGACAGGGCACTCCAGCGAAGCACAGAACGGGACGAATGTGATGTTCTCATTCCCCAAGCCCTCCGAGTAAGAATACTTACACTCTTACCCAGGGGATGAATGTCCTCCTAGCGCAATCTGTATGGCTCACGTATCTACTCAGTGCGAGTGAGCGAAAAAACAGATACACTACTGGCCATTAAAATTGCTACACCAAGAATAAATGCAGATGATAAACGGGTATTCATTGGACAAATATATTATACTAGAACTGCAGATGATAAACGGGTATTCATTGGACAAATATATTATACTAGAACTGACATGTGATTGCATTTTCACACAATTTGGGTGAATAGATCCTGAGAAATCAGTACCCAGAACAACCACCTCTGGCCGTAATAACGGCCTTGATACGGTTGGGTATTGAGTCAAACAGAGCTTGGATGGCATGTACAGGTACAGCTTCCCATGCAGCTTCAACACGATACCACAGTTCATCAAGAGTAGTGACTGGCGTATTGTGACGAACCAGTTGCTCGGCCACCATTGGCCAGACGTTTTCAGTTGGTGAGAGATCTGGAGAATATGCTGGCCAGGCAGCAGTCGAGCATTTTCTGTACCCAGAAAGTCCCGTACAGGACCTGCAACATGCGGTCGTGCATTATCCTGCTGAAATGTAGGGGTTCGCAGGGATCGAATGAAGGGTAGAGCCACGGGTCGTAACATATCTGAAATGTAACGTCCACTGTTCAAAGTGCCGTCAATGCGAACAAGAGGTGACCGAGACATGTAACCAATGGCACCCCATAACATCACGCTGGGTGATACGTCAGTATGGCGATGACGAATACACGATTCCAATGTGCGTTCACCGCGATGTCGCCAAACACGGATGAGACCATCATGATGCCGTAAACAGAACCTGGATTCATCCGACAAAATTACGTATTGCCTCTCTTGCACCCAGGTTCGTCGTTGAGTACCCCACCTCAGGCGCTCCTGTCTGTGATGCAGCGTCAAGGGTAACCGCAGCCATGGTCTCCGAGCTGATAGTCCGTTCTGCTGCAAACGTCGTCGAACTGTTCGTGCAGATGGTTGTTGTCTTGCAAACGTCCCCATCTGTTGACTCAGGGATTGAGACGTGGCTACACGATCCGTTACAGCCATGTGGATAGGATGCCTGTCATCTCGACTGCTAGTGATACGAGGCCGTTGGGATCCAGCACGGTGTTCCGTATTACCCTCCTGAACCCACCGATTCAATATTTTGCGAACAGTCATTGGATCCGACCAACGCGAGCAGCAATGTCGCGATACGATAAACCGCAATCGCGATAGGCTACAATCCGACCTTTAACAAAGTCGGAAACGTGATGGTACGCATTTCTCTTCCTTACACGAGGCATCACAACAACGTTTCACCAGGCTGCTGTTTGTGTATGAGAAATCGGTTGGAAACTTTCCTCATGTCAGCACGTTGTAGGTGTCGCCACCGGCGCCAACCTTGTGTGAATGCTCTAAAAAGCTAAGCATTTGCGTATCTCAGCATCTTCTTCCTGTCGGTTAAATTTCGTGTCTGTAGCACGTCATCTTCGTGGTTTAGCAATTTTAATGGCCAGTAGTGTAGCTTCTCCGCAAATAATTACTTGTTCCCGCGATCCATCCACAGTAGCCCTATACTTCACGAAACCATTTGCGGAGGAGGAGATTAGTGTTTAACGTCCCGTCGACAAGGAGGTCATTAGAGACGGTGTACAAGCTCGGATTAGGGATAGATGGGGAAGGAAATCGGCGTGCCCTTTGGAAGGAGCCATCCCGCCATTTGCCTGAAGTGATTTAGGGAAGTCACAGATAATCTAAATCGGGATGCCGGACAGGTGTCTGAACCGTGGTCCTCCCGAATGTGAACCCATTTGTAAATTCTCTGTAGCTTGTGGTTGTGAACGCTTTGTCTAAACATTCGTATGTAGTAACCACATGAGCCGCTACCACGGACGACATTGTGTAACCTCACCCTAGTCCTAGCTATGGAGTATTTGCAATACTCGGCTTCACAAGGATTTTCTTCAAGAGAAATATGAGCAAGTCTGTATCGTCACACTCATTTCTCAAATGTTGAAAATTAAGAAACATAATTCTTATCAAACTTTACAAGCTTTTGGTGGATTTCCGTAGATGGTAAACCATTAAAAACAAAGAATTTTTGTGACGCATTCTATTCCAATGTATCTATTTGAAAGAAACACACACTAAACGACTTCCTTAAAATGCTGTATAAATACGAGGGCTATTCCGAAAGTAAGGTCCGATCGGTCACGAAATGGAAACGACTATGAAAATCCGATAAAGCTTTGCACAGATGTGTTGGGTAGTGTCTCTAGTATAACCCCAGTTAGCATCACGTCGCTCTTCTCATTTCTGAGCTCGCAGTGAGTGCGTAAAGATGTCTAGAAAATAGTGTCTGCCGCCAAGTACGGGGGCCTGGTGAGAAATTTCCCCTGAAGCTATGCAGCTAACATTACATAACTGTCGTGCTGTTTCGTCTTCAAGACAATTCTCAGCCGCATTCTGCAGGGGCAATGAAGATGCTCCTGCATCGTTTTCAAATGGAAATGTGAGAGTACCCACAATACAGCCCGTAATTGTCTCCCTCTGAGTTTCAGCTCTGGTCACATGAACCGCTGGTTATGAAGACAACATTTCGCCACAAGACAACGAGCCGTAGGCCAGCGTAGAGAATTGGCGGAGAGCACTGGCGGCTGCCTTCTATAGCGAGGGTATGGGAAAGTTGGTACAACGCTACGATACACGTCTAAGTCGGGTCGGCGACTATGGAGATAAGTAGCTGCAAGGTGTATCTAACTGTTGCAAATAAAACATTTTTGATTTTTACCGTGGTTTCCATTTCGCGACCTATCGGACCTTACTTTCGGAATAGCCCTCGTATAATTATTCCACATACCATGTCTACACTTAGCTTACAGTGTTGTGGAACTTGCACTAACTTAACAAGAACAAAATGTGATTGATATCAATGCATCTCTGGGAAATCATTCACCCGTACACGTAACTGAAAGGAAGTTTGTGTCTAATATTATATATGGTTCAATACACAACTGATTAATATTGAAGATTTGTACATTATCTGTGGTAATGAGATTTTATTATGGTGCCAGGTCTATAGGGGCGGTAATCGGATGCTTTTTTTGTCATGGTCTATAATCAAAGAGACTCTTCATATGTCCCAGTGGAACTACAACCTTGTTGCTTCCATGACGCTCGGTGTCGGGCTCTTCAACTGTGAATTATTTTCTTATGGGACGCAAACGCTATTTTCATATTAACTTTCTATTCAGTTGTGTTTGTTGTTTACCGTATTTGCAATCGATTAAGAAGCCTTTTATTGTTTCATCTTCAGAAACTTAGCCACAGTTATCGAAATGGCGCGTACCCATAGTTATATCCTGTTGTCGTAGCACATCATCATCTAATGTGCCAAATATTAGACTTGCATAGTCTTATACGAGTCCACAAAGCATCAATAACGCTTGTTGGACCGTGGGGCACATTTTGGCGATCAACCACAACTCACACATGTTCCTCGGGAGAAATACGAGGTCAAAGTGCAAGCCTAGGAAACACTAATACTACTCGTTCTTTGAAGAAGGCTTATACGTTCCTTTCTATTGTAGCGGAGCACTGTCCTAATGGAATATTGCATGTGGATTTGGTTGGAAGGGATTAGCTCTCGTACTCCATGGCTTTTCTGAGATTTTCTCAATACTTAAACGTCAAAATCACAGCTTTCTTCACGGTTTCTGGACAATGGAAGCCACCACAATAGTATGAGTGCCACCAGTTGAGTCGCTGTGGAGGGCATCATACCACCTATCGAACAAGTCCGTGTCCGTTGGAGTGATCCTTTGTCTAATCAGTATAGTGGAAGAAGCTGTACGGTCCCGCTGTGGCAATGCGGACAAGATAGCAGTCATGCCGCTGGTGTATTCCACCCTATTTCTCACATTGTTTCCACATATGTCTTACTGCCCTGGTAGCATTCCTTGCGGTTGTCTGCTTGTTACGATATGACAAACCCTTTTTCCACATATCGACCATTCTATCCATTAGATGTCATTTACAAGCTGACACTGTGTCATTTAACGTCGGCCACGAATATTTGTATATATCTTTTTGTTTCCAGGTTCCTGGACGGCTCTTCACTGAATGAATAAGGCGTCACATTGACCTTATCGGTCGTACTTGGGAGAAATCTTGTCTTCCTTCATGTATGCCATCTTTCTATAACCTTAATTACTTATTGCTGGTATACTCGTATTGTTCCGCGCATCCTCAGAGCTTAGATTCATTCGAATCATTATTTCGCAGCGTTCTAATCTTCACATACATTGCATATATCAGTCTGGCACAATCCAGAAGACGGCGATGATATTCCAGATCATAAATTAATGTTACTAAAATGTAAACTTTCACGGCCGGAAATATCATGTCCATTATAATTATCCGGGCTGTTATGCCGTGGTCGGTTGACGAATTCCGTATTGTTTTCCAACGTTTCGTCTCCGACTGCGGGAGACACCTTCAAGGGGGTCCGTAACTTGATGGAAGGTCCAACACACACACTGGCTCGCTACTGACTGCCGCTAAATTCCGTGTCCGCGCGCCCCCGCGCCGCGGCGTGACGTCACGTGTTTTGAAAACGTCAGTGCAATTGGCCGCTGTCCGTCGCCGTCGATCGCCGTTGCCATCACCCAGTAGTGGACGAGTGGTACACATCTTCTTTATCACCGGCATCCATATACCGTTTAATTTGACGCCCTCCTCCTTTCGGTTGAAATTATTTGGGTGTTTAGCGATTTCGATTGCCTCCCTGTAGAGCCTTTCGTAGTATCCGCTCGTGGCCGCTAGTACTAGCGTCTGCCGTTTGTTATAAATGAAACGGAAAGAATAGGGAGGATCTTGACGAAGCGGAATATTACCGTAATTTACAAGCCCACCAGGAAGATACAGGAATACCTTAGGCCTGCCAAGGACGCTCGCAAACCATTGGAAAAATCTGGAGTTTATAGGATCCCATGCAGCTGTGGTGATGTTTATGTTTATGTTTCTAAACGTTTGGAAGAGCACAAGGGAAATTGTAGAAGAGGAGAAACGGAACGATCAGCTGTTGCGGAGCATGCTTTCCAGCCAGGGAACCACAATATTCGTTTCGAGGAGACGCAAGTACTATCGGCCACGAGCGGATACTACGAAAGGCTCTACAGGGAGGCAATCGAAATCGCTAAACACCCAAATAATTTCAACCGAAAGGAGGAGGGCGTCAAATTAAACGGTATATGGATGCCGGTGTTAAAGAAGATGTGTACCACTCGTCCACTACTGGGTGATGGCAACGGCGATCGACGGCGACGGACAGCGGCCAATTGCACTGACGTTTCCAAAACACGTGACGTCACGCCGCGGCGCGGGGGCGCGCGGACACGGAATTTAGCGGCAGTCAGTAGCGAGCCAGTGTGTGTGTTGGACCTTCCATCAAGCTACGGACCCCCTTGAAGATGTCTCCCGCAGTCGGAGACGAAACGTTGGGAAACAATACGGAATTCATCAACCGACCACGGCATAACAGCCCGGATAATTATAATGGACATCAATTAATGTTGTCAGCAAAGCTGACAATATTCTGTGAATAACAGTTAATGAGTGACAACTGAGGTGGCTGTTGACCACACCGAGTAGTACTCCTAATGTGAGAGGATGTGACATCCATCTACAGGACGAGAGAAAATGTGTTTTTGTACTAGCCAGTGTTGCCTGTTCTTACCAAAATGCCCACCTGCCTCACAAATTTCTGTCCTGACCATGACTCATGCATCACCATCCTCTCACATTCGTGAACGTAATCAACCTTTGCCTCTCGATTTAACACTGTGATTATGCTCAAGCTGCCAACAGAAATAAAGGACAGGTGAGGAGATTACAACGCTACGTAAATAGACAGATAAACACGTACAGGATGTCCGGAAATTCCTTGTTACAAACTTCTAGGACCTGTAGAGTGGAGTGAGTACATAATGTTTTGAATAGGAACTCATGCCCAGTAACATACCGTTTCCGTGCTGCAGCCGTTTAAAAACATGTTTGCTAGATAGGTATGTAACAGGATAGTCACGGTTGAGAGTGGTTACGTCTGATCGGCTGATGTCATTTGACGTCTATCATACCTCTCTGAATTGTTTCAGGTTCACTCACGTACCTGAGAGTGTTAAAGCAACAAGGTTGAGTACACGTTTCAGAATACACGGACATGATTCTTCTCAATGGCGAAGCTCACGGTAATGGAAGAGCTGCTCGTCGCCGTTTTAAGATCGTTCTTCACAACGTCCGACCCCATCGAATACCCTTTTCGCCGCAATTACGCAACTGTTTGGAGAAATGGTACCTCCACAGTTGTTAGGCGTGACTTTCCTGCTCCAAGGAGACGCCACACATTCGAGTTGGAAAAAGTCGTATTGAATCAGGTTTAAGAGATCCCATCAACGAGTACACGAGCAGTTTCTTTGGTTATTAATGAGTGGAATTGTAGAACAAGTAATGTACTGGGTCACGTCTTATCAATTACTTATAAAAATGGTCGTGTTACCAACATATTTTGAAATAACTGTAGCAAGGAAACGGTACGTTTCCGGAGACGGGTTCCAATTCAAAATATTATCTACTAAGTCCCCTCTACAAGTCCTAGAAGACTGTAACGGGAATTTCCAAACGCCCTATATATCGAATAAAGCCCTCAGTGACTGACACAGTAGGCTTACTTAATCAATCAACGTGACAGCACGAAAATGATTGGCAAAGCCTCATTACCATCATTTTCTTTGGGCCTTGTTACTATGGATTTGGCGATGTTAGTGTCAGAGGGTGGCCCAATGCCCTTCCTGTCGCCATCCCGGACCCTCCGGGACGGAATTATTGTACCCCAGTTGACGGCGTCAAGTGTAAGCCGTGAAATATTGCGAACAATTTCAAATGTCTGCGAGTTGTGTAACTGAGGCGGGACGTCGGGGTCAGCCCGGTTTACACCTAGTGGTATGTGGAAAACCACCTAAAAAACACATCCAGACTGACCAGCACACTGGCTCTCGAGCCGGGCGGATTCGATCCCGAGCCGGCGCGGCTACCCGAGTCCAGGAAGCAGCGCATTAGCGCCCTCAGCGAACCCGGCGAGTAATAATTGGCAAAGTGTAATTAAACATTTCAACTTCTACAGCTTATTTTACCAACATTCACTACGCGGGCAACATGTGCAAATCACCCTCAAAAGTTATTCAGATACACGAGAAAATGAATACGAGCGAAAAATTCTGCCAAGTTATGATACAATAAAAGTGAAGCATGTAGAAGACATTATCGGATGTCCGTGTAATTTCGTGTATATACACACCATTGGCGGATATGTAAATGATGATAACTGCAGTTTTCTTTGACGAGTATAACACCACCAGAGTGCAATAGTGTTGTTCGTGTTTAGTGTTCCTAACAGGCCTGATAGCGTATATAAAGTGCGAGAACAGCGTTAGATGTTGAGTGATCACTGTGAAGGACACAGAGATACCTGGTACTGTGGGGACAGTGTTGTCAGCTACTGACAGAGTTCGTAAGGGGCCTCTTTGTGGGTGTCAAAGTTGGTGGTGGGTCGGATCATCCAATATCTAGAGTTGTGTGACACTAGTTCGATGATGGGCTACACGGAAACGAGAGGGAAGTCATATTCGTCGTCAAGTTTCCAATCGAGCACGACTGACCACCACGACGGAGGATCGTCGTACTGTGCATCAAGCACATCGTATCGCGCTCACATCTGCGCCTGTCATTCTAGAACAAGTAATCGTTTCCCTAACATTATGTGTCTTCCTGCACCATTGTTTGGAGACCAGCAGTAGCCGGTCTAGGGACTTACCGTCATAATCGAAGGTTGCCATTAACAGTATGACACGAGCGGCTGCGTTTGGGGTGATGGTATGACCTGGTAGCATTGACTGATGAAGAACGGCGTCGCATTGTGTTCAAGATTAAATAGCGGTTCTATACTACCCCGGCTGACCATCGTCGGTGAGCATGGCGGCGACCTGGCATAGGTCTCATTCTTACAATGTTTTGGAGAGGTACGGCGGTCTTAGTCCTGGCGTCATGGTGTGGTAGGCCAATGGGTGTGACTTCAGTTCACGACTGGTAATGATTGCGAAAATTCGGACGGCATGACGGTACATCACGGTCATCCTGCGTCCTCACCCGACAGTGTCATGGTGACAGTTTAGAGCAGGAAAATGCTCGTCCGTACATGTTACGAGTCTCTACGAACAGTCTGCGTGATGTTGATGGACTCTCGTGGCCAGAAAGATCACCAGATCTGTCTCCGATAGAAGGTGTGTAGGATCAGCTCATACGTCAACGCCGTCCCAGTGTCAGTACACAGGATATCAAGGAACAGTTACATTTGTGGATCATCTGGCCGCAGGAGAGACTGCACTATTTTGTGACACACTTTACAACAAAATCAGTGCATGTATCCAGGGCAGAGGGGACATAAGGTCATTGTGGTAAGTGGGGCTAACTCGATTTTGTAATCACTGAAACAACATCACATACCCCCTCAACCAGTGAAGTTTCATTTCGTTTTCTCCTCCTTTTTTTGATGCTTCACTTTTCTTGTCAGACAGTTTATCATGACAGCTGTTCATTTAGCGTTAATACCACGGCAGTACGGATGACTCTGTGGTTCTCTCATGATCGTACTAATTACCTATCATTGTAAAATTGATTAATCAATTGCTCGTGACTAGTGAGTAACGAGATGCTTAAATGGTATGTTTTTCGAAGTCTGTCAGCCTTCCCTAAACTTCTGAGGCTTCATTACTTGGGAACACAGCTACAATATGGCACCAAAACTGTTGGTCCATGATCCTGGAGGCTGACTGTACCTATCATGTGGGTACCTATTGTCTTCTCAAAGTCGGTTCAAAAAGAGAGTCACTAATCGCCTTGGGTGTTACTTAAACTCTCAGCTCCTCAATAAAATAGATGGCAGACCAAAGGGGTACTATTTTTTAGGGCTAACTTGGGTCTTTTTTTAGCAGTTCTTAAAGTATCACTCTGGAATGTTAAGTTGCAGGCACTAGAGTCTTCTAACATCCAGTTTCACTTACCAGGTGTTTCCCTGCATGGGAAGATGATGATGTTTGGTTTGTGGGGCGCTCAACTGCGCGTTCATCAGCGCCTGTACAAAGTCCGAATTTCTTGCACAGTCCAATTTTTTACACAGTCCAATCTAACCACTGTCCCGAATGATGATGATTATGAAATGATGAGGAAAACACAAACACCCAGCCCCGGGCAGAGAAAATCCCCAACCCAGCCGGGAACCGAACCCAGGACCCCGTGATCCCGAACCAGCAACGCTAGCCACCTTTTATTTATGATATTTTGTTTTATTTTACTTTTTTGGTTTAAGAGTAGAATGATGAGTTCTGAGCAGGCCGGGCAGGGGTCAAAACCCGAAGCCTGTCCGCGATGCCTGCCCCATCCCATCCCTGAATCACTCCCTGAAGTAGCTTTTTTTACCGGGAACAGGGCAAATAAACAAAATATTTTTATTGGTACGAGCTTAAATACAACAAAAATGCCATCCTTCCGGCGGAAATGAAACGAGACATTACACTCGAACAAGGCGAGCAAATTGTTTTGTTAACAAGGTGCCGCGCGGGATAGTCGTGCGGTCTGGGGCGTCTTGTCATGGTTCGTGCGGCTCCCACCGTCGGAGGTTCGAGTTCTCCCTCGGGCATGGGTGTGTGTGTTGTCCTTAGAGTAACTGGGTTTAAGTTAGATTAAGTAGTGCGTAAAGCCTAGGGACCGATGACCTCAGCAGTTTGGTCCCATAGCCCTTACCACAAATTTCCAATTAACAAGGTGCAGCAAAAAAATAATAAAATTAATACTAATATAAGAAAAGAGATGTGAAGCAATAGACAGTAGAGTTGGGGGAATAACCAGCGTGTTCTGGTGTAGTGCACAAAAGAAAGGAGGCGCGTGCCCATGCGTCTACTCCACTATGGGTTACGATATAGAAAGTAGCGAGGAGAGTCTCAGATGTCAACAGGGAGGGGGGAGTATTGTTCGCGTGTAGCACCATCCAGCTGAGCGGGGATGACGTAACGATCGCGTGTAGGTAATTGGCGAAGAAGGCGGTAGCGCGGTCGGTGGTCAACTTCACTGTGGGCGGTTTGTAAGTACAGCCAGAAGTCAAGGCGTGATTTGTCGCTATCATTATACATGTAGGTAATCGTCCACCCCTTGACCCATAAATCGCATGATTTTTGGTGGCGGGGAAATACGTATCCTCAGGATGGATAAAAGTCCATCGGTCAATCAAATCCGGCGGAACGCGGAGGTAACAAGCAACGAACTGTCGGCCAAGTTTCCAGACGTCACTGGTGGCAGCATAAGTCAGTTGGTGGATATCGTCATCCATGAGGTGGCAAATGGAACAAAGCGGAGAGTCCGTTAGTCAGATGGCGTGAAGACATTGATTTGTGGCGAATTTTCTACTTGCGACGTGGTGCCATGTTGCCCGGACGTTGGAGGGAAGGAAAGTCTAGTGGATATGAAGCCAAACCGCGAGCCAACCCTTGATGGAGGTCTGAGTTCGATGTTGTTGCTGGATATATAACGATGAAGTACTCACCCAGTCTTCAGGCCACGAGTGGCCTACCGGGACCATTCGACCGCCGTGTCATCCTCCGAAGCCATTCTTGACCGAAGCCACTACTATTCGGTCAAGTAGCTCCACAATTGGCATCACGAGGCTGAGTGCACCCAGAAAAATGGCAACAGCGCATGGCGGCCTGGATGGTCACCCATCCAAGTGCCGACCACGCCCGACAGCGCTTAACTTCGGTGATCTCACGGGAACCGGTGTAACCACTGCGGCAAGGCCGTTGCCTATAACGATGAAGTGGGGTGTAAACATCTTTAGGTCGAGGAGAACGCGTGGACGGTAAGTGTGTGTGAGCATAACTGAAGTCGACGATGATGGTTCAAATGGCTCTGAGCACTATGGGACTTAACTTCTGAGGTCATCAGTCCCCTAGAACTTAGAACTACTTAAACCTAAGGAAATCACACACATCCATGCCCGAGGCAGGATTGGAACCTGCGACCGTAGCGGTCACACGGTTCCAGACTGTAGCGCCTAGAACCGCTCGGCCACTCCGGCCGGCCGTCGACGATGAAATAAGAAATGTGCGTCAGATGGTGCTTGATGTGTCCGACTGGTACTGTAGGCATTATGGTTGCGGGCATAAGAATTTCCAGCAAGCTACGCGTAAGGGAGGTGCCCACGTTCCACTGCTTGTGCATGGTGGACATGTACATGGACGCCACTCGGAGTCGCACATTGACAAGACCGAGGCCTCCCGCTCGCGGGGGAAGGGTGAGCGTTTCGTAGCGGACCTTAAAGAGCGTACCGGCCGTAACAGAGTATCCGAAAGGAGACTGGAAGCTGCGTCCAATAGTTGATGGCAGCAGGAGTACCTGTGCGATGTGGACCATTCTGGACGCCACATGTTGATTGAGGTATTGGACACATTGTAAAGAATCGAGTCGGCGGAGGAGATTTTGTCGCACCGCCGTGCGGATAATTTGGAGTGCCCGCCGAATATTGATACAAGCGGAGCGGCGCACGGTGGAGGTGAAAATGATACCAAGGTATCGTAGTTTCTGGACACACGGAAGAGGTACTAAGTCGTCGTGTGAGAGCCCGCGTGCAATGAACGTCGCCGTGGATTTAGCCACATTCATGTTACTGCCCGCTGCAGTTCCGTACGTTGATATCAAATCAAGCACCATTTTTGTTTCATTCCGTGAGCGGACCAAGAGGAGGAGGTCGTCCGCATACGCACGACACCGAAAACTATGCTGTCGCAAAGTGAGACCAGAAAGGTGGCTCGTCAGACTCCCGATGACTCGCTCCAGGTTTATGGAATAGAGTAGGGTCGAAAGTGGGGAACCTTGCCTTACGGAAAGCCGGAGCGTTACTGGTCCCGCCGCACGGCCATTGACCTGAATCAGCGATTCGGCGGTGCCGTACAGGCGCCGTATGACATTGATAAAGCCTGGTGGAAAACCCATTCGGCTCATCACTGAAAACAGAAAACGATGCCGCACCTTGTCGAATGCGCTGTCATAATCGATGGCAACCACCGCGGCGCGGATTCTGCACGCCGCCGCCAGTGCAATAAAATCACGACACTCTCCTGTGGCCGTTTGTATATTAACCGAGCCACCCGGAGTTGTCTGTTGTGGGGATAGAATGCTAGGCAATATCTTGCGGCATCGCGTCGCCAGAAGGCGTGTAAAATTTTTATAGTCTGCGTTAAGCAGTGTCAGGGGATGGTAATATGCTGTCGTCACTGGCGGTGTCGGTGGATGGATATAATAATTCCCGTGACAAAGGACGGCAGTACGGCGTTCCCCATCGTCATCAGTTCATGAAACATCGTTGTCCACCGTGACGCCATTAGTGCGAGGAAAGCGCAATAAAATTCTATCGGCAATCCGTCGACATCAGGTGACTTATTCAGAGCACCTTTGTTGATTGCATCGTGGACTTCGTCATGCGTAACTGGCTCCATCAGCTCGTCCGCTTCATCGCTAGCCATGGTGCGAGTTACGTGTGGTTGTTGGTAGTCTCCTCCTGGTATATTGTGTGGCAGGGCATTGACGAACTCTACCTGGCAAGTGACTTGCTGGGCGCGACAGATGTAGATCTCGGTAATGAGTCGTTGTCGTCGGTGTTTCCTATCGGAGGTGATATGATGCATGGTGGGATGTTCTTGTTCCGCAAAATCTCAACGTCGGGTCCGCACCATCGCCATCTGCAGTCGACGGCGTGTCAACGTTACAATTTGTGCCTTAATCCTGCTGCGCTCCCTCTGGGTGTCAGGGTCCAGGTCGCGGAGAACGGCGTAGAAATAGTCGGTAGCGTGCCGGCGCCACGCAGCTACTTCCTTGCCATACTGAATCAAGGTACGTCGAATGGCAGGTTTGGCACATTCCAGCCACCAAGTTAAGGTCGTGCAACACTCAGGTAAGCGACGTTCACAGGTGGCCCATGTCTCGGTAACACGTTGAAGACATTCGGGATCATGAAGATGGGAGGTGTTTAGCTTCCACGGTGCACGACTACGCCGGACCACTTGCTGGGGGAGGAGAATGTTGCAGACGTAGGCACAGTGGTCCGAAAGGCCAAGGGCTGAAGTTCTGCACCTTGGATTGCAGGTGTGAGTTCCCGAGAGACGTAAAAACCTATCAAGGCGGCTCGTGGAGTGACTCGTCTGGTTCCCGCGCCCGGGTTCCCGGGTTCGATTCCCGGCGGGGTCAGGGATTTTCTCTGCCTCGTGATGACTGGGTGTTGTGTGATGTCCTTAGGTTAGTTAGGTTTAAGTAGTTCTAAGTTCTAGGGGACTGATGACCATAGATGTTAAGTCCCATAGTGCTCAGAGCCATTTGAACCATTTTTGACTCGTCTGGTAAGTATGTCCAGGTGCGTCACTGTGCCAAACTTCCCAAATGTCGCGGAGCAACAGATCACGGACGACAAGACGCAGTTTTTGACTGGTGTTGTAGTGGCTCATTTGATCCTTAGGGTGTAGGACACAATTAAAATCACCCCCAAGCAAGTAATGGTCACAGCGTCCAAGAAACAAAGGGGTGATTTCTTCTGAATAGAAGTGTGCCCCATCGCGTCTGCGGGTGGAGCCTGACGGAGGGTAAATGTTGACAATACGCGTCCCCATGATGGTGACGGCCATGCCTCTGGCGGATGGAAGGTATGTGATATCAGCCACTGGAATGCCTTCTCGTGCGTAGATGGCTACGCCGCATCCCAGGTGGTCACCAGGAGAAGTATAAGTGTTATAACCCGCGACGTCTGTAAGTGTGGCCAAGTGTACTTCCTGTAGTAGTGCGATGTTGACGTCCGATGCCCATATCATCTCTCGCAGCAGTTGAAGTTTCACGGGGGAGCTAATGGTGTTAGTGTTGATCGTCGCTACTCGGTAGTTTTGCAGCTGTACCCCGCCGTGGAGGAGAACTCCATCAGCGGAGGTTGAAGAGGGGCGAGATAATGGCGAGTCATGCCGGACGCTACCAGTCATCGTTATCGGCGGCGTAACTAGGCTTCCGTCTGGGGTAGCTCTGTCCCCAACGTGTGGTCCGGGCCTTCGTCAACTTCGTTACTCTACGCCAATGAAGGCGCTGTCGTTGTGACGTTCGTACCTTGCACTTCGGTCGTAGGAGTTGAAGACGTCTCGGCGGCAGTCGCAATGGTGGAGTCCATTGGCTCAGGTGCACCTGGGCGAGCCGGCAGAGTAGGCACCGGCACAGCCACAGTCGGCGTCATGTCGTCATTCGTAGCGTCGTGCAGGTTCTCCGAGGCCTCGTCGGGCCGGACGGCCTCTGGAGCCTCAGGGGGACGTGATCCGTCTCGTTCCGAGACCGTATGACGCCTCCTCTTGCGCCTTTTAGGTGGACGTTGTTTGCATGTTCGTCCCTCTGTGTCGGAAGACGGAATGGAGTCGCGGCGCTCTGGGAGGAAAGCCTTCGCAGGAACGATAGTTAGTTAGTTAGTTACGTGTTCCATTGATCAATATCGCGGAAAACCGTTATGATGGGGAACGTGTCAAATGCACACAGGAAACAAGGGTTTTCTTACATTACAGTGTTATTCCTGTTATACCTAAATATTTCTGTTATCTATCTCATTCCCTTAAATGGCACAAAATGCATATATTATGTCTCCAGATTTATTTACACACATTCAATAATTCATCTATGGTATAGAAAGAGTTGTCAAGGAGGTATGATTTCAGTTTGTTTTTGAAACTATTACTGCTGTCTGTCAGACATTTTATTTCATCTGGTAATTTATCAAAAAGTTTTATAGCTGCATATTTTACCCCCTTCTGTGTCAAAGATAGGTTAAGTAAAGGATAGTGTAGGTCTTTCTTTTTTCTGGTATTATAATCATGAATGTCGCTGTTGATTTTAAACTGGTCCATGTTGTTGAGAAAACATTTCATTACTGAGTAAATGCACTGTGAAGCAGTTGCAAGAATTTCTAACCTTTTAAACAGATGCATAATGGATGTGCGACTATGAACCTCACACATTATTCTAACTACTTTCTTTTGAGCAGTGACTACCTTTTGCCTAAGTGTTGAGTTGCCCCAGAATATTATTACGTATGGCATCAGAGACTGGAAGTATGCAAAGTATGTTAGCTTTCTAATTTCTACATCCTCAAAATTGGTAATTATTCTGATTGCAAAAGTTGCTGAACCTAGTCGCTTTAGGAGATCCAAAATATGACTTTTCCAATTAAGATTCTCATCTATATGCATACCCAGGAAAATAGGAATGCGGGTAAGCTACTACAAACGCATTATTGTGGCCAAGATACACTCCTGGAAATTGAAATAAGAACACCGTGAATTCATTGTCCCAGGAAGGGGAAACTTTATTGACACATTCCTGGGGTCAGATACATCACATGATCACACTCACAGAACCACAGGCACATAGACACAGGCAACAGAGCATGCACAATGTCGGCACTAGTACAGTGTATATCCACCTTTCGCAGCAATGCAGGCTGCTATTCTCCCATGGAGACGATCGTAGAGATGCTGGATGTAGTCCTGTGGAACGGCTTGCCATGCCATTTCCACCTGGCGCCTCAGTTGGACCAGCGTTCGTGCTGGACGTGCAGACCGCGTGACACGACGCTTCATCCTGTCCCAAACATGCTCAATGGGGGACAGATCCGGAGATCTTGCTGGCCAGGGTAGTTGACTTACACCTTCTAGAGCACGTTGGGTGGCACGGGATACATGCGGACGTGCATTGTCCTGTTGGAACAGCAAGTTCCCTTGCCGGTCTAGGAATGGTAGAACGATGGGTTCGATGACGGTTTGGATGTACCGTGCACTATTCAGTGTCCCCTCGACGATCACCAGTGGTGTACGGCCAGTGTAGGAGATCGCTCCCCACACCATGATGCCGGGTGTTGGCCCTGTGTGCCTCGGTCGTATGCAGTCCTGATTGTGGCGCTCACCTGCACGGCGCCAAACACGCATACGACCATCATTGGCACCAAGGCAGAAGCGACTCTCATCGCTGAAGACGACACGTCTCCATTCGTCCCTCCATTCACGCCTGTCGCGACACCACTGGAGGCGGGCTGCACGATGTTGGGGCGTGATCGGAAGACGGCCTAACGGTGTGCGGGACCGTAGCCCAGCTTCATGGAGACGGTTGCGAATGGTTCTCGCCGATACCCCAGGAGCAACAGTGTCCCTAATTTGCTGGGAAGTGGCGGTGCGGTCCCCTACGGCACTGCGTAGGATCCTACGGTCTTGGCGTGCATCCGTGCGTCGCTGCGGTCCGGTCCCAGGTCGACGGGCACGTGCACCTTCCGCCGACCACTGGCGACAACATCGATGTACTGTGGAGACCTCACGCCCCACGTGTTGAGCAATTCTGCGGTACGTCCACCCGGCCTCCCGCATGCCCACTATACGCCCTCGCTCAAAGTCCGTCAACTGCACATACGGTTCACGTCCACGCTGTCGCGGCATGCTACCAGTGTTAAAGACTGCGATGGAGCTCCGTATGCCACGGCAAACTGGCTGACACTGACGGCGACGGTGCACAAATGCTGTGCAGCTAGCGCCATTCGACGGCCAACACCGCGGTTCCTGGTGTGTCCGCTGTGCCGTGCGTGTGATCATTGCTTGTACAGCCCTCTCGCAGTGTCCGGAGCAAGTATGGTGGGTCTGACACACTGGTGTCAATGTGTTCTTTTTTCCATTTCCAGGGGCAGATGTGGACTCTGACCACAATCTATTGGTTATGACCTGTAGATTAAAACTGAAGAAACTGCAAAAAGGTGGGAATTTAAGGAGATGGGACCTGGATAAACTGAAAGAACCAGAGGTTTTACGGAGTTTCAGGGAGAGCATAAGGGAACAATTGACAGGAATGGGGGAAAGAACTACAGTAGAAGAAGAATGGGTAGCTTTGAGGGATGAAGTAGCGAAGGCAGCAGAGGATCAAGTAGGTAAAAAGACGAGGGCTAGTAGAAATCCTTGGGTAACAGAAGAAATATTGAATTTAATTGATGAAAGGAGAAAATATAAAAATGCAGTAAATGAATCAGGCAAAAAGGAATACAAATGTCTCAAAAATGAGATCGACAGGAAGTGCAAAATGGCTATGCAGGGATGGCTAGAGGACAAATGTAAGGATGTAGAGGCTTGTCTCACTAGGGGTAAGATAGATACTGCCTACAGGAAAATTAAAGAGACCTTTGGAGAGAAGAGATCCACTTGTATGAATATCAAGAGCTCAGATGGAAACCCAGTTCTAAGCAAAGAAGGGAAAGCAGAAAGGTGGAAGGAGTATTTACAGGGTCTATACAAGGGCGATGTACTTGAGGACAATTTTATGGAAATGGAAGAGGATGTAGATGAAGATGAAATGGGAGATATGATACTGTGTGAAGAGTTTGACAGAGCACTGAAAGACCTGAGTCGAAGCAAGGCCCCCGGAGTAGACAACATTCCATTAGAACTACTGACGGCCTTGGGAGAGCCAGTCCTGACAAAACTCTACCATCTGGTGAGCAAGATGTATGACACAGGCGAAATACCCTCAGACTTCAAGAAGAATATAATAATTCCAATCCCAAAGAAAGCAGGTGTTGACAGATGTGAAAATTACCGAACTATCAGTTTAATAAGTCACAGCTGCAAAATACTAACACGAATTCTTTACAGACGAATGGAAAAACTAGTAGAAGCCGACCTCGGGGAAGATCAGATTGGATTCCGTAGAAACACTGGAACACGTGAGGCAATACTGACCTTACGACTTATCTTAGAAGAAAGATTAAGGAAAGGCAAACCTACGTTTCTAGCATTTGTAGACTTAGAGAAAGCTTTTGACAATGTTGACTGGAATACTCTCTTTCAAATTCTAAAAGTGGCAGGGGTAAAATACAGGGAGCGAAAGGCTATTTACAATTTGTACAGAAACCAGATGGCAGTTATAAGAGTCGAGGGGCATGAAAGGGAAGCAGTGGTTGGTAAAGGAGTGAGACAGGGTTGTAGCCTCTCCCCGATGTTATTCAATCTGTATATTGAGCAAGCAGTAAAGCAAACAAAAGAAAAATTCGGAGTAATTATTAAAATTCATGGAGAAGAAGTAAAAACTTTGAGGTTCACCGATGACATTGTAATTGTCAGAGACAGCAAAGGACTTGGAAGAGCTGTTGGACGGAATGGACAGTGTCTTGAAAGGAGGATATAAGATGAACATCAACAAAAGCAAAACGAGGATAATGGAATGTAGTCAAATTAAATCGGGTGATGCTGAGGGCATTAGATTAGGAAATGAGACACTTAAAGTAGTAAAGGAGTTTTGCTATTTGGGGAGCAAAATAACTGATGTTGGTCGAAGTAGAGAGGATATAAAATGTAGACTGTCAATGGCAAGGAAAGCGTTTCTGAAGAAGAGAAATTTGTTAACATCGAGTATAGATTTAAGTGTCAGGAAGTCATTTCTGAAATTATTTGTATGGAGTGTATTCATGTATGGAAGTGAAACATGGACGATAAATAGTTTGGACAAGAAGAGAATAGAAGCTTTCGAAATGTGGTGTTACAGAAGAATGCTGAAGATTAGATGGGTAGATCACATAACTAATGAGGAAGTATTGAATAGGATTGGGGAGAAGAGAAGTTTGTGGCACAACTTGACGAGAAGAAGGGATCGGTTGGTAGGACATGTTCTGAGGCATCAAGGGATCACCAATTTAGTATTGGAGGGCAGCGTGGAGGGTAAAAATCGTAGAGGGAGACCAAGAGATGAATACATTAAGCAGATTCAGAAGGATGTAGGTTGCAGTAGGTACTGGGAGATGAAAAAGCTTGCACAGGATAGAGTAGCATGGAGAGCTGCATCAAACCAATCTCAGGACTGAAGACCACAACAACAACAACAACAACATGTACACCCAAAATCTTAGTGTGCTCTGCCCTGGCTACTGACTTCTTTTGATGTGTTATGTTCATTGAAGGAATTATACGTTTTGCAGCAGAAAATTGGATTTACTGTGTTTTTTCAAAGTTCAGAGCAAGCCCATTCGCAGAAAACCAATTAATAACTTTTCCAAAGACCTTATTTGTATCATTTTCTATCGGACTTTCTTTTACTGGATTAATAATTATGCTTGTATCATCAGCAAACAGTGTCAGTTTAGCATCTTATTTCACATGAGAAGGGAGGTCATTCACATACATCAAGAACAGGAGGGGACCCATGATCGAACCTTGTGGACACCTAATGTAATTTCACCCCAGTTAGATGAAGTGGCAAACTCCTTTGAATCATTTGAAGCATATAAAGAGATTTTTTGCTTCCTGTTCTGTAGATATGACATAAACCACTCATATGCTGTTCCATTTATACCATAGAATTGTAATTTCTCCAGCATAATGTCATGGTTCACACAATCAAATGCTTTGGATAAGTCGCAGAATATTCCTACTGGTGACATTTTACTATTTAAAGACTCTGTTATGTGGACAGTGAAATTGTGAAGGGACGTCCATATCATCGGCCGGGTGGGGATCGTAAGTCGTCGCTGTTGGTAGGGAAGCCAGAGTAGCGTCAGGTTGTGAGTGCGAGGCGTCGACCCCTGCGATATCCGTATGAGCAGGAAGGGTCACCGGTACATGGTCTGACGGGCGGCGGCCGGTGGGAGGAGAAGAGAGCGCCGATGCGCAGGTAATCGGTAAAACCGTCGTCCGAGTCGGAGGCGCCACGGTAGCGGCTGGCAATTTGGTGATTCTTCGCTGAAGACACTCAGACCTAAGGTGGCCTCCTTTGCCACATCCGGAACAGGTCCTGGGTTGGCCGTCGCATATGACGACCGCGCGGCATCCGCTAATTTGTAGGTAAGATGGCACGTGGCGATGGAGATCGATGGTGATCTGTCGTACACCGTTAAGAACGGGGTACGTTTGGAATTGCGCCCAGAATTCGGCAGTGTGGCCATGTACAGTCCCATGGGGGCGGAAAGCCGCGATAACGTCTTCCACCGGGAGCTCGAACGAGAGTTCGAAAACTCGTATGGTGCGCATTCACAAGCCTGAGTGGTCGACAGTGACAGCACCGGCATTTCCGTCGGCGTGGCAAAAGCGTAGTCCGTGTTTGGTGTCTCGAAGTATTCTTTCGCACACCGCGTCATTGACGACTTTGACGTACACCATACTGCTTAATATGGACAAATGGAAGCCCAAGATGTCGGAAGCTGGGCTCCTTTGGTCTTGTGTAGTCGTTGCAGAAGTTGAAATGTAGTGTTGATTTTCTAAAACGGTTGACCATGGTTCTAGTACACGTAAGCGACGCGTGACGGCCGCTGAAATGTAAACAACAGCGAGCGCGTGTGCTCCGCAGGCGGAAACAACAGCACGTCCGCACTGTACGGCTGTGAAAGCCGGATTGTCGCGGTCATCAGCGCCCGTACAAAGTAGGTTGGGGGGGTTGGGTTGTTTGGGGAAGGAGACCAGACAGCGAGATCATCGGTCTCATCGTATTAGGGAAGGAAGTCGGCCGTGCCCTTTCAAAGGAACCATCCTGGCATTTGCCTGGAGCGATTTAGGGAAATCACGGAAAACCTAAATCAAGATGGCCGGACGCGGGATTGAACCGACGTCCTCCCGAATGCGAGTCCAGTGTCTAACCACTGCGCCACCTCGCACGGTCCGTACAAGGTAACAATTTCTTACACAGTCCAGTTTTTTACACAGTCCAATCTAGCCACTGTCACGAATGATGATGATGATGATGAAAACACAAACACCCAGACCCTGGCCAGAGAAAATCTCCAACCCGGCCGGGAATCGAAACCAGGACCCCGTGATCCCGAGCCACTAGACCACGAGCTGCGGACCCTGCATGTGTTTGCTTTTCTTCAATCTACAAAATTATAAATGTTTATAATTTTATATCCATCCCTCGAGGGTGTGAGAACACGTGTTTTTTCGCAATATATTGGTAATGAAAGATTTCTCATTGCAAACATTATGTAAGCATTATGGTATGTAGAGACACAACATCAACGACGACAAAGTTAGTTCAAGTCATAAGTAACGCAGGATAGCATTGGGACGTAATAGGAATTTGTTCATACCTGCACAACAGACCCCTGCTGACTGATGTCGTAGTTGCTGATCCATAATTCCAAAACTATCCGGTTCACGAGTCCTGACACCTTCGGTTATCGCGAAAGTAAAATCATTTAAGGATATAGGGAAATGCAAGAGGTGGGAGTTTGTAGGTCAACAGAAGTAGAAAAAGTTTGAGGTTCTGGGAGTGATCTTGAGTCTTGCGAATTGTAACAGATTGATTTTTGAAGCTGTGAAAGAGGATTTAAAGTCAAAATTATTAAAGAACGGAATTTTATTTTGTGTTCTCTGATAGGCTAAACCGGGATGTACTGCCTATGCAGCGATATCGTGTACCGGGATACCTACAGTGGAATAAGTGAAACTAGAAACGGAGCGAACCTAGAGGGTATCATAATACCGAATGAATAAACTCATTTGCTGGTTAGCTCATCTGTAGCATCGTCAGTTATCCACTTGTTGTCACTTTTGTTTCAGATGTCATTTCATCGAATTAGCGCAGTAGTGCCCATGATGAAAATATTCGGTTCGAATCATAGTTGTGCAATACGTTTTAAGTGTCAGAAGTTTGAAACTGCCTCAAGTAAGATTTCAAAATAGGAAAACATCTGCAGACCAGCCTTTACCACTGTTTTCTCTTAGTGACGTTTTTTATTTATTTTTCTTATTTTACATATCTAGTGCCGTAGTACCAAATTGAGAATCCAATCTCCATGGTCATGGAGAAGAAATTCGTTTTGTGCAGGTACGTGACCGGAAATCTTTTGTGACTTTTACGATGAAACTGTTTCACCATTCGTTTAAACTCTTCGGGGAAACCACGAAAAACTTGTTTGGCGGAGATTGACCGCTGCCCATCCCGAATGTCTATCCAGCCCCCTAAACATTGCGTCACCTCGCTCAGAGACAATACTGTTGTAATTACATCTTTTTATTAATGTGATTACACCTTTCTCCCGTGCGCTGATAACAATGTAAGCCGAAAACATGCTAACAGGAAAAAGAGAAGCATAGATAATCCTCTCTCTTTTTCTTTTCGCTTATTACAACCAAAACACTCAATATTTTTTGACTGCCGAAAGAACTAACTAAGCTTGGCTGTGATCCACATACAATAGGTGGCTGTAAGTCACCGGATAACACACTGAACGTGCTCTGTATGCAGACACAATGCATAAACTTCGTGCCGGCCGTAGTGGCCGAGCGGTTCTAGGCGCTACAGTTTGGAACCGCGCGACCACTACGGTCGCAGATTCGAATCCTGCCTCGGGCATAGATGCGTGTGATGTCCTTAGGTTAGTTAGGTTTAAGTAGTTCCAAGTTCTAGGGGACTGATGACCTCAGAAGTTAAGTCCCATAGTGCTCAGAGCCATTTTACCATTTTTTGAACCATAAACTTCGTGCACGTGTTTAATGCCAAAGTGAGTGAACGAAGAAAAAAATGGTTCAAATGGCTCCAAGTGCTATGGGACTTAACATCTGAGGTCCTCAGTCCCCTAGACTTAGAACTACTTAAACCTAACTAACCTAAGGACATCACACACATCCATGCCCGAGGCAGGATTCGAACCTGCGACCTAGCAGCAGCGCGGTTCCGGACTGAAGAGCCTAGAACCGCTCGGCCACAGCGGTCGGCGACTGAATGAAGAGAAGTAATTTCTAACAGAATGTCACAGTATGCGCTCACTGGCATTCCTCTAGACAGACTTCATAGTAGTTACATATGCTCTAGCCCACAGTTTGTGAGTTATTGCGAAGTGAAAAGAATCGAGGAAGTACTGTTAGCTACTAAGTTATGTGCTAGGACTCGTTGAACCGCAAAGAACAGTACACGAACCAATCCCCTATTGAGGAGAACTTCCGACGCAACTCAGGGTGAGAGATCAATGACGGCAAGATCCACTGAGAGGCGGCAGATTACAGTTTTCATTCCATAAACGTGTCGCTGGCCATAAAACACAGACAAGAACAGGGGAACCACTTCGAGTACTGCAAAAAATGTCGCGAATGACCTGTGGAGCTGTGGTGGTTTTAGTCAATGATGTGAGGAGTTATGCTAAACGATGTAGCACATATATGGGTTATGTAAGCACGACAGATGCGTGACGAAAGGTACTTACCTGATGTTATTGTAAAGCACTGTAATTTAGTGGGTGTGGCGTGATCGTCTAGTTTGGACACATGTCACTATTTTTAATCGATAGAAAAACGTAGTCAAGCGCTCATGCAAAAATTTTTACATCGGCTTACATTACACACTGTAGCAATAGTTTGTGACTGCACCTCTTTGCCTCAGTCCCTCTTCAAAGTGCCGGCCGCGGTGGTCTCGCGGTTCTAGGCGCGCAGTCCGGAACCGCGCGACTGCTACGGTCGCAGGTTCGAATCCTGCCTCGGGCATGGATGTGTGTGGTGTCCTTAGGTTAGATAGGTTTAAGTAGTTCTAAGTTCTAGGGGACTGATGACCACAGCTGTTAAGTCCCATAGTGCTCAGAGCCATTTGAACCATTTGAACCTCTTCAAAGCCCCGACCTATATTCCTTGAACATCTTTCCGGTGAACAAGAGCGTTAGTAGTGTGCAAAGTGAAACTTAAAAACTGTTCGTCATGACTTGGGATTGTCAGAAACAAATTCCGCGTCCAATACATTTTTTCCACGCGCTGTGCATCCTTTAAAGATAGAACACGGGAAATATGACAAAGGAAGCTATGCACGTTTGTAGTCTTTAAACGGACAGCTTCCTTCTACTTGAAGGCAGCCCCTCAGAGCCTTGGAAGGTACTAGCTATGTGGAAGCATATTTTAAACATTAACCTTAATGGCTCCTTGGTTAAATGACGACGCTAGCTGACTTGACCCATACTGACGGTTACTGTAGGACTGCTCCGGCTATTTTGTAACCGAAATTTTAAAAATATAGACTAGGTTACGGTTACTCAAAATTGTCGGAGATAAGGTTTAGATAGACGTAAACAGGAACTTCCGCAGCTGGAATTCGCCAACGCACGGAGGTGCCGTGATTTTCGACAGGGAAGCAACAAACCGAATAAATCGAAATTACATTATTACTGTGTAACGAGCCACCGGAGACCAATGGTCCCTGATACCAGAATACTCATAAAATATCCCAGAAGAGCCTCAGAAATATTTTTGGCGGATCACGAATTTTTCCAGCAGATCTGAACTTTCACAGCCTCACTGGCCTGTCTCATTCGGAAGCGATGATCGTCGGTCAGTGAACTGGACAGGCCCTCAGGTCAGGACATCACAGCACATCGTAATTGCAATGTAATTTCAGACGGTAGTTGTTGGGTTGTTATATTAATAGGCGTCGGAAGCGACCACAAGCGCCGTAATGTGTTGCCACGAGTTAATTAGAGGAGTCAGTTTCAATGCGCACCCGAATCAGCGAGGTTGCCGTAGGAACTCCGATACGAAACAGTGTCGCGGTAATTAAACTACACCAAGATATATTAGCTGCATGGAAATAAAAATTAAATCAGTGCAATGCAATGTAGATACATGCAAAGAATCCTGGATGTCACAGAGAATTTACAAACAGTAGTTTCACCTAATTTACTTGTAACTTTAGCGAAGGGAGAGCGGACTGAAATCTTGCCCAAAGATTATGGACCGTGCGAGTAGAATGTTGTTTATCGTTATTCTGGATACAGGCAGTGCTTTCCTGTGACGTATGGTAATTATTTCGTAATGCAACTAAGCGTATACGGATAACTGTTACAGCAGGTGCGGTGGAGAAAGCAACTGATACTTGGGCAGTACAATGAAAAAAGAATCAGCAGTGAAGTTTAACTCTAATCCTGATTCTCTTCTAAAGCTGTATCACAAAAAGGAAGAAAAAAGTACCGCAGTTAGCTTTTGTTGCAAATATTTTTTTGTAATTACGTGTGTCATTTATCATTTGCCCTTGTAAACAGAAAACCATCTCATAACTGCATGAACGTACAAAAAATATTTCGAAACTTATAAATAAACTATAAAATTGACATATCGGAAAAACACAAGCGCAGTAGTTCTCTAAACTGAATACCTGTATAGCGCATCCTATTACTGCCAGTTAAAGATAACACAAACTAGTATCCTGACTGGACACCGCCTTCTTCTTCAGAAGCGTATTACAAATGCACTTACTTTGAATTTATAAATAATTGTTGTTGGTGTGTCCTAAGTAAATATTTTTTAAAACTACATAGAAAGCTATGTAATACTTTACGCATTGCCAGAAAAGTAATAAGGTCGCAGAATAGCGACCATAAAACCTGAGTTTGACGCGTTCTGCTGTTGTCATAGTAATAACAATGCACTCTACATTTTTAAACCATCAACGTCAAGAACTGTCTTACGACGAACAAAGGACTTCGCTACGAGGTCCGTCTTTATGCCAGACCACTGAAAGCATGTCCTCACCACGAGACGATATAAAAACTGTCAGCTGTTGAGTGTTATCAACGTGGAGCTATAAGATTTAACCACTCAGTTTAAATACCAGTTCCTTCTTCCTTTTACTTCTTCACTTTCTGTCGATTTACTTTGAGTGAAGTAATACGTAAACGTACTTTCACTTCAATTAAATGTTCCGGTAATATTTCTCTCAATTTTTCTTCCACCTCTACACTGTCGATTGGTAATTATAAAAGATAATAAAGTTATTGCTCCAATAGTTACTACAGTAGTGTACATAACGCAGAAAAATATTGTCTCAATCATCCATCACAATATGTCGAACATTATTTCTTATTATCGGGCATGGTTGTATGTATGGAAATGGCTCTGAGCACTATGGGACTCAACTGCTGTGGTCATAAGTCCCCTAGAACTTAGAACTACTTAAACCTAACTAACCTAAGGACATCACACACATCCATGCCCGAGGCAGGATTCGAACCTGCGACCGTAGCGGTCGTGCGGTTCCAGACTGTAGCGCCTTTAACCGCTCGGCCACTCCGGCCGACGGTTGTATGTACCTTTTCATAATGGAGAGGTAATAACATTGCTGTGACGTTATGTGATTGCACAACTCTAGATTAGATTCGCAAACAGTCATAAAACAACAGACATTTCGTTTCAACACACAAATAATAAATGAAACATAGTCATTGTCCACTGAGATGCCAAGTCAAATAGATTCACGATACACAACTTAGGGATCTTCTTGATCCCATACGATTTAAATATAATTGTCTCGGCTCGTTCGTGACTGATACAACGCTTGAAGTAACTATGTCCAGGGTGGACTTCAGTCACTACAATTCTAAGACCAGACTGACATCTATGAATGACGGTAGTCCCTGAGCAGAGCTTAAATAATTTACACTTATCTTAGTCGCCGAAATAATTTTGTTTTATCTCCCGACGCGTTTCGATATACAGCATGCATAAACAGTATATATTCAACACTGAACATATTTACTTAACACTGGAGGCAAATGTTAGTAAGGATGTTCAGTATTGACTAGATATTACGCATTCATTAAGATCTGAGGTACTGAGCATCAAAACGCGTCAGGAGTAAAAATAAAAGAATTTTGTCTCCTAAGACAAGACTAAATTATTTGAGTCAGTGTCTGACACAGACCCATTGAAGAACTTCATGTCCAAAGTAATGACATAATACAGTACGCAAGAGAATTAAAGGATCACATTTTCGAAACCACGTAATTTTCTGTCACTGCGACGCATAAGTTTTAAATCTGGCTCAAAGATGTCTACAACTTTCCTCTGTAATGGTGCAAAAGCGTGGCGCCATGCGACGTCGCCCTAACGTTTGATGACGCTTCAAACACCAAGGTGTCGATATATGCGTAAAAAAAGCTGGAGCTCAGAAATTCATGTGACGCGTAAATCTGGTTAATGATGTCACACTGGCACCAAATTTCATCACAGTTCTGCCCAGCGCTCTGCCACGGGCGTCTCACAAGATGGGAAGGTCGTCATAGCCTTCTTGACCACATTTCCCCCTTCTTTTGACGCCCCTACGATGGAGGTCAGAACCGTGACGCCCAGAATTGAAATCACGCAGTTTTCCTATGAGTAACCAAAGAAAGCATTTCACAAACACCGCATTTCAGAATCGACACGAAAAGGCATAAATATCGCCAATGAAACCACCCCTTTGCAGGCGACATTGATTGACAGACATTTCGCAGTCGGAAACGACAGTTCGCTGTGTGATGAGGAGCAGGAAGATATTCTTGACACTCTTTGCTACTGCTGACATCTTCCTGACGCTTCAACCCTTCTCGAAGGACGTCGTGGGCTAGCAACCCCAACGAACGTGATCTCTCACATTGGAGTGCGGTGCGACAGCAACGTTTGCTCTGGTGTACTGTGTGGAACCACTAGGGATTTCTCAAAACCACCAGATGCCATTTGAATGATATCCGAAGCAGCAATGGGTGCTTATATTTTTCAGCCCTCCTATTTCGCGCCCTCTTGTGGCGAGATTACAGAGGGGTGTGACATCAACACGAATAAAACGACGAAGGGTCTCTCTAAGACCTCACGGTTCAGCAACAACCTCTGTGCTGCTCGCCCACGTTTGTTGAGCATTTTAAAAATGTATCTGCGCACAGAGAAAACCTGTGAGGCAGTCCTAGGCACGTGCAGAATCCGAGGGGTGTCAATGGGTTTCCTGCCTGCAGGCACCTAGGAACCTCCTCAAGGAGTTTCTCTGAGCAGGTATGTCTTTAAAGTGCTCAACAAACGTTGGCGGGTGGCACTGAGGATGTTGCCGAACTGGGAGACTTAGATGGACCCTCTGCCGTTTTATTCTCGCATGTGTCAATGTCGCACCCCTCTATAATAACGCCATAGTAATGTGTGTTGAAGGAGCCCTGAAAAAGCATAAGAGCCTCTACTGCTTCATATCACGTTCAAATTTCATTGAATAGTTTCGAACGGTCCTTAGTGGTACCACCCTTCACACCAGCGTAAAAATTGTGGCTGCCCTGTACTCCATAGGGGTGAGGTCATGTTCAGTGGCATAGCTAGCCCACGATGTCCTTAGAGAAAGGTTGAAGCGTCAGGGATATGTCTTCAGTATCAAAGATGGCCAAGAATGGTTTTGTGTTGCACATCGCTCTGCGAACTGTCGTTTTCGACCGTGGAATGTATGGGAATCATGGAGTGGTTTCATTAACGGCATGTATGCCACTCCCTGCGGCCTCTTTGTGTCGATTCTGAACGGCGATATGTCGGAAATGCTTTCCTCGGTTACTCATAAGAAAACTGCGTCATTTCAACTCTTTGCGTCGCGCGTCTGGCCTCCGTGGAGCAGGCTTCAGAAGAAGGCCTCTTTGTGTCGATTCTGAACGGCGGTATGTCGGAAATGCTTTCCTCGGTTACTCATAAGAAAACTGCGTCATTTCAACTCTTTGCGTCGCGCGTCTGGCCTCCGTGGAGCAGGCTTCAGAAGAAGGGCTGACATGTTGTTAAGAGGGATGCGACGACCTTCCCATCGTGTGACATGTCTACCATGGTGTTCGGTAGAATTGGGGTGAAATTTGGTGCCAATGTGAAGTTATTAACCCACCCGACACCTCACATGAACTTTTAAGCTCTGGCCTTTTTCTCTTATGTGTAGACACCTTTTTGTTTGAAGCATCACCAAACCCGAGGGTCACGTCGCAGGGAGCCACGCTTCTGCACCATTATAGAGGAAAGTTTTAGACATCTTTCAGGTACATTTCAAACTTCTACGCAGCAATGGGAGTCAGTACAGGGTTTCCAGGATTTTAGAACATATATTGTGTTCAAACATTATGAATTACCTCGAAGGAAACGGTCTATTGACACACAGTCAGCATGGGTTTAGAAAACGTCGTTCCTGTGAAACACAACTAGCTCTTTATTCACATGAAGTGCTGAGTGCTATTGGCGAGAGATTTCAGATCGATTCCGTATTCCTGGAATTCCGGAAGGCTTTTGACACTGTGCAACACAAGCGGCTCGTAGTAAAATTGAGTGCTTATGGAATATCGTCTCAGTTGTGTGACTGGATTTGCGATTTCCTGTCAGAGAGGTCACAGTTCGTATTAATTGACGGAAAGTCATCGAGTAAAACAGAAGTGATTTCTGGCGTTCCCCAAGGTAGTTGCTGTTCCTTATCTATATAAACGATTTGGGAGACAATCTGAGCAGCCGTCTTCCGTTGTTTGCAGATGACGCTGTCGTTTATCGACTAATAAAGTCATCAGAAGATCAAAACAAACTGCAAAACGATTTAGAAAAAATATTTGAATGGTGAGTTAAGTGGCAGTTGACCCTAAATAACGAAGAGTGTGAGGTCATCCACATGAGTGCTAAAAAGAACTCGTTAAACTTCGGTTACACGATAAATCAGTCTAATCTAAAAGCCGTAAATTCAACTAAATACCTAGATATTACAATTAAGAACAACTTAAATTGGAAAGAACACATAGAAAATGTTGTGGGGAAGGCTAACCAAAGGCTGCGTTTTATTGGCAAGACACTTAGAAAATGTAACAGACCTACTAAGGAGACTGCCTACACTACGCTTGTCCGTCCTCTTTTAGAATACTGCTGCGCGGTGTGGGATCCTTACCTTGTAGGACTGACGGAGTACATCGAAAAAGTTCAAAGAAAGGCAGCACGTTTTGTATTATCGCGAAATATGGGAGAGAGTGTCACAGAAATGATACAGGATTTGGGCTGGAAATCATTAAAAGAAAGGCGTTTTTCGTTGCGGCGGAATCTTCTCACGAAATTACAGTCACCAACTTTCTCCTCCGAATGCGAAAATATTTTGTTGACACCGTCCTACATAGGGCGGAACGATCAGCACGATAAAATAAGGGAAATCAGAGCTCGTACGGAAAGATATAGGTGTTCATTCTTTTCGCGCGCTATACGAGATTGTAATAATAGAGAATTGTGAAGGTGGTTCGATGAACCCTCTGCCAGGCAATTAAATGTGATTTGCAGAGTATCCATGTAGATGTAGATGTAGACCCTTTAATTGTGGTGTGCAGTGTAGCATTCCTCCTCCGTCTCCCCGCCCTAGGGGAAAAGGTGGTGGAGCCACATCGATGTCGAGTGAAAATCCTGTAAACATTTAGCCGTCTTTTTTACCTAAATTTAATTTTATATTTCATGTTTATTCTAATAACATGCAGTACCTTATGAGTTAAAACATATCAGTCAACTAATACGTAGTTTTAACTTGGGCAGTGCCGGTCCAAAGACTAGATCCAAAACAGAGGTGGGAAATATAATATTTATCCGGACATATCTGGTCTCGTGTTATATGTCCATTTGCTGATGCATTATTTCTCTGTACAGCGGACTATGTTTTCACGGGTGATTATGTGTCGTGTGTAGCCCCACTCTACTGCTATCGTTAATGTTGAACGGTTAATTAAAATGCTGCAGCTATAATTTGTAACCTGGAAGCACTGAGGGAATGTCTAAATAGTAATTTCGTAGGTTGGTGACCTTTTTTGAACAATAAAATACTTTACATTCATGAAAAACATCTTTCCACTTTGTCCGCCGAATTTTTTGAAATAATTATTACTGGATCAAGTTTTTACTTCAGATGTTTTCTGGATGTTTTAAATATGACCAAAGAAGCTTTATAAAGTCTTTCACGTTAAAAGAAAAAAACTTGGAATGAAAGGTATTTAAATTGTGTAATAATTCATTCGTTACACACTGGACGTTGAGAATGGAAGCCGTACATATTAATTTGTATCCAGGAGCAAATTTCACATCACATTCGGGCATGACAGCCTGAGATTTCCCCTCAGTTCGTCTCATCATATATCGCTAGGGCGTCGTTTTAACTCGTAGGTGCAGCTCTACCCATTGTACTAATAAACGGAGTGTAGGAATGTCTCCGTAATAGCTCCCTCTATTTTGTCCATTTACTTCATGCGAATTTCCAACATTTATCCTCTGAGGTTTTAAGCAACAAATTAGCAGACGAAAATTCTTGCACTATCAATCCACAGCATGCGTATAATGAAAGTGTTCCCCTCCGTAACGCAAAAAAAATACACTGTTAACGATGCACATGCGTCGATTTCCAGTTATTCACTTCCATTTGGGATATAACAGATAAATCAGAAATGAACATCTTATTTTCAGGATCAGGCTCTGTACAAATAATTCTTAATTTCGAACGTTAGGGTTTCGCCACAAAGAAATTAATGCTTGTCATCTCGTAGAATCGGGTGTACAGCCGGTGGTCCGCGTCTTCCCAACACGATATTTCGACGTCGTAACTCTGCGTCTTCATCAGGTGTTCCCAGTCTCAGGGAACATCTGATGAAGACGCCGAGTTGCGACGTCGAAATATCGTGTTGGGAAGACGCGGACCACCGGCAGTACACGCGATTCTACGAGATGGCAACAAATCGCCGGGAAAGTCTTAGAATTAATTCTTTCTCTCTTATTAAAATAGAAAACGTTTCAATTATTGTTTTTTGCTGTCTGATCTTCCAGAGACTCTTCCTCCCACCTACTTAACGAGTTGTACCTTCTTCTGGCCACTCCAGTGGAGAAAAATAATTGGAATGTGCGTCCGAATAAGGTACCGATTTATGATGCCAACTTCCACCTCTGGTGTGATCAGACCATTTGTGACGTACACCACATTTTGGCAGAATGTGTATAATATTGTGATAAGAAGACAATTTTCGGTTTACTGGATGATTTGTCCTTTATTTTAGCAGACAACACGAATGCATTTGGAGTTAAACAATTTTTTCTAATACTATACTTACAACATACATAGTTTTGTAGAATATTTTAGAGTGTTTTCAAGGCGGCTGGTTCATCTGTTTCTGTTGAAGTGACCTAGCCGCCGTAGAACACTTACCTACAATTGCAGAATTTTCCTAAAGTTATGACTGCGCTTCAGCAGATAGCTGAAAGTATACTATGTATATAAACCTTAGTTCAACGTGGCTGGATGTGAAAGAGTGAATTAACGTGGACGATACTGAGAGAATGAACCATTAATTCTGCATTACCTGTTTCTTCAATTTTTACAATGCTTATCGCCAGACATTTTTGTAAGGGTGCTGATATCGGTGCTCTTGTGACCCTAAAATTCAGTTATCGTCACCGTAATAATTATCAATAAACAACACATGACCACGGAAAATTTATAATATGCCATGTGTATCAGCACTAAATGTTACTTGTTAAAAATGGGCCGGCCGGAGTGGCCGTGCGGTTCTAGGCGCTACTGTCTGGAGCCGAGCGACCGCTACGGTTGCAGGTTCGAATCCTGCCTCGGGCATGGATGTGTGTGATGTCCTTAGGTTAGTTAGGTTTAATTAGTTCTAAGTTCTAGGCGACTGATGACCTCAAAAGTTAACTCGCATAGTGCTCAGAGCCATTTAAACCATTTTTTTAAAAATGGGACTAAGAGCCCTATGATAAAATGAATTTGTCAATCATTCTACAATTAGAAGCTTTGAATTTTCGTAATCCCCAGATGAATTTTACAAATACCTACCACAACGGTGGAGTAATTGGAGATCTTATTAAGATAGTAAACTGTATTTCCTACAATCTGATTTTGTAGCACATGTACGGATCAACGTAGTGCTGTGGTAAGACACTAGGCTCGTATTAGAGTGAAATGCGGATCCAAGATTTATGGTTGCCTTAATGGAAAAGCATTATTACAGAATAACAGATGTGTGACTATGAACTGCATCACCTTATTTATAAATTTATAGTATGACATCATGTCGTCGTAGAGTTCATTAGAGACGGACCAAAACTCGACAGGGGGAAGAAGACTGGTCGTATTCATCCCGACATTTGCTTTAAGTGATTTAGACAAATTAAGGCAACCATAAATCTTGGATTCCCGTTTCTCTCTAATACGAGCCTAGTGTCTTACCACAGCACTACGTTTATCCGTAACTAAATTAATTAATAAAAATACGTGGACATATGCATATACTATACTAAACAGGGACCTAGCGAGGTGGTGCAGTAGTAAGACATTGGACTCGTATAAGGTAAGCGACGCTTGAATATAATTTAGGTATTTTGTGACGTCCTTAAATCGCTTAAGGCCGATACAGAGATGGTTCCTTTGAACAGGGCACGGTTGCTTTACCTTCGAACCGTGCCCTTCCTCAACCTGAGATTGTACTCCGTCTCTAATGACCTCGACGTCGACGGGACGTTAAAATCTGATCTCCTGTCATTCCCTCACAAAACAGAGTTTGCCCTTTCTTACTTCATAAGGGATTTATTATTAAATAACAGCAGAAAGTGAACGGAACTGTTTAGTTGCACGATGGTAAATCATTATCTTTGGCTTTATGAAACATCACAATCTTTGGCTTCAGGAAACAAAGAGAGTTTCCTTTTATCTTAAAATATGTTTTGCAAAGTTAAAGTATAAAACTGTATTAATGTCCGCATAATAAAATTTACAAATGAAGCAGTGAACATTTCTTTCGTATAAGCGTCCAATTACTCAAACATAAATATCTTTTCAGGTCCACCTTGCTTAGGTGATATCGCAAATTAGGTGTTCATCATTTTCTTTTTAAATAGAAGTTATTTTTGCAATAAAGGCAGGAAATATTTTTAAGGCGTCTTTCAGCATTCCTGTTATTTACTGTAAGCCTACCGTTTTGTGCCCAAAACACAGCTGTTACTCTTTAGATCTGCAAGTCAACGAAATACAAGGACTGAACGCAACATACGACAACAGTAATGACACGGATTCCTTGAATGTGAGGCTTCAAACATATGGTACGTTAGGCCTTGGTCACATGAAAATATATCCAATGCCACAAAACTAAATCAAGTGGAGCACTTCCTGCCTGGGCCCAAAGACATTATTTTCCAGGCCAAGCAGCGTCCTTACTGGAGACTGGAGTTGTTTCTCACTATCAAATACCTCATCTGAAGATTTGGCGTATATCATTCCGTCCACACCGAAATCATTTGAAACGAAAGAATAGGTTTCCACCGTATTGAAACAGCTATTCTTGCTTTCTTAAGAAGTTATCCAAAAAAATCTTAGATGAACTTGGAACAAAGGGGATTTGAACCCTTGTCCATGCCATAAGAATTTTAACTATTGCATCACCTTTTATGTTGTGGGTTTTTGACTATTTTTTGATTACAAAACAAATAACCATTTTAGTAGAAGAGTGTCTTCGATACCAATGAACAGAGAAAACTAGCAGCCGTGTTATGTATGAATTGTTTTCGCTACTCGCACCTGATAAATGATAAACAACAAGGTATCAAATTTAGTCGTTTCTTTGCGTTAATTATGTAGCAAAATACTCAGCAACTAAACTGGAGAACTAATTGCATCTTCTTTTGCTATGGGAAATGGGTTTGCTATAAGAAATTACTTATTCTGGAATTCATTTCACACTACTATACGACAAAATTTTGATAGAAGCAACTGCATAGCAAAACTAAGTTCTATACATTACTTATTTTCCTAACATATCCATTTCCTACTTTCTTCTGCTCCTGTTGATTATCGTATCCAAAGTGTCGTTCTCTTAAATCATCCTGACATTGGGGATGGTTGGTTGATTGGGGGGGGGGGGGGGAGTGTAGAGACAAACAGCGAGATCATCGGTCCCATCGGATGAGGGAAGGATGGGAAAGGAAGTTGGCCGTGCCTTTTCAAAGGAACCATCCCCGCATTTGCCTGAAGCGATTTAGGGAAATCACGGAATACCTAAATCAGGATGGCCGGACGCGCTTCTGAACCGTTGTCCTCCCGAATGCGAGTCCAGTCTGCTAACCACTGCGCCACCTCGCTCGAGCATTGGGGGATGTCGCTAAACTCCACACAAGGTGCCTATTACTAAAGAATGCCAAACACAAATGGCAAAACACACTTTACCGTAAAAATAAAATTCTGTACTTATTCTCTGTTATCCCGCCAAAAGTGCCTCATAATTAACAGGTTATGAGTTAAGTATTTTCCTCTGTCCACCGTTTAGTGCTTGTCTTTTTCTCTCTCATACTTGTTTGCTTTCTCTAACGAGAAATGTAATTAGATCTCAAAACATACGTTCATTTTCTTTAAACCAAATGTCGATATTCACTGCCGCGAAAAAATAAAACATTTCTTCAACATTCAATTTTTCTCAAACATATTACAAAAAAGTAAACTCCTTAGAATCACGTGTTATAAGCAACCGTCGATTACGGAAAATTATAACACCAATTTTTAATTAATGGTTAACGCCCCAGTAAGGCTACTTTCAGCAAGTGGAAATGGGCTGGAATGAAACTTTCAATATAACATACACGCAGTTTTGTGCTGTCAAAGACTGAGCAACTACGATTAAAGAAATGTACTTACGTTTTGGGCATACAACTGATGACTTCAACTGGAAAGCTAATTTTGTGATAGGAGATCTTGCTGAATTCGGTGATAAAGAAAGTTGTAAGTTGAACCGTGAGACAGTTTGCATATTTTTAATTCACAGGTGTCCTAACTGTCTGGCCTAACTCCTCTCACCTACTCTACGTTTCGTAAAAGAAAGTAATTATGATGATGCGTGGGCTTAACACACGTGCGGTACACCTCGTAGGCGTCTGTTTAAACTGTAGAGAATGTTAACTAGAGTCTCACAGCCCCATTATTCACTGATTTCATTTGCTATCAGTAAGTTATTGGAGATTCGGGATAATATAGATATTCAGAAATAAAATGCCAAAAAGATGACAGGATTTTTTCTATAAGTAAAACAAAGTTACATTTTCATAACACATACTTCCATCCCTTGATAGATACAAGGTCCGCCTGTTATGGGAACATTTTTTAAAATGTAAACCCAGACATATTTTAGCACATTTGTATCGTCGTCAGTGGGTATTCTTTATTCAATCTGTAAAATGTAAAAATGTTTTAACTAATAATTACTGTAACGAAAATTAGGCCTAAATACACATTCCGTACTCACTCGGAATATCGATCGATGTGGCGCAATAGTAAGGCGCAGAGCTCGCATTCGGGAGGATAGCAGTTCCAATCCAGATTTATCATTTCCAAAATTTCCGTAAATCGTTTAAGGTGAATACTGGGATGGTTCCTACGAAAAGTCATGACCTATTTCTTTCCCAGTCCTTTCCACCTTTAACTTATACTCAGTCTCTAACGATCTTATCGTCGACGGGACGCTAAATCCTAATTTTTTTTCCATCCTCATTAAGAATCATACATATCAGATTTATCATAACGAACGCAATGGGATGAGATGGTACGTACCACACGAAACCTAAATAATATAAACGCTACACAGGTGACGAACAGCAAGCCGCTGTTTGTGGAGAACATTCTGAAAAAGTTCGAGGGCGCTAGAATTATAGCAGAGGTCAGCATCTATGTTACCACGATGATATCATCAAGAAACCTTAATGACAGCTGACTATTTTCAATAATAATCGGAAAGATATACATAGTAAAAACTACACTAATGTCAGTTTTGTGTAGGATATAAATTGCGCTACTCATTATTGTTTTAAACAACGAGCATTTTTTTTTGACATTTCACAATGTATAAACATTAATATACTTACAATTATTAGAAAGACAGTTGACAGACAATACTTTTTCACTCATGAAAAGCACGGAATGCTAAAGAACAGTCCTCGGAGAGAGCTAGGCTTTCATAGCAAGCACGTGCGTGTACACTCAATTTGCTTTGACAACAAGCGTGCAGTTTTAACCTACGTTATCATTTCCTATTCAAATTATCATTTCTTTAAAAAAAGGAATAAGAGGTTAAATGGAGCTGTAGAT
This sequence comes from Schistocerca nitens, assembly GCF_023898315.1. Taxonomy (NCBI): domain Eukaryota; kingdom Metazoa; phylum Arthropoda; class Insecta; order Orthoptera; family Acrididae; genus Schistocerca; species Schistocerca nitens. The sequence goes on along the minus strand of NC_064616.1, from coordinate 904,699,060 downwards.
GTAAAAATTTGCGCAAACAAGTGAGGTAATTGGCCAGCTCGGTGAAGTCGCGAGAGCTTAAACAAACACGGAACGTCACAGTGAAATTATTATGCCTGAAGTTTACAGCTTTCCGCATATTCATCAGGGCTGATTAGCTGCACGAATGAAAACATGCTAAAATAACAGGAACGTCAGTGCACTAAATAAGTTTTCTTTTACTGCATGTACAGACAAGCACATAAAGAATTCCGCGCCATAAAACAGCCTTCCCAACGACGTGAAACAAATCCACAACGAGCTCAGAGCGTAGCAGCATATCGAACGTATTATAACGTCAGTTTTCAAAAGCTGATTTACAGCAGGAAACTTACAACTGAATGATGAGGTTAATGAGATGCGACGCAAACTTTCGTGTCATAGCAATTTAGGAATCGAATGGGCACAGAATCATAATAAAGACGAGGATAAAAAACATGTCACCGTGTTAACTAAGGAAAAAATACGAAACAAAGAGACAAAAATAAGAGAAGAGGTCGGCAGTCAGGGAAAGTAAACAAAAAACCGTCTTATTTGATATTTGAAGAGTAACAACAAATTGTTAAGATGCCATCCGATCACTAGACACAGGAATGCGTTTAACAGAACCACAACTCTCAATGTTTTACTCTGTATCCACTTTGTAGTCACCTTTAGATCTTGTAACATGCAATATACAAGAGCAGAACAGCACACATCACGCGGAAGCCCAGGATTTCGTTGTGTCCTCCCTACTCCCTCACTGGTTCTCCTCTATGAATGAGACGTTTTTCCAATATTTTATATTTTTATTTCTTATTTATTCATTAAATAAAATAAATGTATGTAAATCATATTACCTTGACACTACAGTCTACATATAGTATGGTACACCAATATACACTGTAAGACAACGTTATGGCTCCCCAGACCATCACTCCTGATGGCGGGCAACAGTCAGGCTGGTATCCCATCGTTTCCCGGGGCGTCTCCAGAGACGTCATCGGCCTGGAAACTCATTGACTGGAGTAAAATATCTTCAGTGATGTGTCCCACTTCGAAGTGAGCCCCAATGACTCCGTAGCAAGCATGATATCTACTCCAGGGAAGATGATTCGTAAAAGCATACTTTACTGTGGTGTTGATTCACTGCCGGCCGCGGTGGCCGAGCGGTTCTAGGCGCTTCAGTCCGGAACCGCGCGACTGCTGCGGTCGCAGGTTCGAATACTGCCTCGCGCATGGATGTGTGTGATGTCCTTAGGTTAGTTAGGTTTAAGTAGTTCTAAGTTCTGGGGGACTGATGACCTCAGATGTTAAGTCCCATAGAGCTCAGAGCCATTTGAACCATTTATTGATTAACTCTTCAATTCTAAATTTTTACTTCGATTTCGTCTTAACCTTGAACCATATGTGATATATGAGTACAAAAATTGAATCAATAATCAATGTGGACACAAAAGACAGGACTTTTTTAAACATTAGGGCCCTTATACCCAGAATACATTTATATGTAGAAAGGTTGAGAATGTGGCCATAATACCATGATTCTACTAATTATTCGTAAAGTTTGTGTGCTATCTGTAACTTTGAAAAATACTTCAACCGACGAATTCGGTAATGATGTCGAATGGCAGGAATCATCTGCCTAACAGTCAAGAAAAAATGGCAGGTAACATCTCTTTACACAATCTCTGTAACTTTAAGCGCAACTATTCTACAAACGAAAAGCCTGTCATTACGGACATCGACAGTGGGATCAATAATCTGAGCTTGGAAAATTCTCAAGTGTATTATTAACGTTACACAGTGCATAATACTATCGCCAGCCCACTGCGTAGTCCAGCGGGTAATGTATAGAACAGAAGTGGTGGACGGTGGTGTATGATTACGCAACTATCAAAGTGAAGTAACATGGAGTATCCATTACCTGAGTATACAGCTCGTTCCAGTTATATCATAGTCTGATGAAAAGGTTACCCCTGGAGGAGGGGGGAGGTGGAGCCCCATTAGAATGTGTAATGAGATGCGTACTCCGTAGAATTTGTAGGCTACTCTCAGCATTGCACAGTTGCGCAACACCTTACCAGCTGTTTCGCTTTGCAGGGAAAGAAAGCCTTCCACATGCCAGTTGTTCGGCGAGGCATGAATGTCCAGCGATTGCCATTTACTAACAATTTCAACTTTATTCTTCCACTTATAACACTACTTGCTCTTTTGTCGCATAGCATTCTGCGAACCATGGATGATGTGTAAGAGGCAGATTCCCTATTTCCAGATTTCCGGAAAGCTTTGGACACAGGGCCACATTGCAGACTGTCGACGAAGGCCAGATCATATGGGATACGTTCTCACATATGTTAGTAGCTCGAAGACTTTTTAAGCAGTTGAACCTTGTACGTTGACCTGGACGGTGAGTGTTCATCGGGGACAAAGGTACCGTCAGGAGCGTCCAAGTGAAGTGTAATAGGATTACTGTTGTTCTCTATATTCATAAGTGATATGGCAGATAGAGGGAGGAACGATCTGCGACTGTTTGCTGCTAAAGCTATAATGTACGGAAAAGTTTCGGTTTTCAGCGAGTACAAAAGGATGTAGGATGACTAGAACAGAATTTCTATTTTGGTGTGATGAATGGCAGCTTGCCCTAGATGTGGAAAATATGTAAATTAATGCAGATGAGTATGGAAAATAATTCTGTAATGTTTGAGTTAACATTAGTGGTGAGCAACTTGATGCAGTGAAGTCGATTAAATAACTAGGCGTAACGTTCAAAAGCTACATGAAATGGAAAGAGCATCTAAGGTTGGTAGTAGCGAAGGCGAACGGTCGACTACGGTTTATTAGGAGAATTCAAGGAAAATGTAGCTCATCTATAAAGAACCGCTCACCGAACACCTGTGCGATCCATTCTTGAGTACTGCTAGAGTGTTTGGGATTCTCACCAGGTCGGAATAAAGGAAGACAACGAAGCAATTCGGAATCTTGTTACTATATTTGTCACCAGTATGTCTGATCAAAACGCGAGTATTACGTAAATGCTCCGTGAACTCAGATGGGAATCACTGATGTGAAGAAGACGTTCTATTGCGAAACACAACTGATAAAGTTCAGAGAACCGATAGTTATGATAAACTGCAGAACGATCCTTCTGCCACCAACATTCTTTTGGCACAACGACCGCGAAGTTAAGAGAAATCAGGCTCCTAAGGAAGAATATGCAGAGTGGTCAGAAACAGTCTGAAAAAGCTTGTAAGAGTGTTGTAGGATATATTGTGGTGAGAAATACTTACTAACAAAAAAATTCCATATGTCGCGACGTTTCAGAGTTAATTGCCATTGAATTTAGTCAATCAGGCCGTTGCCATTGAAAATTCAAGCTGCCCGCCAGATACACTTGGTGGCAATTGTTCTCATGGCGTTTATGATAACGCACGAGACTGCTCAAACTTTGGGTCGAGTCCAACCCTTACTAACCCCATCCTATTTACAATTTTTGTATCGCTCTCTCGTTAGGTTGTAGGAAACCAAGCTAAGAAGTTGTTTGGCGACAGCTTCTCTGGCAGTAGCTTGAGTTTGCGCTCACAACGGCCTGATCTACTATTTTTTTTGTAACAATTATTTCTCAGCACAGCCTACACTGCAACACCGTGTTACAGTCCCATACTCAGAGAACGAATGTATGGGGAAAAGATGCAGAAATCCTGCATCGCCGGTCATGGAAAGGAGGAAGTCGTTTGCCGTTGCCTTCTTCCTATCTGTAATGAAGTGTCGTATGAGTATCTGTGTGGTATGGATGACTGTGATGAGTGCCTGTACAGTATAATGCTGGTTTATGTCTAACCCTCTCGAAAAGGGGTCCGCCAGGCTTAACGTACCCATCCGACGACTGATCACCATCAACAGTATTACTTGCCCTCACTTCGTGAGACACTGTGCAGAGGTTTGGAAGTTAATCCAGGCTATTGGCGCAAAGACCAGTAATCGGAAACTTTACGCCACAATCTCTCTTCCATTGCGGCCTAATATGGGCAGCGAATATTTCATCCACCACCAGGATTCGAACCGGCTTACCTCCGAATCGAGGGCCACTACACAGGCTTACGTTAGCGACCTCGGATGCGGAGTCGGGTACGGATACGTATAGGCGGAACTTTTATCTCGTTCCATTTGCAGATAGAACAGGGAAGGGCATGACTAGCACTGGTACAAGGTTCCCTCCGTCATACACCGTATGGTAGAGTATGCAGATGTATATAATCTGGCGTCAGTACGTGAATGTCCGCAGACCTCCACATTTCCGAAATGCCCGTTTCCAGAACCGTGCAATCTGTCAACGAGGCTTAAATCTCCTGCTTCCTGTCCTTTCACACTGAGTCGATTTAAGGTTTCGTTTGCAGCCTTGCCACCGGTTACACACCTTTAGCGTTCCTTTACGATAACTCCGCTTAGTCTAGCTGTGTTCATGTATGCGGTAGATGGGCGACAATATGGCTCTAGTGGAATAATGTACGATATACAGATATGTTAAAAGCAACGCCATTAAAAACTATGACTTCCCAGAATTACTTTTAGGTATGATTAAAGAACTAGAACTACCCAGTATGTTTCGTTAATATATTTTATTTAATACCGTAATCAGTTCTGAGGGGATAATCCCTCATTTTCAGGTAACTGATATATGCATTATTACAGATACGTGTTCAACCAATCGAGCTGCCCAAAAGCTTTACAATGTGTGAATTTTAATGTTGTAACAGAAATAGTTGTAAATTATATATGTTCCTCGCTGCACACGTGTTCTTGATTGGCGGAGCGGTGCAGCCAGGAGACGGCTATGTAAGAATTATTACTGCAGGTTTGCCAGAAAAGCTTCACAAATACAGGGTGTCCAGATTTCAGGTTCCATATTCTAAAGGGGAGTCAAAGGAAAACGTGACAGATGGAAAAAAGTAAGTCAACTGTTTATTATTTCGAAATTAAACTCCACAATTGTTGATGCATACATCCCACAGTGAGACAAGCTGGTTAATGTCTTCACGGATGAATGTTCTTCCCGTTGCCTGCGGAACCGTGATTGTACCAGGCGTGCATCTCTTCGACAGAAGCAAATCATTGTTGTTTGTTGTCTAAGGGAGATGCTCAGATTTTTTCCTAAATCGGTTACATTGATTAAGAACAGCACAAGGCCTGTAACATTTTCTTGGTGTACGCCAGATATCACTCATCTTAATATTTCTTGGTATGCTAGAAATATAGATTCAACCTGAGCTTCTCTTCTTAAGCAGTTGTTAAAAAATGTTGCTTCAGCTGTACAATAAGCTGATGGGACAATGGTTAGTCGATAGTGTGAGGCCTCCTGGTTCTCTTAGGGATTAGTACCACTTTAGCCTCTTTCCATATGTTTAGGAAGCAGTTGTTTCAAAAGCAAGCATTGTATCTTCGTGTCAGTATTACTACCAGCTTCTTCGGGAGGTTATTGAACAATGTATTAGTGATCTTATCAGGGCCAGTGACCTATGTGTTGTTCACCTTGCGAGGAGTCATTTTCACTCCTGATAGCGTTGTGAGTTCTGGTTGTGCCTGCGTGTCGTTGACCCGGTTGAGCTCGGCAAGTTGTTTCATTGCGGACTCGTACTGGCGTTTCGATAAATTCAATGGCTCTTTGAGTACAGATGGTCGTACTTCAAAGGTTGTGGGTTTCTTCATTCATCTCTTCTCAGTTTACATACTTTCCTTATCGCTTCACTTGACTGCAGCGGCACTCATATATCTGTGGACTCAGCATAGCCTACTGCACATGTTCTCAACATCAAACCGAGCTAGTTGTATGATTCTGGGACGACGCGGCTTGCCTACATTTTATGGTAATAGCTAAACTTGAATATTACGCGTATTCACCTTATTTTATATACGTTTCCGCACGTTTGAGTATTAGTAACAGTTATGGTGTCGTACTGTTGTCGTTAAGGGTGTAAACAGAAGTATGTGAAAGGAGGACCAGTCACTTTTCATAGGTATGTATAAAAATGAATAATTATAAATGTGATTGATATGAGGCACTTTTTATGTTGGAAAAATATCAAGACAGGGTACAATGCAGTTTTGCACTGCAGAGTTAATCTCTTCGATTTTTTGGCCATGTGCTTACGAGACAGGTGCTCGATAGATTTGCAAGTTTGATTGAGTAAACTGACAGTCAATGTATACATATTCGCTCTATGTTCATATGCAGACAAAATTCATACGTGACCGTCTGATTAATTTCCTCCAGTTTACGCAGGTTCTCAAAGCGTTTTATGTACCTAAGTACTTCTGCATGAGACAGTTTTCTAGACTGTGTGATTTCCGTATTCTAGTTTACCGAAATATGAAAAAAGAGTAAAAAATTGAAAATAATAATAGAAAAGCAGGTGGTGTGGTTACCCTATGTACTGTAGCGATTTTATAGTTTCAAATGCGTTGTTTTTTGTCAGATTTCGGTGCTGGATACAGTGTCATTGTAACGTCATTAATTAGAGCAGATATTCGACAAAATGAATAACGGGAACAGAAAACGCAAAAAAAAATGCTGTAGAAGTCACATCTTCGGAATAGAAAACGCAAAAAAAAATACTGTAGAAGTCACATCTTCCCGTAACCGAAAAAAAGTAAATAAACTGGAATCTGAGCTATGGCACGTGGCGAAAAAGTACAATACTCTTGTTCCTGACATCTTTAAGCTAACTTGATTTCCTGATATCGAATTGTTAAGATATCTATAAAAGATGTAAACAGTTTCACGGTATTTCTGAAGATGATCTATCTGAACTAGCGAAGTAGTAACACGCAAAATACGTTAAGCGGTATACGGGCTAAAATGCGCCGTCCTAAAATCACGTGTCTTGAACTGCAGGAGATGTTGCGAACAGAATTGTCGTTCTGTGAATCCGTATGCTCACACCATAGATATTTATACTCTATGACGGCACAAACCGTCATTCAGTTTCGAAGTGGGTCAGTGGCCAGAATGTTTTTGTTCACCAGGGCTTATTTCTCAACATTACGAACCAGTTGCCCAACTTTGAACCAGGCTCATGTAAAAATGTGACTGCACTTTCTTTGGGATAGTGACACATAATCTCAGTTATGAGCAACGAATAAATTTAAAAAAATTCAAAATGAAGAGTAGTGACCCCTGGCCAAGGATAAAGGAAGGTTGGAATTTAATGTCGAACGACAACGAAGTCACTAGGGACGTAGCACAAGCTACTATTGAACAGAAATTCAGATGATAAAAGGCCGGTCCTCCTCCAATGCACCAGCATGGCATCCGCTTTAAATGATTGAGGAAAACCACGGGAAACCTATATCGGGTTGGATTTGAACTTCACTCCTCCAGAATACTAGTCTAGTGCCTTATTCATTACATAACTTCTTTCGGTACATAACACTCCCAAATTAAGTAACTTTTTGTGTTACATGGCACCCCCAAATTACGTACGTTTTTATGTGCAGTCCTCTGTCCAGGGTAGAACGTTCCTTATGACTGTCAAGAAAGTCTCAGTCCAGTTCTAGATATGAGTTATAGTCGTTTGTAGGTGTAGCTGCAGTACTGATTTATATTTTTTTTCGTAAGTCAAGTAGTATCCAATCTACCTCATTGCCTCTAACCAAGGTTCTTAGAATACTATATCTATAGATCAAGATTTGTTTTCACAAGGCTGGTGTGTTCGGAATTCATCCTGGTAGTCGTATGCTCCATGTGGGTGGCAGACTCGTGAATTCGAACTGGGTAAGTCTCCAGAGGAAATCTACAATGTAGTGTTCTGTTGGGACATCGTCAAGAAATTCATGTTTCGTAAATTTCGTATTTCGTGGAGAAAAATTCTGACATGTATTAATCTAAAATGTGTCACAAACTTTTCCTTGTATAATTTTGCACCAGTGACAACTTCACGGACCTTTTCCTTCTCACTAACAGTATGTCAGCGTTTAATTTGCGTCTTCGGCTTATTATAAGTATAAAAGTTGGCTTTTCTTTCCTTGGCAGACTATCGCAGCAAGAATCTTCGACGATAAACAAAGGCATTCAGTCATCTGCGAATAAATTACCAACTCTCTCGCTTTCATTAATAATTACTCATCCCCTCACCACACCAGTACCGCTCGCTTCTAAGCCTTCCTCCTCCTCTGCAGCACAATCACACCCTCTGTCACAGCAACAAGTGTTCAACCTGAATCCTGTTGCTGCTTTTGGGGACGTTTCGTGCCGTTTTGTTTTCTTCCCTGGTTGTACCCCGTAATAGGAAGCCTCATCAAAAACCAGCAAGCCCCATCCCACGAACCTCCGCCGCATTTTGTAGCTGCGCGGCTTTCTTTCGTTTGTAGGGAACACCTGCTAACTACGCACAAGAACATCAAAAAGTAGGACAGCTCCTTCATTACAGATAAAGAAGCTTAGCTGAGGAAAGACGCTTTCAGTTCTTTCATATTCAACGTGGCTCACTGCTGAGTATAACAAGGCCGTTAATTAACACTTCTCCATTTCGTTAGATGAAACAAAGTCTTTTACGCAACTTCTTAATGCTGAGTCAATACCTAATATTTCAAGTTTAAATTAATGCTACGTGTTGCTTAATAAGATATTTAGCAAACCAAATATTCTGTATTTTACTCAAGATTACTTAATATTAAACTGGTATTAGTTTCATTGTAGTTGCAATATTTCATGATTATATCTGATAACACTGTCAGAAACAAAATTTATATCAGTATGATAAGCGTCAGGGTTCACGCTTAGGCTAAATTTGTCTTTCATGAATATCAAATAAAGCTAAATTATAGATGATTGGCAATATTTCCTTGTTAGTTCCAGCATTTGCATCCAAAACTCGTAAAATATTTAATTCAGACGTCTACGAAACCTAATATTTCAGAGCAAATTCAGTGGTATGTCAAAACTTGAAACCAAGGTGGTAAAAGCTGATTAACAGAAGGAACGTAGCACTAGACAATGGTCAAGTGACGTCACGGCCCGAAAAAATATCTCGAGCATACAGTGAAGTCTGACATTCATTTCAGTGTCTGCTTTAACTTCCAATTAAAAGTAGCTTGTATTTCATCTGCACTATAAAAAAGTAGTGATGATCTTTATTTTGAAATATGTGTAATCCTAAACTTATCTTCAAAGTCGATAGCTGCATGTAGAGTGAAACGTTATAACTGACCACTTTGGTGAGATGATCAGATTTACGAGTTCTAGTGTAATCCATGAGTGAAGCAAAATATTATGCAAAATACATTGAAGGACAAAAGAATTGCAATAAAATGATGAAATAATTTTAAAAACAAAAATATAGGGCATTTATGAGCAACGATAATTTGAATAAACCAAACAAGCTTGAGACTAATACCGTAAAGCCAACGCCACATGTTAATCGATGACTAAAACAACCATCCCTTATTTCTTTTATAACTTACTTCAGCATCACGTGGTTCTTGTATCGGCCCATCTTCAGAGGGATTAATGCTGTTACATTGTTACTGCTCCTCTAACCAAGGGCTGCTTCAAATTGTTCATCTTTGTTTAGTGCCACAGCTAAAGGTTTCCTTTACATTTGTGATCACTTTTTAGGCACATGAACAACTGAAATAGAAACAGCATATGTATGGGAAAGTAAGCACTCTTATGAAACTGCGAATGGAATCGTTCGGCTTGTCATGTGATTATGATGACGATGATGTACTTCCTGTGTCCGTCACATCTGAGCGCAGAATGGGTAATAGGCGCGTTATCAGCCGAGGACACCCCGTTTGGGACGTCGTGCAGGTACTGGGCTCTTCAAGTGTTACGCAGCCACCGGTGTACCGTCACTATCTAGATCGACGAAAACCGTTGCCGCCAGAATCAGACACCGTTGGAAACATCGTATTGATGACAGAAGTTCAAATGGTTCAAATGGCTCTGAGCACTATGCGACTTAACATCTGAGGTCATCAGTCCCCTAGAACTTAGAACTACTTAAACCTAACTAACCTAAGGACATCACACACATCCATGCCCGAGGCAGGATTCGAACCTGCGAGATGACAGAAGTCACCGTCGAACTCAGAAGACAAGGACAAATGGGAAACAGCGCAATGAATCACTCTCCAATTGATTGCTCGACAACAACCGTCGAATAGCCGCAACTGCCAGAACCACCTCCTCGTTATGTGGCACAGCTACTCACGCCACGTCACAGGGCACAGATGTTCGCGTGGCACCAGTTACACCGGCATTGTTTGGACGTAGCACGGGGAAAGATCGCCTGAGTTAATAAGTGGTGGCACACGATGGTATACGTTGGTGACACTGTACGAAAAAAGAAACAAAAACTATAGGAAGATCAGTGTTCAACACCTCGTCGATAACGAAGTCACTACAAGCACTACAAACTAGGAATGGTGGAGGGTAAGGGAATAAATTAGTCATTCTCTTGAAAAGAAACCATCTTGGTGTTCACCCGAAGGGATTTAGGGAATTCGCGCAAAACTTAAACTTGGACAGCCGAACGGGGATTTGACCCCGTCCTTCCTAATACGAATCCAGTGCCTTCCCACGCCACCACCTTCTTTGGCGACGCTGTACAAGTGCACTAAAACTACATGTAGCGCTCCAAACAAGTCACAGTTCAGTACCCGTGTGGGAGGATTCTTCCGTGGAATGACACCATGCTCCTTATACGTCTGCCATCGCCCCTCAAGGGTGAAAGATACTGAAACGTCCCCTTGGAAAAATTATATATGACTGTGCTGGTAAACCTCTTACGTTATTTATTTTTCAAACAGTTGAGCAAAACTGAACGTACTCGGACATTTCTCTCTTTACTTATTCCTATCATCACTAAACTGACACACAATATTTTTAGCGCAACGCAATCTGACTTTCAACAATCCCTACAAAAGAATGGCCCTGACTAACAATAGCCTATACCTTTCATGAATCACTTACCTCACAAAAATCTGCGTTACTCGAACTACTGCAATACAGCGAGCGCCAATACTGCCAGCTAAATAAAAGATTCTAACTACTGAAGGCACTGACTACTGATAGGCATACTTAGCAAATGAAAGATTTTGATAGAGAACAAACAATGTATTTACCTTAATAGTGTTCAAAAGTCATAATATATATGTCAGTTCATGACATCCAGACTTACAAATGTACTCTTTCTGATGGACACACGTCCAGATCATCCGCTCTCAAAACTCCGCCATCTCTCTCCCCACATCCACCACCGCTGGCGGCTCACCTCCAACTGCGCAACGCCACATAGCGCTCTGTATGAAAATCACTGACTGTGCTGTGTGCAGTCTGTGGCTGGTTTGCATTGTTGGAATATTTGCTATTGTAGTGTTGGGAAGTTGGATGTAAACAGCGCGTAGCGTCGTGCAGTTGGAGGTGAGCCGCTAGCAGTGGTGGATATGGGGAGAGAGATGGCGGAGTTTTGAGAGCGGATGATCTGGACGTGTGTCCATCAGAAAGAGTACATTTGTAAGACTGGATGTCATGAACTGATATATATATATATATATATATATATATATATATATATATATATATATATATATATATATATATTATAATGACTTTTGAACACTACTAAGGTAAATACATTGTTTGTTCTCCATCAAAATCTTTCATTTGCTAAGTATGCCTATCAGTAGTCAGTGCCTTCATAGTTAGAATCTTTTATTTAGCTGGCAGTATTGGCGCTCGCTGTATTGCAGTAGTTCTAGTAACGAAAATTTTTGTGACGTAAGTGATTCATGAAAGGTATAGGTTATTGTTAGTCAGGGCCATTCTTTTGTAGAGATTATTGAAAGTCAGACTGTGTTGCGCTAAAAATATTGTGCCAGTTTAGTGATGATCAGAATAAGTAAAGAGAGAAATGTCTGAGTACGTTCAGTTTTGCTCATCTGTTTGAAAAACAAATAACATAAGAGGTTCACATGGCTCTGAGGACTATGGGACTTAACATCTGTGGTCATCAGTCCCCTAGAACTTAGAACTACTTAAACCTAACTAACCTAAGGACATCACACACATCCATGCCCGAGGCAGGATTCGAACCTGCGACCGTAGCAGTCGCGCGGTTCCGGACTGAGCGCCTAGAACCGCATGGCCACCGCGGCCGGCCCAACATAAGAGGTTTACCAGCACAGTCTTTTATAATTTTTCTAAGGGGACGTTTCAATACAGTAACGAGAATTCTGATTATGTGTCCATTTGTTTGCTCATGGCACTCCGTGAGTGGCCGTGACTTCGAAAAGACTGTGAACCACAGCATCGCTTCCGAATTTTGTCAGAATATAAGGAACAGTCCTTGGGCATTAGGGTGCTTATCTACAGGAACCTGATATCAATAGGGTTTGATGCCGTCGTGCAAAGGGTGCTTGTCTTCTTTTACTTAATTCGGACCAGACTCCGTAAGTGTGGCTTTGTTTCTTGTGCTTGCATTCCATGAGGCGTCACCATCGGGGTCAGCGTGAAAGCTAGGTGCATCGGATCCAACAGTTCATGAGCGTATTATGCATTGTCTCTCTCTCTCTCTCTCTCTCTCTCTCTGTCTCTCTCACTCACACATGCACACACAGATGCGTACATACACACGCATAAACAAACTATTAAACAAATATGAGCGTACACAGTAATTAATCATTCACAGCGAAGAACGTTCTAATTCCGTAACTATGCACAACGTCAGATCAATGAATACTTGAACCGTTTGTAGCGAGGAGCGTGGAGGAGAGAAACAGTGGCAATCTATTATCATAGTCATTACCATAATTACATGTGTGTCATTTTGACCACAGGGTGTGACCCACATCTCTGTATAGCAGAACTTCCCGACCATTACAATATCCTTAGTCAGCCTATACCAGCCATAAATTGTGAGTACAGAACAGAAAAGTGCTGTAGTCGGACTATCTATGAGTGTGAATAAGAAGTTCTCTGGTTTCCAGACGCATCAGTTGATTAAAATTACACGAGCTTTCGGCCAAGTACTCCTTGATCACTGTAAAGTGGCATGACTGGCAGTGGGCTGCTGGCACGCCCCTCATATATTCTAGCTGCAGGCTGTGACGTCACTGGTATTCGCGACATCGCCACATATGTGCACACGTGGACTCAGCGTTAGATGTGCCCACTTCAACCGCGCTATCGCTGGATCCCATTCCGTGCTGAGATGCAGGTCGGCCGGCCAGGGCGGCCGAGCGGTTCTAGGCGCTACAGTCTGGAACCGCGCGACCGCTACGGTCGCAGGTTCGAATCCTGCCTCGGGCATGGATGTGTGTGATGTCCTTAGGTTAGTTAGGTTTAAGTAGTTCTAAGTTCTAGGGGACTGATAACCTCAGATGTTAAGTCCCATAGTGCTCAGAGCCATTTGAACCATTTTTTGAGATGCAGGTCACCCTCTCCATTTAGCGTGTTATTTGCGACTTTCATTTCAATGACCTCTTTAATTACACAATATAAGGAGCCGTTAGCACGAGCCACGACGGATGTTTCGTCAAATCTTATACGGTGTCCGTTTTCTAATACATGTTCTGCTAAATCAGATTCCTCGGGATAGTGAAGGCGATAAACCCTCTCATACTCCTTTCTGCCTTGTCCCACAGTGCCTACTGTTTGTCAGACGTAAGACTAGCCACACTAGCTGGGTATTTGTTGACCCAATGGTTAATTGGATAAAGACAATACGTTGCCCTTCCTCGACGTCATTGTCCGCCGCAAACGAAATGGATACCTTGGCCACAGCGTCCATAGAAAACCCACCTACACCGATCTGTACTTGCACGCAATCAGCCATCATCACCCGGCACAGAAGCGCATTGCAATACAAACATTGGTACATCGTGCAAGAATGGTATCAGACACTGATAATCTGCCCCATGAGCTGAGCCACCTATGCAAAGTCTTCAGAAACAACGGCTATAACCTTCATCAAATAACTGCAGTGATTTCCGACAAGAATCACAATAAGTCCACCGACAGGGAGCAAAGAAACTTGCTTTCTTGCCGTTCTGTGGATCCGTGTCGGGCAAGATAAGCCGACTGCTGACAAAACACATGATCAAAACGATCTTCAGGCCTCCGACAAAAATCCGTCAAAGACTGAGACCAGTTAAAGATGCAGCAGGTCCCAGAACACCTGGGCTCTACAAGATACCGTGCGAGTGTAGATAGTCGTATGTCGCATTAACGGCTTCTGGGATTGTGTAATTAAAGATGCCATTGAAATAAAAACCACAAATAAGACGCTAAATAGAGATGGTGGCCTGCATCTCAGCACGGGGTGGCATCCAGCGATCGCGCGGTTGAAGCGGGCACATCGAACGGCGAGTCCACGTGTGCCCATATATGGCGAAGCAGCGAGCACCAGTGATGTCACAGCCGGCACCTAGAGTATATAACGGGCGTACCAGCAGTCCAATGGCAGTCATACCACTTGACAATAGCCAAGGAGTGCTTCGCCGGAAGCTCGTGTAATTTTAGTCATTTGACGCCACTGGAAACCAGAGAACTTCTTATTCAGTGCTACCGCCGCGAGACTCCGCTTTCTTCCATTATCTATGCGTGTGCTTGACAATGACAGTACTGTTCTGTGGAGTAGTTCGGGACGAAACAGATAAAGCTTTTCATGTACAGAGGACAAATCAATTGTTATTTCTAAACAAGAATTACACAGAATTAGAAACAAAGACGTATTGTGAATATTCCAGGCTAATGAGTCCTGAAATTCTCGCTTGTTCTCCCAGGCCTATTCTTCTCTAGTTCAGGCTATTATTGTGGCTTAATTTAGCGAAATTCGTTATTTCATATACTGTTATACATTCATGAAGTTCAAGTGGGTGGAAAGACATTACGCTTTCTCTTGCTCCTTTTTGAAGAGACACCTGCCGGCCGCGGTGGTCTCGCGGTTCTAGGCGCGCAGTCCGGAACCGTGCGACTGCTACGGTCGCAGGTTCGAATCCTGCCTTGGGCATGGATGTGTGTGATGTCCTTAGGTTAGTTAGGTTTAGGTAGTTCTAAGTTCTAGGGGACTAATGACCACAGCAGTTGAGTCCCATAGTGCTCAGAGCCATTTGAACCATTTTTTTGAAGAGACACCGCAAGAAGCGTGTGACGAATCAAGCTGGGATATTTTTAATTCCCCTCTTGTTTGGTTCCTTAAATTCGTTTTGTTACTTTTAACTATTTACCTTTAGCATACGTGAATATAATCTGCATTTTCATAAAAGAGAAATATTGGTCCTCAGTTTTAAAGAATATAATACCAGATCTAATTTTGTGTTTACTTTTATGTATGTAATTGATTTTCTAATTTATTTTGACTATTCTTAGTCAGTATCTTTTGTTATAGGGCAAAATCAGTGATTGTTTCGTAGCTTAAATTCTATTGTTGTCGTATAAACAAATAAAATTCTGTAATAATTGGAAACATTTGGAAGACGAAATCCTAGTATTCTTAAACTATTTATTTGGCTCTAGTCGGAAACATATTAGCAAAACCAGCCCTTCATTAATTCCAAAGTAATTAACATTTTTGTTAAAAGTATTGTTTACTAACCATATATGTTAATTTCATCATTTAAACAAATAATTCATCTTAACCCTTGTAGTAGAAGAAACTGTAAAAAGACAATTTTTCGATGTATTCAGTTAATTTAATGAATAAAGTTTTAATTGTAATTTCTGTAAATTAAACTTCGAACAATGTGTAGTTTCAGCACCTATTACTGTGATGATACACAAGGGCCAGATTTTTGGTCACGAGACAGTTAGTCCACGGCCGAGGTGTCCCTATTTCAAGGAAAAGGTTCAAGCAAACCATAAATACAGATGTTGCAGGAAAAGTGGTACCGAAAAGTGTAGTTAATATCACACGGTATTCACAGAGTTACAGAGCACTCTGTATGTCAGCATGTCTAACGAGTTACAAACTTACGGTGAATTAATGTTGGAATAACAGCGGAACACCACGCAGGATTAATGTAACGGACATTTTATTTCCTGGGAACCGGATTTACCTGTAACACACTTAACATCGTAATACACACGGAAGTAGTGATTCATTTGTACTTGGTATTTCGCAAAATGTGGGAACACACTAAGCGCAGTTTCCCCAGCAGTTTATGATTTGCAGCTATTGCAATTTCCTATTTCAGATTTAACAGACGTAAAATAAAAACACATTATGTATATTGAAGATGGAAGGGGCAAAGTAATGGGAAAGGAAGGAACTAATGACATCAGCTACATCGGAACTTGTATGCGAAATAAGTTGGAAAAATCGAAGAATATTTTTATCTACCGGTATGCATGTTGCAGTTGTTTACTTTCTGTATTCTTTACATTGTTTCTACTTTACTATCACCTGCTTATAGTGTTTTGTGGTAAAATAAAATCAATCTTGCCAAATTTCCGTTGTTGCCTTAATTTTGGACACCAGTGTAAATAAAATCGAACAGTTTATTTGTCAGTTATTATGATGGTGACAAAAAGAGACACAGTGTTGTGTGGAACGTAATAGTTGTGAGGGAATTACTTTCATTCCATTATTCGAGTATGAGTGTAATTATTGTGCTTCAAAGGATTATCTCAATGATGGAGATGGTCGAGGTGCTGCATACTACCATAAGAAAGCAGATTTCAAAATTTTCTTTCTTATTTCAGTACATGAACTACATAGTAGATCATAAAATGTTAAGTCTAGTGATTTACAGTATTTGTTCTTTCATGTTGCTTCGCTGCGTGTACACAAGGCTTAAAATATTTTGCAACCACCAGGTTGGCGTTAATCTTAGTTTCTGGATTTTCATACAGTTTCAAACATACGTTGAATCCAATATAGCTGACCATCTTCTGTCACCTTTACTTATTGCATAAACTCTCGATTCTCTCAGCTCGTATTGTCGTTCCCACTGAGGTAGAACGCGCTTGGATAGCCGTGCGCGTTAAAAAGCCCACTTCTGAGATACGGGGAGGCGTGCTGGCACCGGTTCGAATCCGCTCGGTGGAATGACGACGTGGACCGATGTGCCGATCGGTGGTTTCCCACATCCCACTAAGTGAATACCGGGCTGGTACTCAAGCCAAGCCTCACATACGCGCTACTCAAACATTTAGAAAATTCTGTCACACTTGCATACAGAATATTCTCTGAACACAGTCAGGTGGGGTATACTCATTCCGTCCTGGTGAGTTAACAGGAGACTTATGATCTTAGATATTCCTTAAACCAGTATTTAGCTGCAGCAGCACTGATGTATGTGAACATCGACAGAATATAAGCGATCTTGCTACGTGAAAGTTGAAAATCAAACTATCTAAAGTAATTCTTATTGTAAATTATCTACGTCGATGGAAATTAACGTTAGTAAAAGTCAACGATTATTCGCATTACCGGAAGTAATTACAACTGAACACTTTACATAAGCAAATAAACAACTTCAGAATCGCTAGGCAACTTTAAGGAACTACTTATCTCCAATGAATTACAAGGATAAGTATAAGGAGACGTCAATTACTGAACCGCTTTCCAGACCAACAAAGTCAAACACCAGAAACAGAAAATATAAGATATCTCGTAAATCCGTGCTAATACGGAAACTTTACAGATGGTTTCTTTCATCGTCAACTGTTTGTGTGGTGGCGTGGTGGTAAGACAGTGGATTCTCATTCGATAGGACGGCGGTTTAAATCTCCTTCAGGCCATCTATATTTAGATTTTCTGTGGTTTCCTTAAATCCCTCATGGCAGATGCAGTGGTGGTTCCTTCAAAAGAAGGACACGGCCGATGTGCTTCGGCAGTCCCAAATCGTGCTCTGTCTCTAATTATCTCGTCGTTGACGGCACTTTAAACCATAATCTTTGTTCCTTCTTTCATTTAGCATAGAGTCATCCTCCGTGTTACAGTCTTCATCCACAGACACCCATGTTCCTTGTGCATGTTTCTGACGTCATCTACCCACCTTCCTTTATGTCGTCGTCTTGGTCTTTTATTATTTATCAAAGTTTGAGGTTTACTCTGAGCTCGCTGAAATCGGGGAATTGATTACGGACCCTCTTGGAGATAGGAGGTAGGTTAAGAGGTACCAGTATAAGGAATATTACAGGCAGATCAGAGTTTCGTAGACTAGCGCTTTTATTTAGCGCATGCGCGCGACGTCTCGCAGGGTTAACTTTGTAATAGATTAGGCAACTAATAGTTAGCTGGAGGATGTGGTGTTCGAAAATATGTTCTTGGCGAGAATTATTCAGATGATAATAAGCGATATTGTTCCCGTGGAAGGGGAAGTGTTTGGTTTTGGTGGGGATCTCTGACGATTATATCTTGATACGATTATGCTGACATTTCTTCTTTACGGTATTGCCAAGAACGTTGTAAGGAACCAGTTGAGCGCTAAATGTGATATATTTAGAGTCCAGTGATTAGATATTATAATTTCTCTGTGTCAACCGAATTGTTACAGACTGGTGACAAGTAGTGTAATAGTTGTCTTTGGCGTTGTTTAGTGGTTCAAAACAAGGCTGGCGATACTTATAAAAAATATCACTGATATAGCAGTGCCGCCTGGTAGTTCGTGCCGATTAACGGTTCCATCGCTGCCAGTTGCGCAGTTTGGTCACGTAGCGGGATCGTGTACGTAGCAAATAAGTGAAGCGCGTGACCGCGGCAAGGGCGTTCTTTAGCGACACCGTGCAGCTCTCAAAGAGGAGAGGATTAGTGCACTATGAGGACTCGTGCTGTGCAATTGCAGCTTTGTGTACCTACCGCTCATGCGAGGTATTAGAGTAGTACTGGGGGCCCGTGTCTCGTGCATATTTGAAATACACGATGAAAGCGTTTAAATAGGCAGGCTAACTTGAAGTACGATACTCACAAAATCAGTTGTATATGAGGTCTACACACAAGTGCCATATTCCGCACATAAGGATAGTAGTCCACGTGGAATTTCTAGGCATCTCACATTGGACTGTGGGGCGGCCACCTTCGAGCATCTCAAGAGGTGTGCTTAGAAAATTCGACACGTACTGCAACTAATCGATTTCGACGAATACCAAAAATCGAATGGAAATTTTCTACAAACAGAAAATAACTCGGACTAGCTTTTTAGTTTTTCCGGTCAGACTGGCCGTGGCGGCCGAGCGGTTCTAGGCGCTTCAGTCCGGAACCGCGCGACTGCTAAGGTCGCAGGTTCGAATCCTGCCTCGGGCATGGATGTGTGTGATGTCCTTAGGTTAGTTAGGTTTAAGTAGTTCTAAGTTCTAGGGGACTGATGACCTCAGATGTCAAGTCCCATAGTGCTCAGAGACATTTGAACCATTTCTCCGGTCAGACGGGATGTAATTTTCACTTTATTTATCTGGTTGCCATGTAAAATTGGAAGCCCCTTTGTGTCCATTAACGGGGACACCGAATTGCATAAGAGCGAGGTAGTGCAGTGGTTATCACACGAGTTCGTGAGGGCAACGGTTCAAATCCGCGTCCGACCATCCAGACTTAAGATTTTCCGTGATTTTTCTAAATCGCTCCAGGAAAATGACGGGATGCTTCATTTGAAAAGGCACGGCCAATTTAATTCCCACCCTTGAAACAACCCGAGCATGTGTTCCATCTCCAATGACCTGGATGTTGACGGGATGCTAAACCCTAATCTTCTTTTTTCTTCTTCTTTTACGAATTGTAGCTTCTTTGTGCTGTCTTTATTAATTCCTTTTTCTCACCAGAAATCGAGAGATGTACATTTATAACTGTTTTTCTGTTTGCCATGCATTATGCAACAGACGCAAGCTATTCCCTGCACGCTACATAGCCCGTTCGGCCACCGCTGCGGTTGACATATAGTCGTAACCGCTTCTCTTATACGTTCTCCAAGCACTAATAGCTTCAAAGTTCATCAGTCCACTTCGCAGTTTTTATTACGAGGACTTTGTGCAGTACAGGTGTACAGGGAAGAAACTTAGCGTCATCAAGTGTCAACAATGTAAGCTGAAATCTTCATTAGTGGTCTCCAGCGTCGTACCTGATTTGAAAGCTGTTAT
Source organism: Schistocerca nitens (assembly GCF_023898315.1). Classification (NCBI taxonomy): domain Eukaryota; kingdom Metazoa; phylum Arthropoda; class Insecta; order Orthoptera; family Acrididae; genus Schistocerca; species Schistocerca nitens. Next base: position 904,678,989 of record NC_064616.1, on the reverse strand, counting down.
AACGACTAACGACCCTAATACTGAACATTCGCTACGCTAGCTACATTGAGCACAGTAGTACACCACTACAGAAATTACTACCTCAGCTTAAGTTCAATTATTTGGAAAACTACTTTTTTTCGTTACTGTTAAAGTGACTTACTCTAAAATCTAAATTCTTCCACTGGCTATACTTTCCGAATTATCCATTTTTCATTTCTTTGCTGCCTTTTGAGTTAAAATTTGAAATAATAAAAACCTGACTGGGTTGCCTGTTAGGATAAATAATGGATGGCAGAGAAGCAGAATTTTTGTCATTTAGAGCTGGCGATAAGCTTCGAGCACGGTAACCGCGTACGGTCAGCAGTCGGTAAACTAAGTTACTCACTACATTGAGGTCCGGAAGGAATTTTCCACGTCTGAGACGTGTGGACCTCGCCGAAGGGCGGTTTCGCTTTAATTTTTGGAGGCGCGTATTACGCTAGGAGGGAGAGGAACCGTTGGTCCACGTAATGGCCAAGGCTACGTCCCCCTGCAATCGTAAAACACGCCGCTCCCCAAGGTATAAAGCCACGCTGCACCTCACGATATCGACTCCGCGCCGCTTCCTCGGTCCCTGCTGCGTAGGCGGAAGTTTACCCACACGCCGCACGACCTGCGGCCCGGGAACAATATTGTAGCAGCTGCCAAGATCAGAACAGCGACCTAGCTATGTGAGGGTGGCACTCCGCGGACGTAACTAGACAGTTTTTCCCCCGGATGGGCAAAAGATGAAGCTGTCTTGGCAGCTCAGAATCTGAAGACCTCACCGCCTTTTTACATTCAAACCCCGTAGGAAACAAGCGCTCTACACCAAATGTTTTTGCAGTTCACAAACTGATCACAGGCAGTTATAGCTCAGAGATCCCTTAGCGCTTAAACTACAGGGCGTCGCTGTAGTATTGATGAAGACTAGAAGAAAAGTTCCTAAAATTATATATCCGGAAACAATGCCTGTTGAGATAGGGGCCAATTTGTCTCCTGATTCCCACCTGTCTGCTATGAAGAAGTAAACACTATAGGAAGTGCTGCACGTGGTAAAACACATCCTGACACATCCTTCAGCCCTTCTTGGCAGTGAATCACGCATTCTTTCAAGTACATCTGGCTCCATTCTGACTGCGTCACATGCATTGATCACACACTCTTGTAGCGTCTGTCCATTGTTGAAGGGTTGGTCAATACCAGTGTCTTTGTATGTACCCAAACACAGAAGTCCGATGGATATGTGTCCTGTGGACAGGAAGGCTATGGTATCGGACCTCTTCGACCAATTCTCTGCCCCTGAAACGTTGTAGTGAGATACTGTCTCACGATCCCTATAAAATGGGATAGTACCCCGCCGTACGCAAACGCCAGTCGTCTTTCTGTAAGGGTGAATTTATCTAACAGCGCTGGTAATTCATGACGCAGAAATCAGTAATACATAGCAGCTGTTAATCTGTTCGGGAATTACCATGGCCCTATGAGTCTGTCACCCACATTTCCTGCCAATACAGCCATAGTGAAGTAATCCTTATACCTCACCTACGCAATTGCTCGAAGATTTGCAGAAGTGTCCTGCAAATTACAAAATTCAGACATGTGCAGTGAACTGCAACAATAACACGGCGCCGGCCGAAGTGGCCGTGCGGTTAAAGGCGCTGCAGTCTGGAACCGCAAGACCGCTACGGTCGCAGGTTCGAATCCTGCCTCGGGCATGGATGTTTGTGATGTTCTTAGGTTAGTTAGGTTTACCTAGTTCTAAGTTCTAGGGGACTAATGACCTCAGCAGTTGAGTCCCATAGTGCTCAGAGCCATTTGAACCATTTTTGTAACACGGCCTACACCACCGAATATTGCGCACTACTCAGGAAAAACGGCCCGTATCTCAACAGGTACTAGTTCCGGACATATCATTATAGTTACTCTCTTCTAGTTTTGACCAATACTAGTTCCTGTAGGAACATGTGACACTTTTCTTTAAACACCATAAGATAATATTTCCGACTTTTATTTCTGTAACAAAACAAAGTTTCTCAGAAAAGTTAGTTTACAACATCTGAGAATTGAAATGGGAGGGGAATCGGCATCTACAACAAAAATTTGTCTGGCGTATCTTTTTAAACTGGAATTCCCCAAAAGAGTAATGACCAATCGATCTATAGACTAGCAACATTTTCTTTCGAAAAAAAATCCTGTGTTATATTCCTGCAAGGAGTGCTAACATAATAGTCGGAGAATGACTCATTAACAGTTGAATAACTGTTAGAGCACAGCATGCCAAGGACTCTTCACTCTTCGCCATCCGTGTCAGGGATTATATCAATTCTATTCTTACCAATCGTTACGCTGACATGGTTGGCTGACTAATTTTGACATCACTTTGTCTTGAGGTAACACACGTGAGTTTAATTGAATCTGGTGGCTCAGTGGTTTAGATACTGCACTTGCATTGCAAGGAGGAGTGTTTAAATCAGGTCCAGATTGAGTATTCTCATGATTACGTAATTGTTGTGACGTAGCTATATGACAAGCTCCACGTAACCTCAATACTAATGTGACAGCGTAGTGCCAGGAACAACTACACAAGAAGGAGTCTAAGTTAAGAACTATTTATTAGAATACGCAACTTCTAAGTAATGGAATACAAAGAACGTTCCACGCAGACTTGTGAGCAGACGTCCCGATGATACTCGGCGGTGACCCTTGCCGGAACTCCGGCTTCAAGGTCAGTGATGACTGCCACGTAAGCTCGGCGGGGCCGGATATATCATCACACGCAGAGATACACTCGCAGCCCTTGATTGGCTGCCGACCGTCGTTATGACGGGCTGTTCGCTAATTGGTTCACCAGGCGAGATGATGTCGTCCGGCGTTTGATTGGCTCCTGAGACCGGCTTGTAAAAATAGCCCCCCGTTCGGAGTTCTCTCTGGAGGAGAGCATCGATGTCTGCCGTGCTGAGTGGCAGCGCCTGCGAAGTAGGCCGCTTGTGACGCAGTGCCGTTGTTCGGCGGGTACTGGCTAACGTAACAAAAAATAAACGTTTTATTTAAGCTGAAGGTGGGGGTGGAGGGAGGAAAGAAAGGAAAGGAAAGAGAAGGAACTGTTGATACCAGTTGCATCTGGACTTTATATGGAATCAGCGTGGGGGAGTGAAAATGATTGTCGGACCGTGACTCCGATCCTGGATCTTCTTCTTACTAGGTTATTGTGTTAGCCAATGCGCCACCTGGACACTGTTTATCAAAAACGCGCGGACTATCTCGACACGCTCCCCTGCCGACTCACACACACCTCTAGCTCCACCTACCCGCGGTCCCCGTTCATGTCCTCCATGCTGCCACTGGAGGTCGAATGTAATGTGTATCCGCACTGAAGGCTGTGGATTCATTGCCCATCGAGGTGCATCAGTTATATGAATGCGCGGTGTCTGCTCTTTCGGGCATGTCCGAAAGAACAGGCAACACAGTAATATAAAATAAGCAATGAACAGTGTAGTACAGAAGTGTCTTGCCCTCCACCCAGTAATGTCATCTAACAAAATAAAGTAAAAAAAGACCTATACTGATGGTTCAAAGTTGTAGAGTTAACAACTATTTCAATTAGTGGCGAGTGCCTTCAAAGCAGGAGCCCATTTGGCGCGCGTAAACAATTCCATTCACTTCCTCCACATCTTAAAATATACACTACTGGCCATTAAAATTGCTACACCATGACGATGACGTGCTACAGACGCGAAAGTTAACCGACAGGAAGAAGATGCTGTGATATGCAAATGATTGGCTTTTCAGAGCATTCACTCAAGGTTGGCGCCGGTGGCGACAGCTACAACGTGCTGACATGAGGGAAGTTTCCAACCGATTTCTCATACACAAACAGCAGTTGACCGGCGTTGCCTGATGAAACGTTGTTGTGATGCCTCGTGTAAGGACGAGAAATGCGTACCATCACGTTTCCGACTTTGATAAAAGTCGGATTGTAGCCTATCGCGATTGCGGTTTATCATATCGCGACATTGCTTCTCGCGTGGGTCGGGACCCAACGATTGTTAGCAGAATATGGAATCGGTGGGTTCAGGAGGGTAATACGGACCGCCGTGCTGGATCCCAACGGCCTCGTATCACTAGCAGTCGAGATGACAGGCATCTTATCCGCATGGCTGTAACGGATCGGGCAGCCACATCTCGATCCCTGAGTCAACACATGGGGACGTTTGCAAAACAACAACCATCTGCAAGAACAGTTCGACGACGTTTGCAGCAGCATGGACTGTCAGCTCGGAAACCATGGATGCGGTTACCCTTGACGCTGCATCACAGACAGGAGCGCCTGCGATGGTGTACTCAACGACGAAACTGGGTGCACGAATGGCAAAACGTCATTTCTTCGGATGAATCGAAGTTCTGTTTACAGCATCATGATGGTAGCATCCGTGTTTGACGACATCGCGGTGAACGCACATTGGAAGCGTGTATTCGTTATCGTCATATTGGCGTATCACCCGGCGTGATGGTATGGGGTGCCATTGGTTACACGTCTCTGTCACCTCTTGTTCGCATTGAAGGCACTTTGAACAGTGGACGTTACATTTCAGATGTGTTACGACACGTGGCTCTACCCTTCATTCGATCCCTGCGAAAGCCTACATATCAGCAGGATAATGCACGACCGCATGTTACAGGTCCTGTACGGGCCTTTCTGGGTACAGAAAATGTTCGACTGCTGCTCTGGCCAGCACATTGTCCAGATCTCTCACCATTTGAAAACGTCTGGTCAATGGTGGCCGAGCAACTGGCTTGTCACAATACGCCAGTCGCTACTCTTGATGAACTGTGGTATCGTGTTGAAGCTGCATGGGCAGCTGTACCTGTACACGCCATCCAAGCTCTGTTTGACTCAATGTCCAGGCGTATCAAGGCCGTTATTGCGGCCAGAGGTGGTTGTTCTGGGTACTGATTTCTCAGGATCTATGCACCCAAATTCCGTGAAAATGTAATCACATGTCAGTTCTAGTATAATATATTTGTCCAATGAGTAGCCGTTTATCATCTGCATTTCTTCTTGGTGTAGCAATTTTAATGGCCAGTAGTGTATCTGTAAGTTGATTTCCCTGAGGTTTCAGAGGGTGTCCTCAGCTTTTATTTTCCGTCGAAGTGAAGAAACATGACAAATTAACTATAACCACATTAGTAACTATATAATTGTGGGATATAGCAGGAGAAACCATGGAGGTAGGGACCACATTCAGTTATCTCGGTTCCCAGATCTCTGCTGACGGTGACTGCAGCCATGAAATCCGGAGACGCCTGTTGCTCGGTAGACAGGCGATGTCAAACCTTGACAAGGTTATAAGGTCCAGAGATATAACACTAGCAACAAAGATACGTATTGTGAGGGCTATGGTCTTTCCAGTTGTGATGTATGGATGTGAGACCTGGACCATTAGAAAGGCTGAACGGCGAAGAATTGACTCCTTCGAATTGTGGTGTTGGAGGAAACTTCTTAGAGTTCCATGGACTGCAAAGAGAACCAACAGATCAATACTGGAGCAAATTAAACCAGATTTCTCCCTGGAAGGTCTAATCTTAAAACAAAAGCTGACCTACTTTGGACACACAATGCGAAGGCATGCCTCGCTGGAAAAAACATTAATGCTGGGGAAGATTGAAGGAACTAGAAGAAGAGGACGTCAGAGGATGAGATGGATCGATGGCATCACAGAAGCAATGTGTTCCAACCTGGAAGGTCTACGGGAGAAAGTGCAAGACAGGAAAAAGTGGCGTGATTTGGTTCATGGGGTCACGAAGAGTCGGAACCGACTAAACGAATAGAGAGAGAGAGAATTGTTCTCTTAACCCTATGTAAATGACCCTTGTACATTCAACCTGAGGCCAGCAAACAATAGCTGAATAAAAACACTAAGAGCATAGCAGTGATCTTTTCCACTGTTTCCCTTACGCGTTTATGTATTATGAAGTTTAACGCAACTGAAAGCTCAGTACATATGAATAAAAAGCCAAAAAACACATCTTGGTGGGCGGGACGTCAGACAATCTTTCATCATTATGATGATAAGATATGGAACAAGTTTGGGTCACCATTCTGGAAACCAAGTGCTACTGCATCAGGTTACGCTAGAAGGTAAGGACCATCATAAATTAACACTGGTGCAATAACGAGTATCGTCATGCATTTCGCAATGACATTCAGAATGCAGGTTCAAAAAGAGGATATACACTTACGAGCCAAAATGTTATGACTACTGACTACCACGAACTGAGTACCATCTGGTGACTTTGAGAGCATGTGATGCGGTACGGAAATTACAAAAGTGGAGCAGAGACGAGTGGGGACGAATGGGGAATCATTCTAGTGACGAGACAGACCACAGATGTGGGAATTCACTGACACGACCGGCTCTGACAAAGAGCAGATTGATATGGCCCGGTGCTTGGGAACGAGCATCTCGAAAACAGTGAAGCTGGTCGGCTGTTCGAGTGCTACTGTTGTGAGCATCTATAGAAAGTGGTTGAAGAACAGTGAAACCAAGAGTAGGCGTTACACATCACAGATCGTGGAGGTCGTAGGCTTGACCGCGCTCTAAAGTGGAATAGGCTAAGACCTGTGATATCTCTGACGACACAGTACACAAAACTGAACATGGGATTTCCCAGCAGGTGACCTCTATATGTTGTTATGTTGATCCAACGACATCGTCAACTACGATTGAAGTAGGCAGGGGACCATTAGGATCATATCGTTGATCAATGGAAATGTGTCACCTGATCGGATGAAACAGGTTTCTTGTTACACCAGTTCAGTGTTCATGTGCGGATGTGCCGTCATCCAGGTGAAAGACTGCTCGAAACATGTACAGCGCCACATACGCAAGCTGGTAGGGGCAGTGGTGTGATGCGGGGGACACTCACCTGGGTTTCCGTGGGATGTATAGTAGTAATCTAAGGTACCATGAGAACTGTGGACCACATAAACATTACTGCAGTCCACTTGCATCCCTTCATGTTTGATTATGAACCATGTCCGTCAGGAATGGTCCAAGGATAAATAGAATCAATTTAAGTCCCAGTAGCGTTCACTTCACATAGTTAGCCGGACGCGTCAGATGATTGCCAGAATATGTCGTGACCTGGTGCCCCCAGCTTGCGATATACCTTCCTTAAGAAGCAGCGCAACTGTTCGTAGTACGAAAAAATAACTTTTACCCCAAAAGTTCAGTTTAGCTGTGAAGGACTGACTCTAGCGTGGGGTGATTAGACACTCCCCCGCTCTTTCTCGATCCAGCAAGACGTCCCTGGAGGATCGACGCCTGTGTATTGAGGTTATACTACCTGGATTGTGATGATCATCATCGTTGTTTGGTTTGTCCCATGGACAAAGGCTCCATTTTAGCTGGTTCTCAGTTTTCAGTTCTGAGTTTTACTCCACTAATCTTAAAAACAAGCTACCTTTCCCATTCCCACGTAATAATAAATGTGTGAAATTTAGTCAAGTGCTGGCACGTTCGCGTCTTGCGTGGGATCTCTAGAGTCTAGCACGTTGTTCCCATGCCTTCTCTCATCCATCAGAACTACTGATTCTGCTTTTTATAAAAATGTATGTGAGTTTTTATAGATCAAATGCTTAAATTGGAGCTGTTTAACTGCTCTTGTCTCCTTCATTTGCAACTTTCCCTCCACGTGGGTAAGTGGGTAAGTACATTGAACATTAGCAAACACCAGTGGTTCACTAGAGTGCATGGTTTTCGGAATTCGTCAGCATCATCCGTTACGCATTTGAGGCAGCGTTTTTGTTCAGCGAACATGAATAAGTTTATTATCGAACAGGAATAAAAATTACGTGAATCCCTAATTTTTACTGGATTTCTTAGCAAGCATGAATAAATTAAATTCGAACTTTAATAAAAAAAATCATACAAGCCCTTCCAATGTCTTCCCTAACAGCTTTGTCATTTTCCAGCAGGATAACAGTCCGTCTCACAGAGCAAGAACCGTGGTAGATTGGTTTCAGAAGCATGAGAGTGAACTGACGTTGATGTCTTTGATACCAAATTTTCCTTATCTGAACCAGGTGGAGCACATCTAGGGTACTATTGGGCACCAGCTCCTCTTCCTAAACCACAGACCAGTAATTTATGGAAACTGAGTAACCTGTCCGTAGACAACTGGTGTCACATACCTCCGGAAACCTACCAAGGACTTGTCGAATCAGTGCCACGCAGAATCGTTGCTGAACTACGTTCCAAAGGTTGGCCAACAGGCTGTTAAGCAGGAGTTGATAATGTTTTGTCTGATCAGTGTATATTAGCTGACTGACGGTAGCGTCACTTTCTCTTTACGCCAAACAGCTCTTCTAAACAGCCATTTACGTCCTGTTTCAGGCAGTTAATGTTTCAGAAGACAACATACTGTAAAATTAAACGCTAGTCTCACAGGCGCCTGTAAATATAATTTATTCAGCTGAAGAGGGACTCTTCCTTGTTGGACACGTACTGAAGTTTCGAAGCAAACGCAAGAACAAGAGAATTGCATAAATAACTATTCTTCTATTTTAAATGCTGCTGCACCGCATCATAATTATAAAATAATTAACAGGAAGCAGAATACTTTTCCAACACTAGAGTGCAATAGTGTTTTCTGCTTGTAACACTATACCGCATTACGAATGGAATCCGACGTTACAACTTCATATTTAGAAAATATGGAATCACATATGTATTGCAATTTAATTTCCTTTTGTACATCTTTTATCCATATATTTCTTATTCGATTGGAAAATTATTTGATTTTTACATGTAGAGACGTTTATGCGGAAATAATCATATCCAGTTCAGTAAGATTTCTGCTGAAATAAGCAATAAAAAAATCGTCGTTATTCGCTGACTCTTCAGTTGCAGACATAATGATATGTTCTTTTCTAGCAAAATAGCCAATCTTTGGTGGTGCTTATTGTAGAAGAGACTTTTTGAACTGAAAGAGCAATTCATATTAGTAGAATCTAAGCTCAATCAACCTAATACTGACCTCATTTTCGTTAGCTCCATCCCGTAGGTATCGTTGCACATGATTCGGCTAGGCATAAAGAATGACTCTTGTGACTGAAGCAGCTAAACGACGTTATCGCAAGTCAGCTCAGTAATTAGGTGCCATACCACATGAACACATATTCACTACACAATAAGGAGTACTCAGTACGTTGAATTTGCGGAAGATGCCGCCGAGCACTTCTGAGAGGCGAAGTTGTGACACATTACAGTGCTGACAGGGCTTCTGGTGGCGCTGGCAAGACATTAAAGCCAGAGCGGGAGTAGAGGTCTACACGCCTGAGATGAACCAGCAAGCTTTTACCTTCAAACTCTGCCATCCATACTTCCAGGACACTGCCTGGACTGATTCTGTATGCTGCTGGCTTGGGCCCTTCACACCATCAGGCCACCCACTGGGTGAATACCCTCTGCCGATGGCCCACTTCCTGGTTGGACGTGTGTTCCAATTCGGGCCATTTAGCTCTCCAGCCATCACCGCCTGAGCACGACAAAAAAACATTGACACTGTGTATCGCCCCATAAGGTGTCACTGCCCATCATCGCTCAATGCGGGCACAGAGCACTGACATCACCCACACTGGAGATTGCAGTTTGATCCGACTTGCCCTGGTGCACACCGAGCGGAGCAGCGGAGCCAGGCCAGAAAGTCTGTCCACTGTGCACCATCCAGCGTCACCCATTGTCAGTGCCTACTGCCGCCGTGCTGAGGACAGAAACTCACCAGTACCTGCCATCACCTGAGCTCCTACACTACTGCTGTTCTTCTGACGGGCTGTTGCTGACGCCCACATGCTTCACCGACCACGGTTGCCTACGACACAGAGACCACTGCCCACCTTCCCAGCTGCAGCTCCACTGCTGTAATTGTTATAGAATAAAAGACTTAAACAACCAGTATTGTTTCCATGAAGGATCCCCATCCAACATCTGACACCCACCAATGCACCACTGTAGCCATGTCCAGGTAGGTGAACTGCCCTACATCCGGACTTATCACAACCAGGTTCACCTGCTACTGTAGAAGATGTATACCCCAGGCTCTATAGCATAGACCAATAATAGGTAATATGAAATCCCTTCAAAAACATCTGCCTTCCATTGTCTCATGTATCTCACCAGCAGAGAATCTTTCGAGTTTTATTGTTAAAGGATTTAGTCCTCCTAATTTGATAGAATTCACTTTTTGAAATGAATATATGATGTGTCTACTTTGTACACTGACGGAAAAAAATCGCAGCACCAGAAAGTAATTAATGGTGGGTAATGCATTTAAGTGATTAATATTGCACCATCACAGGTTAATGGAAGCGCGAGATAAGCCATTACAAATATGAAATGCTGGTACATTAATAACCAGTTTAACCGTCAGAATGTTGAATGTAAGCATGGAAATCTGAATGCATTGTGTTTTCAGGTGCCGGATGTCAGTTTGTGGGATGGAGTTCCATGTCTGTTGCAGCTGGTCGCTCAATACAGGGGTGGTTAATACTGTTTGTGAATGATGCTGGAGTTGTCCGATGATGTCCCATATGTGCTCGACTGGGGACAGATCTGGTGATGGAGCAGGCCAAGGCAATATGTCGACACTCTGCATAGCACGCTGGGTCAAAATAGCGGTATGTGGGCGGGCGTTATCCTGTTGGAAAGCACCCTGTAGACTGCTGTTCATGAATGACAATATAACAAGTCGAATCACCAGATTAACGTAGAAATTTGCAGTCAGCGTCTGTGGGATAACCATGGGAGTTCTCCTGCTCTCATTCTAAATCGCACCCCTGACCACTACAGGTGGAGGTCTAGTGTGTCTAGCACACAGACAGGTTGGTGGCAGCCCCTCAACTGCTGTCCTACAAACCAACACACGGCCATCACTGTCACCGATGGAGAACCAGCTTCGATCAGAAAATACAACAGACCTCCACTCTGCCCTCCAATGAGCTCTCACGTGGTACCACTGAAGTCGCACACAGCTATGGTCTGGGGTCAGTGGAATGTACAATACAGGCGGAGCTCTTCTGAAGTAACCGTTGCGTCACTGTGGCGCCAACTGCTGCAGATGCAGTACAATGCGCCAGAGCCACACGCCGGATAAGACGGTCTTCCCTCTTTGTAGTGCCACGTGGCCATCCGGAGTCTGGGCTTCTTGCGACCGTACATTGTCGTGATCACCGCTGCCGTCAAACGTGCAGAGTGGCTACATCCTGTTATGTCTTTCTGCAATATAGCAAGAAGGAACATCCAGCTTCTCGTAGCTTCATTACGTGACCTCTTTAAAACTCAGTGAAATGTTTATAGTGGCGTCTTTGTCATCTTTGATGTGTCGGCAGCTGGGCCAACACCTTGTAGATAGAGGTGGCTTAAAAGGCACGCTAGACTAACGCAGACGGGCGTGAAGTACTGGAACAGGATACGTAATTAATGCTATGAAGAAAAGTACGTAGCTGGTATAATACTTATCTTTAATCAATCATTGTGGTACATCGCACAAAGGAGACTTTAATTACAATCACTGTAAGGCTAATGGCGCCTTGCTAGTTCGTAGCCATTAACTTAGCTGAAGGCTATTCTGTCTCTCGGCTAATGAGAGAGAAAGGCTTCGTACGTCTAGTCGCTAGCTCTGTCGTCCGTACAACTGGGGCTGAGTTCGAGTCAGTCTCTCGAGACCTGCCTTGTGGTGGCGCTAGGTTTGCGATCACACAGTGGCGACACGCGGGTCCGACATGTACTACAGGACCGCGGCCGATTTAAGCTACCACCTAGCACGTGTGGTGTCTGGCTGTGACACCACAATCTTAAGGGGGATAGGACGTCAAACGGGCCGACTTGGCGCAGGAGAGGCATCACAGGACATTTTAATTTCCAGTGTCTATACTTTTACAAATAAATTCGTAAAACTTTGTCAGCATCACCAGGAAGAATTCAGGATTCACACTCATTGCAGTGGAAGTTCGAAAACATAGCAAAATATTTTTTTTTTTTACGGGTGAAATTTCATTATTTTTTCACTTACTAATGGCTGCATTTGTTGCTATAGGTACACCTATCTTCATAAGATAGAGAGATTATTCGACGAATTTTGCAGAGCATACATACCATACTTACAGGTGTATGAAACTCTAGAATTTATGAAAAAACGAATGATCTGTTGTATTTTAAAGTTAATGTTTAGAAAAAAACACAAATTTTGTAGTTAGTTACCTCAGTTTTTACCACAGTTTTTAATAGATTTGGAAAATTCTGGAGTTTCATACACCTTCAAGTATGGTTTGTATGCTGTGCAAAATTCATCGAACCATCTCTCTTACTTATGAAGAAAAGTGTACCTATAGCAACAAATGCTGCCATTAGTAAGTGAAAAAAATGAAATTTCACATGTAAAAAAATTACTTCGTTATGTTTTCGAACTTTCACTGCAATGAGTGTGAATTCTGAATCTTTCCTGGTCATGCTGACAAAGTCTTATGAATTTATTTGTAAAAGAATAGACAGTGGAAATTGAAATGTCCTGTGTTGCCCCTCCTGCTCCAAGTCGGCCCGTTTGACGTCCTACCCCCCTTAAAGGCATTCCTGGCTAACATCAATTCACCACGTCCAATCTCAAAGGTGAGTAACGCTCAAGACCGTTATAGCGTGTATCTGAAGCAAACTTGATTTGCATTCTCATACTGGCGCTACTACCGCCACTTTCACACGACAGGCGCGAAATCTGAATAGACATCATCTTTCAGATTTAGAAACACACGTAACGACTTTCGTTTATGACGCACAACTCCTTCTTGGTGTCTCGATTTTTTTCCTTCGGTGCATGTTATAAGGAACTCGAAGAAAATTTGCACTTAATCTTTTTGTATGTGAAGCCCAGGAAGTGCGGGGTAACGGTGGTTGGGGGAAAAGCCATTCTTTTGGTTGTCAGGATGGCGTTTGGTACTCCCAACTGGGTGTTGTGGGCACGTCGGGTTGGCGTGGAACTGCAGGGAACTATCGGAGCCGGAGAACGACAGCGTTCAGGAAAACTTTTTACTACTAGAGCAGATGCATGTGCACGCTCTTGTCCGGTGACGTGGTCCGGCATCGAACCACGTGTCTTTGTATCGGTGTAGCGACGGCGGAACTCCTTGAAGATTATGGACGCTGCTGGGAGCCACTGTTCGGTCTGGGCGCTCAGTGGAATAGGCGGCCAGCTGAGGCTAACACAGCACTCCTGCAGACCGGCGGGACTGTGCTTAGCACAGCCGGTGGTGTGTAGGTGAAGGCTGTGGCGACCTGAACCCCAGATCTCTCCGTATGAGTGGCGGGCTGATGTCCAGTGGAAGCTGGGGAGTTCAGCGCCACGGCAGCCGTCCGGTTATGGTGTCCGGCTTGAATCTGCCAGGTAGTTTCATCAGCGCGTATAAATTACGCCCTGATGCTAGTTTGTCTGTCTCTCGGCTAAGTAACGTGCCGCCGATTGACACGATGCTGCGTCGATGAGTCGTTACGAGCTTCTTGCCAAACGGTGACATAACGTGGAGTGCGTTTTGCAAGTCGGCTATCGTGACAGTTATTACAATACCGTGTCCCGAATTTCCTTGTCGACATGGTACTCCATTAATACCGCAACAGGTAGAAGAAACGCCTAAACAATTATAGCTAGAATTGTTTAGCCAGCCGTATGTGATGGTGAAAGGTGACAGTATTCTCTATACTCATCTTTTTTGTCTTACTTTATTTTCTGAACAATAATTGTGAACTGAGATATCAACAACTTCACGTCTACTCGCTGGACGTTTCCTTGCGTAACGAAAGCATTGCTCAACCCGAAGATAACTCATCACAGTGCTTTACTGAACATGGTCCTATTACAGGTGGCAGAGGTGAAGATGTATAAATTTCATGACTTATCCGAGGACATAACCTCGTCATGAATAAACTTACTTCCTTTGAATACCTTCAGACTTTCGTCAACAAGGAGTGAGCAGGAAAGTTTATGATTCAAAGTGCCTTCGACGATAGAATACAAGTTCGAATATGACAGAGACCGAAATCTGCTATGTCCGTTTCAAAGGAAAAGTTCTACATTCGCCTCAAACTGGTTTTTCAAAATGCTGGTCTCAACTGTGTGAACAAATCACAAACAAATGGGGCGTCATAAATAGTCTGAAAAGCTCGTAAGGGTGTTTTAGCGTAAGTTGTGCTGAGAAATAACTATTCAGAAAAAATTCGATGGTTGTACCGTTTCCGAGTTAATTAACATTCAAGTTAGCAAGGAGGCCGTTCCGCACGCAAATTCAAGAGGCCCGCCACATACAATTAGTGTCAGTTTTTCTCATAGAGTAGTTGACAGCGCACGAGACTGCTCAGTCTTTGGCTCGGGTTCTATCCTTACTACCGTCCCATGTCCAATTTTTGTATCGCCCTCTTGTCCGTTTTTAGGAAACCACACGAAGAACACTGTTGGTGACACCATCTCTGGTGAGCCGCTTGAATTGGCTCCGCAACGGCCTCATTATCGAACTTCAGTGCTAATTAACTCGGAAACGCCACGATTTTTTCCTTAACAATTATTTCTCAGCAGAACCTATCTTGGAACACCCGTATAAGCTTTTCAGACTGTTTCTGACCACCCTCTATTATTATATCATACTCTCCTTTTATTTTTTCATCGGATAGCTAGCTACCTTACTACGTCTAGTGATAGAATGTGTTTGCTATTTGATGCTGTTATAGTCCAGTTACGTAACGTGTTTAACATTTTGAAACACGAAATAACATTAGAGTCTTTTCCTTTTTTTTTTACAATTATAAGAGATAAATAGAATAAAATGGCTTTGAGCACTATGCGGCTTAACTTCTGAGGTCATCAGTCGCCTAAAACTTAGAACTAATTAAACCTAACGAACCTAAGGACATCACACACATCCATGCCCGAGGCAGGATTCGAACCTGCGACCGTAGTGGTCGCTCGGCTCCAGACTGTAGCGCCTAGAACCGCACGGCCACTCCGGCCGGCGATAAATAGAATAAAATGTGGTAATGTATTGGACATATTGCAGTAGGTTACATAACCGCATGCACACATTTAAACCGTGTTTTGTTAAGAATATCTGCCTTATGGTGCTCAGTGGTGTTACTCGGCGGCATCCATGTCACATATACACTCCTGGAAATTGAAATAAGAACACCGTGAATTCGTTGTCCCAGGAAGGGGAAACTTTATTGACACATTCCTGGGGTCAGATACATCACATGATCACACTGACAGAACCACAGGCACATAGACACAGGCAACAGAGCATGCACAATGTCGGCACTAGTACAGTGTATATCCACCTTTCGCAGCAATGCAGGCTGCTATTCTCCCATGGAGACGATCGTAGAGATGCTGGATGTAGTCCTGTGGAACGGCTTGCCATGCCATTTCCACCTGGCGCCTCAGTTGGACCAGCGTTCGTGCTGGACATGCAGACCGCGTGAGACGACGCTTCATCCAGTCCCAAACATGCTCAATGGGGGACAGATCCGGAGATCTTGCTGGCCAGGGTAGTTGACTTACACCTTCTAGAGCACGTTGGGTGGCACGGGATACATGCGGACGTGCATTGTCGTGTTGGAACAGCAAGTTCCCTTGCCGGTCTAGGAATGGTAGAACGATGGGTTCGATGACGGTTTGGATGTACCGTGCACTATTCAGTGTCCCCTCGACGATCACCAGTGGTGTACGGCCAGTGTAGGAGATCGCTCCCCACACCATGATGCCGGGTGTTGGCCCTGTGTGCCTCGGTCGTATGCAGTCCTGTTAGTGGCGCTCACCTGTACGGCGCCAAACACGCATACGACCATCATTGGCACCAAGGCAGAAGCGACTCTCATCGCTGAAGACGACACGTCTCCATTCGTCCCTCCATTCACGCCTGTCGCGACACCACTGGAGGCGGGCTGCACGATGTTGGGGCGTGAGCGGAAGACGGCCTAACGGTGTGCGGGACCGTAGCCCAGCTTCATGGAGACGGTTGCGAATGGTCCTCGCCGATACCCCAGGAGCAACAGTGTCCCTAATTTGCTGGGAAGTGGCGGTGCGGTCCTCTACGGCACTGCGTAGGATCCTACGGTCTTGGCGTGCATCCGTGCGTCGCTGCGGTCCGGTCCCAGGTCGACGGGCACGTGCACCTTCCGCCGACCACTGGCGACAACATCGATGTACTGTGGAGACCTCACGCCCCACGTGTTGAGCAATTCGGCGGTACGTCCACCCTGCCTCCCGCATGCCCACTATACGCCCTCGCTCAAAGTCCGTCAACTGCACATACGGTTCACGTCCACGCTGTCGCGGCATGCTACCACTGTTAGAGACTGCGATGGAGCTCCGTATGCCACGGCAAACTGGCTGACACTGACGGCGGCGGTGCACAAATGCTGCGCAGCTAGCGCCATTCGACGGCCAACACCGCGGTTCCTGGTGTGTCCGCTGTGCCGTGCGTGTGATCATTGCTTGTACAGCCCTCTCGCAGTGTCCGGAGCAAGTGTGGTGGGTCTGACACACCGGTGTCAATGTGTTCTTTTTTCCATTTCCAGGAGTGTATATCAGGAAACTCAATCAGTCATTTCTTTCCACGCACCATTGCTGATTAGATTGCACAACTGCAGAAGCTTCTGATGTGACAGGTATAAACAACCCAGAATCCTCCTTAAATGTTACTGATCACCTGCAAATTGCATACCTATACACATTCGTAACTTAATTTGTGACATATTAAAAAAAATTAAAATAGAAATCGGAGATAGGTCTTTACATGCCTTCTTTCTTGTAAGTCATTGCATAAATAAATATTCAATATGCTTCACATCAACTAGATTTGCATGATTATTTTCCATAACATGGATATTAGAATAATGACCGGGGTGTATATTAAATACCACTAAAATAGAATCGCCCTGTTATTGTCAGGTGTTTTCCTCGTTAATGCATTGCTTAATATCACGGCTATTCAACTGAGCGACTATGGCCCAGGATCAGCTTTTATTGGCTTACGATTCTCATTTACGATGGCTGGCAGAGTCTTGGAGAAACAATAGCTTCTTTGCTGGCACTCCTCCAGGGCTCGAACAAATGATCGGTGATTTTAGCGACCGATAATTGCTCACGAAATTCATTTCCACTCTACACAAAGATTTGTCGATGTGCCAAGCGCCTTCATAACAATGGTTGAGTCAAGACCTTTGTGATAAGGAAGCACAAAATGAAACTGGTGTGCTCCCTTTCTTTCAAAAATAATACGATAATTTAACAACTGGTTCCGCCTTATTTATGAAAGGAGGAAACAAGTGCACTTCATCTTTATGTATTCTTTATGCTGTGTTTGAACATATCTTGTATTTCACATTAAAATGTTCAGAAAATAACGTTACGTGATTTTTGTTGCAACCTGCATCTTTGACGTATGTCAGAGTGACTATTTTAGCTAAATTAGCTTAATCTCTGAGACAGTGTAGCACACAACATAGATGTGAAGGAAGTAGAGAAGGAGGTGAATGCTAGACTTCCAAATTCTGGTGATGCTGAGATTACGGTAAATAGGACATGGCTCTACAGCCCTTGAATCTCTAGAATAAATTCCGTCTGCTGGTTTCGGAGGGCAAGAGGAACCTATGTGCGGGTGTTCTGTTCGGTTTCCACTAGAACGTCGAACAGAATAACGCGGTTTCACAGCAGTAAAATTTCACAACCGTTAGGAACACGGTCAAGATTTACCCATGACATGGAGCACCTGAATGCGCTAAAAAGTTCTTCATAAATATGTTAAAGTATATTGCTCTCAGCCTCAAAACAGAAGAACATTTAATAATTCGCGGCAGAGAATGGATTTTTTTGAAATGCATAATGAGAATGGAAGGGAATAGCATAGGGAACTCAACATACGGAAATCGGTAAAGAGTGATCCTAAACTCATTCTGAAATGGTTGAAAAGCGGTCAAAGCACAGATGTTTCCAAGCGTTTACGTTGCCAGTTCCCAACTGTTGCCCTGTGTCTGTTGTGTATATAGGACAATGTTTCGTATCAACTGTAATTCAATGTCGTATTGTTATGGGGCGAGGTTGGGAATGAAAACATATGTCGCTATGTACCTTATTCCTACCAAAACCACTAAGACATTAATCATCATACGATGAACGAATTTCTATTAACAAACTCTAATGCTCAAGCACCAAAGACATTTCACAAGGGAAGTTAGGATCTATCACAGGAAGTTGGTATACAATTTCAGATAACGAAATGGACGCTTTCATAACGTGATCATAGTTAACTGTTATGTCATTGCCATTAAACAGCGCGATTTTATTGAACTTCAAGGAAAGTCGTACGTTTCGGAAACTACAGCTTTAATTTCTTCTATCCCATTAGACAGAATTACAGATCCAAATACGGAAGAAATCGATTCAATTACCCAAAAATCCATTATAATAATTGCTTTTTAACTGCTCAGCTCTCAGAGATCCAGTGCGTACTCATTGCACTTCATATTGCTTCGTTTACTTTTTTTCCTGCGGAATTTGTCATCTTCAAAAACGGAGTGCAAACATTCGTCATCTTCATACACAAGCTGTAACGTAGGTATCTAAAATATTTCTTAACTGGTTCAAAATATAGAAATAATTTTTCGACGTCTGATCTTCCCCAAAGAGGGTAAATATTTTAGTGATAAATACTAGTAACGTTTTTATCAACCAAGATAATGAAGCATATATGTTTTATAATGGAACAACGCACTTTTTGCAGGATTTGACCCCTGTTGAAGATTATAGTGATACACTACTCAGTGTGGTTTTCAGAACTTTTTCTCGTAAAGAAGCAAGCAACGCTAAACATGTTCCATTCACAGAAAGGCAATGCGTAGCTTGACGTCTTGACGTATGATTGGACTCAAGAAACTGAGGTAGTGTGCTGGAGATTAATATCGCTATGTGTTCATCTGAGACGTATAACAGCCTTGTCAGTTCATAGAAAGGAACCGATATGGCGATGCTAGTGCGTGGGGCGGTATATGTTAGGGTCATGTGAGAGAGAGAAGTTTACGGTAACCATTTTTAATAATCTTTTTATTCAGACTTTTTTTCATCTATTAATACAGTGTATCTAGTATAAATTTAATATAATGAAATTGTAGAAATTTAATATAATTGTTATTTTTCCAGTTTCAAAACCTAATGTAGACTCATCAAAACATAAATACAGCGTGATTCAAAAAGAATACCACAACTTTAAAAATGTGTATTTAATGAAAGAAACATAATATAACCTTCTGTTATACATCATTACAAAGAGTATTTAAAAAGGTATTTTTTCACTCAAAAACAAGTTCTGAGATGTTCAATATGGCCCCCTCCAGACACACGAGCAATATCAACCCGATACTCCAACTCGTTCCACACTCTCTGTAGCATATCAGGCGTAACAGTTTGGATAGCTGCTGTTATTTCTCGTTTCAAATCATCAATGGTGGCTGGGAGAGGTGGCCGAAACACTATATCCTTAACATACCCCCATAAGAAAAAATCGCAGGGGGTAAGATCAGGGCTTCTTGGAGGCCAGTGATGAAGTGCTCTGTCACGGGCTGCCTGGCGGCCGATCCATCGCCTCGGGTAGTTGACGTTCAGGTAGTTACGGATAGATAAGTGCCAATGTGGTGGCGCTCCATCCTGCTGAAATATGAATTGTTGTGCTTCTTGTTCGAGCTGAGGGAACAGCCAATTCTCTAACATCTCCAGATACTGTAGTCCAGTTACAGTAGCACCTTCGAA
Source organism: Schistocerca nitens (assembly GCF_023898315.1). Taxonomy (NCBI): domain Eukaryota; kingdom Metazoa; phylum Arthropoda; class Insecta; order Orthoptera; family Acrididae; genus Schistocerca; species Schistocerca nitens. The sequence continues at coordinate 904,659,147 of NC_064616.1, read as the reverse complement.
GAAAAAGGGACCAAAAACTTTATTGGCTGAAATGGCACAGAAAACGTTCACCTTAGGCGAGTCACGTTCATACTGAGTTGTTTCCCGCGGATTCTCAGTGCCCCATATACAGACATTGTGACGGTTGGTATTTCCCGTTAGTGTGGAAAGTTGCTTCATCACTAAACACAATCTTTGAAACGAAAGATTCATCTGTTTCCATTTGAGCAAGGATAAAATCACAGAAATCGATTCTTTTAATCTTATCAGCTGCAGACAGTGCTTGAACCAATTTCAGACGATAAGGTTTCATAACTAACCTTTTTCGTAGGACTCTCCATACAGTTGATTGTGGAATTTGCAGCTCTCTGCTAGCTCTGCGAGTCGATTTTCCTGGGCTGCGAACAAATGCTTGCTGGATGCGTGCTACATTTTCATCACTCGTTCTCGGCCGTCCAGAACTTTTCCCTTTGCACAAACACCCATTCTCTGTAAACTGTTTATACCAACGTTTAATACACCACCTATCAGGAGGTTTAACACCATACTTCGTTCGAAATGCACGCTGAACAACTGTCGTCGATTCATTTCTGCCGTACTCAATAACACAAAAAGCTTTCTGTTGAGCGGTCGCCATCTTAGCATCAACTGACGCTGACGCCTACTCAACAGCGCCTCAAGCGAACAAATGTACAACTAAATGAAACTTTATAGCTCCCTTAATTTACCGACAGATAGTGCTTAGCTCTGCCTTTTGTCGTTGCAGAGTTTTAAATTCCTAAAGTTGTGGTATTCTTTTTGAATCACCCTGTATATTCTATTCCTAGAAAGTAAGATAAATTCCACTAATTAAATAAACACTACTATCTGTTTCTAATTGAATCGTATGTAATGAAAGGGTTATTTTACTGAAAACTAATGTAACCCAAGCCAGAGATTTTCATTTAAAACATCACACGAAAATTTTCTTCCTTCAAAGTCTTAGCAATCCTCTTGCCACTACGTGTGGTATTTTCAGAATGCTATTCAGTCATATGTTGTACGGTCAAAGTAGATCTCATCATATGCAAGACACTACGCTATACTTTCTTTTGGAGTTTTTCGTATTGCTTTAGACGTTCCTGTTCCACCTTGTGTGTTCCTTGTCGACTAACACCTATTTCATAGAAGAGCATGTGAAAACATTTACATTTGTCTGCTGTGACTTCTCCGATCTTTTGGTACATGTTTGTCCTTCGACAATGATTTAAAACCAAACATTCTTCTGCACTGTTATGCCTTAATGGGCGTATCATTTGTTGAAGGTCCTGGTTTTTCATTTTCGTCTACCAGTTGTTCATCAGGAGATTCGTTAGGCGTTTCTGTTGGTTTGCAGACTGAGCAGAAGCGTTTTCAGTTTCGGCATAGTCCGTAAGAAGAACACGATCTGCGGTTTTCACAGTAGCAAACACGGGGCAATTATAATGTTAGCTCCCACGTTCTTTAAATCCGTTAACTGCATTACCGACTGTCTCCGATTTGAAACAAGCAGTTGTCAGTGGGTCACGAAGTCATCAACACCCCCCAGTCAACTTGTCTTAGTCGCCTACTTCCAAAAACTTCGATTTCTGGAGTTAGTTTAAGAAGAATAATACACGAATAAATAGTGACGGAGAAACGTATCTTTTTATGGTACTGAATAAAGTCTATCGCCGCATTTTTCTGTTTGTATGTGATGGCTAGTGTAAGGAACCACTATAGGGATTTCAATACGGTTTTAGCTAACATACTGATTCACGAGGAAGGTTTGTGTATATAGCCTACAGTTATAGTACTGATGAGTGTGTAATATATAAAGTGTTATCAGTTTCATATTTAATTGACATTTGGAGTGACATCTTGTGGCAATTATTAGACTTGCGAGCTGGTAAGCTACAGAGGGGGCGGTATCTTGAGGGAAAAACGGTAAACAGTAGCCGCAACTCCAAAGAGCAGTGAAGCTTGACCAGAATCGATATACATTTGTTTCTATATATATTCTAAAGACCCCCACTGCGTTTTTCTGTCCATAATCTCAGACACTACTGCACTGATTTTGATATGGTTTTCACTAATAGATAATGTGATTCAGGGGGAAGGGTTGTGTATACGGTTTATCACTGCTACGCCAGACAGGTAGTCCGTCCATGATACATACTGCTGCCCGCGCGAAGTCGGGGCAGATCGCTAGCCTTGCTTAAATTACTCACATATAACAATGAATAAACAAAAATGTTTCCTGTAATTCCTCAAGATCTTATGTTGGATGCCTCGAAAATTATAGCACGTCAAGCAACATACATGAGCATTATCTGACACACGTGAGCAGATTCTAGCGCGTTCACTGATGCAGTTTTTAGTACCTCATAGTTTGAAGCGTGGTGCTGCCTGGATGTATGAACTTAAACTACCTGCTTAGCCACCTCAGCCCAGTCACCCTTACGCCAGTGTATGCGTGACAACTATGGGATGAAGATAGGACATGTAGACCCCAAGGGTGAACCTGTGTTGTGAGGAAATTTTTCTGATAACTAACCCACGAAAACAGCATTTTACAACAGTTTACGAATTAAAATCCTATAAAACAGCGTTTAAAGTTTATTATGTAGTTGTACTATTTTGTATGTTTGTAATGATTTAATAATAATAACAATAACAATAATAAAAAAATTTGTGGGCTCAACGGCCTGGTGCTAATCTTTCATTTGTATGTCACTTCAACGGGTCCCTAATCTGACTCCAAGCTACCGAAATTCCGCTAACTCTTTCAAAAGTCTTAGCGATTTTGCAAATTGAACTGTCACCGGGAATTTGGCGTTAGGGATCGAGGGCTTCGAAAGTTGAATACTGATATAATTTGCATCGTCTTTCCACTGAGAAATCGAGTCGGGTAAGTCTACCGAAAATAATGACGTGTATATTTTTAAGATTATAAGAGGACCGCGTGTGAAACGAGGCCCTGGCGTGTAGCATGCGGGCTTGATTATAGAGATGGCCTCTTGCAACGCTTTGTCTGTGTTTTCCATAGTACATAAGAAAACGGATTTCATTTAATGGATGATAACGTTCATATACACCGGGCTGGCCTTGTGGTAGAATATCAGCAAAATGAGTCTACAGTGGCCAGATCTCTTGTTGGACTGTAGCTCGTGGTCGTGCGGTAGCGTTCTCGCTTCCCACGCCCGGGTTCCCGGGTTCGATTCCCGGCGGGGTCAGGGATTTTCTGTTCCTCGTGATGACTGGGTGTTGTGTGATGTTCTTAGGTCAGTTAGGTTCAAGTAGTTCTAAGTTCTAGGGGACTAATGACCATAGATGTTAAGTCCCATAGTGCTCAGAGCCATTTGAACCATTTTCTTGTTGGACTAAATCCGATTAAACCTGCACGAAACGCTTTAAATTGACGGATTGCATCTTTTAACGCCTCCGCGGACCAGTGCTTACCTCCGAATGGTGCTCGCCCAACAGTGGCAGGCATTATTCCAAACCGTGCTGAAAAGTGTGACTGACAGTATGAGGAACAGCTGCGCATCGTGCGTTGCCGTGCTACGGCATCACATCGCATTTTACCACGTTTTCATTAAGCCGCTTTCCTGTCTTTTAGCTACAAATTCTGCAATTAATTTTAAATTAACTTTCCTGTAAGCTGAGGACTTGATATTTAAACATACTTCGGAACTGGAGGACAATACAGTATTAACTCGCTTTCTTATCTGGTGTGTGGAGGAAGGTACTTTGTTTACCACTGCCATTTCCTGATAAGTTAGAGACTAGAAACTCTCAATATAACTCAGAATTAGACGAAAATGCAGTATTAACTCGCTTTCTTGTCTGGTGTGTGACGGGGCCTACTTTGTGTACCACTGTTATTTCCTCCTTTTCCGGTTCCAATTGCGAATGCTTCACGGAAAAACTATTGCTGGTAAGCCACCGTGTGAGCTCGAATCTCCCTAAGTATACAGCTTTTGTGCAGAAGGCGCTTTTTTATTTTTGTTTGCCGGCCGAAGTGGCTGTGCGGTTAAAGGCGCTGCAGTCTGGAACCGCAAGACCGCTACGGTCGCAGGTTCGAATCCTGCCTCGGGCATGGATGTGGTGATGTCCTTAGGTTAGTTAGGTTTAACTAGTTCTGAGTTCTAGGGGACTAATGACCTCAGCAGTTGAGTCCCATAGTGCTCAGAGCCATTTGAACCATTTATTTTTGTTTACTTTTTATAAGTTGTCTTGTATCAAATTCATATCTCTCTGAATAAGGGTTTAAACCCTCCTCAACAATTTTGTCACCATCCGTAGCTGTGTGGCCAGCGTGACTGACGGTCATGTAGAGGACCCGGGTTCAATTTCCGGTACTGCCAGGAATTTTTCCTTGGTGAGAGGACTGATACGGCGTCCACTAACCTTCCTGATACTAAATGAGGAGCTACTTGAATGAGAAGACGACAAGGGCCGGCGAGCGGTGTGCTGATCCCACAGACCTCCATACCTAAGCCCAATGACGCCACTGGGAAAGGATGACACAGCTCTCGATCGGTACTGGCTGGCCCGTCTTGAGGTCAGAATGACAAAGGTAGTTTACCCGTTTTACTGCACATGTAGACTTTTCTACTTATTTTTGTAGACATTTGTACCCATTTCTATCTTGTTTAGCACTATTGCTACAGCTGTATCATAACCACTGATCCAAGACTAAACTAACATCGTTAAGCATGTTGTATCATTTCCTGCCCACAAGTCTAACAAATTTCCACCGTAACATTCTGTGTTATGCGTTCTACGTAATTCTCAGAGGAACCTTTTATAATAGTTTTCCACGAAGTTTAATCGTGACCAGTACTTGTCAAATAGTAGGTTCTCCAACCTAATAGCTGCACGGGGTAGCAGCGCGGTCCGAGGCACCTTACCACGGTTTGCGCGGCTCCCCCGGTCGGAAGTTCGAGTCCTCCCTCGGGTATCAGTGTGTGTATTTTCCTTAGCGTAAGTTAGTTTAAGTTAGAGTAAGTAGTGTGTAAGCCTCGGGATCGATGACCTCAGCGGTTTGGTCCCATAGGAACTTATCACAAATTTCCAAAATTTTCCAATCTAATATTTCGAGAAGTTACTGCAACACGACAGTCTATTGTAACGAGAAGAGACACTTTATTCAATCACAAACACGCCACCGCGGACGCACAGGCGGCGGCTAAGATCGGGTCATACCCGTGTTGACAGCTGAAATCAGCTTGACAGGAGCACATGGGAGGGCTAGTTTCACACCATACTCGACAGATGGGGTTGAGCTCTGGACTTCAACCAGCCGCTCAGGTGATCGCGAGACCGAGAAAACCCTTCCGTTGGGGAACACAATGACTGTTCGTTTCTCATGGCCGCTTTTCGCATCCAGTTCAAAACTAGAGCTTACTCAAAATTAATAAATATTGAACTATACGTCTCTCTGAAGAGCCAGTGGGCTCATTTGAATTGGAAAAGATGGACGATTACGTGTGTGAAGACCTACCTTCGTAATCCGCATTAGTTGATAGGTTACTGTAAGTTGAATGTTATAAATAATTCCTGAACTGTAAAAGTGAATATCTGGTCACCGTATTAAGCGATTGCAACAAACGAGGTATCTACGGATACATCCCATAGAACTCTATTGGACTGTGATAGCAGATTTACTGAAATTATTCACATATTTAAATGAGAGGCCAAAAAGTTGATTTCGCGCAATTAAAAACAGCTTTCCTTACTAAATAAATAGAGAAAGTTTAAAAGTAGCGGCAGTCCTGTAAACTTTAGATAGGAAACTATTTAATGTATAATTTAAACTGTTTGTTAATATTTACACTTATAAATCCGAAAACGGAGAAAAACCATATAAATTATTGTTTATAAATAAACTATGGTAGAAAAAATAAAACTAATAACAGCACAATATTTCTCGGAAGATTTCAAAATGTTCAAATGTGTGTGAATTCCCAAGGGACCAAATTGCTGAGGTCGTTGGTCCCTAGGCTTACTCACTACTTCAACTATCTTACGCTAAGAACAACACACACACCCACATTCAAGGGAGGACTCGAACCTCTTGTGGGAGGGGCCACGGGATTCGTGACATGGCGCCTCTAACCACGTGGCCACTCCGCACGGCGGAAAATTTCCGGATAATCTGATGTATCATATGTGTATAAAAGGTTAAAATTAAGAATTTCAGCAGTTTTCTCGTTCAGTAATTAAACTTACTTCAGAGATGCTTGATCGAGGTTTCCTGGGTGAACAGCGGTGATTTCGACGGGAGTCCAGGTTCGGACGCCGTTGGAGGCGGACAGGCTGTGTTAGTCTGTGTTAGGAGATAGTTTTATCTGCTGAGCGGTGAAATAGCAGCTAGTTCGCATGTGTGAATTATTCAGAGTTCCTGCTTTCGGGCATGGACATTTTTCGGCATCTGATGAACGTGTTACTTTTAAAGTTGCGTGTGATACAAGCCTCGCTTATAAGGTTCAGTGTGTGGCCATTGTGGAATTTATAGTTTGATATACTATGGAACATTAACGGTTTTCTAAAGATAACACACGCAATTAACCGTGGTTTATTCAGCCACTTCCGAGATCTTACGAAACTCGGTGAGGCTCCGAAATTAATTTATTGTGAGCTACGACTTTCGATTTTTCTATTCTTATTGGAAATAAACTCGAATTTGAAAAACTTTAAAAAATGCGTGAGTGCGTACGTGTTTTTTGCATAAAAATCCTGCCTTCATTTACATTAAATACTTTTGTGGAGAATTGGGTACATTGCGACTAATGTGAGCTGATGACCCATAAACGAAACGTAGCAAACTTGTAAATCCAACCACATTTACGGGGACCCATTAAAGTATCTGTGCTGCGTAATGTGTGGGTAAATCTTTTTGTGCTGCACATCGTGGGGGCTGCGAGCTGATATAGAACTTTTCAACAGTTTAGCAATTTGATTTTCGGCGAGTTGATAAGAGAGATTGTATTTTATTTTGTCGTACACACAGCCCGTAGAAGCTAAAATTTAGTAATACTAACAATGTCTATTGGGCTTTGCACAAAACGGGGTCGTATAGTGTCACACCTTTTCCATATCTGAGTACTGTTATGTTTCTCTTGTCTCTCTCTCCCTCTCTCTCTCTCTCTCTACATTGCAACTATTACTTAAAGCCGGACATCTGTGCAGATGAGGTCTAGATCCTTGTACGAGCAGACAAACCCTGATTGCCAGGCTCCTTATTGCTTAGAGACGGATAGATACAGAAACTGCATGTGGTGTGGCTCAAGAGTCACCACACGTAACGCAGATTGTGTGTAATGTGAATAATGACTCGCAAATATGTTGCGCTTCCCAACATAACTTCACTGTTTGCAGTACTATATTGTAGTAATAAAGACGATACCAACGATTATCAGTCACCTCATTCTACTACAAAAAGCCTAATCCTGGATCTAATGATTCAGATTTTCTTCATACCATCTAATTCAGAGCAGCAGACCAGCACTTCCGTCATCATCAGTGGGTCTTTATTTCATATCTAAGAGCATAAAAAATTTGGTTAAATAATGGCAGAAATGTATCATCTGAAAAGTAGTTCTACACTTTCTGTCTTGTTACTGATTTTTTTTTATTTTCCTTCATTAATATTCTGTGACGATTGCTGAACACTTATTTTCAGTACCTAAGCAGCCTTTTCTTTCCTACAACTTGATTGTTTTGAGATTTAGGAGAAAATTAATGAAAGCCGACTTAAAACTGCATGTGCTGTGTGAAGATTCACAAACGTACTAATGGCTTCTGCTGATGTCTTCAAGTTTCTGTTCCCCTCATGAAAACGTGGAACATAAACACTATACATGCCTTTAATTACTTACCGAGCGAGGTGGCGCAGTGGTTAGCACACTGGACTCGCATTCGGGAGGACGACGGTTCAATCCCACGTCCGGACATCCTGATTTAGGTTTTCCGTGATTTCCTTAGATCACTTCAGGCAAATGCCGGGATGGTTCCTTCGAAAGGGCACGGCCGATTTCCTTCCACATCCTTCCCTAATCCGAGCTTGTGCTCCGTCTCTAATGACCTCGTTGTCGACGGGACGTTAAACACTAATCTCCTCCTCCTCCTTTAATTACTTCGTCGTCGATGGGATCTTAACGTTAATAGTTTTTCCCTCCTTATCTTTTTTCGTTGAGGCTAGAAATCATTAAGCCCTGCAACGAACTAGCTCCACAAGTCCTATCGTTACGATCCCGCTAAGTGGAGCTGTAGCCAAGTTCTGACAGGCTTCTCATTGGAAAGGATATCTTGCTTCTCACACAATGACTCTTTTCCTTCGCTATACTTGGGTACTGTTTATATCCGTTTAGTGTCAATGGCTGTGATGAAAACGTAGGGATAGCAATGATGTGTCTGTGTTGATGATCAAATGGCTCTGAGCACTATGGGACTTAACTTCTAGAACTTAGAACTAGTTAAACCTAACTAACCTAAGGACATCACACACATCCATGCCCGAGGCAGGATTCGAACCCGCGACCGTAGCGGTCTCGCGGTTCCAGACTGCAGCGCCTAGAACCGCACGGCCACTTCGGCCGGCTGTCCTTAGGTTAGTTAGGTTTAAGTAGTTCTAGGGGATTGATGACATCAGATGTTAAGTCCCATAGTGCTCAGAGCCATTTGAACCATTTTGACAGCCCAACCCCATGACGTGATTTAACGTTGGTTTCACCACGTGTTGACGACACTCACCACAGCACTCGTCGAACACCCAACAAATCTTGCAGTCTCAGAAATCCTCGTGTAGAGCTTGCGGACCAGCACAATCTGCCCTCGGGCAAACTCAGATAGATCTTGCGCCATCTCCATTCTACACACGGACAGCATGCTCACAGATACTACATGCACCGTGCTCGTGTCTGACTAGCAGTCATTCCTCGCCAGGTGACGGTGCCATAGCCTGGACGGGTTTATATCGATTGTAGGTAGGTGGTCATAATGTTCTGACTGATCAGTGTAGTGCGATGCATAGTTTATCATGGAGTTCACCACGCCTACAGTTCTCACCTGACTGACTTGTCAACATCAACAGTGCCACATCTGCTCAGTGGGACACCGCGGGAAGATCTGGGACTTGACCCATAGCACTGACGATAGCGCATTGGACAAGAAATATACTTTATTTACTCCCCAGTCAGAAAGCAGTCATGAAAAACTCTTCGACCAACACCGGTTTGGGATCCTATAGTGAATCAATCAGAAGATCACAGCAGACAATATCTTATCACAAGAACAATTCAGCTTTCGTGAAGGCTAGTCTACTACACAAAACATTCTTCATGTCACAGAAGAAATTACAACGGCCTTCAGCAATAAATTATTCTGCGACACTATCTTCCTGGACGTGTCCAGAACGTCTACCACAGTGGACTGTTACATAAGATCTTTGAGCAGTGATTCACAGGCACCGTGCCGCTATTAGCCACCTCCTGCAGGAATTGACTCTTGTAGTACAAGGAGAGACGATGTCTGCCATACGAAGAAACCAGGCTGGTGTGTCACAGGGACAACACCCTTCTTCCAGTGTTGCACTCTTTCTATACTGCCTACCTTTAGAAGACTACAAGTTACCAGTTACACGGAAGATACAGCGTTCTTCCTCAGAAGCACATTGCAAGAAACATACAATGGGCTTAAAGAAGAACTTCAAGATCTTGCAACCTGGGCAGCCTAATGGCATGTAGCTTCAACGATGCTAAAGGCAAGCCGACAACCAGACATGCAGCCAGCATAACTACACACATCAAAAAAAGTTTTGCATCACCCCGGTACCCACAACTCCTGAAGACAGGCGTTGACTGTGGATATTGTATCACAGACACAGTCCCTTTGACTGTTCAGAGATGTCACTAAACCCGCCCAAAGGTGTAAACAACCATGCATAAGCAGAGCCTATTAGATGCAGGGGGTCCGACAGCCGATCATTTCCAGTCATTCCACCAGGAAGGAGGTACACGGCTCGTGTTGTCTGTAGTTCAACAACGCCTACACGGTCAATACCGCGGTTCGATCGCCTCCACATTGTTACTTTGTGCCAGGAAGGGCTCTCAACAAGGGATTTGTCCAGGCGACTCGGAGTGAACCAAAGTGTTGTTGTTCGGACATGGAGGAGATACAGAGAGACAGGAACTGTCCATGACATGCCCCGCTCAGGCCGCCCAAGGGCTATTACTGCAGTGGATGACCGTTACCTGCAGATTATGTCTCGGAGGAACACTGAAAGCAACGCCACCATGTTGAAAAACGCTTTTCGTGCAGCCACAGGACGTCGTGTTATGACTCAAACTGTTTGCAATTGGCTGTATGATGCGCAACTTCACTCCCGACGTCCATGGCGTGGTCCATCTTTGCAACCACGACACCACGCAGCGCGGTACAGATGGGCCCAACAACAAGCTGAATAGACTGCTCAGGACTGTCATCACGTTCTCTTCACCAATGAGTGTCGCATATGCCTTCAACCTGACAATCGCCGTAGACGTTTTTGGAGGCAACCCTGTCAGGCTGAAGGCCTTAGATACACTGTCCAGCGACTGCAGCAAGGTGGAGGTTCCCTACTGTTTTAGGGTTTCATTATGTTGGGCCGACGTACGCCGTTGGTGGTCATAGAAGGCGCCGTAACGGCTGTACGATACGTGAATGCCATCCTACGACCGATAGTGTAACCATATCGGCAGCATATCAGCGAGGCATTCGTCTTCATGGACGACAATTTGCGCCACCATCGTGCACATCTTGTGAATGAGTTCCTTCAGGATAATGATATCGGTCAACTAGAGTTTCCAGCATGTTCTCCAGACTTGAACCCTATCGAACATGGCTGGGATAGATTTAAAAGGGCCGTTTATGGACGACGTGATCCACCAACCACTCTGAGGGATCTGCGCCGAATCGCCGTTGAGGAGTTGGACAATCGGGGCCAACAGTGCCTTGATGAAGTTGTGGATAGAATGCGACGATGAATACAGCCATGCTTCAATGCAGTAAGACGTGCTACTGGGTATTAGAGGTGCCGGTGAGTACAGCAATCTGGACCACCACCTCTGAAGGTCTCGCTGTATGGTGATACAACATGCAATTTTTGGTTTTCATGAGCAACAAAAAGGGCGGATCTGATGTTTATGTTGATCTCTACCCCAATTTTCTGTACAGGTTTCGGAACTCTTGGAACCGAGGTGATGCAAAACTTTTTTGCTGTGTGTATTTGGCTAACCTATCCAGTAGACGAAAACAGCCAAATGCGTATGAGTCACCTAGGACATGAAACTCACATTCTAACAGCACGTATGTCAAGTTCGCACGACGGCATCGCATAGGCTTACAGCACTGTATCCTTTGTTCAAAAAAAGCACTGCATAATGAAAGAGTTACGGACTCAGTACATTCTGCACTTACACAAAAACGGTTATGGATTATGGACGAGCGGCATGGAGCAATGCAGCCATTTGCAGAGACTGCAGACTTTACAAAACAAGGCCTTCTACGTCTACTCTGGATAGATACTTCCCAGGCCACTGTACAGTGCGTGGCGGAGGGTACCCTGTACCGCTACTAGTCATTTCCTTTCCTGTTCCACTCGCAAATAGAGCAAGAGGAAAAGCGACTGTCTATAAGCCTACGTATGAGCCCTAATTTCTCGTATCTTATCTTCGTGTCATTAAGTACAATGTATGTTGGCGACAGTAGAATCGTTGCCGGTTTCAAATTCCGGTTCTCTGAATTTTCGCAACAGTGTTTCTCGAAAAGAACGTCGTCTTCTCTCTAGGGATTCCCATTTGAGTTCCCGAAGCAGCACAGTAACACTTACGTGTTGTTCGAACCTACCGGTAACAAATCTAGCAGCCCACCTCTGAATTGCTTCGACCTCTTCAGTCAGTCCGACCTGTTATGGATCCCAAACACTCAAGCAGTACTCAAGAATAGGTCGCACCAGTGTTCTACATGCGGTCTCCTTTACAGGTGAACCACTCCTTCCTAAAAGTCTTCCAATAAACCGAAGTTGGCCATTCGCCTTCCCTATCACAGTTCTCACATGCTCGTTCCATTTCATATCGCTTTGCAACATTATGCCTAGCTATTAAAACTACGCGACTGTGTGAAGAAGGACACTATTAATACTGTATCCGAACATACAGATTTGCTCTTCCTACTCATCCACATTAAATTACATTTTTTCGCATTTCGAGCTAGCTGCTATTCATCATACCAACTGGAAATTTTGTCAAGTCGTCTTGTATGTGCCTACAGTCGCTCAGCTTCGACACCTTACCGTACATCACAGCATAATCAGATAACAACCGCAGATTGCTGCCCACGCTGTTCGCCAATCCATTTATGTATAATAAGAACAACAGCGGTCCTATCACAAAAAAATGGCTCTGAGCACTATGGGACTCAACTGCTGAGGTCATTAGTCCCCTAGAACTTAGAACTAGTTAAACCTAACTAACCTAAGGACATCACAAACATCCATGCCCGAGGCAGGATTCGAACCTGCGACCGTAGCGGTCTTGCGGTTCCAGACTGCAGCGCCTTTAACCGCACGGCCACTTCGGCCGGCCAGGTCCTATCACACTTTCCTGGGGCACTCCTGATTATAGCCTTGTTTCTGATGAACACTCGCTGTCGAAGGCAACATGCTGGGTTCTATTACTTGAGCCACTCAAAAATCTGCGAACTTATTTCGTATGCTCGCACCTTTGTTAACAGCCTGTAATGGGGCACCTTCTCAAATGCTTTCCGGAAATCTAGAAATATGGGACCTGAGTGTTTCCCTTCATCCATTGTTCGCAGTATATCATGTGAAAAAGGGAACGCTGAGTTTCGCACGAGCGATGCTAAAGCATTAAGAAGAGTTTCCATGTTCCAACGAACTTTTCAGCCCGTTGCCTGCATAAAGCCGCAGAGCACTCGGAACTTCTGAAAATGTTCCAAGAGAACGCAGCAAGTATTTACATACAGTCAAAAACATTCTCTAATTCCCTGATTCGCCATCTTGGAAGAATTCCATACAACATGGATCATCATTTTCTTTCTTTTACTGTCATTTTAATACCTCCGCCCCTTACAGACAAGGGTGGGCCGCTGTAAGTCGAACATGCCGCTTTTTAGCCAATTGGTTTAAAAGATTAAAAAGTATAATTAATATCGAATTATTTACATATATTTTTAAAATGAATAAAAGATTAATTCGATTGATGGTGTTTACATGAAATTTAGAGTGTTGACTTTCTTCATTTTCTATTTACACACAGAGCTAAAACGGTTTAATAAAAGTAATAAAAAGCTGCACAAAATACAATGCAAACATGTGGCAATCGCTAAAAAGAAGCACAGCACGTATACTAAAAGTTGAAAGACCTGCACTGCTGAAAAGTATTTAGGGAAGGAAAACCTTGGTTGTTTTGTGGGCTGTAGGGTGTGGGTATGAACACGTTGGTCAGTTGTATTGTATCTACGGGGACGTGGGTAGTTGCTCGGCTGGCTAGTGGGAAGACTGAAAGGGTGTTGGAGACTGGAGAGTGGGCAGCGCCGTTGTATTCAGAGGAAAGGAATAGGAAAAGGTGGAAAAGAACGGGGGATCCCTGATGTGGGGTGGGGTTGATGAGGAAGATTTATAGCAGATGGCATGGATACATTGCGGAGTGAATTTCATTGTCTGGCAGAGGTATCCGGTTGAAGCATAGTTGGGTTAGGACTCGAGTATGTGTAGGTGTAGGGGTGGTGGAATGTGCCGATATAGGCGCTGCAGGGTACCGTGATAGGAAATTTGAGGACAGACATTAAGACTATAAGAGCCGAGATTGCAGATGGGGTAGCGTGTATGGAGGTGCTCAACGTGAGTGAGAAGACGTGCTAAAGCGGGGCAGCGTGTGTGGCGTTCAAGGATTTGGAGTGAGCGATAGAACTATGATGGGGCGGATGTCGACGCAACATTAGCGTAGGAGATGGTAGTCGGATCAGGGTTACGTCGGCGTGGAGTACAGTGGAGGGGAGAAATCCAGTTGTTCGGATTGTTAGTAATTTCAGTAGTTTCAGGCTTTGTGTTGGACAGTTTGCAGAACTGGTTTCCAAGTTAGTTGCTAGTCGATTGTGAGCACAACATACAAGGTAATTCAGCTGCTGCTACCGATGCTGTTGTTTGCAACCCCACATGACACAACAATTTTGTTGGCCAGTTTGCCCTGGAGATGTGAATCACACTGACAAAATGTCGCATAAATAACTGATAATGTAATCAAAGACATTTTAGACCTATTGTATAAATTTTGTTTATGAAACTATTTTAGCACATTGACGTGGCGAAAAATATATTAATCTTTTCACTGGATTATATGGCGGAAAGTTGTTACTTCCACGTTTCCTGTTTTGATGTCTCCTCTTAACTTCGTTGTTTGCGATGGTGAAAGATTCTGAGTTTCTGAACCATTTACGAAATATGAAGTACTATACATGGAATAAACTTTCAGAGACATCCAAACTCTGTATGAATGCACTGCTAATTACACAAAGAAAGACTGGAAACTCTTGGATAAATATGGCAGAAATGAGGTATATCTTGGTCCAAAAATACCGTGTAACTCATGGCCAATACTCACTTGTATTTTTTACAGTACAAATCCGTTTGCTAACAGTCGTCCGAAGCTCTCAGAGTGAACTTACGAGGCCTGTTCAGAAAGTAAGCTCCGATTGATTGCCAAATTGAAACCACAGTGAACATCAGAAATGTTTTACTTGTAACAATTAGCTACACCTTTCAGCTACTTCTCTACGTAGTCTCCGTTCTGACTTAGACTTTTGTCATAGCGTTGTACCAACTTTTCAATAGCCTCATCATAGAAGGCGGCCGCCAGCGCTTTCCGCCAATTCTCCACGCTGGCCTACACCTCGTTGTCTGTGTCAAAATGTTGTCTTCAAAGACAGCGGTTCATGTGACCAGAGATGAAACTCAGGGGGAGACAATTGCGGACTGTATTGTGGGTAATCTCACATTTCCATTTGAAAACGATGCAGGAGCATCTTCATTGCCCCTGCAGAATGCGGCTGAGAATTGTCTTGAAGAAGAAACAGCACGACAGTTATGTAATGTTAGCTGCATAGCTTCAGGCGAAATTTCTCACCAGGCCCTCGTACTTGGCGGCAGACACTATTTTCTAGACATCTTTACGCACTCACTGCGAGCTCAGAAATGAGAAGAGCGACGTGATGCTAACTGGGGTTATACTAGAGACACTACCCAACACATCTGTGCAAAGCTTTATCGGATTTTCATAGTCGTTTCCATTTCGCGACCGATCGGAGCTTACATTCTGAACGCCCCTCGTACATCGATTACATGGCTGTCGCCTGTCTGGATATCGTTCCTATAGTCGTAAAACTGCCGTATGCAACTGTAGACTATCGTAAGTAAGCGTAAACTACGGTAGTTTTACTGCTAGCTTTGAGGGGCTAAGATGATAACAGTGTTACCTGTAGGTTAGGTGTGTTGCATACCTGTTAGGCGTTACCTTATTTCTACCACTTCGTCTGCATATGCGATCAGTGTCTTACTGGATTCCCCTAGAAACTAGAAGTACTGAACCATCTACAAACTGGGCAGCGTAATCTACGGAATATTTTTCTTCTAGATAGTTATCCTCCTGTCTGTTACTTAAAAATAAACACTATTTATAGAAAAACTGAATTTCTCAATGTTTAATTCAGGTTTTATTCGAAAATAATTGCTTCATAACGTCAAAGATGTGGATTTTGTAGTTAAATAAAAAAATACAGTCTTATCACATAGCGCAAGAAAACGCAATTTCTTAAAAAAAAGGTAAAACTGAAAAAACGCGAAACAAAAACATGTTAAACATCTCTTCGATACTTCGTCGAGCTTATATAAAACACGTTTCTGTTATTCATAAAAGACTTTAGGACTTATCAATAATAATAGAATATTCTTGCCTTGATCAAGAACGTCTTACTGAGTGCAAAACAACAGCAATAACTACATATATATATTTTTTTAATTTTGTGCATGTAAACTGTACTTGAGTCAAAAATAATTGCTTTGGTTACATTAAAGCGCAGGAGTTACGCTATCAACTAATTTTTGTTACTTATAAAATACAGTTTATATTTTGTAAAGATATGAAATACGCAACTGACTAACACTGAACGATATGCGGTCGTAATTATGTGCAAAATAAGCACACAAAAAAATGATGTCTTCGGCTCCCAGTTCCTCTTTTACACATTTATTTTTTTTTCCTACCAATGCTACCAGTACTGCCGGTAATCCTACCATTTAGTACGTCATGTATGTAGTGAACCAAAACTAACGAACCATAGTTTTCGTAGGACGCAAACCTAATACTGTAGTTCCTGATACAGACGTAAAATGAGAAGGATATCGGTAGAAGCACCTGAATTACCCTGTATTTAGTGTGCTGATTAGTAGGATAGGATCGTCATAAGTGATTAGGTAGAGGTAATGGGGGCAGGAGGTGTGGACAGCTCGTCCTATAATTATTTCCTGGGTTATGCAAAAGAGAAGCCACCGGTTATACCAATGGGTAAAATGTTTAAGGTGAATTTGGAGGGATCGTTGGGATTTCTGGAGTTTAGAGTAGAGGGCTAGAAAAGGGTATCATTAGCGTACTGATGGAGAAGAAAAGGGGAAGGGGCTTTGGGTATAGCGACAGGGTAGAGGATATAAAGGATGGGAGATCAGACAGAGCATTGGGGCACGTCTGTAGTAGGATGGAAAGTAAGGGAATTTATGTTACCAATAGTGACAAATGCGGTCATTGTTAGTAAACAGAAAGTAGAGCCACAAGAAAGTGACCGATTGCTAATCAACATCCGCACACGAGTTGACACACGCAAAAACGATAAGGTAGCCCAAAGTAAACACAATAAATAAAAACAGAAATTAGAGGTAAATTCCTTACGCTAAAAGCTGCGCTTCATCGCTTAAAAAGATAAGAATGTGAATCTATATTGGGATGAAACCCCAGGATAGTAGCGTGAGCTAGAGGAGACTTACGTAATGAGAGAGCAGGAAGGACTTACCCGTGAGGACGGCGGCGAGCAGCAGCGCCACAGCCCAGCGAGCAGCCGCGGCTTGCCTCATGCCGGCACGCTCATCTTCCCCTGCACACAGAAAACACCACTCTACACACTGCTACAACGGTAGCCACACTCCTAGACAGAGACGCAACGTGTCAGCTGCTACCAAGGTCCATTTCATTTAACAACTACTGTAATATACACTAAGGTGACAAACGTAATGGGACACCTCCTAATCCCGTGTCGGACCTCCTTATGCCCTGAGTAGTGCTGTAACTCGACGTGGCATGGACTCAACAAGGTGTTGGAAGTCATTGCAGAAATATTGAGCCATGCTGCCTCTATAGCCGTCCATAGCTGCGAAAGTGTTGCCAGGGCAGGATTTTGTGCACGAACTGACCTCTCGATTCTGTCCCATAAATGAGCAATGGGATCTATGTCGAGCGATCTGGGTGGCCAAATCATTCTCTTGAATAGTCCAGAAAGTTGTTCAGACCTGTCGCAAAAAGTTGTGGCCCGGTGACGCGGCCCATCGTCATCCATAAAAATTACGTTGTTGTTTGGGAACATGAAGTCCACGAATGGCTGAAAATGGTCTCCAAGTAGTCGACCATAGCCACTTCCAGTCACTGATCAGTTCAGTTGGACCAGAGGATCCAGTCCATTCCATGTAAACACAGCCCATATCACTATGGAGGCACTACAAGTTTGCACAGTGCCTTGTTGGCAACTTGGGTCCATGGCTTCGGGGTCAGCGCCACACTCGAACCCTACCATCACCAAGGTTTTCCAGTCGTCTAGGATCCATGAGCACGAGCCCAGGGGAGGCGCTGAAAGCTTTGTCATCCTGTTAGCAAAGACACTCAAGTCGGTTGTCTGTTGCCACAGCCCATTAACGCCAAATTTCGGCGCACTGTCCTAACGGATACGTTCGTCGTACGTCCAACGTTGATTTCTGCGGTTATTTCACACAGTGGTGACTGTCTGTTAGCATTAACAACTCTACACAAACGCCACTGCTCTCGGTCGTTAAGTGAAGGCCATCGGCCACTGCGTTGTTCGTGGTGAGAGGCAATGCCTGAAATTTGGTATTCTCGGCCCACTCTTGACGCGGTCGATCTCGGAATATTTAATTCCCTAACCACTTTCAAACGGAATGTCCCATGCGCCTAGCTCCAATTACCACTCCGCGTTCAAAGTCAGTTGATACCCGTCGTGCTGCCATGATCACGTCGAAAACCTCTTCACAGGAATCACCCTAGTACAAATGATACCTCCGTCTGTGCCCAGCGCTTTTATACCTTGTATACATGATACCACCGTCATCATTATATATGCATATCACTATCCCTTGACTTTTTGTCACCTCACTAATTCGTATCACCATAAATAAATACAAGAAAGTAATTATTATGTATAAAAGAAGATATGTGATATATAATGACAGATAGCCCATCTGGGAACCAGCAGTAGGTGTCACGGACAACTACAGCAACACACCATGCAGTCGTATTACGTACATACTGCGGGCTGATACCCAGACTCAGAAACTTTTTTTCATATGTAAGTGGATATAATTTGTAACTTTTATTAGTTGATCACATTTGATTGGTAGATATTACTTGTCTAACTTTTCAATGCTTTTTCTCATTTATATGCTTATAGTAATAGTTGCACGGTTTGCTTTAGCTGCTAAGAAGTTAAGCATAGATATGACAAAAGAATAAAAGAAAATAAGATATAGACAGTAAGTACGAAGACGTACGAGGAGAACACAGCAGGTGCTATGATCTA
Organism: Schistocerca nitens; assembly: GCF_023898315.1. NCBI lineage: Eukaryota > Metazoa > Arthropoda > Insecta > Orthoptera > Acrididae > Schistocerca > Schistocerca nitens. The sequence goes on along the minus strand of NC_064616.1, from coordinate 904,640,256 downwards.
ATTTCCCGGAAACTTTCCTCAACGTAACAGGAGCCAAAATAGGCGGACACGTACGTCGGGTTACCCGTAGATACTCGACCGTTTCTGGAAAACAGTCAAAGTTTTAGAGCTACTTTATGTACCTCTGAGCGAGTAAATGGTTTAGCCAAAGCGGTGGCACAGTGGCTAACGTCACGGCTTCATAATTTTGCACCCTGTGTTCGAAACCATATTATTATTTTTATTTATTTATTTTTTTGTTTATCTACCCATGTCCGTAAAAGACTATTACACGATTGTTTTCCCGTGAACATTGAAAAAAAGTTGTTCTAATTCGTCTACTATGTGTGGTGAATGAATTTAAGAAAACAATAAATGAATGCAGAAATTATTTAAAATTGTTTTCCGTGAAATTCTTGTAGTGTATCTTGATTTGTAATAAACAACAAGTGCCAGTTTTCGGAAAAATTATCCGTTATGCGTGGCGTGCAGCGAAATTATTTCCAATAAGTAAAATCTCAAGCAATGTTAACGACGTTTCTTTCCCGAGTGAGAGTCAACGAAGAAATGTCACTGTGGCAAAGCTGCCTTCACGCGATGTTCGTCGTGTTCCGAATTTCTACATTTCGAACGTTTCTACGATCGGCATCATTCAAGAGAATACACCAAATCTTTCGAATAAATATAAGACTATAATTAAGAATTGGTATAAGAATGAAACGCTGGAGTATGAGAATTTAAAAAGATTGTAACCCCTGAAAATACCAGTTGTAATTTTATAACGTCCTTGTAGCCCCTAACTTGATAGGAAACACTCTTGCAGTAATCTTCTACGGACATGAGTGAATAAATGAAAAAAAAATAAAAACAATATTCACGTTTCGAACAAGGGCCGCGATACTAGCATCTGTGCCACCGGCTGGGCTGGGATTATTGGCCGCTGAAAGGCATATAAATTACGTCTAAAACTTTGATAGTTGTTTTTTTAGAAACGCTCGAGTATCTACGGATAAGCCAACACACGTGTTCGTTTATTTTGACTCCTCTTCCAGTGAGCAAAGTTCCTGGGAAATCGGATTATGGCACTTGCCGTGTTCTCCTCGTTAGATCAGAGTGATATTAGACAGCTCCAGATCACTTCTGTTAAGCCCATACAGATCTTCAGCAACTATACCACGCTAGTTTACACCGTTTTCCGGAGTTATTTCGATCTGTGTAACACAGTACGATATATGTTTCTAGAGTTTTCCCTCTAGTTGTAGGCTAGCTTATACTTCCAATGGCGAGAAATGACGTACTTCGGCGTTAGCGTGCAAGGTTGTTTTGAAACGTTTATTGCAAGTTTCAATTCATCCAAACTAAAGGCTTATCCTGTGGTGGTTTTATATGAATTTCCGCTCCACCATAATTCCATCATTACCTCGAAATCGTCGAACGTCCAGGCACTACGCCTTACTTTCCGCATCCGTCTACCCTACTCAACTTGAACCCCGAGTCAGCTTTTTATATCCCCATCTCTAATGTTTTAAAATCACTTTCATGTATTCTAAATCTCTTAGGCTGAAGAGTGGATGCAGCTATTGCCAGTGACAGCACAACGCACTGACCGTGACAGACGAAGGGGATGAATGAAGCAACAGAAGAAAAAAGAATGAGAAGTTCCCTAAAGTCCACTCCTTCATTTTAACCAATAAAAATTGGTTTAATATTCACCGTAGATGAAAACAAAACGATAGAACACATTATGGTATTATAGATTTTCAACTAAACGTGCGTGAAGTAGTTAACACTATAGTAATATTACAAGGAATATGACGTTACATTTTACATTATGAATTGCCAGTGAGAAAGATTTGAGCAAGATGGATGTCATATTTGTTGAATTAAAACCAAAAACAAATGTGGAAACGAATATCTCAGCAATGGTTTGGTAAGTGCCGCAATTTGTTCCTATGGATAAGGAGACAACGATCAACCAAGCACATGGAGACAGGTGGCAATACAGCAAAAAAAGTGGCTGGGTTTCAGCTGCCGGAATCGATGTTTAATGTTATCTCTAATGCAGAAGGAATATTTTTTTTTTCGTTTGCAAAGGATAAGACAATAGCTAGCAAGTGCTATACAAGTCCCTGGATCATCTGGATGAAGGACTACGTGAGAAGTGGGCGGTACTGCAATAGGAAAGGAAAACGTGTTTCTTCAGGAGAATAAGAGGTGCATTGACAGAGGGAGAACTTAAGGATCTGAAGTGATAAGTTTTGAACATCCACCCACTCATCAGAGTAACGATCTCTAACTCCTTGCTATTCCTGTACTTAGAGACATTTCTACATCTACATTTATACTCCGCAAGCCACCCAACGGTGTGTGGCGGAGGGCACTTTACGTGCCACTGTCATTACCTCCCTTTTCTGTTCCAGTCGCGTATGGTTCGCGGGAAGAACGACTGCCGGAAAGCCTCCGTGCGCGCTCGAATCTCTCTAATTTTACATTCGTGATCTCCTCGGGAGATATAAGTAGGGGGAAGCAATATATTCGATACCTCATCCAGAAACGCACCCTCTCGAAACCTGGCGAGCAAGCTACACCGCGATGCAGAGCGCCTCTCTTGCAGAGTCTGCCACTTGAGTTTGCTAAACATCTCCGTAACGCTATCACGGTTACAAAATAACCCTGTGACGAAACGCGCCGCTCTTCTTTGGATCTTCTCTATCTCCTCCGTCAACCCGATCTGGTACGGATTCCACACTGTTGAGCAATACTCAAGTATAGGTCGAACGAGTGTTTTGTAAGCCACCTCCTTTGTTGATGGACTAATTTTTCTAAGGACTCTCCCAATGAATCTCAACCTGGTACCCGCCTTACCAACAATTAATTTTATATGATCATTCCACTTCAAATCGTTCCGCACGCATACTCCCAGACTCCCTGCACCAAGTGCCTATCCGCTGCAGATCTTCCTGCATTTTGCTACAATTTTCTAATGCTGCAACTTCTCTGTATACTACAGCATCATCCGCGAAAAGCCGCATGGAACTTCCGACACTATCTACTAGGTCAGGGCTTAACAACTGGCCGGTTTTGAGCGCGAGTACTCGCGTCTGCTCAGGCACGTGCTCGCGAGCAGGTGCAAGGTCGCGGAGTAGGGTGGGAGGGGAGGGAGGGGAAATGCGGGCGCACGTTTGAATAGGGCCACAGCTTGCCTATTGAAATCGCGATGACTGTGTAACGTTTAAAGTACTACGATCAGCTCTTGACTGTCACTTCGCTGGTTAAGAATCATATCAAGTCGCCGTTGTGTAACCCCAACCATGCTTTCGCATTTGGGAGGAATTGTATCTGTTTCCAGAAAAAGATGGTGTTGCAAAATGTTTAGTATGTCACAAAACGCTGAATTCTTTTAGGAAATTTAATTTGCAGCAACATTATATGTCGTACCATGCGAAAGACTACGGAAGTGGAAAATGTGATGGACCAGATCGTGCACAGGAAGTTATTAAACTTAAAAGAAAGCTATCTGAAGAAGATCTGGACGACGAAGAAAGATAAACTGAGGCAGCTCTCAGAGTGAGTTACAAAATTGCTTTGCTTTTAGCAAAATCCCTGCGCCCCTTCACTGATGGCGATTTAATAAAAGAATGTTTGGTAGTTGCAGCGGAACATTTGTGTCCATCTCAAGTTGAACAGTTTCGGATTGTGCCATTATCTAACATGACCATTATGCGTCACATACAGGACATGGCAGACGACGTCCAGAGCCTGCTTGCAAATATCTGTAAAGATTTTATGGCTTATTCGATAGCTCTGGACGAAAGTGTTGATATCACTGGAACAGCGCAACTTGCCATATTTATTAGAGGTGTTAAAAGAGATCTTCAGGTGAGGGAGGAGCTCCTCGATGTAGTATCCATGAAGAACACTACAACCGGAGGTGATATTTTAAGTAGTATTGAAGAAAGTGTTGAAAATATAGGATTGACGTGGAATTCTTTAGTTTCAGTGTCTACAGACGGTGCACCAGCGATGACAGGGAAAAAATCAGGTTTCGTTGCGTTGTTGAAGGAGAAAATGCAAAAACTGACCGTGCCGAATGAAATATGGGGCGTTTACTGTGTGATCCACCGGGAAAACGTATGTGCAAAGAGTATCACTCTAAAAAATGAAAAATGTAATGAGTGTTGTTGTTCGTACAACCAATTATATAAGGAAGCATGGGCTACAACACACACAATTTAAAAGCTTTCTTGAGGATGTAGAAAGCCAGTATGGTAGCCTGCCTTATTACAGCGAGGTCCGCTGGCTTAGTCGTGGCGAATTATTAAATCGAATGTTTGCCTATTAGATGAGATAAATATGTTCATGGAAATAAATAACATGTGTGTTCCTGAATTGAAAGAGCCTTCATGGAAATGTGATCTCGCGTTCTTAGCAGATTTAACTAGCCATCTGAATGCTTTGAACATTTCACTACAAGGTAAAGATCTGCTAATTACTCATTTCATAGATCGAATACGAGCTTTTAAAATTAAATTGACACTTTGGGTGAGTCAGCTGGAAACAGGAAATCTAGCTCATTTTCCTAAATTATCATCTATGCAAGATGTTCACAAAGACTGTGAACGTTATTCCCATAGTTTAGTTGCCGTTAAGGAAGAATTTGATCGACGCTTTCAAGATCTGACAGCACTAGACAGTGATTTTGATCTGTTCTCCTCTCCATATTCAGCGAATATTGAAGAGATTCGTCCTGAGCTGCAACTAGAAATTATTGACCTGCAGTGTGACAGAGAATACAGAGAAAAATGTCAGAACAAGAAAAACATTTTGGAATTCTACAGACACTTTCCTCAGGATAGATTTCCTCGTTTGCACAAACTGGCGGCTACAATAATATCAATGTTCGGTTCCACGTATGTTTGTGAACAACTGTTATCTGCAATGAAATGTAACAAGACGCGCCTGAGAAACGAATTGTCTGATCAAAATTTAAACTGCACGCTGCGCCTACGATGCACAAGAACAATTACTCCGAACATAGACGCAATTGTAAAGGGCAAAAAGTACAAGTTAACCGAGAATCTCACACTTTAGTGACACCTTTTATTGTGTAATAGTTCACAAATTAATACGAATGTAGAGGCATACACTAAGCTAATAAAATTATGTGGCACGTGTACATTCTCCTATATTTGTTTCATTTGTCGCAGTAACAATTCGTGAGTGAGATCCCTGCAGGTGGCCGCGGATTTACATTGACTGGCGGCAGCTGTTGTGTGCCCCACGTGACTCCCCCCACTCACCGCTCTGGTCCGGTAGTGGGGGTAGCGTGCTCGCGCTGCTCCGTGCTCGCGCCTTGCTGCTCACAGCTTGCTCCGCGAGCACGTATGTTGTGAAGCCCTGTACTAGGTCATTTATATATATTGTGAAAAGCAATGGTCCCACAACACTCCCCTGTGGCACGCCAGAGGTTACCTTAACGTCTGTAGACGTCTCTCCATTGATAACAACATGCTGTGTTCTGTTTGCTAAAAACTCTTCAATCCAGCCACACAGCTGGTCTGATATTCCGTAGGCTCTTACTTTGTTTATCAGGCGACAGTGCGGAACTGTATTGAACGCCTTCTGGAAGTCAAGGAAAATAGCATCTACCTGGCAGCCTGTATCTAATATTTTCTGGGTCTCATGAACAAATAAAGCGAGTTGGGTCTCACACGATCGCTGTTTCCGGAATCCATGTTGATTCCTACAGAGTAGATTCTGGATTTCCAAAAACGACATGATACTCGAGCAAAAAACATGTTCTAAAATTCTACAACAGATCAACGTCAGAGATATAGGTCTATAGCTTTGCGCATCTGCTCGACGACCCTTCTTGAAGACTGGGACCACCTGTGCCCTTTTCCAATCATTTGGAACCTTCCGTTCCTCTAGAGACTTGCGGTATACGGCTGTCAGAAAGGGGGCAAGTTCTTTCGCGTACTCTGTGTAGAAACGAATTGGTATCCCGTCAGGTCCAGTGGACTTTCCTCTGTTGAGTGATTCTAGTTGCTTTTCTATTCCTTGGACACTTATTTCGATGTCAGCCATTTTTTCGTTTGTGCGAGGATTTAGAGAAGGAACTGCAGTGCGGTCTTCCTCTGTGAAACAGCTTTGGAAAAAGGTGTTTAGTATTTCAGCTGTACGCGTGTCATCCTCTGTTTCAATGCCATCATCATCCCGGAGTGTCTGGATATGCTGTTTCGAGCCACTTACTGATTTAACGTAAGACCAGAACTTCCTAGGATTTTCTGTTAAGTCGGTACATAGAATTTTACTTTCGAATTCACTGAACGCTTCACGCATAGCCCTCCTTGCGCTAACTTTGACATCGTTTAGGTTCTGTTTGTCTGAGAGGTTTTGGCTGCGTTTAAACTTGGAGTGAAGCTCTCTTTGCTTTCGCAGTAGCTTCCTAACTTTGTTGTTGAACCACGGTGGATTTTTCCCGTCCCTCACAGATTTACTCGGCAAGTACCTGTCTAAAACGCATTTTACAATTGCCTTAAAGTTTTTCCATAAACACTCAACATTGTCAGTGTCGGAACAGAAATTTTCGTTTTGATCTGTTAGGTAGTCTGAAATCTGCCTTCTATTACTCTTGCTAAACAGATAAACCTTCCTCCCTTTTTATATTCCTATTAACTTCCATATTCAGGGATGCTGCAACGGCCTTATGATCACTGATTCCCTGTTCTGAACTTACAGGGTCGAAAAGTTCGGGTCTGTTTCTTATCAGTAGGTCCAAGATGTTATCTCAACGAGTCGGTTCTCTGTTTAATTGCTCGAGGTAATTTTCGGATAGTGCACTCAGTATAATGTCACTCGATGCTCTGTCCCTACCACCCGTCCTAAACATCTGAGTGTCCCAGTCTATATCTGGTAAATTGAAATCTCCATCTAAGACTATAACATGCTGAGAAAATTTATGTGAAATGTATTCCAAATTTTCTCTCAGTTGTTCTGCCACTAATGCTGCTGAGTCGGGAGGTCGGTAAAAGGAGCCAATTATGAACCTAGCTCGGTTGTTGAGTGTAACCTCGACCCATAATAATTCACAGTAACTCTCCACTTCTACTTCACTACAGGATAACACCGGTTGCATGCAATCTATCCTTTCTAAACACCGTCTGTGCCTTTGTAAAAATTTCGGCTGAATTTATCTCTGGCTTCAGCCAGCTTTCTGTACCTATAACGATTTCAGCTTCGGTGCTTTCTATCAGCGCTTGAAGTTCCGGTACTTTACCAATGCAGCTTCGACAGTTTACAATTACAATACCGATTTCTGAGTGGTAAACATTTTCTAGTCTAATTAAAAACGTATATAGACACAGATGGGTTCTTTTTAGACCTCCCAATATCTCACATTAAGAGTGGAATCCACCTGTTAGAAAAAAATGGGATTTATCCGTTGGCTTTAAAGGGACTACATGGAAAAGTAGTGCATAAAAAAATCGGCTCTGCCGAAATATTTCATCTTGCCTCATATTTATGGTTACCTTAGCTGGTAATTATGTTGATGAAATTTCTGTTTAGAAATTAAATTAGAAAATAAATCATCACTCTACTAGATTGTTCTGTAAAATTGATAGGTTTTTCCCTTGATGTACGTTCTCAGAATGACTACTGACTTCACTGCCCGATTATATAACAGTTACTCCACTTGGAACCTACCATACTGTACTATATGTGAAGATGGTAAATCAGAGAGTCTAATCAAGTAGACTGTCACTAGTGAATGCATCGCTGTAGATGAAGATAGGTTGCTTTTTGGGATTGAAAAGGATCACATAAGAAATGTCAACACTCTTCTGCTAAGAACCATACCTTTGGTTCAAATGGCTCTGAGCACTATGGGACTTAACTTCTGAGGTCATCAGTCCCCTGGAACTTAGAACTACTTAAACCTAACTAACCTAAGGACATCACACACATCCATGCCCGAGGCAGGATTCGAACCTGCGACCGTAGCGGTCGCTCGGTTCCAGACTGTAGCGCCTAGAACCGCTCGGCCACATCGGGTGGCACAATACCTTTAATCTTTCCTAATAGTATTTCGTTTATGAACCCTTAGTGATTTCAGTTGTATGTTGTTATGTTTCATTTATGCGATATCACAATATGTCCTAGTAATACGACATTTCGATTCTCTATGAAGAAAATTTCTGGAAATTTTGAAATCAAATATTTTCGTGATGCACATTGTGTGTCTCGCAACATTTTCTACGGAATTTCTTCACCGTTTCTGTGACACTTCAGCAATGACTATACAGTTCCTTTGGGAATCTTTCTGCTGTATTTTTTGACTTCTTTGCTCTTCTGTTAATCTTATTTACCACTAAAATATTCAATAAGTGTTCAAAACCCATATGGTTTATTCATGGAATGTTTTTGTTCGAGTGATCTTAGAATATAACTTTCCGTCAACATCAGCGTCGTACATGACGGAGCACTTGCTTAGTTGGAGACGACTGGGCGAGAAAATCAACAATGAACCATCACCTCGACCTAGAGTGATTTAGGAAAATCTTGCGAAACCCGAACCTGATTGGCTGAACTTTTATTTAAACGCAGCCTGTTTCAAATATTATAGCCGTGTGTCAGCCAACGTTCCACTTCGCTCGGTACGCATTTTAAGATGCACCCGACGTGACATTCAATTCCAAACATAACTTCAGTACTAAAGTGTGGTTATTATGTCCTGAGTGCTGGAATTGCGGGCTGTGTACATCGCAGGACGTTGAGACATAGGTGTGTTCATTAATCGGTGCGCTCGCAGAGTATGCTGAAACAATAATAGTTTCACTTTCTGCCACCAGGTGAAAATATGGTGCTTTAAGCAGTCAGAATATGAAATGTTTCCTGTTTTGACGCCAGCACGATGTTTGTCACACTAGTAAAGGTGTTTTATCAGAACGGTAGTAAAAGCAGAGCTACATTGCACGAATGTCGCCGACAGAAACAGCTGCAAAGAAGTTCGATGTCAGTAAATGGGTTACAATATGAGCAAAAAATTTGAAGAAATAGGAAAATTTCGGGGTTCAGCAGATAGAGGCTGGTGACCATCCCCATGGTCGATGAAGTTTCTGTAACTACAGGCTTCAAATTCTGCAGCCAGTGCTCGAGCTGTGTCACGATGATTGTCGACATTTCAAAAGATTTTGCGATGCCTTTTATACTGGTATTCCTACAAGATTCAGAAAAGGCGCACTAAATGCAGCCCCAAGATAGGCTATAAAGCAGTGAGTTTGCCCTTCGTTTCCTGGCACGCATGCTCAGGAAATATTCTTTCTACGGACGAGGCACATTTCACTTTGCACGGTGCCGCAACTGCACAGAACTGTCGCCTATGGGGTTTTACTCTTCCACATGTTGTGCAGGAAAGTCCTCTGCACTCGGCTTCTGTCATTGGGTGGTGTAGTTTCACAAGATCCTTCATCCTCGGTCCGTTTTCTTCGAGGGGATTACACCTCGCGGGCCTGCTAGGTGTACAGCGACATCTGTACGTTATAAGGATCTCCTTGTTCAACACGAATTCCAGCTTTGCAAGAACATATCCTTGTCAATACCACAATTTTCATTCAAGATGGGGCGACACCACATGTTCTTTGCAAGTGAAAGAATTTCTACGAGAAACCTTCAGTAATGACCGCATCATCTCCGGGCAGTTTCAACATGTGTGGCCTTCCAGATCCCCTGACCTGAATCCAAGTGACTTCTGATTGTCGGGATATCTGAAAGATCGTGTCTATCAGGAATGTGTCCGGTATCTTCCTGATCTGAAGGGTAGCATACAATAACGTATCGCTCTAAATATACTGGAGCGATTTAGGGAAATCACGGAAAACGTAAATCGGGATGGCTAGTTTGAACTGTCGTTCACCCAATGCTTAGGTTTTTCTCTTGCGAAATCCTAATTTCTGAAAGAATACCTAAGTTCCGTTTAACTGTGACAGTCTTTATTTTTACCTACCAAAATGAAGAGAATTCAAAAAATATTTATCTTCACTATTCATCGTTCCTTCCTAATTATTGACACCATCCGAGCTTGTGTTCCGCCTCTAAGGGCGTCGATGTCTATGGGACGTTAAACCCAATCTTCCTTCCTTCCGGGTTGGGTTTGGGTTGTTTGGGGGAGGAGACCAGATAGCGAGGTCATCGGTCTCATCGGATTAGGGAAGGACAGGGAAGGAAGTCGGCCGTGCCCTTTCAAAGGAACCATCCCGGCATTTGCCTGGAGCGATTTGGGGAAATCACGGAAAACCTAAATCACGATGGTCGGACGCGGGATTGAACCGTCGTCCTCCCGACCTTCCTTCCGGAATCTACGCTGTAGTATAATTTGACTGTTGATCACAGTGGACAGAGTTTATAAATGGCTCTCGATTTCGATGGCCGTTTTTTCGCTTGGAGATCGCGAATATATCGCAGTATAACGGCATAGCTGCAGCACCAGCAATGCCGTAAGGTTCATCGAAGTCTGCCTCCCCCTCCCTTGAGGCAGTCTCTCCATTGCTGTAATAGAGGAGATCGTTTCCGGAAACATATTTTATAACTGAACATGAAACTCGAAGAGAGAGAAATCAAGTTTACGTTTTGGAATACTTACATCGAATGACAACGATACCTCGTCAAGTCATCATGGAACTCTGAACGGGCAGAGAGCCCAGCTCTATTTCCCTATCTTAATTTTTTGTACTCTCGCTGGAATCGTAGTTCAACTGGGAGTCCTTGTCAGCAGCTTACTGCGCTTCAGTAAGAAGAATGACAGTCACAGACACCATTATTAGCAGCATCATCCATGGCTGTGTATGCTGTGTTTCTTTAGGAGCAATCAGAAGCTATATGAAACTGAGGCTGCTGCTCTAATTTTTTCCTAGATTTGTAGAAACCAGCGTACAAAACTAACATGTAACCGCTTGTGACTCGTTTATGCCTTTGAAGCAAGATTTTTCAAATTTAAATATGAGTTTCAGGGAAGAGGCGGCTGCATATATTTTATACGACTTACTTTGGTACAGTTATTGCTATTGATCACACAGGAATCTCCCATGTCAGTTAAAACTGTCTAAAACCCCTTTCGTAAGTATTGTAGTCTGGAAAAATCTGGCTAATACAATTGATTATATCTCACTTTAGGTTATTCCTAGTACTACATCGATTAATATTTATACACTACACCAAGAAGAAATGCAGATGATAAACGGGTATTCATTGGACAAATATATTATACTAGAACTGACATGCGATTACTTTTCTACGCAATTTGGGTGCATAGATCCTGAGAAATCAGTACCCAGAACAACCACCTCTGGCCGTAATAACGGCCTTGATACGCCTAGGCATTGAGCCAAACAGAGCTTGGATGACGTGTACAGGTACAGCTGCCCATGCAGAGTCAACACGATACCACAGTTCATCAAGAGTAGTGACTGGCGTATTATGACGAGCCAGTTGCTCGGCCACCATTGGCCAGACGTTTTCAGTTGGTGAGAGATCTGGAGAATGTGCTGGCCAGGGCAGCAGTCGAACATTTTCTGTATCCACAAAGTCCCGTACAGGACCTGCATCATGCGGTCGTGCATTATCCTACTGAAATGTAGGGTTTCGCAGGGATCGAATGAAGGATAGATGGCTCTGAGCACTATGGGACTTAACATCTATGGTCATCAGTCCCTAGAACTTAGAACTACTTAAACCTAACTAACCTAAGGACATCACACAACACCCAGTCATCACGAGGCAGAGAAAATCCCTAACCCCGCTGGGAATCGAACCCGGGAACCCGGGCGCGGGAAGCGAGAACGCTACCGCACGACCACGAGCTGCGGACGAATGAAGGGTAGAGCCACGGGTCGTAACACATCTGAAATGTAAGGTCCACTGTTCACAGTGCCGTCAATGCGAACAAGAGGTGACCGCGACGTGTAAGCAATGGCACCCCATACCATCACGCCGGGTGATATGCCAGTATGGCGATGACGAACACACGCTTCCAATGTGCGTTCACCTCGATGTGGCCAAACACGGATGCGACCATCATGATGCTGTATACAGAACCTGGATTCATCCGAAAAATTGACGTTTTGCCATTCGTGCACCCAGGTTCGTCGTTGAGTACACCTTCGCAGGCGCTCCTGTCTGTGATGCAGCGTCACGGGTAACCGCAGCCATGGTCTCCGAGCTGGTAGTCCATGCTGCTGCAAACGTCGTCGAACTGTTCATGCAGATTTTTGTTGTCTTGCAAACGTCCCCATCTGTTGACTCAGGGATCGAGACGTGGCTGCACGATCCGTTACAGCCATGCGGATAAGATGCCTGTCATCTCGACTGCTAGTGATACGAGGCCGTTGGGATCCAGCATGGCGTTCCCTATTACCATCCTGAACCTACCGATTCCATATTCTGCTAACAGTCATTGAATCTCGACCAACGCGAGCAGCAATGTTGCGATACGATAAACCGCAATCGCGATAGGCTACAATCCGACCTTTATCAAAGTCGGAAACGTAATGGTATGCATTTCTCCTCCTTACACGAGGTATCAAAACAACGTTTCACCAGGCAACGCCGGTCAACTGCTGTTTGTGTATGAGAAATCGGTTGGAAACTTTCCTCATGTGAGCACGTTGTAGGTGTCGCCACCGGCGCCAGCCTTGTGTGAATGCTTTGAAAAGCTAATCATTTGCATATCACAGCATCTTCTTCCTGTCGGTTAAATTTCGTGTCTGTAGCACGTCATCTTCGTGGTGTAGCAATTTTAATGGCCAGTAGTGTAGTTATCTTTTCCCTTTAATAATGTCAGTGGCTGTTGTTTATTTTACCAAATGCCAAGTATTTCATAAAAATATCATTGGACTGGTTTATTCTTTCATCGAGTGTTCTGCACACCTACATTTTTTGTTTTGATATGAACCTTTGATTTTTCCATTATTGAATGCGTCCGCCCCCAATTTATGAATGACATAAATTTCTACGACATTCTTTCCGAAAAGCCAGCTCTGCACGCCCCAGTGGATCAGTATTCCATTAGAGCAATTAAATAACTTTTATTGGCTCGCAGAAAATGTTATCATCAAGTACTCGCGTCGTCCAATATTTATAGCTGCGCTGGGCGCTGCATTGCTGACCATTTGCTTTATGTGCACTCTGGCGTGCTTCATTTTATTTGTCCCGCACAGGTTCTCCAGCTAAATTATCGGACACGCTTATTCGGGCTAACGAGGTTCGTTCCGGTAATAAGTGCTGAGGGAAAATTATGTTACTGAAACACGGGCGGCGGGCGGTGCTTCTGTCCCGTGAAAATTTAAAACCGTTTCCTTTCAGCACAGCAGCACGTTCCTCGCCACTTGAGTCGCTGGGTGTTTTTCACGCACTGATACCATCTACTGGCTTAATTCAATATGTCCATTTACATACAACGTTCATTTCAGTGAATGACAAACGAGTGCACTGACGCCGACAAACGAATGTTGACAGTTATCTATAAAGAATATGGGTGCAACGATTGATGCAATGGACTCTCACTCGGCAGAAGGCGAATTCTAATATCCGTGGATCACCCACATTAAGTGAAATGATAATTAAATGGACACCCTAGCTGCAAACAGGCGTTGATGTACTTCATTGGGGACATGTTGAAAACGTGTGCTCCGACCGGAACTCGATCCCGGGATCTCCTGCTTACATGGCAGACGCTCTATCCATCTACATTCGTAGTGCGCCTAATAGATGTTTGCCCATCATACTCATTACTCGTGGCAGATTAATCCACCAAGTGCCGTACGAGTTCGGGCATAGTGTGTGCGTTTGCACAAGAAGGTCAATGGCCGGGAAGCCATATTTTAACTATATATGACGGTAGTATCTGTTTCCGAAAGAACAGCTACCGTAGATGACCATGCAGCTTTGCTAGAAATGAAATGATAATTAAATAGACACCCTAGCTGCAAACAGGCGTTGATGTACTTCATTGGGGACATGTTGAAAATGTGTGCCCCGACCGGGACTAGAACCCGGGATCTCCTGCTTACATGGGAGACGCCCTATCCATCTGAGCCACCGAGGGCACAGAGGATAGTGCGCCTGCAGGGACTTATCCCTTGCACGCTCCCCGTGAGACCCACATTCCCAACATGTCCACATGACTACATTCGTAGTGCGCCTAATAGATGTTTGCCCATCATACTCATTACTCGTGGCAGATTAATCTACCAAGTCCCGTACAAGTTCGGGCATAGCGTGTGCGTTTGCACAAAAAGGTCAATGACCGGGAAGCCATATTTTAACTATATGTGACGGTAGTACCTGTTCCCGAAAGAACAGTTACCGTTGATGACCCTGCAGCTAGGGTATCCATCTAATTATCATTTCATTTCTAGCAAAGCTGCATGGTCATCTACGGTAACTGTTCTTTCGGGAACAGATACTACCGTCATATACATCCACAATCTGGTTTTTCTGTGGTTTTCCTAAACAGATTAAGAAAATGCTTGAAATGATTCCTCTGAAAAGGACACAGCCGATTTCCTTCCATATTACTGTCCAATTTGAGCACGTGCTTCGTATCTAATGACATCGTTTTCTCTATGAGGAAAGATGTTCGAATCTGTATCAGTAAATACAGCCCCAGTCAGGCGTCGTGAGGAACTTAAAATAAAGATCACTACAGCTTTTTTTTAAATCCTTTGCTAACATGAGTATTTGTTTTCTTCTCGTATGGGCTAACTAAGGTCCACGTGCCAATTTCGATTCCTTATTCGTTATTCTCTTCGTCTTTTCCAGTACTCTTTTATCTGTTCACTGTTTTTTCCTGTCTTTTGACCACTTCAGACCAGTTGCTTTTTCACTGTCTTACCTTGAGATTCTTCCATATTCAATACTTCTTCCCTAAACACTTCTCTATCAGTTGATTCCTCAGGTTTTACATTATTTTTTATCAATCCTTTTTTAATTCTTGGATCAAATTTTTTATTGCCTTCGTATACCGCAAATATTCGAGGATCTGTCTACTGTCTTGGATTCGATATAAATGTCCAAAAATTACCAGTCTTCTTTTTCTCCTTATTTCTGATATGTTTCCAATGTTTCATAAATTTCAAAATTACTACTTAAATTTCAGCCTTCAACAGTTTACCGTGGACCTAATATTTTCCTAATGATTCGCCTTTCTAGTAATTGTAATTTATCTAAATTATAGTTTAATGCTAGACATTCGATTCATGTAAACATTCTCATTTCACTGTTGTCCTGTAATGCCTTATTTTCCCATTTTTAGACAGGTGCGTTTGTTGTAAATTCTTTAGTTATACCATATGCCGTTCCCCAACCATTTTCTAGGATTTTTAACCTTTTCATTTTGACCAGTATCTGTTTTTAGAAATTTCAGTGCATTTTTAATGTTTGTAAGAAATTCGTTCTTTCTTCAGAAATTATAAAGCCCATCCTACTTGCTGTTTATTGTAAAATATTGATTGATATTACAGCAGACATCATGTTTTCAAAAAGTACAGCAGAGTCGTCTGGAAATACTTGACAGTTTATTGAAATATTTTTTCTTCCTCTCCCCAACATTATTGGTGAAATCTTATATACATTGAGTTTTTCATTCCAAATTCTCATAGTTTTTCTAGGACACAATTTGGGGACAGGCCACCACGTTGCCGTACACGTGTATTTATTTCGAAAGTCTGGGATATTTCTCCGATAAATTTCACTTTAGATACACATAATAGCGAAAATCATCGATTACGACTTCCAATTACTAATCGCATTTTTTTGTAAGCATGTAAACAGTACGTAGAAATTTCAGTGATGTTTTACAGCCCTACAGTCCGCTACTTCTGGGTCACTTATCCTGATAATCTTAAGACGCATTTAAGACGCTTAGCGAGGTGTGTACATATTGTTAGTGTGGTGAATCACCTTACTTGACATCAATTTTAGAAGCTTATAACATGTTAAAAGAAAGTCTCCTCCAGAGTATACTAAGAGTTCGCGCTTTTTGGGCGTATGTTAGCGGGTAGAATTGTGTAATATGTCTCAGGACACCATTCTGGTTCTATCGACTGCACCGCTTACGCTTTGCGCCCTCTGCGTTGTGTATTGGGGGTGACGCACCTGACTGCCCCTTTGATCATTTAAATTCCCCCACTAGTGTAATCTGTGATCGTGTTCTGGTTGACAGCGGGTGGTCACTCGTGAATTAAGCGATATCTGTGGTCACTAATGTTGTTATAGCAGTCCTGTAGCACTAGCAGCCTACAAATTTACAGTTGCGCTGTTACACATAAACTGTCTCGCACAGCTCAATCAATCCCAGTCGTGTAAGTGAACAGAAATTAGCCCCAGTCTGACGACGAGATAAATATTAATAGGCCGTGGAAGGCTTCGACTTAGTCCCTATTTGCGGGGGCTTCTCATTTATCAAGATAGTGGGGAAAGGTGTTAGAGACTGCAACACTAATAATAAAAGACACAAAAACAGAAATCGATTCTGAAAACTGAATCTGTACTGTTTAAACGAAGCGAGTTTCCACTCACAACTGCACAATCATAAAATCGACATAGAGAATGAGTACTCACCTACAGCTACTCACACATAACTAAGAACACGTCATGGAGAGAATTCTGAACCATGGGAATCAGATTTAAGTAACAGAACGGGGGACGGGGCAGGAGGAAGGGGGGATAGGGGGAGGGGGAAGCAGACTTCGATGAACCTTACGCCATTGCTGGTGCTGCTGTTCCGCCGTTGTACTGCGATATATTCGCGATCTCCAAACGAAAAAAAGGTCATCGAGATCGAGAGTCATTTCTAAACTCTGTCCACTGTGATGAACAGTCAAATTTTACTACAGCGTAGATTCCGGAAGGAAGGAATATTGGGTTTAACGTCCCATCGACATCGACAGAGGCGAAACACAAGCTCAGATGGTGTCAATAATTAGGAAGGAAATCGGCTGTGCCCTTTCAAAGGGACCATACCAGCATTTGCCTGGAGCTATTTAGGGAAATCACGGAAAACTTAAATCTGGATGGCTAGTGTTAACCGTCGTTCACCCGAATATTTTTGAACTCAATACTTAGGTTTTTCTCTTGCGAACTGCTAATTTCTGAAGGAATACCTAAGTTCCGTTTAACTGTGACTGCTTTTATTTTAACCTACAAAAATGAACAGAATTCAAAAAATATATATCTTCACTGTTCATCGTAGTGGATATGTGGGGCGGTTATAATTAAACTGATGGCGTTCCGGGAGCTGCAGTGAGCACTGTACACATCGCAGGACGCTGAAGCATCATAGGTATGTTCGTCAGTCGGTGCTTTAGCGGAGTATGCTGAAATAATAATAGTTCCACTAGGTCAAAATATGCCACTGTAAGCAGTCAGAATGTGGTCTGGGTACGGGAAAAGGGAAGGAACGAGCAAACAAATGATAACGCTGCTTCTGGCACGTTTATTAGGACATAGTCGCAAGTTACGACATGTGTTCAGTATGGTCTCCCGACTCAGCAACACGCTGCATCCGTAACACGACAAGGAAGATTGGGTTTAACGTCCCATCGACATCGACGTCCTCAGAGGCGGAACACAAGCTCGGATGGTGTCAAAAATTAGGAAGAAACCATGAATAATGAAGATAAATATTTTTTGAATTCTGTTTATTTTGGTAGGTAAAATAAAAACAGTCACAGTTAAACGGAACTTAGGTATTCCTTCAGAAATTAGGAATTCGCAAGAGAAAAATCTAAGTATTAGGTTCAAAAATATTCGGGTGAACGACGGTTCAAACGAGCCATCCAGATTTAGGTTTTCCGTGATTTCCCTAAATCGCACCAGTATAATCAGAACGATACGTTATTGTATGCTACCCTTCAGATCAGGAAGATACTGGACACATTCCTGATAGACACGATCTTTCAGATATCCCGACAACCAGAAGTCACTTGGGTTCAGGTCAGGGGATCTAGAAGGCCAATCATGTTGAAATTGCCTGGAGATGATGAGGTCCTTACTGAACGTTTCTCGAAGCAAATCTTTCACTTGCAAACGACATGTGGTGTCGCCCCATCTTGAATGAAAATTGTGGTATTGACAAGGATGTGTTCCTGCAAAGCTGGAATCACGTGTTGCACAAGGAAATCGTTATAACGTGTAGATGTCACTCTACACCTAACAGGCCCGCGAGGTGTCATCCCCTCGAAGAAAAACAGACCGAGAATGAAGGGCCGGTCGCAGGTTCGAATCCTGTCTCGGTCATGGATGTGTGTGATGTCCTTAGGTTAGTTAGGTTTAAGTAGTTCTAAGTCTAGGGGACTGATGACCTCAGATGTTAAGTCCCATAGTGCTTAGAGCCATTCGAACCTTTTTTTTTTAGAATGAAGGATCGTGTGAAACTACACCACACAATGACAGAAGCCGAGTGCAGAGGACTTTCCTGCACAACATGTGGCAGAGTAAAACCCCATAGGCGTCAGTTCTGTGCATTTACGGCACCGTGCAAAGTGAAATGTGCCTCGTCCGTAGAAATAATATTTCCTGGGCATAGGTCAGCCATTTTCATGCGTGCCAGAAAACGAAGGGCAAACTCACTGCTTTATAGCTTATCTTGGGGCTGCATTTAGTGCGCACTTTCTGAATCTTGTAGGAATACCAGTGTAAATGCATCGCAAAATCTTTTGAAATGTTGACAATCATCGTGACACAGCTCGACCACTTGCTGCAGAATTTGAGGCATGTGCTGCACGGTCGTCTGTAGTTACAGAAACTTCATCGACAACTGCCCTGTATTTGCTGCACCACAAAATTCTCCTGTTTCTTCAAATCTCTTGCTCATATTCATAGCCTATTTAATGACATCGAACTTCTTCGCAGCTGTTTCTGTCGGCGATACTCCTGCAATGTAGCTCTGCTATTACTGCCGTTCTGATAAAACACCTGTACTAGCGACCAGTGACAAACATCGTGCTGGCGTCGAAACAGGAAACATTCCACATTCTGACTGCTTAAAACGCCATATTTTCACCTGGTGGTAGAAAGTGGAACCATTATTTTTTCAGCATACTCTGCGAGCGCACCCATTTATGAACACACTTATGTTTAAGCGTCCTGTGATGTATACATCCCGCAATTCCAGCACTCGGGACGTTATAACCACACTTTACCTGGTCTCTTGCTCAGCAGTAAAGTGTTTTTGTCGTGGTGTGGTGGAAGTGGGACTTGCACGCTTCCCATTCAGATGACAGCCATCTTTGAGTTGTAAAATAAAACCAAAGATCTACTTGATGCGTTGTTAGCGTGCAACTGAAGATGGGAATGGAATTCCTGAAATCTATCATCTAATAAAAAAAGCTATAGAACCACCCTGCACTTAGAGGCTATTTTATGTACAATTAATCAGGAAATACCGTTTTTGAAATAAATTCTGACATTTGTTCTCTTTTCGAGTCATCCTGAACTGGATTTACTATGGGAGATGGGTACCAGTTGCTGAAAATGTACAGAAAAAGCTCAACGATGTCGAGAAAAAGTATTTTCCTCCATTTGTGTTTATCTTGTACTTTGCAAAGTGGAAATACCAAGGAGCCTGTTTCATTTGACAGCGCTTTAGCAGTTTGTGGACAGTACCTAGTAATCAGTACTAAAGCAAGTTCTCATTTAATGTCACGTAGATAAGTAAGATGTGCAGGTATTACACCTCTGGTCAGGGCGACTGCATCACTGGGCACCTTCATGTGTCACTTAATTAGCATCGAGGTCAATATACATGCTGCAACTATTTTACCAATGTATCGTAGCTTCCTCCACTGAAATTATTGTTTCTGTAAATTTTCATTTTATCTACTAACAAATTTTTCAGCCTGCTGGTGTCATAAATTGACTACTTCGCCTCATTTGACGAACTTTGCCATCATGTCGAGGAACATGATCTACTTTTATCTGAACTCGTGTAGAAGAAATGAAGAAGACATATGTGAGGACTGAGATGCACGTACTCAAGTCAGTACCACGTCAAGCCTTGGTAATTCCGCACTATATGACATTCTCAAGTTATAGAAATTTCAAGAAAAGAACGTAGGAAAATTTGCGTTAAAAGTCGGGTCGACAGTGAATTTATTAAATATGGAACAGAATTTCATATTGTTCAAGGGCAGAAAAGGGACTCGACCGTGACGTTTTCAAAGGAATCATATAAGCCCTCACCCTAATCAGTTTAGGGATTACACGGAGAATCTAATTCTGGATCAGCGGTCGGACATTTGAACCGTCATCCCCTTAGTGTCTTAGATAAGTTGCCACCTAGTGTGACATAAAAAAATCTAGGTGGTCATTAGATACTATCAGGAAGCTCCTACTTATAAACTCATAAATGAATGCGCAGTATGAGGTAGAAACAATAACTTAAGAAATACTGACATAAATAACTAAAAACAGCACATTGTGGCGTGACGGAGTGGGTACTCAGGCAGAGAAAGCTTCACACAGGCTCGGCTTTTTGCGATAAAACGCTTCTGACGTTTTTCCACTTCGATTATCGCCCTTAATCACAGGCGCAATAGCGCCATGTGACAGGAGATTGCGTCGATTTATGGAAGCTTCGCGGCGGCACCACGCCGCACTCTCCCTCCAATGACATCGGAAATCCTCGAACGCCATGTGTTCGCATTTGTTCTCACTTCCTATGGCCACAGAAATTCAGGTTTTCGTTTTTTATTCGAACAGTATTTCACCAGCTACTATTTATTTACACATCAACATACAACACTGTTTTCAAATCTCTGTATTACATAATGCTCGTACATACACGTTTATGTACACACAAATTAGAATAAGCGTAAAATATGGTAGTAATGATGAAATACATACACGATTTAGAATCGACAATGCGTTCGTAGCTTCTTGTCTTTTCAGTAGGTTGCCAGTATGTGATAGATCTTTGTTATTTAACAGCTGAAGTGAAGATAGATGATGGAACCGTTACTTAATTTAGTTTTAAGTATAATTTTGTCTCACTTATTGCATGTTAATATTATTTAGTTTAAACTGGCTTTTTCCTGAGGAATCCTAAACTTTAATCCTATACAGATGTCTGTGGTGACATCCATGTCCTAAACTCATTCATATAACGGAGCTTTGTTTTGTTTTTTTTTTTTTTTTTTTTTTTTTCATACACGCAATTCCTTTGTAATTTATTTCTGTGGTTGTTGATATGTTTCCAGAATGATATCACTATACATGAGTTTAATTCTGTGGAATTTGCCTCTTGTAGTAATTTCTTTGTTATATTTGTCGGTAATTTCGTTGCCTACGGTACTCATAGATCCTTTGATCCATTATAAGTTTACATTAACGTTGACATCTCTTCAGTCATGACTCAAATTCAGTATATCACACAGCTAACAACCGGTGCTCGCATTCTGATATGGTGTTACTGTAATGCACTTTCATAATCTATTAAGATCATTTCTTTTGGAGATACAGCGGAGAAAATCAGTATTAGGGTTCCATCGAAAGTAATAGTGCAACGTCTGACGCATAGATGTATCGAATTTATTATCAGAGTCTTAGACACATATCAGATACAAACGATCATGATGGAATTACATAGTTTCTTTCATAACACGAGTAACAAAATAAGGCATTTGCATTTCCTGGGTGGAAATTTCTATAAAGGCACTCATTGTCCTGTTGTGTCATTGCATTGTTTGAACTTTTTCGAATTTCCATTATTCCTAATTAACTCAAAAATTCTCTTTGGCATTGGTTTTGTTAAAGTTTTTAGTTCTTGCAGTGAAATTGTCGGCCACTCTTCTCGTATCGCTCTTTTCAGCTAATATACGGCCACAAATTGTCTGCGATAAACACGCCCTGCTAGTGTTCCACAAAGGTGTTCCACGGGATTGCAATCTGGTCTACATGCTGGTCAGGGAAAGACGTCGGTATCTTTGTCTTCAAACCAGTTTTTGGTTATAGCAGAAAATGCACAGATGCACAGGTCCACATACATTCAAATCAGTTCTGTTTCTAGCATCTCAGTATATATGTTAGAGTTCATTCTAGTGTTCAGTCTAGCAATGCGTTATTTACCTTTAGCGCTGAATGCTTCCAAAGACGTAACACTTTCACTACCAAAACTTGTGCTCATTCTTACCTGCTGCTCTGTTGTCACAGCATGACATTAATATTGAAATCCATCTGTTCCATCTAAATTAAACTTCTTTCTTAGTACTGAATATCACTTTATCCCATTCTGAAGCCCATGACACATTATTTTTCAGCAAACTCCAATCTAGTTTGTTTATGTTTGGATGTTAGAGCAGGTTTCTAGATCGTTTCTTTAATGCAAGATTTTTGTCATGTAACAAAATTTGTTGTACATGTCTGGCAGTTACTGGCAACTGTATATCAACAACAAGATGCGAATAATAACTGTTTGTGGACCTTGCTTTTCCCAAAAGTAGCATTTTTGATGGCTCAGATAATTTTCTATTCCGCACATATTTTCCACTTCTGTCCACGGCCACAAATTGTCTTCCATTGCTATAAACACGCCTTGCAAGTATTACTCAAAGGTTTTCCACGGGGTTGGAATCTGTTCTATATGTCATAACGAATTATCAATGTACTTGAAGCTTCAACTTCTTGACGATTTCTCGATTAGAGGGTCCCATTTCCTTGTACGCACCAACTTTTGATTTTTCGACCGACGGTAACAGTTTCCGCGTGGCATTGTCGCAGTCGTAGTTTATGTTCACAACACGCACTGTCACTATTGGTGTCTGTTTCTTATCCGCAGTAAAGACACGTTTGCACACACTGACACCACACAGAGCCGATTGCCTTCACACCGACTTCCACCCTACACCATCTGAATCGTTGTTGTCTTGTCATATACCGTACTACTGACATCAAATGCGATACCATTTGACTGCATTTGTCGATAAACGGGATTACACACTGTACCTTATACACTGTGCGCAACTACTTCAACGGACATTGTTAATTATCCTACAAATATCCATGCCGTTACATTGATTTTCACTGCTGTTGCTCACTATGTCGGAAGTAACAACTTCTCTAATTGTTAATAATTCTGATGTATTTGGTTTCATTTAGCTCTTCCACTTGGGCTTGTGATTTTACGCAAATCACTTTCGATTCGTTCAAAGCTTCTAACATAGGGATGCAAAAATTTATGCTTAGGTGTGGAACTTGACGTGGCTCTGAAATGCGTGCGTCGACTATGTGGGTGACTGCAAACGGTAGTTATCCAAATCTGTTGTGGATAAAAGGAAATTTCGGGCAGGAGAAGCATTGTGATGCTACTTCTGTTGGTGTGGAATCGTTGGTTTTAGTTCATAACAAAAGAGTCACAGCTAGAGTAAGTGTAATGACCAGCATGGTTGCGGCATGCAGATGCTTACCCAGATTCCAAATGAGATTACACTACAGCAGATGGCCACATATAAATCATAAGAGCAATCAGAACCACTGAAGGTGCATAATACTGTTATGTGAATCATATTTGGTTAAAAGCAATAAATGATATTCAGTTGCAAAGGACGACTTGTAGGTACTATTATACAAGATGAACAACATAAACTCAGGTGTTTATGGAAATATTTTAGGTAATACAATGCTTCCCTAACTGTGACATCGGTTTGGAATCGTCATTCTTCTCTACATCTACGATATTACCGCAATTCACAAAGCCAGGACACCATAGCGTGAAGAAAATCAGTCGAATTTTCTGGATTTGCTTGCTCAACGCCCCAATCTGAATCACGTAGTATACGCTTGGGAGAAACTATAGGGTTGTTTGAGTTCCTCATAAATTCGCTTAAAATCCTAGCAGTAACTATTGTCATGCTTCAGAAAGAATGAAAACGAATTCAGCCTTAAAAAACCAGAGTTTAACGGAAAATCATTAGGCTATAAAAAAACCTGTTATAGCTGTTAATGATACATAGCTAACATTTTATAGGCGAACTGCAAAGGGGTCCAGAGATCTTTGACATCCCAGTATACGCTTCACACATGCAACAAGTGTCAGTTAACGTCTGGTGTTCTTCTCGCGAGTTCGGGTTCAAACTTGATGTTTATAGACCCACAAGAAATCTTTCTGTCTCTGCACTGTTGTGCACAGAACTCACACTTCTGCTCGTTTGATGTACAGTATGTACTGATTGTTGCCTCCGGTAAACAAGTTGACGAAGTCTACAACTCCCGATGCAGCTGGTAAGCCCAGTGTGTATTTATTACCGAAATTTAAGATTTCGTTGTGCATTTAGGACCAGATAATAGTAGGGGAGACCAGAGCTGGTTGGCATAGATTTTGGATTTTCATTTTTCTATTTGTTGTGCAATAATTAGAGAGATTCTGGTGAATGCGGCGGACAGCTTAACTTTTTGATTACGAAATGTAGGACCCATTAATTAAATATATGTTTAGGTCACCCTAGAATCACTTTAGTTTGTCAGGTTGCAACTACGCAAACTGGCCCCGGGAGTGGTGTTAGTTGCCGTAACCAGATATGAATAGGGACACTTAGCCAGAACAGAGCAATTTTCGAGGAAAACCATTTTATTTTATCAAAACTGGAGGTAACTTCCTTTTCAGAGAGTAAATTCCCCAAAGGGTAAAATCCTTATGAAGAAGTAACACTTGAACAAAAATTCTGCTTAAATGTATAAAAAATCAATATGAACTTAAATGTATGAACAAACAATGAATTCTTCAAGAAAAATAAATTTGCTTATTGTTATAGTCGCTTATAATTGTTCAACTTCAATAAATTCAGTGGTTTAAATCAATCACGAATGTAGGAATTAGTCTTTCGTTTCTTTCAAATTCCGTAAAATTTTACTTTGATATTATCAAACTGAATCCTCCTCGTCTGGCTGTCTGCAGTTGTTCCCCTTTTTTACTACAGTGGACACATGAATCTTGTTGCCATCGGTTTCGGCAATTTTCCCAGGGTACTGACTGGTGGGTATGGTAGCATCAAAGCAAAGTCAATTACATGGCATTTATGAACCTCAAGAGGCCCTTAAGATTGGGGAGTTTCTTTGTTGGTTGACATGATCTGTTGGCGTCTTTCTAAGGTTATCCAGTGTTAGTAGGAACTGTCGAATGAGAACCATGACCATCCTCTAAGCAGGAGGCTGAGGTAGAATGTTCTTCGCCATGGAGAGGTCCTTCAGCCTGTGAACTCTCATTAAAGAAGGCCAACCTGTTGTTGCTTTCGGCATAACTAACTATTGACACACCGTCATCAGAATCCGTAGAAGGAAATTCATATCGTCGTTTCCTAGGAATTTGGTTTCTTCTTCGACTTATCAATCTTAGCCGAGTCACTTTTCTTAATTGTACATGACTTTTTCCTCTTATACCCTCCTTCAGCTGCGGTTCTGTCTTTGATGTTAGCTACAATAGCAGTCAACCTTCTGTTTTATCTACGGTTGGATTGATATCGTGGTTAGGCTTTTAGCAAAAGGTGAATTTTCTTCTACAGTGATATGTGCGTATTCATTTTTTACAGAAAGCGTTTATTTTCTTAACGAACAGGGTTATTTCGTACGTGTGGGTCGAGTTTTCATAGCTATGAAAACTGATCTCATACCTAATTATGCCAGATATTACCGTAGGGATATAAAAAACAAATTGGATGCCACACAGTTCCAGACATCAGACACAAAAGATTATGATACGTGCAGACAACCCCAGATAACCACTCTTTCCGAAATCACTTTCAGTAGGCCCCCAATTCCATCTACACGCTCACCAGAACAAAAAAAGGAAATACGATGAAAAAATTTACTCAGCAGTCAGAAAAACGGTGAGACAGAGATCTTTTCTCCGTGACAGTTTCAAGCAGACATGAAGTTTCAGTTGATAGTGCGCCCTAATATACACTCACCACCATCACGATGCCAGAACTCTAGGTCCACAATGGCAAGAAATACACTCAAAAAAAAAAAAAAAAAGGAAACACGACGCAGCACGAAGGAATTATCGCAATGTAGCGAAAATCGATAGATGTGCTGCACATACAGAAAGAAACAAATGTATACTGTTCTATAAACATTGGATGATTTACCTAAGAGAAAAATCGTCACATATTCAATAAGTCAATAACGCGTTGGCCCACATCTGGGCCTTATACAAGCAGTTTTTCGGCTTCGCATTGATGGACAGAGTTGTTTCATATGCTTCTGAGGGATATCACGCCCAATTCTGCCAATTGGCGTGATAAATCGCCAAAATCTCGAGCTGGTTGGAGAGCACAGCCCATAATGCTCCAAACGTTCTCAATTGGGGAGAGATCCGTCAACCTTGCTGGCCAGAGTAGGGTTTGGCGAGCACGAAGACAAGCAGAAGAAACTCTCTCAGTGTGCGGAGGGCATTATCTTGCTGAAATGTGAGCCCAGGATGGCGTGCCATGAAGGTCCACAAAGCGGGGCGTAGAATATCGCCGACGTACAGCTGTGGTCCTTGCACCACGAGGGAGGACATAAAGCAGAATAATCACTTCAGAGTCCCAGAAGACCGTCGCCGTGACTTCTACGGCTGAGAGTGCGGCTTTGAACTTTTTCTGCGGAGGTGAGGTGGTGTGGTGCCACTCCATGGATTGCTGTTTTACACACATCAAAAAAAAGTTTTGCATCACCTCGGTTCCCAGAGTTCCGGAACCTCTACAGAAAATTGAAATAGATATCAACATAAACATCATTATAGCCCTTTTTACTGCTCATGAAAACCGCACACTGCATATTGTACCACCATGCAGCGAGACCTTCAGAGGTGGTGGTCCAGACTGATGTACACACCGGTACCTCTAATACCTAGTAGCACGTCCTCTTGCTTTGAAGCATAGATGTATATTCATCGTGGCATACTATCCAGAAGTTCATCAAGGCACTTTTGGTCCAGATTGTCACACTCCTCAACGGCGATTCGGAGTAGATCACTCAGAGTGGTTCGTGGGTCACGTCGTCCATAAACAGCCCTTTTCGATCTATCCCATGTTCGAAAGGGTTCATGTCAGGAGAACATGCTGGCCACTCTAATCGAGTGATTTCGTTATCCTGGAGGAAGTCATTCACAAGATCTGCACGATGGGGGCGCGAATTTCGTCCATGAAGACGAATGCCTCGCCAATATGCTGCCGATATGGTTGCACTATCGGCCCCACTAAATGCCACCATGAAACAGCAAGGAACCTCCACCTTGCTGCACTCGCTGGACAGTGTGTCTAAGGCGTTCAGACAGGGTTGCCTCCAAAAACGTCTCCGACGATTGTCAAGTTGAAGGCATATGCGACACTCATCGGTGAATAGAACGTAATGCCAATCCTGAGCGGTCCATTCGGCATGTTGTTGGCCCATCTGTACCACGCTGCATGGTGTCGTGGTTGCAAAGATGGACCTCGCCGTGGTTGCAGGAAAAACATTATTCAACATTATTGCTGTCAGGGTTCCTCCGAGCCATAATCCCTGAGTAGCGGTCATGCACTGCAGTAGTAGCCCTTGGGCGGTCTGAGCGAGACATGTCATAGACAGTTCCCGTCTCTCTGTATCTCCTCCATGTCCGAACAACATCGCTTTGGTTCACTCCGAGACGCCTGGACACTTCTCTTGTTGAGAGTCCTTCCTGGCACAAAGTAACAATGCGGACGCGATCGGACCGCGGTATTGACCGTCTAGGCATGGTTGAACAACAGACAACATGAGCCGTGTACCTCCTTCCTGGAGGAATGACTGGAACTGATCGGCTGTCGGACCCGGTCCGTCTAATAGGCGCTGCTTTTGCATGGTTGTTTACATCTTTGGGCACGGATTTAGTGACATCTCTGAACAGTCAAAGGAATTGTGTCTGTGATACAATATTCACAGTCAACGTCTATTTTCAGGAGTTCTCAGAACCGGGGTGATGCAAATTTCTTTTTGATGTTTGTATTTCCAGTTCGAAGTGATGGGCCCCTGTTTCGTCGCCCAGGACGATACTCGACAAAAAAATTGTCAGAATCAGCCTCGTCCGAGCAAGCAATTCATTACAGATGGTTTTTAGCTGCTCTTTATTGTCCTGTACTAGGCGGCGAGGAACCGACCGGACACACAGCTTTCATTACCCCAACTGTAACCGGCCGCGGTGGTCGAGCGGTTCTACGCGCTTCAGTCCGGAACCGCGCGACTGCTTACGGTCACAGGTTCGAATCCTGCCTCGGGCATGGATGTGTGTGATGTCCTTAGGTTAGTTAGTTTTAAGTAGTTCTAATTTCTAGGGTACTGATGACCTCAGATGTTAAGTCCCATAGTGCTCAGAGCCATTTGAACCATTTGAACCCCAACTGTTGGACGTGTGTGTCAGCACTACCAGTAGAGATCTCCAGATGAGCAGCGAGGTGTTTGATTGGGAACCGTGGATCACCTCGAATGAGTTCCAGCACTGTAGGAGTCACAGCTGTGTGCGGTCGGCCGACAGACGGGAGATCGGACGGGTTTGGGCGATCTGGCTGCAATGTTGACAGACGCCTCTCCCAGACGCCTTCCCCAGCGACTCACCGTGCTTTTGTTCACTGAAAGGTCTCCGCAGACATTCTGCAAGCGCCTATAAATATCTGTGATGCTCTCGTTTTCTGCCAGAAGAAACTCAGTGACAGCTCCATGCATGGAATGCATCTCTGTTACAGACATCATTTTGAAGGCAATGTATAGCATCGCCACCTATTGGGAGTTCATGAAACTGTTGGGGGCTGAAGCGGGATATTCTACGATGCCCCAAGAGAAGTTCTACACTTTTTGAATCGAATCTGGATGAAAAAAATGTGTTGCATTATCATTGAACGCCACTCGTACTTGGTTGCTGTTTCACGCAGCCCGCCCAGTGCGGTGGACTGGGCTGTACTGAGGCTCGCGTTCGTGCGCGATCCGTGTGGGCAGAGCTCGCGGGGTCGGACTTCCGCACTACTCTTGAGCAGACGCATGCTTAACACTTCATAACAGATCGGAAGAGAAAAACGGCAATCCACCTCATCTAGGACTCTGGCCAGAACGACAGCTCTGGATCCCTTACATCCACCCCCGACGTTCATTTCCTGTGTATGGGCAACTTTAACTTCTGAATACATAGCACAAAAAAAAGAATCAACACAGCCACAGTAAGTTAATGTCTTTATCTGTCTCTGTCCAAGACTTTCAATCGCATGATGTGCAAACATTACTCCGCTAAGTAGTTCAAAATGCTTGGGAATGTGTATTACGAAATTAAATCCTCATGGAAAATACACTTAAATATTGGAAAATTTCTACATTATTTCTTAGCTATATGACATATTGGATCACTGATTTTATTACTGGAGCTATAACCTTTGTTTTGCACAAAGTAAAATGCTATGTATCATTTTACATAACTTTTTTAATTAAAAGAGGCACAGTTTTAAGAAAACCAGAAAATAATTCTGATGAAGACACCACGTACAGTATGTTCTATTCTATATCTACATCTACATCTACTACATCTACATTTATACTCCGCAAGCCACCCAACGGTGTGGCGCGGAGGGCACTTTACGTGCCACTGCATTACCCCCCTTTCCTGTTCCAGTCGCGTATGGTTCGCGGGAAGGAACGACTGCCGGAAAGCCTCCGTGCGCGCTCGAATCTCTCTGATTTTACATTCGTGATCTCCTCGGGAGGTATAAGTAGGGGAAACCAACATATTCGATACCTCATCCAAAAACGCACCTTCTCGAAACCTGTACAGCAAGCTACACCGCGATGCAGAGCGTCTTTCTTGCAGAGTCTGCCACTTGAGTTTGCTAAACATCTCCGTAACGCTATCACGCTTACCATACAACCCTGTGACGAAACGCGCCGCTCTTCTTTGGATCTTCTCTATCTCCTCCGTCAACCCGATCTGGTACGGATCCCACACTGATGAGCAATACTCAAGTATAGGTCGAACGAGTGTTTTGTAAGCCACCTCCTTTGTTGATGGACTACATTTTCGAAGGACTCTCCCAATGAATCTCAACCTGGCACCCGCCTCACCAACAATAAATTTTAAATGATCATTCCACGTCAAATCGTTCCGCACGCATACTCCCAGACATTTCACAGAAGTAACTGCTACCAGTGTTTGTTCCGCTATCATATAATCATACAATAAAGGAGCCTTCTTTCTATGTATTCGCAATACATTACATTTGTCTATGTTAAGGGGCAGTTGCCACTCCCTGCACCAAGTGCCTATCCGCTGCAGATCTTCCTGCATTTCACTGCAATTTTGTAATGCTGCAACTTCTCTGTATACTACAGCCTCATCCGAGAAAAGCCGCATGGAACTTCCGACACTATCTACTAGGTCATTTATATATATTGTGAAAAGCAGTGGTCCCATAACACTCTCCTATGGCACGCCAGAGGTTACCTTAACGTCTGTAGACGTCTCTCCATTGAAAACAATATGCTGTGTTCTGTTTGCTAAAAACTCTTCAATCCAGCCACACAGCTGGTCTGATATTCCGTAGGCTCTTACTTTGTTTATCAGGCGACAGTGCGGAACTGCATCGAACGCCTTCTAGAAGTCAAGGAAAATAGCATCTACCTGGGAGCCTGTATCTAATATTTTCTGGGTCTCATGAACAAATAAAGCGAGTTCGTATATATCTATTAGAATTGATTACTAAATTCGTGACATCTCCCAAAAAAATCCACTTGCTGATAACGACGTTAAAATAAAATTTACGAAAGGAATATTTACAGTTTTCAGTGTATGTACTTAAGGTGTTGTATGAGTGGTTTACGTAACATAGCGCTTGTACGCTGCTGATTGGGCCGCAGGTGACCGTTTACAATACTGATGCTGGGAGAAATTATCATCACAGGGCGTTAAGTGGTCAGAGGGAGGATAATTGGGGGATATCGTTCTTGATTACCACACTGTACGCCCATACGCCCATCGTATTGGTTATACTTCAGAGATTTCGTGCTGAAGAAGGAAGGAAGGAAGATTAGGCTTTAAGTTCCGTCTTCAACGACGTTGTCAGGGACGGAATACGAGCTCTAAATGAACAAGAATTGGGAAGTAAATCGGCTGCGTCTCTTTTAAAAGAACCGTACTGGCATTCGCATTAAACTACAGAACACGCTCATGCGGAAAGATCTTCGGCATCATCGAGACAATCATCGTGACACAGGCATTATGCAAGGAAGAAGGATCGAATCTCTTCAAAATGGTTGGGATGGCTCTGAGCACTATGGGACTTAACATCTGAGGTCATCAGCCCCCTAGAACTTAGAACTACTTAAACCTAACTAACCTAAGTACATCACACACATCCATGCCCGAGGCAGGTTTCGAACCTGCGACCATAGCGGTCGCGCGGTTCCAGACTGAAGCGCCTAGAACCGCTCGGCCACACAGGCCGGCGATCGAATCTCTAGGCGTCACTATGTCCCATATGTTCCCACCAGAATTTGTTACAGCTCTCTAGAGAGAATTGTTAATGTGCAATGCATTTTTCAATGGCCACTGATAAAACTGTCTTAAAATATTTAAATGTTGTCTTCTTTGTTTTTCTGCCTCTTTCTTCCGCAATTGCACACGTACAAGTTGAATAGGCTGATAAAGATGGCAATTAACCTACAAAACTTAAAATATGTTCCTCAGATACCTGCCGTGAAAGAGACATCCATTACATATAAATGAAATCGATGCTCCTCTCCTTCCAGAATCTGTTCCTTTTATTATGGGCATCGTCTGCACTAGTAATTTCCATCTGACATTAACAGTCTGTATTAGTCCATCGTAAATGAGCTTTTAAATTGGTCAATCACTGTCAAAAACAGCAGAATGCCTCATTCGTTCCCCTACACGTGTTTAGCCGATGTATGTCGTCATTCTTTCATATGTCGAAGGCATGCCAGTGACACAGACATTCATATAACTGAAGCTGTTTGAAATGTTTTTGTTGCCTCATATATTCGTCAATTAAAACATAAAGCAGCGGCGTAACTTTGTAAAATACTCGAAGCGATGTTGGTCTCACTCTATATTTGTGCCTTAATTCGTTATTCTCTTGATTTTTCAATAGAATATTTCAGTTTTTTTTTTCTGTAAGATCAGTCAACTTTATACGGCGATTCGTAATGAATGTGCATGATATTAAAATTCGATATCTGACGTGTAATTCAATCGCCCTGGTTGAAATTGGTAAATTGGCTGCCCAACATGTGGATTAAAAATTAATTGCCGTATTAATAAACTTAAAAGCTCATGAAGCTGCGTCCACAAAGTCTGTGGATTTTTTAAAAATTCTCTGTCGAGTGATGTTAATCAGAAATTACTGGCAATAAAATTTATCCTTGCTCCATTTACGACCATCACCGATTACGAAAATCACGCTGGTTAAAAGTAATAAACTGGCTGCCCAACACGTGAATTAAAAATTAATTGCCGTATTAATAAACTTAAATACTCACGAAGCTGAGTCCAGAAAACCTGTGGATTTTTTAGAAAAATACTCTGGCGGTGGTGTTAAACCAGAAACTATTGACAATAAAATTCATCCGTACTCCAGTTACGACCGTCAAACAACGTGAGTAGGCAGCTACCTCTGCTTGATTACTCAAACGTAAGTTTATGCCATGCACACTAATAATTTCACGTCAAATGAGTTTCGGTGGTGATTTTCTCAGAATTTTCGTGGAAGCAGAAATGAACACAGTTCACATTCAGATTTAGACTGATTATCTATTTCACATACACTGCATAAAGCAAATGATACTTTACATTATAGTTTATCTTTGAAAGCGGGTGTTTTATGGTTAGACCTGCTGTGACAGAATATACGAGTATAAAAAGAGGTCAAACAGCAGTAACTTTTCACAATTTAGTTAATTAAGGTTTGAAAACGCCTGTAGAGACGCACTGATGAGACGGCCGGATGTCGCAGGCCACATGCAAATGACGGTAAGGCATTAAACCTCAAATTGCGCTATAAAATATTGTTGTTGTTGTTGTGGTCTTCAGTCCTGAGACTGGTTTGATGCAGCTCTCCATGCTACTCTATCCTGTGCAAGCTTCTTCATCTCCCAGCACCTACTGCAGCCTACATCCTTCTGAATCTGCTTAGTGTATTCATCTCTTGGTCTCCCTCTACGATTTTTACCCTCCACGCTGCCCTCCAATACTAAATTGGTGATCCCTCGATGTCTCAGAATATGTCCTACCAACCAATCGCTTCTTCTCGTCAAGTTATGCCACAAGCTCCTCTTCTCACCAATTCTATTCAATACCTCCTCATTAGTTATGTGATCTACCCATCTAATCTTCAGCATTCTTCTGTAGCATCACATTTCGAAAGCTTCTATTCTCTTTTTGTCTAAACTATTTATCGTCCAAGGTTCACTTCCTTACACGGCTACGCTCCATACAAATACTTTCAGAAACGACTTCCTGACATTTAAATTTATACTCGATGTTAACAAATTTTTCTTCTTCAGAAAGGCTTTCCCTTCCATTTCCAGTCTACATTTTATATCCTCTCTACTTCGACCATCATCATTTATTTTGCTCCCCAAATAGCAAAACTCCTTTACTACTTTAAGTGTCTCATTTCCTAATCTAATTCCCTCAGCATCACTCGACTTAATTAGACTACATTCCATTATCCTCGTTTTGCTTTTGTTGATGTTCATCTTATATCCTCCTTTCAAGACACTGACCATTCCGTTCAACTGCTCTCCCAAGCCCTTTGCTGTCTCTGACAGAATTGCAAAGTCATCAGCAACCTCAAAGTTTTTATTTCTTCTCCATGGATTTTAATTCCTACTCCAAATTTTTCTTTTGTTTCCTTTACTGCTTGCTCAATATACAGATTGAATACCATCGGGGATAGGTTACAACCCTGTCTCACTCCCTTCCTAACCACTGCTTCCCTTTCATGTCCCTCGACTCTAATAACTGCCATCTGGTTTCTGTACAAATTATAAATAGACTTTCGCTCCCTGTATTTTACTCCTGCCACCTTCAGAATTTGAAAGAGAGTATTGCAATCAACATTGTCAAAATCTTTCTCTAAGTCTACAAATGCTAGAAACGTAGGTCTGCCTTTCCTTAATCTTTCTTCTAAGATAAATTGTAGGGTCAGTATTGCCTCGCGTGTTCCACCATTTCTACGGAATCCATACTGATCTTCCCCGAGGTCGGCTTCTATCAGTTTTTCCATTCGTCTGTAAAGAATTCGCGTTTGTACTTTGCAGCTGTGACTTATTAATCTGATAGTTCGGTAATTTTCACATCTGTCAACACCTGCTTTCTTTGGGATTGGAATTATTATATTCTTCTTGAAGTCTGAGGGTATTTCGCCTGTCTCATACGTCTTGCTCACCAGATAGTCGAGTTTTGTCAGGACTGTCTCTCCCAAGGCTGTCAGTAGTTCTAATGGAATGTTGTCTACTCCGGGGGCCTTGTTTCGACTCAGGTCTTTCAGTGCTCTGTCAAACTCTTCACGCAGTACCATATCTCCCATTTCATCTTCATCTACATCCTCTTCCATTTCCAGAATATTGTCCTCAAGTACATCGCCCTTGTATAGACCCTCTATATACTCCTTCCACCTTTCTGCTTTCCCTTCTTTGCTTAGAACTGGGATTCCATCAAAGCTCTTGATATTCATGCAAGTGGTTCTCCTTTCTCCGAAGGTCTCTCAAATTATCCTGTAGGCAGTATCTATCTTACCCCTAGTGAGATAAGCCTCTACATCCTTACATTTGTCCTCTAGCCATCCTTGCTTAGCCATTTTGCACTTATAAAATATTAAGAAATCAAATTTTGACTGGATATGGTTTTCGTTCTATTTCTGTGATATAATAACTTGAGTTAACATAATTACTAAAGTATAAAGAGTGTGTAGTTCGTTCTACTTCAACACTTCTTTTTGTCACTGTACAAGTAACCAGTACAATATTGACGATCCGGAATACTACACATGACAAACACTTTATAAATTATTCTTCTTGCTTTACACGTATGAGAGGAGTAATCTGTGATGACACTGTCAACCAAAGGTTAACGTTAGTACGTACTCGTATACTGAGGATATCACACCCAGTTTTATGATTATATGGCAGTAATTGGGATTATTTCAATTTCCTAGCTACTCACTGATTTCCACGTTAGTTGTGGAGATAGTGTAAAGAACTATGCGAAATTGTGATTTGTGCGTGGTTGAAGAACTGCGTCTTGTCAGAAAACCCACACTATTTGTTAGATGCTAGGAAGTTCTGGTAACCAGTAGTCTTTGCTGGTTATCACTGTTAGCATTCAACCGCGATTCTTATACATATTTTAACAACGCGTTTCAAAAGACAATGCTCTCATCATCAGGTTGTAAAATCTATGTCATGAAATTAAACGGACTAAAAAGACAAAATACCATCACCAATAGTTGGGAAGTCCATAGAGTAAAACATAATTAAAAGTATATTGGACTGTGGGTCCTCGTCTTACATTGAAGTTGTTGACACAAGTCAATGGCCGTCCCATAGCTACCAAATATGCTGTCGACTGCGCCGGCTCGGGAGCTGTTGTGGACTGACGTGCCTAGGTGTTGTGGCGTGGTTACAGCCGAGTGCTTGACGGTAACGCTATGCTATTGGGCGCCTCATTTCCTTATTGCATTGGTCTGCCATCGTTAGCCTCTCGCAACTCCGTCATTGACATGCTACAAGTTTAAAGTCGCATGCCTGCCCTAAAATAATTCTAAAAACCCGCTAAAAAAATCTCCTTTCTTTAAAGTTATCTTGTACATTTAGGATATTGCTTTGTTTCTTTTCATGGATAGCTATCTCGAATTCCTCTAGTAAATCAAGTTTCCTCCCTTTCTTTTCTACATGCAATATTTCTACGTTGTCTTCTATGCTATTAAGGGGATGGCCTGTTTCATATATATGGTTCGCAACAGCTGATTTGTCATAATTTCCTAACCTGAACGCATCTTTATGTTCTTTATACCGGATCGCGAATGATCTTCCTGTCTGCCCTATATATTTTGCATCACACGTTCTGCACTGAATCTTATAAACTCCCGATCTTTCAAACTTATTTCTCTTCTCGCCAATATCGTGCTTAAGGCTATACCTCACTAGGTTATTAGTCTGAAAAGCTATTTTGACATCGTATGGCTTAAAAATATTTGCTATCTTTTGTGAGACTTTTCCGTAGTATGGCATCGTGATAATTTTCACTTTCTCTCCATCAGGTTTATTCTTTTTGCGCTTATTACTTTTCCGTAACAGTTTTTTAACCATATCTATTCTGTAACCGTTATTCATCGCTATTCTCTTAACGGTATTAATTTCAGTCTCCCTATCTTTTTCACTCATAGATATATTGACTGCCCTATGCACGAGACTACGGAAAGCAGCTTCTTTATAAGCCTGCGGATGGCATGAATCATTCGGGATCACGGCATCAGTCGTAGTTTGTTTTCTATAAACGGAGAACGCATGTTTGTTGCCCTGCTTTTTTATATTCAGGTCCAGGAACTGTAAACAATTGTCAGTATCATACTCCACGGTAAATTTTATTTTATTATGTGCGTCGTTGAACTTTTTTACTATTTCCTCAATGTCCTCACGGGAACCATCGACAAGTGGCTCAAATGGCTCTGAGCACTATGGGACTCAACTTCTGAAGTCATTAGTCCCCTAGGACGTAGAACTAGTTAAACCTAACTAACCTAAGGACATCACAAACATCCATGCCCGAGGCAGGATTCGAACCTGCGACCGTAGCGGTCTTGCGGTTCCAGACTGCAGCGCCTTTAACCGCACGGCCACTTCGGCCGGCCATCGACAAGTAACAGAGTGTCGTCTACATAACGTTTGTAATAAACAATTGGTTTCGTTGGATGTTAAGAACTTATACTCCAGTGTTCCGGTTAACGAAACTATAGAAATCATTAAGAGAAATTTCCTGAAATACGGTAAAATTTCAACGCAAGAAACAATTGAATTTATTGAACTCCTACGGCTCATTACAATTTTAATTATTTTACGTTTAATAACAAATGTTATATTGAGGACGATGGGTTAGCCATGGGGTCCAGTATTTCAGGCACTATGGCGGACATTTTTATCAGTGACCTTGAAGATAAAGTTCTAAATTCTGACGATGACATTATGGGTAAAATTGTTTATTACAAACGTTATGTAGACGACACTCTGTTACTTGTCGATGGTTCCCGTGAGTACATTGAGGAAATAGTAAAAAAGTTCAACGACGCACATAATAAAATAAAATTTACCGTGGAGTATGATACTGACAATTGTTTACAGTTCCTGGACCTGAATATAAAAAAGCAGGGCAACAAACATGCGTTCTCCGTTTATAGAAAACAAACTACGACTGATGCCGTGATCCCGAATGATTCATGCCATCCGCAGGCTTATAAAGAAGCTGCTTTCCGTAGTCTCGTGCATAGGGCAGTCAATATATCTATGAGTGAAAAAGATAGGGAGACTGAAATTAATACCGTTAAGAGAATAGCGATGAATAACGGTTACAGAATAGATATGGTTAAAAAACTGTTACGGAAAAGTAATGAGCGCAAAAAGAATAAACCTGATGGAGAGAAAGTGAAAATTATCACGATGCCATACTACGGAAAAGTCTCACAAAAGATAGCAAATATTTTTAAGCCATACGATGTCAAA
The DNA here is from genome assembly GCF_023898315.1 of Schistocerca nitens. Taxonomy (NCBI): domain Eukaryota; kingdom Metazoa; phylum Arthropoda; class Insecta; order Orthoptera; family Acrididae; genus Schistocerca; species Schistocerca nitens. The sequence goes on along the minus strand of NC_064616.1, from coordinate 904,602,519 downwards.
ATAGCTTTTCAGACTAATAACCTAGTGAGGTATAGCCTTAAGCACGATATTGGCGAGAAGAGAAATAAGTTTGAAAGATCGGGAGTTTATAAGATTCAGTGCAGAACGTGTGATGCAAAATATATAGGGCAGACAGGAAGATCATTCGCGATCCGGTATAAAGAACATAAAGATGCGTTCAGGTTAGGAAATTATGACAAATCAGCTGTTGCGAACCATATATATGAAACAGGCCATCCCCTTAATAGCATAGAAGACAACGTAGAAATATTGCATGTAGAAAAGAAAGGGAGGAAACTTGATTTACTAGAGGAATTCGAGACAGCTATCCATGAAAAGAAACAAAGCAATATCCTAAATGTACAAGATAACTTTAAAGAAATGAGATTTTTTTAGCGGGTTTTTAGAATTATTTTAGGGCAGGCATGCGACTTTAAACTTGTAGCATGTCAATGACGGAGTTGCGAGAGGCTAACGATGGCAGACCAATGCAATAAGGAAATGAGGCGCCCAATAGCATAGCGTTACCGTCAAGCACACGGCTGTAACCACGCCACAACACCTAGGCACGTCAGTCCACAACAGCTCCCGAGCCGGCGCAGTCGACAGCATATTTGGTAGCTAAGGGACGGCCATTGACTTGTGTCAACAACTTCAATGTAAGACGAGGACCCACAGTCCAATATACTTTTAATTATGTTTTACTCTATGGACTTCCCAAATATTGGTGATGGTATTTTGTCTTTTTAATCCGTTTAATTTCATGACATAGATTTTACAACCTGATGATGAGAGCATTGTCTTTTGAAACGCGTTGTTAAAATATGTATAAGAGTCGCGGTTGAATGCTAACAGTGATAACCAGTATAACGACAACTGCTACCTCGACTCCATAATGGATTATATCAAAAAAAGTAGTCTTTGCCTTTTGCATGCAACTGTAGTTTCTGAGATTGGTGACCAAAATTTCTTCGTGACATAAATGATCAATACCAACATTTTAAATAAGAGATGGCTGTGTACGCATGTAGCGCGTGATGTAGTCAAGTCATGAGTGTCGCACACAACTCAACGTAAAATTAATTTATATCTCAAATGACCCCAAAACTTAAAAACCTGTATCTGGGCGTACTGCACCTCACTGCCACGTTGTAAGCCAATGGCATGGATTCAGATCCAGCCTGCTCCACTGTTTCTTTTCAAGTGAGAGTTTGGCGTTCCGTGCCTTTCTTCTGCAAACGAGTCACTAGTATTTATTCATAACTATGCAGTAATTGTATGCTTATTAACAACTAAATCAGTTTTGAAACACAACGTGGGCTGAACACGCAGGATGTTTGCCTAACTAGAAGATTTCTCAGATTCAAAGTGTTTCAGGATGTAATTTAGACATCTATTTACGAAGCAGTCGCATATTGGAGTTTATCAGCATATAATTAATTATGAGCAGAGTGGTTCAGATCCTTCTACGTGTGCAGCAGCTATATTGGATAACTGTAAGTAATTTCTCCATTTATATCGATCAGTCATGCAAAATTATAAGATATTGCGAACTTTTTTGTAGAACTGTACTGAGAAAGTTCTTCAATAAAATATTAACTTTATTCCTTGAATTTTTATTGGGTTTCCAAAAAATCAATGTCAACTACCTAAATCTTCGTCTACCAGTTGAATAAGGATGAGATGTTACAGACACAATGAACGGTAGGTATTGTAAATATTTTCTTTGAATCAACTTACAAGTATGTAGTTGATCTGCTCCTTGGCCTGCGTTCAGTGTGAACACATACTAGATTTTGTGTGTTTCAAAGTGAGATTCCCTATTTCACTAACCAATACGGTTACACTGTGTATGGTTAGCGGAAGCGAATTTGTCAGATGGGAGTCTCACGAAAGCTTTATACATTAATGGTGGTGATCTTGGGTGTTCTGCTCGGCGATAACATTCGTGAGTATACTACGCATGAGCATCCTGTCTCTTTACCTTCAACTGCACAAATACATGACCATACATCCATTCAACACAAAGATCTACACTAAATATACACTCTTAAAACACAATAATAATAAAAAACGGGAGAAATGCTCCAATTTGGGGAACGAAAAGACACTTTACATTTAGGATACTGAACAGCCCCTAAGGGTCTGTAGTCAATAATACCTCTCACCTGTAGGTGAAGCAACTTGAGGCGGACTGTACACAAATACATAAATAATTGGCTTCTCATCTTGCAAAAATTTAAGTAATGCAATCAATTCTGGATCTTCTCATTTTCGTTCTTACTTTCCTTTTTCCTTCATAAATTCAACAACAGTGATTCTTAAATCAAAAACTCGTACCAATCGTGTCCTTAGATTTAACCAAAGTACGTTGCAATAATATACAACGTCTCCATACTCTTCGTTCATTTCCATCGAAAAGCGTTGCGACTGACAAAGGTGTAATAATGCGTAAGACTTCAGAAAATGTACTACTCGCACCATCGGTTCCATCACTTGTTGCAGGCCTGCATATTTAACACAAAGTGCTTGTTGATGCAGAGAATAATAAACCCTGTATAAATCGTCTGTCAATCGTAATAATTTTTAGCTCTTTCATCAATAGCTAAATCTTTAAAACCCTTCTGCATGGTGTTCTCATGCCGTTTCATAGCAAATTTGCGGTACCCGTTGATTATGCGTCTACGTAATACACTGTCGGAAAAAATCCAACACCTTCAATATAATATGTACACTATGTGTAGTTGTAACGTTAGTAATTCGTTCGTCACGGTCATCAGCAATCAGATGGCGCGCAGGAGGACTGTCTGTGTATCCTGAGGTTTGATTCTGCAGGTGGCAACTGTGCTGAGCTTAGAGGTGAACGGTTGTTGCAACATTCATTCTAGGATACAACTATACCCCGTCGACGAGTATGTACCCCTGTTGAAAAACGGCTCTGAGCTCTATGGGACAACATCTGTGGTCATCAGTCCCCTAGAACGTAGAACTACTTAAACCTAACTAACCTAAGGACATCACACACATCCATGCCCGAGGCAGGATTCGAACCTGCGACCGCAGCGGTCACGCGGTTCCAGACTGAAGCGCCTAGAACCGCACGGCCACACCGGCCAGCCCCCTGTTGAAGAGCTTCAGTCATTTGAACGGGATCGCGTTTTGGGCCCATCGGGAAGATGGATGGACATATCGACGGATTTCTGCACATTTTGGGCACAGTGTATCCCTCGTGTATCGCTGCTTCCAGCAGTGATCTGTGGAAAATTCCCACACCTGTAGACTATGTTCTGGACGTCCTCATAGAACAGACGCACGTTAATATCGACACACTGTGCGAGTAGCGGTGGCCGACCGAGCATCATCCAGGGATGAAACCTGAACACATGTTCTACCTGGCTATGTGTTGATGTCACTGTTTGGGTATCCTTTACTGTAATATGTGTGCTTCATTTGGTCTGAATTTGTTACCATATACTCCTGCAATGATGAACTTTCTGCCACCTCACCTGTGAATAAAATGACCTTGTCCTGGAAGGTGTTGCCTTGTTTCCAGCATTGTAAACATTGAGAGTTCTTCTCCTCTGTAATTTCCATTCCTTCTTTAAAGAGTTGTGATGATAGATTCCCAGATTGGATCTTTCTGCGCAAATAGCCACTAAACTTGTGAACTTCCTTCGTACCACGAACAAATAGCGACCGTTGGAGTATGTCGTTGCAAACTGTTCCTGCAACCTTGGGTTCTGCACGACTAGACAAGCGCTCAAGTTCACCTTTAAAACTCCAACCTATCACCATATGAGAGGAAATGCAGATTTTGGCAAAACAGTCGAGAAACTGTAAGCAACATTGTATTCAAGAAAACTTATAGTCTGAACTGTTTAGAATCTGTAAGTACCACAGGTAAAAACAAAACTGTATTCTCCTTTCTTTTGCTACCGCCTTTATCCCGCATTGCGCATGGTCGGCAGGGTTAAGTACGGATTTGGCATGGTTAAGTTTAAGGGGTGACCGGATGCCCTTCCTGCCGCCCCCCCCTCCCCCTCCCCCTCCCCCTCCCAGACCCCCCGGGACGGAATTAGTGTACCCAAGCTGTCTGCGCCTAGTGTAAATCGGGAAAGAGTGTGAATGTGTTTCAAATGTTTGCGAGTCGTGTAACTAAGCCGGGACGTGGGGACCAGCCCGGTATTCACCTAGTAGAATGTGGAAAACCGCCTAAAAACCACATCCAGGCTGGCCGGCACACAGGTCGTCGTCGTTAATAGGCCGGGCGAATTCGATCCGGGGCCGGCGTGCCTACCCGAGTCCAGGAAGCAGCACGTTAGCGCTCTCGGCTATCCTGGCGGGTCAAGAACAGAACTGTATTATTCCATAGAAAATCCCCTGCATTTAATACAAAGGGTCAGAATACCCTGGAGCGTAAACCAACATTATATTGTAGCAATATAAAGGCGTTTGCATTTATAAAATGAACATACATATCCTTCCTGCGGAAAATGGCCGCACCAAGGAACTTATTTCGTTCTTACTCGGAGTAAGATGATCTTCAAAACAGAACTACAGTAGTACCTTTTATGGAGCTTCATTGTCGTCAGTTCTTGCTATGTCTAAGATCACTGTCATAATTTACAGTTTACGTGAAAAATGGTTCGACTTCAGCTCGCTGAATTTTAACTTATGTGGTCAGTGCATACTAAAACGTCCGTAACTAACCCTATGTACATCTCTATGGTAAATATGTCAGGAGATGACAGTTGTGTGGAGAATCATTTTATAATATAAAACTATGAGATTTTAAAAATTAATCTCTAGTTTTTAAAAGTAAAATCATTATTTGTAAGAAAAGAATATTATCGTTTAGAGTCCTGTCGACAACTAGATCGTTTGAGAAGCAGCGCAGGCTCATATAGGACACAAGTGCAGAAGAAAACCAGCTCTTTCGTTTTCAAAGACAGCATTTCGTTATTTACCTGAATAGATTTACGGTAAACAAGGAAGATATACATCTGGTTAGTGAACAGGGATTTAAAGCCCACTAGCAAATCTGCACGGCCACCCTCGGTGAACTGTTTTGCATTCGTAATCTAAACACACAGATGAAGTAACTCGAGTAACGTTTCGAAGACAACAGTCAACTTAGTTCTACACGAAGGAACTCCTTTTAGTTCAGCCACCCATCCTCACAGCGATAAATGTGCGCGTAAATTGCTTCTCTGTCTGATATGCAGGATTGCTGAACTAATAATCAAGATGGCTTTTCAGGGAGCTGTAACTGAAAGACAATAATCCACACAGGAATTATGGAAAGCACCAGACGCCTAGCAGTCAGGAGTGGCATTTATCTTATGCTGTTGTAGGAGTGTCATCCCTTTTGTTTGTAACGTCTCTGACTCTTTCGTGAATGGTGATTCATCAGTTTTTTTTTTTTTTTTTTTTTGTTACTGACTAATAATGTCATAATTATGTATGATAGTATGACTAGGACTTCTCTTTTGAAGTATCTCTCTTTTCCAGTCATTGTCTTTTTTTTCAGAATTTCGGTGTACACTGGAGTTTGTACAAAGTGAAAAAGCACAAAGGAGTAATCAGAAATATTTTTAAGTAAGGTCGATGTGTTTGGACTGGTTCAAAAAGACTACTTCTCAAGATTACGTTTGAAGCCACCACAAAGCACTCTAAATTTCGAGAGGGTCTGCAGAAAGAGGGATTGCCTGTATTCCGTATTGTTTCGGTTCGGATCCACAGTTCCTTGTAACGTACTATTGATGAACACTAACGGCTAAAAGTCAAGCAACCCCATTCGCTACGTACTCTACCGTAATCTCGTGTCAGAGATTATATATGTTTCAAATTTCCTTCAGACATTCTGGAAAACGTAATACCGCTTGTTGTCGTTTTAAGATATAGCACTCAGAATAAACTGAAGAAAAATATGCCTCAAGATTTTCTTGCTTTCCTGAATTAGCGGCTGCTAGGACACCAAAATTTCGAACGCTTTCTTTAGTCCCAGTACTACGTTCATAATTTACTTCATGGTGCCTACAGGACCTTACAGTCGTATGTTTTAATATATGCTTATGGGACACAGATTTTAATTTTTTGTTACGCTGAATACTTGTGTAAGACCGAGATTCTAGAAAGCTATCGCTTTCGCTATTTCCTCAGTCACGCTACTCGAGTACCTATCCAGGAACGACTATGACTTTCAGTTGCACTGACGTTCCCTTCTCATTACTGCAGAATACTGCATACGGAGTGCTCCCAAAGTCTATGGGAAACAGATTTCATTTAGATCATTTCATGTCATTGATTTCATCGTTATTAGTTTCATCCATATTCATTCCATTCATTCCAGTTCACTACCGACGGCAACGTAAACCACCGACCTCTGTCTCAATCTTCCGGTGGTAGTATTCAGGAGGGAAGAACGTCAGTTTGTTAGTTCGGAAAGGCATGCTCGGATAGCCTAATACGCTACTTCACCATCAGCGACGTGTCTGGCTATTAGAATTACTTGAATCGGCGTTTGGATACTCCATATAGTTTGTGTCTTTTTCTCTCAGTTTTCGTGACCTTTTGGGGGATTTAATTTGCACAAAACAATGGTTACTCTCGCATTTTGAGGTTTATTACCATTTTTACTTTTCCTGTTTAAGACGCCCTTACCACGAGAATGAGCTACTGTTTTTATCCGTCATGTTCTAGTGAATTAAGACCTTTGCTGATTGTGTTACGTTTTAGCGAACGCGTCCTGAAACACTTAAAACTAACTTCATTTCTTTTATAATGCAGTTGCAACGAAACGCATACGCGGTCAGACTGTACGAGGTGTGGCTAGAAAAAAACCGGACTAGTACTGGTGAAACAATAAAACGAATGCAATAAGGCTGAAAGTCGCGTGGCCTGTCACGTGACTCTCGCTCCGCCTACTGCTCGAGTTTCATCTGCCTCCTGCACTCAGTCTGTTTTAAGTAGTTGACGTTTTGTCTGTGCGTCGGAAAATGTTGAGTGTACAGAAAGAACAGCGTGTTAACATCAAATTTTGTTTCAAACTAGGAAAATCTGCAAGTGAAACGTTTGTAATGTTACAACAAGTGTACGGCGATGATTGTTTATCGCGAACACAAGTGTTTGAGTGGTTTAAACGATTTAAAGATGGCCGCGAAGACACCAGTGATGACACTCGCACTGGCAGACCATTGTCAGCAAAAACTGATGCAAACATTGAAAAAATCGGTAAACTTGTTCGACAAGATCGCCGTTTAACAATCAGAGCAGTGTCTGAGTTAACAGGAGTTGCCAAGGAAAGTGTTAGGCAGATTCTTCATGAAAGTTTCAACATGAACAAAGTGTGTTCAAAAATGGTTCCAAAGTGTCTCACAATTGAACAGAAGGAACGCCGAAGAATGATTTGTTCTGACACCCTGGAAAACATTGAAAGTGATCCCACCTTCTTACAAAATGTTATTACTTGCGATGAATCGTGGTTTTTTACTTACGATCCCGAAACTAAACGCCAATCGATGCATTGGAAAACTCCTGGTTCTCCACGACAAAAAAAAGCACGAATGTCAAAATCGAAATTCAAGGCAATGATGATTGTTTTTTTTTTTTTGACATCAAAGGGATTGTGCACATTGATTGGGTACCAGAGGGCCAAACAGTGAATCAGCATTACTACATTAGCGTCCTGGCTACCCTACGTGAGCGAGTACGGAGAAAACGGAACGATTTGTGGAGAAAAAAGTCATGGATCCTTCACCAAGACAATGCCCCAGCTCACAGTGCGTTGTCAATGAAGACGTTTTTGGCAAAACACAACATTCCCATCTTAGATCATCCACCCTACTCACCTGATTTGGCCCCCTGTGACTTTTTTCTTTTCCCTAAAGTCAAGTCAGCTTTGAAAGGAACTAGATCTGAGACTGTTGAAGCAGTAAAAGAAAAAGCGACGGAAGTAATGTATGGACTTACCGAAAATGATCTGCAGCATTGCTATGAACAGTGGAAAATTCGTATTGAGCGGTGTAGAGACCGAGGAGGAGAGTACATTGAAGGAGATAACATGAAATTGTAAATAATTGTAAATAAATTTTTTTCCAGCATCAGTCCGGTTTTTTTCTAGCCGCACCTCGTACTTTGGAAGAAATATTATCTAACTCACTGTGTAGTAAACAGTGTGTCTGAAAATAACGAAAGGAAATTTGCAAAAGAACATTCCACCGTGAGCCAAATAATAATCTACAGCGTTAATTATGACTACCGAGCGAAACATCACCAGAAATTCGACAAAGGAATTAATGTTCAGTTAAGAGCCACTTCTTCGCCAGCCTACATAAAACAAAGTTGGCTGCTTAACCGTCACGCTTAACAATACTTTGTAATGCGCTACATCTGGGACACAAACTTCACAGCATAAAAACATGAGATAAATAGTTACGCAAGACATTTTCACGTAATGTGAGCTCATAATCTACACTCATTAACGCTTCCTGTTTACTCTTTGTGTGCCAACAAAAGTTATCACTTCCACATTTTCCAGTCAAATGCTTGGGGACATTTTCATGTTCTTAGTAATACTATTCAGCGATAGCGCTCTGTTTTAAACCGAATGTTTCACATCGCAGTGTATGTACGATAGCAGCAGAACTTGCTACTGTCTCGAAGAAACTCGAAAAACTATTTTACACGCTGTATTCTGTTAACCTTAAAGACTACAGCCAGCGTTGTCATTAAGCACTGCGCGATATATGAAGTAATTAAGCATAAATCTAACACATTTGAATCTGTTTATGAGCTGGTAGCTACAGGTGAAGCTATTCGAACACTGGAACGGTTACATTCTTGTGAGATGCTGAATGAGAACACGTGCTCTGCCAACGTGGCTACAAAAACCAGGAGACTACAAACTACATCTGCAAGCGATTCTACAATTTAAACTATCAAATAATTCTGAAGAATGATTCGCAGTTGTGTAAGGACGATGATGTGTTGTCGCTCGCCTGAAATTTTCGCTGCTTGAGACGTGTAGTTATTCTACTTAGCTTGTAATTTGTCACGTCTTTCGCAAATTGCAGCCAACGCAGCCGTCTGCCAAGCCAGTTCTGGCCATGGCTTTGTGAAAGGCCAACTCCCCTCAGCCCGCAGGCAGAGGAGAAGAAATTGGTGGCAGCCGCCCTTAAAGAAACTTTCCAGCGAGTCTTTCCTAAAGAAACTTTTCAACAAGTATCCAAAGTAATTTATGAAAGTCGCTGTCGGTGTGAAAAGATCAGAAGTCACAATACAGGCGCAGCTATCTGCTACGTAAGAGAAAGGTTTTAGCGTTTAAAAATCTACTGAAGCACTGCCTACAATTTTTCAGCAGTAAATAACTTCACACTTGGCAGAACCAACACACAAATTATGCTAACCATTGCAAAAATTTTCGGTCTTAATGTTCATTTCGTCGTTATGCTCTCAGTAATTTTACACACGCACCTTCGTTATTATTTTATTCTATTGCAACAACAAGCTTTTGGATCAGAACGTTCGGATACAGCAGTCGTATTCAGCCAGAGAAAATCAGTAGCCTTTCCTCAAGCTTTATGGTAAAAGACGAATTTCAGTAGTTCACACGGCTTTCCGCAAAAATATAGAATAACGTTACGATTTCTCTTCAGGAAGAGCGCCCAGTATGAACATCACCGTTAAATGCCAAGATGAATGTTCTCAGTTTTCCGCGAGCTTTAGTGTGTGCAGTGTGGCGTAGTGGTTAGCGCCGCGGGATGTGGGTCGCCAGTTCAGATCCGATTACTAGTAATTATTTGTTACTATTATTTAGTATTTATCATTTACGGAAGGTTCTTGAAATATCTTAACGTTTGGCATATTTATTTATTTTGGACATTCCAAATTTGTACAAATACCATCATTATGGAATAATCGATGATTGTATAAACAGCTAAACCCTCTGCCCAAGCCGCGCGGGATTAGTCAGGCGGTCTAAGGTATCGTAATACTACTAATGTCAGTTACTAAATTTAGATTGTTAGATACTGCTCTGAGGCCGGGAAGAGCCTCAGCTATCGGAAGGGTCTCAGATGGCAAACAGCAGATGGCCCACAGAATAAGGGTAGACCCAAATAAATAATCTCGAGCTGAGGCGGCAGGGCGAGGAGGGGTGGGAGAGTAGCTTATGGTGGTCTACACTCAGTAATCATCACACACAATGAGGTGACGAAAGTCATGAAATACCTCCTAATATCCTGTCGGACCTCCTATTGCCCGGCGTAGCGCAGTAACTTGACGTGGCAGTGGGTTCAACAAGACGTTGGAAGTCCCCTGGAAAAAAAGTGAGCCATGCTGCCTCTATAGCCCTCCATAATTAACTGCGAGAGTGTAACGGTGGCCAAATCATTCGCTCTTATTGTCCAGAGTGTTCTTCAAACAAATCGCGAAGAACTGTGGTCCGGTGACATGACATCATTGTGTGGGAACATGAAGTCCAAGTAGTCGAACATAACCATTTCCACTAAATGATTGGTTCAGTTCAACCAGAGGACCCAGTACATACGATATATACACAACCCACACCATTATGAAGTCACCACCAATTTGAAAAGTGCCTTGTTGCCAACTTGGGTCCATGGCATCGTGGGGTCTGCGCCACACTCGAACCCTACCCCCAGCTCTCACCAACTCAAATCGGGACTCACCTGACAAGGCCTCGGTTTTCCAGTCGTCAAGAGCCCAATAGAGGCGTTGTAGGCGATGTCGTGCTGTTAGCAAAAGTACTCGCGTCGGTCGACTGCTGCCATAGCCCATTAACTCCAAATTTAGCCGCACTGTCCTAACGGATAAGTTAGTGTACGTCCCACGTTGATTTCTGCGGTTATTTCACGAAATGTTGCTTGTCTTTTAGCACTGACAACTCTACTCAAATGTTGTTGCTCTCGGTCGTTAAGTGGAGGCAGTCGGCCAGTACGTTGGTCGTGGTGAGAGGTAATGCCTGAAATTTGGTATTTTCGGCACACTCTTGACACTGTGGACCTCGGAACACTGAATTCCCTAACGATTTTCGAAATGGGATGCCACATGCGTCTAGCTCCAAATACCATTCTGCGTTCAAAATCGTTAATTCCTGTCGTGGGGCCATAATAGCATCGGATAGCTTTTCACTTGGTCACCTTATACTTTTTTACTTTGTGTACGCCATACTATCGCCATCTGCATATGTGCATATAATTATCCCATGACTTTTGTCACCTCAGGGTATACTCAACGCTGATCCTATGCCAAAGCGAGTAAGCACTACTATTAGTAGGCCGGCCGGAGTGGCCGAGCGTTTCTAGGCGCTACAGTCTGGAACCGCGCGACCGCTACGGTCGCAGGTTCGAATCCTGCCTCGGGCATGGATGTGTGTGATGTCCTTAGGTTAGTTAGGTTTAACTAGTTCTAAGTTCTAGGGGACTGATGACCTCAGAAGTTAAGTCCCATAGTGCTCAGAGCCATTTGAACCATTTGAACTACTATTAGTATTGCCTGTCTTGCTGGCAGGGATTAACCCAAGGCCGAAGGGAAGGAAGATCAAAACAGGAAACGAATGCCCCGAATGGCAAACCCCAGCTCTCCATGCTGGGGGTTGGCGATGGGCTGCCAACACGTCCTGAAAAAGCTATTATCGGTACGAAAGTAACTCTGAGCTTTCGGATAGGACTTGTCTATACAAAGCCACCCAAGCGAAAACATGGACTACGAAATGATATACAACTAGGAACCTGGAACGTCAGAGCTCTATACCAGCTTGGAGCAGTTAAATGTATTGTAGGGGAAGCGCATAAATATGGAATAGACTTTCTGCTCTCCGGGAGACAAAGTGTATGGAAATTGGTTCTACAGAAATGCAAAACTGTGTCGTGTTCCATGGAGCCTCGAAAGCAGACCATTCACTAGGTATTGGTTTTGTGGTGAAGAAATATTTGCTTACCAGTCTTGTAGATTTTAAAGCAGTCAACCCCAGAGTCTCACTTGTAATAATAAACAACCAGAAACACAAAGTGCAATGTATAAATTGTCATGAAAACACCAAAAAGAACGAAGATGTCATAAAAGGTGTATTCTACAAAGTGCCATGAACTACAGACAGTCTTAGACAATGTAGCAAGTGCATACTACAAAATCACATTGAGAGATCTTAGTCCGAAAGCAGGGAAAGAAGCAACCTCCAAAGGAACCAACGACAGCGACATTATGTTGACTAATTTCCCCACAGCAAAAAGGATGAAGTAGCACTGGCATCGACAGGAAAGGAATATGTGAGGGAACTTGGGTATGTCCGGACAGGAAGACAGTGAAACAAATTGACCTATGTATTAGTAGAGACAACAATAAAGAAGTGATACAAGATGGCAACAGGTGCTGAACGTGGATCAGACGAGTTCCTTATCGAGTAGTGATGAAAGCAATCTGAAGAACCGAAAATACAAAGACATGCAAAACAAATCACTCAATAATCACTCAAAAATCACTCAATATGACCAGGAAAGCCCGAACAAAGAAAATATAGGAAGCACTTTCAAAACGAAAATGACCATCTGTTTTGAAGTATTGGAGAATGAAGAGGACGAAAATACCGAGATAGATCAGAACTGAAAAGTAATAGCTGATGCAATTAAACAACTGGGGATGGGGGGGGGGGTTAACAGAGGGGGAGGGGTTTATCAGTTGATCAATTTAATTAAGTAGTAAATCAAATTGATGAGAGTGAGAGGGGCTATTCCAATAACTCAGACTTGAAAGTGTACCTTTAGCAGCAAGAGGGAGAGAGTGGGTTGGAGGTTTCCTGAGGGGTGGGGGTGGGGGAACAATAGGTTAAGGACCTGTCACTCAAAAGGAAAGATCCTTTTAGCAGAACAATAGGTTAAGGACCTGTCAATCAATAGGTTAATGACGTGTCAATCAAAGGAGGACAATAGATTTGCTCCTGAGTACATACCTGCCCCTTATGTAGGCAACCCACACTAAAAAAAACGTGCTGGTGCCGGCTTTGTGCCACTACTATAAGTGCATGTAGTTTTGTGAGTATGTAGATGGTGCCAAACACTTTTGAACATTTCATTAGAAGAAATGTACATACAACTAGAAGTTTTGAAGTTCGGAACATCGCCACTGAAATGTGATAATAATGCTAGCGATATTTTTCCCCTCACTTTTTATGAACTATGCTACTAACGTAAAAAAATTGAGGCTCAAATTAACACTTTTTTTCCTACGTTATTTCACCCCACAATCCAACTCGTGATTTATAGTTATCTATACACAGTGTAAGAGAGTAATTTTCTCCCATTGCTAATGCATTCGCAGATAATGCCTGGAAGAAAGATCACTGATACCCCTGTATGCAAACACGAAATCCTCTAATTTGGAGAGTAAATCTTTGCGTGATGCACACCTTTCTGGTAGCGTCTCCTACTGGAGGTTGTTTATTATGCCTCTGATTGTATTGCGCCGACCGTACAAACCCGAGACATATCACGCAATTCTCCATGGAATATTGCCTATCTCCTCTGTTCTTCAATGGATTACAGGTACACGTACAACATTCAAGACTTGATCGAACGAAGGTTTTGTAATCGACCACATTTCTGGGAGAATTAACTTTCCTACTCCCACATATCTCAATCTGAAATTTACCTTCCTCACGCTCATACTTATGTAGTCGTACTGTTCCACATATATGACGTTTGTATCTGGTTACAGTAAATGCTTTTCGATCGCGAAGTCTTACGTATCCCGCATTTTGATTCACATACGCGCTTTACATGATGTACTGTCTGCCAAAGAAGTGAAGCACCCAGAAGATGGGCAGGAATTGAGATGGAACATCACGAGTTTAGAGGTTATGTGATGTTATTTGACTGATTTCAAACTCCAGTCAGATTTACAAAGAACTTGACACTATGAGCCCACCTATCAATATGATGTTCCACTCTCCGGCATGCATGCATGCGGTGATTCGGTTGCGAAATGTGTCGTCAAGCCATTCTATCCGCTCCTGAGGCAAACTAGTGCACAACTGTCGTAAATGGTCCTTAATATCTTGGATACTGCCGCTGGGACGGAGTTGTCACCCGAGTTGATCCCATACATGTTATATGGCAGCTAAATGGAAACGAGACAGATGGGAAAAAGTAAGTAAATTGTTTATTATTTCAAAAGCAATCGCCGTAACTGATAATACATTTATCTCACTGGGAGACGAGACGGTCAGTGCTTTCACAGAAAAATATCTGTGGTTACCTACGGAACCATGATTGTACTCAGGCGTGCACCTCTTCGTGCGAAGCAAACCTACAGCCACGGATATCTTTCTTGAGGTCTCCAACAATATGGAAAACACATCGGGAGAGATCGGGACTGAACGGAGGCTGTGTAAGGGCTCCCGAACGAAACTTCTGCAGGGTAATCGAGACATCTTTCTCAATATGCGAGCTATAGTACCGATCTCACCCCCAAGCGGTTTCTATACTTTTTTGAACCCTAAAGAAAGACAATCATGGCCAATGGATTTCCTTCAGACAAAGATGTGCGAACTTAGGTACAGTCATGGTTCCGTAGACAACCACAAACATTTCTCCATGAAGATATTGACCGTCTTTTCTCACAGTGGGATAAATGTATTAACACTACTGGTGATTATTTTTGAAATATTAAACAGTTCACTTACTTTTTTTCCATTTGTCTTGTTTCGTTTGACAGCCTGAAAAGCATATAAGGGTGTCGCAGTGGAGGCTGTGCTGGTAAATAATTATTAAGAACAAAACCTGGATACCATGCACCGTTTCCGAGTTACTTAACATTGAAGCTAGCCAATCGGATCGTCGCACGCCCAAATGCAAGCAGCCTGCCTGAAACAGTGTCGCAAAACCTGTTCTTCGTTTGGTTTCATCGAACCGAACATAGCTTTTGCTCACGTAGATTAAACTGAACACTCCCAAAAAGGCACATTTTAATTGGTAATGAGCATTTGAAAATGTGGTAACTCGCGGATCCACAGACGTCTGTGCATACCGCATTTTTGCGCTTGCAAGTGCTTAAATTTGCGTGCGCAACGACCTGGTTGGCTTACTTCAGTGCTAAATAACTCGGAAATTGCGCAACGTATCGAATTTTTTTCTGTGTAGTTATTTCGCAGCACAATGTCCCCCTGCAACATCCATAAAGTTTTCAGACTGTTTCTGACAACCCTGTACATCGGGGATAGATATGAGGATCTTACTGGCCACGGGACTACCTCAACATCACACAGACAGTTCCTAGAGATATGTGTGGGAGATATGGCTGGCCACAGAAGTTTCTAAAAATCACACAGACAGCTCATAAAGAGACGTACCATTTGTGGATGTGCATTTTCCTGTTGAAATACAGCACCATGATTCCACCGAATGAGAGGTAACGCATGACGACGTAGGATGTTCGTGACATACCAATGTAGCTTCTGAAGACTCCCTCAGTCACGGACAGCCGCGACCTGTAGTCACATCCGGAAGCTCCCCACACCACGATATCACTGTCTTTCTCCAAAACGTTGGAAGGATGGGATGTCTCCCCAGGTTGCCGCCATATTCGCTGAATATGCTCATCCAGAATAGTGAGGACATCAATTAATCGCTGAACACGATGTGGCACCATTTATCAACTGTCCTTGCTTCCTGGTCACTGCACCACTCCAAACGCAACCATTTGTGTGCCTACGCATGAGACGGTAACTCTCCACGTTGGCTGTTGCTAGGCTCCGATTAGCGGTGCGGGATGACACAATGTTGCGCAGAGTCCATTACTTATTCTCGTATGGCAGACGCAGTAGTCAAATAGTGGCGATGTGCTCATACATAATACGGCAATCCTCCCTCGTGGTGGTCAGACTTGTTAGACCGGAACCTTGACGATGATTATGCCTGCTCTCAGAGTCCTATGCAGCTCAACATCGGACCACTGTCACACTCGAATTCCCCACAAACCTAGATGGTGCACAATTCTACTAGCGGGTCAAATGGTGACCCACAGCGGGGACACTTTTAAACTTTGTCAGGCTCTAATAACGATGTCTCACACGAGTATGAGGTTCCTCCGTGTCCTTCAAGGTTATAGCTCAACAACTGTAGCTGTTGATGACCCTAACATACCCAAACAAGCCTGGAACAACACTAATGCACTCTGGTGATCTTTCTACCTCTCCTAGACAATTGCAACACTACTCATTTACATAAACGTCGATGGTGCGTAAGGGTACGATGTTACATTGACATCCGACCATGTCTTTTGGGTGCTTCACTTCTTGTGTCAGGCAATGCATGCATTTGTGTTTATGGTTATCTACAAGGTTGTGCAAAAGAGATGATCATCTGAATCTAGTGACAACTTTTTAACGATGTCATGATCGTGTATACATCTGTTCATCTATGAACAGTTTCTGAGAGCAAAAAACGTCGACAGGCAATTCATTTATACATACCGTGAATACTATGAAATCTACCTCACTACTTTCACGCACGATTGACGCTACATTTGCATTTAACTATCACTTCCTTCGGATAACCACCTACTGTCTTCCAGTTGCTAATTAGTCTTCATTCCAGTCGCTCACCGGTACCGATATTTTGTAATTAAATATTTTGTTTTCGAGACAGCGGTGCAGAAATCTTTACAGAAGTCGAGGAACACAGCAATAAACTGGACTCCATAATTTACTGCCTTCCGGATTTCGTGAATTAAAAGAGAAATCTGGGTTTCGTATGACTGGTGCTAAATGTAATCGATGTTAATTCTTACAGAGAAGTTCTTCCGTTTCCAGAAATGTCATCATGCACGAGCACAATTTTTTAGCCCTCTACCTTTCGAGTCTATGATCACTTGACATTCTGAAGTGTTTTACGACCGTCACGTTTTTTACAATTTCATTTATTGTTTGATAAAATGTAGTCAGTTTTGTTTTTGCTTCCATATGGTCCTAGCTATGCCCAGTTCCTATTTCGCTTTTTGTGGAAATACGAGTATGCGTTAAGAACAGACATATTGTTCTTCACGGCAAATTCTACTAACCTCTGAGCTCTGTAATTTCAGGTATCGTATCCCAAGCTTACCAACAAATAATCGTGCTTTAACTTTTGATCTATCTTCGCATCAATAACATTTTATAGTGGGTTTTGCTGTCATTTGTCATCTTGTGTAACTATTTGTAAAATTACTCTACCTGCTCATCAGCATATCAGCAAGTCTGCTTACTTTCTTCAATTGTTTCCATATAATATCTTCATTTATTTTTAAACTGAGTATTTCTTTTCTCTCAGTTATTCTTTAAATATTTGTAATATCGTTTTTAATATTGTTGTTTAAATGAAGCCAACATCTGAACGTTCTTTCTGGTCCTTTCCTCTGTAGTGAAACGTATGGATTCATTTCAGTTCAATTTTTACTTACCTTTTTCGCCACGTTTTTCATATCCCTACTCTATCAGGTTTGGGCTGCATCGATAAACACACGATTATCTGACGTAATGAATTTTAATAATTGCTTATGAACTTTAGCTGTGGCATTTTCCCTCGAAACGTGTTGAACATAAACTTTCAACAATAAATCAGAACGAAGGGTTTTCAGACATAACTTACGTTTACATGGACACTTTCCTTGTTCGATTTGAGGAATCCACCCCTCAAATTTGTACACTTATTTGTGGTATGCACTGTACAAGATGAACAGACTACATAAAAAATGCAAGGCAATTGCTTAACTATTTGTTAAGTCCTCTATTCGAAAACCGTAGGCAGCACCTTTGTGTGGGGCATATATACAAAGAAGGGAAGTTACATGACTGTACTCCTACTCACCGCTGTGACGAAACTTATGATTTACTTCCTAACAACGGGTCGGATCTCCTATTGTCCGGCGAAATGCAACAACTCTACGTGGCACGGACTCCACAAGTCGTTGGGAGGTCCCTGCAGTAATATTGAGCCATGCTGCATCTATAGCCGTCCATAGTTGCGAAAAGTGTTGCCAATGAACTGAGTGAACTGACCTCTCTATCGCGACCCATAAATGTTCACTGGGATTCATGTCGTACAATTGTGGCCCAGTGATATGGCGAATTTCCATCCATAGAAATTCCATAGTTCGTTGGAAACATTAAGTCTACAAATGACTGCAAATGGTCTCCAAGTACCCGAACATAACCATTTCCAGTCAATGATCAGTTCAATTGGAACAGAGGACACAGTCCACTCCATGTAAACAGCCCATACCTTTATGGAGGCACCACCAGCTTGCACAGTGCTTTGTTGACAACTTGGGCCGATGTCTTCGTGGGGTCGGCGCCACTACCATCAGGTCTTACCAACTGAAATCGGGACTCGTCTGACCAGGCCACGGTTTTCCAGTAGTCTAAGGTCCAATATATACGGTCAAGAGCTCAGGAGAGACGCTGCAGGCAATGTCGTCCTGTTAGCAAAAGCACTCACGTCGGTCAACTGCTGCCATAGCCCATTAACGATAAATTTTGCCGCACTGTCCTAACGGATAAGTTCCTCGTACGTCCAACGTTGATTTCTGCGATTATTTCACGCAATGTTGCTTGTTTGTTAGCACTGACAGCTCTACGGAAACGTCACTGCTCTCGGTCGTTAAGTGGAGGTTGTCGGCCACTGCGTTGTCCGTGGTGAGAGGTAATGACTGAAATTTGGTATTTACGTCACACCCTTGCAACTGTGGACCTCGGAATACTGAATTCCCTAACGATTTCTGAAATGGAGTGCCCCTTGCATGTAGCGCCAATTACCATTCTGCTTTCACAGTCGTAAACTCCCGTCGTGCGGCCATAATAATATCAGAAACCTTTTCACACCATCACCTTATACTTTTACATTTAGTGTACGCTGTTCTACCGCCATCGCTATTCCCATGACTTTTGTCATCTCAATGTAAGCTGTGGCAGCACTATACTCGAAGAGGTAAGCTCGCGCAGCTCGTATGACCGGACTTTCATCTGTCGCATTAGATTCTGTTTCAGGTGTATCGACGTAGCCACAACTACTTCCTTGGTCACAACCCTCCCCTGCTTCATATGTAACAACTATGCCTTTATACACGCTCTATGAGGGTTAACAAACTAAATTACTCGTGCTATATCGTTACATTGTTGCATTCGATAATAACTATTTAATATGCAAGTGGAATTATATGCTACGTATATATGAAATTACGTTGTAGTGCAGAGAGAACAGCAAGTATTTTGTTGAGTATTTGGATGGTTATAGATGCAGGGCGATTGTGGAATTAATAGGCAGCGGAAATTCTGTACAAGAGTATTTGTCATCTTGGAAAATCGGCTTTTCTGCCGGCATTTCGCGTAGTACTTGCACGATATTTCGATCAGGTAACCCGCAATCTTCATCATGTGCTCCCTGAGCCCTGAGCCACAGGGAGCACCTGACGAAGACTACTAGTTACGCGATCGAAATATCGCGCAAGTAAGACGCGGGTTACCGGCAGAAAACCCGATTTTCCAAGATGACAACACCTCGCCGGGAAATCCTGAAGACCTACACAAAAATCTTTACTTTCTAAAGGACTTTAAACCACTTGTAGAAAAGGAAATTTATCTACGCTTTCTAGTTATTAATATATGAACATATAAATTTAAAATAAATTAAATGATTGGACAGTTTCCTTGCAAATTAAATTTTTTCATGTGCTGCGGCAGAGAAAGTAGTTTAATTTTTTATGTATAAAAATCTGTAATTGCAGAGCAGTGTGTTGTCGTAAATATCCTAATGTATAAGAAAGTCTGTGGCGCAGGCAGAGTGCAGACTTTCTATTGGCCGCGAGACTGGGAGTGGGAGAGCTGGCGTGTCCTTAGCTCTTGCTGGCTTTACCCCCGGGAAAGAGTCCCGGTTCTCATTTCGACAGGAGGCTGAGTTAACCTGTATCTATCCTAGAGGGACTGCAAGGAGGACCTATCCGCGACTGAACACGGGATCTCAACTGCCCGAGTCTCGTGCTCTGCTCGCTAGGCCACTAAGGCCACTTCGTAAATATACTGCTGAGTATCGAAATGAAAGATTACTGAGAAATAACGACTGTGTGAAACCGAGTTAGTTTATGAGCTGTTTGCTCGAAGTGTAAGTGTCAACGATTATTAGTACTGGGTGAAGATACTATACTGCTCCTCAGCGTGACGATCGTTTTATTGCAGCCGGAGAACAAGAGTACTTCGCTGTTTAACTACTCATACTGTTCTAGAAAAGTCAGTGTGGTTTTCCACCAGCGTTTGTACTAACTAATATTACACAGTTTTTCAAAGTAATTCCTTAATTTAAATCCCATACATCTTGAATCAAAACTGTTTCGTAAAACGGTGAAATCTGCAGTTGTACAGTTGTATCTTTAATTCCATCGTAAGGAATTCAAACATGTTAGTGAGATTTCATGGGCAGACTTGCTATCTCTATAGTATTGTTTGTCTTTTACACCGTTGTCTCACTGTAAGAAGGATCCATCTACTGAGCAATCTTACGCCATACAAAGTATCCACAATCTAGGTTAGTTACCTGTTTCTGTAGGTTTACAATGGACAACTTGCTTCAATAGCTGTTAAATAGTAAACTACAAAAATACTGTATGATACAACAATTCGGTTAGTAATAAAATAGTATAGTGCGTAAATAAATGTGTCCTCAGCCCCATTTTCATTCAGTTACACGCTTCCGTGTTTCTCCTGCGCCACTTACAACCAACGTAGCGACGGTTCTTTCATCGGAACCAGTTCCGAGTTTTCTTCCACCGTTGTCAAATGCATGCTAGTGTTGCATTTCTAACGAAATCGCTGTCAACAGAACGTCAAGCGTTTATAAAGTAGATAACCTTCATCTTCTGTTATTCGAGCCATTATTCCTGCATAATATCTCGTGTGTATTCAGTGTTGTTGGTTGATAATGATATTAACACAGCTTATCGATGTTTGAGAATAACACGCTCGCAAGAAATATCTACCTGAGAGATCGCCCTCCAAGAATATTCCTTGATGCGCGCCGACATTATACAGAGCGTAGGATCGATGGACGTAGGCGTGGTCACATTTCCCTTTCACCCAAATGAATGACTGGCGTTGCCGACGCTGTGGTCTTCTCGCAGCTCGGTTTCCTACTTACGTTATAACTTCTAAAGCACTGGTAAACAGTGCCGCTCCTGATGTCTCAGTGTATTAACAAAATTTAAATACGCAACACAACACATAACAGAATTTATAATCTTAAATTTGCAATCAAATGAAATGCTCACGTTAATGACATTTCATATGGGAAAGTAAATAAATTACTGGGGTGAAGTGTCTATTACTAAGGTAAAACTATTACTGAATTTAATTACAGAGATCACTGCTAGATTATGTTATGTTAATAAATTGCAGTACAATTTGGATAGCACATATATTCTAGTGAGTAATTAGGTAAACGGCCAAATCAAAGGCCGATGTTACTAACGTATGCTAAGGTGGCGTCTCCGGACCCGGTGGCAGCCAGTCCTAATCCTATGGTAGAAACTGTCCATCGGTAGAAATAAGCGGGAAAGCGGAGGAGAGGGTTCATGAAAGATCATTATAACTTGACTATGCGCTAAAACTCTGGGTTAAGTTCCGAACCCGTGTTCTGAGTCACATAGAGAGAGCCCATGTGGCACTGTTTATGGTGACCTGAGATCTACCTTTATAATCCGCAAGTCACCTTTTATTGTGTGGCGGAGGGTACTTTTCGTACATCTGTCATCTTCGCCCCTCCCACCCCCCTCTCCCCCCCCTCCCACCCCCACCCCCGTTTTTATATTGCAATCACGAATGGTGCGGGGAACAACGACTGGCTGGTAAACCTCCGCGAGAGATCCGATGAGATCGTTAAGCTCGGCGACTCAGTTAGTGCTTTTAGAGGAATAAGCGACAAGTTGTCGCCTGTTGTCACCCTCTCTTTTCGTTTATTTTCCAAAATATACCAAAACAACACTAACACAACTTTACATTGAATCAGCATTCCATCGGACTCAATCTAGTGATACAGAAAGAGCTGACCACAGTATATCTGTATCACAAAGAAAACTTCCGAATATGGAACACAGTAATCGGATTCGAAAGAATGAATAGGCAGGTAAACGTAACTGACAGATGTCTTCAGTTTACACTACCTTCTGTCAAAATTATTTCACCATGAAGAAAGCTTCAAAAATGAATGAAATATAGCGCGTCTTATGAACCACGGGGGTACAAAGAAAACACTAGAGCAAAACAATGCCATTGTTGCTGTTGTGGTCTTCAGTCCTAAGACTGGTTTGATGCAGCTCTCCAAGTTACTCTATCTTTTGCAAACCTCTTCACCTCCAAATAACTACTGCAGCCAACATCCTTTTGAACCTGCTTACTGTATTCATCTCTTAGTCTCCCTTTACAATTTTTACCCCCACGCTTCCCTCTAGTAATAAACTAGTGACCCCTTGATGTCTCAGAATATGTCCTATCAACCGATATCCACTTTTAGTAAAGTTGTGCCACAAATTTCTTTTTCCCCAATTCTATTCAGTACCTGCTCATTAGAAACGTGAATTACCCATCTAATCTTTAGCATTCTTCTGTAGCACCATGTTTTAAAAGCTGCTGTTCTCTTCTCGATTGAACTGTTTATCGTACACGATTCACTTCTGTACAAAGCTACGCTCGAGACAAATAACTTCAGAAAAGACTTCCTAACACTTAAATCTATATTCGCTATTAACAGATTTCTCTTCTTCAGAAATGCTTTTTCTTCTTTATGATTCTTCATTTTATATTTTCTCTACTTCGGACATCATCAGTTACTGTACTGCCCGAATAACAAAACTCATCTACTACTTTTAGTGCATCGTTTCTTAACCTAATTCACTCAGCATCGCCTGATATAATTCTACTACAATCCGTTACCTTTTTTTTTTTTTTTTGCTTTTATTTATGTTCATCTTGTATCCTCTTTTTAAGACAATATCCATTCCATTCACCTGCTCTTAGTCCTTTGTTGTCCCTGACAGAATTACAATATCATCAGCGAACCTCTTAAGTTTTTATTCCTTCTCTCTGAACTTTAATTATTTCAGCAAATTATTCTTTGGTTTCCTTTACTGATTGCTCAGTGTACAGATTTAGTAACATCGGGGACAGGCTACAACCCAGTCTCGCTCCCTTCTCAACCACTGCTTGCCTTTCATGCTCCTCGACTCTTATAACAGTCGTCTGGTTTCTGTACCACTTGTAAATAGCCTATCGCTCCCTATATTTTATCCCTGCTACCTTCAGAATTTCAAAGAGTGTATTCTAGTCGACTCTATCAAAAGCTTTCTCTAAATCTACAAATACCATAAACGTAGGTTTGACTTTCCTTGACCTACCATCTAAGATAAATTGTAGGGTCAGTATTGCCTAGCGTGTTCATACATTTCTTCGGAACCCAAACTAATCTCCTCAGAGGTCGGTCTCTACCAGTGTCTCCTTCCTACTGTAAATAATTTGTGTAAGTATTTTGAAACTATGACTTGTTAAACTGGTAGTTCGCTAATGTTCGCACCTGTCATCACCTGATTTCTTTGGAAGTGGTATTACTACATTCTTATTGAATTCTGAGACCGTTTCGACTGTCTCATACATTCTGCACGCCAGGTGGACTAGTTCTGTCTAGGCTGGCTGTTCAAATGATACCAATAATTCTGACGGAATTTTGTTCTGTCAAATTATTCTCTCAGTATCATCTCTCCCATCTCATCTACATTTACGTCGTCTTCCCCTTCTGTAATATTGTCTTCAAGTCCCTTTCCTTTCTATAGCCCCTCCATGTACACGCTCCACCTTTCAGATTTCCCTTCTTGGCTTGGTATTGGTTCTGCATCTAAGCTTTTGATATTCATACACGTGCTTCTCTTTCCTCTAAAGGCCTGTTTAATTTCGTATAGCCGGTATCTTCGTCACACCATTACATGTATGAAATCAGTAATCACTGTAACCGCTACGTAGGGCGATAAAAGCCACCGATGCTCTGTGTCAGATTTAAGAGCTTTTGAATGAGTTGCTCAGGTAAGGTGTAACAGATAGCTCACATTCTCTGCCAAAGGTGAGCCGAATTTCTCAAAAGACAATCTTCACGAATGCCTCACCGACCCACGAAAACTCTATCACATTCAGTTAATGGTTTGTCATGTTAATGGATGCACTTACAATAGAAGTCAATTCCTTGTTTCACATTAAAGCTGTGTATGCTTTACGCTATACGTGAAAGACATCTTTTTGAACACAGATAAGTGTGGAAACAACAGATTATCGATTACTCTCGTAATAGCGATAGGTGTAATAGATTAATCAGACATAAATTTCCAATGATCATTCGTTACTATCGTAGTGCAGATGGCTGTAACGGATTAATAATATATAAATTTCCTGTTACAAACATCCGGAAATCAAGTTTTTGTATCAGAGTGTTCACCATATTTTGTCCAAATCCTACAAAGGCATGAAATAGTTTTGTCAGATGCAAGAAAGTAGGCTAGATATCACAAGAGTATGCATTTAACGGTCGAGTCCAAGCACGATAATGAGCCTGAGAGGATTTTAGGTGATTTTAACCGCTCGCAAGTCATCGAGAATTAGTCTCATGGATAATTAATTAATTCCATAGAATACTCAAGAGTAGGATTTAGTTCCAACATTCTCCAAATCTCCAAATTCTGAGTATCAACCTCCTCTAGTGTTACTTTACCAAATTACAAATATCGGATCTCGCCTTTAATGCGCGGCATAGAAGTCGTATCTTATTGTCCGAAAAAATAATCGTGTGGAGTAAAACAAATTAATCATAACGAAGTGCACCTTCAGGAGTACGCATTAACAGCTTTTTAGTACGACAGGCATCCGTAATAGCTTCTAACTGATTGTTGCTCATTTCCGTATTAAATGGCACAACGTTAAGTCAGAAGCTTCAAAAGTCTGAGACGTTGCTCGGCATGAAACTTGAAGGGAGATTGGCGGGAAAAGAGAGGAGAACGCGAGAGAGGGTGAGTGGCTGGCGACAGTTTGTTCCCCGCCTTTGTGAAGAACACAAAAGCCGGCATACCATTATGCCAGAGAGCCTGCTAGTTCTGTCTACAGAGGTAATGTTTCATTCTGGAGGAATGAACTTCGTAAGTGCTTCTGTTTCCTTTATACTCAGATACTACACGTCTAATAAAAACTGAGCTGAATGTGTTTTCGTAACTAGTAATACCGAAGTTCGACTTTTCCGCTATAACAACAACTAACGCTAATTAATGAGAGGTGTTTTTTTAATGTACACTACATCGTAGATGCGCAAGTGTATGGCTTCATCTAATTTTGCGTGACGATCCATCTTTCTACTAAGTAGTGCCTATTTTAAATTTCAACCCTCTATCCCAGTTACATAATATTACTCGACTTGTATGCATCTAGACAACATTGGCTCGAAGAAGGCAGTATGACGAGAACTGCATAAACAAGACGTCAGGATACATGCATTTTTCCTAAAGTCTTGTAAATTCAATGAATCCAAAGAAGAGGTATCTTTGGTACAGACATATAGTGTGCTTCAACGAGTATCACTCCTCACCGTTCAGTATCTCAAGACGTGTTTACGTATCAAGATCATCAGGGAGGGCATAGTTCAGATTTTCATCTTCCAGCAGCATGGTGGAATTCCTGCAGAGTTTTGGGTGGACATATTGTTGTCCCCAATAGACGAAACGGACAAGCTGAAACTAAGGTAAATGGTAAGTCTAGGGAACCGTTTTAAGTGATCCATCGCAGACGTGTCAAAGGAAGGGGAAATGTGGGTAAGAGGGGGTGTGACGACCTTCCCATCATGTGACACGTCCACGGTGGCGTTGGGCAGAATTGCGATGAACTTTAGTGCCAATGTGACATAATTAACCTAGCATGAATTACAGAGCTTTGGCCCTCTCTGTCATGTGACGACACCTTGATGTCTGAAGTGTCACTGAGCCCTTATGACGTCGCAGGGTGCCACACCTTTGCAACATTACAGAGGAAGATAGGATATTCCTTTGAGCCAAATTGCAAACTTCTGCGTCGCAATGGGAGACAATTACGGGAGTTAGGGATAGTGGTCCTTTAATTGTATTGTGCAGTGTATCGAGAGTGTATGTACGGACTGCTGTGTTTCACATGGACATTAATAATTCTACATCTACATCTACATACATACTCCGCAAGCCACCTGACGGTGTGTGGCGGAGGGTACCTTGAGTACCTCTATCGGTTCTCCCTTCTATTCCAGTCTCGTATTGTTCGTGGAAAGAAAGATTGTCGGTATGCCTCTGTGTGGGCTCTAATCTCTCTGATTTTATCCTCATGGTCTCTTCGCGAGATATACGTAGGAGGGAGTAATATACTGCTTGATTCCTCGGTGAAGGTATGTTCTCGAAACTTCAACAAAAGCCCGTACCGAGCTACTGAGCGTCTCTCCTGCAGAGTCTTCCACTGGAGTTTATCTATTATCTCCGTAATGCTTTCGCGATTACTAAATGATCCTGTAACGAAGCGCGCTGCTCTCCGTTGGATCTTCTCTATCTCTTCTATCGACCCTATCTGGTACGGATCCCACACTGCTGAGCAGTATTCAAGCAGTGGGCGAGCAAGCGTACTGTAACCTACTTCCTTTGTTTTCGGATTGCATTTCCTTAGGATTCTTCCAATGAATCTCAGTCTGGCATCTGCTTTACCGACGATCAACTTTATATGCGTACTCCCAGATAATTTATGGAATTAACTGCTTCCAGTTGCTGACCTACTATATTGTAGCTAAATGATATGGGATCTTTCTTTCTATGTATTCGCAGCACATTACACTTGTCTACATTGAGATTCAATTGCCATTCCCTGTACCATGCGTCAATTCGCTGCAGATCCTCCTGCATTTCAGTACAATTATCCATTGTTACAACCTCTCGATATACCACAGCATCATCCGCAAAAAGCCTCAGTGAACTTCCGATGTCATCAACAAGGTCATTTATGTATATTGTGAATGGCAACGGTCCTACGACACTCCCCTGCGGCACACCTGAAATCACTCTTACTTCGGAAGACTTCTCTCCATTGAGAATGACATGCTGCGTTCTGTTATCTGGGAACTCTCCAATCCAATCACACAACTGGTCTGATAGTCCATATGCTCTCACTTTGTTCATTAAACGACTGTGGGGAACTGTATCGAACGCCTTGCGGAAGTCAAGAAACACGGAATCTACCTGGGAACCCGTGTCTATGGCCCTCTGAGTCTCGTGGACGAATAGCGCTAGCTGGGTTTCACACGATCGTCTTTTTCGAAACCCATGCTGATTCCTATAGAGTAGATTTCTAGTCTCCAGAAAAGTCATTATACTCGAACATAATACGTGTTCCAAAATTCTACAACTGATCGACGTTAGAGATATAGGTCTATAGCTCTGCACATCTGTTCGACGTCCCTTCTTGAAAACGGGAAAGACCTGTGCCCTTTTCCAATCCTTTGGAACGCTACGCTCTTCTAGAGACCTACGGTACACCGCTGCAATATTTCAATAAAAATAGATTTTAATATAAAACGTTTGAAAATCTAACTAAAACTCTGAAATAACTTCTTCTAGCCTCCTACAGATACAAAACCTCCTATAGATAGATCTAAAACTTTGTAACTGTGAATTTTTAATAACTATGAAAATACTTGTAAGATCTGTAATAAAAAATGTGGGGCGCATGCAATAGATAATAGTTAAGAAGCGAACTATTCACGCACCGATTATGTATTGAATGCATCCCACGTTTTTTATACATCTTACAAATATTTTCCTGACTATTAAAAATCCACAATCACAAATTTTCAGAACTATCTGTTTGGCATTAAGAATCTGTTTGGGGCTAAAAGAAGTTATTTTATAAGATTTTTGTTTCCTATTTTTCTTATTGCGAAATGTTGTGACCTGAATCTAACAGAGATCAAGAAGGACTCAAAGAATCGGCAGAGATTTGCCAACCAGCTACAAGCCATCAACAGCAGTTAGTTAAGTGTGAACAGGAGGACAAAAGACAAGAGGAAAACACCCAACGGAGATAGTACGGCAGAATAAGTTCAAACGAGTAATCCAAGAGTTAAAATCAAAGCTGTAGCGAAATCTGAGACGAAACCAACGGTGTACAATGATAACGATACGAGAGAGGAAGGAATACACAAGTGAAGGCAGAGTCACAGCGCAGCTAGCTCCATAGTGTGGCCACCGGAGTAACTGTCCAGCAAGGTGGGTGTGGTCCTGCAGCACTGCAGGACCAGCGCTGCAGAGGTGATACTAGCGCTTGCAAATGTAGCAATGCCACCTGGCAGTTGTCATCGAGTTCCACACATACAGACTTGAACACATTCCGATTCTACCCACCCAACATGGTGGTCCTGCAGGGCAGCTAAGATGTCAAGGATTAGAACCCTTTTCACCCCCACACCAACCTTACAGGAACTAGGCGGATCAGAGAGACAAGAAAAGGTACTAATAACGCATTGTAATCCAGTTTTGGGGTACGTTTGAAATTTCAAGTCTCTAATTCACCGAGAAGTTAGTTTAAAACAATTTGCAATATGTGTATCCAGCAGACAGACAGACAAGAAAGCGTCATAATAAAAACCTCTTAAAATAGCAACAGATTCCAAAACTGCTGCCAGATAATCTAAGCAGAATGAGATCAAGGGACGTGCACAAACCAAAAAAAAATTGTATGGCGCTAAGAATGTTGGCTAGAAGTATTTTACTTTAAGCTGAAATTTTGTTGGGTTGTGTACAATTATACGCCTTTAAAGATTCCATTGTGTGTTAAACACATTACTCCGTAGCTGAGTGTACACCTGTGGGTTGGTGCATGACTCCAGGATAGCCTGTTGGAATCATTTCACGAGGGAATGGGGTGGCAGAGACGGTGTCGTAAATCTCCTGGTCACCAGACTTAGCGCTAATGTTCTGGACTGAATTTCTAACCTCTCTGTAGTGTCTCTTAATGTGAGAGTATGTGACACAGCTGATGGTGATCCGTCCATCGGATGAGTACTCTAAACTCGGCCGCACCCTTGATGCTTTACGAGAGGAGTAGGCCATATCCCGGCACCTGGTTTCTCTCTGCTTCCATCATCATATAACACAAACATGGCATCGCACTCAGCACACACCCACCACAGCTCCTGCACTCGACATATACACCTAAGACGCAACTCTCACACCTCACGTGGAAAGAGGCCGTTGCGAGCGGAAGAAGAAAGCTTTTTCTGATTAGGCGGCAGAACAACCACTTGGCATCTCTCAGCCAACAATGCCATACCACCCTTTCTTATTTTGTTTAGTACACCTGTGGTGGATACTATAAGTTGCTCAGGCATTCCACAGATATGTTATAGTGGTAAAAACAGATGAACAAATATTCAGCTATATCTCGACAGTAATTAAATATGACACAAAAACTGGTCACTGACTTTAATTTAGAGAAATGTTAACATAGGCTCTTCAAAGGATGTAAAAAAATATGTATAACCACTGACTACAGGATTAATAAATCACGAACAGAATGCGTCAGATCATGCAAATACCTACGAGCTGCGAATATATATATAAAAAAAAATGATGACATGGTTCAGTCACTGATTTAAATATTAAGAGGCTGCTGACAGATCCAAAAGTCATGCTCAGATTTATTATCGGAAGTAGTACGCCATCATCGCTCTTCTTCTTGCTGAATTAACGCCGTTGACCAAAATTATTACCCCCTGCGCTATTCAGATTAGCTGCAAGGAAATTAGGAGTGGCCTGTACCCTGTGACGTAGTGGACGTATACATACTAATGAAGCAGAACAGAATACTTCTCACGAATCCTTTCACGAGCCTTGTTAAAATCATTCAAACATTAAGCCGATTGTTTGACTTCTCTGTAGCTATGGAGGTCGTTGATATTTAACGGGCTTAAAAGAGACGAATATATCAACCTTGTCTCTACATATAGTACGGAAGCATTTCTTAAAGATCTAGATAGGAAATTCGGTTCAGGCCTCTTTTTATAAAATCCAGAATACAGTGTTGGATTACAGTACGGAGCAGTAGGCAATTCTGGCTCGCCTTTATAGCCCTTCTCCAGCTCTGGTTAGCGAGGCGAACGTAAACGGGGTAATGGCCGCAAATTGCTCTGGCCAAGTCACCTCAACAAAGAATTATTTGCCATTCTTGGACTGAATGTGACTTGCGTGATGGCAAGTATACGTATCCTGTCGTAAAGCAGAGTTGGTCAGAGCCGCTCTCCATTTTTCTCTAACGAGTGGGCTGCAGCCAACTGGACAAATTCATATCAGGATGGAATAAACAGTGGAGAACGTGAAACGGGCAATAAACGTTTTATCTCTTTGCCTTGTCTGGTTTTTGATGATACTGCTTTCCTCGTAAATTCGCCTTTAATCCGCCGATGAGTGCCCAGTTTAAAGCAGCAGACTTCCCGTGATACGGCTGCGTCTGCGATGTACGTCTGTAGGAATAACGTCTAGAGAGAGAGAGAGAGAGAGAGAGAGAACATTCGGCTACAATTTATGACGCACGTTAGTCGCATCCAGACAGATGAAGTCACAGGCCAATTTTGTCTTCTCAAGTATCATTTGAATTTCTTTTTACGAACAAGTGCGACAAGATACCCTGCGTGAAGTATACGATGGCAAATAAGATATTACTTTTTTGGAGTGTTGGTTTTAATATAGGAAATCAACGAACGTTGAGGAGAAAATCTGTTTAAAATGTCAGTTATTTAAAGAAAAAACGATGAGTTGCTAGCTGATGTCGTTGACTAGCACAGTATGAAGCATCCATAACTACGTAAGGATATTGTCCACTTTTCACTGTTGTTTAGAAAACTGTCTCACGTCCGTATGGCAAATAGTAACAGTCAAAACTCCACAAAAATTCCTATAAACACAAGCACGGAAGCAAATACTTGAGAGATAGAGCACTCTGTCGTATGACAACCATCTGTCTGTTGGTCCTACACGGATGGTGTTCAACACCGTTACAACTCATTCTTACACGTTCTTCAACTATCCATAAAGAATGATAATCCCGTGCGAACACATCTAGCATCCCTCGCTCCTGCAACATGTGCACGTTGCCGATTTGTGTGGAATACACCAAGCCAGTATTTCGATGGATTAAGATCATGTGATCCATCAGGACAAGAAGACAATGTTCCGTAAAAATTGAGGTGGTGGGTTTTTCGATCTTACTGCAATACCTATTTCAGCATGAAATTAATTCTGAGTTTAAAAGTTACATCGTGCTAGCAGTCTGCTTAAAATGTGTGATAACTAGAATTATTGCTGTCGACAGCATTGACAGAAGACAGTGAGAATAATGACTTCTAATCGGAGGTGACGTTCAGTGCTTGCCCCATACAGAGCGCAGACCAAATACTGGAGAAACGAGAGCAAGAAAAGGAAAACAGTTGGTATTAGAAAACATACGTCAGAGCATTGTGGAGGGGGGTGGGGTATTTGTTCCGGTTCCCTATAGTTTTGAACGAGAGGATTATACATGTAAAACCGTTTCCACGAGAATAATCGGGTACAAGGAATCTTAATTCTGGTTTTATTAGACTTTTTTAGAGAGTGGTGCATTTGAAGTCACAATATTATTAAAATTTACCATGGTTATTTATTCTCTGCAAACACAATAACGTGTGCTCTTCTTGTAATGACTGAGATCAAGTATCACAGACTTTATTCTAACGTCTTCAGTGACTCTTTTTTCCTTCTTCTCAATAATTATTAGAAATTGGACGCTTTGAATTGTTTACTGGGTATAGCACTATGGAACTTTTCGTCAGTGCGTTTAGCAAGAGAGCATTTATTTAAAAAAAAGTATTACTTTATTCTCGCCCTCTGGTGAACGGCTCTCCGTTAGCTTTGACGTGCTGTATTTCTTTCATTTTTATGCAAACTGTCCAGTTCTGTTTCCTGAACTCTTTATTAAGACGCAAGGAAGATAACTAACCATTTCCTCGTTGATCTACAGTTGCGAAAAAAAAGTTCGGTTATCTTCTTCAACGTTGATATTCGTTATAGAAATTCTTATACGACCCTTAGTTATAACACGATGAAGATGAAGTGGACAACAAACGTATTATATGTACGAAGGGATTTAAAAAAGTAAGTTACATATTATTATGTCAGGTCAAGTAACTTTTATTGAATGCTGTACTACATTTCAAATTGACACAGATACAGAACCCTAGTTTTCTACGTAGGCACCAAGCCTCTGTAAATAACTGTTGGAGCTTTCTGCCAATCGTTCAATTCCTCAATGATACAGAATCGCTCCTATATCACGAATCTATTCGAGTCCAGTTGTGTAATGTATTCATCGGCAGAATTGGTTCCTCGATCGCCTGGATATTGTCATCTGCGGTCGGTGTCCTAACTTCCCAACCTCTGTGCGGCGTTGGTCACTTTGTCGGCTTCATTTCACTACGGCCGGACGCGACATTGTATTTGGTTCCTACACCGCCAGATTCTCGTCGTGAATCTGTATGCAGCTCAGAAGTTTTGCCCTCAAGAATCGTACCGTTCTGTCTAATTCAACTTTGTACTACGTTTCCAGTTGCCGCACCATTTAACTCGCGCACGGTGATGCGCCTGTTATACACACCGCAGCAGAACAGTGTCTGCAGTAAACCCAGGCGCGCAGTCCGGAACCGTGCGACTGCTACGGTCGCAGGTTCGAATCCTGCCTCGGGCATGGATGTGTGTGATGTCCTTAGGTTAGTTAGGTTTAAGTAGTTCTAAGTTCTAGGGGACTGATGACCTCAGATGCTAAGTCCCATAGTGCTCAGAGCCATTTGAACCAAGTAAACCCAGAACATGTACTCTCTTCTGACAATACATCATTCTTGTTGCGCAATGGACTTAGCTGGCCGCGCGGTTAGAAGCACCACGTCACGGATTGCGCGGCCCCTCCCGCCGGAGGTTCGAGTCCTACCTCGGGCATGGGTGTGTGTGTTGTCCTTAGCATAATGGTTAGCTTAAGTTAGTTTAAGTAGCGTGTAAGTCTAGGGATCGATGACCTCAGCAGTTTGGTTCCTTAGGAATTCATACACATTTGAACATTTCTGAATGAACTTAGCATAGGACGACATGATTAACTTGCTTTTTGAAGTCCCCTCGTATTCCGCGGTTTACTCAAGACTGAGAGTGCAAAAATGTAGGACGGGTTCATGAAATGATTCTCTTTCTTAGAGCAATGTGTTAACAAGATCTGTAATATCACGAACGGGAAAAGTACTTAGACTCAATACCAATATTATTTGTAATACCCCTGAGCTGCAGTACAGGCTCTTGACACATGTAAGCAGTTAGCCAGATAGACAATATCGTCATGGGATACGTGATTACACGAAATCTGTACTTGTACCTGCAAATCTTCAATGGTCACAGGTTCACCATCTAAGTCTGTCAGTGTAACTATAGTGCTTGCTAGGGTGGTTTGTATAGCCTGATGGCCGGCCGGAGTGGCTGAGCGGTTCTAGGCGCTACAGTCTGGAACCGCATGACCACTACGGTCGAAGGTCCGAATCCTGCCTCGAGCATGGATGTGTGTGATGTCCTTAGGTTAGTTAGGTTTAATTAGTTCTAAGTTCTAGGGGACTGATGACCTCAGTCCCATAGTGCTCAGAGCAATTTTTTGTATAGCCTGTTGAGTTTCACCGGGAATAATGGGCTGGCTCAGATAGCTCGAAGAGGACGTGGCTTTCCTATAGCAACAACGACAGAGAAACAGCAGGTTGAACACGGTTCTAGACGTACCAGCGATGTTCAACGCTCCCCACACAAGCAACCGAATGTATCGATAACAGTAATGCTAGAAGATAGACCTGTGCTCCGAAGTCGAATACGTATCTGAAATGTTGCTTTTTGCGGTCTACACCGCAAACAGGATTAACCGTCACTTGCACGGACCCTGAATCAGTTCTCAGTGCCGACCACTCTGTGCGCCATTCCGTCCTCCTGTTCATCTTCTCACCCCTCACCAAACGTCTGTAGACACGCACGACGGTGCTGTGGCGTCAATGTAATTCAGGTAATAGGTGTGTGTAAGCATGTTTCTTATACAAGCAACCAGTTACCAAACATCCTCGTAGACACTTGTAGCACCAGAGTTCTATGTATCAGAACAACAGAAGGAGTACCATATTCCATGCCCGCCCGGTTGGCCGTGCGGTCTAACGCACGGCTTTCCGGGCGGGAAGGAGCGCCTGGTCCCCTGCACGAATCCGCCTGGCGGATTTGTGGCGAGGTCCGGTGAACCGGCCAGTCTGTGGATGGTTTTTAGGCGGTTTTCCATCTGCCTCGGCGAATGCGGGCTGGTTCCCCTTATTCCGCCTCAGTTACACCATGTCGGCGATTGCTGCGCAAACAAGTTCTCCACGTATGCGTACACCACTATTACTCTACCACGCAAACATAGAGGTTACACTCGTCTGGTGTGAGACGTTAGCTGGGGGGGGGGGGGGGGGGGCGCATTCCACAGGGGACCGAACCGCACAATAACCCTGGGTTCGTAGTGGGGCGGCAGAGGGGTGAAGTGGACTGCGGTAGTCGTCGTGGGGTTGTGGACCACTGTAGCTGCGGCGGGGACGGAGCATCTACGTCGTTTCTAGGTCCCCGGTTAACATACAATACCATATTCCACTGATATCCTAAAATAATGTGATCTCGGATGTCTGTTGCGCCACATGGCCGTCCAGAACCTGAGTTAGTGGAGCGAGAAGTTCCATCAACCATCTTTGACACAACCGCAACGCAAATGACGCGTTCTGTACTATTAGTGCAGATATTCCCCCAAAAATATTTTAGCCCCTGAAAATTCCATCAGGTTAGGTTAGTGCAGTGGCTGAGGTCCTAACATCGCATTCTGGAGTAATGAGTTTCAATTGCCACATCCGGTCATCCAGAATTGGATTTTCCGTGTTTCCTCAAATCACTTCAAGTGAATGGCAAACAAGGTTGCTTTCAAGCATTCCGTCCCCTGTCCCATCTCAGTTCAATTTCTCATCAATGCACACATCCGGAAATTTTGAATATTCTGTCTTAGCAACAGACTTCCGTTCATAGTCTATATTTATCAATGGTGTTATGCCGTTTACTGTACAGAACTGTACGTCCTGTGTTTTCTCAGAATGGACTCTCACTAAATTTTGAGAAAACACATTATATACAATTCTTTACAGTAAATGGCGTAACACCATTGATAAATATAGACTATGAACAGAAGTCTGTTGCTAAGACAGAATATTCAAAATTTCTGGACAACAGAAGCATGCTACCTGTACGGCCCAGGCGCCGTGCCGCTAACGAAGCGATTGCCTTTGGTGACATCTTTTGCAATAACGACTGCGCGAATCGACGGTATCTCGTAAGGAAAGAAAGAGCAGCAGCTGCCGCCGAGCCCAGGTGCCGTGTCTAACACGCAGAAGATGAGAAATTGAACTGGAAGAAACACATCGATAATCTGCTGAAACGGTTAGGTTCAGCTACTTATGTTACTAGAGTTGTTGCAAATTTTGGTGATAAACATACCAGTAAATTAGACTATTATGCCTATTTTCATTCACTGCTTTCATATGGCATCATATTATGGGGTAATTCATCATTAAGAGAAAAAGTATTCATTGCACAAACGCGTGTAATCAGAATATTAGCCGGAGCCCACCCAAGATCACCTTGCAGATATTGATTTAAGGAACACGGGATATTCACAGTACCTTCGCCAATACATATATTCACTTATGAAATGTGTTATTAATAACCCATCCCAATTCAAAAATAACAGCGAAGTTCATAGCTACAACACTGGAAGAAAGGATGATCTTCACCATTGCGGGTTAAATCTGACTTTGGCACGGAAAGGGGTGAATTATGTTGCCACAACAATCTTTGGTCATTTGTCAAATAGCATTATAAGTCTGACAGATAGCCAACCAACATTTAAAAACAAATTAAAAGAATTTCTGAATGACAACTCCTCCTACTCAATAGATGAATTTTAGATATGAAGTAGAAGCTGTAAAAAAAATTGTGTAAAGAAAACTTATGTTAAAATAACATGTTCCAGATCATTATGAAATGTTGTATTCATGATCTATGGAAAAAGTATTAATGTATGTATGTATGTGTATGTACTCTGACGAACTCATTGACGTTTGAAGGTTGACCTTTTTTTCTTTCCTTTTCTTATTGAAGGCCACTAAATCGACCCCTCTCAGACTTTTCTGTTTGCTGCAAGAAGCACGACTATGTCCCATAGGCAAGTAAACCGTTGTTCAATATTTCACCACAGAGCTTAACCAGAGGGTATCTTTCGCAGCGTGAGTCGTCTCTTAAAGCTCAAGCGCAGATATAACCTTAACACCAGTAGTTTACATGTACATACTTACTTCGCAACCCACTATACAGTGCATAGCGAAGGGCACATCGTTCCAATATTATCTATTTTCGTTCCCATTCAATTCGCGTATTGTGCAAGGTAAAAATGACTATCTGTACGCCTCTGAGCTCTAGTCTCTCTTATCCTACTTCTATGCCCCGTACGTGAGATATACCTTGATGGATCATAATGGTCACACAATCTTTTTCGAATACAGGTTCTCTAAATTGACCCAAAAAGGTTTCGCGAGGACTGTCATCCTTCTTCCAATGAGGAATCATTTAAGTACCGCAAGCATTATTGAACTCTTGCCATCGTAACAGTGCGTCTCTGGAGTCTTTATCAAGAGAGTATGACAACAGACATCGAACGAACTCAACCAATCGAACTATAATCTAGACATGAAGCCACTCTCGTATTTTGTGCTATTTCCATTACAAATACAAAACCCTTCCAAAAAATCTAAATCTTTCGTTCACCTAATACAATCAGCTAGATTTTATGGGAGAACACTTGTCGTAATCGACTTGAGGGGAACGCTCTGAGAGGGGGAGGAGGCAGCACGTGGTAGAAACAACAGTAATCAAAACAGAGGGGAAAAAAAGGCATCGCTAACTGAGAAACAAAAAAAAAGCGTAACTGGGTAGTTGGAAGCATTTACTTTATCATTTCACAGAGAGAAAACCTAGTCATTTGTATTACTACATTAACACAAATTTGTTAAACCAGGTGGTTGTCTAAAGGTGTCATATACTGTATGAACTGGAAAGAAAAGTCCTCTTAGTTCGATTTACACTTTTTAATAAACAGATGCTAGTAGCTTTACAAAACTGTAAAATACAGTTATGACCATAAGTTAAATGACTTTTGTAGACTTAAACTACCCCCTATATCCTAATTCCTGAGGTGGTAATCCTTCATAATCGTGGGATACCATTTGTACAGTATGGATGTAATGAAGAGGACCCAGTTCCAACTTGAAGATTTGAGACGATGTCTCAAAGCCTCACTAGTAAAAACAAATGTCAGAATTCGAATCACGAAGCAGACGATCATCGTAGTGTATGCTCAACCAAGAGAAAGGTATCACCTCAGTAATTAACGCATTCATTATATAGAAATATTGCAAGAGGCCAAGCTTTTTAATAAAATAAACTTTAAAGTGAGTCATCACATTCTGACTGCGGAGATAAACTGAGTTTTTGGTCGACGATCCACAGCTGATTCTATCGATATCTTGTAAATAGAGGTGAAAGTACCAGTAGGATTTTTTTCTGGTGCTTTAAGCAAACAGAAAGCAAACAGGTAGTTCCAAAACACGTCCAATGTTTACAGTCGGTTGCTAGGACAAGCGTTTACGCTTCATATAAATCTGTGGACAAGGAATTGTTATGATGGAGATGAGAGATCGTAGCTATGTAAGTGGCCTTGTAATGCGAGTGGCAGCGCGGTTGTCCTGGTGGCTGGTGCCGCAGTGCGGAGTGCGATCTGGGCTCGCTTCCAACATCACGACAGCGGACAAAGCCCCTCCCTCCGCCCCCATTGTAACAAGTACGAGTCGTTAAATTTGTGTTCCCCGCACTAATGACATGTCCTGTTCGCGCTTCAGTCAACTTATTTAATAGATCACACACGTTGAGTTCTCGTGTATTTATGAGCTGATTTGCAGCGCGTAACAGATGTAGAGACGAAGAGCTTCCGTGAAACAGCGCAGCAAAGACCTCTATAAATACTTACGGTCCTCCGCACTTTACTCTCGCAAATGTAAGGGGACTAAGACCACATAATCTTACTCAGGACATTCAA
This sequence comes from Schistocerca nitens, assembly GCF_023898315.1. NCBI lineage: Eukaryota > Metazoa > Arthropoda > Insecta > Orthoptera > Acrididae > Schistocerca > Schistocerca nitens. The sequence continues at coordinate 904,564,184 of NC_064616.1, read as the reverse complement.
AGGGTACGCAAATATTAGGTTGGTGTATAAGCTCTTAGCGTTTTTGTTTTGCATGTTGGTATTCCGGTTGCTGTGGGCTTATTTTCGTATTTTCACTTTTTATTTGTAATGCACTGTTGCTGTTTGAGTTAACATATTGCAATTTTGTCATTTGGAGATAGTGCGTGGAGATGTGGACGCTAGAAAATGGAGTGCCAAATGGAGAACTCGAAACGTTCCAACATATTCCTCTGTTTGGGTTCAGTAGAAGAGTGACTGCAGCAGATGCAGCTAGAAACATATGATCCGTGTATGGGGATAACGACATCTTACAGGGCACAGAAGGAAAATTAGTTTCTCGTTGCCGGCCGCGGTGGTCTAGCGGTTCTAGGCGCTCAGTCCGGAACCGCGCGACTGCTACGGTCGCAGGTTCGAATCCTGCCTCGGGCATGGATGTGTGTGATGTCCTTAGGTTTGTTAGGTTTAAGTAGTTCTAAGTTCTAGGGGACTGATGACCACAGATGTTAAGTTCCATAGCGCTCAGAGCCATTTAGTTTCTCGTTTTAAGGAGGATCGTTTTGACATTAGTGACTCTCCACGTTCGGGAAGAACTTCGGAGTTTGATGAAGATCATTTAAACGCATTAATCCACAATGATCCACGTCATTGTACACGAAAACTGCCAAATATGAGGCACTGTAATCATTCCACCATAGTGCGACATTTGTGTGCAATAAGAAAGGTTCAAAAATCGGGTTTATGGGTACCGCAGAATTATAAGAAATCAGTGGGTGGCATATGTGCATCCCTGCTTGCTCGTGATGAACTGGTTCGTGAACAACACCGACAATTCCTTTCGTTACTGGTGACGAGAAATAGTATCTTCATGTTATCGTAAGGGGAAAAAGGAAGGGTTGGTGAAACGGCGACGGTGTGTGTAATGTAGATTGCTTCCCCGAGGTGTAACCATCGCTGTAGACATTAATTGTCAACAACTGAAACGTCTTGCAGACAAAATCCAAGAACAACGACCAGGAAGACTGCACGAAATGATTCTTCTCCATGATAATGCCCGCTATCATTCTGCTAGACTGACAAAAAAGGTGTTGCGATGAGAAGTCATTCCGCACCCATCTTATTCACCGGATATTGCACCCTCAGATTTTTCCTTTCCGGATGAAAATGCGCTCCGAACATGGTTCATCTAGTTCTTCGCCTCAAAACAACCTGATTTCTATAGTTGCGAAGTCGAAAAGTTACCCCAGCGTTGGCAGACTGTTGTAAATAGTGAAGGAGAATATATTATTGATGATTAAAGCCTGTGTTGTGTTTATTAAACTTATGGAAAAACGCTAAGCACTTATGTACAGACCTAATTATATGCCGGCCGCCGAGAGGTTCTAGGCGCTTCAGTCCGGAACCGCGCTGCTGCTACGGTCGCAGGTTCGAATCCTGCCTCGGGCTTGGATGCGTGTGATGTCCTTAGGTTAGTTAGGTTTAAGTAGTTCTAAGTCTAGGGGACTGATGACCTCATATGTTAAGTCCCATAGTGCTTAGAGCCATTTGGACCATTTGAAACTAATTATATCGACAGATGAATGATCACGACAAGCTATCGGCTAAACCAAACAATAACATACTGACTACCCGATTCCGTACAAAATTAAAAACCATACTAGAGCTTATTGTGTTGATGCATATCTTCTTGTAGGATATACGTATCACTTATTAGAATTTACGGTCCGTCTTAATATAAACTACAGTATTTTAGTGGGGTATATGGAAGGTAAAAAGGACAAAGAACACATACTATTTTAGAAAATTATACTGTTTCAGGAGAAATAATAAATAGGCGTCTTTTAGGAGGTGATAGTATAGACTGATTCGAATAAAACATTCCATATAACATCATATAACAGGTGTCGCAATTTATTTTTCTTTCTTTTTAACTTGCAAATTTTTGCTTGAGTTTACATTATAGAATTTTTTAGCTCTAATTGTGATTGTGGTTCGCTAGCCATTTCTGCTGCACCATTTAAGCATACCGCGAGTATTTACAAATGCTTGGTATGCCGATGCGGTATTTGTGTACTGCCGCTTGTAGACGGTACGGCAGACGATTTCCTAAACACAGAGGACCAGATTCAGGTGTGTTTACCCGTTTCTTCAGTTAGGTGCTTGAGACTGGTGCAGCTCCCAACAGTCATATTTGATCTGGAGATGCAAATGAACAGAGTTTGTATGAAGAAGAAGATGTTATTTGGTTGGTAGATCGTAGTCCTACAGGAAGCACACGCAGAATTTCTACACGTATGGGCGATCTACATACAAGAATACTGCCGTCGTGGCCTCTGTCGTTATCCTATATTGAAGATTCAACGCCTCCGAGCAGGAGATGAAAGTAAATTGGAATTTTGTCGTTTGCTAAATCGCCGAGTGATTAATACTGTTTAATGATGACGCCACTATCAGTCGTGATTCTATCAACAACACTCACACACACATCGGTGGTGCGAGGAAAATCCACATGCCCCTGTGAAGATACGTTTTCAAGAACGTCTACCTGTAAAACTACCTGTAAATGTGTGGTGGGGTATGATGGGTATTCCGCTGGAATATTATCTGATGACTTATTGTTCGTTAGTTTCTTCAAAGTAGTTGTCATCTAATTCACAGATGGAGGGCAAGGATTTTAGTTAAAGTCATTTTCTTCTTGAACATCTACGGGGTCTCTTCGTATCATTCTGGTGTTTAAGAGATTATCAAAATGTCTTCTCCATCTTTCACAGATCTCTTTCCTCTCACTTTCGGTTTTCCAGATTTCAACTTTTACCAAGCTAGTTTTCCCATGAATGGGTTTTCGGACAGCATTTACCTTCCCATAAAATTTCCTCGCCTCATTCAGGTTCTTCCGAAGCTCCAGTTTGTTAACAATGTTACCTCGATGAAAAGATTAAAGCAAAAATTATTCTTTTTGCCACAATAAAAAGTTTCACAGTTCTTCGTCTTCGAATTGAAATTTTTATTTCTTTCTTTGACATTTTGTGTGACGTGTCACAGTAAATGTCTCCTACTCTCGGGTGTGTGCAGAGATATTTAAGTTTTATTGGTAATCATAATGTTTTAATAGTTATATTAGTCCAGTATTAATCGTAGTGTTCCCTAAAGTAGCTTTTTTCTCCATAATCAGCGAGAGATGCTAGTCTCTAGCCAGCGGATTTAATTTGTGCTGCCGGCCGGAGTGGTCGTGCGGTTCTAGGCGCTCCAGTCTGGAACCGCGAGACCGCTACGGTCGCAGGTTCGAATCCTGCCTCGGGCATGGATGTGTGTGATGTCCTTAGGTTAGTTAGGTTTAAGTAGTTCTAAGTTCTAGGGGACTGATGACCTCCGAAGTTAAGTCCCATAGTGCTCAGAGCCATTTGAATCATTTTTTTTTAATTTGTGCTCGCCAATCAGCGGTTTCGGCACGTAACGTGCACACAAATTGTAATAACCCGAACTAGGTATAGCCGTTTCAACAACAGAAGTGATGTAGTGGTCAAGATACTGGCTCATATCGTGGTATGTGGGATTCAGATCCCCGCACGGTCCGATTTTGTTTTTTCTTGGTTTCGGTAAGTAATTTCAGATGAATGTCCTTATGATAATTTAAATAAGGCCACAGCCGATTTTGTCTCTGTTCCTTGTCCAATCCAAGGCATTGTTCCGTCTCTAATGACACGACGTCGGCGCAACGTCAAACCCTAAACTTTATTCCTCTCGTCTTTCTTCTTTGTGACTAATTCATAAAGAAAATAATTGTCGACCTATTTGATCATTGTTGATCGAAGTAGTAAATGGCTAAACATTTGTTGACTCTCTTATTTTTTCGTTCGATGAGGGCGATTTTATTTGATAAGCCAGATGGTCTTACTGTTTTACTTACCTCGTTGCCATCACTTCTTCCCTCTAGAAATTTACAATACAATTATTCAACTCATTTCTTATCCACAACGTTTTCATCACGAACAGAAACAAAGTGATGAATTTAGCAAGTGTTTCTCCTTTCATAAGCACAAGTGAACCACAGAACAAACATTGCTCATGTAGAGATACGAAATCAACACGGTAATTAAGAAATACTTTTGCGGGCATGAGAGGGGTATGAACTGAAATACGTCATGTAGGCTATAAGGAACGCCATTTCTCCCAATTACAATAAATTAATCTTCCCTCGTTTTTGTTAGACTTATATCTTTAATTTCCCCTACACGTATATATAGCCAAAACGTTTCGAATACTGCATTAATCAGCCGTCAGGTTACGAAAATCCAATATTTAAAAAAATTAATCTATCATTTTGCAGATGAGTATTGTGTGTAAAGGATTTTAATGGAATTAAACCGGGATACTTTCATGGAGAACGCTCTTACCAACTCCGGGTATTTTGGGAATTGCTCAGAGGCTGTGAGTAATCCACTTCCTATCATATCCATTTCCAGTGGATTGCTACTTCATCAAGCTATGTAGGGCAGCCTTTGTCTGGTTTGGAATGTGGGGCAGAGGTTCTGTCAAACTGAAAAATTAGGAGAATGTTTATGAAGGAAGATCAGGATGTAACGTCCCGTCGACAACGTGACGGAACACAAGGTCGGCCTGTCGCAAGGTGGGGAAGGAAATCAGCCTTGCTCTTTCGAAGGAACCATCCAACATTCGCCTTGAGCGATTTAGGGAAAACATGAGAAACCTAAATGTACGTGGTGTCTTACGAATGCGGCATCTTCTTAGGTTTAAAGATTTCAGTCAGGTCATGAGGTTTGTTTGAATGATAAGAATGTTGAACGTGAAAGATAATGGTCCGGATACGAGTCTTATTCTTGTTCACAGTTTTAATCCGTCAAAAAGTTTCTGTAGAGTTCTTTGTCATCGATGTTATCGGCAGGCATGAAACATATTGTATTCGCAGTTTATTTCACAGTGGAAAGATTTTTAAACTGTATAAGTAAAACCCATTAAATTAAATCTTATTTTCTCAGAAAAGACACTGAAACGGTTAATTAAATTTTCACAGTGGCTACACACTTTTCAACGCAAAATCTTTTAAACATGGCGCCTGTCAGTATCCCAGTGCAGAAAACGCGTTTTAGACTTCTCCTTTTATTATTTCCAATACTCTGTCTGACACCGCGTCGACACTAATAACCGCCGTAACATGGCCGCACTCGGACCGCTCGCGGCTGATTCGAATTCCAGTGGTGAAAAAATTCGTGAATGGAATTTTGCCGACAAGAGGCGAAGAGGCGGCGGATTGCAATTTCCGATCTCTAGATTCTCCTCCTATATTCTAACCCAAAATTGGAATCTCGCGTGATTCTGAAGGTATTTCACACTCCTTGGTAATAAATATGGAAAATCGTAACTTAAAACCATGCGGCTCGTAGGGCTTTTCGAGAAGAGCGATTCACGTCTGTTTTTCTGATTTTCATGTATAACCACACCAACGGAACCGTACATTTCACACTCAACGCCACCTATACATAAAATGAAATTCCCCCAGCGCGTTTTCCTATCAGTATGTAAAGGTTAATTTCAGGAGCTACTTTAGGGATTTTGATATGATTTTTCATTAATAGATAAACTGATTCACGACAAACTTTTGTGTGTGTAATTTATATCGCAGCGCCAGACAAATCGGCCGACCGTAGATAACTTAGTGTTATCCGTGCGAAGGGTGGGCGGATCTTTAGTATTCACTATATAGTGACACATATGATGAAAACTACGAAATATATAAGAAAGGTCTTTCAAGACACATTGAAAAGAGCTATGTCGAGGAAGATATGTGTTATTTTTTTCCATTTTGGAGATACTTATAATGGAGGATCATGTCCTGCGGGGAATAATGTCTTTTCGTCGGTATAACGCTTTGACTAAATATTTTCTTCAGACATTCACCATGTGACAAAGGTACCTGGACACCCACTGCTGTTCCTTGTTTCTTTCAGAGCATGTAGAATCCAACTTCCCTTTTTTTTTCCTGTGTCAGCGTTTAAGCCTTCTCGCTAAGACCTGACACGCTGATGAACGGAATTTGCTACTACCAATCTTGAAGCACGGTAAACATGTGTTGCCAGGATTTCAATCGAATTTGATCTGTCACGCAACCGGCGTTTCAGTGATCCCAAAATTGTTGTAGATGATTCAGTTCAGGACCTAGAGCAGATTAGTATTAAAATTCACCGAATTACCTGATAAGCACAATTCAGTGGTCTTTATTTGGTCTACGGGAGCACTATTGCACTGCGAAGAATAAATTCGTAAATCTCGACACAGTACGAGACTCATGGTACTGAATAAAATATTTGCTTGCAAAACAGTTTAAATTTTGCTATCGAACATACATAATTAGCCGAAGCCATAAACTGGAAAAACAGGGCCAGTCATGCCAACTTCACCGATTTCACTTCCATTAAAAGTCCGTTTCCAGTCATTCACCAGGTTCAAACACGACCATCAGAATGCCCTATCATGTAACTGAAACATCACTTCGTAAAACCTATTTTCTCTAGTCCACAGGCCAATCGTGTCGTAGTTTCCTCCATTCTAAGTGGCGTCATGCCGGAATTCGAGTCCACTGTCTTAACACAACGCCACCTCGCTCGGCCTACGGTGAGAAATTCAGTCACTGACGGAAAATAATTCTATCATGTTAGTTCAATGTAGACTATATGCAATCCCTTTACTCCGAGACCGTAGCGTGCGCTACCAGTAAACGCATCAAGTACGTTCAGTAAGGTATCCGTACACTCACGGCCATAAATGCTGTTGTTAAGTAAACATGAAATGGTGGGCCAAGAAATGTATTGAAATGTGATTCGCGTTGCATGTGTTTGTGAATGAAGAAGGTGAAGCGTAAACTTAATGTGGTGCGTTGTTAGCTTCTTTTTAGTGCAACTCTACCTAAAAGTTAAACTCAGGCTACCTACGCAATCAGCAAGACTATGAGATAGCAAGTGGCCATCCAGATACACTTCATCACGTCGCATGGTCGGATTTCTGGATGACGGTAATTATTCGGTAAGGTGAAACTTCCTGGCAGATTAAAACTGTGTGCCGTACCGAGACTCGGACGCCCGATTTCGAGTCTCGGTCCGGCACACAGTTTTAATCTGCCAGGAAGTTTCATATCAGCGCACACTCCGCTGCAGAATGAGAATCTCATTCTGGAAACATCCCCCAGGCTGTGGCTAAGCCATGACTCTGTAATATCCTTTCTTCCCAGGCTGTGGCTAAGCCATGACTCTGTAATATCCTTTCTTCCAGGAGTGCTAGTTCTGCAAGGTTCGCAGAAGAGCTTCTGTGGAGTTTGGACAGTAGGAGACGCGGTACTGGCGGAATTGAAGCTGTGATGACGGGTCGTGAGTCGTGCTTGGGTAGCTCAAATGCCCGCGAAAGGCAAAGGTTCCGAGTTCGAGTCTCGTTCCGGCACACAGTTCATGACCTTGAGCAGATCAGTATTAAAATTCACCGAATTACCTGATAAGCACAATTCAGTGGTCTTACTTGGTCTACGGGAGCACTATTGCACTGCGAAGAATAAATTCGTAAATCTTGACACATTACGAGACTCATGATACTGAATAAAGTATTTGCTTGCAAAACAGTTTAAATTTTGCCATCGAACATACATAATTAGCCGAAGCCATAAACTGGAAAAACAGGGCCAGTCATACCAACTTCACCGATTTCACTTCCATTAAAAGTCCGTTTCCAGTCATTCACCAGGTTCAAACACGACCATCAGAATGCCCTATCATGTAACTGAGACAGCACTTCGTAAAACCTATTTTCTCTAGTCCACAGGCCAATCGTGTCGTAGTTTCCTCCATTCTAAGTGGCGACATGCCGGAATTCGAGTCCACTGTCTTAACACAACGCCACCTCGCTCGGCCTATGGTGAGAAATTCAGTCACTGACGGAAAATAATTCTATCATGTTAGTTCAATGTAGACTATATGCAATCCCTTTACTCAAGGACCGTAGCGTGCGCTACCAGTAAACGCATCAAGTACGTTCAGTAAGGTATCCACACACTCACGGCCGCCGGCCGCTGGTGGCCGAGCGGTTCTGGCGCTACAGTCTGGAACCGCGCGACCGCTACGGTCGCAGGTTCGAATCCTGCCTCGGGCATGGATGTGTGTGTTGTCCTTAGGTTAGTTAGGTTTAACTAGTTCTAAGTTCTAGGGGACTTATGACCTCAGCAGTTGAGTCCCATAGTGCTCAGAGCCATTTTTGAACACTCACGGCCATAAATGCTGTTGTTAAGTAAACATGAAATGGTGGGCCAAGAAATGTATTGAAATGTGATTCGCGTTGCATGTGTTTGTGAATGAAGAAGGTGAAGCGTAAACTTAATGTGGTGCGTTGTTAGCTTCTTTTTAGTGCAACTCTACCTAAAAGTTAAACTCAGGCTACCTACGCAATCAGCAAGGCTATGAGATACCAAGTGATCATCCAGATACTCTTCATCACGTCGCATGGTCGGATTTCTGGATGACGGTAATTATTCGGTAAGGTGAAACTTCCCGGCAGATTGAAACTGTGTGCCGGACCGAGACTCGGACTCCCGAGTTCGAGTCTCGGTCCGGCACACAGTTTTAATCTGCCAGAAAGTTTCGTATCAGCGCACACTCCGCTGCAGAGTGAAAATCTCATTCTGGAAACATCCCCCAGGCTGTGGCTAAGCCATGACTCTGCAATATCCTTTCTTCCAGGAGTGCTAGTTCTGCAAGGTTCACAGAGGAGCTTCTGTGAAGTTTGGACATTAGGAGACGAGGTACTGGCGGAATTGAAGCTGTGAGGACGGGTTGTGAGTCGTGCTTGGGTAGCTCAGATGACAGAGCACTTGCCCGCGAAAGGCAAAGGTCCCGAGTTCGAGTCTCGGTCTGGCACAAAGTTTTAATCTGCCAGAAAGTTTCATATCGGCGCACACTCCGCTACAGAGTGAAAATCTCATTCTGATTCGGTAAGGTGTTGCTATAAGTCCGTGCAGTTGGAAGAATTGTCCTTAAAAGAAATCTAAACTTAGAGACAAAAGAATTTACAAAAGCCTAGAATTATTTCGGAAGCCAGATATAGAAGCGCAAATCAGTTCTACGTGTCAAACAATTGTAGTCTATAGTTAAAAGGAGATGGGGAGAAGATAAAAGCGCGGCGCCGATCCCCCCTGAGTCAGTTCATCAGCGCATCTGATGATGGCAACGTGGTCTTTGCCGATATATTTGTGCCCATTGGACACCAACATCCGGCAGATCACCCGTGAACTATTTCGACGTGAAATATGCCGGGAGAAGCTGAAGAATCACACTATGTATCTGAACGGATAGGAGATGTAACGTAGCATGAAAAGATTTGACAAGCTGCTCCACCGGAGAAGCCGTTTATTGATAGCATTTGACTTTCTTATGAGATGCCGTGAAGAAAGCGTGGCACCGAATTTCGCCAAAGAAACGCATCATATCGACTCAGCGTCAGCCATAAGAATCAAGAAACGTCCCAGCCTAGCCATGGTACTTGAGAGAGTCCGCTTTACTCGCCGGTGCCTGGACTCGACCAACAAAGAACTTTACAAATTACGCTACAGCTGGCCAACCAGTTCAATTCATAGACGTGGTATTGGACAGAAAGTGTCACATGGGCCATAGCAGACTCTGGACAAAGAAAGGCCACCGAACGCCAAATGTCAGAATTCGAGAGTATATCTGAGATGAAACCTCATGATATTTCCTGCCGGACTCTCATCAATCTCACGGACAAGCTACTGGATGAGGATGCGGTGTCAGTTCCTAAGAAAGGACTGGATTTAGCACCCACTCCTAAATCCGCTACTGAAGCGGATACCATCGGTTCAGTTGAACAGGTAGCATGACTTTCCCCTGAAGCAGCTGAAGAAGTACATCACGAAATCTGTCGTGCTCTCACGCAAACAAAACCTATGAAAACGATCACCTCTGGTATGGAGAGGATAGCCACGAGGAAAATAAGAGGAGATCCTGACATTGTGGTGTTACCATCCGACAACGGCAACGCAACTGTGGTCTTGTCTCACCAGAATTACATCGGGAAAATGCAGGTCCTGGTAGAAGACAGTGCATACCGGAAGATCGACACTACCCCTACAAAGAGAGTGGTGATGAAGACTATGGCGCTTCTCAAAGAATTGCCTTTCCAGGCGAAATTACTAAGAAGCTAAGATAGAGAGCATCAGTTCCACCAAGACTTTATGGACTACCGAAGGTTCACAAGGATGAGGTTCCTTTACGCCCCATTGTCAGCAACATTGGTGCTCTGACATACCAATTGCTAAGTACCTAAAGGATTTGCTTAGCCATTACGTGGAGAAGTTCTCACACCACATTCGCAACTCCGTGAATTTTGTTAGTCGCCTTGACAACTTCGAGAATAAAAATACCGACATCCTTCTACTTTCGATGTTATTTCTCTTTTTGTCAGAATGCCTTTACAAGAATCCCTAGAACCTATTGACCAGAAATTTGACGTAGAGACGACCAATCTTCTTAGGCACGTGTTGACGTCGACATACACTATGTGATCAAAAGTATCAGGACACCGCCAAAAACATACGTTTTTCATATTAGGTGCATTGTGCTGCCACCTACTGCCAGGTACTCCATAGCAGCGTTCTCAGTAGTCATTAGACTTCGTGAGAGGGCAGAATGGGGCGCTTCGCGGAACTCATAAACTTCGAATGTGGTCAGGTAATTGGGTGTCACTTGTGTCATATGTCCGAACGCGAGATTTACACACTCCTAAACATCCCTAGGTCCACTGTTTTCGATGTGATAGTGTAGTGGAAACGTGAAGGGACACGTACAGCACAAAAGTGTATAGACTGACCTTGTCTGTTGACTGACGGAGACCGCCGACGGTTGAAGAGGGTCGTATTGTTTAATAGGCAGACTACTATCCAGACCATCACACAATAATTCCAAACTACGTCAGGATCCACTGCAAATACCATCACAGTTAGGCGGGAGGTGAGAAACATGGATTTCATGGTCGAGCGGCTGCTCATAAGCCACACATCACGCCAGAAAATGCCAAACGACGCCTCGTTTTGTGTAAGGACCGTAAACATTGGACGATTGAACAGTGGAAAAACGTTGTGTGGAGTGACGAATAACGGTACACAATGTGGTGATCCGATTGCAGGGTGTGGGTGTGGCGAATGCCCGGTGAACGTCATGTGCCAGCGTGTGTAGTGCCAACAGTAAAATTCGTGTTTTTCATGAAGGGATGCTTGCACCCCTTGTTGTTTTGCGTTGCACTATCACAGCACAGGCCTACATTTATGTTTTAAGCACTTTCTTAGTTCCCACTGTCGAAGAACAATTCGGGGATGCGATTGCTTCTCTCAACACGGTCGAGCACCTGTTCACAATGCACGGCTTGTGGCGGAGTGGTTACACGACGGTCAACTGCTGTTTGTGTATGAGAAATCGGTTGGAAACTTTCCTCATGTCAGCACGTTATAGGTGTCGCCACCGGCGCCAACCTTGTGTGAATGCTCTGAAAAACTAATCATTTGCATATCACAGCATCTTCTTCCTGTCGGTTAAATTTCGCGTCTGTAGCACGTCATCGTGGAGTAGTGATTATAATGGCCAGTAGTGTAGTTAGTGTGTAAATTGGTGTAACAGTGCAACGGAGCAACGTTTATACTGTAAGTTTAGATACAAATCGCGAAACACGGCGACGAATGGTTATGCTAGTGTACGGAAAAAACGTTATGCAACAAATCCGTTGAACACTGGATCAACTACTTTTAGTTAAAAGAGAAACTGTTGGTGTTGCGTTACATTCGACCACCAGAGATTGACATGAGAGGTCTTGGTAGTTAGTTAGTACGGTGTTCATGCTACTATTCAGAAATATTTGAGGAAGTAGAATCTCTGATCCCGATGTGTCGCACACAAACTGACTGATGGGCCAAAGGCAACACATGAGGAAACTGCTAAGGATTCCATTTAAATGTACGACGAGAACACTTCGTCATAGAGGATCAATGCCTGTATTACGAGTTCCATTTCGACCCATGTAACAACCAACTGAATCGTGTTCATTGGCTCTCCTAGGTCCCAAAAAGAGTCACCTCTGAAAGCTCTGGAGCAAGAAAATATTGATTCGAGAGAAACCCAGTGATCCATGGATAACGTTACACTGCAAACACCCAATTTTCGACCACGGTTTTGAATCAGGTGTCGGTGCAAATTTGGCATGTTCGGCCAGAGAAGCAGGGGACTCTGAAGTGGGGAGCGCTGCACGATTCACGGCCGTACGTGTGATCCGCGCACTTTTCTTTTGTTCCTCCCGTCAAAACAATAGTGAAAAGTATACATTTTACAGATATATCACACAGTCAAAACATTAGTACTTCGTTTGATTTAAAAAGACGCCTCCACTTGCATCAGTTATCAAAAAGTTTCTGTGGTCTCTGGAAATTACTCAGAAGGCTAACAAGAATATTTTATTTCGTAGTGTGTTTTATTTATACCATTCACTGACATTTTGGACGCGTCTGATATCACAGCCTTCCTCTTATCTACTGAGGTGACAAAAGTCATGGGATTCCTCTTGATATCGTGTCGGACCTCCTTTTGCGCGGCGTAGTGCAGCTGCTCGACGTTGCACGCACTCAACAAGTCGTTGGAGGTCTCCTGCAGAAATACTGAGCCATGCTGCCTCTATAGCCGTCCATAATTGCGAAAGTGTTGCCGGTATAGAATTTTGTGCACGAATTGACATCTCGATTAAGTCCCATAAATGATCGATGGAATTCATGTCGGGCGATCTGGGTGGCCAAATCATTCGCTCGAGTTGTCCGGAATGCTCTTCAAACCAGTTGCGAACATTTGTGGCGCGCTATCAAAATAATTAAAGGAAAAAAATTATCACCTACTATATTTTCGCTGTTCATGCAGTAAAACTGCCGCATCATGTGTGACCTTTTAATTTATTTTACAGGCAGTATCGTCATATACAACTGCATGTACATGAAAAATTTTATGATTAAGCTACACAGCATTCAAGAGATATGATATCATAAAGACAGAGATGCGTGATAAAATTAGGTTTTGCCTGAAGTGGAGCACACGTTCCTCAGACAGTACTCGTCCAGTGGTTGATAATACTTAACGACTTCCACAAAATTTTAAATATAATTTCAAGTTTCTTTCTAAAAAAACTGATGCGCGGTCTTAAGCTCTCCCGGAGAATCGATTGTTTGTACCGTTTCCGGGTGTCCAGCCGGCTGCAGTCGTCTTCGTAACACGATATTTCGACAGAGTACCGTGCCGTCATTTCTCTGGCTTACATTCTTAACGTAAAACATTTAACACATTAACTCATTTGTAAAGTAATCAGAAGTTTGAAGCTTTTCTATACAGGAGAGTTGGATTCTTTAAAGAATCTGGCGTCTACTGATTGTTTCCCATTTTGCAAGTTCATTATGTGATGGGCGCTTGTGCATTTTTACTTCAACGATGGTAGCCCTTAAGCCGTCGGCCCACTGACCTGCTTTTGAACGTCGACGTTGAAAGTGTCCAGTTCAACGTGCTGCAGTACGCTCAGAAGCGATGCGATTTGTGCATACGTTATTTGTGACTTCATATGGTTTGTGCCATCGCAGCACGCTCCAGCGGCAACTGGAGGCCGTATCTGACTCGATAATCCCACTATTCTCGAAATACACTGCCCCAAAATTCCTACGTTAACTCTATTAAAACGCACGTTTCGCCCCCTGTCCATACACTAATTATGTTGTTCTGTCTGTACTACACATGAATAGAAACTTCAATAGCCATTAACATGTTATACAACAAAAAGGAAAGTATCATGTACAGTCAATACGGACATCGGCTTATGTAAGTTCCATTACAAATAATGCGATACAAATTTACAATAGTTCTCTACGTAAGATATAAATTATTTCATCATTCTCGCTTTTTAGTAAAACCCTAAGACCATTCGTACTTGATCACTGTTGCTGTCCATTAACAGAAGCTTTACGACATATGAAATACAAAACGTAAAACCAGAAAGTGCACAATATCTTTACTGCAAGTAATGCGAGCTGTCTTTTAGATTAAGCATATCGAACAAACTCACTCCTCAGAAAGCGAGCATTATATTTACATAACATCGAATATTATAGAATATAGCTTTACTAAACTAGCAATAAAGTGTCAGAACCTATTAGAAAACACGAAGATTAGTAAAAAAGATTGGAACCGGTACCACATCACCTGGTATCTTACAATTCTATGACGCTACTCATTATGCTACATCGACCATGTATGATCCGAGACCATACTTTGTATCTTACCATCTCCTGAAAGCTTTAATTGTAGATGTGTTATTAACTGACGTTTAATTATACCAAATTGTACCAACAACAAAAGGTTTTTTTATGGATCCTCAGTGTGCCGTTGCATTGAAGCGATATACTCTAATAATACGCAAATTACAATAATTCTTTAACCATCAATATTTCACCTCGTGTCATTTACAATAACTCGTACAATTAATTACGAGTTTTCGAGCGATCCTCAATTTTCCGGTACTTAGAAACTGCATAAATATGGGCTCGAACTGGAAGCCAATATGACGAATTGCGACATTGTACTGAAACATGGCGCGCATGTGACGTAGGCGGCGTTCTTACATCTCATTGGTATACGTTCAAACCCACGTTCAGAATGTCTGACATTGTACGTATTACTCTGCACGTTCGGAAAGCCTCCCCAAAGTGCTTTTCCCGCGTTATGATGTCAGAAATTCAGCACACTCAGACACTCAACGTTCGAGTGCAACATCAGTTCATCGTTAAGTCTTCACACCGTTTCCATGCGGCTGAGTACTTGCTAATACAGACTTGCTAGTTTCTACAAGGGGGGTTTCGGTGTTTTTGTGATTCATGCGGTGATCACTCTAGATTTGGCTGTAGCTGAAGTAACTGGAATGTTGTCTACTGAGCCGCGTGAGGGTAATCAGAGAGATGTATGCTTCGATTGGCTGCTCTACGGACGGGAAAACACCACACGACTTAAGTTTCCGCAGTGTTTAATCTAGTGATATTCATATCAGGTTTGGTTCAAATGGCTCTGAGCACTATGGGACTTAACTTCTGAGGTCATCAGTCTCCTAGAACTTAGAACTACTTAAACCTAAATAACCTAAGGATATCACACACATCCATGCCCGAGGTAGGATTCGAACCTGCGACCGTTGCGGTCACGCGGTGCCAGACTGTAGCGCCTAGAACCGCTTGGCCACTGCGGCCGGCTATCAGGTTTGAGTAACAGGGATAATGAGCATTAACTAATAGGGCAGAAAGAACGGTCACAGCGTTTTTTGACTAATGGGTGAGTGTAGAAAAAATGCTGGAAAGTTTTAATTGTCAGACACTTTACGAATAGTGCATTATATCTTACAAAAGCTTGCTTTTCTGGGTATAATCTTCGAACATTCTTAATCTTCTTATATAACGTTCCGATAGAAACATTTAATAGGAAACCATTATAACAACAACTAATGAGAGACATATGAACAATGATTCCTCTCACGCATCTATCATTGCCAGTTTTTCTTCAGCATTTCTCAAAATTAAGTATGAAAACTGTCTCCATATGACCCGTTACGAGACCAACAGTCGTTCAGTTACGTTTGACTTACCTTCACATCTCGAAACTAGCTCATACGAATTTATATATATCTTCTCTCATTTTGGAGTTCTTTTGCTTCATTTTTTTAAAGCGGTATGACTAGATTACTAAGTCTTCATGAACAGATCAACTAAGCAAATTGAGCAAGGCAATTATAAGAGCGCACATTTCCGGAGAATCCATAATTCATAATGGACGCTCCGTGTACGCCCTATTTCAGACAACGCCCTCTTAGAATGGAAGTTCGTCGGAAATTAGCAGCTTTTCGTACGATGAACTCTGCTCCCATTGAAAATCAATAAGGTTGCTTTCTGACGTAGCTTTCAGTCCATTTAAGAGTTTCTTGGTGGAGAAAGAATAAATGATACTCCATCAGCATATCGTAATAATTATTCTTACTTGAAATTTAATCATGTTTATAATTTTTAAGTTGCTATCTAATAATGTTGCGAATTTTTTTAGCCACATTAGTCACATAGTTTTCATATGCAATTCACTAAATCCACTGACTAACTGATGCTCTGAAGCTATTACGCCATATTCGCAACTAATTTCCGCTCCTTTATAATCTGAGTTATTCGTTTATACACTACATTTCTGGTATATCACGCACTGATACATATGTTATCGATCGGAAAAATGGTTACTCACTTTTTCACAGAAAGTACGACGTGCTTACATGTGCATCTATACTCTGTATATCAGACAGTACTTTCACTTATACCGTAATATATTAAGTTACCTCCCCATTCAAGTGATGGAAGGTGCGAAGATGGAGTGATTACTAGTTTATTTGTACAGAAATAGACTTCTAATGATTTCTCTTATGTCCTTTTTTTTTAGAGGTGAACAATTGTTATAAATCAATTTCCATGCTGTAATGGTTCTTGAATTACGTAACCATTACGGCACCTCACCTCAACCTCTCGATACCAGCAATATTCTACTCTGTTTCTGTAAAATAGTTAACATATTTCTGTGACAACATTCAGATTTGATTTCATTAATGTACAGGTACTTCGATACATCGATATGTATATATTGCAATGATATTATTCTTATGTCTATTCTTTCTTTTGTCACTACGATCTTTGACGTACTTGTAACTCTCATTTTTGGGCGCGTAAGCAGTTATTAGAGAGTCAAGCTTTGGTCGTCATGTTACAAAGACGCAAATTATAGTCAGTTTATGAAATGTGAACTTTAAGAGTGAGGAAGATATTTTCAAGTGTGTTTTATATTGTGAAGTGATGTTTTGGAACGAGTTACGTGATATTGCAACAAAAGTAATTAAAAAGAAGTGTAACTTGAATTCGGAGTGTTGGTTACTTTTTTTGCATCACCATTGTAGTAACTTGCAAAAGTTTCATCTTCAAGAATGGTTTATGAAACACATCTATAAAACTTTTTAATATCGCAGAATAACACCTAGGCCTCTTTGCATCCGAGCTTGGAATCATCACTACCAAGATTTTCGACGATTGAGCCATGAGTTCACAACGAGACCAGCGTGGGAAACACGAAAAGATGAGTGCCTAGTTTATCCATTGTTTCAAGAAATGACTTTATTAACTGTGCTCTAATGACACCTGCCACATAATATAACTTTGTTGTTGCCCGAAAATGCAACATTTAGCAGCGTGAGCAACACTACAATCATAATTAATTTTTGACCTTTGTTGTGGTAGGGTTGTTCGAATGCGTATTACGTAAAGAAACGGTGTTGAGTGAAAGACAGGAGACGCAAAACTGGCTCCCAAATACCCAAAAATCTATAAGATATACGTTATATCCAACAAATTTGGAAATTTATAGTAAGGTCTTATGGGACCAAACTGATGAGGTCATGGGTCCCTACTTAATCTAACTTAAACTAACTTAAGCTATGGATAACACACACACCCATGCCCAAGGGAGGACTCGAACCTCCGACGGAGGCCGGCCGGAGTGTCCTTGCGGTTCTAGGCGCTACAGTCTGGAGCCGAGCGACCGCTACGGTCGCAGGTTCGAATCCTGCCTCGGGCATGGATGTGTGTGATGTCCTTAGGTTAGTTAGGTTTAATTAGTTCTAAGTTCTAGTCGACTGATGAACTCAGAAGTTGAGTCGCATAGTGCTCAGAGCCATTTGAATCATTTTGAGCCTCCAACGGGAGGAGCTGCACGGACCGTGACAAGGCGCCCTAGACCGCGCGTCTACCCCGCGTGGATTTATTATATCCAAGAAATGTACTCGATACGGAACTACAAAGTAAACAGGCAACAGTAGTTTTTTAATATCTGTCATCCTTCCCTATCTAATCACAGACGGAGCAACTAAAGGACGACTGATTGTATTCCTATGCATGGTGGGCTGTGCTCAGTGAGATGCAGAATATTTCACTGTTCCTCATTCAGTATCAGTGGTATAAATTTTCTGAATAGTTTAGGAAATCAAAGAGCGTCCTATTTGGAGCGTCTAACAATTGCTATTTTTCAACATTTCCAGCGCGCCTAGCAAGGGGTTGTGTAAATCCGTGAGCATCCTTGTAGTCTCACTCGTTAAATGTTCAGAATCGCTTGTTACTCGAAATTGATACATCTGCCATAGTGTTTGTAGGCAATGGCCGATCTGCTGTTTCCAAATGTTCATACTAGTGGACTGTAGCCTACTGCATTATCAACTGTAAAGGGCGAGTGTCGCAGAATTCAGCATTCCCTTTGTTGAACTTCATCATATAGATAAATGAAATGCCACTAAAAATGTAGAAAAATATTAAAAGTATCTGTCTGAATTACGCACACACATCATTGTGCAAAATCTAAACTAATTAGCAAATAAGCTATGGATCACTTCAGCACTTTATTTGTGGAAAAATAACATTGTTCTTGTCTACTTAACATGTCAGACTAGCGCATTTGCTTTGCCATTGTTGGTACGATAGCACTGGTGTTCTGCTGAAGTTATACATCATAGCGACAGACCTGTAGTTCCAGTACCCTCGTTACATGTGGACGTGACTTGCACCTATTCCAGTAACATTGCTGCAACTTTACTTAGCAAGAGCTCCGTAATAAACAATGGTTAATAATGTAGTTAATTTATCTAGAACTTATGTACAGACCCCGAAGAGAATTTTGTAGGTCGCCGTGTATATAGAGCTTCCAATGCCTTTCATTCACGAAGATCGTTGCTTTATCTTTTCACTCGTTCGATCACCTGTAAACGCAGGTACCGACTATAAAGAAAACTAATATTAAAAAAGGGAGCAATCCCTGACCCATTCACAAGGGATAATTATCATATTGGAAATTTACAGTAAACTCTTTACTCTGAAAATCTTTCACGTACAACATTTTTGAACTGTTCTGTTTACATCAGGTTCGAACATGCATCCAGGCACCATTTCTTGCTTCTTGTTCCATCGTCATACAAGATGCTTATTTCTCATTATGTTAGAATGTGCTGGATTTGTTACATGATATTTTTCTTCTTATTCTCTATTTTATTTAATTTTCCGTACAGAACTGCGAAGGAATTCTGAACATGAATGGGGTATCGGTAGATAAGAGATCGAAAATCAATAGCTAAAAACATTCTCAAGACTTGTGTAAGATTCTGCAAGCTTCGTAACAGCGAAGAAAGCAAATTGTGGCGAATGAAAAGCGTGTTTTCTTTGGGAGAAGAGCGAGGCACGTGATGACTAGCCCGGTCTTCTTGTAAACGGAGCTGCGCCGGCCGCACGTTTAACACAGTTTGAGGCGCACCTGCCAGGCTTCATTGAGGTAACCCTAGGCGAGATAGCTGCACTGCTGCGCGCGACACGAAATACCCCGGCCACGTCTGATTCTCTTGTAGAGCTTCCTGGCGTTCTCTCGCCAAATGACAAAAGCTTCCTTACAACAGAAACCCGAACGAGCACAACGGAGGAGGGGAAGAAAAAGTCCCTTTCATTCCGTCGGTTGAATTCTTACTCGCCGAAAAGAATAGAGCCTATTTAACGCTCGAACGTTCGCTGCTCGCCCAAACATACTCATTTACTCAAGAATAATTAGTAAAACTCGCTTCATTCATCGCAAAATTCTGGAAGTACAACATTTCAGCTCACGTACAAATTAAATTTAGGAGAAAAGGATCTACTTGAGACTCTGACGCTATGGGCGATTTCGAATTAAATGTTCCCGGAGATTTGTCAAGTTTTCAGTACGTATGTTTTCCTCCAGGTTCAGTCATAAGCCTAATATAAATGATCGAGAACACAACCAAATTACTGATGTATTTGTTGAAAATGGAAAAATGTAATTCACCAAAGACATAGGTAATTTTTTTTTAAATGCCGTTCCTTGTATTTATGCCTTGATGCTTTCCGGATATATCTACAGCAGTGTGTGTATCGTTGAGGCACGGAAGCCTCCCCGTCAACGGGAAGATCCATGGCTCATGGGAGGTCTCTGTTACTTATTGTACTCTAATTGCTTGTGTGAGTGCTCTCAGTGGCAGAGAATGGGAGAAAGCTCAGCATTTGCCTTAAACACTGTGTGGACCAACGGAAGTTAATCCGCTGCGGGCAGCATTTACAGTTCTGGCTCCCATCCCTGTCATGTAAGCTAGCATGCTGCACGTTAAGTATTGTCTTTGAGATTGTTAATCTTACTCAAGAATGAGTCTCAGGGCGTACCTTTGAATTAAAAAGATGTATAATTATAAATTTTCAGCTTTATAGCTATTGTTTACAATGCCCTGTAAAACGTCAATAACTATTAATTACGGACAAACTAATAAACGAATTATTATTAAAATTGGTATTTCTGTGATTTAAAATATTCTCTGTCAAGTTAGGCTAAAAATTTGTGGGTTGTTATTATTGTTGTGGTCTTCAGTCCGAAGAATGGTCCGAAGCAGCTCTCCATGCTACTCTATCCTGTGCGAGCCTCTTCATCTCCGAATAACTACTGCAATCTACGTCCTTCTGAACCTGTGTAATGTATTCATCTCTTGGCCTCCCCCTATTGTTTTTCCCCCACACGTCTCTCCAATACCAAGTTGCTGATCTCTTGATGTTTCAGAATGTGTCCAATCAACCGATCCCATCTTCTGGTAAGGCTGTCACAAAAATTTCTTTTCTCTCCAGATCTAATCAGTATCTTCTCATTAGTTACATGATATACCTATCTAATCCTCAGCATTCTTCTTTACTATCACATTTCAAAAGCTGCTATTGCCTTCTTGTTTCAACTGTTTATTGTCCGTGTTCCACTTCCATACATGGCTACACTCCATACAAAATACTGCAAAATACTTTCAGAAAAGACTTCCTAACACTTACATCAACATTCGATGTTAGCAAATTTCTGTTCTTCAGAAATGCTTTCCTTACCAATGCCAGTCTGCAGTTTATATCCTCTCTACTTCGACAGTAGTCAGTTATACATGAAACGTATTTGCAGTTGCGAACATAGACAACCACTAACTGTGTAATGGAACGAGGACAATGAAAATTTGTGTCAAACTGGGACTCGAACCCGGATTTCCCGCTTATCGCGAGTGGTCGCCTTACCATTCAACTATCCGAGCACGTCTCGCGGCCAAACCCAAACTTCTATATGTAGTGAGCCATATGTCTACAAGCTGTACTCGTATATTCATCATGTACATTCCCGTACAGGGGAGACAGTTTACTTGAAAGTTCCTCGCCCGGAGTAGACGAATAAATACGATATTGCAGCGCCTGTGTCATTCCGAATTACGATGCAATGTTCCTTCGGATATGCGTGCATATCTTGTTATCCCGAATACGGTACAATGTTCATTCGGATATGTATGCATGTCCGAAGAAACATTGTATCGTAATTCGGAATAACACAGGCACTGCAATATCGTGTGGTCAGTTATTTTGCTGCCGAAATAGTGAAATTCATTTACTAGTTTTACAGTCTCGTTTCCTCACCATCATCTGATTTAATTCGACTATATTCAATTGCCCATGTTTTTGCTTTAATTGATGTTTATGTTATATCCTCCTTTCAAGATACTGTCCATTCTGTTCATCTGCTCCTGTAAGTTCTTTTCTGTCTCTGACAGAATTAGAATGCCACAGGCAAACCTCAAAATTTTTATTTCTTGTCCCGGAACTTTATTTCCTACACCAAATTGTTCTTTGGTTTCCTTTACTTGCAAAATCCACAGACTGAATAAGATCGGGGTAGGCTACAACCCTGGTGTCACTCCCTTCTCAACCACTGCTTATCTTTCATGCCATTCGCCTTCTACTGTATTCCTCCCCCAGTTCTAGTCAATTGGTGCCTAATACTCCCTCTGAAACTTTCAACAAACTCTGGTTTTTTCAACTTACCAAGGTCCCATCTCTTCAATTTCCTACCTTTTTTTCAGTTTCTTCAGTTTTAATCTATATGTAATAAGCAATAAATTGTGCTCAGAGTCCACAGCTGCCCCCGGTAATGTCTTACAGCTTAAAATCCGGTTCCGAAATCCCTGTCTTACTATTATGTAATCACTCTGAAATGTTCCAGTGTCTCCAGGTCTCTTCCACGTATACTACTTTCTCTCATGATTCTTAAACCAAGTATAGCGATGATTAGATAACGATCTGTGCAAAATTTTACCAGTTGGCTTCCTTTCTCATTCCTTTCTCCCAGTTAATATTCAACTACAATTTTTCCTTCTCTTCCTTTCCCTACTACCGAATTCGAATCCCCCATCAGAATTAAATTTTCGTCTCCCTTAACTGTCTGAATAATTCTATTATCTCACCATACATTTCTTCAATCTGTTCGTCATCTGCGGAGCTAGTTAGAATATAAACCTGTACTACTGTGGTGAGAGTGGGCTTCGTGCGTTTCTTGGCTACAACAACGCGTTCGCTATGATGTTTATAGTAACTTACCCGGATTCATACTTTCTTCTTATTATTAAACCTACTCCTGCATTACCTCCTTCTGACTTTGTATTTATAACCCTCTGTTCACCTGACCAGAAGTCCTCTTACTCCTAACACCGAACTTCACTAACGCTCAGTGTATCTAACTTCAACCTATCCATTTCCTCTTTTAAATTTGCTAACCTACCTACGCGATTAATGGATCTAACATTCCACACTCCGATCCGTAGAACGCCTTTTTTTTTCTCCTGATATTACATCCTCCTAAGTTGGCCCCGCCAGGAAATGCGAATGGGGGACTACTTTACCTCCGAAATATTTTACCAAAGTTGGTACCAATATAATTTAACCATACCGTAGAGCTGTATACCCTCAGGAAAAATGACGGCTGTAGTTTCCCCTTGCTTTCAGCCGTTCTCAGTAACAGCACAGCAAGGCCGTTTTGGTTGATTTATATGTTACCGTACACAGAATTCTATAGAATAATGACTACGTAATGTGGCGTGGCGGTGAACACAACCGCGGGAACACCTTACTTGGACCGTTCGAGGAGGCGCAGGAGTTGACACACGGGACTGACGTCCTGGAGGTCCACGGTTTAAATTCGCAACCGGCTATCCAGATTTAGTTTTCTCCGTGATTTCCCTAAATCGCTCCAGGCCAATGTCGGGATGGCTCCTTTGAAAATACACACCCGACTTCTTTCCCCATCACTGAAACATTCCAAACTTCTGTCCTTGATGTCGACGAGACATTAAAGCCTAATCTTCCTCCTTTCCTTCTCTAGTAGAGCACGTAAGATGCGATTCCAATGCGGAGGCAATATACGTATCCTATGCAGTGACAATCCTTTAATGGAACTGTATTTGACTTTACTCAACCCAAATGGATAGTGAGTTGGGAAAGCGGAAGGTTATGCGAAAGAGTGAGAATGAAGAACTGGACGTAGCTGTTTATACACTCCTGGAAATGGAAAAAAGAACACATTGACACCGGTGTGTCAGACCCACCATACTTGCTCCGGACACTGCGAGAGGGCTGTACAAGCAATGATCACACGCACGGCACAGCGGACACACCAGGAACCGCGGTGTTGGCCGTCGAATGGCGCTAGCTGCGCAGCATTTGTGCACCGCCGCCGTCAGTGTCAGCCAGTTTGCCGTGGCATACGGAGCTCCATCGCAGTCTTTAACACTGGTAGCATGCCGCGACAGCGTGGACGTGAACCGTATGTGCAGTTGACGGACTTTGAGCGAGGGCGTATAGTGGGCATGCGGGAGGCCGGGTGGACGTACCGCCGAATTGCTCAACACGTGGGGCGTGAGGTCTCCACAGTACATCGATGTTGTCGCCAGCGGTCGGCGGAAGGTGCACGTGCCCGTCGACCTGGGACCGGACCGCAGCGACGCACGGATGCACGCCAAGACCGTAGGATCCTACGCAGTGCCGTAGGGGACCGCACCGCCACTTCCCAGCAAATTAGGGACACTGTTGCTCCTGGGGTATCGGCGAGGACCATTCGCAACCGTCTCCATGAAGCTGGGCTACGGTCCCGCACACCGTTAGGCCGTCTTCCGCTCACGCCCCAACATCGTGCAGCCCGCCTCCAGTGGTGTCGCGACAGGCGTGAATGGAGGGACGAATGGAGACGTGTTGTCTTCAGCGATGAGAGTCGCTTCTGCCTTGGTGCCAATGATGGTCGTATGCGTGTTTGGCGCCGTGCAGGTGAGCGCCACAATCAGGACTGCATACGACCGAGGCACACAGGGCCAACACCCGGCATCATGATGTGGGGAGCGATCTCCTACACTGGCCGTACACCACTGGTGATCGTCGAGGGGACACTGAATAGTGCACGGTACATCCAAACCGTCATCGAACCCATCGTTCTACCATTCCTAGACCGGCAAGGGAACTTGCTGTTCCAACAGGACAATGCACGTCCGCATGTATCCCGTGCCACCCAACGTGCTGTAGAAGGTGTAAGTCAACTACCCTGGCCAGCAAGATCTCCGGATCTGTCCCCCATTGAGCATGTTTGGGACTGGATGAAGCGTCGTCTCACGCGGTCTGCACGTCCAGCACGAACGTTGGTCCAACTGAGGCGCCAGGTGAAAATGGCATGGAAAGCCGTTCCACAGGACTACGTCCAGCATCTCTACTATCGTCTCCATGGGAGAATAGCAGCCTGCATTGCTGCGAAAGGTGGATATACACTGTACTAGTGCCGACATTGTGCATGCTCTGTTGCCTGTGTCTATGTGCCTGTGGTTCTGTCAGTGTGATCATGTGATGTATCTGACCCCAGGAATGTGTCAATAAAGTTTCCCCTTCCTGGGACAATGAATTCACGGTGTTCTTATTTCAATTTCCAGGAGTGTAGATGGTTCGTACAATAACGCAGTAAAGGAATTCCAATCAGTGTCCCGATTATAAAGCAACTGCATTTAACAAACAACTTCGCGGTAGTAACTTATTTGCAGCGAGCGAAGGTTGGCTATCAAACCGGAAAAAACATGGCATTCGGCAGCTGACAGTCACCGTGGAAAGTCCGTCAACTAAAGATAACGATGCTGATGAGTTTGTACGCAAGATACGGAAGATTATAGAGGAAGAAGCTTTAACTGCTGATGCCTTGTATAATGCTGATGAAACAGGACTGTTTTACAAGATGCTTCCTTCAAAAACATTAGCTGCCAACAACGAGAAGGAAGCTCGTAGTTACAAGCAACAGAAACAGCGCATAACATTAATGGCGTGTTGTAATGCAAATGGGAGTCATAAAGTGCAGCTTATGGTGATTGGAAAATCCCAAGATCCACGTTGTTCTCAACACACTGACATAAATACTCTACCAGTGCAGTATTGCGCTCAGAAGAAAGTGTGGATGGACAGACAAATATTCTCTCGGTGGTTCTATGATAGGTTTGTACCAGCAATGAGAAAAGAGCTAAAGAAGAAAAAGGTTCCACTGAAAGCTATCCTTATAATTGACAATGCTCCCAGTCATCCTTCAGATGTTTCTCTAAAATCCGATGGTATACAAGCACTCTTTCTCCCACCCAATGTAACAGCCCTAATTCAGCCCATTGACCAGGGAATCCTGGAATGATGATGACCGCTATTTACTTCTCGTCTCTTTACTGAACGAAAGTGAAAACGACTCTATCGAGACTATGCTGAAGGCGTGGAAAGCAATTAACATACGTGATGTTTTCCAAGTAGCCGAAGCATGGAATAAAGTGGAGAGCGCTACCATAATGAAGAACTGGAGAAAATTGTGGTCATCCATTGATGCCGATTTGGATCCAGTAGTGAGTGACAGCGATGAGCCAGTCAATTCGGAATTATCAATTACTACGTACACTAACATGTCCACAACCTTCCAGAAGGAGAAGAAATTGATGATGAAGATGTTAGTAAGTGGCTGAAAGAGGAAATCTGTGATACGGACCAACTTTAACAGATGAAGAAATAATCCAAAGCGTGCAAGAAAGTAATGATGAAAGTGATGAAGAAGAGAACACAGGAGGAGAGAGCATGAAGATTTCTCACACTCCGGTGTTGAAGCTACCGAGGTCTTCCTGGAGTACATTATGCAACAACCAGATACTTGCAGTACCGATGTAATCCTTGTAAATCTGTTGCGTTATAAAGTATGCCACAGTCGGGTATCATCATTGCGACAGTTGCAAATCAGGGACGTGTTTCATAGTGAGTGATACGACTGTATAATTATGTACAGTATATTGTACACTCAAGGACTAAGTTTTCTTTGAAAATTAATGTATTTTTGGATTTAATTAAGTATATCCTCTATGTTTTAAAACTACATCCTTCGGTTTAATAAAGTACAGTACACTATATCCCCTATGTTTTCAAAATAAATATAAAACAAAAGAAATGAATGAAATAAATTTCAGACACTCAATAATCCGACACTTCCGCTAATCTGGCACCCATATGTGCCAGGAATGCCCGGATTAGCGAAAGTCTAGTGTATATTCGTTTACCGAAAATCTAGAAAATACATAAATATTTCATCAAAATATTTGCATTTGTTTCCGTATGAGGCATACGCAAACAGAAAGAAACAAAAATTCCAAAACATTGAATTGCTCGCTTATAGGCTCACACCATTTTCTTCTCGGAACCCCTAATCTACAGGCACGCAAATTTTCTTTGTTATAAGTCTGTACAAAACATACAGCATTTCATCTATTCGACATCACACAGCTGCGAATAGCATTTCAATCATAAACGCAGTGTATTCATTAAATGGATTTCTCCCATTCTCAGGGCTGAATGCAAATAAATAGCTCGGTTCAGGATATCACGTGAAAACTTTGAGCAGAGTGAGTGCTTTTACTCTTACTGTCAGAAAAACGACAGTTGGTGGCACACTGCAAAAATAACAAACAAACGTTTGTTTGCTTCGCTTATATTTGTGTGATACTGTCATACTGAATTCAGTACACTACACTGCAAAATTTGGCTGCGAACTACGCTGTCAGAGAAATAAATGATTTTAGCTGGAAAATTTTGTGTCAGAATTATTCAAAAGTTCATAAATGGTAGCATTGACATTCAAATATGTACCTCACTTGTTACGACCGGCATATTCAATTTTATTACATAGCGTGTTCCGTGTGCTTTTAAATGAAGCTCCTAAATGTAAAATAAATGTCAGTACTACTTCTGGACAAAAATAACATATTTACTTCACTGGGATGACTGCAGCAGATACGTCTATGTATGACCAGTTTACACTGTAGCTGAAAATTCTATACGATTTTAAACCATGTAGAAGGAAAGTGTGTTTTAAACCTAGATAATATTAAGGTTTGGTGAGATGCGTTGCCAAAAATTTTGAAGAAACTAACACCACCATTTAGACAGAGATTCGTGGATATCGTAACAAAACCACAAAGACTCACAAAGTAACTTCAGAAAAGATTATCGATAAATAAATCATTCGTTATGTGTAAGACTCTCTTTGACGCACACTTTGTCTGTAATCCTTTTTGAGTAGTCGGAATTTGGTGAATGAAAACCAGTTCTTTTGTGCTGTACTGAGAATTAGATGTGATGTGCTACTTTGGTGATATTTTTCTTGAACTATATCATTGGAACTGGGAAATAAAAGTGTTGAAGACTCAATATAAACCTCTGCTACTTTGCATTCGAATTAACACATCGGACAGAATGAATCCAACAAGCTATTGCACCATGCAGGAAAAAACTACTTCTAGATACTGTGCCGAAATTAAGAAGACATATTGGACGTCATCAAGCCAGATAACAGGTCAAAGTTCAAGTTCAAACCAGCAACTCTCTTCTTTGACTATTACAGCAGCTGAAGAACGTTGAACAAACCAAACCAATTCACTGATGGGTAAGCGAGGTTTGACAGAAAGGATAAAATTTCCAGTATTAATATTTCAAAGCAGAGAGGTATAACAGCATTAAAAGTTCCAGAGTGAGTCTATCACGGTCGGCCGGGGTGGCCGAGCGGTTCTAGGCGCTACAGTCTGGAACCGCGTGACCGCTACGGTCGCAGGTTCGAATCGTACCTCGGGCATGGATATGTGTGATGTCATTAAGTTAGTTAGGTTTACGTAGTTCTAAGTTCTAGAGGACTGATGACCTCAGAAGTTAAGTCCCATAGTGCTCAGAGCCATTTTAGTAAATCTATCAGACTTCTGTTCATATCTGATGTTATGAAACACACACACCAATGCTTCGCCTTGGAGCTCATCGTCAACGGGACTTTAACTCCAATCTTCCTTTCTTTCCTTTAATTCAGTCTTACGTTGCCCTTCTAGATATTGTGCCGTGTCCTCAGAGAGATGCTTAGGGGCCTATCACCAAGATAACACAAGAACTGGGGATGAATCAAGTCATTTATCTACATGGGAAGATTAGATTAGATTAGTACTTGTTCCATAGATATGAATACGACACTTTGTAATGATGTGGAACGCGTCAGATTAAAAAAAGGTGTCTATACAAGATATTACATTACACAAAATATTACATGACACTTAATATTTTTAATTTTTTTTTTTTTTTGTGGAGGTTGGGGAAATTACCCACTTACTATATCCAAAAATTCATCTAATGAGTAGATGGAGTTGCCATTAAGAAATTCTTTAAAATTTTCTTTCAAATGCTAAATGGCTATCTGTCAGACTTTTGATGCTATTAGGTAAGTAACCTAAGACTTTTGTGGCAGCATAATTTACCCCCTTCTGAGCCAAAGTTAGATTTAACCTTGAGTAGTGAAGATCATCCTTTCTTCTGGTGTTGGAGCCATGTACACTGCTATTACTTCTGAATTCGTTCGGATTGTTAATAACAAATTTCGTAAGTGAATATATATATTGTGACGCTACAGTGAAGATCTCTAGCTCTTTAAATAAGTGTCCGCAGGATGATCTTGGATGAGCTCCAGCAATTATTCTGATTACACGCTTTTGTGCAATGAACACTCTTGAGTTACCCCAAAATATGATGCCACACGAAAGCAGAGAATGAAAATAGGCGTGGTAAGCTAATTTACTGAGAAGTATATTGCCAAAATTTGCAATGACCCTAATAACATAAGTAGCTGACCTCAAACGTTTCAGCAGATCCTCAGTGTGTTTTTTCCAGTTCAACCCCTCATCAATACATACACCTAGAAATTTTGAATATTCTACCTTAACTACCGATTTCTGATCGAAGTCTATAAGAGAGGTTGGGCGGTAGTTGTTGACATAAGACGTATCCCCTTTTTTTATGTAAGAGTAATCCTTGTTTTGCCTAGAGCCGTTTACAGGAATTTCCTATCAGATTGTGGCTGAATTAAAAATTTCGTGCTACGCGAAATCCAGCGTGGCATTTCGTTAGGATATTTTCAGCGGTAATCAGTTAACTTCATTAGTACCTCAGGGAAGTGCGGCATTCTTGCAGTCGTTCTCAGTGGAGCGGTTAAACATATCGTGCTTCGTTGACCACGTTGCCAGGTGGCGGCTTAGCTCGATAGTCGGTCCAGAGCTGTAGGGGTTCCGCAGTTGGCTCCCTTCTCGCAGTTTATTGCTCTAAGTCGTCCTACAAACTAAGCCATGTGGTTTTATTTATGAATTTGCTCGTACCTTCCTGTTGTCGAGTCATAAATGAAGTGGTTGAGAAATGAGAAGTGTTCTTCCTAAAATCAGTCTCTCGGTGTCATAGACGCAGTGACCTTTATGCAGTAATGCACACCTTTCATCCATGAACACTAATATCTTGACATTACACAGCACCGTCGTTGTTATAGTTACTGTAGATTTTAGCTATAAGACTCTTAGGCTCCCTCTGACAACAAATTAACAGAACCGTCCCGCCGCCGGAGTGGAGAGGACCAGCATTCACAGGAAAAGAGAGATAAAGTATTTTTGACAGGCACATTAAAAATATTCGATAATAATTAGATGTATAAATTAACGCTGCGATCAGGCTGAGTAGGCCACAGGACGCCGACCGACTGTTATTTCACACTTGACTTCAACGGAGGTCAACATAGTGGTGCATGTAGTTGGAAAACTGCTCTCCTACGTTTTAATGTTGGTTTTTTAAACATTAATGATTATCTCTGTTGTGACTTGGCAAGACAGCCAAACCACTAAGAGATAGCCGAAAGGCACGCGTTTAAGCTCACGCAGGCTGGCGTGAGATCTGGAACAGTTAAAGGAGTTGAGTCTAGTAAAAAGAGTACGTAGCTTCTGGAATACTTAACTTTAACCCATAATTGGTAAACATTGGTCTGACTGTACATGCATCACAAGATAAATAGCAAATGATAATGGCGCCTTGCTATGTCGTAGCAAATGACGTAGCTTAAGGCTATGCTAACTATCGTCTCGGCAAATGAGAGCGTAATTTGTCAGTGAACCATCGCTAGCAAAGTCGGCTGTACAACTGAGGCGAGTGCTAGGAAGTCTCTCTAGACCTGCCGTGTGGCGGCGCTCGGTCTGCAATCACTGATAGTGGCGACACGCGGGTCCGACGTATACTAACGGACCGCGGCCGATTTAAAGGCTACCACCTAGCAAGTGTGGTGTCTGGCGGTGACACCACAATCTCCTCTTCAAGCAACTTTTTAACTGTCCTTAGTCAACCTCACACCACTCCCCCCACCAAGATATAAGGAATTAAATATTTTTCCCTACAAGGCTGTACTTCGTTAAACAATATGTTTTATACATTACATCGGCCAATTTCGCCTTTATTTTCACTTAGAAATGAACCTGCACAAAAGAGGCACAGAACCAAAATTGTGACACTGAAGATGTCTTTGATCCCAGTAAATCATTCGTCAAAACGTTTGGTCGTACCTCGTGTGGGCGACTGTTAATCGTGTATTAATTGTTGTTTCTAAGCTACGTAGTTTTGCACGAAGAGCAGTTTTTTGTATTGTTCGAGACATAGTTTCCTAAATTTACTTCTGTTGTTTCTTTTTTTTGCGATGATGCATATTGAAAATGAGAATGACGTCGAAAGCGGCCAGTCACGTTGTATTAAACCGTCTGTGTTCAACAAAATTAATGCCTAGGGAAGCCTAAGCACAAAGAAAGATATTCAAGAAATAACGCTTGCAATCCCTGTGAATCGAACTAAGATTCTTCGCAAGTCAGTCAGTCATACTTAACGCTGAGCTTCGGAGGGGGACAATTTTATATAACGTGTCAAACCTGTTGACATCAGAGACGCCATTAATTTCATAAAATATAAGCTGACTTAAGTCATTTAAAATATAATATCCAAATAATATCCAGACTGGCGTAAGAGCTTCGAAAAACTTGTAATGAGTAATTTTCTGGCAGGGTAGGCCATTTACGAGGATAATTTTGTAGAGTATCAAGATGAGACTTCTTAGTTACAGTAACACGCACAATATTCTGTTAATAACGTCACAGATGTGGTAAACTGTTTATAGTCGATGATTCCGTTTATGTAAACGCTGTGCCCGGATAAATATGTTGAAGAATGGAAGACTTTCGGTGTTTTGTCGGAGGAATTATGATTAGCATAATAATAATTTCTTGTGACTGAATTACCGAGAGCAAGTATTCCAACTGGACGCCAATTCGGCGAATTGCGTATCCCTAATCCATTCCAGTTATCCAACCGGGGAAAGAGGAACTAGAGTTTAAGATGGTATCAGAACCACGTGTCGTTTCTGGTGACTTTCCATATCATTGATAATGTAAGACTAGATTAAGGGCAGAGTGAAAATTTCTGTGGTCTGACCGGGATTCGATCCCGAGACCTCTCGGTTTCCAAGCATACGCCTTACCACTAGATCACCAGACCTAACAATGTGTCGATAAACAGGTGCGGTGTATGGTGCACATATTTATTTGCGAACAGCAGTTGTGCTAAATTTCTGGAACGAGAGACGTTGTTCTCATGTCAGAGATCATTCAAGGAAATATATGGAGGGACCACCAAGTCAATAGTTTTAATATTGCGGGTAAATGCACGATTGCAGCTGCTGGTACATCTATGAGATGTAACTTGTCTGTATAAGACAGAATATGTATACAAAATGTATACGCTCTCCGTCTTTGAAGAAAGGAAGATTATTGTGTAATGTCACGTCGGCAACGGTGTCGTTGCACCCACCTTATTACTACAACTTGCGTGGTTTAAGTCGTTCCTAGTCGATATGACTGTGCTGAATGAAGGCCTCCTCTAAACTTTTCCATGCATTCCGCCTCCTCATTGCTCCTGCATTTTTTCTAATGACATCCGTTGGCCTCCCATTAGGTCATGATCTCGGTTTGTTCTTATTTCTTGGAAACCAACAAAATACTTCCTTGGTCAATATAACATCCATTCGGCTGGATATATGTCCTTTTCGTTTTCACCGCAGTCATTGTTATGTCGTCAACTGCAGTCTGTTCCCTAACCCATTCCTTTGTTTTCTCTCGTCTCTAAGTAATATCCAAAGCGCACCTCTCGTTGCTCGCTGTCCAGTTCTTAATTTTTTAATGGTTTCTACATAAAAAGTTCATAGCTCACTTCGAAACTGTAACTAGATATTGGCTGTAAAATTTCCTTTACACAAATACGTTTCTAGCATTTGTAGACTTAGAGAAAGCTTTTGACAATGTTGACTGGAATACTCTCTTTCAAATTCTGAAGGTGGCAGGGGTAAAATACAGGGAGCGAAAGGCTATTTACAATTTTTACAGAAACCAGATGGCAGTTATAAGAGTCGAGGGACATGAAAGGGAAGCAGTGGTTGGGAAGGGAGTGAGACAGGGTTGTAGCCTCTCCCCGATGCTATTCAATCTGTATATTGAGCAAGCAGTAAAGGAAACAAAAGAAAAGTTCGGACTAGGTATTAAAATCCATGGAGAAGAAATAAAAACTTTGAGGTTTGCCGATGACATTGTAATTCTGTCAGAGACAGCAAAGGACTTGGAAGAGCAGTTGAACGGAATGGACTGTGTCTTGAAAGGAGGATATAAGATGAACATCAACAAAAGCAAAACGAGGATATTGGAATGAAGTCCAATTAAATCGGGTGATACTGAGGGAATTAGATTAGGAAATGAGACACTTAAAGTAGTAAAGGAGTTTTGCTATTTGGGGAGCAAAATAACTGATGATGACCGACGTAGAGAGGATATAAAATGTAGACTGGCAATGGCAAGGAAAGCGTTTCTGAAGAAGAGAAATTTGTTAACATCGAGTATTGATTTAAGTGTCAGGAAGTCATTTCTGAAAGTATTTGTATGGAGTGTAGCCATGTACGGAAGTGAAACATGGACGATAAATAGTTTAGACAAGAAGAGAATAGAAGCTTTGAAATGTGGTGCTAAAGAAGAATGCTGAAGATTAGATGGGTAGATCACATAACTAATGAGGAGGTATTGGATAGAATTGGGGAGAAGAGGAGTTTGTGGCACAACTTGACTATAAGAAGGGATCGGTTGGTTGGACATGTTCTGAGGCATCAAGGGATCACCAATTTGGTACTGGAGGGCAGCGTGGGGGGTAAAAATCGTAGAGGGAGACCAAGAGATGAATACACTAAGCAGATTCAGAAGGATGTAGGCTGCAGTAGGTACTGGGAGATGAAGAAGCTTGCACAGGATAGAGTAGCATGGAGAGCTGCATCAAACCAGTCTCAAGACTGAAGACCACAACAACAACAATTTGGAAAATTTTATTTCGTTTGTCTACAGCACTCCAGACAGTTTTTTCCCTCTCTCTATTTATTTTCATGGTCATCTAGTCGTCGCCTGTAACTGCCCTAAATATAAAAATTCATCGACAGTTTCTATAACATGTATTAGTGGGAGGTTCAAAATAAAGAAAAACAGGTAAACGTTGATACATATACGACATAATAATAAAACTTTTTTCCGGTGCAGTATTTGTGTATGGGATGGAAAAATACTGATCATATGTGTACTCTGTTTTATTCACAATGAATATTAATGCAGAATCTCAGTGCAAACTATAGCATCAGCGTTGCATTCCTCGCATTGCTTCGTTCCAGATCGAGTGCACGGCACACAATCCTTCCTCGTCTGATAGATGACGCGGCTTCTCCTCGAGAAGTTAGCTCGGGAGACCTCAGTGGTGGATCCCCCGTAGACAAATCGTGCTCGAGTGCGAACGTTTTGTCTGCTCAGTGGCTCCCGTAACACGCGGGGGGAAACCGAGGGCACGCTGTCTTCCGGAGGTTCATTTGCGTTGGTACAGCGGCCAGGATGCAACGCGATCAATAATTTTGCTGGCGAGGGGAGGCGGAAGCGCTGGTCCAGTGCAGCTGTGCCGGCGGCGGCGGTCCTCGCTGCGTCTCTTTGCAACGCACCAGACCGCCCGCCGCGGGGTGCCGGGCTGCTGGGTTGGCGCGCGCCGCCGAGCTCTGCAGTCGCACGGCGCAGTTTTAAGCGAGTGTCACACTTGTGTAAACCTTCAGTCTTTCCTAGTGTGCTCAACAGATTCATTCTCAACAGCTGTTCAGGGTAACACTCCAAATACACAATGTCGTCGTCTATAAACACCCTTATACCCACATCCATATTAAAGCACAATTTTTTTAAAAGTAAATTGTTAATAACAACAATCTCTACGCACTCCACTGAGCGGTGCCTGTAATTTCGTAAGTTACTGAAAAGAATTATTGAAATCTGCAGGCCCGAATGACTGAAGAAATCGGCAACATACAACGAAGAGGCGGCATGCTTATACAGGGTGAAAAGTATTTAAACCGACAAACTCTGGGAAGTTGTAGGTGACATCAAAACAAATATTTTCCCTAATGTCATTTTTTCCTATGAGGAGTATCTAAACCGGTAGAGAAAGATATCTCTGGCGGCAGATTAATTAAACAAACAAACGCTTTTCCATTTTTTTATGACCATGAGACAACACATTAACACAACCCAATTTCAGTTACAGTAGATTTTCAAAAATGCCTCCATTGACACGTAAACAAAGGTTACACCGTCGGATCATGTTCTGTCTGACACGGGCGAAAACCCCAGGAGTATCCTGAATTGTTCCTGCTGCTGCTACTATACGGGCAACCAGATCCTCTTCTGATGCAACAGAAGTTGCGTAAACAGGGTTGCACATCTCTCCCCACACAGAAAAGTCCAGAGGGGACATATCTGGGGATCGAGCAGGCCATGGTATAGGACCACCTCTGCCAATCCACATTTCTGGGAACTGTCGGTCCAGGAATCGACGCACGCGACGACTGAAATGTGCCGACGCCCCGTCATGTTGGAACCACATGCGTTGTCTTGTAGGGAGTGGGACGTCTTCCAGCAATTCTGGCAATGCTCTGGCGAGAAAATTGTAATAGCGCCTGCCATTTAATGGCCT
The DNA here is from genome assembly GCF_023898315.1 of Schistocerca nitens. NCBI lineage: Eukaryota > Metazoa > Arthropoda > Insecta > Orthoptera > Acrididae > Schistocerca > Schistocerca nitens. The sequence goes on along the minus strand of NC_064616.1, from coordinate 904,528,735 downwards.
AGATAGCAGATACGGCCCAATTAAACAGTCCCCAACAACACCGACCCACACATTAACAAAGAACCGCACTTGATGAGCGCTAGTAACTGTGGCACGTGGATTATTCTCACTCCAAACATGCGAATTGTGCATGTTGAAGACTCCATCACACCCGAACGTTGCTTCATCGGTAAACAACACAGAGGATGTAAATGTAGGATGCATTTCACACTGTTCCAGGTACCACTGCGAAAACTGTGCTCTGGGTGGATAATCAACTGGTTCCAGGTTGTGGACACGCTGTAAGTGAAATGGACGTAACAATTGCTCTCGAAGGACTGTTCTTACATTCTTCTGATTCGTCACCATGTTAGGTGCAATTGCACGAGTGCTGACTGAAGGATCCCGCTCCACATGCTGCAAGACAGCTTCCTCAAATTGCAGCGTTCTTACCGTGCGACTGCGTCCCTGTCCAGGTAATCTGCTAAATGACCCGGTCTCACGCAGACGTTGGTACACAGCAGCAAAGGTCGTATGATGCTGGATACGGCGATTAGGATATTGTTGTTGATAAACCCACTATGCAGCTCATCCGTTGTGGTGCGGTACGTAGTACGCACCAACCATACCAGTGTACTCACTCAAGGTGTATCGCTCCATTAGTAAACAGAGACAATGCACTACTACACTGGCGGACAGCAGTTGCCTACAACTGAAGAGCGTAATACGCCCTCTAACAACTGAAAATCGTAATACGGCCTCTAACAACTGAAGAGCGTAATACGGCCTCCACCGGTTTAAATAATCCCCATAGGAAAAAATGACATTAGGAAAAAATATTTGTTTTGATGTCCCCTACAACCTCTCAGAGTTTGTCGGTTTAAATACTTTTCACCCTGTATAGTAACACGGAAGGGGTGACAAGAAGGGAAGGAACTATAAGAATCAGAATATCAAGATGCTGCCATCTGTATCAGGTATTCACGGCAGAAAGAAAATCTTTGCAAATATCGAACTGATAAAGTTTATTAACCTAAAAGACGTATTTCAGACAACCAGGCAACTGATTTTTCCGTTTCCATGCCAAAAGCATGAGTTTAATGAAGGAGAGAAATAACAAAATTTATATTAAGTGTTGTTGTTGTGGTGTTCAGTCCGAAGGCTGATTTGATACAGCTGTCTACGCTACTCTGTCAAGTGCGAGACTCCTAATGTCCTAGTAACTACTGCAACCTTCATCCATTTGAACCTGCTTGCTGTGTTCGTCTCTTTGTTGCCCTCTACAATTTCTATTCCCCACACGTCCCTTCAATACTAAATTAATGATTCCTTGATGCCTCAGAATGTCATCTATCAAAACCATTCTTTCTTTTAGTCACGTTATGCCGCAGATTTCATTTCTGTCTGCTTTTATTCAATGCTTCCTCATTAATTATGTGATCTACCCATCTAATCTACAGCATTCTTCTGTATTCCACTTGTCAAAAGCTTCTATTCTCTACTTGTCTGAACTGCTTATAGTCCACTCTTGACTTCCGTACGAGGCTACACCCCAGACAAATACTTTTAGAAAGGACTTCCTAGCACTTAACTTTATATTCAGTGTTGATAAAATTTTCTTCAGAAAAATTGCGATTGCTGGTCTCCATTTTATACCCTCTATACTTCGGTCAAAGTCTTTTATCTTACTGTCCAAGCATAAATACTCATCTACTGGTTTTAGTGTCTCATGTCCTAATTTAATTCCCTCAGAATCGCCTGATTTAATTCTAGCACATTCCACTGCCCTTGCTTTGCGTTTGTTGATGATAATCCTCTATCCTCCTTTCATAACGCTGTCAATTTCGTTCAGCTGCTCATCCCAGTCTTTGCTGTCTCTGACAGAATTACAGGGTCATCGGTAAGCCTTAGCATTTTTATTTCTCCTTCCTGAAATTTAATTCGTTCTCCAAACTTTTCTTTGGTTTCCTTTTCTGCGTGCTCAGTGTACAGGCTGAATAGCCCAACCCTGGCTCACTCCCTTCTCAACCACAGCTTCCCGTTCATGCACTTCGACCATTTTTTCTCGACAAGCCGCATATAACATTACGCTCCCTGTATTTTACCCCTGATACCTTCATAAGTACAGAGCGTATAACAGTCAACAATGTCAAAAACTTTCTCCAAAACTACAAGTTCTATAAAAATAGGTTTGCCTTTCTTTAACCTATCTTCTACGATAGTTCTTAGGATCAATAATGTTTCATGTATACGTACATTGCTCCGGAATCGAAACTCATATTCCCCGAGGTTGGCTTCTATCAGTTTTTTCCCACTCTTCTGTAAATAAAGCGTGTATTTTCCGACCATGGCTTATTAAACTGGCAGTTTAGTAGTATTCACACCTATCAGCCCCTGCTTTCTTTTGAACTGGAATTATTATGTTGTTTTGACGTCTGAGGGTATTTTCCGTGCTTTGTGTCATGGCTGGCTCCAGGGTCCTTATTTTGACTTTGATCTTTCATTACTCTGACAATTTCTTCTCACGGTATCATCTCATTCATCCTATCTTCATCTGCCTTCCCTTATCTTCCAATAATATTCCGTTCAAGTTCATTTCTCTTGTACATCACCTCTATACATTCCTTCCACCTTTGAGCTTTCCCTTCTTTTCTCAGTACTGGATTTCCATCTATGCTCGTGATATACATACAGCTGCTTCTCTTTTCTCCAAGGGCCTCTTTAATTTTCCTATCCGTGGTACCCACCTTTCTCCTAGTTATACATGCTGCTGTAGAATTGTATTTGTCCTCTAGCCTTTCTTGCTTAGCCGTTTTGCACTTTCTGTCAATTTCATATCAAGTACTATCCGTCAAACATCGGTTAGTGGCTTGAAGAATTTAAACAACGGTATCTTGTACATATACCCAGCCTGTATTTGTTGATTACGTAAAAATTTTTAATATCTTTTGGCACCATTTGTACCTGCCACTGATTACCTTCTACAATTCCCATTTTGGTCGTAACTGCGACAGCCTTGGCAGCAAGAAAATTAATTTTCTACAGGACATCAAAAGTTGTCAAACTATGATCTACTAATTGCGCTTCGAATAAAAGTTGACTGCCATAAAAGACATTTACTTACAAGAAGAATAAAAATAGTTAACATTAATTAAGATTATTCGGAAATAAACGTCAGAAATTCTATTTGTAGCCTCTTGTATAAACCGTGCAACCGAGACAGCGTGAGCATGGAGAAAGGAGTGCGGGGTGAGGGGTGATGTGAGCCGCGGGCTGCGGGGGGAGGGGGGGGGGTAGCGCGGAGGGGGGGGGGGGGAAGGGAGAGTTGCCTGGATCAGGTTCCAGCCCCACCACGTTGCACTGTCTCTAAATCGTTTGACATTCGTCCAGCGCAGCTATGGCTGTTTTCTTCTCCCTGGCATTAAAAGAGTAACTTGTGCTCGTCATCGGTGAGACGTTCAACTGGCTGCCACTAACAGGATTAAAATACCCTTTTATTTTCAAGAGGTTGCACAGCGTAACCCACAAAATGGACATACTTCGATTACGATGATTCTGCTGTAACCTTCGTATGCCCATGTGACTGATTACTTTGCACAAGTACTTGGAAAATATTAGTACAGCAGTGAATGTAAACGCAGGGATATTTTAATCCAATCGATGACAGCCAATGCGGCCGAATGTTATCATTCACAGAATTTGTAATAGCTGCGGACTCTCTTTCCACTAAAATTCTTTTATCGTTTTTTTAGAATAATTGTGGTTCATGGTGTGGGTTCCTGGTATCATGCCCTAGTTCATGAACCACGGGCAACCTATGAGTGGCCAAGTAAGTGGTCCTGACAGTCGGGATACCAGTTACTTTGGAATAAGGCTGGGCATCTCGGACATATTCCGAGTCGTGGCCACCTTTGTGCTCAGACGGCAAACACTACCAAATCCACCGGTTAGTCCCTCAACCGTTAGGGGAAAACTCAATGGGACCCGGGGCAAGTAAGGCTAGCAACCTGCTTCCCTGGTACTATAAATATGATGCTGGCAACAATCAGAGCAAAATGCCTCGGACCTTTGGAGGTGACGGAGTCCCACCTCTAACTGACAAACCAGGGACTCCTAAGATACGACTCGGCAAACGAATGGTAACGAGATGGGGAGCTATTAATATCAATGGGGGCTACTCTGGGAAGAAGGTAGAGCTGGCAGAGGCTGCAAGTAAGATGGCGTTGGACGTTTTAGCTGTTAGTGACATTCGGGTAAGGGGTGAGAAAGAAGAGGAAGTGGGAGAATACAAGATCTACCTGTCAGGAGTCAAAGCAGGAATAGCACAATGGGGTGTAGGGCTTTTCATCAGGAAAGAAATGGAACCTAGCGTAGTTGCAATAAGGTATGTAAACGAACGACTGATGTGGATAGATTTGACAGTGTCTAGCAAGAAAATTAGGAATGTGTCAGTATATTCGCATTGTGAAGGGACGGATCAAGATAAGATGGATCGTTTTTATGACGCACTCAGTGATGTAGTTGTTAGAGTAAAGGACAAGGACAGTGTTCTGCTCATGGGTGATTTTAATGCCAGGATTGGAAATCTAACAGAAGGGTATGAAAAGGTTATGGGTAAATTTTGAGAGGATATGGTGGCCAACAGGAACGGGAAACAAGTCTTGGATTTCTGTGCCAGTATGGGCTTAGTAATCACAAACTCCTTTTTTAAACATAAGAACATTCACCGGTATACTTGGGAAGGCAGGGGAACCAGATCTGTCATTGACTATATAATAACAGATCAGGAGTTCAGGAAGGCTGTGAAGGACACACGTGTATTCAGGGGATTCTTTGATGACACTGATCACTATTTAATCTGCAGTGAAATTGGTATTGTGAGGCCGAAAGTGCAGGAGGTCAGGTCCATGTGAAGGAGGATAAGAGTGGAGAAACTTCAGGATAAGGAAATCAGACACAAATACATAACAGTGATCTCAGAAAGGTACCAGTTAGTTGAATGTATTCAATTGCAGTCACTGGAAAAGGAATAGACAAGGTACAGGGACACAGTACTAGAAGTGGCCAAAGAATGTCTTCGAACAGTAGTGTGTAAAGGTAGGATGAAGCAAACAGTTTGGTGGAATGACACAGTCAAGGCAGCCTGTAAAAGGAAAAAGAAGGCATATCAAAAATGGCTACATACTAGAACTCAGGTAGACAGAGAAAGTTATGTTGAAGAAAGAAACAAAGCCAACAGATAATTGCAGCATCCAAGAAGAAATCTTGGGAAGACTTTGCAAACAGATTGGAGACCTTGGGTCAAGCTGCTGGAAAACCATTCTGGAGTGTAATTAGCAGTCTTCGAAAGGGAGGTAAGAAGGAAATGACAAGTATTTTGGACAGGTCAGGAAAATTGCTGGTGAATCCTGTTGATGCCTTGGGCAGATGGAGGGAAAATTTTGAAGAGATGCTCAATGTAGGTGAAAATACGATCAGTAATGTTTCAGATTTCGATGTACAATGGGACAGGAATGATGATGGAAATAGGATCACATTTGAGGAAGTGGAGAAAATGGTCAATAGATTGCAGTGCAATAAAGCGGCTGGCGTGGATGAAATTAAGTCGGAACTCATTAAATACAGTGGAATGTCAGGCCTTAAATGGCTACACAGGATAATTGAAATGGCGTGGGAGTCGGGACAGGCTCCATCAGACTGGACGAAAGCAGTAATCACACCAATCTTTAAACATGGAAACAGAAAAGATTGTAACAACTGCAGAGGTATCTCTTTGATCAGCGTTGTGGGTAAAATCTTCTGAGGTATTGTTGAAAGGAAAGTGCGAGTATTAGTTGAGGACAAATTGGATGAAAATCAGTGTGGGTTTAGGCCTCTTAGAGGTTGTCAGGACCAGATCTTTAGCTTATGGCAAATAATGGAGAAGTGTTACGAGTGGAACAGGGAATTGTATCTATGTTTTATAGATCTAGAAAATGCATATGACCGGGTTCCTAGGAGGAAGTTATTGTCTGTTCTACGTGATTATGGAATAGGAGGCAAACTTTTGCAAGCAATTAAAGGTCTTTACATAGATAGTCAGGCAGCAGAGTTGACGGTAAATTGAGTCCATGGTTCGGAGTAGTTTCAGGGGTAAGACAAGGCTGCAACCTGTCTCCATTGTTGTTCATATTATTTATGGATCATATGTTGAAAACAATAGACTGGCTAGGTGAGATTAAGATAGGTGAACACAAAATAAGCAGTCTCGCATATGCGGATGACTTAGTTGTGATGGCAGATTCTATTGAAAGTTTGCAAAGTAATATTTCAGAGCTAGATCAGAAATGTAAGGACTATGGTATGAAGATTAGCATCTCCAAAACGAAAGTAATGTCAGTGGGAAAGAGATATAAACGGACTGAGTGTCAAATGGTGGAACAAAGTTAGAACAGGTGGACGGTTTTAAGTACTTAGGATGCATATTCTCACAGGATGGCAACATAGTGAAAGAACTGGAAGCGAGGTGTAGCAAAGCTAATGCAGTGAGCGCTCAGCTACGATCTACTCTCTTCTGCAAGAAGGAAGTCAGAACAAAGACTAAGTTATCTGTGCACCATTCAATCTTTCGACCAACTTTGTTGTATGGGAACGAAAGCTGGGTGGATTCAGGTTACCTTATCAATAAGGTTGAGGTTACGGATATGAAAGTAGCTAGGATGATTGCAGGTACCAGTAGATTGGAACAATGGCAGGAGGGTGTGCACAATGAGGAAATCAAAGAAAAAGTGGGAATGAACTTTATAGATGTAGCAGTCAGGGCGAACAGGCTTAGATGGTGGGGTCATGTTACACGCATGGGAGAAGCAAGGTTACCCAAGAGACTCATGGGTTCAGCAGTAGAGGGTAGGAGGAGTCGGGGTAGACCAAGGAGAATGTACCTGGATTCGGTTAAGAATGATTTTGAAGTAATAGGCTTAACATCAGAAGAGGTACCAATGTTAGCACTGAATAGGGGATCATGGAGGAATTTTGTAAGGGGGACTATGCTCCAGACCGAACGCTGAAAGGCATAATCAGTCTTAAATGATGATGATGATGATTTAGAATAATTTAGTAGCTAGTACTAATCGTTAAATTTTATTTTCTAGTTGTTTACTGCCATATCAAAAATGGTTCAAATGGCTCTGAGAACTATTGGACTTAACATCTCAGGTCATCAGTCCCCTAGAACTTAGAACTACTTAAACCTAACTAACCTAAGGAAATCACACACATCCATTCCCGATCAGGATTCGAACCTGCAACCGTAGCGGTCGCGCAGTTCTAGACTGAAGCGCCTAGAACCGCTCGGCCACCCCGGCTGGCACTGCCATATCATTTTGTTTTATTTCTTCTTGGTGGTATTATTACGGTGCTTCAGTACTCAGTTGTTGGAACGGTTGCTGCTGCTACAATGGCGGGTTATCAAGATTTAAGTGAGTTTTAACGTGGTGTTATAGTCGGCGCATGAGCGATGGGAAACAGCATCTCCGAGGTAGCGATGAAGTGGGGATTGTCCCCAACGACCATTTCACGAATGTACTGTGAATGTCAGGAATGTGGTAAAACATCAAATCTCCGACATCACTGCGGCCGGAAAAAGATCCTGCAAGAACTGGACCAACGACGACTGGAGAGAATCGTTCAGCGTGACAGAAGTGCAACCCTTCTACAAACAGCTGCAGATTTCAATACTGGGCCATCAACAAGTGTCAGCGTGCGAACCATTCAACGAAATATCATCGATATGGGCTTTCGGATCAGAAGGCCCACTCGTGTACCCTTAATGAGTGCACGACACTAAGATTTACGCCTCGCCTGGACCCGTCAACACCGACAGACGACGGGAAACATGTTGCTTGGACTGTTGACGACGGGAAACATGTTGCCTGGTCGGACGAGTCTCGTTTCAAATTGTATCGAGCGGATGGAGACAACCTCATGAATCCATGGACCCTGCATATCAGCAGCGGACTGTTCAAGCTGGTGGAGGCTCTGAAATGTGTGTGGCGTGTGCGGTTGGAGTGATATGGGACCCCTGATACGTCTAGATACGACTCTGACTGGTGACGTGTATGTAAGCATCATGTCTCATCACCTGCATCCACTCACGTCCATTGTGCATTCCAACGGACTTGTGAAATTCCAGCAGGACAATTCGACACCCCACGCGTCCAGAAGTTCTATAGAGTGGCCCCAGGAACACTCTTCTGAGTTTAACACTTCCGCTGGCCACCAAACTCCCCAGACACGAACATTATTGACCATATGTGGGATGCCTTGCAACGTGCTGCTCAGAAGAGATCTTCTCCCCCTCAAACTATAATGGATTTATGGACAGCCCTTTAGGATTTATGGTGTCAATTCCCTCCAGCACTACTTTAGACATTAGTCAAGTCTATACCGCGTCGTGTTGCGGCACTTCTGCGTACTTGTTGGGGCCCTACACGATGTTAGGCAGGTGTACCAATTTCTTTGGCTCTTCAGCGTAAGTCGTTTGCATGCATTATATTCTGTGGTAGACGATACAGCATGTATGAAGAAGATATAGGCATTTGTTAAGAGTTGATAACACGGATTATTTCAAAGGGAAACCATCACATAATCATTTGGTCACCGCTAAGTTATTTCCGAGACATAGCTGTCTGAATGGCCAGGAGCTGGGACAGTACTCGTGATTTCACTACTTTTTGTGTTTTAGTAACAGCTCCCTTTACAACAGCTAGTTTTACAAAATGATACAGCCAACTTCAAAGCTTGGGGCAACAATCTACGCAGATGCTGTGTTGCTAGAGGGAACAGGTGCCTACAAGCTTCGTTAACGTGCATTTAGAAACATTTGCAACACTAGCAAGCAATTTCTCACATATCTGCACTTTTTATATGCTGTTGTCGATCATTATTGAATCCCATAAATAACCCCGCTATCTATCCATCTTTTTATATGCTGTTGTCGATCATTATTGAATCCCATAAATAACCCCGCTATCTACCCATCTAAGATAGAGTGGGACACTGCACCGCTAGTGAGGAATGGTTGGGGAGTCCATCCTGTTGCAACTACGTGGAAACCCTTGGCCTAAAGAGAAATTCACAGCAAGGCACAAAAGTAAAGATCTGTTCATTTACTGTTAACTACGCCATTTCTGTTCCTGATACTTCTGAACAGCTGAATTTCTGAAACCACAGAAAGTGGAGTATATATGTTCATGATACTTTCGCTGTAAAAATTACGCATTATCAGTTATCAACGTGTATCACCCTGTATTATGGCTGTGCCGTTCGCCCGTCTATCAAGCATTGTTTTGTTTCAATTGTTCAGCGATTGAGCAACATTCTAAAGACTTTCTCCAGTTTTACTGCGACAATCTGTCTTTGATTTTAATGACGGTCTCTAAATTCTGTTCAGTCGAGTCTCATTTAAATACTGTCAATGGAAACGTGGAAGTTGAGCAAAAGTCCGCAACCATGGCAGCACTAATATAACACTTCAGTCTGTAACGCAGTTATTTAATAATTCTTAACCTCTTCGGTTGGTTCGGCCAACAGTCATTTTCAGAACGATAATAAAAGAGATTATGCAGTATAGTTGGAGACACGAACGATAGCGGTCGAGTTTAGCCTTGTTTTGTGCACCTACATCACGTATGCTCCGACAGCCAATGAGTATTCAGTATCTTCCGAGCGCTCTGCAGTGAATGCCGTCGCTAAATGCGAGCATTAAACGTGACCGTAGCGAGTAGTTTAGTGAATTTCGATTCCATTTGTTGCGATTTGTTATCGCTGATTGTGGTGGTGAGTGATAGATTCTGCATAAGTAAGCGAGAGACATAATTTTCAGGATAAACGCTTTCTTCAAACGGAAAGCACGCGCATACGCATATCACATGGAATCGTCAACAATGCAATCCTCGTCCATGCCTTTACATGCGCGAACCGTCATCATTCGCGGATCAGACTATAGTCTGGTCGAATACCTTATATTAGTTTCTTTTCATTTGACTCTGAACATCGATGTTGGTCCTAACACCAAAAGCGGATAAACGTTATTCATAAACTGTAATCCAGAGTGAAGTATTGTATAAATCTATTTAAGCTGTCATACTACATTTCCATCGTGTACGTATTCTTCCAGTACATGACGTGCATCAATCCAAAAAAGTGCCACTCTGTGGCAATAATCATGGTTTTACAATAAATAGCTCTCAGTATATTACAGTTTATCGTCGCCAGTTTACTGCGATGTAGGCACAGCGAAACTAAATTACTCTTTCAAATATAGCTGTTGTTGTTGTTGTGGTCTTCAGTCCTGAGACTGGTTTGATGCAGCTCTCCATGCTACTCTATCCTGTGCAAGCTTCTTCATCTCCCGGTACCTACTGCAACCTACATCCTTCTGAATCTGCTTAGTGTATTCATCTCTTGGTCTCCCTCTACGATTTTTACCCTCCACGCTGCCCTCCAATGCTAAATTTGTGATCCCTTGATGCCGCAAAACATGTCCTACCTACCGATCCCTTCTTCTAGTCAAGTTGTGCCACAAACTCCTCTTCTCCCCAATCCTATTCAATACCTCCTCATTAGTTACGTGATCTACCCACCTTATCTTCAGCATTCTTCTGTAGCACCACATTTCAAAAGCTTCTATTCTCTTCTTATCCAAACTGGTTATCGTCCATGTTTCACTTCCATACATGGCTACACTCCATACAAATACATTCAGAAACGACTTCCTGACACTTAAATCTATACTCGATGTTAACAAATTTCTCTTCTTCAGAAACGATTTCCTTGCCATTGCCAGTCTACATTTTATATCCTCTCTACTTCGACCATCATCAGTTATTTTGCTACCTAAATAGCAAAACTCCTTTACTACTTTAAGTGTCTCATTTCCTAATCTAACCCCTCAGCATCACCCGATTTAATTTGACTACATTCCATTATCCTCGTTTTGCTTCTGTTGATGTTCATCTTATATCCTCCTTTCAAGACACTGTCCATTCCGTTCAACTGCTCTTCCAAGTCCTTTGCTGTCTCTGACAGAATTACAATGTCATCGGCGAACCTCAAAGTTTTTATTTCTTCTCCATGAATTTTAATACCTACTCCGAATTTTTCTTTTGTTTCCTTTACTGCTTGCTCAATATACAGATTGAATAACATCGGGGAGAGGCTACAACCCTGTCTCACTCCTTTCCCAACCACTGCTTCCCTTTCATGCCCCTCGACTCTTATAACTGCCATCTGGTTTCTGTACAAATTGTAAATAGCCTTTCGCTCCTTGTATTTTACCCCTGCCACCTTCAGAATTTGAAAGAGAGTATTCCAGTTAACGTTGTCAAAAGCTTTCTCTAAGTCTACAAATGCTAGAAACGTAGGTTTGCCTTTTCTTAATCTAGCTTCTAAGATAAGTCGTAAGGTTAGTATTGCCTCACGTGTTCCAACATTTCTGCTGAATCCAAACTGATCTTCCCCGAGGTCCGCTTCTACCAGTTTTTCCAATCGTCTGTAAAGAATCCGCGTTAGTATTTTGCAGCTGTGACTTATTAAACTGATAGTTCGGTAATTTTCACATCTGTCAAGACCTGCTTCCTTGGGATTGGAATTATTATATTCTTCTTGAAGTCTGTGGGTATTTCGCCTGTCTCATACATCTTGCTCACCAGATGGTAGAGTTTTGTCATGACTGGCTCTCCCAGGGCTGTCAGTAGTTCTAATGGAATGTTGTCTACTCCCGGGGCCTTGTTTCGACTCAGGTCTTTCAGTGCTCTGTCAAGCTCTTCACGCAGTATCTTATCTCCCATTTCATCTTCATCTTCATCTACATCCTCTTCCATTTCCATAATATTGTCCTCAAGTTCATCGCCCTTGTATAAACCCTGTATATACTCCTTCCACCTTTCTGCCTTCCCTTCTTTGCTTAGAACTGGGTTGCCATCTGAGCTCTTGATATTCATACAAGTGGTTCTCTTCTCTCCGAAGGTCTCTTTAATTTTCCTGTAGGCAGTATCTATCTTACCCCTAGTGAGACAAGCCTCTACATCCCTACATTTGTCCTCTAGCCATCCCTGCTTAGCCATTTTGCACTTCCTGTCGATCTCATTTTTGAGACGTTTGTAATCCTTTTTGCCTGCTTCATTTGCTGCATTTTTATATTTTCTCCTTTCATCAATTAAATTCAATATTTCTTCTGTTACCCAAGGATTTCTATTAGCCCTCGTCTTTTTACCTACTTGATCGTCTGCTGCCTTCACTACTTCATCCCTCAGAGCTACCCATTCTTCTTCTACTGTATTTCTTTCCCCCATTCCTGTCAATTGTTCCCTTATGCTCTCCCTGAAAATCTCTACAACCTCTGGTTCTTTCAGTTTATCCAGGTCCCATCTCCTTAAATTCCCACCTTTTTGCAGTTTCTTCAGTTCCAATCTGCAGTTCATAACCAATAGATTGTGGTCAGAATCCACATCTGCCCCTGGAAATGTCTTACAATTTAAAACCTGGTTCCTAAATCTCTGTCTTACCATTATATAATCTATCTGATACCTTTTAGTATCTCCAGGATTCTTCCTGGTATACAACCTTCTTTTATGATTCTTGAACCAAGTGTTGGCTATGATTAAGTTATGCTCTGTGCAAAATTCTACAAGGCGGCTTCCTCTTTCATTTCTTCCCCCCAATCCATATTCACCTACTACGTTTCCTTCTCTCCCTTTTGCTACTGACGAATTCCAGTCACCCATGACTATTAAATTTTCGTCTCCCTTCACTACCTGAATAATTTCTTTTATCTCGTCATACATTTCATCAATTTCTTCATCATCTGCAGAGCTAGTTGGCATATAAACTTGTACTACTGTAGTAGGCATGGGCTTTGTGTCTATCTTGGCCACAATAATGCGTTCACTATGCTGTTTGTAGTAGCTAACCCGCACTCCTATTTTTTTATTCATTATTAAACCTACTCCTGCATTACCCCTATTTGATTTTGTATTTATAACCCTGTAATCACCTGACCAAAAGTCTTGCTCCTCCTGCCACCGAACTTCACTAATTCCCACTATATCTAACTTTAACCTATCCATTTCCCTTTTTAAATTTTCTAACCTACCTGCCCGATTAAGGGATCTGACATTCCACGCTCCGATCCGTAGAATGCCAGTTTTCTTTCTCCTGATAACGACGTCCTCCTGAGTAGTCCCCGCCCGGAGATCCGAATGGGGGACTATTTTACCTCCGGAATATTTTACCCAAGAGGACACCATCATCATTTAATCATACAGTAAAGCTGCATGTCCTCGGGAAAAATTACGGCTGTAGTTTCCCCTTGCTTTCAGCCGTTCGCAGTACCAGCACAGCAAGGCCGTTTTGGTTAATGTTACAAGGCCAGATCAGTCAATCATCCAGACTGTTGCCCCTGCAACTACTGAAAAGGCTGCTGCCCCTCTTCAGGAACCACATGTTTGTCTGGCCTCTCAACAGATACCCCTCCGTTGTATCGCTGAGGCACGCAAGCCTCCCCACCAACGGCAAGGTCCATGGTTCATGGGGGGGGGGGGGGGGGGGCAAATATAGCTATACATAAAAAAAAGAAGCAACAGGCTACCCAGGTGCAATTCGACATGGCTTGTTGCCATGAACTCCGTTGAAGCTGAAAGTCGTATTAACTGACTTTTAAATATTTCTAGTGTCTTGTACCAAACCACTGTATTCACAACACTTTTTTTTATAATGAACCTCTTTCCACAGTTGTCTCAGCTAATCATTGCCATCACCTCGATTTTCTTCACACGGTCGTTTCACGCTGTGTCTTTGGTATTAGCCGACGTTTCAGATTCGAGTTGCGACTTTAGTCTGACAACGTACGAAAATATAAAAGAGCGATGACAATGATGTGAGGTTTATATTGGAATTTATTTGTAATGAGACTCGCTTTTTGGCTTGCAAGGCCACTATGAGGTGACAACTGGCTACCATTACCAAATATAGCGTCGCGGAGGAAAATATTAAGCTAGACATTGGAAATATGGCTTGGATAACTGGAGAGTTGTTCTTAACACCACAGTGCTTTATTAGGTACTGACCTGCCAACCTGCGACCTCTGAGACGACTTACTCAGCCAGTTATAAGGGTACATACTGTTTAACTTGGACTCCGAACCACGGTGCTACTCGGATTTTTTCGCATAAACAAAAATTGCGAGAAGTGAAAGAAGTAATAATTGGCGAATAAAAATCCTAAGACTCACTGAGGTTCGAACCCCAGATCTCTGACTCTGCAATCTGACTCCTTACCACTTTTTCTAAGTCTCGCCGGGATTCGATCCCGTGAACTTTAGGTTCCTAAGCATGCGCGTGACCTCTATTTTTGTTCTGTTCCTTACGCTCTCCAATTATGCCTTCATAGGCGAGCTAATCCACTGTAAATTTTTTGTGATAAGTAGGGGTTTAGCACCCTTTTAAACACCATTTTAATGTCCATGTTTTTTTAAATAGTATTAGTGAACAAGTGAAATAATTCTTGAGACAGTTTAAAAGAGTCATACCCTGATTAAAATTAAAATCCTTCTTTTTCTTGGAGTGATAGATTATCATAAAAGTAAATGACAATTACTTTCATCGTAGAAAATAACTTCAAATGTTCTTCTCTTTCATTATAGTGAGGAATTTCATTTACACCGGATAAAAGTTTAATAGAAAGCTAATGATAAAATAATTTTTTATTGATGCATAAGGTTAATAATTACACGACTTAAAAAGAAATAACAGACAGTAGATGGCAACATGAAAAAAAAACTGTAAAACAGCATCCGCTTCCTTCTGTTCGTCAGCACAGCACTTTCCTTTTGGTACTTGAACCTTTTATCTGGTTGTTACTTTTAGACAATTTCCGTACTTTTCTTTGTATTCTTTGGTCTTAGCCAACAAATGATGTGTGGCGAGGTATATCGAGTAATGTTTTTTGGTGTTGTGTCTCTGCTTCATAATGAAATAAGTCTTGTTTCCTTTAATCTACTTATTTGCACTCCTTTCTAAGTTTGGGAAATTATGAATTGGGGAATTATGAAATCTGTTGGCTTTACAGCGTCTGAGGACGTTTTGTTGATGCAGGCGGTTTTTTGTAAGTCACATTTCTTCCACTCTTTTGCAGACAGAACTGTGCTCTTCACCATCTATTAAATTACATATGGCATACTTCGGTGAATAGGCTAAATGTATATTGTCTAATTAATTTCCTGTTAACTTCGGTGTTGGTTCAAATGGCTCTGAGCACTATGGGACTTAACATCTGAGGTCATCAGGCCCCTAGAACTTAGAACTACTTAAAACTAACTAACCTAAGGACATCACACACATCTATGCCCGAGGCAGGATTCGAACCTGCGACCGTAGCAGTCGCGCGGTTCCAGACTGAAGCGCCTAGAACCGCTCAGCCACAACGGCCGGCTATATTCTATTAAAAAATGTTTGAGGTGAAGAGTTATTGGGCGTACGTTGAACATTAAGTGGAGAGATGCATTCTGGCTGCAAATACCTCGTTGAACAAGTCGAATATGAAGCTATGCAATGTTTTTCTTTCTCTGCTTATACATATTGCACAAATACATTATTCTTGACTAATTAATTACATCAATAAGACGTAGTCTTCCTTTATACGCAACAAGTGTTAATGCATTTCACAAAGTGGCCTATTGTCGACATGAGTATTTTGGTGTACTGTGTGGTAGTAACAGACCTTGTGCCATATAGTTAATTTTTGATGTATTTCATTTAGACGTCTGTCACTATGCCCTTATATATAATATATGCTCGTATATTAGTTACCAGTTTCTTACAGTTCGCAACAATGGTGTGCTACATGTTACTCCTGAACTCGATACCGAAACACTTCATTTTGGACATTTTGGTTAGTTGTCCCTGATTATGTATTTGTATACCTTTTGCACTGTTCATTATGTCTGATTCTTATTGTTTACTTTGGCACCAGTAGCAGGTTCTTACTTGGATGTAATCTCTAGAGATGTCTGAATTTCCTCTTCGCTTTGGAAGTAGAAGCTTATACCGTCGGGATTACAACCACTAGACCATCAATCACGTCCAGTGAGTTACCGAGCCACACATGTTTGGAACACAGTTACAATATTGATATTCTGTAAGAAGTGGTTCCAGCGTTCAAATAACAAAATGTTGTACGACTTGATGTTTTTTTGGCAGCGAGATGAATAATGAATTAATATTTCCTGGAGTTGAGAAGTGTTAGAGAAGGGGCTGTAATACAGCTGTACAAAAGCTTCAATTTGAAGAAGAGCGAAAAATCTTCATTCCAGCTGACCATAACACATAATCCGACACGACAATTTTCCTCGATATTTTGCTGCTCAGTGGGCCGCATTTCGCCAGAGTCAAAATTCGTTACACATGAATTCTTAAATCTCAAATTAAGCACCTCGGCGCAAATTCATTACGGAAATATGTGTAAATACCTTAGAGATGTTATTTTTTAAATAACTGTTACAATAACCATTGTGTATTGTATTGAACTGGGGACCTACAAACGACGGAGAGGCTTCGACCGGCCGTAGTCCTCAGTGGTTCACAACCCCATAACAGGCCACACCAGCCCACCCACCCCACCGCCGCCTCCACACCGAAGCCAGGGTGGAGACAGTGAGGCAGTGTTTGTGCAGCAATCGCCGACATAGTGTTACAGGCGGAATAAGGGGAACCAGCCCGCATTCACGGAGGCAGATGGAAAACCGCATTGAAAACCATCCACAGGCTGGCCAGCATATCAGACCTCGACATTAATACGCCGGGCGGATTCGTGCCGGAGACAGGCACGCCTTCCCGTTCGGGAAGCAGCGCGTTAGACCGCGCGGCTAGCCGGGCGGGCACACTAACCATAATACGCCAACATGGCCCCAATGAAGTGTTTCTACGTGTCGTTACTTGCTGTTGGGGGTAGAAGAAGAGCAGATGATTATATTCATTTTTTGGAGACGAACTTAAGTATGTTCATTAGTGTGAAAATGTGAATGCAGATGGAAATATGGTTTTATGCACTCACTGTCGCTCTTCAGCTCCCTTATGAAGTGCTTCCTGTTGCAATTTGCGAGCACTGGCACTAGACCGCTAGCCGCAGTTTCTCGGAGTAACTTGTTGCTCTGTTTGATGACCGCGGATGGCGAGAGAAAACGTCTCCTTCTGATCTTCCCTCCCAGACTTCTTTTCCGTCCGCGTAATCTAACTCCATTTCCAGGGGGAAGCCCACACTCACCCTGCTCTCTCATCGACCCTTCTCACAGGCACTTCACCGATTGCCTTGTAATGGGTAGAGGTTACGCCGCTTTTCTTGATAGGAGGGTACACAAGTATACCCACATTTTTTCGATCTTCTTATTCATATCTGAAGAGTGAACCTAACGTTGAGGATCAAAATTATTTAGACGTATTGGTTCTCAAACTGAGTACATTGAGATAAGGGACTAAAGGTCGTACGTAAATATTTAGTATTTTTTTAGCGCAAACAACTTACAACGTAGAGTAACAGCACGAGGTCATAGTAACTGTCCAAAGCGATGACCCTTCAAAACAGAGGCCCTTTTGAGTCGACAAACGCGTAAGTATATTCCTTCCATTGCTTAAAAACTGTTATGTACGTCGTTTCCAGGGAGGCTGTGAAGGAGCTCCGCTGTTTTTTACTTCTGAAGCAGCACAAGAACACATTTGTAGTGAACTGCTCATTCACTAGACATTTACTTCTACTCTGCAAGCCATCTGTCGATGCAGGTGGAAGATTCCTTTGTACCATTATTAATTCCTCCCTTTTCTGTTCCAGTGGCGAACAGTGCGCGTGAAGAACAACTGTTGGCAAGCAACCGTATATCCTCTGACCTCTCTAATTTTATCTTAACGGTCTTTTCGCGAGACTGATATAGTAGGCATCAATGTGTTGGTTGACTCTACAGGAAAGTACGCACTCGTTATTTTAACACTAAATCGCACCATGCTGTATAAGCGTCTCTTATAGTGTTAGCCACTAGAGTTGAGTTACTAAACTAACCTGTGACGAAAAGTGCCTCTCTTCTTCAGATTTTCTCTATTTCCTCTATTAATCCTACCTTTTAAGGGTCCCAGACTGTTGACCAATACTTAAATATCAGTCGAACGAGGGTTCTATGGGTTACCTATTTCACGGGCAGACTTCACTTGCCGAGGATTCTTCCAACGAATCTTCGTCTAAGATTTGCCTTTCTTACGATTAGTTCCACGTTAAATCGCTTAGTACGTACCCTCCCAAATATGAAATGAATGTGACTGTTCCAAGTGATTGTTTGTCAATCGTGTAATCAAAAGATAAAGCGTATTTCCGCCTCTTATCCGCAGTATACGTTACATTTATTATGTTGAGCGTCAACCGCTATTTTTTACACATAGCGTCAACCGCTATTTTTTACACATTACGATGTAGCGTCCCGTCACTAGGGACGGATCACAAACTCGAATAATTGGGGAAGGATGGGTTGGGAAATTGGCTGTGTCTTTCTCAAAGGAATTATTTCGACATTTGCTTTAAAAGATATAGGGAAACCACAGAAAACATAAATCGGGATGGCCAGACGAGGGTATGAATCGCCGTCCTCCCAATAGGAATTCAATGTGCTAACAACTACGCCATGTCGTGCGGTTTGGTGAAATTTTAGGGAGTGCAAAGACAGTGTTCTAGGTGAAAAACCGGCCATACATTAATACACCACATCAAATAGTTCCATATTAATTTGAGCATACTCGCTTCGTTTTTACTACGTCTTCATTAGGTCGCTTTCTTGTCTATCTTTCTGTTCAGTACAAATTTTGCAGTAGATTTAAAACTAAATTCTGATGAGCTAGAGGCCCGAAATTTTAAATGTCTCCAGAATTGGATGACAAAGCATTATTAACTAACTTTCTTGTTGGCCTGTTCGACAGGGGTGGGGCTGCGGGAGAAAAAGTTTGGTAATACGTGACATCTCGGCTGCTCTGCAGGATCGGTGTGTTGTGTGGATAGTTTCGAAATGCGTTCCAAGTGGCATGCGAGCGGATGGGCGCGGCCCAGCAGAGAAAGGAGGGAAAGAGGAGATGGATATCATTTTATTGCCTATCTGCCTGTTCGTTACAAATTTTGCTACTGATTTTAAATTAACTTTCCAATGAGATGGAGACTTGAATGTTTGAACACAGTTCACAATTGGATGGCAATGCAACATTAACTCGCCTTCTTGTCTGGTGTGTGGCAGAGGGTGCTTTATGTACCACCGCCATTTCCCCCTTTTTCTGTTCCAGTTGCGAATGGTTCATGGAAAGAACGATTGCTGCTAAGCCTGCCAGTGAGCTCGAATCTCTAATTTTTACCTTCATGGTCTTTTCATGGGGAAGCAATACATTGGGTCAGTCAGCTGAAGAGAAACTGAAATTTATAACGTGCCTGTGTTCCAATCTGGTCAAAATGTTTGAAATTGATTGAAAAATTTCACACACACGAGGCTAAAAAGCTGGAAATGATTATTTAAATAAAAACAAAATTATAATATACCACCCTTTAAATCGAACGAAAAAGTATAAAATAATTTCTCTTATCCCCATATAAATTCGTAACCCCATACACATACTCCTGATAATTTTTGATTATGAATTTTTTATAGTTATGAAGATACTTGTAAGATTTATAGTGAAAAACGTGAGGCACATGCAATAGATAATAGTAAGGAGGTGAACCACTCACGCATCAATTACTAAGTAGTGTAATATTAAAGAGGTTCATCCGTCAGTTATGTATTGCATATTCCCCACGTTTTCCGTTTTAAATCTTACAAGCATTTTCACACTTGTTAAAAATTCACGCTCACAAATTTTCAGTACTATCTGTATGGGATTAGGAGTCTGTATGGGATTAGGAAAAATTATTTTACGCTTTTTGGTCAAAATGAAAAACGTGATAATTAAACATTTTTTTAATAATTATTAGTCTAAATTGTGTATGTGGAACAAGTTACGCCTCGGTCACGGAATGCCCTAACATGTGGGCCTTTACGGTTGTAAGCCAATTGAACTCCCTGTTCTCTACTTTGACTCATTACGAAACCTGTGTTGTTGACGTATTGTACTTCCACTTACATATACGCCTCTGATGCAGCCAAATATCATACACTGTATGTTCTATGGGATGTCCAGAGGCCTTGGAGCTACGTTCAGTCATAACAGCTAGGATTCGCAGAAGTGACCCCTCGTGTATGCAAATGAGGAACCAAGAGATAAATTAAAAATTGATACTCAGGGTGACGTTGCTAAACTACGGGAAATGATCCCTGAATTGATACAGAGCAAAAAAGATTATATGGACATAGGGCCGGAAACGTGTTCCGAGAGAGGTACTCACTTGAAGATGGAACTGAAAGATCTTTGGGTTTGAATGATTGAAAGCACACACGAGAACATGCCAGACAAGTGGGAATGTTATGACTGTACAAGTGTTCTACACTGAAGAGCCAAAGAAACAGGTACACCTGCCTAACTTCGTGTCTGGCCCCCGCGAACACTCAGAAGTGCTGGAACACGACGTGGCATGGACTCGAATAATGTCTGAAGTAGTGTTGGAGGGAACTGACACCATGAATCCTGCAGGGCTGTCCATAAATCCGTAAGAGTACGAGGGGGTGGAGATCTCTTCTGAACATCACATTGCAAGGCATCCCAGATATGCTCAACAGTGTTCATTTCAGGGTAGTTTGGTGGCCAGCGGAAGTGTTTAAACTCAGAAGAGTGTTCCTGGAGCCACTCTGTAGCAATTCTGGATGTGTAGGGTGTCCTGCTGGAATTGCGCAAGTCCGTCGGAATTCACAATGGACATGAATGGATGTAGGTGACCAGACAGGATGCTTACGTACGTGTCACCTGTCAGAGTCATATCTAGACGTATCAGGCGTTCCACATAACTCCAGCTGCACACTCCTCACACGACTACAGAGCCTCCACCAGCATGAACAGTCCCCTGCCAACATGCAGGGTCCATGGACTCATGATGTTGTCTCCATACCCGTACACCTCCATCCGCTCGACACAATCGTCCGACCACGCAACATTTTTCCAGTCATCAACATTCCAATGCCGGTTTTGACAGGCCCAGGCGACGTGTAAAGCTTTGTGTCGTGCAGTCATCAAGGGTACACGATTGGGCCATCGGCTCCGACAGCCCATGTCGATGATGTTTCGTTGAATGATTCGCACGCTGACACTTGTTGATGGCCCACAATTGAAATCTTCAGCAATTTACGGAAGGGTTGCACTTCTGTCACGTTGAA
Source organism: Schistocerca nitens (assembly GCF_023898315.1). Classification (NCBI taxonomy): domain Eukaryota; kingdom Metazoa; phylum Arthropoda; class Insecta; order Orthoptera; family Acrididae; genus Schistocerca; species Schistocerca nitens. Next base: position 904,507,398 of record NC_064616.1, on the reverse strand, counting down.
CGATACTCTTCAGTCGTCGCTGGTCCCCTTCTTGCAGGATCTTCTTCCGGCCGCAGTGATATCGCAGATTTGATGTTTCGAGGGATTCCTGGTATTTACAGTACACTCGTGAAATGGTCGTACTGGAAAATCCTCACTTCATCGCTACCTCGGAGATGCTGTGTCCCATCGCTCATGCGCCGACTAAAACACCACCTTCAAACTCACTTAAATCTTGATAACCTGCCATTGTAGCAGCAGTAATCGATCTAACAACTGCACCAGATACTTGTTGTCTTTTATAGGCGTTGCCGACCGCAGTGCCGTATTCTGCCAGTTTACATTTCTCTGTATTTGAATGCCCAGGCCTATACCAGTCTCTATGCCGTTTCAGTGTAATGCATGCTTTGTGTCTATGGTACAGGGTCGCCGCCGAGGCATCTTTGTATGTAGTAATGCGTGCACATGTCGTGACACGGATATTGCCATTTGTCTTTTTCAACTTTGTTGCCGTCTTGACTTGTGCGCTAAAGCACTAGCACAGACAGAATATTATCACTTGCCCGGCGCGTTCTCACATGTGCTTTCAATCACTGAAACATAAGCTGTTCAAATGGTTCAAATGGCTCTGAGCACTATGGGACATAACATCTGAGGTCATCAGTCCCTTAGACTTAGAACTACTTAAACCTAACTAACCTAAGGACATCACACACATCCATGCCCGAGGCAGATTCGAACCTGCGACCGTAGCAGCCGCGTGGTTCCGGACTGAAGCACCTAGAACCGCTCGGCCACCGCGGCCGGCGAAACATACGCTGTCAAAGAGCTTTTGCCTCCACGTTTCAGACAGTGTAATTCCCTTAGAAAGCATTTCCGGCCGTATGTTCATATTTTTATTTTATTTTATTTTATTTTATTTTTTTGTGCTTCCTTTCCATAGTTATTAAAACTTGCCGAACGTCACGCGGCAAATTTCATCCAATCTGCTATCAGCGTTTCACATCGTGTAGCGTATGACCCCGGAATAATTTTGAAATATTGTGAACCTTAACAGCCTATCTTTTTTTAAAAAAGATAGAATGATTCGCTTGCCTTCACTTCCGGGTTCGAGTGGAGGCACTCGTGAAGCTGATTTCTTGCATGTAAGGCTTCCACCGAGAAAATAAGGGACGCGACAGACAATATCATTTTTTTATATTCCTCAGCATGGGTCAAAGGGGTATTTCCGACGAGGGCGACGCGAAGCGTGAGCTAGGAGGGGCCGCTCCCCACACCCCACAGCCAGGCAGAGGCGTTTGTAGTGACGGCGGAGCCGGACGGGTCAGCGCTGCAAGGTGGGGTGCTGCGCCGCTAACAGGCACACAACGCCGGTACTTTCATACACTGTACACGCCACTGGGAGCTTATCAACACGTTCATGTGCGTTGAAAAACTTGAAGAAAATGCGATTAAGTATTTAATAGCTACACTCTATCAGCTGGTACCGTGCGTTTTATTATATTTAGCAGCGGAAGCGTCTCGGTGTTAAAAATACATTCTTGAAGTCCAGAAACGGCTTTTTGTACTAAGTCTTTTTCAGTATTTCATCTACAAGTTATCGAAACAAGGAAACATGACTGAATGAATGGTTAATCAAACGAAATTTAGTGCGAAAATGATCATAAGGGTGGATTTACAAGTAGTATTTTATTGCAGGCGTCGGGTATTCTCTTTGTTCTTCGTTTAGAAACCTTTGCGTTCGCACTTACACTTTTCGAAAGTTGATATGTTCTAAAAGTACTGCATGATCAAATACCTGTTCAGGAAACACCATTCATATTCCCACGGATTTTATGCGTAATTTTTAAAATTATTTTGTTGTAAAGTTCTTTATTAATTAAGAAGGTTGGAACTTAAATAGTCGCAACTATTTATTCACAATCGATACAAAAGAGTTACAGGTTTGCACCTGTTACTGTCCTTCAAAGTAGTCACCAGCGTTGTGTAGAACCCGTTGCCAGCGATGTGGAAGGCGTAGTATACCGTTAGCAGAGCCTGTTCTGTTGATGGTGCGAATGGAGCGGTCTAAAGTTATGGTGATTCTCGTGTACGACTGTGATGGTGTTATCCGAACGTATTACGTTCCTCCACGGCAGACCGTCAATGCGTAGTATTACTGTTCGTTTTTGGAGCATCACCTGCGACCAGCTTTGCGAAAGAAGCGGCGACACTTTCTGCGCAACCCACCCATCAATTTGCACGACAATTGGCGGGCGCATACAGCGCAAGCTGTGGCTGCTCTGTTCGGTCGATGGGACTGGGAAGTACTGTACCATCAACCATACTCCCCGGACTTAAGTCCTTGTGACTTTGATTTGATTCCGAACACTTCGTGGCATTCGCTTCAGAACTGTTCCAGAGATTCGACAGACAGTAGACCTCTCCATTCGCACCATCAACAGAACAGACTCTGCTAACGGTATACTACACCTTCCACATAGCTGGCAACGGGTTATACACAGCGCTGATGACTACTTTGAATGACAGTAACAAGTGCAAACATATACCTCTTTTGTAAAGGTTGTGAATAAATAGTTGCCACTGTTTAAGTTCCAACCCTCGTATTATTTCGTCATCTAGATTTAATAAAATGAGATGATGTGGTAGTGGACGAGGAGGATGCCAATAGCTGGTAAACGATAGGCTGCTGGACAGGGTGTTTAGTTTGAAGTTTCTGGTAAATAATTCGCAGAGAACCATTTTTGTGTTTCCGTTAATTGCTGTGTCTTATTTACGCCCCAGAATTGTGCGAGTTGTTTTTAGACAAAGAGAAAGAAAGAGAGTGAAAACAGTAAACAGAAAAAGAGAGAGGAAGGTGAGGTTAAGACGCACAGTGTGTGTGTGTGTGTGTGTGTGTGTGTGTGTGTTTGTTTGTGTTTATGTGTGTCAGAGAGAGAGAGAGGGGGGGGGATGGGGGGTGGGAGGGAGGAACGGAGAGGGGGATAGAGGAAGTGATCGAGGGAGAGGAATTGAGGGGGAGAAAAATTTGGGTCGCGATTTAGGAAATCTGAGAGTGTCTGTACGTAGGTGATATTTCAATGAGTGCTGGTGCATTAACAGGGCCTCACTACTAGCATACAAAATGCAAAAAATACACCAAAACTTCCCCAAACCAACTTAAACTCGTAAGATGTGTAGAAGCACTGAGGAACCAACAAATGAAGTGGAAATATGAAAGAAAGGGCCATTTGCCTAGTCGATATCACAGGACTCGATAGCAATAGGTAAGAGAATTCGAACGAGCTGGAGGATTCAGTGCCCAGAAATTTTTTTGTCATGTCGTGACAATTCGACTCTTACAGTGCACTCGGCTACGACAATGATGCGTGTGAGAAGCCAGTGGATAGAAGAGAGTCTTAGCAGCGACTAGCGAATACTGGATCATTCGGGGTGAACACAGAAAGGAATTACCACCATCTTGTCTACATAGTCTTAATGGAATGTACAGTTCCGTACACAATGTTGGCTCGATGCTGGAACATCTCTGCTGGTGAGTACCTATCTGCATCGGTTCGCCACAGTCTGCTTCTGGCTCGATAGAACGTACACACGCCACTGCCCAGGCTTCCATTGCCCAGAAATCACGAACGAATGTCTCAGGCTGAAATAAGCACAATAACGTCGTCGCTATTTTTTTTTAAGCACGTTTCGCTTCTGCCTTGTCCCACACTGATGCTACATACATTTTATGCACTACCGTGCTGACTGCAGTCTGACAGCCTGCATTGCTGAACGCCGATCAGACACGTGCCAAAATACAGATGGGGTCGCCGTTGGAAGCGATATCGACATCTACGTTATGATAGCAACCTGAACACTAAACGGTACACCAGGGAGATTTTAGAGCCCAAGGTGCTGTCCCTCTTTCAAGCAAACCCACGTACAATATTTCAGCAAGACAGTGCTCCACAATACGGGGTTAGCTTTCTTCGAACAAGATGGATACAACAGCTATTCTGACCTGCACGTTTGTAAGACATCCCTTCCATTGAGCGTGTCTCGGGTACGGCTGGTCGGCAGCTTGTTCGTCACGTTCCTCAGACTCAGGGCGTGTGACGGATGATTCCTCAGTGACTTACCCATACCCACTATGATTCTGCGCCGTGGTATTTCAACTTTACAAATCCAGAGATCCTGTATAGTTCTGTAACTCCAATCACTTTTGTATTCCCGTGCACTTAACCCGAGGACTGAAGTAAGTTCTTTTATATGTATCCTTACTGGTGTCTCAGTTTTCGCAAATATTAGTATAATATGCATTTGATACGTTTCAGTAGTTACGTAATTACATAGCCTGTTGAGTTGTGTCAAAGTAATATCCCTCTGCTTCTAAATTGTTGGTACTATGCTGTTGTATAATGGAGACATCAGTATCCAATACTGAGAAAAGTGTTCTATTCTCACTTTCTCTCTGGTAATCGAAAGTATTTGTAGTATGTACGAGTTGTACCTCTGGGAGAATAAATTTTTCTTATATGGGCTACTTGGCGTAGGTGTTGAGTACTTTTTCCCTCCTCTTGTTTTGTGCTGTGAGCTAGTATATTAGGTATCAGATAAAAGTAAAGCTAAAAATCTCAGCAACTACTTTTATTTCCCTGAGTACTCATTTACTCTTTTTCACAACAGTAGTCAACATGTTTCGTACTTGTTGACAACAGTGACGAACGACGCAATTAGTAAATCTCTTAGCTAGTCGTTACGTGTATAAGCAACTGCAATAGTCTACTAATTAAAGGAGAGTTGTTCCTTTATTCGACAGTGTCTTAAAGTATATCATAGTTAAGAAATTAACAAGATGTATTAAGAGTTATAAAACCAGAGAAAGTCTAATTACAAAACATTTGTCAGATGACAGCGTCAAAAATATACCGGTAGAAAGACTCTTTAATCGAAGATACACCAGTCAAAAAATTGAAAAAAATCGCAATAACTCTTTCACAACAACAGACCAGTTAATAAGTAATAAAATTAGCGCTATCTGACCTACATGCTTGCCACTGACGTAGTAAACTCTCTGTGAGGCAGTTCAAGAGCTCTGTTAGCAGTCCATCTCAGTCTTGCGAAATATATGTGCGGAGAGCTGGAAAAGTTCTTGTTAGACACAGATGGTCTTCTTTGTACATCAGATACGTACCCCACAGAATTTAGAACCGGGGACCTTGGTTGCACTGCGATAAATACGTCCACAAGAGCACCTCAATACTAACGGTTAATATCGTCGTTTTAGGGGAAGAATGGATTAGTTTAAGGTCTCAAATGTCGCTCATCTATTTCACTGTCTTATATCTGTTCCTGTAAAAGTTAATAGCATTCATGCGACCACCAGCGAAATTTTAAAGCAACGTACACCCATTCAATATGATACCTCCACACGCCAGCTCCCTCGCAGCCCAACTGGTCTTATTCCTGCGATTGCACCAGCTTCAGTTTCTCTTCAGAGAAATGTGCGACGAGGACTCTTCTGCTGACGGAAGAGCAATTCGTCTGCGAAGAGCACATTGCTCAGTTTTTTGCTGGATCCACACTACCCACTCCCGTCTCCGAGGGGGAGCATACACCGCGTGAGGCCATCAATACTGGCAAGAGCCTCAGACACACACCCACCCACACACATACACACACACACACACACACACACACACACACACACACACACACACACGTACATTTGTCGGGAAACTGATTACTGCTGTAAACTCCGCTGACAGTTTTCGTGCAAATATAATTAGATTTCGTCATGTAGTTAGTCCGCAGCTCGTGGTCTAGTGGCTAGCGTTGCTGCCTCTTGATCACGGGGTCCCGGGTTCGATTCTCGGCCGGGCTGGGGATATCCTCTGCCCGGGGACTGGGTGTTGGTGTTGTCATCATCATTTCATCATCAGCAGCAGCATTCGTTAAAGTGGCTAGACTGGGCTGTGTAAAAACTGGACTGTGTGAACGTTGGGACTTCGTACGGGCGCTGATGACCGCGCAGTTGAGCGCCCCACAGACCAAACATCAACATCTTTTAATTTTGGACTCGATTCTGTACTGTCCTACGAGTAATAATCGGCAAAACCTTGAAACGATAGTTCAGTGCTCTGCCACCAATGTCTTTCTCCGACCTACAACTAGACATTCAACGATTCCACCCTTCAAAATAGGACCTAAATGGCACCTCTGTAGCATTAGGTTGTAAATTTCTGCAAGAGACTACATTTTCCTCAAAATGCAGTTTCTGAAGTGTCAGACTCACGCTTCGTTAGGTGGATAGCACGACATATTTCAATGCCTGAATTCCGTATAGAGACGCAACCTTTGTGAAAGTATTGCAGCGATACTGCTTCCATGGTGCTGTGCTTAGTTACTTATTTTCGGGAATTTTATGCAATAAAAAACCAATAAACAGTTTATATTCAATAATTAACATAGCAGTGCCACTGTATATTTATGAAACATTTCTGACTGGCTTAGAAAACACTTGTTCGACCGACTCTCGAGTATTGCTCACCAATCTGCGTTCATTAACAAGTACGATTAATAGAAGGGATGGAGACGACCCAACTAAGAGCAACGCGTTTAATCTCAGGATCATTTAGTAAACGCGAGAGCGTTATGGAGATGCCCAGCAAACTGTAGTGGCAGAATATACACTGAGGTGACAAAAGTCATAGGATAGCGATATGCACATATATACATAGCGGTACTATCGCATCACAACGATAAAAGGGCAGTGCATTGGCCGGGCAGTCATTCGTATTCAAATAATTCATGTGAAAAGGTTTCCGACGCGATTATGGCCGCACGACAGGAATTAACAGAATTTTAACGCAGAATCCTACTTGGAGCTAGACTCAGGGGACATTCCATTTCGGAAATCGATGGGTAATTCAGTTTAGGCATTCTCTCACCTCACATAACGGCCGAGAGCAGTGGTTTTGCGTTGAGTTGTCATTGCTAACAGACAGCAACACTGGGTGAAATAACAGCAGAAGTCAATGTGGGGCGTACGACGAACGTATCCGTTAGGACAGAGCGACCAAATTTGGCGTTAATGGGATTTGGCGGCAGATGACCGATGCGAGTGCCTTTGCTAACAGCACGACATCGCCTGCAGCGCATCTCCTGGACCCTAGATGATTTAAAAACCGTGGAATGGTCAGATGAGTATAGATTTAAGTTGGTAACAGCTCATGGTATGGTTCGAGTGTGGCGCAGACCCCATGAAGCGATGGACCCAACTTGACAACAATGCACTGTGCAAGTTTGTGGTGGCTCCATAATCGTATGGGCTGTGTTTACATGGAATGTACTGTGTCCTCTGGTCCACCTGAATCTATCATTGACTGGAAATGGTTATGTTCGACTACTTGGAAACCATCTTCAGCCATTCATGGACTTCATGTTCCCAAACACCCAAGATGGAATTTTTATGGATGACATTGCGCTATGCCGCTGGACCACAGTTTGAAGAACATTCTGGACAGTTCGAGAGAATGATTTACCCCCCCCCCCCCCCCCGCCCCCTCTCCACTCCACCTCCAGATAGCCCGACATGAATCCCATCGAACATTTATGGGTCATAATCGAAAGGTCTGTTCGTGCACAAATTCTTGCCATTTTCGCAATTATGGACCGCTATAGAGGCAACGTGACTCAATATTTCTGCAGGGGACTTCCAACGACTTGTCGAGTCTGTGCCACGTCGAGTTGCTGCACTACACCCGGAAAAAGGAGATCCGACACGGGGAAGCATCCCATGACTTTTGACACCTCAGTTCATGTACACTGATGAGCCATAATGAGCAGAGATGGAATGCCACCAGGTGGTGTTGCGCGAACGTGACGCGGTAGGGATAGCCTATTAGCGGAGAACAAGCGATTAGGGAATCACTCAAGATACGATACGGGCCTCAAAAGGAGACGTCCACTGACATAAGCTACATGCCAAAATGGCAGATTGTTACGACCCGGCACCTGGAATCAAACGTCTCGGAAACGGCGAAGTTCCTTGGCTTTTCCCCATAAAGTAGTTGAGGACGATGAAACCACGAGTAGGGGACAAGATATTGGACATAACGCCTCATCATAGAACCTGGAGGTCGGAGATTCGCCTGCTTTGTAATGCAGAACTGTCGATGATCTGTGGCAGATTCGGCGACAGCGTATAATGCTGGTTCAGGCACAAGTGTTTCAGAACACCCCTTTCAGAGTACATTGTTGAATACGGGGGTCCGCAGCAGATGACCCCTACATATTCTCACGTTGTTCCAAGGACAACGCCAGTTACGACTGCAGAGGGTATGGGATCATCGAGGTTGAACCATGGATCAATAGACTTGCTCAGACGAATCAAGTTTCTTGGTACATCAGGTTGTTTGGATACCCTGTCCTCCAGGCAAAAGCCTACTGGAAACATGTGCCGAGCCACGGACGCACGAGCGGCTCTAGGCGCTTCAGTCCGGAACCATGCGGCTGCTACGGTTGCAGGTTCGAATCCTGCCTCGGGAATGGATGTCTGTGATGTCCTTAGGTTAGTTAGGTTTAAGTAGTTCTAAGTTCTAGGGTAATGATGACCTCAGATGTTAAGTCCCATAGTGCTTAGAGCCATTTGAACCAGGGACGCAAGTTGGTGGAGGCAGCATTGTGCTATGCAGGACAGTTATCTGGGCTTTCGGCTTTCATTGGACCTGAGATAGTATTCGAAGGCACCATGACAGATGTGGGCTACGCGAACGTTAGTGTGGTTCAGCTGCATCCCTTCACGCCAGATATCTTCGTCGACGACTTTTGCGTCTTTCAGCTGAAAAACTGTTCGAGTTACAAGGCCATAATAGTGCTACATTGGTTTGAGGAGCATATTATTGAACTCATGCTGATGTCTTGGCCACCAAATTAGCCTGATTTGAACCCGGTGGAACACATTTTGGTGTCTATCGAGCACAGCTTCGCGTCCATTAACCACTGATCTGTAATACACGGGAATTGCGTGACGTTTGCGTAGACATCTGGTGCTCCATACTTCTGGGAACCTACCAGGAACCTGTAGATTCCACACAGAATCGCTGATTTGTTACATTACAGCGTACCTTTTTATTTATTTATTGTTATTTAATTGCTTTGCTCTTAGTCGCGAGAAACAGATTTAGAACAACTGCAAAAATTTGATAATATTTTACCATCTTTTCGGTATTCATAAAACATGTAAGTATGTTACTAAAATGTAAGGTCCCGCTATTGTTTTAAAACGATGGTGGTATCTCGTGATATCTGCGCGATCGAAGGCTGAGTGGTAATGTGATGTAGGGGAGTAATAGAACAGGTGGCCTGTGGAGGGAAGGGTGAGTATAATGCCGTGGATTCCTAATGCTGTAAACATTGACGCTGGGGTGGGGGGGAGGGTCAGTGAACTGGGTGGAGGTTACACGATTGTTATTGACGAAAAGGGAAAAAGTGAGAACGGAAGGGGAACTCTGATGTGGAAAAGAGTATGAATGAATAACAAGGGTTGACATCAAGTCTCATTACATGGAATTGGAGACAGAGTCTGTTGAATTGGTGCAAGTGTTTGATTAGAGGGATCTGGAAGTGTAGGTTCGGAGTTCCGTTCTTATAGCATAGAAGGATTATGAATTCAGTTGTTAGAGAAGGGAGGAGGGAGTAGTGTGCTATGTGGTTGTTCTCCAGCATACCTTGTAAGTTCAACTTCGTTATTAGAAATAACACGTAGAATAATGTGAATGTTATGAAACACTTGACACACATCACAAGGCATGCAGCGTAAGTGATAGAATTTCAGAGGTTACAGAGCAATAGAGTGAGTGTGGAGAGAGTTGTGTCTCTTGGACATCAGTCTTGTGCCTCTGTACAGTTGTTTCCATTGAACTCTTTAACTCAACATTTGGCATGTTAAATATATTTATACTTATTTTCAGCTAAAGGAATAGTATTGAAGGAATCATAATATAATGACGAAGTCTCTCCGTAAGCTTATTGACCACAGAGATTAAGGCACAAACTTGTTTTCTTTTCTTTTTTTTTAAGCGAAAATAAACTGTATTTTGAGTTTCTCACGGTTCACTGAATTATATAAAACTATGAAGTATATGTTACTCAACGGAAGCAGTTTGCCGAGATAAGAGATACTTTCAAAGTTCCATATCTACCGTCGATGGATTTGAGTGAATCGTAGAGTAGCCACAGAGATACGTAGATCAAGCTAGCTATAGCGCTGTGTTCCTTGCAAAGCATTTATGTTGTTAGATCTTCTTTAATTCGTAAATCATATTTAGGAGAATATTGAAATTTATAAATGAAAAATCGATCGGCGTCAAACTAATTAACGGAGAATGTCATCAAAATGCATCATAGCATATATGTATTCAGCTGTATGTGATCGGCAAAAAATATGCGAAATGCCAAGGGAAGAAATCATTTAAGTATAAACTGAAATAAAAGTTTACACTCCAATCCAAACAATGACATACTAATAAGCATGTTCCTTCTAGCATCAAATAGTCCTACTGATGTGTGTTCTATAGTTGAAACTGTTCTTATAAATACATTTTCTGTAATCTAGTCATTTCTTTGAAACAAGGGTTGGGGGTTTTTACGCACAGCGTCCAGTCAGCCAGCTTCGACTCGCGAAGCTAGACTACAGCGAATTCTACGGACTATGCTCTAACTTATTAGTGGATATTTCTCACTGTTACACATCTAGCACACTTACATTTTCGTGCGTATCATTACATCCTTTATCTCTATAAGATACAGGCAGAAATGGCACACTTAAAATTTACACCCATTTGCGAGGAAGGACTTGATCTAGCGAATTCCACTTAATGAGGCATGGATGCTACTCCGAAAACCGGCTGAAACACCTTCAATAGTCATACCTAACAAGGCGCTCTACGTCAGTGACACATATGAGAGGCAGTCTAATGAAAACTAAACACCCGCCACAACTGGACCACAGAATGGTCCTATTCAAAAGTAATCACCACACACATTAAGATTTTTATCCTACTGGGAGACAAGCCGATCAATTGCTGTTTCGTAGAATGCAGTGGGCCACTGACGGATCCACAATCTCATCCACTTTTTCACTTCCTCGTCCGACTGAAACCAGTGTTCACTTATGTCTTCCTTGAGGCTGCCAAAGACGTGAATATCACACTGTGAAAAGTCCATGGTGTATGGAGGATGTTACAGTCCTGCAAACTAAATCACTGAAGCGTGGTCGTATGTAAAGTACACAACCGGCAAGACGCAGTCAATACCTTCGCTGCGCAGTGCCGATGGTACTGTTACCGACGATTGTGCCGCTAAAGCCGAGTTATTGAACGCAGTTTTCCGAAATTCCTTCACCAGGGAAGACGAATGGAATATTCCAGAATTTGAAACACGAACAGCTGCTAGCATGAGTTTCTTAGAAGTAGATACCTTAGGGGTTGCGAAGCAACTCAAATCGCTTGATACGGGCAAGTCTTCAGGTCCAGATTGTATACCGATTAGGTTCCTTTCAGATTACGCTGATACAATAGCTCCCTACTTAGCAATCATATACAACCGCTCGCTCACCAATAGAACTGTACCTACAGATTGGAAAATTGCGCAGGTCGCACCAGTGTTTAAGAAGGGTAGCAGGAGTAATCCATCGAACTACAGACCTATATCATTGACGTCGGTTTGCAGTAGGATTTTGGAGTATATACTGTATTCAAACATTATGAATCACCTCGAGGGGAACGATCTATTGATATGTAATCAGCATGGTTTCAGAAAATACGAAGTAATGGCCGCTATCGACAGGGGGATTTCAAGTTTATTCCGTATTTCTAGATTTCCGGAAAGCTTTTGACACCGTTCCTCACAAGCGACTTCTAATCAAGCTGCGGGCCTATGGGGTACCGTCTCAGTTGTGCGACTGGATTCGTGATTTCCTGTCAGAAAGGTCGCAGTTCGTAGTAATAGACGGCAAATCATCGAGTAAAACTGAAGTGATATCAGGTGTTCCCCAGGGAAGCGTCCTGGGACCTCTGCTGTTCCTGATCTATGTAAATGACCTGGGTGACAATCTGAGCAGTTCTCTTAGGTTGTTAGCAGATGATGCTATAATTTACCGTCTAGTAAGGTCATCCGAAGACCAGTATCAGTTGCAAAGCGATTTAGAAAAGATTGCTGTATGGTGTGGCAGGTGGCAGTTGACGCTAAATAACGAAAAGTGTGAGGTGATCCACGTGAGTTCCAAAAGAAATCCGTTGGAATTCGATTACTCGATAAATAGTACAATTCTCAAGGCTGTCAATTCAACTAAGTACCTGGGTGTGAAAATTACGAACAACTTCAGTTGGAAAGACCACATAGATGATATTGTGGGGAAGGCGAGCCAAAGGTTGCGTTTTATTGGCAGGACACTTGGAAGATGCAACAAGTCCACTAAAGAGACAGCTTACACTACACTCGTTCGTCCTCTGTTAGAATATTGCTGCGTGGTGTGAGATCCTTACCAGGTGGGATTGACCGAGGACATCGAAAGGGTGCAAAAAAGGGCAGCTCGTTTTGTATTATCGCGTAATAGGGGAGAGAGTGTGGCAGATATGATACGCGAGTTGGGATGGAAGTCATTAAAGCAAAGACGTTTTTCGTCGCGGCGAGATCTATTTACGAAATTTCAGTCACCAACTTTCTCTTCCGAATGCGAAAATATTTTGTTGAGCCCAACCTACATAGGTAGGAATGGTCATCAAAATAAAATAAGAGGAATCAGAGCTGGAACAGAAAGGTTTAGGTGTTCGCTTTTCCCGCGCGCTGTTCGGGAGTGGAATGTTAGGGAGATAGTATGATTGTGGTTCGATGAACCCTCTGCCAAGCACTTAAATGTGAATTGGAGAGTAATCATGTAGATGTAGATGTAGCCTTTGCCCAATTGGCAGCATGAGGGCAGTCGTCATCGTGCAACTGGATGTTTCCGTCCGACAGCGTTCCGACAGCCCGAGGGCAAATGGCATATCCAACAGTGGAAGCATCCTACATCTCCCCCGCCAAAGAAATTCAAAGCTGTTGACACAATTTCCAGTAAGGTCATGATGATCTTCCTCTTCGACTGCAGGGCCCTCTGCTGGGCCGTCCGCGTTGGCCGAGCGGTTCTAGGCGCTTCAGTCCGGAATCGGGCGGCTGCAACGGTCGCAGGTTTGAATCCTGCCTCCGACATGGATGTGTGTGATGTCCTTAGGTTAGTTAGGTTTAATTAGTTCTAAGTCTAGGGGACTGATGACCTCAGATGTTAAGTCCCATAGTGCTTAGAGTCATTTGAACCATTTGAACCCTCTGCTGGTCGAGTTCCTCTAACGCTATGACGACACTTTGCAGAAACAGTGACGCGCCATAAAGTCAGAAAGCCCGGGAATGCTGTCGGACGGAATCATCCTGTTGCACAATAACGCCCACTCCCACACAGCCAATCGGACAAAGATTACACTTCAGCGATTTGGATGGGAAACACTGCAACATCCTCTGCACAGCCCGAATATTTCGCTGTATGATTTTCATATCTTTGGTGACCTGAAGAAAGACATGAGTGGACGTCGGTTTCAGTCAGATGAGGCAGAGCAGGAGTGGATGTGGTTGTAGATCCGACAGCGAACCATCGCGTTCTGCGAAATAGTAACTGATCATCTCGTCTGCCAGTGGTATACATGTCTTAACGCGTGTGGAGATTACTTTTGAATGGAACCTTTCCATGGTCCTGTTGCGGCGAGTGTTCGGTCTTTATTTGACAGCCCCTTATCCTTCCGTTGAGAGGTGTATAGGGGCACACAGTACTTCCAGTTGGCGGGTCCTACCCACTGTTAAAGCAACGAAAATAAATTAAAATAACAGTCGTCAAGCATATTTTCTTTGTTGTTTCGGTAGATAATTTAATTTCATGTTTGCAATGTGTTGATGGAGTCTACCCAAACAAATATTGGTCATCACATGTTTCATACAACGACGCCTTGTGTCAACGAAAAGCGTTGGTTTATTTCCAATTCCAAAACAAATGATTTTTAAAGCAGGATTCTGCGTGTCCATTCGAAAGAGCTGTCCTGTGTTATTATAGCTGAATATTCGTTTTAGCGATATGTATTAAGAGGTATAGTAAAATACGAAGAATAACACTGCTCCAGCAGGAACTGAGTAGAGTCAAATGGTTCAAATGTCTCTGAGCACTATGGGACTTAACGTCTGAGGTCATCAGTCCCCTATAACTTAGAACTACTTAAACATAACTAAGCTAAGGACATCACACACATCCATGCCCGAGGCAGGATTCGAACCTGCGACCGAGCGGTCGCGCGGTTCCAGACTGAAGCGCCTAGAACCGCTCGGCCACCTCTGAGTAGAGTCGTAGCGTGTTGGTAGCAGACAGCGCGGACCAGAGCAACACATGAGACAGAGTAAGTCGAGCAACGAAGGCGTGAGGAATAAAGGTTTTGCTGTGCTTTACTGTCGATGTTAATGCATATTTCTAAACCAACGTCGTTCTAGATTAATTTGAGACCTTTCTGTTGAATGGGCACATAAAATTCCGCTTCAGGAGCAATTTTGTCTGTAACGGGAAGTAGATCGACGACCTCCGCTACACTGGGTGTTGCATAAAAGACGTGATGAGTAGTGTCTATTTTGTCTGAGTGCAGATACACATTACAAGAAAGAAATAGCAAATATCTGCCGAAACACTAGAGGAAATGCGCCTGACGACTCTTAGGTGAGACATTCATACCACGCACTTTTTTTATCTGACACAAATGTCCAGGCTCTTTCTTTCCCCGCTAACAGCCCTTTAACGGTCTGCCACCGGACTGCCTTTAGGCCAAAGTTCCCTGCTACTTTTATTGCTTCGTATGCAACACGTATACATTGGTACCTGGTTTGCAGCACACTTACGTCTTCTACTAGTAAAGGCAAGTTTTCATTTCTGCTATTAGTGCCCACGGATCTAGCTAAACAATTTTAATATTATTGTTTTTGTTATAATGTGTTTGCCCGCCCGGTTAGCCGAGCGCAATAACGCACGGCTTTCCGGAGTGGGAAGGAGCGCCTGGTCCCCGGCACGAATCCGCCCGGCGGACTCGTGTCGAGGTCCGGTGAGCCGGCCAGTCTGTGGATGGTTTTCAGGCGGTTTTCCATCTGCCTCGGCGAATGCGGTCTGGTTCCCCTTATTCCGCCTCAGCTACACTACAATATGTCGGCGACTGCTGCGCAAACAAGTTCTCCACGTGCGCGTACACCACCATTACTCTACCACACAAACATAGGGGTTACACTCGTCTGGTGTAGGACGTTCCTTGGGGGGTCCACCGGGGGCCGAACCGCACAATAACCCTGGGTTCGGTGTGGGGTGGCGGAGGGGTGAAGTGGACTGCGGTAGTCGTCGTGGGGTTGTGGACCATTGCGACTGCGGCGGGGTCGGAGCCTCTCCGTCGTTTCTAGGTCCCCGGTTAATATACAATACAATACAGTGATATGTTTACATTAAAGTTTCTACTGATGCTTAAGGGTTCTTGAGGGATAACTGCACTCTAACCGAATTATATATGCATATCGTTTATGGGAAGGCACGATGCAGCAGTCGAGCAGTATCACGCTGTATGCACAACGATTTCCACGTGGGTGGTTACCAAATCGTGTCACATTTCGAAGACATGATGACCGTCTTCGTGAAACATGATCACTTAGACAAGAGTAAGGGCAAACTGATACGCCTCGCAGTGTGAGAAAGCTGTGTTACAGGGAATTGAGGACAATCCCAGAACTAGCACACAATCCATAACCAAAGAAATAAATATCTCCAAAGCGATATTTTGCAAAAGGAAATGTCAGTATTGAGCTCTAATTGAGAATACATATTTTTTACTATCTATAGGAAGACTGCACGAATCGGCCATGCACCCGTTCAAATATCAGAAGTACAAGACCAATCGCATGATTCCTTTCCCCAGAGCGTTGAATTCTGACAGTCATATATATACCAAATTATAAACGTGCTTGACTTCCAAACGTGGTTCAAAATGGCTCTGAGCACTATGGGACT
Source organism: Schistocerca nitens (assembly GCF_023898315.1). Lineage (NCBI taxonomy): Eukaryota > Metazoa > Arthropoda > Insecta > Orthoptera > Acrididae > Schistocerca > Schistocerca nitens. The sequence goes on along the minus strand of NC_064616.1, from coordinate 904,491,323 downwards.
TAACTTCTGAGGTCATCAGTCCCCTAGAACTTAGATCTACTTAAACCTAACTAACCTAAGGACATCACACACATCCATGCACGATGCAGGATTCGAACCTGCGACCGTAGCGGTCTCGCGGTTCCAGACTGTAGCGCCTAGAACCGCTCGGCCACTCCGGCCGGCATTCCAAATGTGTGTTTTGTCGAGTGACGAGGCTGACTTCACAGGGTTTGAATATTCAACAGACACAACAGCCATGTCTCGGAACTGGATTATCCTAAGGCAACTCATGTGTTCTACCATCAACAGAGATTTACCGTAAATGTGTGGATTGTTACTGTTCACGACCATCTAATTGGTTAGTATGTTCTGCTTAGCACTCTCGTTGGAGGGAGTTACCGTACCTTTCTCTGTGAATTACTACGAGGAATGTTGGAGAATGTCCGGCTAGTCGTCAGCCAGTGATTATGGTTCCAGCATGACGGGGCCCCATCACATTTTGCCGTAGATACCAGAGAACACTTAGACAATGTCATAATTGTGTAGCCACGTAGCCGTTGACGTGGAACAGAGAGGACGCCAGTAACTGATTCAGTTTGTCTGGCACACATTAATTTACTTTAATTTTTGTTTCTTACGTGTTTACGAAAGATAGTGAATTTTACTTGTGTTTCTTAGTATATAAGCTACTGTTTACTAATTTACGCTTAAGTTTGTTTGCGTGAATTTTAGTGCATTTCTGTGTGAGGTGATCGCCACCTGAACAGCTCCATCACGTAACTCCGTTTAAATCTCTTGTTAGTACACATCATATAGTTTAGACCAGTACTTTAGAGTTAGCATATTTATTTCCTGCAGCAGCTCTCGCGTAACCAGAGTTTCTAGTATAAAGTAACTGTTGATGTACCCATTGTCTCTTTTTCGGTAGAGAAATTTGTATCTGTTTTATGGGCTAGTGGATCTTGCGATCTTAGACTGTAGTGAGAACTTTGCAGATAATATTTGTTTATTCTCTCGTCTACATTTTGAATGCATTCCAACCTAAATAGCGCAATAGTCAGGTAATTTTCTTTTTTGTGGGGTTCTGTTTGTATTTCCTCGGTTACTCCTCACTGCTTTGTTTGTACCTTTGACATATTATTCAGTTTTTTTTTCAGTACGATATGGATAGGGACTGTGCTTGTTGTGAGCGGACTCAAGGGAAATTTGGTGCTGCCTGTAACAACTGTAGGCTGCGTTGGCTATGGTCGACAGATTTAAGCTTTTGTTCAAAGCTGTGGCGGCTTAAGGACGGGCGTGCCTTTGGAATCCCCTGATGACCGGGTTGTCTCTGCGTCTTCTGATACGTAACATCTGACCAGTTCGTCTTCGTTTGAGAATAAATTGCGCACAGTGGTGGGTTCGTGTGTCACTAGCTGGAAGGCGAAAGAGGGAACGCGTTGCACGGCTCGCTCCTTGCGCCTTGAGCACCGCACCAGCTCTTTGTTGTCCTAGCTTTATAGTTCCGCTTCGAACCCTACCTTCCTTCCACCTTGCTCAAAAGATGCGGTATACATACTTTATAAACGACTGGTCAACGAATGACACTAAAGCGACTCTTCCAACAAAATCATGACGTGAAAGAAGGGGGAAGGTTTGGTGAGGGGAGGCGGAAGCAGCCGTGAAACGTCATTACCTTCCTTCCAGATTACCTTAATTGGAGCTGGGGAGAGAACTCCTGTTGTGAGAAGAGTGCTACTCTATGAACAGGGATTATCAGTTCTGTTCTTTACCGCAGCACATTGTATTGATACTTATTTCAAACCTTAGGTAACCAGAACTCAATAAAATTTGCGTCTAGCTGATCCGGAGTTGGCTGTGGTTAACCACTGTGCTTCACAGATTATCGAGTTGGTGTGAGTAGTGTGTGTTACGCGTCAGTATTGCTTGTCCGTAGTGTCTCGTGGAGGTCAGTTCAGTAGTAACACGGAGGACCAGTGTTTAAACGTGCTTGCCATATGGGCCCTTATTCTGTTACGTGCGGGTAATTTCTGTTTGTCTTGATTCTATGCGCGGCGCCTGAGATTAGATACTGCTTTGTTTGCGACCATTCAGCAACTTCATGGTGTCGGCTGGTAATGTTACTCAGCCTGTAATATAAACATCTGTTCTTATATCCACAACAAGTCTTGTGATCCTGCAAGCGTACACTTTGCGCACAATTCAACGCCCTCTTGCCTTTAAAAAAAACTAATTTTCTCTACATCAAACACTAAAGCCAATGCTCCTATTTACTCCTAGTTATGCTTCTTTCTGTTCTCCTTTCTCTATGAGGCGCGCTAGTTTCTTTTCATTTTTCTTTATTATTTGTCTTTTATCAGGTTCTAAAATAGTTCAAATGGCTCTAAGCACTATGGGACTTAACATCTGAGGTCATCAGTCCCCTAAACTTAGAACTACTTAAAGGTAACTAACCTAAAGACATCACACACATCCCTGCCCGAGGCAGAATTTGAACCTGCGACCGTAGCAGTAGCGCGGTTCCGTACTGAAGTGCCTAGAACCGCTCGGCCACAGCGGCCAGCTATCAGGTTCATCACCCTCTCCGTCTTTCACCCATTTGTCCCATGCGTCCCTTGCTGCTAGCGCTCATAGTTTAAACATATCTTCCCGTAATTTGTATTTGTTGTTGTATTTAACATGAAAGAATGTAAACTGTGTGTTTGTACCTGCGCTGTTGTAATCTCTTATAGTTGTTTGTATTCTATATTAGATATAATTTATAACATTCTTATCGTAATATACGTAATGTAAAATAATCTCTTAATCTCTTATTCTCTTTGTATTCTATACTAGATGTAATTTATAACATGCTTATCGTAATATACGTAATGTAAAATCTGTAGATTGCCTAATTAGATACAAGGGAGGATCTGATGGCCCGTATCTTGCCAGGTTAAATGAATGAATCAAAATGTAATCCATCTGAATTTACGATGGAGACAGATGTAGCGCCATCCGACTGCAAATAATTTAATATTATTTTTCTTTGTATTACCGTGTCTCAATACGTTTGTGCACTGTGTATTACGGGCGAAAATCGGAAACCAGCTATAAATTGATGGAAACGGCTGCGGGAAAGATTCTAAAATTGACAGACAGGTTATCCGCTACGTCATGACTTAACATACACCTTGAGGAATAGTTTCATCCTCATTCTCATTCATATTTAAGATTGCGAAGACGTTTCTGTGATTGTAGTAATTAATTTCATGTTTTGCTCACTATCTGGTAACTAAACATGATACTATTGAGGATTAAATCTCGCTTATGTTGAACATTGCGCTGAATAGAGTAATGTGATAAGGTATTTGCATTATTATCAAGATTTGTATTGTTCTGTATTGAACTGGGAACCTAGAAACGACGGACAGGCTTCGTCCCCGCCGTAGCCTCAGTGGTACACAACCCCACAACAGGCTACAGCAGTCCACCCACCCCACCGCCGCTTAACACCGAACCCAGGGTTATTGTGAAGTCTCATACCAGACGAGTGTAACCCCAAATGTTTGCGTGGTAGAGTAATTATGATGTACGCGTACATGTAGCAAGTGTTTGCGCCACAATCGCCGACATAGTATAACTGAGGCGGAATAAGGGGAACCAGCCCGCATACGCCGAGGCAGATGGAAAACCGCCTTAACAACTATCCACAAACTGGGCGGCAACCGGACCCCAACACTAATCCGCCGTGCGAATTAACGCCGGGAACCGGCACGCCTTCCCGCCCGGAAAGCAGTGCGTTAGACCGCACGGTTAACAGGGCGGGCATTATCAAGATACTGCGAAAATAATTTACGCGCACGTAATTACTCGAGCGTTCAGCTAAGCGAGATGTATTTTTTTTAAGTCTAATCTCTACAAATCATGAACCCATCCCGAACCACTGTATCGTGCTGCCCACATTTGTGAACCCAAACAAGAAATGGCGGGCACCTGATTCTGATTCTCTTCGCGATTCTCTCACACAAGCGTGTTGTTTCATCATCGGCTAACAACTGACCGGTGAACGTTAGAACAGTTCAAGCACCATCGTTCTACCGTGAGCCGTTCAAGTGCAAAAGGACTTTTGAAAACAGTAAAAAAGTTGAGATGAGTTGTAATTTATCTCCATGTACGATTACACAAGGGATTTGGTTGCTAGTATTCTACTACTTTTTTACACTTAGTTTTTGATGAGTTGTTCTTTCTATAAGAAGGACCCAAAAGAAAAATCATATTCCAAAGTTGGTATACATATCGTTTTCATTTCGTTCCTCAGTTGTCACCTGAAGATGTGCTACTGCGACGTGCACGGGATCTCAGGCACAGCAAATAAATGTGCAAGTATAAAATTCTGTTCACAGTTAGTATAGGCATATTCAAGACTCATCGTTGGTACTATCAAAATTATGTAGTTTAGCCGTAAGTAAGCAGGAATATATACTAAGTCTGTTCTTGTTCTTTACGTAGCTTCTATGTCGTTTTTTTTTTAACAACAAAGGATTTAGAAAGCAATTTTGTACTCCACTGCGATTTTTTAGCAAAAAATATTCAAGTCTGTGTGAACTCCCAACGGACCGAACTTTTGAAATCATCGGTCCCTAGACTTACAGCCGGCCGGAGTGACCGAGCGGTTCTAGGCGCTACAGTCTGGAACCGCGCGACCACTACGGTCGCAGGTTCGAATCCTGCCACGGGCATGGATGTGTGTGATGTCCTTAGGTTAGTTAGGTTTAAGTAGTTTTAAGTTCCAGGGGACTGATGACCTCAGAAGTTAAGTCCCATAGTGCTCAGAGCCATTTTTTTGAACCTAGACTTACACACTACGTAAACTACCTTACGCTAAGAGCAACCACAAACCCACGCCCGAGGGAGGACTCGAACCTCCGGCGGGAGGGGCCGTGCGCTTCTAACCGCGTGGCCACTCCGCGCGGCGATTTCTTAACAAAGTGGCTCTGAGCACTATGCGACTTAACTTCTGAGGTCATCAGTCGCCTAGAACTTAGAACTAATTAAACCTAACTAACCTAAGGACATCACACACATTCATGACCGAGGCAGGATTCGAACCTGCGGCCGCAGTGGTCGCTCCAGACTGTAGCTCCTAGAACCGCACGGCCACTCCGGCCGGCGATTTAATAACAGCATCATACACAAACTACAACAGTAATCATACACTGACTACTGATTCGATTACTTAAAGTGATGCAGCACATCAACGATAAACTAACATGTTCCCGAATAATTGTCTGCGTTTAAAACGCTCTTTCTGTTTTTCACATCAACTGAGAACTTACCGAGCGAGGTGGCGCAGTGGTTAGCACACTGCACTCGCATTGGAGAGGACGACGATTCAAACACGCGTCGGATCATTCTGATTTAGGTTTCCCGTGATCTCCCTAAATCCCTTCAGGTAAATGCCGGGATGATTCCTTTGAAAGGGAACGACCGATTTCCGGTTTCCTTCCTCTTCCTTCCCTAATCCGAGCTTGTGCTCCGTCTCTAATGACCTTGTTGTCGACGGTACGTTAAATTCTAATCTCCTTCACCTTCTTCCACTGAGATTTCAAAGGGTAGAATTAAATTCCTTCTTACAGCGATATTGGAGCTTCCGGGGCCACGAAAGAGAGACTGAAAAAAAAATGTAGGAATTTTGGCAACACCGTTAGCCACAAAAACGACTATGCTATCCATAGGAGAGACGGATAGAGAAAGGCAACGTTTTGAGCCACATTAGTTATGCGAGTAAATTAAAAACTAAGCATGGTACCTGATAGTGCTCAGCGTTAATTACTGTCCACCGCTCGGACCCAAACAACAGGCAGGAAAGCTGTTGCAGGAATTTAGTTGCGTTATCGAGCGCCGGTGGCTCCCTGTGGGTAGCGTGAGGAGCGGGCGTTTGTGCGTGGGGCACGCGAACCTCCCTAATACGCTACGTCGACCTTCTTTCATGCTGACACAGTCTGTCCGCCACAAAGCAGCAGTCACATCGCTTTGTCTTCAGCGTCGTTAAGTGCATCCAATATTAAATCAACAGTATCCTTCCAAACAATTTGTTTGTCAGGGCTTCAACTACACACTGGTAAATCCCACAAAATAATGTTATTTCATTAAAAATTCATAATGTTACATGAACTAATGGTTATAACATACACAAATAATCAGATATTCGGCGACAAGCAGTAACAAAGATCTCCGTTAGTGTCTACATATCGATGTTTTAGGCCACGCCACATCATTCATAGGCTTGTTTAATCTTTTCTTGGCCAAATAAAGTTGTGCGATAACGTGATACTGATACATTATACGATATCATGAACCTGTTGGTAACATTAAAAATATCTTCTAATTGTTTGTAAGTATTGATGTTACATTTACATCACGATACATAGTCATAATGAGCCCATAAAATAAATTTATTCCAAAGCTCATTTCTCAAATTAAGTTAATAAATTCTTGCTCTGAAAGAGAATTGCATTGATTTCTGATAGCAGCACACTAACTTTCATATAGAGGGGAACCGAGCTGCACTGAACAATCAGATAAAAATATGGTGTGTGACGAGGGTCTCACGTCGGGTAGACCGCTCGCCTGGTGCAAGTCATTCGATTTGACGCCACTTCGGCGACTTGCGCGTCGATGGGGATGAAATGATGATGATTAGGACAACACAACACCCAGTCCCTTAGCAGAGAAAACCTCCGACCCAGCCGGGAATCGAACCCGGGCCCTTACGATTGACAGTCTGGCGCGCTGACCACGTTTTTTTTCTTTTTTTTTTTTTTTTGAACGTGTGTTTGGTCGCTGCGGACGTCAAATGACGTTCGTTGTTGATCCTTTCACTCAGGTTTTTATTACAGAGGCCAACCAGCTCTCTGGCCGTACACGCTTGAGCTACCGTGCCGGCGTCCACTCAGCTACCGGGGGGGACAACAATCAGATTTGGATCTTGTACTAGTGTTCGTCTCAGTATCCTGTAGAACCCGGTCCTCCAAATCTGGTGTACGCACAGTTCGCCACCTTCCTGCACGTTCGTCTGGCTGAAAGGACCCATGATCACACAAACGCACGAAAAGGGCTTGATATATTGTGTGATACGGTTGGTGCTTGTTAGAGTACTTGTTTTGATGTAGCCGTGCTGCCTCTCGGCCGTTTCCATCTACTTGGCAACACTATCTCGGCTTGTTCCCGACCTGAATACGGGACCATTCTGCTGCTTACAGTACATTGTGTCAAACACACAGCCTGTAACACACAAGGAACGTATTGCACGTGGTCAGAAGAACTGTCATTTTTCAGCGCCATCTACTGAGACAACGAAGCATTTCCGGACATAGAACTTTTTTTTCCTCCGTTTCCAGTCGGAAATCCATCAATGGTTCAAATGGTTCAAATCTCTCTGAGCACTATGGGACTTAACATCTGAGGTCATCAGTCCCCTAGAACTTAGAACTACTTAAACCTAACTAACCGAAGGACATCACACACATCCATGCCCGAGGCAGGATTCGAACCGCGTAGCGGTCGCGCGGTTCCAGACTGAAGCGCCTAGAACCGCTCGGCCACACCGGCCGGCAATCCATCAATGCAGTTTGTCACTTTTATTAATGTTCACCCTGTATATTGTGAAAAGTAATGGTCCTAGAACGCCCGAAGTTACTTTTACGTCTGAAGTTTTCCCTCCCTTGAGAGTGACATGATGTGTTCTGTTTGCTAGAAACTCATCAATCCAGTCATCTAGTTTGTCTGATATTACGTACGCTAATATTTTGTTCATTAGGTGGCATTACTTAACTGAATCGAACGCCTTCCCGAAGTCAATGAACACGTCATCTACTTGAGAGACTTTATCTACTGCTTTCTGGGTATCACGGAGGAACAGAGAGAGATAGGTTTCACACAGTCGTTGTTTACGGAACCCATGTCGATTTCTACAGAGAAGAGTTTCGGTCTCTAGAAATGTCGTACTACGAGAGCATAAAACATGTTCCAAAATTATATAACGGACCGATCTCAAAGATATAGGCTTATAGCTATGTGCGTCTTTTCAACGACCCTTCTTGAAAATGCCCTGTGCTTTGTCCCAATCATCAGAGACGCTTCGCTTCTCAAAAGTGTGTGTGAATTACTAAGGGACCAAACTGCTGGGGTCATCTGTCCCTAGACTTACACACTACTTAAACTAACTTATACTAAGAACAACAACACCCCAGGGAGGATTCGAACCTTCAGCGGGAGGGGCCGCACAGTCTGTGACATGGCCCTCAAACCGCGCGGCGTTTCGCTTCTCCATAGACCTACGGTACGCTGCTGCTATCAAAGGGGCAAGCTCTTTCGCATAATCTATGTAGAATCGAATTGGTATCGCTTCAGATCCAGTGGCATTTCTTCTGTTCAGCTACTTCAGTTACTCTTCTATTGCCCGCATCTCGTGGTCGTGCGGTAGCGTTCTCGCTTCCCACGCCCGGGATCCCGGGTTCGATTCCCGGCGGGGTCAGGGATTTTCTCTGCCTCGTGATGGCTGGGTGTTGTGTGATGTCCTTAGGTTAGTTAGGTTTAAGTAGTTCTAAGTTCTAGGGGACTGATGACCATAGATGTTAAGTCCCATAGTGCTCAGAGCCATTTGAACCATTTGAACTCTTCTATTCCATGGTCACTTACTCAGTACTGACATTGCTGGAGATGAAGTTTTCATATTGATCTGCCACCTTATGATATAAATATACAAGTATTTGAATACAGTGTATCAGATCAGATCTTTTACGATATGGGCTATGACAGAAGCTGTTTTTACAAGATGAGAAACTCCTAACGACCGTTTGAAGAGAAGGGTAGATGCTACATCTCATTTAGGAGTTCACCTGAAGGAACAATAACCTAGACGGGGAATAGGGAGTGAATGGAATCGTGGCAGTTACATGATCGCTGACAGACACGCAGAGGGGAAAGGTCGCGGTAGGGGAGGACTGCCGCAATTATTGCTGCCTTGGGAGCGTAGTTCCCTGGTTCTCTTCATCGCACCCCACAATATCGACGGCGCCAATGTCTATTCTCCGTCTCAGGTTTCTGAGGCAAACGATTATGTGTGCTCACGGCTGTGGAGACAATATGTTGGAGCTGTCCATAATAATGTTAACATCCTGGTGTGAATATCTCATTCACGAAGTCTGTTTCCTGACTGATCTGAAAAGCATTGATATTGCCTTATATCTTCTCCCTTGTAATGTATAGTTTCTGGAGAGACATGAAGTGTAATTAAACATATGATTCTTCTGGTTTTGTGCTGATCTACCTTCATGTCGGACATTAAGAGAGTTCCAACGTTGTAAAATATTAGTTGCCAAATTACTTGCTTAGCAGCGAATCTACTGGAAGTATCTAGTGTTTCTATGTCGCCGACTTGGCGAGCGGTTCTAGGCGCTACAGTCTGGAACCGCGCGACCGCTACGGTCGCAGGTTCGAAGCCTGCCTCGGGCATGGATGTGTGTGATGTCCTTAGGTTAGTTAGGTATAAGTAGTTCTAAGTTCTAGGGCCCCCCCATGAACCATGGACCTTGCCGTTGGTGGGGAGGCTTGCGTGCCTCAACGATACAGATAGCCGTACCGTAGGTGCAACCACAACGGAGGGGTATCTGTTGAGAGGCCAGACAAACGTGTGGTTCCTGAAGAGGGGCAGCAGCCTTTTCAGTAGTTGCAGGGGCAGCAGTCTGGATGATTAACTGATCTGGCCTTCTAACACTAATCAAAATGGCCTTGCTGTTTCGGTATTGCGAACGGCTGAAAGCAAGGGGAAACTACAGCCGTAATTTTTCCCGAGGACTTGCAGCTTTACGGTATGATTAAATGATGATGCCGTCCTCTTGGGTAAAATATTCCGGAGGTACAATAGTTCCCCATTCGGATCTCCGGGCGGGGACCACTCAAGAGGACGTTGTTATCAGGAGAAAGAAAACTAGCGTTCTACTGATCGGAGGGTGGAATGTCAGATCGCTTAATCGGGCAGGTAGGTTAGAAAATTTAAAAATGGAAATGGATAGGTTAAAGTTAGATATAGTTGGAATTAGTGAAGTTCGGTGGCAGGAGGAACAAGACTTTTGGTCAGGTGATTACAGGGTTATAATTGCAAAATCAAATAGGGGTAATGCAGGAGTAGGTTTAATAATGAATAAAAAATAGGAGTACGAGTAAGATACTACAAACAGCATAGTGAACGCATTATTGTGGCCAAGATAGATACGAAGCCCACGCCTACGACAGTAGTACAAGTTTATATGCCAACTAGCTCTGCAGATGACGAAGAAATTGATGAAATGTATGATGAAATAAAAGAAATTATTCAGATAGTGAAGGGAGACGAAAATTTAATAGTCATGGGTGACTGGAAATCGGTAGCAGGAAAATGGAGAGAAGGAAACGTAGTAGATGAGTATGGATTGGGGGTAAGAAATGAAAGAGGAAGCCGCCTGGTAGAATTTTGTGCAGAGAATAACTTAATCATAGCTAACACTTGGTTCAAGAATCATGAAAGACGGTTGTATACATGGAAGAACCCTGGAGATACTAAAAGGCTTCAGATAGATTATATAATGCTAACACAGAGATTTAGGAAACAGGTTTTAAATTGTAAGACATTTCCAGGGGCAGATGTGGACTCTGACCACAATCTATTGGTTATGAACTGTAGATTAAAACTGAAGAAACTGCAAAAAGGTGGGAATTTAAGTAGATGGGACCTGGATAAAGTGAAAGAACCAGAGGTTGAACAGAGTTTCAGGGAGAGCGTAAGGGAACAATTGACAGGAATGGGGGAAATAAATATAGTAGAAGAAGAATGGATAGCTTTGAGGGATGAAATAGTGAAGGCAGCAGAGGATCAAATAGGTAAAAAGACGAGGGCTTGTAGAAACGCTTGGGTAACAGAAGAAATATTGAATTTAATTGATGAAAGGAGAAAATATAAAATCGCAGTAAATGAAGCAGGCAAAAAGGAATACAAACGTCTCAAAAATGATATCGACAGGAAGTGCAAAATGGCTAAGCACGGATGGCTAGAGGACAAATGTAAGGATGTAGAGGCTTATCTCACTAGGGGTAAGATAGATACTGCCTACAGGAAAATTAAGGAGACCTTTGGAGAGAAGAGAACCACTTGTATGAATATCAAGAGCTCAGATGGCAACCCAGTTCTAAGCAAAGAAGGGAAGGCAGAAAGGTGGAAGGAGTATATAGAGGGTTTATACAAGGGCAATGTACTTGAGGACAATATTGTGGAAATGGAATAGGATGTAGATGAAGTTGAAATGGGAGATAAGATACTGCGTGAAGAGTTTGACAGAGCACTGAAAGAAATGAGTCGAAACAAGGCCCCGGGAGTAGACAACATTCCATTAGAACTACTGATGGCCTTGGGAGAGCCAGTCATGACAAAACTCTACCATCTGATGAGCAAGATGTATGAGACAGGCGAAATACCCACAGACTTCAAGAAGAATATAATAATTCCAATCCCAAGCAGGTGTTGACAGATGTGAAAATTACCGAACTATCAGTTTAATAAGTCACAGCTGCAAAATACTAACGCGAGTTCTTTACAGACGAATGGAAAAACTGATAGAAGCCGACCTCGGGGAAGATCAGTTTGGATTGCGTAGAAATGTTGGAACACGTGAGGCAATACTGACCCTATGACTTATCTTAGAAGAAAGATTAAGGAAAGGCAAACCTACATTTCTAGCATTCGTAGACTTAGAGAAAGCTTTAGACAATGTTGATTGGAATACTCTCTTTCAAATTCTGAAGGTGGCAGGGGTAAAATACAGAGAGCGAAAGGCTATTTACAATTTGTACAGAAATCAGATGGCAGTTATAAGAGTCGAGGGGTATGAAAGGGAAGCAGTGGTTGGGAAGGGAGTGAGACAGGGTTGTAGCCTATCCCCGATGTTATTCAATCTGTATATTGAGCAAGCAATAAAGGAAACAAAAGAAAAGTTCAGAGTACGTATTAAAATCCATGGAGAAGAAATAACAATTTTGAGGTTCACTGATGACATTGTAATTCTGTGAGAGGGACTGATGACCACAGATGTTAAGTCCCATAGTGCTCAGAGCCATTTTGAATTCTGTGAGAGACAGCAAAGGACTTCGAAGAGCAGTTGAACGGAATGGACAGTGTCTTGAAAGGAGGGTATAAGATGAACATCAACAAAAGCAAAACGAGGATAATGGAATGTAGTCGAATTAAGTCGGGTGATGCTGAGGGAATTAGATTCGGAAATGAAACACTTAAAGTAGTAAAGGAGTTTTGCTACTTGGGGAGCAAAATAACTGATGATGGTCGAAGTAGATAGGATATAAAATGTAGACTGACAATGGCAAGGAAAGTGTTTCTGAAGAAGAAAAATTTGTTAACATCGAGTATAGATTTAAGTGTCAGCAAGTCGTTTCTGAAAGTATTTGTATGGAGTGTAGCCATGTATGGAAGTGAAACGTGGACGATAAATAGCTTAGACAAGAAGAGAATAGAAGCTTTCGAAATGTGGTGCTACAGAAGAATGCTGAAGATTAGATTGATAGATTACATAACTAATGAGAAGGTATTGAATAGAACTGGGGAGAAGAGGAGTTTGTGGCACAACTTGACAAGAAGAAGGGACCAGTTGGTAGGACATGTTCTGAGACATCGAGGGATCAACAATTTAGTATTGGAGGGCCACGTGGAGGGTAGAAATCGTAGAGGGAAACCAAGAGATGAATACACTAAGCAGGTTCCGAAGGATGTAGGCTGCGGTAGGTACTGGGAGATGAAGAAGCTTGCACATGATAGAGTAGCATGGAGAGCTGCATCAAACCAGTCTCAGGACTGAAGACCACAACAACAACAACAAGTTCTAGGGGACTGATGACCTCAGAAGTTAAGTCCCATAGTACTCAGAGCCATCTGAAGCATTTTTTATATGTCCAGTTGTAACGAAACAGTACGGTTCATGTAGGACATCGATGGTAGCCCACGTGCGGTCTAACGCGGCATCCCGGCAGAGACACACAAAGCTGTTTCGATAAGGGATCCTCGATTGGAGTAAGCGCTTACCTGTTGCTCGTAGAGGTACATTTTCTCGCCATAGTTAATTGCCTGTTTCTCCCTAGAAATATGATAGAGGTTGATGTCAATGTTAACATCTGACAGTTTGAGCATTTGTTAATTTCTCGTAAAGTCGACATTTTACAGAAATTTTTTATACGCTGCTAGAAAAGCGAAGTTGTGGGTTATAATGTCCAGCTGCAAGAAAACATCATCCCAAAATGGTTTTTAATGCATCTATACTTGCAGGATTCATTCGTATTTCTTTTTCAAATTTTTGCTACTTTTGAGTCTCACTCCATCATTGTCAGTGGAAATGGTAAAAATATTCTGTATTTCATCCTTGTATCTCAACAACAACTGGCGCAGTGCTTCTTTTTAAGTGATTGTCTTGCTGAAAGCAAAGCTAGCTATGATAAAGAGCAAATAAAAACATATGCGCGTGTTTTTAGGTGGAGAAAATTAGTCATCACCCAGCCTTCATTAGGTAGGGAGCTATATAAATGAAATTACTAAGTATGGAAGTTATTGTAGAGTTTCGTGTGAAGATGCAGTCAAAAAATTATGTGTGTAGTGTCCTCCCATGCAGAGTACAGAGAATAACGAACTTATTTATTGGCCGAATCGTGGAGCCAAATCAGACGGTCGGTGCGGGCGTATGAATACTGTAACGGCCGTTAAACGAGACACTCAAAAAGCGAGTTACCGATAGTCAGAGAACCAGTGACGGTCAGAGTCAATACATCATATAAAAGAGATAACGTCGTGCTACCGAGAACTTTGTTACGGTGATGCCATGTTACGCCACATACATGTAGTTCGGATTTTGTTTAGCCATGCGGCGTAGGACACACGGTGATAACGGTTCAGGTAGTGTGCTCTCTGATTCTTTCTTTTTTTTTTTGCTAGTCGTTTTATTGTGTTGCTCCCTAAATTCCTTGGACCTGGAAATGTTATCCTACACCGCTAAAGACATTCCCGCGTGGCAAGAGTACTCTACAACTGACAGATCCGTTTTGTTTAACGAATGGATACCCTTTTTGGTGAGCTATTGGTTTATTAAGTGTGAGAAATATTTTTTTACTCGTATACTAATTACTAAGCGGTTCAGCTTTGCGCTACAGCTGTGGTCTATTCTGTTTTCGTTATAGACATTTTTATAGAATCTGTGTTCAGAGCTTGCGCTTCGCTGGATATTCCTTGCTTGAGTAATGATAGGAATGATATTATTTCTACGTCTACATCAACATATACATAATTACTCTGTTATTCACGGTTAAGTGGCTGGCACAAGGTTCTTAAACTACTTCTCTACCGTTCCACTTTCGAACAGAGCGCAGGAGAAACGAACAATTAAATCTTTCCGTGAGAGCTCTGATTTCCCTATTTTTAGTATGATCATCATTTCTCCCTACGTAGGTGGGCGCCAACAAAATATTTTCACACTCTTAGGAGAAAGTTGGTGTCTGAAATTTCATGCGAAGATCCTGCCGCAGCGAAAAACGCCTTTGTTTTAATGACCGCCACCCTTGCTCGTGTATCATATCCGTGCAGCTCTCTCCCTTATTTCACGATAATACAAAACGAGGTGCCCTTCTTTGAACTTTCTCGATGTCCTCCGGCAATGCTATCCGATGTGGATCCCACACCGCGCAGCGTAGCAAAAATTTGTAGTTCCATAGATAAGCTAAGTTTACACAATCCTTTAATACAGATTTTCTGCGAATTTTCGCAGGAAGCAGCTGCAGAATATCAAGGTGACACGTAGGAGCAGGATAGTTTTTCATCTACAAGATAAATAATGCATTCGCTTGCTCTGGATGACGAGCATATTCGTTAGCGTAAATATACCCTAAGGAGACTGTATAATGACATCCCAGTTTCAAGCCCCCTCCCCCCTCCCAACCCACTTCGTAGTACAAGGGATGTTCCGAAAGTAGGTTTTGCCGTTGAGTTTCACACGGAAACTATATTGCCAAAAACAAATACGCCTTGTAGAATTTTTCCACATTGTCTCCACCGACACTGAGACATTTTCGTAGCGTGCAGTCAGTTTAAAGAAACCACTCTGGTAAAACTCGGTGCCCTGCGATGCAACGAATTGTCGTACATACTCTAGCAATGTTGTTTTAATTCATAGATGTGGAGGGACGCCTACTTACTCCTTCATCCTCCCCACTCAGTATTTTTCTCTTATCATTCAAACCAGCGACCAACCATTTGATGAGACATGCCTTTTCACTATACATGGTCTGTAGGCGTTCGTGGATGACGTACTCTTCTGTGCTCTGCACATACGTCATTCCTCATCGGCTGACGCCCCTCCTGTCGTTGAACAAGCAACGAGCAATATGCCGTTTGTTTGTGGCACCTGGTGTACCATCATCTCTTTGAAAAACAATGACGAAACATACTTTCAGAACGATTTCGTCAGAAAATGTAGTCTGCTAAACATTCTCGATAGCATCATGGGTGCTGTTCGAGACGAGGGAATTACGTCCTGGCTCTAGTTTCCAGCTTAGCCTTCCTTTCATTTCCATAACCAATCATAGTGATCCAAATACTACAGTATACTGTAGAAGCACTGATGACAGGAACATGCAATACTGTTACTGGCAGACAGTCACAGGTCGGAGTAATGCAATATCAAATTATCTGAATACTGGCACACGGGGACCTTGTCATAAGAAAAAAATGTGAAATGTGCCATGTTCTGATAAAGTTCGGTAATTGGTAAATGTATTCATTAATATCTGTTTGTGACAGACGTACCTGACAAGCTTTAGTCCAATATAACTATTTCACGGCAACAAAATTAATGTTTTGTCTAGATTATGATCTAATATATGTCGATATATCTGATCAAAGAGGCGTTAAACAGTATTCCAGATGTATTTCCTGCCAAGCTTCTTCGAAAAGAGTTAACGTCTCTATATCGCTTGCAGCTGAGGAATGCCATAAGAGATACAAGTACATTCAGTAATTTTTCTGACAGACGAGCAGATACAATGACAATGAATAACACTGTATAACAGTCCAAAGCTAATACTGGAGTGTTTCGCAACGAGCAACAACACACACATACATAGGTACAATCAGTAACTTGAGGGTTTGCAGTATGTCGCGTGTTTGGAAGCTCTGTTATCTGAAGTTAAAATTACTTCCGAGTGCGTAAAACTTAACTGAAGTGACTCCATACACACAAACACACACACACACTCTTTAGAACATCGTTGTAATGAAATAACATGCAGTTGAGTTATTTCCATAAATCTAAACTGTTACAAACAGCGTATATCCCAATAATAGTTGCCGTCTCGATCGTGGACCAACGAGGAAATCTGGAAATTTGTGGTAAGGTACTGTGGGACCAAACCGCTGAAGTCATCGGTCCCTATACCGACACACTACTTAATCTAATTTAAACTAACTTACGCTAAGGACAACACACACACCCACGCCCGAGGGAGGACTCGAACCTCCGACGGAGGGAGCCGCGCGAACCGTGACAAGGAGCCCTAGACCACGCGGCTACCAACGAGGAATTAGTCTATAACACGATTCCTGAAATATTAAGACTTTTTTACTGCACAACATACACCACAGCTTCCCCGTATTGGTTGTTATCCAGGCATGTCGCCGACTAAAAGTACGGATGAGTTCACCCGGAAAACAACCAACCGAAGATCTGTGTCGACGGAGAGGTAAGTAATAACTTTGAGACTCACCACAGCTCTGCCAAAATTTTCTACCTTAGAGTGATTATTTACAATTATGTGATATAAAACACAAGTTTCTTAGAAGTAATGCGTAGAGTTGAACCATAAAGATCTAAGTGTCGATATGCTGATAGCGTTGAAATAACAGGCACGCATGTCATCAGATTTCGAAACAACGTCTACTGAACAACTGGAACAGCCATCCCATTCTCCCGACATTACACCCAAGTAATTCGATGCATTCCTCAAGCTAAAACACTAACAGAAAGGTGATCGTTCAACAAATTTTGAATAAGTGGTAGAAAATGAGATGCAGCGAATGGAGTTAATTTTTGATAAATGGTTCCAAAAGTGTTCTGAACACTTGTAATAATTATGTATCAAGAATATGAATCATAAGGATGTAATCTGAGTATATATGTCTGACGTGTCAGCTTTACTGATGCGTTCTTCGAGGTGTTACTGTACTGTCACTCCAGAGGTATGCGCTTCCATGTAATTCCTGACTAGTATATTGGATGAAAAGTTGGTTCGCCTACGAAAAAGATGAGTCACGTCACTACAAAGTAGCAGATAACCAGTTATTGAACGAGATGTTACCAAGGAATTTGCCAATAGAATTATGACATATTTCAAACTTTGATAACTGATTATTTATTCCTCCTACAACTTACATTGTCCGCAGCTCGTGGTCTTGCGGTAGCGTTCTCGCTTCCCGCGCACTGGGTCCCTGGTTCGATTCCCGGCGGGGTCAGGGATTTTCCCTGCCTCGAGATGACTGAGTGTTGTTGTGTCGTCTTCATCATCATCATTAATCCTCATCACGGTCGGAGGAAGGCAATGGCAAACCAACTCCGCTAGGTCCTTGCTAGTACGGCGGTGCGGGCCTCCCGCATCGTCCCCTACACTCCTCGGAGTATGGGATTTCATCATCATCATCAACTTATATTGTAGAAGGAAAGAGCTCAAAAAGCGTTTCGTATACACTGTAACATTATTTTCAGTGTTTCTTTTATGCTTACCTTCTTTTCTTTAGTTATCACGTCATCAGAAAGTACAGCCATTTTCATAAGTGTGCTGCTTCGTCAAGATCCTTTTTCCGTGTTTGTTACGTTCTAAACATCCCGAAGAAAGTGAGGTATTTAGAAACGTTAGACATTGGAAGAAAATATTGTGAACACTTTGGTATAAACATCTAATTTAAGCAACATTTTTCTCAAGTATAGGTAATGTACTCACACTGTCCTGCGATTGCACATTAATAACCTTCTACAGTAAATATGGAGAAAACTGGGGAAAGCTACACTCTATACGGACATATTGCAACTATGAAGCATTTTGAGGGTTTTGTATTAACTTGGATAGTTCTAAAAAAAATAGGAAGGGAAGAAGATGAGGTTTTGTCGTCCCCTCGGCGACGAGGTGATTACAGACAGAGCGAACATCAGGATTGGACATGAATGGGGAAGAAATTTGGCTTAGCAGCATAAGTTCGTTGACATGCATCTCCTCTGATTTTAAGACGCTGAACACATCATGTGAGTTTTCACTTCAGTAGTTCCGGTAATGTATTTTAATGTACGTATTAAGTATGATGGCACAGAGAGAAAACAGGCACATCGGGCACTCTTTTTCAATTTTACATATGGGGTTCACATCTGAGATAGTTGTAGCCACACCTACTATGGTTGTGCCAAACTCTTGTTAGGGACGCCATCACATGTTGCTTCCCTCACTATCATGTGCGGAATATAACACGCTATAAACAGAACGACTTTTATTTTGACCTAGCTTGGTACTGACAAAAGGGTCGAAACTAGCTAACTCGTAAATAATGAAATAAAGTGTTTATTTCAAAGTAAAATAACATCATACGCAGGAAAATACTTTCTTTTATGAAATTTACACCGGCTGTGGTCCCATACATAAGAAAACTATGAAAAAAGTGATCAGCATCAGGAATTCAGTTGGAACGTTCTGTGCAGTTCACAGCCATTGCATTGAAATTCAGTGAAGTTATTGAGAAAAAGACACCTCATTAATCTCTTCCACCAAATGCGGCAAGAATAGTCATGTGTTTTACGTGAGGAATGTACGGAGTTCGGCAACGTTCATCAACTAAGCTGTGACTGAGGAAGATCGAAAGCGATTGTTGGTCAGCCCACGCGAGTGTGGATTTCGGATGATTTTTCCCTGTTTCATCTGGGATGAGTCTGTGTAACAAACGAAATTTCTCGTAAATCCTCATATCTCAAACTTCGAACGGTATGATTTATATTTTAGCAAATTCAATCATTTCATCTAGCGAGGTTGCTCAGTGGTTGAGGCACTGAAATTACACTCCTGGAAATGGAAAAAAGAACACATTGACACCGGTGTGTCAGACCCACCATACTTGCTCCGGACACTGCGAGAGGGCTGTACAAGCAATGATCACACGCACGGCACAGCGGACACACCAGGAACCGCTGTGTTGGCCGTCGAATGACGCTAGCTGCGCAGCATTTGTGCACCGCCGCCGTCAGTGTCAGCCAGTTTGCCGTGGCATACGGAGCTCCATCGCAGTCTTTAACACTGGTAGCATGCCGCGACAGCGTGGACGTGAACCGTATGTGCAGTTGACGGACTTTGAGTGAGGGCGTATAGTGGGCATGCGGGAGGCCGGGTGGACGTACCGCCGAATTGCTCAACACGTGGGGCGTGAGGTCTCCACAGTACATCGATGTTGTCGCCAGTGGTCGGCGGAAGGTGCACGTGCCCGTCGACCTGGGACCGGACCGCAGCGACGCACGGATGCACGCCAAGACCGTAGGATCCTACGCAGTGCCGTCGGGGACCGCACCGCCACTTCCCAGCAAATTAGGGACACTGTTGCTCCTGGGGTATCGGCGAGGACCATTCGCAACCGTCTCCATGAAGCTGGGCTACGGTCCCGCACACCGTTAGGCCGTCTTCCGCTCACGCCCCAACATCGTGCAGCCCGCCTCCAGTGGTGTCGCGACAGGCGTGAATGGAGGGACGAATGGAGACGTGTCGTCTTCAGCGATGAGAGTCGCTTCTGCCTTGGTTCCAATGATGGTCGTATGCGTGTTTGGCGCCGTGCAGGTGAGCGCCACAATCAGGACTGCATACGACCGAGGCACACAGGGCCAACACCCGGCATCATGGTGTGGGGGAGCGATCTCCTACACTGGCCGTACACCACTGGTGATCGTCGAGGGGACACTGAATAGTGCACGGTACATCCAAACCGTCATCGAACCCATCGTTCTACCATTCCTAGACCGGCAAGGGAACTTGCTGTTCCAACAGGACAATGCACGTCCGCATGTATCCCGTGCCACCCAACGTGCTCTAGAAGGTGTAAGTCAACTACCCTGGCCAGCAAGATCTCCGGATCTGTCCCCCATTGAGCATGTTTGGGACAGGATGAAGCGTCGTCTCACGCGGTCTGCACGTCCAGCACGAACGCTGGTCCAACTGAGGCGCCAGGTGGAAATGGCATGGCAAGCCGTTCCACAGGACTACATCCAGCATCTCTACGATCGTCTCCATGGGAGAATAGCAGCCTGCATTGCTGCGAAAGGTGGATATACACTGTACTAGTGCCGACATTGTGCATGCTCTGTTGCCTGTGTCTATGTGCCTGTGGTTCTGTCAGTGTGACCATGTGATGTATCTGACCCCAGGAATGTGTCAATAAAGTTTCCCCTTCCTGGGACAATGAATTCACGGTGTTCTTATTTCAATTTCCAGGAGTGTACATTCGAGCAAATTATGGACTTTCTGTCCATCCTGACCGGGGTTTTCTAAGGAACTCAAAAATGCTATAGGCGAATTCTGGACGCTTCCTGAAGAAATGACACTCTCTGCTGTGCCCACTCTTTACGCAATGGAGCAGATACTCCGTCTCGAATGACTTCTATGTCGACGGGACGTTCAGTTCTATTCTACCTTCTTTTCTCCCTTCCCACTTCTTCGCTATCGTGTTGCTACTTTGTATGCTTCCGCTATGTCATGTTGTTTAAATATTTCATAGCGAGATAGTGGTAATAAAACATTGCATGCTGGGCGGGGTAACCTTGCGGTCTTGGGCGTCTTGTCACGGTTCGCGGGGCTCCCCCGCGTCGAAGGTTCGAGTCCTCCCTCGGGCATGGGTGTTTGTGTTGTCCTTAGCGTAAGGTAGTATAAGTTAGTTTAATTAGTGTGTAAGCCTAGGGACCGATGACTTCAGCTGTTTCGTCCCATAGTCCTTACCACAAATTTCTAATTTCCAACATTGCATATTGAGAAATGTTGATAGCGCTCAACAAACACCAGTGGAAAACGAGAAATGAGAATCCTGAAGCGATAGCCCCATTAGAGGGAAATTTTCTTGTTGCAGTATATAACGGTAATAACAGTCACATATCTTTTGACAGACTGTATTGGGCGACAAGTACATTAAATTGTGTATCCTCCTCTAGCTTCAAAATAGTTTCTAGGTACGATCATAGAGGTGTCGGAAGTCCGCTTAGATTACAGCATTCCACGTCACTTCCACCTTTTGTCGTAAATAGTCAAGGAATATTATGGGTAATGCAGACTGAACCACGTGACCAACACGAACATCTCCAGAGAGCGCGTTGTATAATGCGAGAAGTCAGTGCATGGTCATTGTTCTGCTTGAAAATCATATTTCTATGAGACTGTCAGTGCCAACAGATCGAGCTGTATGACGTTCTGTGTGCTCTGTGTTTGTCAACAAACTATAGAGGCCTATGATCACAAGCCCACTTAAGGCCTCCCACACCATCATGTTCGGTGTTGACGTCTCATTATTAAACATAATTTTGTGCCACCCATACCTACAGCTGTCTCTATCGTTACACCGTAGTTACGAAATGCACAGAAAACGGCATCTTTGCTCGTAGTCCAGCTTCCAACGAACATTTACTGATAGCCCTAGTAAGGAACATATACACACATCAACTAAAGTTTTACATCACCCCGATATGCTGTGCAGGTGTGTCGTTATTGTGACTGTTCCTGTACCAATCGGAAGGTCACCACTGACGTTGTTTGTATACATATACACAGTTGCTATGAGCGCTAACTACGGGCACAAAGACGCACTCGACCCACTAGAGTGAACATCCATCATACCGCGAAGGACTGTCATTGCCAATGATTGAATTCGCATGATCAAGGCTTGTAAACGAGGGAAGTTGCTCGACGTGTGATCTAGTGCAGTCATGGAATCTGTTACAACTGACAGGTAGAGTTGAGGACTTCACCGCACAGGCCGTCCATTTTCCACAGGTGCGTAAGATGATCGATATCTAAGACTTTTGAGTCAAAAGAACCGTGGGTTGGACTTTCCAGAACTGAACTCGGCGTTCGAAGAGGCCACAGGACGTAATGTATCGCATCAAATTGTTATGAGACGATTGTAGGATGCGAATCCCCAATCCCGACTGCCATGGCGAGCACCACCTTGTACACTGCAACACCGCGGACTTCGTTACACATTGACGAGAAATTATGCGGAGTGGACGCCCAGGGCTGGGGTCGTATGTTGTTTACGGACGAAACTCGGATCTGTTTGCACCCTGATAATGGCAGATAATGTGTTTGGAGACAACATGGTGATATCGAACGCCTCCAACACTGTGTCCCACATACGCAACAAGGTGGTGGTGAAGTGAAGTTCGAGGGTGGACTGCATGGGGCCAAAGTACACCTCTCGTGGTTGATGAGGGCGGGCTCATTGTTCCACGCTACAGAGACGAGATTTTTCAATCAATAATGGGAGCTATCGCCAGCATTTTAATGACAGTTACATGTTGATGGGTGATAAGTCGCATGCTTATCGTGCTGTTCTCGTGGACACATTATTCGAGCATGCGGGGATCACAAGAACGGAGTAACCTATCGGTTCCCCGGACGTGAACCCAATCGAACACTTGTGGGATCAACTGAAACGAATTTTTGGCCGTGAACAACGACCACGTACTCAGCGCGACTTACGAAGAATCACTTTGAACTGTGGCGCAATTTAGACCTGGGCTGGCTTGATGATTTCATCGATAATATGCCAAGAATAATTCTACATCTACATCTACATTTACATTTATACTCCGCAAGCCACCCGACGGTGTGTGGCGGAGGGCACTTTACGTGCCACTGCATTACCCCCCTTTCCTGTTCCAGTCGCGTATGGTTCGCGGGAAGAACGACTGCCGGAAAGCCTCCGTGCGTGCTCTAATCTCACTAATTTTACATTTGTGATCCCCTCGGGAGGTATAAGTAGGGGGAAGCAATATATTCGATACCTCATCCAGAAACGCACCCTCTCGAAACCTGGACAGCAAGCTACACCGCGATGCAGAGCGCCTCTCTTGCAGAGTCTGCCACTTGAGTTTGCTAAACATCTCCGTAACGCTATCACGCTTACCAAATAACCGTGTGACGAAACGCGCCGCTCTTCTTTGGATCTTCTCTATCTCCTCCGTCAACCCGATCTGGTGCGGATCCCACACTGATGAGCAATACTCAAGTATAGGTCGAACGAGTGTTTTGTAAGCCACCTCCTTTGTTGATGGACTACATTTTCTAACGACTCTCCCAATAAATCTCAACCTAGCATCCGCCTTACCAACAATTAATTTTATCTGTTCATTCCACTTCAAGTTGTTCCGTACACATACTCCCAGATATTTTACAGAAGTAACTGCTACCAGTGTTTGTTCCGCTATCATATAATCATACAATAAAGAATCCTTCTTTCTATGTATTCGCAATACATTGTATTTGTCTATGTTAAGGGTCAGTTGCCACTCCCTGCACCAAGCGCCTATCCGCTGCAGATCTTCCTGCATTTCGCTGCAATTTTCTAATGCTGCAACTTGTCTGTATACTACAGCATCATCCGCGAAAAGCCGCATGGAACTTCCGACGCTATCTACTACGCCTGCATGCGAGCCAGGGGACGTTCTACCACGTACTGACATTGCTCACACGGGAACCTCCCCATCGCACCCCCCTCAGATTTAGTTATAAGTTGGCACAGTGGATAGACCTTGAAAAACTGAAAACAGATCAGTTGAGAAAACAGGAAGAAGTTGTGTGGAACTGTGAAAAAATAAGCAAAATATACAAACTGAGTAGTTCATGGGAAGATATGCAATGTCAAGGAGACTGAGAACGCAGGAGCGCCGTGGTCTCGTGGTAACGTGAGCAGCTGCGGAACGAAAGGTCCTAGGTTCAAGTCTACCGTCGAGTGGTAACGTGAGCAGCTGCGGAACGAAAGGTCCTAGGTTCAAGTCTACCGTTGAGTGAAAACTTTAATTTTTTATTTTCAGTTTATGTGACAAACTCTTATGTTTTCGTCACTTTTTTGGGAGTGATTATCACATCCACAAGAAAACCTAAATCGGGAAAGGTAGAAGAATCTTTTTACCCATTCGCCAAGAGTACAAGTTAGGTGGGTCGACAACATATTCCTGTCATGTGTCGTATAGAATATATCAGATGTGTTTTCCTGTGGAAGAATCGGTTGACCTATGACCTTGCGATAAAATGTTTTCGGTTCCCATTGGAGAGGCACATCCTTTCGTCTACTAATCGCACGGTTTTGCGATGCGGTCGCAAAACACAGACACTACACTTATTACAGTGAACAGAGACGTCAATGAATGAACGGACAGATAATAACTATGCAAAAATAAAGAAAATAAAATTTCCACTCTAGGGAAGACTTGAACCAAGGACCTATCGTTTAGCAGCTGCTCACGCTACCACGGGACCACGACGCTCCTGAGCTCATTTTGTCCATGATGTTGCCTATGCGACCCGTGGACTACTCAGTTCGTATATTTTGCTTATTTTTTCACAGTTCCACACAACTTCTTCCTGTTTTCTCAATTGATCTGTGTTCAGTTTATCAAGGCCTATCCACTGTGCCAACTTATAACTAAATCTGAGGGGGTTGCGATGGGGAGGTTCCCTTGTCAGAAGTGCTGTGAAAAAGCCCCCGTTGGAAACACCATTCTGACGTTACAAATTTCTTTCTTTTTTTTTTTTATTTGATATTTTGGTGGTCTGGGCACATTGCAAATGAATGTGTGTGCATGTCTCTGACCCAAATTTTTTCTGTGCCATTAATTTCGAAATAAAGGGATGATACAAAACTTTGGTTGATGTGTGTAGCTCGTGGTGTTTGCAGTGATCGGCGCGTCTCTACCAATGGTTTCTCATCTGATACGGTGCTTCTTGCGATAAGTGCATGCTGCTGTCGTTCGGAACCAGGACGGTGAGAGTGTGCACTACCAGTACAAACATCAATACAATACGACTTTTCTCATTCAGTGTGTTGGCGAAATTATTGCGAATAATCATCCAACTTCCCGCAGTATCAGCGTAAGCCATAGCTGACATTAAGTTAGCGCATCAATTCTTCTCGTCGTCCTGGAAAATCTGCTGTGTTTACCATCATATTACGATGCCTGGATCAACACACCACTGATTTAATAAGTCAAGTATGCTCAATGAGAAGGCTTAGTGCACTCGTGTTCAGAATTTTTGTGCTAATCCGCCCGTATCACTGCACTTCGAGTGACTGCACCGAGCGAAGAAACCGTTAGAGAGACGCTAGATTAGTATTCGCTAGGGAGCGATACATATCACCGTTCGGCCATCTAAATTCAGGTTTTCCTTGTTTTTTATACGTCGTTTAAGGCAAATTCTGGGACAGTTCCTTTGAAAAGAACTGGGCCGATTTCCGTCCTTGTCCTCTAATTCAAGCATGTGCTCCGTCACTAACGGCCTTGTCGCTGACACGACGTTAAACCATAATCATCATTACTTCTTTCGTATCATCTTCACTGAAACCTTATCAGTAACACATAGTGAGCCTATAGGTGGCTGCTCCCCTACCCGCTTTGACCTCTGACAAAGCTCGCTTTGCTCATGCGAGACGCCTCTGGAACACAACAAGATTAGGGTCCTGCATTAAACAGCAGGTCCACTACGCCGTAGGCTAGCACGGGCGCCCTAATTACTGTAGGCGAGTGGACACTCGCTTGGGAAGGGGTATACGGCGCGGTGTAGGTGACTGCGTGGTGCGGCTATCCTTCGGCTCTTTGCAGTTCCCGTCTTCTAATATTTCTCACTTAAAAAGTATAATGCTGCTGCATGAGAAACAATTATATGAATACATTTTGTAATTGCATGAACTGTTCCTTGTTGATATTTTTTCTTGTAATAATTCTGTCAGAAATATTTTAAGCATAATAGTCAACATGACAAATGAAATAAAAATCCCCTAACAGGCATGACAATGTTGCTTTTCTTTCTTTTTGTACTCTTCACACGTACAGGAAATTCAATTGCTATCGTGTTTTCCTTCTGTTCAGTTCAGTTTCGTTACTTGTGAACACCAGTTTCAGTTGTTCTATATATCTAACACACTCACACAAGCACACAGATACACAAACACAACAACAATGTATCGTATTGTTGGAATTGTGGCTGTGCGTGTCTCAGAGTTGCACTAGGTTGCACAGCGGACTAGTAATTAAGTGTAGGAATAAAATTGTGTTAGAACAGGCTGGGACGACGCTAAGTGGAACACGTCCTTCGGGTACGCAACGGTGGCGTAACGAATGTCAACAATCGGAAGACTTGAAGTACAAGCAGACAGGAATGTTATTGCCTCATAGTGTGTGAGAGACGACGCTTAAGGACCCCTCATTCAGCACTTAGACAACAATGTATTAACTCCGCTTAGTAAAGACACAAGAACGCCTTTCAGAATGCTAACTTTGCATAAATGAATGCGCTAAAGTCCTGAAGTTAAACAACATTAGGTCAGCCAAGAGCGCTAACAGTCTCAGGAAACGAGAGTACATTCTGTCGCCCTTATGGGGAGAATCGCGTCATCACCGCTATAAAACCCTAACCTTTTTTTCCACTCACTCTCAGAGTTAGGCCACTCGAACTGCATCACGGGTACCGATGAAAGATCAGCTCTACATTTTCGGTTTTTTTTTTTTTGCATTTTTTGTTCGTTATGGTTTGTTGTATTTCGCCGTAGCGGACGTCACATGACATCCGTTGAAGTTCGTTTTTGATCTTTGCACTCAGTTTTTTTCATTACAGAGGCCAGCCAACTCTCTGACCGAACTCGCTGAGCTACCGTGCCGGCTAATTAGTAGCCATTGTTCACTATACGCTCTACTAGGAGCAGGATGCTCCGAAGTGTCTACAGCGGCCGCCATCTTGGATTCCACTGCTAGGAGACTCCAGCCGTCTGGCTGTGGGTGAAACTTCGACCTTGCGAGCTGCACTCCTGCCAATCAAAACAGTCACTGAATGAAGATGAGAGAAGGGCCGATCTTTCGCGAATGAAAAACCGATGCGCCCGTCTATGAGATGTTCAGCTTGAGCGCAGGGCGTCTCTGCCGCCACTCCTGGGCAGTCAGAGTGCCACCTTACTGGCTGTATGCTGGGACCACCTCTTAGGCCTGCCTTTGTGTCACTGTTGCGGTTTCCACATACACGTCACCTGGAGAACCGACAACAGGGGCCTGCAGGTTTCTGGGACAGAGCCTAACTGCAGCTTCACTCAACGGGAGCGCAGAAGCCCCGACAGACGTCAACAGCCACGCCGGGCTGTAGCGACGCGCCAGCCACCAGAACCACCTATGATGGCCGCATCACTGACCCCTGAGAACACCAGAGCCTGTGTCTGCAAATCCATTGCTGGGTGCTGACCTGCGCCTTCGCGCAATATGGGCTCAGCAAGGCCGCTGTTAGGCACCGCCAGAAAGAAGACAGAGTGAGTGTAAAACTCTCGCTAGTAAATGATTGTTAATTGAATGACGTCTCATTAGCGCCCCTGCGCTCCATGAGACTCCACCACCGCACATCCGCTCGTCTTCCTTCACTAACATATGAAGGTGAATCTGGCGAACTCCTACAACTCTAATCTCGCCGTCATGCAGTTTAATTCTGCTTCATCCTGACGTACAAGTTGTACTACACTACTGGCCATTAAAATTGCTACACCAAGAAGAAATGCAGATGATAAACTGGTATTCATTGGACAAATATATTATACTAGAACTGACATGTGATTACATTTTCACGCAATTTGGGTGCATAGATCCTGAGAAATCAGTACCCAGAACAACCACCTCTGGCCGTAACAACGGCCTTGATACGCCTGGGCATTGAGTCAAACAGAGCTTGGATGGCGTGCTGCCCATTCAGCTTCAACACTATACCACAGTTCATCAAGAGTGGTGGCTGGCGTGTTGTGACGAGCCAGTTGCTCGGCCACCCATGACCAGACGTTTTCAATTGGTGAGAGATCTGGAGAATGTGCTGGCCAGGGCAGCAGTCGAACATTTTCTGTATCCATAAAGGCCCGTACAGGACCTGCAACATGCGGTCGTGCATTATCCTGCTGAAATGTAGGGTCTCGCAAGGATCGAATGAAAGGTAGAACCACGGGTCGTAACCCTTCTGAAATGCAACGTCCACTGTTCAAAGTGCCGTCAATGCGAACAAGAGGTGACCTAGATGTGTAACCATTGGCACCCCATACCATCACGCCGGGTGATACGCTAGTATGGCGATGACGAATACACGCTTCCAATGTGCGTTCACCGCGATGTCGCCAAACACGGATGCGACCATCATGATCCTGTAAACAAAATCTGGATTCATCCGAAAAAATGACGTTTTGCCATTCGTGCACCCACGTTCGTCGTTGAGTACATCATCACAGGCGCTCCTGTCTGTGATGGAGCGTCAAGGGTAACCGCAGCCACGGTCTTCGAGCTGATAGTCCATGCTGCTGCAAAGGTCGTCGAACTGTTCGTGCAGATGGTTGTTGTCTCTCAAACGTCCCCATCTGTTGACTCAGGGATCGAGACGTGGCTGCATGATACGTTACAGTAATGCCTGTCATCTCGACTGCTAGTGATACGAGGCCGTTGGTATCGAGCACGGCGTTCCGTATTACGATAAACCGCAATCGCAATAGGCTACAATCCGACCTTTATCAAAGTCGGAAACGTGATGGTACGCACTTCTCCTCCTTACACGAGGCATCACAACAACGTTTCACCAGTCAACGCCGGTCAGCTGCTGTTTGTGTATCAGAAATCGGTTGCAAACTTTCCTCATGTCAGCACGTTGTAGGTATCGCCACCGGCGCCAACCTTGTGTCAATGCTCTGAAAAACTAATCATTTGCATATCACAGCATCTTCTTCCTGTCGGTTAAATTTCGCGTCTGTAGCACGTCATCTTCGTGGTGTAGCAATTTTAATGGCCAGTAGTGTATTTTGGAACACTCCTAGGACATGTTTTAGTAGCGAAGGATAGAACTGTATCTGATATCACATTCTGTCATTCGTTAGTGTTGTCTGCTTCTGTTTCGAATCTTCCCACCATATCACTTCTCGTTCGCGGAATACCATTTCACCCATTCGTATCTTTTCTTAGTGATACGTGGTATTTCAAAAAGATTTATCCGATTTCACAAGACTATATCTTCCACCTGAATGAGATAGCTCACTAGTAGGCTCATTTTGGTGCGGCTGGCTCATTCACTAGACAGATCGTTATGGTGCGGCTAGCTCTGTCACTAGCCAGCTTGTTATGGTGTGGCTAGCTCGCTCACTGTTCCCCTCGCTATGGTGCAGTAGGCTCGCTCAGTAGCCCGTTCGTTATGGTGGAATTGGCTCGCTAACTAGCCGACTCGTTCGTTATCCAATGTGTGTCAAGTCGAGATGGCACTAACATAGCAACGAGGGGTGTGTATCGTTCTCTGTTTGAACACGTCCATTTCATTTGTTACTATATGGTTCGATTTTCATCGAGAGTACGACACCGAATTTCAACAGCATTAGGGCTGCTCACACACACACAGCACCACTGACACCATTGGCCTCCGAGTTCACTTCATCTCAAGGCATGTGATTTTTTTCCCGTAGTTAATTGTGAAGATTTCTCTTTATGTCCCTCGCTTTCCAAAAACTGTGTGAACTACGACGCTGCATAACAGTAGCGTTGAATGCGGTAACTTAGATACCGTCACATAAGTACGGGACGGGTTTGACTGTCTCCTGACTGACTGTCGCACGTCCAGTATATGGCACACAGAAGATTTGTGAAATTTAAATAAAAGCTTTGATCCTAAACGTAATTATAAAAAGTACCCCACGCCCCCACGTGGAAGCAAGTAAAATATATACCCTTGTAAAATTGTATGAATCTTTTGAAAATAAAAATATTATAAAGCATATTAACAGAATCTTCCGTCGGTTCTTGGTAGAACAACATTATAATAAATGAAAAGCACCAGTTTGCTTTTGTTCTACAATATTACTTTTATTGCTAACTGGTTTTCGGCTTACAAGGCCATCTTCAGACATCAATGTCAGAAGATGGTCTTGTAAGCCGAAAACCGGTTAGCAATAAAAGTAATATTGTAGAACAAAAGCAAACTGGTGCTCATTCATTATATTATAAGGCTATGCGTAAACTAAAATTTAGCCCAAGTTGTATCTTTATTCATGTAGAAGATATAGTCTCATGAAATCTGATGAATCTTTTTGAAACACACTGTATATACACTCCTGGAAATTGAAATAAGAACACCGTGAATTCATTGTCCCAGGAAGGGGAAACTTTATTGACACATTCCTGGGGTCAGATACATCACATGATCACACTGACAGAACCACAGGCACATAGACACAGGCAACAGAGCATGCACAATGTCGGCACTAGTACAGTGTATATCCACCTTTCGCAGCAATGCAGGCTGCTATTCTCCCATGGAGACGATCGTAGAGATGCTGGATGTAGTCCTGTGGAACGGCTTGCCATGCCATTTCCACCTGGCGCCTCAGTTGGACCAGCGTTCGTGCTGGACGTGCAGACCGCGTGAGACGACGCTTCATCCAGTCCCAAACATGCTCAATGGGGGACAGATCCGGAGATCTTGCTGGCCAGGGTAGTTGACTTACACCTTCTAGAGCACGTTGGGTGGCACGGGATACATGCGGACGTGCATTGTCCTGTTGGAACAGCAAGTTCCCTTGCCGGTCTAGGAATGGTAGAACGATGGGTTCGATGACGGTTTGGATGTACCGTGCACTATTCAGTGTCCCCTCGACGATCACCAGTGGTGTACGGCCAGTGTAGGAGATCGCTCCCCACACCATGATGCCGGGTGTTGGCCCTGTGTGCCTCGGTCGTATGCAGTCCTGATTGTGGCGCTCACCTGCACGGCGCCAAACACGCATACGACCATCATTGGCACCAAGGCAGAAGCGACTCTCATCGCTGAAGACGACACGTCTCCATTCGTCCCTCCATTCACGCCTGTCGCGACACCACTGGAGGCGGGCTGCACGATGTTGGGGCGTGAGCGGAAGACGGCCTAACGGTGTGCGGGACCGTAGCCCAGCTTCATGGAGACGGTTGCGAATGGTCCTCGCCGATACCCCAGGAGCAACAGTGTCCCTAATTTGCTGGGAAGTGGCGGTGCGGTCCCCGACGGCACTGCGTAGGATCCTACGGTCTTGGCGTGCATCCGTGCGTCGCTGCGGTCCGGTCCCAGGTCGACGGGCACGTGCACCTTCCGCCGACCACTGGCGACAACATCGATGTACTGTGGAGACCTCACCCCCCACGTGTTGAGCAATTCAGCGGTACGTCCACCCGGCCTCCCGCATGCCCACTATACGCCCTCGCCCAAAGTCCGTCAACTGCACATACGGTTCACGTCCACGCTGTCGCGGCATGCTACCAGTGTTAAAGACTGCGATGGAGCTCCGTATGCCACGGCAAACTGGCTGACACTGACGGCGGCGGTGCACAAATGCTGCGCAGCTAGCGCCATTCGACGGCCAACACAGCGGTTCCTGGTGTGTCCGCTGTGCCGTGCGTGTGATCATTGCTTGTACAGCCCTCTCGCAGTGTCCGGAGCAAGTATGGTGGGTCTGACACACCGGTGTCAATGTGTTCTTTTTTCCATTTCCAGGAGTGTATAATGCTGTTATGGGATAATTTCACTCGTTTATATTTATCTTTTATTTCTTGGGTTACAGATAGACTGGACAAATTATTGTACCTAATCATCTTTGATGAAATATTGCTACAGGGGCCAACGGAAGAAAAAAAATGGTTCAAATGGCTCTGAGCACTATGGGACTCAACTGCTGTGGTCATAAGTCCCCTAGAACTTAGAACTGCTTAAACCTAACTAACCTAAGGACAGCACACAACACCCAGCCATCACGAGGCAGAGAAAATCCCTGACCCCGCCGGGAATCGAACCCGGGAACCCGGTCGTGGGAAGCGAGAACGCTACCGCACGACCATGAGATGCGGGCCCAACGGAAGACATTAATAGTCACGATACATCGGTCTAAGTACCATATCACATCTGTGCCACCCTGTTACCCCCCAGGACAGCATATCTATATCCAAACTGTCTTCAAATAGTCTTATTCATGGGACAGTTTGGCGAAATTTTTCTAAATGTTTTCGAAGCGAATAGTCCTCATGATACGAGCGTATCCAAAACTTCACATATTAGTAAGATATAATACACTTTTTGCAGCAATACGGTCTGTGTCTACGTGAAGTCCTATATCTTACCTAAAAAGCATTGAGGGAGTACCACAAAAATATGTAAATCTGGCGGTGAGAGTTGACCCAAAAAGAAACCAGGTTAATAAATTATTCAGTGAAGTTACAATGAAATGAATACCCTTAGCTGCATACAGGCTTTGATGTAAGTCAACGAGGACAGTAGAAAATGTGTGCCCCGACCGGGACTCGAACCTTGGATCTCCTGCTTACGTGGAAGACGCTCTATCCATCTTTTATTTCAATTTTTTTTTAATTCTCGTTTTGTTCGTTTTCGTTCATTGCATCTGCCCGTGGCGGACGTCGCAAGACACCTGTTTCTGCTCGTTGCTGATCCATTACCTCAGTTTTTTTTTTAATTAGAGAGGGCAGCTAACCCTCTGACCGAACACGATGAGTTACAGTGCCGGCTGATGATGAAAAAGACACAACAACACCCAGTCATCTCGAGGCACCCATCTGCGCCACAGAGGACACAGAGGATAGTGAGACTGCAGGGTCTTACCTCTGGCACGCCTCTCGTGAGACGAGACGCACATTCGCAACTTATTGTCCCGCACATATTGTCTCGCAGAGATAAGTCCCTGAAGTCGCACTGTCCTCTGTGTCCTCGGTGGCTCAGATGGATAGAGCGTCTGCCATGTAAGCACGAGATACCGGACTCGAGTCCCGGTTCTGGAACATATTTTCAACTGTCCCCGTTGACTTATATCAACGCCTGTACGCAGCTAAGGGTATTCATTACATTGTAATTTCATTCTAACGAGCTGCATGGTCACCGATGGTATCTGTTCTTTCGGACATGTCCGAAAGAACAGATATCATCTTCATATATACAGGGTGTTACAAAAAGGTACGGCGAAACTTTCAGGAAACATTTCTCACACACAAAGAAAGAAAATATGTTATGTGGACATGTGTCCGGAAACGCTTACTTTCCATGTTAGAGCTCATTTTACTACTTCTCTTCAAATCACATTAATCATGGAATGGAAACACACAGCAACAGAACGTACCAGCGTGACTTCACTTTGTTACAGGAAATGTTCAAAATGTCCTCCGTTAGCGAAGATGCATGCATCCACCCTCCGTCGCACGGAATCCCTGATGCGCTGATGCAGCCCTTGAGAATGGCGTATTGTATCACAGCCGTCCACAATACGAGCACGAAGAGTCTCTACATTTGGTACCGGTGTAGCGTAGACAAGAGCTTTCAAATGCCCCCATAAATGAAAGTCAAGAGGGTTGAGGTCAGGAGAGTGTGGAGGCCACGGAATTGGTCCGTCTCTACCAATCCATCGGTCACCGAATCTGTTGTTGAGAAGCGTACGAATACTTCGACTGAAATGTGCAGGAGCTCCATCGTGCATGAACCACATGTTGTGTCGTACTTGTAAAGGCACATGTTCTCTCAGCACAGGTAGAGTATCCCGTATGAAATCATGGCGGTGAATCGAGGAAGTACAGTACATACTGACGAAACTAAAATGAGCTCTAACATGGAAATTAAGCGTTTCCGGACACATCTCCACATAACATTTTTTCTTTATTTGTGTGTGAGGAATGTTTCCTGAAAGTTTGGCAGTACCTTTTTGTAACACCCTGTATATAAGGCTCACCGGCCATTTGAACATCTTCTTCTGTGCGGATGCACCAACAGTGCCCGAACTCTTACGGGAATCGGCGGTAAAGCCGCGAGTAATGAGATTGATGGGCAGGGGCACTACGAATATAGTGCGGGACAATAAGTTACGAATGTGGGTCTCGCGGGAGGCGTGCCAGAGATAAGTCCCTGCAGTCGTACTATCCTCTGTGTCCTCGGTGGCTTAGGTGGATAGAAAGCCGACACGGTAGCTCAGCGTGTTCGGTCAGAGGGTTAGCTGTCCTCTGTAATAAGAAACTGAGTTAATAGATCAACAACGAACTTCAAAGGATGTCTTACGACGTCCACCCCGAGCAGATGCAACGAACAAAAGCGAACACAATGAGATTAAAAAAACGATAGAGCGTCTGCCATGTAAGCAGATCCCGGGCTCGAGTCCCGGTCGCGGCACACATTTTCAACTGTCCCCGTTGACTTATATTATCGCCTGTATGCACCTAAGGATATTCATTTCATTGTAATTTCATTCCAACGAGCTGCATGGTCACCGATGGTATCTGTTCTTTCTGACATGTCCGAAAGAACAGATACCATCTTCACATATATATTCAATGAAGCTATATAAAAAAAAGCAAATTTTGGATTAACAAAAACTAAAAATTATGTCGGACAAACAGAAAAATGTAAGTTTAACAAGGGTCTAATGGCATGATTTCTTAAATTTTTATCTTTAGGTCAAGGAGATGCTAAATCACGTTTGTGAGGAGATTTAAGATCAAGACGTTAAGATTCCCATACTGATTTTCTATATGGAAGCTTTTAAGTCAGTAATAGAAGAGGTGGAAATATGATACATTGTGTACGTCTCCAGCAGGATTGGAACGAAGGGCTAACGCATCTGCCCTTCACAAAGTGGCCACGTTACCACTTAGTTTAACAAGCCAGTACTGCCTGCAGTACACTCGCACTGTCATAATGATGGATAACTCAGATAATTCGTAGCGTAACATCTGAGATTAGATGTAGAGTCGGTGTAGAAAGACCTTTCTGGAATCCAATCATAAATCTGATAACCCAATGTTAATTCTTAACTGAGAATCATTCATATTATTTATAGAAAAGACAAGAAAGTATCAAATGAATTTAGCAGGATAATTCCGAACCACAGAACAAAGTAAGTCGATGGTCGCATAGTTGCCCAACGTTTTCCACAATGTTACCAATTCTTCATTAGGCTAGCGATAGGAAGAATACGTTTATTCAACCGATGTGTTTCTTGAGCTGCCGGTGGAATCTTGCACTTTGAAGACGCAGGGGCACCGGCTGCCATCGCATTGACTGGGAAACGAAATACCTTAAGCATGAACCGACGAGTATTATCCACTTTTCTATAACTATGATTTCGGTGTAAAGCGAAGTTACGAATAATATACAGATGCACCGGCTGCAACTCGAGCGTCATAAATAAAGAGCAGGGGGAATTATTTTGGCGACATTCGGAAACGATTCGATTTTTTGGCATCACCAGACGTGATTAAGATTATAAGTAAATGTCATTCTTTTCAATTTTATACACTTAAAAACAGTTTTCATTCAGAATGCTTTCATTGGCATCACCTGTTAACACATACAAGGAAAACAGGACTCAAAAAGCCGCGAGGACAATGAAAGAAGTGAACGGGTGGAATGCAACTTCGATTCCATTTTCTGATAAAATAAAGGAGAAACAGTTGTGATGAGAATGTGGAACAAGGGACACAAAACCGTGACAGTATTGTCTCGAGTACTTCATCCTTAAGCAAAATTGACATTCAGTCTATAACCAAAAGGACGAAAAGTATAATCTACTCGTAACGATTACAGTATAACAACTGGTGACGATTTCTCAACAAAAGCAAAAAGTACTTCATGAACGAACTTCTCAATTTTCAGAAAGCTTAAGACAGAGACAAGCGAAAGCACCGGGAAGAGGTTCAACTTCGTAGGTGTGGCACGAAATTTCTCTGCAGCTCCTAGTAGCTGACACATTTTACTCGTAGTTTATTTCCTGTTTGTGTCACATTATGACGCGTCTAGGCTATCTGAACATCCATATGAGAATTATCGAAATGTATGTGTTATAACAGATTTCTACGTTAAATATTGCGGTATTTACAGCCGAATCTGATGTGGTGGTGGTGGTGGTGGTAAGTTCGTAAGGGCCCAAACTGCTGAGCTCATCGGTCCCTAGGCTTACACACTAGTTAATCTAACTTAAACTAACTTACGCTAAGGACAACACACGCACTCGCGCCTGAGGGAGGACTCGAACCTCCGACGGGGGGGGGGGGGGGGGGAGGGGGGGGGGAGCCTTGCGAACCGTGGCAAGGCGGCTACTCCGCGCGGCCGAATCAGACTCAGTGTACAAATCTAATTGTGATTCCATTTCATCTTGGATACTATTGGAAAGACTTAATAACGCTTTCAAGAAAGCCCCTGTAAATATCAACTTGTTTTCTGATACTACTCGTATTACTCATCAGTTCTTACTTGACTTCAAAAACTGAGGGTCACACAGAACCACGACAATAAGCAGTCATGGAGACTAGAGCCACCGCTCTTGACATCACCATGGAATAATATGAAAAATTCGAGAACTGGTAAGGCAATGGGTGTAGACGATATGAGGTTGATGAAATATATTTAACTTTTCGAGATGAAACGTACGTCATTGTTTCCGTAAGTATTCCCGCTTTAAATTGCCCCTACATGACGATCAAACGCCAAATATGTGTCAATGAATGTTTTAGACACTTGCTTTCGGTAACTCGAAATCGTGGTAGGGAGTGTCCGCCACCCGCTACTATCCTCAGCTTCAAAGGAAAATGTCCAACAGCATACACGGTCCAGGAATCTCTTAGCACTACGACATTTTTCTCAGCGGAGAGCTCTGCAATGAGACTGTGCGTACCATTGTGAAGTACGCATTAAGGCGCACTTTTCATTGTACCACGTACTCAGATTTCCCTCTGTTCCATTCACGGATGGCTCGTAGCAAGAACAACTGCTTGTACACCTCCGTACGAATTACTATTTGCCTAGTTTTATCTGCAGAATCTGTGCAGGATAGACACTTAGGACTCAGAATATTTTTGGTTTACCGTATCTAATAAGGATAGTCAGACGAAAACTACTCCATTACAGCGAACATTTTCTCTTGCTAGAAGCTACCACGCCGATGTGATGTCTGCATTCCTTTCTTGCAAAGATTTCTTGAGGGCTTAGAATATTTCAAAATTGAATTTCGTTAAGAAAATAAAGAAATACCTAAGGTGCATTAAGACATCAATAAATCAAAATTCAGTCAAGCGTTATTACTCACATTCCCTGGAGGTTCAAGATGCGTAGTTTCTTCCCACAGCTGTTTCTGAGACGAAAACTCCTATTCTTCGACGCTAACGTATTATTAAACAGAGCTATAAATCGTAAGAGTACGTAAGAAATAGTGGATGTTCTCTGTCTATGGCAATCATTATTACTTCACATTGACTGTCAATAATGACAAATAACTCAATTTTTACACGGTACAATAAGTTAGTTAATGGCAACTCTGACCAATTTAAGAAAAATTTGGTGTTAATTTACTGCTTCCTAAAGTGTATTGAATATTATTTCAAGAGATTGAAGGTTTAGTTGTCTGTCTACAGTATAACCGCATTACCTGCTGAAGTAAAACCACCACCCTATCCGCACCTTCACACTATCCACATCCTCCGCCCATAGCGAGCCAGGCTTAACAAATAAGAGACAGATAATTCTATAATTGATAGAAAAATACTATACACGTTGTTATGTAGCTGAAAAGTACTTTTATGTCAGAGTACAAATGTATAAGAGGCAGTTAAATGAAAACGAGACAGATGAAAAAAAAATGGTTCAAATGGCTCTGAGCACTATGGGACTTAACTTCTGAGGTCATCAGTCCCCTATAACTTAGAACTACTTAAACCTAACTAACCTGAGGACATCACACACATACATGCCCGAGGAAGAATTCGAACCTGCGACCGTAGCGGCCGCGCGGTTCCAGACTGTAGCGCCTAGAACCGCTTGGCCACCCCGGCCGACGATGAAAAAAGTATTTTAGTGTTTAGCATTTCCAAAGTAATCACCATAACTGTTTATACATTTAGCCCAGTGTGAGACAAGATGGTCAGTGCCTTCACGGAAAAATGTTTGCGATTGCATACCGATCTATGACTGTACCCAGGCGTGCACTTCTTCGTCCGAAGCAAATCAACGGCCACGAATATCTTTCTTCAGGTCTCGAAAAATATGGAACTCGCGTTGGAAGCGGTCGGCAACATGTGGGCGGGCATTATCTTGCGGCATAATAATGCGCTTCTATTTTTGCAAACTGTGGCGTTGTGTTCCAGGAAGTCAATGAGCAGCGGGCGCTTGCAGTCTAAGAAAAGGATCAGTACGACTTACCCGGAGCTGGTTTGCTTGTTATTTCGACTACGCACCAGAAGTTTCACTGGGAAGCCCTGACACATCCTCCATACATTCCCGATCTCTCTCCATGCGACTTCCATATTTTCGAGGCCTTAAGAAAAACATTCGTGACTGACGATTTGCTCCGGATTCAGAAATGCACGCTTGGAAATAATCATAGTTACGTAGGCAACATTAGACGTTTCTCCATGAAGGCACTGACAGTCTTGTCTCACAGTGGGATATAACGATTACTTCTGAAATAATAAACAATTTTCTTATTTTATTCCATCTGTTTCGTTTTCTTTTGATTGCTCCTTATATTTTCATTACTTACCAAATGACTCCTCAGTACGGGGACTGACTGTACTATCTCCCAGTGGATGACATATCTTAACAACCGTGAAGCTTAATTTGAAGTTATAGAGATCCTCTACGAATTAAATCGTGTCCTTGTGTCACATCGACAAAAGTTATAATGAGAGTTTCGAATGATTCTCTCTCAACGCACTAAAGCTGTGCACTTGATGTGAACGGCTAAAATTTCCAGTTCCTCTTTCTAGGAGTACACACTTTCATTACTGGACGATTCTGTTCAGCTATGGGATTCATTTTACAAAAACCTACAGTGTGTTGGCAACAACAAACAGTGTGAGCTTCAAATGTCAGCACCGTGCCAGCAGATTCGGGTCATACTTGGACAGAAACGGATCTGCATATCATGCGGTATGGCTAGAATAGCTGGCTCTCGTAGTAGTTATTCTTGACCTGCCGAAATGTTACTGACTCGCTTCCTGTGAAGCTACGAGCTGAGGGCAGTGAGCCGCACATTTCCTCATTTAGGTGGTGACGCGATCCGTAGGCTCCTTGCAGCAAACTTCATCAACAGTGGCATTGCTCCTGGCGCACCGCCACGCGCCTCTGCACACGCACTTTACACATCCTGTGCGCTTCACATCACCATTTCAGTTATCGTAGACAAGCATAACAGTTCTACTACAAAAAATATGTAACACGTATTAATAAGACTTAAAGGGTCACTGATCTAGTATTATGGCAAAAAAATCGATTTTCACTTTTTTGCATTTTTTATAGAACAGAAGTTGCAATTGTGTCAGTCAAAAATCTTATACATCTACATCTACATCCATACTCCGCAAGCCACCTGACGGCGTGTGGCGGAGGCTACCTTGAGTACCTCTATCGGTTCTCCCTTCTATTCCATTCTCGTATTGTTCGTGGAAAGAAGGAATGTCGGTATGCCTCTGTGTGGGCTCTAATCTCTCTGATTTTATCCTCATTGTCTCTTCGCGAGATATACGTAGTAGGGAGCAATATACTGCTTGATTCCTCGGTGAAGGTATGTTCTCGAAACTTCAACAAAAGCCCGTACCGAGCTACTGAGCGTCTCTCCTGCAGAGTTTTCCACTGGAGTTTATCCATCATCTCCGTAACGCTTTCACGATTACTAAATCATCCTGTAACGAAACGCGCTGCTCTCCGTTGGCTCTTCTCTCTCTCTTCTATCAACCCTATCTGGTACGGATCCCACACTGGTGAGCAGTATTCAAGCAGTGGGCGAACAAATGTACTGTAACCTAATTCCTTTGTTTTCGGATTGCATTTTCTTAGGATTCTTCCAATGAATCTCAGTCTGGCATCTGTTTACCGACGATTAATTTTATATGATAATTCCATTTTAAATCACTCCTAATGGCTACTCCCAGATAATTTATGGAATTAACTGCTTCCAGTTGCTGATCTGCTATATTGTAGCTAAATGACATGGGATCTTTCTTTCTATGTATTCGCAGCACATTACACTTGCCTACATTTAGATTCAATTGCCATTCCCTGCACCATGCGTCAATTCGCAGCAGATCCTCCTGCATTTCGTACAATTTTCCATTGTTACAACCTCTCGATATACCAAAGCATCATCCGCACAAAGCCTCAGTGAACTTCCGATGTCATGCACAAGGTCATTTATGTATATTGTGAATAGCAACGGTCCTACGACACTCCCCTGCGGCACACCTGAAATCACTCTTACTTCGGAAGACTTCTCTTGTAACGACAACTGTACATATAATAATTTTTTTCTTTATGAATTTCTCTAAATTAGTGTGAAAAATGGTTGATTTAATTTCTTGCTCTTTTCGTGATGTTAAAGAAACTGTGAGTAACTTTTGAAATGAATATTATTAATTATGTTAGATTTCAAATGATGTGATAATTAAAAGAAAGTGTACTTAATGTTAAAACTATTGTAAAATGTGGAAATTGTAATTTAAACACTTGGTCCATACGTAGGTAATGCATTAGGATATGTGTAGTGGAAAACCTGTGGTGAATACCCTACCTGTAGGGGAGCGGGAAAAGGTGGAGGCAGGCGAGCGCGGGAAAACGCACACTGGGTGCGGTTCGGCACAACGGGCTCAGTAGTCAGTCGGAGGCGAGCATCAGTAAGAGTCGGAGTGGTGAATTGGTCAGAGGAACACGTACTGTACCGAGGCGGCTACCTAGGAAAAGTGGATTCCATTGAGCCTCGGGTACACCGATTCCGACGACTACTTGGCATGGCTATATTCTGAGGCACAAAATTGGAAAGATTACGACGCTAATAAGATGGAAAGTGCCTATGTAGCGTGAGCCTTAGCCGCGCTTGTATGTGTGCCGTGCTGCCCGTTACCTCGCTGCCCGCCAACCGCCGCACCGACTTGCACAGGTCAAACATTTATTTCATCTTTAGAAGTGTATTTGAGTGGACCAGTGTCGAAAATGTTTCTAACCGTTCAATAATAACGTGACTTTTACCAGAATTGCCTTAGCCATGACTTATCCTGATCACTGACCTAGACAGGATCCTTACCTCGTATTGTGCAACCCGAGTATCCTGAACTGAAAGTTTATAATTAGTGTAAATGAGAATTATCAGCAGTCAAACTTTTGCTATAAAGAAATTTAAAAGTTCTGTGAATTATTGCAAATGTTGGTAAAGGACAAAAGTATGACTAAACTGAAAGAGAGTTTTTTGAATTGAGTTAGCGATGCTATTTAATTAACTTGAGACATAACTAATGACAGTTAAATTATTCAGAAGTAAGACAAAAGAGTAGTTA
Source organism: Schistocerca nitens (assembly GCF_023898315.1). Taxonomy (NCBI): domain Eukaryota; kingdom Metazoa; phylum Arthropoda; class Insecta; order Orthoptera; family Acrididae; genus Schistocerca; species Schistocerca nitens. The sequence continues at coordinate 904,449,672 of NC_064616.1, read as the reverse complement.
TCCATTGATTGATAAATTTGAGTGTTAATTTGCCTTTTAGTACTTAACAGTTTCAGTATAACGACCATAACAGTTTCAGGCCCCCCCCCCCCCCCCCTTCTCTTGTTCATTCTTTCAAACCTTTAAATGTGCTGATCAGATTTGACCAGTAAAGTTAAGTTCTATATTAAATCCTAAGTGTATTAGTGTTGTTTTCCAATTTTAATAGTAACATTGTATGTGTGCTTTCAAAACTGCTCATTCTAGGACAATCTATGCCCGATTTCAGTCTGATCAATATACTAAATGCAGTTCGTAGTAGTCATTGCTGTGTGGTGTTGTGTGAATTTAGCTCGTCCAAATTAGTACAAAAAAAGAGAAAGCTTTAGTTCAGTGGATTTTTCCGGGTCCAAACTTTGCCATATAACGCATCATTACTACGTGTTACTATGCTTGTACATGCACCCACTTGTACAAGGAAAAGCTCAATCATTGCCTAAGTAGGCTGGCGACCGAATCATTAATTATAGGTAGCATCTACTGTGTATACTTCTTGTCCATGCGAACGAGCAAGTATACTTTACATATGCTTGATGAATCACTGTAGTTATTGACTGATTACAAGTCCGATCTTGCTTCTATTAGGTACACGCGGTCAATTTATGTACTAAAATCCTTGGTTATAAGGTGAAGCCCGTGAACTTATTACAGTACAGGCTTTATACAGCTAACGCACGTCCGTTTAAGGGCGGGAGCGTTACACGTGGCTTCCCGGTGACAGGACTTCCAGTTGTTGTCGGTTACAAATTAACGTAAAGATCGATCAGTGGATGTCCAGTGGCACGAATAGCAATAAAAGTTAGTAAAGTAAACTGCAGTGAACGTCAAGTACGACAGTGTGTTGTAGTTGGCATTCGATATGGACGGGAATGTAGGCAGGGTAGATGCGCCGAGCGAAATGGAGAATGCGGCTGGCAGTAGTCGGAGTTTACGCGGCCAGATAACAGATGGCATTAGCAGAAGACAATTGGCGTACATACAGTACCATGAACACGTCAACGAACAGATTGAAATGTCGAGATCGTCTCGAACACAGCAAGGGATAAAACAGGAAGTAGAGGGTGACTTGGTTGATGATAGTGGGTACGTGAACGAATCCACTGACATGTTTGATTCACCACAGATAAAGAAAGAACCGAAAGAAACTTCTGAAGTAGAACCGGAACACAAGGATTCCGTAGAACAAAACAGTGTAAAAAATTTTAAGCATGAATGACTTATTTGAACAATTAACCAAACAAATTGCAGGACAGAATGAGCAACTTAAAACGCACGTTGATGAGCAGCTCAAAACGCAGGGCCATCAGCTCAAAACACAGAACGAACAGCTTAAAACACACGTTGACGAGCAGCTCAAAACACAGAACGAACAGCTCAAAACACAGAACGAACAGATTAAAACACACGTTGACGAGCAGCTCAAAACACAGGTGGATCGGATTAAAGCACAGGTTGAAGGACAGGGAATTAAAATTAGTAAACAAATAGAACAGGTAGAACAAAAGGTGGGTAATTTAAGTTCTGTGGTAAATACTATGAAATTTGAAATTGACACCATTAACAAAAATATGGACACTATGCAGGGGGAAATTGTTAACATTAACAGTAGGTTCGATGTTGAAATTTTCAACATACAAGAGAAAGTAGAGCCCCTGGTAGAAACAAAAGTAGACGAAAAAGTTTTCGGTCTCAAAACTGAGATCGTAAACGAATGTCAACAAGGAATTTCACAGGTGAAAAGGGCAGTTTCAGACACTGAAAAAGATTTAGGCGAGAGAGTTACCGAATGTGAACAAAATTCTTCGAAAATTCAAGGCAAAATTTTTGACCTTGAGAATAAAATTAAAGATAGGCCTGGTGTTGTCTGTAATGGCACACCGATTACAAAGCTGTTAGAAGGCGAGGAACGCTTCGATCCAGCCAAGAAACATAACGGGTGGCATCCGTTAGATTTTATCAAAAATTGCGAGAGAGTATTTCCTGAGCACTTGTCTGATCAGGAAAAGATAAATGTTGTAATTAGCGCCTTAGCAGGGGATGCTAAGCGCTGGGGAATAAATTTAAATACCGAACGAATGACGTTCGAAGAATTTAGGCAGAGATTTACGGAAGAATATTGGTCCGAACAAAAGCAGGATCATTTATGGCGCGAATTTATCATGGCCAAGCTTCATGATAACAGGGGCAGAGATTCTTTGAAAGATTTCTGCGAGCATTGGTACCGGAAATTGACGCATTTAAGAGGCCGAAGATCAGATTCAGAAATTATCTGGGAGTTATATAAAAAGCTCCCAGAAGATTCAAAGAGGTATGTAGGAAGCAACCATCGCAGCTTCCAAGCATTTCTAGAAAGGGTCGAAGACGAAGACCATTGGCGCGAAAGTCGTGCCAATTATCAAAATTTTGGTCATCGTAATAATCGTAATAATGACGAACGAAATGACGGCGATGGATTTCGCGTCAATGTAATACAAAGAGGAAGAGGCAGAGGAAATAATCCAGGTCGCGGTAGAGGGTATACCGCGCAAAATAATAACGACGCGGGAAACTAATTTCCGCGAACGTTGCGGGCCAAACGGAAGCGGACAATACATACCGGCCCCGATTTGAAAAAAGATACTGGACCGACCGTAATGTGATGAGACAGGCTAGGGACAGGAATGGAACGCCGCGGCGTGTGGTGGCGAAACAAGCGTCAGCTGCGAGCCATAATGAGTCATTTCTGCCACACAGAACGCTACAGGTTAACAGGCGAGTGGAGTATCAGAGGGCAACGGCCCAGCCTAGCAGAACATCTGTTAAGAAAGAAGCCGCTAGAAATACGGCAGCAGTAGATACGAATATAGCCGTCAGAGCTAATGAAAACTTTACGAGTAATAATTCCGTGGCAAAGGAAACGATAAAGGAAACTGTGAATACACAGAGAGGTGCGGTTAGCAGTGTTTGCAATGAGATAAAAGGCGAGGATGAATTAGCAGAAGTAACTGATTGGCGTGTGCAGATCGATAATCTGTACAAGGGCCTAAAGCAATGTGAGTGGGAGGATTTTAAGGAGTATGAGGCGAAGAAGGTAGTTAATAGAAAAGGAAATGATAGGGACGTCGATAAGGTGACGTGGCCCGAATTGGAAGAGGAGAGAATAAATAGCGCCGCGCAAGGTACGCGTGCCGCCAATAGGATCCAAAATTTGGAAAGAAGGAATGGAGAAAGTTGGCGTGGAGGTTAAATATATTGCCGCTTACCATCCTGCAAGCAACCCGGTTGAAAGGTACATGCGCGAAATCGGGAGATTGTGTAGAACATACTGCAGTCACAATCATAGAGCCTGGGGCAGATTTATATCGGATTTTGAGAATGTCATGAACACATTACATCATGAAACTACAGGATTTCCACCGGAAGAAATTTTGTTAGACAGAAGTAGTAAAAGTTTAATTGAAGAAAAACTAGAGTTTCCACCTTGTACAAGTTTGGGATTGGATCAAAAGAAAGAATTGGTGATAAAAAGGGCAAAGCAAAAAGCTGAATCTAGATCTAAAAGACACAATAAAAATTTAAAAGTTTCGAAATTTAAAATTGGAGATTATGTTCTTTTAAAAACCCACGAAAAGTCTAGTGAACTAAACCATGAGATTTCCAAATTTAAATATATTTATAATGGACCATATATAATACAGAATATTCCACACGACAATGCTTACTACCTGATCTACCCAAAATCCAAAAGACCTTTAGGTGTAAGAAATATTGTGGACCTGAAACTGTATGTTCCTAGAAATGAGTGAGATAAGAATAATCAGAAAGCGACTGGCAATAAATGTGCTGTATCTTATGCTGAACCCAAGTTATTCTAAATAAAACTAATCTTTGTAAATGTCTGTATACCCTTGAAAGTGTGCTAATGTAGTTATGTGAGTTTCAGATTACCAATTGTACTGTAACTGTAAAAATATATGGAGAAAGGGACTGAAATGAAAGGATAAATGCTATCAGCCAGATAAAAGATGGGACTGTCAAAAATGAAAATGGGCAGTGTATGAACCATGATATGAAGGACTGCCAAATACCAATGAGGGCAGATAAATAGTCGATGGAAAATTGTAAATATGATCCAGGAGATGTGATAATATGAAGTGAAAAGGACTGCCCAAATCCGCACAATAGGCAGCAAATATGTGTAGTTAATTTTTTTTTGAATATATGTGTGTGTATTTTGTTTAGCAAGTAAGGAAATGGACTGCTATTCAAAGCAAGCAGCGACAAATTATCTTATAGTGTGTACAAAATATGCAATTGTTTTTGTAGTTAAATGTTTGTATTCCAAAATTTAAATTATTTCTTTCAGAAAATTAGAAGAATTAATTATATTACTATTTTAGTAATGTTATGATGAGAAGTTGGACTGTGCAAAAGGCACTTGAGTAAATGATAAATAATTATTCTGGAAGTGTTAAAAGAGTGTAAACTTATATACAGGGAGTAGAAGGACATATGTAGTGTAAACCTTTTGGACATTTAAGTAAAGATTCAGAACCACTGTATAATAGTAAGATTAAGTGTTCCCATAAAATTTGGACTTAAGCAAAATTTTCTGGAAACAGGGGCATGTGTAACGACAACTGTACATATAATAATTTTTTTCTTTATGAATTTCTCTAAATTAGTGTGAAAAATGGTTGATTTAATTTCTTGCTCTTTTCGTGATGTTAAAGAAACTGTGAGTAACTTTTGAAATGAATATTATTAATTATGTTAGATTTCAAATGATGTGATAATTAAAAGAAAGTGTACTTAATGTTAAAACTATTGTAAAATGTGGAAATTGTAATTTAAACACTTGGTCCATACGTAGGTAATGCATTAGGATATGTGTAGTGGAAAACCTGTGGTGAATACCCTACCTGTAGGGGAGCGGGAAAAGGTGGAGGCAGGCGAGCGCGGGAAAACGCACACTGGGTGCGGTTCGGCACAACGGGCTCAGTAGTCAGTCGGAGGCGAGCATCAGTAAGAGTCGGAGTGGTGAATTGGTCAGAGGAACACGTACTGTACCGAGGCGGCTACCTAGGAAAAGTGGATTCCATTGAGCCTCGGGTACACCGATTCCGACGACTACTTGGCATGGCTATATTCTGAGGCACAAAATTGGAAAGATTACGACGCTAATAAGATGGAAAGTGCCTATGTAGCGTGAGCCTTAGCCGCGCTTGTATGTGTGCCGTGCTGCCCGTTACCTCGCTGCCCGCCAACCGCCGCACCGACTTGCACAGGTCAAACATTTATTTCATCTTTAGAAGTGTATTTGAGTGGACCAGTGTCGAAAATGTTTCTAACCGTTCAATAATAACGTGACTTTTACCAGAATTGCCTTAGCCATGACTTATCCTGATCACTGACCTAGACAGGATCCTTACCTCGTATTGTGCAACCCGAGTATCCTGAACTGAAAGTTTATAATTAGTGTAAATGAGAATTATCAGCAGTCAAACTTTTGCTATAAAGAAATTTAAAAGTTCTGTGAATTATTGCAAATGTTGGTAAAGGACAAAAGTATGACTAAACTGAAAGAGAGTTTTTTGAATTGAGTTAGCGATGCTATTTAATTAACTTGAGACATAACTAATGACAGTTAAATTATTCAGAAGTAAGACAAAAGAGTAGTTATCCATTGATTGATAAATTTGAGTGTTAATTTGCCTTTTAGTACTTAACAGTTTCAGTATAACGACCATAACAGTTTCAGGCCCCCCCCCCCCCCCCCCTTCTCTTGTTCATTCTTTCAAACCTTTAAATGTGCTGATCAGATTTGACCAGTAAAGTTAAGTTCTATATTAAATCCTAAGTGTATTAGTGTTGTTTTCCAATTTTAATAGTAACATTGTATGTGTGCTTTCAAAACTGCTCATTCTAGGACAATCTATGCCCGATTTCAGTCTGATCAATATACTAAATGCAGTTCGTAGTAGTCATTGCTGTGTGGTGTTGTGTGAATTTAGCTCGTCCAAATTAGTACAAAAAAAGAGAAAGCTTTAGTTCAGTGGATTTTTCCGGGTCCAAACTTTGCCATATAACGCATCATTACTACGTGTTACTATGCTTGTACATGCACCCACTTGTACAAGGAAAAGCTCAATCATTGCCTAAGTAGGCTGGCGACCGAATCATTAATTATAGGTAGCATCTACTGTGTATACTTCTTGTCCATGCGAACGAGCAAGTATACTTTACATATGCTTGATGAATCACTGTAGTTATTGACTGATTACAAGTCCGATCTTGCTTCTATTAGGTACACGCGGTCAATTTATGTACTAAAATCCTTGGTTATAAGGTGAAGCCCGTGAACTTATTACAGTACAGGCTTTATACAGCTAACGCACGTCCGTTTAAGGGCGGGAGCGTTACACTCTCCATTGAGAATGACATGCTGCGTATAGTTTTGAATTTGACATGATTTCTGACGTTCGAGTGGACATGGCTCAAAGAGATTCTCTACATGCTTCTCTGGATTCATAGTGAATGTATGTCATATATTTGATTCGTCATCTATTTCTCTGGATTCAAAGTGTGAATTATGTTCAATTCAGAACAGAAATAAATCACTCAGTGCAGTTATAACATATTTCTCTTCCAAAGATTCGGCGTATATTCGTCTGTTGTGTACAATTTCTGCTTTCAGTACCGGTTAATATATCTTCCAAGTTAATGCTGGAGAGATTGTGTGTGGTAGCAGAATAATGGTGTAATGTAATGCTACAAAATCTTGCGGTCATGTCAACAAAAAATTAAAAATATAAGTGTATCTATGCCCTCAGAAAGAAAATAAAGTGCAGGGTGAGTAGGTAAAGAAGCAGGAGGGACAAAAAGTAATCTGCAGAAAACGGCTATGAACGTACATAGTCTGTTTGAAAATAATGTGAATTCTGAATATTATTCTTTAATCCTTTCTACCGCAACTTACGTTTTTGTTTATGTAAGGTACCTTCTCCCGAAAGATACTAATCAGATTTGGCTGTAATTTACAAATTTGCTTTTTATTGCAACAAACTATCATCTAAGGAACCAGTTTTGTATTATTTTATACCAATAAAGGGATAAGAAAATTGAATTTCAAAATAATAGATTGAAAAAAATTCTTAAATTACGAAATTAAAAAAATTGGATGTACAACAGTTTTGTTTCATTATATTGTGTCCGTGACTCTCTGGCCGCACTGGAAGAAATTTCCGTTACTACCGTTGGCCAGAGAGGGGAAGTAAAGTTAGTGGTATAAGGTCCATCACTGCCAAAGTGTGCGCCAATATCCTAGCTTAAATTCCAGGCTTCGCGGTGATTCATACAACGATGGCACATCGGACGAAAATATCAAGATGCCATTGTAAAGGAACAGACTATGTGCCACCACCGGATTTCATTTATTGCGTAACAAAGTCGTCATAACGTTACGTCTGACTAACACAAATCATAGCCATTCACGCGATACATGAATATCGTGGCCAAGTAAAGCGTGTGTCACGACGAACTGCTGTGCATTCCGAAACTACCGGGTAGTTATAATTAAAGTGCAGCTGCTCACAGAGGTCCAGTGAGGTTTCTAATTATCGTAAGGCAGCGGAACTTGGTAGATATTCTAATGCGTTAAAGTGGAACCGATTTACGCTGGAAAGAATCAGTCCCAGTTTTGGCCACCAGGTACAAATATGGCACTGTGAATGCAAACAAGATGTATAGAAATGTTTCCACGTGTTCTGCATTAGTAACGGGACAGAGGCAGAAACGCTTAAACAAGTGGGGAAGGCATAATGTTGATTTCATTATTAACCATCGCACACACAGTTTGCTCAGCATGAGTAGCGCAGACGTTGACGAGATGCTGCCATCCCTTAAACGCCGTGATCAACAGTTTCGGGTAGCAGTTCAGGTGAAATCTCAGTAACGTGTTCCTTTATACTGGCCTTCAGATGAGGTAGAGACCGAACGTGTCCATGGTAAATGCGTTCATTTAGATACCCCTTGAGACGAAAGACACATGGATTCAGATCAGGTGATCTTGCAAGTCATATGCATCTGGGAAACCTCTGGAGATAGGGGTGTCCGAGCAGTTCTAGGCGCTACAGTCTGGAACCGCGCGACCGCTACGGACGCAGGTTCGAATCCTGCCTCGGGCATGGATGTGTGTGATGTCCTTAGGTTAGTTAGGTTTAAGTGGTTCTAAATCCTAGGGGATGATGACCCCAGAAGTTAAGTCCCGTAGTGTTCAGAGCCATTTGAACCAACCTCTGGAGATAACACGTTCGAGGAAGGTTGCGTTAAGCAAATCTTTCACTGGGCGAGTGACATGGGGTTGCCCCATATTGTATGAAAACAGTGGTTTCCACACAGATGCGCTCTTCCAAAGTGCTCCTCCCGTCGGGGGTTGGAGTCCTCCCTCGGGTATGGGTGTGCGTGTGTTGTCCTTAGCGCAAGTTAGTTTAAGTTAGATTAAATAGTGTGTAAGCCTAGTGACCGATGACTACAGCAGTCTGGTCCCACAGGAACTTCTTTCAAAGTACGAATCGCATGCTGTACAAGGAGGACTCGATAACGTGTAGACGTCACGGTACACCTGAGAGGCCCTCTGGGCGTTTTCTCATTGGAGAAAAACGGACCGAGAATAAAGGTGCTTGTGAATCCACACCACAGAGTCACGTACTACGAGTGCAATGGCTCTCCGTTCACAACACAAGGTTTAACATTTACCCAACTTCGGCAGTGTCGTTTATTCACTGCACCCTGTAGTGTAAAATATGTCTCGTCACTCCATAGAACATTGCCCAACCACATGTCATCAACTTCGATCCCCGCCAGAAACCCAGAAGCAAATTCAGAACGTTGCTACTTATCTTGAGATTTTAGTGGCTGCACCGTCTGGCTCATATACGCGTACCAGCGTAAAATAGACAGCAAAACTTTCTGTATGGACAAATCTCGTGACACTGCCCGGACACTAGCACTACCCGGACACTTGCTGCGTGATTAGTTACGGCAACAGCAACATCGTATGTAACGTCCCCCGGGAAAGGAAGCTTTTCTCTTCCAAGTACCACAACAAGGTCACCCGTATTTTCGAATTCCATTACCATCTTCTTTAATCCATTTAAAGACATCAGTCCTCTCCTCAAAACTTTCAGTCGGCGATACTCTCTCAATGCAGCGCTGTAAATACCGCCGTTCACATAGAAGAAATTCACTAACAGAGCACAGTCTCTCTTCTCGACAGGCATATTGTTCACTCACGTTATGATTTGTCAAATTACAGCCTGGATATCATACAGTCGTACAAACAGTCTGCAGCGTCAGATTTACGACTGGTGGCCAAAACTGGAACTAATTTTTTTCCAGCGTAAATCTGTTCCGCATTAACACATAAGTATATCTACCAACTTTCACTGCCATATGATAATTACAGTCCTCACTAGACGTCTGGGAGTAGTGCACTTTAATTATAACTACCTATACTTACGATGTAGACTGTCCAGTGTCCTTTGTGCGTTAGAATTTGGTATCATTTCTCTGGGAAGGAGATTAATAAAGAATTTGCCGGGTTACCCCATTTGAATACACAAACAGCTTCATCTGTTTCCTTCCTAAGCAGAACACGGCACAGTGCTGCCCTCGTCGTCAGGTACACACGCCTCTTAGTCGAACTTCGAATACTTGACATTTCATGAAAGCTCGCAGGAAGACAACTTCAAACAATTTCGACTTGGATCCTGCACTCGATAGGATTACAGCATTCTTAAACTGTCTCCAGTGTTCAAAGACGGGAATGGGTCTGACTTTAAATTGCTAGTAAATGTAAATCGGGACGGGCGAAATGTGATTTCAGTTGTGCTCCATCCAAATACGAGTTGAGCACTTTAGCCACTTGCCTGTCTTGGTCGATGGTGGGTATCTTCTCTTCGTAGTAACTACACTGTCGCAATATATTGAGAGAAACTAAAACGATCGCCATTCTCATAATTTCACATTTCGTATAATTGTATCCTTTTTTTACCTTATCTGGAACTTAGTCGTTTTTACATTTCTCTCTGTCGCCTAGTAAACGAAGTACGAAGTTTTGAAATATTAGACCTGTAGTGTGACTGTAGTGAAGATTTCTAGCAAAATAAGTCAGCACGTGTTCTCAACGGGGAAAGATCGTCAGATGTATGTGTACCATCTGGTGCACGCCATGAAGGAGCAAGAAGTAGAGAGTGTTCAAAGAATAATTGTGTCATTCCTTAGGGCTTCGTTAAGTTAGCACAAGGGCGTCACAGAGACTCTAGTAACAGACGTTATTAAGGAAGATACCGTATGCTCCGCATTGACGGCTATTCGTATCATTCCGAGAGCACACATTCCACAAAGAACCAACCAGATATATTTCATGACACAATCGTGGCAGTAAAAAAAAGCACGTTCGGGCACATAAAATGGATTACTGAGAGTCGTTCTCTATTCAGATATTATTTCAATGTGATGTCTCTGTAAAGTCACAGAGTTTCAAGACACTACATGGGCAGAGAAATGAGCTACATACGTTAAAGAAATTTCATAGGCTGGACGACATCCCTACAGTGCAAAATGACAGGGTCGT